>NC_139145.1:162310244-165222876 GCF_964270905.1 Leucopleurus acutus | reverse complement strand
ACTAAATTTTGCAGATTAAAAACTGTCTCAGAATGGTTAAGTTACTAATGCAAGTTCCAATAGCTAGCACTTGCAAGATTAAGAGTCAAATGACCTTAGCTGATATAGTGTCTATAAATAGGAAAATAGAAGTTGAAACTCCATTATTGGTAGCACATAGAGATTAAAACTTTCAAGAGCTGCAATTTAAGACCTAGTGTTATAATTCTGCATTAACAAAAGTATTTTTAAATTGATTTATTGTCCTCAAAGATTAAGGAATGTTAGTTTTCTAAAAAATGTAGTGAAGTTAATGTGTTAGAAAATATATTTTATCTACTACACTTGTGATAAATTATGTTAATTGTATGTATCCGTCATATGGTGTGATGAAAATGGTAACTTACTGCTGTGGTCTTCCTCCAAAAAAACATATACTCCAAGTTTAATCATGAGAAAAAACATCAGATCTGTTCCACTTGAGAGATCTTACCTGTCCATTACACCTCAAAATTGTCAAGATCATTAAAACAAGGAAAGTCTGAGAATTGTCACAGCTAAAAGGAGCTTAAGAAGCCATGTAAACTAAAGGTAATGTGTAATCCTGAATGGGATCCTATAACAAAAAAGGTCATTAAGTATAAGATACCAATATTGGTTTATTAATTGCAACAAATGTACCATACTAAAGTAAGATGTTAAGAGTAGGGGAAACTAAGTTTGAGGCACGTGGAAACTCTATACTATCTTTGCAATGTTTCTGTTAATCTAAAGCTGTTTTAAAATAAAAATTTTACTGAAAAAGAAACACTTAAGCATACATTTACCTTTTCCCAAGTAGAATATCAGTCTATGTTTCTACAAAATAATTTATGTGAGAATGTTTATAGTGGCTTTATTTGTAATTGTCACACACCTGAGAAAACCTGAATGAGATTTCAACTTGGAAATTGACAAACAGGTAATTCATGTAGTGAAAGAGTACTCAAGCAATCACAAGAAATGGGCTACTGATAAACCAACAACCTGAATGAAGCACAAATGCATTACGCTTATGGAAAGAAGACAGATCTGAAAGGTTACCTAAAATATTTCCACTTATTTGACATTCTTTCAAAGACAGAATCATCAGGACAGATAACAGATCATTGGTTGCCAGGAGGTGGTGGATGAAAGTCTTGCAAATACCGGGTTAGGGAAAATTTTGGGTTATAGGAACTGTTCTATATTTTGATTATAGTATAGTAATTATACTACTGATATATATATATTTTTTTAACTCACAGAATGGTTCACTACAAAGGATTAATTTTATCACATATAAACTATACCTGAACAACAAAAACAAAAAATAATTATGAGTCACAACATAATGTGCCAAGTTAGGTATTATAATGTAAAAATTATCTCTTGAGTAATAACATGAAAAGGCTAAAGTACTATTAGTCAAATCTTCAGGGAACCTTAACAATAGAAAATAGCCGTGACAACTGTGCACCTGTTTATACATAGGAGAAAATTCTGGGAAGGATTTTGGATTGGAGTCATCGGATCATCGAAAGAATAGAGAACTGGTATGTGTTGGGCAAACTCCATCAGTGAATGTTAAGAGTGTGCTTGTCATGGCGCCTCAGGCTGGTGCAACGTCACGCTGGCCTCTGCCGCTGCAGTCTCGCCCCACACTCCGTGCCCCGCCCCCCCGCCCCCGCCCCGGCATGAGAGAGCCAGAGCGCCCGAATCAGCTGCTCCTTTAACCCCGTCCTGTCTGAGCGAAGAACAGACGCCCTCCGGCGACCTAAACAAAGAGGCAGGTCCAAATCCAAAGCTAAACTCCAGGAGCCCTGCGAACAAAGAAGAGAAAGGGAAATTTCTCCCAGCAGCCTCAGGAGCAGTGGATTAAATCTCCACAATCAACTGGATGTACCCTGAATCGGTGGAATACCTGAAGAGACAACGAATCATCCCAAATTGAGGAGGTGGACTTTGAGAGCAAGATATATTATTTTTTCCCCTTTTCCTCTTTTTGTGAGTGTGTATGTGTATGCTTCTGTGTGCAATTCTGTCTGTATAGCTTTGCTTTCACCATTTGTTCGAGGGTTCTGTCCGTCCATTTTATTTTGGGGGTTTTTTTGTAGTTTTTTTTTTTTTAATTAAAAAAAATTCTTTTTTTCTTAATAATTATTTTTTATTTTAATAATTTTATTTTATCTTAATTTACTTTATTTTATCCTCTTTCATTCTTTCTTTCTTTCCTTCCTTCTTTCCTTCCTTCCTCCCTCCCTTCCTTCCTTCCTTCCTTCCTTCCTTCCTTCTTTCCTTCTTTCTTTCTTTCTTTCTTTCTTTCTTTCTTTCTTTCTTTCTTTCTTTCTTTCTTTCTTTCTTTCTTTCTTTCTTTCTTTCTTTCTTTCTTTCTACTTTTTCTCCCTTTTATTCTAAGCTGTGTGGATGAAAGGCTCTTGGTGCTCCAGCCAGGAGTCAGTGCTATGCCTCTGATGTGGGAGAGCCAACTTCAGGACACTGGTCCACAAGAGACCTCCAAGCTCCACGTAATATCAAATGGCGAAAATCTCCCAGAGATCTCCACCTCAACACCAACACCCAGCTTCACTCAACGACCAGAAAGCTACAGTGCTGGACAACCTATGCCAAACAACTAATGAGACAGGAACACAACCCCACTCATTAGCAGAGAGGCTGCCTAAAATCATAATAAGGCCACAGACACCCCAAAACACACCACCAGACGTGGACCTGCACACCAGAAAGACAAGATCCAGCCTCATCCAACAGAACACAGGCACTAGTCCCCTCCATCAGGAAGCCTACACAACCCACTGAACCAACTTTAGCCACTGGGGACAGACATCAAGAACAACGGGAACTACAAACATGCAGCCTTCAAAAAGGAGAACCCAAACACAGTAAGATAAGCAAAATGAGAAGACAGAAAATCACAGAGCAGATGATGGAGCAAGATAAAAACCCACCAGACCTAACAAATGAAGAGGAAATAGTCAGTATGCCTGAAAAAGAATTCAGAATAATGATAATAAAGATGATCCAAAATCTTGGAAAGAGAATAGAGAAAATGCAAGAAACATTTAAGAAGGACCTAGAAGAACTAAAGAGGAAACAAGCAATGAAGAACAACACAATAAATGAAATTAAAAATACTCTAGAAGGGATCAATAGCAGAATAACTGAGGCAGAAGAACAGATAAGTGACCTGGAAGATAAAATAGTGGAAATAACTACTACAAGAGCAGAATAAAGAAAAAAGAATGAAAAGAACTGAGGACAGTCTCAGAGACCTCTGGGACAACATTAAATGCACCAACATTAGAAGTATAGGGGTCCCAGAAGAAAAAGAGAAAAAGAAAGGGACTGAGAAAATATGTGAAGAGATTATAGTTGAAAACTTCCTTAATATGGGAAAGGAAATAGTTAATCAAGTCCAGGAAGCACAGAGAGGCCCATACAGGATAAATCCAAGAAGAAACACACCAAGACACATACTAATCAAACTGTCAAAAATTAAATACAAAGAAAACATATTAAAAGCAGCAAGGGAAAAACAACAAATAACACACAAGGGAATCCCCATAAGGTTAACAGCTGATCTTTCAGCAGAAACTCTGCAAGCCAGAAGGGAGTACCAGGACATATTTAAAGTGATGAAGGAGAAAAACCTGCAACAAAGACTACTCTACCCAGCAAGGATCTCATTCAGATTTGATGGAGAAATTAAAACCTTTACAGACAAGCAAAAGCTGAGAGAGTTCAGCACCACCAAACCAGCTTTACAACAAATGCTAAAGGAACTTCTCTAGGCAAGAAACACAAGTGGAGGAAAAGACCTAAAATAACAAAACAAAAACAATTAAGAGAATGGGAATAGGAACATACATATCGATAATTACCTTAAATGTAAATGGATTAAATGCTCCCACCAAAAGACACAGACTGGCTGAATGGATACAAAAACAAAACCCATATATATGCTGTCTACCAGAGACCCACTTCAGACCTAGGGACACATACAGAGTGAAAGTGAGGTGATGGAAAAAGATATTCCATGCAAATGGAAATCAGAAGAGAGTTGGAGTAGCAATTCTCATATCAGACAAAATAGACTTTAAAATAAAGAGTATTACAAGAGACAAAGAAGGTCACTACATAATGATCAAGGGATCGATCCAAGAAGATATAACAATTGGAAATATTTGTGCACCCAACATAGGAGTACCTCAATACATAAGGCAAATACTAACAGCCATAAAAGGGGAAATCAACAGCAACACATTCATAGGAGGAGACTTTAACACCCCACTTTCACCAATGGACAGATCATCCAAAACGAAAATAAATAAGGAAACACAAGCTTTAAATGATACATTAAACAAGATGGACTTAATTGATATTTATAGGACATTCCATCCAGAAACAACAGAATACACATTATTCTCAAGAACTTATGAAACATTCTCCAGGATAGATCATATCTTGGGTCACAAATCAAGCCTTGGTAAATTTAAGAAAATTGAAAGTATCAAGTATCTTTTCTGACCACAATGCTATAAGACTAGATATCAATTACAGGAAAAGATCTGTCAAACATACAAACACATGGAGGCTAAACCATACACTACTTAATAACGAAGTGATCACTGAAGAAATCAAAAAGAAAATCAAAAAATACCTAGAAACAAATGGCAATGTAGACATGACAACCCAAAGCCTATGGGATGCAGCAAAAGCAGTTCTAAGAGGGAAGTTTATAGCATTACAATCCTACCTTAAGAAACAGGAAACATCTCGAATAAACAACCTAACCTTGCACCTCAAGCAATTAGAGAAAGAAGAACAAAAAGAACCCAAAGTTAGCAAAAGGAAAGAAATCATAAAGATCAGATCAGAAATAAATGATCAAGAAATGAAGGAAACGATAGCAAGATCAATAAAAGTAAAAGCTGGTTATTTGAGAAGATAAACAAAATTGATAAACCATTAGACAGACTCATCAAGAAAAAAAGGGAGAAGACTCAAATCAATAGAATTAGAAATGAAAAAGGAGAAGTAACAACTGACACTGCAGAAATATAAAAGATCATGAGAGATTACTACAAGCAACTCTATGCCAATAAAATGGTCAACCTGGAAGAAATGGACAAAATCTTAGAAATGCACAACGTGCCAAGATTGAATCAAGAAGAAATAGAAAATGTGAACAGACCAATCACAAGCACTGAAATTGAAACTGTGATTAAAAATCTCCCAACAGGGCTTCCCGGGTGGCGCAGTGGTTGAGAGTCCACCTGCCAATGCAGGGGACGTGGGTTCGTGCCCCGGTCTGGGAGCATTCCACATGCCGCGGAGCGGCTGGGCCCGTGAGCCGTGGCCTCTGGGCCTGCGCGTCTGGAGCCTGTGCTCTGCAACGGTAGAGGCCACAACAGTGAGAGGCCCACGTATCGCAAAAAAAAAAAAAAATCTCCCAACAAACAAAAGCCCAGGACCAGATGTCTTCACAGGCGAATTCTATCAAACATTTAGAGAAGAGATAACACCTATCCTTCTCAAACTCTTCCAAAATACAGCAGAGAGAGGAACACTCCCAAACTCATTCTATGAGGCCACCATCAACCTGATACCAAAACCAGACAAAGATGCCTCAAAGAAAGAAAATTACAGGCCAGTATCACTGATGAACATAGATGCAAAAATCCTCAAGAAAATACTAGCAAAAGAATCCCACAGCACATTTAAAGGAGTATACACCATGATCAAGTGGGGTTTATTCCAGGAATGCAAGGATTCTTCAATATATGAAAATCAATCAACGTGATACACCATATTAAAAAGTTGAAGGAGAAAAACCGTATGATCATCTCAATAGATGCAGAGAAAGCTTTCGCAAAATTCAACACCGATTTAGGTTAAAAACCCTGCAGAAAGTAGGCATAGAGGGAACTTTCCTCAACATAATAAAGCCATATATGACAAAGCCACAGCCAACATCATCCTCAATGCTGAAAAACTGAAACCATTTCCACTAAGATCAGGAAAAAGACAAGGTTGCCCACTCTCACCACTCTTATTCAACATAGTTTTGGAAGTTTTAGCCACAGCAATCAGAGAAGAAAAGGAAATTAAATGAATCCAAATCGGAAAAGAAGAAGTAAAGCTGTCACTGTTTGCAGATGACATGATACTATACATAGAGAATCCTAAAGATGCTACCAGAAAATTACTAGAGATAATCAATGAATTTGGTAAAGTAGCAGAATACAAAATTAATGCACAGAAATCTCTCACATTCATATACACTAATGATGAAAAATCTGAAATAGAAATTAAGGAAATACTCTGATTTACCACTGCAACAAAAAGAATAAAATATCTAGGAATAAACCTACCTAAGGAGACAAAAGACCTGTATGCAGAAAATTATAAGACACTGATGAAAGAAATTAAAGATGATACAAATAGATGGAGAGATATACCCTGTTCTTGGATTGGAAGAATCAATATTGTGAAAATGACTCTACTACCCAAAGAAATCTACAGATTCAATGCAATCCTTATTAAACTACCACTGACATTTTTCACAGAACTAGAACAAAAAAATTCACAATTTGTATGGAAACACAAAAGACCTCGTATATCAAAAGCAATCTTGAGAATGAAAAATGGAGCTGGAGGAATCAGGCTCCCTGACTTCAGACTATACTACAAAGCTACAGTAATCAAGACAATATGGTACTGGCACAAAAACAGAAATATAGATCAATGGAACAGGATAGAAAGCCCAGAGAAAAACCCACGCACATATGGTCACCTTATCTTTGATAAAGGAGGCAGGAATGTACAGTGGAGAAAGAACAGCCTCTTCAATAAGTGGTGCTGGGAAAACTGGACAGGTACATGTAAAAGTATGAGAATAGGTCATCCCTAACACCATACACAAAAATAAGCTCAAAATGGATTAAAGACCTAAATGTAAGGTCAGAAACTATCAAACTCTTAGAGGAAAACATAGGCGGAACACTCTATGACATAAATCACAGCAAGATCCTTTGTGAACCACCTCCTAGAGAAATGGAAATAAAACCAAAAATAAACAAATGGGACCTAATGAAACTTCAAAGCTTTTGCACAGCAAAGGAAACCATAAACAAGACCAAAAGACAACCCTCAGAATGGGAGAAAATATTTGCAAATGAAGCAACTGACAAAGGATTAATCTCCAAAATTACAAGCAGCTCATGCAGCTCAATAACAAAAAACAAAAAACCCAATCCAAAAATGGGCAGCAATCCTAAATGGACATTTCTCCAAAGAAGATATATAGATTGCCAACAAACACTTGAAAGAATGATCATCATCATTAATCATTAGAGAAATGCAAATCAAAACTACAATGAGGTATCTCCTCACACCAGTCAGAATGGCCATCATCAAAAAATCTAGAAACAATAAATGCTGGAGAGGGTGTGGAGAAAAGGGAACAGTCTTGCACTGCTGGTGGGAATGTGAATTGGTACAGCCACTATGGAGAACATATGGAGGTTCCTTAAAAAACTACAAATAGAACTACGATATGACCCAGCAATCCCACTACTGGGCATATACCCTGAGAAAACCATAATTCAAAAAGAGTCATGTACCAAAATGTTCATTGCAGCTCTATTTACAATAGCCAGGATATGGAAGCAACCTAAGTGTCCATAATCGGATGAATGGATAAAGAAGATGTGGCACCTATATACAATGGAATATTACTCAGCCATGAAAAGAAAGGAATTTGAGGTGGATAGACCTAGAGTCTGTCATACAGAGTGAAGTAAGTCAGAAAGAGAAAGACAAATACTGTATGCTAACACATATATATGGAAACTAAGAAAAAAAAAATGTCATGAAGAGCCTAGGGGTAAGACGGGAATAAAGATACAGACCTACTAGAGAATGGACTTGAGGATATGGGGAGGGGGAAGGTTAAGCTGTGACAAAGTGAGAGAGTGGCATGGACATATTTACACTACCAAAAGTAAAATAGATAGCTAATCGGATGCAGCCATATAGCACGGGGAGATCAGCTCAGTGCTTTGTGACCACCTAGAGAGGTGGGATAGGGAGGTGAGAGAGAGGGAGTCACAAGAGGGAAGAGATATGGGAACATATGTATATGTATAGCTGATTCACTTGTTATACAGTAGAAACTAACACACCATTGTAAATCAATTATACTCCAATAAAGATGTTAAAAAAAATTAAAAAGTAACAATGGAAATTTAAAAGAAAAAAAAGAATGTGCTTGTGAGGTTATTTGAAGAGATCTATCATACTACACTTTTACATCAATGCTGAGAACTAGGCATTAGAAAAGGAAGCAGTAAGAATGGTAAGTTATACCATCTTTCTTGGATATCTACAAAATAATAACATTGTTCATTTAAAAGATGAGTGTTCCATTTTGACTCTCTGTATAAAACCACTTTTTGCCAGAAAAATCAGTAGTTCCTCTTAACATTTTCTACTAAAACATACATGAATATTGTCCCAACTCAATAATATATTACAGTTTGTTCACAGGCACTTGTGAAATATTCTCCTGTCATGAGCAAAAGAAGAAATAATATTTGTTGATTTAAAGAAACAATCAGAACCCCTGAAAGTAAAGATTTCAATCAAGGTATAAAATATCTACCAATTGACTTATGCAATTCAAAACAGCATGAGAAATATAATTACAATCCCATCAGTCGAGGAGGAATAATCTCAAAGTTTTATTTAAAATTCAAAAGCACTTTAAAGTGGTAGTATTCTTGTAGAGCTCATTATATCACAAAATTTGCTTTAAAGGAATCTAAACTCAGGCATGATTATTAATATGAGAAAAAACAAAAAATTACTGTCCCTAAGAGGTAAATAATATTAGCCCAATCTTTTAGAAAATAAATTCATTTATTAAGTAAAAATATAATAACTTTGATTACAACTGTAATCTAAGTAACATTTAAGCTTTAAATGGAATAAATGAAAAGACACAAAAGTAACTAGATTTGGAGTGCCAAACCACCAATTGGCTATTGTTCATCCAATAACTCATGTGTAGCAAGTTAAAGCATCTTATCATCAAGTAGTATATTAGTGTGCCAGACATTTATTAGTAATTTTATATAATTTGTCCCATTTAATCCCCAAAGTAATAAAATAAGGTAGGTTCTGTAGCACTATCCAAGTTTTACAGTTGGGAATATCAGCCTGTCATGTCTTTTCCTGGATCCTGATATCTGAAAATCTATACTGCATAGTCCTTCATGGTTTAGATCACTCTGTATCCAGAAATATTTGTACTAAACTTGTGTGTTGAACCCTGTGGAGATTGTAACCCTGATCAGTTTAGAATAGTGTTAAATGTGACTCAATTTTCATCATGCTCTCTATTTCATTAAACTTTTACTTAGATCTCCAAAAGAGAGATCTCTGTCTCAAAAGAGAGTATAGAATAGTGACTGAAATAGGACAGTTTCTTGAGCTGATCTGCTCAGGTTCACAAGTGTGAATCATAGATACCTACCTTACAGCAATGCTTAAAAGATTAAATAAGTTAACATTTGCACAGGTCCTATTCCTACATAAGTACTTTTAATTTATTTGGATTTACTTTATTGCTATTTCCTTGTAAGAACTAAAGTTAGATGCTTTGCTCATCAATTTTCACTCTTTCTTCTTCTCTAGTTTAATCATTTAATGCAATAAATTTCCATCTAAGTACCACTGTAGCTGCATTCTACAGGTTTTGACAAGAGCAATTTTGTCATTGATGTCCAAAAGAAATCATTTGATGTTATGTGCTTTCATGATTTTTCTTTTTCCTCACCACTCAGGGGCAAAATTACTTATGGATCATTAGATGAGAGAGGAAAAGACAAGTGGTTCTATTTTACTATTTTCCCTTAGTACAATTGTCCTTTTTAAGACATCGCTTATATGAAAAGCTAAGAACCCTATTTTTCTTCCTGATTTTTCTGCAGAACAGAAAAAAAAAGTGGCCTTTTGCAGTCATATTGTGGAAATGAGAATTTACATCTAACTACTAGGCTGCAACTATGCAATGGCCAATAATGGGTCTTTTTCACACTGAAAGGGAAATTGGTGGTTTATAAGTCATGATTTACAAGAGAAAATAAATATATATATATATATCCCAAATCTAATCAAGAGTGACCTCAAAAATCTGTAAAAAGATGAAGGTAATGTTGAATCAGGAACTCCTGGTGACTCCATTAATTCTCTGTATGCCACAGGGTCCATTGGCACCAATTTGTAGAAGGTTTTTTGATCAGTTCCAAATATTTTTGAGTATTACTATTTTAAAGCTTCCATTCTTTGTCAGAGTAATTAAAAGAAAAATTATAAAAATTACTTAATTTAAAAAATAAAAGTCATTTTACTTGAAAATACAATCTAAATCCATTAGAGTTATTTTTATATATCTTATACACGTTATGGGGTATCAGTGACATTGTTTTTCTGTATTTTGAAATATTATTTCATTATAACTCACCATTACTCATAATTATTTCTAACCATTCTACCAAAGATTAAAAGAATAAGTAAACTTTAGAAGGATGCAATAGCTACAAGGAAGAGAAAATACTAAAGTAAATTATTATCTTTCCATTTTTTATTATGTTACCCAAAGTATTGCATCATTTTTCAAGAAGGTATTAAACAAATTGGAAATGCCATCTTTGTAATCTATTTTTAAAATATATTGAACATAGCTGAGAATTCAGAATTTTACATATTCTATATACAATGGCAAAGAGAAAAAACTGATATGAGAAAACATGTTATTACTAGATGAATCAGGAGATTAACACAAAGAGCAGCCCTCTGGACTCTAATACTGAAGGTCAAAGTTATCATATCAGTGAACTCAGACTGAATCTTCAAATGATGATATCCTAAATGAGTTTTCCAAATTCAGGAGCCAATGAATGAATACTCTGTGAACAAAAAGAAAATAGAGCTTTCTCTCCAGTTAGAAAGAATGTTATCTTACTTCAGCTAGATTTAGGATCATCACTGTCACGGGCGAAGGCTTTAAAAATATATCCAAATGTTTCCCCTATAAAATGAACTGTAGTAGGATCATTATTAGCTATGCTGTCATTCCCAATAATCTAAGTCTTAGTTTATGTCATAATTTGGAAAATGCAGGAATTTTAGATTAATCTACATAATGCACATTGAGAGGATAAAAAAAGCACCACTTGCCAGTTCTTATACTTTCATATATTTTCTGTATTAAAACATCCAATTTTATAGTGCCATGAAAGTTCATTTTACACTTTTAGTTACTAATGTGTATAATATATAAATACGTATATTGAACCTTCAGGAAAGAATTGAAACTCCACTGAGCCTCTATTATTTGAATCTCCCAAGGTGAATATTGGAAAAATATTTCCAATATTTTGGAAACTTTCTTTACCTCCATGACCCGCAGCTGACACCTTCTTTTAAACAATTTTATTTTATGTAGTTCAGTAACAGAATCAGATAGAAGAAATCATCAGAACATTTGTTTTGTATTTGGAAGATTGCTGATAAATTCAGAGTGTTGTTTTATAAAGTTTACTGATATCAAGTCTGTTTTTTGCCAAATTACAAATATTCCTAATCTCCTACATTGTCTCTCACCATGTCAGCTTACTGGGAGCTATTTCTGATTATCTGGTCACCTGTGGAACTCAGTGGAATGATGTTGGAAGAGGCCCTCACCACAGCCACAGGTCTTGATGAGCTCAGAAGCAGGATTGAGAGTTCACAGGTTTGAAATTGGTGCATGGTCAACCCCTGGTGACCTTGATTCTCAGTTTCCCCAGACATGTAGTCCCTCCCTGCCTTGGCCTTTGGCCATCTTTTCTGGTTATTCTTCCACTGCCTGTGTAGCATTTACTCGCTTTCCTATCCACTGATATCAGCTTCATTGTTAATTCTAATTCACTCTTAGGTCATGAAATTTATTCCAGCCCTGATGATTTCTCCACTATGTCCTAGGGAATGCTGATGAATTATCCAAGATGTTACCATTATCCCCATGTGAGACATTTGGATGGATCCCCTTTGCTAGAGTTGAGATGCATTCCTAAAGGCAATAATCCTAGGGTTACCCCTCTTGCCTGATCTGATATGATGCCAAATCCTTGAATACATCCTGATGACCTGCTCACTTCCTATATTCAACAAACATTTATTGAGAACTATCTATATCAGGGCCAGGGTTAGACACAGTTTCTCCCTTCAAAGACCTCAAAGTGCACTGCAATCATTCTAAGTCTTGACAACATATAGTGAGTGCTTTAAAAATGAAGATTGCTTGACCTTACACTCAGGCATCTCAATCCCATAAAACCAAGGAATCCCATAAGCCAAAGGAGGTGCATGAGAAACTGTATAGTAAGAGTTACTCCAAATGATACCGGTACTCATCAGATTATCTCATATATATGAATAAACACACAAACCAATAACAGTGGAGCCAATTATACATGTTAAGATAGTTTACTCATGGTAATTGAGGTGTTGGAGGTTGGAGCCACCTTCAAATTAGTCTTGAACAGTTTCTTTTTTTACTAAGATATAATTGACATATAAAATATATTAATTTCATGTGTATAACTGAATGATTCACTATTTGTATATATTGAACACTTTTTTTGCATAGTATTTAGCTTGAGCTGAATTTTTCCAGCCTCAGCTGTGACTCTAAACAATTTACCATGACATTGAGAGGGAAAACATTGGAGAAATTAAAAGCATAGTCTCTGGAGTCAGCCTGCCACTTGCCAGCTCAGTGAACTTGAGTATGCTACTTAACTGTGCACTTCAGTTTCTTATCTGTAACTTGGGTAATAATTGTACTCACCTTTTAGGGATGTTGAGATGGTTAAATACAAAAATGTATTGTCATGTTTATAATGATGTCCACTGCATAACCAAATAAACATATTAAATAAATGCAAGCTATTAATTTTTCTAAGAGAAGAATATTTGTCAGATGACTTTTTGAAAAATGAGAAGATTATTACTTCAACCATCAAAACATTTTGTACTGTAATTTAAATATTTTTGCATAACTTTCTACCTTATTGATCAGAATAAGTGACTGTAGTTTAACCTCTCCTGAAGGCTTAGGTTAGGGTTCTCTTTCTGGTCACTGATTGTGAAGCTCTGTGTTGAATAGCAGGCCCATAATTCACTGAAAGATGGATTGTTTGGCCCATAGGAAAGAGATTCAGATTGCATTGATTTTCTAGAAGGTACTCTTGTTCCTTCATATTCAGTAGACATATTTTTACTCTCCCAAGGACACTGAATGCAACATCCTTTGCCTGCTGAAGAATACCTGATGAAGCATCTAAAAGAAGCTATTTAATACAATTTCAATTTTAAGAACAATGCAAACTCAAGTGGTGTTAGATTCTTGCAGAGCAAAGTAAAGAAACTAATTTCCAGCTTTCCTTAAAAGCTCAGGTACTTTTATGCTTATTTTTTAAATTAATTTTTATTGGAGTATAGTTGCTTTAAATGTTGTGTTAGTTTCTGATGTACGGTAAAGTGAATCAGCTATACGTATACATATATCCCCTCTTTTTTGGATTTCCTTCCCGTTTAGATCACCACAGAGCACTGAGTAGATTTCCCTGTGCTATATAGTACGTTCTCATTAGTTATCTATTTTATACATAGTAGTGTACATATGTCAATCCCAATCTCCCCATTCATCCCACCCCCCCTCCTTTCCCCATTGGTATCCATACGTTTGTTCTCTACGTCTGTGTCTCTGTTTCTGCTTTGCAAATAAGTTCATCTGTATCATTTTTCTAGATTCCACATATAAGTGATATTATACTTTTATGCTTATTTTAACTTGGTAATTTTGTGCTGTGAGTTTAAGTTGTGGAATTTTTGTCTAATGATTAAACCCATATTTTTGTGTGAAATATAAATATTCCAAATCAATATGATTTTAGCTTTGCATCATGCCAAATACAAAGATGTTACACAATATTGACTCCAGGGGCATTAGGTAGTAAGTCAGTGTATCAGTCAGAAAGAAACAGAGCCCACGTCAGCTATTTCAATAGAGTGAAATAGTTACAAAGAAGTTAAAAAGCTGAAAGCTTAAATGAGCAGACGGTGAGACAATTTATTAATAAACAAAAGCAGGAAGCTGCTATTAGCCATTGGAAGAGGCAGAGTAATCCAGGTCTGGGATCCAGAGCTTTTGGTGAGAATAAGAACCACAGATGAGATCCAGCTACTTTTATAAGAACCCCTGAAGCAGAAAAAGAGGTTGAGTGATTCTCCCATGTTCTGATACTACAATTTTTTTCCAGTGACTGTCATTCGTTAATTGGTAAGAAAATAGTTGATTAACAGAGAAGACTGGGACTTCCCTGGTGGCTCAGTGGTTAATAATCCACCTGCCAATGCAGGAGACACGGGTTCGAGCCCTGGTCTGGATAGATCCCACATGCTGCGGAGTGACTAAGCCCATGAGCCACGACTACTGAGCCCACATGCCACAACTACTGAAGCCCACGCGCCTAGAGCCCATGCTCTGCAACAAGAGAAGCCACCACAATGAGAAGCCCACACACCACAATGAAGAGTGGCCCCCGCTCGCCGCAACTAGAGAAAGCCCGTGAGCAGCAACAAAGACCAAATGCAGACAAAATTAATTAATTAATTAATTAAAAAAAATACTGAACTCCAGATTGTTTAAAAAAAACCCAAAACACACAGAAAAGACTGGATCTGAGAGCAAAGTTTGGCACGAGAGTATAAGGAAATAAATTACAATATAATAATGACTTCCTGAAGCTCTATTATAGAAGAGTAAAGACATATGTTCTCAGATATGCCCAGAGACATGTTTTTGGTAACATCACCAAATTAATATCCCATAATTACTAGGCCTATGGTTTCTTCATTTTCTTTAAGTGCTATTGCCATAAAAAATAACAATTTAATTAGAAGAAAACTTGATTCTGTTTATTATCAACTCTGTATTTAACTTGAAAGCAAGATTAAATGTGACTCAAAATTCCAGGTAAAGCTAAAAGTAAAAAAAAGAAAACTATTCATACATTAAGCATATGTTGATAAATTGAGGTTATCTTATGTTAGAATATCCTAGAACATTGTTGACAATTGTATATCACTGTGGTTTGTAGTAAAAGTAGACAACAACCACCACAAGATTTTTTTCAATATATTTTTCCTCTTGCACCCTGCAAGTAGGCTAAGAAATGGGAAAATGATCCTAAAGTAACAACAAATGTTAATAGGGAAGAAAATATATTGTAGCCTAATTTATTCAGGTTGGTCATTTTCTCCAAGCTGTGTTCCATTTTGTGCATTCTGTTTTAATGCACTCCTGAAAGTATTGACATTGCCGATTCTCCCTGTCAGCTGACAGGACCATCAAAGTTGAATTTGAACTGCTGGGTGAATTTACCTCTTATTCGTTAGTGAGACAAAGTTTAGGAATTCATTAAATCTCTCTAAATATAGCTTCCCCATTTAAATACAGAAAAGAAAGTAACCAAAATCATTTACCTGGAACCACAGTTAGGCTATTAGGAACATGTTTTAGAAATGTCACTAAACACTTATAACACCATGTGGAGTTATTTACCCCATTTCACAAGGAAGGAAGAAACCAAGGCACAGAGGATTCAAAGTTCCATTTGCCTAGAGCAACAGATGAGCAAAACCACAGTTTTGGCAAGATCTCTGCCCTATATCATAATAAAAACTAAACTAGCACGATTAGAATGTGCCAGGCAAACTTCTAAGAACTCTCAGTAAATTAACCCAATGAGTACTCAAAAAAGAATTTTTATACAGGTGAAGCATTAAAAACACAAAGAAGTTAAACAATTTGTCCAAGGTCCCACAGTTATTAAGTGGCAGAACTTGGATGCAGTTTGGCCCCAGAATCTCCACTGAAAAACAGTGTTATATTTATTATCTCTCAACATACTGTGTTAGGGATGTTATGAAGATCATACAAAGCATTATATGTAAAAATATCCTTGAAGTACAGCATGCTATATGTACATAAATTATTATTGCAATTCATAACGAGAGGAGAAAATATCAGAAGATACTAAAGGTGATTATAATAAGTACCATTCGGAATATTATGATGAAAATCAATCTCAGTGGCTCTTTGTCTTTGAAAAATAATGCTACACAGTAGATGCAGTCCAGACATGCTGTACATCTGAGTAAAGATGTGCAGTAGTTTCCCATGGAATTTAGCATAATTTCTAGACATTTACACTAACCTAACAATCTCTACCTAAATTGGTACTGGCTACCTTGCCAATCTTAACCCTTAATATCTTCCCCTGTCCCACAGTTTTAAAAGCATTGGGGCATTAGGACTGGCATATACACACAACCATGTGTAAAATAGATGGCTAGTGGGAATCCGCTATAAAGCACAGGGAGCTCAGCTCGATGCTCTGTGATGACCTAGATGGGCACGATGGGGGGAGTGGGAGGGAGGTCCAAGGGGGAGTGGATATATGTATACATATAGCTGCTTCACTTCGTTGTACAGCAGAAACTAACACAACATTGGAATGCAATTATACGCCAATAAAAATATTATTTTTAAAAAAGAATAAGGTCTTTTTGCTAGTCTTTAAAAATATAAGCTTAATCTGCCTTAACAATTCCTTCTGCCCATAAGGCAATTTCTGCTGATCTCCTCATGGGCGGCACTTTCTTATATTTGAATCACTTCCTCAGAGGTTCTTACTTGACCTCTTAAAGTAGGCACGCGGTCAAACCCTAGTCTATTGCCTTGTTTTTATATGCTGCAGAGCAATAATTTATATTTTGTGGTTTTTAAAAATATTTTTGATAGCTAAAGACTTTCACACCCAATTAAAAGCAGTCTACATTTGAGTACAAGCCTTGTCTCTCTTCATGGACTGGCATATGGTAGGTATTTAGCAAATGTGGGTGAATAAATGAAAGAATGAATGAATCATAATTAAATAACTAAATGAATATAAATTTCTGAGTACAGAAAGCATTGTTATACTAAGACCAAGATCATGGGTTAGAGTGCTATGAAAACCAATTAACATTAGCAGAGTTTCACTGTTGAAAAGTAATTTGTCAACATGAAAATTCATTATATTAGTCAAAATAAAATCAAGGTACAGGTATAGATAGATAAACTCATATCCACACCATTTATTGGGAATATAAGACATTATTTATAAGACAGTATTAATAGTGGCAAAAAATGAAAGATGTTATACATAGCATTCTATGAATGCAAAATAAATATCATTTATTTAAAATTGTAAAAAGGAACAAACATGGAATTCAGTAAAGTTATTTTGTGTTTAAATATCTACAAAAAAAATCCCTTTAGAGTAATATACTATCATCTTTGAAAATAAAACAAATTATTTTAAATATATTTACCCAAATTTCTATTGTTCTTTTTATTTTTTCCAAAATTATTTTGGTTTTAATTCTCAGTACTTACTTCAAGACCATTTCACCTATAAAAGTCTTACAGTTAGCTTTGCTTTATACACGTTCATTTATATTCACATGAAACACATTTCTCTCAAGACTTATTTTCTGTTATTTGCCTTTGTCACTGTTGATGTATGAAATAAGCCACTTAACTGGAAGAAGTGTTTAAATTGAATAAGGATGACATTGACAATGAGGTGAAGCTTACATGAATATATGTTTAAAGTAAAATGACTTTTCCTAAGATTTACAATAAAACCTTTTATGTTAAGACAGCTGAGGTCAATATGCTTGAGATCAAAGTTAGATTGTAGGATTTATGGTTAATCTTATACTCTATATTTTAGCAGTAAATTATGATCCTGATGTATCATTTCTGTCTAGAATTTCAACCATGGCTGACATGTATATAATTTTTAGCTTAATTTATTATAATAAAAAATGGGTTCTTCCAAATCAATGATTACAACCTATCTTTTCTTCATATTCCTTTATTTTTCTTTTCAAGGGTAGTGGACAGAAAAAGCTAAAAAATTTTTACAAGGCTACTACTCTTGTTCTGAAGTTTTCCAATAAGGAATGATCACATTTTTAGAAATGAAACTCAGCATTTATAATGACTGCCTGAATTTAAAAAGGTATCTCTTGAAACTAATTAATTGAAGTAGAACTCGAAAATATGCACATTAAGGGACATAAATTCTATAGGGTATTTTCTAAAGAATAGGATTCCATGAGCAAATAAACTTTGTAAATACAGTTTTGTGTTGTACCTTGGAGAGTAAGTCACACTAATCAGTATACTAAAAGTTTTGAGAAATTCGGCTGTAATGGTATCTGACTATCTCATACATAATCTGTTTAATTCAGTTTTTACAAACTCACTTTATTACAGGTGTCCTTCATGCAACAACCTAGTAATTTTAGGAGAATATACTTTGGCAAAAAATCACTTAGATTTTTTTTCTAAATTAATTTATGCTTATTTATGTTAAAGTGCTTTTGCATTAAGTTTATTTTACGTCTATATTTACTAGAATATATTCTTCCCCTGATCATTCTAGATAACTGTACATATGTGTGTATTCATTAGAATTCTTGTGCCTCTCTCAGGTAAGATTTTTACCAGCATCAATGTGAACACACACACAATGTGCACATATGTTATAGAAATAAACAAAATCTGATTTCCGTGATGGCAAGTCAAAATTAGCCTGTGTTTTCACGGTCCATCTTTGAATGATCCCTAGACTTTGGTTGACAAGAACAGTGAGCAGAGAACTCACCACCCTGCCTCTTACTTTGGATAAGAATAGGTAAGAAAGTTAAGTTTCCTGGAGAAAGGACAATGATTCTATCAATTACAAGGAAACGGAGATAGATTTACATAATTTGGGAGCATGGACATATTAGAAGGGTCATGGTTTGGGAAATTATAAAGTAGCAGCATCAGGAGATAAAGCATAGCTGTGAATATTCTACATATAGAAGAATGGGATGGGTGAGATAATGTTGAAGATAGAAGCTTATGCCCAAACCAACTGATACATTTTAAGTGGAGAGAAGTGAGAATTGGAATAAGAGGCAGAGGGATAAACACTTGGAGGAAGAAAAGTGAGGGAGAGCAAGAGTAATGAACATTGCTCCTTGTGAAATGCAGATGGACTCAGAAGAAATGATGAGAGTCGCTGTGATAAAGATACATTAAAATGCTTAAAATATTATCAAAATATCCTCCCACCCCATCTCCAAACACACACAATCCAGAACAAACCTGCACTCTAAAGTAAATATTTTTATTATTTACATTAAATAATAAAAATTTATTGAATGAATAACCATTCTTTTTTAAAAAATGCCAATTGGCCAGGTTCAGAAAAATAAGAATAATCAATGTAGACTGTAAATATAAAAATAGACTTGAAGAAGATTTTTACCTGTCTACTAATTATAGGATTTTCCTTGAGTTATATGAATAATTATTAATTGTGCGTTTGCTTTATTAGGATAAATAAAAACCCAGTAAGCCAAAATGAACATTATACATGTCTTATGTGATAACCAGTATAAATGCTTTTAAATCAGAAGTGAAGGAGTAAATATTCACTAGTAGGATTATTATGGGAAACAAACAAGACTATGAATCTACTGATTATAAGATAGCATATTGTATAAAGCTAACAAATCATTGAATCTATCTGAAACAAATAAACATTAATTCTGCTCTTTGTAGGATCTTCCTTGAGTTGTGTGAATAAGTTTTCTATATGCTTTATTTGAGTGAGTATAAACTAAGTCACCCAAAACTCATGCCTCATAAGGTTTTATGAATTCCAAGGATAACTACTTTAAAAGTTTGTCAAAATAAAACACTGAAATGTCACTGGTAAAATGTTATATGAAACAAACAAACACCACCACGAGTAGCCATGTCTCCTCCCAAATATAAAATCATATTTTATAGTAGCACTTTACCTTACTAAACAGTCCACTTTGACATTCATTTATTTAATGACTATTTCTATTTGTGGAGTTCTTAAACTTCCCCTCTTAGTTATCCATAATATGTCATCATATACCATTTGACTTTGATAAAATTCAATAAATGTATCTAATTTTAGCTGTTAATAATTCCTGCTTGAATGGAATTCTTTTAAATTGTTTCCATCTTCTATTAAAAAGTTATCAATATTGAAGAAATGAATTTCCATAAATATATGCTGAATTTTCTTTCATATAAAAACACAGTTGATCATATAAACTTAGAAGGTCAGTCAAAGCAGATTGGACTAGATAAATGCATCATGGTATTTCTCCATGGAAGAAAGGGATTCTGTGCCAATAATTATATATGAAAATATTTAAATATTTTTGTATTTTTTCCTTCTAAATATTGCTCATTAATTCATTCCTAACATTCTTAATTTCTTATCAAAGTACTACGAATGTTTAACACAATGTCTGTGTCTTACTAGCTTTGGGTTCCTTTTATTCATATGCAGAACAAAATTATTAATATTAGTTCAAGTTAACTTGCAATGTTAGGACACTGATGTTGAACAAAACATATGGCATTGAAAAAGCTGATGCCTAAATCTGAATATTTAAAATATGTCCTTTAGAGAGTTGCTAATATAAATACTATCTATCTCATAGTGTCTTTGTAATAAGGAAGCAGAATAAGTCTTAGATTTGTCTTTGAATGGTCATTCATATGCACTTATTTTACTAGTTTACAAATTTAATTTACCCTACTTGTTACTTTTGCTAAATTCAATCCCCCTAAGATAAGTAATGACATAAAAATAGAGCTAGTACAATAACATCACTCCCCAGGGAATGTCTACAGGAGGCCACATTTGTCACCTCAATCACAAACAATGGTTGCTCTTATTTCACCTTCATTGTTGTTTGTTTTTTGCCCGATGTTTTGCTCAGTCTAGCTCATGCCACTTTGTTGTACAATGAGGTAAGGGATGCATCTCTGATAATGTTATGACAATGTTATTTAGTTTAGGGGATTTATAAAACTATAGAGTTCTAAATATGACTTAGAATGTTTTGGTATTTCTTATTTGTTCAATAGTAGACCTTAAAGGTAAATTTTAGATAGAAAGTGTTTGTGTACAGACACATACACAACTGTGGTACAAAAGAACTGTAAGCAATTTTGCAACAAAAGTTAAAACAAAGTTTTGGAGAGTATCGAGGAGAAGTCATTGATTTATTCTGACTGAAGACAAGGGAAAATTCATCCAAAAAACGTTAAAATTTAGCTAGCTTCACAAGATGAGTAAGATTTTGACAGATGAAAATGTGTGGAAAAGCCTACTAGATATTCTGATATTTTAAAAAATTGACAGTGCAACATTTTTGGCAGCTTCTCTTTATTAGCTTTTTTTTTACCCCGAGCTCTAGGCAGACATTTAGCAATTAATCTTCTGGAGCTACAGTGAAATAGGCAAGTGTGATGGGAAGCATGAATAGCTCAGTGCAAGGATAAAAGATAAAAAAGACAGAAGTGACAAGTCTAAGATCATAAAAGAAATCACTCATCAGAGATTAGAATTCCTGAATTTTAGCCTTCTCTATGTAGCCTTTAGTCCAATAGTAGATATCACTGGCATTCTTCCATTTGCTTGCCATGATGATGTGTCAGGAAAAAAGAAAACTAGAATTTTGGTCCTTTACCAACTATACTACAGTCTAGAAATAATCTGTTTCTCTAAGAGAGGTATAATAATTATTTCAATGTTCAATGGAAAAAAATGGCTTCCTAAAATGTACTTATAGATCCACTTGCTTTCTGAAAAATGAATTCATCTTGGCTCAGATTTGCATCAATGTTACTGATATATTTTATCACCATTGTCATCATCATTTTCATTTTACTCTCCACATCATGAATTCCACCCATTCACTTACTTTCATGACAATATGTCAGTTTTAATTTTGTCACATTTTCTGTTGGTATCAATGTACATTCAGAATATACATAGATTGTTTAAATCTATCTTCAGAAAAAAAACTATTCCTTCAATATAGCAGATTTTCTTCCTGTCTTTAATATTTAGGAGGTGTGTAGGCTAATAATTAAGAGATTTCCCAGGAACGAAATGCATTCTTGATAAAAGTCAAAATATTAGGCATTTGTTAGAACCAGCACAATATTCTCTAGAATTAATTAAACCATAAAATTATATATATACAAAGCATGGAATGGTTTTTACTCACCTTTATTAAAGGATCAAAATGCTATACACATTTTGAAATAAGAACTTGAAAGAGAGCTCCATGTTTGAAAACTGGAAGAAAATGACACAGTATGGAGAGTAAGTAAAAGATAGTGTTTAATATTCAGGCTGCATAGATATTATATGTATGCATATATTTGTAACAACTTGGAATAAAGAACATGACTACTCTGTAAGTTATAATAAGTAATTATTATTTTTCATTATTTTCATACCTAACAAATCCTATTATAAGTCCAGGTCAAGAAGCTGAACTTCACTAAAGAGTACAAATATGATTCATAAATTGTAACAAATATGATTCATAAATTTTAAACAAACTAACAAATATGATTCATAAATCTTAAATGGGAGCATAAGAAGTAGATCAGAAGAGATATAGGAGGGGTTTCAGAGTCACAGAAAACTTTAGTCATGAAGTAAACAAAGTTATGGTGGAAGGTCATGGGCTAAGTCCTGGAATCGTTGATATAAAATAAGAAAGTGTCTTTACAGACCATGAGTCAAAATGGACTGTCCTAGCTCCCATATTCAGACCCAAGTATAGAAAGCAGAAAGTAAATGTCAAATGGGTAATACTGATCGTTATAATGGAGAGTTGAAGGATAGTATATGAGTTAGTGTAAGTAAAACATGCTAATTTAGTAAATTCAGAGAGAAGTGCACTATCAGAAGTACTTTGTAATGAAACCAACAAATGAGACAAAGAAAATCTTCAGAATGGTTTCTTACTTGCTAACAGAGGAGTGAAGTGAGTTGGGATCACAGTTTAAGTTTGATTAGATGCAGTAAGAATCCACTTGATATTGGTGTGTGCACAGTTCATCCTGGTTGTCACAAATCTTATTTTGATAATTTTAAAATTTTAAAAAAGTTCACATTTAAAGGACATATAAAGACTCCCATTTTGAGGCAGACTGGTAGAATATTACAGAATGTATTTTTGCCATGGACAAAGAATGAGATAATGGGGGGGGCAATGGGAGAGAAGAATCTGGATCTTTTATAAGCTGTAAAATTGGTCTCTATGATCTGAAATTTTCTGGGAATTGTATAATGTTTAGCTCTCTTTGACTATGTATGTGGTTTGCTGCTTAATAAACTAAATATCTATAGTTCCACATTATATCACTTTTCATATCTGATTCCATTACTTCATGGAAGAAAATTTAGAGGGAATAGAGTGATTGAGTTAAAAATAAGTATTATAATACCTACAGAAAATAGTAACACATAGCATTTATCTTTGTTTAGAACAATACTTACCTTTATTTAGTCATTGATATTCAGTTGGAAGATGGGTGGAGGTTACACTGTACATACAAAAAACATATGAGAAGATTTCTACAATATGAACATCTAATATTTTCTGCCACATTAAAATAATTTCTCTTAAATGTATGTCTGTTGTATTGGTGAACATATCACTATAAAACTTAGTGCTTTAAAATAATCCATTTATTTGCATGGTACAAGTAGAAATTATTATTATTAAAAGCAGGGCTCAGTGATTGCATTAATTAGCATTTAGAGCTTCCAGAGAGGGAGCTGAAGAAGGAAATACTGAAAAGAAGAAAGCCATATAGACATGATTACAAAATATATATATACAAACTACACAAAATCATTAGCTGGTGCTTAAACTCCAATTCTCCAAGGAACTCCCATAAAAACCATAGCTATAAGGCTGAAAGACAGGATAAAATTTTTCAGTAGCCACTTAGGACTAAGAAGACAGATTTTGGAGTTTAATCCTGCTAAGTAAGAGGGACTTCAGAAGTATTTTGTGCTTTATATTTAAAGCCCAGAAAGGCTAGGTCTTAAGATTAGGACTACATTCTAGAACCTAAGGAGTTTGTCCAAGATATAACATCAAAATAGAAATAGACTTACTTTAACAAACTCTAAAATCAAAACTCCACAAAACTCGACATAATCACCAATAGTTTAATTGCCTTCTAGATCAAAGTTTAAAAACCTTTAAAAAAGATAAACATCAGAGTCTATAAATATATCATCCACAATGTCCAGTATGCAATAAAAAATAATAACAGACATATTTAAAAAAAAGAAAAAATACAGGAAAATGTGATATTGAGTCAAGAGAGAAACCCATCAATAGAAACAGACCAATTTTGGAATTATCAGATAAAGGATATAAACAAACTATCACTGATATGTTAATGAATCTTCAGAAAACTATGGGACTACTGGGTAAAGAGATTTGGACTATCAGAAGAGATGTTAAAACTCTAAAATATAGAAATTGAAGATATAGAATGAAAAATAAAGCATCTCAAATAATGAATAAACATTATTGTATCAGAGGAAATCTGTAAGAATATAGGTGATTCAAAAAACATAATTAACAATTTGGTCTTAAAAGATGATTATAAAATTATGTATGCCACGACTGTAGAGTGCACCTGGTTTCAAATACACAAGTAATATTATAAGAATTAACTAAATTCTGGGCATAAAGTAGCTCTTAAAAAAAGCTAAACTAAAACTATTTTTTGCCACAATGCAATCATTTAGACAGCAACAATGATATGTAAATAACCCATAATTTAAGACAAAATTAAAAGAGAAATTTAAAACTTTTGATGAATCATACAATTGGTGGGATGTATCTTAAAGTGTTTTAAGTGAAATTTTTAACCCAAACTGAAAATATTGGAGAAAGGGAAATACTTTTTTTAAAAATCAATAGCTAAATATCCATCTCAATATTACAGTTCCCCACTGCACTAGATATTCCTCTCCTATTATTTATCTATTGCTACATAATAATGTTACCACAAACAGTAGTTTAAAACAATGCACATTTATTACCTCACAGTTTCTTCAATTCTGGACTCTGGACTCAGCAGGATGCTCTGTTGCAGAATCCACAGGCTGCAGTCAAGGTGTTGGCTCAGGCTGCAGTCTCATCTCAGTTGGGGAAGGATCTGCTTCCAAACTCACATGGTTGTTAAGACTCAGTTGCATGCAGCCTGTTGAACTGAGGACCTCAGTTTCTTGCTAGCTTTTAGCCATAGGCCACCCTGAGTTCCCAGCTGACTGTTGGCTAGAGGACAGTTCTCAGTTCTTTGCCACACAGACCTTCCCAACATGTCCACCTGTTTTATCTAAACCAACAAGGGAGAGAGTCTTCTAACAAGGTGGACTTGAGTGTTATGCAACATAACCACCCTGCCCACACTCAAGGAGGTGAGAATACCCAAGGTTATGAGTACTGAGAGGCAGGAATAAGCAGGATCCATTTCAGAATCTGCTCACCACACTTCGTTGGTCTCTCTGGATCCACTTGTCATTTTTCTTCACCCAATTAAATGCTGTATAGTTTATGGTTAGTTATGGCCATGGGAAACATAAGAGTAGGCAACTGGAAGACAGGAAAAACATGATGTTGGAGTATGCGTTCTGCTGGCTCCCTCCCTTCCCAGGGATGGTAGGTCAAGGGAGGTTTTGTGCTACTAAAACTTAGAGCTTAAGCTTGTGGGCTCTCACTTACAGAATCAACATTTATCCAAATTCTGGGAATTGTGTTGATACTTATCTCTTCACAACTTGAAGTTGTATTGGATCTTAGCTGTTGTTAGTCCATAGTGATGCAGCATCTCTTGTAGGGTTCCCTAAACTGAACCCAGTCTATTGGAAATAATCTCTTCTTTAAACTCTTCTCAACTACCCTGGGTGAGCATGCCATCAGTTTTCTGAGAGACTCTGACCAGTAAAACCACATGGGAAGATAATCTAGAAAATCATATAGCTTCAGTGGATAAGAAAAAGCATTTAATAATGTTCAACATCCAAAATTAACAATTTTAAAGAGAAATATGTTTTTAAACTAGGAATATAAGGACACTAATATAATCTGATAAAGGATATCCTTCAAAATACCAAGCAAACATCATGTCAAATGGTGAACTATTCAAAATGTTCCTTAAAGATCGAGAATGATTCAAGGATGTTTCCTACCCTGTTATTCAGTATTAAATAAGAGGCATGTAAGGCAAGAACCATTGATTGGGGAACATTTCTTATTAAAAATTGATATAACAGAAATCAGGATTGTGTATTTAAAACTCCAAAATTATCTACCAAAAATTATCAGCATTTATAAGATAGTTTAGCAAGTTTGATAAATTAAAAACCAAGGGCTTCCCTGGTGGCGCAGTGGTTGAGTCCGCCTGCCAATGCAAGGGACACGGGTTCGTGCCCCGGTCCGGGAGGATCCCACATGCAGCGGAGCAGCTGGGCCCGTGAGCCATGGTCGCTGAGCCTGCGCATCTGGAGCCTGTGCTCTGCAATGGAAGATGCCACCACAGTGAGAGGCCCACATACCGCAAAAAAATACACAATAATAATTTGAAGTTCTATAACCCAATTAAGAACTCTGAGACTATGAAATTTATCAGCCTTAAGATAGAAAATTTATGGACTTAGTGCAATTATAATAAAAATCCCAGTTATGTGTGTGTTTATAGGTGTGTGTGTAACAAGGAGAGACAGAAAGTGAGAGACAGAGAGAACAGGAATATGACATGAAAAGCTAACCTTACTGGAAACACAGAGGACCATGAATAGCCAAGGAAATTTTGAAGAAGAATGCCAAGGTATGAGAAGTTGTTCTGCCATATATTAGTATTTATTATAAGTCTGGAGAAATTAAGACAGTGTTGTAGTAGATAGATACACGGGCAAAAAAACAGGTATCTAGATATAGCAGAAGCAGACACACAGATACATGGACACTTGATTTAGGACAAAAGAATTCAAAGAAAACTAGAGATATATTATTTTCCACAAAAGGTCTGAGTCAGTTGGATATCATATGGGGGAAGATGAATTTAGCCTCAAACACATGCTATATGGAATATGCTCAGTATAAAATGCAGTTATATTTTAATATAAAAGGTGAAATATTAAAGTTTCTAGAAGATAAAATAAAATATGATTATCACTTTGGAATAGGCAAAGACTGAAGAACAAAACATTGGCCATAAATGAAAGACCACATTAAATTTAAAATGTCCTCAAAGTTTTTGAAAGTTTCCCCAAAGTCATCATTATTGAAGGCAGAATTGTAAGTATTAAAATGAGAACAGTTGTCTGCAACACACATAACTAACAAAAAGTTCATATCTAAAATATAGTTTAATATTGGGCATGCTAATAAGTAAAAGAAAGATAACACAAAATAAAAGTGGGCAAGAAAAGTAAACAGACTTGAAAATATAGCTAATTCAAAATAGCAAATACATCTAACCAAAAGCAATTCCTCTCACTAATAATTAAGGAAACACACATTAAAAACCGCAGTGGCGTACAGATGCACTCACTAGAATGGCTAAAATAAAAATGACAGTCAACACCAAGTGTTGGTGTGGATATTGCACAAGAGCTCCATACTCTGCAGATGAGAGGGCAACTAGGTATAATCATTTTGGAAAAAAACAAAACAACATTGGCAGTATCGACTAAAGCCAAACATGCATATCTTATGTCCCATCACTCCTATGTATAACTCAACAGAAGTGCACATATTTGTTCAACAAAAAACACATACAAGAATGTAGAAGTATCACAAATTGTAACAGCTAAAATTGGAAATGACTCAGTTGTTCATCTGGTGTTCAGTAGAATGGCTATATAGTGGGATATTTATTCAATAGGACATTATTCCAATCACACTTTATGGTTACAAACTATGAAAATGTACACAAGGAGGCATACTAACAAGTTCAGAGCATCATTTCTACCATAGGACCAACAAGAACAAAACAAGATATCCATTAAAAATAAAATGGAAAATGTGCAGTATACATATATCATAAGATATTATATAGCCACAATTATGAATGAATCAAAGCTACAGGAAACAACCTGGATGAACTGTAAAAGCCTATGGTTGAGTAAAAAATTTAAATACTATATGCTTCCACTTGTAAAATTCTATAATAGTTCAAATGGAATCCTATTGTAAAGTATAGAGGAAAACAAAGTGGTTTCTATAGAAGTCAAACAGTTCCTGTGAAAAATACTTAGGAATATAACCCCAAACTTAACACACGATCACAGAAAAAAACCCCACAAACTTTGACTAATGCTTAAATAACAGCATCTTTATCAATAATACTACAGACAATGGTAAGGTTTCTAGTAGGTAGAGTTCTAGTTGAAAGAGAATCCTGGCATAGAGTAATAACTAACATTCTAGAATGCTTTAGAATGAACCAGGTTACAGGTTCATTACTGAAAAATTTGTTTAACTTGTTAGTAGTAGTACAAAAGGGATTAAATTATTGCACTTCTCACCTTAAATCTTGAGCTTTCATGGTCTCTTGATTTGAAATCTGAAGTCCTGTAACTGTAACGGCTAACTGGGACAAGACTTTTCAATTCCCTAGGAATTCTGGCCTTTTTTGGTTTAAAATGGAGATATTCCACTAAATGACCACAGCATAAATTTTAGTTTTAAAATTCTATTTCTATAACAAATACATCATATATTTAATTTTCTTTTTTGAAATTAATATGGCATATTTGCTCAGTGACAAGTCAAGTTAGATGAAATTTATAATTGTCAAAAATGATAGCTTGAGAAAAAGTGATTTTATATTTTTATTAAATAACTTAAAACAATAAACTATGATGATTCACCAGGAAGCTTCTTTTCCTATTCTAAGGATTTTTTTTAAGGGAAGATAATGCTTGAAGAGGATTTCTGAAATCTAAGAGGATGCAAAAAAAGAATGAAAATCAAATATATAGTGATTTTTAAACATCATTCAGAACCTAGGACTCATAGGCAGTGCCTGCAGTAAGACTGATTGGGAACATTACTCTTCATTTAAAGGTCATTCTGTATATGCAGCTTCATGCAAATCTTTGCTCCATTCTTAGTTTTACCTCTCCAGAAGCAAATGACTCCATCTTCTTCTTTGCCAATTAGTCAGAGAGAGAAAGAGAGAGAGAGAGAGTTAGCTCCTGCTTTATTTTTGGAATATGTCATTTTATGCCAGTTGCTTCTGGAGATTTGTACCGCAAACATCTGAAATTTAATTAGAACGTTCATCCTTTAGATCATATCACTGTGATTTGCCCCCTTGTTCATTTCAGATGCTATGTATCTGACACATGAAAAGGAAAAATTCATTTCAGTAGTGCAAATACAATTCTGTTACCTTTTAGAGGTATGGAATAAGAAACACCAGGGGCATAATTGGCTGAACAAATACTTCACTTTAGAGGGTAAGCAGTCAGACTATTGGAAGTGAAGTGTCGCCTCACCAGACTCTAAATTTTCTTACAGTTAGCTGGTGATTACAGCATATGTAGTCCCAATTCATTACAACATGGCAGTCTTAGGGCAATTGTTGTTCATATCTCTCAGTGACTTGAACGTAATTGTTAGAGAAGAAAATAACAACTCAAAAACGTCTTTGAATAATTAAAAGAGATCTTAATAATTCACATCACAGAAGCAACCTGTTTTATGCTCAAGACTCCTTGATATCTGTTTAATGAATACTTTAAGTCTCTGTAGTCTTGTGAAGTCTGATCACAATTGAAGCCGTAGAGCTATGGAAAAAACTGTTATTGTTAAACTCGACCCAGTGTAAATATTCATGTGATGTAATCTGTGCCCAGATTACCTACCTGCCCCTCACAACCTCAGTAATCACCTACCTAGATAAAGGCTCTTACCTTCATAGCTGAATGAAAGATTTAGGAACTAGCCAACTAGAAGAAAGCCAACTAGAAGAAAATGGGCTATTTATAGTCCGTTGGGCTACAAGGAAGTCAGACAAAAGAGAGTGACTCCCAAGGCTATTGAGATTGACTTTTACGAAGTAGCCATAGAAGCAAAACACTGAGATGACTTGTTATCAGGGTCAGAAACTACTGAAAATGTTTAGAAGGGTTATGCTTCTGAAATGGCAATGAGAAACCTTGTTCTAAATAGATACACCAAAGCTACCCCATCTCATTTTCTTGGGGGGGGGGGGATTACATGTCATATTAAGTGGAATATCTTGGACTACTCTGGTTATTTGATTTATGAGACTATTGTGTGCTGGAATAATTGGGAGAATTTCAAAGAATATATGGAGGCTTTGGGTAAAACAAATAAAGGAATTCTCCCCTCCTAAGTTATGAACATTAGAGTGAACAGTCATCATTGTGGGCATCTGCAGATAAATTTCTTTTTTTCTTTCTTTTTTTTTTTTTTTTCTTTCTTAGCGGTACGCGGGCCTTTCACTGTTGTGGCCTCTCCCGTTGCGGAGCACAGGCTCCGGACGCGCACGCTCAGCGGCCATGGCTCACGGGCCCAGCCGTTCCGCGGCATATGGGATCTTCCCGGACCGGGGCACGAACCCGTGTCCCCTGCATCGGCAGGCGGACTCGCAACCACTGCGCCACCAGGGAAGCCCATCTGCAGATAAATTTCTGAATCATAGACCTTCTGCTGTCTTAGGAGACCTGTTGCCAGGAAAAATTGCAAATTTTGTTTCCATTAGAATCCTAGGAGTTTTTAGTATTATTAGGTTTGAGAAATACAAATATATGAAGATATACCTGTTAACTTGTTCTCTTACACTTGAAGAAAACAGTAATAGTACTAAAAGCAAAGAAGGTACCAACTGAGGGTCAGCATAATGTTTTAGGTGCTTGGCAGAATGACACTCACAGCCTATTTCTGAAAAAATGTTAATAAAATTAAATATTAGCTTCTGGAATTGCAAATTTTCATATTTTTATTTTCAGTCTTCTAAGCTTTAAATTGCACAATTAGAATATAAACATACAGATAAATATTCACTATGACTAGTGTTATATTTTTTGTAAAGGCATTATGTTTATACTATTACTATGACTATATTCTGTACTGTGAGAAGCATTAGAGATCCAAGTCCTCAAAAAATGTAGCAATTTCTTTTATCAGAATTAACCAGTATACCACAAAAAGCAACTATGTTATTTAAGAAAGACTTCCAACATAAATTTTTAGGGGAAAAGATTTTTTGTTATTTTGTTTCCCCCAAAATCTAATAAGGAAGTTCTAGGCTATTGCATGGTTCAATATATGGTGACCTATATGATAAGCATGACAAAACAAACCTCTTTCTGTCCCCAGCAACATCCTTATCTCATGATACTCCAGCACTGGCACTGGCAGCACCTACCATTTGATCAGAAATTCCCATCCCAAGTGTTGTTTGGGTGGCTTAATAAGGTTGGAGAACAGAGACTGCAATATCATAGTCAAAAATGTCTATGTTATAGGCTGAAGAAGAAAAGTTTTAGTTATCAATCTTTTTCATTCCTTTTCCAGTGGAAAAATCCATTAGATTACTCTATTTTCACTTTCAAAGATCAACACAGAGAGACTCCAAGAAGATGAGAGCTTAAAAATTTTATTTCTCAGGAGTAGTAAAAGTGATACCATTTTCATTACATGCTTTTGACTAATATTTTAAATAATAAAATAGTCTAATTCTTTTCTCAGCTTTATTGAGCTATAATTGACAAATAAAATTATAATATATTTAAAGTATACAAAGTGTATTTGATATACATATATATATATAGTGAAGGATCTCCACTAATGAGTTAACACATCCATCACCTTACATATATATCTTCCCCCCACCCCTTTTTTTGTTTTTTTGGTGAGAACACAAGTTCTACTCTCTTAGCAAATTTCAGTTATACAATATGTTATTACCACCTGTAGCCACCATGTTATACATTAGATCCTCAAACATTATTCACCTTATAACTGAAAGTTTGTACCCTTTTTATTAGCTTCTCCCTGTTTCCCCCACACCTCAGCATCTTGCAAATACCATTCTACTGTTTCTATAACTTTGGCTTTTTCAGAATCCACGTATAAGTAATATCATACAGTATTTGTGGTTCTCTGTCTCACTTATTCCACTTAGCATAATATCTTTAAGGTTCATCCATACCTTGACTATTGTGAATAATGATGCAATAAACATGAAAGTACAAATATCTCTTTGAGGTAATGATTTTGTTTTCTTTAGATATATACCCAGAAGTGGTATAGTTTGATCATATGGTAGTTTTATTTTTAATTTCTTGGGGTACCTTTATACTGTATCCATAGTAACTTTACCATTCATTCCCACTAACAGTGTACAAGGGTTCTCTTTTCTGCACATCCTCACCAGCATTTGCTAATAGATATCCTAAAAGGTGTGAGGTGATATTTCATTTTGGTTTTGATTTGCATTTCCCTGATGATTAGTGACGTTGAACATTTTTTCATGTACCTCATGGCTATTCATATATCTTCTTTGGAAAATTATCTATTCAAGTCCTCTGCCCATTTATAAATTAGGTTATTTGTTATTTTGTTATTAACTTGTTTGAGCTCCTTGTATATCTTGGATATTAACGCCTCATCAGATACTTGGTTTTCAAATATTATCTCTCATTCTATACATTACCTTTTCATTTTGTTGACGGTTTTCTTTGTTGTGCAGAAACTTTTGAGCTTGACATAATCCAACTTGTTTATTCCTGCTTTGTTACTTTTGCTTTTGGTGTCTAATCCAAAAATTCATTGCCAAGACTGATGTTAAAGAAATTACCCACTCTGTTCTTTTAGGAGTTTTATGTTTTCAGGTTTTACATTCAAGTCTTTAATCCATTTTGAGTTGATTTTTGTGTGTGGTGTATGATAGGGGTCTAGTTTCATTGTTTTGCATGTGGATATCTTGTTTATCCAACACTATTTATTGAAGACACTATCCTTTCCCCATCGTATATTTTGTCTCCTTTGTCAAAAATTGTCAATCTCATTTTTATTCCCCAAAACATAACCTTGGAACAGACGTAGAATGGGGGTTCGAGCATGGAGCATTCTCTATATTTCCAGTAGTTGAATCATGGAATAAACTAATAGTTCATTTAAATTTCCAGCCCTTCCCTTTGGGTCTGATCTTTGCCTTATGATATATACAGCCATTACCTACGTCATCTTAGAAATAACCAAAGAAATTAAAACGTGTGCCCAGAGCATGCATATTGAAAACGAATCATATTGACATTTTGCTCTTCCTCGGCCTTCTTCTGTCACCTGCTGTGTTAACCTTTTCCTCACAATCCACCAGTGACCCTTGGGTCAAAGCCTTTTTAGGGTAAAGTAGTCATAAATATTGGGGAATCTACATCTAGCACAGCATTTATACATAACGATAGCACAATACAACAAAAGCAACGTAATTCAACAATAGCAAACATAGGATAATACACCTAATCTTGTAGAAACCAATGAGAAATGGGGATACATCTAAAGAGACAACCAATGTTTAAGACCATTACATATATCTTCATATTGTTATACGAATTATTTGCATCCCCTCTTGATCTATAACTATTCAACTTTTATAATAAAGTTTTTCAAACCCTTTTATATAGTAACACTCTTGTTCAATATTGTGACCTAAATTTCCCAGACACTTACTAGAACCCATCTACAAATTATCCATATCCAACCCAGATTCTCCCTAAACACTTGGTGATATTATAATACAAAAGAAGACAGTTCCACAATGAGAAGGTCCCACAATGATAAAAACCTGAATAGTTTTTAAAAAGTAACTTGTAGCTCCAAAGTAAAAAAGAAGTGGAATTATAAATGAAAATAACAAACAGCTCACGGACAGGTACTTCGGGGGCACGTATCCAGGTATGAGGCTCTTGATGTGCAGTGCCAGCCCTCTTGCCAAAATTAATACCAACACCAGCCCACCATACACACACAGCCTCTCGCTGTGTATTAGATTTTTATTTGCATTAAATATACTTTAATATGTTTGTAGAAGGTTAGAGATCTAGTTCAATCAGCTTCTTTTTCTCCTTATGCCAATTGAGTTAGTTTACAACAAAGTAAGCAAGATTCATGGGATGGAAAGAAAGGGAATAACTTTAAAAGCAAGAAATACTCTGCAGTTTTAGGGCAAACTTGAAAACTCTTGCAATGGAATGTTTAAGGTAACAGAAAGTTTCAAGTGTCCTGGAGACCTGGGGATGAGAAACAGTTTTAAGAGAGCAGAAAAAGACATATGTTAAGTTATCAATAACAAATTTATCTAGTTTGAAATTATACCTGGGATGAACTTGATAGCTCAAAAAGTAGTGGAAAATCTTTTTTATCATCCATGTGAGATGTGGAGTAAGATTCCAAAAATGTGTTTGGATTATTCATAACATATTTAGCAACTTTGGTTAAGCAAGTACTTAAGGACTTTCTGGAACCAAGTCACCATGCATTGTATTGACTTTCTGTGTTCCTGGTTCCTTCAAAAGGATCACTGAATGAAATTCTGGAACATCAGTTATTCATAAGCTGGGAAAATCTTGGTTTTTGTCCCTAATAATTTTACTATTATCCATTGTTCAAGAGGTCAACCAAGGCAGAGACTGCTAAAATTCCTAGCACTTCAGCTCTAACCAATGTCTTCATGCCAATTTCAGATTTTATATATTTAATAATCATGTATATGTCACTTACTATGTGCCAAACTTTATGAATATTAATTTATTCAATATGTAAATGTAATCCTTTCAGGAAAGCACTGTTATAGAACACAGTATTGGTATTAGGAAAATGAAATTCAAAGAACAAAGAAACGGTAGTAAGAAGTAAAGCTAATGTTCAAATTATTTCAATATGTTAATAATATAAAAAGTCATATAAATTAATGTAGTTCTTTAAACTCATTAAAAGTTATTTATAAATTTCAGAAGAAATATGGGAACACTAGCCATGTGTCAGTTATAGGGCTGACACATATTATAACAGATTTATTTTTAAATACCCAGTCTTATTAAAGAAGAGGTTTCCATAAGCACTGCTAAAATGTAAATGAATAATTAGGTATACTGTTATATAATAAATATGTAGAGGTGCTATGTTATATTTCCTTAACCATTATTTTTATTTTGATTAATTTCTATGTCTATTTTCTAAGATTCAAAGAACTTTAGGTTTCAAAGGGTCCTAGTACTAAGAGAGTCATACTTAGTAATCTATTAGGCATTTTGAGCTATGAGGAAATATTGTGATATGGGTCCTCCTCTCAAGGGATTTACAATTTCCTTGGGGAAGTATAGATCCTGGAATAATTAAAAAAAAAAAAGAAACAAAGAAACAGAGCACAGCAGTATTTTTTTGAAGTACAACCTTCAGATCACCTATACAGGATCACCTGTGGTGCTTACTAAAAATGTGGTCTTCTGGACTATATCCTGAGTCCACCTAAATAAAGTTCCTGATCCTCATGTGAACTATATATTGACAATCAGTATAAAATAGACTCATAAATATGTAAGAGAGATATTGCATAAAATGAGAGGTCATCCTGGGGAAGAGATTAAAGAATGTTGCATAAGCAAGTATTCAATATGATTGAATACAGAGCATATGATTCTTTCCTAACAAGAATACATAGCATTTGTATAGAGCATTGTCTTTCCATTTGTAAAGACTAAAATACAGAAGTATGAATTTCCTGATTATTAGAACCAGCATGTTTGGATATAAAGACTGGAGATTAAAGTCAGTGTGTTCTGGGACATAGATAATGTTCAATAAATATTCGTTGGTTGAATAAATTAACAAGACCTTAAGTGGAGGACTGAGGAGCTCAAAGATGTTCTCTGAAATAAACAATAGCAATCAATGTCATTTATTTCAAATACCTCCTATAAAAACACTTGAATTTTTCTTTCCCTTGATGCTCAAAACAACTTTCAGTATGAAAAGTCTCGTAAATAACAAAATAGAAAATTCAGGTTCAGAAAGATTAAAGTAACTTGCTTGACTTCCTGTAGCTACTCAGTGAACCCAGATGTTCTTCCCTGCATTGGATATTGCCTCTTAACATCATAAAAAAAATCCCGGCAGTGGGACAACACCCTGTGCAAAATAAGTTTAATGCTGTAGTAGTCCACACTCTCTATCTGGTTCTTTGTGAATCTTATTTTCTAAGTGAAATTGCTCATGTTCCTTTAGAATGCATATTTTTCTGTATGAATTATTTTCTACTATTTTCTGGAGGAAAAGGTCTAGTTATTTCAATAAAGGCTGTATTTATTTTGTTACATATATATAGCATATACTATTTGGTGTTTTTTGTAAGTTTATACTGTACATTTCAAGTCTCTACTTATAAACACGACATTGTTTTTTTAAAAGTGAAAAACTTCTTTTATCTTTCCAAAGATCAGCCCATTGATCCTAATCCTGCATTAAACAGCAAACTATAATTATTTTCATGATTGGTTTGCTCAGAAGCCTAGAAATAACTCTGGGGTGAGGATAGTTAATGAGTACAACACATTAACCTATATTTAATGCTTCTTTTCAGAAATGAGTTGTAATTTCAGTTTAGATTACAATCACCAGGTCTGCACATCACTGAATCATCATCAATATAATCTACAGTGATAGCCTCAATGGTATTACAATAACAACAATTCTAAACTGAGACCTAAGAATCAGGAATAAAGTCAAAAATTCTCAAGTCTCAAAACTGTGCAATTTTAAGAAATGAGAGGGGTTTAAAGATTATTGTCAATCTGTAACTCTGTAATTTAATTAGTCTGCATTGTGTTGGTTCTCAAAGTTTGTCCCATCATTTTTACATGATTCTCAAAATTTTCTCCAAGTTAGCTATTGATGAGAGTGCAGTAGTTCTTATTACAAAGTAGAAGGAAAGAAGGAAGGAAGGGAAGGAGGGAGGGAGGGAGGGAGAAATACTAATATATTTTTTACAATATTCAAGAGGCTGAATCATCTGGACAATTAATTTAATAGCCCCTTATAATCAATTCCTCTCTACAACTTAGATGGGTCATAAAGAATTCACATCTCAAAAAATAAACAGAATTAGATTTTGAAGAAACTAATTCCTCAAAACACAGTAAAAGATGATGTTTCTAATTACTGAAATATCTTACAGATTGTCATCTGCTTTTTCTGTAAATGTATATGGAATTAAATTTGGAACCATAGCTAAATTACCTGAAAGATGTTACCTCATGTGTCAAGGGCAAGGAAATATGCGCATATTGTTTTATCTCTTGGTTTTCATCATGACACACACAAAAAATCAAACTACCTCAAGGTTTCAGGATATTGATTAATTTGGAATATATCTATATAAAAGTATGTTCCAAGAATGTAGTGATTTCCTGAATAATAAAAATAATAAACAAAACTTAAAACATACACACAAATTTAAAGTCAAACATCTGTAATATTTTAGTGAGAGTATGGCTTCAAATCTTTATTTCAGTTTTCATGTGTAGATAACATACAAATTGAATTTCTTCTGAGTCATGATTGTATATGTGAATAGGTATTCAGGCATTGGTATGCAAAATCTGTACCCATAACCAGGAAATAGGGTAGAAATTGAGGTATTTCAGTAATCAAATGAAGTATTACATACAAATGATTTCCTTAGATTATGTGACTAGGGTATATCAAAACACTTAATAATCTATAAAAATAATATTTTAATAATAGTGAAAATGGAACGATATAAATTGTTGAAGGCAGAGAAATGGTGAGATTTGCTTATAGACTAAACATTTAATTTATACTGACACAAATCTGTTTAAAATATTTTATATTCTTTGTCTATTAAATTGAATAATATGCAAACATTACAATCTATGACAATATTTCAAATGTCGAATTACAGGATTATGTTTATTTCATACACCTTAATAATCTATATGAGTATGAGATCCGTTCAAATAAGAACAAAATAATCTATGTATTGTCAGTGCCTAGAAAGAAAAAAGGCCTCAACCAACATTTGCTGACAAGGATGTTTAGAATAGAACTCCAAGATGAGATAAACTCAGACTGACCCTTGGCTACATCATGCAGGACACGTAGTTCATCTTTACTTCCTTTCCTACCTTCATTTTTTTTTTATTGTGGAAAGATGTATGTAACATAAAATTTACCATTGTATATAGTTTTAAGTATAAAATTCAGTGTCAGTGATGATATTCACAGTATTGTGCCACCATCATCACTATCTCCAGAAATTGTATCGCCTAAACAGAAAGTTTGAACTCACTAGGCAATAACTCTTCATTTCCTGTACTCCTAGCCCCTGATAACCTCTAATCTAATTTCTATCTCTTTTAGGTTCCTGGATCCAATTTCAAATGTGGGGAGGAGTTTCCAAACATATAACAAGCAATTCTCTGGACACCAGCTGGGCATCCTACAATTCAACTCAATTCTCTTGTTGTCTATCTGGGGATAGTATCAGGCTCCACAGGCTAAGGGTTCAGTCCCTCAAGACTGCCCATCCCCACCACTTCAGATGCCAGTGTTACCTGTGCCTCTGACTGACTGGCTCCAGATCAGAGGTTCTAACAGCTTGCTCTTTGGATTTCAGACTCCAGTTGCCAGTCCAGGTTGTCACCTGTACTAACCAACAAGCTATAAATCAAAAGTTCCCGTAACCTCTCCCTTGGGTTTGATTAATGTGCTAGAGCACCTTACAGAACTCAGAGACACATTTTACTTACTGGATTACTAGTTTTTTATAAAAGAATATAACACAGGAACAGCCAGCTGGAAGAGATACATAGGGCAAAGGAAGTGGGAAGGGGCATGGAAATTCTGTGGCCTGTCCAGATGCTCCACTTTCCCCAAATCTTCACCTGTTCACCAACCTGGAAGCTCTCCGAGCTCTGTCCTTTGGGTTTTTATGGAGGCTTCATTACATAAGCATAATTGATTAAATCATTAGCCATTGGCTCTGGATCCAAACTCCAGCTCCTCTCCCCTCTTGGGAGGTCAGGAGTATGTGACTGAAATTTCCAACTGTCTAACCCCAGGGTTGACTCCTCTGGTAATCAGTTTCCATCTTTAGGTGAGGTCCAAAAGTCACCTCATTAGCATAACAAAAGACACCTCTGCTACTCTCCACATGTAGGAAATTCCAAGGGTTTTAGGAGCTCTGTGCCCTAATGGAAGACCAAATATGTATTTCTTATTAGAAATCACAATCATACAATGAATTCGCTATTCTAGATATTTCATATAAATAGAAAATATATACTTTAAAATTTTCTATTTCCCTTCCTTCAGCCACTTAGGTCCACGTTTGATAATAGTTGATAAAATCTCCTCATGCATAGTGCCCATCCCATCCCATTGCCCAAAGCTCCAGATCAAGTCATCATTTAACTCGTATACTTGCCACAAGAAAATCTGTCTTCACCCAAGTTTTGTGGAAGATGGACTGGGCATTCACTTAAACTAGTGTCCACTGAATTGAAAAGAAAATTAAATGTATTGTTTCTTCCAAAATTTTTAATTTGTTCAAAAAAAAAACTTGTATAGATCCTTCTAGATGTGCCTCAATTCAAGAAATAAATTACTTTCTGTTTTGTTTTCTTGGTTGGTCTAGTCAGTGGCTTAATGGCCCCATTCCCACTGAGTTTCTGCCCTTTTAGGTATAAGCATTGTTCTTATTGGAGGGGCTTATCAGCAGGAACAATAGTGATCTTATTAGCTACGTCATCTCCCATTTCAGTGAATATTGCCCTGTTTTCTCTAAAGCTTCATCTTAACATCCTATCAACTAGAACCCAAAGTTAATGGTCCATGTCTCATTCTTTTTATGTAGTGACCAATGATGCATAAACTAGAAAAAAAAAAGATCTTCCTTTTCAACAAGGGAAATGTTTCAGCTTCTTCATCTTGTTTGACAGATTTCCAATGATACATTTCCTTGACAATCATTATTCCTGGACTTTTTTGCACATAATCTTCAAATACCTACCTGCCACTTTAATTAGTGGTTTCTGTTCACACTACAAAAATTCAGAATGCAGGTGTTGACTTCATGCAGTTAATTAATACTAGCTATGATTTGGGGAAAGCAAAATAATTTGAAACACAAGTTTAGGAGGTAAATATGTACTGGTAAACAGTGGAACTAATATGGCACTGTTGTATAGCTGCCATAAAGAGGTTAATTTCTGTGGAAATTATTTCAATCTGTTTAAGTTTCAAGATCTCAAATACTCTTACTACATTACCTGAAGACTTAGGATAAAGCCTTGCCTCATGATTACTAAATCTTTAAGTATTACCAATGAATCTTGTCCTTTGATATTATTTTTAAAGATTTGTATTCATCCCTAATACAACATGAAGAAAAGAAAAAGCCATTTAACAATTTTGCACTTTTTTTCCTCTATGCATATAGCCCTGAATGCATACCTGAAGATTACTGAATTATTTTCTGGGGGATAAAAGCATTTTCTCAGGATATATTACTTTTGAGATATAATAAAAATATCTGGATACTGTAACTACAATCTAAATTTTATATATATATGTCTATATATATTAATATTTTGTATACTAATATATAGTAATATATTAGATATAGTATTAATATTATAATTATTACCAATATAATAACATTATTATTATTATTAACAATATATATGTTTAAATTAGTGAAATTCCAAAGTTTTCAAAGGAAATTTTTACAAATATTGGCTCTATAAGATGAAATGTCAGATCTGAGCTCACCTTTGTCAATTAAGTTTAATTCTGTCATATATGTTACTTTATTTGCCTATGTATAGAAAATTATCATGGTCTAGTTGAGATATAAAATAAAATATCTAATATTATAACAGCTAGGTAAAGGAAAATGTATACCGTTTTTTGTAAAACTTAGTGGAAAAGGCTTTTCTTTCTTTTTTTTTTTAGCTGCTAAAGTTTTCTATTTCTTCTTTTTTTTTTTTTTACATCTTTATTGGAGTGTGATTGCTTTACAATGGTGTGTTAGTTTCTGCTATATAACAAAGTGAATCAGTTATACATATACATATGTTCCCATATCTCTTCCCTCTTGCATCTCCCTCCCTCCCACCCTCCCTATCCCACCCCTCTAGGTGGTCACAAAGCACCGAGCTGATCTCCCTGTGCTATGTGGCTGCTTCCCACTAGCTATCTATTTTACGTTTGGTAGTGTATATATGCCCAATGCCACTCTCTTGCTTTCTCACAGCTTACCCTTCCCCCTCCCCATATCCTCAAGTCCGTTCTCCAGTAGGTCTGCGTCTTTATTCCTGTCTTACCCCTAGGTTCTTCATGACATTTTTTTTTCTGAAATTCCATATATATATGTTAGCATACAGTATTTGTCTTTCTCTTTCTGACTTACTTCACTCTGTATGACAGACTCTAGGTCAATCCACCTCATTACAAATAGTTCAATTTTGTTTCTTTTTATGGCTGAGTAATATTCCATTGTATATATGTGCCACATCTTCTTTATCCATTCATCCAATGATGGACACTTAGGTTGTTTCCATCTCCTGGTTATTGTAAATAGAGCTGCAATGAACATTTTGGTACATGACTCTTTTTGAATTATGGTTTTCTCAGGGTATATGCCCAGTATTGGTATTGCTGGGTCATATGGTAGTTCTATTTGTAGTTTTTTAAGGAACCTCCATACTGTTCTCCATAGTGGCTGTACCAATTCACATTCCCACCAGCAGTGCAAGACTGTTCCCTTTTCTCCACACCCTCTCCAACATTTATTGTTTCTAGATTTTTATTCTTTTTTTTTGCGGTACACGGGCCTCTCACTGTTGTGGCATCTCCCGTTGCAGAGCACAGGCTCAGGACGCGCAGGCTCAGCGGCCATGGCTCACGGGCCCAGCCGCTCCACGGCACGTGGGATCTTCCTGGACCAGGGCACGAACACGTGTCCCCTGCATCGGCAGGCAGACTCTCCACCACTGGGCCACCAGGGAAGCCCGAGGAAGTGATTTTTGAAACTGAACTTAAATCCCCCAACAAATGTTACATGCATGTGTACTATTACATATGTTGCTTAATTGGTCTCATATATGACTTGCAGAAAGTAGAGTCTGTGTTTTACTCACCTTTGCCTTACTTATGTCAGCTTCCATGCTCCAAAAATATTGCTAAATTGAAATCCCCATACGACTGCAGCTATCTGCACACTTGTTTCCAAATATTTTAGAAAGACTATATTCTTTAAGAAAGGGTAGAAGAACAAGAAGTCATTAAAATTTCAGTGGCCTGTAAGAGACTTTCGACATCATGAAGCCCAGGCTCTTCATTAGAGAGATGAGAAAACTTGACCAGAAGTCAAACTGCAGGTCAGAATCTCTAGTTAGTGAAAGCTTACATCGAATGTTTGCACTGAGACTACAACCCAAGTTTGTTAACTCCTTCATCAATGCAGCTCAAACTAACACTGGGGATCAGGAGAACTTTTAATCCCCATGTGTACAGGATATCACCTTATAACATTTATAATAGTAGCCTTCTCTCTACTGTTGAAAATGCCTATTAAAGGGATAAATATCCAACCACTTGCCTTGCTGTGCTGATAGCAAATGACACTTTTATTCTCTCTGAGGTTATGATCTTTTCAAAAAGGAGAATCAATGCAAACCTTACTTGCAGAGGAAATGTCATTAAATTATACTTCATCATTTTAAGTTTCATGGATACAGGAAACCAAGTAAAAGCCATGAAATTTCTATTAAAAAAAAAAAGAAAAGCTAACTCTAAGCATTATTAAGTTACGAGTCAAGTGACTAGAAATGCAATATTATTTTTTTTTTCAGTAACAGCAATTGCATCTTGGCAAGGATCCAATTAGGGTTGGCCATGATGATAAATATGTTTGCTTGAAATCTCACATCTCTATGATGCAAAGTAGATTTTACTTTAGAGGCAACTTACATTTCTAAAACAATTTACTTCATTTTAGCTCAGGTCATCACCTCTCAGACAAAAAAGGAAACATCTTTCTTATGACTCATTTTGATATAAATATGCCCTGTTTTCAAAACTTGGCAAAATAACTTCTATAGTTTATAAAATAAATGTTTGGTACAAAGCCAATCAAATTAGCACATATCTGAAAGCTTTGAAATATAGTCCACATACACAGTGAAATTTCTATTCTGCTTGTATCCATTTTCTTAAAATAAAAACAACATACATTCATGCAACGCTTAACAGTCTCTACTGAGAGACCATCTCTCTGGGGACTTATTGGATGATGTCATACTGACAGCATAAAGCCTCTAGTTCTTTAGTATATTTCCAACTCAGTACAATGTTGAAAAATGGTGAGTATTCACAAGCGTTGGATAAATGAATGAATGAATGAAAAGGTCTGTGGAGATTCCCTTGATGATGAATAATATGCAACTACTGTGCTTAAAACAAGGTTCTTAAATAAAAGGCTGATCTCAACTCAGTGGAAAGCCCCCCTCCACATTTAAAAATAGGGAATGAGCTTCAAGATTTATTTGAAAGAAAAAAATCAAAAAGAAAAATAATATGCATAATATACAATAATTGTATTTAGAGAAAGAAATGGAAGCAGTTATAGTTGATATTTATTCATAAAACATTTATAATTATTTCTAAGAATTTTTATAAATTTTGAGTTAAAGATTAATTTACAATAATAGTTTTATAAATGGAAATAAGTGTTACCTGCATGTGTTAAGTGAGGGAGAGGAGGGATGTCTGTAGAAACACACAAGGAAGAGTTATTCTACACAGCATTTAAATTACTCAAATTTGAACTTTGTAAGAGAAATGTCTATTCAAATAAATTTTACAAATGAACTCCTCAATTAGGATATATTGAGTTTGATTAAATTTAAGTGTGTTTCTAAGAGGAACACCTTTATAGATAAATTTAAGCTACGCTCTATTATTTGGTGACTCTCAGGTACTCAGATTACCCCCAAGCCTCTCGCCCACTGCTCCCAGACACCATTCATCAATAGGTTTATTTTTTTGTTCTGATAAAAATACTTTCCCTCTGCTAAATTTTACCTAATTGCTTTCTTGTGGATTTCTACCAAAAAGTATCCAGCAGTTATCATATCTTTCTGATAGCTACAGACACATGCCAAGAATCATTGATTTTACTTTCCACACTGGAATCCTGAAATTTGAGTCGGAGAGTTTTGCATTACAGACCACAAAGTAGACCAGAAAATCAGATGGGAGTACCTACAGATTTCATATTTTAGGTAACAGAATTAAGAGTTTTTACAAACTTCACTGAACCGCTGTTTGATAAATTACTTCTTTATGAATCCAAGTAGTACTTTTAACTGAGAAAAAACTTTGTTCAACTTGATTTACCATAATTTCAGAAGATGGCAGGATTTAATGCAGGGTTTCAATTACATCAGGTCTTACAAGATCTCATTTGTGCAACTTCATTGACATTGTAAAGCATTTAGCATCCCTTGGGCTTGGAAGAAAAGAGACTTGAAAATATGCTCTTACATGGACCATAATTTCTTTTTTCTATTTTAAAGAAATTTTATAAGGAAAAGATAAACAATACTTATTGCTCACAATTTACTGCTCTTTGAGACAAATGAATTCACTTTATATTGATCCAAACAAAAATTTATTTATTCTTTCTTCTCTGGGATTCCACTCCCCCTAGTAAAAGGAATCACATTTAAATAGATTTTTGAGAAAACAAAACTTTTATATATGTTTTAAAAAACATTAATTTTAAAATAATCTAACAATATAGAAATGCTACTTATCTGTCTAGATCATCTGATCTAAAACACATTTTTTGACTTCAGGAACACTATATAACTAAAACATATTGAGGTTAAGAACCAAAAAGGACTTTTGTTTATGTGATCATATATGTTATTATCTACCATCTTAGAAATCAAAATTGAGACATTTAAAGACATTTATTCATTAATTCATTTTAAATTACAATAAAATATATTTCATGTCAATGTAAATAATATACCTTTATTACAAATTACAATGTTTTACTATAACACTCTCAAAAAAATAAAAAGAAGCAGGGAATCATTTTACAATATTGCACATGTGTTTAATATCTGGCTTAGACAACAGCAGGGTTATCATATCTGCTTGTACATTCCATCTGTTGCCTCCCACTTATATGTACATGGAAAGAGGAGGAGTATTTTAAAAGGATTTTTAGATAATTGTGGATACTCTGTTTTGCTTTTACAACAAAGTTTAACAAGTTGTGGTTTCTTAAAGTTTAACTGCAATGTAGAATCTGAATTTGATCAATGTACTTTTTTTACTCTATTACATTAAAGTTCATTTTCTTGAATTCTGAATGGATCATTTACCCATGTATGATTTTGTAACATCATTTATTGGTCATTTGAGATATATTGGTTCACTGAATGATGCAGATAATCAAAATGTTGACACATTTTATTATATAATATCAAGACATCACATTTGTTAATATCACCAGTGATCTCATCAGAAAAGTATTTGAGACTCAGGAATCTCTCAAGCTCATGATGACAGATACAGGTTCTGGGAAATTCTAATTTTCACTTGAGATGTCCAATATAATCATCGGCAACAAATACTATCAGTTGTGGTCCTTGAAGTGACAATCTCACTTTGTTGATAATTTCAAGAAAATACCTTTCAAATACACAAGTCTGAATAACTGGTATGTCAGTCCTTGTTTAAAACAAAACTTGTGTTCATATCAGTCATTGTTTGAAATAAAAGTATTTTTTCATGAAAAAGCAGCTAGTGTAGCTCACATCTCAAACAGTTGCATAAATACTTCTACTCAAGACAAGCATCATATTTCATTTTGTAGTAAATGTGCTTAGTTTGTACTTCCCATTTTGTCACATAGAATTTTGAAAAGAGATGTACTCGGAGGTCACCCAAGAGTTACTCTCAAGAATAGTAAAGAATAGTAAAGGAAATAAAAGGAAACTTCTAACTAAAGCAGAGTTATAAAATGGTAAAATGTTTCATAAAGTAAAGTTTTGTTTACATCTCACTTCATTACTTTACGTGGTACTTTTACTTCCTATTTTGTCAAAATAGGTTTCCAAAACCTAGTTCCATATAAGAATATTTAAATTTTGAATTTTTCTCAGAATTGCTCAATCTTCTATCATGTTGATGGAATGAATACTCCATCTCTTAAGGTGATTTGATTCTTCTTTACTTGGACTATAGAATGCACATCTGATTTTGATATTAGCAATTTATCACAAACATTATCATTTAGTCCTCTGGGTCATATTATACATATGTACATTGTCTCTACATATTTTTAAGACTTTCATGGTTGAGATTAAATGTTGAAAATGAGCAAAAGTTTCTAATTAGCATTACTTTTCTAGCTACCTTCAATTATAGCCAAAATTTACTAAATTTCATCAGTATTCAAAAAATTATTGTGTGGATATCTTCACAATGCTTTCACAATATATTTGATTTGTTGCTTAATAAAATAAATAATAAAATGTATAGAAATGTATAGATGTGCTCAGATTTATGCTGAGATAAGCTGAGTAAAATAAATGAATACAAATAAATATAAGATCATAATCCACTGGGTTAATTGGGTGGAACATGGGGCAATAGAGATATTTATTATAACTTTGTGAATTGGTTCAAAATATCTGTTTATTTCATACAATGGTCAATGTTTCAGTTCAGAGAAAATTTGTAAGAAAATTGCTAAATTATGCTCTTGAGTAAAAGGAGAGAGTTGAGGTCAGGTAATGACTTAGAGAAAAGTTACAGATAAATTTTCCCAGGTAAGAAGTGTAGGTGGAAGGGAGCTAAGAGCTGTACAATTCCGATTGTGGACTGAAAGAAAAAAAGAAAGAAATGTCTACTACCATGTTAGGGTCAATAGAAATAAAATAGGTGGAAAGTATTTTTTAAAAATGGAATAAAAAATAATTTAATATTTTTCCTTAAATGACAAATCACACCACGTTAAATACAGAATACATTTCTTTGGAGACATTACAGCAAGGGCGAACAGCTGCAGAGGTTATTTTAAGCTAATAGTTTTAAATCATTTATTATTTTACTCAATGGTTGGCTGGGGAGTTAATTTAGAATAGTATTTGTCTGTATGTGCAGTGTTGGCGAGAATCCCTGTGGATGAATTTAATATAACAGGGTCTCACTGGAAGGAAATGACTATACATTCTCCAGCCAATCAGAACACTTCCAACAGCTTGAGTTCTGCACAGTGCTTACCAGGAAGAAAAATAACAGTGGCATAGAATGCTGAACCTTCCTTTTGAAGCGATAATTAGTGATAAAATTCACACTGGAGGAAAAGTAATTAATGATCAGGAATTGTTACTTATAGGCTGCTTCATTTGGAAAGGGGAAACCAGAGCAAGATGCTGGATTTAGAATCTGTTTGCCAAGAGGCAGTCAGCCAATACCCAGCCCACATTTGTCTTGAAAGACTTCTGATCATATGCGCCTTTAATATTCTCTAGTCCTCAGGACTCCCCTTATGTCATGGTAATTGCATTTCTTCCTCTGTCTCCAAGGTAGGCTCCTGAGAACTCCAGAAAGTTACCTAAAAGGCAATCATCTCACAAAGTCTATTTAATAAAAACAAACAACCTAAGGACCAGGAAAATTTTTTTGAAATTCTTATCAAGAAAACATAACTAAGTCTACATTGCACTGGCTTTATTAAATGAAAAGAACATGAACTCAAATTCTAAAAAATACAAATAATAATAATATGTTGCATCATGTATATTATATATATATATATTTATACTATATTTCTTCCTTGTTAAGGAAAAAATGCACACCTGGGGCATCTTAAGATTTTTGTTAAATAGAATTTTTGTTTCAATACACAACTTCTGTTGCACAATATCTAATTTTGTGCTGCTTAGATCATAAGTGACCAGTAAGAGCATCAGGAAACATAGGTACCATAGAGTCGTTTATGTCCATATAATAGTTACAAGTGTGTATATGTGTGTGTAAAATATATTATTGAAATATTTTTTTAAAACTTCACAACTTATGTTCCTTTATGGGTAAGCTAAGTCTTTGACACCAGGCCTGTCTTTTGCCAAAGGCAGACTTCAACTCCAGAATCTAAAAGAGTACAGGAATCCCATCAATTCTCCTTTAAATACCAGCAAAAATCTAGAAAACTCTCTGAGGACTAAAAGACCTAACTCCCTCTAAATGCCACAAGGTTCCTTAGGTTACCTCCTTTCTCCAAAATCCTGGATACCATTTTAGGAACAAAAAAAGCAAAGAAAATAATCTTAAAGAGTGAGGCACTAAATCTATAAAAACTAATGATTTACTTAACTGGTCTGATTAAAATACTCTTTGAAGCATCTAAATTTATTGGAATGGACTATGTTTACTTATTTTCCCTCTATTACCTATCAGGTAGGTGACTGACAAAACAGATAGACACAGTTTCTTTACACATTCAAGTTGTAGTGCTATCAATTGTGTGATCATAATGCATTTATAAGATAAATAAAACAAGAAAACAGAGATGAAAAGAAGGAAAAGGACAAAGAATAATGAATTGCGTGGGTTTGGAGGTCTCTCACAATTCCCTTAGCTGACTCCCATCTCATCTCCTACAAATGTCTCTCTGCTTCTGTCCCACAGTTTGTGTTCTAGTGCTTATGTTCATCTTCCTGTTACCTTGAAAGCCATCCTCTACTGACCTCAGATTTCTCATTATTTTGTCACCATTGGGTCTCAACACATTCTAGAAGTTCTCCCCATTATGGTGTTCTTTTTGGCTTCCTTTCAGCAGCTCGGCTCTTCCCAAGTTCTGTCTCCAGTGTTGGTGGTCATTGATCAGGAAGCCTGTGTGGTGGCTTCAAGTTGATTATGTTCCTAAGAAAACAAGTAGCAAGCTTTCTTGAAAGTAATTATGGCAACTTATGAGTCTGAGATCAAAATATGCATATAAAATATGAATTAATATAAATTAATTTTGAGTTACTTTTGATAATGCTTTTTCTCCAAGTGCGTTTGACTAGGGAATAGACACTATAGGAAAAGGAACAAAATGCCTTAATTGTCCATGTCCAATGTGCAGTTAGGTAATTCCAAAATCCAGAAGTTGAGAGACCACCATGAGTTTCTTTATTTCTTTTTGAGAGTTCTTTTCAATAATTGGCTAGCAACTTATATAAGAAAAACTTGCACTCTTCAGTGGCCTTTGACACTACCCTTCACCCAAGACAGAAAATGGCAGATGATCGGCAAAGAGGAGTGTGGAGTAAACCTGGAGAAATGAAAACGGCCAGGCTATTATTTTAGTTGGGGGACTTTATTCTAGACAAAAAAGGGATAGTGAAAGTATTTTAGGGGAGAGAAAGATATGATGATTTCATTTAAGAAAGAACACTTGAGAACCAATGAGGAGGAGAAATTGGAGGAATTACCTTTTAGAGGTGGGAGACTAGGAGTTTATTTTTAAATTACCTAAAATCATTTAATTTAACAGAAGGTTAAGATCTGAGACAAGGCAGAAAAAGTGAGGATGAAGAGAAGGTTATCGCCATGAAAGATGTCAATGTCTTCTATTTGCATTTAAAGGATTGGACTCAATTTTGTTAGTACTATCCTACATTTCTGCCTGTGCTTCTTTCTGATCATACTGATCATCATAGAAAATACAGGAGGAGAAACGTACTTATCAAAATAATCATGTGGGGTCAGTTCTATAAAATTTGAAATGGACATATTCTGTATGCAATTAGTCATGTTTGTATAAAACTTGGCTACAAAATTCAAATTATAAAATGTCATGTATGAAAAGTCATGGGGATGTAATGTACAGTGACTAGAGGTAATAATACTGTATTGTGTACTTGGAAGTTGCTAAAAGAGTGGATCTTACAAATTCTCATCACAAGAAAAAAATTTCTATGTATGGTTATGGATGTCAATTAGACTTGTGTTCATTATTTTGCAATATATACAGATACTGAATCATTATGTTGTACATCCAAACCATTATAATGTTACATAGCAATTATAATTCAATACAAATTTTATTTTAAAGACAAACAAACAAACTTGACAGAATGATTTGTGAGCCACCAGAATGGAGTTCACAGTTGAAGTGATTGGAGTTGAGAATATATGAGCAAAGGGTCCAGAAAAAAAGAACCATTTAAAAATCTGAATAACACTGAATTACACTAGTGCTAAGTAGTGATTTGCAAATTACAGTGCATTTTTGATGTGCTAGACACTGGGAGTAACATTAGCCAACACTTAGGGACAAATATCTATGTTTCAGACACTCTTCTAAATACTTTACATATATTTTTTCATTTAATCATCATGACATCATGCTTAATTCATAAGTATTATCATTTTCCCTTTTTTACTAATAAGGAAATTTTAAAATGTTTTAATTATTTTTTTCTTCCAGTTTTATTGAGTTATAATTTACATACCACACTGCATACGGTTAAGGTGCACAACATAATGACTTGACACACATATATGTTGCAAAACAATTACCACAATAAGTTTAGATAATGTCCATCACCTCAAATAGTTACAGATTTTTTCCTTGTGTTGAGAATTTTCAGTATCTATTCTTTTAGCAACTTTAAAATATATCATACAGAATTGTTAACTATTGTTAACATTGTTGACTAGTCATCATGTTTGTATATTATAGCCCCAGTCCTTATTTATCTTACAATTAGAAGTTTGACCATCTTTACCTAGTTCCCCCTTCCGCCACATCCTGTCTCTAGCAACCATAAATCTGGTCTTTGTTTCTGAGTTTTTTGTTTTGTTTTTTAAGATTCCACATATAAGTGAGACCATACAGTATTTTTCTTTCTCTGTCTGATTTATTTCATTCAGCATAATACCCTCAAGGTCAATCATGCCATTGTTGGAAATGCCATTGTTGGAAACTTCCTTCAATTTTATGGCTGAATAGTATTCCATTGTGTGTGTGTGTGTTTGTGAGTGTATCACACTTTATTTACCCATTTATCTGTGAATGGACATTTAGAAAATCGAGAGATAGAGAATTTAGTAAATTATATGAAATGTGATGATGCTAAGAAGTGGTAAAGCAAGCTTTAGACCCAGGCAGTCTAGCATAAGAATCCATGCTTTCTGCTCGTATGATTCTTGGCCAAGGATTAGTCTCTCAGTGCTGATAAGATAAGCAGAAGATCCAGAAATAGAGCAATAAAGACATTTTGAGGAGGATGTAGCCAACTGTGTCATGTGCACAGCAAAATGGTAAAAAAAAAAAAAAAATGGTAGGATTTGGCAATTAGAACGCTTTTGGTGACCCAGGAGCAGAATATAGCCATTGGGAGAACTGCTGATAAATGTATCGGGGAGGACTGTGCATAAACCACTGCTCTACTTAGGATGCAAGCCTACAGAAAGTCATGCACTTACATCACTACACGCGTCAAAGGCTGAGGGAGATATGTTATGCTTAGGTGTAAATTGTAGTTTCCCTAGGATTTTCAGTAATATTCTGTGCTGGTTGCTTTGGGATTTGAGCTTTATCTGGTTTCCTAATGCAACAGGATGTTGACTTTCATAATAATAAGATTTCAGTTTTGAAATATAAATCAGCATGATTGCATAATGTGTATGCATGTGGGCACACGTGTTGTGCATGTGTGCACATTTGTGGAGTGTTTGTATATATGTTCATGTGTGTGTAGTGTGTATTTGTGTATGTATATATGGTATGTGTGTGTGTGTGTGTGTGTGTGTTTGGGAAGGGAATGGTAGACCATCTATCTGGAAATCTACCTATGAAATCTTCAGTGAAGAGATTTCACTAGGTTTCTAGGTAGGGAATCAAACTAGTAAATATGTGACTTGACTCAAAGATAGCCAAGCTTTCTGTGTTGAGCATGTTTCTTGTTAAAATTTGACACATGCTTTGTGCTTTCTACAGTACACTAACCATTATCTTCAGCCTGCATGGAGAAGACAAGGGAAGGTTACCTTATTCTGTCCATGCAATTCTGCACTTTAGTCTGGCCAAATTGGTTCTCAGCAGAAACCATTCAACAACACAGCCAAACAGAGGCTCTCTCAAAACTCAAGTCTTGACTTCAAGTACATTAGTGAGCTTGTGATTTCTTTGGTACAATTTCTCTTTATACTATGTTTGATAGTTAATGCTGTGATCCACATTCATGAGCTCTTAACCTTATGCTCCAACAGCAATAGCTGTTCTAAAATATTACACATTACAATGACAATAAGAAATGTCTAGTTCTGAAGTTTGGACTTGGGGAAATATAAATGCTCCCAGAATGACAATTTTAAAACATGATCCAAAAACGAATGTAATTCACAACTTAGAGACAGTGGTGAGTATTGAGTGGTAAGGGAAGGGAGGGTGAAGTGCAGGTAGAATATCCTTTCACAGCCACATTAAAATTACTTTTCACTTTTCTTCTAATCAACACAAAAGAAAGAATAAAAATAAAACATTTTCTTCAAGTAGTTTTCGGCATAAATGAAGCCTGTTCTTATGGAAACAACACCTCTGTTCTGAATGTTCATATTAGTATCAGAAACCCTGCTTTCAACTGAGATTTATGCTTAATTTTCTGCATTGAGAACTCGACATGTTTCTGAACAAAGTTTGATAAAGACCAAGTAAGTTCTTGTGAGTTTGTTTGCAATGCATCATCACATATAAGTTGCTTGCAAATAAGAATTCTGGATTCCTATGTCCCCATTTTCTTCTTTATTTGAATCCTTGATTTCTCAGTGCATTTGCTCCCAAGGTCTCCAAATACTACTGACCATACTAGGTCTTACCCAAATACTGCCTAGTGCCCATATACTTCATTCAACTATTCCAATGGGAAAAAATAATGTTTACTTCTTCCTCTATAAGTGGTAACTCAACATTGACCTGTGACAATATTCGCCATCATCTGCCTTTTGTAAACCACTTGCATGCATCAGTAAATCTCTTTGGGATGAATCCTTACTGAACTAGAATATCACAAATACCTGAAATTCTATGTCTACTATGTTTGTCACACATTTCTCATCCCAGGCTTTACAGTTTACATTTATTCATGATTACTGTATTTCTATTAGTACTAATAGAAAAAATATACCATTTCTTAGTGGTTCACTAGAGAAGACCATAAAATGTAGAATGTGAAATGTTGTCATATTCAAATTCTGTCCAAATACAAATCCCCAATGGTTCACATGTCCTGTGATGATTTTACTTGGTGACCCTAACTTAGAGACATTTTGTCTTTTCTCCAAGTACAGTTTGCATTTATGGCTCCCAGAATAAACTTAATTACATATATTTAAATTCCATAGCTGCTCTCTGTGTAAATTATTTCCCCAGCGGTGCTTAATCTCCTTGTCAGTAGGACCTATATTATTTTTCCTCTGTATCCCATGAAGTGCCTAGAATACTACTCAGTAGTTCCTTGAAAATGTGAATAGATTTGATTTAGTAATGTCAAAAAAGGGAAATTATAAAGAATATTTAATCTCTTCAACTGTTAGTTTTCTAGACTTGAGTTCTAACTTGTAAATGTAAATTCCTGGAAATCAGAGAATCCATCCTGTTGCCACATCCCCCCTCAGCATCCATCTTAGTGCCCTCAAAGTTAGAATGTAAGCTGCATAAAGCCAGGGATGCTGACTCTTTCAGTCACCTCTACAGCCTGAGGCACGGAATGGACCCTAGATAAATGTTTGTTGAATGAAGAAAGTGAGTTGTATAAGATAATTTCTGGAATGTCTTTCTAGTCCAAATTGCTTTTTTCTGTGAATCCTTCCTCCCTAACCAAAGGTGAGTCCCATAGGCAGTAATGCCCCTTCCATTTTTTGCCATAACCGATTGGACCTATACACACTTAGTACACAACTTGCCATCCAGATTCCCCTGTATTCTTGCTGAAATGTTCGTTGGACACACTGGAGTACATTACAACAGCAAAGCTTGTGGGTGTAGTGAATTGCAGGGCTGGGACAGCCACGTGCTGCCATGGCTACAGATGGAATAACTCAAGCATAATGGCTCTGGGGAGCAGAGAAATCAGTTTGTTGAGAGAGACAAATGGAGCAAATGCCAAGAGGAGGAGAGTTAAGAGGCAAGGATGGAGAAGATTTGCCCCAGGGCCCTTTTCTGTCTCTGCTTCTGATCCCTTGAGAAGTTGGCTCATTTCCTACCCTGTTTCCATAAGTCTTTCCTAGGGATTAATAAGTTAACCCTCAGGGTTTCCTATTATTATGTATGTCACCAAAAATAATTTACCAATTTAAAATATTCAACAAAAACTGTGCAATAGAGGTTGAATTGAGAAGACATTGAGGGTATTTTAACGGATAGTTAGGGACCTTGGACCCCAGTTGCAGTTCTACCATAGGCTAAGGGTGCCATCTTTGTTTCTCCATTGGTGAGTTAAGGATGCTGGACCAGATGATATCCATCAATGCTCCTATCCCCTAACTTTTGTGATCCTGCCATGACACCAGTCACTTTGATAAAAACTATAATGCTCAATTAACCTAGAATTTTCAAATACCCAGACATTTTATCACATGCGAGGGACCTATCTAGATATTTACAGCATTCTTTAGCTTTCACCTAGATAATTTAAGTTAAATTGGTGTAGTCCCCTTTCAAATTCACTTTTTAGCTCTTCACATTCATACAGCACCAGACTTTATTTCTTTCATTCTGAGATCTTTCCAAATAACATTCATGAAATCAAAATTAAGCTTGAATAGGCTTTTTTAATTCCTGTGCATGGAACACCTGTCTTTTTTTATATTTACAGAAGGCTCTCTCTCATTATAAATTTAGTATCACAATTTTATGTTCTTTTGTTATGAATATATTAAAGTAGCTCTCCCCAACAAATTTACAAAATTTCCTGGGCATATGTAAATATAGAAGACTCGGTACAGGCCTTGTACCAATCAATATAGACCAAAGGGACAGAAAGTGAAAAGATAGCACATTACAAAGAATCCAGTAAACATTTATCATTACATCTTAAAAACCCTTTCACACTGGCTTCTATGTAGTTGCAAAATAGTTTTTAGATTAAAGTTGTTACAGTTTGGAAAAAAACACGTTTTGAACTCTTAACTCATTCTGTCCTTTTCCTTCTCCCATTGAGCAACTGCAGAATACATCTCCTGACTCAAACCAAATAGTATGCATAAAATCATACTTATGTGACACAGCAACATTAGCTGCCCAAAAATGCTTCAAACAACCTCTCATAGCTTATTCCAAAATACTAATTTTGTGCATGCAGTTATCTATCATATGTTTTTCCAGGAAAACTCATGTTAAAAAGTTGGAAGAATTATCTTCCTGACCCTGAGTTCATCACTAGAACCACAGCATTAGCTCAGTGATCTAATCCATAGCATGCTACCATCCAGCTCTGTGCCTAGATATACACAGTCAGTTAACAAGCCTAGGCAAATCATAAGCCAATTTCTACCTATTGAGAGAACTGGTCTGAGCACCCATACTGATTTTAGTGCAGCAGAATAAGTTACATGGGTAGCTGACAGGAAGGGTGTGAGAAGAGCCAGCTGACTACCATGTATGAGGAGGAAAACCAAGAGATAATGTTAAAATGAGGATTCAAAGAAATCATAACAAACATGTACAAAGAACACCAAAATAGTTTAGTTTGACTGAGTTGATATTGCATGAAGTAGGAAATAAATCTGGAAATTCAGATTGGAACCAGATTATACATGGCATTGATTACCAGGTTAAGGAAACCAAAACTCAAACTATTCATAAGATACCACTAATGATTCTCAAGCAGAGAACTGACTTAGAGCAATAGAAACAGTGACAATACTAACTTCAATTAATATGTCATAATCACATGGTACTGCATGGAAAATAAAGACTGAGGCATAGTACCTGCCTTTAAGAGAAAAAAATACACACACATACAAAGTAAAATAATCAATAAAATATACCTATACTCTAAAGCAGAAAAGGTTAACTCCTATAAGAAAGGATCAAAATGCTTTGGTAATCTTATCAGCCTCATACATTCTTTGCCTCTGTATCTTTTTTCTTCTAGTCACTGATTCCATTTGGTTCACTACCAATTCAGAAACAAATATGATTTTAGGTAAAAATTATCAAATTAACCCAATATTTAACCCAATATTCTGAGACATAGCAAAAATTAACTTTACTACTCATGCTTAATAATAGCTAACATCCATTGAACATACTGTAGATACCAGGCATATTCCTAATCATTTTACAAGACTTATATCACATAATCTTTCCAAAAACACTGCATGTTAAGTTTTATTTTCAATTTCTGAGGCTGAGAGATATTAAAAAATTTGGCTAAGGCTACATAATTTATGCTTTTAGCTCTTAGCCAAGACATATACTGCATACTATGTAATTTAAAATTTAACCTCAGACCTAAAATCAAGAGCCCTCACATTGTCCATAGTTCCTACCTTTCCACTGAGTTCCCATCTCTCCCTTGGGCTCAGGTTCCTTACACAGGCTCTGTCTTCTCTTTCCTGCTTTAGTCCCTGTAGGATGCTGAATCACTGCTCACCAATCTCCAATACCCCACTTCAAGGCACCACTCCCCAAGGGACCACCATGGTGTAGAACTCAGGCATGGTCACATGACAAGTTTTGGACAATGATATTTGAATGCAAGTAACAGATACTCATTTGGGGAAGGATCTTGAAGAGCAAGTAACAGTTCTCCATCATCTGTTTTTTTGCAAGATGGTCAATACCTGATAAAGATAGTTCCCACAGCCTGGGTCTCAGAATAAGAATTGATAGAGCAAAAATAATACTGACCTGCAATAGACCCTTCTCCAAGAAGAGCCAGATTCAGATGCCTTCTTCTCCTGTTCTAGATGCACTTCTTGCCCTTTATCAGCCCCTGAGGTTTACACCCCACTCACAGCACTGATTTCCACTACTAGTGTTGCTGTAGGTCATGTTCCACAGGAAAAGGAGCCCAAGACACTGAGATTTGTGTGCTGGAGGTTTGTTGAGAAGTAATCTATGGAAAAGCACGTGTGACAGGTAAAGGAAGCAGGACTGAGCAGTTTGAAGAATTGAATTATGATGCATTTGCAGTGAAGTCTTCAGGTGATGTATGTGGAGATCTGGATCTGTAAGACCCTTCAGAATTTTCCCAGTTGAAGCAAGATGGCTGCAGTTTCACATGTTCCTCCCACCCCTGTATTGACCAGCCTTAGAATACAGTCTGCTCCCTTGAAAAAGGCAGCTTCTTTGACCTATTTATGGACAGGGACTTAACCATGAACAGTCAGAATTGACACTCCCCAGCTGGGACAATGTTTGCACCATTCTACAGAGGTCTCTTCAGCATACCACAGTACCCACTCTAGCCAGCCATAGTGAGTTCCACCCATCTGAAAATAGCTTCCCCGAGATTCTGATTGGTTTATTTTTCCTAGGAAAACTTACACAAGGAAGGTTGGTGAGTCAACTACAGCCACTACCACTGCAGTTGGTCTTAAGGACACAATAGGTACTCATCATCTCTCCCCAACTCCCTATGTCCTACCTCCCACATCCTTCTATAGGGCCTCGAATAGCCTTGGGGACTTATCAAGTGTGGTGAACCAGAGCCTCATCTCCAAGGGCTCTGTGTACCTGTCCACATGTCCTTCTCAGGGTGTAAGCCAGTAACATAGCCCAGGATAAGACCATAAATGTAAACCCTTACCAACCCCATGTAAAGGTAAACTGCTTCTGACCCTCCTTTAGGGAGGTGAAAAGCAAGCATTCACCATATCAATGGTTACATAGCAGGTAACTGCAGCTCTACTAATAGGCTTTATAGTATTGCCATATTTGCCACTGTTAGCACTATGACTTGATTGAATTACATTGGTACATGTTTTCCTCCAAGATCCATCTGGCTTTTTAGTGCCAGCTTGGTAAATTAAATGGAGATATCATGGGAGCCATCATCTCTGCATCTTTTGTGTCTTTAAGACTGACAATACTCTCTGATAGTCCCCCCAAATTCAATACCACTTGTATTTTATCAACTTACCCAAGAGACTGGCAGTTCAGAGACTCTCCTGATATTTTCTAATTGGATAGCTCTTATCAATAGTCCCAGTGATTCTTCATTCCATTCAGACACACAGGAAAGGAGAAATGACCACTGGGTAAGTCTGTGAGCCCAGTGGATCCTCTATGAAACAGAACTAGGTCGGGGTTCTATTTATTATCTCTGTTATGTTCCCTCCCTAAATGGGAATCCATGATGAATCTCAGGGTTCCCAAATAAAAAGTTCAAGATGGACTTTTGCTTAATAGTTCTCAAAATATCTGGGTATTCTCCCTTTCCCTAGTGTAAGGTTATATAAGTAAAATCTGTAGGTCACTTTGAGGAAAGACTGGGAGATTCATTACTACATTTTCCTCATTTTGATCCAGATTTTCTTTCGGCTTAAAAGTTCAATATCTGAGAACTATCTTAGGTCCAGAAATTTTGCAAGGAATCATGGCTTTTCATTGACGTGCTTGCCCTCTGCTTCCTGATCATCTAGCCATTATTTACTTTGGTTATTGACTGAATATTATCTTTGTGATTTGCCCATACATTATACTTTTGTTCCTGAGAATGTTGTGTTCTATTAAGCACATCCAGAGCTCTTTTGGGTCAAGTCTCCCAGATGACATTCTTACCTAGCTATTCATTATGAATATCATGTCCTTCTTAAAACTCGTGAATAAGCACTGTGATATGGCCTCTATCATTTCAGTATCCTATCACCTCCATCTCTATCAGGGAGCCCAGCATTTGCTATTATCAGAATGTTTAATCCTATTTGACTGCTATTCCTTATGCAACTTTATTGTCTATCCTTCTTGATCCAGCACTTTCACTATCTGAATCCAAATCCATTCTCTCTGCTCCTGCTGGAGCATATTGCTTAGGCCTTGCAACAATTTGGTATATAGTCCCTTTCTGTCCTTTATAGGTCCAGCTTTTTCCCAGTTGGGTCAGGAAAGAACGTGGAATTAGATCTTGCTGTGATCTTGCAAGGTAGAGGCCTCTGCAATGTCTTGAAGATAGGGAAGAGTGCTAACCTCTCACAGGGAGGAGAGATATTTCTGCAGAAGTTTCAGGGAAATCTAGGGACTCAAGCCTATGAAGACATCAATCCAGATGTTCTCATTCCAAATATAATGGTCTCATTCCTCCACAATCAAGGTCCTGACTTTGGCGTACCAGATCTACAAATGTTGAAGATTCAACCAACTCTGGAGTTCCGCCACTCTCATCAATAAGACCTGAGCCATATCCCCATCTTTTTATGCCTTCTGACTGCAGGAGTTAAGAGTAAATGGCTCTCTGTTCTCCATGTTTTGTCTTATGTAGGAGTTATTCACCTTCAGCCTTTGTCTTTCTTTAATGCATTGATGATCTTCAGCAATAGCCACCCTATTTCATACAATTACTACTTCCTCCAAGCCCATCACACACCTGCAACCAGCACATTCCCTTCCCCTACTATTCCATCCCAATGAGAGTTGAATGTTCGTACCACAATCACATGCCATGACACGTCAGTGTTCCATCTTCCCCAAGGAATGAGATTTCCACTGCCAGCCAATCATTGGGTAATCCAGCTTGAAAACCCTATTATAAAATCCATCTTCCTATGCCAATAACTGGCACCAACTGTCTTAATAAGGCCCAGGAAACAGATGTTGAGTCTCTAAAGTTTACATGCAAGTGGTTTATAAAGGAGAAAGTGGTTAGGGCGGTAGGACTGGGCAGATAGATTGAACTGTGAAAAACTTTCAGCAGAGGACTCAACTGGATATTATGGAAAACTGTAGCTGGGAAGGCCCATGCCTTGTTTCAGCTGAGGCAAAGATGCCATGACTTTCTGCTGCTATATCAAGTCGTTGGATACAGGCTGCCTTCAGGAAGTGAGCATAACTTGGGCAATGCAGCCTCCTTCAGCTAAGGGCAACTCCTGGAGAAGAACTGAGCTCTGAGCAGTCAGTAGACAAGACTACCAGCAGCTATGAGAATGCATTCCTAGTTCCTAAAGAAAACCATGTACTGGGATAACATCCTCAGCTAACTTCCAGGAAACTTCCTCTAAATTTGGTATTGATTAGTCATTTTGCTAATGGTTAAGCTCATTCAGCCCCTTTAAAACCTCTTATGTATAACTCATATCACTCTTTTGCCCCAAAGCTGTATTGACAGAATTAAATACAAGTTTTCGATCCCCTCCTGCCCTCTCTTGGCAAAACTGGACAAATAGAATGTCAAGAAAATACCAAATTTAGTCCCTATGATAGCTCCAATAAAGGACATTAGCTGGTTACAGATTTAAGGGACTTCTATTACTTGAAGTTTTGTGTTTTAAGGACAATCTCATGGTGTTATAAGCCTTGAATTTCAAGTTTATTATTCATATCAGACAAGGAAAACATATTTTGGAGGAAAGAACTTACTTCTCAAAAGCAGAAATTAATGACCGCTCATTTAGAAAGCCAGATCACTGTAAAGTTTCCCAATTTGAGTCATTAGATATTTACCTATTGGCCACAATGCACAGGATACTACGGGGATACAGATAGCACATAACAGGACACTAGGTCTTTGCTTTAACAAACTTCATTACACAGAAACAAACCTCATTATATAGAAGAAAAACAGTAATTTATCCATTCAACCTTTGTTGATAAATGCCTAAATGTCAGTCACTGTCTAGGCAATTTAGGGATACAGAAATAAACAACGTTTGACCCCTGAGTCTAAGTTTGCAATTTAATTGGGATAGCCAGAAAAATATAAAACTAACTACACGAAATGAGACAAGGAAGTAAGTAGTATAGAAAATGTGCAAGCAAAGTATTGGGCAGAGGTGAGAGAACCAAATTCATTTGAACTTTGAAATCTCTGGGGCATATTTCACAGCTCTTATCAGCACCCTTCAGAGAAATTCCTAGATAATATTTATTCATATAGAAGCGTACAGAGGACTAGGAATGCAACAGCTAATGAAGCTGATCATACAGACATATGGGTAAGCTGCTCATAAAGGCTGTAATCAATAACAGAAATTGAAGTAAATATGTTTAGAAAAGAATCCATCGGGGAGTGATGGGAAAATAGTGCTTCTTCCAAAGAGAAAGGAAGCTATTATCTTTAATATTTGTGCATGTATCTGCTTGTTTTGTTTTTACTGATAAATGTGTGGCAGTTTTCAAATGGGTAAAGATACCAACCATCTGAAATATAGGTCACTGACAGTAGGTGAACCAGAAAATCAATACCCTACATCCAAGGAAGTATTGATTTGTTTAACAAAAAGGGGAAAATACAATGCACCCAAAAGTTTAATAGAAAATAAACCTTAGACTGCACCCCAAAGATGGCAATATATGAACTCTGAAACCACAAAGAAAACCTAACACCAGAGAAATTTTAGGCATGTCAAGGTCTCAGAAATTCGTATCCAGAGACTGATAATGAGTGAATTATGTTGGAATTCATTTGCTTATTGGCTAATTGTTACATTCCATCTTCACAAATATTTATTAGCGCGAGAGAGCATAGATTACTCTGCTGACTATAGTATTGTTACAAATAATGAAGTGTGAATTTTAAAGGATAAAATAGATATATCTGTGAAAAATATGCATATTCTTAACATCTTTAAAATGGTACTTTCATGGCTAGACGCCCTTCAAATGACAAATATAGGTGTGTGTTCTTATCTGTTGACGTAATAGTATTAATTTTGCCTAGAAAGTCAGTCAACATTTCTTTTGTTTGTTTGTTTTCTGAGCCTTTATTTAGTTTCCTTTTACTTAAAAGCTTCAGTCTTGTCTGGCCTGAATAATCAAGACCTCCTTCAAACACTGGGCATATTTTAGTTCTTGGTATAGATGGAGGGCTCATGAGTATCCAACATGTTGCTAATCTAAAACCAGGATTTCATATATGTATTTCCCTTCTGAATCAAAAATATTGGAAAATACAGTAAAAAAGGAATAATTTTAAAAGAAACAGTCATGAAACAAATTGAGTCTGCTTCTGTTTCTTTTGGTCTTCTAACCAAATTTATCCATATCCAAATGTTCCTGGTCACATTTTCTCTCCTAAGATTCCATTTTGGTGCAAAACTTGAGAGACAATACCTGAGCAGGCAGCCCAGCTGGAAAATACAACAGAGTACAAACTGTACGTCTCACTGAGAGTACCTCAATTACTCAGAAAACTTTTAAACATATGTATGAGAGTGTTTATTCAAGGTTAAATGCCAAGGAAGAAGAGAAGTTAGCATGGAAATCACTCATCTCACGTTTGACATTTCTCTAGTAAAGGAGGATTATCCTTGACTTTATTTATTTATTTATATATTTTTTAACATCTTTACTGGAGTATAATTGCTTTACAATGGTGTGTTACTTTCTGCTTTATAACAAAGTGAATCAGCTATGCATATATCCCCAGATATCCTTGACTCTAGATTTTGTATCTTGATTATAACTTTCATAACATGACTGTTTAAAAAGTTCTCCAAATTAGCAAGTCTTCTCAAACTAATCCAAAACTTGAATACTGTACTGACTTCATTTGAATGTTCTGATTATAGTCAGTGAATCTCAAATTGGGACCTCACTTCAATAATTGTAACTGTAATACAAGAGCTGAGTTAAAAAGACAAACAAAATGTAGATCTCATTAAGTTTTAATTGAATTTTTTGTTTATCCTTCCTTATACCCACTCACACTTGCTGAGTTCTGAGGAATGCATTCACTCCAATATAGTCTAATGGGGAACCGAATTTCACGTACACAGTTTTGCTTTAAATATGTGTTTTAGAAATCTAAATGTTATGGAAGTTGATTTTCACTGTTGTTTTTCATCAAAAAGAAATAACTCTATTCCAAAGCTGATCTAGACTCTCTAGGAGAAGGGTCTGCTCTACAAAGCCACCTTTTTATGAACAATGCATAAATGTGGTTGTTATTATTAAAGAGTGATTAAAAAAAGGAATCTAAAATAGTCAAAAAGATAGAGAGTAGAATGGTAGTTGCCAGGGGCTGGGAAGAGGGGGAAACTGAGAGCTGTTCAACATGTATAAAGTTTCAGTTACGCAAAACTGAACAAGTTCTAGAGGTCTGTCATAAACCTAATGCCTGTAATTAACAACCCAGTATTTTGCACTTAAGAATTTGTTAAGAGGGTAGATCTCATGTTAAGCATTCTTACCACAAGAAGAAAGGACAGCAATATATATATATATATATATGTAATTAATCTTATCATCATATTAAATAATATAATGTATGTATTTTTAAAAGAGAATGAAAATTATAAAATCCACCAGAGAAAAAAAGACTTATTTCCTGCTGATTATTGGCAGACTTTTTGTTAGCAACAAAGAAAAGTATGTAATATTGTCTTCAAAATTCTGAGGGAGTCTCTTAACCTAGAATTTTGTATGAAAACAAACTGTGATTTAATAGTGAGAGCATAGGGCTTCCCTCGTGGTGCAGTAGTTGAGAATCTGCCTGCTAATGCAGGGGACACAGGTTTGAGCCCTGGTCTGGGAAGATCCCACATGCCGCGGAGCAACTAAGCCCGTGAGCCACAGCTACTGAGCCTGCGCATCTGGAGCCTATGCTCCGCAACAAGAGAGGCCGCGACAGTGAGAGGTCCACGCATCGCAATGAAGAGGGGCCCCCGCTCGCTGCAACTAGAGAAAGCCCTCGCACAGAAACGAGGACCCAACACAGCCAAAAATAACATAAATAAATAAATTTATTTGAAAAAATATGTTAAGTACATAGACTCTGCATTTCTTTAAAAAGTCCAGGCCAAGAGTTTTATCTATTTTAACAGAAAAAAATGTTTCCCAAAATCTTCTCTATACATCATTGTTGTTTGATAGAGAGAAGAAAAATTTAAAACATATGTAAAGAAAGAAACAGATATAAATGACTACACAGAACAAGATATCAACAGAAAGAAATCCTGGTCACTGATGGTTTTCAGGTTCTCCGAACCAGCCTGTCATGTGGTCTGGCTTCACTCTCTGCCCCTGTGTTCTAGGGAGATACTCATGTAGCCTGTTTCATGGGTAAATAGAGATAATTCATTGGAGAAAAATTGCTCTGGGTATAGTCAAGCAATGGCACAGTAACTGAAGGAATAAATGAAGATCAAGAGACTTTTGTGAAAGTTAGAAACAAGGTGTTTATGATATGAAAGATCCTGTAGAAAAGGAGAGGCTGACCGTGCAAAAAAAATGCTAATAGCCAAAGGAGCAAAGTCCTTGAAAAAGCCAGAAGGCAAGAGACTTGATCTTTCAGGGAAGGACTTGCTTCCATAAGAGAAGACACCCAGGCTGAAAAGAGAAGATGGGTGAGATGGTAGGACATACAGATATATTTTGATCTGACCAAGGGAAGAGGAGAGAGCTATTTCCTGGTAGCATCTATATTCAACAAAACATCATATAAGTAATTGGCTGCAGTATGGCAGCAGTAGGTGAGATGAATGGGATGTTAGGGGAGACAGAAATAGATATAACCATCATGTTACAAAGTGAATTAGTAAGTTTACTATAAAAACATAGATGGCTTCTCTCCTATCTAAGGTAAGGTATTATAAAGACATAGTAATAAAAATCAATACACTTACTATCATTTTCTCTGGAAATTCTTAACTACAGTTTTAAGTATGAAGCAGACAATCAACTGTATTGATCTAGTTTTGTGCAGTGGTAAGGGAAAAACGGGCAAGAAATTGAAGAACATATTCAAAAGCATAACTCTGATGAGGGACTATGGAATCTGAGCTGAATAAGAAGAGGCAGGAAGATTAAAACTCAGACACCTATGGATCAATAGAGTGATGAGCCCAATGAGATGAAGCGGTTTGCATGGGGTTGTTAGAAAAAGGAAGGAGAAACAATATTATTGGTGTGGACAGAAAGCAGAGCTACAAGTACATATCTAGGGGCTTCATCTGGCCCTCCTGACTATAAGCTCACTTTGAACTTGCTCTCAGTGCTTTGGACTGTGGTCCAGAATTTGATTCCCAACTTTTCTTTTCAACTTTCCAAATATTTTATTTTTTTACTGAAGTATAGTTGATTTATAATGTGTTAATTACTGTGTACAGCAAAGTGATTCAGTTATACATATATATACATTCTTTTTTCATATTCTTTTCCATTACAATTTATCATAGGCTAATTTTTTAACATCTTTATTGGAGTGTAGCTGCTTTACAATATTGTGTTAGTTTCTGCTGTATAACAAAGTGAATCAGCTATACGCATATCTATATCTCCATATCCCCTCCCTCTTGCGTCTCCCTCCCACCGTCCCTATCCCACCCCTCTAGGTGGTCACAAGGGTGATCTCCCAGAGCAGTGCTATGCAGCTGCTTCCCTATCATAGGATATTGAATATAGTTCTCTGTGCTATACAGTAAGACCTTGTGGTTTATCCATTCTATATATAAAATCTTACATCTGCTAAACCCAATCTCCCACTCCATCCCTTCCCAAACCCCTCCCCCTTGGCAACCACCAGTCTGTTCTCTATGTCTGTGATTCTGTTTCTGTTTCATGGATAGATGCATTTGTGTCATATTTTAGATTCTGTATATAAGCGATATCATACAAGATTTGTCTTTCTCTGTCTGACTTACTTCACTTAGTATGATAATCTCTAGTTGCATCCATGTTGCTGCAAATGGCATTATTTCATTCTTTTTTACTGGCTGAGTAATATTCCCTTGTATATATGTACCACATCTTCTTTATCCATTCCTCTGTTGATGGATGTTTAGGTTGTTTCCATGTTTTGGCTATTGTGAATAGTGTTGCTATGAACATAAGGGCGCATGTATCTTTTCGAATTATAGTTTTGTCTGGATATATGCCCAAGAGTGGGATTGCTGGATCATATGGTAATTCTATTTTTAGTTCTCTGAGGAACTTTCACACTGCTTTGATTCCCAACTTTTAATTAGTTTTTTATTTGGGAGTGCTAAGCCTTCCCTATACACATGCATACAGAACTCACTCAAATTAGTTCTGAAAGGAATAGATTTAATAAGAGATACTGAGAACTCACAGAGCTGATGGATGGCTGAGAAAAATGTTCTAGGCAGACAAACATACTGCCATGCTACAAAACCCAAAATAACGCCACCGCCAGTCAGCTGCCACCACCACCCCGAACACCTGGTCCAGCACATTGGATGTATCCCACACTACTTTCTGTTTCCTCAGGTAATCACACTTGATTTGTGGAAAATAAGCTGCCTGTTTGCCCTCTACAGACCTGGAAAACTAAAAAGTGTACTACTTTGTGATTCTATGTTGGGATTGACAATGCATGGGGAAACTACCAAAATGCGAGAAGGATGTGCTAGTCTTTGGATGGACTCAAGAGGGACCGATGGGAACGACCTGGGTTACCTCCTCTAATACTAAAATTTCTTATTTTCTATGTTGTTTAAAGACTTTGATCTATAGATAATTGTATAATTATATATACAGTACAGAAGAGTGTTCAATAGAAGTTTTTGGTGGTGAAGTTACAAGAGAGAAAGGAGAGACTAATATATGTTATTTTGAACTTCCATCCACTCTGACTAGGTATACAGATTTTTTTTTTTTAATTTTTTTTTTTGTCTGTGTTGGGTCTCCGTTTCTGTGCAAAGGCTTACTCTAGTTGGGACAAGCAGGGGCCACTCTTCATCACGGTGCGCGGGCCTCTCACTGTCGCGGCCTCTCGTTGCGGAGCACAGGCTCCGGATGCGCAGGCTCAGCGGCCATGGCTCACGGACCCAGCCGTTCCGCGGCATGTGGGATCTTCCCGGACCGGGGCACAAACCCGTGTCCCCTGCATCGGCAGGCGGACTCTCAACCACTGCGCCACCAGGGAAGCCCTATACAGATTATTTTTTAAAACTCATTACTTTGCCAGAAAACTTCTAGAAACTAGTTTCCTACTGTCAGTTGCCTAGTTATTTCATAATTTCAGTAGTTTAAAATATTTCAGTTTGAAATGTGTAAAAGTGCCATGGCATGCTCACTATGATGGTCACTAGACTTCAGAAAGAATGATACCAATTCCTCATACTAACCTGGAAAAAAACAATTTCATATTCTAAAGCCAGGCCACCAAGTGAAAAAGGGGTCTGAAGTCTTTAAATTTTACACATTTCTTTTTCCATACTTAACCAAATACCTGAGGGGAATGTGTATTTTTAGCCTAAATTTTACACCATCATTATTTCAATTCTGGATCACAGCATCACTGTACAACTGTTAATATACTACCAAAGAGAAGTTGGAAAAACATTTCTGGTAAAACATTTCTTTACAGAAGATGGAGAAACCCTATAATTTTCAGTGAGATGATTACATAAAGTCCTACCTATAATTTTAGTTAATTGTAGTTTTTTACTTCATTTTCTCAGCCAGAATTCCCTTTCATTTTTTTCACCCTTGTCTCAAAAGGAAGACATTAAAACTATCTTCAACAAAATGTTCATGGATATTTACATAGTAACTATTCTCTATTTGTGTCAGATTACAGTATTTTCAAACTATTAGCAGAGAAGTTAAAACTCATTCTAGCAACTATTTTCCATAGTTACAGGTATAGACAGGACCTCTTTTTTAAACATAGACCATAAAAGTATGTCATGGGCTACATATAAGTAAAATTAATAAGGAGAATATATAATAATAAAAATAATATGCTATATGGCAACAAATACAAATATAACCTTACATTATCACATACGGTTGGCAATAATAATGGACTTATGCATTAAAATTCCACTAGAAAACTTTTTATTGCTGTTGCTACATAGATGGTGTGTGAGAGTTAAGAACGTGGATTCTGGAGCAATATTTCCTGAGTTCAGATCCAGCTCTGCCGATACTACGTGAATATCCCCAAGGTCTATACTTTCTCGAACCTCTGCCTCCTCTTGTGTAAAGGATAACACTAGTACTACCTGATAGGACTGGTCAGGTGCTTAAATTAAAAAGTACAGATTAAGGGTATAAATCAGTGGTTGGCGATTGTAGTGAGCTGTGAGTTCCCTATAAGGTTAGCTTTTTAAATTAAAAGCCTATATTATAGAAATATTATTGATTGTCTAGATGAAATGAATCAGTGATTCACAGATTTTTCCAATTATGCCTTCTAGTCCAAATAAAGATGAAACTATATCTTCAATCTACATTCAGTTAAAAACCTGAATATTCTATTCATACTACTCAAAAAGTCTGAGATTTTGCTGAAGTTTAATTAATCATCTGGTTCAGGAGTGGTGCACTGTTTCTGCAGCCAGCCAACTAGGTAATACTTCCGTCTTTGTAGGCCATATACTTTCTATCCCAACTTCTGAACTCTGTTATTGTAGCATGAAAGCACCCACAGACAACACAAACAAATAGACATAGCTGTAATCACATGAAATTTTATTAACAAAAACACACAGCAAGCCAGATTTGTCCCCAGGGTGTAGTTTGCTGACCCCTGCTCTAGATATTTGATAAAATGAACCCAGAGTTCTCAAATAGTTTAACCCTATTTAAACTTTCCTGAGGGAAATAAACTTGATTGAGCTACTTGAGTATCATGGTTCCACAATCTGTGAGTATATGTATCCAAACCCTGAATTCTCTTTCAAATAAAAAGAACATAAACAGCAGTCAGAAAGTCCAATGTTTCTTGTTAGCAAGTACAAAGAGGAGATATGACAGTTTACAAGACTTAAGAACTATGCTGGACTCACCAGTTGAATAAGGTTCAAGTAATTAGAGGAGTAATGTGCATATATTAATTCTTCTGCTTACCACGTGTAGATGAAACACCATATATGTGATAAAAGTACTATTCATGTACAGTTGATCCTTGAACAACAAGGATTTGAACTGCCCAGGTCCACTTGTTCGAGGATTTTTTTTTTTTTTTTTTTTTGTGGTACGCGAGCCTCTCACTGCTGTGGCCTGTCCCGTTGCGGAGCACAGGCTCCGGACGCGCAGGCTCAGCAGCCATGGCTCACAGGCCCAGCCGCTCCATGACATGTGGGATCTTCCCGGACCGGAGCACGAACCCGTGTCCCCCGCATCGGCAGGCGGACTCTCAACCACCGCGCCACCAGGGAAGCCCTATTCGGGGATTTTTGAATCTGTGGATGCGGAGCCTTGTAATAGGAAGAGGCAATGTAAGAAGAACGGACTATAAATTATACTGGGATCTTCCACTGCTGGGAGGGTGGGTGCCCAGAACCCCCGTGTTGTGCAAGGCTCACCTGCATTATTAACTTGAGAAGGTTCTAAATTCTAAGATAAAGGTATGATAAAAACGCTTAATAATCAAGTATAATATTTTCTAAAATAAAAAGCAGGTGAATCTATCCAATCAGAGTCTGAGTGGGAGCCCATGATCAGTGGAATTGTGAGCTCACCCAAGAGTTCACTGCCTTAATCGTGTCCCTCAAGCAGTATGATTACAACTTAGTACCATCTTTAAAAATAAAAACTAAAAAGGAAATTGATGACATTCTAGAGAAATCAGAAGATTGGCAACAGAAGCTGAAATAGGGTCTTTATCAAATGTTCTAAGTTTGTATGTTTTGTTTTAGGTTACCTAGATCGGGGCAATCTAGGTAATTGCCCCAATTTTCCCTGCTTCATTTCACAGAGTGGGTCACGGTCTAAGCGTGTGAGGAAAATAAATAACTGGAAGGCTGGCTGTGGGTTTGTCTTGGTTTTCACGTTTTGAGGCACAGCACCTTTCCTGATTTTCCACGTGTAGAAGACGCCAACTTTGTGTGATGGTGGCATGGGGTGTAGAATAGACAGTACATCCTCAAGCAGCTTCACTCTGCTATCCTCCATAGGCTGGTTCTGCACAGTGGAGCCCAAAGCCCTGAAAACAGCGGTGATGTAGCCTCAAAGGACTCAGTCCTCTGGTGTGTCCATCAGCAAATACCCAGGCCTGTCAATATTTGAGGAAGAGAGCAGATTCCTAAGCCTCTTCTGTCCACACCAGAAAGGCTGATTATTATGCCATGTGAGGACAGATAGCCATGGGTCTGGATGGACAGGTCCACTAGCTTCACCCACAGAGGACTGACATTAGCATCCATCAGGGATTCTCTTCTCCCAAGGTAAACACATTCTCTCGCATATTTCTTTCTGTTTATCCAGTATTCCAAGCCCCAACACGTCTATGCATTCAGGACTAGTGCCTACCTCCCCCTGCTCTCTACATTCCAGTGACGGTTCCAGAGGATAATACCTTCTGATTGTTGAAGGCCAGCTATTGGACCCCTGCCTGAGTCTTCCACTTTGATAGGATAGAACCAATAGCCGGTTACAGCTCCTTGCTCCCAGCAACTCTGTGTCTTTCACCTCATCCATGACCTTTAGTGGCTTCTCTGCACTCTTCTAGTTTTCCCTCAATCCGAGCCGGGTCTAGAGCTAGAAGCACCTGGTATTTCTGCCTCCTGTCCAAGTGACAGAACACTAAGTCCCAGATATAATATATGTATGTGTTTATACAGAGGGAAAGACAGAGGAGAGAGACACAGGCATTTATGAAACACAGTACAAGACTGAAAGCAAAAAGAGGAAGATAATTAATTACTCAATTTCAGACACTATTAGTGAAAATCCAAGGAAATTTGTCTACAATTCCACATCAAGTTGAATGAACGGTGGTTTTCCCCTCACTCATTCTCTAGTCATTATCCAGGAACATATTTAATGAGGACATATTATACTGACATCTGGAGATATTCGAGCCTACATTGTTGTATATTTTCCAGTTGACTATTGCTTCTTTTTGTCTTAAAGCAAGTAGTGTCTAACCCTTTTCTCTTACCTCCACTGCTCAGAATTAACTGCTGGTTCTGGATCCCTCACTCTGCTTTCTGTTTATCTACAATATTTGCAGTAGACACATGTAAAAGAATGCTTTGTCATTTGCATTTAAAAAGTGGGGCCTTGCGGTTTACATTTCTCTGGTTCTTGGATTTCTCACCTGTAAATGCAACAAGACACTACTTTGTGGTCATTTACAATATTTTAATGCCAAATGCCAATTGACCTATGTGAAATGAAATCTAAAAAAAAAAAGAAAAAAAGAAAATCTTTCCACTTAAGAAATCAAAATATAACTCAAGTCCCTACCACCATTACACACACATAAAATTATTACATTTTAAGGAATGTCTTCCTTATTATTACATATTCATAGTTGAGCAAAATAGACATATAAAGCTAATTAAATTACGACTCACTTTATGGATAAAATGTGGCCCATGGACCATGGCTGGTCCATAAATTGTTACGGATTTCCAATGAGTTAAGTATAGAAATTGAGAATTTGGAAACATTTATGGTAATTTGGAGATTAATTTTATCTCTGTTGAGTCTATTGAGAAAAATATGGACTTGTATTTATATGCTATTTTAAGTTTTATTTCTCATGTGCAATAGATTGGGAAAAAAAAAAAAAAAACTTATCTTGCACCAGAGAAAGTATGAGGAGCACCACTGCACAGCAATAGTCATTGTATCCTCACATATATACTACCTTTCACTCTTTTAAAACCTCTGTTGTACTCATAAAACAATTGATTATGAGATATTTATTAAGTGTGTACTATATGTTGGGCACCATGGAAAAGCACAAAATGTGATAAGGCAAGCCTAAAATCTGGTTGGAAAAGTCGAACAAAGATCAAGGATATAGTTAGAAAAATCAGATAGTTTGTAATGAAGCCCGAATGGTGGGCTGTGGCTGAACCAGAATCACCAGAAGCTGTTAAAAGTTTTCCCAACATCTTGCTTTAACTACCTCTAGCCAACAAAGGGCCCAGAAAATTCATTGCTTTGATGTTCATTTGCCATGCCCTTTACTTAATCTAAGAAACTGTTCAAGCAGACATCAAGACTGGACATTTTATGAAAATCCTTAATACTTGTGAATCCTGCTTTTTCTTCTCTCTTTACCAACAGATCTCTTACTGCAGCAGTCACAGAAAAGCTGAGCTGAGGAGAACCAAATCATTTGCAATGTTCAGATCAATAAAATGCACTTTTGGAACCTTTTACGACACCTCATAATAGACTTCACTTCACCTCATCAAATAATGAAAAGAGAAAAATGAAACCCTCTCCTTGACAACAATTTGGACTCAGTGAGAATGTATTAAATCAACTGCCCTAGGACAAAAAGATATTTGTCATCCCTCAATAGATGGGAACTGACAGATCTTAGAGGATTAAGTAGAGCCCTTTTATTGTTTATGCTTCATACCTCACATCTTTATCCTGAGGCCAAAGCCACCTGGAGTCCTTTGCTGTACACACACAAGACTGACATTTGTTTTAATCTATGAAAAAGCATAGACACCATAGTGGCAATGAAGTCCCAATGGTCCTTTAGCTACTTTGAGGCTTTTCTGACATTACCAGATAGTAGCAGATATATAGAGATGTTCAAAGTCAATTTCACATTTTGAAACATTCCCATCTAACTGTCAGCATTCTTCATGTTACAGTGATAATCACAGAAGCACATGTAAGCAACATAAGACTTGAGAGTCTTTTTTAAATATGTGTGAAATTATTTTAATCATTTTACCAGCACTCTTTCACTAAAGTATCTTCCCAGTAAATTTTGAAGGGTGCTTTCCAGCAACAGAGAAAAAAGGTATAATTGTACATCATTTGTGCCATTTATCATGGATTTGGGTCTATACAACTGATTTTCCAGTACCCCTTGTTCTTCACTGAGTTATTTATTTTCAACAGTAGAGTTGGGAATTTAAAATTGAAATGACCTAAGTATTAACTCATAAGTTCTGTATAGACTTCGGCATTCATCCAAATGCTATAACCCTAAATGTGGTGAAATAAATTGGAATGTCACAGAAGAGGGGCGGGAGATCAAGGATGAAGAAATAATAATGTGATGAGTGTTTTTGACATGGATCATGGTGAAGGCAGTATAACTGGAAGCATGGATTTATGTAAAATTTGCAAGAAATGCCAATATTATTCCTGAAAATTTTTAAAGCTAAGTTATTCTTATCACACTAATTCCAGAATTTCATTATCACAGCACCTTAATCATTAATTGGAGAATAGTATACTCTAGCATAAGATCCATAACTGATTTAACTTGACGTCATATGTTTACAAAGTAGTATGCCAGGATCTTCCTTTGACACTTAGGTATCTTTCAGAACAAGAAGAAGCAAATACATAAAAGGAATTGACTAACAAAGTAATTTGACCATTTATATAAATAGTATCCTAGTCAGAGAAAATCTTCCTAAGTCATCCTTGGTCCCCCGCCCCTATTCTGTGACATTCCAATCATGAGCCTAGCTGTCATCATCAGTAGGCTGTAAAAGTCCCTATTTATTTCTCTGTGTGTTCCTAATACTGTGTACAAAGCCTCACTGGTATACAGTAGACATTTCCTAAGTGTTTGAATGAGTGAATAAACTCAAGTTTTCTGTTTTAAATTGAATAGAAAAAAATAAAACTTTCTAACTGGCAAAGAAATAAGAAAACACAACCCACTGTACTTTGGGGATTTAGCTGAGGCCAGTAAATGATAATTTTTTTTTTTTTTTTTTGCAGTACGCGGGCGTCTTACTGTTGTGGCATCTCCCGTTGCGGAGCACAGGCTCCGGACGTGCAGGCTCAGCGGCCATGGCTCACGGGCCCAGCCGCTCCACGGCATGTGGGATCTTCCCGGACCGGGGCACGAACTCTCATCCCTTGCATCGGCAGGCAGACTCTCAACCACTGCGCCACCAGGGAAGCCCAATTTGGTTTTTTTAAACTGATTTTTATTGGAGTATAGTAGCTTTACAATGTTGTGTTAGTTTCTACTGTACAGCAAAGTGAATCAGCTATACGTATACATATATCCGTTTGTTTTTGGATTTCATTCCCATTTAGGTCATCACAGAGCACTGAGTAGAGTTCCCTGAGCTATACAGTAGGTTCTCATTAGTTATCTATTTTATACATAGTATCAATAATGTATATATGTCAATCTCAATCTCCCAATTCATCCCACCTCCCCTTCCCCGCTTGATGTCCATACATTTGTTCTCTGCGTCTGTGTCTCTATTTCTGCTTTGCAAATAAGCTCATCTATACCATTTTTCTAGATTCCACATTGAGTTAATATACGATATTCGTTTTTCTCTTTCCAACTTACTTCACTCTGTATGACAGTCTCTATGTCCATCCACATCTCAATCCACATACAAATGACCCAATTTTCTTCCTTTTTATGGCTGAGTAATATTCCATTATATATATGTACCACATCTTCTTTATCCATTCCTCTGTTGATGGACATTTAGTTTGCATCCATGTCCTGGCTATTGTAAATAGTGCTGCAATGAACATTGGGGTGCATGTGTCTTTCTGAATTATGGTATTCTCTGGGTAGATGCCCTGTAGTGGGATTGCTGGGTCATATGGTGGTTCTATTTTTAGTTTTTTAAGGAACCTCCATACTGTTCTATATCAATTTACATTCCCACCAAGAGTGCAAGAGGGTTCCCTTTTTTCCACACTCTCTCCACATCTATTGCTTGTAGATTTTTTAATGATGGCCATTCTGACAGGTGTGAGGTGATACCTCATTGTAGTTTTGATTCGCATTTCTCTAATAATTAGTGATGTTGAACAAAATTTGGGACTAAAGACTTAGAGACAAAACTAAGGATGCAAGTACTGGCAAGAATAGATAGAGACAAAACTAGAGAAATTTTATTAGAAAGACAACCAGTCTAGAAATATAACTGTTTCCAAATATCCCAGTTACAAATCAATGCGAGCTATTTTCTAGTAAATCTGTTAACACTTACAGAGGCAAAGCGTTAGAGGCACCCTATAATGACCTACTTTAAGGAAGAGTTTGTGAACTGTCATTTAAAGGGCAGGAATTTGCGGGATTTTATCCCTAATGAGCGCAACCTGCCACCTGGTGGTGACTTCCCTGAATTGCAGATGTTTGACCTGGGCTGTCTTTAACGAACTGTGCCGCAAATCCCACCAATATAAAGCAGTGGAGGTGATAGTGGTCCATAGGAACACACCACTACCACCACCATCATCACAAAACCACACAAAAAAAGAAAAGATTAAAAACCAAGCAAACAAACAAACAAACCAAACCTGTTTTCATTATCCATCCCCAAAAAGAAGTCTAGACTAAAATGAACTTTTGGAACACATGTAGATTGAGTTCAGCACGCGGCCCATTCTCGTCCTGTGCCACTTTTCTACATCTACCAGTAAAATCATTGCCCTTGTCCAGCCCAATAGCCCTTCTGACACCAGCTAACCTGAGCACATCCCCTGTGTGCTTGAAATCTTTCCTTCCACTCTAGCATAGCTACCACTAGTTGGAAAACTCACATGTCCAGAATTCCAGAAAAGTGATACAAGGTGCGTCGTTTGTCAAAGTGCCAAGGCCTAGATAAGGCCTATCTCAATGAAAGTGTACACAATAAGTAAATTAGTTACTGTAAACTATTTTGCCTCTTTGTGTATGATGCTAAGCATTTTAGTAAAGGAGTCTCATTTTTCACAAATGTGTTTCAAAATACTAATTGATGATGTGATGACTATGATGAGTTATGTTTAGTAAATATTATATGGAATATAAGCAGAAATACATTCATTACTATAAGCAGAAATACTTTCCTTACTATTTGTGATTTATGCCCTAGAAATATTTAAAAGAAAAAGACATTTATAAACTACCAGAATATCAGCACTATTCTCCATAGTCAAGGGTCCATAACCCAGGAAATTAAGCAATTGTTCAGTAGATGTGAAAAAGGTGGTTCAAGAGAAAAAGAATGACACTTTTTATTAAAGAAAAGGAGTCTTTCAGAAAATAAGTCTATATCCATCTAATGTCTCTGAGTTATAGGTTAGTCTCTGAATGGCTTTTAGTGGGAGATGTTAGGTTCTGGGCACTTGATCACTTTGAGGCATCCCAGACCTTCCATGGAAATAGTATGTGCTCTCCTAAGATCATTGCCATTAGAAGAGATACCACTTTGCATTCTCTAATTTTAGTCTAGCTATTACTCTCAAGAATTATAATGACATGAATTATAGCCATCATTTATTTACACTACTTAAACAATTATGATTTGTGACAAATCCATGTTCTGCAGCATTTGATGGAATCATCAAGTGTCTTTATCTATATGGAATTAGAATTGGGCAACCCTTAGAATAGATTCAAGGTAATTTTACAGTTAAAAATTCTGGAAAAGAACAGAGAGAGATGATCATTACGCCCAATTAATAAAATCACTCAGCTGGAAGAGATCTAAAATAATAATAATAATAAGTCTAATTTACCAAGAAGTCAATCAAGTATCTATGGCATTTAGTTCTTATAAACAGTCCCTACACATCTTGCCTCAACTGGGCAAGAACAACTTAATTGCTTTACTATTTCTCAGTGCAAAGCCAAGGTCAGCATTTTAAGGTCAAATTCTGGGACTTTTATTCAGTTACCAAGATTGAGAGTTCCTTGAGGAGTCCAGAGGTATGTCTCAAAATGGGATTGAGATTTTGAACAAGTCTTTGCCCTCACTTTCTATAGCATATTCAATCAAAAGTTTAGTGTTATCATATTTGTTATAAAATTAAATAAGGTATATCATGCCTGAATACCTAAAGATAAGAAAAAACATTGCATGTATCAGAGAATGGAAAAAATGGAGAAATAGGAAGAGAGAGATCAAGGGAGAGAGAGATACAATTTTATAGATTAAATCACTACAATGTTTAGGATTTTAAGCTGTATAAAATTAATGTGGGTAGACTTTTTAAATTCCTTTACAGTAAAAAGAAGCAAAAGCACTTATCTTAAATTAAACATCAAATTCCTATTTTTAGCTTTCAATACCATACTGACACATCAGAAGAAATGAAGCTCTGTGTCAAAACTCCAAAGGAACAAAGAGGAAGTAGCCTCTTTCAAACCAAAACATGTCTTTCTCTGAAGAAAAATGGGAAAATTGAGTTAATATGCCATGACAGTCATCAGGGCTGATCACATAATATTCTTACTCTCCTTCCAGGTACATGGAAAGATTATAGTTTCAAAATAACATGAAGTTCGGTGAGATCATAGACTTATGTGGGCCAATGAAATGTGACAAGTAACACACCTACGACATTTGTACTTTCTGGATGGAAATTTAAGAGCCAGTGTGTGAGCTTTAACTCTGTGTGTGTTTTTTCCTTCTATATCAGTAACAAGTGATAGCACATAGAAAATAAGAGAGAACAGCTGGGTCCTGGAGTGAGGAAACAGTGGAGAAGATTTCCCCAGCCAACCCAGACTGATATGTAGCATGAATAATAAATAAATATTACTATTTTAAGCCATTAAGGTTCTGGGCTTATTTGTGACAAAGCCTAGTCTATCTATCCTGCCCAATACATACAAATAGAATATCAGGTTCAAGGCTGACAAAGGCACAGAATGTGATGGCCATAGAAAAACGTTAGTTCCAGGTAATTGAAGCTTTATTAGAAGACAGTATGTTGTAAATGATACAGACTTTGCTCTTCTACTTCCTGCCTTTAAGATCTTGGATAGTTTATTCTCCCTAACATAGTTTTTCTGATGATCTGATGATCTCTTTAGTAAACATTAGGCATAAAATAGACAGTCAACATATTTTAATATTTTTTCTTTCCTTTCATATAATCATACAAGTCACCAAGGACTTAGACCTAAAATGAATAATTATTAATTATAATATTAAAACCCCATGCTATCTGCAGTGTGGATCAAGTATAACCTATCTTTGGGAGAGCAATAAGACTGAGATTTCTGAACTACTATATTCCAAGTATAGATTTCCTAATATGGCTGCTACACAAACCAACCAGAGCAATAAAACAGATAATTATTCACAGTGAAATTGAGGGCCCAATAGTTTAAATAATAGCCAAGTTGCCAGAAATAACTTCCTGAAAATAGAAACTCTTTAAGTTTGTGGATAGTTCAGGTTTGTTTTGGTTTTTTTTGCTTTTGTTTTAATTCATTCCTGCTGGTCATACGTGCTATTAGACTAGTGTGGAAAACTCACACTAGTGACTTGGACACTTAATAGGTTCTCCTCCATGTGCTGTAGCCACTCTATGTGTATATTAGTCACAATAGATTAGGCTATGCCTTGGTCAAAAAAACAACCTCTAAATCTTAGTGGCATAAAACAAAGATTCTTTGTGACAAATGTGCTACCACAGGCAACATACAGTGGGTCTATATATTAGTGATATGGCAATATTAAAGATGCTAATATTATATAACGTTTAACATCATATTTAGGATATTTGATATTATATGGACAGTAAAACTTCATAACAACATAGCATGAAAGACTATAGAAATTTGAGTCTTTTCAATCACACTGTTGTTATACAGATTATCTTCAATTTCTGCCAGTTCTGCTAACATGTGTAAACTAATGTATATAAACACATCCTAAACTAGAGTTCTAATTGGAATGATCTCATGATTCTTACATTAGTTTCTTCACATTAAATCTGCAACAAACATGTTCTAGGCTATAACACACTGAGTATTGGAATAAAATCAAAGACTAGCCTCACTAGAATCATCAGATGAGCTCTTCGGACTAAATTTGTCAGTCATTTGGTCAAATATTTGGCTTGGTGGATAATTAGGTTGATAAACCTTTTCACTGAGTAGTGGTTAAATGAACTAAATTTACCAGCTACTTTGACAACATGATGTGGAAAATATTCCAAACTCATTATTCATTTGAACTCTTTCCAGACCAAATGTAAAGTGTAGCACATTATTATGGCTTCCTTTAACTGACAATGTCTTTTGAGACATGTTTATTTTCTAGGAAGACTTTGAGAAATACATTATTAAGTTTGGCCCTATCTATTAAAAATAAGCACTGTTCTTAGATCAAAGTGAGCAAGGTGGATTTAAAGTATGATTTAAGTGCAGTGCATAGTTTATTCTCTCAGCTGTTGCCGGGTACCTGAACAGATATCCGCGCAGAATGCTGAGGAATGTATTTTCGTATAAATGATACCACAGTCTTAAAAGGAACCCAAGCAGATCCGTACACATCATCACATCTTCCTTACCCTTTCCTCACTCAAGCAGGACCACATGCAGCCTGGAGCCAACAATATGGTGAACATTAAGGTTGCCATATTTAGGACACATGTATCAATATGTTAAAAAAGCACTTGTTTGTTATTTATCTGAAATTTAAATTTAACAAGCTGGTTTGTATTTTATCTGGAAATCCTGGTGACAGCACAGTTCCTTGAGATACAGTAGTGGTCAGGTTAAATAATTGTTAATATTTCTTCTGTTTTCTCTGCACTGGGATGAATTATTCATCTGTGCTGAGTAGTGTGCAAACGATAATAAAGCCAAATCCACATTTTTGTAACACTCCTGACAAACTGCTGCAATATTAAAGAATTAAATTACAAGTCCTGTATTGCTTACCTGCATGGCCCTCATCCCTATTTTTGAGGCATTTCAATCAACGTTGCAATATTCACCAAGTTGCAAGATATTAAACATATATTTTATCTGTCCTGAAGTAGCATTGATTTTGAAACTGTAAGATCTTCTGGTTTTTGTTTTTGTTTTTGTTTCCAGATTATTGATGGTCAAACTGACCATTTGGGTTTTAAATTAGGTTTTCCATGGCTAACATACTTCACTTCGGCACTTACTATACAAGCAACAATTATGTCATCACAAGGCTCTGGTACAACATGAAGAGAGTGTAAATGTCAGGATTGATGACTATGGCTCAGAGCCAACTCATTAAAAGCAATGGTGTGAATAGTACAACTGTATTGCCTTTGAAAGAACCGAGTATGTATTATCCACCTATCAGTGCACCAAAGCAGCATCATAAACATAGCTCTCTAACTGCAGCCCATTTAAATGAGGAAAGGGTGGATATTAATCTATGAAATTGATTTTACCCAGGGGGAAAAATTGTTCTCTGTATTTATGAAAGTTAAAGCGTTCAGTGCACAGAGAAGCACTTATCAAATGAGCATCCATGGTATGTAGATGCATTTTACTAATGATTCCTGCTAAGATAAATAGGCAATGCTCATAAAAGATGCTACTATAATTTGCTAGAAATAAAAGAACTTAAATAGAGCAACATGTATACAGCTTTTTGGAAAGCATACAGAGGAAATTTTCTAAATTACTGAGCCTCTATATTTGATATATTTAATTTGAAATTCATTAATAAAACATGACAGTAATTTTATATACACACACACACAAATAACTCAGTATTTTTTATATTTAGTATTCCCTACAGGTAAGTTAATAAATTGTTTGGTGATAATTGTATGCTTCAGATCCTCCTTTATTTTCAGAATTATAGGATCCCAATAAAAATTTTTAGATTGGAAAAATTATTTAAATGTTGAATATTCCCTATTCTCTACATTTGCAAAAAGATCAGGAAATTTCAACTTACACGCATAACTTCAAAACTAAGCAAGATAGCTCAGCAGGACTTTTTTCCACGATGCTTACCGTTCAGATATCTTTGAAGCCATATCATCTCGTCTTTAAACAGCATTAGCTAAGCCCGAAGGTACAAGATTTTTTTCCCAGTAGCCTCTTAGCAGATGTATCTGGACACATCTTCTACATGCTAATACCCAATTTACAGATTCCAGGGAAAACTGAAATTTCACATAGTATGAGGAAGTGAAGTAAGAAATACCTATTTAAATTTCTGGGGAATGGGGAGCAGATGGTTTTAAGTATTCTCATGCACACATTGAGTCTCTGAATCCACACATGACCTTGCAAGATTAACGTACTTATCCTCATTTTTCAGACTGAGACACTGAAAAATGCAAAAGATAAAGGTCCCAACACTAACAAATGGAAAATATTTGAACCTCGGGCTTCCCATTTTTAGGTCAGTACTTTTCCACAGGACCCCTGCTGCCCCTTGGAGTGGGAGGAGGGCAATGTGGAGGAGGCTGCTTGACTTGTGGCTAAGCCTGACCTTTTGTCACATTATCTTCTTCCTAAAAAAAAAAAAAAAATATATATATATATATATATATATATATATATATATACACACAATATCTCCTTGTTCCCCAACTTTGTTGGTTGAAATCATCCATGGAACACTTGGTATGAAATCCAGATGTCAGCTTTAATTCCAACCCCTCTCCACCAGGTAATCAGCAAATTCTGTCAATTCACCTTCAGATGCAGTTCTTTGTCTCTGCCTTCAAGTGCCACTGCTTCTGTTCAGGTCTTCATTGTTAGTCCACCTGGACTGCTACTCTACCACCTTCAGTAGTCTTCCTAGTAACAATTTTTTCTTCTGTCACTTCCGATCCAGTCTCTACCTTTAACTCTTGCTAAAATTCAAATAGAATCATGCACGCCGTTCCCCTGCTTTACTTATTTCCATGTCACCCAAACTGTCCACGAATTAGATTCAGACATCTTTGCATGGCATAACTAAGTCTTTTGAAGATCCAGCCATCCTCTTGTCTTTTAGCTTTATTTCCCACTTCTGACCCAAATGAACTGTTTTGAAGTATCACCAGTTTTGTGATCACCTATCTATCCTTTTAATTTTTTAACTCTTGTCCTCTATAACGCTGTCCCCTTTCCCTAGAACAAGCTTGATCTCTAGTTCTAGCAAATAAAATTTTGTTCACTGCTACAGTCTGAATGTTTGTGCCCCCATCCTCAATTCGTTGGTTGAAACTTAATGCCTAATGGGATGGTATTAGAAGGTGGGGTCGTTGAGAGGTGCTTAGATCATGAAGGTGGAGCCCTCGTGAATGGCGTTAGTGCTGTTATAAAAGAGTCCTCACGGAGCTCCCTTGTTCCTGCTATCATAAGGACACAGTGAGAAATTGGCAGTCTATAAGTCAGGAAGTGGGCTCTCACCAGAACTCAACCAGGCTGGACTCCAGCGTCCAGAACTGTGAGAAGTAAGTGTCTGTTTTTTATAAGCTAACAAGTCTAGGACATTTTGTTGCAGCAGCTGAAATGAACTAAGACACTCATTTTCAAATGGGTTCATATAACATTTCCTCAAAGAACTGCAGCCTTCAGTGAGACCCATTCTCCCTTCCTCTCTCTCTCTGTCTCTGTCTCTTTCTGTGTGTGTGTGTGTGTGTGTGTGTGTGTGTGTATTTTCCCAAAGCATTTTGAGTAATGGCACCATAGAAGATTTCCAAAAATAAAAAAAAAATTGTGCCTTTGTTTAAAACTCTTTACTAGTTACTTATTTGCTTGAGGTTAAACATGCTAACTTTTTAGAAGAGCATGCAAGGCCTGACTATTGTTTTTCTAGTCAGGGTAATTCCTCATTAATTATTTCCTTTCATTTAGATTTCACCAAAACCCATCTTTTTCTCCAAATATATCACCATTATCAGTACCTCCTTGGATTTTCTCAAGCTGTTTTTTTTTTCATTTATAATTATATTAAAGAATTTTTAATAATACAGGTATTTGCAATAATGTGCTATGCAATTAAAAATCAGGCCACAAAACAGTTTGCATGACATGGATTCTGTTTTAAACAGATACTCAATTTAGTTTGGTGGATAAAATCATATTCCAAAATGAGCATCAGCAGTAGGAAAAATTACTATAGTTGTGATGGAAAATTTAGTAAGATGTGAAGCTGACAGCCTGAAAGGAAGAGAAGTTGAACAAGAAAGTTGAAGATGGGATTAATGACAAAGTCAGGCAGTTTTCATGCAAACTGCCAATGTCTATACCAATTATAGGTATAATAAAAATTAATTTATTTGTCACCATTGAAGGGGACTTTTTTTTTAACATCTTTATTAGAGTATAATTGCTTTACAATGGTGTGTTAGTTTCTGCTTTATAACAAAGTGAATCAGTTATACATATACATATATCCCCATATCTCTTCCCTCTTGCATCTCCCTCCCTCCCACCCTCCCTATCCCACCCCTCTAAGTGGTCACAAAGCAGCTAGCTCATCTCCCTGTGCTATGTGGATGCTTCCCACTAGCTATCTACTTTACATTTGGTAGTGTATATATGTCCATGCCTCTCTCTCACTTTGTCACAGCTTACCCTTCCCCCTCCTCGTATCCTCAAGTCCATTCTCTAGTAGGTCTGCATCTTTATGGGGAGGGAGATTCTGAAGAAGGTCTCAGAATACCCAAGATTTACCTTCTTTTAGTATCATCATAAAAAATAATCATTTTTGGAGGAAATATTTTCAAAACATATTCAGCAATTCCATATTTTCTTTAAGAAGGATACAAAAATGCATTTGTCCTGATGAATCAACATTACTATGATTAGTTTCCATTTATATACCAAATACTGACTTGCTTATTTTTTTTTACATCTGTTCATTGTAATATTTTGTTGAGTTTATTTGCCTCTTATGAAATACACTCTCCATAAATGTTTTAATTGCTACTTGTTATCAGCTGTAACTGATAAAAAATAAAATTTTGATTGTAAAATTTCTAAACACATTGAGTCAACAGGCAGGGAATAAAAGTCATACATATGAAGTGAAATTCAAGCACTATAGGATACAGCCTTTGTAATTGTTTTCTGCTGATCAGTGTTTTCCTTCATTTTCCTCACATTTTTTTCCTTTTGTCAATTAAGCTTGCCAAAAATATTAGGACAAGTTGTATGCTGAAGTAGATGGACAGGTAAATGAAATAAAATATACTTTTCAGAAAATCTAGAACACCATTTATTGTAAGATACACCATTATTTTATCACCTTTAAAAAAGAAAAATACTTTTTTTAAGAAAAATACTTTTAATTAAACTTTTCTTATCATATAAAATTGTTTCGTTATAAATTCAATAGATGATCACTTAAAGACTTATTTACAAATGTTTTTTTTTAACCTTCACAGTAAAAAAAAAGGAAGAAAATATACATGGAACAAGTTGATTATGATTCTACTCAAACTTCTTGAGCAACTTCATTTTTGTGTGAATCTATTTCCTATCATTCTGGCCTTCACCATGGGATATAATTTTCCTCAACTTGATTATGTAGTTACAACATTTTCCCTCCCATAAGTTTCATCAGTCATTTTATCAGTTTTCACTATTAACCAACTGAAACTCACCTATAAAATCTGAAAAGGTGTAGTACCATGCTTATTTTTCTGGTTTAATTGGGAGAAAATAAGACTTCTGTGTGACCAGACTTTCACTGTGATTTCTCTCTAAAAACTTACAAATTTTCTTCTGATATATACCTCCTGTTTCCTTTATAGCATCATAAAACACAACACACACACACACTTCTAAACAGAAGCTCTTTTTCCCTGGAATCTGAAGTTAAATGTTATAATATACCAATGTAGTTTAAAACTCATAGTAGAGGGTATTTTTAAAATTGTATTATTAATGCTGTTGAGTGCATGCCCATATGCCTGGGCCTCTGTGATCTGCCAGAGCCATTTTGCCTCAGTTGATTTACTAGATTTGCTATTCACTTTCATGAACAAAAATACTTCCTTCTAGTACAAAAGAATATCCAGTTACTACATTTCCTGGGAAACTCATCTTATACCAAGATGGTAGACAGGACATCAGTCTTCTGGGTTCTCAAAAATCCCTTCCAGCTTACTTTCATCTTCACTCTAATATGACCTCAGGTGGCCTCCACAATAACCATTGTGTGTTCAGCTAACACCTGTCTGTTTCAATTATAAAAATGCTTAGAGCAATTAACCTTGAAAGAAACAGTCTCAAGGATCCATCCCTCAGGTTGACCCATCTTGAACACAGTTTATTCCTGTCATTCCTTTGTTAATGTCACTTAATGTGTCTCTAAAACACAATTTTATCTATTTTCATTAGGTGAAAGAGGTTCAATTAATCTCAGAATATGGTGCCTTGCAAACATTGTGGTCGGAAATTCACCTGCCTCATTAACAAGGATAAACTCAGCAACCAAAAGGAAAAACAAAACGCAAATGCAAGTGCTCCAGTCCATGAGCATTCCCAAGACCCACCATAGCTGGTGTTTTGAGTAAGACTCCAGCTGTGCATCTAACAGCCCTTGGAATTGACAGCACTGGTGGTTTTACGCCAAGCCAGGACAGATGGGACACTCTTTTTTTAGCTACAGTGGGCATAATGTTGGCAAAGAACTTCAGTAACAATCCTGCCTGTCAATAGGTCTGCCCTCTCTCAGAAAAGAACTAAGGCACAGGCATGAACTAAAGATGGCGGATAATGTGATAGTGTCTGTGGGGAAAAGAAACTCTCTGTTTAATAGACAGTATTATAAATATTATAATAGAGTTATTAGTGAGAGCAGACTGAAAACCAGCTGCATCGTAGCAGTCAAAAATGCTATAGCCTCAGGTTTGAATATGAGAGTGCACAGCTGAAGAAATTTTGCATCAAATGTTCTATTCTGTAGAATCGATGAAGCTGGAGAAAAAGAACAGTGTATTCTGCTAATGACTCCAGGAAGAAGGGCATATCATTATTCGGAAGGCCTTATCCACTATTTGCTTCTGATGAACAGTAGTGATGATATCTGAGTGACTCTTTTGACAAGTGCATCTCTAGTTGAAATGTTAGGAACTGCAGGGCACGTCTCGCAAGGGGAAAAGGGAACCTGAGAAATCTTAACAGTGCTTTCTGGGATAGAAAAATTCCCCAGGTCTCTCAGGACATAGCCGTGAGAGGATGAGTGAGAGACAGTGTGGCATGATTTTGCATTACGTTAGACTCACCAGCTTATATACACACACATGTCATCATTGAGGAGTACTATCATGGAGAGGTCAACTGGTCTCGTTCACCTGAAGAAAGTTCTGCAGGAAAACTGTAGAAACTAAGTGCTATTCAAAACCATACTTACACTATAGGTTACTAAGCAACTTCAGACGAATTTTCTACCTTAATCCCTCTTAAGCTTTTTAGGGGTAATGGACATCCACATTAACTCCAGACCTTGAAAATGAGTGGGACAGATAAGTCAACTGGGGCCTTCAGGGTTGAGAAGAAGCCATTATAATGAATAGACAGAGCCATGGAAAATATTTTCTGCTAATGAATAGCCCTTAATCTGTGACCTACATATAATAGTACACTGTCACTCTGGTTGCTATAACACATACATAGTAGGGAAGGATTTAAAGGCTGATGAATTATGATACAAAATCTTTTCTTCTGTAATAGCAGTGTTTGAATTAAAGTGAAAGTATTGGTCTATTAAATATAACCATTCAGGCCATAGTTCTAAGGCTGAGGAAAAAAAATATAATTTTGAAAGCAAAATTTTAGGAAAGGCTACAGGAAAAGAAGCCTGTTGTTCCTTGGGAAGCAGTCTTAGAAACAACTGATACTGAAGCCATTCTTTTCCACTCAAAATGATATCCCCAATCACAGTGACCTTCTCAGGAAGCTAAACTGATGACATCTGAGTTACAGCAGATTTAAGAATTGAATAATGAGGGCTTCCCTGGTGGCGCAGTGGTTGAGAGTCCGCCTGCCGATGCAGGGGACACGGGCTTGTGCCCCGGTCCGGGAAGATCCCGCATGCCGCGGAGTGGCTGGGCCCATGAGCCATGGCCGCTAAGCCTGCGCGTCTGGAGCCTGTTGCAGAAAGAATTGAATAATGAGTGGGAGGAAACTGATCAGTGAGATTCCTGGCCAGTGGACTAAAGTGGCTAAAAAGATCAGAAATATTTGAGCAGCAGTCATGTGTTTAAGTAGGAGTTCCTGGGACTTCCCTGGTGGTCCAGTGGTTAAGACTTCATGCTTCCACTGCCGGGGTGCGGGTTCAATGTGGCAACATGCCGCAAAAAGGAGATCCCTGACACAGCCTTCTGCAACAGATGAATTTCATAGCTTTGCCCAGCCAGTGGCAGCCTGGGCAAGGAGAAAGTACAACCATGAAATACAGATTTAAAGAGCAGCTCAGGAAGACACCACAAGTTAGTTTTGCAAACTGGTTAATATTGAATGAGACACTAAAAACAGATTTCTTTTTTAATTCTAGAAGGATAGTCCACTGATCCATGAACTCTCTTCTCACCAGTCTGGATCTAGAGGCAGAGTTAAGAGTAATGTGCTAGATAACTGTAGCTGATTCTGCCAGTCACCAGGTCTCACCTCCGGGGCCCCCTCAGTACCCGTTCCCACTGAGCTCTCCACAGTGGCAGAGGCCATCTCAGCTTTGCTGCAGGACAAGCCAGAGCACTTCAGAGCGAAGAGATCTGAGGCTGCCCACAACAAATAACAAACAGGAAGTGGTGGGCAAGCAAAATAATCTCTCACTCCTCTAGAGGGACAATTCTGAGGCTTGCGCTACCCAGAGCCCCGATTTCCAACAACAATAACAGACTCATAAATGCAACACATGCTGGGCTATATGGGAACAAACAGAAGTTGTACTGGATAAAAGTACATGGTGAAACAAAGGAACTGGAAAACAGAAATGCAGAGATAAGAGGGGAGCTATGTCTTAGGTCCAGGATGGGTAGAGGTGTTTGCTATGTTCAGGGAGAGGCTGAGTGCCCACCCTCGCCTTTCTGCCCCTCCTGTCCCCTCAGAAACCCTTTGTGACTGAGCCATAGCTCTGTGATGTGCATCTACGTCCAGAGGTCACTTTCTCAGGGACCACCTACCTGAGGCAGCAAGGCTCTTCAAACAATGGAGAAGTATCTCTCCTTTTGAACTTCCATTTTTATGTTTCGTGTGGTGTGTGGTTCCTCATTGTACTTTTCTACCTTCTAAGCAATAATCCATCTTCACCAATACTTTGGAAAATTAGAGACAGTGATCAGGTGACGAAATGCATGGCCCAGACCACAGAGCAGCTGTACTCTGGTTTCTCCTGTTCTTCTCCTCACCACACTACATCAGCTACACTGGCAAAGAGAGAAGCATGAGCTCTCAGGACCAATTAGAACACCATCCTTTCAGGAAACAAGACAAATCTTTGTGCGTGTTGGATGGCTCCATGGTATAATTTCAAACACAGTGATTCAGTGACCCTGGGTTTGGTTATAAGGAGAGTTCCAGATACCTGCAGGAGAACCTTGAACATTGTACCCCAATCCTTGAACATCGGTCCCCTCCCCTTCCCAGGTGAGGCAGACAAGTCTTTGTGATCAGACAAGTCTTTGTGATCAGTGTTCGGGAGAGCAGAAGGGAGTCCCTGAGAGCCTCTGATCAGGGGCAAGAGCCTTAGCTCTACCCTGTAGGATTGCAATGCTGTGTCCTTCTTAATCGGAGGAATACTGACTGAAACATCAATCGAGGATCATGTAGAGAAGGAAACTCTTCGAGTTTTCCAAGGAAGAAATATAAGAAAATATTGTTGTGCTCTTATAAAAGAACAGGTAAGTAACACTGAGCTCCATTTATCCAATGTAGAAAGTCATGAGTATTGAGTGCCTGCACCTTTACAAGGGAGGAGAGAGTTGGGTCTTAACTTTTTCTTTTTAGTGTCTTATTCTTGTCTTTCAGAATCAAGGCAGAGACAGGACAGGTGGGGGGAAAGGGGGCAGCATTACAAGGTTGATTTTGACTCATTTACTCCTGAGGTCTCTACAGGTTACTTACAATCTCCTCTTCCATGGGTTCCTATGTCCACAATCTCAGAGGGCTTTGGTTGGTAATATTGAATACAAGTCTTTCAATAAACAAAATGAAGCCCACAGCAAGGAGGATTCATAGGAAGAGAATCAGAGCCTGAGATACATCTCAGATTCTCTGCTCTGCCTACCCATGGGAATGAATGATGAACTCGGGGAATGGGTGTTGCCCAAAAGGTGAATGTGTAAGATGTAATGGAAGGACTGTCAGCTGGTTTTGGAGGCAGACTTCTGGGTAATATCTTTGGACAAGTTGTGTCATCCTCCCAGGTCTCACATTCCTCTGTGCAACAACACCTGGGGGGTGTAACCAGCTCAGTAATTGTGAGACTCACAGGGGATAGACTTTGGAATCCAATGAGTCAATTACAAATTACTACACACACTTGAGCTCTACTGTTATTCTCATTGATCATTTTGCCTCGTACTGTAATTTCTGGGGCTATCTCAGAGTCTAAAGTAGGCAGGGATCTGCAGAAGACACTACAGTTCCTGCCAAGAGGATACAGGCTTATCTCAAAAGCCAATTTACAACTAGGGTCCAGAGTTGGTTTCACTGACTTTTGCCCTAGAAGAAAGGCAAAGGTCCAGAAGGTCCCCTTTCAGACGTCACTTCAGGGTCAATCTCTAAGCCTGGTCCAGGTTCAGGTGAAAGCAGGGATGTCTCTATGGGCAGAAGAGATGCCAAATTTGAGAGAACGAGAAACCCACTGGGCTGATGATAGACAGAGAAGAAAGTGGAGCTTATCCACTAACATCAAGCTTAGGCTGCCAGTCAGCAGAGCCCAAGTGAAGGCAGATCGTTTAGATTGCTGCAGCTTCAAAAGGTGTGAATTTTCAAGACAGGAATTTCAGACACAAAGACAGACAACCCAGAAACCTTCTGAAATCCCAGGACCAATAACTATGGCCAGGGCATCCTCCTTCCATGTCCCCCAGGAAGCCTGTGTCCACAGCCAACACCACCAGTTTGCACCAAGGGTCCCAGGAATCTCAGGCCACTGTCACTATCTCTAGGGATATGTGCTTCATTGACAAACACAAAATGCTCCTCCAACCCTTCTTTTCTTTTAAATTTTTAAAAATTTTTGTTCATTTGTTTGTTTAATTTTTATTGGAGTATAGTTGATTTACAATGTTGTGTTAGTTTCAGGTGTACAGCAAAGTGGATCAGTTATACATATACATATATCCAGTCTTTTTTAGATTCTTTTCCCATATAGGCCATTACAGAGTATTGAGTAGTGTTCCCTGTGCTATACCGTAGGTCCTTATTAGTTATCTATTTTATATATAATAGTGTGTATATGTCAATTCCAATCTCCCAATTTATCCCTCCCTCCCTTACCCCCTGGTAACCATAAGTTTATTTTCTACACCCATAACTCTATTTAAGTTTTGTAGATAAGTTCATTTGTATATCTTTTTTAGATTCCACACATAAGCGATAGCATATGATATTTGTCTTTCTCTAGCTGACGTACTTCACTCAGTATGACAATCTCTAGGTCCATCAATGTTGCTGTAAATGGCATTCTTTCATTCTTTTGTATGGCTGAATAATATTCCATTGTATATATGTACCACATTTTCTTTATCCATTCCTCTGTTGATGGACATTTAGGTTGCTTCCATGTCCTAGCTATTGTAAATAGTGCTGCAATGAACATTAGGGTGCATGTATCTTTTCAAATTATGGTTTTCTCCAGACATATGCCCAAGAGTGCAATTGCTGAATCATGGTAGCTCTATTTTTAGTTTTTTAAGGAACCTCCATACTGTTCTCCATAGTGGCTGTACTAATTTACATTCCCACCAACAGTGTAGGAGAGTTCCCTTTTCTCCACACCCTCTCCAGCATTTATTTTTTTGTAGATTTTTTGATGATGGCCATTCTGACTGGTGTGAGGTGACACCTCAACCCTTCTTGAGAAGAAAATTTTACTAAAAATGACTGTCTCTGTCCAGTCAGTAACTTCATTAATTCTCATGGGGACATATGCTCTGATAGGAGAGTGGTGCCCTCAGTCTGTGCTATGGTTTGTGTTGAGATTTGAGACATCCCAGCAGCTTGAGTTGTGAGAAGGAAGATGTCAACTTCAGCTTTAACTGAGTATATTTTTAGGCTTTTAAAGGGTGGACAGGTGCCTGGGGGAAAGTTGAAAGGGGTTTTCCATATCTACCACCACTCAGAGTACATTCAATCTGCTTATATAACATAATTTTGAAATATATAATTGTCCAGTATAACAGTCATTAGGAAAATAAAAAGGAAAATTAGTATAAAAACAAGGCTTTTGAAAATGAGAAAAACCAAGTAAAGACCCAGCCCTAGGACCTGGCCTAGCCAGTTCTTCCATTTCGTTAATGACCTACCTTCTTTCCATCTCAACACCAGTGAACCTGCAAACAGCTCTGAGTGAGTAATACAGGTGTGTTAGTACATGTGTGGTAACTTTGGCTATTTCCTGGTGGGTGTTGTAGACCCAGGTGAGGTTAGGGGGTAAAGTAGTCTGGTAAAGTAGTCTCCTTGCTCTTACTTTCCCAGCAGAAAGAAGCCAAAGGGTAAGGAGAGCAGAGGAAAGAACTTGGCTGAGCTGGGAGAAGAAGGAAGGTATTCCATTTTTTAGTTTGGACAAGAAATCTTTATTTATTTCCAAGTAGAACTCAGGTCACACTCCAGACTCTGGATGACTATAGGCTTCAAAGCCAGGGACAAGTTAAAATTGCCTCCTGACCTGATCCAGATTGTCCAAACTTCCGCCATGGCAACCATGACAACAATGGCTCTGAAGGGGCTCAGGGGTGAGAACATTTCCCTGAAAACAGTTCGTGTTTTGTAGAAAATATAGGAAATACAGCCAATGTGATTGACTGACTTCACATAGTATGATAATCTCTAGGTCCATCCATGTTGCTGCAAATGGCAATCTTTCATTCTTTTTTATGGCTGAATAACAGTCCATTGCATGTGTTTGTGTGTATGTGTGTGTATATCACATCTTCTTTATCCATTCATCGGTCAATGTCTTGGCTTCCATGTCTTGGCTATTGTGAATAGTGCTGCTGTGAACATTGGGGTGCACATATCTTTTTGAATTAGAGTTTTCTCCAGATATATGCCCAGGACTGGGATTGCTGCATCATATAGTAACTCTATTTTTAGTTTTTTAAGGACCCTCCATACTGTGGAAAACATTTTGAATGGTAGTGCTCACAATCAGAGCTCACAATTAGGGGCCATCATTCATCTTATACAGAGCTTTGCTTCAGGGGGTGCTGCTGATACTGAATGCAATGGGCAGTGGGGCTCCCCGAAGTTATGCAACACTAAGCCCTACAACTCACACCTAATATCAGGATAACCAAAATGCATGAATGTTTAGACATCTGTTACATATTCTCTCCAGGACCTCACATGGAAGGAAATTTAGCCAGTTATTCCTGAGATGAAGCTGACAGGGGCTAAGATGAATGCTGGATTGAAAGAGGAAGAAGTGTCCAAGGTTAGCAAGGGCCCTGGGTGCTTAAGGTAAAGAATGTGGAGATGGTTCAATCAGTGCCATTTTCCAGTGTGGATGTGCCCACAGATGCAGCTGCACTTATTGAAGTGTATACCATGATAGAGAAGAAATGTTGCCCCCAATATTGACTGGTATTGGGTGTCATCTCACCCTAGTAAAGAGGAATATCAAACCTGATACAACTTAATGTTGAAAAATTAACTCACAGGGTGCTTCTTTCACCTCAGCATTGTGAAGCATATTCATCCTTTTCTATTTATTATATAGTTCAATATTCACAACTCTTTGAATCAGTAAATACTATTTGTCTTGTTTTAACAGAAGAGGAATTAAAGGCACAGAGAAGTAAATGCATACTTAGCATAATGTAGACTAGCATCAAAGAAGGAGCCAGGGATGGGGAACTCTCTTTTATTGTGAGAAATCTCTTTTGACATAAAGTGGCAGAGAATATAAGGTAACTGTCTTAAGCAACACAAGGGACTGACTCAGGAAATTGACAAGTCTAAGATTAGAGCTGCATTCAGACACCAGGGTGGTTGCAAGATCTTAACTGATGTCCTCAGGATTCAGTGTCCCTCTATTTCTTGGTTTTATTTTTTGTGCTTCTTCATTTTCAGGCTTTATGTGGTGGAAACATGCTTGCCAGCAAGTTCAAACTGAAATCCTCCCTGGTTCAAATACAGCAGGAAAGGTGGTGTGTCACCCATAAGTGTTCCTACCAGAGTTTCACTGTTTCTTGTAGGCTCTGTTTGGTCACCTATTCACTCCTGAACCAATCACTGGGGATAGGATGCTTTTTTCAGCTGGGTCTATGTCACATGCCCACCCTTGGACTAGGGGTGAGGGTGGAAGACAACCCCACCTACATGTGGACATAAACTGAAGAACAGAGGTAGTTCCCATGCATGAATGTTGGTACTTGTTTTCATGTATCAAACAAGTGTAAAACAAGGAGAGATTTTTTTCACTATATCACAATGAGCTCTATTCCTTTAGAGTGATCACAAAATTCTAATTGAATTAAGTTCAAAATAGACATAATGACAAATGACTGACAATCCAGATTCTCTGTATCCTCTCATCCAACCAAAAATAAATCTCTGTAGTTCATTAATCCTTTTATAGAGATCACCAAATATTCAGACTATAAAACCAATTTCTAATCATTGCTGTCACCAATTGAGAATAACTTTCCCTCTATAAACAAGCCAATAATAGAAACACAATCCAAAATTCGTAGAGAGGGGGAAAATCTAGAGTAATAATTTGAGCAAAATTAAAGGTCTGCCATTCATGTTCACCTCTGCAAGCCAAAGAAAGACGTGTCTGGACTCAGGTTGCCTATGAAGTACAGATTTTTGGCAATGCAGCTAAACTGGTTGTGTCAGGAGAATTTGTGCATCTCAGGAAATGACCTCCAAAACTGATAAGATTGTAAACAAGGTCATAATCATGACTCTCAAACAGATACAAAATGAACATTGTCAAAGTTTTATTTAACTCATTAATTAATGAGGTAACCAGTAAATGTTTCAAGTGATTCAAAGGAGACTTCAAAGCACAACACATATATAGGCAAACAAGAAATACTGAAATAAATGTATAGATACATGTAAGATAAGTCTATCCATAGGGTAATAACCCTATTAACTGGATACAACTAATTTACACATCTATGGACAAGAACCATTTGCATTATCAGTTTTATACAACTTACAGAGGTTGTAAAATAGCTCAAAGCTATAAAAGGCAGAGATAACATAAAAGGGATCTTCTATTCCAGAGTGAGTACTGTTTTGTTTTTGTTTTGTTTTGATTTCATTTTTTTAATTTTTTAAAAATTTTTTGTTTGTTTGTCTATTTGTTTTTGTGATTTCAGACTCTTTCACAATATCCCATGACACAATATGTCCCAACAGGCATTCCAAGAGACATGTGATTCTATTACATTGAGAACCAAAGAAGGGATTTCTCTCAACCTCCAAGCCTCATGCATTTTTTAGTGAGATGGCTTTCCTAGTTTTTGTTGAATCTCCCCTCCCTAGAACTGAACTACAAGTCCATGTAGATTAGACCAAAATAGTGTGTCTACTGTAATATACTCAAAGCCATCTCTCCTCACTACAATGTAAGTATCTAAATTACATACATCTTTAATTATATTCTGCTTAATAGTTTCTTGTGTTGCAGAATTTATTTATAAAATCCTTTCAGTTACACTTTATATTCCATTTACATTGTACAGTGGCCACATGCAACTTATTCCATTCTTTTGCCCATTGAACATTTTTAAATTAATTTTTATTGGAGTATAGTTGATTTACAATGTTGTGTTAGTTTCTGCTGTACAGCAAAGTGAATCCGTTATATATATATATATATATATATACACATATATCCACTCATTTTAGAGCCTTTTCCCATATAGGTCATTACAGAGTATTGAGTAGAGTTCCTTGTGCTATACAGTAAGTTATTAGTTATTTACTTTATACATAGTATTGTGTATGTATCACTCCCGATCTTCCAATTTGTTGCTTCCCCTTCCCTTTCCCCCTTGGTAACTGTAAGTTTGTTTTCTACACCTGTGACTCTATTTCTGTTTTGTAAATAATTTCATTTGTACCATTGTTTTAGATTCCACATATAAGCGATATCATATGATATTTGTCTTTTTCTGTCTGACTTGCTTCACTCAGTATGACAATCTCTAGGTCCATCCATGTTGCTGTAAATGGCATTATTTTATTCTTTTTTTATGACTGAGTAATATTCCATTGTCTATATGTACTATATCTTCTTTATCGATTCCTCTGTTGATGGACATTTAGGTTGCTTCCATGTCCTGGCTATTGTAAATAGTGCTGCAATGAACATTGGGGTACATGTATCTTTCTGAATTACGGTTTTCTTACCATTGAACTTTCACTAATGAAAAATACACTCACTCAATATTAACATTATGAGCTGGTACACTGAACTTGTATAGGCATAAAGTTAACAACTCAGAGTATCTTCTCAAGTTTGATCTGTTGAAACACGTAATTCCATCTTTCATGACATAACTTGCTTTTTAATTTTTTAAAACTGCATTGAATCTCTTGACCAACGATTTTTAAAAATGCTGTCCATTGACAACAAAACAAACAAACAAATAAGCATTAGTATCAATTTTTTAATCCCTTTTTCCTCAGTGCTACACATGAGGATACCACTGGTCCCCATGCTGGTAGAGTGTTTAGTAACATCAATATAAAAGAATTAGATTCTTCAGGACTTCCCTGGTGGTGCAGTTGTTAAGAATCCGCCTGCCAATGCAGGGGACTCGGGTTCGATCCCTGGTCCAGGAAGATCTTACATGCTGCGGAGCAACTAAGCCCGTGTGCCACAACTACTGAGCCTGCTCTCTGGAGCCCGCGAGCCACAACTACTGAGCACGCATGCTGCAACCACTGAAGCCCACGTACCTAGAGCCTCTGCTCCACAACAAAAGAAGCCACCACGATGAGAAGCATCTGCACCACAATGAAGAGTAGCTCCCACTAGCTGCAACTAGAAACAAAAACACGTGAGCAGCAAAGACCCAACACAGCCAAAAATTTTAATTAATTAATTAATTAATTTTAAAAAAAGAATTAGCTTCTTCAAGGAATGAAATCTATTTCAAATTATGGTCATGACAGTTGTCTTCAACTCAGAATGTCTTGTTCACTATAATGTACATTTTAAGAACAGCCTTGACACTGAAAGGGATAAAGTTTTGTCATTTTTCTCTTTAACACATTCAACAAGTTCCCTGAAGCAATGAAGTTCAATATAACACTGTTTGCATTTCTTTCAATTTGCATAATTCTGTAGCTAACGAGATGCTGAACATTATGAGCAAGAGATAAATAGGTTTCCCTTAAATTATTTAAAAAGTCAACAAAATTTTTGCTATCTTTTGTTCTGAATTAAAATATGATTTCAAAGCTTCGAATAAACTGAGAATTTTCAGCTCCATTTGTTAAAGACACCAATGGTTTTTGAATGTGAAAGAATTGGAAAATGTTGAACTTCAATTGTTTTATAGTTGTTTTACCAAATTTTAAAGAAAAAGCTAATCTTATGCAAGTTGTCTCATAAAACTTGCTACCCAGCTCATTTCATAGGCTAAAATAACAATTTCAAAACTAAATAAAGGCAATACCAAAAAATCATTTATAAACATAGATGCAAGTATGCAAATAAAATATTAGGTAAGACAATCAAGAAATGAATTTTGAAACCAATGTTCTATTATTAGAGTATATGTCAGGAATGCAAGAATGGTTCCATAAGCAAGACTTGAAAATACACATTCCAAGAGATTATTGTTGCATATGTAATTAAATCTTCCATGGCTATTTTCATAAAATGACATATGACTACTCTCAAAAAACATCAGAATTCTGCAAGACATTTTGAATTAAACTCCACTGTGAGAACATGTGACATCATCATTTGGTTGGCTAAATGACCACTGGGAACAGTGCTGCAAAAGTTGGCCAGTTGGAAACGGCAAGACTGAGATCATATGAAATAACTGAGAGTTGGTAATAGTTATAAGCATAAGTGATATTTTGTGATATCTACAACAGGTATAATATATAGAAAAATATACATGATTTCTGTTGATACCAGTACTACAGGTAATGTTTAATAGTATTGAGTTTTTGCCTATATTTTCAGTGAAAGAAAATGCTAAATTTCTCATAAGAAAATTAGCCTTTCAGATTAGTGAAAATAAAGACTGGCTATTTTTCCTTACAAGTTTACAAATATCCTAAATTTTGCCCTTAACCCCTTCGCAGACCATGGACCAAGGTTAAGAATCACTGTGTCTTGACCCAGATAATATTGTACCCCTGGATATTAATAGAACTTACACATATAATAATACTACTAACCACAACAGTAATAGAAAACATTTGAATATATTACCTATGTTTATTAATCCACTAGCATTATGAGATACATATAGGCATTGAAGAAAGTGAAATTTACATGGAACAACTTAGCTTAAATTACATAAAATTAGTGGAAGTCAGAGCCAAAACTGAACCTTACATTTAATATCAATGTCAGTATCAATACTTTGCATGATGATGAAAATGTGAAAGACTATACAAACATACAGATGTTAGGTGTCTGTGTGTGTGGCGTGTATTTGTGTGTCTTACAATAGAACCTCATACTCAGGCTGTACTGGATGATTAGATAAACTGTAGGAAAGTTTAGCTGGAGACCTCAGAGTAAGGAATCAGATATTATATGAAGACACAGGAGAATTAAGCAATTGAACAAAAGAGGGAGAAAGTTGGTTCTTGAGTCAGGAGTATATAGATGAGGGTTGTGGGATAAGGACAACAACTAAATACCAGTTGACCCTAAAATTGGGTAAGAGAAGTACCCAGATGCTCTAACAGCAAGGCTAACATTTTCCACACTTAACTGTGGGTCACTCCTTTCCTAGATGAAGAACATAGGTTCAATCATTATGAAAATAAGAGACTGCATTTCCCTGTCACATGGTAGCACAGTGCTAATGAGCTGCCCTGAAAACTTCAGATCAACGTCACAAGCTTCGGATGAAAGCTTTTTTGTGTTCAGTTTCACATAATGGTATTTATCAAAATAAGATAAATATGTAAGACCCTTCCTAGGTTTTTCCTACCTGTCTATTATTTACGTGTTTAATGATATTTATTACCAAGGTGCTAGATAGTTAAGTATGTGCTAGAGGCCTTTCACATTTCACCACCTGCAAAAGATGTTCAATAAATTAAACTTTGGTGGTGTCACTTGGCAGGTTTCCTAATTGAGCAGTAATCTAAAAAATAATTTCATTGTAACCATCACTTAAGCTGTAAATGTAAGGCAATATTATTTGTTAGGGAAAAGCAAGAATAATTTAACTATAATTATTGTGAAAACAGACAGTACACCGATCTTAACAGCATACAAATGATATACCTCTCTAGTTAAAACACCTGAGCTTGTTTACAGCTCTCTCATTATTGAATCTCCAAAGACCAAACAAAAATAGTGATGTTTTTAATTATGCTGACTGCAACTCACATTAAATTAAAATGTGCCCCAGAAAGGTATGCAGAATTTGTGATTTTTGAAACCATGTAGAATATCCATTTTATATTCAGAGACCTGTAGCTTTTCTAGGAAAAAATAACAGAATCAAAAATATGTAAACTTTATATATCCTGTAAAATACTGACTTTTGTTTCTTTTGTATAATTAATCTATTATCTGTATATAAAACAATGCAAGTTAAAATACAAAAGCAAAGGAAAGAGTATATATTTTATATATGACTTGTTATAATTTTCTGTGTACAACTATATTTAATAAATTTGAGGCATATTAGAAATAAAAATATTAGGCCTGCATTTTTCACAGCTAATTTCTAGACCTAAAAAGTTCTGCAAATAAAAGTTTAATGCTTAAAAAATTCCAGATAGTTAAGAGACTAGAAAATGGAATTATCTAGCACAATTATCCTCCACAGAAGATGAGTTGATAAGTTTCTGGATAAACATATTATTTAGTGATGTGGACATAATCAGCAAAACAATTAAAATTTAAAAAATTTTAAATTTAAACGTTTCAGTCTGGGAATGGGATGAGTGTGGAAAAATGAAACTGAAAGGACATTTTTTTTTAATTCATTTATTTTTATTTATTTATTTTTGGCTGCATTGTGTCTTCGTTACTGCGCGCAGGCTTTCTCTGGTTGCAGTGAGCGGGGCCTACTCTCCGTTGCGGTGCACGGGCTTCTCATTGCAGTGGCTTCTCTTTTGCGCAGCACAGGCTCTAGGCACTCAGGCTTCAGTAGTTGCAGCACGCGGGCTCCGTAGTTGTGGCCCGTGGGCTCTAGAGTCCAGGCTCAGTAGCTGTGGCCCACGGGCTTAGTTGCTCCGCAGAATGCGGGATCCTCCCGGAGCAGGGCTCAAACCCGTGTCCCCTGCGTTGGCAGGCAGATTCCAAACCACTGCACCACCAAGGAAGCCCTGAAAGGACATTTAAACCCATTCGAACACTTAAAAATGTATAGCCATGTGCATTTGTTACTTCCAATATTATAAATTAAAAAATAATTATAAATGTACTAAGTTACTCTTCTTAAGATTTCTGTCCCAAGATTTCTGGCTTTTCTGGTGATATGCACTGATTAATAGTGTTAGCACAAATTATTATTTTCTTATGCATAAATACCAAAGCTACAGTTAAGGAATATAAGATTTCTTTAATTGTCAAAGACATAAGTTTTGACATCTTATACCAGGATAGTGGCAGTGGGGTAGTGGTTAGTAAATGTATTATGAATATATTTTGAAGGTATAGCTGACAGGATTTTCTGAGATGGACTATGGCAATGAGAATAGTGAAGGATGCCTCCAATATTTTTGACCATGGTGACTGAAAGAATGATTTCCTGTGGAAGAAAAGACTATAGAAGGAGAAGACTTATAGGATAGGAAATCACAGCAAATTAAAGGCAACCAAAAATTCTTTAGCACTTATACCATTGAGAGGCAGGTCCATGCCTTTGCCCTTAAAACTGAGTGGGCTCTGTGACTGTTTTAACTCATGAATTATTGTGCATGTGACACTGTGCCAGTTTCTGAGCCCATGCCCAAGAGATTGGCAACTTTACTTTGTTTCTTGGAACACTTTCTCTTGGAATCTGAAGCTCCATATAAGAAGTATGACTACTCTGGTCTACTACTGCACTGTAAGAAAACCCAAGCCATGTGGAGGGATCATGAAGGATGAAGCCATATGAACTGTAATGGAGAGAGAGAGAGAGAGGTGACACAGAGAGACACAGAAAGAAAAGCATGTATGAAAGAGCAGAAGCCATCTTGGGAATAGATCATTCAACCCAGACACCCCAGTTGATGGTACTTGCCTCTCTCTGACTTTTTTCTCCTGTTCATCCTTTCTCCATTCCTATTTTTCCCTTTTTTTATCATCTTTTCAGTTCCTTTTCCCTTATTTCTCTCCCTGTTTTTTACTTCCAAGATACTAAGAGTAGAAGTAAGTAACAGGGCTTGAGGGAAGGGGTTGAGAGGGAAAGAAAAGTACACAGGTTTTTTTTTTTTTTCCACTTCCCCTTTGGAGGTGTTTGGTGAGGAATATGGCGCATTTTTCTCTTTCTGGGGATTGGAGCATCTCTCCACCCTCAGCCCCTCCGATTTTCTCAGCAATGATGTCTAAAACAGGGATTCTTAACCTTGAAAAACAGTTTCTATTTTTATTGGTTTCTTTATGATTTTGTAGGTGAGAGAAAACCTTGCCATCCCTACAAAGTCAGTTCACTGTGTGATATTTTTCCATTAGAATGTTTAAGATAATCACTTTTGAGAACCATCTATCTGATCCCTTCCCAAATTCCTAAACCACAAGATCCTGAGCAAGATAAAATGGCTGTTTTAAGACATTAAGTTTTGGAGTAGTTCACTACACAGCAATAGATTATCAAATCAGGATCGAGTTGTTTTATACATGCTAATTTTGAGATGCCCATAAATAGTCATAGTTTCAACATATTCCAGCTTTGGGATATTCGATGAAATTTTTTCTGAGGATTAAATGAAATAATATCTGCAGAGAGGTGTAGTTTAGTTCTTTCCTGTTATAAATTACTCAACAAGTGTTAAATGGTTTTCAATTTTTAAAGTCACCTGATAGTTAAAAAACAGAGGAAATTAAATATGTTATGAATCAGAATGCTGTATAAGTTTTATGGCAATTAAATCACACAGATAGGTAGAGGGAACAAGAAGAAATGAAATCAAGAATACATACATTAGTATCATCCTATTTTACAGTGGATATTCAATAGATATTCTTTAAATATAATATTTAATTTTTTTAAGTTTATATAATTTAAGGCTTAAAAGTTAACAACTAGAATAACCTGAAAAAATGTTTCTAGAATAGGGAGGGAAAAGCAGACCAAATTGGTGTTCTATTAAAAGCATGATAATTTGTTCTTTTTAAAGCAGAAAATCATGTTTGTAGCAGTTTTCTACAAAGTGTGTGTGTTGGAAGGGGTGTGTGTATAATGGAAAACAATATGGATTATATAATTCACTTATAGAGATAATATTGAATATATATTTCATATGCCAGAAATAACTTTTTAAAGATATGCAATAAATTCTGGATTGTAGGAGAAGGAAAAACTTCTCATTTTTTACTTTCATAATTTTGCAATTTCAAATGAAGACTACAAAATACAATGAAAGTAAATTTCCAATTATTACTCAACACATTTTTAAAGCATATGACACTTCTCATCTAACAAATAAAAATGAAAATGCCCACATTTTATTTAAAATTTGAAGTATCTATATAGTCATTAATGTGCTTTTTAAAGTAATCCCCTCTGTGATAACTAGAAGCTTTTATTCTTCTGTCCTCTAAGTCTTTCTGATTCCAGTTTATCCAGTTATTTTAAGTCAGCATAAGATGAATTCTTCTCAATTAAAAAATAAAGAATATATTATGCTGTACTTCAGAATTCTTTTCTTATACTTTCTGAGTAGACTGGACACCTCAAATCTGTCAGGACTAGAGATTCAGAGAGCTGTGGTTACTGTCTTCATTTTCTCCTTTCCCTTCCAATTCAACTCAAAAATTGACCTTGTGACCACAACTGCTACCTTTAGCCATGAGCAACACATCATCAATCATACTTTTAAAAAGAGAAAGCTTTCTACAGGCTGTACTACTTTACCAAAACCAAGTCTCTACTAGTATGATGAAACAGAGAACTACTTTGATCATTCAAATCATGTGGGTCCCAAAGCATAATACTTTTCACTAAAATATTTAAATAACTGTGTCAAAAGTGATATTTTTCTTTAAAATGCCTGAAAATGGCACACATTCTCTGATTCTCCTGCTAATAGAAGCTGTTCTGTCTTACCCCACATCTTAATTCTATATAAGAATTAACCTCATGTCATAGTCTTCATTTTGCCTATGCAAACCTCTATTTCATAATATCATTATTCATTTATTTTTGTTATAACTATTATTACTGATTATTTGGCTTATGTTTTCTAAACAGAAAGGACTAGAAACAAACAATCAGGCAAGTAGATGAATCTGTAGTCTTTATGGTGAAATACCCTGAGAGAAGAATCATTCAATAGTCCTTTTGTGGCACTGTCAGAATTATTTTTCAAAGAACTGAACCATAGAGAATTCTGTCACTAGCTCATAGTTTAAATATATTTTATGAAAAAAATGGATTTAAGCAAAAGAAGGCTAAGGAGTTATATTGTACTTAAAAATAAAAGTTTAGTTTAAGAAACTAATGCAATACCATAAATATTTTATTAAAATTCCTTCAAGTCCCCATTTTCTTTTTCTGCTTTGCCTTCTTTATCTTTGCAGCATATGCATTATAACCTACTGTGTATAAAATGTACTTCACCTGTCAGAGGCCTTGGGAAGCTTTCACAGTCTAATGTTTGAGACATTCTAATTTATCACCGTGCAAGAAACTATGACACATTTAGTGCATCATTTCCCTGGGGACTGTATTGTGAGTTGGCAATGGGGTAGAGAGAGTGACTTGAAAGGTCATTTCTATGTCTTGCTTTTATGCTAAAACACTGAGAATGGGTTGTGTTTGCTTTCTCAGGATTATCAGGCATTTTAAAAGGTAGACATGCAGCCATTTGGGTATAAAAAGAGGTGATAACTGACAACTCAATATATAGAGTAAAATATGAAAGCAGTATGAGATTCTGATAATAGATATCATCCACTCCAAGAATATTTGAGCATGACAGAGGTTCCATGACTTGAACCCTCAAGTTCAATTGTTGTACAAGTTAGGAAGACTAAGTACTAGGAAGGAAAAATAACCAGAGAGTTTGAATGGCTTTCATAATTCCTGCCATTTCAAAACAAACCAAAGAACAATCGCCACAAATTTACTAGTTTGAGCATTCTGATGGGAGCTCTAAAGGGAAATTCTGACAAGGAAGAAGAATCACACGTAGAATCATAGAGCAATTGCAGGCATGACTAACTTGAAATAGAAAAATTGAGCCCAGCTGCTTTGTACAGACCACTGGGGAAAGATCTGGGTTTCTGTTGTCTACTGCAATTCTTGGCAAACCTCATCACAATCTAGTACGTGTTTCTATGCCTAGTAATTAAAAACCAAAACGTTCCAAGCAGTTGCACAGAGGCTGAGGTCAAAAGACCATGTTAGGACAGCTGAACTAACTCAGCTGCCTTTCTAGAGGAAAATTGCTTTGCATAATTAAACTTTCAAGGGTGTAATTAGAAGAGGAACCACTCCCACCTCCTAAGGCCCATTCTGATACAGTCAAAATTTCTTCTAATGGTATGTTCTTGGAATGGAGACAGAGTATCAGCGTATGACCTGGAAGCCATATTGGAAAGGAAGTTACATTGGAAAATCTTTTGTTGATTTCTCTTTTACCTATCTTCCTTCCTCTCTCTCCTCTCATTTACTGCCAATCTTTATCTTGTAAGTAAAATTTAGGACAAGCATTCATTACCACCCTTATTTCCACCAAGCACCCACATCTCTTTTGTTACTTAATGTAGTAAATCAATCAACAGCTACACTTCTGTTGTATTCACCACATGTCACACACTAGTAATACAAATGGTAAGAAGGGCATGATCCTTACAGATAGAACTGAGTACTCCCAGTGAGAGAGACAGAGAAGTCAGCAAAAAATTACAATATCATACATTTTGTACATATGTGTCATGGTGCATACAGGGATAAGGGCTCACACATTTTGAAGGTCAGAAATGGTTGTCGGGGAGAAATACAATCAACTCTGAGACCAGAAAGAAATTAGTTGGAATTATCTGGGTGAAGCAAGGGTGGATCTTTTCTCAAGCATTTGGAACAGCGTGGGCAAAATGCCGAAGGTGAGCAAGAATTGTCATGTTCCAGGACTTCCCACAGTAAAGCTTTTACCCAAATAACTCTGTCTATTCTCTCTACCTTCACTCCTTTTAAAACACACCACTTCCCCAAGCTTCATCCATTGATATTGTCTGTATCCTTTATCTTCTAGTTTTTTCAAGGATTTCTCTCTTGCAGTTAGCCCTTCTCCTTCTGTTTTCTTCTGTCCCTCTCATGGGTATCATTTAACCCTTTACACGTACATGTATTAACAATCAAAAAAATGAGGAAAAAACATTTCTTGACCCCCATGCTAAGGATTTTGGTGTTTTATCTGAAGCTATTGGACAACCAGTGAAGGGTATTAAGAGGAAATATCATAAAGGTTGACCCCTTGAAAGTATCATCCTGGCTTTTGTGTAGTATCTATTGGAGGGGGCAAGGCAGGAAATAAGAAGACCTATCAGGAGGCTTGTTAGTGGCCTCATCTAGACAGTGACAGTGGGGATAGACATTAGATGGATACAGAGAGAGTGACGAGAAGCACAAGAGAAGGTGTGGCTGGATCAGATGATTGGCTCAACCTGTTGAATTTGGGGGTCTGATGAACTTTCAGGTACAATTATTAGACATAGTTATCCAAGGAATAAACTGGTAGGAAGTTTGAAATCTTTGGTCTATGAGGTCTGAAATCAATTTTTCTCAATTCTTATTCTGACTTGTTGCTAACTACTTCCTACCACTGGCTTCCCTGCAATACAATATCCTTGAGTATAAAATAATCGGATTTCAATACAGAATTATAAGATCTCTATCACTTTCCAGCTCTAAAATTCTAAGTGTCTGATTCTTAGACCAATTTTTAATCCTGGAGAAAAAATCCTGTATTTAATTCAAGTAATGTCTGAGCTCCTCAACATGAATCATCTGGAAATCCTTTGATTTAAAATTCCGGGCAAAACTAGGCCTTTCTTCTTAGGCAGAGAAGAGATTGAATTCACCTTCATGGATCTTTTTTTTTTTTTTTTTTTGCGGTATGCGGACCTCTCACTGTTGTGGCCTCTCCAGTGCGGAGCACAGGCTCTGGACGCGCAGGCTCAGCGGCCATGGCTCACGGGCCCAGCTGCTCCGCGGCATGTGGGATCTTCCCGGACTGGGGCACGAACCCGCGTTCCCTGCATCGGCAGGCGGACTCTCAACCACTGCGCCACCAGGGAAGCACCCATGGATCTTTTTAAATTCACCCAAAAGCAGTACCTGAGACAAGGTTTTGACCACATGTCAGCTTTTAGAAAAGTAAGAAAAACGCCAGTGGCGGGAGAAGCAAATCAGAGAAGCAAGGAAAGAGCCAATAAAGGGTATGTTTTAAAGCCAGCTCCCACAGTGGGTTACTGGAACTTAATCCCACTGAGAAAACTTGGGGCGGGGTGAGAGAGCCGGGGGAGTTACACTACCTTCTGTCAGTCACTGCTCCTGGGCTGTGACTATGGCACATCCAGCCAGATGCATGCAAGCCAGAGGGCTCTTCTACAGCCATAGACACTATTCAGACAGAAAGAGCAGGTGCTGGAAGTCAGGCGGCAGCAGACTCATAGGGTGAGGGGATACAATTAAGGCCCAGTTGTTGTCTGCTCTACTCCCTCAGCAGAAAAAGTCTAAAACAAAATCTTCACTAGCCCAGAACCTCAAGAACCCCATGCCCTGAATAAACTGCAGGTTGGTTCCTGTAAATTGAAGACACTAGGACTGGCTAAAATGTTCCCAAGACTTTTCAGAGCCATTGCATAGTCTTATGATTTACATATCTTTCTGGGCATTTACCTTTATCTCATATAAATAGGAATGTAGAGATCTGAATAATCATTGAGGTAAGAAAGAATTATTATGACCAATATTTAAAAAAGAAAATAAGACTTTTTTGAATGACTCAAAAATTTTAATGGATATTTCATCAGCTATGCATTTTATTTCCTGGGAACTTATTGATATAAATACATTTATTTCAAATTTACCTAATTTATAAGCCTAGTTTTAGAATAGAAACCTGACACAATAATTAGAAATGTCACTTTTACTTCCCAAAATAGTGAAGTTAATTTAGTCATTAAGAGTTTTTAAATAAAATTCTTGCTGGTCTATCAAAAAAAAAAGGTAACACGTCCAAGTTCTTTAGTAATTTTACTGTAATTAGTAAAAATTTTTCCTTGTATATTCAAGATAGAGTAAAAATTTTCTAATTTATTTCCTCTGATCTCTTAGAGTCTTCTCAGGATAAATTATACTTGGTCATTTTTCAGAAATAGGAAATAAATGATAGGCATATTTCATTTTGAACTTTCCTGCTATATTTTTTTTCTTTTTTTAAAAAATATAGGTACATGACAGGGCATCTCTCTAACAATTCTTTCAAATATGTAAGGAAGGGATAAATTCTCACTTTTATCTATGTCCTAGGTGCTTAGCCTAGTGCCTTCTGAATGACACTCAAAAGGTTTATTAAAATAACATTATTAATACTCTCAATTTCTTTCTCAGTTTGGACTTTTAAAGGCTTATGTCTGTATAGTGTCTTATACAAATGTATGATGGGCAGTGACAATTCAGCTCTGGGAGGTCAATAATCATTTGTCCAAGTATAATTGAGGAAGGGCAAATTTGCTATATAAGTCTTATTTAAGACAAGGACTGGCAAGCTAACACATCTGTCCAGTGTATGAGATGACTGTAATTGATGACATGTCCTATAGATGACCGATGTCCTTGAAACATTGTTTAAAAGACCTTAGTTCTGTAACTACAGTGGATTAAATGGTGCCACCCCCACCTCCCCAAAAAGATTTGTCCACTCAAAATCTGTGAATGTGACCATATTGGGGACAAGGTTCTTTGTGGATGTAATTAAATTAAGGATCTCCAGATGAAATCATTCAGGATTATCTGGGCAGGTCCTTATTCCAATACGTGCTCTTCTACGAGACAGAAGAGAGAAGAGACACACACTGAGGAGAGGCCATGTGAAGATAGAGGTAGAGTTACGCAGCCACAAGCCAAGGAACGCTGGAGCTCCCAGAGCTACGAGGGACGAGGAAAGATTCTCCCCCAAAGTGTTTGGAAGAAATATGACCCTCCAATTGCTGGATTTCAGACATCTTGCCTCCAGAACTCTGAGAGAATAAATACCTGTTGTGTCAAGCCACTGAGTTTATGGTTATTTGTTACAGCAGTCACAAGAAACTAATACCATACAGGCATTATCTTTTCAACGAAAACTATTTTCAGTCTTACAAGTGACCTTTTGACAGTAGTTTCCATTTTCATACCACCTGAAAACTACAAAAGGTTGTTACTGTGATCCTAGCTTCGACATTTTCAGTTTGAGCAAATATGGCAACATGACCTGTGTTCCCTGTATATCTGTTTTCCTTGAATTCTCAGCACATGGAATGTGTCCACTTTCGGCAAGGCATGACTATTTGGCTAGTTCTACTCAAAGAAATACAAAACAGAAAGGAAGTACCAATATATGATTCCTCGTGCTCTTTTTCACCACTCCAATGACGAAGAGTCTTAGCTGGCTTGACTAAAAGAGAATATCACAGACTGGGTGGTTTAAACAAATATTTACTGCTCGCAGTTCTGGAAGCTGTGAGTCCAAGATCAGGGAACTATCATGGTCACATTCTTGGTTAGGGTGCTCTTTCTAGCTTGAAGATGGTCACCTTCTTCCTGTGTCTTCACATGGCAGAGTGAAGGAGCTCTGCTCTCTCTCCCTCTTGCTATAAGGGCACAAACTCCATTACGGGACCCCACCCTCATGACCTCATCTAAACCTAATTACCTCCCAGAGGCTTTACCTCCAAATACTATCACATTGTGGGGTAGGGCTTCCACATGAATTGGGGTGGACACACACATTCAGCCTATAACATCAAGGAAGCAATATTGGAATGGAGGTGCCTCTAGATCAACACAGCAGATAGCTGTCCTAGAGAATTTCCAGACCATAATGGACTTGACAAAAACAAGGAATAAATTTCTACTGTGTTAAACTATACAGAGTACCGTGATGTTTATTACCATGGTATAAACTAGATTACTCTAAGAGCATTTATAAAGCTAGAATTAAGAAAGTATTATATTTTAGTAAGAATTCTGCTTATCATCCAAGGGATAATGCTGTCAGATGAATTTCCTGGGTTACAACTGTGTGATTTCATAGATTAAAATTCCATTGGGTGTAAAGCAACTGAGTGAATGTGCATTATCATAGGATTTGGCCCATTATACACACAAATTTCCAAAAAACCACATATTACTAATTAATGCATAATGTGTAACATGTAGAAACATAAAATACGGAAACATTTAAATAATAGCAAATAATTGGATACTATCTGGACCCTGGAAATTTTCTATTTCTTAAAAATATTTTTATTATCTGATTTAGTTTTTGGTTAACATATAATGTTTTAGAGAAAACATGAGTATTTCAACATACTAATCCCTGGAACCTGTGAATATGTTACTTTATGTGGAAAAAGGGACTTGCAGATGTGATTAAGAATCCTGAGATGAGGAGATTATCCTGGATTATCTGGGTGGGCCCAATGTAATCTCAACAATGCTTATGAGGGGGGTACAGGAGGTCCAAGAGGAGAGAAGATGCTACCTATGGTGCTGGCTCTGAAGATGGATGAAGGGGCCAAGGAATGGCTATGGTTTCTAGAAGTTGGAAAAGGCAAGAAAATGTCTTTCTTTACTAGAGCTTCTGGGAAGTCTACCAACGTCTTGATTTTAGTTCAGTGAAACTCATTTTGGATTTCTGACCTCCAAAACCGAAGATAATAAAAGTGTATTGTTTTAAGCCTCTAAATTTGTGGACATTTTTGAGAGTAGCAATAAGGGAACCAATACGACTTTTATCTAATTTTTTTTTTTACCTACATCGATTTCTGTCTTAGAAAGTTCTAAATTGTTGCCTACCCTCACCTTCTCAGCAATCTGGCATTTCAGTTTGCTCCATGGGCTTAAAATGTTTTAGGAATTTTCATTTTAAAATCCTTCAACTGACAACGCATTGTGTAATATGCAAACATTAGTTTTAGGGTAATCTAAATTCCACATACATTACGATAGGAAGAATAACTGGATCTCTGCTAATATCACCCTGTCCTACATACATAGAGTTCATAATTTTCCCATTCAAAGCAGAAAACAAGGGGTTGGTGGAGAAATACGAGGTTATACTTTCAAGGGGGATTAAGATAATTTGATATAGCAAAAGATATTCCACTCACAACCATCCTTTATTTTATACCACGTTCTCCATCTTTATAAGAAAAGCATAAACTAAAAAGGAATGAGCTCTTCTTGTGAGTTTTGATATTTGATTATTATTTTTAAGCACTGCTGTTTTTTTAAAATGGCCCTGACAGAGACAAATTTCAATTCCTGCAAGGAGTGATGCATTGGACCACTTTTTTAAAATGTTTGAATACAATGTCTTCTTTGGGGTGGGATAGGGAGGGAGGGAGGGAGATGCAAGAGGGAAGGGATATGGGGATATATGTATATGTATAGCTGATTCACTTTGTTATACAGCAGAATCTAACACAACGTTGTAAAGCAATTATACTCCAGTAAAGATGTTAAAAAAAAAGTTGTATTTTTCAGGCTGGGAAGCTACAGCCACTACTGTTGCCACCTTTGCCACTAGAGGCACCACTGGCGACCTTGCAGGTCACAATGTGGGGGCACTGCTTCTGACAATGCTAATGGCACCGCCAGAAGCAAGATCAAATGTCCTCCTGCTTCCTCTCTTTCCTTTGTTTCGCTTTCCATTGGCAGACACTCTCAGGAAGCCAACTTGCAAGGCAGTCCCTTTTTTCCCCAGAATTGAGAAGAAGTAAGGCATAACAAGTATCCTGCTACTGCACTTGAAGAAGAGCATAAAGTGTTTGGGTTATGAAAGCAAATTTATTTATATATATAGTTTGATTTACTGAGACACCAGGATAATCCGATTGTTTAAACCTAAGTATAGAAATCACAAATAAAAGCACAAATCAGTTCAATAACTGCCAAATCATTCATTATTTTTTCTTTTCCAATACAAGTAATACTCATAAAAAGGAATAAAATAGTGTAATTTGCAGAGATGTGGATGGACCTAGAGATTATCATACAGAGTGAAGTAAGTCAGAAGGAGAAAAACAAATATCGTATGATATCATTTATATGTGGAATCTAGAAAAATGGTAGAGATGAACTTATTTGAAAAGCAGAAATAGAGTCACAGATGTAGAGAAAAAACTTATCGTTACCAAGGGGGAAAGAGCGGGTAGGGTGAATTAGGAGATTGGGACTGACATATATACACTACTAAGTGTAAAATAGATAACTAATGAGGACCTACTGTATAGCACAGGGACAGGGAACTCTACTCAAAGCTCTATGGTGACCTAAATGGGAAGGAAATCTAAAAAAGAGTGGATATATGTATACCTAGGACTGATTCACTTTGCTGTACAACAAGAACCTAATACAACATTGTAAAGCAACTATATTCTAATAAAAAATTAAGAAAACAAATAATAAGTAAGTAAACACCTAGTCTCTGTTCAGTCATAATAAAAATTGCCTCTATCTCATACATCTTCTTTGCTCACTCCTTAACAAAATCGTATTCTGGATCCTAAATTTAATACAAAGTGCCTAATGTACCTCACCTGCCATTCAGCTAGGTAGCATTAGCCTGAGAGACTTTTCTCTGGGAAATATTATTCAGTGATACTGAGGAGAAAGGGGCATAGACTTTACACTGCAGGCTCACCCAATTATGCCCTCTAGTAAAAGGGGGCTTTCCTTATGAAGGCATTTTAAAATACCCTTCTTATTTCCACAGTCCACAGAAAACACTAATTCAGTGGAAGGAACACAGCTGCCAAAGAGAATGAAAACATAGCTCACCAATATCACTGAAACAAAGAGTGACTGGGTCTGGAAGTTGTTCTGGAGTTAACCAGAAAGTAAAACAATCTGTGATTAGTAAAGAGAGTCCTGTGGCTAGAACCTGGCATCCTATTACAGAAATCTTGAGGCAAAATAATGTAGGACACCCGAGAGTATTTTAGAGACTAGAAAACCAACTTTTATTTCAGACAAGAACTCTTTGCCTAGCTAAAGAGAAGAACAGGAGAATGATTTTTAAAAACCTGAACATTATATATAGGATTGTTTCTCAACACTTTTATCTACCTTCTTTTTGATAAATTAAACATCTCAGCTCCCCTCTAACAATGCCTGGATATTCTGACAATTATAATGAAGATGCCAGTTACAAATTATTGCTTTGTGTCTCCCAACCAGACAAGAATGTCTATCAAGCTTTACTTTCTGTTATTTGTATTAGGAAAACAATTTAAGTTTTCCATACACAAAATTATAATATTAAAATGCTTTTAGAAATTTCAAATATCCCTCTTTACCACAGCTCAATAAAGGTTGCATTTCCTAGATACAATTTCTTACCCAAACTTTTATCCTCAGCATATAGTGTTATAATACCTGGTCCTCAAAAAAGTTTGATCAGAGGAAAAAAGCACAAAGAATAGAAAGAACAGGTCAGAATACATGTGTTTTACTCCCAGCTTTGCTATTCATTATCTGCATGAAATTGTCCTGTTTACCCTTTGAAAAATACACTAATTGTACCATGTACAATCTTACAGAAATCTGTAAGACCTCTTTGACCACTAACAGTCTATGAGCTTGTGATCATTATTTATGGTTTTGATTCTGTGTAACACATGCCTCTTTAGAGATGGGAAAATGTATACCTTGATAAATGTATAGAAGAAAATCTATAAAAATTAAAGAAAAATTTCTAGTTAAACACAGCAGATAGTGGACACACGTATCTTCTGACTCTAAAAACTTCTAAAATGATAGTTTAAAAACTGCAATATATAAGTCCTCAAAAGTGAAAAGAATGGAGCAAAAACATCAGTGAACAAAATATTTTGGCAAATATTTGAAAGGCAGAAAGCTGATAAAATGGTGAACTTTTCAGAGATAACTTACTTAAAGTACATTTGAGGCCAGTACTGGAGGCCTTTGGAAGTGGTCAGTTCCAAGGAATGTGTAGATGAGCTATGCACCTAAAAATAGAGGAAGTGATAGAAAATTCTCATATAGATATATTGGACTGCCCAGTCCCTTCTGGAAATTGCTGCCTTGAAAGTTGAGAAAATAATAAAGACTTAACAATTCAAAAATGCAAACTATTTACTTTCCATGCATGTCATATTACAAATCAATTGAAGAGAAGCAGAAAAGGAAATGGAAGATTGATGATGAAGATCTAGCAACAAAAGATTTAACAAAGCAAAGTGGCAAAAAAGAGGTCTAGGATAACAACTTGACAGCATTCCTCAAGAGAAACCAGTCTAGATGTAATTAGGAGACTAGAGTGTTCCAGGAGAAGTTCTCCAAGGGGGAAAAGGCTTTAAAATTTTATCTGTTATATTTGACTATCTGGAGGAAAAAGTATAAACTGGCACATGACAGATTTTATATAAGATAGATAAGAATAGGTACATAAAAAATGATGTAAGTTAGAAAAAGAAATTTTATGTCAAAAAAAGAAAATATTGAAAAAGAAAGTAAATAAAATCATAGCATACCCTTCTGTCTGCATTGAACACTGCCATGATCCCAAAATAAATACTAATTAGTTATTTGATTAAAAATTCTACAAAATATTTTGAAAGACATAAGTTATTATGAACAGAACCTCCTTCTAGAGAGAGATAATGGAGTAGAGTTTGGAAAGGATCCTTTTAAAACATTTGCATGTTTTCCATGTGCATGTCAGAGTCCCAAACAGGATGCCTCAGTTTTCTGTGCAGCAAACGTGAGTAATACCCTGACCCTATTAACACTTTTAGGGCATGATGTATATCCTAGTTTTTCCTTGCTTAAAGGAAAAATACTAACGCTTCTCATATTTCAATTTATAATAAATTAAATACTTGAATAGTAATAAATAGATTGTATGGTTTGGAAACACGAAAAAAAACAACTTCCCTGAATGTTGCCTTACAAGAATGCTACACATTTAAGCTTGGTGCTAGGACAGGGGGAGGATGACAAATTCTCGCTAGGCTGGCATCTATTTCCTTTATACTGTAAGGAAGGAAGAAAAGAAAGAAAGAAGGGAAGGAAGGAAGTATAATGAATTCTGTACCAGTGAATCAGTCCCTTTGTAAGCCTTGTATAGTGGTGCAGGTAGAGGCCTTACAGGCAGAAAAAGCAAACTGGTAGCTGGAAATGTGTTATTTCTGGGAAAGATCAATGGCTGCTGCTTCCAAGATAGAAGAAGCACAGCAACACGGTGTAATCAATTTACCAGCAAGCAGCTGGTAGTGCAATGTCACGTTTCAGCATTGGCCTCTGTTGCTGGTAGGTTACCTAGGTTAGGAAGCAGTAGTTGGGCCTGGGATTCTTAGGGAGATAAGAAATGTTTTGACAACAAAAGGCATACTATGAATTTAACATGTAATATTAATTATCTTACATCTAGGCAGTAATGATTCAGAACCTAGTAAGTCAATGTACTGAAGATGGGTATCCAGGGTTTCCAGAAATCCTGCTTTGCTATGCAGAAAAGAGGTTTATTGATAAAGCCCGTGAGGCATATGTGCTGTGATGCTCATAGTAGCCCCTCCAGGTTAACTTGCATCCTTCTCCACCTTGGTTTCTGAAGCTTGCCTCTATCAAATGCCTTAACGGACTTCTTTGGCCACATTGGCTTTGGCTAATAGAGATTCCTGGATGAAGACTGGAGAAGGGGAGTGAGCTTGGGATTTTTATCCTTACAGATCCCTACCCGCAAGCTTTGTGTCCTTCCAGTTTTCAGGAAGAGCTATCTCACTCCTTCAGCTTAGAGGAGCAAGGTATTTCTAGCATTAAGTTCTGTACATTACCAAACCTATGCAGCGGGTCCATTTATTAAACCCTCTCCAAAGTATACTAACTTGTGTGTGTCATCTTTTTCCTGTTGGGACTCTGATGCAGTGTGTGAAAAAAACGGGGGTAGGGAACTTTAATGAAAGTGAAAAAATGAAACCAAGAGATTATTTTCAATTAACAAGAAAACGGATAAATGGTTTCTGGTAAAAGTGTTTTATTGGTACTGAAGTGAGAACCTGGGCAAAGGGTAAATCCCAACAGAAGTAATTAAGTGATAATATGCAATTTCTTGTAAGAAAGACTTTAAGATTTGAAACTCCAGGAACACTAAGTTAAAGTTAGATGGAATCTATTTTCCCTGATGTTGTTACTAAACTAGCTAATTGTGTATATTCATACCAGAGGAGTGATACAATTAATTTTTAAGTATAAATCCATACTTTCCTCTACTCGACCTCAAATAGGCAAATATTTTCACTGTTGTCCTATTGTAATCCCCATCCATCTTATGGTTTATTTGTTATGTATTACTACAATAGTAATAGATAACCGACAATACAAAACATCACTAGTTTAAACAGTAACTGTTCATTGCTCATATGTATGGAGTCAGCTGTGACTAGCCCAAGTAGCTCTGCTGATCTTGGCTGGGTTTGCACATGTGATGGCTGGCTGGCTCTTGGGTGACTTAGCTCTCCCCCCATGGTCTCTCCTCCAGTAGGCCAGTCATGGCAACTTCTCATGGCAGTGGAAGAACTGCAAGGGCAAAAGTGGAAATACAAGAGGACTCTTGAGACTCTGATGTGGAATCTTACAATCCTTTCAATCATATTCTACTTAGCAAAACAATGTATAGGACCAGCCCAGATTCAAGAGATGGGGAAATGATCTTCACCCCTGTAGTGAGAGAAAGAGCAAGATCACCTGGTAAATGAACTGAATGTGGAGAGGGAAAAGTATTGGGGACCTTAACTCACTTGATCTACCCTGTATGCCTTTGTTCACACCTAACCCTGAATATGAGGACCAGCTGTGCAGCTCTTTCCATTATCCAGTGCTCATGTCTTCAAAATAGTCATTCCCATTTTAGACAATTAAGACTATAGGTTCTTTGGATTACAAGGAAGAGAGATGTAAGGAATGGAAGTTTACACTAACCAGGGAGTAGGAGAAAGTGAGTAATTAGCCTCAGGAAAAGCAGGGCCCGTATACCAGGCACTGATGGCAGGCAGACATTAGGACTATGAGCTTTGGATTCAGGGAGCTGATTGCCTGATCAATCTCCATCTCTTTGTTTCCTGCTCAGATCCATGATTAACCTGCTCCTCTTTGCAGTCAATTAAATATGCTTCCCACGGGTCCAACAAGTCCCCACCTCCCTGCACTACTCAGTCGACTTGATGGAGCAGAGACCAGCTGGGAGGAGCTCTCCTGAGCAGGGTGGAAAGAGTGGGTCCCTGTGAGACTGCCAGCAGTCAGGTCTGGCAGGAGTCCTAAAACAATCTCTGGTTATAGAACAGGTGCTTTCCCCATTACTACTATCATTATCATAAAGACTGCTTTTCCCTTTTTATGACTCAAAAACTGTGCATGAAATGAGCCAAAGAGGAAATATGAATTCCTGATGCATCTGTACACATGAGGAAATGTCCTCCCTTTATTAAATTGTTACTTACAATAACAATAGCAGCCGTTATGATAACAATTTCATTTCCTCAGTGATTTACAATTTTTTAGAACATTGCCCCATATTTGTCTTATTTTTCATCACTGTTTCTAGCCATAGCCCTCTATTGCCCATCTGTGTAAACCTGGGCAACTTTCTGCCCTTCTCTGGGCCCAGCTCCCAGTCATGGGCCACATACCAGTCAGAGCAACTCCAGTCTGGAGGGCCCCAGTGGCAATCAGGCCTATGTCCTCCATCTCAAAAGGAGAGAGCCCCAGGGTAGATTTAGGGAGGCTTGAGGCTGAGGTAGAGAATATTTTATTTTTGTATTCATTATGAACCTCAAATGTTATTGTTTATTAAAATGAGTAGGGTATTTGTTAAAAATTAATATTTCAGCACCTCCTCTCAAGTCTGAGTGTGAAGGCCAGGAAATCTGAAATTTAGACAGTTTCCCAGGTGATTCTGATGACTATTTCTATTCTATTTGACTCAGTGATTAGATCTGTGTACAGCAAATAAAGGCAAAATTTTTTTCCAGACCACTACATACTTGATGGTGTAACTAGCCACAAAGGATATTCACTACTTATATAGGTCTTAGTAAGTACATCAAATTAGGGGTTTGGGATTAAAATATATACACCACTACATATAAAATAGATAACCAACAAAGATCCACTGTAAAGCAAAGGGAACTATACTCAGTATCTTGTAATAGCATATAATGGAAGAGAATGTAAAAAAAAGAACATGTATATTTACATATATATGTATAACTGAATCACTTTGCTGTATACCTGAAACTAACACAACATTGTAAATCAACTATATTTCAATTAAAAAAATTTTAATGCAAAAAAAAAAACTTCTGAAACAAAAATTGACCTCTGTTACTTGTTTTTCAAAGCACACTAAATTTTGTTTTACAAATGAAACAAGATAATCTAGTAAAATATAAATCATTATCTCACATTTAACTATAAAGTTTAATATACCTTTTTTTCAGCTTATTATTTCTATTCAGAAATTTTGGGGGTGGAATCTACAAACTCGAATTTAGTAGAAATGCTTACCTCATGAAGTTCTTCAGAAAGGAAAGGAACTGAACATCCACTTGGCATCTAGTCTATGGGAGGTACTTTGACAAACATCATCTCACTTATAAAAACGGCCTGAATGTAGTGGTTGGGGAGTTGGGCTTGGTGGTCCTTTACCTGGGTTCATGTCTTACCTCTGCCACTTTGGGCATGTTAATTTCTCTGCTTCTGTCTTCTTATCTCTAGAGGAGGGCAATAATGTGACCAACCTCATAGGATACTTATATAGATGAAGGGAATTCAGATAAGCAAAACCTATAGAGCTAACATACAGTAAATGCAAAGGAAATACAAGCTATTATTGTCATTGTATAATTACAATCTCTATTCATTATTACTCAACAGGATATTTTAAGGTTTCTTAAAATTAAATTTACCTATTATTTGGCTTAATTAAGGTTGGCAAAAAAAAATACAGTACTAGTATATGGTAAATTGACTTAAGACTGTATTTTTATTGTTATTGCCTTTTTTTTCATCTATCTTTTACCTGAGTGGAAAGTATGATACTTCCATCATGCTACCATCGCCAGACCCTCCTTCATGCTATAGACTCCTCAAAGACCAAGTCATAAATCCTGAAAAAAAAAAATTCTGCTACTCTCTATTATAAAGAGGAAAATCAAGGATTCTCTCTTACCTTCTGATGAAAGATTTTTAAGATTAACTTCTTCATGGCTTGGTTTCAATCTCTTTACCATGGAATACCTCTGGGGTAATAGCTATTTTGCATTTTAACTAGCAGCCTCCTTAACCTTCTGTCTGGCATTTGAAGATCTCTGGCTGTGACTCTAATAAAGGGCAAACACTAGGGGAAGTGAAGGGCAGTCCTTCCTTTGTCTGTATTTGTTACAGCCTTTTAGGAGAAGAACAGGGAAAAGGTTTTGCTTAATTGTGTACCTTCAAGTTTCAGCAATCCCATGACATATTGGAGTGCTTTTCTTTTATGATTTCAGCTTTGCTCTTGCATTTCCTTTACACATTCCTCCAATGGAAAGCGATTTTTTATGCTTTTATAGACTGATCCAGCTCAGAGTCAAAGCAAAGTTGACAATCAAAGGCTAGGATGGCATTTGAAAAGAAGATCATACCTATGGGGTTCACAGTAGGAGTTCTCTGAAGCCCTTGAAGGTCTCTTTTGAAACCAGCCTTCTCTGCATATCATTTGTTACTAAAATGCTAATACTGTACTTTTAGTGCTCAAATTGTATTCCAATTCTCTGTGGGCTTTATGTACCCTGTCCTTTGCATTGTTCCCAGACCTAATATTCAGATTGTTGGACAAAGTACTGAGCCTTTGTTCTGATCTGATAGCCACTCAATCTCCTTTAGGGCCATTTTACTGACTGATGTGTATTATGCAGCCAGAATGGGATTACCCATAATGCCTCTTCTTGCTTAAACATATTGGCAGTGAGGTTAGATATTATAATGCATGCATTCTCCTTTCTCTGTGGAGATGAGGCTGCTAATTCCTTACCTCTAGGCTTTTAGATATACGGGAAAGTTTTGGTTTCTTTGAATTTTTATTCACCTATCTCGTCTCCTCTCTGACTTACTCCCTTTGCCTTTAGAGGCGTGTGAGTATGAAGCCATAGTATTCAACATTACTTTTATTAGCTCCATGTGCTACAAGTTCTAAACAGTTGCAAGCCTCTTTTTTGGAGGGGTCAGGAGGTGGGGGGCATAGGAAGAGGATATAAGACAAAAGTTGGAAGGTGCTTATAGGAGGGCAAAATTTTCTTTCTCTTTCACTCCTTATACAGAAAGCATGTTTGATGATGACAGAGTAAAAAAGAGAGTGTCTTTGGTAGCTTAAAAGTATATCAGCTTTATGCTCCTGGAGTGGATATCACTGTCATTGCCTATGCTCCACAGTGAAAAAATATGAATGACTAAAAGCTTTAAGGAGATAAAGAGCTTCTAGTCCCAGCCTCCCCAGTGGAATCAGGGAGAGGACAGGCTTGCATGCTTTCTCACAAAAATTAAGCCTAAACAGGTTTCTGAAGGTAAGGCAAAGAAGAAGAAAAATATCTAGCAAATCCAATAGGAGGAGATAAAACACCCACCTAAAAAAAAAAAAAGAAAATCAGGATAGAAAATGACACTGATTGAAACAAATACAGAAATATTTGGTACCATTGTGGGAATTTTAGTGTATGTAAGATTAACTAATAATGACTTTCTTTTATTATAAAGGATTGTATCCACATGGCCAAAATACACTATGGACCTAATAAAGTTGATGTTTAGAAACTAGGAAGCAAAATATAGTTGGACAGGCACTGGCCTCTACGTTAGGAGACTGAGATGTCTTGTTTGTTTGTTTGTTTTTGTTTTCCTTTCCACTTATAAATTCTGTGAGTTTGCACAACCCATATATGAAATGCTGAGAATAATCTCTTTCCTGTGTTCTGGGAAAATAAAAAAAGTAATAACTTATTCAAAACGTTTTTTTTAATCTAACAGACCTCTACCAACTTAAGGTAATATCAATATCATTAGGAAATTAATCCTAGCCTTCAGCAGACTGACTCATGCCACAAGCTGCCCTCCATCTAATTGCCATCAATAATTTATCTTCGTTTCATCTATAGCTCAGTATATTTCAAACTGGGAACCATGTAACTTTAGCTCTAATTCTTTCAGCCTATGGAGGTTGAGCACTAGAGAATAAATTTTGCTTGTCACCATCTCGCTGATAGTCTCCCTGGGAATAATTCTCTTTCCTATCCCAGACCTTAACATACCAGGACTGAGAATGACCTCTCACTAAATTCCCTAGAACAGTCCCTTTATCGAACCAGGACTTAGGCAAACATAATTGCTGCACATTCTTTTGAAAAGCAGAAAACCAGAGTCAGTCAGATCCCTGCGTCTAGTTGATCGAGGCTGGCTTCTCAGCTTTTGCTAGGTGTAATCCAAGTTACATTTGAGAATTTGAGACTGGACTAAAGGAATTGTGCTTGGTGCGCTGAGTTTGTTCTTTAAACCCTGACATTTAAATAGAATGACCTCGGAAACTTCACAGCTGGGGCATGCAATCAGGCAGAACTTAAGGGGAAAGAATATTTACGATTATTTAATTTTGTCAATATGGAGGTTGAGTACTTAGACACTGTAATTGAAACATAAATAAAAAATAGTAATTATGTGACATGATGGAGGTGTTGGCTAAACCTATGGTGGTAGTAATTTTGCAATATATAAGTGTATCAAATCAACACATTTTACACCTTAAACTTACACAATGTCATATGTTAATTATATCTTGTTAAAGTTGGAAAAAACATAAATAAAAAACAAATCTGATTTTCATTGTTACCTGACCTCTGTACCAATTCCAATGGATTATAAGACCTGAGAAATATAAAGCAATGTAAAGAAACAAGATCTACAAATTTATGCTAATACTAATTTAAAATCTGCCTTTTAAAAGAATTACAATGATATTTACTGCAAAACACACACACACACACACACACACACACCATAACTTCATGAAAATAAAGACTCAGACCATCATTTGGTAGCTTGCAGGATCCCTCACAATAAAGCTTTTACTCTATTCTCTCCACTCTTTTAAAGACATGATTTGGAATTATAGCTATAGTCATTCCTTTCAAATGCATATACAATTTCTTAAAACTTTTATTTTCATTGATGAATTATCAGTTGTTTATGCTTAACACTGTTAAATCTTTTGGATTTTGACAAGGTTTTAAGACAACATTAACAATCAACCACTAACAGTTACATTGTGTTTGGACTCTGAATATAAATACTAATTGCATAGGTATTTTCTTTATGTTTTTATTTAAAAGGTGTCTTTTGGGCCAAACAATTTTTTTAATTTTCTTAAAAATTTGAAGCGGGGAAGACCTCTGACATTCCTACAGCTCTGCAATTCAAATCAATTTTTTCCATGTAAAAAAGCACCATTGTTGGTTTGAAGCCTTGAGAGTTTCCTGGGTGAAATCTGAAACAGGGAGGGCAAGGAAAGAACAAAGAAAGAGGCAGACCACCCTAAGTTGATAGATGGCAGGTTTAACAAGGAAACTTACAAATGAGGATTGTCTTGGGCATCACAAGAGTAGATCTCTGCATCCACGACCAGAATCTTAAAAGTTTGTATGTATAGAGACCTTAGACTGGGTTCAGTTATATATATCATTCAGATGGTCTCAGCAGCACTTTACTCTCTCAAGGCTACATCCTTGGAACAGCTTTGGCTGTGGGTACGATGGGCTGAGTGTACATTCCAAGGACCAGGGAAGGGGTGAGGAACCTCCAATGCCCAGATCCAATTCACAGGTCAACCAGCATTCACATCCTCTTGATGACCTCCTCCAACAATCATTTAGCATTTTTTTCCTTTATTTAAAAAATTTATTGAAGTATAGTTGATTTACAATATTGCATTCATTTCAGGTGTACAGCATAGTGACTCAAAGACACTACAAAAAAACTACAGGCCAATGTCTTTGATGAATGTTGATGCAAAAATTCTCAACAAAATATTAGCAAACTGAATCCAAAAAACTGAATCATTTAGCATTTTTTTAACAGTGCATCCATGTAAGCTATTGCAAATCCTCTTTGAAGAAGAAGTGGGATCGGAATAAAATTAAAAAGATTTAGTTAATCTGCTATATCACTAGAGAGAAAGTATATCAGTAAGATGCTGTTTTGAAGTAAATATGAGATATTTACTAGTCAGAATAGGCTAGGTATGTGCAGTAATAAACAACCCCAAATTTCAGCAGCTTAAGCACAACCGTGGTTCCTTTCTGCTTCATGTTTCATGGCTGTCAGGTTAATTAGAGACTCTACTCATCTTAGTGCCTCAGGATCCAGGCTAATGAGGCAGCCACTATCCTGAACTCTGGGGGTCATTCTGCAGAGGCAAAGAAGTTGCTCTTGAGAGCTTTGGCTCAAAATTAAAATGCAGAGCCCAAAAATGATTCACAGCATTCCCACTCAACTCATTGCTCAGAAATGTACTTATAGCTCTGTCAACCAAAAGAAGTCAGAGAATGAACCAACCTTGTGGCCAAAAACTGGAGGAGAAAAAGATGTGCATAGTAAGTAAACCTAAAGACCAGTACAGTCTACCCTTCTGTTCAACAAATATTCGTTCCAATCTTTGTTTCACGAGCAAAATGTACTTACAGCCTCCCTGAGTAAGAAAACCTAAAAGCTGTCCAGCCAGTCATGGCATGAAGCCCCAAGGCTTGGATCTGAGAGATGGACAGTAAGATCTGTATCAGGGGATGTGCCCATCATTAAACTACAATCTCTTACCTTGAATTCCACCTTTCTATATTCCCCTGGATGATACGGAGATTCTGCAGACCATATTTTCTCTTTTACCAGCTGACTCCTGGTTAGGCTTTGCAGTCAGAGTTCTGGAAGAAGAATGGAAAACTAGAGGAAGGAAAAAAAAAACCATGATGCTTGCTTTATGATTCTGTAAAATCACTCCAGTAATATTGCTTAAGTGACAGTTATTCCAGTCACAGCAGCTGATAATAGCTTGTAATTTTTCAACACTCGCAAAGAGCCTCCCTTTGCCCCATCGGAGACAGCAGAACCAGCTAACTGGAGGTAAGTGCCATTCCATCGAGGTCTGCATGCCATCTCTAGAGAGCTCCCCCTCCAAGTTCACCAGTCAGAGGGCTGAATCCCAGCTCAGAACCCAGCTCTATCATAGTTCTAACTCGTCCTTTCAATTTCCAACCCCTGGGAGTACTAGTTGCTTCCATTAGACACTCTCCATGTGATACTTTTAGTGTTCCCTTCCTGCCTTTTCAAGTAAGAATATTTTGTATTGAATTCTCTGTTAAAATAGCTGGTGTGGTTTTTATCCCCTGACTGATGTAGTGTCTGTTTCAGGTTGGAACCAGCTCCGCTTAATCCAGAGAACTGTATACTCAAAAGACAAGGTATTTATCAGCACCCTACTCTATAAAAAAATTGGGGGTCAGGGACAGGGTATCTGCAATAAACACTCCTACTTAGAAAGTGGAAAGAATATGGGATACTAAGATTCAATTTTCTGAGGCTGGGTAGAAATTTCTAAGGGAAGGGAAATATTCATGATTCTGTCCTGGTTTTGCTCCCTCCTCATGGGAAGGGGGTCCTCAGTCCATTGTTTTCTTTGGCCTTTTGTTTCCAAGGGCCAAAGTAAAGTCCTTCATTTTCCATTATCCTCTTAGGCCACCTCTAAAGAAGGTATTGGAGAACATGACTTCAGTGACAGTCTGAGTCTTGTGAGAAGCAGATGCCAAGAAAATATTAAATATGCAAGAAATTTATTAGGAGACATACCTGTGGGAGAAGGTGCCAGGGAGGTTGGAGAAACTTCCATTCATAATGCAAGGAGAGGAGAAAAGGAAGGAAGTGAGGAAAGGAAGGAAGTGAGGAAAGACAAAAGGAAGGGCTGACTGCGCATGTTAAAATGCAGGGCAAGTCTAAGGAAATTTTGGCAAGGGCGTTAGTGAGTCCTTGAGCCAAAGTCACTCATCAGAGGGGTCCTGCATCTCCCAGGAACGAGCCTGCCCATGTTCACTCATTATCTGGCAGCAGCCTGCGGGAAGTGTAGCCCCAGCACACATGTGGGGAGGGTTTCAGAGGAGTCACTGGAGCCATTGGTCATGATCTCTGCTGTTGATCTGAGTAACACATCCTCACAGCCGCCACACTCTCTCACACTCTCTTTTGGAATTGAACATCTTGTTAGATTTTTTCCTCCCATATAAATGTGAGACTTTAAGGTTATTCAGTGTTCAAAATAGTGCAACTTAAACCAGAGTCTTGTTTTATTTTGTTTTGTTCATTGTTTTGCCAGGATAGCTTTCTCAATAACTTCGTCTTATTCTAGTATGTGGCATGTCTCAAGAGCGACACCTATAGTTTTTCCCAATATTTTATTCCCTCTCTGGATATAGTTCCTGCTACCTGGAGCCTATCAAGTTCCCAGGAGAAAGCCACACTCCTGTCTCTTTCCCCTGAGTCAATTGTCCAACTAAAAGGCCTAATGGGCTGTACCTAAGCCATTCAAAGTTTGAACAATGGATTTGAAAGCAGTACCCTTAATTTGATTCTTGCATTTAGACAGTGTTTAATCTGATTTTGTTGCTCAAAGGATTTCTCTTGTTGTATTTTACTGTTTGGGGTTGAAAAGTTTTTATTTTTTCCAAACTTACAAGTAGCTGAGTATCTACACTCTCTATTTTCTATATTCCTGCTTGCCAACCAGTTCTCTTTCTTTTACTGCCTTTTCAAGAGGAGTGGCAAACATACCTAATATCAATCTGCATTCCAGACTCTTTCATTAATGCTTTGTGTTCATTAGGTACATCATGTGCTTTCCAAGTTTATTCAGGCAACCGTTTCACCAAATAATTTGCCACTACATAACAATGATAATTTTTTTTTCTGAATAATCATGCATTGGCAATTAGATACTTGTCCTAGAAGAACACATCATAGATCAGAACTATTTACATGTCTCCAACAAACCACAAGGAGTCAGAAAGTTCATTCCCGATAGGTACCTGGGGAAAAGAATAAGAATAAGGACTTTCATAATGCTTTATAAAAAATATAGTTGCATCAGTACCAGGTGCACAAAATTTTGCTCTTTTTATCCACTCAAATTTCTTTTGCCATTAATATAAATGGAGCTAATGACCTGAGGATGATTAAACCAGATTTCCAAGATGCGACAGTATCACTACTAGTGATTCTGAAGAGTCTGAAGAGTCTGTGCAAAGACAGCACAGGGTATGATCTTCTGGGTGTCTGCGGTTTAGGAGTGTGGCCAGTGACAGAAAACTGAGAAAATACCAGTCGAGAAAGAAATGTTTCCATTAATGAGTCCGTCATCCTATTTGGGATAATGTAAACTTTTGGACATGTAAGGAAGAATAACATTTAAGGTACACTTTAAATATAGGTTTTGTCAGTCAGCTGTTTACTAACCCATTCTCTGACTATATGTCTTTATATGTTGGGGGAGATTTTTGCTCCACTTCTCCAAAATTCCTCCTTAAACTACAGAGAAGGAAACTTCTGCTGATAATGTCATCCAGTGTGGGAATATTGAGAGGGCGGTTTCTGTCCCTTTCTCCCCTTTATGTGCGCCTACAGAGAAGTGGTAAAGTGACTAACTAGACGAGAGGGATTGACTTTATTAAGGTATAGGCATCACAGTTTAATCGAGAGCATCATGGTTTTAACCTGTATCCCGACATTAGTTATTAATAGCATGTCCTTTCACTGATAAAAGTGTCCCAGCATTGACAGAAAATTGTGCGGTTAAAAATTCCCCATGATACATGGTATGTTTTTCACCTCTTGCTTCCTCTTGAATGTCTACCTATGATCTCAGGCAGCAGATTTGGAGCTTCCTCTCTCTATGCTGTAATTTCTTTTGAGTGAGCCCTCTTTGTTTGCAGAAGGACTGTGTCATGGTTAAATTTTTGTGTCAACTTGGTTAGGCTATGGGCCCAGGTGTTTGGTCAGACACTAGTCTAGATGTTGCTATGAAGGTATTTTGTAGACATGATTAACATCTACAGTCAATTGCCTTTAAGTAAAAGAGATTACCCTGGATAATGTGGGTGGGGCTCATTCAATCAGTGAAAGGCATTAAGAGCAAAAACTGAGGTTCGCTGGAAAGGAATTCTGCTTCTAGATTGTAATACAGAAATCCTGCATGTGTTTCCTGCCGGTCGACCTGCCCTACAAATTTTGTGCTTGCCAGCCCTCACAAGCACGTGAACCCATTCCTTAAAATCTCTGTCTGTATGTAAATGTGTATATATACACATACACACACATAAAAAATCAGATTTTATATATATGTATATATATACACACATATATACACAAATACACATGATATTATATATATATATATATAATTTATATGTGTGTATATATATATGTGTGTGTGTGTATATATATATATATAAATTATATTGGTTCTGTTTCTCTGGAAAATACTGACTGATACAGCCTGCTGTTCTGCAACTTTTCTACCTGACCTTGGATCTAGCTCTAAGACAAGGTCAGATTCTTTTGATAAATACCAATTGTCTTCAGCAATTACAGTTAAATGAAGGCTTTAAGCCTCCTCTTCTATTACCTGGTTATCAGGTTAGCAGATGATTTGCTACAATGCAAATATGTTTTAGACAAAATAAACAATTATTTTTTAGCAAGAAGGCACAGAAACAGTGTTACAATCTATTCTTTAAAAATTACCAAAGACTGCACTGTTCATCTCAGACACTCCAACAACTTCCAGGATTGAAATGTTCATTCTAAGATGGATGAAACAATATTTTGAAGGCAGAATCATTCAGGCTTCCTGGGAGGTCAGGTGACAGTGTCCTCAGGAAGCCAGAGGCTATAGACCTAAAGTAATGCTACTCATTGGTTCCTGCCAGATCCTATCAGTTTACTCATAAAAGGGTGAGGTACACACCCCATCTCTCTAGCCACCCTCACCAGTTGAACATCACTCAACTCTCTACCTAGAAAGTATTTTCAATAATCCATATTGCTAGATTTTACTAATAATCCTGATTTTTTGAACCCTTAATGCTAATTCCTGAGCTATATCTTCAAGATTAAGGTGTTTGAAATGATAGCCACCCCTAGGGTACAAGTTATACTTATCTAGACATGAATTCAACTGATTATAATAAATTATAGTTAAAATAATTGATCACGCAGAAATTTAACAATCACAGCGTCATTGAGTCTAGGTTATCATTTATCCCAATACAAAGTCAATAATAGACTAGAATGCAAGGCATTGGCTATAGAGAGAGATATAAAATCTTACTGTATTAATTAAACAGGTGGAAAATAAGTATATTAGATAAAGTAAAATTACAGAAATACAAGTAATAAAGGAACAGCTTACGTAGTTGAAATATCATTTCTTTACGTTGTTGGTTTAAGCAGAGCTATCTCATAAGGTAGTCCCATTTTAACAATTTCAAACAAATTTTTGAGTGCCTACTGTTCAAGTTACTAGAAGTCCAGCAAAAAAATAAATTTATAAAGTCCCTGGACATTCTATATTCAATATAAATATAACTATATATTTCATATTATATGAATTAATAAATATTTATATATTATATTTATAAATATAGAAATGCCCTGCTTGGCATTCTATTGGGAAAAGTAGGTGAAAATGAAAACAAACAAAACAAATAGTATAGTATAATATGCTAATATAATAAATATATTCTAATATATTACAGTGATAAATGTTGTAAAGAAATATAAATCAACGTGACAGTAGAGAAATGGGCAAGGCTTCTATTTTAGAAAGAGTAATAATTTCAAGGGTTTGTGAATGACAGACTGTCTTGGTCTTTTTGATTCTGAAATGCCTGGTGTGCCCTTCTGTTGAATGCTAGTTTAGCTGGTATAAATGTCTAATATCTTTTGAATACTTTGGAGATATTATGCTACCACCTGTTAACATCCTTTTTGTTGATGAAAATTTTGTCCTCAATGTAATTAGGAAATAATCTTTTTTCCTAAGGTAAATCTTCACTTGGATGTTTTGAAATTTTAATATAATTTGTCCAGGGCGGATTTCTTTTTTTAACCATGTGATATCTGAAATGCATTCCTAGCAAACCTCTCATTTCTTTTAAAATTATAAACAATTGTTAAATTTGAACAATTATTGATTCTATGCCATTTCTCCTCTTCTTTAGGAATTTGAATTATGTAAATATTGAAATGTTTCTATTTCTGTTTTCTCTGTTGCTTAATATTAGCTTTTCTAATGTATGCATGTACTTGTGTGTGTGTATTTATGTGTATGATGCGTACGGTGTGTTTTTCTTACTATATTCTTAATTAATTCCTAAATATGATTTTATTAATTTATTCTATCATTGGTTTTATCCTGCTTGGAGTTTATCAACCTGTTAAATTTTATTTGAATGAATATATTTTCCCACTCTAGTATTTCATGTTAATCTTTTTATTTTGACCTACTGTCTTGTTTGCCTCTGCTGTATTTTGCCTTATATTTTACGGATTTTTTTTTTGTAGATTTAAGATTCATGTTGAATGAGAGGAGATCTCTCTCTCTCAGTCTCCTCTCTCTCTCTCTCTCTTTCTCTCCCTTCCTTTTTTCTCCACTTCCCATGGCCCTGGTTCAGAATTAAATCTATTTTGGATAGCTGAGGACTCTTGTACTCTGGTGATACTGAGCATATAGGCATCAAGCCACTAAGCCAGAGAGTAGCTTTACTCAAAGCTTTGCTATTTGGTTAATTCCCTTCTCCCTCATGTCATAGCTTATGTAACCTCAGTATTGAGAAAGCCGTACTCCAGCTACTGGTTCCAAGCAATGAGACTTGATCAAATGGAGCTCTTATTCTCATTTTCCCAACAGGACCAAATTTTCAGCTGCTCAATTGTTGTTGTAATTCTAATCCCAGTAGCCTCAGAGCATTAGCTTTGCACAAAGTTTTCCATTTATTTTTTAAATTATGTTACACAAAGATGTTTGTATTAATTTTATAGTATACATATGTTTTCTTTAATGTTCTCTTTTAAATTTCAACCATCATCATTATGCATTTGGAGTAGGAAGATATCCGAAATGTGTAGCATCATTGCCATTTTGGCTTGAATGCAGTAGCACATTCTTAGCAGTTTATGACTCAGGGCATTTTCAGTGTTGTTGTGTCTTTCTTTTTACTTTTATGTATTTCCATACTTTTCTTCAATCATCATACTTCTTTGGCAAGAGAAAAGAAAAAATGGATTTAAGATCTGGAAAGGGAAGGTAGTTTGTAAATGTTTAATCTATACACATCCTGGTGATTTTTCTAATAAATATTTGTTGGACTACTTCAGTCTAGAAACAAGAAAAAATTCTCAAGTATATTAGGACATAAAGCCAGCAGGGGAAAAAAAGGATATTAAGATAAAGGAGGCAACTACATTTTCTTACTTCATTAGGTTGAAATATTTCCATATAATTAGCAATTTTTACTTCCAAAAAATTTTCACTTTCACTTTCTTGAGGTTGCAAATGCTTTCTCTCTGTGATTAAACCATCTGTGCTTGCTAACTGGCACCCATGGAAGTTAAGTTCCTGTCCTCCCTCCCCACCCCCCAAAAAAAAACCTGGGGAATAGAGGCACTATATTCCTTGATGATGACATTTAAAAAGGATGGTTCCCAGGTTTCTGAGGAACTATAAATCTGGGATATAAAACTGGCTAGAAGCTTTTTAAAAGATTTACATCTCAAAGGGACACAGAAAGAATTTACAATTATAAGTTTTCTAAAGTAAATGCTTTAAGAAAAGGGAGTTCAAGCCTGTCTGAACTGCAGTCAAGCTGAGAGCAACTCTAAGTCCCTCCTGGTCAGTTCTCTCAGCAGTGTTTGACACAGTTGATCATCCCCTCCTCCAAATACTGTTTTCACTTGAATTAAGGGACACCACCATGGCCAGTTTTCCCTCTATCTCATCGGAGGTTGTTTCTGTGTCACTCGTCTGGGACGGAGGACTCTCTTAATTTATTAGTTTGCTAGGGCTGCCATAACAAAATACCACATACTGGTTGACTTAAACAACAGAAATGCATCTCTCATAGTCATAGAGATTGGAAGTGCAAGTTCAAGGTGTTGCCAGATTTGGTTTCCCCGAGCCCTCTCTTCCTGGCTTGTAGATGGCTGCCTTCTTCACTGTGTCCTTATATGGACTTTTCTCTGCGTATGCATCCCTGGAGCCTTTTCCTTTTCTCATTTGGACACCAATCCTATTCGATTAGAGCCCCACCCTTATTTTAAGGTAAAACTTCCCGAGTTTTCTCTATCTCAGGAAATAACTCCACTGTTCAGTTGCTCAAGGTAAAAAGTCTTCATGTCATTTTTCACCTTCCTCATTCTTTCATATTCCCAAACCAATTCTTCTGCCAATTCTTTCAACTCCACTTTCAAAATATACCTTAAATCTTACCTGAATCCAAAGGAGAAGGGGTTTGGCTCTCGTTCTGTGTTTACTAATTGTGTGAATTTGGGTAATTGCATTAACCATTATGCCTCAATTTCATCTTATCTAAAATAGATTTTTAAAATATCTACCTCACAGATATTTGTTGTGTTAGCACAAAGAGTGCTCAGCATGTAGTAATTGCTTAATCAATAAATGGCAAGCGTAATCACACTGTGTACTTTAAGAAGTTTCTTCCAGTTGGGACATAGTATCAATTTTACCAATAATACAATAGCTTCATCTCTTTATTTTTTTCCTCCCTATTTCCCACAGGAAATCTTGGTCAGCAGTTAAGTATAATCAGAACTTAAAATGCTTGAGCATAAATTGGGTTTATCATAGGACATTCCAACAATTCCTACTCTTACGACTGTCTTCCTGAAGTTGACAGATTATTCATTTTGACTGAGACAAGGCAACTGCCAAATTTAAATACATATGCAGCAGTAGACTTCACAAATGACCACAACCATAGAACTTATCTTCTGCCAAACTAAAGGTTATAATCTCTACTGCATCTAATATTTTGCTCAACTGTCTCCTTCTGGAACTTCCTTGTATAGAATACATATACAACGTATGAGTAAATGCAGGTTGTGAAAAAGCACAGATCATCTATATCAGTAATTCCTCAAGGGATATCATGCTCAATTATCATCCTTCTCTCTTTTTTTTTTTCCTACCTGCCAAACTTTTCAGGATTCTGATCTCAGAGACAACTTCCTATTTAGGGATTTTAGTTGATAAGTGTTTTCGTAAAAGAGAAAGTGTGTGAAGTTAATAACATAAACCCAAAGACATCAATTTCTAACTGTGGAATTGTGTAGATAGAGGTATTAAAAAATAAAACTCTTTGGAAAATACTTTATAAACTGTAAATCCTGATGAAATGTCAGATACCACTTTTTTAATGGGATCAGCCTATTGCTTTGAGGTTCATGACATTGACTTATTCCAGAGCAGGTTAACTCCTAAGTTCTTTGGTGTCACTCTGGTAAGCTTGATGCTCTTGGGGCCTCATTCATTCACTAAAGGGAACGTGACATTTCACCGAGTCACTGAACTGAGATGAAGGAGTGAATGTGTCCTGAACTCCTCTCAAACACTCATCTTCTAACTGAGAATGAGGTAGGTACACTAATAATAGTGTTAACTAGTGAAAATGGTCCTGCTGTTTGTGGATACAAAACGTGGTATCACTGGAGGTTAGCTAGTTAGAGATGGATGGTTTCTCTCCTCTTAGTTGTCCCTCAGAGACTTTGAAATTGGAAATTAATTTACTCTTAATTGGGGAGAGTTGGAGTCACCATGGCCTTGTCAGTGGCAGCTCCTTCAACATAAGAGAATCTCACAGTCTCTTCTCTCTCTGAAGGCTTAATAGGTGTCTTCATACTCCTCTCTCTTTTCCTAATGTTCCCAAGCCAAGCTTAAGTTTCTCATCCTCCTTGATGCTTCCTGCATCTTTCTAGTCCACGAGGATCCCAAAGCCTTTAATACAATCTTACACCTTAATCTATTTCTATACACTTCTGTGTCATGTTGGTTAATTTTTCACATGTGAATACCTCACCATCCATATTTCTTAACAATTTAAGGTAGAATATGATAGCAACTCATTGGAGATTACTTACATTTATATAAATAAAGATAATTATAAGAAAATAGGAGAAACTGTTTTCTTAACAGCAATATTCAGATAAACCACATGATCGAAGAAAGTTTTGCAGGAACCACATCGTAGGAATTGAAATGGGGAGTCACTGCCAACAAGTGCCTATATGAATAATCTGACACCCAGTCATCTTGGATGGTAGCCTTGAAAGATCTTCTCATGTCACAGTTTTATGTCATTCCTTGTATGCCTTCAAATGGACAGAAATCTCCTGAAGCATATCCTTTTATTAAAGTTCTTGCTAATGATGATAAATACTACCTAAGCACTCCAACACCCTGGGTAATTTTAAGGCAAATCCAGTAAAGCTTCAACTTTGGAGATTATATTTTCTGAGTTGCAAGATTTGAGTAACTGTTTAACTTTGCTAACATTTTGCAAAGATAGCCAATAACCCCCACCGCATAGAGATTCTCCATGGCAGCAATATTTAAAGAGCTTTGCATTAGTGTATTACACTTATAACACATCACTTCCAGTTCCAGTGTTTAAATTCGTTAAGACTATTTTATTTTTAGGTATAAGAACCTATATAGCTTAAGTTAAAAGATTAGTTCACATCTTTGAGATGAATACTTGAGGAACTAAAGTAAACATGGCTTCAGGAACTGGAAGTAGAATTCAACACCATTGGGACTCGCTCTCTCTTCTTCTGTTTCTTAGCTCTTCTAAAATTACTTCTGAATGTACACTATCTTCAGGGAGTAATAGAGATGCTTCAGAGGCTCTCATTCACATTCTCTCATCTTAGGAGTCTCAGATGAAGGAGAGATAGAATATCTCCTTATTTTCTTATCAAAGAATGACTTAGATTCACATTACCTGAGTCATGTGCCTACTCTTTCATTGATTACTGTTCTCAGAAGTTTGGGGGCTTCTGACTAACAAGGTTGGAATCATATTCCCTTTCTTGTGAACTAGATGAGGGGTATCCAGCTATGATGTCAAGACCCCAGATGTTTAGAACCATATAAAAGAAAGGAAAGCAATAGTTTCTAAAAGAAGAGATATTAACTCTTATTCTTTACTTGAATTTTCACATATTAAAGTAAATAATAACAGAGTACACTTATAGAGTCCTTCCTATGTACAGTTACAATGCAGATTATGAGTTAACTTATACAAACAATAACTCTGTAAGGTAGGAGCTATAATTATTACCACTTTTCAGATGATGAATCTTTGTCTTTGTAAAATAGAGTAAATTGTCTAAGGCTTCAAGTCTAAGAAATAACAGGAGTTGCATGAAACTCAGATTTCTCTGACCCTTCAGCATCATGATTAACCAAACCAGGTGGTATGGCTTAGGGACTGAGAGTTCATGCTTGGACATCAAGTGGGCCAGAATTTGTTTTATACAAGTTACTGGCTGCATTATTTTTGGAGTAGCCCACCACACTGCACAGAATAACCACAGAAATGTTTATTTAATAAAGGAATGATTTTGTATATTATGATTTGCTATGTTGATACATGCTTAGAAATTGAATTATAGCTTCCAAAATCCAAATAAGAGTGAACATAAAAGAGTTAGGTGTCTATCTCTAAAGGTGATAAGTAAAATGGAATCTTAATCAAAATAGCTAGCAAATTTCAAAACTCTGATTATCCTTTCAGAGTGAATATACCACTTATAATCTGTTTATTTTTTTATTTCAAATTGCTTCTCCAATTATATCTTTTGGCAAGACAAATATGCTCTTTCTTTTTTGTCATTTTTCTATTAAATGAGAGAGAAGGAAGATATTTGTTTACAAATTAGGAGGAGGAGGATTCTGGCATGTCGAGAATTTGACCTGGAAGCAGAAAGCATGGGGAAAAAAACCAATTGGAACTAGTGCTATAATTTTGCTTCTCTTTACGTGGGTTAAAAATGGTCATAAAAAGTGCGATGAACTTGAATAAGAATTAACACACCTGAACTCGTCTTCTTATACCTCTTTATTTCCCATACACATCTTACAGACCTGCTATCAAATTGCAGTCTTCCACCTTATTTCTGCCAAAATATAATCTTGTTGAAATGTAGACATAGCCTTGTAGTGACTTTACTTCAGTATCCAAATCACTGAGGAGTGTGTAATTATCACTCTCAACCTATCTCTGGCCAAATTACTGACAAGACAAACAGGCATTACAATGTACACATGTATCTAGTACCCATGTGTCTGTTATTCTCCTTCTCTATTTACCTGCTTTACTAAAAGAAAAACTATGAAAAGCAGAAAATCTTACCAAACTACTGTTTTTACTCTTTTTTTTTTTTTGTTTCTCTCAATATGTGTCAATATAACTGATGTTTCCTCTGAATTGACAAATTTTTGGAACAATGTAAAGGATAACTGTTATCTTCTTAGCAATCATCAATATATAAATAGGTGAAATTTCACAAATTATTTATATATAATATTTTCATTCTAAGAGTTCATCCTTAATCCAAATTGAACCAGCATCATTTGGTTGACTTCTTTGTTTTATCATTTCAAACAGGGAATATTTTTACTTTTTCCTGTCTTTTATAGGTATCTAAAATGCTTTCACTTTTCTTGAGAGAGCATATTCTAGCAATAGTTTTTAAAAGACATAATACATTAAATAAGAAATAACTTATCCTTAATTTCTCTTTCTGATCATTCATTGTTAGTGTATAAGAATGCAAGAGATTTCTGTGCATTAATTTTGTATCCTGTAACTTTACCAAGTTCGTTGACTAACTAGTAGTTTTCGAGTGGCATCTTTAGGATTTTCTGTGTGTAGTATCATTATCATGTCATCTGCAAACAGTGACAGTTTTTCTTCTTTTACAAATTGGGTTCCTTTTATCTCTTTTTCTTCTCTGATTGCTGTGGCTAGGACTTCCAAAACTATGTTGAATAATAATGGTGAGAGTGGACATCCTTGTCTTGTTCCTGATCTTAGAGGAAATGCTTTCAGGTTTTTACCATTGAGAATGATGTTTGCTGTGGATTTGTCATATATGGCCTTTATTTTGTTGAGGTAGTTTCCCTCTATGCCCACTTTATGGAGAGTTTTTATCACAAATGGATGTTGAATTTTATGATTGCTGCAAAAAAATAAAATAAAATACTTAGGAATAAACCTACCTAAGGAGGCAAAAGACCTATACTAAGAAAACTATAAGATACTGATGAAAGAAATCAAAGACGACATAGATGCAGAGATATACCATGTTCTTGGACTGGAAGAATCAATATTGTGAAAATGCCTATACTACCCAAAGTAATCTACAGATTCAATGCAATCCTTATCAAATTACCAATGGCATTTTTCACAGAACTAGAACAAAAAATATCACAATTTGCATGGAAACACAAAAGACCCCAAATAGCCAAAACAATCTTGAAAAGAAAAATGGAGCTGCAGGAATCAGGCTCCCTGACTTCAGACTATACTACAAAGCTACAGTAATCAAGACAGTATGGTACTGGCACAAAAACAGAAATATAGATCAATGGTACAGGATAGAAAGCCCAAGATAAACCCATGAATCTATGGTCACCTAATCTATGACAAAGGACACAAGAATATGCAGTGGAGAAAAGATATCCTCTCCAATAAGTGGTGCTGGGAAAAGTGGACAGCTACATGTAAAAGAAAGAAATTAGAAGACTTCCTAACATCATACACAAAAATAAACTCAAAATGGATTAAAGACCTAAATGTAAGGCCAGACACTATAAAACTCTTAGAGAAAATATAGGAAGAACACTCTTTGACATAAATTGCAGCAAGATCTTTCTTGATCAACCTCCTAGAGTAATGATAATAAAAATAAAAATGAACAAATGGGACCTAATGAAACTTAAAAGCTTTTGCACTGCAAAGGAAACCATAAACAAGATGAAAAGACAATCCTCAGAATGGCAGAAAATACTTGCAAACTAAGCAAATGACAAAGGATTAATCTCCAAAATATGTAAACAGCTCATGCAGCTCAATATCAAAAAACAGAAAACCCAATCAAAAAATGGGCAGAAGACTTAAATAGACATTTCTCCAAAGAAGACATACAGATGGCCAAGAGGCACATGAAAAGATGCTCAGCATCACTAATTATTAGAGAAATGCAAATCAAAACTACAATAAAATATCACTTCACACCGGTCAGAATGGTCATGATTAAAAAATATACAAACAACAAATGCTGAAGAGGGTGTGGAGAAAAGGGAACCCTCTTGTACTGTTGGTGGGAATGTAAGTTGATACAGCCACTATGGAGAACAATATGGGGGTTCTTTAGAAACTAAAAATAGAACTACTGTATGACCACCGATCCCACTGGGCATATACCCTGAGAAAACCATAATTCAAAAGGACTCATACACCCCAATGTTCATTGCAGCACTATTTACAATAGCCAGGACATGGAAGCAACCTAAATGTCCATCAGTGGATGAATGGATAAAGAAGATGTGGTGCATGTACACAATGGACTATTACTCAACCATAAAAAGGAACAAAATTGGGTCATTTGTAGAGACATGGGTGGACCTAGAGACTGTCATAAAGAGTGAAGTAAGTCAGAAAGAGAAAAACAAATATTGTATATTAACGCATATATGTGGAATCTAGAAAAATGGTACAGATGAACCTATTTGCAAAGCAGAAATAGAGACGCAGACATAAAGAACAAACATACAGATGCCAAAGGGGGAATGGGGGTGGTGGGATGAATTGAAAGATTGGGACTGACGTGTATAGACTGCTATGTACGGAATAGGTAACTAGTGAGAGCCTGTTGTATAGCACAGGGAACTCTATTTCATGCTCTGTGGTGACCTAGATGGAAGGGAAATCCAGAAGCAGGGAGATACATGAATGCATATGGCTGATTCACTTCTCTGTACAGAAGAAACTAGCACAACATTGTGAAGCAACTATACCCCAATAAATTTTTTAAAAAAAGAAATACATCAAACCCAGTAACACAGATAAAAATCAGATACTGCTCGCCCGTAAACTTCAATGAGGAAATTTAAATTAGATTGAAGGGGAAATTTTCACCTACAGATATCAATTAGAGTTAGAGTGGCATAAAATGAACTAGTGCCCTACCTCATAGGATTTCACTATCTTGGACGAAGGAAAAGTTAATAAATTTAACAAGTAGTTTTGTTAAAAAAAAAAAAAGAAAGAATGTATCATGTTATGGACTATCTTACAAGGGGCTGATTCATTCAAAAGTGTTTTCTAGACTAGTACTGTCCAATAGAACTTAGTGTGATGATGAAAATTTCTATGTCTGCCATGTCCAATATGATAGACATTAGCCACATAAGACTATGAGTTTGAAGTTGTCTAGTGTGACTGTGGAGTAGAATTTAAAATTAAATTAAATTACATTACATTAAAATTTTAAAACGCCTTGTGCAGTCAGTAGCTACCATATTTAACACAATTTTAGACAAAGACATTTTCTGTATTTCACTATGTCTTTCCTCTTCAAAACATGTCTTGAGTGTTGTATGAATTGTTCTCAATTTCTATGTCCACCACCTTAATCTGTCTCCTACATAATCATTAGAATATTCTTCATTTGTTCAGCATTCAACAAATTTTAACTGAGAGGCTATTATGTAACAGGTCTCACGATATACAACAGGCATAGATCTATAAGCAAAAGTAGCGTAGTCCCTGTACTCATTCAAATAAAACCCCACTGGTTAAGGAATGCACAAAGCACTGTGAGCTGTTTTAATCAAAAGACTCCCTTCTCCAGAATGACCTGTGATTCTCAATCCCATGAAAACCAGATCTGAACACAGAACTCAACTTTAATACGGTTCTTTTCTATTTTTATACTTCTCAGCCAGACTGAATAATAAGTAATTTCCTAAATTTTCCCACCTTCTTCACTACTGAGACATTTTCTAATATTTGACCCTTGAAATTTTCTTCATATTCTACCTTTCACAGTTCTTATAAAAAGTTACCTTTTTAGGGACAAATATCTTATTTACTTAATAATAAGTTAGGATTAGCCTCTGTAGTGCTTATACATCATATAGATGTAGATTTTCATTCTCAACTTGGATCCATGATAGTTCTGAACTAGTTTTGTCCTAATTTGGAATTAATATAGAAAATTCAGAACATAATTCTAAGAGCAAGTCATTTTTAAAATCAAACTGACAGAGATGAACAAAAAAAAAATGATGGTCAGTTGTTTAAGTTATGTAGTTTCACAACAGAGAGCTGTGATTTTTTTTAAAAAACGACCAATTTACTAAGTTGATCTATATGTCATATATGTTAAAGTAGGAAAGTGAAAACTAATGGATAATAAACTTGATTCTCCAACACAGTCTTTCTACTTCCCATTCAGAAAGTAAGTCCTGACAAAGTGGAGAGTCTAGGAGAAATGACAACATGCCTTTTCTCCCTACATAGTCAGAAAATAAGACATTTTTTTGATTGGGTATAATTTCTGATATCTTTTACTCATAAGTGACATTTCTATTTTACGTCAAAAGTAAATACGGCTAATTGATCCTTGTCCAATTACCCAATTTGAGCTTTTTCATTAATTCCTAGAGAATTGTACAGTTGTTACAAGCTAATTTTTGCATAGTGTTTTAGTATTAACATACTTCCATAAATCACATCTTACATGAGTCCCACAACTCAGGTACATTTTACAGAGAAGAAAATGTGACTTAAAAATGTGTTGTGGGGCTTTGGTGGCGCAGTGGTTGAGTCCGCCTGCTGATGCAGGGGACACGGGTCCGTGCCCCGGTCCGGGAAGATCCCACATGCCACGGAGCGGCTAGGCCCGTGAGCCATGGCCACTGAGCCTGCGCGTCTGGAACCTGTGCTCCGCAACGGGAGAGGCCACAACAGTGAGAGGCCTGCGTACCGAAAAAAAAAAAAAATGTGTTGTGCAAGGTCAAAAAGCATACTAATGAGGAATTACATGTCATTATATTCACTATTTCAGTCTATTATTTAGTCTGTTCCTCTCATCCATGCTCTTTTTCTCTTCTCCTCCTCTCTTACTCTCTTTCTATATATAAATAACTAGATAGAGACAGACAGAGATAGAGATGAAGAATCGATATATGCACGTGTTCTTTGCTAGGGTAATTTTTCAGTTACAATAGATAAGTAAAGTTGCTGTTTTAAGGAAAAGAATATACGATTTTTTTTTTTAGTATTAGATGAATTTTTAAAAGGAAAATTTTTGTATAGTGTCATACAGATAAAATCCCACTTTCATACTCTACTTTTGAATTTGGACACATAAGCATGATGGTTTTTCTGTAAAATATATAGTAATTATTGTAGGAGATAAACAACTTTAACAAAATTCTAAACCCCTACTGTAGCAATAATCATGACTCCTACTTAAAATTTTTTTAATTAATAACTTTTTGGCAGTGAAGTTCAAGCCATGCAGTTTTGCTCTCTCATGAAAAAGGAAAATGACATTCCAAAATCTAATTCTTTTTTCAGATACCTGGCACATCACTCCACTATGGGTACATATACATATATATATATGTATATATATATATATATATATATATATATATACACATATACATATACATTTGCTGTCTACAGAATTCTTCGGTATTATAATTTCATTTCAATGCTTCTCAAATTCATCCATTTTCCTCTGTATACTTGTTACCTTCTCATTCTGCACAGTAAACTTTTTTTCCTTTTCCAAAAGTTTTCAGCATGGGAATAGAATTTTAAAGCTACAACTCTGGGAATGTACTTTTGTAAAGAAGTTTAATCAAAGAATATTTTCCTGACCTGGTTGAAACCTTTTCCTGGTTTCAAGATGATTCAGTGGCCCTAGATCTTAGAAGGCAGTAACAGTGAGTAAAATACTATGGTCATCATTAGTATTGCAAATATTTCATCTCTCTCCTTTCAGGCACATGGGGGCATTTCAATTCCTGGTTCCTCTCTTGTTCGTTGACCAGAGCCATGTGACCAATTTTGTTCAAGAAGTCGTGAGGGAAAACACATATAACTTTTGAGTCAAGCATTTTGCTGCATTATGCTCAGGCTTTACTTTCCTTGTGCTGCAGAATCTGGTCGTGGTCTGGACGGTGAAGGGTCCATCACATTGATCCTGAAGTGAGAATGTGGATGATGCAGAACAGAGCCACCTGCTGACCCACAGTGGACATGTAAAACAAGAGGAACACAACGTGGTTCTTTCAGGTCACTGAGATTTTGGGGTTGTATGTTACAACACAATGTAGCCCAGCCATACTAATACAGATGCTGTGACTGATAAAAATGCTGTATGGGTATCTCCTTTAAAGCAGAACTATGAGACACATGTATTCTCTCATCATTACAAAAGTACACCTACAAAATGGGTTAGATAAGATCTAATACCTGTCCTCACTTTCTGCTTCCTTTATGTTAATACCCAGGATATATTCCTACTTACCCCAGTTTTCCCCATATCCTCCAACCTAAAACGTTATCTCTTTTTCTGTCAAATATATTCCATATAGAAACACATCACAGCCTATATTTAGTACAGAGGCAAACTGAATTAGTTTTGAAAATATCTGTCAAACCCAATAAACTTTGTAAAGCAGTTCATGAGATAACTGTGTTTGATCTTTGCATAACTGTAGTTTTGCTTAGTAATACTAAGTCATCCAGAAAGAAAACCAAACAGCTAATAAAATCTACTGGCTCATTCTAAAACTATAGAGTAATTTGTTTATTTAAAATACTTTATAATATTTTCCATTTCTCAGTTACATAAAAAAGAGTATCATGGTGAGAAAACGGTATTTAATATTAGTTGTGAATCCCAATGAAAACATTGAAAATGCTTAATTTATTAGTTCATGTATTTGAGCAATATTGTACAATTATTTCTAGTTACTTGAGTTCAGAAGTACACATTCTACATATATAAATTATATAAATATATATTATATTAATTATATAGCTACATATATTGGTATTTATCCATTACAGAGAATATGCATCATTGTTGCCATTATAATTATCAAGAAATTATGTATAAAATACACAACTAATGAGAACATACTGTGTAGCACAGGGGACTCTACTTAATGCACTGTGGTGACCTAAATGGGAAGGAAATCCAAAAAAGAGGGGATATATGTATATGTATAGCTGACTCATTTTGCTGTACAGTAGAGACTAACACAACATTGTAAAACAACTATACTCCAATAAAAATTACTTTAAAAAAATAAATTAAAAAGTATAATTTATTCCAGAAACCACTTAGGTTCATATGAATAGCTGTCAGTAAACTAAGAGTCCACTTTTACTTTCTGCATTTAAACTCCTCTTCCTTTGTATAGAAGAATCCATGAATTTCTTATAAAATTGCTTACAAGAAAAATATCCTGTGGTGCCTGCATGCTTTTCCTTAGAAGCAGGAAGAGAATTTATCACCTAGCTCAGACAGCAGATGTGAGTGAGTGTCTTGCAGACAACAGGGTCTGTGCTGGGGCAAAACACAAAACTTGGCTTTGATGTGTGCCTACTGCCTGGTTTGGTTTCCTACCTCTATGAAGCATCCCTTTTCCCCTCCCCGCATTTACTTTCAGGCTGCATGCTGTCCAACCAAGTCATAGCCCACTTGTCCTGTGGTATATTTGCTGTGATGCTCCAGACTGGCAGATCACTCACGGCACTGCAGGAGTGGACATATTTTTTTAAAATACTGAATCACAGAGTTCTGCACTTTCCAACACTCCACAAGCAAATCTTATGTAAGAATAGACAGATTTGGAATAAAACCTTCAAGAGTAGCAGCAACAATGAGAAGAAGAAGAAGAAGGGGGGTGGGAAGGAGAGGGGGAGAAGAAGGAGAAGAAGAAGGAGAAAATAGCTCTCAAGTGTGGAGATTTTACTACTCTGCTGGCCAGAGAAGAAGATATTTTGGTATGTTTAAATATATTTAAATATATTTTGAAAATATTTTGTGGTCTTTTAAATATCACCTAGAAGGTGCTCACCTAGCCCTCTGTGAGACTGCACCAACCATACACAAGTGCTATACGAGTGTCAGTATTTGTACTAGTGTTAGTGATATTTATTCCAGAGACAAGGAGAGTCTGCCTCACCCACTCAACCACATTCTCACATTCCATACAAAAGTGGTTCTTAAACTTATCTTCACAAGTATTACTTGGGAATCTTGTTCAACATGCAGAGTCAAGCCCAGAGGTACAAAAACTTGGATTCAGAGGGCTGGTGTGCAGACAAGAAATTTGGTGATTATCCCTTTTCTTTGAGGAAGAATGGATCTGGGAGTTACAGGACGTCATATTTCTCTCTGTTGTTATTTTGGCATCCTGGAGGATCTATAATATGTGAAATAGGATAAATAGCCTCGATGCATTGGGAGAATGAAAACCATATAATTGGGTATCAAAGAGATCTGAGTGTAAAACCCAGCTCAGCCACATTCTTAAGGTGGGAATTTAGGCAATTTTATTTCACCTTCTGAGACAGTTTCCTCATTTATAAAATAAATTTTTTAAAAAGCCAAACAAAACAAAACTATCTTGTAGATTTGTTGTAATAATTAAAGAAAATAGTCAGAGAGACAATAACAGTGCCAGCCCATGGTAGACATTTTTAAAGTTTATTTAAATGCCTGCCCATTTCTCTTGTTACTTTAAGGCTTTCCATTTTAAACCTACAGTGTTGGCTTAATTCTGATAAAACTTGCTTTCCACTTAATTCTCTTCTGAAGCAGTTCTGGAAAGATTAAAATTGGCATTTTTCCTTGCTGCATGCAATGTTGACTGTCCAGTCAATTAGCAGCCAGACTCAATAGTGCATAAATTGCTCACAGTCATGTGTTGGGTTTCCTAACCCCAAAGGTTGACTATAACTCTTCTTTTAAAATGCAACAAGAATTCTTTATGTGATGAGGTATCGGTGCTCTGTTGTTTTTCCAATGAGTGGAACTGTGATTTCCCTTCATGGATGAAACATTTTACAGAGTTATATTCTGTTTTCAGGGTGTTGTTAGAAAATAAACTATTTAAATTTTCTTTGGAGTCAGGCCCCTGACGGGTGAAGGAAGGCTAGTAATCGTGGTTATATAGGATAGTGTTTGGCTCAAGGGGATAATTGGTGTGCGAAAAGCAAGCCTTTCAGCTCCAGCTCACGAATTCTAACATACACAACGTCAGCGGTGATCAAAGATGTGAGAGACTTTATACATTCTTTTCTGGTTTCTGCTAGATGGAGGGTTTATGTCAGAAAAGCATCTCCAGAAATGACAGCCTCAGCACAGAAGACACAATTTAATTGACATGGAAGAACAGCCATCACTTCATCATTATAGGCTGCCAGCCACAATCAGGGGGAAGACAATTCCATACAAATCTCTCTGCCTTCCCAGGGACACATACCATGGAATGACCAGAGTGGCACTTGATAAAAGGGAGCAAGTGTGTGTGATCCAGCAAGTGGAAGTGAAGACTGTCTACTTAATGAAGACATCGCTTAGATAATTAACACTCAGTGTTAAATCTTAGATAATTAACACTTAATGTTAAATCATCCAACCGTGGGTCAACAGTTGTCCAGGATTTGAAGATACTTAAGTACAATTTCTTCTTCCCTTGATGCCCACCACAGTTAGGCACTTTTCTAGTCTTTGCTACCTAATTTTCTAAGAAAAGAAAATTGCTATCTAATTTCTCTTATAATGTTCTCCCCACAAATTTGGAGGACTTGTGTAATTTTGGCATTCCTGTGATTATTGATCCTAGACAACAATACCCTTGATGACAATATATCAGATAGAGCTCTTCTCCAATTGGAAATATTTTAATATTAAATATTTTAGTGTTAATATTTTAGTGTTATTTTAGTGTTAATAAGTGGTTATTATTTCATGGAAAAGACATTACAGACCCACAGGCCTGGATTTGAATCTCTACTCAATATTGTGTCTAATATATGTAGAAACTTATGCAAACTACTCAACTTTTCCATACCTGTACTTTCTTCACTTGTCAAATGGTCATAATAATGCCAATCCTATAGGGCCATTGTAAGAATTTGTAGTATCTTAAAAGACATATTTCATAAAAGATACCCAGTAAATGTCAGTTTCTTTTCTTCCATTAGTATTGATAAATGTAGAAATTACAAAAATATTTTTGCAGCTTTATCATGTAGGGATCCATTTAAATGTGTAAGACATTGCACCAGTGACTCTGAGGTTTCCTTCTTTGTAGGGATTGCAAGCCTGTCCCAAAAGAGCAGTTTCTATCAGGTGAAGGAAAATGTCTTCTCGTTGGAGAACCACAGAATACAGAGATTGAATGAAGCACGGTTAGAAAACATGGGAAAGCAGTTTGCTGGGTTAGTCAAGACTGACATTTTGTGAATGATAGGCAAAATTATAACAAGCTCTTATATTTCACAGTATATACATGTGCCATATTGGTCATTTTCTCAATAATCAAGTACATAAAAGGAACAAATTCAAATAATGATCAGTTAATTCTCTAGACAGAGTCAGGAATAAATACCTCAGGGTTGTGGGTATCTTGTAGATACCATGCTGGTACATGGTACCATTGTACCCTGTCGCGTGGCCTTAGTGAACCATTTAAATTATCTGTGACTAACATGTTAGATTAAATAAAGAATATTCTAAATCCTTTCTAGCTATAAATCTATCTGAATATTTGCTATTATTGATGGGAAATATAAAATTAATTACAATTTTGCAACTTGCTCTATCATATTTCTTTTGCTGTGGTTGACTTAAAATTAATTTATTTCATACTCTAAGCAGAAATTTACTCAAGCAGAGGTATTATAGTCAAATTGTCTTATGCTGCATTATTTACCTTGCTACTAACATTGTCTAACGATTTTCAATTTCAAAAATGCATACTATCAATAATGACAGTAGTAGAAGAACACAGCATGGTGTACCGATGCCAGGTTGATTTTAGAGCACAGTCCATAAGATTAGTGATCAACTGACAAGTAAGCCCAATAAATTTTGACAAGAAACTTATTAAGAATAAATACATTCCCCCATATTTATTCTATTCTGACTATAAGTATGTTTTTAAAGAATATAGAACATTTTCCTTGACAACATCCTTGACATTTTAGCTACTAGTTTATAAATCATATAGGAATTTGACAGTTACAATACTGAAGTGTCTGTGTAGCACATAGAAATGGACCATCCAAACCAAACTTGAAACTAAAGAAAGATAATAGTTATACGAAATAGCATTATTTTTACTTATTGGAACTTTTTTCCAGTGTATAGGAAACTTCCAGAATCAATCAGGAGAGAAACAGAACATGTTCTCTCTCAGTGACTTAGATATATTTTTCCCTTCCTTTGTGTTACGTTGTTTAGGCATTTCAATTAATTGAACACAACTTATTAATTTTAGAAAGAGGATGCTATTGGCTAACATATATTCATTCTTTAAATCAACCTGTATTAAGCCTCTATATGTAAAAGAGTCTATACTAAGCTCTAAGTATATTCCAATATAAATTAGACACAATTCCTTGACCTGAAGGAATTTTGTATCCTTATTGATGAACACATACACTGTTAATGGATTTTTAGGTTTACATTATATGGCAGATTCACCATCCATTGCCCACGCGTTGCCCATGCTCATGTACACAAATACTTCTTAAAAAATATCTCTCTAGAGTGGGGTAGAAGAGAGAGTGCTACCCCAAGACCAAGAGATTCTATGATTGTGATAAACTAGTTGTATAATCTCATTCTTGGTTGCCATTGATTTGTCTAAGTTAACCCCCTGCTTCTGTTCTAATAAAATATAAGAGAATATTTGCTGAGGAAACATGTTCCTGTTAAGTCAGAAACTATGGAGAGTCTGAGATTTTGCCTACTTTCAAGCTAAAAACTTATCTGGCCCCATTTTGATATACATTTTCTGACAGAAAAATGCAAGACCTCTGGGTCAGAGAAATAATTCATTTAATACTCATGTCAAAATGAAGCAGCCAGAAAAATACCTTGCACCAGTTCCCCACATCCCAGGTCCCACAGGGCAATACCATGAGGACCAGATGTTTACATGTATATGTGGCTGGTTGCACCACAAGAGAGGAACTCTAAAATTTGAAACTTGAAATTTACATAAGGTAGGCAATGTGCCTATGCTCCAATCAGGAAATAGAGAGAGAGAGAAGCCTTATCTTTACTCTGGAATGTGAACAGATTCTGTCTGGGAAGATAGGGGAAGGTCTCTAGGTTAATATCTTGGAATACAAACAAATGTGTCCAGATGAGAGGGAGAAGGAAGATGGCCTCTGTGAGTCTCTAGTGTTCAAGGCCTTTGCTAGTCAAACATGCCCTTTGTTTAGAAGGTCCAGACATTGCAAACATGAAATATTTATGGAGATTTGTCTCTCAACACCTTCCCAGCTTGCATAAAAAACAAAGCCTTCCAAAATGAAGGTCTCTTCTTTTCTATCTTTTTTCTGTGTAGCAATTGCACATAATCCCTGGATATTCAAACACCATTTGGTGACCACGAAGCAACAAGCATGTTGGCAAAAGTCAACACACTAGGAATGACAGAAGAGAAATATAAAAACAGTTTGAACAATTCACTACATCGCTAAGCAGTTGAATTAATGTGAGGTACCGTCTGCCTCTGCATTTAATGTTATATGAGTAAAACAAACTCTTATTTGTTTAAGGTATATGTTATTGATAATTTGAGTTTCCTGTTACTTGCAGCTGCATGCACTTCTAAATAATGTGCAGCTTGTGAAGAGATTCATGAATGAACAACCACCTCCTTTATCCTGAGTAAACCTATAGTAAAGCATAAGGAAATTCTGACTATAGTACATTTATGGAACACTTGTGATTCACATGAATTCTGTCATTCAATCCTTATAACCCTTGGAGGTATATAATTTCCCTGGTTTCACAACTGAGGCAATTTCAACTTAGCAAGAGTAGGTAAGGGGACTTGGAGGAAGAGAAAACATGTAAAGATGTGAAGTCCGTGTTTTTACCCACTCTACTATATGCAAGCATCTCCTGCCTCTGTCACAATTTACAAAAGATGTGAGTGCATCCTTCTCAAGCAGCAACCCATTCTCCAGGCTTTGTCATAACACCCCTCACTCTTAAAAAATACCTTTCTCTTTGGTATTGCCTCTACACTCACTTCTTCTCTTCTGAGTAGCATTTTAGTTACTTTGATTCACTTAGCCCTTTTGAATATTTATCACCTCCAGATAATATGTACAAAAAATATGGTCATCTTGAGGCAATGCCATAACCCAGAGGAGTTTACCATTGGTTGGAATATCAAGCTGTGGTGGATAGATGCTTTGGGTGCATCTAAATTCACAGGACACAGGCGGTCATTCTTTGACTTTGCACAGAGAAATCTATTGGTTCTTATGCACTGAGTGGAGCATTGAATAACCAAAAGGGTCAACTTGTCTCTAAATAATTGGATTTCCTACAGGAAAAAAATCTCATTACAACAAGCACCTAATCTTTATATTGTATGAAAACTTTCCAAATCCCACTGGGCCAATGGCTCATAGATTTCAAATATTTCTCAATATAACAGAATGTCAGTGAAACAAGAGAATTAATCCCCCCAAGTTATACATTGGTTAAACCAATAGAGCAGAAGATGAGGTGGATGCTGGGAATATCTTAGTTTGCTGAAATATTTGATGATTGAGGGGACACAAATGAGTAACAGAGTCAGATACCAGTGATGTTACCTGATGGCTGTCCTGGTTATCCAGCCAAATGCCATGAATCAGTTGTGTCTGGCACATTCAACTAGAACAGTGTTTGTTTTAAGGACCCTTGATACTTGTTTGTTTTGTTTTGTTTTTAATTTCCGTTAAGAACCAATGGTTTTATAAAATGCAATTAATATGATGTACTAAAAAATTAAAATTTTAAAAAATAAGACTGTACATCCCAAATTTTTAATACTAGTGTTAGTAGACAAATAATAAATGTAGAACAAATATACCATAGAGAAAAAAAATAATTTAAATACCATTAGCCTTGTTTATTTAAAGTGTGCATAAAGAAAATTAATAGATAAAAAATGCTGTTACACATAACTTTTTTTTGTTCTACAACCATAATTAATCAGAAGTCATGAATGAAGTACTAATTTCCCTCAATTAAATACACACACACATATATATATACGTATATACTTTGAATGAACACTATATATATCAATATTTCATGTGACAAATAAACTTGCTTATTGCCTTTAACCTAAATATTCTAAGTTAGATTGACAACAAAGCTATTTTTGTGATAATGTTTATAAGCTCCATTTTTTGTTGCAATTTTAAAAAAAACACTCATTCTAGAGAATTCAGTCTCACAGTGGCATATTGATGGGAGCTAGGAAAAGATTTTTAAAGCAATTTCAGTAAGCTGAAATTCATATTTAACTCTCATAGAACATAAAGCAAGTGATTCTGTGTTTTAAAAACTTGTTTTTATTTGTGTATCAGCAGCCATTTCCAGTAATTTATTCTGTAAAGTTTGGGTTAAACTTAAATTATCTTTTAATGAAAAAAAATGGCTTCTGGTTTTCATATACTTGTTAGCTACAGTTGATAAACTCATCTGAAAATATCACACACAGTAATGAGTTCCTACTGTATGCAACCACTACAGAGTTTGTGCTATAAGCATCCTACAAGGAAAGAGCTACAACACCTGAAATTGTCTATGTTTGTTCAAGGAACGAATCCACTGATCATATGTTAGATAGTAATATCAAATTCCTATAAAAGTTTCTAAACTCTTTTGTTAAAGCTTCTATTTATATTTTCAGGAGACCACTGCCAGCTCCACATCCACACTGAGAAGCACTGATCTAGAGAGATGCAATGGTCTAGCCAGAACTGACATTTCACAGAAGTGCATAATATTCAGGCTATTACATACAGCAACAATAGTCTGTATTTTCTGCAATCAGCACCTCATTTTCCATGAGAAATGTCTCTCCTTTCTTCTTACTTAATTCCACCTTATCTCTGTCTAACCCCAATTTAAACCATTTATTTTATTTGTACTAGTATCTTAAAATCTAAACTTTTAATAAGGGACCATGCATTTCAGCAGGAGAATGGGAGATTAGATCTAAAGAAATAACTGTTATTTACAGACCATGAGGTGGCAGCAGACAAGATAGGCATGATGAAGACCAGCCATTCTTTCCAACTGTGTAAAGCCATCTTCCCTTTGATGGTTGCTGCCAGGGAATGGTCCCTTTACAGTCACCCTGTAGAAGATTTAGTTTTCTAGGTGCAAGATAAGGAAACTACTTTTTCATTGTTGTTTCTTTTTCTTGGTCTATTATTCTCCCTTCCATTAACGTTGTCCTTCTAAATGCTCTAGGTGAGATGTGAGACTACTACCTATTGCAGAATTTGAGACCTTTACATCCATGACCTTTAATACAAGCTGGCTAATTGAATTCGCTGAAAGCTCCACTAAACCGGCTGTGCAAAATGAGTAGGTTCTTTTTTTATTTCTTTACCTTCAAAGTAATGGAATAAAATGGCCCACATCACCACAAGGTTTATAACACCCATGTCTTGCTCTTTTAACTACTAACAGTAGCTCTGAGCTACTCATAGCTTAACTCAAGGCAAATAGATGTACAACTCTTTGATTTTGGTACAAGTTTTATTTTGTTGTATATTTAACTCTTTGAAATAAATATTCAACCATTGTAGTGCTGGAGTACAATGTTGAGGGTCCTGGCAAATTGAAAAAGCCATATTGTCATGCACAACATTGAGACAAAGCCAAATACTCTGGCAAAGATTTGGTGTCTCCATGACCTCACACTGACAAACACAGAGTTTAACCCTTTGTAATCTTTTGTCTGACTATTGTTTTATGTGAAGTGGTGTGGGCTGAAGATGATATAATTAATCCTAATTAGCCTTGGCTTCAGAAATTAATCCCATTGGAAAGGAAGGTAGGCCAGGTTTATAGTCTCTCATAATCATTCCTTTCAGATTCCTTACATTCTGCAGCAGCTCTGTAAGCCCAACCTTTTTTTTTTTCTCTCATTTTCTGTGTTGCAAAAGTGTTCTCATACTGTTTAAAAGTTAGTCTCATTATTTGACAGAACAAACATTGCTAAAGCTAGCAAATTCTATGGCTCATGAGGAACCAGAGTGTTTTATTTCTTTTGTTCCAAGGTTAAAAATGCACTGTGAAGTAGATATTTGCATTTATTTTCAAAAACACAATCCTGGAATAAATAACTGCATATCTGTGAAGTACAGATGGGACTCCTGGCTTCAAAAGTTTCTTAAAATCCTTCTCTGGAAGCAAACAAATTGTACTTATTTTACATATTATTATTTCACACAGAGCATTGAATGAAAATACAAAGGTATTATAGTTTAATCTTTCTATATTTATTGTGTATATAATTTTAATCTTCATAAGAACAGTTGATAACTATATCAAGTAAGTACTAATTTCTGCATATTATTTATATTATTTTGTTTTAATCATAACAGGTTTACTTCATGAAAGGCTATCAGTGTCAGATATTAGAGGGCAAGTATATAGCTACTCAATTATAAAAGTAAATGAAGCATTCAAAGAACAAGTATTTCTCTTTTATGTATCAGCAAACCTACTAATCCAATGCTCATATTAAGTTCTCCATTTATCCAGAATTTCCCACCTCTAAAATACTGAGCCATATAGAAAGTAAAGCCACCTTCCTAGTATAAGAAAATGAGTGTTAAAATGAAAGAATGGCTTTCATTAGAGTAGGTCAAAAGAAGTAAACAGGAAAATTCATGGATGTACAATATTAAATCCCCCCGAGCTACAAATATATACTTTGGGACTTCAATTAAAATTATTTTATCACTATGATTCTTTAACTTTCTTCAATCAATCCCTAGTAACCATTAGCCCTAGGGAAGTTTAATCAATGTTAATGGGAGAAAAAAATTGGAACTCTAAAATAGAAATTTTATCCTTCTTCCTTCATAATTATGAAGCCAAAAATGTACTGTGGCCAAGGTGAGTAAGGGAATCCTGCATGTAGAAACATGTACAAAACTTGGTAAAATGTAATAACAGGTGATAAAGGGAAATTCATCAGAAGAGGACTCCAGTAAGCTTATGTACCAGACATCAACTCCTCCATGAAATAAAACAAGTAGAAGTAGTTAACAGTTATAACAGATATGTGCAAAGGAATGAAACTGTACTACTTTCTTACAGGATATACAAAAATAAACTCAAAATGGATTAAAGGCTTAAATGTAACACTTGAAATCATAGAACTCCTGGAAGAAAACATAGGCATTACACTCTGAAATCAGACTTAGTATTTTATTTTATTTTATTTTTGGATCTGACTCAAGGCAAAGGCAACAAAAGCAAAAATAAATAAATGGGACTACACCAAAATAAAAGTTTTTGCATGGTAAAGAAAACCATCAACAAAATGAAAAGGCAAGCTACTGAATGGGAGAATATAGTTGCAAATGATATATTTGATAGGGGGTTAATATCCAAAATATATAAAGCACTCACACAACTCAATATCAAAAAAAAAAAAAATACAGTCTAATTAAAAAATGAGCAGAAGACCTGAATAGTCATTTTTCCAAAGAAGACATACAGATGACCAAAAGACACATGAAAAGATGCTCAACATCACTAATCATCAGGGAAATGGCAATCAAAACCACAATATCAACTCACACCTGTTAGAAAGGTTATTAGGAAAAAGATAACAAAAAAACAAGAGTTGGAAAGGATGTGGAGAAAAGGGAGCTCTTACATATTTTTGTTGGGAAGGTAAACTGGCACAGCCACTATGGAAAACAGTATGGAGTTTCCTCAAAAAATTAAAAATAGAACTACCTTATGATCCAGTGATTTCACTTCCAGGTATTTACCCAAAGCAAACAAAAACACTAATTGAAAAAGATGCATGCACCCCTATGTTCATAGCAACATTATTTACAATAGCCATGATAAGGAAGCAACCTTAGTGTCTATCAATAGATGATTAATAGATAAAGAAGATGTGAGATATATATACAATGGAATATTACTCCACCATAAAAAAAGAATGAAATCTTGCCATTTGTGACAACATGGATGGATCTCAAAGATATTATTGTAACTGAAATAAGTCAGAGAAAGAAAAATATCTAATGATTTCATTTATATGTGGAATATAAAAAACAAAACAAATAAACCAACAAAACAAAACAGAGACAGACTCAGATACAGAGAACAAACTGGTGGTCACCAAAGAGGAGAGAACTTGGGCAAAATAAGTGAAGGGGATTAAGAGGTATAAACTTCCATTTGTAAAATAAATAAATCACAGGGATGTAATGTACAGCATGAAGAATATAGTCAATAATATTACAATAACTTTGCATGCTGACACATGGTTACTAGATTTATTGTGGTGATCAATGCATAATATATATAAATGTTGAATCATTATATTTTACACCTGAAACTAATATAATATTATATGCCAATTATAGTTCAATAAAAATTATATATTTTTAAATAAATTATATATACTATAAAAAGAAATTCTATCCACTGACTCATTATTTTACAAATATCTTTTTAAATTACACCAAATGGTCCAGTAAAACAATTAATAACAGGGTAATTCACTAGTTAACTAAAAATGAAAAATGCAGGTCAAGTTAAACGTATGCTTTTATTTTGTAAATAACTTGGTGAAAGACAAAAGATATTCAGGTTGGATGATAACTTTGTGAATATTAATTTGAGCACTGTCATACAGATAAGGATATTCAGGAGGTATGATAGCTAAATTTCTATGTAAGAGCTGAGGCAGACCTAGATCACAGATCTATAACTAACTCTTCTAGTCCTATTTTTTTTTCTGTCTTGCCTTCTCTTTAAATCTCTGTTCTCCAATAAATTTGAAACAATGACTAACTTATGAGCTTCCCTTTCAATCACCTCTGCTGCCTCTCAACCATGATTTAGATGCAAAAGTGAAGGAGAAAAGGAGTCAGTAAGCACTTACTGCATGCAGATATTGCACTACATTCATTCACATACTTTACATCATAAAATAATTACACCATCCTGTAAGTTATGTATATTCCAATTTTGTTTATTACTAGGGAAAATTAGACTATGTTAAATTAACATTGCCCAAAATTATAAGGGTAGTAAGTATCGCACCTAGGATTCAATTTAAGGTCTGATTGACTACAAAATGAATCAGCTTTCCACCAAAAAAAAAAAAAAGAAAGAAAGAAAAAAATAGAAAAAGGAGCTCATACATGGATCAGGCTTTGTAAATTGATCTGGAATCTGAAAAACAATTTCATGGTACTTCCAAAGACAAATGTCGTCAGTTATAAAGTAGAATTAGAGTATACTGCAACCTGACTTTATCCCATATCCCCTGTTCATAAGACCAAAAACGTCTCAGGTTGGAGGAAAGGTAGAAATTATTTGGTAAAAATTCCTAACCCAACATATATTAAAAATCATGCAAACAATTACATTTATGTCCTGTGTCTGTCTAAACTGAGTCTATGATGACTCTGTATCAATAGGAGACCCCTGGTATTTTTGCCACTTGGACACCATCATTACCCCCATCAGATTAAATCATTATATAAAAGTAATTGTCATCATATGTTTAAAACAGTGAAAAGCATAATAGCATTTGGGGTAACTGGAAAGTCATGCATGGGTGTTTCCTTTCATTGTCTCTAAGTCAAACTAGAGCAGACCACAGAGGAACTATGCTGGGATCACCAACTCTAATCTACCACAGTTTGATTCTCTTTTGGAAGTAATTTTTGAGTCTTAAAAATTATTCAGTGATTTCAAGTGCCAGTAGGTAACAATGTAAAAGTTATATCTCCAGGGCATAGAAATATCCTTCAGGTGGGTCAGATGGCTGAAGTGTGTGGTTTAAGTGCTCTTATTTTCAAAGTACATAACAGAGAAAAATAATAAATTGACTATAAATAATAAATGGAAAAGTAATTGGCTACAATCATTTCCTAGGATTTCTACATTAAAAGTTCTAAGGTTGTTAGTGTTCTGTTTATATTTTGTAGTAAGATGTTTCATCCAATAAAGTTGAAGACTGAGAAGGATACAATTAAAGACTAAAAACTGTGCAGAACATGGAAGAAGTGAAGAAGAAGCAAGTACCCCCAGTGCTTAACAAATGCAGTGGAAGATCAAGAAAAAAGTTCTATTTTATTTATAAAATCACTGACACTTTTAAAATTTATTGTGTCTTATGGTGGTATGGGCTGAATGTAAAGACAGGATCTAGTAATGTTGAAGTAAATTTATGCTTTATAGATAAATATTATTTTAAACAGAAAAAAAAAGTGAGCTCCAGAGTTATGGTCTTAAATTTTGATACAAACAAAGACCATATTTTGTCAAACAGTGATCTTCATATTTCTATCAAAGGTAAAATTTGGGGGTAAATGGAAAATGAATTTGATCTAGGATAGTATTTTAATGCAGCTATTAAAATACATTTTTCATTAGAATGATAAAAGATATACCTCAAATGTAATTTAATTAGCTGACATATGTTTAAAGCAATATCTCAGACTTGTTATTGCAGTTTTTGTTCTAACAGAAAGATTTCTGTTTTAATGGCATCTGCAGTAATAAGACTTGGATGCTAAAGATAATCTCTTAGCTTTCAAATCTTTATCTTAGCTATTTATTTTACAATTGTTACCATATTCAGTTCACAAAGTTGGTAGAGATATGCACTTTGTGTCACAAATGATTCATAAATGTTGGAGCATCTGTTACAAGAGAATGTCATTAAAATAGCCAGGAGGATAGCCCATTTTATGGGAAATGCTCTAATTTTTCAAAATTACCACTACAAGTTGTAAGGACAATATTAATTTTCATAAGGACATTGTAGGACTACTAAATTGAAGTCAAAATGTGTTGACTTTGTAGTTTTGAAGAGCATCTAAAATAAGGCTGGAAAGAGACATGCTCTTTATCTGAGCGATTTTCTGCAAACATAGGCAAAATCTATTACTCGTCCTTCCATGAAATAGTAATGGCACCCCTAAACAAGGCTGACTCATCATTAGGAGTCTGAGTTTGTATACACAGATGTGAATCTCATCTTTTGTGCCCCAGAGTTATGAGTACATACCCATTCCCTGTAGGCAACCATATACTAGTTTTAAGATTTAGTTAGTGCTTATGGTTTTTTTTTGTTTTGTTTTGTTTTTAGTGGATAAATAGAAATGGGAGCAGAGAAAGATTAAAAGACTGTGTTTCAAAATTATTCACAATTAAACCAAACTAATCATAATACATTCTAAACTTTTACTTTCTTCAGTTCAATTCAATCAATTCAAATCAAACTTATAATAATTAACTAGTGAGATATTGTACTAGGTCCTTTATTTCAGAAGAATAAACTAACTTTAAGTTATATTCAGTCAAGAGGAATAATTCTCCCAAGAAAGAAAGAAAAATAAATAAATAAATAAAAATCTTCCTTAAAAAACCACACTATACCAACTTTTATGCTTTTTATATTGTGATAAAAACAGCATAAAATTTGCCATCTTAATCATTTTTAAGTGTTCAGCACAATTTTGTTAACTGTAGTGCAACAGATCTCTAGAACTTTTTCATCATGCAAAACTGAAACTTTATACCCATTAAATGACTCCCTATTCCTTTTTCCCTCAGTCCCAGGTAACCACAATTCTGCTTTTGTTTCTGAGAGTTTGACTATTTTAGAAACCTTATGTAAGTAGAGTCATGCAATATCTGTCTTGTCTTCATTACTTTATAATGTCCTCAAGATTCATCCATGTTGTAGCATATGAAAGGATTTCGTTCTTTTTTAAGACTGAATAATATTTCATTATATATATATATATATATATATATATATATATATATAATTTGCCTTATCCATTAATCTGTTGAGGATTATTTAGGTTTCTTCCATCTCTTGGCTATTGTGAATAAAGTAGCAATGAACATGAATGTGCAAATACCTCTTCAATATCCTGTTTTCATTCTTTTTGATATATACCCAGAAGTGGGATTACTGGATCAGAGTTCTATTTTTAGTTTTTTGGTGAACTCCCATACTGGTTTCCATAGTGGTTGCACCATTTTACATTTCCCGAAAAGAATATGATTCATCTTTTCCAAAACTTGTTATTTTCTCCTTTTTTGAGAGTGGCTATCCTAACGGTATGAGGTGATATCTCATTGTGGCTTTAATTTTCATTTCCCTGAAAATTAGTGATGTTGCACATCTTTTTTCATGCTTGTTGATCATTTGCATATCTCCTTTGGAGAAAGGCAGAGTAAGTCATTTTCCCATTTTTTTAATTGAGTTAATTGTTTTTTGTTAATAATTTGTAGGAATTCTTTTTATACTCTGGATATTAACTTTTTATCAGATATATGGATTGAAATATTTTCTTCCATTCCTTCGGTTGCCTTTTCACCTTGCTGAGTGTTTCGTTTGCTACACAGAAATAGTTAAGTTTGATGCAGTCTCAATTGTCTATTTTTGTTTTTATTGCTTGTGCTTTTGGTTTCATATTCAAGAAATAATTGCCAAATACAATGTCATAAAGTTTTCCCCTATGGTTTCTTCTGGAAGTTTTATACTTTCAAGTCTTACATTTACAGCTTTAATCCATTCTGAGTTAATTTTTGTATAGGATGTAAAGTATGAGTCCAACTTTATTCTTTTGCATTTGGATGTCAAGTTTTCCAGTACCATTTGTTGAAGAGACTATTCTTTCTCCATTGTGTAGTCTTGACACCTTAGTTGAAAATCAGTTGACCATATATGTGTGGGTTAATATTCTGTTCCACTAGTCAACATACATCTTTATGCCATTAATATTGTATTTTGATTACCATAGCATTGTAATATTGGTACTATACTTTAATGTTGATTACTGTAGCTTTGTAACATTAATCAGGATAACTTTGTGATATTTAATTACTATAGCTTTGAAATCAGGATGTGCAAGGTAAAAAAAAAATGCCATTGAGATTTTGATAAGGATTACATTCAATCTGTAGATCACTCGGGATGGAATGGATATTTTAACAATATGGTCTTCCAATCCATGACCACAGGATGTCTTTCCATTTACTTCTGCCTTCTTTAGCTTTCTTCAGCAGTATTTTTTAAATTTTCAGTGTAACTTTTGTCTCCTTGGTTAGCTTTTTTATCTTTTTTGCTGCATTCCATAAGATTTGGTACACACTATATTAGCTTCATTCACCTCAACATATTTTCTAATTTCCCTATGTGTTCTTCTTTCACCCATTGCTTGTTCAAGAGTGTGTTGTTCAATTTCCACCTACTTGCAAATTTTCCAGTTTTCCTTTTACAATACCAATTAATTTCTAGTTTCATTCCATTGTGATCAGGAGAGATATTTGATATGACTTTAATCTTCATAAATAGGTTAAGACTTGTTGTGTAGTCTAATATCTAATCTATTTTGTGCCCTTGAGAAAAATGCCTATTCTGCTACAGTAGAGTGGCATGTTCTGTAAATATCTTTTAGGTCCAGTGGGTCTATGGTGTTGTTCAAGTTCTCTGTTTCCTTACTGATCTTCTGTTATGATCTGAATGTTTGTGTTCATCGCCTCCCCCCAAAAATTCATATATTGAAACCCAATGCCCAGTGTGATAGTATTTGAGAGTGAGGTCTTTGGGAGGTGATTAGGTAATGAGGGTAGAGCCCTCATGAATGGAACTAGTGCTCTTATAAAAAAGACCCCATAGGGATCCTTAGTCCTTTCCACCATGTGAGGACACAGTGAGAAATTGGCAGTCTGCAACCTGGAAGAGGGCCTTCACCAGAACTCGACCATAGTGGTATCTTGATCTTGGAGTCCCAGACCTCCAGAACTCTAAGAAATAAATTTCTGTTTCTTACAAGCTTACCTGGTCTGTGGTATTTTTAAATAGCAGTTGAAATGGACTAAGACAGAAATTTGACACTGAGAAATAAGAATGCTGTTCTAGCATGTACAAAAAAAATGTGGAAGTGGCTTTGGAATTGGGTAACGCATAGAAATTGGAAAGGTTTTGAGGTGCATGTTAGAAAAAGCTTACATTGCCATGAACAGACCACTAATAGTAACTCTAGTGAGGGTTCAGAAGGAGAAAAGGAGAGTTGTAGTGAAACCCTCTACAGAAGTAGATTCTCTAGGTAGTCATGAGTAGAAAATTGGTAGAGATATGAACAATAAAGGCCATTCTGATGAGGTCTCAGGTGGAAGTGAGAAACATATTATTGGAAACTGAAGAAAAGGTGATTCTTGTAAAGTGGCAAAGAATTTGGCTGAATTGTGTTTCTGTCCTAGTGTTGTGTGGAAGGTAATAATTACAAACAATGTATATTTGGATACTTTGCTTAGGAAATTTCTAGGCAAAGTATAGAAAAAGCTGCCTGATTACTCTTGAATGTATATACTAAAACATAGGGGAAAATAAATGAAGAGTAAGACGTGGAGATCACCTACTTCCCCACAAATACATCAGAAATACATCTACATGTGGAACAACTCCTACAGAACACCTACTGAATGCTGGCAGAAGACCTCAGACTTCCCAAAAGGCAAAAAACTCCCCATGTACCTGGGTAGGGCAAAAGAAAAAAGACAAAAGAATAGGGACAGGACCAGCACCTCGGGGAAGGAGTTGTGAAGGAGGAAAAGTTTCCACAAGCTAGGAAGCCCCTCCACTTGTGGAGACTGTGGGGGTGGCAGGGGGTAAGTATTGGAGCCACGGAGGACAGCGCAGCAATAGGATTGCAGAGAGCAAAGCAGAGAGATCCCCGCACAGAGGAAGGGTGCCGACCAACACTCATCAGCCCAAGAGGCTTGTCTGTTCATCCGCTGACCGGATGGTTGGGGGCTGTGAGCTGAGGCTCAAGCTTCGAAGTTCAGATGCCAGGGAGAGGACTGGGGTTGGCTGCATGAACACATCCTGAAGGGTCTAGTGCGCCATAGCTAGACGGGAGGGAGTCCAGGAAAAAGTCTGGAACTGCCTAAGAACCAAGAGACCATTGTTTTGGGGTGAGTGAGGAGAGTGAATTCAGAAAAACACCTAAACGAGCTCCAGATACAGGCACGAACCGCGCCTTTCAGCACAGACACCACAGGCGGGCATGAGACAATAAGGCTACTGCTGCTGTCACCAAGAAGCCTGTGTGCAAGCACAGGTCACTATTCGCACTTCCCTTCCCAGGAGCCTGTGAAGCCCGCCACTGCCAGGGTTCTGTGATCCAGGGGCAACTTCCCCAGGAGAACACATGGCGTGCCTCAGGCTGGTGTAACATCATTCTGGCCTCTGCCGCTGCAGGCTCGCCTTGCATCCATACCCCTCCACCCCCGAGCCTGAGTGAGCCAGGGCCCCCGAATCAGCTGCTCCTTTAACCCCGTCCTGTCTGAGCGGAGAACAGACGCCCTCAGGCGACCTACATGTAGAGATGGAGCCAAATCCAAAGATGAACGCCAGGAGCTGTGCAAACAAAGAAGAGAAAGGGAAATCTCTCCAGCAGCCTCGGGAGCAGCAGATTAAATCTCCACAATCAACTTGATGTACCCTGCATCTGTGGAATACCTGAATAGACAACGAATCATCCCAAAATTGACATGGTGGACTTTGTAAGCAACTGTAGACTTTGGGTTTGCTTTCTGCATCTAATTGGTTTCTGGTTTGATGTTTATCTTAACTTAATATTTAGAGCTTAATATCATTGGTAGATTTGTTTATTGACTTAGTTGCTCTCTTCCTTTTCTTTTATATGTATATATATTTTTTTCCTTTCTCTCTGTTTGTGAATGTGTATGTGTATGCTTTTTTGTGTGATTTTGTCTGTATAGCTTTGCATTTGTCATTTGTCCTAGGGTTCTATCCTTTTTTTTTGGTTATTATTTTTGTTTTATTTTTTAGTATAGTTTTTAGCACTTGTTATCATTGGTGAATTTGCTTTTTGGTTTGGATGCTCTCTTCTTTCTTTCTTTCTTTTTTCTTTATTACTTTTGAATTTTTTTATATTTAATAATTCTTTAATTTTTCATTTTAATAACTATATTTTTTTTCCTTCCTTCTTTCTTTTTTTTTTCTCCCTTTTCTTCTGAGCCATGTATCTGACAGGGTCTGGTTGCTCCGGCCCTGTGTCAGTCCTGAGCCTCTGAAGTGGGAGAGCCAAGTTCAGGACATTGGTCCACTAGAGATCTCCCGGCTCCATGTATTATCAAACAGTGAAAGCTTTCTCAGAGATGTCTATCTCAATGCCAAGATCCAGCTCCACTCAATGACCAGCAAGCTACAGTGCTCATCACCCTATGAAAAACAACTAGCAAGACAGGAACACAACCCCATCCATTAGCGGAGAGGCTGCCTAAAATCATAATAAGCTCACAGACACCACAAAACACACAACTGGAGGTGATCTTGCCTGTCAGAAAGACAAGATCCAGTCTCATCCACCAGAACACAGGCACCAGTCACCTCCACCAGGAAGCCTACACAACACACTGAACCAACATTACCCAATGGGGACAGACACCAAAAACAACAGGAATTATGAACCTGCAACCAGCAAAATGGAGACCCCAAACACAGTAAGATACGCAAAATGGGAAGAAAGAGAAACATGCAGCAGATGAAGGAGCAAGGTAAAAACCCACCAGACCAAACACATGAAAAGGAAATAGGCAGTCTACCTGAAAAGGAATTCAGAGTAATGATAGTAAAGATGATCTGAACTCTAGGAAATAGAATGGATAAAATAAAAAAAAAATGTTTAACAAGGACCTAAAAGAACTAAAGAGCAAACAAACAATGATGAACAACACAATAAATGAAATTAAAAATTCTGTAGAAAGAAACAATAGCAGAATAACTGAAGCAGAAGGACAGTTAAGTGACCTGGAAGATAAAAGAGTGGATATTACTACTGCAGAGCAGAATAAAGAAAAAAGAAAGAAAAGAATTGAGGAGAGTCTCAGAGACCTCTGGGACAACATTGAACACACCAACATTCAAATTATAGGGGTCCCAGAGGAAAAAGAGAAAAAGAAAGGGACTGAGAAAATATTTGAAGAGATTATAGTTGAAAACTTCCCTAATATGGGAAAGGAAAGAGTCAATCAAGTCCAGGAAGCACAGGAAGTCCCATACAAGATAAATCCAAGGAGAAACACTCCAAGACACATAGTAATCAAACTATCAAAAATTAAATACAAAGAAAAAAATATAAAGCAGCAAGGGAAAACCAATAAATAACATACAAGGGAGTCCCCATAAGGTTAAGAGCTGATCTTTCAGCAGAACTCTGCAATCCAGAAGGGGATGGCAGGACATATATAAAGTGATGAAAGGGAAAAACCTACAACCAAGATTATTCTACCCAACAAGGATCTCATTCAGATTTGATGGAGAAATTAAAAACTTTACAGACAAGCAAAAGCTAAGAGAATTCAGCCCCACCAAATGAGCTTTACAACAAATGATAAAGGAACTTCTCTAGGCAGGAAACACAAGAGAAGGAAAAGACCTACAATAACAAAACAAAAACAATTAAGAAAATGGTAATAGGAACATATATATCAATAACTACCTAAAATGTAAATGTAAATGCTCCAACCAAAAGACATAGACTGGATGAATATACACAAAAGCAAGACCCATATACATGCTGTCTACAAGAGACCCACTTCAGACCTAGGGACACATACAGACTGAAAGTGAGAGGATGGAAAAAGATATTCCATGCAAACGGAAATCAAAAGAAAGCTGGAGTAGTAATTCTCATATGAGACAAAATAGGCTTTAAAATCAAGACTATACAAGAGATAAAGAAGGTCACTACATAATGATCAAGGGATCAATCCAAGAAGAAGATATAACAATTGTAAATATTTATGCACCCAGCATAGGAGCACCTTAATACATAAGGCAAATGGTAACAGCCATAAAACGGGAAATTGACAATAACACAATCATAGTAGGGGACTTTAACACTCCACTTACACCAATGGACAGAACATCCAAAATGAAAATAAATAAGGAAACACAAGCTTTAAATGATACATTAAACAAGATGGACTTAAGTGATATTTATAGGACATTCCATGCAAAAACAACAGAATACACTTTTTTCTAAAGTGCTCATGGAACATTCTCCAGGACAGATCATATCTTGGGTCACAAATCAAGCCTTCATAAATTTAAGAAAATTGAAATTGTATCAAGTATCTTTTCCCACCACAATGCTAAGAGAATAGATATCAATTACAGGAAAAAATGTGTAAAGAAAAACCAAACACATGGAGGCTAAATGATACACTACTAAATCACCAGGAGATCACTGAAGAAATCAAAGAGGAAATTAAAAAAATACCTAGAACCAAATGACAATGAAAACACAACAACCCAAAACCTATGGGATGCAGCAAAAGCAGTTCTAAGAGGAAAGTTTATAGCAATACAATCCTACCTCAAGAAACAAGAAACATCTCAAGTAAACAACCTAACCTTACACCTAAAGCAATTAGAGAAAGAAGAACAAAAAAACCCCAAAATTCACAGAAGGAAAGAAATCATAAAGATCAGATTAGAAATAAATGAAAAAGAAATGAAGGAAATGATAGCAAAGATCAATAAAACTAAAAGCTGGTTCTTTGAGAAGATAAACAAAATTGGTAAACCTTTAGCCAGACTCATCAAGAGAAGAAGAGAGAAGACTCAGATCAATAAAATTAGAAATGAAAGATGAGAAGTAACAACTGACACTGCAGAAATACAAAGGATCATGAGAGATTACTACAAGCAACTATATGCCAATAACATGGACAACCTGGAAGAAATGGGCAAATTCTTAGAAAAGCACAACCTTCCCAGACTGAATCAGGAAGAAATAGAAAATATAAAGAGATCAATCACAAGCACTGGAATTGGAACTGTGATTAAAAATCTTCCAACAAACAAAAGCCCAGGACCAGATGGCTTCACAGGCGAATTCTATCAAACATTTAGAGAAGAGCTAACACCTATCCTTCTCAAACTCTTCCAAAATATAGCAGAAGGAAGAACACTCCCAAGCTCATTGTACAAGGCAACCATAACTCTGATAACAAAACCAGACAAAGATGTCACAAAATCCTCAATAAAATACTAGCAAACAGAATCCAGCAGCACATTAAAAGGATCATACACCGTGATCAAGTGGGGTTTGTCCCAGGAATGTAAGGATTCTTCAGTATACACTAATGCATCAATGTGATATACCATATTAACAAAATTGAAAGAGAAAAACAATATAATCATTTCAAAAGATGCAGAAAAAGCTTTGAAAAAAATTCAATGCCCATTTATGATAAAAACCCTCTAGAAAATTGGCCTAGAGGGAACTTACCTCAACATAATAAAGGCAATATATGACAAACCCATAGCCTAACCATTGTTCACAATGGTAAAAAACTGAAATCGTTTCCACTAAGATCAGGAACAAGACAAGGTTGTCCACTCTCACCACAGTTATTCAACATAGTTTTAGAAGTTTTACCCACAGCAATCAGAGAAGAAAAAGAAATAAAAGGAATCCAAATCAGAAAAGAAGTAAAGTTGTCACTGTTTGCAGATGACATGATACTATACATAGAGAATCATAACGATGCTACCAGAAAACTGCTAGAGCGAATCAATGAATTTGGTAAAGTAGCAGCATACAAAATTAATGCACAAGAATCTCTTGCATTCCTATAAACTAATGATGAAAAATCTGAAAGAGAAATGAAGGAAACACTCCCCTTCACCACTGCAAAACAAAGAATAAAATACCTAAGTATAAACCTACCTAAGGAGACAAAAGAACTGTATGCAGAAAACTATAAGACACTGATGAAAGAAATTAAAGATGATAAAAACAGTTGGAGAGATATACAATGTTCTTGGAATGGAAGAATCAACATTGTGAAAATGACTATACTACCCAAAGCAATCTACAGTTTCAATGTGATCCTTATCAAATAACCAATGGCGTTTTTCACAGAACTAGAACAAAAAATTTCACAATTTGTATGGAAACAAAAAAGACCCCAAATAGCAAAAGCAACCCTGAGAAAGAAAAATGGAGCTGGAGGAATCAGACTCCCTGACTTCAGACTATACTACAAACCTATAACAATCAAGACAGTATGGTACTGGCACAAAAACAGAAATATAGATCAATGGAACCAAAAAGAAATTCCAGAGATAAACCCATACACATATGGTCACCTTATCTTTGATACGGAAGGCAAGAATACACAATGGAGAAAATACAACCTCTTCAATAAGTGGTGCTGGGAAAACTGGACAGTTACATGTAAAAGAATGAAATTAGAACACTCCCTAACACCATACACAAAAATAAGCTCAAAATGGATTAAAGACCTAAATGTAAGGGCAGACACTATAAAACTCTTAGAGGAAAACATAGGTCGAACACTCTGACATACATCAGAGCAAGATGCTTTTTGACCCACCTCCCAGAGAAATGGTAATAAAAACAAAAGTAAACAATAGGACCTAATGAAACTTAAAAGATTTTGCACAGCAATGGAAACCATAAACAAGTTGAAAAGACAGCCCTCAAAATGGGAGATAATATTTGTAAACGAAGCAACTTACAATGGATTAATCTCCAATATTTACCAGCAGCCCATGCAGCTCAATATCAAAAAAACAAACAACCCAATCCAAAAATGGGAAGAAGACCTAAATAGAGATTTCTCCAAAGATATACAGATTGCCAACAAGCACATGAAAGGATGCTCAACATCACTATTCATTAGAGAAATGCAAGTCAAAACCACAATGAGGTATCACCTCACACTGGTCAGAATGGCCATCATCAAAAAATCTACAAACAGTAAATGTTGGAGAAGGTGTGGAGAAAAGTGAACCCTCTTGCACTGTTGGTGGGAATGTAAATTGATACCACCACTATGGACAACTGTATGGAGGTTCCTTAAAAATCTAAAATAGACTACCATACGACCCAGCAATCCCACTACTGGGCATATACCCTGAGAAAACTATAATTCACAAAACCTCAGTGTTCATTGCAGCTCTATTTACAATAGCCAGGACATGGAAGCAACCTAAGTGTCCATCAACAGATGAACGGATAAAGAAGATGTGGCACATATATACAATGGAATATTACTCAGCCATAAAAAGAAACCAAATTGAGTTATTTGTAGTGAGGTGGGTGGACATAGAGACTGTCATACAGAGTGAAGTAAGTCAGAAAGAGAAAAACAAATACTGTATGCTAACACATATATATGGAATCTTAAAAAAAATGGTTCTGAAGAACCTAGGGGAAGGATAGGAATAAAGAGGCAGACGTAGAGAATGGACTTAAGGACATGAGAAGGGGGAAGGTTAAGCTGAGACAAAGTAAGAGAGTGGCACGGACATATATACACTACCAAATGTAAAACAGATAGCTAGTGGGAAGCAGCTGCATAGCACAGGGAGATCAGCTCGATGCTCTGTGTCCTCCTAGAGGGCTGGGATAGGGAGGGTGAGAGGGAGACATAAGAGGGAGGGCATATAGCAATATATGTATATGTATAGCTGATTCATCTTGTTATAAAGCAGAAAATAAAACACCATTGTAAAGCAATTATACAGGCCAATAAAGATGTTAAAAAAATAATTAAGTTGAGTGGGTGAGTCAGTTAAAAATTTAACAAAAAAATCAATAGCTTTCCTATGTAGCAACAATAATAGTTTAGAAAATATAAAAGAGGAAATAATTTAGTACAGTAGCAAAAAAATTTTAAAGTAGCTGGAAAAATAAATTCTTAAATTTAAAGCAATTTTCATGAAAATTCCAGGGTTTTTTTGAAATTGGAAAATTTTATAAAGTTATCTGGAAGAATAAATATTCAAATAGAGATTAAAAATTCTGAGAAAGTAAGACTAACAAAAAAGGACTTGTCCTATGACATATTAAAATATATTATAAAATTGCATAAAAATGTAGTGAATGATTAGACTGATCAATGAAATAGAAGAAAAAGACCAGAAATGGATCCAACTTTATATAAGAATTTAATATATGGTATACATGTTGGGAAACCAGTGTGGCAAGTATGAATTGTTCAATAAATTGTATTGTGGCAGGTAACTTTTTGAAAACATTATAATCCTATGTCACATTTTATGCTAGAATAAATTCCATTTGGAGCTAAATGAAATAATCACTTGTATTGTTAAGAACTCTTAGTAAATTATAAATACAAGTAATTAAAGAAGTTCTAAAACTTATAGTTAAATATTAGTATTATTTAGGCTAATAAAGCCATTTTAGGCTTAACATCAAAGGCAGAAATCATGAAGAAAATTTCCATAGATTGTCCATTTAAAAATTATAGCAAAACAAGAAATCGTTACCCCTCTCTTCCCCCAATAACTGATCAACTGTGGGAAAAATTGGAAAATATATGAGACAAAGGTATGTTTTCTTTATAATGCAAAGAGTTCATAAATCAAGAAGGAAAAAGACAGATATTTTCCCTGACAAACATTTTCTCTCACCTCAGAGAAAAATGGTCTAAGGAGGTAAAAAGGCTATTCACATTAGAAATCAGTTAGTCATCTGAAAAACATTCAACCTTCTAATAATCAAAGACATGCACATTTACAAAAAAAGGATGCCACTTTTAATTTTTGGATAGGCACATTCTAAAAAGAACAAATCCACTCCCATGAGTGCATAGGAACTACATACTTTGAACACCACTAGGGAGAGATACTTTCCCATAGGTAATAAGCATCTATGTATAAAAATTATAGCCAGAAATTCTACTTCAAATACTTTATCCTAAGCAAATCATAGGATAAGTGAACAAAGATGTTTGCACAATATTATTGCGTAGTTTATAATAGTGAAAAATCCAATACAACTTAAGTGCTATCAGTGAGTAACTGGTTGAATAAAAGTTGGAAAGTTCATGAAATGGAATTGTAGGCAGTCATCAAAAATAAGCATGTGGGCCTATATTTAGCTGTATGAAAGATGTCCACAAAATATTCATACCAAAAGAGTAGAGTTCAAAGAAATAAAATACACACTATGTTGTTTTATGTCTGTACATAGAAAAACTCTATTATACAACAAAATTTTAATAACAGTTATTTTGAGGTAGATTATGGGTAACATCCTTCTACTTATTTTTACAGTTCTGCACTATCTGAATCTTTTGCAATGATCATTATAACCAGAAAAAAGAAAAACCAACTGTGAAGAAGGGGAGAATGAGAAGAATGAGGAGAAGAAAAGGGAGGAATTGTGAAAGGGAGGGAAAGCCATTTTCTGGGAGTTTTACCCTTGCTTCAGCTGCTTTTTTGTCTTCTGAGACTATGTTGTAAAAGCATTCTTCTCCTTCAGTTTTCTACTTTCCTCGTAATCCAACTGGAGAGGCTGTTAAACCATGTATATTTAAACCAAAATCTTGTGATTTAAGGGAAAAATGATAAATCAACCCATGATATTGATTTTGCCTAAAGAGAAAATGCAGTTCGATGGGATTACCAGCCACACAAAACACCTGTAAATCAAAATATGCCAGAATATTTATTATCTCAACTGCTTGATGTTCTACTTTAGCAAAACCTTTCCTAATGGGAAGGTTAAGATGGACATAGAGGCCACTTACTTCTTCTTCTAGATACCATATGTAATGCTTTTTTGTGCCCCTTGAAGAATTGTTTTCATTTGGTTGAGATTTAGTGTAATGCCTTCAGCTAAAAGTTGGAGACCTTTTTCATTCATTCATTCAACAAATATTTATTGAAACCTCTCCTGTGCCAGGTACTGTTCTGGAAAATTGGGACCTATCAGTGTCCAGCTTTCCTGGAACTTGCTTTCTATCCTTCTAAGAAACAGCCATATAAACATAGCTATTGGTGAGGTTATCTGCTACTTTATTCAGTATCCCATAGAGAAGTTTCTTTAAGACGTGAGAACTGGAAAAGTAGTTGAGGAATTCATGTATACTTTACTCATAAGCAAATAAAGTTTGTTTATTTGTTTGGGTTACCAGGAAGCTTAGTCTATTGTTAGCTCAACTTGAGGAATTGTGTAAGAGTTTACGTCCATCCTATTCTAATTGAAACTTTTCCTCCTTTTAGAACTCCTTATCTTCCTATTTCATCTGTATTTTCACTCGCCTTGCTTTATAAAAATTTGAGTTGTTTCACTGTATTCTAATGTATTTGTGAACTGTTTCAAATCTGAAATACCTTGTGGAACTAGAGGAACAAGATAACACCATGAGGAAACAGACAAATCCAGAATGTGGGACATTTTTCAAAACAACTGACTGTCTATTCAAAAAGCCAACATTAAGAAAAACTAAAACGTGGAAGGGACTATTCTAGTTTGACAAATGAGGGAAAAAACATAATAATCAAATGCAATAAGTGAGCCTTGATTGGATCCTGGCTCAAAAGAACGTATCTGCTATAAAAGATGATTTTTGAGGAAAGCTGAGCAAATTTGAATATGGTATGGGTAATAGATATTAGCAAGATTGTTAATTTTCTCAACCTGATAATAGTATTATGATTATGAAAGAGAATGTTCTTATTTTTAGAAGTGCATACTGCAACATGTTTGGGTGGTGTGTCTTGTCTACAACTTTGGGATGATTCTGTCAAAAAAAAGTGTTTTATTAAAAAAAAAGTGTTTTATGAACATATATATACAGATAAAGCATATATGGCAAAATGTGAATTGTTGAATTGTTGAGTCTGGGTATTAGGTAGTATTGTTGAATTAGAGTGAATACTGTAATATTCTTTCACATATTCTGTATATTTGGAAATTTTTATAATAAAAACTTGGAAAATTTTTTAAAAAGTAAAAAATAAATTAATACACTATTATAATAGTTGTATTCATTCTAACCACTTTGATGTCAGCTGACAAACAAAATCTTTGGAAAAAAATCAGTACATTGAAGTGTATTATTATTAAAGATAATAAATTTGCATTTGAGCTATTTTTCAGTAATTCTACAAATCCTATAATTTACATGTTTTAATTCACATTAACATAATATACAATCTTCAAATAAATAGTGCCATCAATTTGAAATTTCCCATTGTGTCTTGGATACTGACAACCCAGGAGGCTTACATATAGTAGATATTATTTGGTCAGTAGTAATGAGTTTACACTTCATGTCCTACATATCTTAAGCCAGTAAATATTCCAGAGTGTACAATAGCATTTTGGCAGATTCTTTTTTATTTATTTTCACTTTCTTTTACATCAAAACATATTTTTTAAAAAGTATCCACAACTTGTAAAGAAAATGTAGCCACCATGAAGTATTTTAAGATTCACCCAAGGATAATTGACTTGCTAAGGGACTATTTCTTTGTGTGACTTGTTATCTACTAGTGATTAATAAAGTCCTATATATATGAAGTTAGTTATTAACTTGTAGATTTTTTCATTAAAAATGAATGTTATCTCTGAACAAAAAAGAAAACTACTAAGGTTATGTTTTTATTGTCTTTGGGGATGTTAACCTATAAATCGTAGGAATGTCCTATAGAATAACAACATTAACACTCCTTTTCCTTTTTAAATGCCTGTGCATACACAGCTCCTCAAGTATTCTTTGAACCAGCTTTGAACATTCCTGTTAACTCTCTTTTATGAATAAAATAATTTTGGACACATTCATTTTCTACTTCTATAAGAGTCATGTTCACTCTTTAACTTTTGAAAATTAAACTTTGACTCATCATTTGAAAAACAAAAAATAATTTTAGAGAAAAAAAACTAATTCCTTAGCCACCAGCCAGAGAAGGTGATTTGAAACTAGCTTTTTCAAAGAGAGAGTGTTTAATATTCCAAGGTAGTCATAAAATCTCAGAAGGCCATCCACAATTTCTAGAATTTAAATGTAATAGTCCATGGCTGGGTGTTATCTAATGTAAGGGGCTAAGTTCCATCATTTCTATAACCATAAAAATATATTTTTCAATGAATTCTTGGTATTTGACAAATATCATCATTTAGCTGCCTGTGCTAGAGAGATTTAACTTTCAGATCATAATGCCAGTATTTTATAATAGATACTTCTTATGCTTCTTTTCCTTTAGCAAATTTTCTGAAAGAATTTTAGCCTCACAATAGATCCCATATATCAATCTAGGCCATGGCAGAATCAGACAGGTAATAGTGGTAGGTAATAAACTAAAGAAGGTAATAATCTGAGATAGGTAATACCATGGAGCTGGTGGACATTGTGTCACACATAAGTCACCTCTGTTATGTATATTATTAGATCTTCCCTTTGATGGGACCAGCCACACACATACTCAGGCTCTCAGTCAATCTACGCCAAAACAACTTTTGTAAAAACAAACAGGGCCTCATCTGAGTATCATATTGATTTAAATCAGTATTTTGTTAGTTCTCCGGACCATTTTTAAAACTTGCTTAACGTGTTGAAATGAAATGTTTGTTTTTCTCATTAAATGCAGTTGGGAGTAAATAAGTCATCTGTGAAAGTTTCAGAAGTTCAGGTATTTACAAAGTTGATAATCACACACTCTGCCTATGTACCCTATTTCTCATCTTTTATCCCATTCCAACCTGCTTTTCCCTAGAAGGTGATTTTGAGATTTAAGTTGAGGTCTGTACCTAATTCCATATTTATAAAAATTTAATTTTGGTTCTTCATGCTTGACTGCTAATAAACTTTTTTTGTACTGAGGCTGCCAAATAATCATTTCCTTATCAATTTTATTCTAAAATAAATCACATGTATTATTACAAGGTTATTGGAATATCTTAAATCCATATGAGATGGGGTGGATTTGGGAATCGGGACTTTTCATGACTTTCTGCTTCCCACTTGCCTACAATGATTTTTAAACTAATTCTTAGGGCTCTCTCTATTTACAGCATTCAATAGCCACCATTTCATTAAACCATTCATTGGATACAGGATGGGCATAAAATAGATGTCTTGTTTTTCTATTTTTCATGCACTTTTTCTGTGAGAAATTCTTCCAATTAAAAAATGTTAGGGAAGGGAAAATATTCTGGGATGTAAAATTATAAAGGATCGATTGATGTATAAAAAAACAAAAGCAATAATCAGTGACCCTGAGATTGTTGGACAAAACATTATCATCTTCATCTGCCTAATAGTGAATTTCGGGTTTTATTCAACTTCACACAATTTGGGAGTAATGTCACTCCACTTCATTTTAGGAATTAGGAATCCAGATGTGTGAGTATGTAAGATTCTTCAGTTAATGTTTTTCAAATTGCCTCTCTCAGGGAATTATTGTCAAATAAAAGGCATTACAGACACAGTAGCCTGGGTTAGTGTGTTGTAACTTCCTTATTTAATGCAATAAGATAAAAAGTACACAAAATAACTGCAGTTTTATTTAATAGCTGTACAGACTCTAAACTTTAGATGTTAGAGAATACTACTTATTCATGAAAAATTCAGTGTACAAAATGATAGCGTTATTATTGAATTTTTTTAAAAAAAGAAAGAATTTCATATGTTTTATTTAGAATAAAAAATTTCCTTTGTACATTTGAAATATGCTTAGTTTTGCAGTGACCTTGCTCAAATAAAGAGAGATTTATTCTTTGGCAGCATCTTTTCTAGAGGTCCTTTAGTCCATAAAAAAATGTTGTAATATTGTACTGGTTTCATTTCCTTAATGAATGACAAATTCCTCCATCTACCCAATTAGAAAGCATATTTTCTTTTCCTGGAAAGAACTCAAAAAATGAAATGGCTTTTTCATTGGCTTCTCCCATAGTGTGACATCCCAAATATCCCAGAGAGAAATGCTAGCTATTTAAGCAATCCTGTCATGTTTGAAAAATGAGCCTTTGCCTTAGTAACTCAAAGAAAGGGAAGGATTTGTTACCTACCGATGCTCTTTTATCTTGGTGTTTCTGTGTCATTTATCTTCTTGCTTGTCAACAGCTTTTTTTAATAGAATCCTTTTAATTACCAAATGACAATTATGGTTTGAGTGTGGAGATGTTGAAATTCTGTTACTACAAATGAGTTGAACTTTTCCTGAAAGATCCATATTAGTTCTATTTTGTACAGGCAGAAGTATGCATGTGAATTGTGCACATTAAGTGTGGTCAGAAGCAAGTTACCTAAATAAAGGATAGTAATTTTTCTACTTACCTATTCCAAATCAAGCATGTATTGAGAGTTATGCTAATGAAAAGACTAATTATCAACAAGGAACTAAACTATTAAATTGACTTCGGTCAACAAACAATATCTTTCAGTAAATGACTAATTTAGGCTATTGAGACACCTGAAGCCTTGGAAAAATAAAAGCCATGTGCAAAGCACAGCTCCACCAGCTGTTGGTTATATGGTTTTGGGCATGCTGCATACTTAAGCAATAATATTCTGTCCCTTGTACTGAATGCCACGTGGGATTCTTTGGCTAGTTATCACCACATAATAATCACATGACTGTATGTGAGACCGTGGTCTCCAAGAAGGGATGCCTAATGGTCTCTTCTGGGGAAAATGTAGAATTTGAGAGCTCAAAGGCCCTTACAAGTGAAGTGAAGGCCCCTATGACTGATTCTTCTCACTTGATTCTCTGTCCTCCACCATCCATTTCCTCACGCATGTACCTAGAGCCTCCATCCTCACAGTACCCTGAATCATTTATTCCTGGTACTTACTAAAACTTCAAAAAATTTATGTGTGATGATTATTTGATTTGTTGATTATTTGAAATATTTGTTCAAATTATTATTATTATTTGATGATTATTTGAAATATTTGTTCTCCTTGTCTGCAGGGTTATAAGCCATTCAAGAACATAGATCACATCTTTTTGTTTATTAGCATATCTTAAATACCTACCAGAGGGCTGGACACATAATAAGAATTCAATAGTACTTTTTGAGTGAGAAAGCAACTGAATGAATTACCGAATAAAAGTCAATGGCCTTTACTCAGACTTTATGATATGAAGATACTTAATGCTCATCAATATTTAATGTTCTCATAAACCACAATTCTAACCCATTTCTCATCCTACATCTCGACATTTCTTGTTTGCTTACTCTTTCTATCTGAAAGTAGATATTTACCAAAGATCTGCCTTACTCTTTATTTTACTGTCTGTCTACCCAGTTCCTTTCTGTGATATCATTCATGTCTAGAGCTTCAACTATCTCCTTTTGCTGATGATTAATGAATATTTATCTGCAGTTGAACCTCCTAGCCTAAACTGAGTTTTGGTTTATTTATTTGTACTGTGATGCATTTGGACTGGATTAGGTCCATGATGTCTTTCTCCTCTAAAACCATATCTCAAATTCAACATATCTAACACGGATTCCTTCTTAAAATGACTGTCACTTAATTTCCATTTGCTCTCACTAGCAATGCTGTTCTCCATTTGTTACCACAACTAAATCTGAGGCTCTCCTTTGACCTTATTTCTATTACTGCAGCAGCCTCTTAATTTTTCTTCTTACTTCCAGTATGCAACTCTCAACTTTCAATGACAGCCTGTTTAACCTTTAAAAAAAATAAAAGAAGAAAAAACTTGTGAATGTATTATTTTCTTGCTCAAAACATTTTACCTGCTCCAAATTTCTTGCCAACTTTACCAACACCACAGCATGGTATTCCAAATCAGCCAAAATGTGGTTTCAATCTATCTTTCTGGTCTTATCTTTTTCCTCTTATATGTATGTATCATATAATTCAGCTAATTTGTTCAGAATCATTTGTTGAACACAAGCTCTCTTCTCCACTATGATGGTTTTGTCATAATCATACCTCTTTCTAGAAAGCCATTCTCTATCCACTTGTTCATGTAGCTCTATGGTTTAAGGACATGCTTTAATTTGACCTCTTTGAAACTTTCCTTGGTAAATCCTTTCAATCAATCAAAAATTCATCTCTACCTCCTCTAGAAAATTTTGTTTAGCTCTCGAATACCTATTTCATGTATGTATAATATATCCTTGTTAATACCTAACATCTAACACTAAATTCTGTGCTCTCGTGAGCAAGAACTGCATGTCTGAATATTTTTGAAATCCCTGGCTGAGAAATCACAAGTAGATCAATCACATAGTAGACAGTCAATAGGCAGTGACTGATAAAATACATGAATGATAAATAAATGTGACTATGTGTAAGAAGAGAAGGTTCTAATTCTTATTAAAAAATTATTGGACTAAGCAACCCCAAATTTTCTTTTGAATTAGTTAAGTAATCTTGGAGAAGTCAAAGTAAATTAAATCAATTAAATAATCTTTAAAATCCAGTTCATAGTGAAATTTCTTTGAACACCTGTCAACCACGTTCAATAAGTACTAATGACTCACAACCATTAACAGAGACAAAGTTATCAGTAAGTTCTAAAGATACTGACCTCAGTTGTCTTTGATTAATGAGTCAAATAAGTAAAATGTCCAAATCATTTCTTCTCTGTTGGATAATTTTTATATTCTCCTAGACCAAGGGACTTTCTAAGTGAGTATATATCTTCACCTCACACCATCAGAGAAGACTCAGCTCTCTAGAAAATCATACTGTAAATACCTGCAAGAATGATTTGTTCAAGATTTACTAAGTTTGCTTGGCTCTCTTCAAGGTAGATGCTTGACCTTGTAAAAAACTATAATCTTAGAGCTGTTGACCAAATCTCCTTTTCCTTGGTTTGGTCTCTTCTGATAGTCCCTGATGAATCGGTGCTACACAGCTGCCCTGATATACAGATTACAATGCTCTGTTTCTCATGGTTTACCAGTCTCCCAAAGTATGGGTAAGTGCCAAACCCAATTTATTATGATTTTACAACATCAAACCACAACCATAGTAAACTCAGTGTAAAATTACCTAGCAAAATATAACCCATAATTGTATGTGCATATATTTTAATGTAATATATCTTTTTCAAACTCTAAAAGTTCTTGACTATAACACTAACACATGGACTTGCCTGAATTTCAACATCTTTCCCCAAGCTTACAAGCTGAAGGAATATCTAGAAACAGATACCTATGATGGAAGTATAACATCTTTTCTTTACCTACGTTGCTTTCAACCTAGGTGTTATATCTTTCTGGTGGGACTCCCAGAATTTGGTCTATTTTCAGACAGATAGAACTTTCTTGAACTTTACCATCTCTGACATTGAAATTCAGCAAAATATCCCAGAATCCTAAAACTACTCAAATTACAAAGTACAAAATTGAACTAAATGTTAAGCGGTTATCTATAACTCCACATATTTCTAATATAAAATAAATAAGTCCAAATTATAGAATGTGCCAATCTTTTTTAAAGATTATCTTAAAGACCCTATAGATAATCTTACATATTCATTCATGACTATACTACAGAAACTCAGGGTTTGGTGGTTGTCTGGAGAATGTGGTTATACTTCCAGAAAATTTTGAAAGGGAAAAAAAAGAGGTTTATAATTTACTAAAAAAACCCGTAATTGTTAATAAAATATTATCTGAAACTTAAAAATATGGCTAAAATTGATGTTTCTTCAATATTATACTGATGCTTGTCGAAAAGGCCCATGTACTATCTAATTATCTAGTGCAACACTGGTTGACTTACTGACTACCATCAATCAGGTCAAGACTACATAAAGTTAGACTTGTAGAAGATTAATAAGTTATAAATGGTTTTGGCTGCTAGAGATGCAAATTATTGCCATCTGATAGAAAAGATAACAATAAAGGTTATAATTGTGTCGCTCTTCAGGGCATTGACAGTTTCAGATATTATCTAGCAATCTTATTCCAGCATTATTTATTCTAGTGACTATACAGAATCTGTCTATCAAATTTTCCTCTAAATTGACTTTCTCATCCTGTTGGTTTCTTCATTAATAAATTAAATAACAGTCTAACACATGTTTTCTACATATTGGAATGTAAATTATATTGATAGTTTTTGAAATTTATACTTTAATACAGTTACTACAAAACGTTCTCTAAAATTTAGACAATTCCAATGGGGCAAGCAAGTCACATTGGAGCACTGAGTCCACCTGATCACATACTCCTTGTACACACTCCTGCCATTATTAGCCTAAAATGAAAATAATTATAGGACTCTAAAGAGATTCACATCAACTAGGCATGCTTTTGTAGGAACAGATTGTATTATCTTTGTAGTTAAGTTGTTTCTTCTCCTAAATAAATATAAGAATCAGTGAATTTTATATGAAATGAGTAGAAAGTGTGAATATTCCATCCAACAGACACACTGTTATCAGGTGATAGGAAGGAGAACCATGGTAGTTTATGAGATGATCCAGGCAGTACCTGGAATCTTCTAAGATATGTATTTAAGCTCTGGAGAGACAAATGAGAGATTCTGCACTGGTTTTAAAGTTATAATCTGTTAAAATGACATTTTAACTCTATAAAGGTATGCATAGATTTTGTTAACTAGTTAAGATAATTAGAACTACATTAGTGATGCCACTAATCACAACCCACACTTAATGGATAAATGAAAACTGATGATTGGAAAAGTTTATAAATTTGAGTGAACATAGTTTTTTATGATAAGCCTTTTTGTCTTTGTTTTGTGATTATTTCCTTTGTTTTTTTTCCTCTTCCACTTTCTTTTCTTTTCCATTTTAACTGACATAAAATTGACATATAAAATTGTAAGATATTTTCAGTGTACCTTATGATCGTTTACATCTACATTGTGAAAAGATTCCCACCATCTAATTAATTAACATATCCATCACTTCACATATTTATCTTTTTGTGTGGGGTAGGGAACATTTAAGTTCTACTCTCTTTGAAAGTTTCAGTTATATATAACACAGTGTCATCAACTATAGTCACCATGTTTTACATTAGATCCTCAACCTTTTTCATCTTATAGCTGAAAGTTTGTAGGCTTTTACCAACCTCTCTCTATTTCTCCCACCCGAAAGACCCTGGTAGTCACTTTTCTACACCCTGTTTCTATGACTTTGACTTTTTTTCCCTTTGGTTCCACATATAAGTGATATTGTGCAGTATTTGTCTTTCTCCATCCGGTTTATTTGACTTTGTATAATACCCTCAAGTTCCATTTGTGTGGTTGAAAATGACAGGCTTTCCTTCTTTCTTATGGCTGAATAATACTTCATTGTACATACATACTACATTTTCTTTAACCATTCATCTGTTGATGGACACTTAGGTTGCTTCCATATCTTGGTTATTGTAAATAATGCTGCAGTGAACATTGGAGTGCATATATCAATTCAAATTAGTGCTTTTATTTTCTTCGGGTAAATACTCAGAAGTAAGATTGCTGGATCGTATAGCAGTTCTATTTTTAATTTTTTGAAGACCCACCATACTGTTTTCCATAGTGATTATACCAATTTACATTCCCTCCAGCAGTGCACAAAGCCTCCTTTTCTCCACATCCTCACTAACACTTGTCATTTGTTGTCTTTTTTGATGACAGCCATTCTAATAGGTGTGAGGTATCTCATAGTTTTGATTTACATTTCTCTGACAATTAGTGATGTTAAGCACCTTTCCATGTACTTGTTTTTCATTTGCATGTCTTCTTTGGAAAAATGTCTATTCAGGTCTTCTGCCCACTTTTCAATCTGGTTTTTGTTGTTGTTGTTGTTGTTGGATTTTTTTATTGAGTTGTATGATCTCTTTATATATTTTGGATATGAGCCCCTTATAAGACATACATTTGCAAATATCGGAATAGAGAGCCCAGAAATAAACCCACACACATATGGCCTATTAATCTACGACAAAAGAGACAAAACTATACAAGGAAAAGACAATCTCCTCATAAGTGGTCCTTGGGAAACTGGACAACTACATGTAAGAGAATGAAATTAGAACTATCATGTCCTCTGCCCATTTTTTTTAATCAGATTGTTTGAGTTTCTTTTCTTTTGAGATGTATGAGTTATTCATATATTTGGGATAGTACTCCCTTATCAGATATATGATTTGCAAATATTTCCCCCCTTTTTCCTGTAGGTTTCCTTTCCATTTTGTTGTTGTTTTACTTTGCTGTGCAGAAGCTTTTTAGTTTAATGTAGTCCCACTTGGTTATTTTTTCATTTGTTGCCTTAGCTTTTGGTGTCAAATCCAAAAAGTCTTTACCGAGATCTATGACAAGGAGCTTACCCGCTATGTTTTCTTCTCAGAGTTTTATGGTTTCAGGTTTATGGTTCAACTCTTTAATTAATTTTGAGTTGATTTTTGTATATGGTATAAGATAGGGGTCTAGTTTCATTCTTTTGCATGTGGCTGTCCAGTTTTCCCAACACCATTTATTTCAGTTCTATATTCTTGGCTCCAATAAACCTTTTTAAAATGTAGGGGTTTTTTAATAACAAATGATTTTAGCCTCAAGGTTAATAATTTTTATTATTAATTATTATTAATAATAATAATCTTTGTAATAATTAAAACAGATCTTTTGCTACTATAAAGAAACTTCTTTGTCTTGCTTAGTAAACAGTCAGGAAAAGAACTCAAAATTATGATGACAAAATATGCAACAAGTAGATATATACATTTAATTTAAATTTTATAAGACATAAAATGTTGGAGAATTACTGAGTCTATTTGATATAATAAAATGACTAATTAATGGCTTTATTTCTCAAAGCAATGTGTCAACAATCTCCTATTTCTTTAAGATTATTTATTAACAAATATTAGGCTAGCTGGAAATGACAGACTCCACTTCAACTAAATTTCTATACAAGCAAAATTAAACAATGTTGGCAAATAACTTTTTTTTGATTCTAAGCTCAAATACATAATATATTTACTATGAATTCTTTTGTTTTTTTTCTTTTCTTGAAGAACATACTTTTTAAAACATTTTTATTTTTTACTGGATATAGTTGATTAACAATACTGTGTTAGTTTCAGATGTACAGCAAAGTGATTCAGTTATACATAAACAGAATACCAAGCTTACATATAAGTTTACTTTTTTTACATGTCTAAATAAAATATCATTTGAAAACAACTTGTGTGAAGAAATCCATACCCTTTCTTGCCTGCACTGGAAATTCCTAGTGTAAAAATCTGAGCTCTGATTCTTCTGTCCCTTTCCTAATGCTGCCTATTTATTTTATGTATAAGGCCTCTACCAACTTCAGAAAACTGTAGATGAATCATTCAGAGAAATAGAGAAGAATGAGAATCAAGTCCAACAGCACTGAAGAATTTACTGGAACAATAAGTCGAACAAGGAAGAGAGAGTTAAAACTTATCATTTCTTAGCATACGGAAATGAGGAAATCTGTATTATTAGGCACTGTGAAATCTCATTTAGAAAAAATTAATTTGTTATTTTATAGTTGAGTAAAGACTGAAGGAAGGTTTACCTTTGCATTATGCTTGGGAAAATCAACTCAGCTAGGAAAAGGATAGAATGAACAAGACTGGAAGACATTCAAGAGAAAAATCTTTTTCAAGCACATCAATAACATTCACATTTTCCTACAATAAATGCTCTGTACCAATAAGTAAAGCATCATACCAGTGACCAACTTTGCTTACCTGCTGCTTTGATGTGTAAATCATGAATCAACCACTATTAATTCATTCATTAAATCAAGACTTCAACAAGGTAACAATTTGTTGCCATATAATCCTGACCCCTTGTCTAAATAGTATGCAACTAACTTTTAAAATGGTGAAACCTAAATATAAACTCTTTTCAGTAGAGGTCCTAATAACATAAAATTTTTTGTAAGACCAGAATACGTTTTTACTATCACCTAAATAATACATCTAACTGTATAAACATTTTAAAGAATTAAAAATATAACAAGAAGGGTGAAAAAATCTGAAACTACACAACCCTGTGGCTTTAGTTATAATCCAATCATAAATATGTCCTTGCATATAGAAGTGAATAATCTGCAATTCTGAAATAAAAAGAAAAATTAAAAGCAAAATTTTTATATAAACATTTGTGACAAATCCTGATAAGTCCTGACATAAACTAGTACAGGCTCATCATTCCTTCCATTATAATATTTATACAGTTCACAGCAAAAATATTAACGTGTTTGATTATGGTGGGTTGCCCCAAGCACTTCTTGAAGGGTGAAATAACACGGTATTACCTTTCTAAAATCTAAAACTTACAGAATTTTGAAACACATCTGTTCCCAGTTATTTCAGATAAGGGATCATGAAGTGATATATGATCAGATATATAATTTTACATAATTGGATATTATTATACCTGATTCTTTTTACATTTTTATTCCTCTGGGATATTAATGCTAGTCTGAGCAATTTGTGGAAAGTCTTATCTAATATAGAAAAAATTTTTAAATTTAAATGTTATTAAAATATTTGTCCCTCTAGGATATATTTAAATCTAGTCATTGGAATTATTTTTGTCATTAATATATAATGGACAAAGAAAAAAATAACTATGAGACGTTTCCTCGATTAGAAATAAATGTGTACCCTAAGCAAATTGTAAAGATCTTGTAGCCATTCTTCAAATGAAAATCCAAGATCTCATAAAATACTTGATTATCTTTTCTTTAAAAGAAGTGGCTCAGCATAAAAATGGGCAGGGTCCAAAATAACGATGACATAAAGAGGTCTGGCAATTCAACCATCAGGTAATAATTATAAAACTTGAACAATATTCAAAGAGGTAGTTTGAAAGCAATGGAAAAATGACCACAGTGAGAAGAAACTTGAAAAGAGTTTATACCTAAAATACACTGATTTCATTAAGAATTGTGGATTTATGGCTTTTTAGCCTGGAAGCACTCCCCATTTTGCCCAGCTGTAACAGCAGAAAACTGCAGTCTTATACTTTGAAGTGGTAGATGATAAAGCTCAGGGCATCAGAGCAGAATATGAAAGGAATATTTTCTATAAGCCAGGAAACCTTAGAAAAGCTGAGGTCAAAAATTTGAATGCAACAGCCCCGAACCCCAGCTGCTTGACCCTCCCCACCCACCAGACCCCTGACTTCTCCCTGAATGTTAAAAGACTACAGATTTGCACAGGAAGCTCAGAATGCCCAGCAATAAAGCAGACGGAAAGCAAACAACAGTCAATCCTTTAAAGACAGACCTGCTCCTGGTTATATTTACAAGTTTTTTCCAGTACCCAGCACAGTGCCTGGCACAATAGTCCCCCGGTGAATATCTAATGAATGAGACCATTACCAATGTATCTAGAGAACGTGAATTCTCCTGTAAACACACAAAGGAACATGTACCAACAAAGCTATAAATAACAAGAGAAAAAAATATATGTATATATACATATATATCTGAATCACTGTGCTGTATACCTGAAACTAACGCACTATTGTAAATCAAGAATACGTTAATTAAAAAATGTAAAAAAAAAAGTAAATGAGAATGATAATAACTATGTAAGAAACAAATAACATGTACTTGAAAAAATAACATAACACCCAAACCCAGTATATAGAATTTGTTTGGGTCCACAATATTAAGACAAAGCAGTTCCCCCTCCCGGTCTTTTTTATGTACTCCACTGACTAGTTAAAGGAACAGGGACACTTGTTCTTAGAATATTTCATATTGTGAATTTGTCTGTTTGTTTCCTTATGGTATGTTTTTTACTTGTTCTTCAGTTCTAGTATTTCCTATAAATCGGAAGTGAGTTCTGAAAGATTGATTAGATTCTGGTGTTACCATTTTTTAGCATAGGAGTTGCTATATACTTCATATTACATAATATCAAGAGGATTATGTTTAGTTAGCCTACTAAAATTAAGATAAATCAGTAGCTTCATGTGAGCAAAACCTTACCCCTTCATTATAAAATTCTCATTCACATTTCACAAGTGCTTTATCCATCCATGATCAAGGCCAAAGTCAAAATGATTTTCCAATTTGAACATTTCTTTCACATTTATTAGATGAAATTGTTCTGTAAAGAAGTACTTTTCCTAATCAGTTAGACTATTTAGCCACTCTTACATGCAATTCTAATAGAAAAGCTAAGGCAAATGCTTAAGTCTTTCTCTGCAACTTTAATTGCCAAATTTCTAAGTAAAGAGTTGTTCTCCTTGCCTCTCAATTAATTTATTTGTTGTTCCATTTTTTTTCTTTGCCTATAACTCCTATACTAATCTGACATACTTATCCCATCTTTTAGTTCTACAATTAGATACTTTCAGTGATTACCTAGAGAATTTATCCAAAAGTTTCTGCAGTTATTTTGTGATTGGTTGAAACTCATTCCTAGTAGAACCCTTGGGATGGTCTCACATGAAACTCCCTGAGTTCTTAATTGCATGTTTTCCTGTGATCCTTCTAATCAAACTTAAAATTGTAACTAGATATAAAATCTTTGGTTCACATTTTCTTCCTTTGCATATCTTCTAAAAATGTTGCTCCATTAGGCTCCAGCAGAATATTTTGCTTTTGATATTTTTTTATGTTACTTGATATTTTTTTTTGCCAAAAGACCTGAAGATTTTTTAAATCTATAATGTTCAATATTTCTCAGTGTTGGCCTATCTGGGACAATATAATAAATTCCTAGCTGTATCTTGTGAATATGTACTTGTTTTATGCCACTAAATTTTGGTCTGGGCTGTTGAATAGGAATGGATATTTAAAACATGAGTTTGTACCTGAATGGGGTGCTCTTAGTATGAGAATTGAAGTAAAAGACAAACTTTTCACTTTTTAATCAGCATTTGGGGGAAGTGGAAAAGCTCTAAGACAGTCTTTCATTCCATCAAAATATTCTCAAAGAAATAAATGGGCTTAGACTAGTGTTTCTCTACCTCAGTCTTACTGACATCTTGGGATGGATAATTATTTGTTGATGGGAACTGGGTGCATTGCAGGATGTTTGGCAGAATCTTTCATTTCTACCTATTAGATGCTAGTAGCACATCCCCATTTGTGAAAACCAAAAATTTCTCCAGACAATGCCAAATGTCCTCCTCTTCTCCTCAGTTGAGGACCACTGGCCTCAGGGAAACAGGGGTGTGCCTGCAAGACACTTCGTTAAGATCTCAAAAAAATGTAAAGCAATGCCTCACATACAACCTCAGTAAAACAAAAAAGCATCTAATAATCCTAAGGATATGTCTCTTTGTCCTTTTGGCATAGGCGATACTCTTCCAAGACTTAAGTTTATTGTCTTATAGCATCTTCACAGAGAACTCAAGATCTAGAAGGACTTATAGCACACATTCATTGATATGGTTTTTGTCTAATGGAGTGGATTATAAATAGATATATTTCAGAAATATAGTGTTTTAAAGTAATTGTACCAACTTGGATTGAAAGTGATTAAAATGTAATGAAATGTAAAGTAAAGGAAATGAAAACAAGCCTTTGGATCTGCAAATTTCTTCTTGTAGCAAACAGACCAAGGAAACTACTGTTTCAAACATGAAAATGGAAGGAATAGGTAAACAAATCACAGAATTACAGGGCAGAACCAAGAGTCCAGAGGACAGAGTTAAGAACCACAGAAATCTTTACCAGGGAGCAGGACTAAACCCCAATCAAATAACTGGTAACATGTCCAGCTGGATTTCAGAATTGTTACAGAACAGTGACTTCTATGTGTCCTGGTTCTGCCCCCCTTTTCTCAGGAGTTTCTATAGCAGTTACATTCTGTCTATTCTATCATTGTATACTAGGTATATATGTGTGGCCAGAGGAAAATAGGGTCAGATAACTTATCTCCTTAGTTCATGGTTTTCAGATTGAGAGGAACTGACTCTGATGAACCTCATCTGCACCTGAACTTAATCTGTATGGCGAGAAAATTGACATCAAGTTTGAGCTAATGCCATAATGGGATATAACTTGAAAAGTGGGGGGATATTAACAAAGAGTATTTGTATTTTGCATTTGGAAGAATTTAAATAATTTGTGGCTACAATTTGATTGTGATGACTTTAAAACATGGCTGAAAATTTATTGCAATAGTTCCCATGCAAGAGTAGAGTCTAGGTTCCCTCCCCTTTAATACTGGAGAGTTTGTGACTACTTCAACCAACAGATTATAGCAGAGTAATACTATATGACATCTGAGGCTAACTTGTAAAAGACCAGGAAGTGTCTGTATTATTTGCTGAAACACTCTCTCTAGGAAACCTGAACCACCAGGTAAGGTGTTTGACTCAGAGTCCTGAGGGCTCCATGCTGGAGAGACAATGTGTAAGTGTTCCATCAAAAGTGCCAGCCAAGCCAAATTTTAAGCCATCCTTGGCAAGAATGAAGCCATGATGGTCCCTCCTGACGAGCCCATAGACTAACTGAACACTGCATAGTAGACTTTGCTGATGCCACCTGGCATCAAAAAATTAGTACGACTCAAAATTTGTGGCTCACAAAATCATGACATATAATCAAGTGGTCATATCTTATGGCCTAAGATTTGGCGGTAGTTTGTTTAGCAGCTGTAAATAATCAAAACACCATAGATTCTGTCACCTATTTGTATAGAAGAGGTTCTTTGTAGGATTTTTAACTTTGGTATATATCCCCTGGTTGGTCTGCTTGGTTTTCAGGAGGAGTTTTAAGAAAATACACAATTTATGCTGCTGTCATTTTCTTGCTCTAACCTAAGTTCTCCATTTTCCTTAAAAATTATTAATGATTTTGATAAAGATGGCATACTGTACAAATTTGTTGATGACCCAAAGCTCCATAAAAAGATCTAATGTACCATAGAACCTATATACAGAAAGAACCTGATGGAATAAAATGGTGCAATTAATCTTATGCAAAGAAACCTAAAAGAAAGAAGGAATATTAAGAAGTCATTGGTAACTTCCAGGACATCATTTTAAGAGGTGTTAGAATGGTGTTCCAGAAGCTACATCTCCATGGGAATCAAATATAAGTTTCCTGCAAACTTTGATTCTTTGATTTTAGTTATAAGCAGTTATTCATTTATTTAGCAAATACACTGAATGCTTTATAATAACAGAAAATAGATGCCAGGCAACATATTAAGTGGTTTTTGTGTGGTGTTTCATATATACAAAAACTCCCTGAGGAGTAGGCATTAGTAGCCCTATTTAAAATAAAGGTAATAGAGATAAGCTCAGGAAAGTAAAGGAACTTGCTTATACATCTGGGAAATATCTGAGCAGGGACTAAAGTAAAGTTCCATTGGACTACAAAGTTCATACTCTTCCTCTTATCCTATTCTGGCAACTAAGATAAGGTCCATGCTCTCTACAAAGTTATAGTGTTTTCTAAGGACAGATAATAAAACCAATAATTACAGTGCAGTGTAATGAATGCTAGGGCAGACTATGAAGCTTAAGTTGTGGGAGTGGAAATGATCACACCAAACTCTGTTTCTCTCAGAAAATAGTCTCAAAGGAAGTGGAGGTGATACTTGGCCAAAGAAAACTAGGTACAGGGCAGGTGGGGAGAGAGGAATGCAGAGCACAGGAGTTCAGGCAATGAACTGCAATGTGCAAAGCCACCAAGCCTGAAAAGTTTTCATTTAGGACAGTTTTAGTAAAAAGAGCTTACAAAACAGAGAGAAAGAGAGAGAGGGAGAGTGTGTGTGAGTGTGTGTGTGTGTGTGTGTGTGTGTGTGTGTGTGTGTAGTGTGTGACAGGGTTGGAGAGGAGAAGGCAATAAATAAATCTAGAGAATGAAGTCAGAATTGGCTTACAAACGGCCTTGTATACTGAAGGAAAGTGTTTGAACTTTCTCCAAAAAGCTAGGGAGAGCCAAAAAGGAATTTAACAAGTGGTCAGAGATGATGAGATGAGTATCTGGGTGCCAATATTCCCAGAAAAAAATCATCTTCGTCTCAAGCCAACTCCTGAACTAATCACTGTGACCAAGGCAATGGGCTTGGTAAGTGTGTTTTCCTGGAGCTAGAGCTGCAGGCAGACCTTTTAGAGCTGCACCGCCCACCAACGGAAATGGGCTGTTGGGATTGGTCAAGACGGACTGGTTGTTGGGAAGACAAACAATCACAACATTCAAACACATTTTCACATGACTGGATTCTGGGTTTGCATTTTAAACCTTTAAATGCCTTCAGGTGAACAAGAAAATTAACAGTCTTTTGTTGTTAAAATTATCAAAACATTGTTTCGCCCTATCATAAAAAATGGAATATTACAATTTCCCAGAAAGACATAATTCTACTAATAAGGACTCTGAAAAGACTATCAAAACAAGATGATATATTTGCTATTTTAATTTGTAAGAAACTATAAAAACCTGTAGTTATACACATATATACTTATTTATGTGCATAAATAGCTTAGTATATGTGGAAAAATCATTAAATTAAAAAAATTAATAAATGTATTCAGTGTGTTTCAAGGAAATTAAAAACATTGAAGCTAAGGATACACAGCAGTGTGCACTAAATGACTGATATATATATATATATATATATAATTAACCTACAATTATATTAAGTAATAAGTTAATTGAATTAGAATGTCATTTATTAAGCTTGTTTGGAATAAAAGTCTGCTTGACAACTGAGTAAAAACATTAAGGACTTGCCAGAGGAAATAAAAAACCCCAATACTTCTCATAGGGTTTACTGTTAGCTACAGGACACAGCAATTACATAGGTGGACTACAAATCCTTAGCTGCGCGTCTGGAGCCTGTGCTCCACAACAGGAGAGGCCACAGCAGTGAGGCCCGCGTACCGCTAAAAAAAAAAAAAAAAAGAACTGGATGAGTCTACAGCATTCTGACAAGAAAATCTTTCCCCTGAAGGAGCTCTCCTCAAAAGATTAAAAAATTGCTTGCAGCACACTCAAATATGCAAATACTATCAATTCTTTTGAGAATCAAAACATGACTCCTACACCTCTTCACAAGAAAAGAAATTCACCTTTCCAATTGAATAGTGGCCAAATCCAATTGCTTCTTAATATTTAAAGAAGTAATTAGTCAAACATGGATAAAATTTTGGATAAAAGTGACAAAATTCCAAAAACAGCATGAGGACTCACTCAACTCAAGCTGCATTTATAAGAAAGCTACCAATCAGATACGTCTACATTGAAATAGGTCTTAGGGAAATGCAGCACGCAACGCGGGACGAAAAAAAAAAAAGGATACATTTCAAATCCAAATGCGCCAGAGTAAATGTCCCAGATCTGCCTCACAGTAGTTTTGTGATCTTGGTTGCATTACATAATTTCTCTAACTCAGACTTCTCATCTATACATGGAGAGAGAAGCCCTTGCATTATACAGTTGTCATGAGTATTTAATGAGCTAATATCTTGCAGGATCTCTAATATGAGTTTAGTGAGGAATCTTATTAGTTGTGGTATACATATGTATGGATTTTATATTTCCTCCCAGCTGTATTCTATTACCTTCTACCTTCTTGCCTTTGGAAAAAGCAAGCTCCATTAATGTAATTTCAAGTTTTTTTTTTTAACTTTATCAAAAACATTTGCTATTAAAGCAGTAGTCACATCAGCATCTTCAGTGATGCTAAATTTCTCTCTTTTCATCAAATCTCCACCCTCCCACCCATCTGTGCCCCAGTGGGTGAGATTCTAATATCTCAGAGAAGTGGTCTATTTCTCTCATATATACCCCAGCCTCCTGGGGATGGTATTTGACCCCAAAGCAGAAGGGAACTTGTTGTCTATGGTGAATCCACTTTGTCATACCTGCTGACCCAGCTATATGTCAGGGAGGAATTTAGTGTGAAAGATCTGTTCCACTGGCTCCAGTAGACTCTCTCTCTGATAGACTCATCCAAACTGATCATCTAGACATTGTTCAACCCATGTAAGATTTGCTCATACTCTCTAGCCAATATCCCCAGGTGAGTTCACCACTTTACATTTCTTTGCTGCACTTTCCACTTTGCTCCAAGCTGTGTTGCTGCCATTAAACTAAAAGGCTTAATCCCATGTGTGATGGTTAATTTTATGTGTCAACTTGGCCAAGCTATGGTTCCCAGTTGTCTTGTCAAACACTTGCTGTGAAAGTACTTTTTAGATGTGATTCACATTTAAATCAGTAGACTTTGAGCAAAACAGATGTCTCTTTATAATGTTGTTGGACCCCATCCAATCAATTGAAGGTATTAAGAGAAAAAAAAAAAAACTGAGGCTTCCCCCCAAAAAGAAGAAATTATTCCTCAAGACTGCAATATTAAAACCCTGATGAGTTTTCCAGCATTCTGCTATGAGGAATTTGGACTAAAAACTGAAACATCAATGCTTACCCAAGTCTCCAGCCTGCTGGCCTGCTGTACAGATTTCATACTTGTCAGCCCCTAAATCATGTGAGCCAATTTCTTAAACTCTCTTTCTTTCTGTTTCTTGTTTTGTGTGTGTGTATAATATATATTTTATATATACATATATAGGTAAATATATATATACAGATATACTGGTATATTTATATATGTATATAAGATTTATATATATACACACACACATTTATATATACATTTTCCTCTCAGGAACTGAAAATTCAAGAGTATAAGTGTGGTACTGCCCATCTCTGCCTGGTAGTGTTCCACCATGATCTACCATACATTTTTTCTGAAACATCCCTGACACAATCTGTCTTGTAGAAGAGGCCAAGTCAATCTGTCATTGATATCAAAAACCAGGCTTGGGAATAGCATGCCTCTTCCCTCTTTTCATAATTACCAGAAAATATTACAAATCATTCTCTTGGTGCCTTCCTTCCCTTGGAAAGTGGAAGGAAGGAGAGAGTTCTCTTCTCAAGCAATCAGAGCTGTGCTTGGGGCATAGTAGGTGCTCAGTGAATATAAGCTATAATTATTCACAGGCACTACACTCCTCCAAAAACTGAGAGGTGGGGCAAGGGAGAAGAGGAAAAGTGTGTGAAGATGGGATGATGGTGGTACAGCTGGCTCTCTCTGAAGTGACACGTTTGTAAGCTTCCTGGGAAAGATGCTGGCACAATCACTTGCAGTTCTCAGAACTCAGTATGTGGGATTGCTAGCATCTTTTCTCATCAGCCAGGGTCCAACGGTCGGTTTCCAATAAAGAGGGTCTCACTCATTCACTAACACTATTATGCTACTGTCTTACTTGAAAACCAGTTTATAAGACCAGATTTAAGTGCTTGACCATCAAACACTTAAGATAATATCCTTTAATAGAAAGATTATTTGGGTTGAATTCTGAAGTGTTGGTTTTTAGTTCTGTCCATTGCCTTGGATACATTGCAGGTTGCAAGTCTTGGCTTTATTTTATAAATGAAAAAGAAGTACCTTGTAATGTTGTTGTAAGTAGCAAGCAGACGTCACACCCCCAAGGCTTTGCAAAGTACCATACAAGTGGTATGCAAAGCTTTACTCCCCTCCATCTCACTGAAGAAAAGATGAACTGTTTTGTATTGATCAAATATCATGTCTTTGACAAGTTTTATAAGTTCAGTATAGATTCCAAGCTATTCATGATCCTTCAAATCCTGTACAGTGACATCATTCTTTAGCCAGACTCAGGATGAGTAAGATCAACGTTTTGATAAATAGAATCCCCATTCAAAATGCCATAAAACAGGGCTGAATTATAGCTTGCCTCCCCTTCTCTCACAAGTACATTTGAATAACAGTCGGTACACTCCAGGAGTTGAATGGGTGACTAATTGTCATTACTTGTAAGGAGACAATTACTGTCTCTACTGAAAGTACCATAAAAAAGGAGCTACCTTAAAGAAGCAATTAAACCTTTTAGCTAAAAGTTGTCAGAAAGAACAACTTAGCATCAATTACTTAAGCTATATTGTCATTCTTCATTTTTTTAAATTTATTTATTTTTTTAATTATGACTGCGCTGGGTCTTCATCTCCGCGTGGTCTTTCTCTAGTTGCGGCGAGCGAGCGCTACTCTTCGTTGCGGTGCGCGGGCTTCTCATTGCAGTGGCTTCTCTTGCGGAGCACGGGCTCTAGGCGCACGGGCTTCAGTAGTTGTGGTTTGCGGGCTCTAGAGCGCAGGCTCAGTAGTTGTGGCGCACGGGCTTAGTTGCTCTGCGACATGTGGGATCTTACCAGACCAGGGATCGAACCCATGTCCCCTGCATTGGCAGGCGGATTCTTAACCACTGCACCACCAGGGAAGTCCCATTCTTCAAATTTTAAAAGGGCAGTGTTAAATGGTTCTGCAGTGAGTCAATTTATTGTGATTAACTCATAGCACATCAGGAGAATTGCACTAAGTTGCATTTGAAATCAACAGTTCTTTGAGGGACATTTTAAGATTTATCATCATGGAGGCTCTTGTTTGCTAACGTACTCTTTTGAATTTTTAATGTCAAATCAATGTTTCAAGTGCAATATGACTCAGAAACATATACATATGCCATGTCTTAAAACAGATTATAATCACTTTTTTGATTAAAAGAAATATAGGTCCTATTTGCTGGTAATCCATAATCCCACCTTCCTATAAAAGTAAAATGGTGTTACTTTCAGGCAAGAATAATAAATAGGCTTCTTAATATTCAAAATCAATTACCAATTCTGTAACTCACACATCTGATAAATAAAGCATATGGTGACTTCTCTCTTTAATGAAAATCACAGAGTATTAACAGTTCCAGTGCCCATGAAAAATCAAACATGAGTTGTCCCAATATCGGACTTAACAACCTTTTTTGAGACATATTAAGATATACAGTAAGGACATAACAACTGTCCTTCTAAGCTAAGTTCTATCACTATATTAAAATATGAGAAATATATTATCTTACATTTCTTCTATGGGTCTAATATTGTCCCTTTGTTCCCAACACATTAGGAAACCTTCAGTCACTTTTTATCATGTCAAAATCTCCTCCCCATGGCAACTACCCAAAACTTCTTACTAATCCAATTGAAGAACAATAATGACTTCCAGAGCTCAAGAATCCAAGTCTAAGGTAGACAGATCTTTTTACAATGCAAAGCAAGAAGACAAAGGGGTTAGCCCATCCACAGCATGTTATGGAAAACAGAAAGTTAAACTCGGAGAAATAAACACAAGCATTGAGACTACACGAAGACTGAAGAAATTAGAATTGAACTGACTTAGCATGCAAACAAGACCAGATTGGGAATCAGATGAGCAGGGTTCAGGTGAGCAAAGAAGCAAAGATGGTCTATTCACAGCCTTTGTCACAGTTCCTGGTAAATCACGGGGGCCCAATAAATATTTGATGAATGAAGAAAAATAATTAATGCATAAGTGAATCAATGGAAGTTCAACTGGCTAAAAATGTGATGGTTATTCCCAGTAAGTATTTTATTCACCTGATCATGTCATATAAACACAGAATTGGGAAAAGTGAAAGCAACAACACTAGGTTATCCCCTACTGCCTTTGGAATTACTCTTCATGAGTCTCTTTGTGACAGAACCCTGTTTTTCAGCCTCTGGTTTTAGATTCTCTTTTAGACTTTGTCAGCCAGAGTCCTGGAAGAAGCCTCTAAATATTGAAATCCGGGATGTTTAGCCTTAGTCTGTGTCCTTGATAGTCAATGTCCTACTGCATTTGTGTGGCGCCAAAATATGGCAACTTCCTTTCTGACACTTTCGACTCTGCTCTCCTCCTGACTTTTACCTGAACATCTTTCTCCTTATCTTTAATGTCCCCTCCTCCTCAATTTTGATTCAATTTCCAGAAATTCCTCCCCCCTTGCAAGACTTGGTTTATAAGGAAGATCTGGCAGGTAAGTTTCAAGAGTACGGAAGAGCTACTTCAGCCCCTTATGTTCTTCTTACCATTGAACTCTTACATTTCCCAGCTATTGAAATATGCAAATCTCCTGCCAGTTTCAGCTGCCGTTGTGAAATCCACCTGCTATTCGGCCAGTGCATACCTGTTGATTATTTTGTGATTTTCCTGTTCCCAGGTTCATCACATGCTCCTGCTGCTTCATCTTCCTCATACGCACAGGCCAACACTATACAGGTCTTGGGGCTGAGGGTAATTTGTCTCCACTCATTTTTATCTTTGAGGTTCATAATTATATGTTGTATAGAAGATAATACTTGCCAAATATGGCTGCACCAATATCTATTATTTTACATGCTCACACTACAATATGGCTTTGACACCATTCCCACCATGAAGTCGGGTCTGTGTCCTCTCTCCTTGAAACTGGACTGGCTTTTGTTGACTGAATTTTTAAGTCGAATATGGCAGAACTGTCACTACTATCTTCTGAAGCTGGGTCATAAACGACGGTACAACATTCACCTTGCTGGATAGAATACTCTTGAAGCCTTTAGCCATAATGTAGGTACATTGTCTGACTTCCCATAGGATATCATGCTCTGAGGAAACTCACACTAACTTACTTGGAGAGAGTTCATGGAAAGACCCTGACACCACATGAAGAGAGCAAGTTGCCTGACTCATCCTCAGCTGTTTCAGCATCTATCTCACTGTTCCAGTCCCAGCCACCACATGACTTCAACCTTCTGAGAGATCCAGAGCCAGAACTACCCACTTGAGCTGTTTCTAAATTTCTGCTACAGGTATCATGGGGGATAATAAAATGTTGTTGTTATTTTACACTACTTAGTTTTGGGGCAATTTGTTATGGAGCAATAGATAACTGAAACACCTTGTCCCCTAGGTTTTTTGCAAATATTGGCCATGGGTTTTTGGATTTGCTATTGAACTCCTCCAGCTAGTTTTGTTAGTTTTATGTGGAGATTTGGAAAAGTTGTAAGACTATGCTACCACAGGCGCTCTCTTCCCAGAATCCCCATCAGAGAATTTTTAAGTTGTTAAGGTGACACTGATTTCCAGCCAGATTTGAGAACCACTTGCTTACATAAGCTGGCTCTCATATCTAACTCTCAATTCTTGGATTCAGATTTAAATCTGGGATTTCCTCTTGGTTTACATGGCCCAGTCTGTCTCCCATGCATCGTGAAGTGAGAGAAATTGAACTGATGAGCTGTACAGTAGATTCTACGCACCTCCTTGCAGTGCTTCTGTAAGTTTAGCTGCTGAGAATTTGATTGGTACTTGGCATAATTTCTGTGGGCAGTGACAGGCCTCTTCTAGTCAATTTTCTTCCCATTGTTTTGTAGTTGATGGAGATCCCAAGTGAATTAATTGGGGGAAAATCCCATAAATGATAATATAAACATTTCTCTTAAATGAACATATTTAGAGTGGAGTGCTTCCTGTTTATTTAAAATTATTCCACCATTTATAAGTCACATTGATGTGATAAATGAGTTCTCTTGTGCAGAATGTATCTAGGTCCAAAAAAGACAATAGTTAGGAGAAATTGTCATATCTTGTAACTCTATCAGGTATGATCATTTGGATTTTTCTTCCCCTAAATATTCACTTCTCTCCTTTTCTCATCATGGATCAGGTATGCTTTATCATATTACTTATGTTAAGTCTGATACTATGACTACTTTAGCCAATGGAATGTTACTAGACATGGCATGAACAGAGGCCTTACAGAGCTCTGGTTGCATTTGCCACTCCCGTGAACCCCATAAGCAGAGCCTACACCAGATGATCATTACCCCTTAAACCTGGGCCCAGAACAAACACCTGTGTAGCAGGCCTGACTCAACCTGCTGCTTGGATCCAAACCCAGCCAGCCCACATCTTGAAGCTGAGCCACCCATCCTAGATCAGCCAAACTGCAGTTCCTCTGCAGAGCTGTCAGCATAATAAGTGTTTGGGGAAAACACTTGAGTGTTTGCATAATTTGTTACTGAATGTTGTTGTGGCAGCATTTGACCAAGATACCAGGTATAGTCAAATCATACTTAATTGGATATAGACCAAACCAGCAAACTACAGCTGGCAAGTCAAATCCAGCCTGATGACAGTTTTGTTTTGTTTTGTTTTGTTTGTGTGTGTGTGTGTGACCTCTCCTGTTGCGGAGCACAGGCTCCGGACGTGCAGGCTCAGCAGCCATGGCTCACGGGCCCAGCCGCCCCGTGGCATGTGGGATCTTCCCGGACCGGGGCACGAACCCGTGTCCCCTGCATCAGCAGGCGGACTCTCAACCACTGCGCCACCAGGGAAGCCCAACAGTTTTTATAAATAGTCTTATTTTTGTATTGTCTATGGCTGCTTTTGTGCTTCAGTAGCAAAGTAGAGTAATTGTGACAGAGAGTATAGTCCACAAAACCTAAACTATTTACTGTCTGGCTCTTTACAGAAAATGTTGGTTAACCAAACCTAGAAGAATCATTCCTCCCTGTACCTACATTCTTTGCTTTCTGACTTTGCAGTTCTTACCACTAAAGGTAAGGAGAATATTTCTTTGCCCCTTGACTTTGGCCATGTGACTTGCTTTTGCCAATAAAATGAAGAGTGAGTGACTGGTACCAGAAGTGTCCATTCTGAGCCTAGAGCATAAGAGCCTTGCATCTTTCTTTTTGTCCTCTTGTTTGGCCATCATCATAGCCAGCTAGCCTGTTGATCCAAGGGAGAGGGCAAGAGACACATGTAGTAAAGCTGCCCCAGTTAAGGTACACGTTAGATCAACTGACCACCCATTCCACCAAGACTCAGAAGAGTGAGACAAACAAATGTAAGGTGTGTCGTACAGCTTCATCAGGGTCACAGTTAACCGATTGTACTCGGCAAAATTTTAAGATGGCTTCTAAGATTTCTCACACCCTCCTATACGCGCACTGCTTACTTCCAGACTCTGAATATGATTAATTTTATTTCTACAGTTAGATTATATTATATGGTACAGTTGTCTTTAAGAAAGGGGAGTTATGTGGGTAGGATTAACCTAATCATATGAGCCCTTTAAATCTGGATCTAGAAGTAAGAGAATGGCAGAAGTCAGAGATTTGAAACATGAGAAGGATCTGATACTCTGCTGCTGGCTTGAAGATGGAGGGAGCCAGGTGGTAAGAAATGCAGGTGGTCTCTAGGAGACGAAAGTGGTCCCCTGGCTGACAGCCAACAAGGAAGCAGGAACTTCAGTCTTGGAACCACAAAGAACTGGACTCTGCCAACAACCTGAATGAGCTTAGAAGCAAATTTTTTGCCAGAGCCTTAGGATGAGAATTCAGCCAAGATGACACCTTGATTTCAACTTTGTGATATCCTGAGCCCATAGTAAACACCCAACTATTTATATTATTTTTAATCACATCATTAGTAGCTTGTAATCCAATCCAATCATCAGTGTTGAAGCAGACAGACAATGAAGCAATGATAAACTCTAGAATATCCAATAAATGTTTGATGAACTAGTTAGTTAATTAATGCATCTGGGAACTGGAAAGTGGGTCTGAGCCTGCAAGAAGCAATAATTTCTTCCTCTGAGGAGGAAAACGGATGAAGCACCTAGAATCTAGCCTATGGTTATGGAAATGAGAATATTATTTGATGATGTATTTAGACTCCAAACTCTGGACAATTGTAATTGTGAACTTCAACATAACTATATCTCTCATATAATACATCTCAATTAATATTTATTCAATAATAAGAAGACTGGAGTACAGTGGAAAAGTTTATTTCCACTATTTTATTTATAAGACAGTGCTATGGGTTAAATTTTATACCACTCAAATTTCATGTTATTTAAAGTCCTAAGGACTTCAGAATGTAACTATATTTGGAGACAGGAATTTTAAAGGGCCATTGAGTTAAAAATAAGGTCATTAGCATGGCACTAATTCAAAATGGCTTGTGTTCTCTAAAGAGGAGGAGACTAGGACACATATATACACACTGAAGGAAGACCATGTGACCACGGAAGGAGAAGGTGATTGTCTGCAAACCAAAGAGAGAGGTCTTGGAAGAAATCAACCTAGCTGACACCTCAATCTCAGACTTCTAGTCTCCAGAACTGGGAAGAAACAAATTTCTGTTATTCAAACTGCCTGTTTAAGCCACCTGGTCCATGGAATTCAGTTTTAAGCAGCCCTAGCAAACTATACAGATTCAATTTAAGTGTATATTAGTCTTATTTGGGGAATTTTTCACCTAAAAAAAACATAAACAGCTTTCTATTCTAATGGTAATGCCTAAGTGATCCTTCCCAAGAGCTCTGCTTTAGAATGTTGTCTCTTATATTCCAACTTGAATATGCCAGAATGGTAAAACTCTCCTAAAGAAATTTTCAATCTCTTATGTTTAGAGCCATATAACAACTCTGCTGAATATGGCCTAGCATAAGAGTTCACAGACTACATTAGATATGCAAAATAATGCTTTATCCATTTAAATATATGCATGCATATATTACAGTGAATATTAAAAATGGAGCTTACTAGTTATGCATTAAGCTAATGGTTTTCATCATTTTTACACAATAGCCATAAAAAATATTTTTTCCAATCCAAGTGTCATATAATTAGCATATAATATTTGTGATCAGTTCCCTTTGTGTTCCTTTACTGAACTGATTTGCCATCTGCTAGCTCACTAAAAAATAATCCACGCTTTCAGCCAGCCTACACTGTGCTTTTGTCTTGCCATCACTTTGAAATACTGATAGTACAAATATTATATATATATATATTTTTTAGCATCTTTATTAGAGTATAATTTATTTATTAGAGTATAATTGCTTTACAATGGTGGCTTTATAACAAAGTGAATCAGCTATAGATACACATATATCCCCTTATAGATATACATATATCCCCATATCTCCTCCCTCTTGCATCTCCCTCCCATCCTCCCTATCCCACCCTTCTAGGTGGTCACAGAGCACCTAGCTGGTCTCCCTGTGCTATGCTGCTGCTTCACACTAGCTATCTATTTAACATTGGAGAGTATATATAAGTCCATGCCACTCTCTCACTTCGTCCCAGCTTACCCTTCCCCCTCACCATGTCCTCAAGTCCATTCTCTACATCTGCGTCTTTATTCCTGTCCTGCTCCTAAGTTCTTCATAACCATTTTTTTTTGATTCCATATATATGTGTTAGCATACGGTATTTGTTTTTCTCTTTCTGACTTGCTTCACTATGTATCACACACTCTAGGTCCATCCACATCACTACGAATAACTCAGTTTGTTTTTTTTATTGCTGAGTAATATTCCATTATATATATGTGCTACATCTTCTTTATCCATTCATCTGTCAATGAACACTTAGGTTGCTTCTATGTCCTGGCTATTGTAAATAGAGCTGCAATGAAGATTGTGGTACATGACTCTTTTTAAATCATGGTTTTCTCAGGTTATATGCCCAGTAGTGGGATTGATGGGTCATACGGTAGTTCTATTTTTAGTTTCTTAAGGAACCTCCATACTGTTCTCCATAGTGGCGCTATCAATTTACATTCCCACCACAGTGCAAGAGGGTTCCCTTTTCTCCACACCCTCTCCAGCATTTATTGTTTGTAGATCTTTTGATGATGGCCATTCTGACTGGTGTGAGGTGATACCTCATTGTAGATTTCATTTGCATTTCTCTAATGATTAGTAATTCTTTCATGCGTTTGTTGGCAATCTGTATATCTTCTTTGGAGAAATGTCTATTTAGGTTTTCTGCCCATTTTTGTATTGGGCTGTTTGTTTTTTTGATATTGAGCTGCATGAGCTGCTTGTAAATTTTGGAGATTAATCCTTTGTCAGTTGCTTCATTTGCAAATAATTTCTACCATTCTGAGAGTTGTCTTTTGTCTTGTTTATGTTTTCCTTGGCTATGCAAAAGCTTTTAAGTTTCATTAGGTCCCGTTTGTTTATTTCAGTTTTTATTTACATTTCTCTAGGAGGTGTGTCAAAAAGGATCTTGCTGTGATTTATGTCATAGTGTATTCTTCCTATGTTTTCCTCTAAGAGTTTTATAGTGTTTGGCCTTACATTTAGGTCTCTAATTCATTTTGAGTTTATTTTGGGGTATGGTGTTAGGGAGAGTTCTAATTTCATTCTTTCACATGTAGCTGTCCAGTTTTCGCAGCACCACTTATTGAAGAGGCTGCCTTTCCTCTATTGTATATTTTTGCCTCCTTTATCAAAAATAAGGTGACCATATGTGCATGGGTTTATCTCTGGGCTTTCTATCCTATTCCATTGATCCATGTTTCTGTTTTGTGCCAGTACCATACTGTCTTGATTACTGTAGCTTTGTAGTATAGTCTGAAGTCCAGGAGCCTGATTCCTCCAGCTCCATTTTTCTTTCTCAAGATTGCTTTGGCTATTCAGGGTCTTTGTGTTTCCCTACGAATTGTGAGATTTTTTTGTTCTAGTTCTGTGAAAAATGCCTTCGGTAGTTTGATAGGGATTGCATTGAATCTGTAGATTGCTTTTTGTGGTGTAGTCATTTTCACAATGTTGATTCTTCCAATCCAAGAACATGGTATATCTCTCCATCTGTGTGTATCATCTTTAATTTCTTTCATCAGTGTCTTACAGTTTTCTGCATACAGGTCTTTTGTCTCCTTAGGTAGTTTTATTCCTAGGTATTTTTTCTTTTTGTTGACATGGTAAATGGGAGTGTTTCCTCAATTTCTCTTTCAGAATTTTCATCCTTAGTATATAGGAATGCAGGAGATTTCTGTGCATTAATTTTGTATCCTGCTACTCTACCAAATTCATTGATTAGCTCTAGTAGTTTTCTGGTAGCAAGTTTAGGATTCTCTATGTAAAGTATCATGTCATCTGCAAACAGTGACAGCTTTACTTCTTTTTCCCATTTGGATTCCATTTATTTATTTTTCTTCTTTAATTTCTGTGGCTAAAACTTCCAAAACTATGTTGAATAATAGTGGTGAGAGTGGGAAAACTTGTCTTGTTCCTGACCTTAGTGGAAATGATTTCAGTTTTTCACCATTGAGAATGATGTTGGCTATAGGTTTGTCATATATGGCCTTTATTATGTTGACATAAGTTCCCTCTTGCCTACTTTCTGGAGGGTTACCATATATGGGTGTTGAATTTTGTCAAAAGCTTTTTCTGCATCTATTGAGATGATCATGTGGTTTTTCCTCTTCAATTTGTTAATATGTTTTATCACATTGATTGATTTGCATATGTTGAAGAATCCTTGCATTCCTGGGATAAACCCCACTTGATCATGGTTATGATCTTTTTAATGTGCTGTTGAATTCTGTTTGCTAGTATTTTGTTGAGGATTTTTACATCTATGTTCATCAGTGTTACTGGCCTGTAGTTTTCTTTCTTTGTGACATCTTTGTCTGATTTTGGTGTCAGGGTGATGATGGCCTTGTAGAATGAGTTTGGGAGTGTTCCTCCTTCTGCTATATACTGGAAGAGTTTGAGAAGGATAGGTGTTAGCTCTTCTCTAAATGTTTGATAGAAATTGCCTGTGAAGCCATCTGGTCCTGGCCTTTGTTTATTGGAAGATTTTTAATCACAGTTTCAATTTCAGTGCTTGTGATTGGTCTGTGTATATTTTCTATTTCTTCCTGGTTCAGTCTCGGAAGGTTGTGCTTTTCTAAGAATTTGTCCATTTCTTCCAGGTTGACCATGTTATTGGCATATAGTTGCTTGTAGTAATCTCTCATGATCCTTTGTATTTCGGCAGTGTCAGTTGTTACTTCTCCTTTTTCATTTCTAATTCAATTGATTTGAGTCTTCTCCCTTTTTTTCTTGATGAGTCTGACTAATGGTTTATCAGTTTTGTTTATCTTCTCAAAGAAACACTTTTAGTTTTATTAATCTTTGCTCTCATTTCCTTCATTTCTTTTTCATTTATTTCTGATCTGACATTTAGAATTTTCTTAAATTTACCAAGGCTTGATTTGTGACCCAAGATATGATCTATCCTGGAGAATGTTCCATGAGCACTTGAGAAGAAAGTGTATTCTGTTGTTTTTGGATGGAATATCCTATAAACATCAATTAAGTCCATCTTGTTTAATATATCATTTAAAGCTTGTGTTTCCTTCTTAATTTTCTGTCATGATGATCTTTCATTTGGTGAAAGTGGGGTGTTAAACTCCCCTACTATGATTGTGTTATTGTCAATTTCCCATTTTATGGCTGTTAGCATTTGCCTTTTGTATTGTAGTGCTCCTATGTTGGATGCATAAATACTTACAAATGTTATATCTTCTTCTTGGATTGATCCCTTGATCATTATGTCGTCACCTTCTTTGTCTCGTGATAGCCTTGATTTTAAAGCCTATTTTGTCTGATATGAGAATTGCTACTCTAGCTTTCTTTTTATTTCCATTTGCATAGAATATCTTTTTCCATCCCCTCACTTTTAGTCTTTATGTGTCCCTAGGTCTGAAGTGGGTCTCTTGTAGACAGCATATATACATGTCTTGTTTTTGTATACATTCAGCCAGTCTATGTCTTTTGGTTGGAGCATTTAATCCAGTTACATTTTAAGTAGTTATCGATATGTATGTTCCTATTCCCATTTTCTTAATTGTTTTTGGTTTGTTATTGTAGGTCTTTTCCTTCTCTTGTGTTTCCTGCCTAGAGAAGTTCCTTTATCATTTGTTGTAAAGCTCATTTGGTGGGGCTGAATTCTCTTAGCTTTTGCTTGTCTGTAAAGTTTTTAATTTCTCCATCAAATCTGAATGGGATCCTTCCTGGGTAAAGTAATCTTGGTTGTAGATTTTTCCCTTTCATCCCTTTAAGTATGTCTTGCCATTCCCTTCTGCCTTGCAGTTTTCTGCTGAAAGATCAGCTCTTAACCTTATGGGGATTCCCTTGTATGTTATTTCTTGTTTTTCCCTTGTTGCTTTTAATATTTTTTCTTTGTATTTAATTTTTGATAGTTTGATTACTATGTGTCTTGGCATGTTTCTCCTCAGATTTATTCTGTATGGGACTCTCTGCACTTCCTGGACATAGTTGACTATTTCCTTTCCCATATTAGGGAAGTTTTCAAATATAATCTCTTCAAATATTTTCTCAGTCCCTTTCTTTTTCTCTTTTTCTTCTGGGACTCCTATAATTTGAATATTGGTACATTTAATGTTTTCCCAGTGGTCTCTGACACAGTCCTCAATTCTTTTAATTCTTTATTCTTTATTCTGCTCTGCAGTAGTTATTTCCACTATTTTACCTTCCAGGTCACTTATCCATTCTTCTGCCTCAGCTATTCTGCTATTGATTCCTTCTAGAGAATTTTTAATTTCATTTATTGTGTTGTTCATCATTGCTTGCTCTTTAATTCTTCTAGGAACTTGTTAAATGTTTCTTGTATTTTCTCCATTCTGTTTCCAAGAGTTTGGATCATCTTTACTATAATTACTCTGAATTCTTTTTCAGTTAGACTGCCTATTTTCTCCTCATTTGTTTGGTCTGGTGGGTTTTTACCTTGCTCCTTCATCTGCTGTGTGTTTCTCTGTCTTCTCATTTTGCTTAACTTAGTGTGTTTGGGGTCTCCTTTTCACAGGCTGCAAGCTCGTAGTTCCCGTTGTTTTTGGTGTCTGTCCCCAGTGGCTATGGTTGCTTCAGTGTGTTGTGTAGGCTTCCTGGTGGAGGGGTCTGGTGCCTGTGTTCTGGTGGATGAGGCTGGATCTTGTGTTTCTGGTCATCTGGACTCAATCTGGTGGTGTGTTTTGGCATGTCTGTGACCTTATTACAATTTTAGGTAGCCTCTCTGCTAATGGGTGGGGTTGTGTTCCTGTCTTGCTAGTTGTTTGGCATAGATTGTACAGCACTGTAGCTTGCTGGCTGTTGAGTGTAGCTGGGTCTTAGCATTGAGATGGAGATCTCTGGGAGAGCTTTTGCCGTTTGAGACATCTCTGGTGGACCAATATCCTGAACTCAGCTCTCCCACCTCAGAGGCACAGTCCTGACACCTGGCCAGAGCACCAAGACCCTGTCAGCCACACGGCTCAGAAGAAAAGGGAGGAAAAAAAGAAAGAAAGAAAAATAAGTAAAATAAATAAAGTTACTAAAATAAAAAATAAATTATTAAAAATAAAATAATTAAAAAGTAATAAGAATAAGAAAGAAAGAAGAGAGCAACCAAACCAAAAAACATATCTACCAATGATAACAAGCATTAAAAACTATACAAAAACAAAAAACAGGACAAACAGAACCCTAGGACAAATGGTAAAAGCAAAGCTATATAGTCAAAATCACACAAAGAAGCTTACACATGCACACTCACAAAAAGAAATAAAGAGAAAAATATATATATATATAGAAGGAAGACAGCAACCAAATCAATAAACAAATCTTCCAATGATAATAAACTCTAAATACTAAACCAAGATAAACTTAAGACCAGAAACAAATTAGATGCAGAGAGCAAACCCCAAGTCTACAGTTGCTCCCAAAGTCCACTGCCTCAATTTTGGCATGATTCATTGTCTATTCAGGTATTCCACAGATGCAGGGTACATCAAGTTGATTGTGGAGATTTAATCTGCTGCTCCTGAGGCTGCTGGGAGAGATTTCCCTTTCTCTTTTTTGTTCACACAGCTCCTGGGACTCAGCTTTGGATTTGGTCCTGCCTCTGTGAGTAGGTTGCCTGAAGCCATCTGTTCTTTGCTCAGACAGGATGGGGTTAAAGGAGCGGCTGATTCAAGAGTTTGGCTCACTCAGGCCTTGGGGAGGGAGGAGTACGGAATGCGGGGCGAGCCTGAGGTGGCAGAGGGCAGCATGACGTTGCACCAGCCTGAGGCGCGCCGTGTGTTCTCCCTGGGAAATTGTCCCTGGATCATGGGAGCCTGGCAGTGGCGGGCTGCACAGGCTCCCGGGAGGGGAGATGTGGACAGTGACATGTGCTCGCACACAGGTTTCTTGGTGGCTGCAGTAGCAGCCTTAAAGTGTCATGCCCGTCCTGGGGTCCGTGCTGATAGCCACGGCTCACGCCCATCTCTGGAGCTCTTTTAGGCGTGCTCTGAATCCTCTCTCCTCGCACACCCAGAAACAATGGTCTCTTGCCTCTTAGGCAGGTCCAGATATTTTCCTGGCCTCCCTCCCGGCTAGCTGTGGCACACTAGCCCCTTCAGGCTGTGTTCACGCAGCCAATCCCAGTCCTCTCCCTGGGGTCTGACCTCCGAAGCCTGAGCCTTAGCTCCCAGCCCCCAGCTGCCCCGGCGGGTGAGCAGACAAGCCTCTCGTGCTGGTGAGTCCTGGTCGGCAGGGACCCTTTGTGCAGGAATCTCCCAGCTTTGCCTTCTGCACCCCTGTTGCTGTGCTCTCCTCCGTGGCTCTGAGGCTTCTCCCCTGCCCACCCACCATCCCCGCCAGTAAGGGGCTTCCTAGTGTGTGGAAACATTTCCTCCCTCACAGCTCCCTCCCAGAGGTGCAGGTCCTGTCCCTATTCTTTTGTCTCTTTTTTCTTTTGCCCTAGCCAGGTACGTGGGAGGTTTCTTGCCTTTTGGGAGGTCTGAGGTCTGCCAGCGTTCAGTAGGTGTTCTGTAGGAGCTGTTCCATGTGTAGATGTATTTCTGATGTATTTGTGGGGAGGAAGGTGATCTCCACTTCTTACACCTCTGCCATCTTGAAGGTCTCTCCCAAATATTATATCTTGAATGCCATTGAATCAATCATTATGCAATGGCCCAGGCATTTGCCAGGTTTGAGGCATTTTACCAAATTTCTTGATAACTGGAAATACACAACTTTGTGTCCAACTCAATCTGATTCTTCGGTGCATGAGTCAGTGTTTATTGACATACTCAAGATCAAGGCTGAGAAGGAACATGTCAGACTTGAAGCAAACTCCTCCATTTAAGTCTATAAACAACAGTGAGGCACATAAGGAAGGTCAGAAAGCTGAAGCTCAGGAAATAAGGAGAATGAGTAAAAGGCTGGGACGAGAATACACCGATGTTCAATAGCAACATACACACACATCTTTGCTTTTCTGTGCCTCAAGCTACATGTCTACAAAATTAGAGATGTAGAGATGTTGGACTGAGATCCCAGCCAGTCAAATGTTGGAGGTTTTCAGCATTTAGAGAATGGGAGAGTGTCAAAATAAAAAATGCATGTACTGGGCTTCCCTGGTGGCACAGTGATTGAGAATCCATCTGCCAATGCCGGGGACACGGGTTCGACCCCTGGTCTGGGAAGATCCCACCTGCCATAGAACAACTAAGCCCATGAGCCACCACTACTGAGCCCGCATGGTGCAACTACTGAAACCTGCGTTCCTAGAGCCCGTGCTCCACAGCAAGAGAAGCCACCACAATGAGAAGCCTGCACACCTCAACAAAGATTAGCCCCCACTTGCCACAACTAGATAAAACCACGCAGCAATGACAACTCAACACAGCCAAAAATAAATAAATAAAATAAATTTATAAAATTTTTGTTAAAAATTTTTTATTTAAAAAAATTGCAGATACTTTTCTGATTATGACCCAATACCTGGATTGCCTATGATAGCATATTTGTTAAAGCCAGGCCCCTTAGGATCAGGCAGACCTGTGTTCAAATCCTGACTCTGTTATTCTGTTACTGATTTTGGACAAGTTACCAGCATCTCTCAGCTGCAAGTTCCTCATCATGAGAATGATAATAGTCCATGCATGTTTCATAGTAAATATCTTTTTAATATTAAATTACATAATACACTTAAGTCCTTGTAAATATGTGTGCAATAATATTAAATATTATCATTATTGTATTATTATGTTTGTTATGCCCTTTTTTAATAATATTGATGTGAAGATGGCACTCAATTGGAATTAGGTCTTGTTAGGCACCATTTTATAAAGAATTTTGTTGACGCTTGGTTTCAGCTTACTGGTTCAAAAGACAATGATTTCACCCAGTTCAGATCTTCTCATAAATAAGACGCAGAGCAATTATTCTATTGTAGGGCTTATAAAGACAGGAAGGTATTAGTCTAAAATGAACTCATTCTATAGAATTCAATATATATAAGGATCTAACCATCTATGCAATTGATTTAAACAGAGACATGTAGGTAGACACATGTACATACAACACACAGGATCACAGGAACTATAGCTAATGGGCACATGATGATGCAGAGTGGTTCTGAAACTAATCAGCAATACTTCCCAATTATTTTATTAGAAAGTCCTTGATCATGAAAGGAGAGGTAGAGGCTCTGTCCTTCTGATGTTGGTTTCTGCATCGTCCTCTGACTCATTACCACAGCCAACATTAAAACGTCTATGTGAGTCACCCTACTTAACGCAGAGTCAGTCACTTCAAAAATGAGCAATTGCACACTAACTGCAGGGGATCAGAGGTCCCCTGAGCTTATCCTGCACACACGTCTTTGGAGTCCTTCTCTGGCTTTAGATAATTCTCTGTTTTCTCTTTCGTGTGTATGGGCAGCACTGTCATGGGCGTGGGGCATCACTCTCCATCAATGTGCATTCAGGCTGTGGATTTGTTGTTAACAAAGCCTACTATAAAAACTCCTAGAAAAAAATATCTACTATGTTTTTTGCTGGCTTTAGACATGAAAAAGGATAACTTTGAACCTGGGAAGTATTAGCACATTACTCATGTAACCTTTGCTTCATGGGGTTCCACCTCTTTCAGAGTCACCCTCTCTCACTAGGAGCAGGGACTTGGTTTAAAGATTATCCTTCGGCAGTCAAAGCAGGGGTTTTATTCTGTATCTTTTCTGTGACCAATTACACATCAGTTATTATGTATCTCTTTGTGTCAATCTTTAGTTTATGCCTGCTTTCCTTTAAATAAAAATTTGGTTCTAAAGTTTAATGGTGAGATTCAAGGTACCACTTTCCATTTAGTGCCTTCAAAGAATTAAGCAAGTGATAGGTGAGCTGTGTTGTCCTGCCATGACGAAATTAAAACAGTGATTATCCATAACTGTCCTTTCAGCCTGACCCGACCTGAACACAGTGGCCTGAAATAGTCTGCAAGCTTGCTTGGTTTACAGTAAATTACACCTACTGTTTCCCTTCAATATACTCATCTAGACCACTGCAAGGCACCCACTCATTTTTGCTGAGCTGTATTAGACACTGTCAGTGTCTCCAGATTAGACTAAGATAGCTAGAAGCCAGTTGGAATGGTAGTCTATAGTTCTGTTATTCTCTACTCGAAAGAGTATATGCAAGTCCATTTATTACCACACTGATCTTACCTCTTGTTTTAGATTTCCATTGCTGCTCTAACAAATTATCACAAACTTTGTGGTTTAAAACAACACAGATTTTTTAATGTTTTTTTTACAGTTCTGCAAATCAGAAGTCTGAAACAGGTCTCACTGGGCTAACATCAAGGCATTGATAGGGTGCATCCTTTCTAGAAGCTCTGGAGTAATCTTTTTCCTTGCCTTTTCTATCACATCCCTTGGCTCATGACCCCTCTCCATTTTCAAAGCCAGTAATAGTGGGTTGAGTCCCTCTCAAGTCTATGTGTCTCTAGTTCATTTCCTCTCTCTTCCCCTTTTAAGGACCTCCGTGATCACATCAGACTAACACAAATAATCCAGGATAATATCCCTATTTTAAGGTCAGCTGATTAGCAAACAATTCTATCTGCAATCTTAATTTCCCTATGTCTTGTAATCTAATGTATTCATAGGCTCTGGGGATTCAAATGTGAACATCTTTGGGGGAGGGGTCATTGCCCACCATATCTTTTTATGTGTGTGATTAATTATTTTAAAAGTTTAAGTAGTTTTGATACCCTAGTTCTAGGGAGAAGCAAACACAAAGAGTTTTATCTAAAATGAATAAACTGTTTCAAAAAACAGTGCAGGGAAGCCTGGATCCCTTTATAATTGCCTTTGGATAGAAGTGATTTATAGAGATGAAGTCAAGTCATAATTTCATTTCCTAGTGGATTCAACCAGCTGATTGCTCTCTCCCTATAGGAATATGAAGTATCAAGTTATCACAATTTTTTGAAAATGTTTTTGCAAAGGAACTTTGCAAAGTTTTAATAATTGCAGTTTTATAAGTTGCACTAAAGTGACAGTCATTTTTCTTAAGAAAGTAAGTTTGAGTGTGACTTCTCTGAGAACAATAGCTTGTCAAAGCTTATTCCTATCCTTTTTTGAGGAAAAAATTTAAAACACTTTACTGAGTGTTGAATTTTCAGGGAGACAGTAAGACTCTACTTTGAAAGGTAGAGTTTGAGTGAGGGTCTCCCAATACAGAAGAAAAACTTTTAAAGTACTCTAAAATTAGCATAGTCCAACTGAATGATAGTACATATTACAGCATTAAACCTATCGGCAAAGACTGAGGTTTCTAGCATGAAGTATATAACATGTAAAAGTCTATATTTACGGGGAAACTTTAATTTTGAAAATAAAAAGGAAATTGCAAATGATATTAAAATACCAAGGACTGGAAGTCTAATTCAGACCATAAGCACACGAAATTTAAATTGGACACTGCTAATCATTCTTTGTATGTATGTATAACATGTTGTCATAGAAGCTTCATGGTTTGAAGAGAAGTTGAGAAGATTTGAAATTAAACAAATACTTGCTCATTTACCAACTTCCACCCTGAAGGCGTACAGGCTGGCTAATGAATTTGTGCTCAGTGGTTTGACATTTATCAAGATCCTGAAAGTAAAACCCTCTCTCTCATTATGATCGTGTTCTACAATTCGAAACACACACAGGAACCATTGTCCTGATATCAGTTGGAATATTTTTTACTTTAAAGTAAAACCTTCAGAAGGGTAGGTAGCATATCTAGAAAAAAAAATGTTTTTACTCTCTTCCTACTCATAATGTATGAAGTGACAGGACCCTTCTCACTTCCTCCCCAGCAGCTACTTCATCCATGCTTGATATCTGCCCAAAACTAATCTATCTCTTTGATCAAGTAGAGTCCTCTAGGGAGTACCCTTTGTAACACAAAATATTCCTGAGGTTGTATGACACAATCATAAGATAAATGAAAATAAGAATAATAAATTAATAATAATTAAAATTTGCTGAATGGCTATCATTTAACTGGCACTGTGTTAACATAGTAATCTTGTCCTCAGATCTTCCCTATTTTCTCTGAGACAGGTTTCATTAAGGCTCTTGGCTGCAAACAAAAGAAATCAATCTGACTGGTTTTTGTTTTGTTTTGTTCTCTTTGGCCCGAGAGGCATGTGGGATCTTAGTTCCCCGTGCCCCCTGCAGTGGAAGCGCAGAGTCTTACCCACTGGACCACCAGGGAAGTCCCACAATCTGACTGTTTCAGGTAGGAAAGCAATGTTCATAGAAACCACCCTAGGGAGAGCACAACTGAAAATGCTGGGTAAAACTTAAAATATAAATATATATTTTTAAAATATTAATGAGCTGGTTGGAAATAACAATACAGAACAAATTCATAGGTAATTGATCATAAGTATTCACTGTTCATGACAGGGTTTATGGTGATCTATAGTGACTTAAATATTGTTTATGAAGGGACATAGGGAAAGAAAAGGAAGTGAAAGAAGGAAGGAAGGGAGGGAAAGAGAGAGAGAGGAAGAGAGGAAGGAAGGAAGGAGGAAAAGGATTGGAAAACACTTATTGGCCACTGATATGTGTCTTCATAACAATCCCAAACCAATCTACAGATTAATTTGTCTGTAGACAAGTTATTAGAATAAATAAGATTTTAATGAGGCTCTGTAAAATGACATATTACCTTGGAAACAAATGGTGCTGGGAAAACTGGATATCCATATGCAAAAGAATGAAGTTGAACCTTTATCTTACACCATATACAAAAAATTAACTAAAATGAATCAAAAAACCTTAACTTAAAAGCTAAAACTATAAAACTCTTAGAAGAAGACTTTAGGGGGAAATCCTCGTGACTTTAGATTTGCAGCAATTTCATGGATATGACACCAAAAGCACAGGCAACAACAACAACAGCAACAAAACTAGGTAAATTGAATTACATCAAAGTTAAAAATTTTTGCACATCAAGGAACACAATCAACAGAGTGCAAAAGCAACCCATGGAATGGGAGAAAATATTTGCAAATCATATATCTCATAAGAGATTAATATCCAGAATATATAAACAACTCCTAAAATTCAACAACAAAAAACAAACCTGATTATATAATGTACAGAGGACTTACAAAGACATTTCTCCAAAGATAGACAAATAGTCAATAAACACATAAAAAGATGCTCAATGTCATTATTTATTAGAGAAATGTAAAGCAAAATTATAATGAGTTACAACTTCACATCCCCTGGTATGGCTGTACTATTTTAAAAACTGTGAGGACGTGGAGAAATTAGAACATGTGCCTTGCTGGTGGGAATATAAAATGGTGCAGCTTCTGTGGGAAAAAGTTTGGTGGTTCCTCAGCAAGTTAAATGTAGAACTACTATATGACCCAGAAGTTTCCACTCCTAGGTATATCCAAAATAATTGAAAGCAGGGTCTTGGTCAATGTTCATAGTGACATTATTCATAGAAGTCAAAGGATGGAAACAACCAAGTGTCCATCAACAGACCATTTGATAAACAAAATATGGATAGACTATATATATATATATTTAATTATATATGTATTTATTTAAATTTATGATAAATTTAATTATATGTATAATGAAATTATATATATGAGTCTTTTTTTTAACATCTTTATTGGAATATAATTGCTTTACAATGGTGTGTTAGTTTCTGCTTTAAAACAAGGTGAATCAGCTATCCACATACATATATCCCCATATCTCCTCCCTTTTGCATTTCCCTCCCACCCATCTTCCCTATTCCACCCCTCTAGGTGGTCACAAAGCACTGAGCTGATCTCCCTGTGCAATGAGGCTGCTTCCCACTAGCTATCTATTTTACATTTGGTAGTATATATAAGTCCATGCCACTCTCTCACTTCATCCCAGATTACCCTTCCCCCTCTCCGAGTCTTATTCAACCATTAGAAGGAAGGAAATTTTGCCTATTCTAGGTACCTCATATAAGGCTATAAATGGAATCCTATAATATTTGTCCTTCTTTGTATGGCTAATTTCACTTAGCGTAATGTTTTCAAGGCAGGGTAGAAGCCTAAGAACAAAGGAGGTTTGGGTTTTTGCTTTTCTTTGTCTTTAGTGGGGAATCATCTTTTCATTATAGCTGAAGATCTGTGGCTTTAAGGAGCCATATCTACTCCCACAATCACATCTTAAGCCCCTCTCTCTTTACAAACTGGCGCCCATACATGGAGGGCAAGGAGAGACTGAAGAAAAAGGCAAGTTGCTCCAGCCTGTTAAGTGGCAGGTTTAACGAGAAAGGTAACTTACATAGGAGGTTTGTCTTGGGTTGCTGCAAGAAGAGTCAATCTCCACACCTGCCACCAGAATCTTAAAAGTTTATATAGAGACCTTCACTGGGTTCAGACACATAGACTATCCAGATGGTCTCTCAAGGCTGCAGCCTTGAAAATGGCTCCCACTGTAAGAACCATGGGCAGAACATACATTCTAAGGACGGGGTAGGGGGTGAGAAGCCTTGATTGCCCAAATTCAGCTCTTGGGTCAACGGACAATCACATCTGCTCGATGACGTCCTCCAAAATACACAAACACACACACGCACATTATTTTTAATTGTTTTTTTTGTTTTGGTTGCTTGTCTTTTTTTTCTACAACAATAGAGACATGCCTTTGGGATATTATTATGTGAAAACATTGGTTTCTAATTTACAACTCTTTTTTACATGTAAACACTTTAAGTGTTACTAATTATAGAAAATAAAATCATTTTCACTATGTATTATGCAATGTTGTATATATAGATATACATATATGTACATATATAGGTATATATACACATATATGTGTGTGCATGTTATCAGCACGTATTGGGCCCAGAGTGATTCATGGTAGCTTCTAGATGAGTGTCACCTTGTTGATGGTAATGATGTCACCTTGTGAACATTGTGAAGCTGTACAAATTGTGTTCTCCTCAGCATAAACATATACATGAGAGGTCTGGTCCTAGCAAAGAAGATGCAGAAGGAGCCACCCTTGAGTGAGGGAGTGGCAGCAACCCACAGCCTCAGCCATGGAGGGAAGCCAAAGGCTTGCACAGAAACCAGTTGTTAAAGGCTCGTGAAACTCAAACTGTACTCCAGGCAAATTCATACGCCAAGATTAATACTCGGTGAAAAGAGACCCAAATCATGATACCTGCACCTTAGTGCAGACCAGGTATCACAATATAGCAATATTAAAGACCACCCCGAAAAGCCCCCCATCCATTGTTATCCCCAGAAAGAACCTGGACCATGTCCTCAGAAGGGACTGCACAGCTTTTTTATTCCATTCTACATAAACATGGTGATAAAGGGCATGTGGTTCAATTATGGAGTGAGGACAGCATTGCACATCACTTGAGCAAAGCCTCTTGAAGTGGATTTATTATATTTAATTAGACTCAGAAATACTAAATGGGCTTTTCTGATGAGTATCAATTTACCATCTTTCCACTTAGACTCTGCAGTAACTAACCTCTTTCAGTCATATAAAATGACAGCAGCTGAAACCAAAGCTCATTCTTATTTATGACAATTTCAGAAAGAAAAACTGCACAATATTAAAACTATAGAAACGAATAAATTCTATTTGAAGCTAATGTCACTGAAAATATTTTCAAAATGAATGAGAATATCAATACTTTTAAATATGTTCTTAAAAAGTAATGTAACAACCATTTAAAGCAAGTACATTTATTTTACACTTCTCATTAAAATTTAATTTATTAAAAACTAAAATGCTAGGGAGGTAATTTTATATACACATATACATATATTCTAAACTGAAATTTACCTACAAGCACTGTGTAAGACTTTGTATCATGTTGAGAGGATTCTAGAAGAATTCATTTAGGTTAAACTATGTCTTCAGTTAATATACTTTCTATAAATTACAAAAATAATTATAACAAAACTTAAGATCATCACAACCCTCTGAGTCTTCATGTCCCCACTCCTATAAATGTGTACCTTTCATTAAATGTAAGTTTTACATAAAAACTGAAATGCAGTATGGCTCTGTCTTTTTGAAAATACAAAGCTCGGGTGTGTTCCTCATGAATATATCTGATTTTCCCTGATTTGGTGAAGAGGCAATGGAGAATCCTCACCCTACGCATGTTTCTAATTATTATCAGCAGGCCTCAAGGTGTGCAGCTGAGGAACTCACAGAACAGAGGAGGGAAACGTAGTTACATTGATTTGTCGCAGTGAGCATTCTAGCTCACCTGTGCTACTCTAGTGAGATGTGCTTAGCTGAGTCCTCTTTTGAGCTTTACAAAGTGAAGATGCTTACTACCTGCTAAAGCATTTTGGCTTTCCTGAAATGAAGAGTCAGGTAAAGATTTCAGCCAGTGTCTTATTCATATGTTTCCAGAAAAGCTATCAGGTTAAGTCCTGGGTGGGTGAGTGAATCTAGATAAGCGTGAATAGACAAAGTTTGGATATCTCATTCCTTCCTAGCAGAGAAGAGCGGACTGGGTTTTATAATTTTGAAAAGGCATCACTACTAAGAGTATCTTTTACACTATTGTGAAATATATGCCAAAAGAGGAAGCATTTACAAGAGGGTAAAGCAAGAAGACAAAGGAGGTCGACAGGCATAGTTAGAACAACAAGTGTGGGAGGCAACTGAGAAGTAGACAAGAAATACAGTCACAGAACCTTAGGCTGAGGTGCCACTTCCTTCTGCTGTGTTCTGATCAGCAGTGAGGTCTGTCATAAGCATGTGTTACCAGCAGGAGTGACATTTTGAATGACTGACGTTTACATTTAAAGTAGACTCCTCTGACTCCCTCTATTATCTTTGATAGAAAGTACATTTGGTATCACTGTCTTTAAGAGAAGAAATAGTGAACTTACTCAGAATTGCCAGCAAGAGATTCTCCCTTGGAAGTGCATCTGTCATGGGCACACCATGGAGAAAAATACTGAGAATTTCTATCTTGGAGGACATATGCCCTGGGGTCCCCAGAGACTTCTTGGTTTTTCTGTTCTATAACCCCATAGAATGAAGGCATGTAGACCTCTACACACATTACCTGGCTATGTCAGCCTCTGTACAAACATATATTGCATCCAGATAATCATATGCATCTCCCAATAACCCACCAAAATGTTTTATATTCAGTTTTGGGTATGGGGACAGGGCCATGGGAAGAGAGAATTAAGGTATCTAAGGAGAGAGAAATGTAGAGTAAAAAGAGGGGATCTTAAGGTGAGCCAAAGTCAGGCTGAACAGCCTGAAATGAATGAACAACAAAGACAGCACATGAGCCTATTTGTGTAAGGCTCCATTAAGCTCATATTATGCTATGAAGCCATGCACTGTGAGATACTAGGTTAAAGCAAAACTGAAGATATCTCTCCTTAGAACTTGCAGAGGTGGGGTAGAATCAGAAGACGGGAAAGAAAAGATCAAAGTAAAGATCAAGTCTGCCTCATCCAGGGATTTTACATCCTTGGGGAAACAAAACTCCGTTACAGTTACATGGAGAAAGTGAATCTTTAGAAATACCTTTGTGAAAGCCTATGTAAGCGGGATGACAGATTATAGGTAGAGCAATTTCTCAGGAAAAAGAGAGTGGCAGGGCTGGGAAAGAAAGTAGAGTGCAATTAAAAAGGTGAGGATTGCAGGGGAAGGATGCAAACCAAGCAATGAGAACCTCAAAACTGGCTCATTGTCTCATGGAGTTGTTAATGACTTAGTGGGTTACCTATGTTTGACACATCCATTGTATAGGAGACAACGGGAGAGAGCAGTAATTAATCAAAGTAAATTGTAACTGAATGCTACAATTTAAGGTGCAGGGGCACCTGGGACATATTTAAGCATAGAGAATCCTTCCAGTTCCGAAGTTCCAGGCAGACAATTACCACCCCCCATTATACTTTCTGTCATCTTCTCTTTCAACTGTTTCTGGTTTTTTGTTCTCATCACAGATCCACTGTCTCCCTATTCTTTCTGATTCCTCTCTTCCTTACCTTTTCTATCAGTCAATCTCTCTCAAGAAATCTTAAGTTTTAGCAGATATTCCCTTAGAGCAATTTTCTACATCAAATTTTGGAGTTAGATGACAGAGAGAAGAGAACCCCTAATAACACCATAGTGACTCACTGCTCAGTCCTAAGATGCTTTATTTAGAGAGTAGGCACTTTTGTCATCATTGAAAGATCGCCAGAAAAGGTTACATTTTGATTTATTCCAAGAGGAACAGTATTCTGGCACTGACTCATGATGGAAAGCTCTACCTACCTATCAGACACGGAGCTCGGCAAAATGAGAGATCAAAGGAAAAGGAAGTCAGGTTGCTGGATCAGAAAGGATTCTTCGATGTAAATACTAGGATTCCCTCACATTAGTTTAAGCAGAAAGAAAGTTACTGAACAATGTTGGTAGCACGCAAGACTTTCCAGCAGGGTCAAGAAACACATCTGGAGGCTTATACAGCTACTTAAATGCCCAAGTCACACTGACTGACTGGTTGTCATCAATATCATAGGTACTTGAACTAGCATTGCTAATACTGAGCAGGGGATTCTTCTAGCAGGACCTCTCCAGTTGCTGCCTTGAAAAGGTAGATATCTCCACCACATGGGTTCCTCCTTCTTCAGCTCACTTTCTGCTGAAATAAAATTTTGGTCAGATGCTTCTAAATGATGGAGCCAATGTCATGTGCTAAGCCCCAACTGCAAAGGAAATGGGAAAGTGAGTTCCTAGCTCCTATCTTGAAGACATGGAACCCATAAGCTGGAAAATTTTCACATAAGAGAGACATTCAAGTAGTGCTATGCATCTAAAAACATATGCTAAATGTCCGCTAAAGTAAGAAAGGCTTAAATAAATACTGCAAGACCCTATAAACGCTTTCACAAAATATTAAAATGTGAATCAACTATCTGTATATATCGTTGCTTTCTAGTTGGTTTCTCTGATGATGCCCTATGCCTATATTTGATAATGTGTGCAAAATTTCTAACATCTAGTGACAACCAAAATGGTCATCTCAGAACTCCAGCTTATCTTTTAAAACTGTAACTAGGCTTAGAGACCCTCTGAATCAGTTACTTCATTTGATACATGTGTGGAGACTGAATACATTAGCAAAGATGACCCAAATAATCAGTTGCAAAACTAGAACTGGGATGATGCAATTATGCTGCTGAACGTGACCTTCACATTTGCTTTTCCCGTGTGCTGGTTGAATCAGTCTGACTACTGGTGTTAGTGCAAGTTTGTGTGCCCGATACATAGTGAGGCCAAACCAATATGTTGGAGTTTGGAGCAGAGAAAGGTTTATGGCAGGGCCACGCAAGGAGACGGGTGGCTCATGCTCTAAAGTACCCCCTGAGCTCCCCAAGAGTTTCAGCAAAGCATTTTTAAAAGCCAGGTGAGGGAGGGAGATGGTCTCAGGGTATGTGATCAGCTCACGCACAATTCTCTGATTGGCTGTTGGTGAGGTAACAGGGTGGTGTCACAGGGGTTAACATTATCAATCCTTGGGATCCAGGAGGCCTGGGGCTGTGTGCTCATGGTCATCAAATAGTTCATGTCTTCCATTTGGTGGGGGATTTTCACAGCTGTAAAACACCTCAGGAAATGTGCATCAGGTACTGTTATGTAGGTACTTCAGAGAGGAACTAAAGCAGAGGATATGGGGGAAGGCCTGTCCTCGGAAGGCCCCATAGGTTCCTGCTCAGTTAAACTGGATTCTGTTTCCATTTTCATCAGCTCTATAATCCCTAAATTCCCTATTACTTAGATGAAATCCTGCTCAACTTGTTTTTAGCTACACCATTTGCCTCTTGCGCAACCAGTTCTTTCTCTAACCAAGTTTGGTTTGTGGACCCCAAATTGTCCACACGCTTGTAGGCTTGCGAACCTTGGCTTATGCTGTTTACACTCTCTAGAATATCCTTCCAGATTTTCTGATTGAAAATAATCTACTAGTTCTTCAAAGGTAAGTCAAGTATAACCCTAAATATATTCCAACACGCCAGACCTAGGCATAACAATGGTTTACTAAATGTGTGTGTATTACATTATATCTCCATGATTTATTTACACATATGCCCCTTTCAACAATGTTTCAGCAGCATTGCCTTATTCATCTTTAAATCCCAAAATAATTCAAATTTGCTTTATCCATAGAACCTCATTAAATGTTTGATGACTGAATAATTCAATCCTTACATCCATCTTACATGTGAAACACCTTCAAAATAAGACTCTGGCCATATAACTACATAAATATTAAAATATTAAATATTTTGTGAATGTGATTTTGAAAACATCTTATTTTTACTAACTCATATGTCAAGAGGTGTTAGAACAGGATTTCAGTATACCTAATTTTCAGGGGTACTTTAATTTGGGGTTCATTTTTAAACCTTGCAAATAACATTGGTTAAGAAATTAAAATATAGTTGATTATGTAAATTTTAATTCTCTTAAGACTGTCTTTCAGTTCATTTTTTGAATAAAGCTAGTACCTATCCAAAACTCTTATCGTGGAAAACCATATAGGCATTTGAAAACTGCGGTTTTGTATCCATATCATGAATGAAAGAAAAAATGAGTTAGAGATGCAAAGCTTGGATAAATCTTAATTGGAGAGTTTACTGGGCCAACTTTCCCATTCCAGTCTGATTCAATAGTCATATTGCAAAATAAAAGAGATTGAATTTCCCAGGACCAAATTAAGATTGTAAAGAAAATTACTGATATGTTCCTAATGTAGGGCTCTCAAAATGTGTTTAAATAACATTATTTCATAAGGCAATGATATATCAACTGTTGGGTATTAAACTTTGATGTATAAAAGTTTAGAAACATCACTGTCCTGAAGCCCTGTATTCCTATAATGAATTTCTGCCATCACCTCTACTTTCTGCAGAATTTAGAGAATAAGTAAACATCTTCAGAGTGCAGCCCGTTCCTATTAGACGGAAATCTTTGAAGCCTTGGCAGGATTTCACCTTGATGCCTTTAACTCAAAAGCTGATTATAAGAGATTTCAATGGAGCTAGATATTAAATTAATGACTGCATTCATCACACCAAAGGGCTTTTTACAATTAAGCAGAATTCAAGACTGGCCGGATTTTTTTAAGAGTACTCTTATTCCATCTTTCAAGGTAAGTCTTGTGTTTGCAAACCTTGTTAAGCTTTACTACCTTTCTAATATGAGAAGGGAAGCAACAGGTGAAGGATAAAATGCAAATCTGAACAAAAGTCAGTTGGCTTAGTTTATACACTGAGGAACAGAAAGTTATTCCTGTGCTTCTGATTTAATTTAGACAAAAATAGAAGCATATAAAGGGGAAGGAGAAGACCTGGAATCTTTAAAGATCAAAGAGTCTAACATTTAAAAATAGGCACTTGAACTAGCATTGCTAATACTGAGCAGGGGATTTCTCTAGCAGGACCTCTCCAGTTGCTGCCTTGAAAAGATAGATATCCCCACCACATGGGTTCCTCCTTCTTCAGCTCACTTTCTGCTGAAATAAAATTTTGGTCAGATGCTTCTAAATGATGGAGCCAATGTCATGTGCTAAGCTCCAGCTGCAAAGGAAATGGGAAAGTGAGTTATATTAGTTATATATCAATAGTTACATTAGCTCACTACAGCTAACAGAACATCACAAACTAGGTGGCTTAAACAGCAGAAATATATTGTCTTGTATTTCTGGAGGCCAGAAGGCTGAGATCAAGGTGTTCTAGGGCTGTTTCTTTCCGAGCACTGTGAGGGAGGTATCTGTCAAGTCATCACTCTTTGGCTTGTAGATAGCCATCTTCCATCTGTTACTCTTCACCACATCTTCCCTCTGTGCATGCCTGTCTCTGTGTGAAATTTCCCTTTTTTATAAGGGCACCAATCATATAGAATGAAGATCTACCCTAATGATATCAGTTTAACTTGAGCTCCTCTGTAAAGACTCTATTTCCAAATAAGGTCACATTCAGAGGTACTGAGGGTTAGGACTCAAACATATCTATTTTGGAGGTACACAATTCAATGCTTAATAATAGTTGCATGTGATAAGCACTTTGTCTACAAAGCTCTTCAACTTGAACTTTGCATTGTTTCTACACAATGAGAGCATAGTGTTGTCTCCTAGTCTCTCTTCCTACTGTTACAATCTTAGTGAAAACTCAAGCTCTCACACTGATTACTACAGTAGTGTCTTATTTAATGTTCTTCCTTGATCATTGTATTTCCTCCAACTCACTCTACAAAATACTGCAACACAAATCCTCTTAATATTTAAACCCGGTAATGCCTTTTTCCTAATAAAAGCAAAATAAAATGGTAACAACACTCATGGCTCTGTATTGCTTATAATATAAAGTCTAGATGTCCACATTCCTTTATGATATTAAAGCATTTGAGTGATGCAACACCAACTAACTTTTGACCTTATCTTTTTCTTTGTCCTCATATCTATCTCCAGCTCTATTCAGTTCTATATCCTGCTGTAATGGTCAGGCCACGTTAGGTTATGTTGCAGTAACAAACATATCTCCTCCCCCCAAAATCTCAGTGGATTAAATCAAATAAACTTTATTTATTTTTCTCACTTCATGTCCCCTGTGGATTTGCTATGAGAGTCTGCTGATCATAATCAATCAGGAAACCAGGTCAACAGAGCAGTCACCATGGCAACCATTATTAAGAAAGAATGTGGAGAATCATGCAATTGCCCTTAAAGTTTCACTTGTCCATCACATGAGCATACCCACCTTCTGCAGGGTGCAGAATCCTACATGTGCAGGAAAAGCTGGAGCATTTCTAATCAGAATTAATGACTTTTCCATCAGCCTAATTGAATTTCTTGCTTGGTTGTTGATTAAACATTTCCCTCCTTTGAAATGCCTGCTTTCTCCATACAAACCTCAAAACCTACCCATGAAGATACCTGTCAAGTATTATCTCCCCCACAGAATTTCTCATTGAACTGCCTCCAGTCTTATGTTAACTTCCCTTCTCCAAATTCCTTGGTAATCAGAACCTCTCATAACACAGCACAAATTATCTAATGTTATAGTTATTTGAGTAATTTTATTTTCCCAACAAAACTACTTGCACTGGAGGCAGAATAAAGTATCATTCATTGCAAAATTCATGGGACAAAAAACAAGTGTCATGCAACTTGCGTGCTGAGCACTCTTTAAGTGTTAGATGGTAGAGGCTACCTTTATCATTGGATAGTAGCATTAAGATTATTTTTATTTCATTTTTTTCCGCTTTCCTAAATTTCTAAACTTTGTAGAAATATACTTTTTCTCATTATAAAAATGCAATAACAAAAATTGCTCTTTAAAGTTGCACACAGGACTTCCCTGGTGGTGCAGTGGTTAAGAATCTGCCTGCCAATGCAGGAGACACGGGTTCGAGTCCTGGTCCGGGAAGATCCCACATGCCGCAGAGCAACTAAGCCCATGCGCCACAACTACTGAGCCTGCGCTCTAGAGCCCACAAGCCACAACTACTGAACCTGTGTGCCACAACTACTGAAGCCCACGAGCCTAGAGCCTGTGCTCCGCAACAAGAGAAGCCACTGCAATGAGGAGCCCGTGCACCGCAACGAAGAGTAGACCCTGCTCGCTGCAAACAGAGAAAGCCCGCGTATGGCAACAAAGACCCAACGCAGCCAATAAATAAATAAATAAAGTTGCATACAAGTGAGCAGAAGCAAAGCAAAAATGCCATTTTGAATAAAGCTTATTTTTCATAAGGAACTGAGAAATCTGAGAAGATATAGCACAATGAACTATGTTGATAGGTCCTCTTGATGCAGTTCTCACCTGAACTCACATCGTTTGATATTCATATCCTTAAGTTATATAGTGTATATTTGAATAGTTCCTTAAAATACAGTTAGAGCTAGTTATACCTCTTTTAGGTATTCACCATAGACATATTATGGTCTCAATGATGTCACTCAATTATTTTCATCAATTGTAAAATATGCTTTTTTAATATTCTAACTCCTTTGACAGCTGGATGTGTCTTATGGTCAGTTTCTTCCAGTTGCTACTGGCTATGCAACAGCTAACGTTGTCTGTAAATGCTTAAACTTGGTCAGAGTGGTTCAGTTGTCAACTTAATTCAGTACTGTTCATTTTTGGTAATACCTGTATGATTTTTACATTCATTTAAAATGCACTCTAAAAAATTACATTGTGATTCAGCATTGAATCATGAGTTTACTACTTAAGCTGAAAGGCACAGAAGCAGAATAGTAGGGCATACATTCTGGGAAAATGAAACTGATCATTGGAGGAATGACCACAATTCCATATTTTCTTTTTGTAACTTTATTTTTTCAGTTTTATTGAGATATAATTAAAATATAAAATTCTATAAGCTTAAAATATACAACACAATGACTTCATATATGTATACATTACAAAATTATTACAATAAGCTTAGTTAACCTCCATCAACTCACATAGTATTTTTTCCTTGTGATGAGAACTTTTAAGATTTACTCTCTTATTTCACACCTAATCTCCCAATGCATCTCACCCTCTCCGTCTCCCCGTGTCCACACATCCGTTCTCTACATCTGCATCTCTATTCCTGCCCTGCAAATAGGTTCATCAGTACCATTTTTCTAGATTCCACAGATATGCCATGTGTAAAGTAGACGGCTAGTGGGAACCTGCAGTACAGCACTGGCAGCTCAGCTCGGTGCTCTGTGATGACCTAGATGGGTGGGATGGGGGGGTGGGAGGGAGGTCCATGAGGGAGGGGATACATGTATACATATAGCTGATTCACTTTGTTGTACAGCAGAAACTAACACAACATGGTAAAGCAACTATACTCCAATAAAAATACATAAAACCTAAAAAAGAAAAAAGATCTACTCTCTTAGCAACTTTCAAATATATGAAACAATATTATTAGCTATAGTCATCATGCTGTACATTACATCCCCAGGACTTATTCATCTTATGAAGTTTGTGCCTTTTGACCACCTTCACCTGTTTCGCCCACCCCTCCATCCCTTGCCTTTGGTAAACAGGGATCTCATCTCTGTTTCTATGAATTCGGTCTTCTTAGATATCACACATATAATTTAAATCATACAGTATTTATCTTTCTCTGTCTGACTTATTTCAGTTAGCATAATGCCCTCAAGATCCATCCACATTGTCACAATTGGCAAGATTTTCTTATTTTAAAAAGCTGAATAGTATTGCATCAAATATATTTATATAGATCACAACTTCTTTATCTATTCATCCATCATTGAACCCTTAGGTTGTTCCCATGTCTTGGTTATTGTAAATAATGCTTCAATGAACATGGGGGTAAAAATATCTTTTCAGGATAGTGAGTTTTTTCATTGGGATATATGCTTATAGATATTGTCTTGCAAAAAAAGAAAAAAAAAAGAGCTTTATTGAATCTAAGGGAGGACAGAATCCATAGAAAGAAAAAGCTTTGTTTTTGTACCTAAGGACTGCCAAGCACACTCCAAGCAGTGCAACTGAAGGCAAGATAAATGTCAGGTTATACCCCTAGAAAGGATTAAAAGAGATTTCAAACTAATGAGAGGCTGGTGTAAACAGTTAACAATTAAGTGTTAAAAAACTCTTACAAAAAGCATAAACGTCTTGATGAGAAGGTATGATTGTGTCATAGTTTATTTGGAAGTGTTTCTTTTTTTCTTTCTAAGTGCAAATAAAACAAACTCACTCTTACAATTCATGGCAGCTCAGATTGAATGAAATACAGCCAACAGCTAAGGAGATATTTGAAGACTAATAGCCCTTTTTCTATTACTCTTGGTGGATGAGAAGTGTTCCAGGGCAGTATTCAGCATGCTGGATTCACCACAGTGTCTCAAATTCAGCACAGTGAATTCTCCACAAAGGCTTCCTCTCCCTTCTTCTGTCTCCGCTCTCTCTAATTTCTTGCTGGCCCTTTTTGGAGCATCTACTGTGAGTCCCAGTTATGAGCATTCAGAAATCTACTTACCCTGCCTTCCAGGTCACAGGCTACACCTAGTTGTGCTCAGGGCTACCAAATATTGACTTGCAAATGTAAAACTGCCATCTCTGTTCAAGGGTCATGATTCTCTGGGTGCTTCCAATAAAAATGGAATAAATATTTTTAAGTGACTGCATGATACTTTTCATCAAAAAAGGATTAATTTTCAACTGACAGTCTAAATTTTGACAATTCACCAAATTTTAGAGTTTTATGGTTTCTCTTTCGTTTCCTCCATGATTAATTAAATGAAACTTACTTAGAGCATGGGGATTTTAGTCTTTCATGTAGCTTCACAGCACCAACAAAAAAGTTGCAATTCATGGGCACTGATTGCCAAGAAATATGCCTATCCCCTGAAAAAAAGAAGTGTTGCAGTTTCTAATTTTTCCTTATCTTGTTTCCAGGCTTGTCTTACAAAGTACACACAGATGTTAAAATTACTGGGCTGGAAGAAGTGAGAGGTGGAAAATCCTACGTACTCTATGTGCACCCTGCCTGAGGATCAAGGGAGAGAATTTGCTTAGCAATCAAATGCTTGGCTGTAGAACAAGCTTTGGAGCTATCATAGCATCACACTGGAGATCAAATGTTTAACTTAATAACTAGACCTGCAGCCTCAACCTGAATATTTTCTGCACCAAAATTTAATCCGCATTCAGTGCACTCAATCTACTCATCCTGCAAACATTTACTTTTGACACAAAATCCTGAAAAGTAGAAGTGCAGCAATCTCTCCACTACACATTCCACAAACAGAAAAGTATCAGAGAGAGGAAGGTATTAGAAACACCTTTCCTCATAGTGCTTTAAGTGTCAAAACACCGAAGAGGTGAATTTTATGTTGAATGAAAGTCAAAGAACACAGTCATCCAAAAGAGAAAACACAAATTGCTGATGCTGATTTTTATACTGATGAAATTAAATACTCAGATCAAGTAAATACACATTTACTTTCTCTATTTGAATAGCCTCTGCTCTCTATCAATACCTTTCATCCCCCAATTTGAAGAGAGTCTTTCCAGAAATGGGCACTTGAAAAATTCTAAAAATAAATCAAACTCCAAAAAGCATTAAAGAGAAAGATGATATTGTAGGAAAATGAGAAAAGAACAAAATTTTATAGAATCCTTGTTAAACATTTGTATTATTTCCCCCAATTTTCTGCCTGAGCAGCACCATTTCCTCTGCTCCTTGTCACCAGCCACAGTTTTTCTCCTCAGAAGCAACCCACCATTCTTCTCATGTCTTCAAATTGCTAAGAATACTGACTGTGGTTCTATACAGTTATGGGCAATAATCCCAAATGCTTCTGCAGCTACAATATTTGTTAATATTAACATAAATAATAAATAATATAAATAATAACTATACCATAATAATATGAATAACAACATAACAAAAATAACATTAAAAAATAAACATTTAAAAATAACCTTAAAAAAAAAAAGATTGTGTGAGGCAAAAGATGTCTGCCTCATTCCAGCCCTACTACTTACTAGTGTATGATCTCAAGCAATCTATTTAACTTCTCTGAGGATATTTCTTCATCTTTCAAGTCAGCATGATCATACATGCTTCATGGAGTTGCAGGGAGAATTATATTATTATAAAATATTTAACAAACTAGCACATAACACACATGTTCAATTTAAAAATATATAGTTAAAACACCTCCATTCTTTATTCAGTTTTACATGTAAGGTGTCTTTTCAGCTAAGACTTCTTGAAAAGTCTATCCTAGACTCGCCTCCTTAGATGTGTCTATGAAATGCACAATTAAGTTCTCTATTTACAAACATCCACTATCTGCTTTGGCAGAATCAGACCACAACAAAGGCAAAGGAGGGGGTAAGACAGAAAAAACGTTGGTCCATCTTAAAAACCTGGTAGAGAGTGGCTTTCTGCCCCTTCCCAGATTCTGATAAACTACCCCAAGATCCAACACCTAAGAAATGGAAGGAGTCTGTTCAGTTTGGACACAACTTAGCTCTACCTGTGTCAGGGGCCCAGAATGAAGCAGACATTTGAAAAGCTCTTCAGGTGATACTGATGTATTGTCACCTTGAGAACGCCTGACTCAAATGAAGAGTTGGACACATGCAGAATTATTGTAGCTGATAATGACGATGCTACAATAGAATATAAAGCAGAACACAGAGGAGAGAAGGGATTCCGCTGAGAGCATCCACAAAAGCTTCAAAGAGGAGATGACATTTGGGCTGAATTTCCGGGTGTGACCAGAAACAAGATACACCCAAGCAAGAAGTTCAGACTGAATAAATTTACCATTAAAGAAAAAAAAGTCTAGCTGGGTATGAGACCTTGGTGTTTAGAATAACATTATCAGTTTATTTTTGCCTTGATGTAATTTTCAAAGATATTAAGACATTAAGGCATTGGCCTCAGGCAAAATGTAAACTCCTTTCCCAGACACCTGGCAAAAAAAAAAAAAGATTATTCCCACTTATAGCTCTTCATAGAATTCTTCTGTTTGAGCTGTAATGGTTTTGATACTTACTATTGCAAAAAATAAATATTCTTGAATGCAATTAGATGAATATATTACAGTCTTCCAGAAGACCTATAAATTAAGTTAAAAACTAAATTCAGAAATTCTTCATTGGAATGTAAATAGGTATACATTAGGGACTTCCAATTCATGTAAACAATTTGTTCCCCAATAAATTCCTTTCTGGAAGAGGAATGATTACAATGGAGCATATACTTCTCAAAATGCATTGAGCTGGTGCAGTACCTTCATGGTATGTGCAATGTCTTTCAATAAACAGAGGTGTTACTGAAAGGACATAGTGGTAAATGCTTTACTGGTTTTATGTATCTAAATGTATACCTATATCTAAATCTATACCTATATATCTATAGCTAGCTATATATATATATATATCAACAATATGGGCTGTTTTCAACTTTAGGCTGAATAATATGTAAATAAGCTCAAACCACTCATCCAAATTGTCTATTTTCTCAGTAATAATATGTTTTTATGGTATCTGTATAGTCTTTTTTATGATAATAAACTACACAATTCATCAGACATTACAGTACCCCTCACCTATTTTAATTATTAATGTCACCAGCCTTATGATCAAACTTAAGCCCTTAGAATAAGCCAAGGGTGCACATAGAAATGATATTAGCACCACAGTCAAGAAGGACAATGGGGGAGGAGAAAAAAATATGGAGCAATGGAAAATTTGCAAGAAGATATACTTCAAAACTTTACTTCCTGTGAATGGCTATAAGCAAAAAGACAGATAATAACAAGTGTTGGTGATAATGTGGAAAAATTGGAAACCTTCTAGATTGCCAGTGGGAATGTAAAATGGGCAGCTTCTTTGAAAGCTATTTGAGAGTTCCTCAGAAAGTTAAACAGTTACTATGTAACCCAACAATTTTCCTTCTAAATATATGTTATGGGCTGAATTATGTCCCCTCAAAATTCATATGTTGATGTCTTAACTCTCAGTATCTCAGGATGTAATCACTTTGGAGATAAGGTCTTTATAGAGGTAATTAAGTCAAAATGAGGTCTTTATGGCAGGCTCTAATCCAATATGACTGGTGTCCTTATAAGAATAGGAGATTGGGACACAGATAACACACAGAGTGAAGGATGACCATGTGAGGACACAGTAAGAAGGTATAATCTGCAAGACAAGGAGAGAGGTCTCAGAAGAAACTGAACCTGCCCACACCTTGATCTTGAACTTCTAGCCTCCAGAACTGTGAGAAAATACATTTCTGGTGTTTAAGCCACCCAGTCTATGGTATTTTGTTATGGCATCCCTAGCAAACTAATATAGTATATATCCAAGATAAATGAAAACATACGTCCACACAAAAATGTGTTCATGAATTTCAAAGCATCATTATTCATAATAGCCAAAAGGCAGAAACAACCCAAAAATCCAGAAACAGCACAATTATCTATCAACTGAAGAATGGATAAACAATATTGTATATCAATCCAATGGAATATTATTCAGATATAAAAATGAATGAGATACTGACATATGCTGAAACATGGGAAAATTGTGTTAAATGAAAAAAGCCAGACATCAAGCAGAAGATGACATACTATATGGTCCCATTACATGAAGTCTCAAGAATGGGCAAATCTAGAGAAACAGAAAGTGGATTGGTGGTTGTTAGGGGCTAGGGAAGAGAGGAATGGAGAGCAGCTCCTAATGGGTATAAGGTTTATTTTGATTAAATGCTCTAAAATTAGATAGTGGTGATAGTTGCACAACTTTGTGATATACTAAATCCACTGAAATAGCATGTGCATTTTAAAAGGGTCAATTTTAGGTTTATGAATTATATATCAATAAAGTTACAAAATAAAAAAAGGAGAAGTAAAGCAGAAAGGTCTTTGCTTCTCAATACTTTAACCAGAAAGAAGATGGTCATTTCAAAAGAGCTAAAGGAAAGGAAAAAATCACCCGCTCTAACATTTGGAAGTGCAGTGCAAAATTACAATAGACTAATGAGATTATGACTTTTTATTTTATAAATTTAAAATAATATGTTAAAAGTTTTCTTCTTTTTAACAAAATCACAAAGGTAAGTGTGAATTACTAAATGTACCAAAATGTACTAAACGAAAACAAACAAACAAAAACAACTTTACTTCCTGTGAATGTGAGATTCTGACACTACATAATAAAAGGAATTGAAGGAAGTAAGGGAAGGGATATTTGGGGTAAAAGAAAAAGCTGTAAAACCGAAATGAGAATATCAGTCACTTATTATTGCGAGAGATGGTGAGATGTTTGAGTGGGCTTTGTCTTCACAGTAAAACACAAATCAGGTGCTTACCTTCTTCAAACTGGGAACTTCTGCAAAAGCAGTGACTGTGGAGTCATTTATGAGGGCTTAGCATGGCTACTAGACAGCATCACCTTGCCCTCAAGGTACCTAGACAAAATAAAGACCTGCAGACTCCTTGAGGGACAATTAGCAGAAAACCACCAGTCTCTGTGGTGCTCCCATTACCATAAATCAATCCTGGGGATCCCAGCTCCCTCCACCCTGTCTCTCTGTCTTGGCATCCTTGGATAAGGTCCTATTAGGTCTCTCTGTGTCTTCTCCAAATTCGGCTGCTCTGAATTCCTCCCACCAAGGCCAAGCATGTTACTTTCCTTGCCAATTAGATACTTCTTTTCTAGATGATGCCTGCCTCTTGGGGTCACTGTTGATGTTCTGGGGTCACGGCTGCCATCTTTGCCTCAGCCACCAGCAGGCATGTGGCACTGCTGTGACTGGGCTGGGGCAGGGCCACTCTCTTTCCAGTTTGGGGGTCTTACTCTAGTCCAGAGTATCAGCTATATTAATATCCCCATCTCCTCGTGACCTCTGTCCTACTTCTATATCTTTCTTTCTGGGGACAGCTTGCCCCACCTGTCCATATATCTCCTTACTTGGCCCACACTTCAGAAAAGACAATAGTTTCCTGCTTCTTCCTAACTTCTACTTCTTGATAAATGTCCCCTTTCTCACTTTCTTTCATGTCTCAAGAGCATTTCTTCATACATCTATGAGTGACAGTGCACTTAAAAACAGTAAGAAATCTGAAAATCTTTCATGAATCCAAAAATGGTTATTTTTTCTAATATTCCTATTAAAACAAACATTTCACTCTCCTTTTGCCAGAAACTAATGAAAATTAAATGTATGTATCACACATCAATGCAAGGTGATTAGATCATACCCTAAATTTTTAAGAAATTAACAGGGTATCTTTTATTTTCTTTTTGGTGTAGCATATGGTTAAATTGTGTCTTCTTTTTTGCTATTATTGATTTCTGTTATAAGATGCTAAGGGGTGTTTATATAAGTTGCCCTATAAATGGCTTTGTACTCAGACAATGAAATGAGAAATGTTCACCTATAACCATAGTCCAGATGCTTTCTTGAAGATGCTGGAAGATGTTACATTTAATGCTGTCAAAAAACTTTGTTTCAGGAAAACAACAACAACATTCCCTGGCCATTCAGTGGTTAAGACTTTGCCTTCCAATGCAGGGGATGCGGGTTAGATCTCTGGTCGGGGAGGTTAGGACACTACATGCCTTGCGGCCAAAAAACCAAAACATAAAACAGAAGCAATATTGTAACAAGCTCAATAAAGACTTTTAAAAAAGTGGTCCACATCAAAAAAAAAAAAATCAAAGACACAACAACCAATTTATTCCCTTTAATTGACATACCTTGTCTTACGAAACCAGTGTCATACAAACTCTAAAACTGCATGAAAGAAAATGTAGTTGCCACAGCAGGCAGGGGAAAATAAAAACCTAAGAGAAAATCCTAATATTGAAATATTTAAATTCTGATTTAAATTCTGATTAATCAATTTTTACCCAGTTGTTGACATTAAACTCAGTGTTAGCACTGTGTAATTTACAGCCACCAACATAACTCCATATCTAATGCCCAGATACTTTGATGGTCAGAATTAAATTATTTTTCACTTAATTATTTGCCAGATCTCTTCTTGTATTATTTCAGAACTAGATGGATTGTTTAAGCTGCAGGTGCACTGAAAAGATTGAGAAGACTCTAGATCCACAGCATGCCATAACTTTTAACATTTTAAGAAATCCTTCCTCTTACAGAAACAGTGACCTCACCATGAAGAGCAGAATAGAGGAATTGGTTTGTCATAAAAAGCCTACTTTTATCTGAGAAAATAATCAAAAACAGTGAATCATATAGTTATTTGACTATTATTTCATTTAAAAGTATGTGAAAATCTATTCTTGTTTCCTCTTTTCATGGTCCAACACACTGAAAGAAGCCTATCCCAGGATTCTGAAGCATAATGATAAAATGTATGGTCCAAAAAATGTAAGAAACATACCAAGTCCTTGTTTCTTTTCTAAAACTGAGAACCTTCCTACCATATATGGCTAGGTTTTGAACTGACAGAGAAAAGTAAATCATTGCAGATCTCTTCTTAATGGAACAAGGAAAGGACAAAGGAAGATGTGACTTAATAGAGGCTTGGCGTCATCTCCTAAAAGTGCAATTTCCTTCTCTATCTGCGGATTCCAAGGGATGACTATAATGCCAGTTGTGAGAGATGGAATAATAATAAAAACTAACATAGAGAGTGCTCCATATTACATTAACTAGTGCATTATTCATTTAATATATTTAATATAGAGAGGAGAAAAACTTAAATGAATACTGAGTGAGCCAGTGGCCAATGTGTGAGAGTATATTAAAATTACACACAGGGACTTTCCTGGTGGTGCAGTGGTTAAGAATCTACCTGCCAATGCAGGGGACACGGGTTCGAGCCCTGGTCCAGGAAGATCCCACATGCCACGGAGCAACTAAGTCCCTGTGCCACAACTATTGATCCCGCGAGCCACAACTACTGAGCTCAAATGCCACAACTACCGAAGCCCATGCACCTACAGCCCATGCTCCACAACAAAGAGAAGTCACCACAATGAGAGGCCTGTGCACCGCAATGAAGAATAACCCCCGCTCGCCGCAACTAGAGAAAGCCTGCGTGCAGCAACGAAGACCCAACACAGCCAAAAATAAATATAAATAAATAATAAATTTAAAAATAGTCACACACAGACACATCCACACACAGACACATCTACACACAGACAAGCTTAAGGAGTGACAATGAAATGTATTATAAATTTCATAAGTCCAGATCAAGGGCCCTCAAAAGATTAAATGATAATGGAGACTTTTGAGTGATATATGACAAAGAAGTAAGGAATGTTTGGTATGGCTAGAAGACCTGGGCTCCAAAGAAGCAGCATGCAAACAAGCCCTGAACTACAAAGACAGTTGTTTTTAAAAACCTTAAAGTATAATACATAGTTTTGTAGATAAAACAATAGAAGAAAAGGGCAAAAACGCAGAGGAAGGGCAAATTTGCTCTTCCTACTTGAGCTGACTCATCTATCTCCTCCTTCCCTTGGATGCTGGAGCTCCTGCTTCTAAAGCTTTCAGACTCAGATCAGGACTTAACACCATCGGCCCCCATGTTTCTCAAGCCTTCATACTTGGACTGAATGGCACCACAGGCTTTACATCTCTAGCTTGCAGACTGCAAATCCTGGGACTTCTCAGCCTCCATAACCATGGAACCTATTCCTACAATAAATCTATATATGTGTATGTGTACATGTATATACAGAGTTGAGCCTCTGGCTCAAGGTCTCCCACAAGGCTGCCATCAAGGGGTTAGCAGGGACTACTGGTGTTATCTCCCGGCTGACTGGGGAGGATTCTCTTCCAAGCAACACTCACATGGCTTTTGGCAAGGCTTAGATACTCACTATCCATTGGCCAAAGACATCAGTTTCTTGCCATATGGGGCTCTCCATTGGACTACTTGCAACATGGCAGCTTGTTTCTTCCAGAGTGAGGGCACTGGGAGAGAGAGAGAGGAAGAAAGGGCACGCAAGACAGAAGTCACATTCTCTTATAACCTAATCTTGGAAACTACTCTCAAACACTTTTGCTGTAGTCTCTTGATTAGAATCATGACTATAAGGGCAGACCACCCTCAAGTGGAGGGGATTACATAAAGTCATAAATACCAGGAATAAGGGATCACTGGGGTCCATCTTAGAGCCTACTCACTATTCTCCTTTTTCTTCTCCCTCCTTTGCTCTCTTCTCTCCGCATCTCTTTTTTTCCCTTCATCTAGAACCAAGCAGGACCCTTTGGGGCCTTCCTGGGGACAGACCACTCTGTGTCCCCTGCCTCTTGTTTGTAGAAAATCTTTAGCCTCCTAGGACTTATCCAAGTTCCAAAGAGCAAATTTAAGCATAGAAGTAAAAATATGCAGAAACAAGGAAACAAACAAACAAACAAAAATAGCCAGGTAGGACAAAATTGTAATAGTTTAGCCATTAAACAAAGTCAAGGACCTTTAGTTGCTCCTCAAGGTCTGTAGATAATATCCTGAGACATATCCTTGAATCGTTTTGCAGATACTAAAATGCCAACCAAGTAGAAGAAGTTAACTGCATGCTGCCCACCAGCACATAGACCCCAAACTGGCTGGAATCAGAGGTTGATAATTGAGATTACGGAAACAACACCCTGTTACTTCACCACCAACCAGTAAGAAGGATGTCCAAAAGCTGATCACACACCTCGCGACCATCTCCCTCACTTTGCCTTTAAAAATTCTTTCCTGCAAGTTGTCAGGGATTTCGGGTCTTTTGAACATCAGCTGTCAATTCTCCCTGCTTGGCCCTGAAAAATAACGCTGTACTTTCCCCAGTGTCAACCCAGTGTCAGTAGATTGGCTTTGCTGCTCATCAGGCGAGTGAACCCATTTTTTTCACTAACACATCAAGAATTCAAGTTAGCCCACTGATCCGTACCTAATAGTGAATGAGTGTGTGTGGAAATTTGGCCAAGGTCCATTCTCTTAGGGTGACTCTCTTCAAACCACCAGCTTTTTATTGTAACATCTCAACATTTCCCTGCATCCTTGGTGACAGGAGAGCATGGAGTGAACACTTCCTGAAACTCTTTATCAACTACTCTGTAACATAACATGTCCCCTGCGTGCCTACCCTAAAACTGCAACCTTAATAGGAAAGAAAGGGGAAGAGGGAGAAAAAGAGGGAAGGAGTCATCAATAGAACTAGACCTAGAAAGTGTTAATGAGTGAAGCAACTCCTTTCAGCTGCTCAACCAAAAACTTCTTTTCACTGTTTTTACAGACCATTAAAAATAATTACCTGCTTTAATATATGTCTCAGAAAGAGAAGGAACATTTTTGTACTGTTTAATTTATGTGCTTTAGTATCCAATTTCCTATTTAACTCATCACTCCACAGTGGATCTCTGAGAATCTTCCAGGTCACTAAAATATATATTGAATTAGCACATGTCCAATTTTTGTGACCAGCTGCCTCCTCGCAGCTTCTCAGGGTATCATTAGCACCTCAGTGTCCCACACTGATAGACTAGAAGAGGAACTTCAACATGGCCAAGAGCAATTTATATTATTGACACTGTAACAGCTAATTTGTCTTCATGTTCTAGCAACTACCACTCTGGCCACCCTTCTCCTGTCTGATTGTCTGGTATTGGCATTTGGTAAACATACATTTTTTTATAAATGATTTGCAATAAAGAACTGACTATTGAAATTAAAATCCATTAAGTTTTTGGAGGTAAAATTTGATGCTTAGCCTTTGGGAAGCCAACAAAACAGAGTGAGACATGTTAGTACATATTCAAAGATTTTTTTGAAAATATGCTAATGATACATTTATAAATTTTCTAGTAAATAATTGCTGTTTATGATACAAAAACTTCTCTTGGTGTTTGCATGCACTGATTAATAAATGATATGTGAATCCTAATTAATATATCTGATAGGGAAGTTCATTAGCTACTGAGGCATTTTTAGCTGATGAATGGCATGAAATGTCGTGTATCCAAATATATTTTGGAGAAGACAAAAATTGTAATTAAGATTATTCTCCCCAATTAATCCTAACCAAATATTTTCCAATACTGACCTTGCCTCTCTAATCTTTTTGGTCCTTTACTAGTGAGTAGAAATGGAGGGAAATAAGGAAAGACAAGAAAAAGAATGTGGAGCAAAGAAGATGAAAGAATAAAAGGGTAGTTTGTAAAGTAGAATTTTTTTTCCCAGAGAGTTATCTAAACCTCTATTGGAAAAAAAAAATGATGATTAAAATCCAAAGAGTTGCATTTAACTTCTTTTGCTCCTCAATTTTCAGTGTGAATAATTATACTCAGATATTTATTAGGAATATCAAAATTATAGTTATAATTGTGAATATTATGTATTATACACTAGATGGCCTAGTACTGTTTCCATTGGTTGTTATGAAACTCAGAAATAAACACGCAGCACACCTCTAAGAAATACACACATTTTGTATGGTATACATTTTATATATATTTTATTCTAACTTTTCTGCTGGATTTAACTTATTTTTTTCTATTTTCACCTGGTAGGGAGGGGGACAGGGAGGAACAGTAAGAGAGGGCTTATATTTGAGAACTTTTTTTTTTGGAGCACTTTTAGGTTCCCAGGAAAATTGAGAGGAAGGTTTCCCATTTACCCCTGTTCCCACACATGAATAACCTCCCCCATTGTCAACATCCCCCACTGGAGGGGCACTTTTGTACAATTACTAAATCTACAGTGACACATCATAATCATCCAAAGTCCATAGTTTACATTAGGGTTCACTCTTGGTGTGGTACATCTATTGGTTGGACCAATGTATAATGGCATATATCCATTGTTATGGTATCATACAAAGCATTTTCACTGCCCTAAGATTCTTCTGTGCTCCACCTATTTATGTCTTCCTTCCCCCCAACCCCTGGTGATCACTGGTACATTTACTGTCTCCATAGTTCAACATGGCTATACCATTTTGCATTCCCACCAGCAATAATGAGAGTTCCTGTTGCTCCACATTCTCATCAGCAATTCACATTTTCAGTGTTCTGGATTTTGGCCATTCTAATAAATGTATAGTGGCATCTAATTTTAATTTGCATTTCCCTAATGACCTATGATGTTAAACATCTTTTCATATGCTTTTCTACCAACCGTATATCTTTTTTTTTTTGATGAGGTGTCCATTAAGGTCTTTGGCCCATTTTTTAACAAGGTTGAGTGTTTTCTGATTGTTGAATTTTAAGTGTTCCTTGTATATTTTGCATACCAGTCCTTTACCAAATGAGTCTTTTGCAAATATTTTCTGTCTGTAGCTTGTCTTCTTACTCTCTTGAAATGTCTTTTACAGAGCAGAAGTTTTTCATTTTAATGAATCCAGCTTATCAATTATTTCTTTCAAGGATAATGCCTTTGGTATTAAATCTAAAAAGTCATTGTTATACCCAAGGTCATGTAGGCTCTCTCCTATGTCATCTTCTAGGATTTTTATAGTTTTGCATTTTATATTTAGGTCTATGATCTATTTTAAATAATTTTTGTGATGGGTGTAAGGTCTCTGTCTAGATTTTTCTTTTTGCATGTGGATATCCAATTGTTATAGCACAATTTGTTGAAAAGTCTATTTTTATTTTTGTTCCATTGCATTACATTGCTTCTTTGTCAAAGATCAGTTGACTATATTTATAAGGGTCTATTCTGGGATCTCTTTTCTGTTCCATTTATCTATTTTTCTATCCTTTTTACAATACCACACTGTCTTGAGTACAGTAGTTTTATAGTATGTCTTGACTTTGGGTAGCATCATTCCTCCAATTTTGTTCTTCTCCATCAGTATTGTGTTGACTGGTGTCACTCTAAGAAGAGGAGACTAGGACATAAACACGAACAGAGGTAAGACCATGTGAAGACACCAGAGGAAGACTGTCATATGAAAACCAGGGAGAGAGGCCTCAGAAGAAACCAACACTGATGACACCATAATCTCAGACTGCTAGCCTCCAGAATTGTAAGAAAATACATTTCTGTTGTTTAAGCTACCTGGATAAGCTACACATTCCATGATACTTGGTAGTTAGGACAGTCCCAGCAAACTAATACACCTCTTTCAAATCAATGCACAAAAATGGAGCTCAGATTGGGAGTGATATTCTCCCTCTTAGGGTGCTTTCTTGAGGCTGCTGGCACAGACATGCCCCTGGGGAACAGCTATGAGAGATTCTATATTTTATTCTCTCTTTGTATGTTATAACAAACTTTGCTGTTACCAGCATCATATGTTTGGGGGACCTGGGTAATCATGCATTTTGTGCAACAAGATAGATGTTCAATAAATCTTAATTGCATAGATAGAAAGACACATTAAAAAGGTAGTGCGTAAAACTGGAAATTGTAAGAGACTATTCTGGTATGTTGAAATTGATCAAGAAAATGGATAGGAAACTTTTCAGCTTTCCCAAAAGCAATATTTTAGTTACTTACTTGAATCCTGATTTGCTCTATCCTGCAAAAAGGCATTTTTGATTTATGTCTTTAATGAAACCTGCACTGAAGCAGAAGAGTAATATCTCTGCATGAATTTTAAAAATCTGCTTCATAGGATAAATGGAAGAAACTTGAACCCTACATTTATTAGAAAATGATAGATAATCTTAATAGATAATATAATGGTACTATAATAAACTGGGGTTCTTCAGAAAAGCACAAATCTGATAAAACATTTCCCATAGGATTAGTCAGTGAACTAAGAGGAAGTACTGAATCAAAAATATACAATGGAGTAAAGTATATAAATTATAGAAGAACACGTATTCTCCATGTTTACTTTGCAGTGAGGATACATATTGTAAAGTAGAATAATGAACTGTTATTAGCTATGATTAAGTAGAAATAAGAGTGAGGTGTTATAGAAAAGCTTTAAAAAAAAATACCAGAGAGAACAAAGTGCTGTCATTGGGATTCCTCAGGAATAAACTCTGCAATGGAGATTTGCATGGAGGAATTTTACTAAGGAGGGTTCTTGGGAGCAACATATGAGAGAAGGATTGAAGGAAATAAGGGTAGGCAGTGAGAGAAATCGAACACACTGCCTGTCACCCTCCTCGAGTATTATGACAAAAACCACAACTTATTGACAGATACTAGTCGATCATATAAGAGGAGATAAGTCATAACAAGGTAAGTATACTGGAAGGTGTGCTTGGATAAACCAAAGCATAGCTTAAATAAAGCACCTAGTTTACACCTAGATTTCATAGCCTATGAATGCCTTGAACCAAATCTAGCCCACACCCCTCCCATCATACTAGCACGAGCCAATCAAATAAAACATTCACCTAACATTTAAAATATAGAGGATAGATATTTAAATACTAATGGTGCTATAGAGAAAGTACTGTAAGGGAATGATGAAACATTAAAAGTAACAAAAAGCAAAGCTTACCCCTTGTACCATTTGCATGATGATTTAACTAGCAAAATTTTGACAAAGAGAACTTAAGTTAAACCACTCGAAACCAGACGAGCTACTTATAAACAGTTACTAGAACGAAATCATCTATGTGGCAAAATAGTGAGAAGATTTATAAGTAGTGGTGACAAGCCTAACAAGCCTGGTGATAGCTAGTTGCCCAGAAAAAGAATTTCAGTTCAACGTTGCACAATACTAAGAACCGCTTATAAGTTTCAATGTATATTTAAACGTTAGTCTAAAAAGGTACAGCTTTTTAGAGATGGGTACAACCTTAACTAGAGAGTAAAAACAAACAACACCATAGTTGGCTTAAAAGCAGCCACCAATTAAGAAAGTGTTCAAGCTCAACAATAAATATATCTTAATAGCAATATTAAATTAACTTCTAGTCTTATTACTGGAATAATCTATAAAATTACAGACGCAACACTGTTAATATGAGTAGCAAGAAATATTTCTCTTTGCACAAGTTTACAGCAGCAACTAATAATATACTGATAATTAACAGTAAATAAATATAGCTCAACACTAGACTATCTATTAAACATACTGTTAATCCAACACAGGTGTGCACCCAAGGAAAGATTAAAAAGAGTAAAAGGAATTTGGCAAACACAAACCCTGCCTGTTTACCAAAAACATCACCTCTAGCATCATTAGTAATAGAGGCAATGTCAGCCCAGTGACGACTATTAAACAACCGAGGTATCCTGACCGTGCAAAGGTAGCATAATAATTTGTTCTCTAAATAAGGACTTCTATGAATGGCCACAGGAGGGTTTTACTCTCTCTTACTTTTAATCAGTGAAACTGACCTCCCCGTGAAGAGGCGGGTATAACAAAATAAGACGAGAAGAACCTACAGAGCTTCAGTTAGTTAATCAAAAAAAAAAAAGATTAAACCACCAAGGGATAACAAAATTTCACATGGATTGATAATTTTGGTTGGGGTGACCTCGGAGCACAAAAAACCCTCTAAGTGATTAAAGCTTAGACCCACTAGTCAAAGCATAGTATCACTTACTGATCCAAAAGAATTGATCAACAGACAAGTTACCCTAGGGATAACAGCACAATCCTATTCTAGAGTGCATATCGACAATAGAGTTTATGACCTCAATGTTGGATCAGGCCATCCCAATGGTGTAACCGCTATTAAAATTTCATTTGTTCAACGATTAAAGTCCTACGTGATCTGAGTGCAGACCGGAGCAATCCAGGTCAGTTTCTATCTGTTATGTATTTCTCCCAGTACGAAAGGACAGGAGAAATAAGGCCCACTTTAAACAAGCGCCTTTAAAGCAATTAATGACATAATACCAACTTAATAAGCAAACACTAAACAACCACCCAAGACCAGGGTTTAGTTAGGGTGGCAGAGCCTGGTAATTACATAAAACTTAAGCCTTTATACCCAGAGGTTCAAACCCTTTCCCTAACAAAATGTTTATAATTAATATCCTAATGCTTGTTATTCCTATTCTCTTAGCCGTAGCATTTTTAACATTAGGAGAACAAAAAATCCTAGGCTGCATACAACTCTGAAAAGGACCCAACATTGTAGGACCACATGGCCTACTTCAACCCATTACCGACGCAATCAAACGATTCATTAAAGAACCACCATGACCAGCTACATCCTCCACCTCCATATTCATCATCGCACCGATCCTAGCTCTGACTCTAGCCCTAACAATATGAATTCCCCTACCCATGCCGTACCCCCTCATTAACATAAACCTAGAGGTGCTATTTATACTAGCCATATCAAGTCCAGCCATGCACTCTATCTTATGGTACAGATGAGCCTCCAACTCAAAATATTCATTAATTGGGGCTCTACAAGCAGTAGCACAAACAATCTCATAGGAGGTAACACTAACAATTATTCTCTTATCTGTACTCCTAATAAATGGGTTTTTCACCCTATTAACCCTCACCACAACTCAAGAGCAACTATGGTTGATCTTCCTATCATGGCCACTGGCCATAATATGATTTATTTCTACCCTAGCAGAGACCAACCAAGCCCCGTTCGACCTAACAGAAGGAGAAACCGAGCTCTTATCCGGTTTTAATGTAGAATACGTGGCAAGCCCTTTCGCTATGTTTTTCTTAGCAGAATACGCTAACATCATTATAATAAATACTCACAGAAATCCTGTTCCTGGGAGCCTTTCATAACCCACATACACCAGAGCTATATACAATCAACTTCATCATCAAAACACTGTTATTAACAATATCCTTCCTATGAATTTGAGCATCCTACCCTCGATTCTTATATGACCAGTTAATACACCTTCTCTGAAAAAAGGTCCTGCCTTTAACACTAGCCCTGTGCATATGACATGTATCACTACCCAGCATAATGGCAAGCATCCCCCCACAAACATAAGAAATATGTCTGATAAAATAGTTATTTTGATAGAGTAAATAATAGAAGTTCAAGTCCACTTATTTCTAGAACTATAGGAATTGAACCTACCCTTGAGAATTCAAAATTCTCCATGCTACCATATTACACCACATTCTATAGTAAGGTCAGCTAAATAAGCTAAAGGGCCCATACCCGGGCCCATACCCTGAAAATGTTGGTTTATGTCCTTCCCGTACTAATAAACCCCATTATCTCTATCATTATTTTAGCAACTGTCGTCTTAGGGACTATGGTTGTAATAACCAGCTCCCACTGATTACTAGTCTGAATTGGGTTTGAAATAAATATGCTAGCCATTATCCCCATTATAATAAAAATCTTCAACCCACGAGCCATAGAAGCTTCCACTAAATATTTCTTAACGCAAGCCATCACATCCATATTACTTATAATAGCAGTCATCATTAATGTACTCTATTCCGGACAATGAACCATTACAAAAATATTCAACCCAGCAGCATCAACAGTAATAACAAGAGCCCTGGCCATAAAGCTAGGACGATCCCCCTTTCACTTTTGAGCGCCCGAAGTAACACAAGGCATCCCATTAACAGCATGCCTAATCCTGTTGACATGACAAAAACTTGTGCCTCTATCAGTCCTTTACCAAATCTCGTCATCAATCAACCTAAGCCTAATACTATCCGTATCCATGTTGTCCATTCTAATCGGAGGGTGAGACGGGTTAAATCAAACCCAACTCCAAAAAATCATGGTCTACTCATCAATCACCCACATAGGATGAATAACAGCCATCTTACTATACAACCCAACTATGACAACTCTAAACCTCGTAATCTACATTATAATAACTCTCACTATATTCGTATTATTTATTCCCAGCTCAGCCACCACTACATTATCCCTATCTCACATATGAAATGATACGTATTCTCACAGCCCTTACCCTAGCCACCCTGCTGTCGATAGGAGGACTCCTGCCACTGTCAGGTTTCATGCCCAAATGAATAATTATCCAAGAAATGACAAAAAACAATAACTAATAGCCATACTTAGCCTGTATTTCTACATGCGACTCACATACTCCACAGCACTGACCACATTCCCCTCCACAAACAACATAACAATAAAATGGCAATTTGACTCTACAAAGCAAATAATCCTCCTACCAACCATGATCGTAATATCCACAGTACTCCTGCTTCTCACACCAATACTACCCGTGTTGGAATAGGAGTTTAGTTTAAACCAGACCAAGGGCCTTCAAAGCCCTGAGCAAGTATAATTGACTTAATTCCTGCCTAATAATTGTTGCAAGACTATATCCTACATCAATTTAATGCAAATCAAACACTTTAATTAAGCTAAATCCTCACTAGATTGGAGGGATACATCTCCCACGATGAGTTAACAGCTAAATACCCTAGTCAACTGGCTTCAATCTACTTCTCCCACCGCCCCGGCAGAATTGAAGCTGCTTCTTTGAATTTGCAATTCAATATGGATAATTCACCACAGGGCTTGGTAAAAAGAGGACTTAACCTCTGTCTTAGATTTACAGTCTAATGCCTACTCGGCCATTTTACCTATGTTCATAAACTGCTGATTATTCTCAAACAACCACAAAGACATCTGCACTTTATACTTGCTGTTTGGTGCCTGAGCCAGAATAGTAGGTACCGGCCTGAGCCTACTAATTTATGCTGAACTAGGCCAGCCCGGAACACTGCTCAGAGACGACCAAATCTACAACATGGAAGTAACAGCCCATGCGTTTGTAATATTTTTCTTTATAGTCATGCCCATCATAATTGGTGGCTTTGGAAATTGGCTGGTGCCTCTAATGATCAGAGCATCTGATATGGCTTTCCCCTGTATAAATAACATGAGTTTTTGACTACTCCCTCCTTTCTTATTATTGCTGGCATTGTCAATAGTTGAAGCCAGTGCAGGTACAGGCTGAACTGTGTATCCTCACTTGGCCAGAAATTTAGCACATGCAGGGGCTTCAGTTGACCTTACTACTTTTTCCCTACATTTAGTTGGCATGTCCTCAGTTCTAGGGGCTATTAATTTTATTACCACTATTATCAATATAAAGCCACCTGCTATATCCCAGTATAAAACACCACTATTTGTGCTATCAGTATTAATCACAGCAGTATTACTTCTATTATCCTTCCCTGTACTAGCAGCCAGAGTCACTATATTACTAACTGAAATTTAAACACAACCTTTTTTGACCCTGCAAGGGGAGGGGATCCAACCTTGTATCAGCACCTGTTCTGATTCTTTGGACACCCTGAAGTATATATTTTAATCCTGCCCAGTTTTGGGATATTTTTACACATTGTAACCTATTACTCAGGGAAAAAAAGAGCCTTTTGGATATATGGGCATGGTGTGAGCTACAATATCAATCGGATTCTTAGGGTTCATTGTATGAGCCCACCACCTGTTCACAGTAGGTGTAGATGTTGACACACGAGCATATTTTACATCAGCCACTACAATTATTGCTATCCCAACAAGGGTAAAAGTGTTTAGTTGAATAGCAGCACTCCACGGGGGTAATATTAAATGGTCCCCAGCCATGATGTGGGCCCTAGGTTTCATCTTCCTTTTCACATTCGGCAAGCTAACAGGTATTGTCCTAGCTAATTCATCATCAGATATTATCCTTCATCATACCTACTACATAGTTGCACATTTTCACTATGTCCTCTCAATGGGAGCTGTCTTTGTTATCATAGGAATGTTTGTACACTGATTCCCACTATTCTCAGGATATACACTCAACTCAACATGAGCAAAAATTCACTTTGTAATCATATTTGTAGGTGTCAACATAACCTTCTTCCCACAACATTTCTTAAGTCTATCCAGCATGCCTCGACGATACTCTGACTACACAGATGCCTACACAACATGAAATACTATTTCGTCAATAGGCTCATTCATCTCACTAACAGTTGTCATATTGATAATTTTCATTATCCGAGAGGGATTCGCATCCAAACAAGAAGTCCTAGCAGTAGAACTTACTACTACAAACTTAAAATGGTTAAATGGATGTCCTCCACCATATTATACGTTTGAGGAACCAACTTATGTCAATCTAAAATAATCAAGAAAGGAAGGAATTGAACCCTCTTTTATCGGTTTCAATCCAACACCATAACCATTATGTCTTTCTCCGTAAACGAGGTATTAGTAAAAATTTATGTAACTTTGTCAAAGTTAAGTCACAGGTGGAAATCCTGTATATATCTATGGCATATCCTTTCCAACTAGGATTTCAAGATGCAACATCACCCATCATGGAAGAGTTACTACACTTTCACAACCACACACTAGTAATTGTCTTCTTAATTAGTTCTCTGGTTCTTTATATCATTTCACTAATGTTAACAACTAAGCTAACATATACCAGCACAATAGACGCACAAGAAGTAGAAACCATTTGAATGATCTTACAGGTCATTATTTTGATTTTAATTGCCCTGCCATAACTGTGAATCCTCTACATGATAGATGAAATTAACAACCCATCTCTTACTGTAAAAACTATAGGTCACTAGTGATATTGAAGTTATGAGTACACTGACTATGAAGATTTAAGTTTTGACCCCTATATAATCCCAACATTGGACGTAAAACCAGGGGAGTTATGACTGCTAGAAGTAGACAACCGAGTAGTGTTACCCATAGAAATAACAATCCGAATACTAATCTCCTCCGAAGATGTATTGTACTCATGAGCTGTACCTTCCCTAGGCCTAAAAACAGACGCAATCCCAGAATGCCTAAATAAAACAACCCTAATATCAACACCACCAGGTTTGTATTATGGACCGTGTTCAGAGATCTGTGAGTCAAATCATAGTTTCATGCCTATTGTCCTCAAAATAGTACCCCTAAACTACTTTGAAAAATGATCCACATCAATACAATAAACTCGTTAAGAAGCTGGGCAGTGTTAACCTCTTAAGTTATAGAGCTAAGACTCTCCTTAATGGTATGCCACAATTAGATACATCAACATGATTCATTACCATTTTATCTATGTTTCTAGCACTGTTTATTATCTTTCAACTAAAAGTCTCAAAGTATACTTATTACTCCAACCCAGAGTCAACACACACCAAAGTGCAAAAACAGTCCATCCTTTGAGAAACAAAATGAACGAAAATCTATTTGCCTCTTTCATAACCCCGACAATAATAGGTCTCCCTGTAGTTATTTTAATTATTATGTTTCCAAGTATTTTATTTCCAACATCAAATCGACTAATTAATAATCGCATAATTTCTCTTTGACAATGACTAGTCCAACTCACGTCAAAACACATAAGAAGCATCCACAATCACAAGGGGCAGGCTTGATCATTAATACTAATGTCACTCATTCTATTTATTGGGTCAACCAACCTTCTAGGGCTACTACTCCACTCATTTACACCTACCACGCAGCTCTCAATAAATGTAGGAAGAGCAGTTCCACTATGAGCTGGCTCTGTGATTACAGGTTTTTGTAACAAAGCAAAAGCATCTTTAGCTCACTTCCTACAACAAGGAACACCCACTCCCTCATCCCTATACTAGTACTATACTATACTAGTAATTACTATACTATACTAGTAATTACTATACTATACTATACTAGTAATTATCAAGACTATCAGCCTATTTATCCAACCAGTATCACTACCGTGCAATTAACAGCCAATATTACAGCAGGAAACTTGTTGATTCATCTAATCAGAGGGGCAACTCTAGCATTAATAAGTATCAGCACTGCTACAGCTTTTATTACATTCATCATTCTTACCCTACGTACTATCCTCGAATTTGCCGTTGCTATAATTCAAGCCTATGTGTTTACCCTCCCAGTAAGCCTCTACCTACATGACAGTACATAATGATCCACCAGACCCATGCATACCACATAGTAAACCCCAGTCCTTGACCTCTAACAGGAGCCCTTTCAGCCATCTTAATGACATCGGGCCTAATCATATGATTCCACTTCAACTTGATTATATTATTAATATTAGGCCTACTAACTAATACTCTAACAATATATCAGTGATGGCGAGATGTCATTCGAGAGAGTACTTTCCAAGGCCATCACACACCAATCGTTGAAAAAGGGCTTCGATATGGGATAGTCTTCTTTATTATCTCAGAAGTCCTCTTTTTTACTGGCTTCTTTTGAGCCTTCTATCACTCAAGCCTCACCCCTGCACCTGAATTAGGCGGGTGCTGGGCACCAACAGGCATTCGCCCTCTAAACCCTCTAGAAGTACCACTCCTCAACACTTCCGCGCTACTAGCCTCTGGTGTGTGTATTACTTGAGTCCACCACAACCTTATGGAAGGAAATCGCAAGCACGTACTCCAAGCCCTCTTTATTACACGTGCCATAGGTGTATATTTTACACTCCTACAAGCCTCAAAGTACTATGAAGCTCCATTTACAATTTCAGACAGAGTATATGGATCAACTTTCTTCATGGCCACAGGATTCCACTGACTGCACGTAATCATTGGGTCCACTTTCCTTATTATCTGTTTCCTACGCCAATTAAAATACCACTTCACATCCAACCACCACTTCGGCTTTGAAGCCGCTGCTTGATACTGGCATTTTGTAGATGCTGTATGACTATTCCTTTACATATCTATCTATTGATGAGGCTCATAATTCTTTTAGTATTAATTAGCACAACTGACTTCTAATCAGTCAGTTTCCATAGAGCCCGAAAAAGAATAATAAACTTAATACTGGCCCTACTGACAAACACAGCACTGGCCTCATTGCTCATACTCATCTCCTTCTGACTCCCCAGCTGAATATTTACACAGGAAAAGCAAGTACCTATGAATGTGGGTTTGACCCCATAGGATCTGCCTGCCTGCATTTTTCCATAAGATTTTTCCTAGTAGCAATCACATTTCTTCTCTTCAACTTAGAAATTGCCCTCCTACTTCCCCTCCCCTGAGCAACTCAAACAAATAATCTAAAAACAATACTCACCATAGCTTTGCTCCTAATCTCATTATTGGCAATTAGCCCAGCCTATGAATGAACACAAAAAGGACTAGAATGAACTGAATATGGTATTTAGCTTAAAATAAAACAAATGAATTCGACTAACCTCCTAATTACCAAGTGCCTTTAGTATACATAAATATTATTATAGCTTACACAGTATCCCTTGTAGGACTGCTAATACATCAATCCCACTTAATAGCCTCACTATTACGTCTAGGAGGCATGATGTTATCACTATTCGTCATGGCAACTCTAATGATCCTAAACTCACACTTCACCTTATCCAGCATACTACCAATCATCCTGTTAGTGTCTGCAGCCTGTGAAGCCACACTCGGATTATCCTTGTTAGTAATAGTGTCAAATATATATGGCACCGACTACGTGCAAAACCTTAACCTCCTCCAATGTTAAAATTTATTGTTCCTACGATTATACTAATACCCCTGACTTGATTATCAAAAAATAATATAATTTGAATTAATGCTACAGCCCATAGCTGCTAGTTAGCCTCAGAAGCCTGCTTCTCCTTAATCAGTTTAATGATAATTGCCTTAATTTCTCATTAATGTTCTTTTCCGACTCCTTATCTGTACCGCTATTGATGTTAACAATATGACTCCTACCACTAATATTAATAGCCAGCCAATCTCACCTGCTCAAAGAATCACTAACCCTAAAAAGCGATACACCACTATACTAATCATATTGCAAACATTTTTAATCATAACATTTACCACCAAAGAACTAATTTTATTTTACATTATATTCGAGGCTACACTAGTTCCTACACTCATCGTCATCACTCAATGAGGTAACCAAACAGAACGGCTCAATGCAGGGCTCTATCTTCTATTCTGTGCACTAGTCGGATCACTCCCACTTCTAGTAGCATTAATATATATCCAAAACACTACGGGGTCTCTAAATTTCTTAGTACTCCAATACTGAACCCAAACATTACCCAACTCCTGATCCAACGTCTTCATATGACTAGCCTGCATAATACATTTTATGGTAAAAATACTCCTCTATGGCCTCCACCTTTGACTACCCAAAGCACACATAGAAACCCCCATCACAGGCTAGTCCTTGCAGCCATATTACTAAAACTCGGGGGCTATGGCATGCTACAAATTACAGCAATACAGAATTCATAGCATACCCTTTTCTTATGCTTTCCTTATGAGAATAATCATAACCAGTTCAATCTGTCTACACCAAACAGACCTAAAATCACTTATCACATATTCTTCCATCAGCCATATAGCACTTGTCATTGCAGCTATTCTCATCCAGACTCCTCGAAGTTACATAGGAGTCACCACTTTAATAATCGCCCATGGCCTCACATCATCTATAGTATTCTTCCTAGCAAACTCAAATTATGAGCGAGTCCATAGCCGAACAATAATCTTAGCCCGAGGCATACAAACCTTCCTCCCATTAATAGCCACTTGGTGACTGTTAGCAAGCCTAACAAACTTAGCCTTACCCACAATTATTAATCTGATCAGAGAACTGTTCATAGTTATATCGTACTTCTCATGATCAAATGTTACCATTATCTTAATAGGAACCAACACCGTAATTACAGCCTTATACTCTCTATATATACTAATTGCAACACAGTGCAGTAAATACACACACCATACACCCTCTTTCACACAAGAAAATGTCCTTATAGCCCTTCACATTCTACCCTCCTACTCTTGTCACTAAACCCCAAAATCACCCCAGGCCCACTGTATTGTAAATATAGTTTAAAAAAAGCACTAGAATGTGAATCTAGTAACAGAAGACTGAAATTTCTTATTTACCGAGGAAGTATGCAAGAACTGCTGATTCATGCCCCCATGCCTAAGAGTATGGCTTTTTCAAGCTTTTAAAGGATAGTAGTTATCCTTTGAGATTAAGTCACAACAAAGGACTCAACTGGTCTTAGGGAGAGCTACGGAAATAGGAGGGTCCTTAGAGTTGTTTCCCATTGACAAAAGGAGATAGAATTTTTATCTTCTCACAGTCACTGGACATAAGCTTCCTCTGGGGGTGGGGCATAACCTTAGAAGAGGCAGCTCCTTCGGCTGAGGGTAAGTCCTCAAGAGGGACTCAGATTTGAATCTTTGGCAAGCATCAGTCTCAGAAACTGGAGAAATGAATGCCTTGGTTCTGAGGGGGGATCTGGGAAGTGAACCATGTAGCCAACCACAGTCCACCCTGGCACTATTAATTGCTATTTGCCTCATAAACATCTTATCAAGGAATATCTTATCAAGCAATATCTCCTCCAAGGAATCAAGGAATATCTCCTCCAAGATTCAAATTTGTCTCTTTTCCTACAGAAAATTACAAGAGAAAGGATAGAGGGGTAAGCTATGTCTTCTGCTGCTGCTAGTCTATGGGGTCAATCAAAGGAAAATATTATGAAAGAAAATTAATCAGATCAGAATGTAAAGATATTAAAAACTTGTGCCATATGTAAAGTATATAACAGGCAATGACATTCATACACAAAACAGATGTTCCTTAGATTGTGAGTTCTTTGAAATCAGGGATTATGTCTTATTCATCTTTGTATGCCAAACACCTGCCACAATGCCTTGCAAAGAATGCTTGGTAAATATTTTATGACTGAGGGAGCCAATTAATTAAGAAATTGGTGAATATAAATTCTGTGCTTACATTCAAAATTCATTTCTACTCTCTAGTAAATGATTTGTCTGAGATTGACTGGGGTACTTTTTAAATAAAGTTGCGAACATAAAAAGTATCCTCACAGGCTTTTATCATGGGAATTATATAGTTTACTAAAAGGAATTTAAAGTTCTTTTTCTAAAATTGGTATATAGTAGCCTGTGTTATTCAACAAATACTATTAAAGCTAGCATATATTGATTAAGGATAAATTACATGACAAGATGCTTCTAAGTGTTAGGAAGTAGGATAAATAATGCATAATTCCTTCCTCCAAGGAACATATAGTTTTCCAGTGATGGTAGCATTTATGTGAAAACTAATTTTGATTCGACAAAATAACATAAGAATTAAGTAGAGGTATGTGGTTGAGAGTGATAATTCTTTACTCAGCTACCATTATTCCCTCCTTGAGTGACAGAATCAATTTTTAGCTGGATACATAACCCCCCAGAGTAATTTTTCCCCAGCCTCCTTTATTCCTGCAGTAGCCATGTGTTATGGACTGAATATTTGTGTCCACCCTAAAATTCATACTTTGAATTTTAACCCCCAATATGATGGTATCAGGAAGTGAGGCCCTTGGGAAGTGATTAGATCATGACAGTCAAGCCCTCATTAGTCCCCTTACAAAAGAGATCCCAAGAGCTCCCTCACCCCTTATACCCTGAGGGGACACAGTGAGAAGATGGTGGTCCACGAACCAGGAAGAAAGTTCTCACCAGACACTGAATCTGCCAGCTCCTGAGCTTTGCAGCCTTCAGACTGTGAGAAACAAATGTCTGTTTTTTAACCACCTCAGGTTATGGTATTATTGTTATAGCAGCTAAGCTAAGACACCATGTGACCAGTTTCTGGGGGAAGGAGGGTAACCAAGTGTTCTGTGAGATTCCAAGAAAGTCTTTTTAAAAGATGCTGACTCCTTCCTTCCAGCTGAATCCCTAGAATGGGGACATAATGAGCAGAGTTCCAGAAACCGTCGTGTACCATGAGGTAACCGTGAGGAAGGAAGCCACATGTTGAGAACAGTAAACAGTAAACAGCCTGAGTCTCCAGTGATTATGAAGCCACCACATTACCAGTGGGAAACAAAAAGAAACTTCTGTCATTCTTAATCCCCTTTATCTTGCTTATATTTGTTTGTATACTTGATTAAATAAGGGCAAATCTAGGATACTAGAGGAGTGAAAAAGCAATAATTTATTCTTATAGGAGAATTAGGAGTTGTAGGGAGGAGGTATCTTTTGAGGTAGACCTGGGAGAATGAGAAAAAGTTGTTCATCTATAAATTCTGAATTCAACTTTTATCATTAGCCTGAAAAAAATTAGAGGTATATGTTGATATTTGTGTACAATCCATTCTGAAGGAATAGTCAGTAACAAGAGATCTATTTATTGAGGTTCAGCTGTTCCAGGCTTCCTAATTAGCTATGGCTATATTGAAAAGTTTTCTTTGGATCCCTGAAATGAAAGCCATAATTTATTTGCCTATGAAAGACAAAAGTATCATACAACAAACTATAATTTTAAAATCACACTTTAAAAATATACATAACAGCCAATTATGCTTTCAAAACAATTAATTTTGAAGGCAGAAATATATAAATGCATATTTTCATGTATATATGAAAATGAGCTACTTAGACACCATTAAATATAGAGTGCATTATTTTTGCATCATATTAAATATAATAAGATGTGGTACAGAGCCTTCTACAGATAACTGTGCAAAACCGATAGTAAAATCTTTCATTCCGTTGACAGTTATTTGTAGACAGCAGCAATTTTTGTGAAGTAGGTTACTACCTTCCTTGACATATATTCCTAAACATATGAACACATAGGTTGATATGCATTCCTGGAAAGAGTGCATATGAGGTTTGGAAGAAGGAGGAATATTGGGGAGCCACTGCAAATTACATAATACTGTAACTAACCTAAATATGTTCCTGGAAAGAACCCTGAAGTGAATATTTTGGTAAAGCAAATAATGTTTCTGTAATTTTTTGAAATTGTTTGTCAAAGCCTATTAAGAACTGTGTAGAGTCTGAGATTTACCCTTCTTGCCAGCTAACAGGTTGCAAGGTAACCAGTTTCCTCGATGCTGATGGAAGAACCGACACTCCTGGTTCATAGACAAAGGGTTTTATTAGTCATGGCCCTGCACTGCAAGCAACATAAGCTTCATGCTCACATACATTTCTCTTCCCTCAGATCCCATGGAGGCAATGCAGAAGGGCACAGGAGGATACTGTACACACAGTAGGCAGGTGTCACAGAACCCAAATTCTTTAGAAAGAAGTGAAAGCAAACTTTTCCAATGTTGGCCAAAGAGGAATATATACTGGACAGTAAACAAATATGCTCTGTTGTGGAGACAGAAATACCTGTGTCTTCTGAGGCTATATAAACATCCTTAAGAAGACAGGCAGTGCTTCTGGTTACAAGATGTGCAGAAGAATGAACAACCCAGGGAATACTCTCAGAGAAGTACATGCCTCTTGGAACACATGAAAAAAACCAAGTCTCTAGGAGAAGAATCAGGCTGCAAGTATAAGGAATGAAAAGGAGGCCAGGAAGTCTCTATCTGGAGCAAGTTAGGAAGGAAGAAAGCATGGAATAAGACAAAGTTAGAGAAAGAAGCAAGAGATGGATTATGTTGGGACTTTTAATCCATGGAAAGAAAGCAGGATTTATTCTGAAGATAAAAGGGAATCACTGGCAAGGGAATATCACACTAAGCAATGTAATTTATATTTTTTAAATATTACATCTTAAAATATTACAAGTATTGGCCAAAGTGTGCAAAGTTTCAGTTACTCAAGATCAATGAGCCCTATAGATCTAATATACAGCATAGGGTCTATAGCTAACAATAGTGTATACACTACTTAACACTACTATATAGTTTAAATTTTATTTAAAATTTTGCTAAGAGAGAAGATTTTATGTTAAGTGTTTTTATCACAAAATAATAATAAATACAAAAGGTGGGAGGAAGTAATGGGAAAAGATATTGCCTGCTGTGTTGGGAATCCAAGAAGAACAGGAAGAGCAGCAGGCAGATCAGTTATAGAAGGAAAAAGGACTATGGAGACAAGGACTAGCATGGCTATGTGGGTGGCGGAAAGATGCGATCAAAGTCTGTATCAATTTTGAAGGTAGAGGGGCTTCCCTGCTGGTGCAGCAGGTAAGAATCCGCCTGCCAATGCAGGGGACACGGGTTTGAGCCCTGGTCCGGGAAGATTCCACTAAGCCTGTGCTCCACAACTACTGAGCCCGTATGCCACAACTACTGAGCCCATGTGCCACAACTACTGAAGCTGTGCACCTACAGCCCATGCTCTGCAACAAAAGAAGCCACGACAATGAGGAAGCCGACGCACCGCAGTGAAGAGTAGCCCCTGCTCGCCGCAACTAGAGAAAGCCCGTGTGCAGCAATGAAGACCAAAAACAGCCAAAAATAAATAAATTAAATAAATAAATTTTAAAAAATTAAAAAAAGAATTTTGAAGATAGAAACGATAAACGTTAGTGATGACTTCTGTGTGAAGCATTGACTAAGAGGAATAAATCAATAATGGTGCTTAGTTTTTTGCCTTGATAAAATATCATAGATGATGACGACTTCGATTTGAGTGAGGGAAAGAACAAGGATTTTGGAGGGAATGGTGGGAATTAAGAGCTCTATTTTGAAAATATTAAGTTGGGGATCCTTATTGTGCTTTTAAGGGAAGATTATTAGATGGACAGTTGAAAGCATCAGATAGATCAGGGGCTAGATTTGGGCAGAAGATATGTATCTACTGGGAAAGCATAAGTAATATAATATGTAAAGATATAGAAATAGCTGAGGACAAAATAGAGAAAGGAACATTTTGGCAAGGAGATTGACATGACCAGCTAGGATAGAATAGGAGGAAGGAAAGACAAAGGAGCAAGAGAAGAGACCACAAATTAGGTAGATGGATGTGCAAAATAGCATGTTGTCACGGAAACAGAGAAGAGAATATTTCAAAAACCTGTGTCACAAGCTTCTGAGAAGTCAGGTAACACAAAGATATAGAAGTTGCTCCTTGGATTTAGCAACATGGAGTTTTCTGATTACCTGAACAAGAATGGTTTCACTGCAAGCCAAAGTCAAATTAAAACTTGATTTAATAGTTCCCACCACCAGAAGACATTATAATTGTGTGACACGATAGAGGTATTAGCTAATGCTATAATGGCAATCATATTGCAATATAAATGTATTAAATCAATATGTTCACCTTGAACTTATACAATGTTATATGTCAATTATATCTCAATTTTTAAAAGTGAGAAATTTGGTAAAGTTTAAAATTGAGCATTCAGTCATTCAAGGGCATTTCCATTTAATACATTATAGAATATTGCTTATTATGTTATAATCCTACCTGCTTTATCAGTAAACTAAGAGATCTTGGAGAACAGAGGCAGTGCCTTTCACCTTGGTATTCAGGGATGTGTAATACACATTTAACAAAGAATTAAACTGAAAAAATGAGCTGATTGAGGAGGAAATGATAAGTACTTAGGTGAAGACTGAAGAATGGTAAGCATAGATGACTCCTTTCTGGAGATCTGCTCTGACACATGACAGAGATACAGGGCTAGAGGAGTGTATGAGGTCAAAGAATTTGTTTTTAACAGGAGATGGTGGAGCATATTTCATATTATTGGGAAAGAACCAAAAAAGGCTGTGATGCTGAGGTCCAAAATGGAGGTCAGTCTTTGGAAAGGCAAAGAGAGCAAGTGGAGAAATTTATGTTCCAAGGGCTCAAAGTCAATTCTTCCACAAAATAGAAGGGTAAATGTAAAATCTCTGCATAGGGGAAATCATATTTGTAGATTTGGCATAAAGAGAAAGGAATTCTACCCTACTGAAACTTCTATTTTCTCAATGAACTATTGTTCCTCATGTTTCTTCTTAACAAAGTATCTTATTTTCTGAGGGTAAGACGGAGGTCAGGAGTTGAATGTAGAGATGAGGGACATATTGGGACAGGTGGGAGGATTGAGAAAAGAGGAGAAATATAGGGAAAATGAACCTACTAGCAAGAGTAATTCTTTTAGAAGGCTATGACTTTGTTCCTAAAGAATGAACGTAAGGGACTTCCCTGGTGGTCCAGTGGTTAAGACGCTGCACTTCCACTGCAGGAGGCACAGGTTGGATCCCTGGTTGGGAAACTAAGATCCCACATGCAAAAAAAAAAATTAAAAATGAACATGATTCTAAGAAGGCTGTGAGTAGTAGAGAGTATAAAGAGAGCATGGTTCAAAGTGAGGAGTAATTAGGAGAAGAGCTTGATAATACAGGTTGTGTTCACAAGCCTGGCTACACTATGTTAGGTGCCTAATGTGTATTATTTTAATTCTCAAAAATCATGAGGCTGTATTATACCTATATACAACTATGTAGAGAAGACCAAAAGGAAACATAAAATAGTTTGTAACTTATTTAAGGATAGTGGGATTACATATTTCCCCATCTATTTTTCAACTATTCTGCACTATTGTTTTAATGCTTTAATAATATAAATGTTAATTCATGGTATTAAAAAAATCATGAGGAAGGTACGATTTTCCCATTTTACAGTTGAAAAGACCAAGGTTCAGAGATGTAACACAGTTTTCCTAAGGTTAACCACAACCAATAAGTAGCAGAGTTTGTATTCACGATCAAGTCTGAATCCTAAGCTCATGCTCTTCTCCCAGCAGTGGAGAGCATGAAAGACCTTATTCAAGGAAGGTATGTGAAGAGACCTCTGTTTCAGGAAGACAATTTTTTAAAAGTGTGGCTAAATTGGAGGAACAGAGACAAGAGGTAGCAACAAGCTTGGCGAGTATTACAATTGTCCAGGTACTTGATCAAGGCATAAAGGGAAAGGATATCCAGATAGAAGGGTAGAGACTAGAGATCCGTAGGTATGTTAAGTAGGTATTGAGGTGATAGACCCAACATCTACCTAATCATTTCCTCTCCACCAATTTACTTCTATTCTGCTATGGATGGCTTTAAAAAGGAGACGTTAGTGTCATTTTTCCCTCCCTTCCCTTTTCACCTTCTCCCGCAACTTCAGAGTAATTGGGGAGGGGGGAAGAGGAGGTGGGGGAGGGATAGGAGGAGAGGACTTGCAAGGCACTAAGGCAAGCTCAGTCATGCTGTCCCAGGAAGTTTCAGGAATAGGTTAGCATGAGTGACCTGGAGTGATTCTAAGCACTAGAAGGGAGATGCCGGCGCCCCAGGACACTGGCAAGACAACTGCACTTCAAAACCATCCTCCTCATGGGCTTGTTTTGCTTGAAAAACACATTCCCCATTCACTTTGTGTATGTATGTGAGGACTATGGAAAACTGAAGAGAACACTATTTGAAAACAAATGATCCAATGTTACTTTAAAACCAATTGCCTTATGTGAGCATATTCTCAATCTTTTCCATATGTTTGTAATAAGCAGAAACATTTTCCTAACAGGTGCCGTTGCCACAATGAATGTCACAGTGGGCACACGAGGTGTTTTATCTACAGTTGAGTCATTGAAGCAAAATGCAGAATAATGAAAATATATGTCTGCTCAGATGTCTTCAGAACAAATCATTTGCCTGATGGTAACTGATTCTCACTGAGGGCAGGGGAACACAAGGAAAGTGCTGTGACTCACTCCATATTTCTGTTGCCACCTGTATAACTACTCCACAGAGTATAAAAAAAGTGTGAATTTGTCTTTGGGGCAGTATATAATTTCATGTATTTTTTCTGCCTCAGGTTTTCTGTTATTCCTTTTTCACACAACAGCTTTCTTTGATTTTTTTTTTTAATGTGCCAGGTAGTACACATTTGTTTCTCTTTTTTCCCCTCATGTTATGAGGGAATATCCCTGAAGAGATGTTGTGTTAAAATTGCCAAACTCACTTTGCTTTTGATGTGCCATGTTCAAAGCTACTTTTTGGAGAACACATTGGAAGAATGTACTCCTTGTTGGGTACTGGACATTTAATAGCAGGAAGGTAGTTGGAAATGCATTATAACAGAACTCTTGAAGACAGCAGTGTCCTTGAGCACTCTGAGACAGGCAGAAGGAAAAATCTGGCAAAGCGTTCACAGAATGAGACACAAAGGTTGCATTTACAAGTTTGTTAACGGCTAAGAATAATATTATATATTTTTTAAAAGATATCCATAGTAATGAAACGCTCAGGGCAAGGACGATTTTAACAACTCAAAGAGGCAGTTTCAAAGCATTAAAAATTAGAATAAAGTGCAGGGGAAAAAAATCCCAAAATAAACAACAAACAATTAGTAGCAATATTTCCCCTAAAACCAGTTGTCAGTGAAACTTCATAGGTTAGGTCCTCACCCTCTTAAACACAAACACACAAATACATACATACACACACACACACACACACACACACACACACACCATTTTCTTCCGACCTAAGCTGATATTTGATACTCAAAGCTGTGATAAGAATTAACTGAACTTAACCATTGAATAACCAACTTATACATTGGTTTTTATTCTCTGTAGTGAAAAGCAGGAGATTAAAATGGAGCCATGTTGAAACACAGCCTATCCTTAAAAGGAGACCCTGCCAGCCTGGCTATTTTTAATCTGGAAGATGCTGACATGATGTATAGAGAGGTGAGATATAGGGCTAGATTAAGGGTACCTACAGGTTTTATGGTGAAATGTATTATACATACAGGGAACTGAAAACATTGAAATAAAAGGAGATGATTACAGAATGCTTTTGAGAGAGAACTAACGGTATTCCAAAAGTACTGAAATGATATAAATGTGCACTATAATAGTTTGCCAAGGCTCCCATCACAGAGTACTACAGACTGACTGGCTTAAACAACAGAAATCTATTTCCTCACAGTCCTCTAGTCTAAAAGCTCAAAATCAAGATGTCAGTGAGGTTGGTTTCACCTTGAGATCTCTCTTCTTAGCTTGTAGATGGCCATCTTATCCCTATCTTCACATGGTCTACCTTCTGTGCTCTGTGTCCTAATCTCCTCTTCTTAAAAGAACACTGATTACACTGGATTAGGACCCACCACCAAGAACATCTTTTAGCCTTAATTACCTCTTTAAAGACCTTATCTCATCAGTCACATTCTAAGATACTAGGGGTTAGGGCTTCAACATATGAACTTTTTTCTTTTTTTTAGATTTTGTATCATTTTTATAGAAAGATAGAAACTCTGACTTGTATAAAAATTATACAAGTTTCCTGTGGACATTACCACTCCCTGGCATTATCAGAAGGTAAAAACGTCTTCTTGGATCTCCTACGTGTCATCAGGAAGTAATTTTTTAAATAAGAATGATACCTGTACCTAGAGTCTGTCATACAGAGTGAAGCAAGTCAGAAAGAGAAAAACAAATTCCGTACACCAACACACACATATATATATATATATATATATATATGGAATCTAAAAAAGAAAAGAAAAAGGTTCTGAAGAACCTAGGGGCAGGACAGGAATAAAGACGCAGATGTAGAGAATGGATTTGAGGACACAGGGAGGGGGAAGGGTAATCTGGGACAAAGTGAGAGAGTGGCATGGACATATATACACTACCAAATGTAAAATAGATAGCTAGTGGGAAGCAGCCGCATAGTACAGGGAGATCAGCTCGGTGCTTTGTGACCACCTAGAGGGGTGGGATAGGGAGGGTGGGAGGGAGACGCAAGAGAGAAGAGATATGGGAACATATGTATATGTATAACTGATTCACTTTGTTATAAAGCAGAAACTAACACACCGTTGTAAAGCAATTATACTCCAATAAAGATGTTAAAAAAAAATGATACCTGTTGAGTTTAATGCACTGGGGTTCATTTTAATGCATTTAAAGTTAAAAAGAAAACTTAGATGTTATAACTTACAGAAATCTGACATGTGTTGGCATTTCTCTGAGTAGCATTAGAAGAACTTGTTTTTTTTTTTTTTTTTTTTTTTGTACACGGGCCTCTCACTGTTGTGGCCTCTCCCGTTGCAGAGTACAGGCTCTGGACGTGCAGGCTCAGCGGCCATGGCTCACGGGCCCGGCTGCTCCGTGACATGTGGGATCCTCCCCAACCGGGGCACGAACCTGCGTCCCCTGCATCGGCAGGCGGACTCTCAACCACTGCGCCACCAGGGGAGCCCAAGAATTTGATTTTTGACTTGTAAGTTTTCCATCTCTGGTCAAATTCAAAATAAAATGTTGTGTTTTTCCCCCCTCCCAAGTCATTCCACAAGTATTTATTTGCCTACATTGTTTCCAGCAAAGAAGATACAGCCATTAACAAACCTAATGCCCTGCTTTCATGAGGCTTATATTCTGGGGAGTTGTAGGGGAAGTGAGCCTTAAACACACAAATAGTTGTGTGGTGTAACAGGAATAAGGGCGTGAAGAGAAGTGAGGAGAGGCAAGGAGACAGAAAGTGAGGAGGTGGGTGGAGGTAAGGGGTCTTTCTATTTTATAAAGGAGGTCAGGGAAGCTATCTTTATAAGGTGAGATGTGAACAAAGACTGAAAGGAAGGGAGAGACATGATGCTAAGGCCATGGTCCAGAGCATGATCCAGATGCAAGGCCATGATGAGGGGGGTGCTCAGGGGCAGCAGGGGGGCTGGAGACAGGGATGAGGGAGCCAGGAGAGATGAGGTCTGAGAAGTGGTCGTGGGAATCCTGGTGACATGGGGCTTATTAGCTGTGGTAAGAATTGACCTTTTATTGACTGAGAGAGCAAGCTCCTGAAGGGTTCCATCTGACTTATATTTTTATTTATTTATTTATTATTTAAGACTTAATTGATCATATATTTTTATCATGCATCAGTCTTTTGCAAACATAAAAAGGAAAATGTGGACCAACCAAACTTTACCAGTTTGGTAAAGCTTTTCCTAAAACTTCCTTGTATTCTTTTTTTTTAATATCTCTCTTAATTCATTTTTTATACAGCAGGTTCTTATTAGTCATCAATTTTATACACATCAGTGTATACATGGCAATCCCAATCGCCCAATTCAGCACACCACCCCCAACCCCCACCGCTTTCCCCACTTGGTGTCCATAGGTTTGTTCTCTACATCTGTGTCTCAACCCCTGCCCTGCAAACCAGTTCATCTATACCATTTTTCTAGGTTCCACAAATATGTGTTAACACACGATACCTGTCCTTCTCCCTCTGACCCACTCCACTCTGCACAACAGTCTCCAGATCCATTCACGTCTCAAAAAATGACCCAATTTTTTTCCTTTTTATGGCTGAGTAATATTCCATTGTATATATGTACCACATCTTCTTTATCTGTTCATCTGATGATGGGCATTTACGTTGCTTCCATGTCCTGGTTATTGTAAATAGTGCTGCAATGAACATTGGGGTGCATGTGTCCTTTTGAATTATGGTTTTCTCTGGGTATATGCACAGTAGTGGGATTACTGGATCATATGGTAATTCTATTTTTAGTTTTTTAAGGAACCTCCATACTGTTCTCCATAGTGGTAATATCAATTTACATACCCACCAACAGTGCAAGAAGGTACCCTTTTCTCCACACTCTCTCCAGAATTTGTTGTTTGTACGTTTTCTGATGATGCCCATTCTAACCGGTGTGAGGTGATACCTCATTGTAGTTTTGATTTGCATTTCTCTAATAATTAGTGATGGTAAGCAGCTTTTTATGTGCTTCTTGGCCATCTGTATGTCTTCTTTGGAGAAATGTGTATTTAGGTCTTCTGCCCATTTTTGGATTGGGTTGTTTGTTTTTTTAATATTGAGCTGCATGAACAGTTTATATATTTTAGAGATTAATCCTTTGTCCGTTGATTTGTTTGCAAATATTTTCTCCCATTCTGAGGGTTGTCTTTTCATCTTGTTTATGGTTTCCTTTGCTGTACAAAAGCTTTGAAGTTTCATTAGGTTCCATTTGTTTATTTATGTTTTTATTTCCGTTACTCTAGGAGGTGGATCAAAAAAGATCTTGCTGTGATTTATGTCAAAGAGTGTTCTTCCTATGTTTTCCTCTAACAGTTTTAGAGTGTCCGGTCTTACATTTAGGTCTCAAATCCATTTTGAGTTTATTTTTGTGTATGGTGTTAGGGAGTGTTCTAATTTCATTCTTTTACATGTAGCTGTCCAGTTTTCCCAGCACCACTTATTGAAGAGACTGTCTTTTCTCCATTGTATATCCTTGCCTCCTTTGTCATAGATTGGTTGACCATAGGTGCATGGGTTTATCTCTGGGCTTTCTATCTTGTTGCATTGATCTATGTTTCTGTTTTTGTGCCAGTACCATATTGTCTTGATTACTGTAGCTTTATAGTATAGTCTGAAGTCAGGGAGTCTGATTCCTTCAGCTCCGTTTTTTTCCCTCAAGGTTGCTTTGGCTATTCGGGGTCTTTTTTGTCTCCAAACAAATTTTAAGATATTTTGTTCTAGTTCTGTAAAAAATGCCATTGGTAATTTGATAGGGATTGCATTGAATCTGTAGATTGCTTTGGGTAGTATAGTCATTTTCACAATATTGATTCTTCCAATCCAAGAACATTGTATATCTCTCCATCTGTTGGTATCATCTTTAACTTCTTTCATCAATGTCTTATTGTTTTCTGCATACAGGCCTTTTCTCTCCCTAGGTAGGTTTATTCCTAGGTATTTTAATCTTTTTGTTGCAATGGTAAATGGGAGTGTTTCCTTAATTTCTCTTTCAGATTTTTCATCCTTAGTGTATAGGAATGGAAGAGATTTCTGTGCATTAATTTTGTATCTTGCTACTTTACCAAATTAATTGATTAGCTCTAGTAGTTTTCTGGTGGCATCCTTAGGATTCTTTATGTATAGTATCATGTCATCTACAAACAGTGACAGTTTTACTTCTTCTTTTCCAGTTTGTATTCCTTTTATTTCTTTTTCTTCTCTGATTGCTGTGGCTAGGACTTCCAAAACTATGTTGAATAATAGTGGTGAGAGTGGACATCCTTGTCTTGTTCCTCATCTTAGAGGAAATGCTTTCAGGTTTTCACCATTGAGAATGATGTTTGCTATGGGTTTGTTGTATATAGCCTTTATTATGTTGAGGTAGGTTCCCTCTATGCCCACTTTCTGGAGAGTTTTTATCATAAGTCAGTGTTGAATTTTGTCAAAAGCATTTTCTTCATCTATTGGGATGATCATATGGTTTTTCTTCTTCAATTTGTTAATATGGTATATCACATTGATTGATTTGCATATATTGAAGAATCCTTGCATCCCTGGGATAAATCTCACTTGATCATGGTGTATGGTCCTATTAATGTGTTGTTGGATTCTATTTGCTAGTATTCTGTTGAGGATTTTTGCATCTATATTCATCAGTGATATTGTTCTGTAATTTTCTGTTTTTGTAATATCTTTTTCTGTTTTTGGTATGAGGGTGATGGTGGCCTCATAGAACAAGTTTGGGAGTTTTCCTTCCTCTGTAATTTTTTGGAAGAGTTTGAGAAGGATGGATGTTAGCTTTTCTCTAAATATTTGATATAATTCAACTGTGAAACCATCTGGTCTGGGACCTTTGTTTGTTGGAAGATTTTTAATCACAGTTTCACTTTCATTACTTGTGATTTGTCTGTTCATATTTTCTATTTCTTCCTGGTTCAGTCTTGGAAGGTTATACCTTTCTAAACATTTTTCCAGGTTGTCCATTTTATTGGCATAGAGTTGCTTGTAGTAGTCTCTTAGGATGCTTTGTATTTCTGTGGTGTCTGTTGTAACTTCTATTTCATTTCTAATTTTATTGATTTGAGTCCTCTCCCTCTTTTTTGTTGATGAGTTTGGCTAATGGTTTATCAATTTTGTTTATCTTCTCAAAGAACCAGCTTTTAGTTTTATTGATCTTTGCTATTGTTTTCTTTGTTTCTATTTCATTTATTTCTGCTGTGATCATTATGAGTTCTTTCCTTTTGCTAACTTTGGGTTTTGTTTGTTCTTCTTTCTCTAGTTCCTTAGGTGTAAGGTTAGATTGTTTATTTGAGATTCTTCTTGTTTCTTGAGGTAGGCTTGTATAGATACAAACTTCCCTCTTAGAACTGCTTTTGCTGCATCCCATAGGTTTTGGATTGTCATGTTTTCATTGTCATTTGTCTCTAGGTATTTTTTGATTTCCTCTTTGATTTCTTCAGTGATCTCTTGGTTATTTAGTAACGTATTGTTTAGCCTCCATGTGTTTGTGTTTTTTACGTTTTTTTCCCTGTAATTCATTTCTAATCTCATAGTGTTGTGGTCAGAAAAGATGCTTGATATGATTTCAATTTTCTTAAATTTACTGAGGCTTGATTTGTGACCCAAGATGTGATCTATCTTGGAGAATGTTCCTTGCGCACTTGAGAAGAAAGTGTAATCTGCTGTTTTGTGATGGAATGTCCTATAATTATCAATTAAATCAATCTGGTCTATTGTGTCATTTAAAGCTTCTGTTTCCTTATATATTTTCATTTTGGATGATCTGTCCATTGGTGTAAGTGAGGTGTTAAAGTCCCCCACTATTATTGTGTTACTGTCGATTTCCTCTTTTATAGCTGTTAGTAGTTGCCTTATGTATTGAGGTGCTCCTATGTCAGTGCATATATATTTATAATTGTTATATCTTCTTCTTGGATTGATCCCTTGATCATTATGTAGTGTCCTTCCTTGTCTCTTGTAGCATTCTTTATTTTAAAGTCTATTTCATCTGATATGTGTATTGCTACTCCAGCTCTCTTTTGATTTCCATTTGCATGGAATATCTTTTTCCATCCCCTCACTTCCAGTCTGTATGTGTCCCTAGGTCTGAAGTGGGTCTCTTTTGGACAGCATATATATGGGTCTTGTTTTTGTATCCATTCAGCAAGCCTGTGTCTTTTGGTTGGAGCATTTAATCCATTCATGTTTAAGGTAATTATCAGTATGTGTGTTCCTATTACCATTTTCTTAATTGTTTTGGGTTTGTTTTTGTAGATCCTTTCTTCTCTTGTGTTTCCCACTTAGAGAAGTTCCTTTAGCATTTGTTGTAGAGCTGGTTTGGTGGTGCTGAATCCTCTTAGCTTTTGCCTGTCTGTAAAGCTTTTGATTTCTCCATTGAATCTGAATGAGATCCTTGCCAGGTAGAGTAATCTTGGTTGTAGTTTCTTCCCTTTCATCACTTTAAATATGTCATGCCACTCCCTTCTGGCTTGTAGAGTTTCTGCTGAGAAATCAACTGTTAACCTTATGGGAGTTCCCTTTTATGTTATTTGTCATTTTTCCCTTGCTGCCTTTAACAATTTTTCTTTGTCTTTAATTTTTGCCAATTTGATTACTATGTGTCTTGGCGTGTTTCTCCTTGGGTTTATCCCGTATGGGACTCTCTGCACTTCCTGGACTTGGGTGGCTATTTCCTTTCCCATGTTAGGGAAGTTTTTGACTATAATCTCTTCAAATATTTTCTTGTGTCCTTTCTCTCTCTGTTCTCCTTCTGGGACCCCTATAATGCAAATGTTGCTGCATTTAATGTTGTTCCAGAGGTTTCTTAGGCTGTCTTCATTTCTTTTCATTCTTTTTTCTTTATTCTGTTCCACAGCAGTGAATTCCACCATTCTGTCTTCCTGGTCACTTATCCGTTCTTCTGCCTCAGTTATTCTGCTGTTGATTCCTTCTAGTGTATTTTTCACTTCAGTTATTGTATTTTTCATCTCTGTTTGTTTGTTCTTTAATTCTTCTATGTTTTTTTAAACGTTTCTTACATCTTCTCGATCTTTGCCTCCATTCTTTTTCCAAGGTCCTGGATCATCTTCACTATCATTATTCCGAATTCTTTTTCTGGAAGGTTGCCTATCTCCACTTCATTTAGTTGTTTTTCTGGGGTTTTATCTTGTTCCTTCACCTGATTTATAGCCCTCTGCCTTTTCATCTTGTCTATCTTTCTGTGACTGTCGTTTTTGTTCCACAGGCTGCAGGATTGTAGTTCTTCTTGCTTCTGCTGTCTGCCTTCTGGTGGATAAGGCTATCTAAGAGGCTTGAGCAAGCTTCCCCCAACATATGAATTTTGGAGAGACACAATTCAGCCTTATAACGTGTACCAAATGAATTGACATCACACTGAACACTTGTTAGTGTAAAGAACTGACATGCCTGTTCCTTGTCTCCAAGGAGCTTACAAATGAGTGTGACATATAGTGCCTATAGATCCCTATAATAAAGTATCCTTCACAGAGCACTAGAACGTACATGTTAAAGGACTACAACTGATTGAATACCAAGTCAATGAAATCAAAGGAGACACACAGAACATGTGACATTTGATCTGTGACTTGAAACATGATCAGGAATTCACTAAAAAGGGAGGTATTATGAAGACTATGTCTGAGGGGAACATGGCAGCCTGGCAACAGCATAGACATTTCAGAGAGACTTAGTCAAGGCTTAAGATATCCCCAGGCACAAGCAGTGAATTAATACAAATGTCATTAAAACTGCAACATCTAAGAGCTATAATATATTCCAGAAAATGAAGGGAAATCCTATATTATGTATAAAATTCAACTTTAAGGTTTGGTCTTCATGGTTTTTTGTACCAAGTTATTGCTCCAACCTTGGAGTCTTAAAACAGTATTCAAAATTTGACATTGGGAATTCCTGATCCCCCAGGAGCTTGGGACAGAGATGCATTTAAATCATAATTAGGATACAAGCTAAAACAATCACACATATGTGGGAAGGTGGCTTTATGTACACAATGGACTTATCTACCAGGGACTCTCATCACATTTAGATGTGATTCAGGAATTTTTGTGACATTTTCTCTCTCGTTCATCTTAGAAAACTCAAGATTTGACTGCCTCATTAACCAGAAAGATAATTCTTTTAGTAGGAATGGTGGATATGACCATCTTATGTGACTGTAAATTTTGTAAAATCATCAACTAAGGACATACTCATCTTTTTAGGTTAATCTATAACAACTCAGTTTATTTCTCTGGCCAAGGTCAATCACACAGTCCTTGGAATGCTATTGGTGTAGCTTAAATGGAATTCACAGAAGTGGAAAAGAATATGCTTCCTGTTGATATGTGATTTACATCTGATTCCTGACTTAACAGTGCTCATTAATTCACACATTCTAGCTCAATCTCTCAAAAACCACAGTATTTATTTGTAGCACACCTTGTGTTGTAACACCCTGAAAAACAAAAAAAACTGGTTACTAATTCTAGACAAGGAGGTACCTAATTATTTGTCTATTCTGAGATGTGAAATCCCTAATTGTGTGCCTATCCTTGTATCCATTCAATGCATAGATAATAATAACTAGAAAGATCTTCTCGCCAGAACTCTGTGAGGTGACAAATAATAGGCTGAGAATAACTGAGACCACCGTGTCCACAAAGATTCAAGCACAACAAACAAATAAGGATATACAATAGATTCTGATATTAGTCTCCATGTCCCTTTTAAAAAATACTGTGACTAAGGAAAAAGTTTTGATGCTGGGTGTCTTCTGTTTTCCCGGTCCCAAGCCATCTAAGTGAGATGCAAGCTTCTTGCTTCAGAACATTTTACTGAAGTCTTAGATTTTGTAGATGTACTTGCTCAAAATGGAACTTTTGATTATTGGGTGTCTATCAGCTGATTTTTTCAGGATAGCTTGCTTTCATTTAGTAAATTCAGCAAACTAATACATATGATGGTATGGTACCGTGGTGCTCTTTGTCTCACCCAGCCCAGTGGATCTGGTTCTACTAGACCTGGCAACAAGGTTAAATAAAGAAGAGAGAGTTGTAGCAATGAGGGGCAAAGGATGACAGTTGCTGAAAACCATCTTTAAGATCTGACATTTTTTATGTGCCTCATTAAACGTGTCACCGGAAGTATACCACAACTTCAGTATTTAAATGTCTTGCCCAAAGTGAAGGGCCTATCTCAGCACTAAGGCTTAGTATACATTGTATTCAGCAAGCACAGACTTATTTTCTTTAACTTTAGATATAAATTATGATGACTTACATAAAAAGAAGCATTCCAAATTTTTTTTTTTTTTTTTTTTTTTTGCGGTACACAGGCCTCTCACTGTTGTGGCCTCTCCCGTTGCAGAGCACAGGCTCCAGACGTGCAGGCTCAGAAGCCATGGCTCACAGGCCTAGCTGCTCCGCAGCATGTGGGATCTTCCCAAACCGGGGCACGAACCCGTGTCCCCTGCATCGGCAGGCAGACTCTCAACCACTGCGCCACCAGGGAAGCCCCCAAATATTTTTTTATGTTAGCAGAAAATCCTACCATCACCTAGCTAGTCTCTAATTGTCCAAACACAGGACATTTTAAAATGTTAACAATATTAATGGTATTTTGAATGCAATATAAATATTGTACACACATGTATATGCATACAGATAATTATGTATTTTAAATAGTAACAATAGTTATTGATCAGAAGAATAATGCTATCTTGCTAATTAACCAATTTCCAGAAATATGGGGATTTTATTTTTTTCATTTACAATGTTACTAAAAATGATTAGAGATTAGTGCTACCTAACCACTAAGTAGTCAAATCAACTATTTGAGAACATGGAATAGAAAATGTAATAACATCCCAACTACATGTGTAAATGTTTTTCTGATTTGTGCTATTATCCATTTTTTGCACCCATTATTCTAAAGTTGCATTTTCACTTAAAAAATAAAAGAAGAAAAATGTGCAAATGGGTAAGCTGAATTAAAGGAATGATACGATTGGGATAGTTTCTAGTTACTAGGGAAACCAGATTCTTTGTATGCCTATTTAAATGGCCTTTTTCTTGGTAAACTGAGACTGCTCTTGTGACATTTAGTAAAAAAATAAAAGTTGAAATTACAATAGGTAAATACACATGTATTAAATAAAAAATACAAAGTTGTACTTACAAGATATGAGCATTTATATTCAGTCAGCACATTGATTAAATTATCTCATTGTTATTCATAAAGATAATACTAGTGGGCATAGTCGATAATACTAGTGGACATAGTAGATCATACTAGTGGGCAAAGATAACACTACTGAGCACAGCTGAAAATATCAAAGCATTATTAGATGTTATTTTATATCAAAAATGGGTAAAATTTATTTTTTTCAAATGGCAAATATTTCTGAGTACCTATTGTGTGTAGGCACAAAATTAACTGTGATGTTCATGATTAATATTGCAATTTACAGGACCTTCTTTACAACAGCTACTCACTATCAAATAAAGTACAGCATAGAAGAATTCAGGGCCATATAAAACCATATGGGTATCACCTCTTAAAGCACAGTTAGCTGTTGTCATTCTTATTTTACAGGCAGGAAAGCAGATGGTCAGAAGGATTAAATAACTAAGGGTCTCTCTAATCATTTTATGTATTTTAGATATTTTTGCAACTAGACTGTATGACTTTGGAGAGTATGAAGAATGACTTACACTGAAAAAAAAAAACAAGAAAAGACATCACAATAATATTCAACAATTTGTTGCCGTTATAGTTATGACATAAGTTGTGGCTTCTGGTAGTGTGTCTCCTCTGACGGTTGCATCACAGATTCAGTCTTGTCCATTTAAGACTGGAACTAGCAATGATCTGTTGCTTCTTCTCCTCCCTTAATTCCCTTCACATTTCCTATCCACTTTGTCTAGCTCATCCTGTTTGATTTGAATACATAACTAACACATATAATCATTTGCTATACTTTTATTCTTCAGACTTTTACTTATTAAAAGAAATTGCAGAGTTTCACATTACATAGGTCTGCTCTCAGAAGTTTCAAGCAATAAATAATTCCCTCCTAGTGTTCTCTCCCCTTTTGCCCTAAGATTCTTTATTCTCAGGGTGATGCATCTTCTGCCTGATCCATAAAATTCTCTCCAAGCCAAGGATGGACTTCATTTGAATTCTTCACCTGAGATAAATGTTGTTTACATTGATAATTCGGGTTTTCTTGTGAAGAAAAAAAGTTTTGTATGATTTGAGGATCACTATTGTTACACTCTATTCAAATGAAGTCTTACAATTATCAAATTAGATTTGGGGGAAGAAAGTAAAGGTCAGTCCATTTAGAACAGAGGCATTTGGGTCTGTTTGACTGACTTCAGTTTCAGCTCAAATGGACCAAGGTTCTAGTATATTAGATCTCTAGAGCTTATTTACTAATTATCACTACAATACAATCATACAACAACATACAAATGTATCAAATTAAAATGTTGTGCACCTTAACTTTGCACAACATTAAATGTCAAATATATTTCAATTAAAAGTAATAAATAAAAATTTTTAAATTTCTTCTGTGTGAGGGGTAAATTGTTTCTACCTGAGAAAAAAGAAAAGACTAGAGAAAAGAAAACAAAAAGAAAAAAGAGAAGAAAGTAATAAAAAAGAAAGCCAGCGGTAGGTCATTCATACAGTGAAAAAATTGGCCTTATGTGGTAGAATTATTTCTCTCTTTTTGCTGTGTGACTTGTCAAGAATAAAAGGAGTTGTGAACAAGGAACTTGAAGGAAAAGAGAGAAACTTTTCTAAGAATAACTTGTAATCAGGAAATTGTCATGTTTTTTTCTCCATGAGTGGAAGGATTTGGCACACTGAAATATTATTCTGGTATGCAGAAGGATTTGACAAAAAATTTGACAATTCAAGGTGAGCTGATACCTTCAAAATGGGAAGGAAAATGGAGAAAATTAAATTCTATAAAGCAGTAATTACTTAAAATATAATTTTCAATAGTAGTGTATTTTAAACATGTTTGCCCTTCTGCATAATTTTCTGTAACTGATTCATTCTTCTTATAACTGCAGTATTTTAATACTATGATCATTTCTTAAATAAAGAATTATGATATGTTTTTCCAAACAATAATTAAGCAGTTAATTATTATGTTTCAGTTAGTTACTATGGGAGTGTAGTTGCTATACCAGGATGTTATGGTAAAAAATGTGTTGTCCAACCCCCAATAGCAAACCCTAATTATGGAACAATCAGAGTGGCATAAACTGCCTCATGGGTACCAATTATTCAAATACAAGACTGGGAAGTAAAAACAAACATTACACGGATCAAGTTCTGTTCTAAAGCTGAAAATGTATATGGTACAGAAAAATTGCTGTGCAGTACCTAAAAGCAGCAGAAGTACTGAGCATTCCTGTCCTCCAATGGTGTCATATTACTGCACCTGGAGCATTTACTTAACCACTACTTGGGCATTTATGTAAACGCTAATACTACTTTAGCATTTACTTGACCTTGACCCTTAAAGTGTCAAGGTAAAGTTAGGAGAGATGTATTTCTACAGCTATTAACATCTAATTAATGTTCAATGAACTTTGAATTACTTGTAGGAAATATTTTCTCATAAGAAAAAAATACTATTTTTTTTCTTTTTTTTTTTTTAGTGGATGTGTGTGGCACAAGACATGTGCTAGTAAAACATGACATTTTTTACTAGCACATGTTTACTAGAAAAAAAAAGACATTTTCTAGATAAAGGTAGCAGATTTAAGCATGGACAAATGTTCTATGTCTCAAATATGACATGATACTATGAAAGATACTAGAGAGTTTTGAGGGACTGGTCATGGGTAACAGTAAAATTATTACTGGAGCCTTACAACATACTTTGTTTAGAATTGTCAAAATCATTGGCAAAGAGTAAAGGTCCTAAGATCCTTCTGATTGTTGAAACATTGCTTTGTTCCTCAGACTTTAAAAAGTACCATTTTTTGTGAACCATGAAGTGCTTTACACATAAACTACAATTAACAGTAACAACAATCCAAGGATAATTTTTCTTAGTTCACAGATGTGGAAAACTTCCCGGGGTTTTCACATAACTAGAGTCATAGCCATGTGCCTGGAGACAGAGATCAATTTTTCATTCTTTCCCCAGAGACCTTATACAATGAGGTCTGGTAAATTCTTTCATGTTCCACATCAATCAACTCCTTGCCTGTAATTTTTTTTTTTTTTTCTGGTATGCGGGCCTCTCACTGTTGTGGCCTCACCCATTGCGGAGCACAGGCTCCGGACGCTCAGGCTCGGCAGCCATGGCTCACGGGTCCAGCCACTCCGCGGCGTGTGGGATCTTCCCGGACGGGGACACAAACCCGTGTCCCCTGCATCGGTAGGTGGACTCTCAACCACTGCGACACCAGGGAAGCCCCCTTGCCTATAATTTTGTCTTATGGTATTGTAACAGGGAAGAGCCAAATCCGACTCCATGTTGGATCTGTTTCTTTTACTTTAACCTTTGCTTTCCGCTGCTGTGGTTCACTAAAAGGATACTGTCTGTACATAATGGCCTGCTCAGGGAACCCTGCCCCTTTGCCTGAATGTTGAATGGAAGTTCCTTTGTTCAGGGAAGTATCCTGACCCTGTCCACCTGTGGATGGCTGCAAGAAAGAAGAAATTAACACATCCCCTCCCCGAGGCTGGCCATTCCAGAGGATATTTACAAAATTTATGTCCTTCTTACTTTACTTCCTCATCTCCTCCTCATCTTTGTTCTGTAAAAGAAACTGGCATCCAAACCCCGATAAGATGGGGGTTTTTTGGAAACATTAGTCTGCCATCTTCTCAGTCTGCCGGCTTTCCAAATAAAGTCATACTCCTTGCCTCTACACCTCGTCTCCCGATTTATTGGCCTGTCCTGTGATGAGCAGTGAGCTTGGACTCGGTAACAGTATCACCTTTAAGTATTAATCATAGTGATCTCTGTTTTCAGGAACCTCCCATCCATCCACCCAGTACTCTACATCCTCCTGATCTCTCGACCCAGGTTTTTACTGGGAGGTCTGCACCTTTAGTAGAGCTTCTCAGTTCTGGGAGCTCATTTAACTTCTCTAGGAAAGATTATGGTTACTAGTGGAGGGTATAATTCTGTGTCTGTGGAAGCGTACGTAGCTGTCTGCTGCTACTCCTACAACTTTCCATTCTGAAGCATATAAATGTTTAGAATGTTTAGTTTCAATTGAGACTAACTAATTTCTGGTGTAGTAACCTAAAAAACTGAGGAACTGGTTATTGCTATTGGAGACTCATAAGTATGTATTAATTTTTTTTCCATTATTCTGAAAATTAAGTTACCTTGGACAGAAACACTTTGCCACTTGGTGGGATTCTTGAGTTGGTAGTAGCATCCTTGGGAATTCATTTGTATCTCCAAGAAAAGTGTCGGGGAGGAAGAAATATTCCTCTGCCCTTCTAGGTTCTTCTGGTTGGTCTAAGAATTAACTTGACATGAAATAGATTAACAAGAGAAAATCAAACAAAATTTTAATAATATGTATACATGGAAGAGACCCAGGAAAACTGAGTGACTCGTCAAAATGGCTGAAATCCATGGATGGACCTAGAGTCTGTCATACAGAACGAAGTAAGTCAGAAAGAGAAAAACAAATACCATATGCTAATGCATATACATGGAATCTAAAAAAAAAACATGGAACTGATGAACCTACTGGTAGGGCAGGAATAAAGACGCAGACATAGAGAATGGACTTGAGGACGTGGGGAGGGGGAAGGGTAAGCTGGGATGAAGTGAGAGAGTGGCATGGACATATATACACTACCAAATGTAAAATAGATAGCTAGTGGGAAGCAGCTGCATAGCACAGGGAGATCAGCTCAGTGCTTTGTGACCACCTAGAGGGGTGGGATAGGAAGGGTGGAGGGAGAGGCAAGAGGGAGGGGATATGGGGATGTATGTATGTGTATAGCTGATTCACTTTGTTGTACAATAGAACTAACAGCATTGTGAAACAATTATACTGCAATAAAGATATGTATATAAAAATACCATCTTCAGCTAAAAACAAAAGAGGGTGTTGGGGGTAGTGGTCTGGGACTTCAAAGGAGGGAAAGTCAATTCCTGTGGAGATTAAAAGCAAATGTTTGGTAAACAAATATTTGCTGGGCCTGCAGAGACAATGGGACACAGAGTGGGCTCTGATCTCTAGGCCCTGCTGAGTTTCCCTCACCACTCTCAGCCCTATTCTTTACACATATCTGTGGTGGTAGCTCTACTCTGGGAATCGGCCCTCTATTTAAATTCTCTTAGGCGGTTAAGGAGAAGGTCACAGTTTCTTCCTGAGTCTTTTGGGCCTTGATTGTTTTCAGCTTGAAATAATCTGCACGGCCAAGAGACATTTTGGGGTGGCAAGTTTTGCTCCCCTTTGAAAAGGAAATATTGTTTTGCTCCTGAAATTTTACCAGTAATTTTCTTACCAGTGGAAAGAGAAGTATAGTCATACAGACTGGTTGTACTATCCTTTCTTTTCTATTTCCCACCTGACCAACATTAAGAAAGTTACCTAACATCTCTAAAGTTCAGATTCAACATCTGTAAAATGATCTCTCCCACACAGGATTAAATGATGGATGATATATGAATGAGTCTAGTACAGGCACTGTCATACCCTTTTTATAAATGCATCTACAGTTAACAATTAATATGTTATTATACTTTTTTGACTAACCTTATTATTCCAGACAGATGGAAAGTTTATGGATAACAATCCATGTCTCAAAACTCTTTAATATCTCATGGGACACTGGGATACTGCTGGGTATAACGTAGGCACTGATAAACTCCCAGTAATTGGCAAGTTCAAACAGAAGGCATCATAACAACTCAGAGTCTCCTAATCCCTTATGTATACCATTACTTTCTTCTGCATCACTTCCATGGACTCCTGGGAAATGTCAAAGAAGTTACTGGGCTATTCATATGGGAAAGAAATTATAAGAAAAACTTGGAAGGGGAGAATTTGGAGAGTTGAAGTGATCAGCTGTTTAGGCTAACACTGTCAGTTCCTGTAGGAATAAACAAAAAAGAATCAGGTGTTTAAAACTTCCAAGACTAAAAACAAAAAAAGCCTCCAAGAGACTAAAAACGGTGATGGAAGGGCACCCCCAAGATCAATTTTCAAGTATCACATAAATGTGCCCAGTACAACCTCAGCTCTGAAACAAGAGGCTTCTAGGGCACAAAATGACAGTCTTTTCCCTCAAAACCTTTTTTTTTCCTTATTAGTCATATTCTTCAATTATCCTCAAAAAAGCTGGTAATAGTAATCCCATTCTAAAAAAAAATAGTATTAATGACAACATATTTTAAAAGAAATGGAGAATCTGAGGAACACTGATATTGCTTTCCTTCTTCAAGGTCACTGAAAAGTTGAGACTAGAACCCAAATGGTTTCAGATTTCTAGGTCAAATTTTTCATTATCTGTTTCAGTATAAGCATTAGTTTGGATGAAATTAGTACTAGAAAAGCAATTGCAAGATTTAAAAATATCCTTAAAATTTTGAATATATATGTATACACACAAATATACACTTATATATACATATATACACACATCTATATACATATACACACAAGTATATACATACATATATGTACACACATGCATAAATATATGATTAAAAGGGAATCAATTATGAGTTTCCATAATAAATATAATAATCAGGTATAGAAAAATAATAGCCACTCTAAATCATATGGTGTCAGTATTCACTACTGTTTAAGTAGGTGCTACTATTCCAATGAGTTATTTCATAGCAAATACACTCCACTGATTTAATTTTTGCATATTTGTTTCAAAAATAAGTTTATAAAAAAGGAAAAATAATCAAGTTACATACAAAACTTTTTTCATACTAAAACACAAAAACAAAAATGTGTTTTAAATTAGCTGTTTTTCAAAAATGTTTCATTTTATTTTAGAATCAATCCAATTTACAGCAAACCACCCTTAGCAAACTTATGAACATGACAAATTGTATTTTTATATAGGTGATTGTTGCTTGATATATTTAAAATCACCTTCAACTATGCTTCTTTAAACAGGAAAAAGTCATAAAGTATGTGAATCATAAATCAACTATAAATTATAATTTCCCTTGGCATGTCACAATCTCAGTTTTCCCACTTTTTCTTCCCCAGGAGAAGCTGACACAAATATAAGGAGAAGATTATCTCTCCTCTGATGCTCGGTGACTACCACATGCTCACACCACCACCATGTCTTTAAGGGCCTCAAGTTCATGTATGTACATAATGACCAAGCATCCTGGCTTACTGCATTCCTGAAGTTGGTGTAAGCTACACCTGACTGTGACCATAACAAGCTAGTTGACTTCTCTGGACCACTTTGAAAAAGTTCCTGAGGAGTTTTGGGGAAAGAAGTAAAAGGCAGACTGGGTTACTTAGTCCCCAAACTTTCCTCAAACCCTTCAAAATTCACCGTTCCTAACTGAGGACAGAGCTAATGTCTGCAGAGAACCATTTGCTCTCTGATTCAGGAGAACATCAAGAGAAACTTTCTGTTAACAGATGCTCTGCTGTTATAAATTCATCGCAAAGATAGCTAAAACCCTGAAAAAAAAATGTAGGAAAATTGCTAGCTTCTAAGAAGATACATGAAGCCAAAAGAAACTCCTCATTTGACTGGACAAATTCCAAACACCAAGAGACATTCATTTTAATGAGTTGTCATGAGGTGTTAATAAGTATAGAGATCTGTGCAATGCCAAAATTTACCCTTCCTCCATAGTTCTTCTTTTTTCCAGAGCTTGTTCTGTTGGGGATACAAGTTCTCTCTTTTAGACAGTTGTTTTTCATCTCGTTTTGGTAAAAAAAATTCACTCCCCCAGAAAAAATAGTGTATCTCACAAACTATAACTTAGTTATAAAAATCTCAAACTTCTGCTCTATACTTTTTGCATAAAATTTACTTCTACTTCCTTCTTTTATGCTTTGAAACATAAATTTTATGACTACCCTTTTCCTATTTCCTATGTGAAAAACCAGACTATGTATTAAGATCCCCATGGAACTGAACTACATCCTTTGTGATTAAGTCCTGGAATTGCTTTGAATGTTGCCCATATCATTCTCACTCTTGGCTCTTTTAACCACTCAACAGCATTTTTTAAGCACTTAGGATGTGGAAAGCACTATGATGGAGTCAGTGAAGTGCTTGCACTTAGAGGAAGGCCAATCCTGCAGACCACCATTGAACTAAATCCAAGAGCATGAAAGGCATGCTCGTGCAGAATTCCAGTGGTAGACCAGAGCTCTTCCTGCTTCTGTCAAGTTGCCTCTGCATCCCTCCCTCCCCTCAACCCTCACCACATCTCCATTACTCTAGACCTTGGACCAACTTGACCAATCTAATTGTGTGCTTTACTCCTGTTCATCTCAGTCACCACAAAAGATCCAAGACTCCAAGGTCCTTCTTCATCCCCCAAAGGTTAATCCACACCTGGCTCCATGGCTGCCTTTTCTGATTCTATCTCCCACTCTCCACCTCCTGAAACCTTTCATTCACTGTGCCCCTGAAACACTAAGCCAATAACCAGTCCTTTCCCTTAACCTCAGCAACTTCTCCCAAAGACCCCAGCACATTCTTAACTTGACTGAAACCTGGCTGCCTCTGAAGGCACTGGTTGCCTTCCAGCCCTCTGAGCAGTGGCTGTTTGCCTCCCACTCTCCTTGTGCTATGGGATCTGGAGCTGCAGTGAGTGTCCCCTTTGTTCCTCATCATTTCCAGAACTTTCTCTCTTGTCCACCGAAACTCCCAGCACTGAGTCATTTCATCAGACACTTTGCCTCCCTGCTGCCCACAGGACTCCACCTCCCTTTCTTGCCAGAAGAGTTTAGTTTCTGGCTACTGTCACTCTTTCCAATATCCCATTATAATTAAAACCCACATTGGTCATCCTTCCAACAACCTGGCCTCTCAATTCCCTGAATTCCTCTCTTCTAAAGATCTTTTTTTTTTAAAAAACATCTTTATTGGAGTATAATTGCTTCACAATGGTGCGTTAGTTTTTGCTGTATAACAAAGTGAATCAGCTATACACATACATACATTCCCATATCCCCTCCCTCTTGCCTCTCCCTCCACCCTCCCTATCCCACCCTTCTAGGTGGTCACAAAGCACCGAGCTGATCTCCCTGTGCTATGCGGCTGCTTCCCATTAGCTATCTATTTTACATTTGGTAGTGTATATATGTCCATGCCACTCTCTCACTTTGTCCCAGCGTACCCTTCCCCCTCCCCATATCCTCAAGTCCATTCTCTAGTAGGTCTGAGTCTTTATTTCCGTCTTACCCCTAGGTTCTTCATGACCTTTTTTTTTTTCTTTAGATTCCATATATATGGGTTAGCATACAGTATTTGTTTTTCTCTTTCTGACTTACTTCATTCTGTATGACAGACTCTAGGTCCATCCACCTCACTACAAATAACTCAACTTCGTTTCTTTTTATGGCTGAGTAATATTCCATCATATATATGTGCCGCATCTTCTTTATCCATTCACAAAGATCTTCTCTTTAACCCCACCTTGCCAACTTATTCCCATGGTCATATCTTAAGGTTACATCAATTTCAATAATCCCCCAAACCCTGATCACTAACTCTTAACTTTTAGCCCACACTCTATATTAACTGAAGTCTAAGGTTATGGATTAAATGTTTGTCACCACCCCAACCAACACCAACACCACCCACCACGCTCCTCTCCACCACACAGGGGAGAGTTTATATATATAACTCATATATTAAAGCCCTAACCTCTAATGCCATGGTATTTTAACCAAGCAGGACCCTATGGGGCCTTCCTGGGACAGACTCCCTACCCCCTGCCAACCTCCATGTCCTCCGCCTGCCTCTTGTTTGTAGAAATACTTTAACCTCCTAGGCCTTCCCCAAGTTCCAAAGAATAAACTTAATCAGAGAAGTGAGAAAATTCAGAAACAAAAGAAAACAGTCAAGCAAGACAAAATAAGAACAGTTTAGCCATTAAAAAAAAAGTCAAGGATCTTTAGCTCCTTCTCAAGCGCTATAGATAATATTCTGAGCCATATCCTTTGCGCTGTTTTGCAGATACTGAAACCCTCACCAGGTAGAAGAAGGTAACTGCATGCTGCCCACAAGCATGTAGACCCCAGACTGGTTGGAACCAGAGGTTGATCCTGTTGACTCCTGGTTACCTCACCACCAACCAATCAGAAGAATTTCCACAAGCTGATCACACACTCTGCAACCCTCTCCCTCACACTGTCTTTAAAAACCTTTCCCTGAAACTTTCAGGAAAGTTCAGGTCTTTTAAGCATTAGCTGTCTAGACTCCTTGCTTGGTGCCTGCAGTAAACGCTGCCCTCTCCTTCACCACAACCCAGTGGCAGTAGATTGGCTTTACTGCATACGGGTGAGTGGACCCAAGTTTGGTTCAGTAACAGTATTTGGAGTTGGGACTTTGAAAGGTAATTCGTTTTAGATGAGATCATGAGAGTAGGGCCCCATGATGGGGTTAGTGTACTTAGAAGAGGAGAGACCAGAGCTCTCTCTCTCCACCATGTGAGGACACAGCAAGAAGGAAGGCTGTTTACAAGCCAGGAAGAGAGATCTCACCAGAAACAGAATCTTCAGGCACCTTGATCTTGGACTTCCCAGGCTACAGAACTATGGGAAACAAATGTCTATTGTTTAAGCCACCTAGACTGTGTTTTTTCCTTATGGAGGTTCAAGCTGATTAAGACATCTAACAATTCTTCAAACCCACCAGGACCTACAATCTATTGATTCACCATGTTTTTACTTTTGCTCACCCATGATTTCCTCCTCTCTTCTTTCCTTATGCAGCTTAAGTCCCACGTTTGTTTACCATAAACACTTGCCTGCATACACCTTTATCTCCCTTACCCATCCCCTGCTTTTGTCACCAGTTTCTTTCCTCCCATTCTTTCTTGAACCATTCACATCATGTTTTTGCCTCCACCACTCCATAGAAACTGTTCTTCTTTTTTTTTGTTGTTGTTGTTGTTGTTGTACACGGGCCTCTCACTGTTGTGGCCTCTCCCATTGTGGAGCACAGGCTCCGGATGCGCAGGCTCAGTGGCCATGGCTCACGGGCCCAGCCACTCCATGGCATGTGGTATCTTCCCGGACCAGGGCACGAACCCATGTCCCCTGCATCGGCAGGCAAACTCTCAACCATGGCACCACCAGGGAAGCCCAAAACTGTTCTTCTTGAGGTCACCATCATTGCCATTTTGCTAAATCTATTGGCCATTTCTGGGTCCTTATCTGTCATGATCCATCAGCAGAATTTGACAGAATAGATCATGACATTATTTTTGAAGTACTTTCTTCTCTTGGCTTCCAGAACACCTAATTTGCTTTATTGTTATCAGATCTCTCTCCATCTCCTTTGCTATTTTTTCTGATCCTCAGTTTCAAAAGGATTTCCCCAGTGTGTATCTGTTGGGCCTCTTCTATACACACTCCCCAGTTGATCTCATCCACCCTCATGTCTTCAAGTATCATCTATACACTGATGACTTCCAATCTTATATCTGGAGCTCCAACTTCTTCCCTGAAATCCAAACCCACATCTCCAATTATCTACTTGATATCTTTCAGAGCATATTTAGTAGACTTTTCAAATTTAACATGCTTGAAACTAAGCTTCTAATATTTTGCCAAAACCAACTCCTCCTGCAGCTTTCCCCATATCAGTTCATAGTAGCTCCATTCTTCCAGCACACAAGCCAAAAATAGGTAGTTATTTTTGTCAGGATTTTTTTCTTTACCCTAGATGTCCATTCTGTCCAAATTTCCTGTCTGTTCTACCTTCAGCATACATCCATAGTTTGACCATTTCTCATACCTCACTATCCACTTAGTCCAAGCCACTGTGATTTCTAGCCTGGTTTACTATAGTAGCTTCCTATTTAATCTCACTTCTTCCATCCTTTTCTCTCTATAGTCTATTTTCAACACAGTATCAAGATCAGCCTTATTAAAGCTGAAGCAGGCCAGGTCCTCCATTTACTCTAAAACCTCAAATGTCTTCACATCTCACTCAGAGTAAATAATAAAATTCTTATCACTTACAGGTTCATACACTATCTGACTCCACGTTACCTCTCTCTCTGATTCTCCTACTCTTTCCTCTCTCACTCCTCTCTCCACTACGAAGGACTCAATGTTCTTCAGATGTACTTGAGATGCTACAGTCTCATCTCAAGGACTTTGTGTTTGCTCTTCTACCCACCTGAAACCCTCTTATTCTAGATAACTGCCTGGATATCTCTGTCCCTTCCTTTATGCAAAGTCATCTCTCAGGGATGTCTTTTCTGGCCACCCTATATAAATTTCAATGCTGTCTCATATTTGTTTTCTGTGTTACCTCAGATTAGGGCACTTGACTTGCTTTCAGCAGGAGCAACCCTAGCAAGGGTGATGCTATTTACATGGTCATTGATCCATGTTGCAGTGGTTGCTGTAGATCCAGGAACCCATTGCAACAGGAACTCCCAGGCCCTCCTGTTGCTCATGGCTACTGCCCATCAACATCTTGCCTTTTTCCCTCTTCATACACTTCTTACTCCCTGCCTTGCAACTTCTATTCAGCCACTAAAGCCAGAGACAGCACAGGAGCTGGTCACTATGCTGCAGGCACAATCTTAAGCCATCAGCTAACTTCCTCTCCCTTTTTCCTCCCTGACATACTGCTCAAAGACACAGTAGCTTCAATTATGCCCTCTGAAGAGGTGCAGGGAGAGCAAATGACTGCTTATCCACAAACAGTGGCAAGTGTGGTAACAGTTTCTTATATTTGCTCTCCTAGAATGGTCCATGTTATTGATATTTTCCAAGAGCATCATTCTCAGTGCATTAGTCTCCTGGTTTAAAACCTGTCCATAGTTCCCCTTTGCCTATAGAATAAACCACTAGGTTTCTAAGGTAGTATTAAAGTGTGGTAACAATCTGAAGTCTTGTCTCTTGCTTGCCCTATGTTCCAGCCAAAATAAACCAATCACCATCCCTAAGCTACATCCAAAATTTCCTAACTATGTGTCTTGGCTCAGAATTTCACCTCCTCAAGGAGCCCTAAGGCCCTCATTTCTTCCTATCAAAATTCTTTCTATATTTTCATGATCCAGATCAAATGTTACTTCTTTCTTGAAGACTTCCTTGCTCCTCCCCAAATAAATGATTCACAGTTCCCTGTGTGACAACTTATCCTGGTATTCTTATTATTTGTGCATTCATTTCTAATTGCTCCTTGAGGGCAAAGCAGTATTATCTATCTCTGTCTCCCCTGCAGTAACTAATTAAATGATATGAACGATTATATTTGCTCAAAAAAATGTTAACTCTAATCAAATAGCAGGGCAAGCTATCTGGCAATACCCAAAGAGACCAGTGTGTTCTAGACAGTATGAAGCCCAGGAATGCCACAGAGAATTAGAAAAGAGCAATCGACCTGGGGTCGGGTTGAATGAATCTTGAGTCTGCCATTTAACAACCGTGCAGTCTGGGGCAAGTTTTCTTTCTTTTTTTCTTTTTTTTTAATTTTTATGAATCTCTGGCCCCTCTTACTACATGTAGTGAATATATAGTTTTTTTTTTAGTTTTCACTGGAGTATAGTTGCTTTACAATGTTGTGTTAGCTTCTACTGTATAGCAAAGTCAATCAGATATACGTATACATATATCCCCTCTTTTTTGGATTTCCTTCCCATTTAGGTTACCACAGAGCACTGAGTAGAGTTCCCTGTGATAAACATGCGGTAGGTTACTTGTAGTGAATATAAACGTAGATACCACATGTAGATAATCGTATCTACCACATATGGTTGCTTTGAGGGTTGTGTGCTTTTTAGAGTACCTGGCCTAAAGTCAAAGATTTGATTCAGAGTCCAGAGTGCTAACCATTCCACTGTGGAACGGCCACGGGAGACCTGATTCAAAGCCCAGGTCTCCCAGAGGTGAGAGTTTGGCTTGCGCTACGGTAGCCCTTATAGTCTCAGAGTTTTCATTATAAAATTATAGAGCTTGACTTGATGTCCTTAAACATTTTTTAATTTTATTGAGGTGTGGTTAGTTTACAATGTTGTTTTGGTTTCTTCTGTGCAGCAGCATGACTCAGTTGTACATATATATGTATGTTCTTTTTCATATCCTTTTCCATTATGGTTTATTGAATACAATTCTGAAAAACAGTGCATCTGCAGGCTAGATGAGCCTTTACCAAACTGTATTTCCTGAAACAATGGCTCCATGAACTGCTCTGTGAAAAATGTTTGATCATCAAATAATTTGGGGAAATTCTGAATTCTAAAACATAAAATAAAATAAAGTACCTGGGGGAGTTCCGGGAAGATGGCGGAAGAGTAAGATGCGGAGATCACCTTCCTCTCCACAGATACGCCAGAAATACATCTACGCGTGGAACAACTCCTACGGAGCACCTACTGAACGCTGGCAGAAGACCTCAGACCTCCCAAAAGGCAAGGAACCCCCCACGTACCTGGTTAGGGCAAAAGAAAAAACTAAACAGAGACAAAAGAATAGGGACGGGTCCTGCACCAGCAGGAGAGAGCTGTGAAGGAGGAAAAGTGTCCACACACTAGGAGCCCCTTCGCGGGTGGAGACTTCGGGAGGCGGAGTGGGGGAGCTTGGGAGCCGCGGAGGAGAGCACAGCAACAGGGGTGCGGAGGGCAAAGCGGAGAGATTCCAGCGCAGAGGATCGGGCCGACCGGCACTCACCAGCCGAGAGGCTTGTCTGCTCGCCCGCCGGGGCGGGCGGGACTGGGAGCTGAGGCTCCGGCTTTTGTCGGAGCGCCGGGAGAGGACTGAGGTTGGCGGCGTGAACACAGCCTGCAGGGCGTTGGTGCGCCGCGGCTGGCCGGGAGAGAGTCTGGGGAGGGGTCTGGACCTGCCGAAGAGGCAAGAGACTTTTACGTCCCTCTTTGTTTCCTGGTGCACGAGGAGGGGGGATTGGGAACGCTGCTTGGGAGAGCTCCGGAGACGGGCGCGAGCCGCGGCTAAGAGTGCGGAGCCCAGAGACGGACATGGGACGCTAAGGCCGCTGCTGCCGCCGCCAGGAGGCCTGTGTGCGAGCGCAGGTCACTAGCCACGCGCCCTTCCGGGGAGCCTGTGCAGCCCGCCGCTGCCGGGGTCCCGGGATCCGGGGACGGCTCCCCCGGGAGAGCGCACGGCGCGCCTCGGGCTGTAGCGTCACGCCGGCCTCTGCCGCTGCAGGCCCGCCCTGCACTCCGTGACCCTCCCTACCCCCCGGCCTGGGTGAGCCAGAGCCTCCGAATCAGCGGCTCATTTAACCCCGTCCTGTCTGAGCAAAGAACAGACGCCCTCCGGCGACCTACACGCACAGGCGGGGCCAAATCCAAAGCTGAGCCCCTGGGAGCTGTGAGAACAAAGAAGAGAAAGGGAAATCTCTTCCAGCAGCCTCAGAAGCAGCGGATTAAAGCTCCACAATCAACTTGATATACCCTGCATCTGTGGAATACCTGAATAGACAACGAATCATCCCAAATTAAGGAGCCCTGTGGATGAAAGGCTCTTGGTGCTGCAGCCAGGACTCAGTGCTGTGCCTCTGAGGTGGGAGAGCCAACTTCAGGACACTGGTCCACAAGAGGCCTCCCAGCTGCACATAATATCAAACAGCAAAAATCTCCGAGAGATCTCCATCTCAACGCCAGCACCCAGCTTCACTCAACGACCAGCAAGCTACAGTGCTGGACATCCTATGCCAAACAACTAGCAAGACAGGAACACAACCCCACCCATTAGCAGAGAGGCTGCCCAAAATCATAATAAGTCTACAGACACCCCAAAACACACCACCAGACGTGGACCTGCCCACCAGAAAGACAAGATCCAGCCTCATACACCAGAACACAGGCACTAGTACCCTCCACCAGGAAGCCTACACAACCCACTGAACCAACCTTAGCCACTGGGGACAGACTCAAAAAACAACAGGAACTACGAACCTTCAGCCTGCAAAAAAAAAAAAAAGGAGACCCCAAACACAGTAAGATAAGCAAAATGAAAAGACAGAAAAACACACAGCAGATGAAGGAGCAAGATAAAAACCCACCAGACCTAACAAATGAAGAGGAAATAGGCAGTCTACCTGAAAAAGAATTCAGAATAATGATAGTAAGGTTGATCCGAAATCTTGGAGATAGAATGGACAATAGAATGGACAAATTGCAAGAATCAGTTAACAAGGACCTAGAAGAACTAAAGATGAAACAAGCAACGATGAACAACACAATAAATGAAATTAAAAGTACTCTAGATGGGATCAATAGCAGAATAACTGAGGCAGAAGAACGGATAAGTGACCTGGAAGATAAAATAGTGGAAATAACTACTGCAGAGCAGAATAAAGAAAAAAGAATGAAAAGAACTGAGGACAGTCTCAGAGACCTCTGGGACAACATTAAACGCACCAACATTCGAATTATAGGGGTTCCAGAAGAAGAAGAGAAAAAGAAAGGGACTGAGAAAATATTTGAAGAGATTATAGTTGAAAACTTCCCTAATATGGGAAAGGAAATAGTTAATCAAGTCCAGGAAGCACAGAGAGTCCCATACAGGATAAATCCAAGGAGAAATACGCCAAGACACATATTAATCAAACTGTCAAAAATTAAATACAAAGAAAACATATTAAAAGCAGCAAGGGAAAAACAACAAATAACACACAAGGGAATCCCCATAAGGTTAACAGCTGATCTTTCAGCAGAAACTCTGCAAGCCAGAAGGGAGTGGCAGGACATATTGAAAGTGTTGAAGGAGAAAAACCTGCAACCAAGATTACTCTACCCAGCAAGGATCTCATTCAGATTTGATGGAGAAATTAAAACCTTTACAGACAAGCAAAAGCTGAGAGAGTTCAGCACCACCAAACCACCTCTACAACAACTGCTAAAGGAACTTCTCTAGGCAAGAAACACAAAAGAAGGAAAGGACCTACAATAACAAACCCAAAACAATGAAGAAAATGGGAATAGGAACACACATATCGATAATTACCTTAAATGTAAATGGACTAAATGCTCCCACCAAAAGACACAGATTGGCTGAATGGATACAAAAACAAGACCCATATATTTGCTGTCTACAAGAGACCCACTTCAGACCTAGAGACACATACAGACTGAAAGTAAGGGGATGGAAAAAGGTATTTCATGCAAGTGGAAACCAAAAGAAAGCTGGAGTAGCAATTCTCATATCAGACAAAATAGACTTTAAAACAAAGACTATTAGAAGAGACAAAGAAGGACACTACATAATGATCAAGGGATCAATCCAAGAGGAAGATATAACAATTGTAAATATTTATGCACCCAACATAGGTGCACCTCAATACATAAGGCAAATACTGACAACCATAAAAGGGGAAATCGACAGTAACACATTCATAGTAGGGGACTTTAACACCCCACTTTCACCAATGGACAGATCATCCAAAATGAAAATAAATAAGGAAACACAAGCTTTAAATGATACATTAAACGAGATGGAGTTAATTGATATTTATAGGACATTCCATCCAAAAACAACAGAATACACATTTTTCTCAAGTGCTCATGGAACATTCTCCAGGATAGATCATATCTTGGGTCACAAATCAAGCCTTGGTAAATTTAAGAAAACTGAAATTGTATCAAGTATCTTTTCTGACCACAACGCCATGAGACTAGATATCAATTACAGGAAAAGATCTGAAAAAAATACAAACACATGGAGGCTAAACAATACACTACTTAATAATGAAGATATCACTGAAGAAATCAAAGAGGAAATCAAAAAATACCTAGAAACAAATGACAATGGAGACACAACGACCCAAAACCTGTGGGATGCAGCAAAAGCAGTTCTAAGGGGGAAGTTTATAGCAATACAAGCCCACCTTAAGAAGCAGGAAGCATCTCGAATAAACAACCTAACCTTGCACCTCAAGCAATTAGAGAAAGAAGAACAAAAAAACCCCAAAGCTAGCAGAAGGAAAGAAATCATAAAAATCAGATCAGAAATAAATGAAAAAGAAATGAAGGAAACAATAGCAAAGATCAATAAAACTAAAAGCTGGTTCTTTGAGAAGATAAACAAAATAGATAAACCACTAGCCAGACTCATCAAGAAAAAAAGGGAGAAGACCCAAATCAATAGAATTAGAAATGAAAAAGGAGAGGTAACAACTGACACTGCAGAAATAAAAGAGATCATGAGAGATTACTACAAGCAACTCTATGCCAATAAAATGGACAATCTGGAAGAAATGGACAAATTCTTAGAAAGGCACAACCTGCCAAGACTGAATCAGGAAGAAATAGAAAATATGAACAGACCAATCACAAGCACTGAAATTGAAACTGTGATTAAAAATCTTCCAACAAAGAAAAGCCCAGGACCAGATGGCTTCACAGGCGAATTCTATCAAACATTTAGAGAAGAGCTAACACCTATCCTTCTCAAACTCTTCCAAAATATAGCAGAGGGAGGAACACTCCCAAACTCCTTCTACGAGGCCACCATCACCTTGATACCAAAACCAGACAAGGATGTCACAAAGAAAGAAAACTACAGGCCAATATCACTGATGAACATAGATGCAAAAATCCTCAACAAAATACTAGCAAACAGAATCCAACAGCACATTAAAAAGATCATACACCATGATCAAGTGGGGTTTATTCCAGGAATGCAAGGATTCTTCAATATACGCAAATCGATCAATGTGATAAACCATATTAACAAACTGAAGGAGAAAAACCATATGATCATCTCAATAGATGCAGAGAAAGCTTTTGACAAAATTCAACACCCATTTATGATAAAAACCCTGCAGAAAGTAGGCATAGAGGGAACTTTCCTCAACATAATAAAGGCCATATATGACAAGCCCACAGCAAACATCATCCTCAATGGTGAAAAACTGAAAGCATTTCCACTAAGATCAGGAACAAGACAAGGTTGCCCACTCTCACCACTCTTATTCAACATAGTTTTGGAAGTTTTAGCCACAGCAATCAGAGAAGAAAAGGAAATAAAAGGAATCCAAATCGGAAAAGAAGAAGTAAAGCTGTCACTGTTTGCAGATGACATGATCCTATACATAGAGAACCCTAAAGATGCTACCAGAAAACTACTAGAGCTAATCAATGAATTTGGTAAAGTGGCAGGATACAAAATTAATGCACAGAAATCTCTGGCATTCCTATATACTAATGATGAAAAATCTGAAAGTGAAATCAAGAAAACACTCCCATTTACCATTGCAACAAAAAGAATAAAATATCTAGGAATAAACCTACCTAAGGAGACAAAAGATCTGTATGCAGAAAATTATAAGACACTGATGAAAGAAATTAAAGATGATACAAATAGATGGAGAGATATACCATGTTCTTGGATTGGAAGAATCAACATTGTGAAAATGACTCTACTACCGAAAGCAATCTATAGATTCAATGCAATCCCTATCAAACTACCACTGGCATTTTTCACAGAACTAGAACAAAAAATTTCGCAATTTGTATGGAAACACAAAAGACCCCGAATAGCCAAAGCAATCTTGAGAACGAAAGAAGGAACTGGAGGAATCAGGCTCCCAGACTTCAGACTATACTACAAAGCTACAGTTATCAAGACGGTATGGTACTGGCACAAAAACAGAAAGATAGATCAATGGAACAGGATAGAAAGCCCAGAGATAAACCCACGCACATATGGTCACCTTATCTTTGACAAAGGAGGCAGAAATGTACAGTGGAGAAAGGACAGCCTATTCAATAAGTGGTGCTGGGAAAACTGGACAGCTACATGTAAAAGTATGAAATTAGATCACTCCCTAACACCGTACACAAAAATAAGCTCAAAATGGATTAAAGACCTAAATGTAAGGCCAGAAACTATCAAACTCTTAGAGGAAAACATAGGCAGAACACTCTATGACATAAATCACAGCAAGGTCCTTTTTGACCCACCTCCTAGAGAAATGGAAATAAAAACAAGAGTAAACAAATGGGACCTAATGAAACTTAAAAGCTTTTGCGCAGCAAAGGAAACCATAAAGAAGACCAAAAGACAACCCTCAGAATGGGAGAAAATATTTGCAAATGAAGCAACTGACAAAGGATTGATCTCCAAAATTTATAAGCAGCTCATGCAGCTTAATAACAAAAAAACAAACAACCCAATCCAAAAATGGGCAGAAGACCTAAATAGACATTTCTCCAAAGAAGATATACAGAGTGCCAACAAACACATGAAAGAATGCTCAACATCACTAATCATGAGAGAAATGCAAATCAAAACTACAATGAGATATCATCTCACACCAGTCAGAATGGCCATCATCAAAAAATCTAGAAACAAGAAATGCTGGAGAGGGTGTGGAGAAAAGGGAACCCTCTTACACTGTTGGTGGGAATGTAAATTGATACAGCCACTGTGGAGAACAGTATGGAGGTTCCTTAAAAAGCTACAAATAGAACTACCATATGACCCAGCAATCCCACTACTGGGCATATACCCTGAGAAAACCATAATTCAAAAAGAGTCATGTACCAAAATGTTCATTGCAGCTCTATTTACAATAGCCCATAGATGGAAACAACCTAAGTGTCCATCATCAGATGAATGGATAAAGAAGATGTGGCACATATATACAATGGAATATTACTCAGCCATAAAAAGAGACGAAATTGAGCTATTTGTAATGAGGTGGATAGACCTAGAGTCTGTCATACAGAGTGAAGTAAGTCAGAAAGAGAGAGACAAATACCGTATGCTAACACATATATATGGAATTTAAAAAAAAAATGTCATGAAAAACCTAGGGGTGAAAAAGGAATAAAGACACAGACTTACTAGAGAATGGACTTGAGGCTATGGGGAGGGGGAAGGGTAAACGGTGACAAAGCGATAAAGAGGCATGGACATATATACACTACCAAACGTAAGGTAGATAGCTAGTGGGAAGCAGCCGCATAGCACAGGGAGATCAGCTCGGTGCTTTGTGACCGCCTGGAGGGGTGGGATAGGGAGGGGGGGAGGGAGGGAGACGCAAGCGGGAAGAGATATGGGAATATATGTATATATATAACTGATTCATTTTGTTGTGAAGCTGAAACTAACATACCATTGTAAAGCAATTATACTCCAATAAAGATGTTAAAAAAAAAAATAAAAAAAAAAATAAAGTACCTGGACTAGGACCCCAATCCTCATGTCCTGATTCTGCATTCTCAGCACCAAAGGCCCAGGTCTCTCTGTGTTACCTCTGAGGAAGCAGCCTCAGGTAACAAAGGTGATGACACACAGAGGCTTTTCCCCTGTTGGACAGGGAATGAGCCATGCTGGCTGGTGAGGCTCCAGGCAGTGTCTTTTCTCCAGACCCACAGGGGCCTCATGTCACAGGACTGATCAGTGACAGCAGAGGGTGGCTTGAGTGTGAGAAGCCCTTCTTATCTCTCCCCGTTCAGTTCTATGTAGAACCGTATGTCCTGTGAGACGTGGAGACGAGAAAAAGAGGATGTGGCTTTTGAGACAATCAACTGAGCAGAGATTGTGGAAAATAAACCCTCAAAAAGAAGAGGGTGACATCACCATGTTTTCCATGTTTATTTCTCTCAAAATGGCTAAACACTCAGAGAATTATGCAGAATTTCTGGGAGACAAAAAGAAACTGAATAATGCTGGTACAGAGTATGAAGTAGAATGAAAAGAGGAAGGAGTTATTTCCTTATCTGTAAGAAGAATAACATTAGACCTGCTTTTGCTTTCGATAATAATGTTAACATGCCAATATAAATGCATCTTGTCTTCAAGCTTGAGATTTCACGTCATAGTGACAGAGGTTTAAGCAGTGTTTATAATTATACAAAACTGCATGGCTGAGAGTGGAAAGAGCTAAGGCAGACTTCACCGACAACACAGAAACTATGCATTAGGAATCAATGCAAACCTCGTGAAATAGAGCATTTCACACACAAGCACGCATGAACCCAGCCCACTGATGATATGCTATTAATGGCATGGTAAAGAACTGTGTCATTTTGTTTTGAAAAAAAAACCACTTCTGTTATTAAACCTCAAAGATGTCATTTTAAGCAAAAAGAATACTGTATTAAAGCAACTCAGGTAACCCTAAAATTCACTTCCTGAAACAAAGATTTTACCAAAAACAATTAACAGCACATTTCCCAAGTTACTTTCCTTTGTAAGGAAGAGGCTGACCTATGTGATTATGCTTTATAGACTCAAAAAGACCTGAATTTGTTGCCCAAGAATGTTTGAGTAGAGAGAGAAGCTTAAGTATTTTTATTATATTACATTTATACATAGTATATATATATATATATATGCACACCCATATACAGTCGCTCCTCATTATCTGCAGGGGATTGGTTCCACGACCCACCAAGAATACCAAAATCCATATATATATATGGAGGTATACTTATACCTCAGACTTGCTCAGCCATTGACTGATATGACATATAACTTATGCCCTATTTATCTTGTAATCCCAGCATTCAGAACAGTATATGGAATGTAGTAGGTGATACATAAATTTGTTCAATTGACCTGTAATCTTTACAGGTTAAGTACCATTTCAGGATTTAATAAATTCAAATATAGAAAATCTCTTAACAAAATAACATCAAAAATTCAGAAAGCTGACCCTGCCCAGGAAGAAAGAATTATATTCTTTTCTAAAGGAACAAAGTCTTATGAGAGGGCTAGGTAAAAAGCGAGTCCTAAATCTGCCATAAATAATCTTCTAATCTATTAATTTCTTATTCAATAAAAACTAGCATCCGGAAAATATAGTTTTGCCACCCAAAGGTAATCTAGATTAATTCCTGATGAAACCAAGAGACAGAAGCCATACGTGAAGACCCTCAGTCAGTGTGCAGTGAGCCCCAGACAAGGTATCATGGAAGGACAGCAACACCAATGATCCCTCCACTGACTGACTCAAGGGGATGCCCAGTGGGAGTGCAGGTGTAGTCAGCACTAATGGGAATGGCTATAAAGGCAAAGTATTCAATCATCATTCAGTTTTTGTATATTTACTATGTTCCAAGTGGGATGCATTAATAATCCAAATTCTCTGTCATTAGAGTCTAGTGAGGGGACACAGGCAATGAAATATAAATACAATCAATAGCTTAATTACATAGTGAATCAGAAGGTGATAATTGTTATGGAAAATAGAGCCGGTCCAGTGGAACCAGAAGGGAGATAAGGATGGTTGCAAACATCAATATCATTGTGTGATCAAGTCAATGTGCTCAAGATGGCAGCCCTGTGAACAAGCACATAAAAGAGTAACAGACCTGGGGATGAACTAAGCATTAAGAGGAAATGATTAACTAAAAAAGATGAACAGTTGGATATAGACATACGGCTATAGCTGGAGGAACTGGAAAATCAACAGAAGAAAGAGTTAAAGAAAAATTGGAGAACCTTGAAATAGTGAAACCTGGAGCTGGAACACTGTATAGGAAGGAAGCCCTGAGTTGCATGTCAGGAAGGGTGTGTGCAATGGTTCTTATTTCCCCTAGTCAGGCTCCCAGGACAGAGGACAAGGCACTGCAGGGGACCACTTAAACATTCATTTTGGTTTATAGTTCTATCAATATTAATTGAATGCTTTGAAAATTATTGCAGAACTAACTGATATGTATTCTAGGAAGCCTGGATATGTCTGCAGAGCATGATAATTAAAAGAGGAGCAAAATTAATACTGCTGAAGGCTGACCCTTCTAAAAGAAGTGTCAGCTGACTTTAGGGTGGAAGGTCAGTGGGTCTCAGGGCCCTGGGCTTCTATGGACTTTTTATATCTCTCCATCCATGTCCTTCATAGCAAGCAAGCGTAAATCATTTGTTCTCTGCCTGGGCTGGTGTCCTCCATAATTTTTCTAGCAGTGTTCAAAGGTTAATTCTGTATCTATCATTGTGAGGCTCAGAGGACACTACAGTTACTATTTTCAATTGTCAGTGTGGTTATCATGGAGAAGGACAGAAGATGGTGTCCAAGGGAACCTGGAATCTACATCTTGTTAATGAGGCTCCCTTAAGACTAACTGCAAAACCATAACCGCCAACAGATCAAATGAAGGAAAGGTATATACTGATGTTGCTCTTTATTTTTGAGTATCACTTTCAGGGCCTAAGAGACAGAGATGCAATTAGCATCTGGACCATCAGACACCTGACTTATTTGTTATGTATTTGGGAAGGAGCTAAGTGTGGAAAGTTAGACACAGACCCATGCTTGATTTGTCACTATCCAGTGGGGGTGTTAAGAGTAAGCATGTGCATACGAGTACAGAATACTACAGAAGAGCTATGTACAGAACATCAACAGTCATAAATGGAGAGAGTTATAATGCGATAGAGGACAGGAGAGAGAAAAATGAAACAGAAGGTGGTCTTGATATGACTTGGAGAATAACTAGTTTACCAGACAAATAGAGAACATTCCAGAGTTGTGTCATTTTTGTTTTGAACAAAAAAAACACATCTGCTACTAAACCTCAAAGATGTCTTTTTAAGCAAAAAGAACACTGTATTAAAGCAACTCAGGTGATCCTAAACTTCACTTCCAGAAACAAGGATTTTATCAAAAATAATTAATAGCACATTTCCCAAGTTATTTTCCTTTGTAAGGAAAGTGGCTGACCTATGTGATTATGCTTCATAGACTCAAAAAGACCTGAAGTAGTTGCGCAAGAATTAGGTTTGAGTAGAGAGAGAAGCTTAAGTGTTTTTCTTGTATTACATTTACACACAGTTACGTATATACATACATATGTACTTGCACACATATATATATATATATATATATATGTATATATACACACTCATACAGAGTTGCCCCTCATTATCTGCGGGGGATTTGTTCCAGGACCCACTGAGGATGCCAATGTGTGTATGTGGGGCAGGGAGATTTTAAGCACAGAGACCAGAAAATGCATGACTAGAGAAAAGTTAAAGGGTTTAGTAAAACTGTTATTCATGTTTAGTTTCATTTCAAAAATGTTATATAAAGAGCTTTGAACAGATAGGTGTTTGAATTTTATTTTTAAATTAGTAAAATATTTTTGATGCATGTTCAAAGACATTCTGTGTAAGTGTTAATAATGTGTTTCCCCAAAATGAGCAAACTTGCAGAATTTGGAACAACAATGTTTAGCATTGAAGTTTTATATCTCACAGAGCCCCAGCTAGTTAGAGAATGAACTCTGCTCCAATCCATCTTGTCTCCCACTTAGTCTGGTTGATAAAAGGCCGGACATCAATCAGGAAAGAACATAACTATCTAGTGCTTTAGGGAGAAATATGGACACCTTAGCAAGAACATGAAACCATTATGGAATAATTTGAGTTTGGATGAGCATAGGTCAAAAACATAATTTCTTGAAAAATGTCATTGGCATTGAAATCAGACTCTATATTGAAGGGGTATAGTTCCCTAAAAAGTTACAAACTTTCTTCCTTTGAAGATACCTTAAAAGCTATGCTGTTTAGATGCACAAAATCAAAGTATTCGATACAAAACAATTTCAGTTGCATAACACACATGCCCAACAAATCCAGCTGTTCTATGCCCTTCTCTGTAACCGGTGTCAGCATTAATCCAGTTAATCAAGGAAGGTGACCTCCAGCATCATAGAATCATTCCTCTTCTTCCTACAGCCCTCCTACCTCCAACCGAAGTCTCTCCTCCTTTCCATTCCTTTTCAGGGCATCATCTCCTGGTAAGCAAAGAAGGCAACGGATGTGGAAAGCAGATCAGTAAGGTGGTTAAAAGCCCATGTTTCTGGATTCTGTAAACGTGCATTTGAATCTTCATCTCCTGCTCACCCACCAGCCATGTGACCTTGAAAGGTGACACCATCCCTCTGAGGATGGGGATAAAAGTAAGCAGGTAAGGAAGATTTCATTTAGGCAACTTCAATGGGGATAGAACCTAAAGGAACTAACTCCACTGAAACAAAAGGCAGGAGGGTTTTTAAGCAGAGGATGAGCTGAAGGAAAAGCCTGGAGGGCAGGCTTGACATTGATCAAAGGGATACACTGAGCACACTGAGCTATTCCCAAGTTTGTCAGTGGTTTACTCGGTAATTATGCCATCAATTTGTTAATTGGCACCCATCCAAGTTAAGCTCCTACCTCCCACACAGACGGGCGATAGGAACACAGAGGTACTTTCTTACTTGATGTTTAAGTTTCAAAGAGATGGTTCTCAGGTCCTTGAGAAAGACATTTCCTGGGTTGTGAAACTGGGGAGAAGCTGGGCGAAGATTTACATTCCTGTCAAGTAGCAAAGAATTTACAGCTGCTAGTTTTCTAAATCACTAACGCACATGCTCTAAGAAAAGGTACATCAGGGGACTAGTGTCAGAAAGAAATCTGCCTAAAGTTTAGCCAAGTGGAGAAAAACATTAAGTCTGTCCTAGTCAAGGTTGTATCATTAGAACAGCTACAGACACAGACATTTCAGTCACTAGAGTTGCCGACTAGAAGATCCCATTATTGAATTCCTATTCTCATTTCCACAAAATCATCCGCTGTGACGTGAACGTATTTGTGTGTGTATGTGTCTTTGTAAAGTACCACTTGAGACTTTGAAAGGATTGTTGCTGTTTTTCCTGCTAGCAAGGGACTGAACATTTATGTCCCCCCCAAAAATATGTGTGTTGAAACCTTAACCCTAATGTGATGGTATTTGAAGATGGGGCCTTTTGGAGGTAATTAGGTCATGAGGGTAGAGCACATGATGGGATGACTGACCTTATAAGAAGAGGCCAGAGGCCTAGCTCCCTCACTTTTGGCCATGTGAGGATACAAGGTGGTCTTCAACTGGTAGAGGGCTCTGACCAGAACCCAATCCTGCAGGCACCCTGATCTGACACTTTAGTCTCCAGAATGGTGAGGAATAAATGACTGTTGTTTAAAGCACCCAGTCTACTGTGCTGTAACAATGTTTTGTTACAGTATCCAGGGTAACTAAAACACTGCTATAAGCTCCAATGTTGCCCGATTTACAGTTATCTTATCTTCAATATTATCATCAATATCATCATTAATGTTATCAGTAAGTGGGCTCCTCAAGTGGACTAACAGACTTCATTTATTAATGACCCACAGCAGAAATTTCAAGAACAGCAACAAACCTTCCACTGAATCCCCTCTCCTCTACTGAACTGGACCTGTGTCTGTGCATGTTGATTGTAAAAATCTCAATGGAATTTAGAAGGCTCTCCCTGCAGCATCACGGGTCTTGCATCTCATAAGGCTACATTCAATTAGCTTTCTAAAATTGAAAAGTCACTGCCAATTCTGTAATTTAAGTAATCGAGTCCCTGAGGAAAGAAGGGACACCACAACGGGAGGGGAACGCAGTGCTTCTAGCTGGGGTATAATTTTGGCTCAACCGATGCTCTAGAGATGAGATGAAGGTGATATCCGACCTCTTGCTTCTCCAGAGAAGCCAGCAAGATTGTGACACCCTTAGTTTGAGAATACAGTCTCTTGGGTTCGCAGAGCACAGAACGAAGCCAGCTGAGACTTCGATTGCTGACCTCATTTTCTACCTACTCAATAAGAAAAGTAATATACTCTGTCCTTCCAAATTAACCTTCTAAGTCATTAAAAAAAATAAATCTCATGAAGGCATATCTTCAATGTAATGACAAAATTAACTGGATAAGCATGAGGGAGATAGGTTCTCAAGATCATAAGAAAGAAATGAAAGGCAGTGATATACTGATATATATACCAGTGGCAGTGATATACTGATATATATACACACACATATATCTTTTCTTATAACCCCAGTTCATCATCAGTGGCAGTTAGAGAGAGCACTTTTCACCCATTAGCTAATTAATTCTCACTACATCCTTTTCAGAGATAACCATCTCCCCAGTCCTTTGTACCTGCCCATGTGGAGACAAAGCTGGGTTTTCAAAACGTTCTCTTAAGGTAAGAACTGGAAATTGAACTAGATATTTATGTTTCCACCTGCTCGTTGAAAATTCAGATTTTCATTTTAGGAGGTCTCCTGAAATTGGACTTTCCCAAAGCTTACCTTTTCAAAATCGTAAAAATTGACACCAACTGGGATGAACTGAAGCCACCAGGAAATAAACTGCTTAATAACGATGCACAGAATTTTACAGAGTGTAGAGTTCCAATAGACCTTTAATCTGTATTACTCCTCTTTTTGAAAATAATAAGTAACCAGCTGCTTGTCAATACAATAGGCTATATAAATCTTCTATTTTCTTGCCAGTTTTCTTCCCCAATAATAACAGCATTTAAACATCAATTATACCATCACTTTAAAAGAAGCAATAGCTGTGAGCAGTAAAGTTAGAACAGGTACACATTAGGTATGACTTTGGGGTCAAGATTTCACCTTGCCTAAAAATTGTTACCTTCAGATAATATCTACCAACTCTTGTAAGGTACTAGCTTTCCGTTAAGCATATAGAAATATGTAAATCATGTAAAAGTATCCAACTCTGCCTGGGCTACCAGATTTAGTTTCTATCCTAAGTCATAAACTTTATATTAATTTTATATAATTTTAAAAATTGTAATATAGTCACATCATTCGAAAATAGAAAAAAATTTTAACATCTTTAAGGAGGTATAATTGCTTCACAATGGTGTGTTAGTTTCTGCTTTACAACGAAATGAATCAGCTATACACATGCATACATCCCCATACCCCTCCCTCTTGCCTCTCCCTCCACCCTCCCTATCCCACCCTTCCAGGTGGTCACAAAGCTCCAAGCTGATCTCCCTGTGCTATGCGGCTGCTTCCCTCTAGCTATCTATTTTACATTTGGTAGTGTATATATGTCCATGCCACTCTCTCATTTCGTCCCAGCTTACCCTTCCCCCTCCCCGTTTCCTCAAGTCCATTCTCTACATCTGCGTCTTTATTCCTGTCCTGCCCCTAGGTTCTTCATAACCATTTTTTTTTAGATTCCATATATATGTGTTAGCATATGGTATTTATTTTTCTCTTTCTGACTTATTTCACTCTGTATGACAAACTCTAGGTCTATCCACCTCACTACAAATAACTCAATTTTGTTTCTTTTTATGACTGAGTAATATTCCATTGTATATATATGCCACATCTTCTTTATCCATTCATCCATTGATGGACACTTAGGTTGCTTCCATGTCCTGGCTATTGTAAATAGAGTGGTAATGAACATTGTGGTACATGACTCTTTTTGAATTATGGCTTTCTCAGGGTATATGCCCAGTAGTGAGATTGCTGGGTCATATGGTAGTTCTATTTTTAGTTTTTTAAGGAACCTCCATACTGTTCTCCATAGTAGCTATATGAATTTACATTCACATCAACAGTGCAAGAGGGTTCCCTTTTCTCCACACCCTCTTCAGCATTTATTGTTTGTAGATTTTTTGATGATGGTCATTCTGACCAATGTGTGGTGATGCCTCATTGTATTTTTGATTTGCATTTCTCTAATGATTAGTGATGTTGAGCATCCTTTCATGTGTTTGTTGGCAATCTGTATATCTTCTTTGGAGAAATGTCTATTTAGGTCTTCTGTCCATTATTGGATTGGGTTGTTTGTTTTTATGATATTGAGCTGCATGAGCTACTTGTAAATTTTGGAGATTAATCCATTGTCTGTTGCTTCATTTGCAAATATTTTCTCCCAGTCTGAGGGTTATCTTTTTGTCTTGTTTATGGTTTCCTTTGCTGTGAAAAACTTTTAAGTTTCATTAGGTCCCATTTGTTTATTTTTGTTTTTATTTCCATTTCTGTAGGATATGGATCAAAAAGGATCTTGCTGTGATTTATGTCATACAGTGTTCTCCTTATGTTTTCCTCTAAGAGTTTTATACTGTCTGGCCTTACATTTAGGTCTACAATCCATTTTGAGTTTTATTTTTGTGTATGGTGTTAGAGAGTGTTCTAATTTCATTCTTTTACATGTAGCTGTCCTGTTTTCCCAGCACCAGTTATTGAAGAGGCTGTCTTTTCTCCATTGTATATTCTTGCCTCTTTTATCTAAAATAAGGTGACCATATGTGCAGGGGTTTATCTCTGGGCTTTCTATCCTGTTCCATTGATCTACATTTCTGTTTTCATGCCAGTACCATACTGTCTTGATTACTGTAGCTTTGTAGTATAGTCTGAAGTCCAGGAGCCTGATTCCTCCAGCTCTGTTTTTTCTTTCTCAAAATTGTTTTGGCTATTCAGGGCCTTTTGTTTTTCTATGCAAATTGTGAATTTTTTTTCTCTAGTTCTGTGAAAAATGCCATTGGTAGTTTGATAGGGATTGCATTGAATTTGTAGATTGCTTTGGGTGGTATAGTCATTTTCGGAAGGTTGATTCTTCCAACCCAAGAATATGGTAAATCTCTCCATCTGTTTGTATCATCTTTAATTTCCTCCATCAATGTCTTATAGTTTTCAGCCTACAGGTCTTTTGTCTCCCTATGTAGGTTTATTCCTAGTTATTTTATTCTTTGTGTTGCAATGGTAAATGGGAGTGTTTCCTCAATTTCTATTTCATATTTTTCATTGTTAGCTTATAGGAATGCAAGAGATTTCTGTGCATTAATTTTATATCCTGCTGCTTTACCAAATGCATTGATTAGTGCTAGTAGTTTTCTGATAGCATCTTTAGGATTCTCTATATATAGTATCATTTCATCTGCGAACAGTGACAGCTTTACTTCTTCTTTTCCAATTTAGATTCCTTTTATTTCTTTTTCTTCTCTGATTGCCATGGCTAAAACTTCTAAAAATATGTTGAATAATAGTGGTGAGAGTGGGCAACCTTGTCTTGTTCCTGATCTTAGTGGGAATCGTTTCAGTTTTTCACCATTGAGAATGATGTTGGCTGTGGGTTTGTCAGATATGACCTCTATTATGTTGAGGTAAGTTCCCTCTATGCCTACTTTCTGGAGGGTTTTTATCATAAATGGGTGTTGAATTTTGTTGAAAGCTTTTTCTGCATCTATTGAGATGATCATACAGGTTTTATACTTCAATTTGTTAATATGGTGTATAACATTGATTGATTTGCATATATTGAAGAATCCTTGCATTCATAAACCCCACTTGATCAGGCTGCATGATCCTTTTATTGTGCTGTTGGATTCTTTTTGTTAGTATTTTGTTGAGGATTTTTGCATCTATGTTCATCAGTGATATTAGCCAGTAGTTTTCTTTCATTGTGACACATTTGTGTAGTTTTGTTATCAGGGTGATGATGGCCACACAGAATGAGTTTGGGAGTGTTTCACCCTCTGCTGTATTTTGGAAGAGTTTGAGAAGGATAGGTGTTAGCTCTTCTCTAAATGTTTGATAGAATTCGCCTGTGAAGCCATCTGGTCCTGGGCTTTTGTTTGTTGGAAGATTTTAAATCACAGCCTCAATTTCTGTGCTTGTGATTGGTCTGTTCATATTTTCTATTTCTTCCTAGTTCAGTCTGGGAAAGTTGTGCTTTTGTAAGAAATTGTCCATTTCTTCCAGGTTGCCCTTTTTTTTTTTTTTTTTTTTTTTTTTTTTTTTTTTTTACGGTATGCGGGCCTCTCACTATTGTGGCCTCTCCCGTTGCGGAGCACAGGCTCCGGACACGCAGGCTCAGTGGCCATGGCTCACGGGCCCAGCCGCTCCGCGGCATGTGGGATCTTCCCAGACCGGGGCACGAACCTGTGTCCCCTGCATCGGCAGGTGGACTCTCAATCACTGCGCCACCAGGGAAGCCCCAGGTTGCCTATTTTATTAGCATATAGTTGCTTGTAGTAATCTCTCATGATCCTTTGTATTTCTGCTGTGTCAGTTGTTACTTCTCCTTTTTCATTTCTAATTCTATTGATTTGAGTTTTCTGCCTTTTTTTCTTGATGAGTCTGGCTAATGGTTTATCAATTTTGTTTATCTTCTCAAAGAACCAGCTTTTATTTTTATTGATCTTTGCTATTGTTTCTTTCCTTTCTTTTTCATTTATTCTGATCTGATCTTTATGATTTCTTTCCTTCTGCTAACTTTGGTGTTTTTGTCGTTGTTGTTCTTCTTCTTCTTTCTCTTATTCCTTTGGGTGTAAGGTTAGGTTGTTTATTTGAGATGTTTCTTGTTTCTTAAGGTAGGCTTGTATTGCTATAAACTTCCCTCTTAGAACTGCTTTTGCTGCATCCCTTAGGTTTTGGGTCATTGTGTTTTCATTGCCATTTGTTTCTAGGTGTTTTTTTATTTCCTTTTTGATTTCTTCAGTGATCTCTTGGTTATTAAGTAGTGTGTTGTTTAGCCTCCATGTGTTTTTATATTTTACAGATTTTTTCCTGTAATTGATATCTAATCTCATAATGTTGTGGTCAGAAAAGATACTTGATACGATTTCAGTTTTCTTAAATTTATCAAGGCTTGATTTGTGACCCAAGATATGATCTATCCTGAAGAATGTTCCATGAGCACTAGAGCAGAAAGTGTATTCTGTTGTTTTTGCATGGAATGTCCTATAAATATCAATTAAGTCCATCTTGTTTAATGTATCACTTAAAACTTATGTTTCCTTATTAATTTTCATTTTGCATGATCTGTCCATTGGTGAAAGTGGGTTGTTAAAATCCCCTGCTATGATTGTGTTACTGTCGATTTTCCCTTTTATGGCTGTTAACATTTGCCTTATGTATTGAGGTGCTCCTATGCTGGGTGCATAAATATTTACCATTACTATATCTTCTTCTTTAATTGATCTCTTGATTATTATGTAGTGTCCTTCCTTGTCTCTTATAATAGTCTTTATTTTAAAGTCTATTTTGTCTGATATGAGAATTGCTACTCCAGCTTTCTTTTGATTTCCATTTGCATGGAGTATCTTTTTCCATCCCCTCACTTTCAGTCTGAATGTGTCCCTAGGTCTGAAGTCGGTCTCTTGTAGACAGCATATATACTGTGGGTCTTGTTTTTGTATACATTCAGCCAGTCTATGTCTTTTGGTTGGAGTATTTAATCCATTTAATTTAATGTAATTATCGATATGTATGTTCCTATTCTCATTTTCTTAATTGTTTTTGGTTTGTTATTGTAGGTCTTTTCCTTCTCTTGTGTTTCCTGCCTAGAGAAGTTCCTTCAGCATTTGTTGTAAAGCTGGTTTGGTGGTGATGAATTCTCTTAGCTTTAGCTTGTCTGGTAAGGTTTTAATTTCTTTGTTGAATCAGAATGAGATCCTTGCTGGGTAGAGAAATCTTGGTTGTAGATTTTTCCCTTTCATCACTTTAAATATGTCCTGGTACTCCCTTCTGGCTTGCAGAGTTTCTGCTGAAAGATCAGCTGTTAACCTTATGGAGATTTCTTTGTATGTTATTTGTTGTTTTTCCATTGCTGCTTTTAATATTTTTTCTTTGTATTTAATGTTTGATAGTTTGATTAATATGTGTCTTGCCATGTTTCTGCTTGGATTTATCTTATATGGGACTCTCTGTGTTTCCTGGGCTTATCTGGATTAACTATTCCAGTTCCTGGATTAACTATTTCCTTTCCCATATTAGGGAAGTTTTCACCTATAATCTCTTCAAATATTTTCTCAGTCCCTTTCTTTTTCTCTTCTTCTGTGGACCTGTATAATTAGAATTTTGGTGCATTTAATGTTGTCCCAGAGGTCTCTGAGACTGTCCTCAATTCTTTTCATTCTTTTTTCTTTATTCTGCTCTGCGATAGTTATTTCCACTATTTTATCTTCCAGGCCACTTATCCGTTCTTCTACCTCAGTTATTCTGCTATTGATTCCTTCTAGAGAATTTTTAATTTCATTTATTGTGTTGTTCATCATTGTTTGTTTGCTCTTTAGTTCTTCTAATTCCTTGTTAAACGTTTCTTGTATTTTCTTCATTCTATTTCCAAGATTTTGGATCATCTTTACTATCATTATTCTGAATTCTTTTTCAGTTAGACTGCCTATTTTCTCTTCATTTGTTTAGTCTAGTGGGTTTTTACCTTGCTCCTTCATGTGCTGTGTGTTTCTCTGTCTTCTCATTTTGCTTAGCTTACTGTGTTTGGGGTCTCCTTTTCACAGGTTGCATGATCGTAGTTCCCATTGTTTTTGGTGTCTGCCCCCAGTGGCTAAGGCTGCTTCACTGGGCTGTGTAGTCTTCCTGGTGGCAGGGTCTGGTGCCTGTGTTCTGGTGGTTGAGGCTGGATTGTCTCTCTGGTCAGCTGGACTGCGTCCGGTGGTGTATTGGGGTGTCTATGACCTTATTATGATTTTAGGCAGCCTCTGTGCTAATGCATAGGCTTGTGTTCCTGTCTTGCTAGTTGCTTGGCATAGAGTGTCCAGCATTATAGCTTGCTGGTCGTTGAGTGGAGCTGGGTCTTAGCATTGAAATTGAGATCTCTGGCAGAGCTTTCTCCATTTGATATTATGTGGAGCTGGGACATCTCTGGTGGACCAACATCCTGAACTCAGCTCTCCCAGGTCAGAGGCACAGGCATAACACCCAGCCAGAGCACCAAGACCCTGTCAGACACACAGCTCAGAAGAAAAGGGAGATAAAATAAAGGAAGAAAGAAAGAAATGAAAGAAAGAAAGAAAAAGAAAGAAAGAAAGAAAGAAAGAAAGAAAGAAAGAAAGAAAAGAAGAAAGAAAAAGAAGGAAAGAAAGGAAGAAAGAAAAGAGAAAAAAGTTAAAAAATTAAGTTATTAAAATTTTAAAAATTATTAAAATATAATAAGAGAAATTTTAAAAAGACAGAAAGAAAGAAGACAGCAACCAAACCAAATTCACCAATGATAACAAGTGCTAAAAACTATACTAAAAAAACAAAAACAAAAACCCCAAAACGGACAGACAGAACCCTAGGACAAATGGTAAAAGCAAAGTTATATGGACAAAATCACACAAGAAGCCTACACATACACATTCACAAAAAGAGAAAAAGGAAAAATATATATATATATTTGCTCCCAAAGTCCACTGCCTCAATTTTGGGTTGATTCGTTGTCTATTCAGGTATTCCACAGATGCAGGGTACATCAAGTTGATTGTGGAGATTTAATCTGCTGCTCCTGAGGCTGCTGGGAGAGATTTCCCTTTCTCTTCTTTGTTCGCACAGTTCCTGGGGTTCAGCTTTGGATCTGGCCCCACCTATGCATGTAGGTCGCCTGAGGACATCTGTTCTCAGTCAGACAGGACAGGGTTAAAATAGCAGCTGATTAGGAGGCTCTGGCTCACTCGGGCCTGGAGGAGGGAAGGGTACAGGATGTGGGGTGAGACTGCAGCAGCAGAGGCCGGCATAACGTTGCACCAGCCTGTGGTGTGCCATGTATTCTCCTGGGGAAGTTGTCCCTGGATCACGGGACCCTGGCAGTGGCAGGCTGCACAGGCTTCTGGGAGGGGAGGTTTGGACAGTGGCCTGTGCTTGCACACAGGATTCTTGGTGGTGGCAGTAGCAGCCTTAGCATCTCATGCCCGTCTCTGTGATCCGCACTGATAGCTACGGCTCACGCCCATCTCTGGAGTTCATTTAGGCAGTGCTCTGTATCCCTTCTCCTCATGCAGCCCAAAGCAATGGCCTCTTGCCCTTTAGGAAGGTCCAGACATTTTCCCAGACTCCCTCCTGGCTAGCTGTGTGCACTAGCCCCCTTCAGGCTGTGTTCATGAAGCCAACCCCAGTACTCTCCCCGGGATCTGAACTCCAAAGCTGGAGCCTCAGCTCCCAGCTCCTGCTCACCCCTGCATGTGAGCAGACAAGCCTCTCAGGCTGGTGAGTGCTGCTCAGCACTGATCTTGTGTGGGAATCTCTCCACTTTGCCCTCTGCACCCCTGTTGCTGTGCTCTCCTCCATGGCTCCAAAGCTTCCCCTCCACCCACCTTCCATCTCCACCAGTGAGGGGTCTTCCTAGTGTGTGGAAACCTTTCCTCCTTCACAGCTCCCTCCCGGTGGTGCAGGTCCCGTCCCTATTCTTTTGTCTCTGTTTTTTCTTTTTTCTTTTGCTCTACCCAGGTATGTGCCTTTCTTGCCTTTTGGGAAGTCTAAGGTCTTCTGCCAGCATTCAGTAAGTGTTCTGTAGGAGTTGTTCCACATGTAGATGTATTTCTGATGTATTTGTGGGGAGGAAGGTGATCTCCATGTCTCACTCCTCCAACATCTTGAATCAGGGCCAAAAATAGAAAATTTAAAACAATGTATATTAAAAGGGTCCCTCTGACTTGTCTCAAATCCACCCAATTCTTACCAGCATCTTGCATAACAAGATAATTGCTATTATTAGCCCCTTTGTGTCATACCAAAGTTTTTTTTTGCATATCCACTATTGATTTTAATTTAATAAATTCTTCTCTACTTAAAAAGCTGGTGTAAAACAAAGAATAAAGCAATATTTCAAGACAAGCAAAAACTAATTTGATGACAAAGCATTCTTTTATTAAAGTACGTAAACTTTTTCCCCACTGTTTTTTCCCTTAATACAGCTGAAGCTTTACAATTCTTACTTCCCAGTACTCCATTTTTAGCTAGTAGTTCAATCAAGAAACATGCCCATTTGTCAGGTAGACTTTGGCAAATAATTGTGAGTCATACCTGAGAGATGATCTGTTTTCTGGATAACAAGCATAAACAGAAAAGAAATGTGCAATGTTATTCTGTATTCTAGAATTGGTGTTTCACAGAGATCCTATTTAATTAGAGCATGAGACCTTATCAGACCTGAAAATTTCTTTGAGATTTTTGTCTCAAAATAGAGTTCTAACTTTCTCAGTTACTCTAGTAACTGAGATTGCAACTGCAGAGGAGGTTAAGAAATTATTGATAATTACTGGCAAAAATTATATAGGAAACAGAATTGTCATATAAAGAAAGTAGGACAATTTTATACTTCATTGTCAGTAAATTTTTTATTGGGCATTAATTTGATGTCCTATATTTGTTTAAACCCTGCTCTTCAAATATTTTTTGTGACTTCCAAAGAATTACAATCTAGATCAAAGCAAGAAAAACTAAAACTAGTATAAAAGTCTAACAACTTGTCAAATTAAAATGTGTCATAAAACCACATTGTTCACACAATTAGTGATTGTTAGTCAGCTACTGCTGTAATAACCTTTTGTAACAAAGTTTTCTCAAATTCAGTGACATAACAGCATTTATTTCTCTTCCTTGTACTTCTGCAGTTTGGTTAGGATGGCTCAATTTAGGCTGTCAGTGAGCTGAGATTGGCTCCAGCCTGCAGGTTGAATTCAGATCTGTGTCATTCATCCCTTCCTTGTCCTTAGGTCACATGGCAACTCAGGGCATGTTCTTCTCATGGTAATTGGCAGAGCACAAGAAAGAAAGGCAAAATAACATCAGCATATTTAAGCCCTCAGCTTACAAGTCATATGGGTAACATCAGTATCAATGGAGCAGGAAAATATATTTTGCCCACAGTGGAAGGGCACTGTGAAGTTTCATGTGAAAGATGTGGGTATATAATTTATAACAAGATAGTGAAGAATTGGGGGCAATATGACAATCTACTACAGTGGTAAGGAGAATGAGCATTATATCTTCAAAGCTTAAAGAGTCTGACAAAGTTTGGGCATACCTTGACTGTATAGCTAATGAATAATACCAAGAATTGCATATAGGAAGCCAAGTTTAGGCTAAACACTACCTTTGATCTGAAGATATATTTATACATTTATTTTGACACTTGTTTTTCCAGAAAGTTCCCAAAACAGCTATTGTTTCTGTTTGTTGTTGTTATTGCTCTGCTGTTCTCACTTTATGTACTGACTTTCCTGAACTATGTAAAGTCTGTTTCTTAGTCATGTGTGGCCACTAAAGTCTCTACTTAGTTAGCATAGTGGCTACCTAATGATTGAACAGAGATTTCCTTAAATTCCTGGAACCAGCAAGTTTCCCAGCCTTTGCCAAGGAGCTCTGTTTGTGTGTGTTGGGACATGCCTTGGGCAGGCAGTTCACAACTCTACCTTAGCCTTCACTTCCTGTTTGCAAAGAGCCTCAAGGTCTGTCAGAGGTGAGAACTCAAGGCCTTCTCAGGTGTATTCTGAGCATACACATAGCCCTATATATGGTCATGACCTTCCAGATTTTCCTGGAATATGTTGGAGCTTTGCAAAGCAACTAATTCCTCAAATTTTCCATTAATTTTGTGTGTGTGTGGGAGCTTGCTGTTTGTCTCACTGTTATCACTGTTACAGGAAGCTGTGATATTAAACAATTGTACTCTTTTCTTGGCAAACACTCCTTAGAAAAAGGCTATTTGCATTAAGTAACTTCTGATTCAATTCAAATAAAGACAAACCCTGCAAGTGGAGTTTCCTGGGGAAGTACCAGGAAGGTCAAATAATGACAAATCTCTGGAATTGGACGTTAAAAGAAGGGCCAAGCCTCCTCTATTCTATTCCCTTCATGGTTGCTAGTTTTCTGGTTTTCACTGTGACTATGGAGCTGCTAGGTTTCAAGGTTCCCACATGCTGGTGACAGGGGCATGGAAAGAGGTAAGTTAAAGCATCATTATTAATCAAAATGTCAAAAGACAAAGACAGTCATGAAAATAGCAAGAGGAAAGCAACTCATCACATGTGAGGGATTCTCCATAAGGTTAACATCGGATTTCTCATCAGAAATAGTGAAGAAGAGAATACAGTGGAAAGACATAAAGTGCTGAAAGAAAGACTATCAGACAAGAATTCTATATCCAGAAAAAATATCCTTCAAAACTGAAGGAGAAATAAAGATATTCCCAGATAAACAACCTCTTGCCCACTTTCCAGAACTGAGTCAATTTAAACCCAGAACCCATTACCTACAAGGACAGCCTAGTCTCCATAAGAAGTTCCTTGCTGCATCAGAGCAAACCCTGCCATAAACTGTACTGATTGCCCTACTCTTTCCAAAAGGAGCCTGAAGCCATTTACTCGGGTAACTGCACTGAGGGAAGAAGAATACCTAGATAGTTTGAGGGCTACTGGACACAGATTTTGAGTTGACAAGCTTCATGCTTGTCATTAGAACCTAGCCACATGAATGTAGTGATTTCCGCCAACTAAGAGGAAGTAACTGAGCTAATAATAATCAGATCCTGGTCCTCTGAGTGGGTCATGGCAGGAAACCTCAGTGAGGAAGAGTCATTGTCTCTGATATAATAGCCTTGGGAGAAGACCAGTCAGGATCAAGCCTGCTTCCAATGGATATATGTGGAGGGAGGTGGAAGCGGAGGTGGGAGAAGGGTACAGTGATAACAGAGCAGGGAGGGAAAGTGTCCAGCTGGACACTCAGTTTGCTTCTTTAGATGATGCTCTGGGTCCCTATTTAAACCTAATGACTTTCCTGTATGAGAATTCAAACAACAGAAACAGAAAAATGACTGCAGCTAAGCTTGGTGTGAGGCCATTGACTTCTCATCCATCTCCAGACATATGCATTCTCAGAGAGGACTCCTAAACCGTGTGTTAACTAAAAAATATATAGTCACAACCTAAAAGTTGAGAAGTATGTTTTATTTGATGAGAATTTTTAGGACTTCAACCCCGGGAGGCAGCATCTCAAGTAACCCTGAGAGAACTGCTCTGAAAAGGCAAGGCAGGGGAGCAAGGATATATAGAAGTTTTGCAACAATGGGCAGGTAGTCTGAACATCAAACGATTATTGTTAACTAAAGAAAATCAGACATCTCAAGTTAAGGAATCTGGCACTTTCCTATGTATGGGAAAATGCAAGAGTCTGGGCTCACTGAAATCATTCCTTTGATGTGCACCTCAGCTATCTGGGGCCAGTATCCTGTGTTTTAACATCTTGAGTTTCCTCAGGGCTCACCATGGAGAGTGGCTGCAGTCTGATGGCTGCTAGGTGGAAGGTATTCTTTTCCTTCCTGAGTTCCTTCAGGGGTCACCAGCTCACCATCTGTGGTGGATGCAATCACTGATGACTGTGTTGTCCTTTGTTTACTGTTATGGCAGGCAATATTCCATTTCTCACATGCAAGTAGCTTACTCTGGCCCAAGAGAAGGAAACACAGGTATGGGCAGCTCATATCTTTTCCTTCTCTGTCTACAAAATCCCAAAATATTCCTCCTTCCTTCAAAAACACATGTAAGTAGTCAGTCATGAAATTTCAGACATAAACTAGGGGGAATTTAAGCCTGACTTGAATGTCAGAAGCTAGTCTTTTAGCAATTCTACTCCAGTAACTGAGTGAAACTTAAACTCTATTGGATTAATTTGGCTGTATGACAGACAAGAGTTATTAGAATTTAGGTGCCAAGTAGATTAAATGCATCACAAGGTCATACATTGCCAAGTGGCCTGTCACCATTAAGATCATCCAGAAACTTTCCATGTAGTGATTGGCACTTGATCTTGGCCTTGGGAAATGTGTAATGTTTTAATGGGTGTAGAAAAGATGAATATTTTACATGAAAAGAGTAGGATATAAGCAAATTTAGAGTCAGGGAAGTAAATTAATCACTGGACTGTTGCATAGGGATGAGGTATAACTGATAGGAGATAAGATTCAGAAAGGAAACATTTTTAATTTGTTAAATATTAAATTTTTAAACAAATATTATTCTATTTAATTTTATTTAATCCTTACAACTAAGGTAGGTAATGTCAGCTCAGTTTTAAAGATAAGGAAACTGGGATTCCAAGAGACTAACTAACTGTTCAAGATCACACAACTAGAAGGTTGACAGGCTTGAGATAAAAACCTAGGACAAACAGCTAAATCTGCCCCACGCATCCTCCATGAAATGAGTAGGGGATAAAATCATAAAACACATTTAAGGCCACGTAATAAAGATCTTCCTTTTCTAGATAAAGATAGCTAATTTTATTCCATGGGCTAAGGGCCACCAAATTTTTGTGTTTCAGGAGTGCTGATTAATGTGATATGTGGTTCTGATGGAAAAACAGGATGGTTCGTCGGAAATGAAATGGTGATTCTCAGGTGAGAGGTCTTCATCTGAAACGTGGTTTCCCCTCTTGTCTACTCACTTCACCCTGTTCTTTTTATCCTTGTGGGGGACATAGAAGGCTCCCAAACATGCATCCCACAAATGCATTTCATTTCTCCACAGCTGTCTTTGTTTTTCTTCAGAAAAAGGATAGACAAAGGACACCTTGGAACTATATTTTTTGTCTTATCTCCCTAATTCTCTTCACTTGTGGAGTCTTTCTAGTGCCATTTATTTTGCATTGATTTCCAAATATTATATTATAGGCTAGGAACTCTTCTTCTTAAGAGGAGTCCTAAAGGATCTCTAGCTGTAGTTTGTCTCCAGAACATTTGACACACATTTGTGCAAAAGAGAACCCAAAAGACACACTCATGTTCATCATAGCATTATTAAAATAGCCAAGAAGTGGAAGGGATCCAAATATCCATCAATGGATGACTAGAAAAAGAAAATGTGGCATCTACATACAATGGAATATTACTTAGCCTTAAAAAAGAAGGAAATTCTTCAAATGTTACTACATGGATGTACGTTGAGGGCACTATGCTAAGTGAAATAAGTCAGTCACAAAAAGACAAATATTGTATGATTCTGCTGATATGAGGTCTCTAAAGTAAAACTTCTAGAAGTGGAGAGTAGAATGGTGGTTGCTAGGGGCTGGAGAGAAGGGGAAATGGAGAGTTGTAGTTCAGCGGGTATAGGGTTTCCATTCCATGAGATGAAAACATTCTGGAGATCTGTTGCATGACAATGTGGATGTACTTAACACTACTGAACTGCACACTTTTATTTATTTAATTTTTGTTTTACATCTTTATTGGAGTATAATTGCTTTACAATGGTGTGCTAGTTTCTGCTTTATAACAAAGTGAATCAGTTATACATACATATATACATGTGTTCCCATATCTCTTCCCTCTTGCATCTCCCTCCCTCCCACCCTCCCTATCCCACCCCTCTAGGTGGTCACAAAGCACGAAGCTGATCTCCCTGTGCTATGCGGCTGCTTCCCACTAGCTACCAATTTTATGTTTGGTAGTGTATATATGTCCATGCCACTCTCTCACTTTGTCCCAGCTTACCCTTCCCCCTCCCCATATCCTCAAGTCCATTCTCTAGTAGGTCTGTGTCTTTATTCCTGTCTTACCCCTAGGTTCTTCATGACATTTTTTTTTCTTAAATTCCATATATATGTGTTAGCATACGGTATTCGTCTTTCTCTTTCTGACTTACTTCACTCTGAACTTCACACTTTTAAATGGCTAAGACAGTAAATTTTATGTTGTGAGGTTTTTTTTTTACCACAAGTAAAAAATTTTAAAGATGCAAATGGAAATAAAACTTTATCACAGCAGCATATCCTGGAATAATTATTTGATGATTGAACATCATGCCAAATAGGATAATAAAAAGTTCTTATTGAGCAAAAAAATTAAAAAATAAAAGGGAACTCAAAAAAGCTGTTGATGGAGCAGAATTTTGCACCTCCCTTGGGTCCAGGAAGGTACCTGATGACAGAATCAGGTATAAGGAGGACAAAGAGGTCCAGTCAGAGGTTAACAACCACGGCGCTTACTGCTGTGTCGGTCAAGCCTTCAGCACTTTTCTTTGCTTTTTTGCCATTTTCCTTTCCCTAGACCCTCGGCCTAAAAGCAGACATGATGGATGCCCCTGTCATAATGTAAGCTGATAACTGTCACACTTCCCCTCCTGTTCTTACTATAATTTCCTTTAGGAGGTTTGGCTTACTACTGGATGAGTTCAGAGAGAACCAGTCTTGTCAAACTTAGGAGAAAAAGAGAGAGAAGAAATATGGATTTGTGACTCCAGTTTAAATAAAGAGGTGGCACCTTCCCTGGAAATATTAAATTAGAGGCTGTGATTCAGGCTTCTGGGTCTTACTCTCCTTACTCAGCTTTCTCTTAAAAGCAGGACTTGGAAGAAAAAAACATGATCTCAATATTTATGAAAAACTTTCTGGGAAAATCATTCCAGACCTCCTGAGAGGATTAACGAGAAATGGCATAAAAGTACATTTTATTTCACAGAATGCCAAGTATCTCAAGTGCCCAAGGCCTTTGGAATTATTCACTGTGAGCATGGTCTTTCTAGGGGGACTATGTGAGCTTAGGAAAGAAATGTCCATAGAGCACGTTTGGCCAATCACAAAGCAACTGGGAACATCATGGAGGGCAAATTTGATGGAACCAAATGTAAGGCAAGTCTTGAAGGCAGATCAATCGATCTCATTGAGAGATGCAGGGCATCTCTGACAGCCAGTATCAAACTGACAAAGTAGGGAAGACAAAGGTGAGTTTTATTCTGACCTAAAGATGTTCTGAAAACTAATCGAATGATGTTCAACATCAACAAGTGCTTACAATTTGATGTTTAGATGCTCCTGACACATGTCTGTGAAAAGTTAACAAATGCAGAAGCTATGTGGACGGTCACTCCAATTCAACCGTACCAGAGGACCCTGCTTTATAAACCGCAACTTATTCTGTTGCCTCAGGAAATGTCAGCTTCCAGGTACCCGCGGCAGGAGATTCTGATCCTTTAGAAGAGGTAATTTTAAAAGGCTCAGCATGTTTGTCCAGGTAAGCTCCAGTAAACACCATCTCCATCCTTTTGGAGAAATAAAATTAGGCTGCAAACCTCACCTAGAGGAAAAAAAAATCCCAGGAAATGACCTATCTTTCATTTCTTTCAAAACTTGTTCTGTTTCCTAGAACCGTACAGATTTTAACTCAGTATGGACATAAAACATGAATATCAAAGTTGAGTCCTTAGAAGGGAGAGAAAACTTTGCTTCATTCTCTCTGTGGCCCTGTGATATTGTTACACAATTAAACGTTAAAGACGCTATCTCAAAGGCAGCAATTTTATTATGACTGCCTTTTGAAAGTTCACAGAAGGCTGCCATCATAAATGCCATTTTCATTAGAATAATGTGAAAGGTGACATGCCACACAGAATATGCCAAGGCCCAACTATCAGGCCACTCTTGGAATTTTCCAGGTTGCATTGCTGTCCCTCAGACCCTAGAGCCACAACACCTCACAGGCAAACCAAGCTGAGTAGACATAAAAGAAAACTCTAATGGGCAGAAAACACAGTGTCTCAGCTGCAGAAATCCTACAGAAGTGAAACATTCCCTCAGTTTAAACAACAACAAAAAACTTGCCCAGTCATCAGCATTATCTCTGGGAACACACATCTAAATCTGCAATATATTCTGAGCCAAACAATGAAGGACCAGCAAGAGCTCTCTTTTCGGAACACATGAGGTCATTTAAGACCACAGAAAAGACCGTCTCAGGAAGGAAGGGGAAGTGTGTGTGCGTGTGTGGGTGTGGCCATGTGAATGTGTGCACACTCAGGTGTGTGTTGTGCATTTACGGGGAACCCTGAAGATTTTTAACTCTAAAATGTCACACAAGTTTGATTTCTTGCTTATCATTTTAAACAAATAAACTGTACCAGGATTCCAGGGTGAAATAAAACTTCTGTGGCAGAACCAAAGTGAGGGAACAATGCTGGAGGCGTCTTGTGATGTCGAGAAGTGGGACTTCATAAATAATTCTGTCATCATTTTATTTCTTTATGTGGTACTGTCTATAAAGCATTTTAAACAATCAAATGGCTTAAAGTACAAATCTCAAGGTTTTAAGAGAAACTACAGAAATAGAGCGACTTACAAAAAAGGTGTAAAATTATTATTAAAGCGTAAGAAGATCCTTGCAAATGATAACCAATGTGTGTTAGATGCTCCCATCTCAAGGTCATTTTTCAGGCTGCCCCTCTCTCTGGCTATCTGTCTTCAGTATCTGCATGTTCCCTCTTTCAACTTTACTTGGATCTCAGCTCACACGGCGCCTCTTCAGAGAACTCACCGCTAACTCTCTAACAACAGAGTATGTACCTCTCCTACGATGGCTACTTTTATGGATCAGCCTGGCTAGGCTTTGGTGCCTAGTTGTTTCATCAAACGCTAGTCTAGATGTTGTCGTGAAGGCATTTTGTAGATCTACAATCAGTTGACTTTAAGATCACCGTTGATAATGTGTGTGGGCCTCATCCAATCAGTTGAAGGCCATAGGGTAAAAACTGAAGTTTCCCAGAGAAGAAGGCATTCTGTAACTTAGAAACCCTGCCTGAGTTTCTCACCCACCAATTTCCCACACAAATTTTGGACTTTAGGCTGGGACATCAACTCCTGCCTGAGTTTCCAGCATGCCCCACAGAGTTCAGACTTGCCGGCTCCCACAATTCCACAGTTGTGTCAGCCAATTCCCTAAGATAAATCTCTTATATAAATATATATGTGGGTATGTGTGTGTATGTGTACATCTCCTTTCCCACTCCCTTTCTCTACACCCTCATTCTTCATAACAATTGTCAGTACTACTTAAGATGCATAAGTACTCATTGATTTATCTTTCACCAGTACCTAGAGCAGTGTCTGAGACCCCAGGCACTCAACACACATTTGTGGGTTACGTCAATGGTGTGCTGAATTTTGCCAGTCACTGCTCTAAATGCTTTGCATAGAATAACTCATTTCCTACTCCCAGCTAGCTACGTTGACAGTTGGGGTTGATGCTATGTTTTGCTCCCATTTTACAGATGCTGAAACTGGGCATAGAGAGATAAAGGCACTCCGCAAAAGTTGTGCAGTTGGCACAAAGTGGAGCTGGTAATTGAAACCAAGCAGCTGGGCCCCAGAGTCCAGACTCACAAACTCCACATTCTAAAACCCCTTCTGGAACTTTGCAGCTTCATAAGGATATCATTTGGCTGGAGAAAATTCTCTTTTAGAAAGTATAACAATTAATCATATATAATAATAAAATTAAAATAATCTATACATCTGTGATCTTGTGACTCTATGTGATTTGGGGGGATGTTACAAACCACTCCATCAGACTAGAAACAAGGGATTTTTAATTTAAGGAAGAAAGAGGGAACTCTGCTCAATACTCTGTAATAACCTAAATGGGAAAAGATTTTGAAAAAGGATAGATACATGTATATGTATAACTGAATCACTTTGCTGTCCACCTGAAACTAACACAACATCATTAATCAACTAGACTCCAATATAAAATAAAAATTTTAAAAAAATAAGAAAGAGGAAAAGAAAGATAAAGAAAGGGAATACTGAGAATCATCAGATGTTTCATAGACTTTAGTAAAAACAGATTTCAAATGATTCAAGTAGAGTAAACTGGTCCATTGCAAAGACTCTAAAAAGAAACACAGCTGAAAGATCATGGGAAACATTTTAAAACCACATTTATATCATCAGAAATATCCTCGTGAAAAAGAAATCAAAAAGGTAGTAAAGAGACCAGAGAAGAGGCAGAAGCACAGAGAGAGTATCGTAAGCCCCAGAATATGAAGCAGGATGGAAATAATGGCCACAACTGGAACGCTTTCCCTCAGGCCGCAACTTCCAGTGGGTCCTATAGCTTACATCCTGGTTCTGAGTCTCCAAGCCTGGCTAAAATCTGCTGAGAGTTTCTGGGACTCTGTCCCCACCTAGAGGTCTGACAGTGAATAAAATTAGATAATAGTAAAGTGCCCAGAGTATATCAAAACAGCAATTGTAGCTCTATTCATTGTTGTATGAGTCCTGATAAGATAGCCTTTAAGTGTTTTGTAAGCACTTTGCAAAGGAAGGGGCAAAGCCCCTTAACCAGAGGGTTAATAATAAGCATGTCAGCCTTATATCCTTCTCTTGAGATACGAGGTCTTGATTTCAGCAAGATTTTCAACCAAAAAAAATTGCATAAATAGTTTTGTGGACAATATAATGAAATATGTGCTTGATTATTTGATGGTTAGCCTGATAGCTAACTAAGCATGGTACACAACACTATGGAGTGTATATATGTTTACAAGCTGACACTGAATCTCAGTGGTGCTAGAGTGGTAAACCATAGACACTGCAAGGCTGTCACGGGATTGCCTATACCTGATTGGAATGTAGCATCTTTACCATTAATAGCTGCTCACTCTGAATGTTTCCCCCTCTTCTCCCTCTTCTCTTGGGATTCTAATTCCTTGGGCTCCTGGTAGAAAGGGTGGGGAGACAGCCTTTGTCGGAGAGGTGAACTTGCATATCTGGGGCACGTCCGCTTCTCAGATGATATCGAGCTACAGAGACCAAGGCTGTCAAGGCTCACATGGCTGGTGTAATATTTGATGGTGGCAACTTAGGCCAAGACCCTCCATTAGCACTACCTATGAAGCCTTCTGACCTTGAGGGTCTACATGGGGGATTGGCATGACCACGTCTTCACTCCTAGCAGGGGGTCCACCCCAAAGCCTTTGAATGGGATACTTCTGTCTTTCAAGAGATTCAGTGAGGGCTGCCTGGAGATCCAGACCTGCTCTAGTGAATCTGTTGCCATGGGAAACCTAGGATTCCCTGTCTGTCCATCTAATGGAGATGGGTCTCTGGGAATGGCTGTGGCCCTCCCGTAACCAGCTCTGCCACTTTACCATCTTCTAGACAAAGGACTTCCCTGATGTACTGGAGCTTGTCTATAGGTACTTCCACTGAACAACCACTAGGTAAAGTTGGAGCTCAAGCCCTACATTCAGAAACAACACAGTCTTTAGGGGAAATATGTCCAGTGGCTCTTTTCTCAGTGGAGAGAGAAAAAGGGTGACTCCCCACACCCAAATACACTCAGAACACCCTCTGTAAGAGTCTCTTCCTGAAGACCCCTCTTCTTCTTTCCAAATCTCTTTTATTATTTTTTGTTTTTATTTTAATGTGGTAAGAACAGTTAACATAAGATCTACCTTCTTAGATTCTTAAGTGTGCAATACAATATGGTTGTGCAGCAGGTTTCTAGAACTTATTCATCTTGTAAAACTGAATCTTTTTTTTTAAACATCTTTTTTAAACATCTTTAAACATCTTTTTTTTTAAACATTGCTTTACAATGGTGTGTTAGTTTCTGCTTTATAACAAAGTGAATCAGCTATACATATACATATGTTCCCATATCTCCTCCCTCTTGCATCTCCCTCCCTCCCACCCTATCCCACCCCTCTAGGTGGTCACAAAGCACCAAGCTGATCTCCCTGTGCTATGTGACTGCTTCCCACTAGCTATCTATTTTATATTTGGTAGTGTATATATGTCCATGCTACCCTCTCCCTTCGTCCCAGCTTCCCCTTCCCCCTCCCCATGTCCTCAAGTCCATTTAAAACTGAATCTTCACACCCACCGCTTAGCAACTGCCCATTCTCCCTCCTCTCAGCCCCTGGCAACCAGCGTTCTGCCCTCCTTGGAGTTCAGGAAGATACAGTAAGTCAGCCGGCTTATTCAGCAGTGTTGTCTCAGGTTGGCAAAGTCTCCTTGGAGCCCAGACATTCAAGTCAGCACAAGAATAGTCAGGAGCAGTGTTTAATGTCTTAAGTTATTGTTCAAAAGGAAAAAAAAAAAAAACCCTTTATAGCACCATGTTATACAACTTAATGTAGGTCAGTAGTATGATATAGCTGGTTGTTAGTTTCATGCTGTAAAAATACTGCACTGCTTAGAATCATCAAGGCTCTTCCACTCCCTGATCAGCACACAGTACTGTGATGTACATGCCAAAATGCCTTTCCCATTAAGAAGAGTTCAAGAAAGCAGAGACTGGAACTTCCCTGGCGGTCCAGTGGTTAAGACTCTGCCCTCCAATGCAGGAGGCTCGGGTTCAACCCCTGGCCAGGGAACTAAGATCCCGCATGCCGTGGGGTGTGGCCAAAAACTTTAAATAATAATAACAAGAAAGCAGAGACTGGTTCTGGATTGGGTGGTGCTAACAGGATGGCAAGGCGGAAGCAATTCGGTGATTGGATCTTGGTGATTTTCACCTAGGAGTCCAGAGGATTAAAGTGGGCTCCAGCCCACTGTGCTTAAAGTTATACAGCACAGGGCTTCCCTGGTGGCGCAGTGGTTGAGAGTCCGCCTGCCGATGCAGGGGACGCAGGTTCATGCCCCAGTCCGGGAAGATCCCACATGCCGCAGACTGGCTGGGACCGTGAGCCATGGCCGCTGAGTCTGCACGTCCGGAGACTGTGCTCCGCAACGGGAGAGGTCACCACAGTGAGGCCCGCGTACCAAAAAAAAAAAAAAAAAAATTATACAGCACAAGCCTAAATCCTCTAATAAGCCTCTTCCACCTCCATTTTACCTAGGTGTGCCATGGTTTCTGTGATGTGCACTTTCCCACGTTGTAACAAGCTAAATAAACCTAACCTTGTTTGACTCAGGTGTTGATGGAAGAGGATGGAAAGGAAGACAGTGTCGATTGTGCCGTATTGATTAGAGAGGGTGTTTAGTCTTCTCAGACATCAATGTGCATATGAATCACCCGAGGATCTTCTTTAACTGCAGATGTGGACTCAGCAGGACAGAGGTGGAGCCTGAGATTCTGTATTTCTAACAAGTTCCAGTGACACCCATCCTGCCGGTCTGAGGCATACACACACGACTTAAGTAGCAAGGCTCTGGTCCACTGGCTCTCAAAAAAACAGACTACCACTTAAATCATCTGGAGAGCTGCAAAAAACACTGAAGCTTGGTTTTACCCTCAGAGGTGATTTCAGTAGAGAGCGGAAGGCATTAAAGAGTTAAATTCACAATTTCAAAGGAAACTACAGTTGAGCCAAGTTATGTCAAGACAGAGAGACAAACAAGGAGAGAGAACATGCAGAATTGGGAAATAGTTTCTATTCTTGGGATCACAGAAGCAAGTAAGGTGAGCCAGGAATAGTGGGACCCTGCGTAAGTAAGGTTATAAGTTTAGGGCTAGCTTAGAGTTTGTTTGCTCCATTCTGTGTTACCCTGATAACAGGGGTCTTACATTATGATAATGATATTATAATGAGTCCACATGTATATTAGATAAACAGTAATTAGAGACAGAGTTCTAATAGTCTGGTCAGCCCCACTGTAGAGAGAGGTCAGGGAGGACAATGGAAGTTTCGAGCCACAGAAAAGAATGAAGACATAAAGGAGAAGAAGATAAATTATGTATGAAAGGGCTCAGGAGTCTGTTCTTGGAGAACTTCTGGGTTCTGCTGACCTATAGCTTCTCCCATTTCCTGAAGTCAAATCAATATATGTAATAAATTATGTAGTTGCACGCTCATCTTTCTACTTATCACACCTGGGAAGCAAAAGGCATATGCCTCCCCACTGGTGTGCAGCAAAGTTCTCTTGTTGACTTACTGCCTCAGTCTTTACCCTCACCCAGGGCACTGGGCTTGACCAGAGCAGAGATCTGAGTTAGAGTCAAGAGAACTATCATAAAAGATAATGATGAATCCCCACTGCATGCACCTTGGGACGGCTACACCCACTCATGCAAGAGCCCAGTAGCTGTAGGCAGTTTCACCACCAGAAGAGTCTATGAGGTTTAACTGTCTTTGCTTAGAGATACCTGTACAGGGGCCCCAAAGTGAATTGAACAGTAAACAGCCTGTATTTTGAATCAGACCATCCTGAACACACACTCCAATTGCAGTAACCATCTATCCTGATTACTGAACTAAATGAATGAATGAATACAAATACATGGAGAACATTTTTATGCTTAATATCAGATTCTGATAGATATGGAGAGTAGCCTTCACCTACCTCCTTCATGTGCCTTTCCTGGACCCTACCGAGTCTTTTTTTTTTTTTTTTTTCCTACCGAGTCTTAAACCTGTGCCTTACCCTTATGCAAAACAACAAAAACAGGATAGTCTCCTTCAAAGGTGCTTACTTGCTCTCACTGTAGAGCAGAATTCAGCTAAATAATTTGCAAGGACCTCAGCCATGGAAGGGATATTAAAGGTGACATATTTTCTCTTTACCATTGTTCTGTTCTCCAGTTCTCATTTTCTCGACTGATTACGTGTATAATCCCAGAAATAACTCCCATAGCACAAAGAGCTCTGATCACAGCTGCCAAGATCGAGGCTTATTTGTCTTAATGGTGTTGGCAGGGATTGGTCAGGATGACAAGAACGACCTCATGGGGAGGCACCGACTGTGGCTGCCTCGGGTCTCAAACTCTAGAGCACCCAGACCTCTCAGCTCCTTCTGGATGATCCCTTACATTTCATTCTTGAATGACTGTCCCTCAGTCACGTGAAAGCTCACATGAGTGCTGTATCCCTCTCTGTGAATTAAACATCTGAGAGTGTGTTTTGATTTTCAACTCAGGAAAGGGAAAAAGGTGGGCAGGTGCAGATGCGTGGGGGACACGGAAGGATGACTTCCTCTCACAAAGCGCCCAACTCAAGATGCTCCCGAGTGCTCTGTGCACCTCTTAGCCTCCTCTCTCCCTGGGACCCCTCCCATTTCTAACCGGATAAGAGGCAAGCAGAAGGGCCAGCAGACACCCCAGACTCCCTGGGAGGGGTGGCGCCCAAGAGGTTTGGCAGACAGAGGTCACAATTGTGACAGATGCTGCCCATCTTCCCAATCCTCCCAAAGGGCGACCACTCAGAGCGCGCTGATTTGTTCTTCCTTCTTCTCATCAGGCTTCACGGCTTGTAGTTAACAGAAAGAGCAGGAGCCTTCGGAGCATAACCAGAAGTAAAAATCTCATCGGCATCTATTCCTCAGCCCCCTAGCACTTCTCTTCCCCCTTTCTCATTGCACCCTGCTCACTTCGCAAGCCCTTCCCAAAGAGAACCACTGAAAATAGCAACAATTGTAAAGCCATGTTTTGTGTGTCATTCCGGATAAATATCTGTCTCAGAGTAGGAAAAGCATTTCCAAGCATAGAAAGAAAGAAAGAGAACATAAAGTAAAGATTGATGGCCTTGATCACATAAAAATTTTAAATGTTTATGCAACAAAAGATGCCTAAAGCAAAATCCTTAAAGCACAAGCTAGAAGAAAATTGGTGCACCATAAATAACAGACAATGGGTCATTATTCCTAACACATAAAATGCTCTTCTATAGAAGAGATGAATACGCCGGTAGGAAAATTGGCAAAATGTGAAAAGCTGATGCACAAAAGAAAAAATACACATGGACAAAGGAAACATTTCTTAGAGTTCAACTTCTGTGCAATTCATAAACAGGGGCTTTACCACCAGTGCTATTTTTACCCATCATAGAAACAATTATATTATGATAATATTCAGTATTAATGAAGCTATGAAAAAGTGAATGTTTATAGACCACTCTTGGGACTGTTACCTGCCACATTTTTTAAATAGGAAATACACCAATATGTATCAAAAAGCTTAAAAATCTATATAATGTTTACATTCTTAATTCTACTTCCAGGGATTTATTGTGAGGAAATAATAAAAGATATAAACAATTATTTATTAATAATGATGCTAACCTCAGTGTTATTTGTAAAGAAGAGAATGAGATAAAAACAACTTATAGGTGTGACAACCTAAATGTCAAACATAAATATGATGAAACGTCCATAGCAAGGAATATTTGTCATTCATTATAATTTACATTTTAAAGAATATTTGATGACATGGGTAAATAATCATATAATAAAGGATGAGTTAAAAAGTTATAAACAGTACAGACCATAAAGTTATTTTTTGTATGTTTATTTGAATGTGTGTGTGTGTGTGTGTGCATGCGCACGCGCCTGTGTGTGTGTTTCCCGTAGAAAGCTCAGCACATACCCAGTGGTGACCCAGGAGTGGTAAGACCATTCAAGACTAAAGTTTTCCACAGGAGCTTTTTTATTCTGTATTCTCCCAATCTACAATGAATATGTATTTCTGTTATGAATATTATCGAAAAAAATCTTATTTTTTAGAATTACGTATGTTTTTAATCAATCGAAACATCATTCTTTGTTGTATTCTGCAACAGATTATTCAATCCACTTTTTATGCATTCATATCAAAATGCCCATCAAAGATGCTGCAACCCCGGAGGAAGAGAATAATTCTGTTTAATAAACGCAGGAAACATTATGCCCACTGCCCCCAGTCACACCAGCAGATAATTCTTGAAATAATGTTTGCAGCAGTTAGCATCCAGACAAGAAATGTGGGCTGCCCAATATCAAGTTAGGGCCTGTGAATGACCATTATAAAGATCTCAAGTGTTTTTGAAGCATTGTCTATTTAAAATCAAGTTATAATTGTAAAGTTTTTAATATGTGGCAAAACTTTTTTTAAATTACAATACTTAGAAAGCGTATTGAATTCTATAGGTTAAAAATACCCAAGTCAATCAAATTATGACGTATTTGTGTTTCCTCTTTATCTACGATTCCTCACCTAGAATTGTCAGATTTAAAGTGGTTCTGTTGCTGGTGAATTTAAGGTTCTTTCTTTGTTACAAAAGAATTCGGAGATGAAGTGCTAGGTAAGAATCAGATTTATTTAGAGAGGAACACACTCCACAGACAGAGTGTGGGCCATCTTGGAAGGCAAAAAGCAAGAGGCTTCGAAATACGGCATGGTTAATTTTTATGGGCTGGGTAATTTCATAGGCTAATGAGTGGAAGGATTATTCCAATTATTTTGGGAAGGGGTGGGGATTTCCAGGAACTGGACCACCACCCACTTTTTGACCTTTTGTGGTTGACCTCAGAACTGTCATGGCACTGGTGGGTGTGTCATTTAGCATGCCAACATATCACAATGAGCGTATAATGAGGCTCATGGTCTACTGGAAGTTGAATCTTCTGCCATCTTGGACCCAGTTGGTTCTCACTAGTTTTCGTCATGTCCTATGGCTATGTCGTTCTTTTAAAGGTTGTTCCCTGCCCCCCTTCCCTCCTGCTTCAGTTCAGAGACTCAACCCTCAAAGTGGTGAGGAAGCAGACTGTAAGATAGGTATCACATACACATGGTGTCTCATAGCCGCATATGGCCTGGCTCAAATATGGCATTTTTTTACATCTGATCTAACTGAAAAATAGATATTATAAAATAATTCTACATCTGGCAATAGCACATTTTCCACATGGAATTCTCCATCAGATGCCATTTAAGATGTAATTTCCCAGTTGGTCTAATTTAGTCTAAATTTCCTCTCATCCTTTTTCTTTCTAGAAATGGCAGTACCTTTGCAGTTTGTCTTTTACGGTGAGCTGCATCTTTTCCAAAGTGCAGCAGTGCGTGGTTCCCAAAAATGTGTTAATCTTGGTGAGATTTACCTTTCTCTCCTAGAGTCTTCACTAAATCACCATCCTACTTCTGGTGTTTATGATTTTAATAAGGAGCCTTGGAGAGTGGCTAGTCAAAACAGATTTTCAGTTAGCACTTTTAAAATAGCTAATGCCAATTCACTGATTCTTCAATATTTAAAGACATTTTACTGGGAAAGATTTCTTGAGGCATTTCTAAAACTGATGTAAAGGCTCTGATTTTTGTCTCACATTGACAAAAACAGAGTTGGTCTAATCTAGTACCAGCCTCTCTGGGATTCATTTTCTTTCTCTTAAATATAAGAGACAGTGTTGTGTGTGTGTTGTGTGTGTATATTGTGTGCTCTGTTTGTGTTGTACATTTCATTATATCAGATATATCCTAGAAGGATATATATCAACATGTTAGCAGTGATCCCCTTTGGGCAATGAGACAATGGTGATTTTTTAAAATATTATTTTCACAAATATATGAAATGTTTAAAGAACTAAGTAATAATAATCATAAATTTTACTTTGCATAACTACCCTAGGTCATAAACCCTTTAAATTATTCATAAATATTCAATGTATTCATTAAAAACTATATTGTTTTGTCTAGAAGGTTTTAAAGATGGATGATTTGATAAACTAATAGGTTATATACAGTTTTTATTGTCTAGGAACAATACAATATTATAATTGTATAAATTAGTTCCTACACATGCAGAGCTCTGAATATTGAATAAAAATATGAAAACCTATATGGGTGGGCTAAAATTTAAAAAGAAAACAAATAATTATACATATTGTCCAGAAAGAACAACAAAAATTTCTTTCTTTTCTTTTTTTTTCTTTAATATCTCTGGTATAAGTTTTCAGAAAATCATCTCAAAGTAAAATCTGAATAAAGAAAGAATTTTTTTGGTATTATTCAGATTTAAGGGGATTTGACAAATTCTACCCCTCTTTCTTGACAAGTTAGGAACCAGTTTAAAACTAAGACAAAGCAGTAAGGCAGACAGATAAGCAAATTATTACCAATACTGCTGATAAAGCTGATATTGGATAAAATGGCCTAAGTCTAGTGTAAGTAAATTTCTAATGCTGAATCCCAAAACTGGACTGACTCACACCCAAGCCATTGCAGGACTCTTGGAGGCCAGGCCTGCACCACAGGGATAGGGCTTCCCTGTTAAGCTAACTCATGGCAGCAATGATGGAGGATATTGGATCTCAGTGGACAGGTCAACTCCCAAGAGAAAAAGGAGATGAAGTGGCCAGTGTCCATGCAACCTCCTCCTCTTACTAAACTTTCCACTAAGATACATTTAGGGAGAGGAATGGGGGAGGAGAGAAGGGGGAGATGTCATGAGTATTACACGGGAAATAATACAGCAAGGATTAATAAGTGTTCAGTATCCTGGCACCACTGATAATTAAAATATTCCGCCTCCATATATCTTCCATCTAGCTGAATCTTATTCACTTTTATATGGTTGGGATATTACCCTAAAATGTATTTCTCCCTTTCCTCCTTTCTTACATGGAGTTTAGCAAGGGTGATGGTAAATTCTTCTGCTCTGGATCCAAACTCCTGTCGACCTCTGTCATCACACTCAGATTCCCATGTACTTCAGCCAAGTGGCTGTCCTGACAATACAGGAAGGCTTGCCTGTCACGATGGATGGGACTGGCCAGTGATGAATCTTCAGAGTGGTCTTTACCTAGAGCCCAGAGAGGTTTGCAGAACCAGGTCCCCTAGAGCCTATTCTTTAGGGCCCAATCTAGCATGACCTCAGCTATCTAGCTTCTACTTCCTTTGCAGAAGACAAACCAGCCCCAAACTGGACCCCGTCTTAATATTACCAATTAAAAGAAGAGAAGAATAAGAGAAGATACTGGATGCTTTCTCTCTCTAAAAAGGCCCCTAATAAAGGTGCCTCCTCCAGGACTCCTAGATTCATATCACTTCACTCTTCCAGCCAAGGTCATACCATGGACCTGAACATGAAAATGGGGAAACTCCTCTGTTCCCTAGATGGTGGAGTTTTTATTTTTCCTCCTCATTTTTATTTCTCTGGTCCCTCCATTTTTGCCCTCGTTACCTCCCAGGATCCCTCCCCTTTGTGAGAGTAGGAGAAATAGGAGAAGGTATAGGGTCATAGCCTTGTTGTTGTTCCAAGACCATTGTTATAAGCATCCATTATTATAATAGGTTATTTATGCTTTGTGACTTATAGAGTGAGGGCCTCATGATAACACTGGGCAAATATTTAAATCCAAACGTGGAACCAAATTCTTTCTCCACAGATTTGTTCACAGTGTGACCAAGATGAAGTTAATGCAGTTCTTTAAGACCTTCTTTCCTCTTTTACAAAATAAAAACATCCTCCTGATGATTAAATGACGTGGCTTTGAGCGTGCAGTAGAGCGCTTGGTGTGGTACCACTCTCCCCTCTCCTTTACTTTCAGTGGTCATCAGAATAAACAGGTTGACTCGTCACATATACGCTCAGCAGTACTGAATCTTTTATTCCTGCCTCTCCTTTTGTGGGCAGGTGTCACTTCTTGCCGCTGCTGTGTGTCCCTTCAGCTTCTAACCAGCATCTCCACTTGACATGGCAAGGGTTGACTGATGGCTGAGTGCCCCTGCCCTCCTCTCCTGGAGGAGAGGCATGGGCTTTGTGGCAGCTTATCACTTTGTAGTGGATGTGTGCCATATCTGTGCTGTCCAGTGCCTTTTGAACCCTTTCCTGTGTTTCATTAATCCCCCTCACCAGGCAGTCCCTAAGGTAGTGTCTCAACTACAAATCAGCTCTTCTGTATTCTGCTTTGTGATGCAGAACCAAGACTCTCTAAACCAAACATCTGCTTCTTTTGCTGCTCCCTGTTGGGTTCTTCCAAAGGAGACCACAGGGTTTGAGGACTGGAAAGGAGCATGTCCTGTCCTGTGCGACCCCTGCTCCAATGAGCCGCACTCAAGCAACCTTCTTCACCACGGGAACGGTACCTCATTCTGGTTCTGGCGTTGGTTCCAGTTTGCAGTTTTTCCAACACCTGCACAGCTGGCCTCACTGCTCCCCTCAGGGACACAGTAAGCACCAACCAGCCAGCATCCCCTCCGGAAGTCTGGGTCCCCACCCAAAGGGACCCCTCCTCTAAGGATCTAAGTTTTAATAAGTTTCTTCCTTTGTTTCTCAAACCTTAGGGGTGGTCCCCATTTCCTGCAGTTGCTACTCTATGATACATACGTGGGATTTTTTTGCCATCAATTCCTTATACATAGTTAACATTTTTAAAAAATTTTTATTGGAGTATAGTTGATTTACAATGTTGTGTTAGTTTCTGCTTTACAACAATGTGATTCAGTTATACAAACATATATATCCACTCTTTTTTAGATTCTATTCCCATATAGGTCATTACAGAGTATTGAGTTGAGTTCCCTGTGCTATACAGTAGGTTATTATTCGTTACCTATTTTATATATAGTAGTGTGTATATGTCAATCCCAATATCCCAATTTATTCCTCACCCCCCTTCCCCCCTTGGTAACCATAAGTTTGTTTTCTACATCTGTGATTCTATTTGTGTTTTGTAAATAGGTTCATTTGTACCATATTTTTAGATTCCACATATAAGTGATATCATATGATATTTGTCTTTCTCTGTCTGACTTACTTCACTCAATGTGACCATCTCTAGGTCAATTCATGTTGCTGCAAATGGCATTATTTCGTTCTTTTTATGGCTGAGTAATATTCCATTGTATATATGAACCTCATCTTCTTTATCCATTTCTCCGTTGATGGACATTTAGGTTGCTTCCATGTCCTGGATATTGTAAATAGTGCTTCAGTGAACACTGGGGTACATGTATCTTTTCGAATTATAGTTTTCTCTGGATATATATGAAAATATCTCTGTTAAAATTACTGGTGTGATTGCTTAATTGTAACAGGATCCTGACTGATAAATCCCCCATCAGAAGTCCCGCTTCTCTAAGGGAGGTCTCAGGACTCACTTGCCCGGGGGCCATGACAGCTAGAACACAGGCTTGTGTTCATCTACCCACTGGCACACATGTCATCAATCCAATGTACCTTGCAATAATCAGAGGAGACCAATCAGGGATTTCAGTTGTAATTTTTCAGATTATAAATAAGATATATAGAAAAAGCCTGGCACTGTTTATTTTTTAACTGCTCTATTGAAGTATAATTGATATACAGAAACCTGCACATGTTTAATGTATACAATTAAGGGCACACTTTAGTGCTCAACAAATACAGATATTATTCTTGAAATAATATATTAAATCTATGATGTAGAATTCTTGAGGGTAGGACCCATATTCTATATGTACTCTGTATTCCCAACATGACTGTCTTAGTCTGCTCAGGCTGCCATAACATAATCCTACAGACTGGGCAGCTTAAACAATAAGCATTTATTTTCTCACAGTTCTGGAGGCTGGAAGTCCAAGGTCAAGGTGTGGGAAGGATTGGTTTCAAATAAGATCTCTCTCCTCAGCTTGCAGATGGCATCTTTTCACTGGGTCCTCACATGGCCTTTTCCTTGTACACACACGGAAAGAGATAGATCTCTGGTTCCTCTTTCTCTTCTTATAAGGACACCAGGGCTATTGGATCAGGGCCCCACTCCTATGACTTCATTTAACCTTAATTGCCTCCTTAAAGACCTCATCACCAAATACAATCATATTGGTAGCTGGGGCTTCAATATATGAATTTTAGGGAGACAATTCAGTTTATGACTTTGATCATAAATGAATTGAGGAGTAGGAGTGTTATCTAAAATCTGTGGAATCCTATCTTTAAATTAATTGATATGGAATGATTAGGAAAATCCTTATTTTCAAAACCCAGTTTATTTTCTACTAATTTCTGCATATTAGACCTTACACCTTCCTCCCCACTCCATACCAAATAATTTTTTTCTTCAGAGATTAGTTTGGGATCCTTATCACTAACACCTGAGCTGACATCACTCTTCTGGAAGAGTGATAGGTTTCCAGCAATTGACTATCAAGTATTTTTCATACTCTTTTAGCTGGTTGCAAGTAAAATTTAATGGCTTCATGTAATTTACAATCCTCATATCATGTGTTCAAAATAAACAGCATGGGCTTGCCTAGTTGGCCATGAATACCTGTCTTGAACAGTTCCTGAAATTACTGAAAAGTACCACAGTCTATTATGGGAATTGCTTTATTATGATTATGGCCTTACTTCAGGTGCCACTACATGGTACCTGTCAATGTGGAGTGTCTCATTAATTAATTGTTTCTGAGCTTTCAAACAGGTACCAAAGGATACCATCAGCAGAAGAAGGAAAACAACTTATCCCATGTAAAATGGGGATAATTCCCACCCGTGCTGGTTTCATGAAGCTTAAAATGACAATGTAGACACACTAAAATCATTGGCTCATTTAAATTGAAGATAAATCTTGGGGTATATATTTTGCACCTGAAAAGTGTGATGAAACTGCATTTCTGGCAAAGCAGGAGCAGAATGGTGGCCTATTTTATTAATCACGTTTTTCTTAAAGATGAGGTTCTTTTTTTCATTATTGCAAAGTTGCAATGACAGTTCAAGAAAACTGAATCTCCTCAGGACTGAATGATTCATTAAGATGAAGGCAGAGCATAAAGGTAGTAGGCACACTGGAATCACAGCCCCAGGGCATTCCCATGTAGGAGATATGATTTGCCCATTAAGGATTTGCCCAGTGTGTTACCGACAGAAATTTCTGACTGCTATAGTCACCAATTTCACAGCTATTGTCTTGGCAAGGACTATTGCAACCCAATGATCAGATTACAAAATTATGAGTCAGTTAAACACTTTACTCAACTTAAAATTAGTAAAAATGCAGGTACTAAATATTAATTCAGGTCAAAGGGAGGCAATGTAAAAAATTGCATTCAGTCATTTGTCTGGCTCAGTTTCCCTGGCCTCTTTCAGCCTCAGCACACCCAAAGGTCTGTGCCTTGTATGAGGTGGTTAACTGCTATTCATCATTGGGGTCTCAATTGAGATATCCCTTTCTTTGTAAAGACTGTTCTGGCAACCACAGTTTAGGAGAGGAATGGAGCCCCCATAGTCCCCTATTCCATTCTCATTGTGGGTCTTCCTACTTCTCTGAATCACTCACTGGACTGGAAGCTTTATGAATAGAAGGAATATGTCTCCTTCCCCTCATACATTCATTCATTCATTCACTACCCAGACAGTCAATAGATATACATGAAGTATGTATTTTGTGCCACAATCTGTTCTGGAAACAGAAACACCACAGTGAACAAAATGACAAGTCCCTGACCTTGCAAACCTTGCATTCTAGCAGGGGAGGCGAAAAATAAATACATATGCAGTACAAGTGCTTAAGAAATTTATGAAATAAGGTGAGAGAAAATAATGAGGGTATTATTTCATATAAGGTGAGTGACCAAAGAAGACCTCACTGAGGAAGCAGGAGAGAGAGGCATGGATTACCTGGAGGAAGAGCTTTCCAGGCAGATGGAAAACTAAGATAAGAGCAGGCTCCACGTGCTGAAGGCATAGCAAGAAAGCCAGTGTGATGTGAGAGCAAGAAACAAGGAGAAGTAGAGAGGAGCTCAGAGAACAGACCACATGGGGCCTTGAGGGCCATGATAAAGATATTGGATTTTACTTCAGTGGTGATAGGAAGCCCTCGTATATTTTTTACTGACTGGGGATTAGGTTAAGAGTGGAGAAAGGAGACCCCTCAAGAAGTTACTCCAGGAGTTCAAGCAAGAGGGGATTATGGCCTGAAACAGAATGGTGAGCGAGACCCATGAGAAGCAGTCAGATATGGGATATGTTTTAAAGGTAGAGCCAATGGCATTGCTGATAAATTGATAAAGGGATATAAGAAACAGTAGGAATTAAAAACGTCTCCAAGATTTTGGGTTTGAGCAACTGGATAGACAAAGATGCCATTTACTGAGATGAGGAACCCTGGGGAAGGATCAGCTTTGGAGAGGGAAGAGGTAGTCAGAAGTTCTGTCTTGAAAATGTTAATTTTGAGAGTCCTATTAATAGATAGAGATATCAAATGGGCAATTGAATGTACATGACCAGGCTGGGGAAATGCATGTATGAATCAGGAGAATTTAGAAAGCTCTAAAAGCCACTGGTTTGAGATTACGTAGATCAAGATCCACAAACTCTGGTTTGTGATCAAATCAGGACACCTCCCTGTTTTGATTAAAGCACTTTATTGGAACACAGGCACATTCAAACATTCATGTATTGTCTATGGACACTTTTGTGCTACAACAGCAGAGTTGTGACAGAGCCCATGTGGCCTGCAAAAGCCTAAAATATTTACTGTCTGGACATTTACAGAAAAAAATTGTCAACTTCTGATCTAGAGATTAGTAGAGATGAAGAGAGGAGGTCTGAGGACTGGGCTGTGGGATCTTCTAACATCTAGGAAGTCAGTGAGAGCAGGCAGATGTAGAGGAAGAATCAGAAGGAGCAGTGGTGAGAGAGAGGAAAATGGATGCTTATTTTTTTTTCACACTTGTATCCACACCTAGAACAGAGCCTGCATGGAGAAGATGCTCAATGAATACTAATGGACATCAAGATAATGGATAAGTAAGGTAATAGAATTAATTTTTTTAAATGATTGAAAATGTTTTGCTTACCAGTCTGCCAATATTTCAATATGCTTCTATGATAAAAGATTCTGAGGCTACCACAAAGTTTTCAGAGGAAAAATAATATTTTTAAACTTATATACAGGTGAGATAAAAGCAGCAGGCTCCAGAGTCAACTTTTGATCTTCAATATTTCCCTCCTGATCCTAAAACTAGGTTCTGTATATTTTTATTGCAGGATCCAAAACAGAGAAGAGATTAACCAAAATGAAAGGGCTCAGACTAACACTGCTCTTCACTGGAGAAGATGGGCATTCCAAAAGCCAATTTGTGTAGTGTAATTTACTCCAACTGCCCAACAGAAATAAGTAATACTCTTAGGCCCTCTCATATTGAAAGATTTAAGCTGGACAAGCATTTCTCACATTTTCAGCTACATTAGATATCTAAGAGAAAAATCTATCATCCTGGGAAGTTATGTGCTCAATTTCCCAGGATCAGGTTTATCATCAGATATTCTGTACAGCAGGTGATCTCTCTCCCTGCCTTCAGCTGATAGCCTTTCTGAAAAGTGAAGCTTTATGAGGGTCAGGGTCAATAAGAAGGAGATCCCAGTCTGGGACCCCTTCAATCTTTTGTAAGCTATCACTATGTAATATCCTACCAAACTTTGTATAAGATGTAAGGAAATATATTCAACGTCAATAGCAATAATAATCATCAGGTTGCACTGAGCACTTTTCTTGCTAAATTGTCTCAGGAAATCCTCACAATAACCTTTGGAAGAAGCGTTATGTTCTCTTTATAAAGAAATTAACTTGAGCTCAGGCAGGCATGATAAAATTATTTATTATAACCCAACTTGTAAAGAGCCAGACTTTTACTCTAAAATTTTGTATTTGGATTGTTGTTGTTTTCTTTTTACATCACCCCATGCTTCCATGAGGCACATCACTGAGCTATAAATGAATGCAAAAGAACATAGACAAGATATCTTAAGACAGAATTAAACAGTTTAGGTATCCACTCAAAGCATAGATCCCATTTCCTTCTGACTTGTGTTAAAAGATAAACTGAGGCACATTAAAATTTTCAAGTTTCTTTGAGCATGCATTGATTCAAATAAGACAATGCTAAACAAGAAGTTTTTGGAAGCACTCCAGCAACAGTAGTTAAGGAAGAGGATTTTATTGAGATATGGAAACAAAGCAAGGAAGTTATTTGATTGGCTGTAGCTTAAGTGGTTGCCTTATTTGGGAAAGCCTGGTTGGCTGCTTGTGATGGGTTGTTCTTAAGTTTTATTTTCTCAGTTTCAAGTGCATTGACTCTGACTTAGGTTTTGGCTTGCTTATACAGGCAACCAAGACTTTAGAGCCACCCCTATCTAATGGCCTCCTTGTTTAATTAATCTAACTCTTGCTTGGGTGGAGACAAAGCCACCCCAAGTCACAAGATCCAATGGCAATAAATTTGATGGTAATTAACTTAAGCAGTTTTTGAGACCCAGACAAGCCATCATTTAGTTGGATTGGATAAGATCAAATAACAGTGTCTGATTTAAAAATCATGCATGGTTACATTGATAAGCTTTTATTTCTACTGAAAGTCATGCCAAGTAAATATTATCAACCAAGAAACTACAGGGTGCATTTCCTTAATCTTTACTAATTATTCTGTTTACTAAGTGAAAACCAAAATTCTTATCCAGAACAAGCACTTTCTAAAAAATATCTTGTTCTCTGCAGCGTCTTTCATGTACAGTAGCAGATGTCTCACCTGATAGTCTTTGGCAAAGCTTTTCATCTTTAATCTGCAGGTTTAAATCCTGCCATGCTGTTTTTTAATCATCATTTAACTTCTGTTCTTACTGTTTAATTTATCCTGCAGTACAGAGTGGAGCTGTGAGATTCTGCAAATAATATTCCCTTGTGTGTATTCATTTTAAAAAAATAGGAAAAAAATACTTCTTCCTGTTCTTCCAACTTCTAAACCATTCCAAGGTACCTACTTGCTCCCTACTCTCAAGAAACACAATTTTGTACCTCTGTCTCTTAACATAATAGATTTTCTTCACTATTCCTCATGTATTTATCGGTCCAGTCAACAGTGACTAAAAGAAAAGAAGCATAGACTCTCTTCTCTCTTCTATATTCTGTTAGATTTTGTTAAATTCATTATAATTCTACAAGACTTTATCAAGAATCTGTGGTGTACTTTGTACAGGGATAGGTAATTTTGTGGGTAAGAAATAGGTGTATTTCAAATACACACATATGTATATATTGCTATAGGCAGAGTTTTGTCCTTGAAAAATTTATATGTTGAAACCTGATCCCCAATGGGATGGTATTAAGAGGTGTGGCATTTGGGAGGTGATTAGGTCATAAGGGTGAAGCCCTCATGAATGGGATTAGTGCCCTTATACAGAAGGCTCCACAGCACCCCCTCACCCATTCTGCCATATGAGGATGCAGAGAGTTGGAAAAGGAGAGAAAATAGATTCTTCACTAGGGCCTGCAGAAGGAACACAGAGTTGCTGACATCTTGAGTGAGATCCGCTTCAGACTTCTGTCCCCCAGAACTGTAACAGAGTAAATTCATGTTGTTTTAAGCCACCAAATTTTTGGTAGTTTGTTATTGAAGCAATAGAAAACTAACACAGAAGCTCACTAGGATAATTTAGATGGATCTTACAAATTGTTGGTTTCCAAGGATAAATTATATGCTTGCTAGAGAAGTTATATAATAGCTATATATAAGTGCTTAGATTCATTTTGTATGGCAGTTATGTTTTAAATATTTACAATCTAATTTTGATTATATGAGAGCAACAGCAAGGCCATCCTAATTAGCAGATATGCTTTGCAGATCAGAGCATAGTGTATCTACTATTATAGAATGATTTATTTGTTGATTGGAGGTAATTTTCCAGAGCAAATCTGTGCTTAACATTAAGATGAAAAATATCACACATCAACTGTGTGTACTTTGATTCAGTCAAACCAGGGCTCAGTCACTCTTGCATTTGTCACTACTAATGCTGGGTCCAACAGTAACAATTCACTCAACAAATATTGATTGTATTGTATGGTTCTAGATTCTGTGCTGGAGACAAACAATACTCCTGTCCCCATGTAGCTTACATCCCAGTAGAAGTAGACTGTCAGTGAAGGAAGCAGACAAATAACTGAATAATATTTGCTTCTCAGGCAAAGCATGGTATATTAGTTTCCTAGGGCTACCACAACAAAGTAACACAACTGGATGGCTTTAACAACAGATATTTATTGTCCCATAGTTCTAGAGACTAGAAGTCTGAAACCAAGTGTTGACTGAAAAAAATGCACAACCTAAAAGTTGACAATTATGTTTCATTCAGAGAACTTACTAAGGACTATAGCTCAGGAGACAGCCTTTCAGATGGCTCTGAGGATCTGCTCCAAAGAGGTCAGGGAGGAGCCAGGATACATAGCTTTTGCTAGGAAAAAAAAAAGATATGTAGTCAAACATCAAAAGATTACTGCTAATCACACACAAAAAAACCCCAGACATCTCAAATTAATGATTTTAGTGCTTTTCTATATATGGGGAGATGCAAGAGTCTGGGCTCAATGAAATTATTCCTTAGAAACACACCTTAACTATCTATGGCCAGTATACTGTTTTTCTCCATCCTGAATTCCCCTCAGGTGTATCATCGGGGACAGCTGCAATGGCTGAGGTCTTTATGGCTGCAATATCCTTTGTTTACTGAAATGGCAGGTGACATGTTTTGTCCACACAAGGTTTTGACAGGGTTGATTCCTTCTGAGGGCTGTGAAAGGGAATTTGTTCCATGTCTCTCCCCTAGTTTCTGTTATCCTCAGGTATCCCTTGGCTTGTAGATGTCATTATCCCTATGTTTTTATTATCATATTTCCTCCACACTTGTGTCTCTATATCCAAATTTCCCTTTTTTATAAGGACATCAGTCATATTGGATTAGGGCCCACCCCAATGACCTCATCTTTACTTGATCATCTGCAAAAATCCTATTTCCAAATAAGGTCACTTGAAGTACTGAGGGTTAGAACTTCAATATCTTTGTGGGGAGTGACGGGGGCAGAGGGGGACACAATTCAACCAGTAGCAGGTAGGAGGAAAGGCTCTGAAAACCAACTAACTAGAAGCACAGAGAATTTATCCTTGGAGATGTCTCCAGCCAACCCTCCCGAGTATTACACTAGCTCCAGCTGCTTTACCATGATTATTCTTTCGCTTATGCATTCACACTCTCCCTGGCATTAGGTTCTCTCAGATTTTTAGAATCTCTTCTTCAAATTGACGAGTGGTCTTCAGCTTCCCTGATTTCACCATTATTCTGGATCTGCATTATAACCTTTAACCTGATCATCTTCCCCGGCAGGCAAGACTTTTGCACCCAGGTCATTCAGATCACAATTGACTTAGGTTTGGCTTAAATTATGGTTGGCTTAAATTATGTTTTCTTTGAGCATTTACAAATAATTTTTGGTCATATCTGAAAGTGAGAGGACAATAAAATGACAATGTACATATTTCTGTATTGCTTTATAAAGAGCTTCCCCATAGATATTTCATATTTCATCTCTCAACAACTCTATGAGATGTCAATTAATGTCCTCCTTCAATGCAGACAATTAGCCTCAAAGATCACAAACTCCTAAGTGGTAGGTGTGGGATTCAAAGGCAAGCTGGGACAATTTTGCTGCTAAAACATGCCTTAAGATCATCTGTCACCTGAAATTATTTGGAATTGGAAAATATGGTCATGATGGAGAGAAAATACAATAAAGTTACCGTACTATTCATGAGATAAAATTTTCACCAAAATTATTTATTCCTGGTGCATCACACTCCCTTTAGGTGAATTTAAAGATCACCTCTTCAGGATTTAAGCTCCCTCATGACTGTAGAGCTGATAAATCTTTCTTCCCTATGAGAGACACGTCATAATCAATATTTTCCTGCATTGGACAACTGTACGTTTTATCACAAAAGATCTAGCTTCTAACTTAATTCCACTTAGTTCACTTTCATTGTCCTCTTATTCAGGTTTTAAAAAATAGATATCAAACGGAGTTTTCAGAAGGCAAATTATCATTCTCACATGGGGAACTGCTCTAATGTGCTTCAAAGAGAGCTTGACGCTGCCAAAATCACTCAAAAGGTTAACCAGTCAGTAGGTGGTTATTAATTGAGAAGAATATTGTCTGTGTGCTCCAAAAAAAGGAAGAAAAGGCTCACTTCTCATTAGAGCTCTATCCTCTGTTTTCTCCATGGGTTTTGTTGGAACTGCTAGGTGACAGGGCAGTTCATGGGCTTCAGCCAAAAGGAAGAGAATACTTAGCACGAATAGGTCAAAAACTACACCCCCTCATAATGAAATCTCAGAGAGGAGTACTTAATTCCAATGCTGGAAACTTTGAAAAGGTTAATAGCAGGGAAAATCCATGACCACCAGACAGTCAAGTTCACACCTGGAGAGTGCGGTGCGCTTATGTTATCTGAGAAGAAAGCTCTGTCTATCAAGCTACAGTGTGAAAGTGAGGAATCAAATCTCTGGCATGATTCATGCTTCTTCATTTCCTTGATTGTCACCCAAGTTGAATATATTCTTTGGCTTAGTTGGCTTCTCAGCACTCATTTTGACAAAATTACATGACTTCTGCTCTGAGATTTCATTGGTTTCTCCTTTTTTTTATGTTCTGCCATGTCATGCTAATAAATCAAACAAGAACTTCTGCAAGGGATTTATTAGAAAGTTTTACAAGCAAAAACCTACTTGTCATAAAAAAACATAGCTGCAAAAAAAAAAATAGCTGCATTGGAAGGTTTTCAAAAATGGCCTCTAGGTTTCCCTTGAAATTGTACTAAATAGATGATAGGAAATGTAATCTTGTCGACTCTATAGGAAGGACAGTTGATCATAAGCCAAGAGCCATGACTTGCAAAGATCTCCTCAAATAGTGTGCAAATCACCATGATATTTAGATTGTGACTTTTCAAAAAGCAACAGTGACATCCAGTTAAACTCTGGCCTTTAGAGAGCTAAGCAATTAGAGATAGTTTTTCAGAGTTCAACAACACTAAGCAGAGACTGTCTTATATCTCTGTAACTCTTTACAGATTACAAAGGACTCATATGACATCCTCTGACTCCCCTCCCCCGCCAACCCAAAAGGTAGAGAAGACCAGGGGCCTTGCTCTCCCCATTTTATAGAGTAGGAAACTGAGGCTGAGAAAGCCAACACAACTTGCTTCCGTTTCAGTTAGTTTGTCACAGCTGGGACTCTGGTTCTTTGTCTAGGCTACATTGTAACTCACTGATTAAAAAATATTCTCTTGGCAAAGGAGCTATCACATGCTTCCTACATCATCTATTGCTTCAGTGACCACATAAAGACTGATTTATACCCAAGTCCATACCTGTGAGCAGACCTACACACTGGGCTTCCTACTGGATATTTACTCTTGGATAGACCACCAGCACCTCAAATTCAACATACTGAAAGCTAAATGCAACACTAAATGGGCTCCTTCTCCGTGCTCCACCACTTGGTGAAGATAGATGCTGCAAAGGAATTGTTGCGGGAACACTAGCCAAATGCAACACATTCCAGAACCTCTCTCTATGGTCTCAACGTTTACAATCTGTAGTATTTATAAATGCCATTATGTACCTCCCCACATGCCATTGTGTGCTTACATGTATATCCCCCTCAATATTTTAAAGTCATTGAGGGCAGGGACCTCGTACCTATCATTTGGTGTGCATGCCATATATATTTGCTAAAATTGATCTGAAATTAACATAACTTTTAGATTAGAAAGTCTTTTCTAATAAAGTTTTCATTTCAGAATGGTATTAGATTTAGATAAAAAGTACAAGAGTAATACAGAGAGTCCTCACATGCCTCACAGTTTCCCCTACTGTCAACACTTTACAACAGTATGGTGCATTTGTCACAGTTGAGGCACCAACACTGAAATTCCATGCTTTATTCTAATTTCTTTAGCTCTCACCTCATGTCCTTTTTCTGTTCTAGGATCCCATGCAGGATTCCACATTACATTCACGCATCATGTCTTCTTAGGCTCCTCTTGGCTGTGAGACTTTCTCAGACTTTCCTTGTTTTTGATGACCTTGACATCTTTTAGGAAATACTAGCCAGGTATTTTGCAAAATGTGCCTCAATTTGGGTTTGTCTGATGTTTTTCTCATGGCTAGACTGTGTTTATGGGTTCTGGCAGGAAGACCAAGGAGGTATAGTGCAATTCTCATTGCATGATGTTGGTACAGCAGGCAGGTAGCTAGCTATGAGCAGAGAAATGCGGGCAGGGGCTAGGTGTCGGGAAATCACGCATTTTAGAAACAGCGGGGGTCCGCGGGCAGACAAAGAAAAGCAGGAACCTCCTGACTGACAGGAGACCACACATTTTGGCTGTTAAGTGTACTGAAGGCAGACAAAGAAGGGTGAGGAAAGGCCGGAATCTCCACAAATGTAACCTGTTGCTCATAATGCTCTCATTACAATAAAATTAGCCTTGCAGATAAGAAGTACCCATCATGCACCGACGCCATGAGACCTCTGATCTAAGCTAACTAAGGACAAAAATCCCTCCCCCGCTCGGGAAGATGAGCTGGGATGAAAATCAGGGAATAGACCCCCAAACTCCTCCTTATAACCAGCTTGCCAGAGAAACACGGGGCAGCAGCTTCTCAGATGTCTGCCCGCTCTCCCTCTGAGAGCGTATTCCTGCTTAAATAAATCCTCACTTTACTTTCCTAACCTCCCTACCTCGTCTCCGAATTCTTTCTGCAGCAAGTCAAGAAACTTAAATTCATGGGAACAATATCAAGGGTACATATTATCAACATGACTTATTACTGTTTACCTTGATCACCTGGCTGAAGTAATGATTGTCAGATTTTTCCACCATAAAGTTATTCCCTTCCTCCCCTTTCCATTCTGTACTCTTTGAAAGGATGCTCCTATGAGTAGCCCACACATAAGAGGGGGAGTTATGCTGCACTTCCTTGAGGGCAGAATACCTACATGAATTATTTGGAATTCTGAACAGATCTGTCTCTCCTTTCCCATTTATTTGTTGATTCGATTACTTATTTATGTCAGCATAAACTCATGGATATTTATTTAACACTTTGAGTAACAGTCAGCAATTTTTAATTTATTTTCTTGCTCAAATTGTTCCAGCTTTGGCCACTAGGAGTTCTTTCAGTGGGAAGAAGTCTTTGTTCATAAAAATAAAAATATCATATATGGATGCAAGCTGGTTTTTACCATTTGAGAAAATAACATAGGCTATGTAATTCAGATGCTTAGGACCTGATTTTAATGAAAAAAAAACATTTGGCTTTCTGTTCTTTATTCATTCTTTCCTCTCCCTTTTCTTATTTTAACAGTTGTAAAAATATATAACCCTTATTCATCTTCATATTGTACCTAACTAATCCCCACATCCAGCAGGGCATGATAATAAAGGATTTTTGTCTCTGTTTTACGGATGAGAAACTAAGACACAGAACAGCTAAATGCCATGTCCCAAGGCTTTGCATGCCACACTAGGGAAATCAGATCTGTAATTCATCACACCCAACCATCCTGCAGAGAGCTGGGTCACCATTGCCTCCCTCCCTTCTCCAATTATCTTGGGCTTTGCAATCAAAGAGGTGCAAAGGCTCAAGCTCTCCAGCAAAGGTCAGCCAGTGTTGTGTAGCTCCTCCGGCATGTTTTGCCTTCTTCTGCATGTAAAGCCCAGCAGAGCAGGGAAATTTCTGCAGCTTCTCAAGACCACCTGGAGTTCTCAATTCCCAGCTTCCCCAAGAAGCTTCACAAAGAAGCTCCTTGTTTTTGCCATGATCCCACAAGCCCTTCAGTTCAACATCCAGTTGCCTGTTAGGTTTAGCTTTCTTTTCAGAACGAACAGGACTCATTTCTCTTCTGAAAAGCTAAGCTCTCTTAAGCCACTGTCCAACACTGACGGGAGATGAGATTTTGCGTTCCCAGTGCTGGACAGCACAGGGATTGAAAAGGAGGCTGAAAGAAGAAAAAACGCACAAACGTGGTAAAACAAAAAATTTCTGCTGTTCTATTCAGGGCTTTGCCTGTAATTAGCTCTGTGACCTCAGGCCACGCCCTCACTCTTGGACCTCAGTCTTTCCATCTGTAAAATAGGAAGGTTGTGGAGATCAGAGCCTTTGTATCCTGGCAAATTAAAGCCTTCACAAGCACAATTTCATTTTATACATACATAATTGAAACAAAAGTTTCAGTAGCCCGCCCTTTGCATATGTGGCTATTCTGATATTTTACATTCTATTACATATCTTTTTTTTTTTAATGTAGGTGATTTGGGACCCAGTAATGCTGATGTCCTGACCCATGAATGGACCATGGGCTGCTGTTCTAAAGATCCTGGAGCTAGATGCTCTCTGAGATGCTGCCCAGCACTTATTCACCAAACTTCTAAATCAGGGTTGGAAGGGATACTTATTGTCAGAGTCACTCACCACGTCCACAGCCCTGTCCACTTGCCTTGGATTTTGTCCTGACTCTGCATTAAGCTGTGTGACCTGGAGCGAGGCGCTCAATATTCTGAGCCTCGGTGTTTTCATCTTTAATAAGGCTTGTTGTTAGGACTATAGTAGATAATACAAGTGGCAATGCCTCAGTATTTCATGTAAAATATATGGTGTTATTATTATTATAAAAGGCTGGAGGAAAAAAGTCTTCTTATCTAGGATGAGGCATCTTCCATGAGGGAGGAAGGTGAGCAGTGCAGACTTCCCCATGGGGGGATCGTGGGGAACCAGGTAAATTCTTGTACACTTTTGGGCATAGTTCTCTCTCTCAGTTACGCCCATTGGCTGTATCTTGGAGATGCCATAGGGTTTCATGGATGCTGAGGGCTAGTCAGACGCTTAGATACCCCTCAGGTGTATACACAAAGTTGCCATCAAATTGCAAAGACAATATTTAATTTTATCATAAAATTGTCTTATAAAATAGAGACATGTTCACAAAAATAAACAACAGAATCACTTTCAAATCCCTTTTTACTCTGCCTGGAAATCTCTCGCAAGGAATTCTTTACTCTGTGCAAGTGTGAATTCTTACATGTCCCGACCTGACCTCCGTATCCACCCACTCCACACCCAGCAACCTCCAGATTCCTCAGCTGTCCAGCAGTGTTTTCTAGCACAAGAACAGGCCAGCCCAACCAAAGCAACCAGGCTAGCTCCTCAGCAGGTGTCATCTTTAAATAGTCTTCTACAAGGAGCAAGGATTGTTCTTACTCTCCTGAAACATAGCAGATCAAAGGGCAAAGAAGCTCCTCCCTCCTCTCTTTTCCTAGAGCAACTGCTTTAGGGTTAAGTAGTTTAACCCTAAGGTTAAGCTCTTTATCTCTTTGAAATGTATGTAAATCTTTTTAAAAGCTAAATAGGCTTCTTAGCTTTAAGTCCCAGCAATGTCTTTCTCAAGGACCTGGGAGCCATCTCTTTGAAATGTGATCATCACACATTTCATCACACATTTCTTCATCACACATAGAGCCTTAGAGCCACACCTGACAGTCTGTGGGGAGGCGCCGGGAGGGTAGGAACTGCAGGGTGGGCAAAACTCCACAGCTTCTCCTCTCAGTGGGGTGTTGACGCCCAGGAAAGTGGCCAGTGAAAAATCAACAAGTGCAATGATTATCATCCTGCTATAGGAGCTAAAATCACCTGTGAGGAGGTGAGCTGGGTTTTGCATTAGAGGCCATTGGAATCCCTTTGAGAATTTTATCCAGTCCCTTTAAGCACGTGAAAAGGAACCTCCCTTCTCCCTTGCCCCTTTTCCAGCCTCTTCTTTACCTGAGAGGGTGGCATCACAGGTAGGGAATGTTGATGGCTACCAAGAACTCATTTCAGAAGTGTGAGCAGACACAGAGTGACTGTGGATCCAGAGGTAATGCTGGGAGCAAATAGAGATTCAAAGTCTGGGAAAAGAACTGCCATGGGCAGGTGCCTGTTCCCAGCTGGTGCCAGGTGCCTGGTAGAATAACGGCAAACATCCATTGAATGCTACCTCTGTGAAATACGCCATGCTAGGTGTTATTTGATTGTCACAATAAACCATGAGATGGAACTGTTAGTCTCATTTTACAAAAGAAGAAACTAAAGCTTTGATCCCTTAAGCAACTGGTGTGAGTGAAGATTCTAATCCCAGGCCTGGTGATTTCAAAGTGCAGACAGTAACCTCTGTAGTACAGAAGTAGGATTCAGAGATGTGGGTTCTTTCCTGCTCAGTGTGAACTTGGAATAGCATTAAACATCTCTGGCCCTCAATATGTTTGGCTGAAATGAGGTTTATTAACGAGTCCTGCTGCTTCTGGGAATCAAGGAACGTGGCAGATATGAAAGTGCTTGGAAGGGTCTAAAGTATGCGATGCAAGCGCAAAGCGTTGTTATTTACCCCGACAGTTAAGGGGGCAGGAAATCAGGAGAGAGGCCTGAAAATTTTATTAACACAAGGAGAAAACAACAGAGTGAAGGATTTCCTGGAAAGCATCCCCTGGCTTCCTGGGCACTGTGGAACTGCAGAGCATATTCAACCATGGGGCCATGTCAGGTCCACAGCTCCATCAGAAGAAGCTTCCAGAAGATTCTTTGGTGTGCAAATCACACGAAAGATCTGACGGTCTGGGAAGATCAAGGTTGTCACCTTGTGACAGAGTCTCTCTTACATCTGAGACCTGGCACGTGGTTCCTTTTCAGAAATACAGGGAGACAAATGTGAGGTTCCCCAAAACACCAGTGCAGCATGTTTCAGAGTAGTGAGAGGGTCTGATTCGGCCATGGAGGGAGTGAGGTGGAACTCGGGCAGGTGGCCCTCAGCTCAGAATTCTGTGGCCTGGCCTGCCATAGTGTATACAGGCAGTTTATTCATTATAAACCATCTAGTGGCTGACTTGAGATTGAAGGTGTTTCTTATCCATGGGATAGTCTAGAAGGAGGCTTTCCTCCATGGGGATCCAGCCTGGAAGGGCAATTCAACATAGTGGTATGCTGGTAAAAGCTTACAACCAGCATGCAAAAAAACAAAACAAAGCAAAAAAATAAATAAAACAAAATCCCTGATTTGTAGCCTTTGCCAATTTCCGTGGTGTAAATACTCCAGCATGACCAGTGCCGAGATACCAACAAGACACTACCAAATGCAGAGCAGGAAGGAGACTGCACAGTTGGCTCTTGTACACCTTTACCAGCCAGTTCCAACCCATTATTACTCTGTATCATCATCTTCCAGAAAGCAGCTCCGGCTTCTGCTATGTCTCAGGCAATGGAAAAGGAGTGAGGGAGGGTCACCGTAACTATCTTCCTTATAAAAATGTGATCTCAAAGTTGTGATCACATCCCACTGGCTAAAGCAGGGTCACATGGCTGTGCTTAGCTGCACAGGAAGCTTAAAAAGGTAGGAGTCTCCAGATGGAGGAGGTGTTGCTTGTACATACTCAGTTGAAAAAAAGGGAATATATATTGACCTCTTTTGCCTTAGCCCTAAATCCCCTAAAATGACAAGTTTCCTTCCCTTCCCACCCCTTGCCTGCAGTCCAGTGAAATTCTGTGAAAGTCTGCCACGTGATGGAGAAACCACATCATCTTACCTCCCCCACCTAAGGAGTGAGGAGTCCCAGGCTGAAATGAGTTTCATGGGCAAGACTATCAAGTGGCTCAAACAAGGAAACATCCATTTAAACATTGGAAGCTTTTACTTAAATTCATTGAGGTAGAGAAATATGGCTGTGACTATGTAATGTGAGAACTACAAAAATACAGTCAAAAAAACAAATATGGCTCCCAATTTGGATGTTGGATAAATCTACAACTGAACAATTTTTAAGCCAGTGGTTTTCCACTTTTCCTCCCCATGTACTTATCTTTGATACAGGTTGAAGGTGGGTCCTCATAGAGAGATACGGTGTCACTTGTAGGTTTAGTTCACATATCATTCATTTAACGAACTTTTCGAGCATCTGTGGTATTCTGGGTTCTTAGCTGTGCACTAAGGCCATAGTGATAAAGATAGGACCTCCACATCAGGTGTTCAAAATGCCTTATGAAACTCAGGTGTGGAATAATTCATCAAGTCTGCTGAGAAAAGTCACTAAAAAATAATCAAGCTGGGCAACATATGTTGAGGGTTTTACACACAGTATTTGCCAGTGGAGGTTCTATTGACATTTGGTTGTTGTTATGGGCTGAATATTTCTGTCCTCCCAAAATCCATCCCCAAAGTGATGGTATTAGGAAGGGGAGACTCAGGGAGATAATTAAGTCATGAGGGTGGTACCTTCACAAATGGGATTCGTGCCCTTATAAGAAGAAACATGAGAGTTTGCTCTCTCTCTCTGCTCTCTACCACATGAGGATACAAAGAGAAGACGGACACCTGCAAACCAGGCAGTGGGCTCTCACCAGACGCCACATCTCCAGGCACCTTGATCTTGCACTTCCAGCCTCTAGAACTATGAGAAATAAATATCTGTTGTTCAAGCCACCTAGTCTATGGTAATTTATTAAAGCAGCCTGAACTGACTTGTTTTAGACCAAACTGATTTTATTTTTTGTTTTCTATTTCTGAGTAACAAATTACCAGGAACCTAATGACTTAAAACAAAACACATTTAGTTCTCACAGTTTTCTCGGGATCAGTAGTTTAAACACAGCTTGGTTCTCCCTGAGGCTGCAGTCAAGGTATCAGCAAGGACTGGGTTCTCTTCTGAGGCATGCCTGGGGAAGGAACCCCATCTAAGTCAACACGGTTGTTAGTAGCACACAGTTTCTTGCAAGTTTCCAGCGTGAGGCCCTCAGTTTCTTGCTGGTGGTTGACCAAGGCCACTTTAATTTCCTCCAATACATGGCCCTCTCCATAGGGAAGCCCATAAAATGGCAGCTAACATCTTCAAACTAAGGAGAGGGTTCCTAGCAGGACAGGTATTATAATCCTTTATGATATAATCACATATGTCTAGCCACATACCATCTGTCAGTTTTGTTGTATTCTACTAGTTAGAAGCATGTCACATGTCCCTCCCGCACACAAAGGGTGGGGATTTCCTAAGACCATTAATCCCAAGAGGGGTCACAGAAGCATCTTAGACTCTGTCTGTCACAGGGTAGGACAATTATTCCTGGGGAGTTACTGTCCCCTACACACCGGGTGGTTAACATCCCACTCCCCTGCATACAAAATGCCAGAGTTCCCCCCCAAGTCATTTGGACAAACGAAATTTTCCCCAGGCATTTCAAAATACACGTCACATGGCTGAGAACCACTGTAGTCTCTGATTATCAAATTCACCACAAAATTGCCAAATTTCTATTCACTTTGTATTTTATGGATGTGACCAATAACTAACAAGAAAACGTGTCTTCATGTTTTCACCTCACGAGCAACATAGACAGTATAACCAGTCCACACAGCCATGAGCTACATTAAATAAAATTTAATTAGAAGAGAGACCTTTAAATAAAGGTCAGCCTAAAATATATATATTGGTTATTTCACCATGAAAAGCACATTTTTATGTAAGTGAAACATAAGAGATAGTATACTCAAAGAAATCTTAACTCATGAAACATTCACAAACCTAGAACCACCATTCTTGTGATGAAAAGCCTCTGTAAACTTTTACTTGATTCTTTTGAAACTAAAGTATTCACTTCCTCCCATAGTATGGCATACAGTTGGTAGACTACAGGTTTAAATTCCCCAGAGGATAGACTTCATTTAATGTCTTTCCAAACTTTCCTCAGAATCACTGATACAAGAAAAGATAATTGTGTCATTTTCCATTCTCATTACACTTCCTAGATCGTTCTGACAATGGATTTATTTGATGCCTTTCAGAGCTCTCCTCAAAGATACAATCAAAAGAAGGAGAGTGCATCAAAGTATCTGGGGCATTTTTTGTTGTCCTTCATCCTTCATGATGAGACAAATTAAAAATAGAAAGAGACTCCAAATGAGATCTATTCTTGTTACCTTAGGATTCTTCTGGGACTGGTTTGCTAGTTATAAAAGCCACCTTTCTTTGTTGAAATCTAACTTCTGCACACGTTTAAGTTTTTTGAAAAAAGTACACAGGACCTCATGACCTTTTCTAAAAGATTGTTGCCCTGTAAATACACTTCACGTAAGCTTTGCAAATTTAGAGGAAAGTTAGGACCATCTTCATTTTAGAAACTCATAGAATCTCAAGCCTGATAATTCAACTTTAAACAAAGTCTTCTTCTAGGATAAGGTAAAACAAAGATTAAGACAACCCCGGTTTGAAAGTCTGATCTCTTAATGACATCTCTCAAACTTTAATGTGCACACAAATCACTTAGAGATCTTGTTAAAATATAGATTCTGATTCAATAAGTCTGGGATGGGGCTTGAGATTCTGAGTTTCTAACAAGCTCCCAGGAGATGCTAGGGCTCTTGATCAGGACTTAGGATGAGGGAAATGAGGTACTTGCCTCCAGCACAAAAGTTAAGGATTTGCCCCAAACCACAGCAATCAAAATAAAAAGATTTTAAGGCAATATTTTAAACAATCAAAATGAATGCAAAAATAGCCATGATCAAACTATATCAAATATTTTAACAAAGACAGGCAGTAATTTTCTTTACAGCCCTACCCTATTTTATAGCAGGAACACTTATTTCCAACCCATGCTACCTTGCAGGCCTCAGCACCCAGGCTTGGGAGGGATAACAATTGGGTGGAAACAGATTGGCTACGCTGGGGTTTAATATATTGTCATTTTTCTTTAATTGTAGAGATTTTATTAACTTTTTCCACTTGATTTGAAATGCGGTAGGATATTTGACAAGTGTATATAGGGGCACATTCTTCCTTTGACCTCAAGCTCTACCATGGCTTGGCAAGGCATTGCTGCTGGTCTTCAGCTCACTCTTGGAGCAGCAAGGCTGCTATGGCTGTCTGAGAAAAGACCCTGACTCTCAGTCTACATCTGAGACCTGGCTACTCAACATATGGACACCAGCAGCAGCGTGGACATCATCACTGGGGAGCTTTTTAGAAATCTGGACTCTTAGGACCCTGCCACTTCAGAACCTCAGAATCAGGATCTGCACTTTAACATGATCCACAGATGATTTTATGTATAATAAAATCTGAGAAACCTGGCTTTGTAAATTTCCAATCTCTCTCATCAAGATGTGAACTCTTATTTCTCTGTCCCTTGTGTGTGTCTTCTCAGTAGTTCTGAGCCTGTGTATTTGGGTGGTTTCTGCATGTCTTAGGTAAAGAAGAAAGCAAATTTCCTGCAGTATCCTTTTTATATTCCTTATTGTGTTTCTAAGCCAACAATGATAAACAGCCTCTAGGAAGAATCCTATTCTCACGTGGAAGGAAGAGAAGAGCTTTATGGCCAAAGGAATGTTTCATGCCTACCCAGTACCAACTGTTCTCTTGTAGAGAGATAGGTAATTTTTCAAGAAGAATGTCAGGACTGACTGCATTAACCTTGAAACATCAGTCCCTTTGGGTTGTAAAATTCCTGCAATCTCACCTGTGAGGCTTTTTGAAAGAAGAGCAAAAGGGAAAGGGGTGGGGATGGAGGAAATAATCCTGCCTCAGAAGCAAAAAGGAAGGTCTCTGAAACTAAAATTTGGGTAGTCCCATGGCCAAAAATGGCATCTATCTCTACCACTCTCTTGAATGAAATGTATAGTATGTTCCTTAGGTAGAAATGTGATCATCTACAGCTCCCTCCAGGAAAACATGTCTTACTAGAAAAGTTTAAAATAAAAAGGCATCGACTCCTTTTCACCAGTGGGGAACTAATGTTCTGAAGAATTGAGCAACCTAAAAAATCATGGATTACAGAATTTTGGTGTTGAAGAATGCTTAGATAGCAATCTGCCCATGATTATTTACAACCCAGGAATCTCCTGAAATAAAATCTTGGTGTGACGTTATAGAGGATCAATATTTCTTAGAGTTCATTGAGAAAAGTGCTATTCGAATAGTGAGATGGAATATTATATTGACTCCTCAATCCATATTGAGAGGACTAGCCACAATGACACCAGGTGAATATGTGAAGGAAAGTGAGCAAAGAAGTGAAACTAGGGCTTCCCTGGTGGTGCAGTGGTTGAGAGTCCCCCTGCCGATGCAGGGGTCATGGGTTCGTGCCCCAGTCCGGGAAGATCCCACGTGCCGCGGAGCGGCTGGGCCCGTGAGCCATGGCCGCTGAGCCTGCGCGTCCGGAGCCTGTGCTCTGCAATGGGAGAGGCCACAACAGTGAGAGGCCCGCATACCGCAAAAAAAAAAAAAAAAAAAAAAAAAAAAGAAGTGAAACTAGATACATAAGGAAGCTGTGGTGTGGGGGTGGTGTGAAATCAATGAGGTTTTGGATAGAATCTATTTCTCCTGATAAAGAAGTACCGGACATTGATGAAAAAATAATTTTATATTGTATAATGTGCCCCCAAAGCCACAATTCAATTGGTGCACAATTTTTAGAGACGCCCCCTTGCTGCTGTACTTGACATACATTGGTTCATAAAACTTAATATCAGAAAGTAAGAAAGTGTTAGCATAAAAAAATCATCTTCCACTTAAATAGCTGTCTGTCAAGGAAGGGTTAAGTTTCAGAAATCACAGCTGAAAAACACCACTTTTTCTTTTGACAGTTGAGGTCACTAGCACTGCCGTTCGGTAACTCCACATTTTAGACCTGTAAAATCATTTTTCCCCTCCAGTGTTCTTTCTTTTCATTGCAGCGTATATGCCACTCAGTTTGCTTTGCCTGATATTTGCTTTGACTGTTATCCACTTCATTTCTGCCCTCTCCTTCCTACTTTTTTGAGGATTTTTTTGGTGCTTGCTGGAGGAGTTGGATTGACAGCCCAAGAGACCATAATCCTCTGTTTATCCAGAGAAAAGGTAAAGAGAAAAGCAATGAGATTGTTAGCTTCTCTGACAACCAGGGTGGCCTCAGTTTTACTGCTGAGCCCCCAGCTGACAGGAAGATCATTCACTGGGCCCTCTGTGGTTCTCCCCCAAGGTACTGGTGACCTGTGGGGCAAGGCACAATAATACTAACATCTAGGGAACTACCTAATATCTTGGTATTTAACGTGGGTGGTAAATGAAACCTGCAAGAAGATAGTTGAACACATGGGTCTCTTAGCTGTGCCATTCCTTACGCCCAAACTGCAGTGGATTTGGCATAGCTTGTAGCAAGCTTACAAAACTCGGTGAATGCATGTGTGCACAGGCAATGCATACAGGCATGCATGTGGGCATGTATGTACCTGTAGGGATTTCTCAAACTTTCCATCTATTCTATCACCTGGAGATCTCGTTAAATTTCAGACTCTAACTTAAATGTTCTAATATGTGGCCTGAAATTCTGCATTTCTAATAAGTTCCCAGGGTGCTGCTTTTGAGTGACAGGGTTATATGTATTTGGGAAAGGCCAATAGGTACTTGTCACCAATCAAGTGCCTCCCTCAGTTATTTCTAGAGTTGATTTCCTAATAAAAGTAAGGAAGTTACCTTGATACCTAAACCACTAAATACCCCCAGAGTGAACATCATCACCTTCTGCATCAGTTCATTTCATTGTGGTAACGAACACTGATGGGATAAGGAATCCATGATTCAGGAAGAATCTATGTTTGCCTAATAAATACTCTATCATGTATAAAGCACTGGACTGGGAATACTAGACCCATAAACGTGTAGAGAATGCTCACACACTGCCTTTATCCTTAAACTTGGGCTATACGTTAATTGGTAAAAGCCCTCTCTGCTGCCTGGGAGCTTCCCCTAGGAGTCTCCAGCTGACATGAATCATTTATTACTCCATCTTCAACTGGAGACTAGACCAAATTTCATTTTCCAAAAAACTGTGTCTTTCTGTCTGCTTTTATCATAGTGGTTGACCACAATATTCTACCACTTTAAACAACAATGAGAAATATGTATATATTTTTTAAAATAGCTAGAAATGACTCTTATCCGATAGCTAAAGGTTAATTTTTAACTTTGGGAGAATTCAATACCTTGTCTACAAGTCCAAACCCAAGGCAAAACCCTAGGGCATTTGCTTATATAAAGATGTGACAAGGTCTATATTAGCATTCTCTAGTCAAAAGTTTAAACGTGTTTCCTCATAATTGTGGGCCAGAACAGAAAGTCTGACCCATAATAGAACTACTCTGTGAAACTCCAAGGAATTCCCTTTCCAAAGTTGTATAAAAATCTATCAGTAGAAAATGCACATTGAGGAGAAAACATTTCATAAGGAAAAATTTTTTTAGGGTTGGAAGTTGAGAGATTCTGAATGGAAAATTATCAAAGTGTATCACAGTTGGTGGACCCTTTTTAAAAAATAATAAGACACATTCTCTCTCTTCATGTCTATAAGCATCAGAAACCCTTACACATATTTATGCAGTGAGAAAACAAAATCAAAGTAAACAAAATTTCATGGCTTTTTCCCTGTATATACACTTTTTTGTTATTCTTATGTTTTTTCAATTCACCATCAATTCAGAGCCTGATCAACAAAACACCAGTCATTTGCTTAAATCCACACAGTGCTATACCTCACGTCCTTGTATTACCTCCTCGGTCTATTCCTCCCCAATTTTTTATGCTCTCTGAATGTGACATTATCATACATTTATGGCAAAAGAGCTGATGTTACCTTCTCTCTGCTCTAGAAAAACAAACATTACATTATTTTGTTTGAGGGTTTCTTCTCAAATAAGCAGACCAGATTTTTGCTCTTTAAATTCCTTCTAATTTTGTGTTTTAAGACTTTTTCAGAAAATTAAGAGACTTAATTAAAGAGACTTAATCTGACTTGTGCAATAAACCCTGTTAAGAATAAAGTGATGGGTACTTCCCTGGTGGTCAGGAGGTTAAGAATCCACCTTCCAATGCAGGGGACGTGGGATCGATCCCTGGTCGGGGAGCTAAGATCCCACATACCACGGGGCAACTAAGCCCATGTGCCACAACTACTGAGCCCATGCTCCACAACTAGTGAGTCCACATTCCACAACTACAGAGCCCACACGCTCTGGAATCCATGCACCACAATTAGAGAGAAGCCTGCATGTCGCAGCTAGAGAGAAGCCCATGCACTGCAACGAAAGATCCCTCATGCCACAACTAAGACCCGATGCAGCCAAAAATAAAAAAATATTTAAAAAAGAACAAAGCAATGATCACTTTTCATATTCAATAAGCATAATATTCATTTTCAGAAACTCCAGGTTTGAGATCACTGGGTTTCTGAGGTTGTAATACTCTGCAATAAGATCATATTATATCAAAAAGGAGTTATACTCTAAATATCAATTGTGCTACCTTAGAAATTGTTATTCACTTAGTCCTAAGATCTCTAAGTCCTTACGTTATCTGCCTATTGCTCTAAAAAAGATGATGTATCTCAAAAAGTTGCTAAGAGGGATGCCTAGAACTATTTTCCCAAATCGTGTTCCTCATAACAATATTAGCAATAGGTATTATTCTAAAAACTGAAAATTGTAATCAAGTAAGTTTAGAAAGCATGAAGCCAAACGTAGTTAAACAGATTTTTTATTGCAAGATTTCTCTGAGCTTTTAGAGTCCCGCAGCAGAGCCTTGCTAATTGCTGTCCACTTCTCTTTTCTATGTCTGGACAGATAGGATTGCCACATTTCCCAGCTGCTTTATTATTAAGGTTGGGGCCATGTGACTGGATCTACCCAATAGAACATGGTCAGAGTGATGTATGCCATTTCCAGGTCTGATCATCAAATATCCCACCTCATTTTCCTTACTTGCTTCACTCCTTGGGAAGCTGAAGGCAAAGGGTCCATTAGGGACCCCCAAGGAAGCTGTGGTTCTTGGCACCAAAAAAGTGAAGGAACCACATCTTAAATCACTACATGGAAGGCCACTTAGCAAACATATAATCGTATTATGAACTAAGTGAAACATCGCTTGTATGAAGCCACTGAGATGTTAAGGATGGTTGCCTTTCTTCTGCCAAGAAATTAATATTTCATAAATTACTTTCATCTTTTACTTTCCTGTTCAAACATTTTTGCGGGCTTTATGTTAACCTTCTGAAAGATTTGAACATCTTTATTCAGCTTTAAAGGCCCTCCTCCGTCTGGGTGTAACCTGATATCCTTCTTCTCTGCAGGATGAAACCTCTGCTCCAGCAGATCCACTGTAAAGCAAAAGGTCATGTCCATGCTCCTTTCCGTGACTAAATTCCTCTACATCATACTCATCCATCAAGGTTCAGCTTGAAAACCTAATATAAAGGCATGGTTTAGAGCATTCTAGTTCATAGTGCTCTCTCTTTGCTTTAAAGTGTTTCCTTCCTTTCATTTTTTTATATTCACATTTTATTTTTTTAATGATAATTTCCAGGGTTTGTTTTGGCTGCGTCGGGTCTTAGTTGCGGCACGCAGGATCTTTTTTCAGTTGCTGCATGTGGAAGAGCCTCTTAGTTGTGGCATATGAACACTTAGTTGTGGCATGTGTGTGGGATCTAGGTCCCTAACCAGAGATGGAACTCAGGCCCCCTGCATTGGGAGCGTGGAGTCTTACCCACTGGCGTATCAAGGAAGTCCCTATATTCACATTTAAAAAATGTGAATGTAGGGACTCAGTCAGCCAATCAAAAAAATAAAAAATGCTTATTAAGCATTTATTAGGTAGCAGGTATCATACTAGGTCCAAAAGATATAGTAGGAGACAAGGATCTGATCCCTGCCCCCCATGAAGCTAACATTCTAGAAGTAAACTACAATTTCCCAGAGGGGACAATGTCTTATTGACATTTTTTAACATCTAGTACGTACTATAATTCATTGACGGTACTCAAAATATTAAAGTGTCATTGCAGTTATTGTCTTGGTATGCTAATGACTTTCCCTTAATTATATATTATCTTGCATATTTTCTTTACATTCTTGTATTTTTGCCCAAGAAGACTGTGGTAGTCACAAATCAAAAGATGTCTCCAGAAAATCCCCATCCCTTATTCAATTAAAACACTAATCTAGGCACCATTCTGTAGGATCTCTGCAGATATAATTAAGACCCTGAACCAACAGACCTGAGATAGAGAAATTACCCTGGGCCATCCTGGTCTGCCTGGTATAATCACACAAGCATTAGAGGACAGAAAAGCCAATCTGAGAGATGCAGCAGAGGGGGAAATTAAGGAGATTTGAAGAATGAGAAGACAGGACCTGCCAATGCTAAAGGCAGGCCACCTAAAAGGCAGGAAAAAGATGGTGGCCAGCCTATAGGAGCAAGAATGGGACCCTAACTCTTAATTAGCCAATGACATGAAGGTTCTTGGAAGCAGATTCCTTTCAAGAGTTTCCAAAACCTTGATTTTGTCCTTGTGAGACTCAAGAGAGGACAAAGCTGAGCCATGCTGTGCCTGGACTTCTGACCTACAGAGCTGGGTGGTAATACATCATGTTTCTAAGTCACTAGCTTGTAATAACTTGTTATGAGTGACTGAAAACTAACACAGAGGTTTATACAATAATATATTTATTCCTTCAACCCACACAGGTGGAGTGACGAGTCTGAGCATGACTGTAGGTAGTAGAAATACAAAGTTAAAAAGACACAGCCCAGGGACTTTCATTCCCATAGCCATTGCCCCACCCCTGCGTGTCACAGGTCACCTGGCCATCCACCCTCCACTGGCAGTCATGAGGTGCCCGCTCTGTCCCTGTTGGGGTGGTGTCAGAGGAGACCTTATGAGGAGTCAGGATTTTCCCCAAGAAAATCCTGCAGTAACGAGGCCACCCCTACTGTGGTGTTAGCAGTGATCCCTTGGGGATCCCAAACTCCCAACTCCAGCAGTGGTGATGAAGAACCCCTTTCCACAAGGGGTCAGTGGAGACCAAACAAGAAACCTGAGCCAAGAGGAAGGTGAGCTTTAAAGTAGAATAAAACAGTTATTCATATATTGTACATGTGTCTATTTTAAAAAAATTTTTCCCATTTAGGTTATTAGAGAATACTGAGCAGAGTTCCCTGTGCTATATAGTAGGTCCCTGTTGGTTATCTATTTTAAATATAGCAGTATAGAACAGGGAACTCTGCTCAATACTCTGTAATTACCTAAATGTGAAAAGAATTTGGAAAAGAATAGATACATGTGTATGTTTAACTGAATCACTTTAGTGTACACCTGAAACTAACACAACATTGTTAATCAACTAGACTCCAATATAAAGCAATTTTTTTTAAATAGTAGAATAAAACTGTGACAGAAAAATCAAGTGAAATCATGGCTTTAAAAAGTGTGCACTGTATGTTACTTGGAGACGTTTGCTGACTTTAGACGTGAAGCGATCAACAGTGGATAGTGAGGGGTGTAAGTGGATGATGTTATAAGTGTAATGAATGTTACGTGAAATGTAAATACAGGGTGTAAAGTGGTTTGTCTTCTCTTTTTGTTGTTTGTTTTGTTTTGTATTTAGGGGAAAAGGAAAGGTATAAGGATATAGCTAGAGGGACAGAGGGATGTTTGTTAAACAAGAAAGAGGAATTTAAATATGTTGCCACCGTGAAGAGAAAGATTCTTTAGAGAAAAAGGGATGAACAACTGCAGAGCAGGAATGATTGATTGTAAAAGTTCTCCAGGATACCATGAGACTCCAATTACCAGGGGATTAGCCTTGGATAGGAAAAGGCTTCCATTATTCTCAAGATCTCAGAGCAGAAAAGAGGGCTGAGCAGAGAGATATATGTTTTTAGTGGCAGCGGGTCCAGTCAACAGAGTGCCCCCTCGATGGTTTCAGGATTTTCTCAGTAGGTTACAGGCACTGTAATCTGCAAGTAGTAAAGAGGAGATATAAGTGTTTTTAGGAGAGTCCAGGGCAGTTACACGAAACCAATATAATTAAGAAATAATTCTTTGATCAGTAATTGTAATAAATTAAAGCAACAGTGTCTTAGAGTTTTTTGGGTTTTTTTTGAGCATTCACATTATTCTTGAAAAATCATTTCTCTTCTTCCTTTGTAATAAAAATAAAACATTAATAAAATTGCAATGCTTTGCTAGTGGTTTTAAGAAGTGAATTATACATTAAAAGGATCATACACCATGATCAAGTGGGATTTATCCCAGGGATGCAAGGATTCTTCAATATATGCAAATCAATCAATGTGATACACCATATTAACAAATTGAAAAATAAAAACCATATGATCACCTCAATAGATGCAGAAAAAGCTTCTGACAAAATTCAACACCCATTTGTGATAAAAACTCTCCAGAAAGTGGGCATAGAGGGAACCTACCTCAACACAATAAAGGCCATATATGACAAACCCACAGCAAACATAATTCTCAATGGTGAAAAACTGAAAGCATTTCCTCTAAGATCAGGAACAAGACAAGGATGTCCGCTCTCACCACTATCATTCAACATAGTTTTGGAAGTCCTAGTCATGGCAATCAGAGAAGAAAAAGGAATACAAATTGGAAAAGAAGAAGTAAAACTGTCACTGTTTGCAGATGACATGATTCTATACATAGACAATCCTAAAAATGCCACCAGACTACTAGAGCTAATCAATGAATTTGGTAAAGTAGCAGGATACAAAATTAATGCACAGAAATCTCTTGCATTCCTATACACTAAGGATGAAAAATCTGAAAGAGAAATTAAGGAAACATTCCCATTTACCATTGCAACAAAAAGAATAAAATACCTAGGAATAAACCTACCTAGGGAGAAAAAAGACCTGTATGCAGAAAACTATAAGACACTGATGAAAGAAATTAAAGATGATACCAACAGATGGAGAGATATACCATGTTCTTGGATTGGAAGAATCAATATTGTGAAAATGACTATACTACCCAAAACAATCTACAGATTCAATGCAATCCCTATCAAATTACCAATGGCATTTTTTACGGAACTAGAACAAAAAATCTTAAAATTTGTATAGAGACACAAAAGACCCTGAATAGCCAAAGCAGTCTTGAGGGAAAAAAACGGAGCTGGAGGAATCAGACTCCCTGACTTCAGACTATACTATAAAGCTACAGTAATCACGACAATATGGTACTGGCACAAAGACAGAAACATAGATCAATGGCACAAGATAGAAAGCCCAGAGATAAACCCACGCACCTATGGTCAACTAATCTATGACAAAGGAGGCAAGGATATACAACGGAGCAAAGACAGTCTCTTCCATAAGTGGTGCTGGGAAAACTGGACAGCTACATGTAAAAGAATGAAATTAGAACACTCCCTAACACCATACACACAAAAAAAACTCAAAATGGATTCAAGACCTAAATGTAAGACCGGACACTGTAAAACTCTTAGAGGAAAACATAGGAAGAACACTCTTTGACATAAATCACAGCAAGATCTTTTTGACCCACCTCCTAGAGTAATGGAAATTAAAAAAATAAATAAACAAATGGGACCTAATGAAACTTCAAAGCTTTTGCACAGCAAAGGAAACCATAAACAAGACGAAAAGACAACCCTCGGAATGGGAGAAAATATTTGCAAACGAATCAACGGAGGAAGGATTACTATCCAAAATATATAAACAGCTCATGCAGCTCAATATTAAAGAAACAAACAACCCAATCCAAAAATGGGCAGAAGACCTAAATAGACATTTCTCCAAAGAAGACATACAGATGGCCAAGAAGCACATGAAAAGCTGCTCAACATCACTAATTATTAGAGAAATGCAAATCAAAAGTACAATGAGGTATCACCTGACACTAGTTAGAATGGGCGTCATCAGAAAATCTATAAACAACAAATGCTGGAGAGGGTGTGGAGAAAAGGGAACCTTCTTGCACTGTTGGTGGGCATGTAAATTGATACAGCCACTATGGAGAACAGTATGGAGGTTCCTTAAAAAACTAAAAATAGAACTACCATATGACCCAGCAACCCCACTACTGAGCACATACCCTGAGAAAACCATAATTCAAAAAGACACGTGCACCCCAATGTTCACTGCAGCACTATTTACAATAGCCAGGTCAAGGAAGCAACCTAAATGCCCATCGACAGATGAATGAATAAAGAAGATGTGGTACATATATACAATGGAATATTACTCAGCCATAAAAAGGAAGGAAATTGAGTCATTTGTTGAGACGTGGATGGATCTAGAGACTGTCATACAGAGTGAAGTAAGTCAGAAAGAGAAAAACAAATATCGTATATTAACGCATGTATGTGGAACCTAGAAAAATGGTACAGATGAACCGGCTTGCAGTTCAGAAGTTGAGACACAGATATAGAGAACAAATGTATGGACACCAAGGGGGGAAAGCGGCAGGGGGGTGGGGATGGTGGTGTGCTGAATTGGGCGATTGGGATTGCCATGTATACACTGATGTGTATAAAATTGATGACTAATAAGAACGTGCTGTATAAAAAAATAAATAAAATTAAATTTAAAAACTTAAAAAAAAAGAAGTGAGTTATAGCTCTTCCATCTTCCAGGTATTTTCAGCCAATTTCTGCAATTTATTTTGTAAGAGAACAAAAAAAGCCATATTTTCAACTACACAATCAGAAAAGAAAAATCACTGACTAATAACATTTCTCTATTTCAGTAAGTGCTAGGCTGCATCATTACTTATTTGTAATAAATGTCATAGTATTCCCCTTTTTCACCCCCTCCTCATTTTCCTCCTTGCTGTTACAAACCAAGTGTGGATGTGCTTTTCTATCCTAGAGGAGAGAAGTCTAGCCCTATTCTCAGGAACTGGAGAGACACAGCCTGTTCTGCAAGTATCTGAGAGGCAGAACCAAGATATGGGAGCTCAGAGACAGGGAAGGAGGGAGGGGGCGTGTTACCATCACAACAACCAGTCTTATGAGTAAGCCCCAGGAGAGGAGTGAATGGAATAAAAATGTGACCCAAAACATGTAAGACAGCAGAAGCTTGGTTAGAAAGCCCTTTGACTAAAAAAGAAAAGGAAGTGCTGATGCTATGCAATAGCACAGAGGTGAATTCCGCTATTGTCCTATGTCCTGGCTCTGCTTGAAAACAATTCTATATGCATCTCCAAACTATTCTGTCAGCAGGATTAAGTACATCAGGCAAGTACTAAGATGTGCCAGACACGGTGCCATGCTTGGTACAATTGCTCTGTTTGCAACCATGGGTTATAATTGAACACTCACCCTGAAATGAAGTGAGGTGGAGAAGACCTAGAGGCAGGCTAGAAACAGGAAATTCTTGTGTGTTACTCCAGAAGGTAATAGAGCACCTATTTGTATTATTACTCTTTCCACTTCACACACCAAAAATGGAATCACTGGATGATTCTGGAAAAGAGCCAAGTGATCCTTGCCCTAAGGCCACCACAATTTGGTTCAAGGCTTCTTCAAGTAACTTGGCCTCTTTAGAGCTCAGACTTTCTTAAAAGGGGAAATTAAACTAGATCTATGATTTGCTGAGGTCCAGACACATTCAAGAATCTAATGAAAGTGAGGGATCCCACCCCTGAAGTATGAACTAGTGTATAGACCCATAGATTTCAGATACTTCATGAGCCCCTGCAGTCCAGCTATGGACCTTATTGTGGGTTGAATTGTGTCTCCTAAAAAGACATGTTTAAGTCCGAACCCCATGTATTTGTGAATGTAACCTTGTTTGGAAATTAGGTCTTTGCAGATGTAATCATGTTAAGATAATGTCATACTAGAATGGGAGAGAAGTGGTTTGTCCTAAATCCAATCTGTTGGAGTCCTTATAAGAAGAGAAGAGGCACAGATATACCATGTGATGATGGAGGTGGAGATTGGAGTGAGATATCTACAAGCTAAGGAATGCCAAGTATTGCTACAAACCACCAGAAGCTGCAAGAGGCAAGGAAGGATCCTCCCCTAGAGACTTCAGAGAGAACATACCCTGCTGACACCTTATTTCAGACTTACAGCCTCCAGAACTGTGAGAGAATAAATTTCTTTTGCTTTAAGCTTCCCAGTTTGTGGTATTTTGTTACGAAGCCCTTGGAACTAATACGGACCCCGCGATGTGAATCCCCACACAAGGTGACTTAGTTCTCTGTCTCTCACACTCACACACATTCCGTCAGCAAATCTTTGTGGCTTTACCTGCAGATTATATCCAGAGTCTGACCATTTCACTACCTCCCACTCTAGTTTGCTAGTCCAAGCCTCTGTCAATCACCTCTTGCTTAGATATCACAATATTTCTCTACCTTAGTCAGTGCTAGGCTGCACCATTTCTTATTGCTAATAAATGTCATGTTCCCCTTTTTTGCCCACCTCTTCATTTTCTTGGTTCCCTGTTACAAATCAATGTAGACATGTTTTCCTGCCCTTGGCACTCACATCTCTTTCTTCTCAACTAGAGAGTGGTAAACTAGGGCACATGGACCCTGCCCCAACTAGAGGTTCTAGTTAAGGAGATTTTCCAGGGGAACTCTGTGATCCACTTGACTTTTATCTGCCGTCCCAGCCAGCGTGAAGGCTCTTAAGAGGTTACACAGAAGCTGCTTCCTGGAAATCCCTGTGTTTACAAATAAACTTTTTGTTTTTTAATTAATTTACTTATTTATTTATGGCTACTTTGGGTCTTCATTGCTGCGCGCGGGCTTTCTCTAGTTGCGGCGAACGGCGGCTACTCTTCGTTGCGGTGTGCAGGCTTCTCACTGCGGTGGCTTCTCTTGTTGTGGAGCACGGGCTCTAGGTGCGCGGGCTTCAGTAGTTGTGGCTCACGGGCTCAGTAGTTGTGGCACATGGGCTTAGTTGCTCCGCGGCATGTGGGATGTTCCCGGACCAGGGTTTGAACCCGTGTCCCCTGCATTGGCAGGAGGATTCTTAACCACTGCACCACCTCCGGGAAGTCCCTAAACTTTGTTTTTAAATAAAGTGTTATTGGAACACAGCCATGTCGATTCATTGATGTGTTGTCCATGGCTGCTTTCATGCTACAACAGCAAAGCTGAGTAGCTGCAACAGAGACTGGACGGCTCACAAAGCCTAAATTATTTACTATCTGGCCCTTCATAGAAAACATTTGCTCCCTGTTCCAGGCTATCTAGCACTCTGAAATGCTCTGTCCAAAAGTCTTGGAGTCCCCTTCAAGGGGCTGCACGAGCTTCTGCAACTTCAGGTTCATCCTCTCAAGGACAGATTGAACCTCAGGTGAGTACACTCCCGTGCTTGGGAGGGGTGGTCAAGGATTGGTGATTTGCTGGGGTGTGGATTATTTGGGGGCATGCAAACTTCTATATTCATACAAGCAGGCATAAGTTACCCACACTGGAGGATGGAGTGAGGGCTGGGAAGAGAATGGCTTCCCTACACTGCCATGTTCCATGAAGAAAATTAAGGAGCCCATGAATTCTAAATTGGAACTTTATCTTCTTGACTGTTATGAAGACAAATTTGTCAAGGTTGGGGGAGATAACACAGTTTATTTAATATATTTTAGCATGATGTATAACTTTAAATATATAGACATGTGGGACGTGGACCTCTTTTTGACTTGTGTGCTGGTCCTGCAAGTGTTAATGGTACTACATTAGGGAAAGATGCTGATAGACTTGAAGTTCCACTTTCTGTAGGTTAAACTGGAAGTTTCATTCAGTAACACATATAGACATATATACTCATGCACAGGTATTTTATAGTAACAATGAACTGGCCAGCTCTGGGCTGAGGAAAGTGAAACCCCACTATTTCACATAAGTTCAGGAATCATGCTACTTGCCTTACCAAAAAAAAAAGTGTTTGTGATTCATGGTTACAGATAATGATATCTGGCAAAGTTGGAAGATGTTTGATCCCAGAATGAGGGTCTGTTTATCTATAGATGTTCTGTAATTCAACTGGTATGGATAAAGCCTAGGAAAAAGATGGTTTTAACTAATCTTCAAGTTAACTTCTTGCTTTGTTGAAACCAGTGGCCCTTCAGTAGCCCGTCAGAACTTGCCAGATGGTCTCCCAATTCTTGGTACAATAAAATCAATAAAATCAGCAATAAGCTATGAATAAAGTCTGAAGATACTTCATTTAAAATTTATTCTTTTTTTCACTCTGTTTCTCAGCTAGTCACCAGGTAAAGTTAGATATAAATCATTGTGATTATTATGCATATACAAAACAAAAACGTAGACTTTGCCAGTGGCTACCCTTACAAGTCGCTCTGGTGAAATATTCCTGACATTTGCTATGACAAGAGTCACTCTGGCTTTTTCAGCCATAGACTCTCACAACATTCATCCAACAGATTTTCAACAATGATGAGATCCAAGCTGTGCACAAAAATAGAATTGCTAATTATGTAGCAGTGGGGACATATCACTGAATGACGTAGATGTACTCCATGCTGGCATGAAGTGTACAGCTAAGTGGGTAACCCAGAAATCAAACAAACATTAGTATAAAGAATACCTATTTGAATTTTTCTTACATGCTAGGAAGAACAGTGAAGGGGCTGCAAAGCAATTAGAAGAGGTGAACCAGCCTCAGCTGGCAGGGAGGGAGGAGATCACAGGAGGCTTCTTTGAGGAAATGACATTTCAACTGAGCCCAGTAGGATGCATAAAGGTTAGCAGAGCAAAGACAGAGCATTTGCCATGGCCCTGAAGCAAGGGAGAGCTTTGATAACCTGTAGGAAGACCAGTGTGGCTGGAGTGAGGTGGGCAAGGTAGAAATGGTGTTAGACTAGACTGAAGAGGCCTGCAGGTGTCAGATCAAAGACAGTCCTCTACACAGAGTTGGCACACTTCTTCTGTAAAGGGCCAGCTGGTTAGCATTTTAGGCTTTGTAGAACAAGTAGCAAAATCAAGGACACGATGCAGGTACTTGGTATCAAGAAGGAAAAGGAATTCTCACATTTTTATTGACAAAAATAAAAATACAATAATAATAATAGGGTACAATTTTTACTAATCAGAAGAATGAAATTCTTTTGGGGGAGGATGTCATTTGGCATAGGGCTTCAGAGTTAGTGTTTCCTATGATTGAAATTGATTAGCTTTTATGCGTTTCATCTCTGGGAACATCTTTTCACACATATGGGTACTACCAAACACTGATATAAATCCATGAGCATATGATTTCACTTGAGTGTGTCTGTCACTTGGAATCAGGCATTGATAGAATTCTATTAGATTCTTCTCTTGATATTTGCCTTTTAGCATGCCATTATGTTGCAGATTAATCAGTTCCAACTGAAAGTTATGTGGAGCCTTCTCAATTGCACGGTTAAATGGATTTTGAAATACACAATTTCCTTTGCACATGCATTGAGGTCTGAACAGCACTTCTGGAATTGTAGATAGACCTGCTGAAAGGTCATTTGCTTTATTATATTAAATGATGCTGGATGATCTTTCTTATCAAGCTGTAAGGGGATAAAGATCTAAGATTCTAGGCCACAATTAATTGGTAGTTTTGTTATCTTACGTGATATGCAATGTTGTCTATTTATAAAATGTTTACCTTATTCCCTCAGTAGAAACCAAAGTTTTGGCTTTCCACAATCCAATTTATATGGCGTATTTGGTTTCAGTTAAGATTTTTGTATATATATTTACCAGTCCTGAAGACTGGTAAAATGATCAGGAAACATAGGATCAACAATTCAGTTGTGGAAGATCTGAACAGAAAATATGTAATCTCCTAGATCCACTTCTTTCTTTGCTATTCTTAGAGAGTGTCTCACCATAGGTGAGTTCTTAGTACAGATTATCTTTTACCCAAAATTCTGTTTCAAGAACCTCAGAGGAACTTTCCACCAAATTATTCAAAATGCTTAGGTTGCAATAAAGACAGCAAGCAAGTGTTCATTATAACAGTCTCACAGAACACAATCCTACAGACCATAATGAAGAAGAGAATTTAATGAGTTTTTTTTCAGTCTGCTGAGAAATCATCCCACATACTGACATGACTGGGTGGAGAGATTTACAGTGATTCTGCTTCTCACTGTGCCAAATCCCGCTCCCTTCAAAGACAAGAAAAACCAACAACTACAACAGCATTGGCGGATGGACTTAAGAGCTGAATGCTAGAGAGTGATCCTTAATAAATACATACCTGTTTTCATTTTCTAATGCTGTTTAACAAATTACCATAAACTCAGAGCTGTAAAACAATACACAGTTCTGTAGAAAATCCTAGCATGGTGTGACTGGGTTCTCTGCTTGAAGCTGAAACTGATGGGGTGAGTTCTCATCTGGAGGTTCTGGGGGAAAATCTGCTTCCAAGCCCACTCTTGTTGGCAGAAATCAAGGACTGCAGGTTGAGGGACTGAGGTCCCCACTTCCTTGCTGGCCACTCCCCTCAGTTCATAGAGGCTGCCACGTTCCTCAACAGGTGACACCCAGTCCAGCCCATCCAGATAATCATTGATTGTGCCATAAAACAACCTAAGCAAAGGAAAAAAAATCATCAGAGTCATAATCCTGGAGATTTTGAAGGGTGTGTACACAGTGGGAGGGAGAATTTGGAGGGAGGGCCATCTTAGAATTCTGCCCATCACAACATCCAGTGAGATTCCAAGAGAAAAACCGAAGTTCAGTACATATATATGTATGCAGACACCAGGGTACAATTCTTTTTCCCTTTTGACTTTTTAGATTTCGTTTCTGAATCTCAAAAGGTAATCTTCGTACTAGAAATGGTTTTGCAGTACAAGATTTGTAGCTGAGTACTCTGATGATTCCATAAATAAAAACGATAAAATATCAGAGGGCAGAAGAGCTTTGTGGACATGAGAGCTCAAATAATAATTTCATTTCTAAAGCAAACATCACTCTTCTGTCAACCAAAAATTTCCTTCTCACCTAAACATTTTCCATTCAAAGATTATAGTAGTTGAGAACATTTAGCTACAAGTATACAAGGGTAAACAGTTGCGAGTGTAATAATCAAAATATCCAAATATTCATAAACTCATCTAAGCCTGATTTTTTTCAGGAGAATAAATATTTTTGGAGTCATAAAATGTATTCTATTATGGGGAATGCTGTGTATTGTATAAAAAGAATCTATTACTTCCCACAAAATACAAACTTTTAACAGAGAGAAAATTAAAGGTAAGTGATTTTTAAATTACTGGTATCTAACAATTTAGACAGACAATACACTTATACATGTACCTTCATTTTCAAGTCTGAATTCAAGGATCAGCCGGTGCACAAAGGATCTTCTTATTCATGTACCACTGAAATTCTTATATCTCCTTTCTAAACTATGTGTCAGAAGAAATCAAAGTTATTTAATTTTACATTTCAACTGGCTCATATTTGATATTCAATGTCAAAAATATTGTATTAATTTATTATTTCAGGACTTAGACTGTACCCAACACACTTCAGGTGTTCAAAGGTAGTTTTGTAGCTGAACAGAATTGAAGAGATTTTTTTAAATGGTAATCTACTATAAGACCACTAAGAAAATTTTGAAACATTATAATAGGAAATATATCCATATACATTTTTTAATCAATGGAATCAGTCAAAATGCTTCTTCATATAAAATACTGTACAGAAGTTTTGCTATGCTTATTCAGATTCTCTGGGGAAAAGGTTAAGAAATCTGGAAACATAAACATTCAAATCAGAAAGAATTTATTTATAGAAAAAGAAAAAATCAATTAAAAGCAAAGAAACTGTATAAATCAATTCAAGGCTATATGGATTGGCTGTAAGGTTGTTTTGCTTTCAGTGTGAAGTTTAAAAACAAGACATTGTCTCAGCTGCCATGGAAAAGTCAGCTTTTCTGTGCTGACATTTGTTTGCAATCTATTTGTTTTTCTGATTGACATACTCTCTGCTAATATAAGGGAAGTCTAAAAAATTAGCTTTTTGGAATGAGAAAGAAAACTATTATTAGACTTCTTTAAATTGACTAGGAATAAGTTATTCTTTTTTTCTTCTCCAGAAATAAAACCTATCCCAACCAACTGACTGCCAATTCCTCAGCTTCTAATCTGTTCCAGTTATCCACTGCTGCATAAAATGTCATCCCAAAATTTAGCCGTTTAAGAAATTAACACTTTCATTAAGTTTATGCATTCTGTGGTTCGGTAATCCAGACAGCATTTGATGACAGTGACTTATCTCTATTCCATTGTCTGGGAACTCCGCTGGGAAGACAAAAATGACAGGGGTTGACTCAACCAACTAAGGGATAGAATCATTTGGAAACTTCTACACTCATTTATCTTGTTCCTGGGCTGGAATGATGCGAAGGCTGGTGTCAGCTGAACTGTCTACACGTGGTCTCTCCATGTGACTTAGGCATCTTTCGTAGTGTGGCAGCCTCCGAGTAGTTGGTTTCTTATATGGCAGCACAGGGCTCAAAGAGACAGCACTCTAGCAAACAAGGCAAAAGTTATATAACCTAACCTCCAAAGTAACATAGCATCATTGCCTCTATACTTTATTGGTCAAAGTAGTCATAAGACCACTCTCCAATGTCAAGAGGAGGAGATAACTGAACCCATATCACAATGGGATGAGTGTCAAGGAAATTTTTGCCATGTTTTAAAACCAACTCACTGTTCACCATTATTTTCCTATTAATTTGCCATTGCCATGATTGTGAAAACAAGTGCAAAGAATGACAGAGGTCTATGTTTATCAACAATACAGCAAACACTTTACTGTTTTGAAGTTCCCAGAAGCCTGGCTAGGTCTTGAACCCACACAATCTGTTTGATTGCTTTGACTAAGTGATTCACCTGAACTGAAAACGATACAACAACTAACATCAAAATAAGTTAGTATGTGATAATGGATGGGAGAGCTCTTAGCATATAATAGGGAGATTAAAAGCAAATATTACCTAAAAGAAAAAATAGTAGGCATTCAACAAATATTTGTTGAAATAAGATTCATATGTCAGTATTTTGTCAGCTGTATTTGAACTTCTTTTAAGAATGACCCTGGATCAGATGACAACTAACTACATTGTGACCTTCATCCTGCCAGTTCTGCATTTTCAGAACCCTTGCATGGCATGAAACCAATAGAAAGTGAGCTAGGTTTATACTAAGATATAGATCCTAGTCTGCTTCCATTTATTATGTGACCATGGTCATGTCATTTACCTCCTTGGGCCTCGGTTTTCTTAACTATAAACTAAAATAGTTGAATCTTGAAAACCTATGAAATTCCTTCTAATACTGAAAGTTTGTATTAAAGTATTTTTGTCTCTCTTTTATTGACTGGTTGTTATATAATTTTTATTGACTTGTTGTTATATAACTTTATGTATGGAAACCTGGTAAATCAAAGCCATATTTTTGAAATGGGTTCACCAATAGAAATGATAGTAGATAAAAATGGTTCCCAAGCTACCCCACTCAACCCAGTTGTATAGTATTACATTTCAGCCATGTTACGTGTATAATGGTTTATTTTGGTTCTTCTTTTTGGGGTAAAGAGTGAAGGGGCGTTGGTGGACTAAATTGGAAACCTACTCACCATTAACAATATGTGTCTTTGAGTGACTGTGCTCCAAGACAAAACTTAGGACACATAAAACATACAACCCTACTTCCCAATCCCCAGCCATATTTGCATCAAGATCAAGATGTGGTTGTATGCCCTTGGATTTTGGTTAAAATTTGAGTAAGGCAAAAGCACTGAAAATGACCCTCAATCCAAACACTCAGATTTCACACAATTTAAGACACCCCTAAGCTCAAAGTCGTGTGGGAGGAATGGCTAACACGGGCACTGTACCACCACCTCCCACTTGCACCATCTTAAACTGCAAACTGGATAAATCCAAATGCCCACTTTAACGTCTTCAACAGAAAATTTCGGCATGTATTTCTGGTAGTCCTTAAAACTGCCCCTTACAGAGGCAAATTTTGCCAAAACCATGAGAAACCCTAAAGAAATAATCTAACTATCCAGTAAAAATCACAGTCATGTTATTCTAGGTAAACATACCCCCTAATTGTGCCCACTTCAATAGCAAATCATGAAGTACCACTTTAATTGAATTAAAAGCATTTTGTTATCACAATGTAGAATAACATGTCAATATCTGACCCTTTCATCTAGTAGGAATTTCATGTAACAGTGTTAACATTATAGTGAAATGAAAACCACAGTTGCATACTTAGCGTGTAGGTAATGCCATATTAGTGAACAGGTGAGACAGAGACAATTTTCTTTCTACCAACTTTTGAGCTTCCTCTCAAGTTCGTCTCAAGCTTCCTCTCAACTCAGTGAATTGCCATTGCAATGTGCCTACCCATTAGGAACTATAGTCCCCAACTGCTACCCTGTCCCCACCTTGCACTCAGGTAGCCATGCTCATGTTGCATATTCCAAGTCCCATCTAAGGAATATGAACCCAAGCGCTATGTGTCACTCTTGGGCAAAAGTATTTGAGAAGAATTTTTGCCTTCTCTGTCCTCTCTTTCCCTTGATGCCAGGTGAATGCAGAGGTCTCCGAGGCTGTAGGAGGTGACTGGGCCACAGATTAGATAAATCTGGGTCACAGACTCACTGCAGGTAGACAAACTGACCAGGATCAGCTACACTGATTTGTTACACAATGAGAAATCAACTTTGTCCCTGAAATCACAGGGGTTATCTGTTACAGCAGCTGGTGTTACCTTAACTAATAGATTTTTTAAATGAACACGATTGCCTTATTTCAATTTCCTTACCAGTGATGCAGAGACAATAAAATCCACCTTGGAGTAATGTTGTGAGAATAAACGAGATAATATATATAAGCAGGCAGCCCAGTTCCTAGCATACTATAGGTACTCAGTAAAAAATAGTTCCAATGCCACCTGTGTCCTTAATTTTCCACCACTCTTTCCCATCTAGTTTAATAGAAATCCTTCAAAAATAATTACAATTAATTTTGTGAAAAAATAGTGTTTAACTGCTATGATCCCTTGCTTTTCTCACATTAGGGAGAAATGTTAGTTTAATATAGCAGACCACCACCTGCTCATCCTACACACACACATATATACAAACAACATCAGCATAAAACCTGCCTTTTCCGATAATGGTGTTTTCAGCTGCCAAAGGTTTGAACTGAAAATAAGAGTGAAAGTTTAGAAAAAGAAATAATAGAATGCTCACACCTACTAACTCTCTTATTATTAGTTTCCCTCTCATTATTGTCACTCCAAGGTATTTCTGCCTAGGGCTTAACACTAAAACACACTCACCCATGCAAAAAAAAAAAAAAAACCACGAAATAAAATTTCACAACACAACCACCAACTAAAGATTGTTTCCTTCTTGGTCTTGATTGCTGTAACTACACCCATCTGTCTCAGTAGCTTCAATCAAGATAACTAGTTTTGCGAGAAAATTGTTAAAATATAAATTCTTAAGCTATTTTGAGAGGCTGTATGCCCAAGCAGAATACTTCTAAATTTTAAATTTATGCTAATCAAAAATTTATCTTGCAACATATAACTATTATGGTACACAGAATTCGGTTTTTCAGTTGTTTTTAGTCAGTCCATTTTGAACCCAGACAATAAAACCCATAGACCAGTAGTAAAACCAGGCATTGTCTTGTCAGTCCTTTGCTCAGTTTACACCAGGCCTGGAAGTCAATTGTCCCCTGCAAGGGTGGCTCATCCCCATAGGCATGATGGGTTTGGCAATTGTGATTGATCAAGGCCCAAACACATCTGGTTAGTCAAGCTAAAAAGGGAAGATACTATGTAAATTACACACAGAGCTGATCCTTATAAGGTATTTTAATTATGTACTATTTTCAATTTGACTATAGTATATATTAAGTAATTTAGAAAATAAAAAGAAGAAAAATAAAATTTCCCACTCCAATGTCACTACTGCTAGTCTGTTGGAAATTTTTCTCACTATGTCCATGTTCGTAAATGTAGTGTATATGCAATTTTACACTGTGATATATACTTTAAAGTCACAATTAGGTGCTCTCCAAAGATCACCTTAGCAGATGGTTTACAATTATTCTAAGAGTAAGAAATTTCCTTTCCAGAGTCACTTTGTGTGCCACCAGCAGAACTGGTATTACAGAACTCATGCTGTGTGGTTGAGGGTTTTCCTTTTTTCGAAAAACCCTGTGATAGAAATGTTATATCTTCTGGCTTGGCATCATGCTGGGTGAGGTCAATTTCTCAGGCCTTTCTCCCCATGGAAAACTACCAGATACCATCCCCTACGGATTCACCTGAAAAATACATGTTTATATTCTCTCTCCAGACATCTTCAAAATAATTGTGTATGAAAAAATACTTTCCAGAACAATTCTTCTTGTTTTTCAAGTTCTACCCTAGTAAACAAAAGAAAATGATGTTCCTAACAGTAATAAATGCCCAGAGAAGGAGAAACATCCTCTGTGTGCAAAAATTTCAAACAATGGTAGGTAGCATTTTAAAGCAAAAGAAACTGAACTCTAACAAGTAGAAACTTAGGAACATTCTGCGTCACATAGAAATCCATTTAAAACTAGGGATATTGATTGGAAACCACTAAAAATCTGAAAAAGAAAACAATATTAAAACCAAATATTACATGATTGCATTGTACAAGATTACTGAAATAATTATGGATAATCACTTAGGTACAAAAGATTTAAAAAATTAAAGAACCCACATGTATTAGCTTCCTGGGGCTGCCATAACAAAGTATCGTAGTTTGTTTTAAAAACAGAAATTAGGCTCATAGTTTTGGAGGTTAGAAATCTGAAATCAATATGTTGGCAGAATTGGTTCCTTCTGATGGCTGTGGGGGAATAATTTCTTCCAAACCTTTCCTCCAAAATGCTATTATCCTAAGGTGTTCCTTGGCTTGTAGATGGTATTATCCCTGTCATCACATCACCTTCTCTCTATGCGTGTCTGTCTCTGTGTTCAAATTCCCCCTTTTTATAAGGACACAGTCATATTGAATCAAGGCCCACTTTAATGACTTCATCTTAACTTAATTATCTACAAAAAGACCCTGTTTCCAAATAAGGTCACATTTATAGGTACTGGAATTTAACCATTTTCACTTTGATAATCAGTAAAGAAAAAAAGGGGAATCAATACCCATGGCATCGCAATACCTGTTTTAAAGAATTATATCATAGAACTAGCACATTGTCTGCATCAGTCTATGTAATAACCCAAACCACAAGCCCTAAAAGGAGCTTACAGAGCAATAACCTAAGACACTTTATGCTACTTTTTACCTGTTAGTTACATCACCTAGAGGACACGTTTGTTGACAAGTTATTAATTCAGAAAAGCACATGTATAACCTATCATAAAAGTTTTCTTCTTTTATATAGCAAGCTGAATTTTAAAATTTTTTTTGTGGACAAACTGTCAGCAGTTCCTACATATAGCTTTTGAAAATTCAAGGTCTGTCTACTGTCTTTATCACAGCAATTATTTTACTAATACAAAGAAATGAATTGTCAACTGGTTTTACTTCTACTTATGGATCTGGATGAACAGCGTTATTCTAAAAAGGGATTTTGACTTTGGTTTAGGAAACACAATATTGAAATGGGGCAGTCAGTTTCATTGGTGCTCAACAGTACTTAAACAACATCTATTATTACTCTCTTAGTTTATAGGCCAGCTGAATTCTCCATTAGAGCTTGACCCAGAACTGGAACACCAGGGTCAGGCAGAGTACTGAGATCTCTGCTCTATGGGATCCTGAGAATACACTTCAGTGGGGAGCAATGAATTACTGTTTGCTTTTGTTGCACGTTGTGCCTAAAATCTAGAACTTAGTACAGCTCTCCTAATTTGTGTCAGTAAAGACTGCCAAACCCCAGACAAAGTGGTACTTTATGTTTTGCTATTATAAAGGTTATTTTATAAAAGGACCTGTCTGAATAAACTTGCATCCTTCAGAGCTGCAATTTTCTCAACTTTTCATAAGCTGGAAATCGTCAGAGAAAAGTCATGAATCATTTCTTCTGGAGGTGTTTAGAAATTCTATTATTTGTGTGCGTGTGTGTGTGTGTGTGTGTGTGTGTGTATTTTGCTATTGCTGTTATTACAGAGGCACAGGCACATGCCCATGTACACATATACAGCAAAGAAGAATTGAAAAGGATGGGATGGGAGGGAAGGGCAAGAATGGCAGGCAAAATTCTGAGAAAGAGGCCAGACTTCCAGGACTGGCGGATTTGCCGATATAATCTCCTCTCCCTGAGTGAAGGCAGAATCCATGAATATGTTGGGATATCACCTCCATGATTAAGTTACCATACAGGACAAAAGTGAAAAAAAATTAGCAGATATAATAAAGGTCCCTTATCAGTTGACTTTGAGTTCATCAAAAGGGAGATAGTCCTAGGTGGTCAGACCCATTAAGGTGAACCCTTAAAAGGGACTGGGCCTTTCCTGGAGTCAGATACTAGAAGCATAAGAGAGATTCTTCTAGCAGCCTTAAATGAGCAACTGACATGTTGGAGAGAGGGCCTGTGAGAGCTTCATGTAGGAGGGAATGGTGGCCAGCCTCTAGGAGCTGAGAATGAATCTCAACTCACAAACAGCAAAAAGAGGGAAGCCACAGTCCTACAAATGCAAGGACATGAATTCTATTGACAACATAGGAGCTCGAGAAGGACCCTGAGCCTCAGATCAGACTGAACCCCCACTGACACCTTGATTTCAGCCTGGGAGACCCTAAGCTGAAAACCCGGTTAATCTTCATCTGGCCTCCTAACCCCTGGAAACCGTGAGAAAGTAAGTATATGTTGTTGGAAGCCCCTCAGATTATAGTTCTGTTAATGCAATTCTGGACAACCAATACAGGATGTAATAGGAGGAAAGGGTCCTGGAGGAAAGGAAAGAGAAAATTTAATCAACAGATGAGGTTTACCTCCTTCTTCTACTCTGCTTTAAAATTATTCACTATATGGCAGGCGTTATACAGCCTGGTCTGGAGGAACGCACCTGAGGATCTGGAAATGGCTCAGTGGCTCACTCCTTTTGTGCCCATGGAATTTTTCACAATGACTAATGTTGCTGTGGCAACATCACGGGATTCCAAATGGTTTCTTCTAATTCACTGAAATAGTGAAATAAGGCATGCAGTGAGCAATGCTTAGGCTCAGTGAGAGCTCCAGTCACTGGCTGTGATAAATCTGTTTCCATTACTCCACCTGCTACCTGAAAACATCCCAATAAAAACTTCAAAAGACTGAATAGTTTTTACCTGTACGAAAGTACCCATTTCCCACAGAAGAAATTCAACTGTCCATATTACAGGTAGCTAACTATAATCACAGAAATTATTCTTCATTAAAGCTCTCTTAAAACTAAACTCCAGTGAAACTCTTTCAATTCTGTTAACTATCAATACAGAAACAAGTAAAAGTCATTCAGGTCTTTTGCCTTTAGCTAATTGTTTCTATTATAAAATGAGCACTTTTATTTGAAGATTTATTTAAAGCAAAACTAATAAAGTTTGGCCATATTCGAAGGTTTAGAAAAGTTAAATGGAGCTCCCAAACAAATGAGGTGTCATTTTGGAAGCTGTTTGAGCACAAGTTAACAATCGTTCAACCCTTAAAATGCCTCTAACCATCAGACTGGCAAGGAATAAAAAAGCTGGAAAATCTCTAAGAGCCTTCATGTAAGCAGGTACTACTATGTCACATACCAAATAAATCAGTAAATATTGAGGCCTGTGATGTGGGTTGCTTACCCATCAGTCACTGCCCACTCTTTTTCTGTAAACCAAATCCTGATTCCGTCCAGTGTTTTGTGACTGTGCACTTCTGGGAAAGCTGTACTTCTCCCTATCCCAGAGGGTAAATCGGCATTCAGTCTAAGCCAATGGTTCTCAATCTTTATCTCTCATCAGTTTCACCGGGAGGGCTTGTAAACACAGTTTGCTGGGCCCACCCACAGAGTTTCTGACAAGTAGGTCTGGGATGGGGCCCAAAAATGTGCATTGCCAAGAAGTCCCCAGGTGATACTAACACTACTGGCCGGGGGTTGCCAACATGAGAACCAAGCCAACCATTTCTCTCCCTAGTGAATGATTTGTTTAGATGGGGGCCAATGATACCATTCTGAGCAATAAGCTGAGAGGGGAAATCTGCTGAGGACTTTGGAAAGATTTTCATTGAGTTTTTTTAAAAGTACACCTGAAACTAATATAACATTGTAAATCAACTACACTTCAAATTTTTTAATAATAAATAAATAATACAAAACAATATGAAAAAAACAAAAATAAAAACCTGAGATATACTAGCAGATTGCCTCCCTTTTCTGCTTCTGACCTTTTTAAACTTTATCCGATTATCTTACAGGTAGACAGCCTAAAAGAACAAGCCAATGTGACAGGTTGGAAAGTTAGAAAGGACCTGGCTCATGAAGCTGGTGAGTTGCTGAGCTAACCAGCCCTGGAGCAATTTCCTTCTGAACTTGTTATTTCACGTGGTTTATTAGCTTTAAGCCAATCTTGGTTCAATATTCTGTTACTTGGGATCTAAATCTCCTTCACAGGACCATCAAAAGTTGGAACACTCTATTTGTCATTAGAGAGCTTAGATTAAATAAATAAGAAAAAAATATTATCATTAATAAAGAATTGTTTATTATACATTATTTGTGTTCTGGGTCTTATTGCCCTAGATATTGAAATAATTAGTCTCCTCTTATGAAAGCTGGACAGGTTCCAAATATTATTTTTGATAGATCATGAGAGTTGGAGGGGAGAGGGTAAGACAAAAAAATTATTAAAATGTAAAACTAAATTTTTAAATATATTTCAAAATATTAGTATTCCAGACTTAATTCTAAGCATTTGCATTATTGCATTATTGTCAATAGTGAGTAGGTTAAAATGAGTTAACTGATTGAAATTAAGTGGTTGAATAGTTGGCTTGTAAAAGGGTTTCTGTTGTCATTTCACTTTTCTTTTCTAGGTCAAGTCTCTGTTTTATTCAGATATAGGTGAGTCAAAGGCTTCAGGCAGCCTATTTTGCAGGAGAATATTTAGCATCTGAGTGTCTCCCTATCTTACCTGTTCCTGCAGATGGAACATCACCCTTTATGTCAAAATGGGGCTCTTCTCTGGGCTTTCAAATCCAGGTTGGGGCTGGCATCCTAGTTAAGCATTCTTTAGGCTGTAAAATGGACAACGAAATATTTGGCTTTGTACACTTTGGTGAGGACATCATATTGGGGACTCCAGCTCCTCTCCCTGGAGAAACCCATGTGGTGTCATGGGTGAGTTCTGCAGGATCCAAGGACATCTTGGTCAACCCCTCTGGTGGAGTCTTTCCCATCCAAGGAACTCCTTTCCGGAAGTAACAGCAAACACCACATCTTTCACTAAGCTGTAAATGGGCTTATCTTTGTCCTCCCTGCCATGGGCAGGGCGCGGCGACTGCTTGGTCAGGACCACAAACAGCTCCCCAGCCGGCGTTAGAATCAGAGCCTGCGCCAGCACCAGGGCCAGCGCCTGGACTGCGACCTGTGGGGCCGGCAGCGCTGCCAGCTCCTGGGATTGAGACCTGCCATGGTGAGTCCACAGAGCCAGGCGACATGTGGCCTGGGCAGTGGAGTCCAACGTTCCCACCTGAGGTCCCGGAACCCATCCCCACACACCTGTCACTTTGTCATTTTGCTTGAGCCTACTATGATAAAGCCTACATTGGCAATCCCAAGGCCTAAATATTTGCAGCTGAAAGTCCACTGGCAGATCAGTTTATTACTTTAATTCGGTCAGAAAAGATCAAACCCCACCTATGAGAAGGAACTTACAAAGTTCATCATGAATCCTCCACTATGCGAAGGACAATGGAAACTTCAACTTGAGTTCTGTCTCGGGTAATTCAGTTACTGCAATGCTACAAGGAACTCATTAGGGAGCAGCTGGAGGATTCCCTAGAAGGCCTTGACATACTAGACATACTAATTACTGTCCATACTTTTAAAGAAAGGGGCTTTTAACATCAAAAATGATGCAAATACACCTGTCTAAAGAGACGGATGGAGGAGTTGATCTGATATACATTTAAATCAAGTTCCATCATTTTTTTTTTAAAGAAGATGTTGGGGGTATGAGTTTATTTATTTATTTTTGCTATGTTGCATCTTCATTTCTGTGCGAGGGCTTTCCCTAGTTGTGGCAAGCGGGGGCCACTCTTCATCGCGGTGTGCGGGCCTCTCACTGTTGTGGCCTCTCTTGTTGCGGAGCACAGGCTCCAGACGCGCAGGCTCAGTAGTTGTGGCTCACAGGCTTAGTTGCTCCATGGCATGTGGGATCCTCCCAGACCAGGGCTCGAACCCGTGTCCCCTGCATTAGCAGGCAGATTCTCAATCACTGCACCACCAGGGAAAATCCAAGTTCCATCATTTTAAGAAAACAATTTACTGTGAAGTTTTCTCCTAGACGAACTCCCTTTTGATCTCTGTCTATCATTGCTTCTTTATTTTCTAGTGCAGTTTATTTTCATAGAATTCCCTTTGCCATACACAGAAGTACTGTACACAGTTATAAAGTACAGTGAAACTAGAAAAAAAGAATAGTCATTTGAAACAGGAGATCAGTGGTTTTCCAACTGATGCTCTACAGAAGAGCTTAAGGCTTTCCCCAAAAAATAAAGTATTTTTCACCAAAAATGACTGTTTGAACTGCCTGAAAAGCCTACTCAGTGAGCCTACCATATTCATATATTAGGAACACGAATAATGTTTCATTGATTTTTTAAGTCCACTGCTTAAAAAAAAGAAGAGAAAAGAAAACACAACCACAGCACCAAAGCAACAGACTATTAGTCTATTTGAACATTAAACATTTTAAAGAGAAACTTTCCTTTAACTCATTACTTCTCTGGACTCTAGAAACTTAAAGTTTTTCAGAGTGCACCTTATTTCCAGGTTTTATATTTGTGCCCCTTCCCAGTGACTTTGGAAAGTATTGATCAGTTATTCTTCTCTAGGGAAGAAAATTCCATGAAAAGTATATTATTAAACTTAATTTGTTTTAAAATACAATGTACTTTTTAATTTCAGAAGCAATATCTATAGAAAATTAAGAAAAAGTGGGAAATAGAAAGGGAAGAGAAGCATTCATATTTTCAATGTCCAGAGATTCACATTTTGATAAATTCCCTTCAAGTATTTTCTTCTTGTTTTAATCTCTACATTTTTCAAAATTTACAAACTTAGGTTTATTCTCTGGCAATGGTTTTTCATTGTCTTTAGCTCTTTTCTCTTATTGTGCCTACCTATTAAACTTTGGCATTCTTTAATTTCTGACCTTAATCCTCTTCTAGTCTTACCCGCTGCTTAATGTGATCAATATGTCTGGCTTTATCCCATCTATGAGCTGATAAATCCCAAATAAAGATCTTCTATTTATACAACTTTCTGATGATTTAATCCATGTTCCATTTCCTTACTGGATAACTCCACCCTAATGTCTTTAAAATTAAATATCTAAGCCTGCCCTTTCTTCTCTACTCTCTTAAGATTATTTTAGTTTCAAGTAAGAGAAAACCAAGGTCAAGCTTGGGTAAATAAAAGTAAAACTAAAAATAACTTATTGGTTCCAGGATAGGACTGGCTGAATACAGAAGCTCCAGTACTGATACCAAGTCTGACTGGTCCTGCTCTATCTCTGTTCTCCTAGTTTCTTTTCATTTATTTTTTTTTTTTTTGAAATTTCATCCTCAGATTGATAGCCATTTGTGACCACCAGATGGCTACCACCATCTCCCCAGTCTACATGCTTCCAGGTTCTAATCGGGCAGAAAAGAATGAGCAGAACTATGCAGCTTCTGCTTTCATTCTTTTCCCAGGATCCCCACCAAAGTTCTGAGAGGCACTCAGATTAGACTGGCTCAGGTCACATGCCCAACACTCAACCAATCACACTGACCAGAGAGATGCTATGGGCTGTTTTGTTTGGCCCTTGGTCTCACTCTTCATAGGGCTCCTGGGGACCTCCCATGGACTGAGAGTTGGAGAAGGAGAGACAGAACCTCAGATGAAACTCAGAGCTGCTACCAGAATAAAGCAGGCAGATGCCAGGCATTAACAAATACTATTTGACCCTCCTTTTGTTAATGACACTCACTTACCCAATTCCAGAATTTGACATCATACAAGACACCTGTATCTTCCTCCCATAGCCAAATAGTCAACAACTTTGTCACTTCTATTTCTGCAGTTTTCTTCGAAGCCATTCTCTCCCTGCATTCCCACTGCTACTCCCTCACACCTGGCTTTCTCAGATCCTCACAACTGATTCTTCCTGCCACTAGTTTTATACCCACAACATTTATTGAGCCACCATTGATTTATCTAAAATGTGTATGTGATTCTGTTACTTCACCATTTTAATGGTTTCTTTCACCTCCTACACAAGTGTAGCACCTCCCTTCATGTGTGGCCTCATCCAGCCTAGCAGCAAGCTTTTGAATATATTCTGATGGTAACTCTTTCTTACAGATACATTGGACAATTTTAAGTTCCCTAAAGAGTATAAACTCTCATCTGTCTCTATCCATTCCAATTTCTATTTTCTTCCCTGGAATATCTTTCCTTCCCTGGAATATCTTTCCTTCATTCCTCCTCCTTTACCACCATTTCCTACCACCAGCTGAGGCCATCTAATTTCCACTGGATTTATTTTCTCTTGCTCCTGTAATAAATTACCAGAAACTTAGTGGCTTAAAACAACACAACTTTATTATCTTAAAGTTTTGGAGGTCAGAAGTTCAAAATAGGTCTTATGGGGCTCAAATCAAGGGGTCAGCAGAGCTGCATTCCTTCTGGAAGCTCTAGGAGAGAATCTGTTTTCTTGCCTTTCCAGATTCTGCAGGCTGCCTGCATTCCTTGGCTTGTGGCCTCCTTTCATCTTCAAAGCCAACAATGGCATCACTCTGACCACTGCCTCCATCATCACATCTTGTATGATTCTCCTGTCTCCTACTTTCACTTGTAAGGACCCTGAGATTACATGGGACTCACCCAGATAATCCAGGATAATCTCCCCACCTCCATAAACTTAATTTAAATATCCATACAAAGTCTACTTTGCCATATAAAGTAACCTATTAACAGGCTCCAGGGATTAGGATATGGACATTTTTGAGGAACTATTATTTTACCTCTCTCACCCACACTTTCCTTAAGAACCATGTCCAGCATCACCTGCTTTTAGACATGTCTCTTCTGGGTTTCTCCTCTTTATTTGCCTACCACCCTGTACCCTTCACTCTGGTACTCAATACCCGCTCTGTCTCTCATGCAACATTAGGAGTTCCTCATGCAAAATGGCTTTGATTTATTCATTTCTGAGTGATAATGTGTGTCTGGCACAGCCAAGGAAATTAATAAATGCATTAGAGTTCCATGGTCCTCTAGCAACCTAAAAGCTTGATAGTTTTTGATCAGCAAATCTCAAGCTAATATCAATGTGTCTCAGAGTGACTCACAATTGAACTATTGAAATGGAACTTGACCAAAATTCACTTTATTTTCTACATTTCAAACCAACAAATTTTATCTCTGAATTTTAGTGTTTTATATAATAATGTGGCATTGCTCTTGGTCAACTAAGAAACAGAAACACTAATTTCTTAAACAAAGCTTAAACTTAGTTCTTGGTTTCATCTTTTACAATGAAGTTCCAAGTGCTTCCTAGGAAAAATGAAAAAAAAAACAAACTGTGGACAGTACACAGCCACTCGTAAATACACTCACTGACAGGTGTATGCCTTAACTTTTATACTCTATGTCACATTGCTCTGAATGTTCACTCTTCAGCCAGTCTTGGAGCTCTATTTTGCTATGTGCCAGAGTCGCTTTTCAACTCTCAAAGCACACACCCATCTAAAGATGCAATGGGAGCCCTGCCAGTATCAATGTGAAGCCTCTAGCTGAATGACATATCAGTAGACATTCAATCACTGCCCCTGTGCCCTCCTTTTCATTGGAAGCTGTGAAGTAATTGCACCCGTAAGGTAGAATATAATCACAATTCACAGAAGGACACTTAGAGCTCAGTGAGCCAATTGTCAAGTAACAAGAGAATTGACCCAGATGGTTTTGTGTAAATGAGAAGCCGCTACCCCGGGGGTTCACAAAGAAGGGGATCTGCCAAAAATGTGTAAGAAAGCTGTGCAGATGGCCACCTTGATATTTCAGTGGAAATACATTTCCTTATAGGTTGAAAGACTCATTGTGCTTAACTTGGGATGCTGCAGGGTGGACAGATTTCTGTAGTGCCTTGCCATCACCACACCAGGACACAGAGTCCACAGAACAGGTTATGGTACAGCTGTGGGTAGGTACACATTTTTGTGATTAATCTGCTTGGAATTACTCATTGCCACAACATGAAAACATCTGGAACTCTTGTTTCTTGATTGTGATTATAGAGGCTTGAGGTATGGTTATCAGCTATTTGTTTATGTTGCCTAATATTTGCTCCCACAGAAAACAGTAGATTTAGTAGTCTCCTTTGCTCCACTCATCAAACTAGCCAAATATTTATCTCTCTAACGATGTCTATATGTGTTGTGTGCGTGCAGTGTTCTGGATTCAGCTTCTTGGCAATCAAGTAATACCTTATCTTATTTACTAGGCTACTGATCTATATGTCCTGCCTCTTTAAACCTTCTACTTTGTTTTAATAGAATAGTATATATTTTTAATGTGATTTGACTGAATTAGCTATCATTATTAAATTATATAACACATAGAGGTAGCAGTCAATTAGAACCGAACGACACAGTTTTAGGTAAAACGCGCCCCTATTAATCTGTCTCAAGTTCTTTGGATGCTAACTGCTTACCACCAATATGACCTGCTTTTCTCACTTTGAAAACATTTATTGATAAAAGAGGCAAGAATACACAGTGGAGAAGACAGCCTCTTCAATAAGTGGTGCTGGGAAAATGGGACAGCTACATGTAAAAGAATGAAATTAGAACACTCCCTAACACCATACACAAAAGTAAACTCAAAATGGACTAAAGAGCTAAATGTAAGGCCAGACACTATAAAACTCTTAGAGGAGAACATAGGCAGAACACTCTATGACACAAATCACAGCAAAATCCTTTTTGATGCACCTCATAGAGTCATGGAAATAAATACAAAAATAAATAAATGGGACCTAATGGAACTTAAAAGCTTTTGCACAGCTAAGGAAACCATAAGCAAGACAAAAAGACAACCCTCAGAATGGGAGAAAATATTTGCAAATGAAGCAACTGACAAAGGATTAATCTCCAAAATATACAAGCAGCTCATGCAGCTCAATATCAAAAAAACAAACAACTCAATCCAAAAATGGGCAGAAGACCTAAACAGACATTTCTCCAAAGAAGATATACAGATTGCCAACAGACACATGAAAGAATGCTCAACATCATTAATCATTAGAGAAATGCAAATCAAAACTACAATGAGATATCATCTCACACCTGTCAGAATGGCCATCATCAAAAAATCTAGAAACAATAAATGCCAGAGAGGGTGTGGAGAAAAGGGAACCCTCTTGCACTGTTGGTGGGAATGTAAATTGGTATAGCCACTGTGAAGAACAGTATGGAGGTTCCTTAAAAAATTAAAATAGAACTACCATATGACCCAGCAATCCCACTACTGGGCATATACCTTGAGAAAACCATAATTCAAAAAGAGTCATGTACAACAATGTTCATTCCAGCACTATTTACAATAGCCAGGACATGGAAGCAACCTAAGTGTCCATTGACAGATGAATGAATAAAGAAGATGTGACACATATATACCATGGAATATTACTCAGCCATAAAAGGAAACAAAATTGAGTTATTTGTAGTGAGGTGGATGGACTAGAGTCTGTCATACAGAGTGAAGTAAGTCAGAAAGAGAAAAACAAATACCGTATGCTAACACATATATATGGAATCTAAGAAAAAAAAAAAAACAAGGTCATGAAGAACCTAGGGGTAAGACAGGAATAAAGACACAGACCTACTAGAGAATGGACTTGAGGATATGGGGAGGGGGAAGGGTAAGCTGGGACGAAGTGAGAGAGTGGCATGGACATATATACACTACCAAATGTAAAATAGATAGCTGGTGGGAAGCAGCCGCATAGCACAGGGAGATCAGCTCAGTGCTTTGTGACCACCTAGAGGGGTTGGACAGGGAGGGTGGGAGGGAGAGAGATGCAAGAGGGAAGAGATATGGGAACATATGTATATGTATAACTGATCCACTTAGTTATAAAGCAGAAACTAACACACCATTGTAAAGCAATTATACTCCAATAAAGATGTTAAATAAATAAATATTTATAATTCCAAAAATAAATACCCATGAGTGTGCACTGATTTAAATAAATGATTAAATAAATAAACAAAAGGAAAAGAATAGACACATCCCCCATACAGAAAGATTTTAAATAATTTGTGGTGGCACTCCACCCTCAAAGAGGTAGAAAATAGCTGCCCACTTTGTAAATGTGACCTTTACATGGTGACTTCCTTCCAAAAACGTACATTATGGAAATGGGAGAAAAAGTAAATTTACAGTGGAGAAATCTAAAAAATATTACCTCATTCAAATGATCAAAGTAAACATCAACAATGATAAGTGATGTTGAGAGTACATACTCATAATGTGATGAAAATGACACCTCACCTCAGTGTTCTTCTCCAAAAAAATACATAACCCCAGTCTAATCATTAAAAAAAAAATCAGGAAAATCCCAATAGCAGAACTAACCAGTACTTCTCAAAACTGTCAAGGTCATCAAGATCAAGTGAAGGCTGAGAAACTGTCATAGCAAAGAGAACCGTAAAGGGATGTAACAACTAAATGTGATGTATCTTGGATGGGATCCTGGAATGGAAAATAGATAGTATGCTAAAAGCTAAGGAAATACAAATAAAGCAAGGACTTTAGTTGATAATAATGTATCAGTGTTGGTTCGTTAATGGTAACAAATGTACCATTCTAATGTAAGAGGTTAATAATAGAAGAAATTGAGGTTGGGGGGATGGGAATTCTTCATACTGTCTTTGAATTTTCCTGTAAAATCAAACCTGTTCTAAAATAAAAAGTTTTTTTTTAATATCAGCATTAAAATCTAGTTTACTTTCCTTCTTATCCTATTCTTTCTCAACTGGTTCAAACTCAGGAGTTTTATTCATTCCCCTGCCCTCAGGGTCATCAAACGCCAACATTCAGCTTTACAGCAGAATCTACTTTTGTCTTCGATATGCATGAAGAATCATTTTTCCAGAGCATTTATGAACTATTTGCATTTTCAATCAGTTGAACCATTAGCTCAAACAGTTGGACCATTATATCAAGAATTTCTAGTCATTGAACCCTACAAATTAAAATGGAAGTTACAGATGTATGATTCAAGTCAATATAGGGTACAGAAATTTGATTTCCTGAAACAATTCAGTGCATTTTTGATACCTGTATTTCATTTTAAAGGACTGGACAAAAAGCTGAAAATTTAATCATCAGTTTTGATACAACACAAATATTTATGACACTGTGGCTTATTTACTAGGTATCCAAGGTTTGAAAAAGAAAGGCTTCAACAGACTTCTAACACCTAGTTCATGTTAATATATGAAATTTCTTGTATTTCATTAAAGTTGATGTGTCTTTGGTACTACTTCATGTTTATTAATAACAATGCATGCAGCACGGCAAAAACTGTGTAAGTCACTTGATGCTGAGTTTGTGGTTGATGGTTTGAATTTCTTGTATAATTATAAATTATATAAAAGATGTTTCTCGGCCTCAGTGGAGAGCAAATTCTGTAAAATTCTCCTGGGTATTTTTTTAATGATATTATTGGACTTATCCTTTCTTTACAAGAGTCCTGTTGTTACATTTGTCTTGTGCCTTCTTTGATGTGCTTGGCCTGTTTTTTGAAAGAAAAGAAATTCATTAAAAATACATTTAAATTACATATGCTAAACAAGAAAAATGACATCATTTTCTCTCAGATCTAGAGAATAGCATGGTTGTAGTTTATTTCTTGCTTCAAAAGCCTCTCTCATTCTTATGGACAACCACATATCAGTTAAAACATTTGTCAAGAATTACTGATAAGGAACCATCTAAGCCACTGACTGAACGCAGATTTGTTCATTACTTAGTCATGGACAGAGGAATTTCAGCCTGCTGGTGATTATTCAACCATTTAGTTTAGCAAACATCTGAGCTTGTTCTTCTGTACCCTGCATGTATCAGAGAGTAGGAGTCAGTACACCCCTGAAAAGGGCCAGAGAGCAAATATTTCAGACTTTGTGAGCCTTAAAGAATCTGTCATATTGAGTCAACTCTGTTGTTTTAGCATGAAAGCAGCCATAGAAAATGTAAATGAACTGTGTGGTGTGTTCCAATAAAACTTCATTTACAGACAGGTATCCAGTGCATCAAGTCAGGTTTGGCCCATGGGCTGTAGTTTGCCAATCACTGTCATAAAGTGTGGGAGAGAAAATGGAGATGCAGAGACTGGTCACTCTATGAGACCCAGAATGTTCTTTGCTTCCTTCTCTGACTGGAAACGCTCCTCTCACTTTAGCACACCAGCTCACATGTCCTTTCTTCCATTAAGTCATTCTCAGCTTCACCAGATAGAGTTAGTTTTCTCTTTTTTTGCACTATACTATCATGACTGTTAATTTTCACATCTTCCATTCTTGCTAAATAATGGGAAAATGCAACCTCTGTTGTCCAACTAAACTCATACTGTGCGTAACGTGGTCAGTTCCCCTGTAGTTGAGCATAAGTCATCCATCTCTGTTTCCTTGTACATTGCAGAACGTCATTACTTAATGAACACATTAAATACAAAGAAGAAAGTGATGATTAAAACGTGTGTAGGACAAGAGCATGCTACCTGAATTCAGAGGAAGTAGAGAGTATCTTCAAAGGGAGGGATGAGAAAAAGAGGTATAGGAGGCTGTGTATTGACACAGGGGTGTGTGAGGGAGGAAACAGCATTTATTCTAGACCCTGTGTGTGATAGGCAGCCTCCAGCATGGCTCACATCATCCCCACCTCCTGATATTCATTCCCTGTGCAATTGCCTCAACTTGCTTGTTGGTGGGACGTGATGACTCACATCTAATGCATAAAATACTACAAATGTGATGAGATGTGTCTTCCAAGTTCAGATCATAAGAATACTGTGGCTTCCATCTTGCTCACTGCTTCACTCACTCTGAGAAAAGCTAGCTGACACATTGTGATCTGTCCTATGGAAGGACCTTATGACAAAGAACCAATGGCTCCAGCCAACATCAAGCAAGGACCTGATCCACAGGAGGGAGCTTGGAAGTGGATCCTCACCCAGCCCAGCCTTAAGGAACCTGCAGTTCCAGTTGACATTTTGATGCAGCCTTGTGAGGGACCCTGAACACCCTGATGAGTTGCAGCTGGATTTCTGACTCACAGAAAATGTGAGATAATAAATGTATATTGTTTTAAGCTGTTAAACTGTGAGCTAATTTGTTATACAGCAATAGATAACTAATATACAATGTCAGGTGTTTTAGATACATTTTCTCATTTGATCCTCATAATAAACCTATGGAGTACCTATTATAGTCAATTTTCCTGAAAAGGAAATAAAGCCTCAGGAGATTATGTGATCTATCCAAAAATTCATGGTTAATGAGTAGCAAAAGTGGCATTCAGATTTTGCTCCTTCAGTCATCACAGCAGTAAAAGCACGAACTAAATGAACAATAAGGAAAGAAGATAAGAATAAGGAGAGTGTTCAGGAAACCAGCATGCACAGGCTGTTCTATTTCAGTAGATACTGGAAAACATAGGTCATCTTAGCCAGTTCTCCACACATGCAGGACTTATCGTTGTAAAAGCAATTATTTTTCTTTCTTAGGGGGTCTCTCCCTGTCTCTCCAGATCTGCTCAGCTGGGCTGTCCTTCTGCTCTAGAAAGAAAACTCTGCTGAGTCTCATAATATTTGGGGTCACTCTTAGGTAATAGAAATGGCTGCTTTGTCCCAGACACAATCTAAATTCAGTGATTAAAAGTCTCCAGTCTAATACACCGATCAGCCCTTCAACCTTTTTCCAGGTGTAACATCCCACCATCCATTCCCAATGCAGAAGAGCTGCCTGGTGCTGGCATGTGGCTAACATTTCTCTCTATCCCATGGACCTCTGCCCCCACATACTAGCTCATATTTCTGATCCTTTGAGGGTTGAAGAGGACAGGGGTTTGAAAAAAGTCTTGATGGCTGGAAAAATCCATCCTTGTCTTGTACCGTTGTGAGATGGCTCAGTGATTTCTGGACCTAGCAGCTACTTCAGGTTGATTCTTCTCACAGCACTTTCTCCAGAATCTCCCGTGGGTCCCTCTGCCTGTAGCATCTTTGAAAGGAGCTGGACCTCACCTTCTGCTAGCCTCTCCCCGTCCCCACTCAGCCTCTATTCCTGGCAATATACTTCATATCATTTTATTTGAGCACCCACCCTCACATCTATTCCCTTGCACAGAACCCCTTTCAAACCATGCCAGGCTTACACTCCTGCTCAGAAGGACAACGGCATCCGTTCTGTGGTACCAGACTGCTTTAGATTCCTCACACAGGAGTCAGGCATCATCCTGCTGTGTCCTCCAACTGAAGGGGACATGTAGCAAGGACTCTGAGTGGCCCCACTGAAGTACCACTCTTTAGTCTTGGAGGTCTCTCCATCCCTACCCATTGCAGGAAGGGGGGACTCACAGCTCAGCTCTCTCCCATAATATCATCCTCAAAATCATCTCCCAACTTCAGTCTCTCAACTCATCAAAACCACCCTTAGGAATGGAGCATTTCAGTGTTGTGAAGCTGATTCTCTGATATTTCCTTTGAAAATCTGCTTATGGTCTAGCTCCTTGCTGAGGCTTCAATTTTAACATCAAGTTTCAAGACAAACAGAGTTTTGCTTTAAGGGGATTGATCTAGTGTATGCAGGTGAGGCTGAAGGCTGAAGTCACTGAAAGAGAAAGACTTGAAAAGCAGCTATTAAATAATCTAAGCTACAGAGAAGTGAGGTCTGAACTAGGGCAGTTGTCATGGGAATAAAATTAGGAAGAATGTCTCAAGAGTCATGGTGGAGGTAGATCAATAGCAACTGAATGAATATGAATAGAAGAAAAGACTTGAGAACTGGAAGAAAATTCTGGTCAATAATAGAAATCAGAATTCAGAAGGAATGCATTTAAAGGGGAAATGGGATGATCAAGCATGCGGCTCTTTAGGCACTGTGGCAATGTTAGGTAGAGACGAGCATCAGGGAATTAGAAAACGGGTCTCGGAATTCATAATTGAAGTTTAGCATCAACTGCACAGAGATCATTATTGAACCCACAGTAGTCATAAGACTAACATTAAAAAGTAATAGAGGGCTTCCCTGGTGGCGCAGTGGTTGAGAGTCCGCCTGCCGATGCAGGGGACACGGGTTCGTGCCCCGGTCCGGGAAGATCCCACATGCCGCAGAGTGGCTGGGCCCGTGAGCCATGGCCACTGAGCCTGCGCGTCCGGAGCCTGTGCTCCGCAATGGGAGAGGCCACAACAGTGAGAGGCCCGCATACAGAAAAAAAAAAAAAGTAATAGAAAATGACTGAGAAAAGGAGGAAAATCTGCCCCTAGATATAGCGAGACTACTCAAAAAACTGGAAACCCAGAAAAAGGCAGGGCTTTAATGAGGGCTAGTCATTACAACCAAAAGCCGAAGACAAGATATGAAACGAACTATTGAATATAGCCTCAGGAAAATGTCCATCATCACAGATTTTTTCTGTAGAGTTGTTGAAACCAAGCCCAAATTCCAAGGGTCGGAGACTGAATGAACAGTTAAGAAGTAGAGGCAACAGGTACAGAATAATCTTGGGGAATTTGTCTATGAGCAAGCAAAGGTCTCTTGAGAAGACAGAAGGGTCTAGGAGACATTGCAAAATTTGGACATGCTTATAGGCAAAGGGGGAAGAGCCAGTGAGCCAAAGGTGATTCAGAGGATCAAGAGAGAAGGGAGGTAACAGTGAAATAAGATCCCCCCAACATGCAGCAGGACAGAAGGACAGGCACGGGGAAATGGGCTGCCATTATAATGACAGGAAGCACGTCTACTAAACAGAAGAGAAGGAAAAGGAATAGTGGGGGAAAGCCTGAGATGCAGAAGAGGAAAGTTGAGAGAGATCAAATTCGATGGTTTTAAACTTTTAATAAAGTACCTCACTCTTAGGGAGTGAGATAGATACGAGTTGGTTTCTTGAAAAACAAAACCCAAAAATTTTGAAGCCATTGCTTTGGGAGGCAGAATGTTAAGACAGAGAGTCAATCAGATACAACTAAAGGACTGCTGATCCAAACTTAGAGTTCACCTGAAACTAAACTTTTCTTCCTCACTGCTCACTCCATTATTAATGTCCTTTTTCTTTAATGTTAACTAAATGGCCTTGGGCTGTGACTTTCTTCAGACATGCTTGTCAATTCAAGAAATGCAGGAAATAAACAACAAGGATTTGCTGTATAGCCCAGAGAACTATATTTGATATCTTGTAATAAACTATAATGGAAAATAATCTGAAAAAATATATATATATAATCGAATCGCTTTGCTGTACACCTGAAACTAACACAATATTGTAAATCAACTATACTTCAATTTTAAAAAAAAAGTGCAGAGAAAGCAGATAGAGCAATTACACTGGGCAGGCACTTGGCAAAGCCATTGTGGATGTAGGTCAGGGTCGGGAGAGAGTCCAGGGTGAAGACAGGTGATCTTTAAGTGCTGGCCACTGGTCATACAAGCAGACAAAAAGAAGTAGTGGGATAGAGGGAATGGTGAAGATCACAGTGATGCAGGATGGAGGTGAAAAGGCAACAGGTAAGAACCAGAAAGAGGAGTACTGAAGGAAGGTGTCAAGGTTCCTCACGTTGGTATAATACAGAGATGCACAACGATCTGAGAGTTATCAAACAAGGACAAGGACTAAGAACGCTGAATCTGTAGCTGCTGTTAAGGGGAAACTTTTGCCCAACTCCTAATATTTTTGTCCAGGTAGTCTCTCCCATATGTATTCACTCTGCCCCACTGGAGGTGGTGTCACTTTCCTGATTGCTAAATTGGGAAGAAAAAATTAAGAGGGCTTCGATCAGCTTCTATCTCCTTCCTCTAGGGCAGTAGCTCCCCCTTAGAAAAACACCATCCTCACTGCTATTCCGTGGATGGAACACAGCTGGCATCAATCATCTTCTGCAACTGGGCAAGTAAATGTAACCAGTCCGGGGTTCTGGTCCATTTGACTCTCACTAAGCTACATCCTTCAGCTTGGCTGTTATCAATCATTTTACCCTCCATTTGTCACTCTTGAGGGAGGAGAAAGAAGGGAATTTTATGACTAAAGCTTCTGAGAGACCATAACAGCCCACTGAAACCTCCTGATGTCTGGAATGCTTCTGGCTTATTTCAGTTACAAACTGAAACTATGAAAGAATCCCACTTAAAAATTCTCCTTGTTCCTTTCCATGCCTACTTTATGTATGTCATGAGTTTAGTCTGAAAGTCATGACTGTTTAGTTTTCTATGAATGGCTATCCATTCCTGGCAATGCAGAATGTCTAATCTAGCCCTGAAGAGTAAGTTGGACCCAATTCTGCTAGCTAAGAAAAGCTTACCAGTGGCAGAAAATTATAATTCCAGACTGGTTCTGATGGAAAAAAAATGTGTGAAGAATTAAAATTGTTCATATTTTTTAGATCAAAATAAAATATTGACGTATTGAAGGTTAAAAAAATAGAATAGATCCAAGAAATTTAAATTTGATGTAATAAATAAAAATAAATTTTCACATTTTAAAACCTAATTCCCTTGTGTAGATTCCTCTTAGGCCTTTCCTTTGGATGCATGAATTTATAAACATGCAAAGATCATACTAGCCCATCACCCCAGTTCCATATAAGGAAACAACTTCTACGTGATTATCTTTATTTCTAACTTCAAAGGTATAAATTCCAATCCAATGTTTAAATTCAGTTTATATTATATGTATGAGTCTTTGAAAACTCTGTTTCTGCCTATGAAATAGTTGCCATAGTAACTAATGCACTTCCAAAGAGGGGAAAAATGTGCACCAATTTTTTTTCCACTTAAAAGGTAAAAATTAAACTAAATAACAACAGATAATGGCCATGTCATTAAAAGGTTGTTCTCTCACATATAGTATTACAAGTCTCACACATTTCTTTGATGTAGAGAAATAATATTCTCTTCCCCACCCTTGTGTGTTCGCACTCAAGGGCAAAGAATAAAAAGTCCTTGAATGGAACACTGAGAGATTCATGAAGAATTCACTAAACAAACAATGTGAAGTAAATGATTGCATTGCATGCTGTATCTTAAATATCTTTTGTGAGATACCTAATTCAATAATAATAATAATAATAATGGTCACCCCATACATAAGGGAAATACGTACACAGAATATTTAGGTGCTAAAATTTTATTAAGATCACTTTAAGCTCTAAATTTCAGGGTCCTAAAAGAGATCTTGGACCACAAAAACAATTATATTCAGCATATGTCACTGAACATCCATAAATTAATCTTTTGCCTTAATTTGTTTGGCTGCTATTTTCGGTATAAAGAAAAGTTTTGATAAAATATTTTTTAATTGAGCTTACTAAACCAATTTTTTCTCTAGTCAGGTTGAATCACTGTGATATGAAAGGTAAAAAGAAATTCATAAATTTCCACTTAATAAATTTTATCTTGTTAAAGTTCACTGACTTGTATAAGATAAAATGAGGGAGCCAGGGCAAATGTCAGAATTCAGATTTTGGTCACCTGAATATGTCCTTCTCTAAGAGCCTACCATAGCCAAATAAATTTAATGCTAACCCTGAGATTTAAAAACATAGTCTTTCTAAAGCTCAGTATTATTTCTTTCATTTGATGTCCTCACTGCTATCTATTTTGTGTCATTATCTTTTTTCCCATTAGGAAATAATGTCTCCAATAAATATTGGAAGCTTTGTATTTTTTGTATTTGTATGCTTTGTATTTTCCGTAAGCTTTGTATACAAGCATACAAAGCTTTGTATGCTTTGTATTTTCCGTAAGCCACCAACTTTGAAATCTGTGCAACAAAGCTATATATACTCCCTAGTAATCATTCCTGTTGGCATATGCAATAGGAAGATAAACAATGTGAAATAAACAGAAATAGGACCCAAAAAATTGCCATCAAAAGGTGTGAAAATATCGTCTTTCTTTCATTAACAACTCCAGAGTAAGAGACAGAGTTCTTTAAACCAAATATTATAGGTATAACTTCAGACACTAAAGCAATGATATAATAACAAAAAGAGAAATGAGATTTAGATACCAAACAGATGGATGATACACAGATGTTCCTGGAATGGCTGCTATAACAATAATAGTTGAATAGTCTTTGGGAAAATTTAGGCAATTACTTTCCATTTATGGAATGAACTGTATTTAAGATTTAGATCTAATTAATACTGCTACCGTATGCCTGCATGTGCTTATTAGCCAAATCTGAAGTGCAGTGAATTGGACATTCATTTCAAAATGTCTGCATCTTATAACAATAAAGACATTCAACCTCATGGTCACTGCTGTCATTATCAGATTATGTCCCTCAATGATCATAACTGGCCATAGCTTTCCTGGGAATGATTCTAATCCAAATGTTGTTGATTATTATATACAGCATTCATTTGGAATGATGGATGGCTTCTGGTGCCATGTGAAAGCCATGTACCTTGGCTCCACTTTGCGGCAAACCAATCCATCAGAACTCCAGCCAAGCCCAGAAGACATTTTGAGTTCTGCCATGCGTGCTGGAGAACTGACAGCTGACTGAGGACCAAAGCTCCATTTCAATGAGTCTCCTTGGTCCTGAATCCATCACTGCCAGACTGACAAACGTCAAAACTTGACACCCTCCATTAGAAACTACTTAACCTTTAAGTCTGTATGGTGTAAAGGACCGCCAGCCTAAACTTTCTAATAATGAAAACTTGCTTAGCTAAGCTGCAGGATCAGGTGATACATCTGCCTCACCAATGAGAACCTTGAGGACTGAGGCATTAAACACTGGTTTTCCATATTTTTAACAAGTGTAGGTAACTATTAAAATTGTAGTTTTTACTACTGGGTGTAAGATAGGTTCAAAGATGTATTGTACAATACAAGGAATGTAGCCAATACTTTGAAAGAACTGTAAATGGAAAGTAAGCTTTAAAAATTGTATAAAAAAATTAAATTTTTTAAAAGTTTTTAAAAAAACTGTGGGTCTAAACACTGGGTACAAAAACAAAGCATAAAAATCCATACATATAAACTACGTGTGTAGAAATTGGCATTTATAGAAATGAATGTAAATATACCCAAAACAGAGCACAGGCCTATCCAAGATAGCCTGGACACTAAAGCAAAATTGACCCTTCACAGTAGAAACAACAATTGTAGATAGTCTAATGATGGAATGAGATCACCCACCTGTGTGAGGCATGGTCTCTAGAACATATGGAGAGAGACATGTACTGGTCACCAATGTGCTTCTCAACATGACCCAGCCCCCTTGCAGGTGGCAGGAGCTGTGTGACTCGTCAGGACAATGCACTATGTGTAGGAATGAAGTGTGCCACTTCTGGGTTGGGGCATGTAAGACTGGGTATGGGTTTCCCACTCTCTTGTGCCCTGCTATAGTAAGCCACGTTTTGAGATGCCAGTGTCATAAAATAGTGGTGCTTCTGTGAGTCTGGGTCTCTGACCACCACCTGCAACTTGCACTGAATGTAGCTTAGGCAAGAAAAAATTTGTATATATTTTTAACTGAGATATTGAAGTCAATTTGTTGCTGCAGTATAACCTAACCTTATCCTGACAGAGACTGTTGGGAGTAAAAAGTTACCCTCAGGCCAGCAGTGCGTATCAGGAATGTTCTAGAAAATGGTAGTAGGTGATGTCTGACTACAAGTACGGCAATGAGCAGTCTAGGTACTAAGTGCATAAAGAGCTCTATGCTGATAAGTAGATGTAGGGCCTTAGTCATGGCACTTTCTGAAGCAGAACTTCATGAATGGGTGTATAAGACCTCATGACTGGAACCGGAATTGCAATGAGGGAATATGATCACAGAAACAAGAAAGGTACCAGATTATCTGAATGGAGACACAATATAAGAAAAGAACCATAAAACTGCCTGTGACTAAGGATAAGCCTTTTACCAAGGCTTGAGATGGGAAGAAAAGTAAATCCCAGCTCTGAACAAAGAAGCTTATTCTGGAGCAGAGAGCCAAGCTGGTCCTGAAAACTAATTCAAAAATTTTAATGGAAAAGTTTAAACAAGATGCATATGATGATCAATTCAATGTTTGTTATTAAAAAGATCAAATTAAAAAAAAGAAAAAGAATTATTCTGTGTTCAAATTGAATTGCATCAATGAAAATGAACACAAATCCTGGTGTAGAACCCTCAAGCTACCCCGAGGCCCAGTGGGGCAAAGCGGGGCTCCTGGAGATGTGTTTTTTTAATGATCAGATAAAATGATGATGAGTCATTCCTCTCTCATGCTGTGTTGATTCTCATTAGGCCATGTGCCCTAAAAGAAAAGAGCTCAGGTAGCAGGAGTTGGTTCGAAGCCAGGTTTGTGCCAAGGCTACTTCATTTGTATATTAGCATAAAAGAAATCTCTTAGCCCTCCCATCTAAAAAGCTTTTCATAGAAATTTAATGTCTGCTGTATCAATAATCGATTACATCCTTTGATGGCTTTAATAGAATAGTGTTCCTCAATGAAAATCAGTTCATAAAATTTCTATTTCCACATATTTTTTTAAATGTATTTTCAAAAGAATATCTGACTGCTTTTTGAAATATAGTGAAATATAGAAATGTATAACCTATTGGCTTTGGCAAAGGCAAGTAGAAGCCTCTATTCTTGAGCAAAAATGCACAAATTTTGTTTTAGCCATCAAGCCTAAGCATGTCAAAAAAGAAAATCAGAAATTAAAAGTAAATTTAGATTTAGACTTTGTCCAGATACAAATTGATTTTGCTAAATTTGGAATCGTGAATAGAATTCAGCAAAACACCCATATTAGTCTTTGAAGTATTAAGTCAGCAATTTGGCAGATGTGTTTTCTTTACAAATTTGCTCTGTCATGTTGCAGATAGAACCAGATCTAGTTTTGCAAACCAGGTTTCAGGTGATTTACAAAAGAAAAAAAGGGTTGCCAGCAAGGAACCCCCCACCCCGAGATTTATGAAGAAGAGGTATACATGAAAAGAAACTGGAATTTCATATGGAACTAAGTCTTGTGGTCAGTAGATTAAATATTTTCTGCACATATACTTTGGCCATTATCTTGGCCAAATAACCACCAAATGGTTGACTCAAATTGATCATTAAAGCAAATGTAAAAAGCTGTTAATCAGTTAGTTAAAACAATAATCAACTTGCAAATAATCATGTATTTGATGTATTATTACACATAGACAAACTATGTCTATGTTCAAAAAAATTGTTTGATTTGATTAACTAGTCAACTAAATATTTAAAGTCATTTAAAGTTCTTTCTTGTAGTATACGTTCTCTTACTGACAGTAAAAAAGCATTAAGTTCTTTTATTCTTTATGAATTAGTGCAATATTATATATCTCTGTCTTCTGAGCATAAACATTGAACTGTCACTCTGGTTGTTCAATAACCTGACGGCAGGTGCGTATACATGGCCATACACATCACACACACATGGGGCTTTAAAACAGCATCCCACTTAAATCAATAGTGTAAAATTTATTGATTTAATTCCATCTTGAAGAGATAGAAAAATGAGCAGTGGTGCTTCCTTACAATTTATCATTGTTCATACAGAGTTTCAAATTCCTTTATGGTTATAATGAAATCCATTTTCTTAAAGTCAAACCTTAAAGTCAAACTTTTTCTTTAAGTCAAACCTTAAAAGGTAGGCCAGGGAAATTTCAAGGGAATCAGATCGTTTTCAAAAAGTCTGTAGATGAAAGCATCAGAAAATATTTTGTGGTTAAAGAATTCGGGAACATTAAACTCTTCTAAAACCATATATTTTACTTTTTTACTAATTATCACAATATCAAAATACTTGGGATTTTATTCAAAGAATGGGCAAAAATATGTATGTGCATATACGTTGTGCATATAGACACACAAGCTCAATTATACACATTCCCCTGACACACTCTGTTGTCACAACTTTCTTAAGCAAAGTTAATTTAGCAGATGTGTTCTAGAATATCATCAAATTATAAAATATATAAGTAATATAAAATAACAAGAATACAAAAAATCCAATTAACTACCAAGTAAAATACTGGGGTACCTGATATATGCAATCTTCTCACAAGGATCAAACTTCCTCCTGTAAGTGGGTGGCTTAGTAACCAGTTTTCAGTGGGCATCACTGAGTTTATCCTTTAAGTCAAGACTAGCTTCTCCACCATCCACATGGCCTCAAAATCCAAGGTTACAGATAGGCAGGTGGGCCAGCTTGCCAACGTTCCTGGGACAGGACTCCAGGTCGTGATACCTCCAGCCAGGAGCAACATGGGGCTGTGACCCAAGGGCCAAATAGATAGAAGGTAGTAACCAGATGAGAAATATGATATGAAATACAATATATCATAAGAAAAAAGACCAAAGAATGCTGGTTGAATTAAATATCCAGAAGAGGACGCAAAGGACCAGAACTGGTTACAGGCAGAGTCTATAAGACATCACTGACTTCTCTACTAGGAAGAAAATACATCGCTCCAGGTGGAGAAGGAGAGCCAGACAGTCCCTGAATTGAAGCTGAGAACCACATTCCCCTTGGGAATCTCTCACAGTTCAGAGTTGTGTCTTTGTACTGAGTATATAAGTGGGGTTTCTCCCTATTTTATATCATCCTAAGTGGAGATAAACCCCACCTTTCCCTTGTTTCCAGCTGAGACAAGGCTGGAGTTTCAAAGGTTTTATTAGGGTCTGAGTAGAAAACAAAAGGAAATTAAAATAGAGTGTCATGAATTTAGGCAATCTGACTTGCCAGGTAGAAGAAGAGACTGAGTCCCTTAGGCCTTTTTAAGAATACATGGCGTCAGGAATATTTATTTCAAAGAAGTCTCTGATCTTGACCCACACTAGGCTCACCTGACCATCACAGACCTCAACAGGATTACCCCATCCTGTTCCATTCTCTCCTTTTTAAAGAAGAGCCAAGGTTTAGTCTTTAAATGAATTCTGCTATAATAATTCTAAATCTACATTGATTCTTTTGCCCTATGACTTAATCCATATATTATGTACATACTCATTTTGATGTTTAATTATAGATTCTCCTAAATATTGATAATATTATAATTGTTTGATTAAATTTTTTTCAACAAGAAATGCAACAAGCTTTTTAATTTGCCTGCACTGGTCTCAGCATATACTAGGCATTTAGTACACAATAAAATTGATGTATATGAGATTTAAATTCTCTACAAAATTTTTACTTAAAATAACCATTAGCTATATTGCATGGTTGAGCACAGCTTGGCAAGAGGATACTCTTACCATGTATATTAAAATTATCTTATACAAAGCATATTCTTAGAGACTATTCTTAGAGAATATAAAAGGTAAGGCAAGGATTTTTTCATGTCCCTAGGAGTGCTTTTAACTAAGTACAGTGACTATATCAGGTTTTATAGTCATACTTAGGAAATCTGACCTAAAAGTGGCTGACCATTTTTGGTGTATCTATGCCATGAGAAGAGATGATTTCACTCCCTTACCTCTTACCCAATTGTTTTTACCTCAAGGTTCTCCCAAATCTCTGGGAAAACAAATCTGAGTCAATCTTCTTTGTGTTCGGTCATTGATTCTATGATTCATTCATGCTATTTTGTGCCAGGCACATGTTATAATATTCTCATGTTATCATATTCTAGTGGTAGAGATATAATTAACATATGATAAATAAAAGGTGACTATAAACTGTGGTGGGTTCTAGGAAGAAAACACCTGAAATGGACAATAAGATGGGGACCTAGTTAAGTAGGGTGATCAGAAATGACTGCCCTGAGATCTGAATGTTAAAAATGAACAAGCCATGCGATGAGGCTGGCAAAGAACATTCCAGGCAGATATTGGTGTCCCCAGGGTTGGACCTTATCTTTCCTTACCTCTTTGTACTAAAAAGGAAATCAGGAATACTTTAGCACATCACTCTAATGATAGAACTTCAAAGAATTGGGTTGTTGTCTGAAAAGATATTTAATTACCTTCCCAGCATTACTGAAATGACAATTTTGTAGACATTTCCAGTCATATTCATATACTCGTGAGTATACACAGAAAAACAGCTGCCTCAATATATTGACAGTTAATCAGAAAAAAAACCCCCACAAACCTCAATGATCTCTACATTATTGCCCAAAACAGTTTGATTAATTTTTTCACTGAATGGACCAAATTTTTGTCTAAAATATCAGATATTTCCTTCCCACTCCCATCTAGACAACAATCTTCCTTATATTATTTATCCCACAATTACAGTGACTAGCTAGCCCCAGGCCCTTCTTAAGGTCTCCCTCCTGAGGAATGACCTTAGGCCCTCCTGTTCTATGTCATGGAAGGAGGCTTCACTTTCATGGCCCAGAGTCAGACACATGATTGAGCCATAGGTGGAAAGACACAAAAGCAGGGAGTTGTTCAGGGGCCCATGATGAAGCCCACTCCACGTAGCTCTGCCTAAGCAGAGTAAAGCTGCACTTAGCTAAGTTAACCAGAGTTTCCCTCTTGGAAATAAACTGAGAAATAAATAAAGAATCAAATACTGAGCAGCAAAAGCGAAAGCTAAAAGTTACCAGACAAGCAAAAGTAATAAAGAGCCTGCATAGCCCTGTGGTACTGGGAGAATAAAAGCAGAGAAGATGCTGACACCAAATAGTATCAGTAGGAAGGGGAACATGCACAAAGAAGCAAAGACCAAAAGAGCACATGAATGGTGGAACATTAGTATGGAGATCAGTCAGTCTGGCAGCTTAAACATCCCTGGAACAGCCTCAGATTCAGTTCCAGCCTCTGTCAGGCTTAGACACAAGGTTCCCATACTTGGAAACTGGAACATCCCAGATTCCCTTATTGCCAAATGGGTCCTCACAATAAACACAGCTTGGTCCTCCCCAGTTCACTGAGCAGGAATGACCAAGATTATTCTTTGACCCAGAGGATGCCTAATAGAAATATGCCCCATTCCGTCAATCTTTTCCCATTGGAAACAATGAGACAATGAACACATTATTTATGTAATATCATTGCTGAATCCCCAGAGCCTACAGCAGTGACGGATACATAATAAGCACTCAATACATGTTTGCTTTATAAATGAATTAATGACTGAGTGAAAGAGATAAGAAATAACGAGACATTATTCATCATTAAAAAATGACACTCCTCTCTTGTCAAACCAACTCCTCTAAAAAAAAATGAAGTTTTTAAAAAAACATAGAAATATCATTTTATATCACAAGTTCTACTAATAATGTACCTTCAGAGATGGAGAGAAACCTTAAGAAATCAGTTCAATATTTTTAGGTCTAAGCAGAGATACCAATAGTAAAAATGAGCTCCAGAGCAAAGTCTAATCTACTCCATTTCTATCATTAAATGTCCAAAAGATGTCCCTGACATTCTCCAATGGTAAAAGATGGACTACTTCTGGGCAGGAAGGATGGAAGAAAGGTGGGGGTTGGGGGGGGAGAGACAGGAAGAGAGGCTGAGAGAGCAGGAGGGAGGGTGAGAGGGAGGGAGAGAGGGTAGAAGAGAGAGAGAGGAAGGGAAGAAGGAAGGATGAAATATCTCATATTTTCCTTTAGTCCCTTCCCCTTTACCACTTGCCTATCTTTTTGACCTCCCTCCTCTGAGAGCTTTTGATTGCACAGAGCAGGGAAATTGTACAACTGCCTTTTAATGGAGGCCTCTCACCCCAGAAGCAGAGATGTGTCCCCTTGCCCCTCAAAACCCTACTCCTCTCAGACTTGCCTCACTTTATTCCCCTCAGGCTCTGACAGTTAAGTCAAGGTTGTACCCTAATGTAAATGAGAAATATAGAAATTGGAAATGTTGAATTTAGAGTGTTCAGATTGGAACAGACACTGGTCTTTCTTCCTTTCTTACTTTGTTTTTTAAATAATATTTCTTTGCACACATGGGGTAAACTAAGAAGGAAACCTCACCATGTTCACAGTGAAACAACCCTGAGTTTAGAAGCTACCCCTTCATGAGGTTGATTAAGCTAAGAAAGCAAATATTCATAGCTTAGATTCTTACGCTTATGAGTTCTATTCTTTAAAGAATTTTTAGATTAATTCAGCTGACGGGTAGTATTTGATGGACAGAATTAAAAGAAACCCACAGGGGATTAAGTAGTCCCTAAAAGATCCTTATGTCAAACTTGAGAAAAGAGTGGAGATTTGAGTCCATTGCATCTGAGCAATTCCTGCCAGAAGTTAACAGTATAAAAACAGGTGGGTAAATTAGCATAAACAAAATTGTATTGGGATACGAATTGTCATTTTCTTAGCCACACTCAGTCCTAGATATCAGAGGTCTTCCTGTGGATGTTTGACATGATAATTAACAGCAGGTAATAGGGGCTTCCCTGGTGGCGCAGTGCTTGAGAGTCCACTTGCCGATGCTAGGGGACACGGGTTCGTGCCCCGGTCCGGGAGGATCCCACATGCCGCGGAGCGGCTGGGCCCGTGAGCTATAGCCGCTGAGCCTGCGCGTCCGGAGCCTGTGCTCCGCAATGGGAGAGGCCACAACAGTGAGAGGCCCGCGTGCCACAAAAAACAAAACAAAACAAAAATATTGCAGGTAATAAATAAGTATTAGTTACGCCTTGAACTCTCTGTGACTTGCTCTAATTGTTTAATTCTACAATGGAATCAGTGCTCTTTAGCTGCATCCAAATAAAAGATTTTAGCTATCAACTATGGATGAATTGCTTCCATAATATTTTAGAAAAGACAAAGTTGTTTGTTAAAAAATAACTTCTTGTTTTTGTTCTCTACATGGATATATAAATCATACAATGTAACAAAGCCATACTTTAAAGTTGCAAAGGAACAGCAATTAAAAAAAAAAAAGTCCTCCATATTCATTTTTTTCCGCTTTGAGCTTAAAAAACAACACGGTCAAACTAATTTTTTTTCCAAAAGCTTGCTCCTGGGCTTAACAGCTTGTATGATAAGTTACATTTCAGCCTTGGAGGGAAATTTCACAACTGACCTATACAGTTAGAAAAATAAGGCTATAATGGAGAGTTTGAAGTCGTTAGCTATGACTGTACTATAGTATACAACAATTATGAGCATTTCGTGTACATTTTTTCAGTCAGTTTGGTGAACAGAAATCATATCTATATGTGCAAATTATCAGTCTTTACAAAGAGCTCCTTTGGTTCACCTGTATGTGCACATACAATGCTAAAGTAAATACTGCGTCATGAGCATAACTCGTTAAATACATGCCAAAGGGGGGGAAAGGAGAGGATAGGGCAAACATTGTACAGCATTTAATGTTTTCCAAATAATGACCTGTTGCTGTTGAGTTGGCTAAGGCATAGGTAAGGCAGTTCCTTATATGTGAACACACACACAAAATAATAACAATAAAGACAAAACTCCCTTGGAAGGACCCATACCTGGGATTAGTACTCATACTTCTCAATGGCAACCTAAAGTTAGATAAACAACCTAAATTGGGCTTCTTTATAGCCCGAGAAGAATTTTCCATACTGCTTCCAGAGTCTTGCACATAGTAGGCCAGACAGTGCCGCACTATGGCAGACTGTAAAAGCCAAAGGAGGTTGGCTACAGGTCACTGCCGATCAGTGTCTCGAGGCAAGGGTGCAATTATAACTAAGGAGTGCTGTGAGTAACTTGGAAACATGTTGCAGCACCCTCTAAACATCTCTAAAGTAACTCCCAAACTGTGGAGGCGAGTTTTCTCCATAATAGCTTGTGCCCGTGAAAGAGTAGAGCACAAGGGTCCTAACCTTGCCCTAGAGGCGGATTATGCGGGGTCAGTTGTAGCTCCTCCACACTAACTCCCTGACTTTGTGCAAGTTACTTAAACTCTGCTTGATTAAGGCTTTTCAACTGATTATGGTTGTAATAAAGTTATGATAATATAGTGATGCAACTTGTTTTCCTGTCTGGCGGGCTATTTAATCATCAACACAAAGACTACAATGTTAAATCAGAAAAGCAAAATGTAGAACAGATCCCAAACTCACAAATATGTATATATTCTATATATATATAATATAAAATATATTTATATATTTATAAACTTTTTTTAAATATCTTGTTAAAAAATACAAAAAAACCCAAAAGAAATCCATGGCAGTCATGTCTAGGTGATGTGAGTCCTGAGTGAGGGAAAGAGATGTCAGAGGTAGTAGACTTCTTGTAGGAAAGAGAAGCGAGCTTCTGCTGGGAGGAAGGAAACAATAAATACAAAAAGAAGCTCTTAGAGACAGAATAATGACTGGCAAGCTAATTTCATTGTGTTGGACGGAAGCCTGGAGGAGTAGAAGGAGTGAAGAGTCACAATTAGAAAGTTACTGCAACGTCAAGAGAGAATTGGGTAGGTACAGAATCACAGGAATTTCCAAAATTCTGATCTATTATTTACTGAATTCTCTGAATGCACCCTCCATTACCTCATTGCCACCTACTCTTGTGTTTTGTTTCACTTACTTCCTCCATCCACGATGGTGAAGATATAAGTTATTTATTTTGTATGATGGGTTTTGTGTTTCTTTAAATCAGACACCAACCCTAAGCAGCCCTCCAAGCAGTCCTGATTTTATGTAAATCACATGAAAAATCATATTTAAAAGGTGCATTTTTATTTTTTGCACAAACAAAATCATACTATTTATTTATTTATTACATATCATGGACATCTTCCCATGTCAGAACTCATGGACTTACCCCATTGTACACTTTTCCTTACTGCATAGCATTCCACAATGTGAGTGGACCAGGATTTATTTACACTGTTGCTGTGTTTCTCTTATTACAAACAATACCGTAATGTGCATCCCAGTGAATGTACATCTGAGCTTATATGTAAGTATAATGAAGAGTCTAGTTCCACTTTTTTTTTTTAATTGAACTATAGTTGGTTTACAATATTGTGTTAGTTTCAGGTATACAGCAAAGTGATTCAGAAGTATACATAGTTTTTTCAGAGTAAAGAGTCTGACTGCTCACAGCTTTCAAGCCTCACACCAGTCTCTTCTCCTGTCCACGTGTGGGGAAGGTGATGGAAAGCCCATGCTTTCCCTTCCTGGGTATCAGTGGGAAGGTCACACCATGCAGCCCTTGGCTCACCCTCAAGAACCCTCTTCCCATTCCCATCCACTAACCACAATAAAAACGCAAACTCACTTCGCTTTGCTCTCTCAATCCACTTCAGACTTTCCTGGGAGCCTGCCCTATGTTCCCAGAAAGCCTCATTGTGTGAGTAATGAATTTTTCATACTCTCTCAGTGCGTGTGTGGAATCTAGACATGTCACCAAATGCAGGCGGGTGGTTGATCCTGTCCCTCCACAGGGGAGTTGCAAGACAGCAAGTGTTTATGTGAGACATATTTCTGGAAATAGATTTACAAACACCAGCAGGCAGTATAATGTCCCATTTTCCCCATTCTTAATAACTGTGATTTTTAAAAATCTTTTGCATACTGATAAGCCAAAAGGGAAATAGAGATAGAATTTATCAATAATTGCATTAATTTGTAATTATCTGATTAACAAGGAGTTGGATATTCTTTTCATTTATCTTCTGGCCATTTGTAATTCTTTTACTGTGTACTGTTCGCATTCTGTTCTTATTTTTCTATATGTAGAAACATTTTATTAAGAATACTAGTCTTGGGCTTCCCTGGTGGCGCAGTGGTTGAGAGTCCACCTGCCGATGCAGGGGACACGGGTTCGTGCCCTGGTCCGGGAAGATCCCACATGCCACGGAGCGGCTGGGCCCGTGAGCCATGGCCGCTGGAGCCTGTGCTCTGAAACGGGAGAGGCCACAACAGTGAGAGGCCCGCGTACCGCAAAAAAAAAAAAAAAAAAGAATACTAGTCTTTATCTGTGGTATATATTGCATATATATTATCTCATTCTAATTTTAATTGTTTAACTTTGTTTACAGTTTCTTTTTCTGTAGACAAGTTGTTAATCTTATATAAATAAATTATTCAGCCCTTTTATCTTTTTGGTATTCAGTCATGTTTAGGAAAGATTTCTACATCTTAAGGTTATAAATTTATCTCTCTATATTTTCTTTTAGAATGTTTATAGTTTTAATTTTTTTACATTTATACATTTAATTCATTTGAAATTACTATTTAAATATACTGTGATATAGTTTTTTTCTTAATAAATGCCTAGCTATCTTAATACCACTTAGTAAATAATCTGAATTTTCTTGGCTGAACTTAAAATATCAGTTTTATCATATACAAAATTCCCTTATTCCAAACACACACACACACACACACACACACACACACACACACACTCACATATTTCTGTGCTTTGTTTTGTTTCATTGATCTATGTAACTACGCATTGCTTTACCAAAAAAAAAAAAATCTACCTTTAAAATTTAATTATAATCTATTAGGGCAACCTCCCCTCTCCCACAGGATTTTTTTCCCAAATTTTGAAATTTTCTAGAGTATTGTTTGCAATTTTAGCATTAGTTTGTCAGATTCCACACAAGTTTCTTTAGTCTTTATTTCTATAACATTGCTTTTTTAGATTTTTTTAAAATTGATATTATAATTATATTTAATCTTTCCATCCAAGATACAGAATAATTTCCTATTTGTTTAGGTTTTCTACAATTTCTGCAGTTACATGTCCTGGATTCAAACAGGTGCATATTTACACACTTTACTGTTTCTAAATGCTGAGCATATCACATTTATATTTTTTATGGTAGCATTTCACATGTATATATTTATGGTAGCATTTCTTTTTGTTTTTTCAAAGTGCCATAATTAAAATGTAGGTAGCATTTTCGAGTCAAGAAAATGTTGTGCCTTTATAATAGAAAAAAACCAACATTTCTTTACATATTTTCAAAATATTATTAGATATTTTATGTACTTTTTGACACTGTCTTTGGTTTATATATGACTACCTTCATAAGAGTTAGAGATTCTTTTATAGTACAAAATCTATTTCAAAAATTTGAATTGTATTTCTAATATATTTGGTAATTAATATTTAAAATACTATGGAGCATCTTCTTATAATCTAACAATTATTTAGCAGTGACTTGTTTTGTAAACTTGATGTGCCTAGATCAGATTTTCTTAAATTAAAATCTCCTGTACTCCTTTATTAATATTTTCTATCAACAGTTAGCACACAAATCAATTTATGTGAATCAGTTGACTCATTTGAATGTTATTAACCCTCAATACTGCAATCAGAGGCACTAGTGTCAGGGAACAACGACTGTTTAGGGAAAGCAGATGCTGTGATAAGAACATCCGGGATTTGATGACAGGACCATCTTCATTAACAGGCTATTTGTCCCCACGTCAATGAGACCAAGAAAATCAGAAGCCAAGATTCTATTATTAAGAGCAGATAAGGCCAGTCAGTATCAATATATGGTAACAATATAATCTCTATAATGCAAGCTTATCATGCTGGTTTTTAAATTTAAAAAAAATATCTTACATGCCCTTTTAAAGTTTCTCTGAATTGATGCCATAAGAGAGGTCTAGCATCTAGGAAGTAACAATAAATCTATTAAACAAATGGCATTATTTCATCCTTTTTATGGGTGAGTAATATTCCATTGTATATATGTACTACATCTTCTTTATCCATTCATCTGTTTATGGAATGCCATTTGCAGCAACATGGATGGACCTAGAGATTGTCATACTGAGTGAGGTAAGTCAGACGGAGACAGACAAATATATGATATCATTTATATGTGGAATCTAAAAAAATGGTACAAATGAACTTATTTACAAAACAGAAATAGAGTCACAGATGTAGAAAACAAACTTATGGTTATCAGGGGGGAAAAGGAGAGGGATAAACTGGGAGATTGGGATTGACATATATACACTACTATCTATAAAATAGATAACTAACAAGGACCTACTGTATAGCACAGGGAACTCTACTCAATACACTCTAACAGCCTATATGGGAAAAGAATCTAAATAAGAGTGCATATATGTATAACTGATTCACTTTGCTGTACATCTGAAACTAACACAACATTGTAAATCAACTATACGCCAATAAAAATTTAAAAAATAATAATAAATCTATTATGAAGTATCAAGAAGTTGCCCAAGATCTCACAATCCAGGAGTACAAAGGAATTATGTTAATCACAATAACCCATGTATCTCAACCTCCTTAAAAATTCATCTATCTCTAAGAATTTCTGGAGCAGATCTCCCACATAGAGCCCATAGAGCCATGAGTATTATAAATCCACTCAGTTACATGTAACTCTCACTGTTTCTGCTATCTGCCTTTGTGGGACTTTTTCTCCCTTCTCCCTCCAGGACTGCCCTGGGTGCGAGGGAGTTCCTGGAAACCTGACTTGTATGCCTGAGGCTAAGCAGGAAGACTGTGTTAGTCTCCTGGGATGTAAGAGGTAAAACTAGTTTTCAGCGGGTCAAGGTCCTATACGTGAACAGGAATGATACCGAGCACGGCCCTGTGGGGCTCCTGGGCACAAAGCCTTTCTGTACCTCCCATTTCTTTGATTACAGGAAATAGGCTTCAGTCAGCCTCCATGACCTTCCCTGAGTTCCAACCGGCAGATTCAAGCAGTTGTTAATTAGGGAAGGGAGGGGATGTGAGACTAGGGAGAAACAGTCAAGAGAAACAGTAGTGCAGCCTTGGAGCAAGGTCCTGGTTCCCCATCAAGAGATACACACAACAATATCTTTGAGCTGTTTTGCAGATACTGAAACCCCCATCGGGTGGGAGAAGTTAAAACAGCATGCTGCCCCCAAGCACACAGACCCCAGACCTGTTGGAACCGGAAGGTTGATGATGCTGACTCCCACTTACCTCCCCACCAACCAATCAGAAAAATGTCCACGAGCTGATCACGCCCCTTTGAACCATTACTATAAAACTTCTCACTACCCTCTCCAAGGAGGGACACACAGTTCTGAGGACTTAGCAGAACTGTGGCCCCCTTTGCCTTGCAAAGCAATAAAGCTATTCTTTTCTACTTCACCCAAAACTCTGTCTCTGAAATTTAATTTGGTGTCGGGGTACAGAGGCCGGATTCAGCTTAAAGTCTTCTCCAGGCTTCCTTTTCTCTAAACCCAGGTATGATTTCTATCTAATAATGTATTGAGTATACACATGTGCCAGGGATTGTTCTAAGAAATACAGATGAATAAATGAATAAGGCAAAGGGTCTGATTTCCAGAAGCTCATGGTCTAGTAAATGCCTATTTTAGAAAAGAAATACAGTATAGAAATAGACCAAAATTGTCTGATTGCTTTTGGAATGTTTGAAGAAGTCACCTCATTTTTAATTACCACTGCCTCATATTGTCTAGGATATGATATTACTATTTCATCAATATCTGTTCTTTGGATCCGTGAGAGTCTTTAGCAGATGTGGTACAATTCAACCTTCAGACTCAAATCCAGACTTGGGCTCTGTTAATGCAGAAAAGGGAAAGCAAGCCCCTCCCATCTGTCCAATGCTCACCTCTCTAGGCTTACCCTGCAATCAGGAGTTGCCAGAGAAAAGAAACAGTAGTTTGACATTTCTAACTTTCCTATATTCTGTTGTATCTTTCCATTCTAAAATAACCCCTTGATTTTCACACATATTATGTGCCTGGGATACAGGTAAATCTTATTAAATAGGAAAACATAATATCATGCAAATAATTAAAGAATACTGCTTTTTGTAGCCACTTATTTTCTCTCTTTTAATGTAGTAGGGGGAAAAAACAGAGACAATTTTCTAGTATCCATTTCCACAGTAAGGAGACAACTAGGGTTACCTAGGAGTCCATTCTTTACCACCCTTCAAACCAAGTTGAAGTGCTAACTCCAAATCTACTGCTAACATATTCAAAAACCTGGTCTTTGGGGTTTAAGTTCTTGGCATGTGGCCTCCTCCAGATTCCCTAGACTCTAATTCCTCATCTACAATGCAGCTTCTGAAGAACAACTGTCAAAGCTTCATACACATTGGAAAAGAGATTTTCCATTCACTGCCAAATGAAAAGTTAAATACCTTATTGAAATGCATAGCAAAATCCTCTATCACCAGAGGGCAAAAGTTGCTTTCAGCACTTTATTTAAACTTACATATGTTATTACTGTCTGGCACATAAAGTAGCTCAAAAGCTTTCGAGATGTTTTCTTCACTTTATAGGAAAAAATGGTCTGTTAATGTTTTCTTTTTTCCACAGAAGCATCAGACTATAATTACACCAAATCTCCTTATGTTATAACTAGGGGAAAAGAATGGGGGTGTTTACATATTTAAATGAAATTCTTAATTCCTCCAAATTCCGCAGTGATTTTTGAAAATCTGTTTACCTCATATTCCAAAGGCCCCCATGACATATGCTACCTATGAATAATATTTTTAAACCCACATATGCTAAATACACTGTTACTGTTCTCACATTATTAGTCAAGTAAAGTTCTTCACTAATTCTACATAACAAAATGTTCCCAACACTTGAAGACACTTGCAAATTATCATATTTTTTGAATTAATTTTTACCCTGAAGCTCACAAAATTAATTTTTAAATTCCTTGAGGAAAGTGTGAAACCAAAAGTAGATTTAAGTAGCAAAGTTTCATAACAGCCATTAGGCCTTTTAACCATAACCCAAATTGACTGTTTTCGTTCAGTCTTTTGTTTTATTGCTGCATCAACATGTATACCGAGAAATGTTTTGCCTTCTCATTGGGCCTTTTCGCCTGCTGGCCTCAACTATATAACGGTCAACACCTTTTATTCCAATCCTCAAATAAAACTCTAAAGTAATCATGGCCAAGCTAAGTACGGGAAGATACAGAAATAGGAAAAGTCTTCAAATCCCCTCCTGTTTCTGCCGTGCAATCTTCCAAAGCAACACTGCTTTGACCACCCTTTCTGCCATTTTGAATACCTCTTATGACAATCTCGCCTCTTTTGGGCACTCAGTTTTGATTTTATCATGTGTCCATTTCTATCGTCCTAACCTATTGTCTTATTTTATTTTTCACCTTTTCACTCAATTCCTCTCTCATGTTCTTTCTTGTGAAATGGAGCTGCACCAGAAAAAAACAAGAACTAAATGAGAGAAAGTAAATGTCTGTCCTTGGGCTATTATCTGAAGTTACGTTGACTTTTTTTCTGCACATTTGTTCTTTTTTTCCCCAAATATCTTCAGGTTTGTGCTGCTTTTTTTTTTCTCTTATTCTCTTTCTACTGAACCTATGTCATTTCCTATCCCCTGAGGATCAACCCTCATTCTTTGTCTAGCAGATTCACCTACCCTGGTAAACCAAGTGTTCCCTAGATGATTATTAGCCATCCATCCACTTCAAGGTAAGATGTATTTTAATAATTTAATAATTAATAATTTTAATTTTCTCTTGCCTTTGTTCTAAATCAAAGGAGTTATTTTAATTTGGGGAAGTTGAAAGATGTCTGAAATCCTTTGACCCTGCAGCATCTCTCCTAAAATAATGCCATGTTCTTATGTATATTACCTATACCTAGGGCACTGTGACAGATTCAACGTCCACTCTTCCCTTCAAAAATAGTTACTGTATGCAAAGAAGATTAAGCCTTAATAATTCAAAACATTCATTCATTGTTCAACAATTACAGTTATGATATGGAAGCTTCCATATACCAGTTGTAAAGCTAGGCATGAGGGATACAAAGATAAATAAAAGGTAGTTCCTGCCCTTAGGCACAGTCGACTGGGGGATGCACACAGCACCATACGATCAGTGCTGTGACTGTGACCATCATATCATGTGATAGTAATTGGGAGTAAGGTACCTAATCCAGATTGGATGGAAGGAGTCCTGGAAGATTTCCAAGTGGAAGGGACAGCCAGGCTGGGCTGAAAGACCAAAATGAGACAGCCAGACATGAGAACGGAACTGAAAGAGGGTGTGCCAGAAAAATGTGCAGTATTTACAAACATCCTGAAATTACGAGTTCAGATATTGGGAGCAGGAGGTATGTGTGGGGATGAGGGGAAAGATGAGTCTGGGAAAGAAGGAAGGGGCCAGATAATGAAGGGCCTTTCATGCCAAGGTAAAGATTGCGATTTTATCTCAAAGACAGTGAGGAATTACTGAATAATTTACAGCAGAAAAATAGCACATTCCTGTGTTAAAATATATTAAAGTTAGTGTTATGTAGAGGATAAAAACACCACATTTGAGGACATACAGATCCAGGTGTGCATTCCAGCTCCACTCTTGCTTACCTGTGTGCTCTTGGACACATTTAAGGTGTCTGATCTCTACTTTCTCCATTTATAAATGGCAACAGAACCTGACAGGTTGTGGGGATAGATTACAGAGGGAACTTACTTAAAACATCTACTATGTGCTGCTTATTCTTTGCCGGCCCTCCCCCTCCCCCGTCTCCATCCATTCTCCACCCTTTGCTCCCTGCTCTATGCCCTAGAAGTCCGACCCTGAAAGACTGAACTGTCTTGGCTCCCTTGCCGTCTGCTTCTTAGCCAGTGAGAGGCACTGGCAAGAGATGGGAAGTGGGAAGACAAAAGGGCTGGTGCATTTCTTCTCTACTCTCAGTCCTTGCTTTGATGTTGTGGTTCTGATGGTGGCTGCATCCTTTCAATACCAAGGCTTCTCCACAGCTCTAGTCCTCATGGGGCTCCAGGAATATTTTTTCTTCCCTTTTCCCTTCACATTTCCCACTCTGATAGCCCCTAGGTGCCTCAACATCCTCTTTTGGTTTTCTTAACTTTGCTACAACTCTACAGTTTCTCATTAAAGTTTCTTTAGTTGATAATCCGAATTCTGTCCTCTGACAGAATTCCGTCTGATATACCTGGTTTATAAAGGGCCAGTGGCCACAATTGTATAGAGGACTCCAGTACCAAAGAGTGATGTGGGAATGGCCTTCTTCTCATGTTAGCATGCTCCAAAATGTGCTATCCAAATAGAAAGCAACATGGTTATTTATTAGTTGTGGTATAACACGGATTGTTAATCCTTTTTCATTAGTAATATAAACAACGGTAAGCAGTTGCTAAGCAGCTGGTATGAGGTTTATTCTTCAAAATCTGTTACTTCTTTAATTTTGAATCCTAGGACTTTTTTCATGAAAAAAGTGGAACGACTCTACATGTGGGAGAGGTAAGAGTACATCTGCCATCATAGCTCTTTCGGTGCCAAAGTCCCTGCAGTGGGAAGACTAGAGTCTGTTGTAGCTATTAATATTGCAGAAGGAAAACCTACAGGAGAAGATATTTGCAGTCAAACACACTAAAGTCAGAATATTAAAAAGTTAAGAATTTTTTAGCCGTAGTGGCATACCCATAATTTGATAGTGTCTTGGTTAAATATTAGTCCATGTTTAGATTATTTTCACCAGGTTTTTACAGCAGGGACATTTTTTTTTTCTTTTGGTGAGGAGAGAAGCCAAAAAAAAAAAAAAAACTCTAAATCATTTAAGAGCTTATACGTTCAAGAGAAATTTTCTTTATCAGAATATTTTTATTTCCTTATCTTAGAATAATAGAGCATTTCACAAACTCAAGTTTGAAATAATAGAGCATTTCACAAACTCAAGTTTGCCTCTAAAAAGATGGAAGAATGAAACACAAGGCTGTCTTCCTTTACGTAAAATCTGCCCCAGGGCAAAGGATTGACCATATAAACAGGCAACAATATTTTTGAGGAAGCATGGTGATTAAAAATTCTTAACAATGTTGGAGACTTTTTTAAAAAGTAGGCAACTGAGGCTTCCCTGGTGGCGCAGTGGTTGAGAATCTGCCTGCCAATGCAGGGGACACGGGTTCGAGGCTTGGTCTGGGAAGATCCCACATGCCACGGAGCAACTAAGCCTGTGAGCCACAACTACTGAGCCTGTGCTCTGCAACAAGAGAGGCCGCGATAGGGAGAGGCCCGCACACCGCGAAGAAGAGTGGCCCTTGCTTGCCACAACTAGAGAAAGCCCTCGCACAGAAACAAAGACCCAACACAGCAAAAATAAATTAATTAATTAATAAACTCCTACCCCCAACATCTTCTTAAAAAAAAAAAGTAGGCAACTGATTAATAATCAAGTAAATCTGTTATAGTATAAAATTACAGATATTAGGCCAAGAAGGGTATTCTTTTCCATGTTATATCTAGCTTGTATCTTGTAAGTAAGAATATCTTAGTATCAAACAAATGTACCTTGTTTAAAAAAGCAAAAACAACAATAAAAACAATGGTAAGCCTGATTGATTAAAAGGTCTACAGGGCTTCCCTGGTGGCGCAGTGATTGAGAGTCCGCCTGCCGATGCAGGACACACGGGTTTGTGCCCAGGTCCGGGAAGATCCCACATGCCGCGGAGCAGCTGGGCCCGTGAGCCATGGCCGCTGAGCCTGCGCGTCCGGAGCTTGTGCTCCGCAACGGGAGAGACCGCGGCAGTGAGAGGCCCGCGTATCGCAAAAAAACCCAAAAAAACAGACAAAACAGGTCTACAAAACAGTTAACTTAAGGGAATTAAGGGCTTGTTCTTTATAATGCAAAAGGATTTGCCACTTTCCGTAATGTTTTGCTTTCTACAATGTGTCCTACTAGGGTATACAAGTGTTTTCTAGATTACTAACCTCTTCAAACTTAAGCTTTTCTGGAATTTAATAAAAATTTTGGTGAAAGTAGGCATCAAAACAACACACAAGGAGAAAGTCTTCTGCACAGTCTGGTAGCACTAGCAACTCAAGGGAGTATTTGAGTCAGATAATTTGGGAGAAAAAAATAGGAGAACCTTCTATTCAAACGAGCTAACAGATCACACACGTTTGCCCCTCTTTGAAACCAGGATCCCACTGATGTGACTGAAGTAAAATACAACAGCAGGTAAGTTACAGCTGAGTCAGAGAAGGGCTTCACCAAACCAAAACAAAGAAAGATTTCTCAAAGATATAAACCTGATGAAACCAAACCAATGATAAAACTCAACACAGAAAACCCAGAATGCAGGCGTATGATTGAACTAAGACGAGGGACATTTCCAAAGAGAACTGAGAATAACACCCACGGTCCGTGCAGAGAGCAGGGGAAGACTCTGAAGCCAGAACACCTGAATTCAAGGTGATCCAGGTTCTACCACCTCCTGCTCCCTCAGTGTCCTCAGCTGAAGCGTGAGAATGAGAATAGTATTTACCTCAAGAACTAGGTGTGAGGATTACACGCGATAATGGATTTAAGGTGCTTAGCAGAATGTCTGGCTCACAGGAAGTGCTCAAGTATTCAGAACGCAACAAAAATAAGCATACAAAATATCAAAACCTAAAGAAAGCAGCTAAAAATAAACAGGAAAAAAGTCATAACTTTAAATGCCTTGTTACTCAAGAAGAGAGACTGAAATGCATAAACTAAATTGCAGCAGATCCTGTGGGTTCCCTGGCCAGATTCCCAGGGATACGGTCTTAGCTGTGGAGCGTGCTCCTGCTGGAGACCTATACCTGCTCAATTCTGCAGCGGATTGCCCTTGGACAACTGCCTCATTGAGAGGTACCCGGCGTTATGTCCCAGCTCCCTTTGCTCTAGTGGCTGGTGCCAATGGCTGACTAATGCTGGAATGCAAAGGTCCCACATCTTTGCCTCAAGTGAGGACATGCTATGGTTCCGTTTGCTACAGAGCTCCCCACAGGATCAGGCTGAGGTTAGACATCCCCATGCCCTCCCTGCTACCTCACTCCTTACAGGTTCTCATGAGCACTTCCATAAAAAACCACTTTCACCAGAATGCCATCTCAGGCTCTGCTCCTGGGGAACCCAGTCTAAGATGAAAGCCTTCAGTTCCAGAACCTAGAAAAAGTACTCTCCCAAAACTCAACCAAGATAACATATAAGCAAGGAATTAATAAAATGAGAATGGAAATTAATGAAAAGGGGGGAAATGAGAGCTTGATAAATTGAACAAGAACTTCTACTTCTGAATACTTTTGAAATAGACCTCTTAACTGACCTTCACTTACCTGAGGCACTGGATTAATCACAGATGTCTCCATTCATCTTATAAATCATAGTGCTCTGTATAAAAAATAGGTAATTTGGAACTCAAAATAGTTGATATATGCTCAAAGAAAGGCCTTGTCCCTAAACCAAACACTGTAAATGAATTCCTGCCTGTGCATCTGTATTGTAAGAACAAAATGGTTCCAATCAAAAAGCGTATCTGTTATGTTTTTGAACACTTTTTTTTTCTTCAGTTTAATTAACCAACTGCTAGTACCAATCCCACTGGATTAGTATGCTTCTATTCTATTCAAAAAGGACTTCAGAAACCATAAGATAGGAAAAGAAAAGAAGAAAATATATACGTATCTGCTCATTTGTGGAAGAATAAACCAGAAACTAATGTCATTGGTGGGTGGGGGAAAACAGGGTTGAAAAATGGTTTTAGGTAGTTTTGCCGTAAAAATCTTTGCCGCATAAACAGTTTCCCTGTAAGCCGTTTCATCAGACAAGTAATTGGCTGTAAAACAATTTGCCATAAAAGGTAAATACTGAAAATAAAATAAAAGAGGGACATACAAAAAGCTACAATGAAACATAAAAATTAATAATAAATTTTTTAAAGATTTTATTGTAAAAAATACAAAAAATATTTGAATACGTTTAAAATGTGCTTAGATTCATGGTTACAGTTGTATTCGGGCATACAGTTGTCCCTCAGTATCCCTGGGGCATTGGTTCCAGATCAGCCCTGCAGATACCAAATCCACGGATGCCCAAGTCTCTTACATAAAATGGCCTAATTTAGTCCCATATCCGCAGGTTCCGCATCCATAATGGGTTGAATCTGCGGAGGCAGAATCTGGGGATACGGAGGACCGACATAATCTTAGAGAAAGGAGAGACACTTCCCTTCTCAAAGTCAATCATTAAGTATTCAGGATCTAATGTTGGACGTAAGCTCTTTACAATATTAAAAAAAAATCTGTACATCTCTTCAGATTTCCCTGAAAGTAAAATGAACAGATGAGTGACGCTGCTATTTCACATTGACATATGTAACCTATTTAACTGATAGTACCTATCTAAACTACATTTAAACGTTCCATTACATTCCCAGTCCTTATATTTCACCAAATCGTCTAAGCCAGATTCTGTGCCAAATACCAAAGACCTGTCTCCCTCACGTTCTCCACTATCAAAAAAAAAGTGCAAAAATTGTTCACCATTTTCAAGAAACTTACACTCATCAGGGATCACATAACCATTTCTTTGGGAGGCATAGGAGGAGCTTGATTCCTCTTTTGACTCCAACGTCTAACATTGTGTGATAAATTTGGCAAAGATGCCTTAAGAGAACAAGCTGTTGTATTTAAGTTAGCTAAAGAATCGATCATTAATGATCTCAAAGACCGTTGTGAATTCCTAGCCGCCTTTTGTGTTTGCCATAGCTTGGTAAACTTTTGCTTTTGATGAGTGGGGGGGGGATCACTGCTCATGAAGGATTTGCAAAAACTGATATGTTACCATTTTCTAGTATGGTATGCAATCTGGCTTTATACTCTCTTACTTCACACTTCCAGTAAGTTTTCTTATCACTGCATATTCTGTCAAGATGATATACGTAGTTGTTACCATCCACTATTTTAAGACCAGCACGTTTTCTTTTCACTGCACAGACCATGATGAGGCCTAAGATGTATATCATATAAAAAAGGAAGAATGTATGCCTCAATGGAGAAATGAAACCAAACTGTCAAACCAAACTGACAACCAGTTATTTTATCTTTTACGACAAAATTGCCTTACGGCCATTAGATGTGTGGGTAAACTGCTTGCAGCAAAGATGTTTAAAGGGAGACCAAAATACCAGACACGGAAAAAATGGGGGTATGGAAATGGGGTAAAAGAGTGAAGTGGAGTCACATTCTCTGAGTGTACAGTTTTGTGCACCTCTGACTTTTAGAACCATTTTCATGTTTCACATGAATAAAATTAAATAATTGAAATTGAGCAGAATGTGTATGGGGGCTGGAGTGAGAGGGTCTCTGGTACAGGGTGGGGAGAGTCAACTGGGCTCCATCCTGCAGGGTCCGCCATGGCCAGGGGTAGGAACATATCTCTGCTGGCTCCTGCCTTCTGTCCAGTGAGGACAGTCCACAGAGCTCTGTCCCATAGGGTCTGAAGCTGAAATTTGGGCAGGAGAGAGAGAGAGGGGACATCACTATGGCGTCTGTTCACCTCAAGTAGGGCAGGTAAAGTCAAAACGTTTTCTGTCCCATGGGAATTCCTCTTGGTCTTCTGGCTAGAAAGAGTGGGCTCTTCTGGGGCTTTTAATATCTCCCCCCAAAGGCAGTCTGCTGTTCAGATTGTTTAAGCATCCAGGCAGCAATAAATAGTAGGCAAAAGAAAAAATTCAAGAAAGACTGCCAGGTCATTCCGTAGGTCTAGAGGTCCCCACCCAATATGCATACATTTTTCCACCTTTCAGATCCTCTGATCGTTCAGGGTTATAAGTTGTTCCTAGTGTGAGAGAGAGGCAATAGGGTATGCTTATCCCATACTACCTGGAACCAGAAATCCAAAAAACTCCCCATTTTTTTTCTTTCAGAATATCAGATTTCTGCTGTTTGGCTGTTTCTGGCTCTGTCTGACCATTTTATGTCCTCTGAATTAATTTCCTTGCTTCTGTTCTTTCCTTTCAGTGGAGCTACAATAGAGTAATGTTGAAACTCTATTATTCCCTTCTTATGTATTAAATGAAATACTTATCTGAAAAGAACTTTCTTTCAGCAGCTATTTGGCTCCCTTGAAATAGAGTATTTTTAGGAGAAGCCAATGAATATTTGATTCATTCCTTTTATTTACCATTTTTCAGAATAATGTGTTGTTGCCTTAACAACCTCCAATGATGAGACCAATGAAAGGGGTTTTTTGGGGGGGATCCCAATTATGTCATAGATTATAACCTATTTGAATTCACTGTATTTCAATTCCTTGAATTGAATCCTATTTCAGTCCATCATAGGCATTATTTTTTTGATGTTCCCATTGTCCTACTTCTGGCTAGTAGGCAGCCTTTAAGGATGACTTCTTTATCCTTTTGACACAATCCCCAGCAGTCCTTGATACTTTCCTTGCTTTTTAATGCAGAAAGATCTTTTAGGTATACCTCGTGCCTTTCCTGCCATCAGACAATTTGTTATACATATCCCCCAAGAAGTCCCCCTAAGTTAACTTTAGGGTCATGTGATATTTAGGAACAGAGTTTAGGTGCTAGGGATGCTCATTGATACTGAGTTGTTCACAACTTCTGTTGCTTTTCTCTGGAAACATACACATGGATGAAGAAAGACAAACCATGAGTTCACAGTGATATTTTTCGTTTTATGATTGTATCTCTTTTATGCTGAAATTTTTGGTTGCTAAGGGCATTAATACAATTATATATTTGTTTTGTCATTAATATATTTGTTTCTAAAGAACAAAATTTTATTTATTTATTTACTTATTTATTTTAGGGTTGGCCTTCTGAATTTTTAGTTTTTATTTATAGTTATGTGAAACATTTTTGTGCTCCCAAAGTCAAAACTATTTAAAAAAAAAAGATACATTCAGAAAAGTCTAGTTTCCATCACTCTTTTCTCAGGCTGTTATAACAAAAATACCATAAACTGGGTGACTTAAACAAAAAACATTTGCTTCTCACAGTTCTGGAAACTGGGAAGTCCAAGATCAAGGTTCCACCAGAATTGGTGTCTGGTGAGAGTTCTTTTCCTGGTTCACAGGTGGCCATCTTCTCACTGTGTCCCCACATGAGTGAAGGGATAAGGGAGCTCTCTTGGGTCTCTTTTATAATGACACTAATTCCACTCATTAGGGCTCCACCCTTATGACTTAAGCACCTCCCAAAAGCTCACTTTCTAATACCATCGCATGGGAGGTTAGGATTTCACCATATGAATTTTGGAGGGACAAAAATATTTAGTGCGTAACACTCCCTCTTTTCAAATAAATAGCCACCACTGGTGTGGACTTTGGTCTATGTGTGTGTGTATATCCCCTTTCCTGAAATAAATGACAATATATTCTGTACAGCTTGTATGTCCATAATTTCTTACACTGACCTATGTGTATCCTATAGACCATACATATCAGTACAAGAAGATATTACTCATTTTTTTTACAGCTGCATCGTGCGTTTATTTAACTAGTCCTTTGTTGATAGAGATTTGGGTGGTTTTCAGTCTTTTCCTCATGAATACTGCTGCAATAAACACCTTTATTCAGACGTAAATTTGCATTTTTTCTTATTTGTCTTCAGAGACACTAGGGTGAAATTTTTCATACATATGAAATTGCTGAGTCAAAGGGTAAATGCATGTGTACTTTTACTAGATGTTGCCACATTGCTCTCATAAGATTGTCTATTGTTTCATTCCCACCAGCAATGAGTGAACATACCTGTTTCTGCTTGCCAACAGATGATGTGTCAAACTTGTAGAATTTGGTCAATTGGATAAGTGAGAAATGGTGTCACTGTGTAGGCTTATATATTTACCCACTTTATAATGAGTGAGGTTGAGCATATTTTCCTGTTTAATGGCCATTTGCACTTCTTTTTCTCTAGAATGTTTATATTTCTTGTTCATTTTCCTACATGGTGGTTGACCATTTTCTCCCCAAATTTTAGAAGGGTAATATATATTAGGGATAGTAACACATTTTCTGTGACTAAACCATAAACATCTTTTCCAGTTTGTCATTTGCCCAAGGCATTCTTAAAAGGAAAAAAGCAAACTGTACATGAGTATATAAAATATACTATTATTTTAGTTTTTAGAAAGTTTTTGTGTATAGATATAGTTATTCTATTCATATGTTATGTATAATATATTATATACCACATATTATTATAGTGTAAGCCCTAAGAGTTGGTTGGGTTCTTTTGTTTTTTGTGTTTTGTAATTTTTTGTTTTTGCCTGACTTAAGCTTTAATTGCCAAGGCATCTACTTCAAAGATGGCATCTACTTCAAAGATGGCATCTACTTCAAAGATGGCATCTACTTCAAAGATGGCATCTACTTCAAAGATGGCATCTACCTCAAAGGTGGCATCTACTTCAAAGATGGCTGTCTCCAATAAACACAATGCCAGTCACAGACTAGATCAAGAACCAGGGTGCCTCCACCTCCTTCTCCCTTAACTACACACAAAGTCTCCTTTGTCTTAAGAGGTCTTGGTGGATTTCCGTAATTGAACATTTAGGCTGCTTGTTTGTTTTTTCTCTTCCTACATTTTAAACTGTCACTCCTATGTTTTAAATTCACCAATAAAAAGTCAACCTAGCAACCCTAGGCCCACACCCTCAATCCCAATAAAGATAGAAACCCAAATTTCTTTTCTCTCTCTCTCTCTCTCTCTCTCTATTTCTCCCTTGCTCTGTGGCCCCAAGTGTGCCCTGTATCCTCCAGGATCTGTGAGTAATAAAACTTTGTTCTTTTTTCAAAATGTCCCTGATAGTTATTGCTGAGGGGGTCCTGCAATTATAATAAGAACCCCAAAGGCTGATCCAGCCACAACACTGGTTATCAATAGGCTCAGGCCATCATAAAATAATTATATGTCATAATAGATGGTATATGGCATATATTATATACACCATATAATATAATATATAGTATATATTCTATACCTAGAAGGATATACGCTGAGCTGCATTTAGTGATTATCCTGGTAAATGGAAAGGTATTTAAAGAATGGAGGGGGAACTTCCACTTTTACCATATTAGCTCTGTTTTGCTTAAATTATTTTCAACAAGCAAGCACACACTTCTTTTACAGTTTTTGAACCAACCTAAAAGGAGAAGTAACTCTTAGTTTCCAAGTCAGTTTTCCTAAAATGCTTTGCCAATATCTAGTCCATTTATGTTGTTTAAGGAGAAAACTCTGCTAGTGAACACTCAAAGTCCAAAGTTCAAGGTAAAGAAATGATGTAAGAATTTCAAAAGAACTGAGCGTTCCTCTTGACCTTAGTTCAATTGCCTGAAGAAAGGAGAATTATATTAATTGCTTTCCTGACCCGTTTGACTTGACCCCGTCTTTGCTGAACATTGTTAGTACCACTTCCTTTCTGTGCGTCATCTCTAATGGTTGCCTTCAGCAGTGAGTTGGTAATGGATTTTAATTCAGGAGGTCCATTTCCTCCCTGCTAATTTGATTTCATAAGGCACACTAGGGACGAGTAATTTTTCTAGTGACAATATGAAGCTATGAGGTATTTTCTCAAACACGTTATTAAAATGTTTCCCTTTTATCTTGGTAAATAAGCCAGGCCAACCAACTCAATCCAAATGATGAGGAATCCTTGTCTGTATTCGGGAAAGGTAACATCAGTAAAGACTTCATTTAGTATCACCCCATGAGACATAACATATGGGAATTACATCATACAATGTAATCTCTTAAGGACTTGAAACGCACTTGCAAATGTTCTAAAACTATAAAAGAATGATAGATGTGCAACTTGAGGCATCATGTCTAGACAAATGAATGGCCCATTCCTGTAGCATTTGTTTCAGAGATAATTAACACTCCCTTTGTATTTTCTGAGCTAGTTTGCAGTGTCAGAATTGTTTTACAGCATCATTAACAAAAATGACCAGGTCTTTATCATGTTATCAACTTGCATCACATCAACACTTTTGAGTTTAACAAAAACTCAGTGTAAGACTACACTAAGTTCTGCCACTTTGGTAGTGTTTGCTCCATTTATGGAAATATAAAATCACACCTGCACATCCAGGAACTATGGAAGGAATTGCATGAAGCTGGCATCCATCTCTACTATAGGATCCCAGACACTAGCTTCAGGGGGCCCACGTTTGGTGTTTGGAATGGACATGTGCACGCTGGAGGGCTGGAGAAGCAGCAGCTCTCTGGAGATGCATACAAAGCACAGATCAAATCATGCAGCCCTGATGTTTATCAGGAAATATTTGTCGCTGACAAAGTCACCAGACCTGCTGCCAGGGCCTCAGTTATATTGTGCGAATATGACAAATGAGATACCAGGATGGTCCCAACTACTGCCTAAAAGTATTCTCCACAGCACTTATGCACAATGCCTGCGGCTCCACCATCCTGGTCTTTCCTCCAGTCTCGACACAGGGCAAACACTCCTGGGACAGGAAACAGGACAGAAGTTTATCATTTCTTGAAGATTAGTATAAGAAAAATCCTCCAGGTTAACCTAACTTCCAGGTTAATCTATCCTCCAGGTTAACCCATCCTCCAGGTTAATCCATCCTCCAGGTTAACCCATCCTCCAGCTGCTTTGAGTGTTGGCTGCTAATGGCTCACAGCTGCACCTTCTGCAGAGAGTTATCCTCAGTCTTATGGCAGCAGCCTTGCCTGGGAGCTTAGGCAGCCTTCACCTCATACCTGGGGCAGCCAATCACTGACTGATATGTGGTAGCAATGGCAGGTCTCATACCTCAAGGTGAAGTGACCCTATGGTGCAGGTCATGCTTCACAGCATCCAAGCCCAGACCACAACCATCAGCATTTTCCCTTCCCTACCCTGCTTCTTCACTCCCCTTCTCCCAAGAGCCTCCCCTCAATACATCACATACCTCTGAATCCCAGCACTCCTTCTAGGAACCCTGACCTAAGACCTAGGAGTACAACTGAAGGAAGGAGAATAGAGAGGTGTGCCCATGGCAAGGGGGACATGACTAGTTAAAGAGCTATCAACAGGTCTTTAGCCAGAGAATGATAACAAGGTGCTGGGAGAGTGAACCTGGAAGATAAAAGAAGAACAGAGGGGTGGATTCTGCCTGCTTCCCTCTCCTGACGGCAGCACACTGTGATCCCAAAGGAGAGCCACGTTGCACAAAATAACACTGACAGCTTGAGACTGTGTGGAGTCGAGCTGTAGAGGGGTAACAGGCTTTGCAAACGCTGCCAGGAGCAGCAGGCAGGGATCCATGGACACGTGAGTGAATGTCTTTGCCAATTCAGTTGCAAGCCCAGTACTTTTGGCTTCCATTGCATTCCAACGCTTTCTCCCCAGACTCCTAGTTCCATCTCCCAGAGAAATTGCCTAGTGGCCTTCACCTCTCTAATGAACTCTTTTTTGATGGATTGACCCCCTCTGGGAGTGTAGTTTCTGCACAGAGAGTAGATTTGTTTCACTTGTCATTCAAATCTGTACTTCCTGTAAGCCTGAATAACTTTCTCTCTCTCCTGTCCTGAGAGAAATGGACCAGCTGGAGAGCACATCCGTGATGCAAACGGATGATACACTCCTTGTGGCTTTCAACTTCCCTGTCTCTTGTCTTTGCCATATTAAGATTGTGTCAGTGAGATCAAGAGACAAGAGAAATGGAAAACCTGAGTAAAGCTTGAGGAAAGTGCAATATATAACTAGAGGAGGGGATCTTTGAGTTGGGCACCCTCCCTCAAGAGTTTGAGTAGGGGAATTTCTTAATAATGAAAGCAATAAAGGATTACCCTGCAGAGTATTTTATTTAAAGTAGAATAACTGTAGAATAATAGAAATAATTTAAATGTGGTCATTCCATAGAACCATTCCTAGATCTTCCCCTCAGGGTTCCTTCCAAAATCCTTGCTTAGAGTTTATTAACCTAGACGTATCTAACTTTAAGAAAAAGAGACAGAGAGAGAGGAAAAGAGAAATGTGTTTGGGTTTTTTTGTTTGTTTGTTTGTTTTTCTTGTTTTTATTCAGATTTATTGGATTTTAGCAACCACTTTCGATAGTATTTCTTCTATCATTTCTCATTTAATATTTGATCCTTCTTATATTTCCTCAATTCCATACACTAAATATTTAAGTTATTTCACATTTAAAATAATTCTAACATTTTTGGATCTCCTAAAGAATTAATGTTTGTGAGAAATGTGTTTTTAAAATGTGAGTAAAAGGCAAATATCATATGATATCGCTTACATGTGGAATCTAAAAACATGGTACAAATGAACTTATTTATAAAACAGAAATAGAGTCACAAATGTAGAAAATAAACTATGGTCACCAAGGGGGAAAGGGGAGGGGAAGCGATAAACTGGGAGATTGGGATTGATATATACACATTACTATATATAAAATAGATAACTAATAAGGACTTCCTATAGAGCACAGGGAACTCTTCTCAAGATCTGTGGTGACCTAAGTAGGAAGGAAGTCTAAAAATGAGTGGGTCTATGTATACGTATAACTGATTCACTTTGCTATACAACAGAAACTAACACAACATTGTAAATCAACTAGACTCCAGTAAAATTTAATTTAAAATAAAAATAAAATAAAATTGACTTAAAAACTATTTAAAAATTTAAAAAATAAAATGTGAATGAAGTTTTCCAATTCTCTTTTAGTTACTAGAAAGTAATTCCTGAATTAAATAAATCAAGGGAATGATATCTTTGAAATGCAAATAATCACTCAGTTTTTTCATCCCAGGCTTGTGTGTTCTTGTTTTCAGATGATAAATGCTTGGACAAGTATTGATTCCATGAGACAGTTGGAGCTAAGACAGTCTAACTTGGTTTGTGTTTACTGCCCTTTCTTGCTTTCACACCACAGGCACAATGTCATTCTTTATTACAATACTATTGTGTGTCTCTGGCACTTAAAAAACTTTCAGTGTCTTCTCACTGTTTATGGAAGTAGGATGGATAACAGCCAGGCACCGCCAAAATCTTTCTTCACCTCTTAACTCCTGCTTCACCAACACCCTCTCTTTCTCCATCTCATTCCCAGATACCTGAGAAACACCAAATCCTTTGTCAGCATCTTCTTAAACATCTCCCTTCCATAGCTTTTTTAATCACCCCATCATTTATATCCAGTGGTACTGTTATTCCAACTTACAGCACCACAAAGACCTGTTAGTACACTCCAGCTTCTTCTAGACAGTAAACTCCTTAAACGGTGAGTAGGTTTTTTAAATTGAATATTTAGCACTTGTCACAATATCAGGCATTAGCTAGGTGTACAATAAACATTTGTGGAGTTATTAAATGAATTTCGTATTAAATTGCAAAATATCTTCTTGCTTCAGGGCGTCAGAAGAAATACAAGATTAAATTCTATTTAACCTACTCGAGAGCAAAATTCAGAAAGGCCAACTTTCTGCCACATAATCTTTCCAAGTTAGAGTCAGAAGACTCAAATTTCCCCCAAGAAAAAAGGTAAAAACTTGACTTTCTGGAATGAAACATTGTTTGATGTTCAATGTCTTGCTGGAAAAAAAATCAAAGTTGTAACATCAAAGCTTTGGCTCCTTAATTTCTAACAAATCACAGTGCTTTCATTACTTTGTCTCCATGGCAGTGTTGATCTAATGTAAATTGTATACTTTAATTTTAAAGGTCAATTCTCAAGTATTTCAACCTAAAGGGAAATTGGGAGGAGAGTTTGTTTTTAATACCAGAAAACACCAGAGTTTGATTTTATGTTTTTATCCTCTTTTAGGTTCTGTCATTCTTTGTTGTAAGAATTTGAGGCAGATTGTGCCCTGTGGTTTTGGACTCAATAAGTAATTGATTTGAAAGAATCTCATTGTCTTCTTGTCTGTTGTTGCCCAATACAATATATTCTGACAAAAATCGGGTCCAAGTAAAAAGAAAGCCACACAATACGTTAAGTCTATTTTCAAGCACTACAATTTATTTCCATGTATACCATGAAATTCTAGCTACTTCAGAGTTTTAAGCATTGCTTTTGAAGATACTGATGAATCACCTGTCAGTATGTCTGCTTCAAAAGACTCATAATGCTGAGAGGCTCTTATTCTAGCTTGGAGACCTTAAATGGAAGCATGTGATTATGTTTCTCAATGACTTTGGAACCTGAACATGAATCCCTCACCACCTGTAACTAACTTGATATTAGGCCTTTGATGAGCCTGTGAAAATATAAAAACCCACTTTCCACCAATACTCTCAATAACTATGATGTTATGCAGACAAGTGCTCTGTGAATAAGATCAGAATAATAGTAGCTAAGATTTCATTACCACTTACTATATACCAGCCACTGTACTGAGAGCTTCACATACTTTATCCCATTTAATTCCTTCAACAATCCCATGGAGTAGATACTTTTAAGTCCATACTTTACCAATGAGGAAACCACAGCTTAGAGGGGCTGTGTATAACTTACCCAAGATTTTCATTTTTTTTTTTGGAGGGGGGGATTTCAGTTGAATACGGTAAGACAGAAGACTGACTCACAAAAATATAAATGAGGAAATCTTATATTTTGAAATGCTATGTATTTGAGGAAAGAAAAATGAACAAGAGGAAAAGGAGGAGGAGGACAAATGTAGTACTGGGGTTCCCCGTATGTCCTTCTGACTAATAAGTTTTCACATGTTGAGGCATGGGGAAATCATTCTGGCTCGTACGTGACTAGACTTGAAGTCTATGCTAACAAGAATAGCCTGTCTTATGGCCTGTCAAACAGCATTGTACATCTGTTTTAACCATTTATTAAAGAAAAGAATGCAGCTAAAACTCACAAGTGGAGTAACTGTGGTTCCAACATTCAAAATGGAGCCAGGAGGGCATAGTGGATGTGGTTTAAAATGCTTTTCCTGTATCACTGGGAACTTGAATTTTCTGAACAGTATCAAATTCAAGGGCACCACCAGCCATTTTCAAAACAATATTTGCTATGGTTTTCTCTGGGTATATGCACAGTAGTGGGGTTGCTGGATCGTACGGTAATTCTATTTTTAGTTTTTTAAGGAACCTCCATACTGGTCTCCATAGTGGCTGTATCAATTTACATTCCCACCAACAGGGCAAGAGGGTTTCCTTTTCTCCACACCCTCTCCAGCATTTGTTGTTTATAGATTTTCTGATGATGCCCATTCTAACCAGTGTGAGGTGATACCTCATTGTAGGTTTGATTTGCATTTCTCTAATAATTAGGGATGTTGAGCAGCTTTTCATGTGCTTCTTGGTCATCTGTATGTCTTCTTTGGAGAAATGTCTATTTAGGTCTTCTGCCCATTTTTTTATTGAGTTGTTTGTTTTTTTAATATTGGGCTGCATGAGCTGTTTATATATTTTGGAGATTAACCCTTTGTCCATTGATTCATTTGCAAATATTTTCTCCCATTCTGAGGGTTGCCTTTTTTGTCTTGTTTATAGTTTCTTTTGCTGTGTAAAAGCTTTTAACTTTCATTAGGTCCCATTTGTTTATTTTTATTTCCATTACTCTAGGAGGTGGGTCAAAAAAGATCTTGCTGTGATTTATGTCAAAGAGTGTTCTTCCTATGTTTTCCTCTAACAGTTTTAGAGTGTCCGGTCTTACATTTAGGTCTCAAATCCATTTTGAGTTTATTTTTGTGTATGGTGTTAGGGAGTGTTCTAATTTCATTCTTTTACATGTAGCTGTCCAGTTTTCCCAGCACCACTTATTGAAGAGACTGTCTTTTCTCCATTGTATATCCTTGCCTCCTTTGTCATAGATTGGTTGACCATAGGTGCATGGGTTTATCTCTGGGCTTTCTATCCTGTTGCATTGATCTATGTTTCTGTTTTTGTGCCAGTACCATATTGTCTTGATTACTGTAGCTTTGTAGTATAGTCTGAAATCAGGGAGCCTGATTCCTCCACCTCCAGATTCATGCACCCCAATATTCACTGCAGCACTATTTACAATAGCCAGGTCATTGAAGCAACCTAAATGACCATCGACAGACGAATGGATAAAGAAGATGTGGTACATATATACAATGGGATATTACTCAGCCATAAAAAGGAACAAAATTGGGTCATTTGTAGAGACATGGACTAACCTACAGACTGTCATACAGAGTGAAGTAAGTCAGAAAGAGAAAAACAAATATTGTATATTAATGCATATATATGGAATCTAGAAAAATGGTACAGATGAACTAGTTTGCAAGGCAGAAATAGAGACACAGATGTAGAGAACAAACACATGGACACCAAGGGAGGGAAGTGAGTGGGGGGTGGGGTGTGATTAATTGGGAGGTTGGGGTTGACATGTATACAGTGCTGTGTATAAAATAGATAGCTAATAACAGCCTGCTGTATAAAAAATAAATTAATTTAATTAAATTTTAAAAAATCTTCTAGTAGCTGCCAGCCATAACCTTATGGTCTCAAGGTCTCCCTTTGTAATTATGCAACTGTTTTGGACCCCAAACAATCTTTACTTAATGAGCACCCTTACTTCTTGCCAACTCCAATCCTAATCCTTGCAAACAACATATGTAACTTTGTGGGTTTTGCCTATATGAGTCTCCCCCATTTTGTAGTCTGGTGGAACACAATTCAAGTGCTTCTTGAATCTGTGTTTCCAAGGCTATAGTCCTCTTTTCTAGTCCTATTATTGATTGTTTATTGATTATTTTCATTGACATGACCAATCCCCTGAAAGCTGTGAGCCTTTACCCATTCAGCCTGAGGTGTAGGCAATCTAGCCTGCATGCCTGCCAGGAAGCTTGCAGGCTTCTGGGAGAGACTCAGGAGACAAGGGAGGAGGGAGAGTAGAGAAACCACATTGGCCAAGAAGCAGCATGCATCCCATCCAATCACATTCCATTGATAAGAAAAAGCCATATGGTCTTAACAATTATATATGCAAGGGGCACTGGGCAATGAAGTCTCAGGCCAAGAACCCACTTCCCAGCAGCAACTCTGCACCATGCGAGAGGACATAGATCTCTGATAAAGACCTACAGACATCTCCCACCTGTTTACTGCTCAGTCCCTACCTCCAGAGTGTAAGCTTTCTGAGAACAAGAACCATATCTTGTTCAGCATTATGTGTCCAGCAGTTAATATAATCACAAAGAATGCCCGTTACACTGAGATGTGTGGATCCCAGTGATTATCTAAGCCCTAAATTATTATACTATAGGGGCAGTGCATGAGTCTTTTTCATGGTTGTCTTTTTTCGTGGTCATGACTAAGACCAGGGAAGAAGACGACTGCCTGCTTGTATCCTGAAATACCTATCATGGCTGGTCCCAGATTACTCCACCAGGAGCACTGACTTCAGCAAAAAAAACGTAAGGTTAATTAAATGACATTATTATTCATAATATTAAACTAGGAGTAAAGGAATGACCAATAAGGAACTCAAGAAAACAGACTGGTTTGCAAACTAAACAAGAGCCCACTCCCATGAATGGTGCCTGTGTGAAGCATGGCATTGCTTTTCCAAAGGGAAATTTTCACATTACCTCTGCCATTCTAGCCCTCCATGTAGTGTCTCTGTGCATAAAAGCCTCGGCTGCAGGAAATGCCTGATGGCCCATAGTGATTTTAACACTGAAAAGATTAACGATGTGTAAAAGACAGGATAGGCAGCATCTCACCAAACACATCTGCTTTTCTATGGTAAGTAGCCAAGCTGTGTTTCCAAGGGTCCATATGGTCCTTGTAGAACCATTCCAGAGAACAACACATTGTTTTGAGAGACTGCTTGAACAGAGACTACTCAGTTCCGTTCCAACGCACCTTACCTTAGTGATTTGCTAATGTGACTTGCCAGACATAACACAATCATATAGCAGGTTTCATTAAGTTTGAGAATCTGTGGGCAGAAGCTTTACAACAAACAAAAGACAGGAGAAGAAAGAGACTGGAAAGTCTTATTACCCTCAAACCAATAATGAGCTGTAAGTTTAGGCAGACATCGGAAGGTGACTTGAAACAGATTATTGAGTGAGATTTGTTAAAGAAGTTGGAAGTCTTGGGCATGACAAAGAACCAGAAGCTAGTCCTGGTAGAGGCTGGAAAAATCAACAGGGTATAGAGCCTGGACTTGGAAAATTGAGGCACAGCTAAGGCAGGCATGAGTAGCTGGATACCCAATAGATATGATGCTGCCGGCATCATGACACCATTTATTTGTCAAATAGAGATAACACATTACAGTGAAGGTAGGTCCTTCCATCCATAAGGGATTTTGGTACTCCTCTGCTCAAAGCCCTCCAACAGCTCGCCAGTCTACTCAGGTGAAAACTAAAGTCTTACCAAAGGCATCTAAGGTCCTGCCAGATATGAACTCATCTCCTTCAACTTGGACCACACTGCCCCTCTGTTAGTCTTTAAACTTGACAATCAGGCTCCCACCTTGGGTTTTGTATGACCTGTTCTCTCTGCCTAGAAGGTTCTTCTCCCAGAGGCCTCTCTGCTTAGAAGATTCTTCTCCTTCATGGCCTGATTATTTCCTACCCTTTTAATCCAGGTTTCCACTTGAAGGTCACCTTCTCAATGGGGTCCTCCATGCCCATCCTTCCTAAAATAGCAGCTTCCTTCTACACACACCTCAGCACTGACCTTAATTTACTTTTGTCCATAGCACTTGTTAGCATCTGACATACTGTAATTTTTCCTGTATATTTTTTCATCTTCTTCCCTCCCTAGAATGTAAGTCCTGGAGGGGAGGGACTTTGTTTTGTTCAGCTGTAGAGCCCCAATGTAAGGACAGTGTTTGAATCAGGGTAAAGAACATCTGCCAAGTGCATATGGAGGGACCATAGCCACTGGGCCTCAACTGGTTGTGAAGGTGACTTCTGCATAGGAACAAATAGTGGAGAACTAGTCAAAACAGAAGTATTTATTAATGTTTGTATTGTCGTGGTTAGGCATTGTTCCAGATATTATTCCAGGTGGGGCTTCCACAAATTCAATGAAGCAGGCATTATTGTACCTAGAGTAAAGATGGAAATATGAAGTGATGGAACAGATAGTAAGTTACAGAGCAGGACTGAATCTCAGGCCGGCATGACTCCATGGTAAAAAGCAATCTTAGGTAAGGAGGCAAAAGTTGGGCAATTAAAAATGCTTTTTATCATTGTTCCTTTCCCAAGCCCCTAAAAGAAAAAAGAAAAATTACCAAAAGAAGGTTTAAAACCTACACAGATAAATAAAAATTAAAAGGGAAAATGCAGAAAGAGAAAGAGATCAACACATTTGGGGACACAAAGTGACACCGAGTCTGGTAGATGTGTAAAAGCTGATTTCTAGGAGACAGCAGAGGATGAAGCCAATGACGAGATAGCCAGTTTGAGCCTCAGAACCCAGGACAGGCTCAGGTATTGGAGACGTTAGCTACCATGGAGGGTGAGGGTAAAACGAGGGGCTCAAAACACATGAATTAGTGGAAAATCTATGTAAGAACTCACATCCGGCCCTCCTCCCGCCAACACTTCTTCCCACCATTACTACCTTCCCTTGGCCTAACAGGAGATGTAAAGCTACTCTGTGGAGATACTGTACCAGAACAGGCTTCAGACCGGAGAAAACAGTGAGAAAGAAGAGCCTTACTGAAAACAGAAGCACAAGTTAAGGGAGTAGTAAAAAGGGAGATCTCTGGGCCCTTTCCCTTCTTGGCTCCCAGAGATGGCAGCTGGCTGAGTACTGTCCACTGAACAGTCTCAAAAAACGTACTTCCAAAATTTGTATCATCTATGATAGGAAGACGATAGATAATTTCTAAAGTAGATAAACAGGGGAAGAGCGAGCATAGATATTTTCTTTAGAAACAGAGATAAATATCAGGGTGAATAAAGCAGGACTGATTTAGAAATAATTTGCTCTTTGGAATGGAACTCAGGGGTGAGAAAGGGTAAGACAGGGGACAGCTGTTTATCGTTAAATCTCCTCTAATACAACTTGACTTATTAATCTTTATACTCATATTACATCAACAAACGTTTTTCATTAAAAAAGACAAAGAATGACAGATAAATCTGCTATGTTTGTTATCACCCAAAATGTGCTTTTCAACAGTTCTATCAAATTTCTGATGAAAGTAAGTTTTGAGTATTGGACTAAAACCGTCCAGAAACAGTTGTCATATGCAGACCTGACTTCTCTGCCTGAGTTCCTGAGCATTTGTGCTACAGTAATTAGTCCACGCTGAGAACTAAAGCATGGGCTTTTCTGTCACTGGAAATGTTGCAATATTTCCTCACTGGTTGGGTGGCCTGAAGCTGTCTATTTATAAGTAAGACTGAGATACTAAAAGTCCAGTTTGAAGCTTTATGGACCGGGTGAGTCATGTTGATTGGTGGCTTTTCTGTTTCTTTGCCTGTTATTCCAGATTCTGATACAGATGGGTCTGTGTGTCATCTTTATTTTGACCCACGGTGACAGGACTCTGCCCAGCACAGCATGACAATAGCAGAAACATCAGCTGAAGTCCCTAAATCATCCTATGCTGAATTCCCATCCATAACCACTGAGGGCTCATAGAGGTCTCCTTTACCTAGTAAAATGGACAACAATTTTGTAACCCCTGACCATTCTGATGTGAGGACTGCTCACATTTTTGCACTCAACACAGAAGCAATCTCAAAACAGAGCTACATACATAACCCTTTCTCACAGAAAGAGTAGTATGGAAACAACAGGAACTATGCTTCAAAGGAACAGTTTTATTTCATTTGAGCCACTGGGGTTCTGAAGCATGTGAAAGGCTGGGGGAGAGGAATACAGGTGGATACTTGAGTCTCTTTGGCATTTAATCATAGCTTTTGCTAAAGGTCTACTCTTGTGTCCCCTGTTTACTGTCACTGTTTGCTGTCGCCCCACAGCCAGCAGAAGAGAAGGTGACAGTTTCTGAAGCCCTGCCAGAACAGAACTTCTCTTTCCCTTGCTATTAAGAATTCTCTGAGAAAATTTACAGCATCCATGGATATTAAAAATAGGTGTTGTTTTGTCAAGTGCTCTCATAGGAGATGAGCTGTGTTCCACACCCCCACCTCTTTTGAGGAGAGATGGAAATCCCATGGCCCCCACTGCTGGCTGTCAGAACAAAAGGAAAAAGGGGCACATCACCTGCCTGTCACTGTTGGAGACCAAAAGGCAAGGTGGCTGTGAAGATGCGGGAAGAAACCCTTTCATCAGAATGAAATTGAAGCATTTCAACATGCTTTTTCCTCTAAATTCCTTCCTCTTCCTAGAAGGTTGCAATCAAATCAAAACTATTATTTTATGAAATAATTTTAAATTAAGTAGGAAGGTTTGAAAGAAGATAGCATTGTTCAAACTTCTACCAAGAAAGAAACTCTTCATCGTCATTATCACTCTCACTCTGCACAAAGACAGTGCCATCATCTCTAACTTAGAGATAAGGAAACAGGATCAGGCGGATGACTAAACTGCCCTCAGTGGTGCTGTCTAAGGGTAACAGGGGCATGGAACCATCTGACCTGTGACATCCAGAATGCAACTTTACAGAATGGTCCCTGCCTTAAGGATTGTTGACTTAAGCTTTTTCAATTTTACGATGGTGTGAAAGCCATACGCATTCAATAGAAATTTCGAATTTTGAATTTTGACCTTTTCTCAGACTAGCGACATGTAGTAGAACACCCTCATGATGCTGGGCAGCGTCAGCAAGCTTCAGCTTCCAGTCAGCACTGTGATCACAAGGGCAAAGAACCAATATACTTACAACCATTTTGTATTCACCGTATTCAATTACATGAGATACTCAACACTTTATTATAAAATAGGCTTTGTGTTAGGTAATGTTGCCCAACTGTAAACTAATGTTAAGTGTTCTGAGCATGTTTATGGTAGGCTAGGCTAAGATATGGTGTTGGGTAGGTCAGGTGTATGTATTAAATGCATTTCAACTTATGATATTTTCAACTTCCAGTGGGTTTACCAGGACATGACCCAATTGTAAGTTAAGGCAGATCTGTATTTTTGTCTCCCTGTGTCCCTTTAAAATGGATGAAAAGTTGGACAGACTCAAGACTTTACTGGTCACGCTGAGGAAATTAAAGTCACAGCCAGTTCACTGTCACAATTTGGTAATCACATCTGATTGGTTCCCCACAGAAAGCCCAGAAGGGAACCTCAATCTCCTTGCCTGGTTGCTCTTTCACCTTCTCCCTGACCTGTCCAGCCCCACCATGCTGCCTCTAGGTTTTCTCTTCATCAGATAAAGGAAAGGAAGAAGGGGAAGGGCACAAAGACTCCTTACCTTCTGGTCCTGTCTATGCTGACTGCATGCTAAGGGGCTGGCACATGAGAAAGCTGACTCCATCTCTTATGGGCACCTTCATGGACTCTCTGACAATAGCTCCCAAGACCCAGGAGATGCACGGTTTTCCCCTGTATGTCTCTTGGCCCTCCAGCTTGGTTTCTGCTTGTTAACTCCATAGACGTGCTCTTTCCACTGGAGTCCCATCACACTCCAAGGAGGTCATCTCAGGAAAAATATCAAATGACTCCAGGTCAGCTCTTTTACATTTGGCCCACAGGAAAGACCCACGCAGGACCCAAGACAGCCCCTATTCCATCAATGAAGTCCTCAGAACACATCACCAGCCATCTCTCTGGGGCAAGAGATTTGTTCAAGCAAAAGATAATTTCAGGCCATTGTGCCCATCCTCAGAAGGAGAAATTCAGCCTATTCAAATGGCTTTCTTGTTAAAGCCCCCAAAAGATCTCATTAATAGCTTGTGGAGGGGAGATAAGACTCACAGAATTCCAAGAACTCTTTCAAAAGGTATCCTCTCAAATCTTCTCTATGCATTTTTTTAAACATTTAAAAATTTTTTTATTTCATATTGGAGTATAGTTGATTAACAATGTTGTGTTACTTTCAGGTGTACAGCAAAGTGATTCACTTATACATATACATGTATCTATTTTTTTTCAAGTTCTTGTCCCATTTAGGTTATTACAGAATATTGAGTAGAGTTCCCTGTGCTATACAGTAGGTCCTTGTTGGTTATCTGTTTTAAATAAAGCCGTGTGTACATGTCAATCCCAATCTCCCAATCTATCCTTCTCCCCCCCACCCTTCTCCCCTGGTAACCATAAATTCATTCTCTAAGTCTGTGAGTCTATTTCTGTTTTGTAAATAAGTTCATTTGTATCATATTTTTTAAGATCCCACATGTAAGCAATATCATATGATACTTGTCTTTCTCTGTCTGACTTACTTCACTTAGTATAATAATCTCCAGGTCCATCCATGTTGCTGCAAATGGCATTATTTCATGTTATTATGGCTGAGTAATATTCCATTTATATATGTACCATAGCTTCTTTATCCATTCCTCTGTCAATGGACACTTAGGTTGCTTCCATGTCTTAGCTATTGTAAATAGTGCTACAATGAGCATTGGGGTGCATGTATCCTTTCAAACCATGATTTTCTCCAGATATATGCCCAGAAGTGGGATTGCTGGATAATATGGTAGTTCTATTTTTAGTTTTTTAAGGAACCTCCATACTGTTCTCCATAGTGGCTGTACCAATTTATATTACCACCAACAGTGCAAGAGGGTTCCCTTTTCTCCACACCCTCTCCAGCATTTATTGTTTGTAGACTTTTTACTGATGGCCATTCTGACTGGTGTGAGGTGATATCTCATTGTAAAATGGATTAAAGACCTAAATGTAAACCCGGATATTATAAAATTCTTAGAGGAAAACATAGGCAGAACAATTTTTGTCTAGTGTCTCTTGAGATTCCTCACTTAAGAGTTACAATGAACCTTCTGTGACATGGGTAAAAGACTGAAACCAGATTGAAACCCAGGCCTGGGGATTTCAAACTTGTCCCCTTTTCTACAGGACCATACTGATCCCACAAACACTGCTGCCATTGACCGGACCACAAGGAATGCCCATAACTGTCACAAAATTTGACAGCACAGCCTCTATAGAAAAAGCAAATATTCAAAGTCTTTTAGATACAGAGGCCAAAGTAAGGTTGACATTTTCCATAATATGAGTTTTTGATAGACATAGGAGGTTGATAATCTGCAGGGAAACCTCTCATGACCATAAGACATCAAGACAATCAACGTTCTTGGTAGTGAATACACCAAACACAGCCTCATCTCACATAACACTCATTGGCTCACCCACAGGAGTTCAGCAACTCTACTTGTGTTATTTCATGAATTATCAGAATTGGAATATCCCTTAGGAGCCATCTATCCAGCACCTTCATCTTACAGTAGGGAAACTCAGAAAAGTGAATGACAAGTCCAACGAGCATACAGTAGATCCAGAGCTAAGATTCAGGACTCAGGATGCTGTTTCATGTCTTCATTTCTTTCACTTGACATTTGGTGTGGGTTCCCAGAAATTTTAAAAAAGAAAAAAGTATCAAATGATAGTAGATATGTTTTGAGAAATTTCATTTGCAGTAATGAGGCTCAATGATATTCTAAAATGTCATCTATGTTTCCATTGAGTTTTGCATTATTAATATATGCTACTTTCTTAAGACCAGAGTATAGAAAAAGACCAGAGGTGATGCTTATTAGATTCCATTCATATGTCATCTTTCCATTTTTTATGTCAAAGCATCCCAAACTATGCATTCTGCTGTAAAGATAGTTTCCCTAGGTGTACTGAAAAATGAATCTGAATGGTCCAAAGTATCATTTATCTCAGCATGACACACCTATATTGCACAGTGCTTAGTTTAAAAATAATACTTTATTGCAGATTTTATATTTTAGACTTCATTTACATATTTGTTGCCAGTCTTTGAAATATTTGTCTTATTAATATTAACAGTTTCCAGTGAGCCAAATTCTTCTGAGAGCTAGACTAAAACATACAGGTGGGTCAAAATATGTGTGTTTCACACAATGGGAAGCAAGGACAGTGATCCCTCCACCAGGTCCTGAGGCACCTAAGATGCTCAGAGAAAACAGTTTTCTCTTCACAGGGTATCCTTGGAAGAAAACCAGCTTTCAGTCAGGAGGAAAAAGGTGAAGGAAACATTTCAGAAAGAGGCTGTGCAAGAGATCATAGTGAAAGAGTTTGAGAAAGTGGGGAGGGCATGAGATAAGGGTGTGCAGAGTAGGTAGGGAAAAGTATTCTTATTCTGACAGATGGTATGGAAGGTGTAAACTTATAATGATGACTGAATGCTTAGGGCTATGAGGCATGATGGGTAAAATATAAGAACATTTTCCTCCTTAGTAATTTGTATACATTCTATATAGTTCTGGGACAATTAGTGGAGGCAGGATCATCTCCCCCACTTTCCCTTATACCTATCAACTTAGGAGACACTTATTTCCCTTCTCCTGGAACCCTGGCCCATGTTAACCTAGAATAATTGAAGGTAGTCTCTGACGAGAGAAAGAAATGAGACAGACATTCCTAAGCTTTATGCTTAGAGGTGGTGAATATTTGCAAAGGAAGAGTTAGTTTTGTACACAATCTACCTAAAGCTGGATGAAGTAGGGCCAATTTTTCATCCCCTCGCCCTACTCATAGGAACTGAAGAGACCACATTTCTAACCCACTCTACAGAGGATAAATCCAGATGGAAATGGATAGGTAGAGCCAGAGGATGAGAAAAAATAAGATCAGGAAGACAAAAAAGTGTTTTTTAAAAGTACCAAGAGGATCATTGGGACCAAAAGGACAGGAGAAATGGGAGAAAGAGAGAAAGATGAAGTAATAGAGGAAAGATACCCTGACACTTGTCTGAAGTCAACTTGTCATGAGCCAAAGGGCACTCAAGGAGCAATGTTTTGGATGATCAACTGGACTTTGTGTGATGCTCTATTAACCAATAGTAAGATTTAACTTCTACTGGCAGATTGCTTATCCCTCAATAAATATTTACAGGTGTTTATTCATTAACTGTTATTATTATTCATTATTTGTTAGTTGCCTGTTAATGTTAATTGCCTGAAATACAAAGATGAATAGGACAAGGTCCAGAGCCAACTTTAAAACATTCTCAACTTGGTTGGGGGAAGACAGGTAAAACATAAACAAAGATAATGCCTTGAGAGTAAGCGCTAACAGAGAACGCAGAAAAGCGCTATCCATTGAGCCTGGGTAGGATCAGATCCCACTAACCTCAAAAGCTGGTGTTTTGATCAGTTTGGGGGTCAGTTTTCCAAAACGAAAAATGAGGCAAGTGTTTTCTAGGCAGAGGAACCTGCAGCAGTTAGGAACACCTGGGAAGAAATCATAGCACATCCAATAGGCAGAAGTCTTGTGGGCATAGGCAAGGGCAGTGGGTGGAGATGGCAAATGTCAGAATGGATACAAAAGCTGTGTAGGGGCCAGACCATGAAGCATCTAAAGTTTTGATTTTATCCTCAGGTTTCTTGGAATTCCTGAAGGATGAACATCTGAGGAATCAGCAGGCAGTGTGATGAATTCACCTTAGAAAAAAATAACCTGGCAGAAAAATGGGATGAATTGAAAAAGACAGATAGAAGGAAATAGGGCAACTCAGGAGGCCAATGCAAAAGTTAATTAAAAGAGGGAGACAAAAATCCAACTGTGATAGAAAAAATCTGAAAGCAAAACATACATACATTGTTTCAAGTCAGGGTTTATGGTCATTTCATAAACAGTTAAGTATCAGGTTCTTCAGTGGGACCATACCCTTTGTTTTCCCATTGTTTCTGTGGAGACATTTGATCCAACTTACATCATTTTTACTTGTAGAGTAAGTATCCAGAATTAACTGCTTGGAGCATGAGAACAACCTAAACTAATTTTCTGTCTCATGACTGAGAAGCCTCACATACATCTTGGGCTCCTCTAGCATTAAGAGTACAAGAACTGACCACCACAAGTCCTTGCTAATGTGATTACTTAAGGATTTACTTCAAGGAAAAAAAGTGAAGCTAGAAGGTTCACAATGACTATTAAATATTTTGATATATTTAGTTAACTATTGATTGTTTTGATAAAAAATAAGTTTGCATTTCAAAAAGGTGCAACAAAATTCTAGACAATAATAAATAGAAAAATCATTAGAGTTAAAGCAAGCTAAAAATCTGTTGTTAATTTCAAAATCATTAGGAAAAAAATTGCACTTTACTATGTATACTAAAATTTGGGGCCTGATGGCCAAAGCTGAAACCAACTGAGCAATGAAATAACACAAGTAATCAAATACATATCCAGCAGTTCACAAGGATTTTAAAAATGATTGACTAAATAAGTAAAATGGGGAGAATAAACATATATCCTGTCCAGAAGAATTCCAAATAACTTATGTATAAACTCTGGAAGAGTATAACTCCCCACCTCTTAAGGGTAGGCTATGCTTCTCTTTCTTCATTATGGTGAATTTCTTCCAGAAACACATTATGAAAAGAGAGAGAAAACGAGTAACTTCACAGTAGAAAAACCTGGCAAACTCAGCCTCTGCTTTCACGTGCCGAAGGTCAACGTTAGCCATGAGAGGTCATGTTGATAGTATGTACCCTTGACGTGATGTGATGAAAATGGTACTTTATCCTTGTGGTCTTCCTCCCAGAAAACCAGAACCTCTGACGAATAATGATGAAAACATCGGAAGAATCCCAATAGTGAGACATTCTACCAAAAACCTGACAAGTACTTCTCAAGACTGTCAAAGTCATCAGAAACAAGGAAAGTATTAGAAACTGTCATAGCCAAGAGGATCCTAGGGAGACATGACAACTAAATATAATGTTGTGTCCTGAATGGGATCTTGGAACAGAAAGGGATTAGGTTAAAACTAGGATATCTGAAAAAAAATATGGTCTTTATTTATTAACAGTGCATCAACATTGGTTTATTAATTATAAAAAATATATCACAATAATGTAATATATTAATAGTAGGAGAAATTTGTTGTAGGATCCATTGGAAATCTGTGTTATCTTTGTAATTTTCTGTCAATCTACAATTATTCAAAAAATAAAGTTTATTTTAAAATCTTTTTTAATTTAAGGACTTTCAACTCCCTAGAGAAAAAATAATAGGAATAAGAAAACTATCAATTATCTAGTCAATGGCAAGAAACGAGAATGAAAAACGCAAAAAACAAATATGGTAAACAGAAAAGTTTAGAATAAATCCAAATATATCAATAATCAAAGTAAGTGCAAATCTTTTCAACTCATTAAATCATAGATAGAGTGTCTTAGGGGACACTTTAGGGCATTTAAGATGAAAGAAGCAGATCTCCATGTATTACATAGATAGATCTCAAAAATATAATGTAGTATGAAAAACACATATGCAGCGACATGGTGACATTTATGTAGGTTAAAAGCACATACAGGGCTTCCCTGGTGGCGCAGTGGTTGAGAGTTCGCCTGCCGATGCAGGGGACACGGGTTCGTGCCCCGGTCCGGGAAGATCCCACATGCCACGGAGCGGCTGGGCCCGTGAGCTATGGCCGCTGAGCCTGCGCGTCCGAAGCCTGTGCTCCGCAACGGGGGAGGCCACAACAGTGAGAGGCCTGCGTACCGCAAAAAAAAAAAAAGCACACACACACACACAAAAAAAAAACAACAAAAAAAGCACACACAATAATTATATATACTGTCAGTGAAAAAATATGTATATAGTAGAAAGGTGAAAACATAGCTAGAAATGATACACACAGCTTTAAAGAGAGTGATTCCTTTCAGGGTAGAGAGGGGAATGGGATTGTGATAGGGTACAAAGGAGTCTTTAACTGTATTTTGCAAGGTTTTATTTCTCTAAAATAAATCTGATAAAACCAAAAATAAGAACTATAGTGAAAATTAAATTGTTTTAAGGTTATTTCTGGATTAAATAAAATAAATCAGAGCAAGCCTGAACTATATTAATTAACCTGTATTAACCTCATCACCCTGGTGTTTATCTCATTGTTATATAAACTATGACGCTATGAAGTTTTTAACTTACATGACACAAAAGTTCATTCATCATTAACACGATTAAGTACAATTAAAGCCATATATTGACTTTTTAACATAATGTTCAATTAACTCATGACCTGGTGAAATAAGACAAAACATGACAATGAGCCTATTCAGGAATAATTAGTCTCTGTTACAGGGATGAAATTTAGAATAAAGTTAAATGGTTAAGAAGTTCCCTTAAGATGTAACCGAATCAATCTTTCCATTAATTCCCAGGGAACAAATCATTGTTTTGTTTTCAAATTCCACTTTTTTTTTTAATGAAAGGGGAAAAGAAGAGAATAAAAATGAAGAGAAGAAAGGAGGGCAGGGAAAGGAGGGGGGAAAGGAAAAGAGAGAAGTAAAGAGAAGAGATGAGGGGAAGGGAAGCGGGTGGAGGAAAAAGGTGGAAATGGAGCCATAGAGACTGGAGAGGAAGAAAGAAGAAGGAGGGGAGGGGGAGAGGAAGAAGTGGGGGAGGTAGGCAAGGGGAGGGGAGGAAGAGGGGGAGGAAGGAGGAATCAGAACCTGAAAAGGAGACTTCCTTACCTGAGAAAGCATGATGCAAAAGCACCAGGCCCTTGCTTAAAAGAGATTCCCAGTGCTTAATAAAGCTTGGTTTTTCCTTTAATGAAAGATTTAAAGATGAGTTGCTGGTACCTGGAGTCAACAAAAATTGGAACGAGCTCTACTCTCTACTCGTAGCATTTAATTTGGTCAAAAAAGAGTTGGACAAAATTAAATAGGTCAAGAGAACAGTTCAAAATGATGGCTTTATAGCAAATGTATAATCCTAATGACTTGTTTTACATACATTGGTACAGCTCTAGGGCATCACAGGGCAGTTCTCTAATGTTTCATGTCATTTTCAGAACATTATTTCTTACTCCAATCATTTTTTATTCCTTCTCTGTGAAGGTATTAGAAACACCTTAATTATTAGAACTTATAAGACACATGAAAGGACAAATAGTATAAACAAATGTTCTAGAAAAAGAAATTTTCCTCCAATTTGCACAGCTTAAAAAATTACACACACTTTGTGGAAAATAGTAGGCATAACTGACAAAAAAAATGTATTTTAAATTAAACTTTCCAACTGCTTTTATTTTGTAATGTAAAATGTTACTTTCTCTTATCATAAAAACAATGCATTCTCATTCACAGACTATGCAGATTAACAAGAAAATAAACAACACCGTAACCCCAGCCATTCAGAGACACCACCATCAACACTCAAAGGTGTCTTAACATCCCAATAATTGCTTCCACACACGTAAAAAAAATTGACCAGATCACCTGGGGCCCTAGCCATTTCTATTCAATGAATGCCAGCAGCAATTTTACCCATGAAAGACATAAATTGTTTCCTGATTTCCCCTTCAATCTATAATTTCACATTATTCCTGGAAGCACCAGCTGGGTTCTGCTTTCCGCCCCAGGAGCCTGGTTTCATAGCACATAGAGCTGGCAGTGGATTTAACCAGCCCCCTGCTGGGCAGTGTCACTCATGAACCAGCTGTAGGTGACTGCTACAAATGCTTCAGCTCCAGGAAAAAGTAAACTTTCACTTAATTAGTTATTTTTGCCCCTTATGAATTTCAGTGTAGTCTCTAGTAGCAAAGACTCTTTGGGGAGGAGGGGGAAACCTCAGGATCTGTTTTTGTGCTAGAGATGAACAGACGGCACTCTACCATGGATCCAAGAACCAAAAAGAGCAAGAGGCGCAGATATGAGGAACTGACAATAGAACCAGGAATAGAAGTAAAGTAAACATAATAAGGGTGAACTGGAAATCACTCAATGAAAGCCAAACTATGCTTTGACTACGGTGTGCTGACAGAAGACCCTTTATAATCCCCCATAGACAATAAATTCAGATCATCTCCAGGGGGGAGAGGTATGAACACTGTGGTTGTTTTAAATAGGACCAACGAAAGCAAAGCATCTTCTTGGCTCTGTTCTCCAACCAAAGAAAAATACATAGAATATCCGATATGCAGCTGAGGCCAAGACGTACATTCCTCTGAAAATAATGCTTCAAACTCAGCAAGGTAGCAGAGTCAGAAGTTCTCAGAATAATACTCTTCTGTGCATGACTCTAATCGCTGAAAACTCTAGGTCACTCATTTTTCCAGGTTCCTATATTTATTAAAGCAAAAGTCAGTGACAAGATACCTAGATTCTCTTAAAAGAGAAAGCAGACTAGAAAATTTCATCAGAAAAGTCACAGAGGTGTTTCATGGAGTCATTCTCCACCAAAGGATAGCCCAGGCTTCTCCAAGTCTACTATCAGAATTTTTTTTAAAAACTGTGAGGACACTTTAGCTTTCAGTACTTTTTTCCAGGTCAAATACCTGTGATGATGGTGACAATAGTTAATAAATTGTATATTTGAAAGTTACTAAGAGAGGTCTTAAAAGTTCTCATGACAAGAAAAAAAATTTTGGAATTATGTGTGGTGATGCATGTTAACTAGACTTATTGTGATTGGTTCACAATATATACATGTATCAAATCATTATGTTGTACAGTGAAGACATACAATGTTATATGTCAATCGTAGCTCAATTTAAAACAAAATCTGTGATGACTTACAGCAACTTGTTCATGAGTGATGCAACTTCTCTGTGGAAGCATTCTGTTCCCCTTCCCTCTCTGTAAACTTGGAAGGGGAGAGTGTTGAGTCAGCACCTCTGACTCAGATGTTATGCACTTCCTGGAGTTATATGTGCATCTCCTGCCCCCTGGATTCTTGTTGGGGCCAACTAATCCTTTGCCCTTAATTGTCACCAGCAGCCTGGCCCACCAGCCTTGGTTAAAGGGTGTGGCCTGCCTCTGCTTCCAAAATTCAAACCACAAAGCTTAGGTTAGGTCACTGGCAATATGAAGGTTGTACAAAACAAAGAAATAAAAAGAATGCCATCCCCACAGGATGGAATTTGACATTCTTAGTGGCCAAGGCAGAGCTGAATGATGCAACCCCAAAATACAGGGAAGCTAGCTCTGTGGAGTAAACTTTGACCAATGGTCACCAGGATACAGGAGGGAGCCACCCTCCCACCATCCATGGACTGCTCTTTTCAAACAGACTTCTTTGTCCTCCCCTGTGCTGAGGAGATGCACCTGTGGGACCCAGCAGTGTCTTTTCCCAGCCCTTTGTGATGGAGCCCCTGGTTTTGGTAAAGTTTGCTAAAGCATCCCTTCACATCTTCGCTTACCTTTTCCCTCACTCTTACTGCCTTAGACTTGCATCTCCCAAAGAATACATTAGTACTTTAAATCTTTGCCTCACATTCTGTTTTCCGAGAATCCAAGGCTAAGATTGAATTTAAGAAGTTTCACCTAAACTTGATTTTTGAGTTATTTCATTCATCCAAGTTCTAGATTTAAAATGTAAGTGAGAGTAAGTTCAAATTAAATGTGTTAGGTCCTTGAGGAAATATTGAGATATATACAAACTCATCAATTTTAAATTAAGAAAATATTCTTGGAAATTTTTAAAATTAGCTATCCTCTTTTAAGCACCCCAAATAGTGATAATAAAATAGTTACTCTATAAAAAATGTGATATGACTATAATTAAAGATCTATGAAACTCTGGGATGAACAACCAAAAATTTGTCAAAGATTATTACTTATCCTTTTCATCCGCATCGTAAAAATAAATATAGTATAGGCGACAAGCAAAATTCCCATTACAATGAACTTCATGGTCTAGACAAATTGATTTCTTATGGCTCAAAACCTGTACATTTCTCAAGTGGCTGGAATTCATATCCTCAGGCAGCTGGAAATAAAAGAGCTATGTCCAAACTCTCTAAAATGAATTAGCAAAGATAAACATGTGCTCTAAACACTGTTAAGAAAATGAAAGATAACATGAATTCTCCAAGAAAGTAACCCTTTGTACAGACTGTATAATTCCTTTTGGAGGGTGATCAGGATATTTGAGAGGGAAAAAGATGATGAGAATCAGCTGTGCAGTGAGTTGAGCCCTGAGGATTCAGAGATGAATAAGATACTGTCCCTGCTTTTGGTAAACTCACAGCCTGATAAAAGAAGAGACAAATAAAAATTCACTGCAGAAGGTATTACGAGAGTAGTATATTTCATGCTTCAGAAACACAAGTGACAATTGCTAATTTGACTTGTAGGAGGTCAGAGATACTGATAGACTTTCTAGTTAACAAGCTACTGTTAACTGAGATAAGAATTGGTTTGAGGAGGGAAAATAATCCGTTTGGTTTGGGACTTGCTGAATTTAAGGTAGAACATCCAGGTGAAGATGATCTGTACACAAACAGAAAATCAAGCCTGAAGTTCAGGAGATACTTCCAGTCTAAAGAAGATATGAGAGGCAGGAGAGTACAGGTTATAGTTAAATGCAGGCATGGGGGGGTCCAGGAAGCATGTACCAGGAAAAGAGGGAGATGGATTGAGAGGAGATAAGAAGCCCAATTTTGGAATCCCAAGGACCATAGGTATTTAGGATGAAAAGGAAATTAGAGGAAGAAAACAAGTAAAGCAGTCCAAAATTAGGAGGAAAAGCCAAAAATAATTATCTCGTATGAAAGTTAGGAAGTTTCGAAAAGTTACCATTGGATTTGGCAGTTAGCAGGTCGTGCTGGGAGGAATTTTTGGAGTGAGATTGACCAATGCCAGATTGAAATGGGCTGAAGATAGAAAGGCATACAGGGCAGTATAAAGGGTGATAAGATACTAGCATCCAACCCTGGCACTGCATCATTACGTTGGGTCAGAAAAAGTAAATTGCATAAAACACAATTGCCGTGTGTGTGCATGACAGCTTGTCGAAGCCCTTTCTGGGGTCTGCATCATCCAAATGTATCTGGTACCATCTGCACTTTGGTGCCATTTTTTGGTTCCAACATAAATATCTTTAGGGGACCATTCTGGTTTCTGTGTCTCCCTGGGGTTTTTGCACTTAGCTCCCTTTTCATAGATGTGAAGCAGGGAGACTGGGTTGGAGAAAAAGACATGGTCATTCACCTTCTGCCTCAGTTTCCCATGAGAGTTGTCTGCTATTTCCTGCTTTGCCCCACATTCCCCTCCAGAAGTTAAAAATTATAGTTACCACCACACTCTCCCTTCCCACAGCCCCTAATCCCATTCATTTACATAGGAAGCTGAGAGGGTCACTGACAAGAAGAAATAGCAGCTCTGACAGAGAAGAGGTATATAGATTTTGTTGGGCAGAACGAAAGAGTCAGTCATAATTTAAATACAGATTTTTATCCTTTGGTTTCATCTCAGTTTCTTTTCAGTTTTATTATTCTCTAGTCTCTCATTTACCATAAAACGGCATATAATCAGGTACCTTGATATAGAGAGTAACTATTGCTTGCATAGAAAAGAGCAACTTCATACATTATGAGATTATTCTTGTAGAGAAGCTGTGCCTATCAGGTCTCTTTGCTTTCAAATCCATTTTCCTCTCTTTCTCTAAGGAATTGCATTGCCAAGTCTCCCTTGTCACCTGGATTTTACATACGCTCAACCAGTGAGAAGCACTGGCAAGAGACCAGAGAGCAGGAGGAGAGAAGCCAGAAACTGGGGAGACGCCAGGGTAGTTTTCCCTCTCTGGCTGTGCTCATACAGTGTACCCAGCAATGGCTGGTCTTCCCTGTAAGTCCAGATTCCGCCACGTGCCTGCCATGATTCTCACTCCCTGAAGGTGACCCTGCTTCCTGGGTTCTGACAGCACTCTGCCTTCCATTGTCTCTCCAGGCTTACAAGTGAGCACAGATTCCTCCTGTTGCTAATCTTTTGAGTGCATCAACCACCCTTATTTGGCTTCTCGGACCTTCCATTACCCAGGAATAAATTCCCTGAAATTAAACTCCCTCTGCTGAAAGACCTAGAGTGGTCTTCTGATTGGAACATAACACATAAACTATCATAACCAGATCTAGGAAGCACAGTTCTAAGAGGATTATTAGCAAAGACAGGGACATATTTATCTATATCAGTCTTCATTATCCATATTTCCTTACCCAACCCTCAATCAAAAGTGGTATAAAGTTAACAATGTTCTTTCTAACCAGAAAGTTAAAATGTGTTTAAAGCAAGAAAATAAGGGTACAAAGTGAAACAATATCCTGAAGAATAGAGACGCTGTGAAATCAGGGCTCTCAGACAATGAGGGCTGATGGTCCTGGAGGCAAATTAGTTGAAGAAAAAGGGGGACATATTGGACTTGAAGAGCTCCTAGAAAGGGAAGTGATGTCAAGATGGGATGCATAGAAAAATGTGCTGGGCAAAATCAGTAGAATTGGAGAGATCAATTTGCTTAGTAAGGTTAAAATATCTGAGATTTGTCAGGTGAAGGGAGACAGGATTCCAGGGGAGGGGAGAGAGAAGGAAAGAACTGCACTAGAAAATAGGGGGAAGAGGGTGGGAGAGAGACGCAAGAGGGAGGAGATGTGGGGATATATGTATATGTATAGCTGACTTACTTTGTTATAAAGCAGAAACCAACACACCATTGTAAAGCAATTATATTCCAACAAAGATGTTAAAAAAAAAAAGAAAATAGGGGGAGAATAAGAATGTTTTAAATCAAAGAGAAACAACAAGTATACTAAATAGTTTAAATCTCTGCTGACATAATAGGACAAATAAAGCCTTTGTAGATATAACTCCTCTCAAGGGCTAAGGACCATAATGTCATGCTTTCCACATTAGGTTTACCTGGGGGAATTCACCTGAATCACTCATGGAACCTTAAAAATAAAATAAAATGATAAATCCTGCCCCCCCCCCAGTCTAGAATTATGGAAACAAACTCTCTAGGGGGTGAAGATTTTGAACCTGATTTTTAAAGAGCTCCCCACTCAAAGTGTGAGAGCCCCAGCTGAAGGAGATACCTGTAAGACCTTGTAAGCAGGAGAAACACCAGCATAACTGAATAATCTCCTGGTGTCCAGGAGTAGAGGGATACATCTTTAAGAAAAGTGGGGGAATTTGTCTGATATCAGAGATCCCAAGATTTAGAAGAAAACTTTCAAGATAAATGTTTTTGGATACTCTGGGCAGTGACAATTAGAAGATTGTTTCCAACAGACCTGGGTAAGCCTTCTGTTTGAGGGTCTCCCTGGGAGGATCCTGTCTCATCATAGACCAGAAGGAGATTTTAATTTCTATGCATGTTTTATGGTTTAGGATGTAAATGCACCCCATTTTCTTTTTCCTGCATTTTGGCTTGGTCCTGAAGTAATTTTAACCAACTTTAATTTTCAGTTGGAAGGTTCTGGGACATTAAACAAAACAAAACAAAACAAAACAAAAAAAGAGTCTTTTTAAAATATTATTTTATAGAGCTATTTGCTGCACTTATTTTTTTGCTCTTACAGCCATTTCTTTTTATTTACAGTTTGTGTTTAATGCAAATCAATTCCATAACATGAGAAGTTACTATGAATCAAAGCAGAAATACACAATATACAATCCAAAACAGATGTACAGCATTCAGGTATGAAACAAAAGAGAACGTTCATTCACACACACAGTAACTTGAGATCTGTTGGATATGGTTGTTCCAGTGTAGATTTCTAAAGATGGAAAAAAAATGACTTTGGTTATCAAGACTACTGCGGTCATATTAGATTTTGGAACATCTAAGCATCAGTGTGTGACCATGCGAACAAAAGACTTTAGGGAGTGTCTATTTTTAAACAGGTTTCTGTGCACCAAGGCAGTTGTGAAAAGATTTACTTTCCAAAATCAAGCCCACTTTAGGCTTAGGACCAGGTTCTAACTATCTAAAAATATTGAATGATAACAGAAAGTGTTCCAAATGTGGCTACTCCGATTCAGTTTAAAAAGAAGTATTTACAGAAAAGAGTATAAAAGTTTTTCTGAATTTAATGTAAGCAAGCTTCTGGTCCTTCCCTTGCCAAATATATTTGGTTATAGTGTAGCTCCTTCACATATTTGCCTTTTTAATTTCAAGATTTGTCAATTTTACCTTCAAAACAGATCATTTTTTAAGCTGTAAAAAGTATTCAACATATGCAGAAATAAAAAGCATTTAGAAATTAGTTGAGATCAATGTAATTCTACTCTTTATCTGTTTAGCTAAATGACTCTATTGTTCTTTTTGAATAAGAATAGTTGATAAGTATGTAAATGAAATGTACTCATTATGCTTGGATTTGGGGTAGATTCCAATCCATCATTGCCCTGGTACATATCAATGACTATATAAAAATTCAAATGCAATGTCAAACCCAAACCCCAAGGGAAAGAGTTCATTTCCCAAGAGAACAGTGATAGCTTAACATAAAATTTTCTCTGGAGTACATCAGCATTACATTAGTACTGCTGAAACAACACATTGAGGTTTTACAGTAACACCTGGAAGTTCCTTCTAATGTACATATAAATAGAATCACAGAAGCTTTCTGTTTTACCTCATTGTTTTATGGCCTTACAAATTTAATGAACCAAATGAAAACTGAATCTCTGTTCCACATAGCATTCTTTATCTCTAAGTAAGATAAAATCTATTCTCACTTTCAAGGTGGAGTTTTATGGATCCATACTTCTTAAGTCACATTTAAGGAAATCATCTCTTAACCAATTTTGCAGGTTGTCTCTCTTCATCTTGTACAGGAAACTCCAGCAGATTTAATATTGGCATTCATCATCTAGTCAAACCCTTCACATGCTCTTCAAACCAATCAAATTTGGGATCCTCAACAGTTTCTGTCAATAAAATAAGGTGTGGAACTTGTAGATTCATTCAATGAAGACCTGTTGTTTTTTTTTCCCTTGTCACACTGGATGTCTGGATGCCATCTGAATTGGGTTTAGAGGATGGGGAAGTATAGATGTTTCCTGGTCCGAAGTCTCTTAACAGTAGAGATGTAGAAGGGAGACCAAGGTCACCAAGAGACTGGCTGTTGACTGCAGAGCACCGTCACTTGCCTTGGTGGTGGCATTCGCTGGATTGGGGGCAGCTGACGTGTGGTGGGAGGAGTTACTTGAAGGTGTTACAACAGCTGTTTGATTTGAATAAATCTGCGTAGGTAAGAGCAGTGCCAGAAGCAGCAGCCCCAGTCCGAGCCTGGCCACCATCGTCCTGCCCAGGTCTGCTCCGTCGGTTCGCAGTGTGTCTCACTGCTGCACTTATTTTACACACAGCATGATAATTACTTCTCCAGGCTTTTTTTTTCTCTTTGTTTAGAGGTAACTAGATAAGCAGTTTTTAGGAGACAGTCACAGACACCCATTACGAATGCCTAGAACATTTGGGGAAGCTTCAAGACCATTTGTAACACCACTGAAAACATTTTCAATAACTGGAAAATTTTTGAAATGTAAATTGCTCTTGATGTTATATTTTAAAAGCAATTTTGTTTGGAAATATTAGTGCAGTCTACAAAGGAACATCAAATCATACTGCTAAGGGGACTAACAGCCATTGAAGCTTCAGCAGTAAACTGGAGATTTCTTTCTTTTCTTTCTGCTTGCCCTCCTTTCTTCCTGCCTTCCTTCCTTTGTTCCTTTGTTCTGATGGGATACAATACTGAGTGCAAACAGTCATTATCTGCTGTAATCCAGTGAGACAATCAGATATTAAGCAAATAATTACACAAAAAAAGTAAAACTTTAAAATAGGTAGAAATATGAGAGCATCTGACAAGTGATTTGACATAATCAGGGGGTCAAATGAGAGTTTTCAGTGCCTTTCAGACATCCAAGGAGAGTTGGATAGGTGATTGGTTAGATGGTTAAAGTCAAAAGATTGGTTGTAGTTAATAGATTGATTATAGGCTAGAGCTATCCTGATTAACACTTGTTTTCTTTACGTGATCATTTGAGATGGCCTGGATGAAATGTATTCTTCCAAGTAATAATTCCCAAGCATGTGACACAGTGGTTGTATGAAATGTGATCTTCACGGAGCTGGAGTTTAGTCTGATTGAAGGGGAAGGATAGGTGTGCTTGCAATAGTTATGTGGAAAGCCCTATACAATTCCAAGCCAAAATGAGAACCAAGACAGTGGCTGATGCAGGAGCCCAAAGGAGACAATCAGGGGCTCCTGGCATAGAGTTAGGAAAGGGGGAGGAGGAAGAAAGAGAAAAATCATCCTTGTGAGGGATCAACTATGTCAAAGCAAATATCCACATAGAAAGAAGAAAGATCTTGGCATGTACAGGGATGCCGTGAAATAGAATAGTTGTGAAGTTATTCCGGTGAGCGCATGCAGGTTAGGATTTCAACATATGAATTTTGAGGGAAAACAAACATTTAGTCTATAACATTCTGTATATACCTGAATTGAAATGAAAAAAAGTATCTGTGAGTCATTTATATGATCCACATCAACTAGTAGCCACCAAGTGAAGAATAAAACATTAGAAATATATCTAAACGTATTAAATACACTTGTCATCACAGAAATAATCCATTGTTAAGAAAGGTCTTTTGATATCATACATAGAAAATGAAAAGCGGCTTTCTTTTTTTGTAGCATATTTAAATACTAGCTCTTTTGTGATTACCTGCCCCTGAAGGCAGATTATTCCAGAAATAAACAAGGTAGAAGGCTTTTCTTAAACAAATGATTCTTGAAAATGGCAAACTTCACAGTTAATTTTTCATTGTTCTTTGTTGCACTGATCAGCCCCTTTCTCTTTGTTTCTCAATGAAGAATTCACTTTCCAAAAAGGAAAGGAAAAACGGTTCTCTAAAAAGGCACATAACCTCTCTGAGCAAGGCTTTACTCCTGGGTAAAATAAGGACAGAAGGGGCTGGAGTCATGACTGCTATGGCCAGGGGGCGCTCCAAGCAACTCACATCTATCAACTCAATTCTTACCACTGTGAGGTGGCTGTCCTCTCCTTCTAGGTGAGGAAACAGGTTGGGCTACTTGCCAGTGATCACATGCCGAAGGAATGAGGACAAAAGGAGGGTTCGAACCCAGGGACTTTGGAACCAACATCTGTGCCATTGGCCACCATGCTGCACTGTCCTATATAAACATGCCAAGCCTACCTTCTAGGATTCTTCTGCAGACCAAGCCAGACAAATCACATGAAGTACTTAATACTTTTTAAGGAGTGATGCAAAGGTAAGTTAACATTTTTATTAAAGTGAGTGATCCCAGGATGAAAGGAAACGTCCAAGGCTGTTGCAGATAACATTACCCCAAACCTTCACTCAAAAGTTGCCTGATTTGAGATGGCAAATAAATTGGAGGGGAAAAAAAGAGAAAGAATTTGCATGTTTCATAGTACCATAAAACATTGTTACTGACATTATGTCTCACCACAAGTAAAATAAAGTCTTGATAATATGAGATACCTTAAACTCTGGTATCTGATTAAATCACACATGAAAAGTATAACTTATTTTGTGAATGAGGCTGTATTGGCTCAGGCTATGAAAATTTTATTTAAACTCCCTTTATATTTTTGGGTGGATACAAGTCACATTTAGTGTATTATCTGTCTTTTCCTGAGGAATTCTGAAATCTTTTTTTTCTAATTCATTTGAAAGGCTGCAATGAACAAAAATATTTGTTTCATCTTGAATCTAGGATTATTCTATCAGTAAACATAGCAGCCTCAAATTTATACTTTTATTACTATCCCTTTTCACATCAAGGCTTTAAAAGGTATTTCCCATTGCTTTTCATCATTTACTTGTAAATGTAGCAGAGGTGAGCCACACCCACATAAAATATCATAGGATAACATTCACAAAAATAGAAATGTATGATACATAGTTAAATAGTTGCAAGGATATTATGAAAATTGTGAAACAAAATAAATGTTAGAAATTGTTCTATATCAATGTAAAGCACGATAATTTTCATTAGCATTGTTTTCAAAACTTGTAAATAGCTTGATATCCATGAAACAGTCATACATTTCAGCATCTTTTTACTTTTTTCCCTTGTGTCATATTTTAGAGATGTATTTTATTTTCTTCTCTTGCTGTAACCTACTTAGAGTCATCAAAGTAACTTGAACTTGGTTGATCATTGGTTTAACAAGCAAGAAGTTTGTGTGGTAAGCAGTGGAACATCTAACGATGTGTGATCAAAAGTGCAACCAAAGCAAAGTGGCAACATTGAAAAGACTCTTAAAGGTGCATAATCCTAAATCCTCTCCAGGGGTGACCTTATTTAAGTGATTTCACTCCATCAGTGGGTGACCCTCGGGTAACTAGAGACATCTAAGACACTGCATAGCCTGAATTCCAACACAGTCATTATATGAAGGGATAAGGTATATAGTAATTGTTTCAAGAGCTAAATGATATTTTAATTTATTGTGTTTAAGGATGAAGTAATAATTATTGAAAAATTTATTAAGCACTAACTATGCTTCAAGTACTGTAATAAGAGCTTTATACACATTACAGTAAAAAGAAAAAGATCCTAATCAACTACACATTCAAGGGACTTATGTGGACTTAGGAATGAGATGGGTCATTAGGAACCTGGGTTTGGTTTGGAGGTATTTGAAGATATTTATACCAGGAAGCTAAGAATTCTTCTATTTGGATTTTTCACGGAGGCTGAGGATGATTAATAGGAAAAGTAGAAATGAAAGGCATTTTATTAATAGTAGACCACTGACTAATACCCTCCCAAAGCAAAACTCCTGGTGAAACTGGACAGGAGCCCACAGCTCAAGCTAGAAGCCTAACGAAGCCTTGAGTTTCCAAAGTCCTTGTCTGGATTTCTGCAGAGCCTCCAGTGATGGCATAGTAAAGCATAGATGTGAGAAGGGAACAGAGAAGAAATATAGGCTCCAAGGGAACCAGAGTTCACTTATTAATATCACAGAATAGACAAAGAAGCAGAGACTAACCACATCCACATAAAATACCATAGCATACTGTTCATAAAAGTATAAATATATGGTACATAGTAAAAAAAAAAAGTACAATTTTCATAATGTCTTAACACATTGCTCTCAATGTACGGAAGATAAAGTAGTCAGAAAGCATTTCACAAAGGGTGCCATCCTAGTTGGGGAAGCGTGCTGGTTAACTTTATGTGTCAGCTTGGTTAAGCTATGGTGCCCAGTTGTTTGGTCAAACATTAGGCTAGATGTTGCTCTGAAGGTATTTTATAGCTGTGATTTACATTTACAATCAGCTGACTTTAAGTAAAGCAGCGACCTTCAACCAATCAGTTGAAGGCTTTAAGTGCGAAAACTGAAGTTTCCAAAGAAGAAGGAATTCTGACTCAAAACTGTAACATAGAAACCCTGCTTGAGTTCCCAAACTCCTAGCCTGCCCTGCAGATTTTGGACTAAAGGCTACGACATAACTCCTACCTGGATTTTCAGTCTGCTTTTCTTCCCTACAGATTTTGGACTTACCAACTGCAAAATCACATTTAAGCCAGTTCCTTCAAATAAACACCAATCAACCAATCTAGAAAGAGAAGACAGAAAGAGCTGAACTCAAATATGTGGGATGATTAATTCGATAAGGTAGAGATAGGGACACTTGAGAAATACTATTTAAATGCTTGAAATACATAACAATATATTTTATAACCTATCAATGACGTATTGGTTTCATCTGGCTAAAAACTACTTAAAATGATTGTATTTACGACTGTAAAGAAATTCACAATACGTTCCCACCAACAGAACATTTTCTAAGTCACAATGCATTAGTAATTTAAAACAAATACATATGAAAACTCAGAAGACAAAAATAATTTTTAAATGAATATAATACAGGGCTTCCCTGGTGGCACAGTGGTTGAGAGTCCGCCTGCCGATGCAGGGGACATGGGTTCGTGCCCCGGTCTGGGAAGATCCCACATGCCGCGGAGCGGCTGGGCCCGTGAGCCATGGCCGCTGAGCCTGCGCGTCCGGAGCCTGTGCTCCGCACCGGGAGAGGCCACAACAGCAAGAGGCCCGCGTACCGCAAAAAAAAAAAAAAAAAAAAAAAAAAAAAATGAATATAATACAACCAAAAATCTCCTAAACTACTCCTGGGTCAAGGGGAAATTTAAGTCTCTAATTATAGAGATCTTTGAGAATGAGATATATACCCAATGGATATATTTGGCTTCCTTACATAATGTGTCCCCCCAAAATTCATATGTTGGGGCCCTAATCCTTAGTGTTATAGTATTTAGAAGTGGGGTCTTTGGAAGGCAATTGGATTGGTACAAGGTCATGGAGGTGGAGCCCCCATGATGGGATTGGTGCCCATATAAGGAGATGAAGAGACAACAGCTCTCTCTCAGCCTTGTGTGCATACAGTGGGAAGGTGGCTATCTACAAGCTAGGGAGAGGGTCCTCACCAGAATCTGGCACCCTGATCTCACACTTCCAGCCTCCAAAACTAGGAGAAATAAATATTTGTTGTTTAAGCCACCCAGTCTATTGGTATTTTGCAGTTGGAGCTAAGACACTTACCCTGCTGAAAAAAGCCAACCAAAAGAAAATGGTTGGGAAAATTTTATAGGACTGCAGGAAAATCACGAGGCATTTTAACTGCATGTTCCAAATGTCAAGAATCTGTAACTTTTAAATATAGTGGCAGGGCAGGAATAAAGATACAGACATAGAGAATGGACTTGAGGTCATGTGGGGGAACGGGAAGATGGGATGAAGTGAGAGAGTAGCACTGACATTTATACACTATCAAATGTAAAATGGATGGCTAGAGGGAAGCAGCCGCATAGCACAGGGAGATCAGCTCAGTGGTTTGTGACCACCTAGAGGGATGGGATAGGGACAGTGGGAGGGAGGCTCAAGAGGGAGGGGATATGGGGATATATGTATATGTATAGATGATTCATTTTGTTGTACAGCAGAAACTAACACAACATTGTAAAGCAATTTGATCTCCAATAAAGATATAAAAAAGCAATTAAAATAAAATTATGAGGATTTATGTCAACCTCTGCATATCAAGAAGAGGCCATATCAGGAAGAGAGCCCCTCGAAAACAGCACTTGCCTTGGATTGTTACTGCAGAGAAAAAACTGGGCAAAAGATAATTTTTTAACAAAAGAAAAAATAAATATAAAATTATGACTCTCATACACATATACAAATGAACACTTGTTACAGATTGTATTTAACTCATTAATCAGGAAACATGAAGGGTCCCAACCAGTTCAAGAAGTTAATGTTAGAAAGTTACAGAATTCACTTGCATGTCTATAGACAAGAATTATTTTGCATTGCTACCCGTTACCCACAACTTATATAGTTGTAGCATAGGTCCCATAGACTCAGAATCATATCATGTCTTTCAGATAGAAAATTAGGTAGATGCCCTAGCAAATCATTGTAGATACAGGATTTGACAGCTCTGGTTTTATTGACTTCTATGTAATATGAATAGTCTACTACAGCTGATTTCCCTCATCCCTATCCACTTAAAAAGTCATGATATTTATCCATTCAAGTTGAATTGTTGATATTGGATTGACCAAAAATTTCGTTCGGGTTTTTCCATAACCAATACATGGAAAACCCAAACGAACTTTTTGGCCAACCCAATATTTACATTACAGACTGAAGAGAAAACCACAACCCACTCCAACCAGGCTCTTTATAATTTTTGAATACCATGTTAGCTTCCATCCATCCTAAAAATCTTCCCTAAACCCTCAAACTATACAGCAAAACCAAGCAATATTCAGACATGAGAAAGGAAAAAAGAGTAATAGAGAAAATTTATGTAAGGACTGAACATCCTTCTCCTCTTCATTCTGGATTCAATATTCTTTAGGAATTCTTCTGGTGTGTTTTTTCCCCTTCCATGTGCAAATTCTTAATGAGTGTGACCATCAGCATTTGTTTCTCTCTAGTTGCCCTGTCCTGGATTTCTAGGCATCTTAATATTTGTAACAAATTCCTTTAAATTGGATGAGAGAGATGTATATACATGGAAAAGGGCTCAGAAGAGTCAATATATCCTTGGTTATTTATAGCTATTTATAACTATATGGATAGTGGAATTATGGGTATTTTAATTTTCATATTTTTGCTTTATTTATTCCCTGCTTTTTCTACAATGAAACTATAGTGATTAGAATTGAGAATCGGTATTTTTTATCTGAATTTTTTAAAGACCATGGAACAATTTAGATGTCTCTTAGAAGTTTATGTTTGTTTTTTCTGAATGTACCATGTAGAAAGCCTTAGGCCAGGAATTTACTTAATGTACTCCTCATGAAAGAATTGCAAAGTTTATAATTCTAATAATTAATTGTACCTTGCTTATGTTCAGGGAATACAAGTCCCACTTATTCCACCTCAAGAAAATGATGGGTGTATTCTTTATGAAGTTTCAGTAACTTCCTATAGTTATTGAATTAAACATCACCATCACCACAACCACCATCATCATAGCTAATTATAAACGTTTCATATGCGAGATTCCATTTCAGGTACTGTATATATATCTCACCAATCCTCATAACAACCCTGTGTGGTATACACCCCATCTCACAGATGACAGCATTGACCTGGGGAGAAGTTAAGTGCCTTGCTCTTTTGGATCACACAGCTAGATAGTGCTGGAACCAGGATTTGATCTCAGATGACAGACTCCAGATCCCAAGTTTCCAACTCCCAATCTTTCTGTTTTGCAATTGTGTGAAACATGTGAACAAAAAGGAGAGCTGGAATAATGACAGCTAATGTGAAGGACACACACTTAAAACCAAGCAGAAATGGGGAGTACTTCCCCTCCCCTGCATATGAGTTTACATTTATAGCTCTACATCTTTCGCAGCATGAGTACCTGAAAGTGTGCACATAAAACTTGCCCTAGAGGTTTTCTGTTAGGTCATATTTCTACATCAGGCCAAATGGCACATGGTTAAAGAATGCTATGAATCTTTGAACATAAACTTCATGTACAATATAGGTACAAGTGGAACAAAAGTCCAAATCTACTTTCAGTTGAGGGTGAAGGTAGAGTCCATGGTCAGGGAGCACCCTGGGATTTTAGGGCATATCCTGCCTTCACAACCCACATACTATCCCTCTCCTTCTCTACCTTGTAGGCCCATTTTCAATCATTTCCACGACCTACTCAACCATAACCACCTTGTCTTTCTGCCATGTCCACCTTACCATTTACCAACCCTGGGGAAAGCTGACCATCTGTTGTTGTTTATTTCCTACTCCCACTTCTGAGCTGCAAAGAATTAAAAGAAAAGAAACAAAGCCAGGAGAGTTGACTGTAAGTTCTCATTATCTATCTCAACTTGAGCTTGCAGAAATATTCACTAGCAATTTTCTTTCAGTTCTGTATTATTTCCCTTTCCTGCAGTCTCTAACATCATAAAATTTTCCCCCTCACTCCATCCTTCCACCTCTACTCCCTCCCTCACTCTCAACAAATTTTCCTGAATCCTATTCTTCTTAGAAGGTTGAGACTGTCCAATATGAGTTTCTTCCATATCCATCCTAGCCATTACAAAATCTCTCTGGATTCAATCTCTAGGTATTTTCATTTCTGCTCTCAAGAAAAGCACATCACTTCCCTTGACTACAGCAGTTCCCTCTACCTGAGCTCTTTGCACCTCATCTTTCTGCATTTCCTTGCTTCATTCTTTATTCTTTTGCTCTTGGAAATATTTATTATCTCCCTCTTTACTTATGCTTACAAATTTGGCCACGATTCCCTGCTATTTAAACCAAATAAGGATTACCAGCTTCTGGCTCTCCATTATCTGAGCCTTAGTATTTTCCCTCCACATCTTCCTCCTTCAACCAGTTCTTTATCACATTTATTTATTTAACAAAAATGTATGTGCACCCCTAGTACCCAGCTCTATTCTAGTAATAAAATAAGCAAACATATCTGTCCCTTAGAGCTTACATCCCGAGGAGGGAGGGGGCAAACAGGCAATAAGATGAACTTAAAAGCAAAATATACCATGTGTTAGATCATGCAAGGGAGAAAACTAAATAAGGGAAGGGAGATATAAAATGTCAGGGGACAGGATGTTGAAGTGATAGAAACGGTGACTAGGAAAGAATTACCGGAAAGAGGATTTTTGAGTAACAGCCTAGAGGATGTGAAAGAACTTGCTGGACAAACATTCAGGGCAAGAGAACTCCAGGTAAGGTGAAGAGTAAGTGCAAAACTCTGCAGGCTGGAGTGTACCTGATGCATACAGCAAAAAGGCCATGGGGCTGAAATAGAGTGTATGCAGGAGAGAGTTGTAGGACACAGGTCAGACAAGTATTGGGGGTGGGGGTGGAAGAGGGAACCAGATCCAGTTGGGCTGGATCCAGCAGTAGGTCACTGTAAGGACCTACTTGGTTCTGACAGTCTGTTTCAGTTAGGATAGAGAATTGACCCAAGAAAAGAGTGCTTTGGCAAAATAAGGGATTCATTTTCTCATATTTAATATGCAGATCAGAGATAAACAGTCCAGGACTGTCAGTCATTTTAATCCAAGCTCCATTTATATTTCTGTTCTGCTTTCATTAGTCTGTGGCTTCCCTCCTCAAGTTTACCTCATGGTCACAAGATGGTTGCTGGAACTCTAGTCAGTGCCGGCATTCCAGGCAGGGACTAGCTGAATAAACCTCTTTAAAAGACATTCTCAAAAACTACCTCCTAAAGACATGTTCGTACATATCACTGGCCATCCTTATTTTATAATAGGGGTTAGAAAATGTTGAATTTTAGCTAAATATGTTGCCATCTTCCAAAATTAAGAGTTCATTAAGGCAGAGATGAGCATGAGTATTGAGTAAGCAACTAGCTACCATAGATGGTTAAAATTTTTATAGCTTTTAACGAGAAAATGAAGAAGTTGGATAAGTCTAAAAGTGGAATTCTTAATTTGGTGGTCATTTTATCCATAAAATAAATGCACATGATGATGAATGCTATTTAAAATAAATAAGTAAACCAATTTTGGGAACTATTTCCATCAGTAGGAAATTTTTTTCTAAACTTGGATAGCTCTTATTTTCGTATGGGAACACAACTGAAATCATGACTCTCCAAGATAATTATGAGCAAAGAAGTACTCAAGAGAGACATGGGTATCCTCTATAATTAATATGGCAGAGAGGAATATTGCCATGATGACAAGCCAGTCCACAAAGTGTGAACCAAGTTGATATCCTCTGAAACACTGGTGTCCAAAAATCCTTAGGAGAGATCGCTGTGCTTGAATATCACTTTGCCAACTTCAAATGTTACATATATGTGTGGCAATATTATGTAGAGGTCAAGAGAGAAAAAATAGTTACAAGGTATAGCTAAGAATTCATAAATTAAAAATGTAGAGGTGATATTAAAAGAAGAGAAAAACCTCCAGTGTCTCTTCTGGCATGCTGAGTAGAGACAGGAGGCAGATACATCTGCAATTTTAAATTCTTCTAAAATAAGAAAACTCATCATTTCTAGACTCTTTATTTTTTAAATCATCTGTTGAGGTCATAAAATCTACTGAAGCCCTTTCTGTTCTCATTTCCAAGGTGATTTATTTCATAAAACTATTCCAGATCCTGTAAGGTGGTTTTCACCAACAAGATGATACAAACTTGAAAGGGAGGGGAAGTTCCGTTTCTGTCTTCAGGAAGCAGTAACCCAGAGTCATTCTCTGTGCTGCTGCGTGAACATTAATTAATAATGAATGGAGGATACTTTACCATCTGTTCAGCACTGATTCAAAATATACTGTTGTTACTTAATTGGATTATGTTTAGTCCTGTAGTTTTCAGCTGGGTGAACACTAATGCCTGGATCTGTGAAATGCTCTGGCAAGTCATAACTCCTGTTTTGAAATCCTTGTCTAGAGGGGTGGCTAGTTATCGAATGATAAGTACATTCGAATAGCAATGAAAGAAGGTCTTTTCTAACATTTGGTTTTCTTAAAGTGATAAAGCATTCCCTCTTCAGTAGAATAATTCAGGTCACGTATAACAAGTGACAGCCTAGAGGAGTAGGAGCTGGTGGAGGAAAGACAAGGAAAAAAATTTTAAGGAAAAGAAAACCAATGGGATTTACATATATGGTAAGTAGCACAACATTGTCTCTCTTTTTTTTGTCATTAACCCACCCCCAGCACTTCCTAGCACGTTTGTATCAGAGTTGCCATGCTGTGCTGCCCTCTGTATGTGCTATAGTACGCAGAGGGACCAGCAAATAAAATTTCAATTCAGATATAAGACATAGAATCATAACATGATAGTCATTTCTTCATGAAGGAGAAATTGAGCTGCTTTTAAAATTACTTAAGGCAAGAGGATTCTGAGAGGTTACATTACTTTTTTTTTCCTAACTTTCAAATTAGAATTAAGAATAAGAAGTAAAGATAGTTACTTAGGTGCCTAAGGGGAGCTGTGGTTCAGGTTTAGTGCACTCTTTTTCAGTTCGTGGATTGCATGCTAGAGTAATTTATCAACAGCCCCAAGTGCTTTATTTGCCCCAGTGAAGGACTTTATTGAAGGTGTGATTTCCCCTAGTCCACTTTCAGCTGCTCCAATGCAGCATATAACCATCTTAGACATTTAAGACACCCTATTTAAAAGACAATCAAAATCATGCTTCCACCAGGCATGCTCAGATTAGCAGAGTGTATTACAGAAGCCAACTGCTAGAGTTCCAATCCTAGTTCCACCCCATATCAGATAGGTGACCTTAACCTCTGTAAGGCTCAGTTATCCCTCAAAAGACAAGTGAACATTTTAATAAAATCTACATCACAAGGTTGGTTTGAGTATCATATTAAATAACGCATACAAGGTGTTTTGTACAATACCTAGCATTTCCCATGTTTTCTAAAACATGTGTAATATAGAAGTTGCCAACCACACCTCTTGTGCTATGGGAACCCTAACTGCTGTCACTCACCCAGGCCTTTCTGAATGGTCATTTGCACATGGATGCCATGACTTGAAGCCCAGCCAAGGTGGATTTGACCAGGGCAGGGAGCCTGGAACAAGGACAGGTAATCTATAGGCCGATGAGAGAGCCGTAAGGTGGCCTAAGGCTAAATCTTTGCTCTAAAGGTATGACTGCAATTTACGAAACCAACCGAAAAATGCTCTTGGGCAGGAAGAATGAGACATAGCAGAAGAATCCAGTGGTGGCTATGGTAGAAGCTAAATGATACATACGTGGGGGACGGTCAGTAGAAGACATGGGGGAACAGAAGTTACAAATAAGCAGAAGCACGAGACAAGGAGAGAGTCAGCCTGTAGTGGCAACTGGTAGGAGAGGGCCAGACAGTGAGAACAGGAGTCAACACAGCGAGTTTACAGCAGGACAAAATAAATGCTGGTTGCTAAGGAGGCCAGAGAATACGCTGGCGTCTGTGCCATTCTCTCCAGCTGGGCCCATCCTGCCTGCGCACAGGCAAGGGCAGAGGGTGTATGTCTGGCGGTCCGTTGCCCAGATTACTCAGAAACCAGGTCCGCGAGCCTTCCCTTCTCTTTAGTCCTCGGGCTCCAGGGTTTCCACACAAGCAGCAATGCTGAAGAGAAGCCACAATGTAAAGGCATAGCTGCCTGCTTTATTGCCCCTGTGCACTTCGGCAGAGCCAGCAGGAAGAGCTATACTTTTCCAGTCCCCAGAAACTATCTGAAAAGCGCTGGCTCAGATCAGCCCCGTGTACATAGTGTCTCGGTCCCTGACTTTCTCTGATTCCCTGGCTCCCTCATCCAGACCTTCACTTCCTCGGTTCTTCCTACATTTGTATGTGCCCTAATTGCTACAGCAAGCACCTCATTCTCATAATATTTTCAGTTATTCTGTTTTCCTGACTAATACTACTTCTAACCCTAATTAATAATAATTTAAAGGGCTGGTGGGTTTTGTGTGTGTGTGTGTGTGTGTGTTTACCTTATACCAGATGCTGGTCTGAGATTGCTACATGAATTCAATCTTTTATTCCCCACAAAAATTAAATCAGTTGGTACTGTCATAATCTCCATTTTATAGGTGAAGAAATTACAGGGAGGCAATTCTAAGTAATTAGTTCAATATCATTTCCCCTAAAGTTTATAAGTATGGCTGTTCATGTTTTATTTGCTTCTCACTATTTCATTACAATAAGTCCAAATACCCCGTTTAACGTGTATGTGTGTTGGTTTCTTGAAACCTTAAAAAAAGCCTGACTGAAATTCTTTAATCTACTTTCATATGTATGTGTCCTTACATATTTTTTCTTTGAAAGTCAGTACAAAGAGATTACTTACTAATGCAGATTCATAAAGAATCACACTTATGTCCAATACAAATGGCATTGATGTAATTAAGAAACAGGGGGCCAGTGTGGCATTACAAACAGAAGCAGGGGCAAAGTGATAGGAGGTGAAGTCAGAGTAGTAGCTGGTGACAAGATCATATAAGGCCTAGCAGGATGTGGTGGGGATCTTGGTAAGGCCAACAGGACAGCAATCCTTTGCAGATTTTGAACAGGGGTAGGGCATAACATGTTTTGTGTTTTAAATGGATAACTCTGGCTGCTATTTGGAGAAAAAAAAAACAGTTGAGATGTGAGGGTAGAAGAAGGAAGACCAACTAGCAATCTGTTACGATCATCCAAACAAAAAACATTGGTGGCTTTGATTAGAGAAGAAGGGGTGAGCAGGTAAAGAAGTGATGAGATTCTGGCTCTGTTGAAGAGGTAACTGTCAAGATTTGCTGATGGTCTGGATGTGATGTGTGCATTACTTTTCTATTGCTGCACAACAAATTAGCACAATATTAGCAGCTTAAAGCAGCAGCCATTTGTTATCCTGCAGTTTCTGTGCATCAGGAGTCCAAGCATGGCTCACACAAGTTCTGTCTTCAGGGACTCACGAAGGTGAGGTCAAGTGTTACCTAGGCGACATCCCTATCTGAAAGCTCAAGAAGGGAAGGATCCACTTTATAGCCTCCTCAGGGTGTAGGCAGAATTACTTTCCTTGCAGCTGTAGAACTCATGGCATCCTGCCTCTCCAAAGCCAGCAAGAAAGATAAAGAAAGACTCTGCTATTTGAACAATTCTCTGTCTTCAGGGAACGTCCAGGTCCTCTAATAATAGGCTCGCCTAACCAGGTCAGGGCCACCCAGGGTAATCTCCCCTCTGATTAGCTCAAAGTCAACTTCTTAAGGATCTGATCTCTTGACTTTTACCACACAACATAACATAATCATGGGTGTTATACCCCATGCACTGTGTATGCCATATTCTATAGCATAGAAGTACATCGTGGGTCCCAGAGGCCACAGCATGTTATTTCCCACTCACACTCAAGAGTAAAGGATTTCACAAGGATATGGATACAAGGGGGTAGAATCATGGGGTGCACCCTAGGCTATGACCACCAGAAATTGTAAGAGAAAAAGAAGGGGCCTGGATGGCTGCAGGTCTTTCACCCAAGCAACTATAAGAATTGAGCTTCCATTGACTAAAATAGAGAAGATGGAATAGAAGGTTTGACATGGGAGTGGAAAACCAAGAGTTTGGTTTCAGGAATATTGTATTTAAGATGTTTATTTGACATACCAGTGGAGATGTCAAACTGGGCATATGCAAATTGCAGGTGACATGGGAAGACTGCATGACTGTCCAGGCAGAAACTAACATGTGGTACCTGCCTGGATGAATTATCCACATTGCAGATTCCTTGCCTTCCATCTCGATAGTTCTGAATGTGATGGGTCAGTGTTCCACAACTGATCAGCCTGAGTCTGCTCACTCATAAAAGACTAAAAAAAAACAATAACAAGAACATATCAATTCACTGTAGCAAATGTCACTATAAAGCAGACTGGGTATTTACATAACTATAGTGAGCACTTCCCCTATACAGGTCTGGGGTGGACACTGCTAATCTAATGACTCCCATTTTTCTAGGAATAGACTATAACTGACTACCTGCCCTACCAATGGACATATTCCTTCCTTAACTCAGAAAATGTCCCCCTTTCTTTTCTTCTTACCAACCACTCTTGAAATATGACCTACTTCCATAAGAAGTAGTGGCTCATTACAATGATAATTTCTAAAAGGATGGAAAGGCTTTTTAATAGAAGGATGGAAAGTATAGGAGTCTTGGAAAAGCCTCACCACTACCACATATCATTCTGAAATGTGTCCTGAGTAAGAAAACTCCCTCTTGAGACTCCCCGCTTTGGTTTTTAATAGGATGCTGCTCTTAAATGTTATATATTAATTTCATAACTGTCCAAGAACAGTTTATCACTTTATTTTAAATTTTCTTGAGGTTCACCTAATTGTGGCCACAGTGTCCATACCTAATAAGATATACATCATTTCCAATTTTACAGATGAAAACTGAAGCTCAAAAACATTAAACAACATCCCTAAATCCCACATCTAGACAGGATCAGGGAAGTTCAAGCTCAAATCTAGAAAACCTCAAAGGCACACATTCTTTCTTAAACAACTACAATTTTAAAACTGTGCTCTATGGAGGCTAGGGTATAAGGGAGTTATGGTGGCGGGGAGGTGGGGAATAAGTTTAAAAAATTAGGAAATTCTTTCTTCCTGTGCAGAGTAATTAGAAGTTAGTTGAATAGTCCTAGAAAAGAATTGTCTATCATTCTTCCAATATAGTTTCAATAAGTGGAATAAGCAGATTAATACATCTCCAAATCCCTATTTCCTCCTGAAATCACCATTGATCCTTCAATATCTAAGTTCAAATGACTCTTTAGTAAACCCCAGACAAAATAAATAGCCCTCTCATAATGTTCAAGACATGCATCTATTTTAGTACTTACTATATTTATTATAATTATGTCCCTCTCTGGCTGTCTCCCTCACTAGTCTAGGAGTATCTTGAAGGTGGATGGTGTGTCTCGAGAAGCTTTATTTCTTCAGCACCTAGGACAGTTCACCTGACCCTAAAGGGACTGTTGAATGAATGAAGAAAGAATGAACAAATGAAAAAGCAAATGAACAGTGTTTTATGACCTATCACTGTCACTATTATTGCAATAATACAATGCCGAGGACAGAATTCTCCAAGACGGAATTTTCTTCTATTTGATTAAACCAAACAAGAAACAACTTAAAATGTAAATTCCAATTTACATCCTGAAATATGTATAGCTTTAAATAAATGAAATGGCTCTTAATTATGGAGTATAAGTTTACTCTGTGCCAAACACTGTGCTGTGCCCTTTACATATATCATCAGGTTTTTTATTGTTGTTGTTGTTGTTTTTCCGGTACGCGAGCCTCTCACTGTTGTGGCTTCTCCCGTTGCAGAGCACAGGCTCCGGATGCGCAGGCTCAGCGGCCATGGCTCACGGGCCCAGCCGCTCCACGGCATGTGGGATCTTCCTGGACTGGGGCACGAACCCGTGTCCCCTGCATTGGCAGGCGGACTCTCAACCACTGCGCCACCAGGGAAGCCCTCATCAGTTTTAATCTTAACAAAAGTATGAAGAAGTAGGTATTAGTATCTCCATTTCCATACATAGTAACTGATTCTCAGACCATCCTGCAGAAACCACACATTTAGCACATTATACAGCCAGGATTTAAACCCAGCATGTCTGGTTCTAAAGTTCATACTCTTCACCACTAGTTTATAATACCCTTAAAAATGCTGCTAAATAAATCAAGATCTGTGGTAATTCAATGTGGAAGAAAATATAAAACAGAATGAAAAACTTATTGTTTTGCTTTAGTTTCTTTGACTATTTGTTCAGTGCTTCAGGGTGTGTATACCTTGAATAGCTATTTTATTGGGGAACATTTAGAGTGACTCTCTGGGGAAGCTCTTTTATCACTGTAGCATCTCAGTATGGCACTAGTTCCAGTTTGTCTGTCTGCTGTTTGTCTGCTGAAGCTGTTTCATCTGAGATTTCTTTGCATCTAATGTTCATGTGTGTCTTACACTGTGTCCAACCATTCTGGTAGTAGCATATGGTTAGTTTTGTTAATTGGGCTTTTTGTTATGCTGTGTCTGCAAAGCTTCTTTTAATTTATATTCAAATATTTGTCATCCTCTGGCAGCCTATTTTGTGATGTCTGTGTTTGTTGTGTGACCCATGACTATAGCATGTTTTTCAAGCTGTGTTGTGACACACCATTTGAAGATGCCCACCATATGCTAGCTTCTTACTACAATATAATTCCTGCTCTGCCTCCTTAACTAGCCAGTAGAGTTGGCCTTGGGAGAGGGTAGGGAAAAGCAAGAGTCATTGTTTCAGCCATTCTAGGCAACTATATTGTTAGGAATGATACAGATGGGATGAAAGTTGGATTGTTTATCAAAGACAGAGCTCTAGATGATTCATGTAGCATCAAACATCTATAAAAGCCTACCTTTTTAAGGAACCTCCATACTGTTCTCCGTAGTGGCTGTACCAATTTACATTCCCACCAAGAGGGCAAGAGGGTTAAATTGAGTTATTTGTAGTGAGGTGGATGGACCTAGAGTCTGTCATACAGAGTGAAATAAGTCACAAAGAGAAAAACAAATACCATATGCTAACACATATATATGGAATCTAAAAAAAAAGAAAAGAAAGGGTTCTGAAGAAACTAGGGGCAGGACAGGAATAAAGATGCAGATGTAGAGAATGGACTTGAGGACACGGGGATGGGGAAGGGTAAGATGGGACGAACGGAGAGAGTAGCATGGACATACATACACTACCAAATGTAGAATAGATAGCTAGTGAGAAGCAGCCACATAGCACAGGAAGATCAGCTTGGTGCTTTGTGTCCACCTAGCGGGGTAAGATAGGGAGGGTGGGAGGGAGGGAGACGCAAGAGGGAGGGGATATGGGGATATATGTATATGTATAGCTGATTCACTTTGTTATACAGCAGAAACTAACAACAATTGTAAAGCAATTATACTCCAATAAAAAGAAAAACAGTTAAAAAAAAAAAGCCTACCTTTTGCCAGGCTCTGTGCATGGGTCAGGTTCAGGAGATTTAGTATAAGAAGCTAAAGTAGGGACACCACCAAGAATAGTACTAATTCCAGACTTTTGAACCTAACTGCCTGCATTGGAATCTCAGTTCCACTAATTACCAGCTGTATGCCCTTAGACAAGATACTTTACCTCTCTCTGCCTTAGTTTTCTTGTCTATATAATGTGGGTGACAATAACTTATATTTCATAGGATTGGTGGAAACATTAATGAACTAGCACCTGTAAAGCACTTAGAATAGTGCCTGGGACACAGTAATACTCAGTAAATATTACCCATTATTGCTATTACTTTTTTATACAATTTCTAATAAATATAGAAATCTGGTTAGTACAAGGTCTGTTGCAAAGCAGAAATAAAAAGTCCAAAAGAGTCTTATCAATATTTTCCAAACTACATTCTGGAGCAAATTAACAAGTTTAAAGAAAAATGGTCCTGAGGTTACACACACATGGAAAATTCTGAGTTGAATAGATGGCTGTACACATCACAAAGTCTGCAATAGGCTGATGTATATTGTGACTCTCCAAGAGGAAAGAGAATATGCAGCCCTCAAGTTTTTTGAATACAGGAATTTCATCTAGATGTACATCTTAAAGGACGAGTTTCCATATAAAATCCTTTAGGAAGTTCTGTTCTGGGTAAAAATTATTAACAATTACAGCTAGCAATTAGAGGGAAGTTAGAGTTGCAGATATTAACCATATTCATAAATATTTAAGATTGAATTCTTGGATGTTCATGTGAAATTGCAATTATGTGACCCCCCCCACACACACACACACACAGAATTAATCCACAAAGCAATCTTCGGTATTGCCACAGGAGACCAAATCCTGTGACATTTTTGGTATCTCGTTCTTTCTGGAATGACATTTCTCAGAGGAGAAGCCCTAGAGCCCCCAAATCTCCAAAATAAAAGAGAGAAAATGCAGCTGGGATTCTGCAGACTGCTGACACCTCTACACTGCTCATGTGAAATCATGAAGATAGAGAATATTGTCCCCTGGCAGAGAATGTAAAAACCTATTGATTTGCTTGTTTGTCCTATAATTTATCAAATGTTTCTCTAATTATGGGGGAGTTGAAGAAGAAAGAGGGTAAAGAGAGGACCTAAGGGAATGTAATGACAGTAGCCAGAAAGTAATAATGTCTGGCAGACAGCAATATATAGAAACATTTCCTCTTGGCTAAGGAACTCTTTTATTAGTCTTTTTTTTTTCTATTAAAAAAAGTTTGTATGGAAATATTTGACCAGTTTTAATGCAAATATAAAGCTTAAATATTCTTTCTACACTGTGATAGATGCTAAGGGGGAAATGATGAGTGTGACACAACAGTCTCACACCTCTCCTCACAGGTAATCACACAATTTCAGTTCATAGCACTGAGCAAGGTAGTTTAGGAGCTGGAGAAACACATGGATGAGTCATTTAAACTCAAGCTGGCTGGGGAAGAGTCAGGGGAATCCTTCCAGGGGAAGTGAAAGCTAAGCTGAGGAGTAAATAGGAGTTAGCAAGGTGATGGTACGTGGGAGGAAAGATGAGTTTTACAAAAGAGAAAAGCCTAAGGGCAAGAGAAAGAAGAACAGGGCTGAGAACTAGAAATAAGCTTCATATGATTGCAGTGCAGAGTGCACAGGAGCAGAATGATGAGAGATGAGAGGGAGAGGGAGCTCTGGGTAGACAATGAATGATTTCATGTCAGGTTAAACAGCTTGCTTTTTCTCTTGAAGATTATAGGGAGCTATGCAAGTGTTTTCAGCAGAGCAGGAACATGATCAACTGCCCTTTAGAATAACTCTAGCTGCTATGAGGAAATGAGTTTGGTTGGGAACAATATTTGTAGCCAGAAGACCATTTAGGAGACTGCGTCTGTTTTAAAACAAAAAAAGGCAAGAAATGATGGTGGGAGAGATGTGAGAAATTCAGGAGGTAAAATGTGTGATTGGTTTAAAGTAGGAGATGAAAAGGGGAGGAAGGATTAAAGGATGACTCACAATTTCTTAGATGTGGATGCCACTCATTGATTTCGGAGGACAGAGAAGCAGAACAAAGGTTGAAGGTAGTTCGTTTAACATGGAGACGACCAATGGGCAGTTGCAGAAGTGGACCTGGATCTCGGTTGTGAGTCATCTATGCTGGAGACACGTTTGGGTGGTGCCTAAAGAGAGTGTACTGAGAGAGAATTTCTAGGGTGATACCTGAAGGAAAACCAGAGACAAAGAACCACCAGAAAGACTGAGAAGTGATGACAATAACTGGAAAAGGAAAATCAGCAAGAAGAATAAAAGCATGCTCAGCTGCACTGTGTGATGCTAAGAAGTGAGAAAGGTTAAGCCTGGGAAGCATCCTTTAAGTGCAACACTATTTCCACTGTTTCTGTAAACCAGTAGCAACCGCAGAGTGAGCTGAAGACTGAGCAAAGACAAGGAAGCAGGGTGAGGATGTGCTCTCCAGAGGTGGCTGTGAATCAAGGAAGAGTGATGTAACAGGGAGCTGTAGGAAGATGCAAGATCATGGAACGAGGGTTTCTCCTGGGATCAATTTCATTTAGAGAGGAAAGACTTGGATGTTTAAATACTGATGAAAAGGAGACAGTAGATAGAAAAAAAAGTTTTTTTGGAATAGTAGATTGAGTAAGGCCTCTGCAGAGACAAGAAGGGATAAGATCCTGAAGTCAATAGCCCTTGGTTTTGTATTCATGTCAAAAAAAATCACAGACGTACATCTATCATATCACCATTCCATGGGCCTTTTGAGTCTTCTTTGTAATAGTTGTCTGTAGTGCGCTACATGCAGACAAGACCTGTAACTATCTTACTCATCATTGTACCCATCATACCCACAGATGATGCTTGGTAAACATGTAGTTAGATATAACAGGTAATTTTTAGTACTTCCATAATGGAGGGTTTAAGGAAGAGGACTTGGCATAAGGACCAGAGGCCACAGCATGTTATTTCAGGACCTAAATGTTTCCCAAACTTACTAGTAGCTCAAAAACATCCTTTGCTAACTCAAACCTTAAGATGCTACCAAGAGGCAACATGGCTTAGTGCATGTTCATTCCACTGCCTTTGGACCCAGTAGGCCTGGGTTTGAGTCCCATACTCTACCAGTTATTAGAAGTGGTGGACCTCAGATGTAGTGTTCAATATCTCTTAACCTCAGTTTCTTGCTCAGCAGAAGCTAGGAGGAAGAAAGACCTGGCACGGGGAGAGACAGGAGCTGAAGCAACCCCAGAGCCACAGAACCCTCCAATGGGCTGTCAGGGAGCAAAGATTCAGAACCAAGGACTGTATATATTAGCATCCAAAAGTTTTCAGGATTTGGTAAAGAAAAATCTAACAGAGCTCTACCAAATAGCTATTTTTAGGAACTTGCTTTATTCATAACTAAGGATGATTTTTAGTAGCGTTGGAATTGTACATAAGACTGTTTAAAACATTTGTTCTCTTAAGCTCCTCTCCAGTAGACTGATGGTCCCAGCCCAGCCTCATATCACACAGCAAGTAACAAAGCTAGAATTCAAATCCATATCTAACATAAAACCTAGATCTCAAATCCCTCTTACAAATCTACTATGAAATGATAACCTATAGAAAGATGGGCAAGAGATTGAAAAGGCACTTCATGGAAAAAAAAAAGATATCCAATAGGTAATAAATATATGTAATGATGCTCAACATTATTGATCATCAGGGAAATGCAAAGTAAATCCACAAGGAGATACCACCAAACCGTAACATAATGGGTGAAACTTAGGAGTTGCTGGAATAGTCAGGCATCTTATCTTTAGAACACAGGAGTCTTCTGGGGTTACTGTTTGTTTTCGTTTGGTTTGATTCAATTTATCTGTTTCAATTCTCAATTTTCCCTTCAGAGTCTAGCTGCCAGTTAGGCAAATGTTATCTTTATTGCTATGTATTTATATATTGTATATTAATATATACATATATCTATTTATTGAGTTCTACACTTCTGATATGTGCACTTTCTTGAAATATTATATCAATACTTCAATAAAAATTCTCTAAAAACAAAGAAATAAATTTTCCTGCTCCTACTCTGCTTCTCTTCTCTTTGTCTTACCTGATTTGTGGTCTACATACCCCACTGCACTGCTGTCCCTTTCTAGCTGGTGGACACTCCCTTCTACCCAAGCCTTCCTCTGGAATGTGCTTGCCCTCAGTCTACACATCTTCCCTGAGAAGCCAGCTCCCCTTTCCTCTCCTAAGACCTACCCTCCCCCTTCCCACAGGGAACCCCTCTGACTGTGCTGGGTCTTCTCACAACCCCTTACCATGGTCTCTTTAGGAGAGGGGAAGAAGGAGCATGTATTCCACCATAGGTTAGCTTTCTACATATTGGATCTATTTGCCTCTTATACTCTGTATATTTCAAAATGATGTGGATATGGACCTGGCTGTTTATTTCAGAAACTTTCCAGCTAACATTTTACCATCTGGGCCACTTAGAGGATGATAGATAGATATACACATGCCCACATATATACTAACATCTTTTGACGACATCATAATGCCTCCTTTTAGTATTATCCAGGTACATAAATACCCTGTTTTATTGTGATGACTGACACCATGTATTGGCCGTCTATGCGATATTTCAGAATGGACTTTTTATTACATGGGGAAGAAGAGGAGAAAGCAGCTTTCTTAAATCAAGAAGTTTCTTCTTTTTAAATTATAGATACGCTAAAATAACATCTTGCTCTGTAAGCAGAAAAGTTCTTATAATTTACCTACAAGTAGTCATGAAGCTAATAGGAGAAGCCTCTGTGATTATTTTTAAGATTACTTTGCTGACACCTACTGGATAGGATCTTTTACACAAACATATAACACAAGTGAAGCAATAAAGATTCCCTAGTCTAACTGGAATGCATGACGTCTTTTTTTAAATAATGAAATGGATGGGATTAACTAATTAAATTAATTTCAATTCCTTGTGTGGTCTAGATTAATTTTCTTTCCTTTCGTTTTCTTTGTTTCTTTCTTCTTTCTTTTTTTATGGGCAGGATATGTATAAAGATCAAATATTTCAAATTTTTTCAGCTTGGAAAGAAAAGATACCACTTTTCTTTAATACAATAATGAATTGAGAAAGTCTATTTATACTTAACACGCTGTATCTAAATTGTCATGTCCCTGCTGGTAGATTTCCCAGTTTAACAAAACAGATGAGATGAAACAATATTATGTAATTAATCAGTTGGTATCTAATGAGAAGTTAATATGCTCTCTTTAGTCATTAGATAAAGTCCTTTTAATCCCATCCAGGTGATTATGAACATGAATTCCAAAATAAAACTAAAATTTATTTAATGGTTAACTAGAGGTAATAAAGCTATAATTTTTAGAGAAGGGATAAGATCTTGAGATCAATAGCCCTTGGTTTTGTATTCATGTTTAAAGGGTTTTGTACTCATGTTTTAAAATTTTAAAACCCTTAATAAATTTACAGCTACAATGGAACTTAAAATTTATTTAGTCTGAACATTTGATTTTTTAATTGTACAAAGAGGGAAACCAGAACCTAAATCCCAGACCATGGCTTCATAGAGTTTCTACTGTATCATTGGCCCTTAAATATTGCCTTGTTATTTATCCCTTGATATCAACTCTTTGCATTATATAATGGATTAAGATCATTCATTCAACTCCTTGGTTTATCAGATGCTCACAATGGAGCAGATGATCTGGTGACAAATTTAGAAAAAAAGGTATTATCTACTGATGCATAATCAATAACCACAAACACAGCAGCATAAAACAACACGTTTATTATGCATAGTTTCTGTAAATAGTATCTATAGTTTCTGTGGGTCAGGAGTCCAAGCATGGCTTAGCTGGGTCCTCTGCCTCAGGGTCTGACAAGCCTGAAACCAAGATGCTGGTTGGGGTTGTGGTCTCATCAGAGGCTCCGCTGGGGGAGGACCTACTTCCAAACTCTCTCAGGTTATTGGTAGAGTTCATTTCCTTGTAGCTGCAGGACCAAAGCCCTCATCTTCTTGCTGTTTGTAGGAAAGAGATTGCCCTTATCTCCTAAGCACTGCCTGGAGTTCCCTGTGTGTGGGCTTTCCCAACATGGCTGCCCACTTCTTCAAAACCAAGAAGGGAGAGCAATACTCCCACAAGACAGTGTTACAGTTTTATGTAGCATGACCACAGAATCATGCCATAAATGTAATCACAAAGATCCATCACCTTTGCCCTGTTCTATTGGTTAGAATCAAGTCACAGGTCCTGCCCACACTCAAGAGAACTCTAGGAGGTGGGGATCTTGGTAACCACTCTAGAACCTGTCCCCCCGACAAACGACATCCAACAATATTAAACTCGGGTTCATATCCATCTGGCATTTAAAAATATGAAAGTGGCCATGTATACAATTTTGCCTGTAAAGTGCTAATGTGTGTATGTTTAATTTAATATAAAATAACACCCAAGTGCTGCTGGTCCCTTGCACAAATGAAACAGCTCCAGAGAAATGTCCTAGAGTGAAGCAACCTCTGACCAGGCACCACCAATAACGGCAGGAAGATTCCATCACTCCAAGGAGTCTGTGAATGCACTTCAGGGAGAAACGATAGATGTGACAGAGGAAAGCTTGCCTCAAAACAGCCACAAAATAAGCAAAAATAATGAAATAAATCCATTTGCATGAACCCTACATAACACATAACTATTTTAAGTTTTAAAACTAATTCTTCTGGAAAGTGTACAACCAAAATATTTATTGCTGACAGTATACCACATTTTTCAACACCTCTTTCAATTGTCTTGATTATAGTTTTAAAATAACATTATTTGAGAGGCTTCTGCTATGAGCCAAGCAGTTACAGTTTTTTTCAACTTATTCATCCTTCATTAATTCTTGGAGTTCATGGACTTGGATTTGAGAAGCACCATAGATAGTACTAGAACAGATGTAGGGAATGTTTTACTGACATGAATAAGCAATACTTAGCTGTCTCCTATGTCGCAAGCGTTTGGCTATGACAATATGTGAGGGTAATTTTGTGGTTTTAAAGATGAATTACAACTAACTAAGCACTGACTCAGCAAGTTAGCATACCACCAAATTGATAATGGATATTCAATCATTCTTATTTAATCTTCAAAATAGCCTTGTAAGTCACAGTATTACCCTTACTTTATAGATGAGGAAAACAGTGCTTAGAAGTTAGGCAACTAGCTCAACGTCAAGCAGATAATGAGTAGGAGTGTGCTGACTTCATATCCAGCACTATTTCCATCATAGAATAAATACCTAATGTTCTTTTAAATCAACTTAATTCCTATGTCTTAAAATATCTAAAGGAAATGTCTTTGCTCCCAATTGATACTATTTGCTGTAGTTGGCCAAAAGGCTTATACCTATGTCTGTTTTAAGTTGATTTGAAACGTGTGAGTGTGTACTTCACAATTATTTTTTTAATACCCATTGGATAAACAAATGAAATGTATAAAAAACAGAATGTCCTTGATTATCCAAACGCTGCTATGACGGTGGTGTGTAGAGAGGGGAGATCTCAGGTTGAGCTCTGGGCCTCTGAGATCCACAGATTCCTTGGGGGCTGTGAGGCTCCCAAGAGAAGCTGTGGAGATTTCATGACAAGAAGCGCATTGTGGCAAATAGTGGAGCTATCAGTCCTCTATGTGCCCTGCACCTATATATGGCAGTTTAGATTTTAAAAACCATATCTCTTGGAGGGGGAAGGGTAAGCTGTGATAAAGTGAGAGAGTAGCATGGACATATATACACTACCAAACGTAAAACAGATAGCTAGTGGGAAGTAGCCGCATAGCACAGGGAGATCAGCTAGGTGGTTTGTGACCACCTAGAGGGTGGGATAGGGAGGGTTGGAGGGAGGGAGACGCAAGAGGGAAGAGATATGGGGACATATGTATAACTGATTCACTTTGTTATAAAGGAGAAACTAACACACCATTGTAAAGCAATTATACTCCAATAAAGATGTTAAAAAAAAAACAACAATAAAACCATACCTCTTAAAATCAGGTGAGGAAGCATGAGTTATTCAACAGGTTTTAGAAATTGTCTATTTTAAAAAATAGATTTACTTCACCCCAAAACCCAATTTTTACTGCATTAAATATAATTGTAAAAACACCAAAAATATGATACTTCTGTGTTGGGAAAAGTTCTTCCTAGTGTATCACCAAAGTATACACAGACACACACAGACACACAGACACACACACACACACACACACACACACACACACACACACACACACACGACTGTAGACGTACTCTATTGTTCTGTCCTGCCAGCATCCGTTGCCTCCTTTTTTCTAGTAAGAGAATACGTCTGATGATTTCAGGAATCATCCCTTCCTGTTGCTTAGTCCTTGTGACTCATCATCTCTACTCTGCAGTTTCAGATCAAGACCAACCCCTGGTCCATCAGAGCCACATCCTTCAGGACACTTCACATTCATGGAGATGTGACCTGAGCCAGGCCAGGCAAAGCCTTTTAAGGGATCTGCTATAAGTCTGGGAAAAGACTCTCTCTCCTGGGTCTTGGGAACTAGAGATCCAGTAAGTCTGAATCTGCTGAAGGGGTAAAGAAGGTTAAGGAGGAGAGAAATGTTGAAGAGGGGAAGGAGGACAGCAGAAAAGATAAGAAAGCAAATGCAAGATGAAGGAGAAAAAGAAAAAGAAGACAAGGATGAAGACTCCTCCCTCTGCAACATATTTTTGAAATAAATTGTTTTAGCCTTAGGATGGTATTTGAGCCTCAAAATTACTTTGAATTATGGAATGGAAGGGAATTACCAATTTTCAACAGTTGAATTTCTTTAAATGACTATATTCAATCTTGCTGTTTTGGGAAATCCTTCAAAATTAAAACAGAAAAATGGTCTACTGATGGAAGTGAAAAATACTTTCATTAAGAAAGGAAGCTGTGAATGTGTGTGTTTTCTATTTTGTTTTATCCTATACGGGAGTCTAATTAAGAACATTTTCCATTTCCCTTCATCACTCGTTATTGAAATTCATGGGGTTTGAAGGAACCTTAAGGATAATGAGGAGGATATAATTTATTATTATTCAGAAAATTTTACTGATCAGAGAAACCAAGAGCTTATGTTAGCATAAAATACTTAACATCACATTCTGTATTTACCAAAATTGATGCACAATTATATCAACTAAGTTACACTTAAACCGTTGTTGGAATAATTTATCTATGAAAATTAACTTGAATAACATTACAATCAGTGGAAGGACTGGGAAAGGAGAAAGCATAAATAGCATAAGTAACTAATGAAGTGAAATAGTAAGTGAAAAGGGACTGTAGTTCACACTTAGAAACAAGTTAGGGCTGTGTGTTTTCCCTTCACATGGAAGATGAGTAAAAGTGATCTGGTGTGCAAATGTCACTGATGGTGGAATGGCTGAACTCCTGCGTTTCAGGGTATGGCTTTATTTTAGACCAACCACTGTCTTCCTACATGCTCTGTCCACATTCTTGTCTCTGCAGTTTCCAATATTTGTGGAAGATTCCATCTTTTCCTGGTTATTTTCAGTTTTGAGAACAATTTCATTCAGGTAACTATTAAAGGCACTTATTCTCACTCCTCACATATACAAGTAGAAGAACATTCATTGAAAGAAGCTCTCATCTCTCTTTTGTGCCTCCCTCATTACTTCTTTTTTTTTAATATTTATTTATTTGGCTGCGCCGGGTCTTAGTTGCGGCATGCGGGATCCAGTTCCCTGACCAAGGATCAAACCCAGGCCCCCTGCATTGGGAGCAAGACATCTTCACCTCTGGACCACCAGGGAAGTCCCTCTCATTACTTCTGGAGTAGTAATCGTCCAACTCTTCTGTGACTGGGTGAGCAAGTTGATTCTAGGACAAGGTTTTAGCTGAGCTGTATCAGACACAATAAAAGCCTTATTCTCCAACCAGCTTTATCTGTCAAAAGTTGAAGTGATGCTGTATTTTAAATTTCCCTCTTTCTAACTCCTAAATCATTCAGTTGATTTACATAAAGATCAGGCAAGGAAGAAGGATGTTAACTGCTGGCTTCCTGAATCCCAGTGATAAGTGAGATGCCCTTTCAGTCATGAGAATTATGGCCTAATATTATATTTAATTCGAAACTTCTCCTCTTCCTTCATACAGGCTTGACCCATTGTCCACGTACCTCCAGTGGGAAGGTGTGGTTCATTCTTTCATTCTTCTGATCTCTATTCACTAGGCAATGCCCACCCTTCTAGGCCTCTGTGATGGCCCTACTCAGCTCTCCTTTCTCACAGCCAAGGGTTCCCACACCACAGCAAGCTGCTGTCTTGGGAGAGTTCTTTCAAGATAGTTTGAGCCCAGTCACCCATCAGGGAGGCAGTATGGCAGCCAGACTCACAGTATTTAAACCTGAGTTTTTCGTTTACCATCCAAGTGACCTTGAACAAGTCTCAGTGCCCCATACATAAAGTAGAAAAGCTAAATTACCAGTATCAAATGGTTGGTTAAGGATTAAATGAGTTAATATACATATAAAGTGTTTAATATAGTGCCTTGCATTTTGTACTTGTTATGTAAGTGTTAAATAAAATTAAGATGCCAGGGTCCCTTTCCAGGAGGTACTCCCAATCTTTCCAGTGGTTCTCTTGGTGCCCTTCACTTGCCCGGGATCAGAAGCAGATCCTCAGCACTGTCCCTAGGCTGACAACCTCCTTCTCTCAGGGATTCCTCCCATGAACTTCCATTTAGAGTCTAGACTTCTGCTTTTCTAGGTTAGAGGAAGTATAGGGGGAGTTTCAAAGGACCGTCTTGGCTATCTCTTAGCAAGTCCTGGGATGGGGGTATCTGGCTATGGTCTTTATGATGTGAAATACTAAATGCCAACTTACAAACATAACCAACATTCTGGGCAACAGTCAATTACTTATGGAAAGCTTTCACTACATGCAGCAGAATGTTACACAGTGACTGAACTGAAAACCCTCAAACAATATGAGTCAGCTCTGGTTAAACCACATCAGATTAGGGAGGTAGAGTATGAGACACCTAGTTAACAGAGATGCATGTCTCTCTATACCTTTCTAGTCTCTCATCTCAGCATCCCTATACTCTTTCCCTCTGTTCTCACTGAACTATTTTTAATTGCTTAAACCTCACTTTTCGCACCTCTCTGCTTCCCTGCAGCTCCTCTGCAAGGCGTGCCCTTTCAATCCCTCTCTTAAGAAACCTTATGCTGCTGCCCAGAAAGCAAGTCATTCCTGTAGCCCCTGCACGCACCCCCTACTTCGTCCTTCGCACACAGTTGCTGTGAGTTATTCCCATGTCTGTTGCCTATAGGAGACAGAGAGGCCCTCAGGTGCAAGAACCATCTTCCTGTCTTGGGGCCCCACCATATGACATGGCACCTGGCTCCTTCACAGCCATTCAGGGTTTTAGTAAATAAGTGATATAAGATTGTACATCATGGAGGAATCTAAAAAGTCTAAAAAATAAACTAGTGAATATAACAAAAAAGAAACAGGCTCACAGATATAAAGGACAAACTAGTGGTGACCAGTGGGGAGAGGGAAGAGAGGAGGGGCAAGATAGGGGTAGAGTATTAAGTACAAACTATTATGTATAAAATAAGTTACAAGGATATATTGTACAACACAGGGGATATAGCCAATATTTTGTAATAACTATAAATGGAGCACAACCTTTCAAAATAGTGAATTACTATATTGTACCCCTGTTAACTTATATAATATACAGCAACGATACTTCAATAATTTAAAAAATTTTTTTAATAAAAATAAACAAAATATTGGCTATTAAAACATAAGATCATATATTATGGGATAAACTTTTGTTCATCTGAGACCTGGATTGCAGAATTTGTCCTGGGAGAAAGGAGCTAACTTGATTCAGTCATCACCTTAATGGGCCAATTTTGTCTGGAGAAGAGGAGTAGGGGTAAAAACAACTAAATTTTTTTTAAAAAGCAAGAGTTGTTTGGGATCAAATAAAAAGCAAGGAAAGAGAGGAGAGGAAGTCAGGCAAGAGAGAGGCTGAGCAACTGCATGATGGGAAGCTGGAGACTGAGTAAAAGAGATGCCCAGTAAAAACTGCATGGGCAGGCAGGACTTCCAGAATGGTCAAGTGACAGTGTGTAACCTCAACACAACATCCATTTAACTGGTGAGATTACTTTTAAAAAAAAAAAAACGTGTATAGTCTCTGGAAATTGTCATAAGCAAATAGCATACAGCAAATGGAGAAACATGTATTAAAGAAAATTCACTAAATCTCAGTAAAAATAGTGAAAGTGTGGCATTGAACTACGATGTGTTCCCACCCTCACCTCCATCTGTGTGTTATGAAATCTTTACACCAGGAAGGTTCATTCAAGAAGATGGGGCTTTCTCTCCGCTCTCTCAGCTCCCAGTCTAAGGCTAAGGTTTCACCTCAGGAGGACCAGGTTACTGCTGTTTCTCAACACCCCAGTTCTCTGTTACAGAAACTCTATTCCCAGTGGGCATGGTGGAGGGGATTGAGGCTTGCTACCTTCACCCTACAGTCACTTTGGGGCGGAAGCTCTATTCCCAGAATGGCAGGTCAAAAACATTGGGACCCCATCACCTCCTCCTTGCTCATAAAGCAAAGTTTGCATGCTTGGAAAAGCAAGACAATAGACCAGGGGTGCCCTCTTGCAGAGCAGGGAGTGTCACTTGGGTTTTGCCCAGAGAGAGAGGCAGGACTTATGGACAAAGAGCTGCACAGCTCTGCCTGAGGGAACTGAGTTTATCTGGAACAGAGTATGAAAAATTGCATGCCTAAGTGTCAAAAACAATAGAGATATTGGTGGTAAGCAATTAAGAAAGGCAGTAGTTCCATAACATCAGTAGCAACCAATGAAATGAAAGAGCAGTAGAACTTTAACAAAGAAAGCCAAGGAAAGAGATGGCCAAGAGAACCTCCCAGAGGTTGCAGTCAACTCAGGAACACTGTGTCAGCATTCGACTGCCTCCACTCAGGAGCAATAAGAGCAGGGCGTGGGGTAAACTTAAAAGCAATCTCTAAGCCACACAAAGAAGCATCAGCAAGGGGCAGAAGCCTTATTGTCACTAGAGGCTTAGTAGGTCCCACATCTTTTCAAACCCTGTCTAAAACTAAGCTGTTCTAATCCAGAAGCAACTCCTAGGAAGCCAGGTTTCAAAATAAAATCATACTCATCCTTTGTAGTCTGGAAGACTACACGTCTTCAAAACTGCACCGTCTCAAGGGTGATTAGAGAAGGAACTTGCAAACTACTGGTCCCTGGCTGAATGTGGGACAAAAATCACAAAATCCCTAAAATGTGAAAGCAGTCTCAAAGCCACTCATATATCCAATGAAAAAGAAGGAAATTCTAACTGGCTAAGAAGCTAAAGCACAATTTTTGACCAATGACACAGAAGCTGATGCAGGAGCCACACCTAGGTAGCTAGGCTATAAGACAAAAACAAAGGGGAAAATATCTAAGCGGGGACATCTGAGCCTACCGACTGCTACCACTACCGACAGAACCAGTTCAGCCAAGTCTCTAAACAAATAAACAAGTGATGAAACAAACAACTAAAACAAGCCCCGTGGGGGAGGAGTAGAATCAGTATCCAGACTGACTACAGTTTATTATCTAAAACTGTCCCTTTTCAGCAAAAAATTATAAGACATTCAAAGAAACAGAAATTTGACCCATGCCTAAGGGTAAAAAGCAAGCAATAGAAATTGCCTTTGAGGGGATCCAGATGTTGGACTTAACAAAGATTTCAAAATACCTATTATAAATATGTTCAAATAACTTTTAAAAAGCCCTGCTTAAAGAATTAAAAGAATTCAACAAGTAGAGAATATTACTGAAAATATAGAAATTTTAAAAAGAATCAAATGGCAATTCTATCAATAGAATTGAAAAGTACAACGCTGAACTTTTTTTTTTTAAATCACTAAAGGAATGTGTATTCGTTTGGTAGGGCTTCCATAACAAGGTATCACAAACTGGGCAGTTTAAACAACAGAAATTTGTTGTCTCATAGTTCTGGAGGCCAGAAGTCTGAGATCAAGATATTGACAGGGTGGGTCCCTTCTGAGGGGAAAATCTGTTCCAGATCTCTCTCCTAGCTTCTGGCAATCTTTAGCATTCCCTGACTTTGGCATCACCTCAATCTCTGCTTTCATCTACACATGGCTTTCTCCCTGTGTGTGTGTCTCTGTGTTCAGATGTCCCTTTTTCATAAGGACACCAGTCTTATTGGATTAAGGGCCTACCCTACTCTAGCACGACCTCATCTTAATTAATTTCATCTGCAACAACTCTATTTTCAAATAAGGGCATCTTCTTTACACAGTCCAACCCATAACGGAGTGCAAAAGTAGATTTGATTTGACATAAGAAAGAATCAGCAAACTTGAAAATAGATCAATAGAGATTATAAAACTGAAGAATAAAGAGGAAAAAGAATTAGGGAAAATGAACAGAGCCTCAGAGAAATGTAGGCTTTGTTAAACACACCAACATATGCACAACAGAAGTACCTGAAGGAGAGGAGAAAATATATTCAAAGAAATAATGCCTGAAATTGATGGGAACTAGAGGGTTGGAAGGGGCAGCAAGAAAGTAAGTGGGAGGCTGGAGAGTAAGTGGGGTAGAAAGTAGCTACAACATGTTTTATAGCAGCAATATCTACTCAATTTTAATTTTTACTATCTGTGGTGCTTTGTTATTTTGTTACCATATAACCCAAACCTTCAGCAAAAATCTACTGTACACAACAGCCATGTGCAACTAGTGTTGGGGAAATTAAGGAAAAGAACCCCTGAGATAGGAAAGAAAGCACTGGGCACAAGTAGCAAAATGGAAGGAAGATCAAGAAATCAAGGCCAGGGCTAACTGAGCCAAAGCAGCCAGGAATCATCTGAAAGATTGCAAGAGATGTTGGGCTTCCTCTTAAGACTACACTTAAGATGGGGTTTGAACCACTTTTAACGGAATCTTCAGGGACAAGGTTAAAACCAGCCAGGTTGAAATTTTTATTATAAGTTCAAAAATGGAGAATATAGTTATCGTCCAAATGGTATAAAAGCTCTATGGAAAAAGAACTTGGTCTTAGTTGCTTTTTTATAACTTAACACATGGTTTCAAAATATGCCTAAACAATGAGCTGCAGAGCACAGGAAACCATATGGCTTTTTTCTTGCATCAGATACATGCGTGTTTTTCTTTTAAGGGTGATTTAATTCACATCACATTTTCACATACTTTGGGGAATGGGAATAAGTCGAACGTAACAACCGTAATTTCTCCTGTAAGATCATTTCCACATCTTTCAACGTGAATCTTCTCACCAGAGGGAAAGAGCTCCAAATTGCTTGGCTGCAGGCTCACTTCATAATGCATCAAAACTTCAGATATACTCCAGCAGGGAGCCATTCCAGAAGGGACCCACCATTCACGTCATTGCAAGTCTCTTCAAAAATTGTGTACCTATTTTGTTCAAGGCAAACCCTTTTGTGTAAAAAATAAACTCATTTTAATAAAGATTCTGTAAATCTTCGATTTGAGGACATCTGTGAACTGTAAACAAATATATATGAATGAAGAGAAGAGTGAGGTGAACTAACAGGAAAGTCTTCCCTTGAGTGCAGAGAATGTCAACATTGGGTTTTTTCTATTTTTAATGACATGTACCATGGCAACTGTCCTCTTTTCCTCTTTAACACAATAAAAACAGCATTATTCTTGAATGAGAAAGACTAACATTAATGTCATCCTTTTCCTTGGAATAGAAAATTATTTTTCCTAGTGTTAAGCAAACCTGAGACTTGGATTTAGCAAAGTGAAAGCACTGCTGAGAAATGTGCAGTGGAAGCTCCCGGACCCCAGTCAACCTGTAGATGGAGGAATACCTGATAGAGAATGTGTTGTCTCCAAGCTGAATTTCAGGGTGAGCTGATAAAGACTAGTTGAGATTAATGAGGGTGATACAGCCCTGAAGCCGGAGCACCTACAGGAAGGAATGTAAGCACTGCAGCCAGGAAGACATCATTTACAGGCTGTGTGAACTTGGCCCCTGGCCAAGCTACCTTTTTTGCACCTTGTTTTTCTCACACGTAAAAGTAAGAATACTTTTTAACCTCACAAGGTTTTTCTGGGGCATAAACGAGACACTGCGGATAAAACACCTATATGCTAATGTCGTGCATATAGGTTTTTTTTCCTACTGTCATCCCCAACTTATAAAATAGGTTTAAGATAAAATCTTTACAATCAGAGATCTAAGATAAAATCTTTACAAATCAATGATTACAGGACTCATCATTTTGTATAAATATTTGTTCTAAGAAGAGTATTTTTGTCGTTAATAAACACATCATGCGGAGAATTCATGACCGTAATTTAGAATGAAAGGAGAGGTGAGCTGAAAACGATGTTTGATGCTCAGATAAAGGAAAGTAAAGAGACAACTCATGTCACCTAGAAGCATCACACCTAGTAGCACTTCCTGAGAAACTGTTAATTTAAATCAGTAGACATGAAGTTATTAGGAGACAGAAAATGCCACAAAGCCCCTGTAACCCTTTCATAGACTCTTAACAGGTCTCTACCCTCCTGCAATGCAGCGAGTCTACTTGTCAGCTTTTTCATCTATGCAAATAAACAGGAGACAGATGGTAAGGGTTATACTTGTGTTCTGGTTCTAATTGCCTTATTGTTTTTTAATTTTCTGCAAAATAAATTCATTTCATTAGCCAACATTCAGACAATTGACTAACTGATCCTTTTAGCAAGTCTACAGTATTTATCTAGGACAATATTATTTAAAAATGCTGTCTTTAGGGCATCCTATAGGGCTGATATTAAGTAAATGACTAGCTTGGAGAAACTGAGAACATACTATAAACTCTTGGGACTTACAGGGGCTGCTGGAAAGCAGGTTTCCCTGTGTCCTTAGTGAGCCAACATCCATTTTGCTGTATGAAGAAACAGAACATCATAAATGCTTAATGGCACATGTGGGAAAAGGCAGATCTGACCCAGATTACAGGCTCCACTCCTGCTAATTAAGTGGCTTTGAGCAAGTGACCCAGACTTTTTCAACCTTGTGTTCTTCGTTTGTAAAACAGGTGCTGACAAAAATACCTGCATTGGGCTTCCCTGGTGGCGCAGTGGTTGAGAGTCCGCCTGCCGATGCAAGGGACACGGGTTCGTGCCCCGGTCCGGGAAGATCCCACATGCCGTGGAGCAGCTGGGCCCGTGAGCCATGGCCGCTGAGCCTGCGCGTCTGGAGCCTGTGCTCCGCAACGGGAGAGAAAAAAAATACCTGCATTATAGAGTATTTATGAGGTTTGAATAAGTTAATACCAAAAAGAACTTACTCAAACTTTAATGTTCGGGCAAATCAGTAGGAATCCTGGTAAAATGCAGACTCTGATTCAGTAGATGTAATTCAAGACCAAGATCATGCACTTCTACAGGGTCCAAGGTGTTTCAATGCTTTTGGTCTCCAGACCATCTTTTCAACAGCAAGGCTTTACAAAAGCTTTCTCAGGTCTGACACATTGTAAATACTCAGTAAATATTTGCTTTATTATTATGATTAATAATTAATTAAGGGCCCCAAATCAAAGAACTCTGCATGCAGTCCTTCCTTTCAGCTATGGAATGCCTTCATAATTCCCTACTAACCCACAGAAATAGTGTTTTTCAAGAAAAGTTTGCAGACAGTAAAATTAAAATAACATTGGGGTAGTAGGCTAAGTAATGGCCACCCAGAGATATCATGTCCTATGTCAGGAACAGATATGCAGATACCTGGAACCTGTAAATGTTACTTTATAAGGAAAAGGGGCTTTTGCAGATGTGATTAAGTTTAGAATTTGGAAATGAGGACATTATCCTAGATTATCTGGGTGGGTCCTAAATGCCATCACAAGTGTCCTTGTAAGAGAATGACAGAGGGACACTAGACATACCTACAGAGGAGAAGGTGACACGAAGAAGGAGCTAGAGATTGGAGGTAGGCGGCCAGAAACCAAGGAATGCTGGCAGCTGCCAGAGTCTGGAAGAGGCAAAGAAGGATCCTCCTAGAGCTTCCAGAGGAAACAGAGAACTACTGGCACCTGGATTTTGGACTTCTGGGGGCCAGAACTGCAACAAAATTTATTTCTATTATTTAAGCCACCAAGTTTGTGATACTTTATTACAGCACTCATAGGAAATGAATACAATTGGTTTAAGTAAAATGTTTACATGTATACAAGTTAAGTTGCTAATCACTAGAAAGCTAAGCATGTTTACATAGTAAATTTTTTCTCTTTGCTTAAATAAAAGGTCCGACCTTCATGAAAGTCATAAAGAGATTGATGGCATATTAACAATGAGATTTTATTTTAGGAAATTAGAAAAATCCTATATTCTGCTTCCACACAAAAGGTACAAAGTTTCACAGAAAGTTGCCCCCATTCTAATGGTGAGAAAAAGCCAGAAACTATAAAATTATAACTTGTGTGAGATAAAGACCTGGAATTGAAGAGACCTCTGTTTTGTGTGTTTCACTGTCCTAGATTATTATTTCACCTCTCAGGAAACACTCCCCTAATTTTCACGGAAGCATTTTTGTGATGTAGAAGGTGGTTGACCTAGAATATACCTGAGGCCCTTCCTGTCCTCCATGCCCTGGAAGAGGCCCTGACTCAGCTATGTTCAGCCTTTCACACCTGAGAGTACCAGATTTTATCAGAAGACATCCTGCCTTCCATCCCTGAAAGAAATGGAAAAAGGAAATGGATTATTTGGTTATCACAGTTTTGTTTTCAAATTTAACCATATGTTAAAAGGGTTTTAAAGATAAAAGCTGACAACCCAGGGCTTCCCTGGTGGCGCAGTGGTTCAGAGTCCACCTGCCGATGCAGTGGACACGGGTTCGTGCCCCAGTCTGGGAAGATCCCACATGCCGCGGAGCAGCTGGGCCCATGAGCCACGGCTGCTGAGCCTGCGCGTCCGGAGCCTGTGCTCCGCAACGGGAGAGGCCACAACAGTGAGAAGCCCGCGTACTGAAAAAAAAAAAACCTGACAACCCAGAATTCTATACACCACAAAAAATTTTAGGTGAAATACTTTTCTGGACAACATAAGCTGAAAAATGCCAGCAGAAACATTGTTCAAGTAATGTTCGAAATTCATCAAGCAAAAGTGCTGTGATAGCAGATGCAAACTCACATGTACACAAAGAAAGGAAGAGTGAAGAAAACGGGGACAAAAAGTCAGATAAATACATTTCTTCTTATTTTTAATCATTCTTAAAGGTAACTGGCCAAGATAAGATTGTTACAGTTATGGGACTTAGAACACATTTAAAAGTAAAATGTATACCAATTATGGCAGAAAGGATGAGAGAGAGGGACTGTAAGGTTCTGATACCTGAAGTGATGTAATTTGAAAGTAGACGGTGATAAGAAAGAGTGCACATTGTAAACCCTTGTGAAAGAAAAATTGCCCTGGACAATTGTTAAAAAACAGCAAGGAAGACATTATTGAAGACTATTGCAATAGGGGGAGGGAGATTGAACTCAACTCCATAGAAACAAAAGGCGAGAGGATTTTTACACACTGGGTGAGCTGATGGAAATTAGGGCAGGACGTGAGGGGGAGATTTTATTGATGTGAGGAGGCAATCTGTGTTGGCTAATTGTTGCTTATTGAAGTTAGGCTCCTACCCTCCCACAAAGACTAGGAGGCAGGGCCCCATCTTCCTTGAGGATCACATTCCAAAGGGAGGGCTCCCAGGCTCTTGAGAATCACTTACCTCTCAAAGGCTCAGAGAAAGAAATTACAAGAGAAGGGAAGACAGGGCCCTGTAGTCAGGAATTAGCCTGTCTACACTTGGGTCAATGTGAGAGGTCAGTAAGGCCATCTTGGTCACCCTAGGACAACCATCAAAAAGAAAGGAAAATGAATGAGTTGTAACTAATAAGCCAATAGTGGAGATAAAATGGAGTCATAAACAATACTCAATAAAAAAGTAGACAGAAAAAGAAAAAAAAGGAAGAAGAGATGGAACAAACAGAAAGCTAGTAAGATGGTAGATTTAAATCGTCATACCAATAATTACATGAAATATAAATGGTCTATACACTTCAATTAAAAAAGACATTACCATGGGCTTCCCTGGTGGCACAGTGGTTGAGAGTCCGCCTGCCGATGCAGGGGACACGGGTTCGTGCCCCAGTCCAAGAAGATCCCACATGCCGCGGAGCGGCTGGGCCCGTGAGCCATGGCCACTGAGCCTGCGCGTCCGCAACAGGAGAGGCCACAACAGTGAGAGGCCCACGTACCACAAAAAAAAAAAAAAAAGACATTACCTGTTTATTATTAAAAAGAACAGAACTATATAAGAAACCCATTTTAAGTAGGAGGTTGGGTTAGCAGATGTAAGCCATTATATATGGAATGGCTAAACAACAAGGTCCTACTGTATAGCACAGAGAACTATATTCAGTATCCTATGATAAACCATAATGGAATGGAATATACTAAAAAAAAGAATGTATGTATATGTATAACTGAATCATTTTGCTGTACAGCAGAAATGAACACAACGTTGTGAATCAACTATACTTCAATTAAAAAAAACAAACCCATTTTAATTATAAAGGCACAGATAGGTTGAAAAGAAAATAAAATGATGGGAAAATGTAATCAAAAGAAATCTGGAATGGCTAGATTAATATCAAACAAAGAAACATCAGGAGAAGGAATATTACCAAGAAGTATCACACAATAATAAAGGAGTCAATTCACCAGGAAGACACAAGCATCCTCAATGTGTATGTATGTAAAAACAGAGCTTCAAAATCCACGAAGGGATATCACATAGTGTCTTGTCAGCAGCATTGGTACCACCTAGGAGCTCTGCTAGAAATGCAGAGTCTGCCCTACTGATTATAATCTGCATTGACAACAAGATCCCCAGGTGATCTGAGCAAACAGTAAAATCTAAGAATACTGATATAGTGCATCATGCCACATTTCTAATAAGGAACTCCGATGATATGTTTTCATAGCACTTCTCCCAACCAGAAAAAAAAGAGGGTAACTATGTGAACTGATGATATGTTGATTAATTTGATTGGAGTGATTATGTCACAATGTATACATATACCAATCATCAAATTTCATACCTTAAATATATACAATTTTTCATTGGCAATTAAACTTCAACAAAGCTGGGGAAAATAGTCAATTAAAATATATATTCCTCCACAAACGCTGCAATAAGATAAAACAAATCTATAAATCTATACATAACTCAGTCTAATAATTTCAATTACCTTCATTTTTTTTTTTTTTTTTTTTTTTTGCGGTACGCGGGCCTCTCACTGTTGTGGCCTCTCCCGTTGTGGAGAACAGGTTCCGGACGCGCAGGCTCAGCGGCCATGGCTCACGGGCCCAGCCGCTCCGCGGTATGTGGGATCTTCCCGTACCGGGGCACGAACCCGTGTCCCCTGCATCGGCAGGCGGACTCTCAACCGCTGCGCCACCAGGGAAGCCCTAAATCTTTTTCTATGTATCGCTTACACATGTCAGGCTATCCAGTCATAAACTGAGATCATATAAAATTACCTGCCTGAATAACTGCTTATTTTCTGTGTCTCGTCCTCTTATGTGAATGAAATCAGAGACTTTGACAGTTTTTTTCCCACCATCATTCCACCAGGGCACCAGAGTGCCTGACACGCAAGAGGTGCAAAATAAATATCTTTAATAAATCAGTATTGAGACAGATGAAAAAGATGGCTCTATCACCCTGCTATGGCAACGGGACCCTCACTGTAGTTTTCTCCACATCCAAGGTGGTCAGGGACTCTCTCCATCAACTGGAAAATTCAGTCAATTGGTCTTCCCTTGATCCCCTGACTCAGTAGGATGCTGAGCACCCTTCAATGGGTGGGAGCTGGGGAGTGGGGAGTGGAGGTGAAGCAGGAAGGGGCCTCACTGGCATCTCCACGCTTTAGTGATGACCCTTGCTGAATTCGTTCCTAAAAATTTCTAGCTGTTTTCATGGTGTTCTTTTCTACTTTGGGTCTCCAAAACTCATACACATATACCTATGGAGTATATCACAAAATTATATAAATTATACATTTTCAAGTTATTTGATTATAAAAGCCAGTTTTGGAAGCTTATTTCTGGTTACTCAATGGCACTCACCCCCTTGTTCATAAATAGCAATTACAATTCAGACATTCATTAACAACTTTTTATTAATCTGCATTATTTTTACATTTTCATTATATATTCTTCAAAATAAAATGATTGTTTTACAGCAATTCACACAAATCAACTGATATATTAATTCAGACCAAAAGAAGCTACTCAAATGAAAATAGCATTGTCCAGGATGGGTAGGTATCACATGAACCACTCAGGCCTAATTCTCATCATACTTAGCATAAAATGATACTTGTCACAGAGCAAATCCTAGTGAGAGGGACCCACACTGGTCTCCTTGTAACCCTTCCTCCCTATAAAAAAAACTTTTTATCATTGGAAGCATGAAGATACACAGATCTGAAGTTACCCAATTCTATGCTGCAATTCTAAGTTAACAGTGACCAAATTTCCTAGTCAACAGGTTATAGATGAAACAATTTTATAATTTATAATCATAATTTAAAATAAAAATATGTGAAAAGTTCCTTAGGTAGTATTTTCCTAATTAATAAAAACTTATGTGAAGTTCCCACCCACTATCTACGACTTTTATCCTTTCTCTACTTTTTTCTTCCAGTCATTACATTTGTTCAAGTCAACTGAAAACTCTACCATTGGATCACACCTGTTTTTATTTTCCATGTTATTTTCTAATTTTTGTCCACACCAGATACATTTTACACTTATAATCACAGTGTACTTGATATTTTGTTAACTATGTCTTTCAATTAACAGTATGTGCTCACCATTTCTGTGTTAAGAAATCTTCACTATTGTTTTTCATGATTGCCAAATACTTCTAATTTCCTTAAGATAGACTTATTTTTGAACTTTCAGGGTATTTTTTATGCTATTAAATACATTTGTATATATGTATATATATATATATATTTCTTCAGTCTTTTAAATTGTTTCCTGGGTGTAGATTTCCAGGAGAGAAAATAAGGATCAAAGCATGGAATGTTTTTATGATTCTTTCTGTGCTTAGTTATTTAATCATTTTACAAAAAGAATGGGTCAACTTACATTGCTCAAGGAGTCTGTGAGTGTATCACTTTTACAAAGACCTCACCACGATTCACTTTAGCTTTAATTTTTTAATTCTAACAAATATCAGTTAGTATCTCATTAATAACTATCAGTGGGGTTGAATGCTATTCTAAATGTTTATCCTGTAGGATTACCTGAATTGTCTATTCATCTATTTACATCCTTAACCCACCCTTCTATTTCCTTCCATGTTTTTAAAAGGTCTACTTAATTGGCTACTTGAGCCATGAAAACAAATCTCTTACCTGACCTAAATGCAAAAGGCAACAGAAGCAGAATCAGCACAAACTTGTCATGATACCTTAGAGAATTGGGCTGTCACTAGAACCACCACATTAACAGAAGAATAATCCCTTCAAGGGAAATACCATCTGTTTAGCCTAGTCAGTCCTTGGAGTTGAAGAAGAAAATGTATTATTGTGGATTTGAGGGCCGCACTTCATTAGAAAGCTGTAAATTTTACTTTTAAATCACCAAATAACTTTTCACAAAAACACAGTGATTGGTCATGAACGATGAAACAGGCTAAATGTAATCAAGCATCCAGCTAGAATAGGGAACACTGATACAGCTCTCACTGCATGACCAACCTGATTTACACACTGTCCACGCAGAAGAAAAAGGTTATGATACTTCAGATCCTGCATTTATTGGGTGAGAGACATGCCCCATGTTACTTGACATCACAGAGAAGGGCGACCCCACGGAGCACCCAGTGTTCGGGGGCCTGGGCTGTCCTGAGGTCCACAGCAGTGATGTAGTTCAGATCTGTTCGGACTGGCTTCTTGTAGATGGGACAGGAGTACAACCGAGGGTCTCTTACAGCTACAAAAAAATTCATAAAAAAAACCTTGGTGAATTTCTAATTTAAGCAGCCCCAAGCCCAAACAGAACGCAGAGCCAACTCTGTGCACTCTGAAGGTCATTCCAAAGAGAGATGGGTTTAGTAGAATGAGGGAAATTCTTCCTGAGGTCAGATAATCCCTAGATGCGAAGCAGAGGCTACCACAGGTTTCCAGTGGGTGTGACAAGACACCCAGACGTCCTCACATTTACCCCACTCACCCCCTGTCACATGTCCTTGACATTAATCCCTGCCCATGTGACATGACCGCGAACCCCCCATTGCTCCCTCCCTCTCCTTTCCACCCGTCAATTCAACACCCCTCCTCCACCCTGTCCCCTGTACTTCTTCCCCATCAAATCTTGTGCCCACACACCCTCTCTATATTTCCCTTGTGACTTGCCTTTGTCTTTTAATCAGACATCCAGCACCAGTGCTCACTATTATTTCACTATTATTATTGCAAAATCCCATCTTCAACCCTCTGTGCCATAGTCCAAACCACATTTGAAATCACAGGACAGAGAATGTTCCCTACCCCTACCAGGTGTTGTGAGTTCTCCATGTGCGTAGAGACATAAAAACGGCAGGGAAGCAGAGAACCATGCCACCGTTCAGCTCTCTAAGATTCAATCTACCTTTTTGGAGTGCATGAACAGATGGAGTCTCCAAAATCACATATGCAATGAAAGACAATCTGTGTGTCCCTTCTTCAAAGGTCTTCTTTTATGCATTCTGTCCAGCCTTGGCATCCCCATATTGAGGACTGATGCAGGTCTTGCGGGGCCTCAAACTTACACAGTTTGGGGGAGGAGCTTCTTTTAAGAAAAAAAGTACAATTTGCAAATATAAAATTAAGCTTTGGAAGGAGCCTCTGCACTGAGCAGCCTTAGAGTTTAAGCTTCACCTACTTCTTGTTAAATCCACGCTACCTACAGTAGTTTATTTGCACATCTTGTAACACCCATCTCGGGAAGCAGTATATTATTTCCTCTCCTCTCCCAGACTATAAATTATTTCAGGACGAAAGTTGTGTCTGCACTCATCCGTGTACTTCTCTGGAAGGCCAATATTATAAATGACCCTCACATAATTATTGAGATGAAAACATACTTAAGAGGATAACTTTGCTTTGGTGAATTAGTGTAACAAACATGTAACTTTCAAAATGCAATATTAATATATTAATGATACTGAATTTATTTCCCCAAACTAACTTACTCAATAATTTAGCTTTTCCTAACACATCAAAAAAGTAAGGCACTATCAGAAATTAAAGTCTCATTTTTTGACCCAGGAAAACCTTCAGCCTACTGTGCCATGTGTTTTTATACCTCCACTAAATTTAATTAATTTTATTGGAAGAAGTTAAACATTTGAATATGATAATATTATACAAAAGTTTCAATATAAAATAATCTAAAACTGTAATTCTTAATCAGGTGTGATTTTTAGCAGGGGACATTTGCCAATATCTAGAGACATTTTTAGTTATCACAACTGGGAAGGTGCTACTGGCAACAAGTAGGTCGAGGCCAGGAATGCTGCTAACATCCTAAAATGCACAAGACAGCCCCTCACAACAAGAGTTATCTGGACCAAAAATGTCAGTAATACAAAGGTTGAGAAATGCTGTTCTAAAACATAGTCATGACATATATACACTAATATGTATAAAATAGATAACTAATAAGAACCTGCTGTATAATAAATAAATTTAATTTTTAAAAAATAAAGAAAAAAAAATTTAAATATACAAAACAAAGATGGCTCAATGTCAGAAAGTCTACCCATGTAATTCACCACATTACACAACTAAGATAGGAGATATGATTATCTCAATGTAGAAAAAATCGTTTAATAAAGTTCAGTACAATTTATAATTAAAAATTCTGAGCAAACCAGGAATAAAAAGGAACTTCCTAAACTTAGTAAAGGTTATATTAAAATGTATAGCATATAATATACTTAGAGAAATTTTACATGGATTTTCTTGAGGCTCAGAAACAATTTTGATCAAGAACATTAAGAAGAGAAAAATAAATAAAATTGGTAAGAATTAGAAGAGCAGAGAATCAACTATCATAATAGAAAAACAAAATCAACAAACTTTTAGAACAATTAAGAATCTTCACCAACTAGTAAGGATCTTGCTGGATTCAAGATCAACCTGTGCTGGCAACTGCCAACTAAAAGTTTTAATAAAAAATAGGATACAGGGCTTCCCTGGTGGCGCAGTGTTTGAGAGTCCGCCTGCCGAGGCAGGGGACGCGGGTTCGTGCCCCGGTCTGGGAAGATCCCACATGCCGCGGAGCGGCTGGGCCCGTGAGCCATGGCCGCTGAGCCTGCGTGTCCGAAGCCTGTGCTCCGCAACTGGAGAGGCCACAACAGTGAGAGGCCCGCGTCCCACACACAAAAAAATAATAAAAAAAAAATAGGATACAGTTTTTTAATTTTGACAAAACCATAAAGTATCAGGGAATTAACCAAGTAATCTGTATAGAAAATACTTTAAAACTTTAATAAAAGATATAATAAGGATGATCTGAAAAAATTAAAAAAATAAATAAAACAAAGTCGCAGATATTTTACAGTACTTTAAAATTATGTATTTGCTTAATCCCATGAAATTAATTATTAGAAACCATCTAAATTAATGTAACACCTAATTTTAAGTCTAGATGCTAATTTTTAATTACCATGAGAATGTCATTAGTAATAATAATTAGGCAAACATACAAAAAAATCTGATTAAATAAATGAATGACAGTGAATTTGAGGAGTGCAGTTAATGCTAACTACACTGATATATTTAAACCCTTTAATCCTAAGACCTGAACATATAACAAATATTTAACTAATCGTTCTTCTTGATGCACACTTGACCAACAATCATTTAATAAATCTTGATGTAAGCCCTTGGAGTTTTACATTTGAATCAAGTGATAATTATAATTGCACCTTGGGAAGTATTCGATTACTTGGGTTTTAATCCCAAAAGAAAAATAGAATTGGAAAAAATAGCATTCTTTTCAAGAAGCAGTAAAAAAAAAGCAATTCTCTGAAATATTTATCCAATTTTATTTATTTTTAATTGCTTCAGAAGGGAAGGAGCCCACACCAAGTCACAGCATGCAGCAACCTTCTGCAGCAGGATTAGAAACCACTGAAAATATAATTTCATGGCAAAAGTGCTGACAGATGCTAAACAAGTACATAAAGAGATGGTTTGAAACCATTACCTCTGGTTAGACAAATAACTTTGAAGACAAAAATAAACATGCTAAGTAGGTAGAACAAATTAGCTAAATATGTTTAAAGCCTTGGGGCTCCAGAAGGAGAAGAGAGAAGAGGGTATCTAAACCGGTGAGCTATGTGCTTTAGTATGCTAAAGGTTTTAATAAAACGCCTTGAGGAAATTTCATTTTCTAGCTCGATAACTTCCCTCTCTAGCCTACATTTTTCATCCAAATGTAAGTATATCATTGCATCATATATTCCTTCTAATATCCAGAATAACCGAGTTACATAGAGATTCCTTATGTCATTCCTTTATTTAGTCCCTCTTTTGCTAATAACATTTAGGTTATTAAACAGTGCACTCTTCCATGTGTTATTTCTTTTAATCCTTCAACAAGCATGAGAGTTATCATATTAATAATAATAAATTTTTTATTGTTATCTATTGTATGCTAATTATGTGCTGGACATTGTCAGTTTAATTCTCTCAACAACCCAATGAGATGGGTACCATGATTAAATCCATTTTACAGATGAGAAAACTGGAAGAACATAAGGAGGTGAGTTACTTATCCAAGGTTGCAGAGCTGTAGGTGATGAGTCAAACCTGGCCAGAATGGATCCAGAGTCTAAGCTCTTAATCTCAGCAATAGTGTGACGTACTATGCGTATGTGTCTCCATATCTTTGCAGAAATATGTAAATGTGGACCAGAGATAACTAGATACCTGACTTCAACTTGTGGCATAGCTGAGACTCCTCCAAAGCTACATGACTAACTGCTAAGGTGATAAAGCCATGAAAGCACCCCAAATATCCAGGCTCCTGGCTCACTGCCTTTTACCTGAGGACATGTGCCCCCCTATGGGGCAGGGAGGTGACCTTCAGCATGGGGAGAGGAGCCACAGGGGGTGACAGCTCTCATCTGCATAGGGCAGAGGGCTTTACTCTGTCTACTTCACCAGGTACCTGAGAAATATTAATACATGACTTCAAAATGCAAGGAAACTGTCCTCATTTCCAATTAAGCCTTTATTTTCAAGCTTCATCCCTAAATGCAGTCTTAAGTAGAACACTACCACAAGAATTCCCAGAGATTTGCATTCATCCCACAACAGACAAATGTGATTCTGAGAGCAGTTTTAGTAGCCAGGAATCATAGGCAAATTACCTAATACCTCTAAACCTTCATTTTCCCATCTGCAAAATCGTCATGATACATCTTACAGAGTTGTTGTAAAGACTAAATAAGTTAATATATGTGAATGCCTAGCATAGTATAATGCTTGCAATGCAGTAGATGCCCAAGATGTGTTAGATTTCTCCCCTCGCTCCCTGTACACACACACACACACACACACACACACACACATGCACATATACACTTACCTTTTCACTAAAACAAATTGCCCAGTCTCAGGTTCCCCGTGACTTTAACAGAGTTCAGGTTTACAAACTGAAAGTGGATTAAACGTTGCGGGGCTCAGGAGTTAGGAGGTCTCCAGCTCCGGGTCGCTGTGCGGGGCTATTCCCATTCCAGGCCCACAACAGCACAGTGTTGGATCAGGGTGGGTCCTAGGGCGTTCTTAGAAACACTGTTCCTCTAGCAGGAAATAGTCTCATTAGCTGCAGGGACCCTGAGATTCTTCACATCTTATTTAGTGACCAGAGATACATGTAAGTCTTGCTTTGTTCCCCCAAAATTCTAACCACTGCTTTCCCATCACATGGGCTTCAGCACCGAAGTTATTAGAAGCATCACTCTCTCTCTATAGGAGACACATATTTCCTGTAGCTGCCTCTTTTCAACTTCCTTTGAGAACAGAGGATCTAGAGTGGGTACGGGTGGCTTTACTCTCTTGGAGTATTTAGTACTATTTGGGTGACTCTCTCGTGACAAGAAATATAAATAAAACAAACATTTGGGGATATAGCTCAATATATAGCTCAATTTTGATATATTGATAAACTCAATTTTTAGCTTTGAAATAAATATCTAGACTTCCTTTTAAAAACAAATAAACCAGTCCTATATGTAAAATTCAATGGTGAATTATTTAAACTGAAATTGCCCTTCCTATTAACATAAAAAACAATCCATTACAAGAATTTTAATTTTAAAACACTACACTTTTGGAGCGTCCTCTAGCCATTAATGATGTTAAACCTCTCTAGCTCAATTAGAGCCCTATTTAGTCATCAAAATGGACTGAAAATTAGATTTAAAGTAGGAAAAGAGTAATGGAATGTTAGTTTTCTATCACAAACAAAACACCTCTTCAACCACAAAGCTATTTGGCAAAAAGTTTCCACCAACTTCTACTGAAGCCAAAAAAAGAATAAAGAATTATAGTTTTCCTTTACTTTTTTCTTAGTACTTTGAAATTAGTGAGTCACTTTTTCCTTTACTTATTTTTATTTCCTCCCTAACCCTACAGCTAACGAGCATCACCACAGACTAAAGCCCAGCAGCTAAGTACAGTCCTTCCATACCAACGTATTCTTAAATCATAAAGAACTGCCTGTATTATAAATTTATTGCTTTATTACTACGCTGCTGAGATGTTCAATGTCATGTGGCAATGGATTTTTACAGTTTAGTCACAAGAAATAAAGTAACACCTAACTGAATGTGAGAAAGATTTTTCTTTCACTTTATAAGGGCAACATTTTTCCAACAATGTTGACTAGATGCAACAAAATTTCTAAAATATTACTTTTGGCTAAAAGAACATTTGATTATTATTTCTATAAAATAATCACTGTCCTGGGACTTCACACAACCGTAATTGATTATTATTTCTAGAAAATAATCACTGTCCTGGGACTTCACACGACCGTAATTGATTATTATTTCTAGAAAACAATCACTGTCCTGGGACGTCACATGACCGTAAGGATTAAGGAACATGAAGCCACAGGCAGTGTGTTTGCTGAAGCCCAGGCAGACACATGGATAATTTCAGATGCAGCGAGGGCATAATGAGCGACACCCTGTACCAGGAGGCATACTGAGTACCCTACGTCTCTCTTCTGATGCTCAGCTCTCCTCATGGGCTCCCCTTCCTTCACACACCGTCTTTCTGTTCCTCAAACACAGCACATTCGTTGCTACCTCTTGCCTCTGCACTCTTGCCTTTGCCCCATGGATACTAGTCCAATGTTCAATGTTCTCTCCTCAGCAAAGCCTTCCCTGAACCCCTGAATTCTCTCACTCCCTGACACACCATGTGTATGTGTTCTTTACAGAAACAAGAACTATCTGAAAGTGGTATGTTCATTTACACTTGATCCTCGTTATTCCTGGGACTTACGAATCTAAAATCTAAAATCCTGGGACTTACGAATCTAAAATCTCACGGAGTCTGAATTACTGATGGCTGCTCGGGGAAATACAGGGTCAGGTTCCTGCAAGCCTCTGGTCACAGCATTTCCATCAGCCCATCAATACGTAACCTTGTTCTATGTGTGTTTCTGTTTAAAGTCACCTTATTAATATACACTGTTGATTCATTCACATTGAACTCAAGGTCAACAGCACTATGACTCATGCCTGATCAGAGCATGTCTAACACACATGTTTTCTCCATAAGGCACATCGCCGCCTTCTTGCTCTCAGGGACACTAGACAACACTTCAGCACTGCACACTGGGGCCATTTTCAACAATGAAAAGTAGAAAAATGTGAAAAACATAGCACAAAATAGACCATGGAAAGGACACTTGTTTACGGTCTGAGCTGAAACAAGAAGTAGAGCACAGGCTTGTTCAACCTCAACTAGGAACACTCATGTCAGGAAACTCAAATGTTTCACTGCTTTGTACATGTCCATGAAAGACCACGAAAGTGCCACAAGCAGTGACACTGGGGTCACAAATAAATTTTAGAGTGTAGGCAAAATCATACAGAATCCTTGCGTAACAAGGATTGACTATATTTGCTTCTTTTTTCAGCTACCTTCCCTCTTTGAGACTGAGCTCCTTGCAAATGGGGATTCTGCTTGGCCTTTTCTCATTGTTGCATCCCCAGCAGCACAGTAGTGTGTGTCAGATGGTCGACACCAGATAAATAGTAAATGGATGACCCAGTGAGCCAAAGCTCTTTCCCTCTGCCAAGGAAAGTCTAACTCTAACGCCCTCTCATGCTCACCCTTATCCTCCAAAAGTCATCTCAGAAGCAGTCTCACCAACCTCCCAGGCCTAGTTATGTTCTACTTCTAGATTCCCTGACCATCCTGACAGCATCTCTATCATAACATGTGTCAAATTCTACTTAAATTATTTATTTACTTATCAGGCTCCCTCACCAGACTGTGAGTCCCTTGTGGGTGTGATCTGATTCATAATTATCTTTCTGTCTCTTGCAGGTAAGCTTGTGGGTGGTATAATTAGTCATGCAGCAAACATCAATATTCGCCTAAAAAATACTCAAAGTTTATACACTCTCTTCCCTCGACATATATTTACAAATGTAGTACTTATCTAAAGGATGGAGGTACTAAAAGCTCTCTTTTAAAGAGAGATTGTTTTATCCCTTGTTTGTTTAAAGAAAAATCTTTTGTGCTTCTGTTGTAAAATTAGTACTTCCTTGGGAGCCACTATCCTGGCTACCTCTTGAGTTTATGGCTTAATAGTGATCATCTCACTATGTATATGTATATCAAATTATCATGTTACACACCTTAAATATATGCAATTTTTATTTAAAAAGGAAAATAAATAATTTTTTTAAAAAATAAAAAGAACAGGGAATCTCCTCATATGGTGAACGGTGGTTACTGCTGAGGAGATGTTAGCTGAGTGCAATGCAACATCAAAAATCTCTAGAAAACATCAAGCCAACAATGGAAAATAGTTTAGGTGTTTTTAGCCTTGTCAAACAGAGCTTTGATAACCTTGTCAAAGTATTCTTCTTTGACATGTGTGTTTCATAGAAGTGTTATCACATTCATAGGCTGATATGTGAACCCAGTGTTTTACCCTTAGCTACTGGATTAAGTTGAATGTCCCTGAATTCAAACTGGATTTCACAACCTGGCTTAAATCTCCAAGCTGGTGGAGACACCACCTCCTGTAGCCCTGTGCAGTCCTGCCTGGAAAGCCTTCTTTCCACTACCTACCTCATCATCCAAGCCCCATCTATCCTTCCAAGCCCATCCAGGCCCAACTGCCCCTAAGATCCAGCCCCTAACTATTTCATCCCACTGTTATCTCACCCTCCTTTCTCACCACTTATTTACTATTCCAAACACCTGTTTCTTATCTCATTAGCTAATGCTACTTTATCTACTTTATTAGATAGGCAAGAACTATCTAGAACCATGGCCTCCCAGGAGCACGCAAGAAAGAGTTCAGCAGTCAGTCAGTACTCATTAAACACAGGTGTGAATGTGAAGCCACTTGATAACATAGTATAATCCTTATCCCATGATAACAAAAATGACGATATCCTGTGTTTATAACATCATCCAACCTAATAATACCAACCATCCCTCAATGCACAAGACAACTTACTGTTGTTTTCGGCATAAATTCTTATCACAGGCATTAACTCGAAGAGCACTTTCGGTTTGGACTCGATGAGTTTCATGTTCCTCTTGTCCCAGCCAGCACCTTCAAGATACAAGCCGTAGACGTAGATGCCCTCTGTGGGAGGGGCAGAAATGTCATCCTTCATCCACTTGGTGACTTCGTTGCAGAGCACCATATTGTCCAGAGCCCAACCTTCATTGGCCCGAGTTATTTCCTACTCAGGGCAAGAGCAAAAGCAAAGGATGAATGAAATCAGCAACTAGAGGTTTGTCTTCATATAAAGAGCATTATCGTGATGACAGTGTAGCCCCAAATTATCCAGATTCAAAGAAGGTAGGATAGTATTTAAAGAGTTCTAAAAGATTCTCTTATAAGCAATACCCATGTCCTAATTTAACCCCTTGTACTTTAAAAGAAATAGCAAATCAAATCAAATATAACAATAACAAATATTTTGAAATCCCAGCTAGCAGCCTGAGAACAAGCGGGATTTATGTTCAGGACAAAGTAACTGCTGGTGTCAAAAAGAGACAATCATTCTCTGTCTTATTCTCCTCTTTAAAACCATAATGAAAGAAGAAAGCCTGGTAGAGGAAAATTAGAATAACACAAGTGAAAATCAGAGCTATTACCTGTCGCATTGCAGTTAAAAATCCTTGGGGGTTAAAAAAGCCTGTCATCCAGAAGCAGTGGGGCCGGTCATTGAAAACCCAAGAGGTAAACTGGCAGTTTCTTTCAATAAGCTCAGTAAACCAGAAACCCAACGTACTTGAAACCCAAGATTCCTGAAATGCATACATTAAACCATGAATTAATATAGGTTTAATTCTGCCGTGTAACTGGCTACGTTCACAGAAGAAAACAGTGGTGAAATAACAATTACACTCTTAGAATTTAGAAGTCCTTAAGACATAAATTTTCCATGGGTTATGACATTTAAGTTTTCAAATTATTCTTCCTCCTTAATGATATATGATAGAATCAGCTAGTCATCACATGGATTTCAGGTCAATCCAGTTCAGCACACTGTTCAAGACATCTGTTTTCAGTAGAATCTCCTTCCACATACAAATATAGTCATGACCAATTTTGCCATAAAGCAATTAATTGAATTAAATTTAACAGGTTTCAACTATTTTTCCTTAGGCTACATTTTCAGTAGATACATTATAAAATAAGATTTCTATTTATATAAATGTGCTCATGGCCTTATCAGCACTTTAAAATATATTTTGTGAATGATAAATCATAGAAGCCTTTCTCCACTTATCATTTTTTATGAGGCAAACAACAGTTATTCTCTGAAGTTTTTGTCCCTTAGACTGCACTTTTATTTCCTCTGATGAAGGGGTAGAAATGGAAACACAGGTCTCTTTACCACAAATTAATTGCATTCATTGCCTGTAACGTTCTGCCTGAATTCACATGTGGAACTCCTAGTACTACAATTGGCATGGAAATGTCAGTAATGTTATCAGCAGCCACACTAGAAGGTATCTCCAAATCATATTTTATAACATTTTACTGTAACTGCAATATTTTATGTGTGAATAAATGTAGTGATCAACCTGGATAGATAAACTACTTGAATTTCAAATATCTTAAGAATTGATATGCCTATTTTTCAAGAGACAGTGAGATTCCCAAAGACTGATAATAAGTAGAATAAAAACCTGTATAAAATGATTTTAATTTAAAAATGAGGTAACTCATTCTATCACATCTTTATAGATGTGTTAACTGAAAGAGGTGTGTTTATATGACATTTGATCTGAGGGCACAGGGACTCATTAATAAGGGGATGTCTCCAGGCAAGGATCCCTGTTACAGAGCCTGCAGGTGCTGACCAAGCTGGGCGAGCTGTTTAGTGGAAAATGAGCCTGCAAGGGCCAGTGACCGCAGAGGTTCTTCCTCTGTCATTGGCAATGAGAAGAGTGCCTCTGGCCTTGGCAATGAATTTTTTGAAGGTGAGGAGAGAAAGGAGTCTGGTCAAAGCTGATTCTGAGTTTCTAGACTGCGTGACTAGAGGGATGGATGGTGGTTCACCAAATAAGATGGAGAAGACAGTAGAACACTCCCCAGTTACCATATACTGCCTTTGGGACCCACTGCCTTGGGATCTGCCAAAGCCCTGGGTGAGATATCAGAGTCTCAGCACTAAGTGGATCTCTTCTGAGAGACTCTCAGTTCTAACCCCATCCTGTCTCACCATCCCATTTACCTGAGTATCCTCCAGAAGGTTCCAGTCACCCCAGGACCCAATATCGTCTCTATAAGTTGCCCTCCCTGGATAACCCCACCCTCCTGCCTCCCAAGTCCTTCCCCTGGACCCTCAGCATCTTCAGAGCCATGATCAGCAAACACCTCTACAGAGACACTCAGGTACTCATTTTACTCTTCCAAGTAAAAAAAAAATTTCTTAAAACCACATCTATCATACAAACTGTTATATGTAGAATGGATAAACAACAGGTCCTACTGTATAGCACAGGGAACTATATTCAATATCCTGTAATAAACCATAATGGAAAAGAATTTTTTTAAAAAACCCAGATCTTGGTGCATATATATATAATGGAATATTACTCAGCCATTAAAAAGAATGAAATAATGCCATTTGCAGCAACATGGATAGACCTAGAGATTATTATACGAAGCCAAGTAAGTCAGAAAGAGAAAGACAAATACCATATATCACTTATATGTTGAATCTAAAATACGACACAAACAAACATACCTATGAAACAGATTCACAGACGTAGAGAACAGACATGCAGCTGCCAAGGGAGAGGGGCTGCGGGGGAAGGACTGGGAGTTTGGGAATAGCAGATGCAAACTATTATATATAGAATGGATAAACAACAAGGTCCTACTGTAGAGCACAGGGGACTATATTCAATAGATTGTGATAAACCATAGTGGAAAAGAATATGAAACAGAATATATATGTATAACTGAGTCCCTTTGCTGTGCAGCACAAGTTAACACAACATTACAAACCAATGATACTTCAATAAAATTTTAAAAACCCACACCTGTCATTTAGCACAATTAACAATACATAATAAGCATACTGTTAAATTATTATCTTGTGAGATACATACTCACATATTTACAGACGAAGCAAGGAAAAATGTGTCTCTTTGGTGTGACTTTTGATACCTGCGTGTGTCTAGGAACATTCCCTTCTATAAGACTAACATCACGAGCTTTGAAATCCATGAGCTTGGGTTTACATTCTGATTCTTAGACTTCCAAGGTGTGTGATCTGGGAAAAGATTTAACACCCCCCCCCAACCTCAAGTTCCTCATCTGTAAACTAAGGGTAATAAATTGCAAGATTTAAATGAAACAGTGCATATAAATTGCCTAGCAGAGAACCTGAGATGTGGGAGATGCTAAATTATTTCCTTCCCCACCCGCAATCCAAAACTACAGGGCTCTAAGGAGATTAGTCCCTAAGCAAAAGAACACTCTTAAGTACATTATTCTTACGTGCTTTTCACTGGCCAATTACAACTATTCACAACAATAAAGTGATTAGGCAGAATAAGAGCTGAGCTAAACGTACTTTTTTCCACCGAGCAGGAATTCTGGCATCGAACATGCAATTCAGTGCGTCTTGTAGATTTTCACTCATGATGATGGTACCATCAATGGCAAGTTTTAGCTCGGTCAGGGTGCTTCGGACCAGGGTGAGTACCCTTTGCATTCTGTCTATCTCCTGCCTGAGGAAAATGTTCATCGGCTGGAATGGCCCCATCTTTTGCAGCCTCTCCTTTACCTGCCGTGGAGACACCCAGCATGTGAAAAAGTAGACAGCTACTAACGTTATGTAACTGGTACCCTAGGGCTTCTGAAAGGGCCCCAAATTTTACAGTTCCATAAACAGTAAGCTTTTTTTTTTCACTGCCAAAAAACAAAGAAGAAATAAAGAAGAAACGTCTGTTAAATGACCAGCTGATTTTTCATCCCATGTGGGAGAAGACAGGCCTCCATAAATTCACAGAATATACAATCCATGTCCACAAACATGTAGCCTTCCAAACAGCAACTGCACTTATTGGGAAATATTCACGACTGCCACTCCAAGACTTGCGAATACACACATGGACACACACAGGCAGATGTGTACACGTACACAACAATTCTTAAGGCTGCCTCAAAAACCGAGACTTCTGTTTCAAAAGCTTTCTGTTTTTTCCATCAAAGCATCTATCCATCCACCCACCCATTCATTTCTGTCTTACAAGTATTTATTCAGAGTCTTTTGTGGATCGGATATCATGCCACGTTGAGTTGCTTTATCCTAAGCAAATTTAGCAAAAGGAAGGTGTCTCTTCTAAACCCCATACTTACCATGTTTATTTATGTAATTATTATTATATTTTTAAGGCATTTTTATTGCTTTATAAATATTTCAACCACTGTTAGACATGAATGACCGCTTTCCTGATACTATAATGAAAGGTGCTTACGAAAGCTGGTAGCAGTATTGATTTTATCCGAGCAAGTGATCAGAGATTCTTCCAAGGGAAATGAGTCCCTTGGTGACAGTTCCTTGAGTTCAGACTGCAGTACTAGCACCCAAAATGGCCTGCTTCATGGAAAATAATAGGATGCTCAAGTAATAAAATGCTGCAGACTTCCTTCTGAAAACCAGGTGGAAAGGGCAATATATAAAGAAACACGGTGGTCTTGTGACAAAAATGTCACAAGGTTAGTCCAGGTCATCTCTTAAGACTACATGGATGGGACTTCCCTGGTGGTCCAGTGGTTAAGACTCAGTGCTTCCGCTGCAGAGGGCATGGGTTCAGTCCCTGGCTGGGGAACTAAGATCCCGCATGCCGTGGGGTACAGCCAAAAAAAAAAAAAAATTGCATGGAAAGTAAGCCACTTACTTTTGCTTTTCTCAAAGACTTAAACATGTTATCAGGGTAAACCTTTTCAAAATAATTGCTAAAATGTCAAAAAAAATTAACTTTCACAATCATCAATTTTGCTTAGAAGTTACTTGCGTATTAAAAAGACAAATCAATTTTCCAAACCCATGAGATGAAGAAGCTGCGGAGTTAACAATATAACTATAGACTCCCTGAAATTAAGAAGGCCTGAATTACACAACATTTTTCTAAATAATCAATGCTTTACTCTAAGAATACATTTTTTTTTCCTCTGAACAAATGACAATGTGCAGTGCCTCCAGGGAACGTTTTAGAAAAGCAATCCTAATCCATCGGTCCACACTTGTAATTTAATTATGAAGATTAACGTTCTCATCAGGTTTCTTTATTATTTCTCGTTTGAGATGATTACATTTATAAATTCAAACACTTCTTTTACTGGTTCTTCAAGAAGCAAGTTTTTTAAATGATTTTTTTTAATTTCAGAAAAATTATTTTTTGCCCTCCTCCCTTCGTCCTCACTCCCCCAACCAACCAGACACATCCACAGCTGACGTTTTGTCAGGATGCCATCAACTCACTTCAAATGGACCATAGTCTGGGGGCAGCTTCTCTAGCATGTCATCAGCCAGCCGGGCCACCACCGCCTCTCGGGTCTCATCCCCTCCACCAGAGCTATCCTTGGGCTGGATGCCCAGAATGGTGTCCAGCACGTCCTTGGCCAGCTTGCTCTGGTAGGTGATGTCGGCATTGGGGTGCAGCCAGAACACCTCAGGGCTGTCGTAGGTGGGCAAGCTCTGAACAACACAGACCGTAAGCACAGAGCTGCTGACACAAGTACCAGTTAAATTACACTGTCTTAGCAAATAAGTACGTTTTTATTAGGATAAGCATTTACATGATATGTCTTATTCATGGCAGGCTGCAACCTCAACAATTTTTCCAGGGAAGAATCAAAAGTTGTCTTGAAAAACAATCAACATAATTGGCTCATGGTTCTTTAATATCTGCACTTCAAGCAAATTCAATCAAAAAGACACTATCTTGTTTTATAATATATTTGTAAGATGGAAAGGGAACTATGGATTGGTATTTTGTTTTTTGAAGGTCTCGTCTAATTCAAACCAATTGTTTAAATAAATGGTGTATAACTGTTACTAAAAGTGACAGTTTTAGCAATTATGGCCCAATAAGACCAGAGGTGGGAAATGTACTTTCCCAAGGAGAAGGACAGAGACTAAGAAAAATGAGAAATATTGAAAGAGCAACAAAGTTACAGAGAAAAACAGACAGCAAATGAGAAGCAAAACTAGCAGGTAAATACTCCGCCAGCTACTTGAAAAAAAGAAAATTTACCTACAATTTGATGTATAATTTTATGTGCGAATTGTATCCTTACCTTTATTCATGGTTTCCCTCCCTTCTAGTCCATTATTTTATTCCTTTTTACGTAATGCCTTTTTATGAGCTACCTCAAATTCATTGTGAAATGAGGCGTATGTAAATAAATATAACGTGCAGGTATACCTAAATTTATACCTTCATAGGCATTCTCCCATTCAGTGCTAATGATTTAAAGACACATATAGTACAGTTAAGACACATATATTTGTAGATTTGAATTAATAAAAGTGTAGGGGTGGTGATATATGATAAACTCATCACACTTATATATCACGGAACCTCTAAATATACTGATAAATTTAGCACTTGGCGGGCTGTTGTGCTTTACTTTGTTTATCCTGAGATAAATCTTAGAGGCAAAAGAGATCGCTAAATGATGATCTAATGAATTCAAGGTACTGAGACAGAAAATGTAGTTACCTGGAAGGACAAATCATATTTTTTCCCAAATCTCCTGTCAAAATCCTATTCCTACTTAGAGCAGGCCTTCTCAGTTGGAGGTGATTTTGCCCCCGCCAGGGACATTTGGCAATGTCTGGAGACACGGTAGGTTGTCACAACTGGGTAGAAAGTGAAACTGACATCTAGTGGGTAGAGGCGAGGGAGGCTGCTGACCATTCTATACAGGTCAGTCCCCCACTCAAGGAAGTATCCAGCCCTGAATGTCAACGGAGCCGAGGCTGAGAAACCCAGCCTTAGAGGAAGCTCTTCTACAGAGTGCGTTCCTGAACATACTCATAAGCTGTCCATCAGGCCAGGATTAAGGAACAGATGTCACGGGATAATGCAAGTGGATTGAAACAGAACAGATTGAGTCTAGAGGCTGCCTTTGGGTAGAGAACTCCAGGGGATTTGTGTAGGTTCCCTGGTTCTAAATCTGCCCAGTCTATCACCTCTCCAAAGAATATTCCTCAAGGGGCATTAAAAGGGGAGGAAAGAAGGGAATTCACATAAAACACACCCTCAGAACAAATATAAACAGTTTAATCATTAGGTGAATATAAACATATGAAGACAGCATCTTGGAACCTTCCATGTTCAGTATGAATCACCATTAAAATTTATTTTCAAAGAAGTACATACAGTACAAATAAATATCAAAAAAGTCAACTTGCTGTAGATACTTGCTCTATACAAAAAATTCTGAAGACGACAAACCTGAATATACTGAAGGTAGTTCTCCACCGTGCTGCATTTTGGAATATTATATCCTTGGTAAAAGCTAAAATCCGGTCCAAACATATTTTCACCGAACCAAACCTTAGTAAGTGTGTTCAACAATCTCTTGTCATAGTCATCAGTGACTCTGCCTCCGTACTGAATCTCTCCTATCATGTAGCGTACGGTGGTCCAGGAGACGCCCTGAGAAAATTTATAGAATGATTGTGGACTGACTACTGTCTCACCCCCATTTTCCCTGCCAAGTAACACCCATGTAATCATTGTCATCAATGTCATTTACTCATTCATTTATTCACTCCTCAGTCATGCGAAAAGTGCAGAAAGAAAGTTAAATAGGCAGACATGAGGGGTAACTCAAAGCTCGTGATCATGACCTGAGATAGATTCTCTTGTTGCATTCATATGTTTCTATACTTTGATTTCAATAGAAAAAAAATTGTTTATTTTTTGAGAATATAGAGGCTGTTCTTTAAAAAGCACACACTCCAAAAGTAATCCAGACTCTAAATTTTTCATGTTTTAGGATTTTAAAAAACACAATTCTTCACCCATTCCCCCCTCCCTCCAACAGACCCCGTTAGGTTGTCTTACTTGTAAATGTCAACTTGTCTTTGAGAAGTAAAAACATAATCAAAATTTGTTCCTTTTTTTCCCTAAAATCAAGAGGCTAGTGTGACCCAAGCTGCTATGACTTAAAGAGAATGACTTTGCCAGCACAGAAAATCATCACTCTTACAGGATTAACGCCAAGGCTGGGCGGTCATGTTAGTTCAAGGACCCAAGTCCACAGTCACCGGGGGCACGAAGCAGTGTGTGCACAGTACCTTTTTGAGATCCATGTCGTCTAAGTGGTTTTGGATGAACTGCACCGTGGCATTAAAGTCGGCTTGGTTAAAATCGTAGGGTATGTTCCACCCCAGGGGGCCGAACTTGCGCCTCTCCTGGACGGTGGAGTGCAGGAAAGCCACGGCATACAGCATGGGCTTCCACTGGGCTACAGAGCTCACGTCCAGCAGGTCTTGGCTCACACCTGTTGTGGTCAGTTAGGTGAAAAACTATATCATCTCTCAAACATCTTTACTTTCTACTACTTTTATAATCTATTAATTATTTTTGTAAATTCCTGATATTAAACCTCACTTATCTTGAATTACTCTTACCATATTCATATGACAATTATAATTTAACTTTTGGGTACCCAGAGGGCATTCCTCTCTGAAAAAGATGCACAGAGATTTGAGGGGGTTGGGGGCTTGCTAACATGGATCAAGTTCTTGGCCAACCTAACAAGATAATGCAGGGATAAAACAGATGGAAGAATAGTGGCAGTAAAATAAATATTGCTGCTATTACTACAACTACTACTACTAATAATACCTATTACTACTACTAGGGGCATGTACACAGGTTGCAATGGCTTCTATATACTCTTTTAACAATTTAATATTAATTAAAATCGTGTATATAGAAGCCCATTGCTACTGAAAAGTATGAACTATTAGATGTAAAATAAGCTGTAAGGATATATTGTACAACATGGGGAATATAGGCAATATTTTATAAATGGAGTAGAGTCTTTAAAAATTGTGAATCACTCTATTACACACCCATAACATATAATATTGTACAGCAACTATATCTCAATTAAAAAGAATAAAATATAATAATAAAATAAAAAAGAAGCCCATTGCAACCTGAGTATACTCCCCCAAAATAATTATGATTCCTATATATGTACATATTATATTGCATATATAATTATAAATTTTTTCACTTGAAATCTTTTTTTACTGACATCATCCTTCCACATCTATTTTATTGGCAAAAATTTGAGACTTGTTGACAACTCCAAAAAAATTTCTTTGTAGATTTTTCAGATTGCTATGTAATAATTATTATCTTGATGATTATTATTAAATACACTATTTTAAATTAAATTTACTCCAATTGTCCTGGATAGTTTTTATTATCACTATTTTAGGCACAAGAAAACTGAAACTCAGGTTGTTTGAGTGATTAGCGCCCAAGAGAACAAAGCATTTGTTCAGGCAGTATCAGAGCCGGAATTTCTAACTCCAAGTCCATACTCTTTCTGTGACCATGAGCCTCAGACAGGAAGCTATGACACAGAAGGAGCAAATGAACATAGAGTAATCTCAGCTCCAGTTGTGATAGGAGGGGCATTTTGGTCTGGTTTGGTGGCCGTTGTCGGATTTCTAACTTAGCTCACATTCTGACATCCTGACACACAACTTCATGCAATCAAAGTAGAGACCATAATTGTGACTCAGCCTCTCCTCTTGCAAGAGGCTACTGCCCTACGTTAGGTATGGAGCACGAAGACCATAAACGACATTATCCATTTTAGATGTTAACTTAGAAAGGCAAGTGTCTAGCAGAGAATAGCATAGGCCAAAGTAGAGCAATAGTGGGGAAGTAGCAAAAATATAAGGTGGAAACCTGAGCTCTGACGCCCTAACACGGCCAGCGGCTATTCCACATGGAGCAGGACAGAGTGGGCTATCCCCTCACCATCATGTTAAGTCATAGCACCGCTTCCTATAACTAATCCTAGCTAATTCATTTTTCATAATTTCTTTAAGAAAACAATTTAAGCACAAGAACTCCCGTAAACTTGGAAGTATTCCTCGACTCACCACCATATGTTCTTTTCAGTCCTGCCCGGAGTCCCTGGGGGGGCTCATTGGCAAATTTAATGGACATCTGAAGGAGGGTAATGGGAAACTGTTTATGAGCCTCGGTCGTCATCCACAGGCGGAAAGCATCATGTACAATCTCGGTTTCTATAATTATGTCCATTAGCTCATCCATGAAATCGAGTCCCAGGTGGCAGTTCTGCAAAAGTGCCCATCCTCCCTACATCAACAACAGTACATGGAAATTAGTCGATTTTGTGTTTCACCCAGAGATTTAAATTAGTATGTTCTTTAGAAATTAAGTAATTAAAATTTAATAGAAAAGCACACTAACCCCTTTAAAGTACTCTAGGTCAAATCTAAGGATATGATCATGTTGAACTGGGATAGGTTACATTTCTTCTTATTCCATGTATGTGTCTCACAGTATACTAGTATGCCACCTGGAGTAATAATATATAGTGGGGGTCATGAACATCACCAAAGTGAAACATAAAAAGAGATAACGGCACTTCCAAGTAAAGATGTTTGACTGAAAACCGTCACTTAGCTCAGCTGCCTCCCCAAATTCCATGAAAAGTACAACGAAGGGACTTGTTTAAAGGTATGAACTCTGAAGGACAAAGATAGTGAAGGTGAAGACAATGTCAGTAACACTGAAAACAGACTCAAGAAAACTGAACCCTAAACTGACTGTTCGGGGAGAGCTGAGACGTAAACTGATTTATAGCATATAACTCCCAAAACACTCAAGAAGAGGTGACGAAGGTCCTTCTGGAAGTGGGGGAAGACGATGGACTAATACAAGAAGATTGAAAGTCCAGACCCCCGACATGTTTCCTTAATGGAAGGTGGAAAGTTGATTTTCTTTAGAAGGCAAAATAGACAGGGTTTGCAGTGGAAGAGAGCAGCCTGTTAAGAGTATAGGAACCTCACTGAAAACAGGTAAAAGAAAGCTTACCTATTGCATTTGGAGACCTATTACCTTCCTTCTCCCACTGAGTTCCCAGAATACAGGCAGCAAGGTATATACCCTCTAGAATAAGGAAGAACCTTCTCTGGGGAATCTGACCACTCTAACAGCAAGAGCCTTAGAAAATAAAAAGCTATATCTCTTGTATAAATTATTCTATGAGCATAAGAAGATTCTTGTATAAAGCAACACAGGCAAAAATTTAGGTCATGAAATAATAATTTATTCAATACCTAATCTATAGAACATCTTTTGCCAAAATCATCTACCGTACCCAGATCATAACCTCGAGTTGTTTTCTTGACTCTCTGACTTTGGATCACTTAGATTTGATGAGTGTAAAGATTTGATTAGTGTAACCTGAGATATTTTTCTTTCCAAGAAACACACTAAGCACCAGATATAAAATCTTAGTCAAGTTACATGTAAAACTGATTATTTTGGAATGTCACATATTCCCTTACATTTTCTTCAGAAGTATATAGCACTGCTGAATAAATAACTATTTATTTTATCCTATGAAAATTTAATTGACACTATCCACAATTCAAAGAAAAAGGGAAATTAAATATAAAACATAACTACAAAAAGCCTTCAGATGCTCTCTTTCATCCAGCATACAAGTGACTCCTGATCTAAGTTTCTTAGGTGAGAACTTGGAAGGTTCAATCTTCACCCATGGAAAGGAATCTTTGGCCAAAGTTGTTTCTTCGGCATTGCCACACTCTGTATGAATATTCTGTGTTCTTACTGAGCAGATCACCCATTTTGCTATTCTTGGGTAGTTGGTTCACTCTGTCAGAAAGCACTATTGTCTCTGACAAGTTATAAGCATGCTAATAATAATAAAGATTTTTAAAATTTTTTACTTGAAATTAAACTACTAAACAAAAAACACAGATAAATTGAAGGCTAAAAGTATTCCATTTAAATTCGAATTTAGTTGCCTGAAGCTATTAGTTACACCATTATTTATTCTAAATTCAAGTTAACTCCATGTCCTGTGAATGTTAGTGTTTTTCTCTAAGTACAGTACTATGCAGAGGAAGGAAGTCAAGGGGGAGGGAGGATGACGGGGGAGAGGCCAGGATGGAGGCCCACCAAGCCCTCGTGTCAGACCAGACCTAGGATTCTGAATCATGGATGTATTTTTTCATCTCTCAACATATTTAAATCAGGTGCTTTCTGCCCTCTCCCTCCCAACTACAAACTAAGTGCATCAGACAGAGCACAGCACACATGAGAGACCTCTCCCTTTCACCAAAGCTGAGAGCAGGGCACAGCTTGAGGATGGAAGAGGTAAATATGGAGCTTCCAGAACACAGTAAGCTCAGTTCCAGACCAGGGGAAGGGGACCAGGATGCAGCACAGTGGTAAGATTCTAGAGTCAGCAGCTGGGACCTAGAACCCAATGGTTTCAGGGTGAGCTTAGTGTTTGGTCTGCTCTGTACACTGTTGAATTTGCAAGCTGCAAAGGGCTCTAGGAGACCCACCTGGAAGGCAACAGGCCAGGTTTCCTGAAAACCTCTGGTACCACCACAGGATGATAGCAGATTCCTGGCCTCTGGGAGTGGGGGCAGGCCTAGGGGACCCCAGGGCACAGATGATGCATTCTGGAACCCAAGAAAGGCATGGTGTTGTAGATTCTGGAGCGTTATGGATTCCAAGAGCAGAGCTGGAGGGGTTGGAGCGTATGGCAGAGAGGAGGAACTATGAACCCTACAGAGCGTTTGGGACCTGCAGTGGGGTTTAGCGTTATGCAAACTGGTCAGGAAATAAGATGTTCTGATTGGGCAAGTTTTCCATAAGTCAAGGCTCAGCAGAAAATGTTTTAAGTGTGTCCATTTTTCCATGGAAATTTTCTAATAGATATCATGCTTTTTCCTGTTTAGTAAAGAGAATACAATACCTAAGTTTAAACTCTTAAGGATTCATAAACTCTCTGCATCGTTATTCTATAACCTGCAATGTCAACATCATAACACAAAAGGAGACATCTGGTCTCACATTCGCCATGGTCTGCTGCAGGAGCTTGCGAGCGTGGACCTCCTGGCCCTGCCCCATGGACACGTAGCGGGTTTCTCTTTTTAATCTCTTCCCCAAGGCGATGATGGAACCTGTGGGGTCTGAGCCCATAGACAGGAGACAGATGAGTGGTGTCCGTGGATCAGATTCCTCCCATGTCTTTTCCAAGTCCAGGATAACACCTTCCGCATACTTTTCTCCCATGGAGTCCACGATGTACTTACGTGCCTGCCAAAAACAGTACACGGGTCACCAAAACTAGCTCCAACTCCTTCTTGTGCATAATTCAGTGTGGTTTCCAAAATTCATTTTTGTAGATTATCTCAATGATGTCTACAGTAACCCTGCCAGGAAAACAGGGCAGAGGCTTTTTTCTCGTTGGTTTATCTGTTTGTTCGCTTGCTTGCTTGTTTGAATCCTCACTCTGTAGAAGCTGAGTTACTTGCCAAAAACACAATCACCCACTTAAAAGACTAGAACCCAGGTTGGCTGACTCCTTGTCTGGGACCTGTTTCCATACACCAGCTGCTTCATGCTATACAAAAGATTTAAAATATCAGGCAACTCTATTATTGAGGATGCTTTAAGGGAAAAGTACATGCATTCAAGTAATCAAGTAAAGAGTACAATGCCTGGGATTTAATGGGTACTTAACAAATAGATAATTACTGCTGAGTGACTACTTATGTAGTGAAATTTATTGCATACTTATCAAATTAATTAATTTTTAAAGATTTAATCCAATTGCATTTGGAGCACACGGTACCACTTAATTTTGTACCTCTTAATATTTTTTCAAGGTTGGCCAGATCCAGTATTGAAGTCTCTAACCTGAGTATAAATGCCTGTACATTTTTTACAGCTTTCTGAAAGGTACTTTACAAGTGTGCCTGACATGTTCTTTGGCTTCTCCAAAAGTCTACTTGTTTACACCTTCATCACAGCCACTGGGCAGTGTGCTTCATGATCAGGAAGGACTTCAAAGGCTGGACGCTCAGGTGTTCCACAAATTGCAGTTGTTTCTCAGCCACAGGCACCTGGGTACCTGCCATCATTGCAGCATCTCTCAGGATCCAGGTGTTTTGTCCTCTGGCATAGCAAGGAGTTCAAAATGGCCAATCTTGCCATAGAATTCAGCACTGACCCCACCTGGACATTTCCATCCAAGCTATGAGCTAACATACTGTTACCTACACATACATCAGAAGCCAGGTAGTAAATATATTAGGCCTTCGTGGCCATACAGACTCTGTTGCCCAACTCAACCTACCACTGCAGCATAAACAAATGATAGTTCATAAATAAATGAGCATGGCTATGTTCCAATAAAAGTTTATAGACACTGGAATTTGAATGTTATATAATTTTCACATATCACAAAACATTATTCTTCTTGGCTTTTTTTCAACCATTTAAAACTATAAAAACCATTCTTAGCTCACAGCTGTACATAAACAGGCAGTAGCACAAGACACCCTCTGACAGTGTGTTCTTCTTGCAACCAGGCTTTTGAATGTCCCTGGACATGCACTCATGCTCAGTCAAAATGCTACGGACAAGCCTGATGTTGCTTGTGGGGAATGGGGATTAAATATGTCCACATTGTAGACCTTGTAATATGCTTCCCCAAATGGTGTCTGGTTGAAAATCACAAAAGGAATCTAATGTGAGAATAAAAACTTCAGAGGAGAGAACATTTTTCCAAGGGGGCTTCTAGATCTTGCTTAAGACTTGGGTGTTACCATAAGGGCCATGGGAAGCCATTAAAGGAATACCATAATGATATTTCTGTTTCTTCTAGAATATACAAGATGGACTAGACTGGGCAAGAATGAACTACAGGAGACCAGTTAGAAAGACATGGCTGTCATCAGCCTAAGGGTGACAGAGGCCAGAATGAAGATGACAAAGTTACAAAGGGGTGGGAGACACTTAAATTTCAGCACTGAACCCAATAAAGTGTTATGAAAAATATAAAAAGGGAAGGAAGGAGAGAGGGAGGGAAGGGAGGGAGGGAGGGAGGAAGGAGAGAAGGAAGGGGAAAAGAAGAGAAACTTCTACACTCCCCTTAAATAAGGCGACTGTTTGACAATTCATTTGGGCAGGATAAAAGTAATGAAGTTGAGAAGAAAAACCAAAGGAAGGGTGATCTCAGTGCCCTGAGTTGCAAAACTCATTTTTCTTTTCACAATAAATGATTCTAGTTGTTTTCATGATTCCACAGTACCCAGGTGGTTACTCCATATGTTTTTAACACTCCCTCTGGAGAGTGAAGGGGAAAAATTCCTACATTCTATTAGAAACCCCAGCCTACTGTTATTTTATGACTTATTTAAAGAAGGCCTTAAAAAAAAAAATCAATGTCTGTGAATAGTAGAGTTCAACTTTTAGCTGTGAAGGCAAGACACCACAAGTCTGTTTCATGGGTAAATTTCCATGACGGTAAGGCCAACAGATTAAAAGTCTTTGAAAAGATGGATCTTGTAGAGCCAGGGTTTACATTTAAACCATATGTATCATTCAAAGAAATTTAGGCAAACCTTCTTTCTCACATCGAGGTTTGTGACACATCCTGGTGTAATGGCTACGGATTTGGGGATGCTATACTGCCCTGTAGTCTTCCTCTCCCCTCCCCAGTACCTGAGCAGTCTTTCTATTCAAGAAACATCACTTTACTACTAGCAAAATGGAGTAGCCATATCTTTTTTGAGTTAATATAAAAATAATATGGAAAAACAATGCATTACCTTCACATTAGACCTATATAACCACCTTACATAGTTTCCTCATTCACTCTTGTTGTATCACTTAGACCAAAGAAAATTATTAAATCACTTAGCCCAAATATACTCCTCCGCACACTTACTACTTGTTTATTTTTCACAATTGTATTGCTAGAAAATTACACAGAAGCCTACACAAAAATTCTCATTGGGATTAATATTTTAAATATTCTTTTAAATTTAAAAGGAAATGTTCCTTTAAAATATTCTCCTATTTTTAAAATAGGTACTTTTTACCTGGGCAATGGTTCTGTCGGGACACCAGGATCTAATGAGGAGAAGACGTCTAAAGTAGTCTAGAGATTTATCGTAGGCATTTGGAAGGGGTTCCTCCTCAGGGTTTTTCTTATCAAACCAAATTTTCCACATTTTCTCATTTCTTGATATCTGAAAATACCAGGGGATAAGAAAAGTGTCGCACCACAGAAAAATCCTTCAGTAAGCATTCACAGATATTTTTTTCTCTTTCTGACCATTCCAGGCATGTGTGAATGCTATTCCTTGAGTATTTTTTAAAATTTTATATCCTAGCACCAAAAAGTTGAGAGTCTAAAATCAAATGTGATTTGCTCTAAAGTCAGTCTGTACTAACACCAGCCTCCGGCTCCCTCTTAAAGGAGAGAGAGCCCTGGGTTGTGGAATTTCTTCTATGACTTTGTGGGAACAAATCTGCAAAGAATAGAGAAATCAATGGAAATTCATTTTCATTATTTTAAGGAAATCTGTTTTGCTCCATGAGATCCCCTATGACTAAGAACCAAGTCTCAGGCTTCCCTGGTGACGCAGTGGTTAAGAATCTGCCTGCCAATGAAGGGGACATGGGTTCGATCCCTGGTCCGGGAAGATCCCACACGCCGGGAAGCAACTAGGCCCACGAGCCACAGCTACTGAGCCTGCGCTCTAGAGCCCTCGAGTCACAACTACTGAAGCCCGTGCGCCTAGAGCCCGTGCTCCACAACAGAAGAAGCCAATGCAATGTGAACCACAATGAGGAGTAGCCCCCACTCGCCACAACTAGAGAAAGCCCGCGCGCAACGAAGACCCAACGCAGCCAAAAATAAATAAATTTATTATTTTATTTTTTTATTTTTTTATTTTTGGCTGCCCTGGGTCTTCGTTGCTGCACACGGGCTCTCTCTAGTTGCGGCGAGCAGGGGCTACTCTTCGTTGCGGTGCGCGGGCTTCTCATTGCAGTGGCTTCTCCTGTTGCGGAGCACGGGCTCTAGGCGCGCGGGCTCAGTAGTTGTGGCACATGGGCTTAGTAGTTGTGGCTCCCAGGCTCTAGAGTTCAGGCTCAGTAGCTGTGGTGCATGGGCTTAGTTGCTCCACGGCATGTGGGATCTTCCCAGACCAGGGCTCGAACCCATGTCCCCTGCACTGGCAGGCGGATTCTTAACCACTGCGCCACCAGGGAAGTCCCAAAATAAAACAAATAAATTTATTTTAAAAAAAAAAGAACAAAGTCTCATTCACTTATGTTTCCTTATTTCCCAGGACCATTCTTGGAACAAAAGAAGACATTTAATACATGTTTATTATTGAAGTCTCTTGGTCAATACTCTATTAATCTACAGTAATTTGAAATACACCACTTAATATCAGCATCAAATGAATAACCACACTTGCTTCCTTTAGGCAATTGATAAAGGAAAAAAACACAGTCCATTATCATTTGAAGCTTAAAAAATCAAAGAGAGGCAAGCATTACATGGGCAAGCATCTCAAAATCATAGAATAAATCACATCTGCAGATAAACATGATCTTATGTTCTCTGGTCTATTCCCTTTGATAACAGCCCCAAGAGTTTTCCTTGGAGATCTAATCAAAGGAAAAACCATTTGGGTTCATATTTAGAAAATATCATGTAAGAATAAAAAAATAACCTCTTTCAATCATGAAACACTACATAATATGGAGGGATTTCAGGTATACAATATAATCTCCAGAAGACAGCTACTTCAATAACTGATAATGGTCCAGGAAAAGTCACTAGGAGTCATCCCATGGGGGAACAAGCTAGAATGCATTAAAATCTCCCCCCCCAAAAAGCTATTTAACCCAAAAGAATGGCTTATACCCTAATTACACGGTAATCACCAGGTGTAAGCCAAAACATAAAAATATAGCAGAGCTTAAGCTTCCAGTAAACTTAAACTGGCAAAGTCAAGAAAGAGCATTAGGACAAATACCATATGATATCATTTATATGTGGAAGCTAAAATATGATACAAATAACTTTATCTATGAAACAGAAACACACTCACAGACATAGAACACAAACTTACAGCTACCAAAGGGGAAAGGGGGTGGGGGAGGGAGAAATTAGGAGCTTGGGATTAACAGATACAAACTACTGTATATAAAATAGATAAACAGCAAGGTCCTACTGTAAAGCACAGGGAACTATAGTCGATATCTTGTAATAAACCCTAATGGAAAAGAATATAGGTATATATATGCACAACTAAATCACTTTCTTGTACACCAGAAACTAACGTAACATTGTAAATCAACTATACCTTAATGATAAAAAAAAAAAAAAAGAACCAGTGTTAAGACATTTTCTGGTGAAAAAGAGCCTTCATCTGGCAGTTGAAGAAAGCCACCTTGCGGTCCATGCAGCTTCTCGCTGGTCATCAGATTCTCAAGAAGCTATTTCCTGGCTTGTCCCAATTCAACTTTCTATACCCAAGTTCCATAATACCAATATATACACAATTCATCAGGAACTTGCTGCTTATGAAAGGACAATGACTTCTAAAGATAAAAGGCCAGGTGTTTGTGTTAGATTCAGACCCAGAAGCCTAGCTAAGGCAGTATAAGGAGGAGAGGAAGAAGAGAGAAACAAGAGGTAAGAATGGATATTTATTACTTAGAGGAAGGGTGTTCTTATTACTTTTCATTTGATCTTTAGAAAGACGGCAAGACCTTTTAACCATATCTAATCATTTAATCTAATTGAATCTGTTTTCCCACTCGCGGGTCTCCAATTGGTGAGACTGACATATCATCCAGGTCAGCGTTGGTTAAACTTCCTAGGTAACTAATTTCTTCCTGCGAGACCAGCCTGCCATGGATGGAGTGTGCTGTATCAGAGTATGAGTGAGCGGTGAGGAAAGTCAAGCACTGGTCATACCATTTTAAGAGTGACAAAGAAATCTCTCTCTTCCCCAAGTAGTGTAGCCAAATGATAAATCAGGAAGCTGCTCACTGTGACATGATCATAAGTTTACTCAAAGCACAAGTTACCTGATCAAGGACATCAGAAAACTGTCTAAGTTTGCTCAGTTCCACCAAATTCAGCCAGGTCATGTCCAGGATCCATCTGGCTGGTTTAGGAGGACAGGCTTTCAAGTCCAACGAGGCACCACCTTTCAAGTTAAACATATTAAGTTATTAAATTTTTCTTTCTTTACTGTAAAACAATCTCTTTATAAAAAGCTTTTGCTGAAACTATTTTAATATCAATTCTTTTACTACCTGGACATTTAGTAAACTCAGAAATATAAGTCATAGTGATGAACAAGCTTTAACATTTAATAAAGGAATAGATGATTTTAGAAAAACACATTTAAGGATCAATAATATAGCTTTGGATTTAGGTAATTAGTGGATTCTGTCTTAGCTCCACCTGGCCAAGGTCTGAGACAAGCCAGCTCATCTGTCTGGAACTCTGTTTCCAAATATGTACAATGGGAATAATGAAGCCTAGGTGTTGTGATAATGGCAGAAAATATATAAAGTGAGTGTACAGCACTCAAAACAGGATCAAGGACAAAGCAGAGGGTCACTAAATGAGCAGCTATTGTCAGCATTAAGAATTGCCAAATATTGGCACAAGCTCATTTTAAGGAGATAATTTATCTAGAAACGTTAGTAGCACTACCTGCGTTTGAAGGGTTCTCCTCTATAAATCAGTATATGATTTACATCCATTTTGAGCACACCCAAGGGCCCTGTGCTATGTCACTTATTTTTCGTCAATCTACCCACAACAAACATTTCCATTTGGTACTGACGCCTATCTTTTTGCTGATGATTTACCTACGCTCACATAACTCATATAACTCTCACAGTGCCAGAAAACAAATGACAGTTTAAAAAGTTATTGTTGCCCATCCCAGAAAAACTAAATGTGTGAACAATCATATTTTAGGTCAAAGAAAGGGTTAGCAAGTCTTCTATAGGATAAAATATACTGTTCAATAAATAACATCTATTAAAATGTTTCAGGGAAAATATGCTCTAACCATAATTCTTAGAAAGATATAACCAATCCATTTGGCTACAATCTTTTTTTGAACAGAGCAGGTCATAAACAAGTAATAATACTCAAGATATTTACTGAGCCAATCTCTACTTTATTCAGGTACCATGGACCCCATGAAATCGCTGTCTTTTGCCAAATCCATCTTAGTAGACGTCCAAGGTAAGTGGAACAAGAGGTAAGTGAAGCCATTTCAGTGAAAATATTAGCTTATGAAAGCAAAACAGATTGCTTGAACACCAGGAAGCAGTTAAAGACCTAAGGACAATGCCACTGTGTTGAAAACTGTCACACCAATTTCCATGGAAACTGTCCATTTTCCAACAAACTGAAAAGAATAATGTATTCACCACAGGATTAGGGAGAAGCTTTTCATGGAAAAGAGTGTTCCTTGCAGCCAAAGATTATTCATTGTTTAATAGAGGGTAACACTGTCATGAATATCTTGCCTGCCTCAAAAGTATACTTTGGGCAACAAAGAATGTTGTAATGGTAGGGAGTGGGGAACATATTCCTGGATAATATGGCATGAAATTAGATGGACTTTTGATGAATAAACTGCTGGGATAGGAATAATTCAAACTAAATTCTCAAGATGATTGAGAATTATGCCAGTCCCTTCATCCCTCAAACCCTTGCTTTGGGAGAAAGAAGGTTTAAATCTTTATCATTATACCTTGTAAAAGTGAAACATGCTTACAATGATTTATACAAGTTGTACCTTGATTCGTGAAGCGGCATAGCTAAGGCAGACTTAGTCATCCAGCCTGATGCTTTCTCATCTTAGAGATGAGTAAATTAAAAAATCAGTATCAAAACACTGTTGCTATCTAAATAACATTTTCAAACAAGTGATTTTAAAGTCCTTACAGAAAGAGTTCATGTCATTCGGTAGCTTTCACCAACATAACTAACAAAGGGAAATCTTATGAAACTCTGTGTCCTAAAGGAGTACAAGAAATAGCTGTTGAATGCCAAAGTCCCACAAAATCCTGTCCAACCTATGCAAACCTCAGACTAATCGAAATAAACTAAAAAAACTAAAGATAATATAACAATGCCTATCATCTGTTGAGCTATTCTATGTGCCAGTGTTTATATAAGTTGTGCGAATTCTCAACAATCCTGTTATGTAGATTTGACTATCTTTGTTTCATAGCTGAGGCAACTGAAGCTTGAAAAGTTTAAATAACCTGATCAAAACCACTCATCCAGAAGGTGGCAAAGCCACTATTTTCCCTTAGAGTCTTCCCAACTCTAAATCCCATGTTTGTTTCAATCACGCCAAACTGTAACACACTTTACAGTATTTCTGGACACTATGTTCAATGTCATTTCCATAGGGAAATGCATCTCACGCCTGAATTGAGGGTGTCAGGAACAACTTTCCCATAGGAAGCTCCATCAGCTGGAGGACCAGAGTCACTGAGGCCAGAAATCATTTATATACGAAGGACTCACTGAAGAAGGCAACTCCTACACCTACATGTCCATCTAAGGTGATGTCTCACCAGACCATTCATCTTCCATGTGCTCTGATTTAGGACACTTGGAACAAAAAGAAACCTAAGGGTCAAGGGTTCAACGTTTAGAAACAAGAGAGAGAAAGAGAAAGAGAGATCATCCCTAAATCATAATTTCTGAGTTTTCAAGTCTAACTAAATAAGTCTTTATTGCTACCATAAGATACATAGATATAGTTATAGATGCATAAGCATAGGTATATGAACATGAATATGCATTTGTGTATGTATAAGTATGACTCTGACCTACATACCCCCATGTGTGCCCTTCTCTACTGCCCCCATTGGGATCCTCTTCAAGTTCCTCTGCAAATCTACTCTCCATGTAGGTGAAGTCAATGAAAATCCACCCCTCCAAAGATAAAGTTGTGCCTTAGCTTTAAAGATAAGCCTTTGTTTAAAAAGGTAGAGTAGATAAAAACATTTCGAGCCTAGCATCATTTCCACTGTTCCTTTAAATACTTTTTGTCCAGACATTCAAGAATGTGATAGCAAATGTGTGTTTCCCAGCCTTCCACGGCAGAGGGGCCCTGTCTGTGATCAATGCTACAATAGATACAGAGGAAATATCCATGGGATGAGTGGCATGGTCACCTCACCCACTCTGCTCCAGCCGCCCTGGTTGCTTTGCTTTGCCTTCATCATAGGACGCCCTCTCCCACTAGAGGCATTGATGTCACCTCCTCAACCTTCAGCACTTTCTCTAAACGTCCCCAGGACCAACATCCCCTGGTCCCTCAGGTCTTGGCCACCTGTCCATCTCTCGGGAATCCTACCCAATGAGAGACCCCATTAAATATCCCATTAAAAATTTTAAACCTTCCCCACTCCACATACTAAACATTCCCCAACTCCCTTATCCTTCTCCGTTTTTCCATAGTGCTTACTAGCTCCTCACACACTGCACAATTTACTTACTGTTTATTATGTTTCAAGCGCCTATTCTGTGTCCTGGCATGCAATAGTTTCCCAATAAATATTCATGCAATTAATGAACAAATAAAATAGCTCAGACTTCCCTGGTGGCGCAGTGGTTAAGAATCCACCTGCCAATGCAGGGGACATGGGTTCGATCCCTGGTCCAGGAAAATCCCACATGCCATGGAGCAACTGAGCCCGTGCACCACAACTACTGAGCCCGCATGCCACAACTACTGAAGCCCGCACGCCTAGAGCCCGTGCTCCACAACAAGAGAAGCCACCACAATGAGAAGCCCGCACACCACAACGAAGAGTAGCCCCCGCTCGCCGCAACTAGAGAAAGCCCGTGCACAGCAACAAAGACCCAACACAGCCAAAAATAAAAAGATTAATTAATTAGTTAATTAATTTTTTTAATGTTAAAAAAAAATCTCACATAAATGCAATCTTCAGTGAAATGCAAGGAAACTGCTATTGCTAAAAAGAAAAACGCACAAGACCTTCACTATAATTCCTACATCTGCACCTGTGCACAATGCTTTCTATTCTAATATTGACCTTTAATAAGGGTGAGAAACTCTTCATGCTTGACTCGGTTCCTCTGCATGTCAATCTTTAGGGTAAGCAGCAGGGTGAAGAGAAATTTGTGCCCCTCGTACAAACCCCGAGCCGTGTACTTATAAACCTCATAGGTCATGTGCTCAATGATATTAGCGATCCTCTTGCTTGTAATTGGGCTCTTGACAGACCTGGAGAAGAGAACATTTAAATCAGCCTTGCCCCATCCTTTTCAATTGTCCCTAAAAACAACGCCTTTAATGGAAAATAAGTAACTCTGGAGGATCAACTCTTATTTTTTACACGTCAAGAGTAAGCCTCCTAAATCTAAAATAACAAGCACTCTCTCCACATGAAATAACAGAATCCTCCATGTTGTCTGAATCAATTTTACCTGCGGAGTATTATCACTCACAACAATGTCTGGGGAATTTTCTTGTTTAACAGAAACTTGGGGAAACCAAAGGAATCGATCAGTGGATGAATACTTGGTAGAGCTTTCTCTAAGCATAAAATGACAAATGAGAATGATTTGTTAACACACTGGTAATTACACTCAACTTAGATTTAAAGAGAAAGAAGCAGCTTAGTTGCAAAGGGAAAATAAGTTATCAATGTAATGTCACCGTTCTAACCCACAGATACAGAATTCAGCTTGGCTTCCTGAGTACAGACGTACCTGGCCAAGGAAAGGTCAAACAAGCCAAGAAACTGGCGGAGCGAAGTCTGATACATCTCACTAACCAAGCACATTTCCGTGATGAGGAAGTAGAGGATGCTGCCCCGAGTAGCAACTAAAAGACAAAGAGCAACGATGCACTTGCTACAAGCGCAGAAAATAAATGACCCATGCACAGATCAGTCTAAATGCTAAATGAAACAAGTTTTATTTGTACGTCTTAGTAATGAATATCTACCAACAATGGGAGTCTAGAGCAATGTCATCATATATATTTAATTCTTCTTTGTAAGCTTTGAACAAGTAGTCTGCTATTTGGGTTCAGTAAATGATACTTTCTGTTTTAGAATCTCTAGATTCCTTATAAATACATTTTATTACACTCTTTCATAGGTAGAAAAGACAAACAGTGGGACAGCATGGATTGTATTGTAACATCCGGCAAACTGTGTAGGCATTGTTAAGGACTTCATTCTTAAGCTCCGTGAGGAAGCCCTGACTAAACTTGGCCTCAAGGTGGTAAGCCAAGGCATCGCAAAGATGACACTCCTGACTCTCCACCAGTAGATATTGTTTCAATGATTTTTCCAAAAGGCATGATAAATTACTAAAGGAAATTGAATTCTTTTAGCAGGTTCCCTTTATAACCCATGAACAACACTGATTTGCTGATCTGTGGATAAGGTTGAAGAGTTCCCATGAGACCAGAGAACTAGCTGGACTCATGGGAACTCTACAGGACTACAAACAAAATACAGGCTTATTGTTACCAAATGATAAACAACTAGTGAACAGCCCACAAATGCAGCACAAATTCCTCAGACTTCACTAGTTTGTAGTCGGATGTCTTTAATAATTCTCCTCTTTACTTTCTGGTTTAAAAATAAGTTCACAGGAACCTTAAAGAATTTGCCAATAACATGAATTATAAGCACCTAGAAAATTTACACCATTATAAAATTTCTTCGTCTCAATTTTACTGAATATTTAAAGAAATGCCACACAACACAAATGGCTACTCCACATTGCATAGTTGTTTTCATAACATCCTTACTTCAATTTCTCTAATTCTCATTTCTCACTTCATTTTCCTGTGACATTTGTCTTTCATTACCAAACTCACCAGGTCTATATTCCTCCCGGGCTGAGTTAATTTGAATTTCTGTCTCAGCTGAAATTTCCAGCTTCTGGGTCACCTCCTCGGCTGTCTTTTTTGTGTTACTCAACACAAGGATGATACTCTCATCTTCCACCAGGGACCCCTGGGTACTGGTCAGACGGTAAAGCAAATTGTCTTCTAGCTCCTTCATTCTCCTCTTGTTTGCAGTTACATCTTCCATGAGATGAGTTCTTTCTTTCTCCAGTTCCTGTTAATTTGCATAAATATATTTTTTTCTTAATGAACACCTATGGTTTGGCCATTCCTTAAAAAGTTTACCTATGGGGCTGCTCTCGAGTTCCTGTACTGTAGTTATCATATTTGACTGCAGGAAATACAGACATCAAAATTAGAGGAGGAGAATTAATGGAGGAAAGAAGAATTGGTGGCAAACAATGTAAAATGTGCTAAAAATATTACCAGTATTAACTATTTACCATCTATTTATTTCCTAAAGTCAACTCATTTTTAAGGGACTTCTGTGATCATATTTATTCCTGTTTTGAAACTGAAATTTATTTGAAGACAATATATGCGTCTCAGATTAAATACATTTACCTCTGTTTGGTTTCTTGTTTAAAAGAGCTCTACTGTTTGAATGTGATTATTCTCAACTTGTGTGTTGAAATAGTATCCAACTCTGTGACAAGCAAGTGTCCAAAAGTTAGGCAAGCAAACTGCACTGCTACTGCAGGTACATTTAAATTGAAAAATCATCTTGACCTGAAAAGAATAGATGCTGTCCTCTCCAAGAGAAAGGACATTCTGAATCCTTCCTAAAAGGCTTTTATGGGTAGCTGGGGAGAGAATGGCTTTGGAAGATTATTGCCCTTATTGGCTATTCCTTCCTTTTGGTAGTTTGGAGAGGGAGAGACAGTGAAAGAGAAGGAAAGAAAAGATGGGGTTGGTGAGGGTGAGGGAAGGAGGAAACAGCCATGACACTCCACAAGCCAAGGGCAGCAGGAAACCCAGAGGCTGGGAGATGCTGCCAGCACCAAGTCAAATTGTACATGAAAGTCAAATTGTTTCATGAGAGACTCTAACTTGAAGTTAATAAAAGATTCAAAAGAGGAAAAGACAATGAGGAAATAGAATTTAAAATTGGAAGAGAAAGATACGCATTAGCAAGTTTGCTTGAAAAGCTTTCTAAATATAGTGTCCATTGACAAGGTACCTACGCTTACCTGCATTACTAAAGTTACGCACATTTCAGTGTAAATACAATATGGGGAAACGAGGGTTAAATGCAGGTGACTTGAACAGGAGAGCACTGTCGGCACTTCCAGGTGTGCGGGTACCTGGGCATGTGATACCAAGCTCACACTGCTAGAGCAGCTTCAGAAAGGTAAATCCTCAGTTAGGTATTCTGGATATGGCTCAGCAGGTTTTGTAGATTCTACCCCCTATCGAGAAAACTACAAATCTAAAGTTATATGCAGTGATGAATCACACGAAATCATATAAAACATAATAGGACTATTCATTAATTATGTGATTATTTACTTTCTTTCTAATAACATATAAATTACTTAATAGTTATGCTGCAAGGATTTTTTGGTTCATTGATACATTCTCCATCTCTTAGTACAATGTCCGATACGTAGTAGGCTCTCAATATTGCCCGGTGAATGATTAAATGCTATAGCCCTTTTCAAACTGATAAACTGAAACACATTAGTGTACCAGAAAATCTAGTCATGTCGTAGTGCCAGAAATACAGACATGAAAATTCTCCCTTTGTAACAAAAACCATGAAGTTAAAAATAAAGGTCATGGTAGCAAAACTGCACGCGGGCAAAAAGCAAAGAGCACTGGCCTCTGCTGTATGTTCTAGCTAGTTAATCACCATTGGTTGAACAGTTATGGTGGGTGGGACCCTACCAGGCTCCCAACTCATGCTCTGAGCACAGTGAGTCAGGTCCTGGAACATTCTAGAAAAAAGAAAAAGTCCCTCTTTAAGCAAAACAAAAGCTCAAACTTGCATCAATTCTTAATTCTTTGAGATACAGCAATGCAATTAAGACCTGCTCTTACTGTCTTTGCTTCCATGTGTTATTTGGTTACATTTGAAAGCTTCCTTACTGGTCATTTTATTTATTTATTTTTAACATCTTTAGTGGAGTATAATTGTTTTACATTGCTGTGTTAGTTGCTGCTGCATAACAAAGTGCATCAGCTATACATATACATATATCCCCATATCACCTCCCTCTTGCGTCTCCCTCCCACCCTCCCTATCCCACCCCCTAGGTGGATGCAAAGCACCGAGCTGACCTCCCTGTGCTATGCAGCTGCTTCCCACTAGCTATCTATTTTACATTTGGTAGTGTATATATGTCCATGCCACTCTCTCACTTCGTCCCAGCTTACCCTTCCCCCTCCCGGTGTCATCAAGTCCATTCTCTACGTCTGCATCTTTATTCCTGTCCTGCCCCTAGGTTCTTCAGAACCATTTTTTTTTTTCTTTTAGATTCCATATATATGTGTTAGCATCCAGTATTTTTCTCTACCTGACTTACTTCTCTCTGTATGACAGACTCTAGGTCCATCCACCTCACTACAAATAACTCAATTTCGTTTCTTTTTATGGCTGAGTAATATTCCATTGTATATATGTGCCACATCTTCTTTATTCATTCATCTGTTGATGGACACTTAGGTTGCTTCCATGACCTGGCTATTGTAAACAGTGCTGCAATGAACATTGGGGTGCATGTGTCTTTTTGAATTATGGTTTTCTCAGGGTATATGCCCAGTAGTGGGATTGCTGGGTCATATGGTAGTTCTATTTTTAGTTTTTTAAGGAACCTCCATATTGTTCTCCATAGTGGCTGTATCAATTTACATTCCCACCAACAGTGCAAGAGGGTTCCCTTTTCTCCACACCCTCTCCAGCACTTATTGTTTGTACATTTTTTGATAATGGCCATTCTAACTGGTGTGAGGTGATACCTCATTGTAGTTGCGATTTGCATTTCTCTAATGATTAGTGATGTTGAGCATCCTTTCATGTGTTTGTTGGCAATATCCTTACTGGTCATTTTAATTCATTTATTTACTAGATAATAATCTTGTATTTGAGATAATGTAGAAATTAGTATAAACAAGTGACATTCAATGGTTACTATAAAATTCCTTTCCATGGGCAGTTATAATAAATGCACTCACAATATGGTTACACTAGGAAACAAAGTGATAATAAAATTAAATGGAAATAATTCAAGTATTTTTATTGCCATATTCTCAAATTTTACACACTCTTGCCGTATTCTTAAATTTTACACACTCTCATTATCGTTTCTGAGTTCTTAAAGGTGAGCCTGATAAAAGTCCGCACATGAAGACAGGTAAGGGAAGGAAAGTAAAACAGTGAGAAGAGTGAGCATTTTGACATCAGGAAGACACTTTAAATTCTAACACCCAGGACTTATCAACTGCATGACCTTGGCCATGTTATGCAAGTCTATAAGCCTCAGTTTCTTCATCTGCAAAATGGACATAAAAACAGCTCAGAGAGTGATTGTAAGGATATCATTAGCAAAGAAGCTCAAACCAGTGACTGGATCATGACAGCTGCTCAGAAGACGTCTCTTCTCTCTATCCCCTCCCTTCACTCGTTTCCAGCATGGATTTTTCAGATGCATTGTAATGTTTATTTGGAAATGAGTAGTTTGAAAAGTAAAATTATAAGTTGGTACAAAATAAATCACACTTTAGAATTTCACCTATCATTGTAAAAGCATAATGAAGGAGCTGAAAGGGATTTTTTTTAAGGAGAACTTTCTAATCTTGCACTTACAATGCTAAGGATGCATGCTTTCATGTCTGCTGGAGATGAGACCATGGGCTATCAAATCTGAAATCTGCACCAAGTCTTACTGAGCCTTCCTGCATAAGCCTCCCTCCATTTTTTTCCAATTACATAGCAATTGCCCTAATGTAGGATTTAATTACTGCTTGGGGGACTACACTAACCATAACTGGTCTCCCCACTGATCTTTTGCTCTGCCATCAGCCCCTTTTCTGCTCCCAGTCATAGACCTTTCCTTTACTATTTGGAAAGGTCCAAACTTTTCAACATAGTTTGCAAAACCTGTTACAACCTACATTTCTGATCCCATCTCCACTTGAGAACTACAGGATTGAGACTAAAATTATGCCTCCACAGTGCTTATGAAAACCATTATTAAGAAAATAAACATACTTACTAGTACTACATACAATAAAGTACAAATTATTCCTTTCCTGATTTTAAAGATAGTAAATAAAAGCTTGAACATTATTGAGTTGATTATGGTCAATTTAATGTCATTGTTAACAACATTAATTAAATAAAATTGTCACTTAAAGAAATGCTTATATTCCCAAAGGATTAAAATAAGGCTAAGGAGTACATTTCCCCCATAGTTTGAAACTGATGAAATAATATACTCTAAAGTAAATACTACAACCTAAAGTAATATTTGGAATTCCAAAAGCAAACTGTTCATTAAATAGCACACCAGTGGCCAAACAGTAGAATAGAACAATAGTTATGGGGCAAAGAAAGATACCTCTGAAAGAAAATAGAACAATTGCTATTTGCTTTTCATTTGAGTTTTAAAAATGGAAAACATATGGGATAAAGTTTTAGGCATATTTTCATTTGTATGACAGATTTAAACATATTTCTGTTGAACTACAGCTTTAGTTCCATAATACAGTTCTTTTACAAATTAATACGAAGGGGCAAAATTAATCAAAATAATTTTGTCTATTAGCATTTTTCCCACCAAAGGGATTAGCGCGCGCACACACACACACACACACACACACACACACATTTGTGCTATGTATTCTATACATTAAGACCACAATGTAAAAATTTTATATAAACTGTGATAATGTGAAAGTATCCCTGAATTGAATAAGAAAGTACATCAGTGATTCAGTACAACTTCATGAAATGTACTATTGATCTATTACATGATCAAACGTTAAGTGGCTCAACAAGGATGCAAATGAAAACTCAAATTCTTTCTGTTCATAAACTTCAACTATAACCAAAGTTTTGGAATCAATAAAAGGAAATAGATGACAGCCTTCCACAGTTCTCATTTTTAACATATCACCCAGGCTTTATTCCCAAAGATTCTTTCTCTCTGTACCTTGCACTGGTAATTAAAATGAAAGATTAAACAACTGAACTCAGAAACAGATTTATTTTTTCTCCATCACCAATAACAATGGTGATAACAATGTCTATTTAGTGTCTTTATTAAGTTATTCCCCATGTCAGTTCCACCAAGTTTAGGTCCTTCCAGCTCCAAAAGAAATAAATCATACACCTGTTTGCTCATCCGAAATTCTGAACAAGGATGACACTTGAGGCTTTGTATTGTGCGGCTAGTAGAAGCTGTTAATTGATATTAATATTTTTCTCCTAATAGTACATAGTTTTCTTTGAGATTCTTTCTTATTCTCTAGGATCAAGGTGAGGGTGACCCAAAGAGACCAGGTTTCTTTAAAGGAAAGTTTCCGGAGGGCTACTGGTTTGCTGCCTATTTAAAATGGTCTTGATACATCACCTTCTGATGACAACAGCAGGCCGTCTAAATATACTCACAGGTACATCAGGTGAACAATTGAGTATGACCTTGATGTGAACTTGAACAGCCCATGCATTTAAAAAGACTGCCTTGAAGCAGAAAAGTATAAAGTCAGTTAAAAATCTGCCTTCCTTTTGCTTTCATAGGCTCTGAGGTTTCCCTTTGTCTCTTAAACAAACAAACCTGCTGGGGCTGTACAGCTGAGCATTCATGAGACCAGATCCTGCATGACAATAAGGTTCCTCACTGCCTGTATTCCCAGAACACTGGACAGCTGGTGAATTTATGGACTCAAAGAACTAAGAGTAGCCTTTCCCTTGTATCCTAAGTTACTGTTCCAAGCTGGCTTTCACAAGAAGAATCAACAGACCAGTGAAGGCATAACTCATCCTGACTGAAGATGTTCACCATTTGTTTCAATGCTCCCTACATTTAGGGAATTTCTTAGATGCTTTCCAACATCAACTTCCTATCGGTGGGATCTTCCTAGCTTTCAAGAGCCCCCCCCCTTGGCCCAAAAACATGTCATATTGATATTTTTACCATCACCCAAGATGTGATCATAGTAAGAGAGACTTCCAGGTTGCTGAAGTCAAAGAAACAATTTGGACTTAACGTTTTAGATCTGTATCCATAGGCATAGACATAGGCTCTTTTCAACTGAGTCACTAGATGATAAAAAAAAAAAATACCCTGAAAGCACCAGAGACCAACTCAGACCCACTTGCCACCACCCAGGCTGAAAAGATTCAGCAAAGTGAGCAAATTCAGGAGCACGGTGGGCAGAAAAGATGCTGCAAAAGGAAAAGCTGCTGGCAGAAAGGAGGCTACTTAAAATCCATCACAAATAGTCTAGCAGCTCACTTTGCTTTAGAGAAAAAAAAATACAGATTACGTGTCGTATTCTAACGTGGTTCAGAGTAAAATGACTATTAGAACAGAATGAGTGTCACGTCACTCTGACCACACTTTTGTGAGAATCATTTCCTTTGAGACTGGGACAAATTCTGATAATGAGATGATGGTAAGAGAATAATGTCTGAAGGCACCCAACTTTCCCAGGAAGTAAGAAAAAGCCTGGCCTGGGATCCATTACTGGCTTTTCAAGGCTGTTCAAAATCTTCCAGTGAGCTTCCAGTGCCCCATACTTCATCTTAAAACTCTGCTGCAACAATTACAGCTCAGTCCTGGAGTTGATGCTGTGTTTTGTGGCAACCAAAAATCTGGGAAGCCAAATTATTTTTTTCCAAGGAGACTGTATTCATCTCAGCTGAATCGTAAGAAAGCTGAGGACAAGGATATTATTCAAAGTGCTATCAAAGCCCCTTATCTACCTGAAGCCAGCACTACAGGTGAAAGCAATGGATACTGCCCTAGGACTCTCAGGGATGCCCCGGCTCCACAGATATGCTGTTGATCAAGAATCCCTGTCCTTCCTGAAATAAGGGTGTGGCAGCGCTAAACTTTCTCAACCACCTCTACTGAGATTTTAAAAATAAACAAGCAGATATTTGGAAGGATGTTATTTCTTCAACAGCCAGTCTGTGGTAGGAACGCTAACATCGGTTCCTGCCATACTGAGGTCACCAACCGTGTGAATTTATGAAGTTGGATTAAAGGCTTTGAATGCCATTTCCAACCGTATAACTCTATGATTTATGTACAACAAATTAAAAAGTAAACAGGGAAGATTCATAAAAAAGGAAGAGGGGAAGAGAGAGAGAGAAAGAGAGAAACATAAGGAAGGGCTCAGAAGGCCAAGCATGGTACGACATACAGAAAAGGTAAAAAGAATGGGAGGGACAGATTTCAAAGGTTCTGCCAATAGATTTAACCTAAATAACTCTTTAGGTCAGTGTAGAAGGGAGGTATAAAGTAAACCAAACTCCACATTGCCATCGAACTCAGGAAAAAAATCAATAGCAACTTTCAGAGTTCACGCAGTTTCACCAAAGCAGTCCTATTAAAATCCTCCAGATTTCTTTCCTTAAGGCTCAGATGTTCCCCGGAGAAAATGGTGACTCAGAACACAGAAGTTATAAATTATTGGCCATTTTTCATTGAGAGAAAACAGATATGGAGTTATGCTTAGAGCATAATGAATCCGGTAGCCCTCAGCAGGTGCACAGTGAAACCTAGTGTCACCAACTTCTATCTTCTCACAACATACACAGAGCTCTCTTGGATAACAAATAAGAATTGGCAATGTCATGTTATCTGAGTAAAACGTTTTAATTTTATATTCCAAAAGCATAATAATGAATCGAATGAAAGAAAATCTAGATGTGTACTAGAAAGCTAAAAATCAACAGGTGACTAGAATTAATAATAGAACAAACTTCAGAAAAATAAAGTAATATAAATCCAGAACAATGATGCTGATACTGAGACTGATAGTCTCATAGTTACACCAGTCCCCTGTATAAAATCAGTTGATGATCTATATGATTTATGCGATGCAGATGCAACATACTGGGTAGATAATTGGTTAGTAGTTATTTAAGACACTTGGAAATTAATAATGGAAGAAACATAGGAATTAAAGGAGGAGACTCAATCCTATTACAAGTTTCATCATATCATTTTTGTCAATGAAAAAATCGCAACATAATGCAGAAAGCGGTAGGGCCATACTTCACTCACCTGCTTCTCTGTGAGAATGACTCTCCCCAGTAATTGATCTTCTAGACCTTTCATGGTGACAGTGAAGTCAATGATGGAGGTCCGCGCACTTATTTCAGGGGTGTAGGCTGGATTGGGCAGCTTGGTGGTAATGTAGAGTCTGAAGCCATCCATCACATCTACCTCTTTGTCACCGACCTTCACCTTTTTTATAAAAAAGAAAGTTAAAAGTCATAAAACAGAGATACACCTTACTGTGTGCTTTTTGTATAGGATCCAGTATTGCTTTTAACAGCTGTGTACCTAGAGATCATCTGTATACTAAAAAAGAAATGGTCATTAGGCATTCACAGGGCTTTAAGCCACTAGGATGAAAGGAAAGAAGGATGGAGATAAGAGAGGAAGGAAGGGAGGGAGGGAGGGAGGGAGGGAAGGAAGGGGGGAAGGAAGGAAGTTAATTCAATATACACCATACAATATATAGAGAATTTATCACCAAAATTGTTGTGATCATACTGCAGAAGTGAGATGGGTTCCCCATCCAAAATTTGGTTCAGAAGTCAAGACTGATGATGTCACTCATGTAACAAAAAGATATGAAAATGTTTATTATTCACATGAGACTTTCTGGAAATATTAGGGTAGGCTCCCAAACAGGTCCAAAAAAAACCTCACATGAGAGAGTAGGGAGGGGAAGCTGTTTTAGAGTTTTATGGTGGTTACCCAGTGGGGCTGGGATGAAGTTTCCCAGACATGGTCATGAGCAGAGAGCTGCATGATTTGAACTTCCCACCAGTGCCAAAGGAGAGTGGACCTGCGTTTTCTTATCAGCTTGCCTACATTGGGGATGGAAGGGGAGAGGGTCATGACAGGGCTTGAAAACTGTCCAAAGTCAAACATCACAATGGAGTCAGACTTTATTATACAAGTGAAGTAGATATTCCTATAAAGACGGCTCTTGATCCCAACTCAGGAAGCGTAGAAGAGAAAAGCAAATGCCTCACATTTGAATTGCTGCCTATTGAGAAACTGTCACCTATGTCACATTTACCTGGCCTCATGGTAATTATTCTGCACATTGTCATCTATAGGTTTAACCTACCTTAAAGGTAGACCCGGTCTTAATGAAGTTTCTCTCCAGAACATTATCCAGGGCTGGATCTAGTTCCTCTGCAACATCTTCGATAAGCAAGGGCCTTCCAAGAGAAAGACTGTCCTCTAGGTGGTTTCTGAAGTACTTGTGATTTAGAGATGTGATCTAGAAAGAAGATCGAAATGCTGCTCTAAACTGTTTCCATTCTTCACCTTAGCAAACCATCAATCCGTTATTTATTTTTTTTAATTGAAGTATAGTTGATTTACAATGTTGTGTTAGTTTCAGGTGTACAGCAAAGTGATTCAGTTATACATAATATTTTTCAGATTCTTTTCTCTTATAGGTTATTACAAAATGTCGAGTATAGCTACCTGTGCTCTACAGTAGGTCCTTGTTGGTTATCTATTTTATATATAGTAGTGGGTTTATGTCAATCCTAAACTTCTAATTTATCCATCTCCCCCACTTTTCCCCTTTGGTAACCATAAGTTTGTTTTCTATGTCTGTGAGCCTGTTTCTGTTTTGTATATAACTTCATTTGTATCATTTTTTTTATATTCCACATATAAGTGATATCATATGATATTTGTCTTTCTCTGTCTGGCTTACTTCACTTTGTATGATAATCTCTAGGTCCAGCCATGTTGCTGCAAATAGCATTATTTCATTCTTTTTTATGGCTGAGTAATATTCCACTGTGTAAATATACATCTTCTTTATCTATTCCTCTGTTGATGGACATTTAGGTTGCTTCCATGTCTGAGCTATTGTAAACAGTGCTGCAATGAACATTGGGGTGCATGTACCTTTTTTTTTTTTTTTTTTTTTTTTTTTTTTGCGTTATGTGGGCCTCTCACCGTCGTGGCCTCTCTCGTTGCGGAGCACAGGCTCCGGACGTGCTGGCTCAGCAGCCATGGCTTATGGGCCTAGCCACTCCGCGGCATGTGGGATCTTCCCGGACCGGGGCACGAACCCGTGTCCCCTGCATCGGCAGGTGGACTCTCAACCACTGCGCCACCAGGGAAGCCCTGCATGTACCTTTTTGAGTTATGGTTTTCTCCAGATATATGCCCAGGAGTGGGATTGCAGGATCATATGGTAGCTCTATTTTTAGTTTTTTAAGGAGGCTCCAGAGCATTTGACTGCATCATTCCCTTTTACTGACAAGCAAGTAAAGGTTGTATGTCAATGTTGCCTTTTCCTCACCACCACCATATTTGTGACAAATAATCATGGAATAATTATGAAGTGTCTTTATAAAGTGCTGTATACTTAGTGTAATATAGCTCCACCCTGCTCTGTTTATGAATGAGGGCCCTAGGACCTAACAGAAGGGAGTCTGAAACCTCTGAAAGACGGCATTGGAGAGATCAACAAGAATGCAAATAATGCAATTTTTAGAAATCATTTCTAAATACTAATATCTAAATATTAATAATAAAATTATTTCTAAATATGAAATATTTCTTTATTCTCAGATACTTGTTGATCTGGGTCACTAAAATTGATTAGTAGCCTAAATAGACTCAAACCCAGATTACCTGGAGTTCATTTTGGTTTTCTTTATTTTTAACCCAGATCTTCCCTTGAGTCTGTGGATCTATTAACAAAGGGTAGCGAGATGCCTTTGTGACAATAATTCCATTCTGAATGGACAGGTCATCGTTTGGCAGGCCTTGGAGGTTCCATTCACTAATGGTAGGAGCATCAATCAACATCTCACTGAGATTTAGATTGTCTCCAAATGGAATTTTCCGGGCTTTCATTTCCTTCTGCCAGTCACTTAACAGCAAATTGCGAAATTCTTGGTTAAACGGACCAGAATAAGATAGGAAAGCTGTAGCCAACAACACATCCCCTAAAACAGAAAACGAAACATCACTGAAATAGTCTGTGATCAGCCCTGTAATTGTGCAGAATGTTAGAAATGAAAAAAAAGACAACCATTCTTTCAAACGAAATTTCAGAAACCAAATTGTAACCACAAGTTGCTATGTCTTGTGAATAGCAGTAGCTTAGTTCATTGTTAATGAGTCCACAAGGTCCACCAAGTAATAGCTGCTAGTAGTCACGCACCAGATTATGTTGACTCTTGTTGGATATGAGAGGATGATTTCTGAGTTTAAGAGATACACCAAAACCTCAGAAGACAGAGCCTCCATTCTAAGTGACCTTGATCGATATGGCCATTCACTCGTGGGAGAATTCAAAAATGACCTGATAATAAGAGGTTGAAATCTAATAAGCGTTGCCTAAATGCCAGACCAATATTCATCCTTTTGAAATAGCTGGACACACACACACACACACACAGAGGAATTTGAAGTAATAGAGTGCTGATGGGTATTCTGATTAAAACTTAAGTTTGCTCACTCCCTATCATAGTCAACACGTAATCTCATTAATAAAGGAATTACATACCTACAAGTCTTTTAGTTTGTGCAGCAAACTCCTTGCTCTGCTCTGTCCATCTTTCTTTTTCCCCTGCCAGTCCCCCGATCAGCGCGGAAGCGGTCTGCATTTTATGTCTGCACCTCTCTGCATCTTCAAGCAAGGTCTAAAAACAGACAGAACCAGAAGAAAACCTTTGTTCAGATAAATGTATCCTGGAGCTCAAAAACATAATTTGAAAACATCATATGTTATCTTCCTTTCTGAGATATGTGAGCCACTTATTCCACAGGAAGCGTTAGATTCCATTTCTGTGGGTCTGTCTCAGCCCAGCCTGTGTCTTAAGCCCTATCTATGGAACATAGATGGATTCCTCAGGAGGGACCCTGAGCCAATGGGCAAACCCTCCCCAGATGTTAATAAACTGAGAAACAATGGAGATTTGCATCATTTATGATTTTCGTATCAAAAACTTAGAAATAAAATATCAACATACATGCTAATATCACATAGCACAACAAAATGTAAAGAAATACATATCCCTACTTAAAAATGAGGAATATTTCTCATGTTAAAGTTCTAGCATCATTACTGCTTTGCCTAACTGCACATCTCCTTTTACTTTAGGTGAAACTTTAGATTGTCTTCAGGTTGTGGAGTCCTGAAGCTCATTTACAAATTCCGGCCACACTGACTTAGTAGGTCCCTCTCTGCTGTTCTTGTGTCAGTAAAAGACCTTTAACCGGACTTCCACACACTATTGCCACTCAGGGCTTTGTTCTTAAAAACAAATGGCTCCAGGGGCTTCCCAGGTGGTGCAGTGGTTGAGAGTCCGCCTGCCGATGCAGGGGATGCGGGTTCGTGCCCCGGTCCGGGAGGATCCCACATGCCACGGAGCAGCTGGGCCCGTGGGCCATGGCCGCTGAGCCTGCGCGCCCGGAGCTTGTGTTCCACAACGGGAGAGGCCACAGCAGTGAGAGGCCCACGTACCGCAAAAAAAAAACAAATGGTTCCATTTCTCTATGTTGATAAGACAGCTGATAATTCTATTTGTAAAAATGTATACTTATGGTACAATAATGGATATGGCTAAAGATTTGGCTATGTGACCAGTCACTGGAAGTTCATGTATAATATTTATATATATTTATATAATGTACATATGGCATATATACGCTAAATGTCTAACAATAGAGGATAATTTACATAGATTATGGTATATTGTGAACAAGAATGCTCTGAAGCCATTAAAAATATAATCATTAAGTTAAAGAAAAACAGTCATTAGCTAAAAATTCAATTTATAAAGCAGTATGTACTCAATTATCTGCTACAATTTTACATGGATTTTAAATATATGTAAATCAGGCATATGTGCAGATATGAAATGATAAAGAGTAAAATATTTTTAGGCTTCATCTCCAGGGTTACCTATGTGTATTTTCTATAAGGAACATGAATTGCTGTTGTAATAATAACACGATACAGTGTTTTTCAGAAGCAAGATATTTGTTCCAGTTTGTTCTAGTCCGCTCTGTTTTCCTTCCCACTAGAGATAATGCAGAAAACCCAAAATCCCAGCTGAGAGGTGTACCCACACATCGACACCATCCATATTTGTTTGTTTGTTTCTCCCCAAGAAGAAAGATATCAGCTGGAAGTATAATACGACATCATTTATTTCTGTCTACCTTTAAAACAAACTTTTCACATGACAGATATTTTTAATACGTTATCCTCCCTAAGTTCCCCGTCCCCACTGCCATGTGGCCAAATAAAAAATGGCCAACCCCTCCCCTCCTGGCTGTTGCTTTCTGGAAACCCAGGCTCCTTTAGGGGATTGGGAAATGGAGGATGGGAGAGAAGCAAATGAGCACACAGGACTGAAAAGCAGATTTTCCCTCCAAGCCTGGCTAGGGGAGTGTGCAGAATTCCTTGCGTTCCGTGGGTAGTACCCCCGGCCCTCTCTCTCCTAGTGCCCCAGAGTCTGACTAGCTGCCCGGAGGCCCTGTGGAAGCGGACCCTCTGCAAAGGCACCGACTGCCCTGTGCACAGAGCAGCAGGACACACACCCCTCCAGGGACTGCACAGACCTGGTGGTGAGGTTGCCAGTGGTGACCATGAGCTGTAGACTTGAGAGCCCTCCCCTGGCCCCTGTAGTCTGTAACTCCCTGGACTCTTCACGGAGCCCCATGGAGAAAGAAGGAGCAACACAATGACTAAAGGTCAGGTTCACTCCAACATGTTGGGAGCAGGTGGGCACACAGCCAGATTTTGTTTTCTTAATGAAAAACATTTGACATTTTTTGAGCTCCAAGTTTTAAAGTTAGAGCCACACTTTTATAGTAGCCATTCTTATGTGGTCCCTATAATTGCTTACCTAACAAATAGTGGATATTCAGAAACAAAAAAGCTTATTGAGCGAACTAATGCAAAATTGTTCAAACTGAACCATAATAAAATGAGGCTGTAAAAATATTTTTACGGTATGTAGTAGTGCTTCCTGATATAAGTGAGTGTCTAAATGGTAGAAATTAAGGTGTCTTCCTCACAGTTTCTAAAGTAGACGCTCAAATTGCAAAGTTAATTTTCTCTTCATATTATGGTAGTAAATTTCATAGAACATAAATAACAAACCCAAATAGGTGATATATAATTACTTCTCTAAAATTTCTGAAAAGCTCTTATGTTGTTTTCAGGAGGCTTATCTTTAAGAGGAAATACCATATATCTTGTATATAGTGAAACTGAAATGTTTATCTAAATTCCCTCATTGGGACCCCTATAAGGGAACCGACTAACAGAGCAGGAATCTCAATCCAGCTGAGTGAGGGCTGAGAAGAGGCAGAGGTGGGCTCCGTATAATCATCGAGGAAAGAACAGAGAGAATCTAGCTCTTATTTATCAAGCACAGGTTTTCTCAGAGGCAGATACAGATTTTGTGAGGCCAGATGCTTATCTAAGCTGGGGACCACTTTAAAAAAATCATTGAAGAGCGGGCTTCCCTGGTGGCGCAGTGGTTGAGAGTCCGCCTGCCGATGCAGGGGCCACGGGTTCGTGCCCCGGACCGGGGGGATCCCACGTGCCACGGAGCGGCTGGGCCCGTGAGCCATGGCCGCTGAGCCTGCGCGTCCGGAGCCTGTGCTCCGCAATGGGAGGGACCACAACAATGAGAGGCCCGCGTACAGCAAAAAAAAAAAAAAAAAAAAAAAATCATTAAAGAATTTTTACAAATACCAAAGTGAACATGTAATGAGAATTGGGGAAAGAAATCACTACAAAGTCCTGATAATTGAGAAATTCAGGTACCTTTCCCCTGGGATCCCCAGGTAGTTTATCTGAATGCTTACACACAAATGCTTGTCAATCATAATCTGGTCTCCCCTCCCCACAGAACTCTCTACAACTCCCAGTCACCCCAGCATTCATGGGGCCTGTGCAAGTGAGGGGCCAGAAAACTGAAGCTACATTAGGTTTATGTTAAATCTGCCTCTATTACCAGAAGGAAGGAGGCCCCAGTGGAGCCGGACTGAGTATAAATCAACTAAAGAGCTTGCTGCCCCGTGGAGAGGAAATATACGAGCCTTGATTCCGAAATGTGCTAAAGCTACAAACATGCATAGGTTGAGAAGGCTGTAGGTGGTCATTGTCACTGGGACACAGCCACGTGGTCAGGCACGTTGGTCCAGCAGAAAGACCCGAGTAGACATCAGAAGATCAAGGTCTAATCCAGCCCTATGACCAATGCCCATGCCTGGGAGTCCTCCTCTTGTCCTCTCTGGGTCTAAGTTCCTTTCTTTAAAATGAGAGTAAATTAGGGCTTTCCTGGTGGCACAGTGGTTAAGAATCTGCCTGCTAATGCAGGGGACACGGGTTCGAGCCCTGGTCTGGGAAGATCCCACATGCCGCGGAGCAACTAGGCCCATGAGCCACAACTACTGAGCGTGCGCATCTGGAGCCTGTGCTCCGCAACAAGAGAGGCCGTGATAGTGAGAGGCCCACGCACCGCGATAAAGAGTGGCCCCCGCTTGCCACAACTAGAGAAAGCCCTCGCACAGAAACGAAGACCCAACACAGCAAAAATTAATTAATTAATTAATAAACTCCTACCCCCGACATCTAAAAAAAAAAAAAGAGAGTAAAATAAAAATATCTACCCTGCCTACCTTGAAAGATTCTTTCCAATATTAAATGAGATAAAGTGGGAGGACATGATTTGAAAAATATGTTAAAAATGCTGCACAGGATGCTGTTATCCTCACCGTTAATAAGGAAACTCAGAACATGCGTCTTCCAGCAGTAACTTCTGTTTTGGCTGAATATCCTGACCTCTCACCAAAGGTCCTCTCGGTGTCCGTTAGAAACAAACCCCAGGGCTTAGCGAGGGAGTATGTGCTGTGTGTGTATGTATGTATATGTGTATTGTATCGTATATCAACTAAATGAATCCCTGCTGGAAACCAAACCCTTGGAGAGAGAAAGCAGGAGAGGAATGAAGGGCTGACCACAGCCAGGAGGGCCTGTGACGTCACCACCTGCCCCAAACCCCTACGGCAAGAAGACAGTGACCTGCTTTTCGGTCATGGCCTGTTCATACTCGGCCTGCACCACATCCAGCTCGGCTTGCCTGTCGTCCAGCTCAGCCTGGGCCTTCTGCAGATCCTGCATGGCCAACACGTAGCGATTCTCCTGCACCACCAGGTTGGCCTGCACGGGACACACACAGGGTGAAGAGATGGGCAGCAAACCGAACACCCAGCATGTGGGAGTCTGAGAGCTCAGCAGCCACGTGTTACACCTGTTCTTTGATCCGCCCCTAGACTCCTCTCAAATTGCATGGTGAGGAACAAACCTTAATGTGAACTTGACATGTCTATAAGCAGAAACTTATAATTCATTAGAAGAGAGTCAGCAAATTTTTTCCGTAAAGTGCCAGAGAGTAAATATTTTAGGCTTTTGGGGCCAAGAGGCGAAATCAAGACTATTGTTCAGGTACTTAATTTAAAATTTCACGAGCCACACAAATACAGGTGGTGGGTTAGACTTAGCCTGTGGACCATAGTTTGCCAATCCTTAAATCAAAACATTGTAATAGTAAATGTATATAGGCAAATCACAGAACATTTTAATATTGAGTTGTAGAAAAAGAAATCTGAATATTTAGAACCATCTGCCTAGCAGGGCTCATCACTGTTAATGAGGGTGTTAAAACAAGACAAAGGATGAAACATGATTAACCACTGAATATGAAGATCTAGGTTTTATGGGTGGTGATGGACTTGATAGCATGCCTGTCATTTGTATATATTGCTTGCCATCCAGAAAAGAACAGATACTTGAGCTGTGACCAAATAATAATATTTGCTTTTAGGAAGCTACTAAAAAAGACTCAAAAGACATAATCAAAGCAATATTGGAAAAAGATGAGGTGTAGAAAATAGTCCATGGAATTAAAATCCTTTCAAAAAAAATTTGAAATCAATGTTCTCCCTTTAAGTCTTACTAAAGTAACCCACTAATGTCAAACTACTGCAGCCCCAAAGATCTTGAATATTTTCTAGGACTTTACTCAAGAGGGAGGGGGATATATATATACATATAGCTTATTCACTTCATGCTACAGGAGAAGCTAACACAACATTGTAAAGCAATTATACTCCAATAAAAATAATAATAATACGAATTTTTTTAATGAAACTCTCAAAAGCTACTAATCAAAGGGTATAAAATCTTTCAAATCCAGCTGCTCACCTGAGAAGCCATAGGACTCTATTAAGATTACTTAAACTCTGCAAGCCTCAGTTTCTCCATTAAGATACAGAAAAACTACCTCCTAGGATTTGTGAGTGTGTGTATGTGTGAGTGTGTGTGTGTGTGTGTGTGTATTACATAAAATAACATATGTAAAAACCCAAGTCTGGGACCTGGCATATAACAAGAGTTTGATTAAATAATACAATAGATATTATTATTTTTATTATCCATGTTCAATATTTAAGACTCTACTGTTGTTATGTTTTGCTTACGTAAACTAACATTTACTGGTTTTCAAAGAGTGTCCAAGGAGAAATCTCATATGAATGAAATTGAATAGAATCTAAATTGCTACTCTTATAATTAAATTGGTTTAAGTTTACTCACTACTAGAAGTCACTTGGCCCATCTATAGGAATTGTAAGATGAAAGAAGAGTCTCCTTCACTAATTAGTGGTGAAGAGGTTCCCACAGGAGTTTAAGGAGTGTCCTCAATCCCTCTTTACTTGGAAAGCAGGAGTCCGCAAGTGAAGCCCCTCCAGGAATAAGCGAAGTTAGAGCTCTTGGTCTGTATTTCTTAATATATTGAGCAGAGCTGCCGATGATAACCTGCCCTTTCTTTGTCTTCTACTTCCCTCTAAGCAGTGAACGTGTAGCATCTACAAAGCTACATTTATTTTTCTGACAATGGCAATTAGGAGAGACCTGACAAACTGAAGACTCCCAGATGCTGGATGCTCCTAAGGACATAGGGGGCACTCCCAGAACAGGCTTCTCAGAAGAGAAGCATAGGTTCCAGGCACAAGTAAAAGGTCCCCCCTCCTGCCTGTGTTCCCTTCACTTCCTACTGTAGGACCTATGTCGTCCTGGGACTGGGTGGAGCCTGAAACGTACAGAATGTAAGGGAGGAGATGTCATCGTTCTTATGTAAGGCTTGTTCAGAGCATCCATTATTTTGTACGGGTTTCAGCTCATTTTATTTAAAGTAACTGCAACAAAATAAAAACTCCCCATTGTGAATTCGACTGTAATTCCCTTAAAGACACTTATGTATGCTTACCCACTGGAAATATTTGCAAAGGATGCCCTGTACTTTTCACTGGATATGGTTGTTATAATTCAGTCAGTATCAGAATGTCCGATTGTGAGCTATGTTGGAGTCTTCATTGGTCCCCAAATCCGCAATGCCCAACAGGATGACATCAACTGTTTGCTCTAAAAATCTCTGAGCCAAATGAATCCCTTCTCTTTTAAGTTGCCCTTGGACCCCAAGGGCCTCCACCACTGAATAAATGGCCCTGATATGGGAACAATGAGAAAATAAAATGGGACTTGCAACTGGATCCCTATGTTCTTTTCATTCTTGATTATTTTTAGCGTGATTATTAAGTTCCTTGGGTAGTTTATAAGTGTACGTGGATTTTAGTTGATGGCTGAGTAAGATCAGACTTACAAAAAGGAAAATAATCAACAAAGCCATAACGTTCTGAGGCATCAGTATTTCATTTTCAAGACAGGTACTTGCCTCTCCATCTGCTAAAGACTGAGTGTCACTGAATACTGGGGGGATGTGGACAAATGAAGCTGAGAAATGCAATTACTCAAAGGGAAACACTGGTATGCTCTCAAATCATTTTAAATAAAGGATGATATTCGGTTTCTTTCCTGAGGGACAAGAGAGGGAGAGGGAATAAATACTATGTTGTCCCTGCAGCCAAGACCAGACACCAGTGACTGTGTCCACCCTGCCTCATTCACCTGAGTCCCTGGCAGGAGATCTTGGACATTGTTGGTGGATCCTATGCTAGATTTTCCTGTGTTTCTTTTTTTCAAGTTGACATTGTGGGGGAAAAAAGTGTCCAGCAGCCCACAATGGACTTAGTACCCTTGAGAGAGTCCATGCTTAAGGCTCAGACAATACCAATTGGAGTTGGATTACAGAGAAGAAAGAAACATCCTATGCTCAGCCTGTCTATCGCTAGCTCTCCCCGTGGACTTGGGTACAATAAAACCTGAGGCTTCTGTGTTGCATGAAAGACAAGCCCATTTGACTCAAAGACCCCCCTGCCGGCACACGTCCTGCAGTTCCACCGAGGAGGCTTACCTTCAGGGGCAACACCTCTCTGTTTATAGAAAAGAAGGAAGCCATGGCCTTGGTCCAGGAACAAAGCCCCGCTACATTCCCACATACACGTTTAGCAGTTTCGATGTTGTAGTCTGCCATCTCAAAGTAAGGATTCAAAAATTCTATCACTTCTTCATTGATTGTGTCTTTGGGGAATTGCTATGGAAGAACGGAGTAAAATAAAGTCAAAATACCTCTTTCCATGAAGTCATAATCACATTATGCTTACAATGCCACTGAAACTGTTAAAACCAAGAATGGATGAATATTTTGTTGATATTTCAGGTTATTAGGCAAAAATCATATCTATTTAGGCATATGAAATGGTACATATATTTAGCATTGTATATAAAAATGTAAAGCATATATATTTAGACATAAATATTTAGCAGCAACCAAATGCTTAATGCATTCAGAGGGAGGTTCTATTAAACTCACCTGAAATGTGAAGAAAATGATTTGGACATTAGGCCTTCAGGGTGATGAATTAACTTTTAATCATAGAACTATCAAGATTATGAGATAATTGTTCTTTTCTGGAGGGATAAAATTTTAAAATAGTAGCAGAAATTGATTATGAGGGCCTTCTTGTATTAAGAGAGAAGACTGACCAAACAATGAAATTGGATCTTTGAAAAGTGGTGCTTGATCATCAAACCAAGGATAATTATATATTTTCCAAGTAGAAAGAAATTTAGCACCTAAATAATTCAGAGAAATAAGCCTTCACAGAACATACATAACACAGAGCAAAACACACTTTCATCCAGACCTCTTTAAATGCAAGTTTCTTTTATGAGACTTGAAAAATAGTGAAGCCAGAAGAATATCTGGGAACAACAGAAGGATGGTGGTGACAAAAGGCAAATAGCAAGGTTGCTTCCAAGAGCAGTGGCTTTGCACCAGGTATATAAGGCAAGTGCAATTCCACAGCACATTTTTCAGTGGACGCTTTTTAAGCTCCCCCCCACCCAAGGACCACTGCCATTCCACACGCTCAGTCTGATTAATCACTACCTCCTATCCAATCAAATAGCATGTTATTCCTTCATGGTGGCCCTTACATCACAGAGGCTTATATTTTAATTATCTGAAATGAGTCTGTATGGCCCACTGGTTTCAGAAGCTATTTGGTGTTATAGCTGCTATAAGGCACTTCACAAGATGCTCTGGCCATAGCAGCCACTTGGGCAATGATAAATTAAAAACTGAATGAAAGACAGTGCTGAAGTTACTGCTTGGGTTATGGATGGGGGGTGGGTATTCCCAGTTAGTTGTCTCAAGATCTAAATATTAAAGATAAAACAATATAACTGCCAGAAGAAAACACAGAAGCATTTATTCTGCCTTAGAGATGGGCAAAGATTTCCTAAACAGAACACAGAAAGCACTGTAAGGAAAATATTGATAAATTGGACTATACTAAACTTAAGAATATCTCCTTATCAAAAGACACCATTAATGGAATGAACAACTAAGGCAGAAAGTGGGAGAAGATATTTCCAAACATATAAATGACAAATTACCCATATTTTATATATAAATTCTACAAAATAATAACAAATTTAAATGTACAGGAGATCTGTACATTTAAATGTACACGCACTTAACCAAAGAGTTCCCAAAGGGCTCATAAACTGATGAAAAGATTTTCAGCATCATTTGTCATCAGAGAAATGCAAACTAACCCACAATAATAAGACAACACAACAAACCCATCAGAATAGCTAAAAGTAGAAAATGGTTAAGACGTGGAGCAACTTATACACTGCTTGCGGGTATGTAAACTGATACAACAATTTTTGAAACCTCTTTGGCACTATCTACTAAGGCTGATTAAATGTATAACCTAAGACCCAGAAATTCCACTCCTGAGTATAGAGCCAATAGAAATGAAAACATGCCCACTAAATGACCAATATTCATAGTAGCTTTATTTATAATAGCCCAAAACTAGTAACGTCTCAAAAATCCATCAACAATACAAGGACAAACAAATTAAAGCGCATTACAGCATTTCACACTGGTGCTGGTAGATATAAACTTATGAGAAACGATTACTAAATTTTCAGAAATTTTGCAGACTTGTTAAATACAGCCATTATTTAAAATTAAATTATAAAAACTTACAATTAAATGTTATTTTGAACAAAAATAATGTATAGTCAAAAGTCATCACCTTCTAATTATTTTGCTACATTTTACTATCTACATTTTTGAGGTCATTTACATTTATTGTATCTACCCAGTGGGACTACCTTATCACAGCATGCTACCATGTACCTCTTCCCAACTCTACATTCAGCAACATTATTTTGGTAGCTTGAAATCAGCCATTGTGGGGATATTTACACTATGAAAATTGGCAAACACTACAAATCAGAGCTTTTTCTTTTTTCTCACCAGAGAACCAGTTGTTAAACATTTGTCACACACTATTGCAGATTCATCTACTGGAAAGCTGTGTAGCAATGAAAAAAGAATGAAATACTGTCCTGTGCAACAATAAGAAAGAATCTCACAGACGTGTTGAATGAAAGAGGTCAAAACAAAAGAGTTCATATGATATGATTTCATGTACGTAAATTTCAAAACAGGTGAAACTAATTATTGGGATAAAGGTCAGAATAATGTTTATCTTAGGGGAGATTACTGACTGTGTTGGGACACAAAAGAGATTGCTGGGGTCTGGAAATACAAATCTTGATTTCAGTGTTCATTAATAGGTATAGACATGTAAATATTCATTAAGCTATACCCTTTTTTTAATTAAATTTTTATTTTATATTGGAGTGTAGTTGATTTACAATATACACTTTAAATTTGTGCATTTTATCATATGTAAATGTTACCTCATAATAAAATTTAAAAGATGAAAGTTAATACTCAAAAAATTACAATTGAGACTTGTGAAATAAAAATATATATGTACTCATATGCAAATAATATATGCACATATGTTTGGGTTCCTTAAAATGATTTTTTTACTGAAATATGCTGCTGATGATGTTTTAATATGCCTAAAATCTGCCAGGAAAAGCTCTAATACTTACAATGCCTTATATTTGAAAGAGAAATTCTACTCTGAAAAAATACGTAAATATAAGTTGAAAATATGTATGTTGACTATTATTCAGGCTTAAAACAGAAGGAAATTCTGCCATTTGTGACAACATGGATGGACCGTTATGCGAAGTGCTATAAGCCAGAGAGAGACAAAGCCTTCATGGTGTCACTTATAATAGTCAAACTCATAGAAGCAGAGAATAGAATGGTGGTAGCCAGCAGCTGGGGGGAGGAAGAAAGGGGAAGATGTTGGTCAAGGGTCAAGGGTCACTTATGCAAGATGAGAAGGTCCTGGGGACCTAATGTACAGCAATGTGAATATCGTTAACAATACTGTATTGTTTACTTGAAATTTGCTAGGAGGGTAGATCTTAAATGCTCTCACCACAAAAAAAAAAAGGAAAAAATGGTAATTATGTGAGGTGATGGATATTTAATTGGCGATTTATTGGATTTAGTGGATGGATTTTGGTGAAATCATTTCACAATGTATTAACATATATCAAAACATCAAGTCATACACCTTAATTATATAAAAGTGTTATTTATCAATTATACCCCAATAAAGATGAAAAAAATTAGTAAGTTAAAAATATGTCCACAGGGTAGATTCTCTTCAGAAACATCTTCTATTAAAGGACCCAGATACTCTAATGAATTCTGAGTCCCCTCCTAGCCCATCATTATTGAACCACCAACCTGTAAATTCTGTAAAAAGTTTCCTGTGGTCATCAGTTTTAAAGATTCCTGCCAGGAAGGAATTGTACAGCCTTTTGCCAGGTCAATTTTCACTGCACTGACTTTCCTCTGAAACAGCAGCAGCACGCAATCCATGATCCTCATGATGAGATGTGGGGGTCGGCCCAGCGTGCGGACAGTAGCAATGTCAGAAGGCTTGATGGTCTGGGGAGGAAAGGAGGTCATCACCCAATCTCAGACAAGATAAGTGAAAACAAACCTTTACTCTCTAAAGGCTACTACTTCAACAGAGGAAAGAAAGCATTTTTAAGTTTGATGCAGTCATGGGAGCTAGATGCATATTTAATCCCCAAGAAAAACCACACATCCCCCAAAGTTCACATTTTTACAATTCAAAGTGACAGCCAAAGGAGATATAGTGAGAGGCGTGTTCTCGAGCAGATAAGGAGCTGTGACTTCTCTAAAATTGTAACGACAACTTAGCCTCAGAAAAAAACTTATCTGAAAGGAAAAGAATCGTCAGCACTTAAGTAGATTCCAGGGATTCTAAACCAGGAAAACTCCAGAATTTGCAGTGCTTTTTTTTACTCATTAGTTATGTAGGTCAAGAATCTGCCTCTCTCTCTTAAGACTTGTCACCAGGGACTGACACTAGTTGTAGCCTCAGGGCTGCCAGATTGAATAGTTAGAGGTTTCTTAGCTGGGAACTAACCTTTAAATGATGGAACTTGAGCAATAGGAATTTCACTAAGCTCTTAGAAAAGTTCTGTTCCATTTCTAGTACAGAGATTCTTATACAGAAAATTACTTAATAGTCACCTAGACTTGTTGTAGTCGATAACTGTTCTATCAAACTCTTTATGGAATAAACATTGGAAAAATATTAAAGACAAGCATATGACACTGTCCTATTTCTAGGACGTAGTGTATATTAATTCCTTCTAGGTCTTGAAAACCCTTCCATCCGATTTGTATTGGCATCCCTCCTGTCAAAGAAAGGTACAAACCCCCTTCACATCAAAGCTAATGATCTTTTCTCTGAGAATTGGGACAAAAAAGAAGAAAACCACTAAACTTGGTCATTAGAAATGGAACTATCTACTTTGAAAAGGTTTGTTTCAACACACTAGCATTTGTGAATTCTAGACAGCTGGAAGTGAAGGGGAATTTGTGGTAAAGAACTGGAAATTGCAGATAGACCTTAATTTGAGATGCTTGGCTATAAAAGAAAGGAGAGAAATATAATACCTGCCAATAGGGAAAGAAGGATCAAATTAAAGTGGATATAAAAGAGCTGGACATGCTTATTTCACTTTAGCTTTTTATTTGTTTGTTTTAAAATTTACTTTATTGAAGTATAGTTGACTTACGATGCTGTGTTAGTTTCAGGTGTACAGCACAGTGATTCAGTTATACATATATATGTAATAGTTTGCATCTGCTAACCCCAAACTCCCAATCGAACCATTCCCCACCTCCCCCTTGGCAACCACAAGTCTGTTCTCTGTGTCTGTGAGTCTGTTTCTGTTCCATAGATAATTTCATTTGTGCCATATTTTAGATTCCACATATAAGTGATATCATACGGTATTTGTCTTTCTCTGCCTGACTTACTTCACTTAGTATGATAATCTCTAGGTCCATCCAAGTTGCTGCAAATGGCATTATTTCATTCTTTTTTATGGCTGAGTAGTATTCCATTGTATGTATATACCTCATCTTCTTTATCCATTCCTCTGTCGATGGACATTTAGGTTGCTTCCATGTCTTGGCTATTGTAAATAGTGCTTCAGTGAAAACTGGGGTTCATGTATCTTTTCAAATTATAGTTTTCTCTGGATATATACCCAGGAGCAGGATTGCTGGATCATATGGTAGTTCTACTTTTAGTTTTTTAAGGAACCTCCATACTGTTCTCCATAGTGGCTGCACCAATTTACATTCCCACCAAAAATGTAGGAGGGTTCCCTTTTCTCCACACCCTTCCAGCATTTATTATTTGTAGATTTTTTGATGTTGGCCATTCCGACCCCTGTGAGGTGGTATCTCATTGTACTTTTGATTTGCATTTCTCTAATAATTAGTGGGATTGAGCATCTTTTCATGTGCCTATTGGCCATCTGTACGTCTTCTTTGGAGAAATGTCTATTTAGATCTTCTGCCCATTTTTTGATTGGGTGGTTTGTTTTTTTGATATTGAGCTATATGAGCCATTTGTATATTTTGGAAATTAAGCCCTTGTCGGTCTCATCATTTGCGAACATTTTTTCCCAGTCCGTAGGTTGTCTTTTTTGTTTTGTTTATGGTTTCCGTTGCTGTGCAAAACCTTATAAGTTTGATTAGGTCCTATTTGTTTATTTTCACTTTAGCTTTAAAAGGGGGAATTTTCAAACAGAATTGGGCTCAATTATGTTAGGTACCCAGGTAAAAAGAGTCCAGGAGAGGAGTATATCTGAAGTGCAACTTATTTCAGCTAAGTATTAGATTCCTGGTTTTTTCTGCAGGTAAAGCAATATGGCTGTTATATATAAATACATATTTATATATATTTGTGTCAAGTCAGGTGAGCATTGAGATAGGATGAGACACATTCTTTGCTGTTACCTTATTTGTTGTGTAGATTTACGTGGCCTGATGCCAAAAGAGAGTTTGGATGTACCCAGAACTTTCTTAGTATAAATTAGTAGTACCAGACTTCAAGATTTCAAAAGCTCATAAAGAGGCAATAAAATGCAGACAGAACCAATGAAGGAAATTATTGAAAACCTCTCCTATATATTCCCTCACCTTACCCCGTTCCCACACATTTCTGCATTGATGATTATGTTGAATATTTTAGTGGTAGAGAGTACTAAATTAGAAGGATACTGGAAAATATTTTATAATATCAAAACAAATGCTAAGCTTTTAAATCTTGCGAAAATGTAAATGTGTAAGAACTGAGATACCATATGCTAAGTTCCTATGATGCTGTTAGGTATCATGAGTTCAATAAAGGTTTAGAAGTTACACAATCATTGTCTTCTCTCTGTTGATCAGAGACTCTCGGTGAAGCCAGAGTACCTTAAAAGGGGCAGGGGGAGGATGAGGTCCAGGATCTTAAAGAGATATCTGCACCCCCATGTCCACTGCAGTATTATTCACAATGGCCAAGATATGGAAGCAACGTAAATGTCCATTGACGAATGAATGGACAAAGAAAATGTGGTATTTACATACAATGGAATGTTATTCAGCCTTGAAAAAAAATGGAAATCCTGCCATTTGCAACAATATGGATGGATCTGGAGGACATTATGACAAGTGAAATAAGCTAAAAAGAAAGACAAATACTGCACAATCTCATTTATATGTGGAATCTAAAACAGATTCATAGAAGCAGACAGTAGAAGGGTGGTTGCCAGGGACTGGAGGAAGAAGCAAATGGGAAGGTGATGGTCAAAGAGTACAAAGTTTTCTACCATACAACCCAGCAATCCCACTACTGGGCATATACCCTGAGAAAACCATAATTCAAAAAGAGTCATGTACCACAATGTTCATTGCAGCTCTATTTACAATAGCCATGACATGGAACCAACCTAAGTGTTCATCGACAGATGAATGGATAAAGAAGATGTGGCACATATATACAATGGAATATTAGCCGTAAAAAGAAACGAAACTGAGTTATTTGTAGTGAGGTGGATGGACCTAGAGTCTGTCATACAGAGTGAAGTAAGTCAGAAAGAGAAAAACAAATACTATGTGCTAACACATATATATGGAATCTAAAAAAAAAAAAAAAAATGAAATGGTCATGAAGAACCTAGGGGCAAGATGGGAATAAAGATGCAGACCTACTAGAGAATGGACTTGAGGACACGGGGAGGGGTAAGGGTAGGCTGGGACAAAGTGAGAGAGTGGTAGTGTATATATAGACATATATGCACTACCAAATGTAAAATAGAGAGCTAGTGGGAAGCAGTCACATAGCACAGTCACATAGCACAGGGAGATCAGCTCAGTGCTTTGTGACCACCTAGAGGGGTGGGATAGGGAGGGTGGGAGGGAGGGAGACGCAAGAGGGAAGAGATATGGGAACATATGTATATGTATAACTGATTCACTTTGTTATATAGCAGAAAATAACACACCATTGTAAAGCAATTATACTCCAATAAAGATGTAAAAAAAAATTTTTAAAAAGAGTACATAGTTTTCGTTATGCGAGATAAATAAATTCTAGAGATCTACTACACAGCATAGTGCCCATAGTTATCAATACTTTATTGCATACTTAAAATTTGTTAAGGGGGTAGAGCTTAAGCTGTGTTCTTATCACAAAAAAATAGTAATAATAATAAAGGGAGCTGGAGGAAACTTTGGGCATTGATGGATATATCTATGGCCTTGAAGATGGTGATGGTTTCATAGGCATACACTCATCCCAAACTCAGTGAGCTATACGGATTAAATACGTACAGCTTTTTATACGTCAATCTTACCTTCATAAATTGGCTTTTTAAAAGTGGGGCGGGGGAGATGAGGTACCCACCAATCTGAGAGACTAAAGACCCTGGAGGACTTCAAGGATTAAGGAGGACAGTTTAGCCAGTGCAAGGAGGGATGGAGAAAAAATAAGGAAAGATATATCACATAAAACAGTAGCGTGAAAATTGGAAAGATAAAAAAAGAAGACAATATCTTCATTGTCTCAAGAGAGTAGAAATTCTCTTATACAATATGTTGTATATTGACTCAGAAAGCTTAAAGACTTAACTTGGATCAAAAGCATTTAGAAATGTTTCAGGTGGTGTGCTGAGAAGGTGGTGAAAAATAATAATTACATTATCAAGTAATGATGCATGTTCAATTGAGGTTATATAACTTGAATTAGCAGTGGACAGATCAGCAGTGTTCCATTTCTTCAGCCACATTCTAAGCCAGGAATCAATAACATAAGGCAGTAGTTGAGCAAGACTAAAGTAAAAGCAATTGGGAGTCCAAAACATCTCAAACTGGGTCTTCCAAACTCGACCAGCCCTTGAAGGTGTGGCCTATTTCACTAAACTCAACATATTTTCTCTGAACCCAACCTCTTTCCTAATTTCACCATTTCTCTTCTTGCCACACAATCACACTGAGTAACTGTGTTGGAACTCTGACATTAACGTGGTACGTTAGCTCAGTAGTCCTTTATTTGGATAATTCATATACACACTCAGAGAATGTTGTATCTTACCAACCTACTCCAACGTCCACAATGAATGAGTGAAAAAGAAATGTTATTTTAGAAATTTTACGTGACTTTCCCAATGTCACATAGCTTATTGGTTACAGAGCTGAAATGAGAACCCAGGACTCCAGATCACCATTGTATGACACTGCCCATCACTCATGAGTGAGGAAGATGAGATGTGAAGTGCCATGTGCAGTCTCTAAAAAACTCAAATAACATCTCCAAGCAGAAAATATGACTTGCAATCATTCCAGTAGAAAGAGCTTTCATCTGAAGCGGTAGAACATTTCCTTGTTGTTATTCATCTTTTCTGCCTTAATCTTCCTCCAAGGCCCTAAAAGGTGGCATCTGTTATATCACAAAGATATACCTGCAAGGCTGCTTCTGCTTCTTCTAACGCTGGCTTTGCTGCTTCCAGCTTTTCCTCAGCAATGGCTTTATCTTTAGAGATGCTGTCAACAATGGCCTGGGCTTTGTCCTTCACCTTCTGTACCTCAACTTTGACCTTTTCGGCAGCCTGTGCTTTCATTGTCACTTCTTTTAAGACCTGATTTAATATAAAACAAAAAAGTACGTCAAAAATTACCAAAGACCCAGCTGGAAATGCACAGTTTTGCCTTGATTTGTTGGTTTTGCCCACTGACACAATTCTTCGTACATAGAATTAAGAGTATGGTATTCTAAGGGAAATAAATAATTTGTTCTTCCATGGTTATAATTTAGTGAAGGAGCATACATCATTAACATTTATGAGCTGGGAATTCAAAATGAATATGGTCCACGTGTCGATGTCTACTCACTGTGTCGGCTTTATCATTGGCCATTTGGAGCTCCTTTTCTTTCACTTCCAATTCTTTGCTCAGGGCCGCAACAGACTCCGAAGCTTCTTTTAGCTTTCCCAACCCAGTATTCATTCTGAGATTAAAAATCCAAGTGGGGAGTGTAAAATGTGTGGTTCTCGGCCACATTTTCTAAGCACTGGTCTACTGATAAATATAGTAATGGTCATATTTGAAGAATAATGTATATACAGTAGCAAACCCGAGAGGGCTTGACAAAGAGAGTAAATGTCCAGGCTTGATTCCACACTAAAGGCAATTGTATGTTCTTCATAGACCATGTGTGAAAAGAGTTAAGTCTGCTAAGAACACTGCGTGACATGAGGAACGACAGTGTCTAGAATCTGTCTCATGCAGGAAACATGCTTAATGAACTTTAGCTAAAAGACAATAGACTTCAAATGCTTGAAGTCTTATCATGGAGAAAGGGAAATATATAACCTCTGTTTTTCTAACGAGACCAATGAAATTAAAAGAAGAAAGATTTGGGATCAAGCAAAGAAACAAATTTAAAGCCATCAGAACAGCCTCGTGAAGGGCCCGACTGCCTGCTTGACTCTGAACTAATGTGATCTTAAAGACAGGAGGCCTCAGAGTCATTCAGTCCAATCACCCACCCAGAGGTCCCTTATGTAAAAACCTTGGCTGATTCTTGGCTATATTCAGGCAGAAGATATAAGTGTTCAGAAAAGAGCAAGGCAGAGCAGGGAAATTGGGAACAAGCTTCAGTGAATAGTGTTTTACTATGCAGAGAACGTAAGCATCAGGCAGACTTTTCTATCCCAGACACTCAGAATGTGCAGGAAGAAAGAGATGAGTAGAGCGGGGAGGGGATGTCTGTATTCTCAGCTTTCTTCCAGGTCCACGGTTTCTATTATTGTCATTCAATATTATAGAAAGTGGGAGGCCACATGAAAACTTGGCAACATTTAATCCTATTGGGCAAGAAAAAGCCCCTAGCAACCAGGGAATAATCCTTTGAACAAACTTGAGAGGAAGGTTTCTCAGTCTCAGCACTAGCGGTATTCAGGGCTGAATAACACTTTGCCGTGGAGGATGGTCCTGTGCACTGTTAGGATGTTTAGCAGCATCCCTGACCGCTAACTCTTTGGATGCCAGTAGCACCTCTCCACCCCCTCCACCCTAGCTGTAACAAACAAAAAGGTCTCCAGTTATTGCAAAATGTCCACTAGGAGCAAATTTGCCCCTAGTTAAAAGCTGCTGCTTTAAAATAACTTTGTATTTGGGGCTTCCCTGGTGGTGCAGTGGTTGAGAGTCCGCCTGCCGATGCAGGGGACACGGGTTCGTGCCCCGGTCCGGGAGGATCCCACATGCCACGGAGCGGCTGTGAGCCATGGCAGCTGAGCCACCGTGTCCGTAGCCTGTGCTCCGCAACGGTAGAGGCCACAACAGTGAGAGGCCCGCGTACCGCAAAAGAAAAAAAAAAAAAAACTTTATATTTGATCCTCACACTTACCTGTTGGCCAGAGTTTGCACTTCCACATGCTTTTCTCCATATATGAACTTATAGCCCTGAATAAAGGAGAGGTATGATTTGGGTGTCACGTGGGTAGAACGTCGGAATCTCTGGAAATAATCAACACACTTCTCAGCTACCCCATCCTGGAAGGAGCCCATACACTGGACCACTTCCTTCTTGGTTTCCAAACTGCAGTCAATATCATAGGAAGAGAGGAAGTGTTCAGACACTAGAAAGAATAAAGACAACAGCATGTGAAATACGAAAGAGAATTACCATTTTAAAAGTTAACTGGCTTGAGTCACAGATGTAGAAAACAAATTTACGGTTACCAGGGGTGAAAAGAGGCAGAAGGAATAAATTGGGAGATTGGGATTGACATATACACACTACTATATATAGAATAGATAATTAATAAGAACATACTGAATAATGCAGAGAACTCTATTCAATACTCTGTAATGACCTATATGAGAATAGAATCTAAAAACAAGTGGATATATGTATATGTATAACTGACTCACTTTGCTGTACAGCAGAAACTAACACAACATTATAAATCAACTATACTGCAACTAAAAAAAAAATTTTTTTTAAGTTGGGACTTCCCTGGCTGTCCAGTGGTTAAGACTCTTCGCTTGCAATGCAGGGGGCACGGGTCTGATCCCTGGTCGGGGAACTAAGATCCCACATGCCATGCAGCGTGGCCGAAAAGTAAAAAAAAAAAAAGAAAGAAAAGAAAACAAGTTAACTGGATATTTTTATAAACTAAAGACAATTCTTAGGAATGCATGCCATTTTTATAGCCCCAGCTAGGTAGATATGTGTCAGCATTTTTGGCCCCAGGCCTATGACATTAACAATTTTATTTTCCCTTTCATGTACAAAACTATAACAGACTTTAAGCCTATCATAATTCTTTGTTTTCTGGTACATGTACAAAGAAGTTTCTTCTACACAGCTGCAGGTTCTGGTCAGCAGCCAGACTGTTTTATGGTTTACGTAAGGACAAAAGTGGTACAAATAACTCAGAAATCAGTGCCCACCTGGTATTCATATTTAACAACCCCATTTATTATTTTTTGTAACTCAGAGCCTGCCATAACCTTAATTCCCCCAGGCTCTGATTGCATTTGGCATGTGGAATGTTCATCACTAAGTTTTTTTATGCCTTGGCCATCTTATTCTTAAATGTGGCAGCTGGCCATCTGTCAATTCTAATTTATGGTATCCTTTAAAAATGTATGAGTAAAAATCTCCTGTTGTAGACCTTTATCTTCCCAACAGTGCCAAACATGGGACCAACTCTAAGACAGCATTTCTATTATAAGAATAGCCCATAAAGTCAGAGCTAATCCGTCATCACATATATGTAGAGTGTGTGCTAAGCTCCCACCACTATGAAACTTGGTCTCCATCCCGAGGAATTTACAAGGGTTATACATAACCCAGTTAAAAATTATCACAACCATCTTTATTCATCGTAGAAGAAAATGGCCTACGGAGTTCCTTTAAAAGTGCTAAAAGTATTGAAAAATGTGCCTAAGAGCTGCAAATACAAATATGGTCAATAAGGAGGGAGGGAAAGAGAAGGAATGGAGTGAACAAACCTATCAGGTGATAGCTAGCAGAGAAATTAAAAAATGGTATCTTCTCACTGTTAGTAATTAAAGTTCTTAACGATGTAATTGTGGGGCAGTATTTACACCTATGTAAATAATAGAGACAATTTATCAGCTTGGTTACAAATACAGTTTACTGTAGATAATGAAAGGCAATAAATTAAGACACTCAGAAGTCATTTTTTCATATGAGTTAAGCAACCACTTTAAAGAACAATTTAAATTCTAGGAAGTTTAAGTCTGGTTATTGGAAACATACAAACTATTCTTGCCTATGACAAATTGTTTGTAGGTTTTAACCACAATGGCAGCAATATTTACTATGTGCCAGGCATGATACCAAGTGCTTTACCTGGCATTATGGGATATTCTCAGGGACATCCCCACTTTCTGAAAACTTTCTTGTATTTACCATGTAATGATTTTTATCCTTACATGAACAGAGAGTATCAATAATGGTGACTTTTTCTTTATTTAGCAAGTTGTCTTTTTATGTCTCCAAAAAGTCAAAGAAAAAAAAATGGAATGGATTCTAAGTATATTTTTCCATATACCCACAATCTCTAATGCAGGAAAGGTTAAAAAAAGGACCAGTTCCTCTTAGGGTTACCCAAGCCTGCTGAGACTCAGACAAAAGGCCATGGAAAACCCTTTAGTCATCTTCAATATCCAATCACCAAGGCAGCAATGCCAGTTTTGGGGCCCAACTTTAGGCTGATATCTGAGGTTGGTATAGATTATATCCTGGTATTGTTTGTTCACTTCACTTGATGTAGAATAAGGTGATGGATGTGTGGGATAGAAGAGAGTACAGTGGCCTCAGTCCCTGAATTTTGGTGCCCTCAAATTCCCACTTCATTTGGATTAAAAGAACTGAAGTAATAAAGTGAGAAGGGCACATTAGCTGCCTATCCAGTAGCCATACCCTCTCTTTGTTACTAAAAGAATCTGGATTTTGCTCAGAGTAACAATCTGCCCAACTAAGAGTCTTTTGATTCTCCAAACCCTCATGTAGCTGGGAGTGACTCAGTTCTGGCCAAAGACATGCAGACAAAAGTCCCTGGGGAAGAATCCTGTCCTGACATAAAAGGCAAAGCTTCATGAGACAACAACAGACACAAAGCCTTGAGATGCAGCAGCCCTCTTGTGCCTATAAGAACAAGAGGCACACCCTAAGGATGACAGCAAGCTAGGAGTAAGGTCCCCACTCGCTTTGTTCTAGGCTGCACATCTGTGTCCTTTCTTGGTAGCAGGAAAACGAAAAAAAAAAAAAAAACTACTTGTTTATGCCACTGCTGCTCTGGTTTTCTCTTACAGCCAAACAGATTCTTAATTTCTACATTCAGAAGGCAAGCATATCTAATCCTGGCAGATCCTAAACCACAAAACTTTATTAATTAATCCTTAGGATATCCTTAAGTGATGGATATCACTATGTATATTTTATACACAAGGAAAATGAAGCTTAGAGAAGTTTGCCTGTAGGTAGGAGGATTGGAATTCAAAGCCCAAGATGATGAATTCCAATGCCTACATCACCTTGATTTAGAAATTCAAATACAACAAAACTATATAGAGTTTTTAGACTGTTAACAAACATTTTTTCATTGAAGCCCGAAGTTCAAAAATATCTCCTGATTAATGTGCTTCATAAACAAAATATGCTAGTTTTTCTGGGAAACAGTGGGAACTACGTGGTTGGTATTACTTTCTGAGTGGTTATTGTGTGCAGTTGCCTCATTTCTCTTTATGATACACCATTAGTTGTGAGCAGTTGCAGAAGCAGTGGTGACTAACTCCTAAGGCCAAAATCTTGTATAGTATAAATCAAGTAATAATTTTCAAAGAGGGCCAGTTTCCTTACATAACTAAAATGGCCTTCTTTGAAAAGAAATATATGCCATATATATGCTATTGATTTTGTTGAAACTTTAGTTACAAATAAGGATGGCCTATTTTAATAATAATCTGCTGATTTAAAACAGAGTCTAGTAGAACATTATTAATTATCTTTACCTTGGAGAAATCTAAATGAACTTAATTGATTTAGTAGTGACTTTGGAATCACAGTGTTTCATTAAGAAATACAATTATCACCAGAATAAAGATAAAACAGATACTTAGAAGCAATTCAAAACAACTCCATATAAAGATAAAAACAAAGATTTGCCAAAACGGAGATTACTAAATGGTGGGAAGGACAAGAATTTTATGAAATAAACTAAAGCGTATATTTCTTTAAATGTTTCATCTAGAGATTCAGTCCATTTAAATTCATACATATAAAAATCTCACTTTTTTTCAGAAGCAATATAATTACTACAAAATCTAGTATTTATGGTATGTGTGGGATAAAGAGGAGGACACTTGGCTTTTTCTGAGTATCTTTAAATTAGAAAAATACTCTAAACAATAAGAATAAACTACCCAAAATTAAGAAAATAGTACCATTTACAAGAGCATCAAAAAATAAAATTAAATACTTAGACATAAACTCAACCAATGGTGTGAAAGACTTGTACTGAAAACTATAAAACACTGATAAAAAAATTACAGGGCTTCCCTGGTGGCGCAGTGGTTGGGAGTCCGCCAGCCGATGTAGGGGACACAGGTTCGTGACCCGGTCCGGGAAGATCCCACATGCCACGGAGCAGCTGGGCCCATGAGCCATGGCTGCTGATCCTGCGTGTCCAGAGCCTGTGCTCCGCAATGGGAGAGGCCACAGCAGTGAGAGGCCCGTGTACCGCCAAAAAAAAAAATTACAGTAGATATAAATATATAGAAAGACATCATATGTTCACAGGTTGGAAGAATTAATATTGTTAAAATATCTATACTACCCAAAGTAATTTACAGATTTAATACAATCCTTATCAAAATTCCAAAGGCATTTTATACAGAAATAGAAAATAAAAATGCTAAAATTCATATGGAACCACAGAAGACTCCCAATTTTGAGCAAGGACAAATCAGAATCACGTCCTGATTTTAAAATATACAACAAACCTACAAAAATTAAAACAGCATGGTAATAGCACAAACACAGACATGTAGACCAATGAAACAGAATAGAGAGCCCAGAAATAAACCCACACATGTACAGTCATATGATCTTCAACAAGGGTGCCAAGAATACACAATGGTGAAAAGATAGCCTCTTCAGTAAATGGTGAAAACTGGATATCCATATGCAAGAGAATGAAATTGGACCCTTATCCTACATCATACACAAAAATCAACTCACTCAAAATGGATTAAACACTTAAACGTAAGACCTGAACCATAAAAGTCTTAGAAGAAAATGTAGAGGAAAAGCTTCTTAACATTGGTCTTGGTAATGATTTTTTGGATGTGACACCTAAGGCACAGGCAACAAAAGCAAAAATAGATGAGTGGGATTACAAACTAAAAAGCTTATGTACACCAAAGGGAACAATCAATAAATGAACAGGCAACTTATGCAATGGGAGACAATATTTGCAAACCTAATAAAGGGTTAAATATATATTTTTTAATATATTTTATAGATATTTATATTTTTTATAGATATTTATATATTTTTTTATTTATATATATATATATGGAACTCCTACAACTCAATAGCAAAAAACACATAACCTGATTAAAATGAGCAAAGGAACTAAACAGATATTTTTCCAAAGAAGATATATGAATATAAATACCAACAGGTATATGAAAAGATGCTCAACATCACTAATCATCAGGGAAATGCAAATCAAAACCACAATGAGAAACTGCTAGAAGAAAACATAGTACAGAGGATACTCTTTGACATAAATCACAGCAATATCTTTTTGGATCTGTCTCCTAGAGTAATGGAAATAAAAAATAAACTAAAAAAATGGGACATAATTAAACTTAAAAGCTGTTGCACAGCAAAGGAAACCATAAACAAAATGGAAAGACAGCCTACAGAATGGGACAAAATATTTGCAAATGATGCAACCAACAAGGGATTAATCTCCAAAATAAAGAGCTCATACGGTTCAACATCAAAAAAACAAACAACCCAATTGAAAAATGGGCAAAAGCTCTAAATAGACATTTCTCCAAAGAAGACATACAGTTGACCAAAGGTATGAAAAGATGCTCAACATCACTAATCATTAGAGAAATGCAAATCAAAACTACAGTGAGATATCACCTCACACCAGTCAGAATAGCCATCATCAAAAAGTCTACAAATAATATTAAAAAAAATAATAAAAATAAAAAAATAAAGTCTACAAATAATAAATGCTGGAGAGGGTGTGGAGAAAAGGAAACCCTCTTACACTGTTGGTGGGAATGTAAATTGGTACAGCCATTATGGAGAACAGTATGGCGGTTCCTTAAAAAGCTAAAAATAGCTGTACCATATGATCCTGCAATCCCATTCCTGGGTATATATCCAGAGAAAACTATAATTTGAAAAGATACATACATCTCAATGTTCACTGAAGCAATATTTACAATAACCAAGATATGGAAACAACCTAAATTTGTCCATCGACAGATGAATGGATAAAGAAGATGTGGTAATATATACAATGGAATACTACTCAGCCATAAAAAAGAATGAAATAATGCTATTTGCGGCAACATGAATGGACCTAGGTATTATCACACTAAGTGAAGTAAGTCAGACAGAGAAAGACAAATATATGATATCACTTATATGTGGAATCTAAAAAAAAAAGATACAAATGAACTTATTTACAAAACAGAAACAGACTCATAAACATAGAAAACAAACTTATGGTTACCAAAGGGGAAAGGTGGGGGGGGAGGGGAAAATTAGGAATTTGGGAGTAACATATACACACTGCTATATATAAAATAGATAAACAACAAGGACCTACTATATGGCACAGGGAACTATACCCAATATTTTGTAATAACCTATATGGGAAAAGAATTTGAAAAAGAATACATACATATATATATATAACTGAATCACTTTGTTGTACACCTGAAACCAGCACAACATTGTAAATCAACTCTACTTCAATAAAAAATAAAAATAATTAAAAAAAACAAAACCACAATGAGATATCACCTCATACCTGTTAGGATGTCTATTATCAGGAAAAAAAAAGATAACAAGTGTTGGCCAGGATGTAGAGAAATGAGAACCCTTGTACACTACTGGTGGAGATGTAAATTGGTACAACCACTATGAAAAACAGTAAGAGGTTTCTCAAAAAGTCAAAAATAGAACTGTCCTATGATCCAGCAATCCCACTTCTGGGTATATATCCAAAGAAATTGAAATCAAGATCCTGAAGAGATATCTGCACTCCCATGTTCACTGCAGCATTATTCACAATAAACAAGACATGGAAACAGCTCAAGTGTCCATCCACGGATGAATGGATAAAGAAAATGCAGTATTTACATACAATGGAATATTATTCAGCCTTAAAAAAACAAGGAAATTCTGCCATTTGCAAAAACATGGATGTACCTGGAGGGCATTATGCTAAGTGATATAAGCCAGACAACAAGAACAAATAATACATGATGTCACTCACATGAGGAACCTAAAATAATCAAATCATAGAAACAGAGAGTAGACTGGTGGTTGCCAAGGGCTAGGAGGAGGAAATGGGGAGGTATTAGTCAAAAGATACGAAGTTTCAGTTATACATATGAATAGGTCCTATAGACCTTCTGTATGCCATAATGCCTATAGTTACCCATACCGTATTGTATAGTCAAAAAATTTTGCTAAGAGGGTATATCTTATGTTAAGTGTTCTTATCACAAAACAATCATTATCGTCTTCATCATTCAAGTGAGGAGGAATCTTTTAGAGGTAATAATGGATATGTTTATGGCATAGGTTATAGTTTCACAGGTATATACCTATGTCCAAACTTGTCAAGTTGTATATATTAAATATGCACAGATCTTTTTATGTCATCCATACCTCAATAAAGTGGTTTAAAAAAATTAAAATAAAGTATATCTTAAGGAATAAATAAATAAATTAGAAAAATACACAATAATTTAATACTTTTATAGAAAATATTTATTATAATATAAATAAAATATGCTAAAAATGATATATTTTCTCATTAATGTGACTGGAGATAATAATTTAATTCAGAATCAGGATCATAAAAGCAACTTAAATGGTTTTTCTAGAAAGCTTCCTGCTAATTTTCTAAAAAGAATATATAACACTTAAATCCCTAAATGTATTGAAGTACTTCCAATACCTACAGATGGTATTCTTTCAAAATAACATAAGGCAGTTTGGTATTAAGTGTAGATGCTGGTTTTCCCAACAAGATTTTATATTTATAAAAGAAAGGAGGTATGTCTCATGTCTTATAATTATTTTATCCACTACTGTGACTATCACAGTACTATATATTCATGTAGTATACTGGCTCTAAATATTTACTAGACTACATTGGAGACATAGTCAGAAAAGCTCACTGGTTATCAAAAGGTTTGAAAAGATTGAAATGCCTAGGTGCATTATATAAAGTTTAAGTGCTAAAGATATAGGAGGTTTAAGAAAAGGGGGAAAAAGTATTCCTAAGCGAACAAAGGAAGAGTGAAGGATCTGATGGGTCTTGATTAAGCTTTGGAACTTAGATAAACAAAGATGAGAGAGAAGATTCTTGATAAAGGGGGGCTATGTGTGGAAGAATAAAGATGATTAAAGGATGCTCAGAAATCAAACAAAAGATGTATATCTGAAAAAAACCAAGAGAAGGTTCGTGTTGGATTAGAGAAGACTGCAAGTAAGTTAGGGCCATATTATCGAAGGATGATGAATTTTGACAGTCTGATCCATTGGCTGAACTCTGTAGGTGTTGAATACTGGTAGCTGCTGAAATTGTGAACAAAGATATGTAGTCCTTGAGCCCATGGAGTTTTAGTTTAGCAGGACAGATAAGCATTCATCAAATCATACAACTAAGTACTTAAATTGCAAACTGTGGTTAGTCTCAGGAAGCAAAAGCACAGAGTGCTGTGAAATACGTAACAGTGGCACTGGCTTTGGGGGTGTTGGGAGGGGGTGGGAACAGGGGAAGTTTTCCCTGAGGAAGTGACATTTAGCTGAGCCAGGAGTATCCAGACAAGAGGGAGGAGGGCTCAGGGAGAATGGGAGAAAGAGGGCACTGCATGGGAAGAAAAAGGCCATATTCAAGAATCAAGGAGAACAGATCAGGAGGAAAAAGTGACCTCAGGTAAGGCTGAGGAGGTAGGTGGGGTCAGCTTTTCCCAGCCTTGAAGGCCAAGCTAGAGACTGCTTTTTCCTAAGAGCGGTGGAAGGTTTTAAATAGAAAGCAACGTGACTGGGTTTATGTTTTTCTCACTGTTCTGTCTGCATCGTGAGATGGATGAGAGACAGGTGAAAGAGGAGGAGGGATCATTAGAAAGCTCTTTGAGTCTTCCAGGTGAGTTACAATGATAGCTTGGCCTAGGATGCCAGTGAAAGGGAAAGAGTTGGATAGATCCCACCAATATTTAGGAGGCAAAATTGGCATGACTTGGTGACGGAGCAGACTTGAGAGTGGAAGAAAAGAAAGGTGTTAAAGACAAAGAGTTTTCTGTTGCCAAGTTTCATGGACGATCGTGGGACTTCCTGGGAGAGAGTGACCAGAGCTGAACCAGTTCAGTTTTAGACACTTTGAGTTTAAGGAGCCTATGAAACATCTACAAGAACGTATCAAGCAGGCAGTTGAGTGCACGGATTTCAAGCCAGAGGACAGACGAGACCAGAGATAAAAACTGATGGGGCATATTACACAGGAGCCTGTGGATGAGTTTGCCAGGGAAGAGGATCTGGGGCAAAGAAACGGGTCTGCCTTGCCCTCCAATATGCCTGGCTCCATAAATGGCGTATGAAGCTCAATAATTATGTTCTGAATACACGAAAAAATAGATGCATGCATGAAAGTCAGGACACTTGCTAGGAACTGCTGACACAGAAATGAAAGCTTCCCTGCCCTCCATGTAACCTTGGCTTGGGTTGATGCAATGAGATTTAAAACAATGGGGAAGATTTGTGAGAAATCAACAAAGGAACAACCTTTTATCTTGCAAAGAAGGGACAATTGAAATAAAGACTTGCCAGGAAGGGCTCCGTTATTTAAATTAAGTCATCCTAATTATAGTATATTACAGTGTTTGTCACCTGAAATTATTTTTATTATTAATAATAATACCTTACATGATATTCTACAAACCACTTGCGTACTAATTATCACAGTTCATAGTAAACTTAAAATAGCTCTTAACTACTGTGCTTTTGTGCTCTGCATTTATATCCTACTTCAAGGAATTTTAAAGTTTTACCCTTAGTTGTATTCAAATTTTAACAGGACTTAAAATTTTAAATCATGGATGTTTTCTCAAATCTTATAAGAGACAACACTGTACATTTGTACTTCAAATATATCAAAATATTTTGTGTTTAAAAGCCACAGATCAGAAAAACCATTATTATCAAGAGTAGTGTGCTGAGAATACATATATACTATATATGTGTGTGTATATATACACACGTTGGCTATAGCTATTGGCTTCTTGCACCTCTGATAATTACTTCAGCTCCACTGTCCCCAGTTCTCCATCTATAAAGGGCAGGAGACGGTTAATCAGTCATTCTCCAACTGGGTACACATAGCTGGAGAGGCAGATGCAGAAGAAGCAGCTGGCAGCACCGTGAAAGGGTGAGGCTTCAGAGTCTTTCCTGTCCTCTGCTCTTCGCTGTTTTATCTATTAGGGCTACCTGTCATGTTTTACTGGAAAACAAGACTCCTCTTAATTATTATGACGACACAATAATCAGACAAAACGTTTGAAAGCTACTGCCCTGAATCAGGGTTCTTCTGAAGTTCTGCTACAATAGGTCAGAGGTGAGACCTAACTATCTCTATCCTTTAAAACAGCCACAGATAATTTCTCCCCAAAAGCTGAAAAAACCATAAACTTAAGGGATGATCTCTAACATCTCCTATACAACTTTTGTGTTCAATTTCATGTATAGAATAAGAGAAGCATTCATGTTCCATAGGATGGAAGACTAGACAGAAGCAGAAGCAGCAAGGGCTCCAGTCATAAAAGTTTCTGTTTAACGTCTTGTTTCAGGCACAGAAGCCATCAGGGGATGGCTGACAACATTTTCCTCTTGGATTTCCAGCACTGCAGCCACAAGAAGGAAACGTCCAAGAGACACTTTGCTTAAACTACTCTGAGGTTGGCCAACCCACTTAAAAAAGAACACAAATGAGATTAAAACCTCAGTGTCCTCCTGTGACGTCCTAGAACCGGCCTGGGGACCAACTGAGGCAAAGCTTTCCACCGCAATGAAAACACTAGAATCACTGTAAATTAACCCACGGAGGCACAGACTGGAGATCTCATTCGCTGATAATCACGCTCTGGGAAAAAAATGCTGCCAAAGGAGAGAGAGCAACAGCAAAAACCCTCAAACCCTGGACAAAGTGACTTTTGGCTCAATCCGGTAGAGAGACAGCAAAGAGCACAGGATATAAATACACACACACACACACACAGTAAACCAGAAACTCTGATATAAAAATTTCCACCACACTAACCAGCAGCTAAGGCATCCTTAGGCCATCGGCTGAACCAGACAATAGTGCATCCCGAAATAAGGGCAGGAAACTTCAACGCGCGATTTCGAAATCTCTCCCCCACTGGCGAAAAGCAGAGCACAATGTGAAGGTTCTGCCGGACCCGGCTCATGAAGTAATCATACAGGTTCTCATTCGTAGGAGGGCGCCTGGGGCACTCTATTTTCATGACTGATATGAGATCACTATTAATTTCATCAATTTCTTCGCAGGCAAATAGGTTGGAGACCTTCGAGAAAAGTGCAGACGTTCAAATTCAATACAGGCATATGAAAAGAGATCAAAATATACAGCTCAATATGTATAATCTCTTGCCTTCATTTGTGTCCTTAAACTCACCTTTCATGTATAGAATAAGAGAAGCATTAACGTTCCATAGGATGGAAGATTAGACAGAATTTTAAACCGTGTTTTAAAATACACAAATGATTCTATTACTAACTGGAAAGTCATAGCCCGTTAAGGGGGTAAATGGACATATCAAAAATCCAACCAGCTTTCCTTGCAACCTTCTTCTTCCGTTTTTCCATTTCTCACTTGGAGCTTTCAGTAACGTTTTCAATGCATAGCTCCACGTTTTGATTGGGATTTTTATTCTTTGAAAACCCAACAGAAAAACACATTCTTCCTACCGACCACCTAATCCCAATAACAGCACTTATTCAGTACTTTAACGGAAGGAAATACACAGAGCTCTAACACTGGAGGGAATCTGAAGAGGCAAAACACATCAAGAATACATGAGCTCCTACCTCACCCGATGATAAAACATTATTCAGATATTCCAGAAACGACTCATCTTTAATCTCATTGTCTGTGAAAATAAAAGTGATTCCTTTGCCTTGCTGACCAGCTGTTCTGTACAAAATCTTCAGGTCTTCCATCAGATTTGATGCGTTGTAGGACCTAAAGAGATATTGTCATCGTGTCATCAGCTAAAATATGTTAATGGGAAGGGAAGACCCTTATAACAATGCTTTATGCCATTTGGTTAACAAAAAATGCTGATATTGTGCCATCAGACAGGTCTTTTATTGTATGCAAATATTACTTGTTCATTATATTTACTTGCAGAAATTAAAATAATTTTTAAGACTCCACATTTTATAAAACATTATATTTTTACACACAAAAAACATCTAGAGTGAAAAATCAACCTGAAGCAGAAGTATAATTTTTAACCACACCATAATGCCATCAGAATGTATATACATGTTTCATTTTGAAAATATTTGTTGGTAAAGGTAAGGGAGGGCTTCTCTGGTGGCGCAGTGGTTGAGAGTCCGCCTGCCGATGCAGGGGACACGGGTTCGTGCCCTGGTCCGGGAAGATCCCACATGCCGCGGAGCGCCTGGGCCCGTGAGCCATGGTCGCTGAGCCTGCGCGTCCGGAGCCTGTGCTCCGCAGCGGGAGAGGCCACAACAGTGAGAGGCCCGCGTACAGCAAAAAAAAAAAAAAAAAGGTAAGGGAAATGTCAAATTCTAATATTTACTAAGCACCCATCTGCAATTGATATTTTAGAAGATACCTCATAAATTGAACTAATCTAAACTAAAGCATTTCAAGCCATCATTATATGGGGTGAGAGCGATGCCCCACTGTAAACTGCACCCTCCTCATTCCCAACACAACTATTTTCATTGCATCTTTGGACGTCACATGAAAGAGTTTTCTGAGCAATCAGTGCACTATAGTAGAATCGTTGGAAACATTAAATATCCCACTCTAAATCTCTCACATCCAAAGCAATCACTTAGTGGAAGTCAACTTGCAATCATGAAATGTTAGACAATATAGAGTAGCCCATTACTGCCAAAAGTAAAAATTAGAATATTCCAGTCCTGGAGACTCAGACTCACTAAATTATTATTTGAATTTTGTGTCATTAAATAAACTCAGAGTTCAGAGCACAAGAGCAGATGGCCTTCTGATTTTTAAAAAGCTACCAAATATTTAACTTCTATACTCTGCTTTTTGAACGTTTAAAACCTAAACCCTAGAACCAGAAATACCACTACCATGCATCAGTATTTCAAGAAGACTGCTAGAAAAGCGAGATCTGAGATACCAGAAAAGATGTTCAAAGACACAGTCCCGTGAAAGAGAGAGAGAAAGAATAAAGAGAGAAAGGGAGGGAAGGAGGAAGGAAAGAAGGAAGGAAGGAAGGAAGACGGGTGGGGAGGGAGGGAGAGGACAAAGGAAAATAGTTCGCCCCAGCTTCTTGTGATATGGGGAGAACTTTCAGTCCAGTCCCCTGGATCTCAAGGACCCCCTGCCTCAAATAATATGACCTGAGTCATCTAACAAATGGCTGTGCTTCCCAAAGGAGAGGCCCTTGCTTCCTGAGCCTTGGTCATGTGGCTATGCAAAGGCTAAGGCAGTAGGATCGTCTCTGGAAGGTTATGAGAATCCAGAGAAGGCCCTGACCCTCCTTTTCATCAGTAGTGGAGCAGTCCCAATATGACCTGCAGAGGAACCAATTTATCAAAAAGAGAGGACTCGTAAGGTGTTTTTTCTGAGGCAGCACGGTGTAGTTAAAGTCATGGCAGACCAGAAACCAGAAATCTTGTGGTTAATTCCCAGGTTTATCTGGGACTTCAGGCAAATCATAGCCTCTCTGAACCTCAGCTGTGATATGTCCTGCTAACCCACAAAGCCACAAAGTTCTTTGGAAGATCAAATTAGCCTGCGCACGTAAAAGCGCTTTGAAAACGATAAGGTTTTATACAAAATGTTCGAAACAAAAATCTCAGAGTTCAATCCCCTTCCTGTACAGGTTACCTTTTATCTAACATCGCTTCTATCCACAAACTAGAAGAATTATACACAAGGCAACTAAGATTATTTCTCTCTGTTTCAGTACTTGAAAGACACAGTAACGTTTTAGATTGATTCTCCAAGCAGAATCCAGTCATTTAGACCAAATAAAAGGTGTAACAACAACAACTTGAGTATTCGGATCTCCAAACCCAATGTTTAATCATTTCCAAGCATTGTCCCAGCAGGTGGCTATGGCCCTCCATCAGTGAGATAGATCAGTAGCATGTTTTGCCTACAGCTCCAAGCCAACGCTTAGTCAATGACCGACAGGCAAGACTCTCACACCTAGAAATTAACTTCTAATAATATTCAGCCCAAATAAACTTCCCAAACTGGCCCCTTGCTTCTCGCCTTATCTCGGTTGATCCTCAAGTTCTGTTTAGCCTCTCTACATGTTCCTTTTCCACGTCCTAATTCTCCCCGCACTGCACACACATGGCCGAGGACAACCCTTCTGGGATTCCCTACCCTGATGAGTAGCAGCGCCAACTATCCAGTTTCCCAAGCCAAAACCAGGATGTACCAAGTCCAAAAGCTCCAGCTTCCTAAGGATATCCTGAATCTTCCCTCTTTTCTCCTCTTTCACTTCCACGCCTCGGGACACCACCATCTGTTGCTGAGATCCCTGAGACAGGCTTATAACCCTTCCAGCTTAGCTCCTTCTTCCACCTTCTCCACATGCAGATGTGACATGCCTCCCCTAGGGGTGACACATTAATGGTTTCCCACTGCTCTAGGATGAAGTCCAAATTCCTTATGATACCTTCAAAGACCTCCATTTATCTTCCTTTCCCACTTCCCACCTTATGCTATATACCAGCCATATTTAACTGCTTCCAGGCCCTCAAATGTAACTTCACATGTGCTGATCCTTTTGCCTGGAACATTCTTTACTGTTTCTCTTCTCTGAGATAATTCTTACTCATATTCATGTCTCAGCTGAAACATCTCTTTCTCCAGGAAGCCTTTTCTGACCATCCCTTAGACAAAATTAGGAGTCCTTCCCTCATGTTTCAACAGACTCTGGTCTGGTCTGCATTTATTTCCTTATCAGAGAGAGCACCTACGTATCACATCTTATTGAGTGAGTTGCTCAACTGTCCCCATTGAACTGCTGTAAATTCCATGATGACACAGGCCAGGTTTATCTTGCTTACCGTGTATCTCAGCACTAAGCCAGTGCCTGACACACAGTTGGTGTTCAATGAATATTTTTAAATGTATGAATGAGTAAATCAGCATAAACTTTTCATCTGTTTTTCCAGTTGAATAACATTCTTGAAACCTGAATTAACATTTAGTAGGGACAAATTTCTTTTGAAATGCACTAAAAGGAATATACACAATACTCATATCAAGCATAACATGAAAACAGAGAGGCATCTGTTCACTGAAATGAGAGGCTAAAGTGTTTCAAAAGTAAATCATTCATGTGAAATTTTCATGGTCTATGACAGAGGTTGAAAAGGGAGGATAATAAGTCAATATTCAAGAAGAAAAACGATTATGATTCCCTTATGTATAAGAAAAACGCATTCTTAACCCCAAGTGGCTTCTGAGAACCATTTATCAAAATCCATTTCAGGTTAATTAAAGTGAAAGTGTGTTACCTTGTCAGAGTGATCTGGAAGGAAGTGTAGCCAGCAATGAATGAAGCCAACCTGGTGAGGCTCTGCTTTCCCGATCCACCCACCCCGACCAAGAGGGCATTTCCCCGGGGAGTACGAATGACACGTGAGATCTAGAATATGAAACAGAAAAAGCATGTATCATTTAATGTGCAAATATTTCACTTTTTTCCTATTTATTCAACACAGGCATACCTAGGAGATATTGCAGGTTCAGTTCCATACCACCATAATAAAACAAATATTGCAATAAAGCAAGTTTTTGGTTTCCCGGTACACATAAAGTTATGTTTACACTATCTATTAATTTTGCAATAGCATTATGTCTAAAAAAACAATGTACATACCTTAATTGAAAAATACTTTATTGCTAAAAAATGCTACCCATCATCTGAGCCTTCAGTGAGTGATAATCTTTTTGCTGGTAGAGGGTTTGAAGTATTGTGAGAATTACCAAAACATGACACAGCGAAACGAAGTGAGCAAAAGTTGGAAAAATGGCACCAATAGACTTGCTTGACACAGGGTAGCCACAAACCTTCAATTTGTAAAAAATTGCATATTTGCTAAGTGCATTAAAGCAAAGGGCAAGAAAATACGGTATGCCTGTATAAGCATTTTAGAAGCTGTACATGTCTTAGGATCAGAATAGAAAGATACTGGTTGGACTAATGAAGGCATTTCTGAAATATAACAGTGTTTAAGAAGTATTGGACAGGGTGGGGAGCGGGGCGTGTGCCTTTAGGAAACTAGGATAGGAGGAGACCAGTAGAGAAAAGTCATCAGACAGCCCAGACTGTGGCTTGCTCTGGGTTTTCAAGGAGAGAAATAAAGGGGACTTTGAGGTTTCCTTTTAGTTTGCCAATCTACTTCAGTAGGATAGGAAAAAGAACAGAAATTTCAAAACAATGTGTATCCTTGGAACACAGAACACAAGGTTAATTAGAGTATCCTCCACATTTGAAAACTAACATAGTTTAAATAGAAGGCAAGAAATTTTCTAAAATATGGCATAGATGATGGAATTTAAAAAGAAGAAAATAAGCATAAACACTCTTCTTATTATTTGGCAAAGATAGTGATACCTAAGGTATCTACTAAGTGATTATGGGTAGACCAGAAGTCCACTCTATGCCAGTCAGTAGCCCCAGACCATTCCAAGTCATATTTGTGGCAAAAGTCCATGATTCTTTGGCTTTATTTGTATTTGATAAACTACTTTCACCGTCAGGTCTCCAACCCCACCTAAAGGGGATTCGCTGTAGAATTCTCTTGGATGCATTTTTCACCTTATGTGATGACTGTCTTTCCCTCCGAACTGCAGTTTGAGCCTGCAGTTTTGCTGTAATGCCAGGTTTTCTCTAAACTAATGATAGAAAGCTATCTGGGGGCTGAAAAAGGATCACTTCTCTGGTGCTGGCAGAAGCCTTCTGGCACAAACTCGGCTCTGCATTCTGACAAGGTTTTGTTAAACATCCTTTTTCAGGATTCCCTCCACTGGCAGGGGCTATACCCTATTCCTACTGGGACTACCACTGCTTTTGGATTATATCCCCCAATTTAGTGTGAGCCCTTGGAAATGGAGACCATTTTTTTGTTGTGGACCTAAGAACCTGGTCCACCAGTCCCGGTGAGATTAGTAAGTGATATGCTCTGCTATTCCAGCCTCCTACTCATCCTATCCATGTGATGCTCTCCTAAGTTGCTATAGGCAGGGGAGGAGTGGTACTGGCAAGAATTCTTAGGATTTTGCCAGTGTCTATTCCTACTCTTTCCCTGGTGTTACTTCAAGAGGCATAGATAGATAAGACAGGTAAGAAGCTACTGCAGGCCATCCTAGAATCGTCTGTGTTGTTTCTTGGTTAACTTTTTCAAAATATATAACTTTTTTCATAAACCATTTCCTTTAGTTGATGCTGGTGAATATATTAGGGTTTTAAATAATTGTTGTTAATCAAGTATAAGGAACTTTCATCCCAACACCTTTTCCTGAAACTGGGCTTAGGTGTTAAACTAAAGTTTTCCATTCCCAGTTTCTAGCACATGAGAAGTCCTTAAAACATATTTGACAAATGATCATATATAAACAAATAGAAGACTTTAAAAGCAGACTCAAAAAACTCATAATCTAGTTAAAAACAGAAACTATAAGAGAAAACACAGTCAAGTGAGAACTTCAAATGGGACTATCCTGTCCTATTATCTATAGATTGTAACATACGGATACTCATTTTTTAATTTCTTTAGCAAATATTTTAAAACTTAATAATGCCCATCCTGCCTTACAGGTGCTCACATCCCGAGAGACCTATTAATAGAAACATGCAATAATGCCCCATGGTGAATGCTGGGGTGGATAGGAATGATGGCAACTGGAAAGAATGCAAAGGAAACAACACTGCTTGTGAAGGCGAGTCTTAGGTGTGGAGCTGGAATTTGATCTAGATCTTGAACGATAACTAGAAGTTTATGATGCAAAGAAAATGGCACACTGGGAGGAAGTGAGCTAAATTTTAAGAAGAGGGAATGGGATGCACAAAGTCTCAGAATCAGCAAAAGGCCTGAGGTTTCCTCATAGGGATGGGAACTTCAGTACCAGGTATGGAAATATCAGGAAATAAGGTGCAAAGCGTTGTTTAGGGCCATACTGGGGACTTGGTTAAATTCTAAACCTATTTATCAAGCATCACAAGTGTGCCTGTCTCAGCAATACTCCATCCTGTGAATATGAAGGGGAATAAAGTGGGTGCCTGCCCTCACAGAGCTTACAGTCTGGCAGAAAAGACAAATACAAACAAATAAATTCTATACAACACAACACCTGCTGGGAATGCAGCATTGATGAGGTGCTCTGGAATCAGGATGTGTTTAAGCACAAGCAGTTGATTTTTCTGGGTTACACCCTAAGCAGAGCACCACGCACAAGGGGTAGAGTGGTAGGCAAGGACTAGATCATGAAAAACAATACACACCATGATTTGAACTTTAACCAAAGAGGCAAAAGAGATATCGCGGAGTTATTCTTGGTTTTAAAAGAAAGTTGTTATTTTGATTAAGAAAGGAACTAAGAAACACACTTGGTTTCAGATCACATCCTGTTTTGCTGCAGCTTTCATCTTCAATCCTGTCTTCTTGGCTTCTATCATGTCTTATAACTAGGTCACATATTTCAAGGCTCACACCCACATGACAGAGTTTGGATGTAACTGTACACAGAAAGCAAGAGTATAGAAGAGAGGGTTGGCCTAGAAAACAGTGAGGAATGTAGCATTTTAGCTCAGAAACTCCAATCATAGATTCTTTGGCCAATCCCAGAGCAGGTACACTAGAGACTCAGAGTGAGGGAAAACACAGTCAAGGACCTGTACTGAGGCACACATGCCTTTAATGTCATACCCAAAGTGAAGAAATGCATCATCTGTGCTGCAAAACCCAGAAAAAAAAACATTTCTAACGAACATCCTCAAGCACAAGACTAACATAAATAACCTCATTTCAATTTAAGCTGTTATGGAATCCCAAGCCAATCAGATTTTGTCTCCATAGACACTTAGTCATGAAGTTGCCTTTGATATTATTTATTTAGAAAATGTTATACTTTTTGTCTTCTTCCTTTTAATCATTAAATATGATAGTATCTCCATTCTTCCTTTTGATTTTTAGTCAACTATAAATTAGGAGCTAATTTCAAAATGTTATTTATATTTGGCTTTGGAAGAACATTTGCGCTCATAATTCAGTAGGTATCTCAGACTCTGAGAATTCAGTTTCCAAGCTAAGTGTCCTCATGCTGGGGACATCCAACCTCAGAACACACTCTCTGTTTTCCTCCTTCTCCCTGACTTAGTCTGGCCTCCTCAATTTTCAGAGGGAGAGTTGACTAAGTAACCTCTAAAGCCCTCTCCAGTTCTAAGGTTTTGTAATTATTAGAGGTGACAACTTGTGAGTATGAGGTTGTTCCTCATGGTTAAGCCTAAGTAATGGGAAACAGCCTCAAATTGTCTTCGTTCTAATTAAAAGGATGTAGTCTGAAAAAATAACTGACATCAATAAAGTGAGAATATCAACGACGAACTTTAAATGGCATTATCTCCCACCATCAATAAATTAGATCATGTAAGTTATCAAGTAAATAATATATTTTACTTCTAACCTTTGAGGGGCAATCATTACTGTGATTGGAAATTGTAATGACTCATATGACAAAGTAGAAAGGCAACTGTACTTTCCTGGTGGATTTCATTGTAACAGAATTTTCATCCCAACTCAAAATCAACTGTTTATGCACTATTTTTAATTATTATTTCTAATTGTGGTAAAATACACACAACATAAAGTTTACCATCTTAAGCATTTTTAAGAGTATAGTCCAGTGGCATTAAGTACATCCATATTGTTGTGCAGCCATCACCACCATCCATCTCCAGGACTCTTCATCTTGCAAAAATAAAACTGTACCATTAAACGTTCCTCATTCACCTCCCCTCAGCCCCCAGCAACCACCATTCTTTCTGTCTCTATGAAGTGACTACTCTAGGGACCTCATATAAGTGGAATCATACAGTATTTGTGGGTTTGTGACTGGTTTATTTCACTTAGCATAATGTCCTCAAAACTAATGTACTATTTTTTATAGTTATCCTTTGCATTATGCAAAATATAAGCAGACTTTGTGCCTGTGCTTTGAACTCAGATGCCAACCACATTCATTCTATGTAGTGAAAACACTGAGCTGGAAACAGTATAGCCACAGTGAATAAAATTATCATATCACACATTTGAAGTACACCTGCTCTGATTTTAAACCTATAGGTGTGACATGTTGCATTCAGTTCAGAAATTAAATTGGAATATAGCATTGGGTTTATTTTTAAACTGAATTTTCTCCTAGAAGAAGAAAGTGAAAGAGGAGGGAAAAAATTCTGGAGTAAAGACAAGTGTCTGTCATTCTGCGGGGTGCTACCGGGCGTGGCCACTGACCTTGACTAAGTGGACCATCGCATCTGCAAAGAACACCAAATCCATGCCAGCGCCACGGATGCTCTCGTTATAGAGCTGCAGGAACATATTCAAACGATCCTTCAGCTGATCAAAAGATTCAACTGGCTCATAAATTTTGGGCATCTCAGTATCAGCCTCCTCAGATGTTTCACCTGGGGTTGGGGAAGAAAAATCAATTAAGTTTCTTCAAATCACTGGACTTTACCACTTCCTTCAACCTAAATTAATACACTCATAGCTCTACAGTTTAGCACTGAATAATACTGATTTTTATCCAAATGTCAGAGTATGAATTTTTAGAAAAGAAAAGAAAGCACACAGTAGTCAAAGCATTAGAACGTTTGTGATCATATGCAGTCTTAATTCTTAAATGTATAGAAAAGGTCAATTTCAAATAATGTCATATACATTGAATTTAATTTGAATCCATAATAGACCATTGGCATGTCAAGGATCTTCCCAGAGATATTTGCTAATGAAGATTGAAAAAGTAGGGATTTAATGTCAAAATCAGCAAGAGAAATCAAAAATTAAATTATTTTTAATAAGAATAAAAAGAAAAAGGTCACTGCATTTGCTTAGGGAAATTTTATGAGTCAGAAATTTTAAGTTAGTGGTGAGAATAGAAGTGAATTTGGGGGAATGGAGGTGAAGGGTAGAGATAAAATGGAAACAATGATTTCCTAAATAAATAAACATTGAGTTATCTCACTGGGAAAAGTATTAAAATCACTAAACTTTTTTTAAAAATTAGAAACACATAACATACCAGCTTAATACTTTTCCAACTTTGACTATAAAGCATAATGCCAAAGAAAAAGCTAAATTGGGCATAGGTAAATTCACTATCAGTTAACATCAGTTGAATATACTGATACAGTAACAACCCAGAAATTCACTGGGTACTAGAAGAGTGAGTGGATCTTCCAAATCTAATAGTACATAATTACTTTCAATTGACCCTGTCCTAATATAAAGTATTTTAACCTTTTTATGACAAAGCAAGGAAATTGATTTAACATAATTATTAGGATTGGTCCATTTGCAAAGCTCCCACTAATTGAATTTCAATAGTCACTTCTTTATTTCATAGATGTTCATTTCAAGCTTTGACAAAGTGCTTTGAAGTCACTGAAAGGTTCTGTGCTTCCCTCTAGACTCATTCACCCCATCCCCAACCAAACTCCCCACCTCCAGCCCCCGCCCCACAATGCTGCAGTTGCGCTTTGCTCCTAGAAAACCGTAATCTAGTTACTTATCCTTCTGAACTAGAGGAAATAAAATACATAAATTCTAATTACCTTGTAAATTCTCTTACCTTTACATGATTTTTGGATGTGGGGGGCCTGATTGAAAATAAACTGTATCAGCTTCTTTTTGTGGAAGGATCAGTCCAACTGCATAGCCAGCAATAAACCTCCCTTTGCAATTGTCACTCAGAAACTTAACAGATCACATACATCCTTATCTAATCTAGTAAGGGGCTGCCTGGTCATTTTCAATCATTTAGAAGATATAAATAGCATGTGTTTAAACATGCCTCTTTGAATATGAAAATTAACTTAAAATTCCTCCTCAGTATTAGAAGAGGTTTCTAAATGAAAGAAAAATATTCTACTTAAGCTCAGTTATTTCTGAAGGAAAAAAATAATTGGAGCCCCACCTCTTTTCATAAGTAATATATCTCAATTTTTTATGGAACCATAACCACAAAATCTTCCCTCAACATCACCCACCTCTTTCTAATTGTATTCAACAGCCCTCTCAGAGGATGTGAGGTTTTTCTTGTTATTTTCAGCACCTGGAATACTCGAGTAATAATTATCATAGTTTTGCTATGTTTCATCTGGCAGTGAGTACAAGCCACGGACTGCCCAAGCCATCCACAGATAACATTTCATTTATTCCCCACAGTGCCCCATGACTCATATATTAATATTTCTATTTTTATAAATGAGGAGAATGAGGTTCAAGAAAGTTCAGAGACTTGCCCAGGTAATGTGTGGGAGATCCCTTCCTTAAACCTACCTCTATGTGACAGCTGTAAGTCTTTAGCACTGTCTTCTGCCATAGTATGCCTCCCAAATCTACCTTAATATCCAAGACTGCTGTGCATTAAAATGATTAATCTTTGAACTCCATCAGTATGCATTTATCTACTCATTCTGTATTTATTGAGCACCTAATATGTGCCAGGCTTGTCTCAGTAAAGTTTACTAAACAGAAATTCAACATCCCTGAACTGAACTTGTCTTCAGATATCACTTTTGGGAATTTCAAATTCTGCTTCAATAGTTTACCTGTAGCTTCAGGTGCATCCCTCAAGAAATCCACAAAATAAGTGTCAATTCCGCAATTCACCAAGAGTTTTTTCTCTTCACCAAACTCCTCCTCCACCAAGTTTACTAAAGTCATATCAAACCAGGTCACATCATCAGACACCGTGAAACGATCGGCTATAACACGTTTACACTCATGCTTCCACAGCCTTAACAGTTCCTGTCAAAAGCATCATTAAAATGTGTTATTAATTCCCATTAAGCCGGAGTTGGGAATTCAAGTGGACGATATCACAGAGCAGCATCCTTCCTGATTTAAGATACTACATTTTAAAAAGTTAAGATTAACACTACTGGTTTCCTTTTAATGTGAACAACAGCTTTGGGAGCACATTAGAAACAAAATCCTAGACTAATGGTTTTCATTTGGTGTGTTATGACCAAAAAAGGACATTTTGGGGTTGTCAAAATGACGTGGGAGATGTTACTGCCATTTGTACAGGGGATACAAGGATATAAAACATGCTTTGCACAGTCTTAGTATACAACAAATTGTTCATGAATATAACTGTCCTATTAAAAATAAATAAAATAAGTTAAAATGTACTTAACTTCATTTCAAATTGGTCTCATTCAAGTATAGTAAATAGAGAGTAGTGTATATTCCTTTTCAGCCTTTAAATTAAAACAAAAACATTCCTAGACAAAATACTAAATCACTCTGAACAACCAACAAACTAATACTCTACATAAAAGTCTTATGTTTGTGATCAATTAGTCTGTTTGGATAAGACACCTACATTCATGTGGCCAGAGCATAATATAAAAAGTTGCATATAGGGCTTCCCTGGTGGCGCAGTGATTGAGAGTCCGCCTGCCGATGCAGGGGACACGGGTTCGTGACCCAGTCCGGGAAGATCCCACATGCCACGGAGCGGCTGGGCCCATGAGCCATGGCCACTGAGCCTGCGCATCCGGAGCCTGTGCTCCGCAACAGGAGAGGCCACAGCAGTGAGAGGCCCACATACCGCAAAAAAAAAAAAAAAAAGTTGCATATAAACAACTCTCATGTATGCAACTGAGATCATTACAAAGATATATTTACTTAACACAGTGTGAAGGAAATTTATGGCAAAAATCTGGATTATCTGCATAAAGCAATCACCTAGTCTAGATAATCCAGGACCCAAAATTAACTGGAAGTTGAGAGAATTAATTGCTCAATATACCTGTTCCTATAGCAAGCATAACAAATGTTTGTCTAAGCTAATTATTTAATACGAAACACTGGTGGAAATTTCTTACCTTGGTAACGTTTTGCAAGTTAGAAGGCTTTTAAGCCATTATATTACTAATGATCAAATGTTCTTTGGTGGCCAGAAAATAAAATTTTAGTAAAATATATTTAATGATTCACTTATGACAAAAGTTCATGACAAACCAATTGCTAGACCAGTTTATGCTGATTTTAAATAAGCACCAAAAAATGGCTACACAAAAAGTAATTTTGGAAGACTGCATTCCACAACACTATTCATTTGTCAATAACTCTGAGGGAAAAAAATCAAGTTAACATGTTCACTGCTGTTAAAATGACTCCCCAATTCTCTGTAACGAGGAGACTGAGTTTTCCCCAAAACGTCCTCTTGCAGTCAGTCAGTGTGGTTACCTATTTTGTGAGCATCTGAGGCAAAGCTGAGTTTTTTTTAATAGTCCACATTGGATGTGTCTAGTGACAGTTTGGTTGATATCTCAACTTTTTTGGTGCGTTTAAGTGGAGAAGTCCCCTAAAACCTATTTGCTTAACTACAACCTTGGTTCCATAAAAGGATGGAAAAACAGGCTGATGTTGCCTTAGCCTTATGCTTTGGCAAAAAAAGGCATACTGCATTTTTACATACTACATACTTTACAATTTTACATATTACATACATACTGCATTTTACGTACTAGAATTCCCTTTTAGTTCGAAGAGCATTCTTATAATGCTAGGAACTCTTTTATTCGAGCGTACGTACGAACGCTCATTTTTCTGTCAAATGAACTTTCTACTCTTCTGTCTCTTTTCAGTTTTACCAATATATGTATTTCTTTTAGTACATCAAGTTATATGGGAAAGAAAGATCATGGATGATTAACAACAAAATGGTTTCATTCTTCAATTTTGAAAGTTTATTTATAAAGATAATTACTTTTTAAAGTTAAAATGTCAGGTTTATGATATGAAGTTTATAATATGAATAATAGGAAGACATATAATAAGATCAACAGGGATTCTTTCCATTATTTAATATAAGAAAATACTGATGAAAAAACAAAATCAATTTTTCCTTTTACTCTATTCGTTAGAAAATAATTGTATATAATATTTCCTTAAACATAAACCAAATTTATTTGGAATTTTTAAAATTTATGTATTTATTTTTTATTTTTGGCTGCATTGGGTCTTTGTTGCTGTGCGCGGGCTTTCTCTAGTTGGCAGCGAGCGGGGCCTACTCTTTGCTATGGTGCACAGGTTTCTCATTGCCGTGGCTTCTCTTGTTGCGGAGCACGGGCTCTAGGCGCGCGGGGTTCAGTAGTTGCAGCACACAGGCTCAGGAGTTGTGTCTCACGGGCTCTAGAGCGCAGGCTCAGCAGCTGTGGCGCACGGGCTTAGTTGCTCCGCTGCATGTGGGATCTTCCCTGACCAGGGCTCGAACCCGTGTTACCTGCATTGGCAGGCGGATTCTTAACCACTGTGCCACTAGGGAAGTCCTAGTTGAAACTTTTAAAGAGAAATATTTTGGCATACTTTTCCCTTATTTATGTTCGTGAAAAGCAGCAAAGAAAAAAGTATCCATGCTAAAACATCCCAAAATATTTTCATAATGCCACTAAAAATTGCATTACTAAGAATATTTAGAGTTTATAATAAATAACAAAGTTACTTGTTTTACTCTCTTGTGTATCACTTACATCGGGTTCCTTGATAACCTCCGAAGTAGTGTTCAACATTCCCTGCCAGATCCTAGAAAGATCTCGAAGGTTAAAAATATAATGGAATTTTGCAGGGGTAGGGAGCATTTGAATCTTAGTCATCTGCCACAGTCGGCGTGTCAGGGGAACCAGTTTCATCACTGAATCTCTCACTTCTTCTGAGAAGCCCCTTTGGGTACAGTAGTATCCTATCCCAATCACACCTGAAAGGGGAAAAAAGTCATAACATTTTGACTGACACTTCAGATCACCTAAGTGAAAATGAAAAACATTATAATGCAGAGTACAAAGATAATTAAACATTTTAATAGTTAACCACATATTAAAGAAATTTCTATTAATTAATGTTCTTTGTTTTAAACCTACCAAGTAGGTATAGTTACAAGCAAGTTAGCATTCAAATACTGAAAAGTTGACTAAGAAATACTACTGAAAACTCTAGCTGAACGGATTCAGTATTATTAAATGGGTAACAATGATGAATATATAAAGGTGCCTTAGAAAAAGATAAGAAAAAGGGAGGTTTCATGAATCCGCTAAGATTTCTCCATTTTTTTTGTTGCCTTCCCATGCATTATAAAAAATTTTAAGTTACTTTACAGGTAAAATTTTCCAGGCAAAAAAGAATAATTAAAAGCAAAAATAGTCATTCCTTCTAGTCCATTTTACTTCTCCCAAGTTTAGATAATTCCCATGTCATTTGGTTTCCAAACCTTTGCCCACCACTCTGATTGAAGGCAGATACTGCCATACTCCACTACCCTAGGGCACTAAGAAGACATTCTTAGTCTGCCAGAAATTTATTAGGGTAATCTTAGTTAGTTTTTTCTCAGTTGCAATTTCAGAAATGGTAAATTAGTACCTAACACGCATGCATGCATAACTTTACACTTTTTCTGAAAAGAGTGATTCCATAATCAGTTTCTAAACTTATTTTCATTTCTCAGTTAAATAATTATGGTTATCGATTGCGCTACTGTTTCTTGGGTGAATTTATTTCTGAAACGCTGCATATGTAATCAATCAGTAATTTATTACAACCCTATTAATTACTCTGAGGATCAGACTCTGGCTAATCTCCACTCTGTGCAATATTATTTCTTTGGCCAAAATCATTATATGGGTTGGTTAGGTATCAGCTACATAAACTTTTGGTATGGCATTATATCAATGCAGATCTCAAATATGTATACCCACGAGGAAAGCATCTCATCATGTCTAAGACCATTTAATGTTTAACCTTCTGCCTTAAGGAGCTAGCGAGAGTTTCTTAAAGAAATATATAGGCAGAAAAAATCTACTTAGCACTCAACTCAGTACATACATAATAAAGTAAATCTTTATATAAACAAAATACACTGCTTGAGAGTGATGAAGCCCGTAGACTAAGGAACCACCCAATGCTCTTTCTGTGTTGACCTCTAGGTGGATATATTGTCACTGGAACCCAAGCAGGGATTCTTCCCTCCCATGCCCCACTGACATTCACTTTACCAAAGATCTTGTCCACAGAAGCATCAGAGGGCAACGTGCAGTTAAATATAGAGAACTGCCTCTTGAGCCTTTGGGGTATATCATTGCGTCCGCCCCCAGGATGGATCATAGCTGCTAAAAACTGTATGTCCACAATGCTGGTAAACTCCCCAGGCTTCTCTAGGTTATAAAATCCATTCTGTTCCATCAGCTGTCGTACTATCTCATTAGTAACCTAAGAAAGACAACCTTTAGAATTAAAATGTCATTCCTTTATATCCCAGGACCTAACTCTTTGAGTGTTTCCAAATAATGGACCTTATTGGAATTTAGGAATTGTAAGTTGAAAAAGTAAAAAATATGTACTCATCAAAAAATAAATCAATGAGGAATTAGGCAAATAAAGTGCACAATAGGATCGATATACCTGGTCTCCCCACTCATTGATTATTGGCATATTCACATCATCAATAAAAACAGTCATCTTCTTTCCTGCTGGAGGGCCATATGTTGTGCCCATGCGTTTATCCACATAGCTCTCTATTGTCCTCTGTTAAATAGAAAAGTCAACAGAAACATCTGTGAAAATATCCCCTGACATGGTTAATTATTTTAAAAATCCAGGAAACTTTGAAATGACAGAAATTACTCAGAAAAAAACCAAAAATGTCCCTTAATTCTGGAAAGCAGGGCATGAGGTACCTAACTTTTCTTGCATAACGTTTATAACCTTTGAAAATCTGGTTGAATTTAGGAGTAAAGAAAATTCTGATCAATGTAAATCTTGAATGGGATGAGACTCTTCTGTTTATTTCTACAGACTTAGTTTTGTCTTATTGTGCCTACGTTGGTGACAATATAATATAACCCTAACCCCCATTATTCAAAGGTCCAGCCCTCCTCAAAGTTTCCTTATAATCATAGACAAAGCTAAACAGGGCTACCGTCCAAGAGGCTTCTCAGGTCTTGCTCTGAGCTCCACGGGCGGCCATAATCTGAAGATTGTTCTCTCTTTGTTGAGAAATCTGCCAACTGGCTTCTGTAGCCTGACACAGTCTGCTTTGGGCAGATGCAATCACACTGAATCACTTCTCTTCCCCTTCACAAAGTGGAGGACAATGCCCCCTCTTTTCTATCCCATACATTCTGAGCTTTGGTGGTACAGGAGGAAACTGCACTGTGCTCTATAAAAAAATGCCCTAGCAATGTGGAGAGGAATACTAAAACTGACAGAAGGGGTGTTGGAAGGAGTAATGGGGACATGAGGGAAGAACCCCAGACTACTGACTACAGTATTAACATTTCCATGGTCATAGAGTGTAGTTTGGAAATCAATCAGTTGTTCAGAATATATGTACTGAGTAAGCAGAGCCAGCACTGCAAAGAAAACAGAAAGGGCTCACACTTTTCATGCTCCAGAAACTCAACCTTAAAGACCTCATTTTATTCCCACTGATTCATGATTTAAGTCATGCTAAAGATAATGTATAAAATATAAGAGAAAGTGGAGGTGTACTGAGATAAAATGCATTCTCATCCTATCCAAAAAAGTTTCCTTATTTCATGAAGAGCAAACCAGTTAAAATGACATTAATAACCCTTCAAGATACAACCAAGAAATAAGGCCAAGATATAAACAAAAATCTATACATCTGTCCTTGAAAATTCCCCCAGTTTGGTAATTTCAAACTGTAATTTTCTGTCATCATTTTAATGAACAATAGCAAAAGATGTGAACATTTTTCACCATTTTAAAATAGAAAGATATATAAACATATCACACAAATTTCCCATGACAACAGTACAATGGCAAGAAGAATTTCATATTCCCCTGACATAAAAGAAAACTGTTTAAAGTAATGTACTAGGCTAAATTTAGCTCTCCTCAATGAATGTAAATGGACAAAGCAATTAATAATCTCTTGACAACCCCCTATGGCAAACGAGAGCCTTCCAGATATTCCCTTATCTGTTAATGAGAACTCATAGGCACATGAAGATTTTATGTCTTGGGGGGGCCTTCTAAGAGCTAAAAGCCATAGGTGGAACAGGTGAAATAATATGGAGTAATAGCCACATACCTGCACTTTCTTCCCCTTCATTATGACCCTAATTTCTTTGAAATAGCAGGAAATTACTAGAAGGAATTCATTTTAATATATAAAATTATTACTTTTATATATATATATATATATATATAATTAAAAAGCTAAGTTGATAAAAACAAAGGAGGGAGAAAAATTAAATAGCTTGTGAACCTAGAAGCTGAGACTTCTTCCTGTGTTCATAACTGCTGGCCATTAAATAGTTACCGAATGAACTGGGGTGTTGGATAAGATCTCCCAAAAGCCTGAAACACAGTAACTTCATGTTCTCCTCCATCACAGATCTATGTGTTTGGGAATATTTAGGAAAACCATATACTTGGACTAGTGTCTCCAACTGGACTTCCCCACTTAGATGATCCATCGCATCACAGAATCAACATATCCAAACGCAGACATCTCTGCCGCATCACAAAATCTGCACCCGCTCCTAGGTGCTCATCTCAGGGCTAGCACCAACTACCTAAATCTCAACCAAGCATTCCCACATCCAACATCGATAAGGCCTATTGCAATTCAAATACTGCTTTTTAATGTATCTCATCCTCTCTGAAAAATGATATGCCCTTGATCAGTTAGTTGTCTTTCTCATATGGATTAATGTCACGACCTTTTAAATTGCCCTCCCTGCCTCCAGTCAGGCCTGGAAACTTCTTTATAAGTCATATACAATGTCTATATTGTGTGATTTACAATTTTGTCTAGACTCTTCTGTCTCCCCAAAGAAATCAGTTTAAAGAATAATTTATCATCTTTGTAGTATTCTGCCAGCCACCTTCTCCCTGGTCTCCTTGATCTACTGTCCCACCTCATCCATCTTTTTGGTGATATAAACCATAGTCCAGTTAATAAAACCAAATAGGTATATTCATTGACTTGATTATTGTCTGTCTCTCCCACTAGAATGCAAGGGAGGCAGGCACCTTGTTTATCTTGTTCATCACGTGCTCCTCAGTGTCTAGAAAGGTGTCTGGTACAAAATATTTATCTGTAAATATTTGATACATAGATCAATAAAGACAAGAAACTTGGGAGTCATCTCTAACTTTTTTTCTCTCTCTCCCATCCCTCTCCTCCAACAATATCCACTCAACCAAAAACGAGTCCTGTCTGTTCTGCTTCTCAACCACAATTTGAACACATCCTCGTGCTCTTTCCATTCCCACTCTTACTATCTTGGTCCACGTCAACCTCTCTCTGGAGGAATTACTGTAACCATCTCCTCTCAAGTCTCTCTGAGTACAGCCCTCTCTCTTCCATCTGCAGCCAGAATGAACTTGCTGAGTGCTGATGTAATGCTGCTTAGTATTCCAATGGTTCCTTATTAGTGACTTACAAGGAACACCATGATGCTCCCTGCTCACCTTCCCGTCTCATTTCTAAACATTCCTTTTCAGGCTCTTGGTTCCGGCCCATCACGGTCTTCATTCGTTCATAGTCAGTTAACAATAAAACAATAAAATGATGCTCCTCTCAGACTGATTTACAGTGTTCATTAAGAGATCCTTATTTACATATTCCTAACATAGCCATTTCTGAGCCAGAAATCTCTCAGCATTAGTAGTACCCAAACACAATTTGTGAAATATTGACTTAGATAAATGATCTTCCATAAAAGTCACTTCTCTCAACCCGGCTTATTGGTAAAGAGTTGAAATCTCTAGCAAGGGCCTGGACTAAGGGTAGTTTATGCTGTTCTCTGAGAATAGACAATAACTTGACTCTGAAATAGGAGAATGGTAGTCAGCATGACATCATCTGAAGCAATCTATGGCACCTAAACAACTTTCTGACCTCATTGTCTGTCTAGCTCACACATACATGGGATACTAGAGCGAACCCCAGCTGTGACAGTGACATTTTAGACATAAAAAACAGATGGTTAGGCATCCAGATAGACTTAGGAATGGGGTTGAGGAAAGCCATTCTACGCTACTCTCCTTCATTCCAAATGAAAAGCTCTAAAACTAGGGCAATTCAATTTTCTGAATTAGTCTCTTAATAAAGACAATTCAGCCTCTGTAATCCCTAAATTATTAACATTATATAAATATTAAATTCCCCCAAGTAATGGTCAACTCTTTCATTACATTTAGTCCTGTAATTCCCTAATGAAATGAATCCCCTCCTCCTCTGGGCTCCAGGGTACTTAGATTACTCCATAAGTAGCACTTATCACAACAGCTATACTTGATTGTACACATGTCTGTTTCCCCAGCCAGGGGGAGGAACAGGTACAGTTGAGGAGGTTGTGCACTGCCCAGTTCTTGGGTTCACTATTCACATTATTGTCTCCGTGAATGGGACATAACACAAAATGTGCGTAAACTGCAGTGGCCTTATGCAATAGCTCTGACTGGGTTTAAAGTTAGAAAAAAAGGGGTTAAACTACTACTTCCCCCACTTATTAGCTTTATGAATTATAAGTCATTTTAAACCACATAAGTCACTGAACCACAGCTCAAAAGTGGGAATGTATACAGAGATACATAAATCATGTACATGTATGTGTGTGTATACATACAACAGAATATTATCCATAAATGATATAATACATGTGAAGGCACTTAGTGAATTTAATGCATCATAAAAATGAAAGATATTTTTATTACTATAGGTATCTCTATATATCAGCACTTAAATCATTTTTCATACATATTATATCCAATCAAACTGAAATATAAAATATAAAAAAATATATAAAAAAAATATAAAATATAAAATATACTTAAGTTTAGGCTTCCATGTATCTGCTATTTAGCTAAAAGATAAAAATGGAGAGCTTATGCTTTTTATTAAGAAATCTACCTTTCCATTTTATTGTAACTCATCAAAACCAAATGAAAACAGGCTTATATTAGTAAAGTTTAAAATTCTTAATAGCATATTACAAAAAGTAAAATTATATCAAAAATAACGAAATATAATAATATATAACTAAAAGATAAAAATTTAAAAATGCACTGTGATAAATCAGCCATTTTAATATTAATAGGAATAAAGAAAAGTCATTGGAAGGATCAGATGGGTGAACTGGAGAAGCGCAGTGGAAGACATGGGAACTTGGTTTCTCACCCAGGTTCTGCCACCAACTAACTATCTGGGAACTCAAATGAGTATTTCAATCTTCCTCAACCTGAGTGTGTTAATATTAACAGTGAAACCTGACATTTTTAGAGAGCTTTTTACCATAAAAAAATACTTTCTCATATTATATCTTAAGAGTCTCCTCTGGAAACTGGTCTTCAGGCTATGCTCTGAAGCATAGAAAGGATTTTCTTCAATCACACAGGCCCCTACAGGAAGCAAGAAGGAGGTTGGAAGGGATTTCAGGAGGCCAGCTCCAATTCCATCAAAGCAAATTCCTTGTTACCTGTTCGATAGATTAGTCTTCTACATAAGATTTCATTAGGAAAAGTGGTTCTGAGTCTAGGAAAAAATGTGGAATTTCCTTCCAAGCTCTACAATTGTCATTTTTAAAAAACAAAACCTATTGCTACACAAACATTTGTAAGACGATTGTTGCACTCGGAATACTTCGAGATTATTTTTAGAACAGAGAAATCTTTTCAGAAATTCTCTTAAGAAATTTTCTTTTTCGTCTTATTTTCTGTATTGTTTACATTTTTAAAGGTACGTGTGAATAACTTTCAAAAATAAAAAAATTAAAACAATATTTGTTTTGGAAAAAAAATCATCTCTCTTAAAAGACTAACTGAAATTTCCTTAGCCAAAAAGAGGGTGACCATATAATTTTGGTCCAAACTTCATACTTTGGATAGTAACAGGGATGCTATTCATTATTCATCTGAGACAACAGAAGTTAACTGGACAGTCTCAGGAAAAGAGGGACATAGAGTCTGTCCTCCTGCTGATAAAAGATGTGAAAGTGACACCATGGTAAAAACAAAGGAAGTTCAGATGAAAACAACCTGTCAAGTAACAGACGTGTGTCCTTGACACATGTGCCATCATGGCAACACGGGAGGGATGGACGGTATCTATTTTCTCATCTACAATTTCAATTTGGTTTGGATCCAAATAAATGGGACACACAGAGACAAATGCTCAGTTCCATCAGCCCTTGTTTAGCATGAACGGCTGAAAATTATAGTGAGAAAGTTAATTACAGCAGTTTGGCTAATTGGAAGTTTTCTAAAACTAATGAGTCTAGCTTAATCGAAAGCCCTGATGCTTAGCAGTCAAAACAGGCACTAAACAGACCAGATGATCCTGGGATGCCTCTGAACAGAAAAAGAAATAGTGAAGTGTTGAGACCACTTTCTTACTGAAGGATAGGAAGGATTTGGGTTAAACATCAATAGTTGTGAATCAGATAATGGAACCCTAAAGAATACAGATGTTCATGTTATGAAAACCTGTTTTTTTCTTCTTCTAATTTATTATACTTCGATATGGTACTGCTTCTAGAAATTTATTACATGGTTTATGAATTTGTATATTAATAAACAGGATGTTTTCTAGATTACGTGTGCCTTTTTCTAGGAAATTAATAAGTATTTCATGCTATAGAGACATAAAGCACAGGTCTTTACCATCTGAGAGGGGTAAATATCACCAAGAGTTACTAGCAAAAATACATGACAACTCCTTGCCATATACTAAAGAATTTGGCTAGCCTTTGTCCCTGGTTCCTAGGAGGGAGCCTTTAAACCCTTGGAATTTCCCGCATAATAAGAACGTCTTTGTTATTCATTGTGGGTCCCTCAGACCACTCATGCCAGAAAGACCAAACTACGATTAGAGTGTTAGGGCTTTAAACCAAGTGATATCAGCTGACTTCCAAGGGGGAAGGGGTTTGGAGACTGACTTCAATCACGTGGCCAACCAATCATGCCTATGTAATAAAACATCAGTAAAAACTCTGGACATGAGGCTCAGGTGAGCTTCCTGGTTGCTGATATACACAGATATGCATGGAGAGTAATACATCCTGAGGACAAAGAAGGTTCACATTCGGGACCCTCCCAGACCTTGCCCTATGCATCTTCTTTGGGCTGATCCCAATTCATATCTTTTATAATAAAACCATAATCATAAGCATAGCATTTTCCTAAATTCTGTGAGTCATTCTGGTGAATTATCAAAACTGACAGGGTCATAGAAACCTTTCAGTTTGCAGCCAATTGTTCAGAAGTGTTGGTAGCCTGGGAACCCCTGAGCTTGTGGCTGGTTCTGAAGTGAGAGAAGTTTTGTGGGGACTGAGCCCTTCACCTGTGAAGTCTGCACTAACTCCAGGTGGTTGCTGTCAGAATTGCACTGCAGCCCTAAAGATTCAATCCACTCCCAAGAAATGTGAAGAGCTAGGTAGCTACCTTACATAATGAAAAAAAAAATCACACTTTGATTTAATGCTTAACAATCTGTATCCACAAGCAACGTTATATTATAACCTTTAAAGAGATGGTCTCCAAAAGTAAAACAAACTTTTAAAAATATAAAATAGTATCAATGGAATGTGTATAATGTTAGCACCTTGCCAGCCTAGGATAATCTAGTGTGCAGTTCCCCAAACACAAAAATACCACTGCTGAGTCACTGCAATCTGGGGTTCACCTTCGATCCAGACCTTCCCAACACAACAGTGTGTAAATGATATTCATTAATGATAGAAGGCTAGCCAGTTTTGGAAATTCCATCTCTAACAGAGGAGCATAATGTTTTGACAGTCTTATTTAGAAACTTAATCAGTGGTCTTAGTTTTTTGGCACTCTGTAGTCACCAATTACATTAAGTGATTAAAAAGTCATGATTTAGCCTTGTTCTCAAGAATTCTCATTGCTCTTTGATATTTTCATTCCAACAACTAAAGAACAATGAAGTTAATCAAAAATGAAGTTCTTTGGATTTGAATTCCCCTAAAAATTTCCCTTCCATTTTCAATTTATGAATGTACCTTTTCCTAACTCTTTTTCATATGTATCTTTTCAAGTGTACCATTTCATACATTTCAATTTATAAAATGTATCTTTTATTAATGTATTAATGTTCTAATAAAGGTATCATAGATTATTTGCAAACAATTAAAGCATGGACTGAAGTTTAAGATTTACTCTCTGGTTTCTTAAATAATTTAGGAATAGGAGAAAAAGTACCAGTTAACCACTGCAAGCCCTGGTCAGTCTTGGCAGTTCCATTGACAAAAGCCATGCAAACTTGAGAGTTGTTCTCTGTTCCTCCTCAATGATACCATAAGCAAAATCTTTAATGTGCTAAGATTCTAAGATTGTATTCCTTGCTGCAGTTGATAATAGGAGCCATTGTGGAATGTTAAGTCAGTGAACAACAAGATAAATAGGAACCAGAGATTGGAAAAAGAATAGAAACTAGATTTGAAGAAGATCAGACTTGAAGCAAGACCAGCTTCAAGATTCTTTGATGCTAATACCCTGTTGTGGAATCATGAAGTAGATTATGTAGAGGTGGATAGGGGGAAGGGAGAAAAAGGAAACAACATGAAAAGTATTTCCTTAGATATATTAGCAGTCCTTGACTCAAGAGAAAGACCGTCAAAGATGACTCCAGTGTGTCTATCCAAATGACTAGAATAATAGTAACACCCACAGAAAAGCAGACAGTAGGGAGAAGAAGTAGGTTTAGGTGGGGAATAAAAAATATTTCTTTCAATTTTGGATTTTGCATGTTCACAGGCTTTTCTACAGAGACATTCTAAACAGAGTTGAGGCTTTTAACACCATATATAATCTTTTTATTTCTACATAATTTAAGATTATATGTTATCATCTAACTAGGGGAAGATTCTATTGCAACAGAAAAATAGAGATAATGGAAGACATATGTAGGGGATTTACTATGGCTGTGAAAGTGCACATGAAGTTCAGTGGGTACAGAAGAACAGCATGAGATTTGAGCCTCCAAAGCTTATCACAAACCTGGGCTGAACCAGCAGCAACAGTGAGCCAGTACCTGAAACATCAGCGGGGTGGTTGCAGAAGAAAAGTTCAGACTCTTGATCATGTGGCTTTCAGGATCATACTTTGACATAAATCCCTTGATTATGACCGTTTTGGCTGTTCCTTGTTCACCAATTAACAGCACAGCCTAAAATAGGAGTTGAGAAAGAAATCCAAGAAATACAATAAAATTATTGTCATGGGCTGGATTGTGTCCCCACAAAATTTATATGTGGAAGCCCTAACCCCCAGTACCACAGAATGTGACTACGTTTGGAGACAGGGTCTTTAAAGGGATGATTACATGAAAAATGAGGCCGTTCAGGTAGGCTCTTGTTCAGTCTAACAGGCATCCTTACAAGAAGAGGACATTTTGACACACAGAAAAACAAAGATGCACACACAAGGACCATGGGAAGACACAGTGAGAAGACAGCCATCTGCAAGCCAAGGAGAGAGGAAGGGCTCCAAAAAAACTAAACCCGCCAACAGCTTAATCTTGCATTTCAAGGCTCCAGAACTGTACAGAAAGAAATGTTCAAGCCTGTGGTATTTTGTTATGGCAGCCATGGCAAAATAATATAATGATCAAAAGAGAAGGATTTCTCTTTAGAAAAACAAGTCAAAATTCACTCTCTCTCAATATATGAAAAATCATTACTTAATTATGAATTAAAGCTATTCAACTTTAATAATGTTACTGAGGAATAATAAAAGAAGTATATTAATTTGGCTAATACTTTTATTTATTCTAAACAGCAACATAAAACATTCTAAAATAAATGCAACATGCTTCATGTTTTCTTTTTTCTCTTTTTAACATCTTGATAGGAGTATAATTGCTTTACAATGTTGTGTTAGTTTCTGCCGTATAACAAAGTGAATCAGCTATATGTATACATATAACCCCTCCCTCTTGCATCTCCCTCCCACCCTCCCTATCACACCCTTCTAGGTGGTCACAAGATGCTTCATGTTTTCAAGGGACATTTTTAAATATGTTACTTTTAATAAAAGTGAAAGAGCCATACCTTGCCCTGTTTAGCGATGGTTTTAATTAGGAAGTCAGTTCTCACATTGTCAACATTTGGCACCAGGATGGAGCCATATTCTGGGGTGATATTAGATGGATACACATATTCCTCAGTACACGTCTTCCAGTGCATCCACTTACCTGAGGTGAACAGAGAACATTTACATCTTCTTATTCCTATTAATAATTTAATTCCTAATTATTATGAGCAGACTTCCTTGAATCTCATGAAGCCATCTTCCAAAAATTCCCCACAAAGTAAAATTCATTAAATTCAGACATCTAAGTATTTCAGTATGTGTTCGCTGATTCAAAATTTCCCAAGAAACTATTCCCAAAGTGGTAATATTAGGAAATAGTAAGAAGTATCTTGGAATTTTCTTTTTAAACATGTAGGTTTTCAAAAACAAAAAGTGTGTATAGAAATACAGGACAGGGGACTTCCCTCGTGGCGCAGTGGTTAAGAATCCACCTGCCAATGCAGGGGACATAGGTTTGATCCCCTGTCCAGGAAGATCCCACATGCCACAGAGCAACTTAGCCCATGCACCATGACTACTGAGCCCGCGCACCACAACTACTGAAGCCCGCGCGCCTAGAGCCTGTGCTCCACAACAAGAGAAGCCACCGCAATGAGAAGCCCGCACACCGCAACAAAGAGCAGGCCCCGCTCGCCGCAACTAGAGAAAGCCCGCGCGCAGCAACAAAGACCCAGTGCAGCCAAATGAATAAATAATTTATTAAAAAGAAAAATACAGGAGAGTGATAGTCGTATATACCTAAAATCATTTTTCATTATGTACTTCCCTAACTGTAAAACCAAAAATAAAACATCCTAGGATGCCATATATAAATATTATGTATATTTGTACTTCATATATGTGTATATATGTACTTTATATATATGTATGCACATTTAAATAAACTTAAAGTATTGCAATACATGCATAGATACAGATGTATAGATATACACACCTATTTCATAAAAATATACCTACTTTGTCATTTTTTTATAAGTTGCTGATTATATCGAATGAATGGCTGAAATGGATCTGATTTGGTGATTTTTTTTCATTTGTTTTTATTTCATTAAAAGTTCAGTACACGATATATTTAACAAGAAAATGTGCATTTGGATCTCAATTGAAATAAATATTTGAAAAAGGAACAATTGACTCTCATACGCACATAAACATTTCCATTTCAATTTTACAGCCAAGAGTTTTCATTACCATTTAGAAATATAGATGATAGCTAGCTAGCTAGCTAGATGATAGATTGATAGATGATAGATAGATGATAGGTAGATAGATAAATAGAGTGTAAATATTAGCCATTTTGAAAAAAACTGGTCCCACGTGTGATGGTTGGATAGAAGAGAGGGGCTCACCATCAGATGCGACGTAATAGTCAAACATGGTGTCGTCAGGCCCTGCTAGAGGCGGCAGGTCCAAGGCTAGCCTCTCCTGGGAGCACAGCCAGTGTTCCATGCGGCGCCGGCCATCCTGTTCCAGCACTGCCCCGACGCTCCACATTAGGGAGAAGACGTAGAGTCTCCCCAGGTGCTCCGGCGTGACCTCCCCACCTTGTTCCTGAGCACGAAAGAAACTTTTCTTTTACTTACTTAATTCTCAAACCAAAACTTGGCTTTGACATTTTAATGAAAATAGCAAAGATCTAAAAGGGATAACAGTTTTCCCCCAAAACAAGAATGAGGGAAAGATGAATAAAACTGGAGAACAAATACAGAACTGATCTCTGGGGATACCAAGCTGGTCTCCAAAATAAATTTTGAATGCTTGTTAGACGACTGAGAACCTGCCCCTAATCCACAAATCTGTGGTTTGCTTTGTGGAAAAAAACAAACAGAAAAAAGAAATGAAAGAAAAATACAAAATATGCAGTGTCCATGTTTGAAACCTCCCCACTTCCCCATGGTTCTAAGAATCATGTTCAAATATCACAGACCCTGCACAGTATGGCTCAGCTAAAAGGAGAGAGAGTTCTAGAAAGTTAAGTGATTTACCTTGGAAGGGATCAGGCCTTGAAGCATGTTGATGCTTTGCATGATCACAAAGGCCTCCAGCATCTCCATCTGGTGTTCTAAGTTCTGAATACTGAAGTGATACAGGTCTGGAAATGACTTGGTGTACAGCTGACGAAGAATTTCAGCTTCTTGAGGCAAACGTTTTTTAAGAAAACCCTGTTGGTTTGCAGATGCATGCATTAATTGAATTTATTAGCACACCAGAAAAATGGCCATTTTTGGACAAAAGTTTTCTAAATATCGCTTAAAAATAATAATAATAATATCTAATGATTATACTGCACTTCTGATGTACCAGACCTTGATATAAATTCTTTCATGTATTACCTCATTTAATGCTCAAAACAACTCTGTGAGGTAGGAATTGTTATTATCCTTTTACAGATGAGGAAACTAAGGCCCAAGGAGTTTAAGCAACATGACCAGGATCCCACAGCTGGTAGGTGTCAAAATTCAAACCCAGAGTCTGATTCCAACATCCCTACATTCAGCCACTACACTACACATAAGCTCAGGTCTTGAAACAAGATGGAGGGAAAAGTTTTCGGCTCTTGATTAAAATATGCTAGGAGAAAATGAGGAGGCATATACATGGAAATAACTTAGAAAAAGAAAAAGGAATAAAAGATGAACAAAGGAAATCCATCCCCAGATTTTTCAAAATAGGAAACAAAGGTTTATCACAATTTTATTTCTTCTAATTTAATGAATAACCAATGTAGAAAAAATATCAAAGAATACTCAGGAAAATGGGGAATTTAGTCATTTGGAAACCCAATCTTAGGAAACTACATGTGATTCATAACAAAATATCATTTAACACAATATTTTCTTCAGGTGAGGAAAGTTCCCTTGGCATCAAGAGATCAGGTCATTCTTAGAGATTCTGAACAGAAGCAATAAAATATTGATTCTCAATCATCCATCATTTCATGAATTCAACATGATTGCACAGCAACAAAAAGGAAACATAGCACTTTCAAGCTGATGGTGCTATGCAATCAGCGTGGCTCACAGAGGCTCGTGGAGTCCCATGAACACAACTTCCCCATTGGTCTGCCCTCTAGTAGTTCTCTCAGAGCTGCCCTGCCCTGCTCTAAACACCTCCAGTCTTGTGAGTCTTTCTTCTTGCCAACCATTTGGAAGCAACTTAGTGGTAAAGGCCTTATTCAGCCTCAACATGGACAGAAGCTCATAGAAGCTTCTCATATAATAGAAGTTCATTTCATAAATAGCAAACTGTAAATATTTATTAGCAAATAGTGTAAAAGTATTGTTTAAAAGCCTTTGTGAATTTAAAGTATTTGGGGGAAAATCACAAATTCATTTTCACTTGGAGTTTGCTGCATCTGTGGTTACCAAGGCTGAATGCATTGTGGTACTTTTTAAAAAAAAATTTTTAAACACAATAACTCCTGCACCTTCCTCCTCAGAGATTCTAAATTGATAGACTGAGGTATGACACAGTCATCTGTATTTTTTTTTCTTTTTTTTTTTTGCGGTACGCGGGCCTCTCACTGTTGTGGCCTCTCCCATCGCGGAGCACAGGATCCAGACACGCAGGCTCAGCGGCCATGGCTCACGGGCCCAGCCGCTCTGCGGCACGTGGGATCTTCCCGGACCGGGGCACGAACCCGCGTCCCCTGCATCGGCAGGCGGACTCTCAACCACTGCGCCACCAGGGAAGCCCAGTCATCTGTATTTTAAAGAACTGTCATTGGTGATTATTCTTGCAAAGCCAAGGTTGAGAACTCTTGCTCTGTATTCTTCTTAAAGGATGGATAATTTAACTGTGAAATCTGAAATCTTCAGAAGCATTTTCAATGACATTTTAAACTGTACTTCAGTATCATTTTGCTTTAAAATCCCCTCCTTCTTCACATCTTCATCTACTTGATTTAAAATATGAATTCATAAGTTTTCAATCAAAATTATCTCCGAAAAACTTATGTAAATAAAAATAATAATTTGACCAACAATGTCAAAAAAGATTTTACAGGTGGCTTGTCTAATAAGCATTCTGCCTTACACTATAATACTTATTTAGTAAAATATCTAAGTATGCAAGGCATTCAATTATAATCTTATGATAATCAACATACTCTAACATACATTAGTAGTAATAAAATAATATACCTTATCATGAATTGAAAAGATATTATCTGAAATATTATTTCCAAGTGTGAACTTAAAACTAACGTTATGACTATTGAATCTCATAAAAATTCTTTATATGAATTTTAATAAATTGTCTCTTCGAGTTAATATTCTAAGACAGTTGTATTCATGGGAATCCACGAGCAACTGAATGAGTACCTTTTTAAAATATCATGAATCCCCAAAGTGATACAATTAAATTTTCCTTATTCACTCACAGTTTGGTGGGATTGTTTTTTTTAATATTTACTTGGCTGCGCTGGGTCTTAGTTGTGGCATGCGGGCTCTTAGTTGTGGCATATGGGATCTAGCTCCCTGACCAGGGATCAAACCCAGGCCCCCTGAATTGAGAGCTCAGAGTCTTAACCACTGGACCACCAGAGAAGTCTCTAGTGGGATTATTGATTCACCTAGGCCTTGCAATTATTCCCCAGTGCACGGGGTGTAATTCACAGGTCTAAAATTAATTAGAACTGAAGAACCCTGAGCACTGAAGAAACCTGTAAGGGACAACCTGGGCTGAAGGTCCCAGAGCATTCAAGGATCTTCCACAAACATCAGCATTAAAATGCAATTACACCAACAGGTCTGCAGAAAAATCAGCGCACACTCTAAAAGAATGCTAAAGGATCTGTTTCCCTCTTTAATTATACCAAAAAAAAAAAAAAGATTCCAATCATACCTCAAGAATAGGACTCCAATCAAGGACAGAAGAACTCATGAAAACCATCCCATTTCTTGAGACAGTAGCAGGCGAAGCATTGTCAATGTTATGAGGTTCGAAAACAATCTTGCAGTTTGGAGCCATGGGAATCCGATCACCATTGGCAAGGGTTAGAGTTTTGTTATCATCCAAAACAGAATTCAGATTTTCAATCCAGATGGCATCTACTGGCCCATCAAGAACTATCCAGATATGCTCCCCTAGAACATCCCAAGGGCAGGGAGAAAAGCATACACACACATATATGCATATATACGTAACTACTATGCTTGAAGAAGTGCTATAATTTGATGTCATTTTCATTAATTTTTAAATAAAGCTTTGATCTAAATGATTATCGTATTTTGTCACAGAGGACTCTTCCTGTTCTTTATATAGCAGTTGTTTCAAGCCCATAATCAAGAAAAAGTCATTAGTTCATTGAACAGATATTCCCTGAGCACCTTCTCTGTATCAGCACAGTTCAAGGGATATTGTGATAAAAAAGACAACATCCTGCCTTCACAGAGCTGACTTTCTAAGGGGTAGACATGACAATCAAACCAATATGCAAAGAAATATATAAGAAAAATTCAGCAGGATAAGAGGGTGAGGCATTTTAGATAAGGTGGTCAATGAAGTATTTCTGGAGGAGAATGAAGTGATGTAAAGATCTAGAGCTAGAATTTTTCAGGCAGTGGAAACAGTAGTTGCAAAGGTCCTGAAGTGGGTACAAGCTTAGGGTGATCATGTTCCAGGAACAGCGGGAAGTCGAACCTGGTTAGAAAGAAGAAGGGAAGGGGGAAAGGGATGTGAGTGATGTCAGAAAGGCAGAGCCACGGAATCCATTCTGGTCTGCACACGTTTAGTCTGAGATGTCCAACAGACAGCCCATAGAGCTGTTGAGTTGGGAATTCAAGGGCTAGAGATTAAAATGTAGAAGCCATCAGCTTAGAGATGGCATTGAGAACCATGGCCTGGGTAAGTTTCTTCTGGATCATAAGTATAGATAGAGACAAGAGCTCTGAGGACACAAGCACTTCAACGTTTAGCCTTCTGGTAGGGTCTCCTTCACTGCTTCCTCCTTCTGTTTGAGTTTCAGTGAAACAGAAGTAGGAGGCGAGTCAGCCAGTAAGGTATCCCTGAAGTCAAGTGGTGGAAGAGTTTCAAGAATAAGAGTGATTGGGCTTCCCTGGTGGCGCAGTGGTTGAGAGTCCACCTGCCGATGCAGGGGACACGGGTTCGTGCCCCAGTCCGGGAGGATCCCACATGCTGTGGAGCGGCTGGGCCCGTGAGCCGTGGCCGCTGAGCCTGCGCGTACGGAGACTGTGCTCCTCAACGGGAGAGGCCACAACAGTGAGAGGCCCGCATACCACAAAAAAAATAATAATAATAATAATAGAATAAGAGTGATTAACTGTGCCAGATGCTACTGAGAGCAGGGTTATACTGAGAATGGATAGAATGTCCAACAGAAACGCCCTTGTAAATTTAGGTGTTCAGTTTAATAGTTACTCTTAATTTCTTAACCACGAGTTACTCTTACTTACCAACACCATGACCAAGTTTGCAGTTCTAATTTTTATCTCTAATTTAACAACTGTGGAATATTCTAAGTCAAATCAAATGCTATGAAATTCCTAATCATGCTCATTCAACTAGCAGTTTAAGTAAAATGATGATCTGATCACCAGAGTCCCTGTGAAAGAAAAAGCATACGTTGCCGTTCTAGAAAGGATTTAAGAAAAAACCTCTCTAAGCACCTATTCTTTAAGGTAACATTTGGTTACTGGATCTGTGTTTACACAGGATTACTAGAACAAATCAGACACAAAATTTTATTTTATTCCCGTATAACAACAGCAATTTCTAATACGAGCACGCTTTAGAAATGAAGCGCTTTCTTTTCTCTTTTAACAATTGGTGTTGGGTTGATCAGCCATATTCTCCCAAAGAGAACGTCAGTGGTGCCACTTTAAACGTTTTTCAACAGAACACTGTTGCCCGAAGTGTGGACTCGTGAAGTAAGCCAAATGTCTTGTCCTCCTCCTATATTCTTATTTGTCCCTGCAATTGCTTGCCCTGTGCTTTTCTCTTACTTAGTCAGGAGTGAGAGAATTGCTATCATCTCTTCCATCTGAGCTTATTTTCTGGGACCACTGGGTTCAAGTCCCTAAGTAAGAGAATATTCAGAGTGAACCACTAGCCCTTAAGGAGTGTGTTTAAACAAAAAACAAACACCCATGTACATCTAAAAGAGAATAATTTGTTAGACTTCATTTTTTGATATACACAATTTTCTTTCCAAAGAAGCCCATTTCCTCCTGTGATTTTATAGGAGAATCGGTTTTCTAAAAATAGGCCATACTTAAACAAGAGTACCACTTTTTAACTCTTCAGTGAAAACAGTGATGATGAAATCACTTGAATACAGTACTATCAATGTTCCTTAACAGCTTTTTCTAACTATTTTATCCTAAGTTTTCAAAGGAATATAGAAATAGTTTTTTCAAAAGGAAAATAATTCCCTTTGTAACCAAAAAAAAAGGGGTGGGGGTGTTTTAAATACACTAACCAGTCATTTCAGTATTTCAACATTCACAAATATCATACTGATTTATGAGTTCTTGGTCTAGGATAAGATATAATATGGAGACTACAGTTGTTCTACTAATTTTAAATAGCCACAAAGGATGTATGTAGAAGTACATGTCAAAACTTATACTTGTAATTCATCTTCTACCTTTCTTAGCCCTCAATGTTTTCCTCCAAAGAGTAGAAAATATCCCATCGGTCCAATCATTCGTTGCCACGTCAAGCCGACCAAACATCTGTGGAGCCGTAATCGCTTTGGGATTCATCCTCATTTCCCGGTGTGGTTTTCCACAATCTATACCAAGTAAATACAAATTTTAAACAACTCCCATGTAGAATGAGCCATCGTTAGGCAACATTGCACCAATTTGCAGTGTACTGTCAGCAGGTGTTCAAAACATGAAAAAATGCAAAATTACATTGAAAATACATGTCTTACTGCATTTCAAGTTATCATAATTACCCTCATTATATTTTATTGACTAAAGCACTTTTTATCTTCTGGAAAAGAAAGTTGCATGTTACATAAGGGGGAAAATGCTACCATGCTGGAAGTGACGAAGGAATTAATGTAGGATGGAAGTTCTTCAAATTTCACAGCTCAAAACTCTTTTGGTTTATGGCGTATTAGATTAACTCTTATATCTGAAATGTCACTTAAAGACACCTGATTCTCTCCATTAACAGCTTTGATTTGCTGAGATATGGTCTTACTCATTTGGAAAAAAATCAGCTAAACTAATGTTACAAAAATCAAGGATTTTTCTTCTGTGGTCAGCTTCAGAAAAGGTATTCAAATCTTTCAAACCCTAAAACTATTCTTAAATAAGATGGATTCTGTACGTAGGGGACGGTAGTTACTAAGTAAAAAATTGAAGAATAAGATTTAAAGTATATTATATGTGGAATCTAAAAAAATGGTACAGAAGAACTTATTTACAAAACAGAAATAGACTCACAGACATAGAAAACAAACTTATGGCTATCAAATGGGAAAGGGTGGGGAGGGATAAGTTAAGACTTTGGGATTAAAATATACACACTACTATATGTAAAATAGATAATCAGCAAGGACCTACTGTATAGCACAGGGAGCTCTGCTCAATATTCTGTAATAACCTAAATGGGAAAAGAACTTGAAAAAGAATAGATACATGTATATGTATTAACTGAATCACTTTGCTGTACACCTGAAACTAATACAATATAGTAAATCAACTGTATTTCAATTTAAAAAGTTTAAAGATTTAAAGTATAATATCATAAAAATAGAGGCTAAAATATTACATACTGTGTGAAAGATTGACAAACACAGGCACACATACATAGATATGTACACTGGAAAAGGTGTTACATTAAAACCTATCTAGAAAATTAGAGAATAGTTCTCTTTTTCCAAAATCACAAAAAGAATCAGGGTAATTATTTACAATATTTTACAGTGCTGAAAAATTCAACTTAGTCACAGTTCAGCTTTTTCAATACATGATATCCGTAAGACTGGCAACATTTTTTAAAAATCTAATCACACTTTACAAAAGGCCAGCAACCTCTTCAAATGTATCACAGGTGAAAACTGGACTTGGTCTGTTGCCCATACAAGAGAAACTATCAAAAATTATTTCATTATGGTTGTAGGTAGAATTATATCATTTTCATTTAAAATATGATACCATAACATTTTTATAAGAGCACTCTAAGGAAAAAAAAATAAAAGGTTGACTTTTTAAATGTTGGTTAAACTAATTCCTCTTAACTCTTCTCCTAGGCATTTCTTGACTGTCCTGATCACTCCACCTTCATGGACTCTGCCCCAGAGTAAGCACCCTTTTCTTGCTGTCACCTTCTTAGGACCTCCTTATGGAAGTTCCCAGACAGCCCCTCCTGTCCCAGTCTATTCTCTACGTGGCCACCGGATGGTCTTCTACACACAGGGCTAATCACACCACTCCCCAGCTCTATGGCTTCCCATCACCCACAGGATAAAATCTCGGTATTTATTGTGACTTACAGAGCTTCTCATGCCATGCCCTCTGTACTAATTTGAATTCCCCCTGGAAGCTAAGTCTGAGACAAAGACATGGGAACTGAGAGTTTGGATTCGGGGGAAAGAGAGAGTGAGACAGGAAAGGAGAGAGAGCCAATAAAGGGCTCATTGGTGAGCTGGTCACAGATGGAGTGTCCCTCTAAAAGACAGGAGGTGGGACATTTCCCTTCAACTCTTTCCCTCATTGGTTAAGGGTATGGCTGCCTCAGGAGCATTAATTCTCACCCAACCCCTTCTTCCAGGCTGAGCCAGTTCTCTAGCTTCAAGGAAAGTCATAAGGCTGAAAAACCGGGAGACACCGCTGGCATCTGGGGGAAAAACTCTCCAACAGTTGCATCTGTAGCAGGGGAGGGCCAAAGGGATGCGGCCCTAGGCACCAATAGCATCTGCTATACCTCCTCATCTCCCCCACTCCCACAAATTAGATTTCATCCATGCCAGAGAGCTTCTCCAGGCATATCAAGCTCTCGTCAGTCCCTCCTACCTGCTCAGCCTCTTCATTCTGCTAAGAATGCCTTTCATCCATCTGCTACTCAACCCGCAAACCTCAGATGAAGTAGCACCTGCTCTGTAAGCCTTTCTAGAATTCCTTCGAAAGGTTTCTGATCTCCTTTGCCTCTGCTCACATCATAATTGTCCAAATCTTCCTCATGTCCAATCTTCCATGCTGAGTTACAATTACCTGTGTCACTACACTACACTGTAAACTCCTTAAAGACATGGTCATTTTTTTTCCATGCCTGCTTTCCCATTTCTAGTACAGAACCTCAAAGTACAGAACATCAAAGATATTTGATGAACAAATACATGATGAATAAGGGAACAAATAACATACATGGGTCCTGCAGAAGTTCAACCCAATTACTTTCTCAATCTTTTGGATAATCCAAGTTTTCAGTAAAAAACAATATCATTTAATATAACAAATGTTTACCCTACATACTAAAACCAAGAACAGGTTAATAAACAGAAAATAGTCTAATAATTTATTCATCTTTGCAAAGAACTTCTCCAAAATCAGTGATGCCATATTGATTACATCATTTAGACATATTATACACAATGTATCTCTATTGTTTAATATTTAGTACTCGTTTTGTTCAAGTCATTGTACCCAGTGCATTTGTAGTTTATTATTAATAGAAGGCAGCTTCATAACAACAACAAAAGCATCTTGAAGCATAATTTGAGAAGGAGAATACATCATTTTAATGCTATGTAAAAATCCCAAAGCAGAACCTTAATAGTACACATGAAAACCATGTGGTAAGTTTTGCAGGTGTGACCTCTCAGTTTTGGTGGAGGTAGGTGCTAGCTGAGAGCATAAGCCTGTCTCAGTGTGAAGACCCCCTGGTAGAGTCCTGAGGTACAGAATTCACTTTGTCCCATAGCTGAGGAAATTGAGACTAAATCTAATGTATGCAGGACCCTAGAATAAATACAGACCATAGTCACCAACCAATATCGATGCATTGGGGTTCCATGAGCTGACTGGAAACCCAGCCGGGCAGCTTTTCCTTGTGGGACAATGTATGATGCATTCTAACAGCCAAAGTTCTGTGAAATTTTGGAACTGCCATGGCTAAGGGCTGCGAATACTTTTAAGAAGGAAGTCGTCAATGTCTAATCAGAACCAGAGAATACAAGAATAATCATGAAAAAGGTAATGCCCATTATCCTTAGATAACTTTAGGTTAGGGACTTAGATGTAAAACTTACAGACATCTGGAAATGAAATACATTTATTTCACTTCACAAGAAAAATATCTGATTCTGGGTGGGAAATTAGTTTATAATTAGGGTGATTTTTCAATACATAGAATTTAAGAGTTGGGATTAGAATTATAATTATATTTATTGAGAGGTAGCATCTTGTGTTAAGTCATAAGTGGCAAATGGTATGGTTTACTGGGAAAATTCTGGGTTTTTCGTTAATGGGACCTGACCTTAATTTTGAGTCTCATCATTTACCATCTTTTTGACACTGAATATATCTGAAGTTAAATTTTGACTTTTTGGTACAAAATGGGCATAATGATAGCCACATCTCAAGATCATTTTGAAAACTAAATGGCATAACATATGTAAAACATATAGCACAGTCCATAAAATCACTTTAAAAAAATGTTTTTCCTGAAGCATTATTCAGAAAAGCCAAGATATGGAAACAACCTATGTGTCTACCAATGGATGAATGAATAAAGAAGATGTGGTATACATACACAATGGAATGTTATTCATCCATGAAAAATAAGGACATCCTGACATTTGTGAAAACATGGAGGGACCTTGAGGGCATTATGCTAAGTGAAATAAGTCAGACAGAGAAAGAAAAATACTGTATGATATCACTTATATGTGGAATCTAAAAATGTCAAACCCAGAGAAACAGATTGTAGAACGGTGGTCACCAGGAATTGGAGGTGAGGGAAATGAGGAGATATTGGAAAAGGGTACAAACTTCCAGTTATAAGATTAACAAATTTGGGGATCTAATGTACAGCATGGTGATTATAGCTAATAATACTGTATCATATACTTGAATATTTCTATGAAAGTAGATCTTAAATGCTCTCATCACAAAAAAGAAATGGTTATTATGTGATACGATGGTGGTGGTAGCTAATGCTATGGTGATAATTTTGCAACATATAAATGTATCAAATCAACACACTGTACACCTTAAACTTGCACATGTTATGTGTCCGAATTATATTCGTATACAATAAAGCTGGAAAAAAACATTTTTCTCCTCTGGTCCATTAATGTACTGTGTTATCTCTAAAATCTACCCAATAGTCAAAAAAGTAGCATCTCCTCCTATAAATATATGCTAACATACATCTACATTTGTGTCCCTCTTGGGACATTCACATGTGTCACAACAGTTTAAATGTGTCTCCAGATTGACCACCCCCTTACCTGCCATGGCGTTCATCAAGATGTGGATGCAGGTGGTTTTCCCTGCTCCACTAGGCCCCAGGGTCATCATTCCATGCCGCACTCTCTGTGTTTCAAACAACTGGATGACTTTCAGCTTCCAAGGAGGATGGTTGATTAAACCAGCTTCTTCAACCTGAAAACATAACAAACCGCCCACATTGGGCCACATGAACAGATATCTGGACTTACCATTGTGCTCAAAATAAGTATAGACATGGAGCGAGGTTAGAGAAATGGGGAATTATTGTTAATGCATATGAAGTTTCAGTTGGGAAAGATGAAAAAAGTTCTGAAGACAGACAGTGGTGAGGTTTGCACAATACTATGAATATACTTAATGCCACTGAACTGTACACTTAAAAAATAGTTAAAATGGTGCATTTTATGTCATGTGTTTTACCACAATGAAATATGTATACTTTTGGCTGCACTGCAGGGCTTGTGGGATCTTAGTGCCCCAACCAGGGATGGAACCCGGGTCCACGGCAGTGAAAGCCCGAGTCTTAACCACTGGACTGCCAGGGAATTCCCAATAAAAAAATATATTGCATAAAAAATATATATACATAGGCAAAAGCAGGCTGAACATAATCAAAATTATATCCCAGGCAAACAAGAAACACCTACAGTTGACTTTGGGAATTAAATACACTTATATTAACATTTTATTGAATGTATGTATTAGGAGCAACTTAAGAATAAAGGCTCAAATATCAAAATGTGTTTTAAATGTTTAATTTAAAAGATGATATTTAATTTAAAAGATAATTTCAAGCATACCAAGTTGACTGATATTCCATATCAATGTCAAGCCATCTTTATAAATCTTCTGCATAGTTTTTATCTATCAAACACATGTATGGAAGCTACGCTGCCAAACGCTATTCTAAGTTTAATCTTCTATGAGATTAGTACTATTGGTGTCTTCATTTTATAGGTAAGGAAACTGGGGCACAAAGAGACTAAGCAATTTATCCAAGATTATTAGTTGTTAAGTTATAGAGTAGGGATTGGAACCCAAGAAATTCAGCCCTATGGTCCATGCTCTTAACCATCATGCTATGCTTAAATTCACTATAAATGATGCTCTTATTTTTACTTAAATAATTTTGGATAATAATCATGTATCATTTTATGCTATGTATTTTCTCTTCAGATTTTTCATATGCTATAAATTACTAATGTAAGTCACTTTATAAATTAGTTTATACTTAGCTTTTTAGGCAATGCTACAATTAATTTGGCCATATGATGAAGAAGCCATTTGCAAAATGAATTATCAGTTTTACCTGATTAGGAAATTAAGATCTTTATATACTGCTATTTAAAGGGGAAATGGCCATAAAATACTACCATATTGATTTTTATTACAAATATCTTCAAAGAATTGAAATGTATTTTATAAATATGAGTTAATCACCATTTCTATAAAAAATTCTTTTTAAAAACTCTTTTTCATAGGAAAGGAAGTTGAGGCCCAAGGTTTGCATGATTCATTTCCATTCTTAGGAAGATTATAAAAAGTTAAAGCTGCACCAGGTATCATGGGAAATCCAGACACCTAATGATACACTTAACATGATGGATCCCCCCAGAGCCCAAGGAGGAAATCACAAGTGATCTTGGGCCTGGGGAAAAAGAATGACAGCTAAGGAGCCAGATGAGATCACTGCAAATGACACTCAGTAGCTACAGTCCTGAGACCAAAGCAATGTGGTAAACACCAGGGCCACAGAGAGAAACAAAACCAGCATGGGCGATGCAGCCGGCCAAGCTCCACCGGCCCCTGCTGACCCATCACATTTCATTGGGAATCTGGTGTGGAATGATCTCCGTCAATAATGGGGCCACTAGCACATGGCTAACTGGACCTGTAGCTGAGTGATGGTAGGAGACCCCCTGGGAGGAAAAGCTCTATCAATGGTGAGCAACGGCTTCTCTTAAAACTGTAGTCACAGCCTCAGTGTTGTTCTCGGAACCTGTAGATTTAGGCCACAACAGCTCCACTTGATTCCCATGAAGTTCAGATGAAAGGGACACTGTACTTGATGTCCTGTGAAATATATTACCTGTCTACTAATTGCCATTTCCAGTTCAGGGTAACCGGCCTTGTCCAGAAGAATATTTGGGAAGAGATCTTCAATCAGACTCAAAAATAAGGGTTCATCTTCATCAATCTCAGAAAGAAAATAAAGGGAGATCAGACCAAATCTTTTGGCATAAACATGGCAATATCAGATAAACTGAAGATGTCCAATACAGCCCAGATTACTTTGTCACAAACATAATAAATAAGATATCACCTCCACTGAAGTTGAGAACTATTTTCATCATGTTTACTAAATTAAAAATCAGTTTTTTAAAAAAGGGGTGTGGGGGGAGAAGAGAAAAAAAAAGGAAGGAAATAGAAGGAAAGAAAATATTGCCTACATGACAACCTTTCCATAAAACCACCAGATTGGGGAATTTATTAAATAACCTACAATTTCTCATTTAACTTAAAAATAATTTTTTAAAAGGAGAATAGTGGCAAATTCATGAATTGGAATTTGGTTCATACTCTTATTTTGAAATAAAAATCTATCATTCTGTCATCCCGTACATGGATCCACTGATACTGGACAACTGATTGTTCAGTCTCTACTGTGAAATCAGAGAATGTGAAATTATTATGCACTTGTAAAATTCACATACAATTTCCTTCCAAGGTCTACTTTCACGAAGGTAAAAGGGATTTTAGCTCTACAACACAAAAATTTCAAGGTATTTGGAAATGTAAGACGTGGATTTTTAAAAATCCATTTTAATTCTATTGGAATAGACATGTTAGACTAGAGATGAGCCACCACAAAAATTGCTCCTGAAAAAATGTAATTTGAAGTTATGCTATGCTCTATGTATTTATCTGATAATTAAGCATTTTAAATGAGCACTTTAAATAAGTATTTCTAATCGCATTTGTGCTTAGTTAAACTGAAATTTAAGTGGGTGGAACATTTCCATCTGTGAATCTTACCAGTTTGGAAAGATTCATATCTCGTAGTACACGCATGACAACTGTGGACTCCGTATCTGTGGGGTTGGCTCTTTTGGCTGCTCCCAGAGTTCGCAGAACAGACAGAATATTACGCAGACCAAAGTCATAATGTACCTGAAGAATATGAGGTACACTGGGCTTATTTTCAATATTAACTTACCCATAGAAACTGTACAAATTTGACAAAGACGTAATGAATAAATGCTGATTTTCCTTTAGAAAATTTGTACAGTTAGTGGGGCAATAAATTTTTTTATCAATAGATTCTTTTTTTTAGCAAATGGAGAATACCCAAAAGAATCCTCTCCTGTACCATCATTAATTTAAGCCCTTAGATCAGAACTAATAGATCTTGACAGACAGAAAGGAATAAATTTCCTCCTGGAGATACATGTCCCCTTGAGCCCTTCTTAACCAATCATCCATAAGAAAATTTCCTCATATCTTGAAAGCTAAAATTCTGAACCAGAATTAAACTGAGACCTCACTCATGAACATCATATAAGTTTAAAAGACAGGGGTATTGAGGAGAAAGAATAGTAGCTACATTCCAGGATTACCTAGAGGGGGAAACAATAAGGACAAATCAGAAAGTCAAGCCCCCAGCTTTGTTGTCCCCTTGATAGGTATTTATAAAAGCTCAATCATGCCAAATTTCAACACATATAAAGTGAATAATTAAAAACCAATCATCCAACCACTATAGGAAAGAGTATCCCTGGCAGTTGGTCAAACAATTTAAAATACAACTACCATATCATACAGCAATCCCACTTCAGGGAATATATTCAAAAGAATTGAAAGCAGAGTCTCAAAAAGATATTTAAACACTCATGTTCATAGGAACACTATTCACAATAGCCAGGAGGTGGAAGCAACCCAAATGCCCATCGACTGATGAACGGATAAACAAAACATGGCATACATTTAAAATTAAGAATGTTTTTCAACCAGGAAAAGGAAGCAAGTATAATACTACCACATGCTACACCATGGATGAAACTTGAGAATATTATACTAAATTAAGTAAGCCAGTCACAAAAAGACAAATACTGTATGGTTCCACTTATATGAGCTATCTAAAGTAGCCAAATACATGGAAACACAAAGTAGAATTGTGGTTACCAGGGAATGGGGGGGAAGGGAAGAGTGGAGTTGTTTAATGGGTATAGAGTTTCAGTTTTGCAAGACAAAAAAGTTATGGACATCTGTTTCACAACAATGTGCACTTACTTAACACTACTGAACTATATGCTTAAAAATGGTTAAGTGATAAATTTAATATTTTTTCATCATAATTCTAAAAACCTATAGAAAAAAAAACATTATCTGCTAATTGGGAGCAGTATGCATCACTTAATACCAATCGTTTGGAGGATAGAGCACATAAAAATATTCAGACCGAGTTCCTGCCTTCAAGGAGTTTAAATTCTAATTGTGGCAATAAAATAAAAATATGAGCAAGCTTGCATAAAAGTACAATAACAATGACTTGAAAGTACTGGTGAGTGGAATTAATTAAGGAAAACTTATCAGCATTAGACTCTGTTAAATCTGTGGGCATGAAGTGAGATTCACAGAATGCTCACCAAGGGATCAGCATGGGGCCAATTGTTTTGTACACATGGACTCATTTCATTTCCCTTGTGACCTTGTAACCTTGTGAACAAGGGCAATAGGAGTGAAGGAGAAATGAAATTAGAGAGGAAGAGGGCAGGAGTCAGTGATGTGGGAGTTTCTCTACCTGCAAGAAACAGCAGGGAAAAGGGAAGAATCAGTGAGTAAAGGCTGCAATAATCAGAAGAAACCAAGAATGTTTTGAGTGAGAATGGAATATAGTTGAACCTGTGGGTATAACCTAGCTTCGAAGAAGTTTGGATTGAGAGGTTCCTCAAAACCATGAGGACACATGACATACATTATGATGAATGAACAGGTGAGATAAAAAGCAAACATCAATATTCATAATTCTTTGGCTCTTAAGTCAGTTCAGATAGTGTTAACTTCATTTCTATGCCTTAAATGTTAATTTCTTCAAATGTACTTAGTAAAACTATGCATGTAAAATTGTTTTTGCCATGTTACAACTTTCTACTTTGTATATATGAGGTACCTTGTCAACAACCCCAGTCCACAATTTTTTTTAAATTTTTATTTTATATTAGAGTATAGCTGATTTACAATATTGTGTTAGTTTCAGGTGTACAGCAAAGTGATTCAGTTATACATATACATATGTGTATTCTTTTTAAGATTCTTTTCTGGTATAGGTTATTACACAATATTGAGTACAGTTCCCTGTGCTATACAGTAGGTCTTTGTTGTGTACCTATTTTATATATAGCAGTATGTATATGTTAATCCCAAACTCCTAATTTACCCCTCCCCCTGCCTTCCCCTTTGGTAACCATAGGCTTGTTTTCTATATCTGTGAGTCTATTTGTTTTGTAAATAAGTTCCTTTGTATCATTTTTTTAGATTCCACATGTAATTGATATCATATGATATTTGTCTTTCTCTGCCTGACTTCACTTAGTATGATCATCTTTAGGTCCATCCATGTTGCTACAAATGGCATTATTTCATTCTTTTTTATGGCTGAGTAATATTCCACTGTATATATGTACTGCTTCTTCTTTACCCATTCATCTTTTGATGGACATTTAGGTTGCTTCCATGTCTTGGCTATTATAAGCTGTGCTGCAATGAACATTGGGGTGCATGTATCTTTTCGAATTACAGTTTTGTCTGGATATATGCCCAGGAGAGGGATTGCTGTGTCATATGGTAGTTCTATTTTTAGTTTTCTGAGGAACCTCCATACTGTTTTCCACAGTGGCTGCACCAACTTACATTCCCCCCAACAGTGTAGAAAGATTCCCTTTTCTCCACACCCTCTCCAGCACTGAATAAAAAATTTAAATATGCCTAAGTACATAGGGACCTTCAGAATGTCACACCTGCTTAGAAAGCTGCTCCTCACACAGCTTGTAGAGCGTGAAAAACTTCCTGGCCAAAACAATGTTGTCAGTGAAGCCGCAACTAGCCAACTTCACCCTGATGATAATCTGTCGGTCAGGCACCATCATGGCCACGGAGCGGAAGTTAATCTTCAAGTTTTCAGGGAGTTCCTGCCGCCCAGCATAGCCAGGATTCTATACAGAAAATAAAACCCAAGGATGAACGATACGGTCATGGGGTAACAAGCGCAACACATCAGCATGATATTGAAAGATTCATTATGCACACACAACAAATCTGGAATGACAACCAGAAAATTCATTTACATATCTCACTCTCCTTTTAACTGGAGAGACTAAGTCATGCGTTATTAATATGAGCTCTGTTTAACACCAAAGGTTTTCAAACAGGAGTGAAAATTACAATCCCAATTTCCATTCATGGAAAATAAGTGACATATGAACAGGGACATGTGTGAAAACTGTGAAAAGAAGGCTGAAGTTCAGTAGCTCTTCTTGTGGTTCCTTACCATAGTCAGAAAAAGCCCAAATTCAGGGTTCATAGTCACATTATCTCCATCAGTAAAAATAAAAGATTTTTTACGCTCCTTTTTACATGTCAGAATAATGGAAATCTGCTGGGCTGCAACGGAGAGAACTGGCAGGTCGATACGATTAAACTCATCAAAACAACCCCAGGATCCAGACTGAGCCAGTCCTTAGAACGGAAGTTAAATAGAAAATCCAATTAGTACATAATTTTGGAAAGTCAAAGAAAAAGAGCATTATGCAACTGCCAGGTCAAGCCACAGATAAGTTTGCTCAAACATAAAGTTGAACAAATAGATCATACATAAAATGCCTCCAAAATAACGCACAATGTGACCCTTTATCTGTAAACACCCAACCCGCAGGGATAAAGGAACATTACAAAAGCAAGTGATATTGACATTTGACCCACACAACACTGGTAAGATTCAGGTTTCCCAAAAAGTTTTACAAAGTTGGAAAATGACACTAAGATGTAGCTAATTGTTGAAAAATAAATCTTAACAAGATATTCCACCTTAGCTTAAATTTCTCATGAAATAAAAAAAATATAACCCTCACCTTTAAAAATCCGTCCAAGTCCTCGGAAATCCATCTGGTCTGAACAATTGAAAACCACGACGTATTTCCCAAGACATCGTCCCATATCTTTGGTCGTTTCTGTTTTGCCTGTTCCTGCTGGTCCAGCGGGGGCTCCCCCCATGCTCATTCCCAGAGCTTGAGCCAACGTGATATAACACCTGGAGGGGGAGGGGTAGAGAGATCACTAGAACCACACCACTGGCATCTGGAAGATACTTCTGAGACATCGCAGTGACATGATACAGGCACAAAACTGAAAAAAGGAAGATCCTGACCATTATCCCTACATAAGCTTTCCAAAACTGCATCCTAAAATACACTTATCCTTATGGATATTAACATGTGTAGAGGAAAAAGGAAGGAGGGAGTGGTCTATGGTCAAATATGTTTGAAAACTCTTAAAAAGGTTCAACAGGATTTTGTATGATAATGTATATTCACAATCTTCAATTATGAAAAAGAGTACATAGCATTTCCAAAACTTATTTGGCAACTTTTTCAAAGAAGTCTACCAACTTCTAAAGAAGAGTATTCTAGGAAGCAGACTGGGGGCCATTATGTAGATTAATCCCCTTTTGAATCTAAGAGTCGATGATTTGATAAACTTGGAAACCAGTGATCACATGAGATTTAAATCACACATTGCTAAATAATCACACCTTAAATCTATTTCTGGGAGCACCTACTAAACCTGCAAATACCTTCTACTGTATCTTACAGTATGATATTAACAAATAAAAGATTCTGGTGAGAGAATACAAGAATGCCTGTGAAGGAAAACAACCGATAACTTGCTGATGAATTGCTCAATTTCCCGGCATCACCCAGTGCCGTAAAAGGAGGTAATCTATAATGTAATGCAGTTTAGGGCTTTCTTACGGCTAAACTCTAAAGCATTCATCTGGACTTGAAAATATTTTTGAAGAAAATAAAGTGATTATCCAGCAATGAAGTGTGGGAATGAGAAGTGAGCACACCCATCCGGAGGTGTCTAGGTTCTCAGTTTTATTGGGTTTGGGTTCCCCAAAAGGCAGGTAAATGACTCAGCCCCGAATGCAAAAAATGAGCCTGGATTCAAAGAAGGAAATGTGGGTATAAAACCAGAAGGATGCCTGATCTCACTTTGATCCTGCCTTTTAACCCAAGGTCTTATCTTTCCTCTTGAAGTCTTGTTATCCCTTGCACAGCAGTCTCTGTAATAACAGCTAACATGTCATAATAGCTCCACCTACACTATGGCACTTAAACCCCACTGAACCCTGCAGGGAAGCCACTTATTTTCACCATTTTACAGATGAGGAGAGAGGCTCACAGAGATGGAATAATTTTTCTCAGGGTCATGGTGGAGGGAGCAGAGATTTCAGCCAGTCTGTGTGGCCACAAGCTCTCACGCTGCCCAGGTCTAGGACACATCCACACTCTCACGGTAAGGAATAAATCTCCAGGAACTCTGGCCACCCAGTTGCTCTGTCTTGCAAATCCTCCTTATCATGGGATCATTTGGGTTTATATTTAAACTGAAGAAGTAGCAAGTTGTTAAGCTGCCAGAAAGAAATCATGCTATTTACATGAAGAAAGGGCAGCCATGCCCGGTGATCTATCCCTCACTTTCTCCAATAGGTGGGACTTCAGTCCAATTGATACCAAGCAGGACCCTGTGCGGCTCCTGGGCACAAAAGCTGTTCTGTGTCCCCTATTTCTTGATTACAGGAAACAGGCTTCATTCAGCCTCCAAGACCTTCCCTGAGTTCCAAGGAGCAGGTTCAAACAGTTGCTAATTAGGGAAGAGGGGGGATGTGAGACAAGGGAGGAACAGTCAAAAGAAACAACAGCGCAGCCTTGGGGCAGGGTCCTGGTTCCCCACCACAGGATATTCGTAACAATATCTTTGAGCTGTTTTGCAGATACTGAACCCCTGCCAGGTGGGAGAAGTTAACTGCATGCTGCCCACAAGCACGTAGACCCCAGACCAGTTGAAACCAGAAGGTTGATGATGCCGACTCCCACTTAGCTCCCCACCAACCAATCAGAAGAATGTCCACAGGCTGATCACACCCTCTCTGAACCATTACTATAAAACTCCTCACTACCACCTCCAGATCGGGACACACAGTTTTGAGGGCATTAGCCCGTTGTGGCCCCCTTAACCTGGCAAAGCAATAAAGCTATGCTTTTGTACTTCACCCCAAACTCTGTCTCTGAGAATTAATTTGGTGTTGGGGTACAGAGGCCAATATGCTGGCACCCAAACCCTCTAGGACTTGCCTTTCAGAGACAAGCATGGATCTGCCAGAACGTCTTCATGTACTTGTTGACATGATTCTCTCCAGAGCATTCTACATGTAAGTGTAGCTCACTCCCTCCCTTCTCTGCTTTCCTTTCCAGTCTCTGCTGCTTTCAAAACTCTTATCATTCATGAACGGGTTTGGAGTTTATGTGATCTAGTGGCCTTTTAGCAGCTCTACTATACTTTCCTGCCTCCCCACTAGATGGCCATAAGCTCTCTGCTGTCAGGTACTACTTTTACTCCCAGCTATTTGCCTAACCCTTGTCACCCAGTATCCTGTGAACATTTGTTGAATAAATGGCTTGTGCTGGTCCAGCCATACACTTTTATCTGCTTCCTCCTTTCCCAGTAGCTACTAGAGTTAGAGATGTAGAATGTGACCCTGGCACCAAATGAACAATGACCAACCCCATGACCCAAGGCTCATTAGCACGCAAGTATAGTATTAAGTATTCATAGTGATCTAGATGCATTTCACCACACGTAAACCAGAAGTGCTTTCAGCTCCTATTCTTAAACAGTATTGATTCTAAAATGCTGAAAAACTTGTCAAGACAACAGGGTATATGCATCAGAAAGTTAATTATCTTTGTTGAGAACTTGGATTAGTTATAGATTCTTTGATTATAGGACAGGCTTAAGGAGAAATGAAAGGAAAGTTTGGTAAAGAATGTGTTATCAATGATTAACTCAATATTGAAAAACCAAACAACCCAATCAAAAAATGGACAGAAGACCAAAATAGACATTTGTCCAAAGAAGTCATACAGATGGCCAACAGGCACATGAAAAGATGTTCAATATCGCTAATTATTAGAGAAATGCAAATCAAAACTGCAATGAGGTATCACCTCACACCAGTTAGAATGGCCACCATTAAAATGTCTACAAATTACAAATGCTGGAGAGGGTGTGGAGAAAAGGGAACCCTCCTGCACTGTTGGTGGGAATGTAAATTGGTGCAGCCACTATGGAAAACAGTATGGAGGTTCCTTAAAAAACTAAAAACAGAGTCACTGTATGGTCCAGCAATCCCACCCCTGGGCATACATCCAGAAAAGACGAAAACTCTAATTCAAAAAGATACGTGCACCGCAATGTTCACAGCTGCAATATTTACAATATCCAAGACACGGAAACAACCCAAGTGCCCATCAACAAAGGATTGGCTTAAGATGGGGTGTGTGTATATATATACACACACGCACACACAATGGAATACTACTCATTCACAAAAAAAAAAAAGAAAAGAAATAGTGCCACATGCAACAATGTAGATGAACCTAGAGAATATTAGTGAAGTAAGTCAGAGAAAGACAAATGCTACATGATATCGCATATGTGGAATCTAAAAAAAAATACAAATGAATATATATATAAAACAGAAACAGACTCACAAACAGAAAAAAAACTTACCATTACCAAGTGGGAGAGAGAGGGAGGGACAAATTAGGAGTATGGGATTAACAGATACACACTACTATACGTAAAATAGATAAGTAACAAGGAGTTACAGTATAGCACGGGGAATTATATTCAATATCTTATAATAACCTATAATGGAACATAATCTGAAAAAAAATAACTGAAGCAATTTGCTGTACACTTGAAACTAACACAATATTGTAAATCAACTATACTTCAATTTAAAAAATTCTAGGGCTTCCCTGGTGGTGCAGTGGTTAAGAATCCTCCTGTCAATGCAGGGGACACGGGCTCGAGCCCTGGTCTGGGAAGATCCCACATGCCGCGGAGCAACTAAGCCCATGCGCCACAACTACTAAGCCTGTGCTCTAGAGCCCACAAGCCACAACTCCTGAGCCTGTGTGCCACAACTACTGAAGCCCGCGTGCCTAGAGCCCATGCTCCACAAGAGAAGCCACCGCAATGAGAAGCTGGCACACCACAACGAACAGTAGCCCCCACTCGCTGCAACTAGAGAAAGCCCACATATAGCAACAAAGACCCAACGCAGCCAAAAATAAATAAATAAAAATTTTAAAATAAAAAATTCTAAACAAACAAAAAAAAGAATGAAAAACAATAGTCATAGCAACATTATCACTGATGACTAACATTTACTCAGTGGCAGGCCCAGTGCTGGGTCCCTACCTACATTAATGTAGGTCCCTATCTACATTACATCTAGTCCACACAATGATTCCAAAAGAAGGGACTCAGAAAGGTTAGCTGTCTTGGCAAAGACTACACAGCCCAGTGGTCAAGATCCAGGTATAACTCACGGCAGCTGTGAGAATGTTAGAGAAAGAACACACATCATGAGGCCTGTCTGTTTTTTTTTTTTTTTTGGGCCACACTGCGCGGCTTGTGGGATGTTAGTTCCCCAACCAGGGATCAAACCCAGGTCCTCTACAGTGAGAGTGCAGAGTCCTAACCACTGGACCACCAGGGAATTCCCCTGTTTACATTTCTTATCAAGAAGATAAGATGTCTCCACCAGTCTTCAATTTCTGCTGCCCTCGGTCTTAAGTGATAGCAGTACAGCAAGTCCCCTACATAAGAAACTTAAAGTTGCAAACTTTCAAAGATGCGAACGTGCGTTCCATCAACATCATGCATGAGTGGAATTGCAGCTTTCCCTCTGTCTCCTATTGCTGACAATCCTTCAGCTCTACCATCTCCCACCTCCTCTCCCTCCTCCAGTCAGTAACTCTATTTGCCTGTTCACTCGATGCCAGCCCCTGGATGCCAGCTGTTGTACTGTACTTTTCAAGGTACTGTAAGATTAAACATGTTTTCTTTATTTTTTGTGTTTGTTTGTTTTTTATGTATTATTTGTGTGAAAAGTATTATAAATCTATTACAGTACAGTACTATATAGACGATTGTGTTAGTTGGGTACCTAGGCTAACTTTGCTGGACTTACGAACAAATTGGACTTACGAACGTGCTCTCGGAATGGCACTCACTTGTATGTAGGGGACTTACTGTAGTAAGAAAGATTCCAGACTTCTCGACTTGTGCTCAAAAGTAGAAGGAAGGACTGGTCATGAAAAATACCATGAGCTTTTCGAAAAAGGCACTATATGTTTTTAGCATATTTATTGACTATTTTATCATCTGAAATATCTGCAACTCCATCCAAATGATGTCACGTTTCCCAGAGACTATCACTATCAACATTGTTGAATTTTCACAGGGCAGTCAGTGAAAAGCTGACAAGATGTCAAGGTCTCTGGCCTTTGTTTTATTCAAGTATTAACCTTAGTGAGGAATTCTTTTGTAAAAAGGCAGCCAATCTTGGTAATGCAATCCCAATGACCAGCAAAAAATGGTGACTCACTCCTCCCGTCATCAACTTAGAGAAGAACAAACAAGTGAACATTTAGAGTGAAACAGGGGGAAACAAACTTTAGAATCACCTCCACTTACATACTTTGTTTTTAAAGTTCTCAAGTTTTTTGATACAGAAATATATACAAGATAATTAATACAGTGAAAGAATCAAGTTGCAAAAAAGTTTGTATAATCTGATACCTATATATGACAGTTAAAAAGAATCTTCACATATAAGCATTTGAAATTTCTTAGAAAATAAACTACTAATCATTTTGAAAAATAGAAAAAGTTTCCTCTCATACTTTCAACTTTATATCTTTAGGTACGATTTAATTTTTTCGCCACAAAGATGTGACTTTGAAAATAAACATTTCTTCATTCATTTGGGAAATTTTATTTAGTACCTATTATGGCACAGAACTGTTCTAGGGGCAGTGAATAAATCACAGGAAATCTATACCTCAAAGGATATACCTGATATCCTAAAGGAAGGAAATAAACTATTCAAAAGTAGAAAACAGGAAAAATCAAGCTGGTTAGGAGGGTTCAGGAGTGTGGGGATTGCTGCTTCAAATGTGTCAAGTCCAAAGACCCATGTGCGATGACATTCAATCGGAGACCTGGAGAAGAGGAAGTGAGCTATGCCAGTATTGAAAGGAAAAGCGTTCCCAGTTAAGGCAACAGCAAGTGCAAAGGTCCTGAGGCAGCAGTGTGCTGAGACTATTCAAGGAACAGCCAAGGAGCAAGTAGCTGGAGCTCAATGAGGAAGGAGAAAGGGTAGCAGGGATCAGATCATGGCAGGTCTTATAGGCCAATGTAAGGACATTGGCTTTTACTTTGGGTGAGATGGAAAGACAGTGGAGATCAAGGCAAAGGGATGATAGGACCTGACTTATATTCCAGTGTCTGAATTGAGAGGCAATGGCAGAAGCAGGAAACCAGATAAAAGACTATTGCAGTCATCCAGCCTAGACATTATGGTGGCCTGGACTAACATGATAACAGCAAAGGGGAGAAAAGTGGTCACATCCTAAGTGAGTTCTGAAAGTGGTGGTGACCAAACTTGATGATAGATTGGATAATAAAGTGAGAGAAAGAAAGGCATTTAGGACACTCCAAGGATTTTGGCTTGAGCAACTGAAGGATGGAATGCCCATTTGCAAAGCCAGAGAAGAGGGCAGTTTTGTGGGCGGACAATCAACCATAAGTGTGAATTCCCAGTAAGTATCCAAGAAAACATGTCACACAGGCAAGTGAATGTGTGTGTCTGGAGTTCAAGGGAGAAGCCCTGTCAGGGTGCAGAGATTGGGGAGTCCACATCTAGATGGTATTTAAAGCCATGTGAGATCACCTGAGGAGTGAGTGATGGAGAAGAGCCTTGGTGCGTTCAGTGATTAGGGGTCAAGAAGATGAAGAGGAACCAGTAGGAGATGGTATGAAGGGACAACCAGAACAAGAGGAACTAGGTGAATGTTGTGTCCTGGAAGCCACATGAAGAAAGTGTATCAAAAAGGAGACAGCGATCACCTATGCAAATGCTGCTGACTAGTCAAGGAAGGTCAGAACTAGAAATGACCATTGGATTTAGCAACATGAGGATCTGGGTGACTGCCCTACTGGGGGAAGAAAGTGTGATGGGCAGAATAATGGTCCCCCAAAGATATCCACATCCCAATCCCTGGAACTTGTAAATATGTTACCTTACACAGCTAAAGGGACTTTGCAGATGCAATTAATGTGAAAGGCCTTAAGATGGGGAGATTATCCTGAATTACGCAGTGGACCCCATCTGATCTCATGAGTCCTTAAAAGGGGAAGAGGGAGGCGGAAGACTGGGTCAGAGACATGAGACGGGAAAAGGAAAAGAGACTGGAAGCATGAAGGAGCCTCAGCCCATGGTTGTGGCTGTGAAGATGAAGGAAGGGGTCACAAGCCAAGGAATACGGCAGCCTCCAGACACTGGGAACAGCCCTCAGCTGACAGTCTGCAGGGAAGTGGGGACATAGGTCCTGCAACCACAAGAAAAAGAATTCTGCCAACAAACTAGAAAACAAAAAGCAGATTCTCCCCTAGAGACTCTAGGAGGGACCACAGTCCTGCTGACACCTGATGTTAGTCCAACAAGGTGTGCGCCACATTTCTGACGTACACAACTGTGAAATAATTTGTGCTGTTTAAGCTTCTAAACGTGTGGTCATTTGTTATGAAAGCAACAGAAAACTAATACATAGAACCTGAATGGTGTGAATTCAAGGTAAAATAGATAGAAAAAACTGTGATTTTGAGGCGTTTTGATGGGAGTACAGAAATGGGAGGGAAACTAGAGGATTCATGGTAGGATTTCCTTTCTGGAAGCCATTATAGCACATCGTACGTTGATGAGAATGATCCAGTGGAAAGTGAAAATCGATGATGCTCCCAGAGAGAAAACAACTGTTTCAGTGGAAGGTGTTGGCTTTGGATGGCAGCACAAAATCCATTCCTAAAACCAGGAGAGAAAGTGGACAGCATAAGGATAGGGGCTTGGTTGGCAGACATGATGGTGGGAAATGAGTGCAGGTCCTCTCCGGTGGTAGCATCTATCTTCTCAGGAAAACAGGAAATGGGGCCTTCAGTCAAGAGAGGAAGGGAGGGGGATGCTTGAGGTCTGGAAGGAGAGAAGGTGTGAAATAGCTGTTACAAGTGTTTCAAGGAATTCTCCACATTTTGTCATCATTCACCTCTGCACTTTAAAACAAAGAGAACAACTCCAAAAAAGACATCCAAAAGCATCCAGTAGAAACCATCTTTTGTAGAAAATAAACATATGGTTACCAGGGGATATGGGGGGAGGGATAAATTGGGAGATTGGAATTGATATACACACACTACTATTGACATATATAAAATAGATAACTAATAAGAACCTAGTGTGTAGCACAGGGAAGTCTACTCAGCACTGTGTAATGGCCTATATGGAAAAGAATCTAAAAAAAGAGTGGATATATGTATATGTACAACTAATTCACTTTGCTGTACACCTGAAACTAACATCTGTAAATCAACTAAACTCCAATAAAAAATTTTTTAAAAAAAAGAAATCATCTTTAATGAGACATAAGAAGGAATATGGAGTGTATGAAGACAAAGAAAACGTGAGGAGAAAAGGACAGTAAAATCTTCTGCTACTCCTCAACCCTCAGGTAAAAGTGAGCATTTCATTCAGTATCACAACTGAGCAGAGGGGAAAATCTCACAGACAGGGCTATTACGTCAAACTTTTATACTTTGTCCGATAATATTTTCAATCTAATAGCCCAGGGGTTCATCCTGTGAAAATGACTGATATTCAGTTTTAGCTTCTCCTTAGGCCCAATGTTGATTTTAACACTCAGCCATTTTGTCCAACATAAGTATTCAAAGCATCCCTGAACAGCACATATACAATTAGCTGATGCCACAAAGCTCAAATTAAACTAAGTGAATGACAGGCTATTAGCCATGGAGGAAGGACCCCTGGAAATAACCTAGTACATCTTACAGATGAGGAAACTGAGTCCAGGGAAACTGCATGGCGGCTCTGCCTAACACAGTCGGTAAATAACAGGCAGAGGGCAGGACAGGTCAATGTCCTCTCCATCACGATTCACCAGTGTTCATACTCAATTTCTTTCCTGCTAAAAAACCACCTTATTGTCTCTGTAATGACAGTAAGTGCCACAGTCCCCTAAAGCAGCCCTCAAAGCCCATGGTGATTTGCACCTATGGATACATAGCGATTAATTCGCTTTTTTCCCATTTGATGTCCACGGAGGTCATTTAAACTTTGACTCTATAAGACTGAAGGCAAAGTCTGTTTTAGTCACAAACCTACTAAATCCCATGTGAAGACATGTGTGTAAAGCTAAACACACCGAATTTCGAAGACTTTAATATAAAAGAGCCTGTGAACCCTAAAGAGACCGTCAGCCAAAATCCCTTGAGCACCTGGAGAGAATTAGAAGGTTGGGGGTGGAGGAGGGAGAAGTTGAGGATTCACAGAACCCTTCCATCACCTGTCTGTGAGGGGAGTTATAACGAGCCTGTCAGTGCAGCCTACAAACTCATTCTGGTATACGAACGGCACATCTGTGATGTGAATCATCATCTTGTCGGAATCTTCGTTAAAATAAAATCTGCACTGTTTCAGCCACTCAAAGTCTGTAGGGCTCTTGATATGCATGTGACACTGAAATGCAGAAGGTATGTGTTAAAACTGAGATGAGAACCGCTTATTAACTATACGCATTAGCATTCAGGTAGATCATAATGTGAAGTTAATGGAACGCAAAGAGAGCCCAACTACTTGGGAGATGTCAACTACATCACCATCCAACCCATTCATTTATTGATCAGCAAAAAAAGATACTTTCAACGATATGAGAAAAGGAGAAGTCAAGAGAAACTAATTGTGGCCCTCAATTTAAATAACGTGATCTATTTTAAGAGGAAGGTATTCATTTCTTAAATTTCACCCTTAAATGTCCAATACCACAGTCCTAACCATGAAATACAACCTATGAAAAAACACATTTGGCTTACAAAGATACAGCTAAACAATCTCATTAGGAAAAAAAGTCATCTCTTATGATTATGATAAAGTACATTCTTGGGTTTTTTTTTTTTAATCCGTTAATTACCCTTCCTAGGATTTGCAGGGGGCCAAAATTTCTAACATCTAAATGGCAGGTTATTGCCCAGCAATGCTTTTTTCTGAGTATTTTTAACCAAAATTTTAAGCCACTTTAATCATTTTTCTTTGACAAATAAGAAATCTAAAACTACCTACCCTGAGCCCTTTACTTCTCATTGAGGCAAACAGTGTGCTTAACTATTAAGAGAGGAGATTAGCACATAACAGCTTGAAAGCATTGCCTTTATTTCCATTACATCAGAACCAATCTTTCATAATCTCTTTTAAATAACGGGGTGAGACACGATCCAGAAAATTATTATGAAAATAAGAGCTTCATGCCTGTTATCTAATGTTGTATTTTATAGTAGAGGACAAATATCATTTCTTTTCCCATTTCCTATTTTCTATAGCTACGAAACTCTCTTTTCCATCCCTGTTCTTTCTTTAAAGGCAAAATCCGCATGTCTCCTGAATGTCACAAACTATATTAGGAAAGACCATTTGCAATCAATGACATAAAATGTAGCATAACTTGTTAAAGCTGTGATTTATGAAGAACCTTAAAGGAACTACTAAGCAGTTCTACTAGCAATACCACTTATTATTTCTATAGCAAGAAACTGGTCATCTTCAATCTAATAATCAAAAGGAGCACAAGACAAATAAAAGCTTTTCAGGATGCTACATGACATTTCAGCGTTAAAAATGATCACATAAAGAATTTTAAAATGAAGTCTAATTGCCTCCATAACACCTTAGCCGAGATCATTGGAAAAGAGCTGAAATTTCAGCTAAAGACTGAAAAGAAAGTCTGACAAACAATCTCTCATCATGAAGATGCTTCTTTGCCTGAATTTTACCTTTTCTTTGAATTCATTCAAACTATTCCCAGTGGGTAAGCAAAGATAGTTTCTAGTATTTGCTTTTCTGTATATGCCACAGCATTTGTAAAGCATTTACCAGGTCATCAAAGATATCTCTTTGGTGCACATGAATAGTAATCAAAGTCTCATATTTAACTCGTTCCATGGAACTCAGATCCTTGGTTGTCATGTCTATCAATGTGTTCAGTAGCTCCAGGAAAGACTGATTGGTTTTCTGCATGATTTTTTTATCAGACTTGGCATTTCTAAGAGCCTCTTCTGAATCCCGGGTCCATATCATTTGAATTCCTAATAATCCAACCTTATGGAAATAAAAAAGGCTTTATGAGTGCGTATGGCATATGGATATATTGAAATAGAAATCACAATATAGTAAACAGCTGTGATTATTATGCAAATGTCAGGCCATCCTTGATTACATCAACTTGATGGGTTGTTTCAAAACCTATGGAGATCTATTCATATTGTTTACCTGACAATTAAGCATATACAGCCTCATGACATGTCTACAGATTTTTTCTTCTCATTCTAAGTCATATTTCTCCCTAGATAGATTTTAAGTTACTGGTACGGAAAGAATACGTCTTAAACCTACTTTCCCCAAACTAACACTATCTGTCTACACATAGTAGACACAAAATCTCTATTGATCACATGACTAAGAAAACATCATTTTCTGTATTTTATTGCTGAAACATATTTCTCATTTTTCTGGTAGAACACACCCAGTACATTTTATGATTTATGTACTGAAGAGATTCAGTAGGAAAAAAATATTTTAAGTTAAAGAAAACATATCAAATATCTCAGCACAAATATATGTATATTTATAAATATATATGTATAGATACAGATACATAACACCAAATAATCTGTAGTTGAAATCTTTAAGCTTATCTATATTTAACAAATCCTAATGAAAATCTTAATATTGGTCTAGAGTTAAACTATAGGCAGTTGTGTAGTTTACAATAGACAATATCTGAGATCTAAAATGACTATTCTATAAAAAGTACTTTCCAATTTCAATACACTGACCTGAGCAGGGAAGGAAGAAAGAAATTCAATCAGTTGGAAACCTGTTTCTTGAATATTTGCAGCTGCCTGGCGAATCACAAGATGTAATGAGGCCCGAGATTCCTCCAAGAGAGAATTAAGCCAAACTTCCACATTGCCCTCTGCCATCACGGGTTTATCCAATTCAATCGTCTCACCCTCTCGAGAGGAAACTGACAGAATGCGATCATAGATCTGTGTTAGAAGCCCAAAAAGAAGCTATATTTACACAAAGAATGAATTCCTCCATTGCCCTCTTGTCAATGTTATCCTTCCTGTAGAAAGTTAAGCCACATTTTATAAAATAAAAGGCAAAGTATGATACAAAATCAATTCCAAAACAATTTTTTAAAAAGCTATCCGTGAAATCGAAAAGGGAATACTAAATCAATTTCGAATAGTCTATACCGGAGAGGGGAATACTTGTTTTCTAAGAGAAATGTTCAATACAAATGTGATAATCAAAAAAAACCTCTAAAGTTTCCCAAGATGAAATAGGACTCTCTAAGACCCTGTCATCCACACCACGAGATTATCAAGTTGACATTAGCAATGACCTGGTCAAAATGATCAATGCAAACATCTCACAAGGCAATTCCAATTCTATACTAAACATTGTGCTCTTTACAGGAGTTGTTGGTTGCACATAATATATTCTAATGCAAACCCAGCTCCTAGTCTGGTCATCTCACTTCAATTTCCATGCAGTATGGCATAATGAGAATATGTGGAGTATTTGGAATTCTAAAATACGGTTCAGATGGTGCTGTGCTATTCACTGACCTTCCAATGTTGGAAGACATATCTCGGAGACTAAATTTCTTGCTTCTATTTAGTCATTAAAAATCATGCCTGTCCTACTTCCCAACTCACCTTACAGGACACTCATGCCAGTTATGCAAAATACAGTTGGCCCTCCAAATCCACGGTTTCTGAATCCACAAACTCAACCAACCTCTGATCAATATTTGAAAAAAAAAATTCCAGAAAGTTCCAAAAAGCAAAAGTTGAATTTGCCACATGCTGGCAACTATTTACATAACCTTTACATTGTATTGTATTATAAGTAATCTAGAAACCATGTGTAGGTATATCCAAATATTACAGTATTTTATGTGAGACTTAAGCCTCCACAGATTTTGGTATCCGCTGGGGTCCTGGAACCAATCCTCCCCACAGACACCAAGGAACAACTGTGATGCAAACTATAAAGTAATTGCAAATGTTTGTTGTTGTTTTGTTCTCTAGTAAGTGGAATATTGTTCCCTTGGGCCCAGATTTAGTCTGTATTAATGAAATCCTCCTTAGTTGTCCACAGAAGTGATCTACCAAGAAGCTAATGAGCCTTAAGTTTCAGGGTCCCTCACTTGCACAGACCCTTCTAGGTCCTGAATATAAGTTTGTATTTATAATTTTATAAGATTTAGGACCCACAAAACCAGGATCTGCCCCTGGCTGTAGAAACCTTATGGTAGGAACAGCAACAAGAAAAAAAAAAATCAATGCTATTTATTTTTAAGAAGTAACTGCTAGGAACAGAGGCTGAAAATGAGGAAGTTTCAATTATCTTCAATGTACAATCAAACAATGAGAAGCTTCGCTCTAGGACCATGAAGTCCTGGTGCTAAAGCAGAAGGATTTGAGGAAAACATCAAGAAGAACTTCCTCGGTAATTCAATGCCCTCTTTCAACCCATGCATCCAGTAGATCTAAAAGAAAGATCAATTTTTAAACCATTCAATCCATACGGTCTCCTCTTTCTCTCCACCCACCCGCTTTGTTGTAGCAACTCGGCCTGACTTTGCAATCACTTTCGAAGTTGGTTTCCTTGCCCCCTTCCATTCTGCCTCCTACTCTGAGCCAGAGGCTCTTTCTGAAACACACAACAGGTCACTGCTCTGCTGAAAACCTCCCACACCTTTTGTCACGTTCATGATGAAGTACATTCCATAGTGTGATGCACTTGACCTTCTGGAATATGGTCCATGCCTCCTTCTCCCTCTTTTCCCTTTGCTCATCACCCCATGTTGTGGGTTAAACTGTCTCCTCCAAAAATACATATTGAAGCCCCAACCCCTAGTACCTGTGAGTGGGACCTGATTTGGAAATGGGGTGTTTGAAGGTACAATCAAGTTAAGATGAGGGCATCTTGGATGCTGGTGGACCCGAATCCAATGACTTAGAAGAAGAAGGAAATTTAGACACAGACACACAAGGAGAATGTCAAGTGAAGACAAAGGTGGAGGTCAAATTGATGTGTCTGCAAGACAAGGAACACCAGGGATTGCTGACCACCACTGGGAACTAGGAGGCAGGCACTAAACAGACTCTCCTGCAGAGCCTCCGGTCGGAACCAACCCTGCCAACACCTTAGTCAGGATGTCTAGCCTCCGGAACTGTGAGAGAATAATTTTCTGTTGTTTTAATCCATGGAAGCCCTAGGAAAGTAATACACTCCCTCACATACCCACACTTCTGACATCCTAGACTGCCCACACCTCCGGGCCATTGCACTTGCCCTTCCACTGGCCAGACTGTGCATCCCTTCCCCACTTGCCTGGTTATGTTCCACTCACCTTCAAAAAATCAGTTCAAACACCACATTGTCCTGCAGGAAGCTTTCTCTTACACCCCTTACACCCCTTACACCCAGGTTAGGGCTCCCTGGTGGGCATTTCCATGCTCCTTGTGCATCACACAAACACAGCAAGTCAAAAATATCGATGGTTTAATTGCCAAATTTCTCTTGAATGTTGTACTGCATAAAAACAACTGCAGTATGGATTGCGATATATTCTTCCTTGGAACCCCAGGACTGGCATCATGCCTGGCACACAGCGAGGGGCTTGAACTGCTTTTAATGACCTCCAATGGACTAGCTCTACCACTGCACGAGCTGCACTCTGTAGACCCCACCAGAGCACGAGAACCCTGAGGATGGTATATTCCCATTGTTAAGCACAACATCTAGTGCGTGGTATTTGCTCAACAGATGCAAGTTGCATTCTGGGATGAATAAATAAATGATACTAAGGTTTGTATGAAACACCATAAGGGAGCTGAATATGTTATCCAACTGGAAGGGTCACTTTTTTAGGGAATTTGGGGTAAAGGGGTAGATTAGACAATATCTTCTGGCAGCTAGGCAAATGTACAGTCTTCCTCATGCTGGATAACTTCTTTTGGGTCCCATACAACTCCATGATTCTAGAAATTGGTGGGCGTGTTTAAAAAAAAAAAGGAAAGAAAAGGTTTTCAATGGAGTATGATGAAAAACATGGAGGACCATCATGCCAAAAACATCTGAAGCCTGATTAAAACAAGTCACTGTGGAATTCTGTTCAGTCAAGGCACTATTTGATGAGCAATTTGTTCCTTTGTTTTGTTGAATTTCTAAACAGTTAACTTGGCATGTGAAGCTATGAATGCTACATACGAAGCATTCCTAATCACATTTAAACTATCTGTTATTCAAATCTACACTTTGGATATTAAGAAGTCACATAGTTCTGAAGGCAAATTGGGCCCAAAAGTATCTTTTTAGTCATCGGGTGATATTTAATGGACAGGGAAGTAAATCTTTGTGAACACTATTGGAGAGCAATTCAATAAAGACAGTTGAGATTCTAAGATACGTAAATTGCTGGCCAGCAATTAGAATTAGGCAAACCTTTTCGTGGAACTTGACCGTTTTGATGTTGTCAAACACACTCAGCAAATGGGCTTGTATAGCGTGTGTGTCTGATGCCTGCCCCAGAATCTCCAGAAGAGCGGGATCTGAGATGAAGAAGAACCGAGGAAAGCAAAGCCGTTTTTTCTCCAAGTACCTAAGTGGGGAGGAAAAGATAAACTTCATAAGCACACAAAACAGGTCTTTCTAGGAATAAATTAATCTGGATGGGAAAAAGGGAAAAGACTTTGAGAGAATCTAGTTTTCCCCACACTGTTCAATGTTTCTGTTTTGTTCTGTGTTTTTGTTGTTTTTTTTTTTTTTCCATTACTAATTTTGCCAAGTGGGAGTCCATATTCTGATTGGGAGACTATTTTTTTCCAGAATTAATAGAATTTCCTCATTTTTCACAAGTATAATGTATACATCTGACTTAACCTGGAAATATTTGTACTTTCTTTGTAGAAGACAGGAAGATTTACACACAGGGAGTCCTTCGGTTTTGTGTTTGTTTTATTTTATTTGCAAGCACAGTGCTATGTCAGCTAAAGGCTGACAATTCCAATTCTTAGGATTGTATCTTAAAAGAATCCAATGAATCTATCACTGAAGCAGAAACAAAATCCAGCTGCATGGAAGGGTCTTGACACTGTTCTCTGCCTCGAGGAGTTACAAAAACCCAGTGAATGTTTGTTCTACCTGTCATCACCCTACTTTTGCTGCACTTTTGTTTCCCTATTTAACATATTTCTACTTAGTGATTTTATCGTGATTAGCCAAAGGGCAAGAAAATTATTTATTACTCTTGGAGTTCCTCCAGCCTCCATCTATGTAAGTGTGGGTGTGGGTGTGGGTGTGTCAGTATATATTGCTAGGTATTAGATTAGGCTCTCATTTTTGTATAATCTTGGCTGCTTGTGTATACTACACACTGTTCATATTGTTCTTGGTTGAGTATAATGAAATATTTTGCTTCTTCAGATGTTTATCTAAGAAGGAGATCAGAAAAACAGGTATATTAACTTTAAAAACAAGGACTGTATGAGAATATTTACAAGCTCTTGTCCCAATGGCAGAAGAAGCCATAAAGCCTATAATTTAAACATCAGAGAAAATCTAGTAACTGCTTGGAGAGACGATAAGCCTCCAAACTATCAGTTTTATCTAAGCCACAACGTTAGACATGAATTGAGTCTAAGCAAAAGAACACCCATTTGGCTAATCCTGTCTCGTGTCTCTGGTCCCTTTCATCTCCAGGATGCTTAGAGCGAACTTACCCAGTAAGGGATTTCTGGCAGATTTCCAACTGGTCCAGCAAGTGTGGTAACAGCTGCCCCATGGTCTCATCTCCAACACAACACTGAACCACACTGGGCATCTCATGTGCCCGAGTCATGATCTTCACCCAGGATTTATCTATGTTGGAAAAGCGCTTGGCCTCCTATGAGCACAAGGTAACAAAGCACACTTGGACACGTCTGTGATCCCAAGGACAGAGTGTCTCACATACCTCCCGCTGAGGTCAGACTTGTAATCGTTCTGGATACCCTGTGCATACATGAAATATCACACATGTTCTATTTCAATTTTCCTTGGGCCTTTTGCACCAGAGCACCCCCTTTCTTAAATAAGAATCTTTAGCTCAACCCTGGGACCTACATTATGTTAACTAAAAGCAGGAAGCAGGTATAAAAATAATAATACAAATTGGGAGATTGGGATTGACATATACACCCTACTATATATAATACATAACTAATAAGAACCTACTGTATAGCACAGGGAATTCTACTCAGTACCCTGTAATGGCCTATATGGGAAAAGAATCTAAAAACAGAGTGGATATATGTATATGTATAATTGATTGACTTTGCTGTACACCTGAAACTAACATAACATTGTAAATCAACTACTGTCCAATAAATATTAAAAATAATAATAAAAATACAACACAAGATAATTTGGGAGAAAAGCACCCTCCCAACTGTTTTCAATTATCTCCAAATTAAGTGAATCTTATGTTTTTCAAGTTTTCTACACTGAGCATTATTTGTGTATTTAGAAAACAAACATTTAAAAATAAGATAGAGGGCTTCCCTGGTGGTGCAGTGGTTGAGAGTCTGCCTGCCGATGCAGGGGACACGGGCTCATGCCCCGGTCTGGGAAGATCCCACATGCCGCGGAGCGGCTGGGCCCGTGGGCCATGGCCGCTGAGCCTGCGCATCCGGAGCCTGTGCTCCGCAACAGGAGAGGCCACAACAGTGAGAGGCCCGCATACCGCCAAAAAAAATGAAAATAAGATACAAAATTAATAATAGTGTGACCCTAATATTCTGAAATTTTTTAAATAGATTTTTTAGGAAAAATGGAAAATGCGCAGATTAATTTGAGAGAGTAGGAATAATTGTGATTTTCTTCCTTAAAACTTTCTATATTTTACCAATGAGCACATACTATCAACTATGAGAGCAAGAAACTCCACCTAACTCCTTCAATATTGTATGTGAAAGTTTTCATTAAGTCCAATTTGAGACTCTTCACCCATCAAGAGGAAAAACACGCCCAAATATAAAAGAAAAATAAATACCTAAAATTATAATGTATGGATACATTTCACTGGTAGCCAAAAAATAAATCAGCCAATGGGTCTGCCCTCTATAATTAAACTGAAAACTAACCAAAGAGAAAGCTAAGGAAACCTAAGTGAAAAGAACATTCAACATAATCATGCTTCTAAAACTCAAATGTATTGTTAACACGTTATAATTTAGCAAACAATTTAACGTAGTTGGGTAAGAATCCTTGAGTTTTTCCTTGCAGATTTCCACCCCATTTTACAGTACTGATATAATTGGGTATATTGTAGAGTGTGGGTTATTTTAAACTGTCAGTAGTAGAGAACAAATTATCCTACCACTGTCAAGATAACCACTCTGTAATTCTACACTGTTCCAAGTTCCACCTTCAAATTATCTGAAGAAGTATATCAATTATGCAGGCATTCATTCTTTGTTTTTTAACCCTCCATTTCCTATAAAACCTCACCATTTTGAAGCATTCTTCCTCTCATTTTCACACCCCTCTTTTCCACAATTACCCTCTCTCTCTTTGAAGAACAGCTTGACAGCAACAACCAAAAGATTGGAGAAGGGGTGGCTCAATAGAGGTTGAAATTTATTGCATTTTTAAGGGCATTCTGAGTTATTAGATAGTTCTCTAAGTTTAAAAGCCGAATGAAATCATAAAGAAATTTCTAAGACCTTGGGAAGCTGCTTGGCAATGTCTCCTCCTACAAAGATGGCTTCTAAGTAAATCCACAAGTTTTGCACCATCATCCAATTCTCAATGATGTCTGCTGAGTTGGAAAGGTATTGCACCCACTTTTGAATCTGGCCTTTGAATGGCATATTGTACCTAAAATGAGAAATACATTCAGAATTTGTTTTTTTAGTGTTTTGTTTTTATTGTTGTGTTTTCAAACTAAAGAGGTTTTTTAAAAATCCTGATTTTCACCTGTTTCTTTACAACTTTGATTACGTTGCTGGCCTTTAAAATGACGCTACCAAGTGATTCATTCATCACCATATACTGGGCATTGTTAAACTGACTTTTTCCCTTTTGACCCAGGGCATAGAGAAGTGGGAGATGTATCATCTAAGAAGCAGATCAAGCATTAGACTTGACTCCGCCCAGCTGCTGGAACAGTATCATTCTGGTCATTGTTGCTGTCGCCAAGGGAATAACATTCTCTCCACTGAGCTTCTGTGCCTATTCCGTGGAGTCTCTTGTTTTTCATGTAATGTGGAGCCATTACAGAGCCGTTGGCAGGGACAGAACAACAAATTCCATTTTCAAATATGATACTATCTGGACGCTCTCTTTAGCCTGCCCTCTTCTGAGCCTCCTTCCAACTTCCCATCCACTCCTGTCCACCCCACTCATGTCTGTGTGTACATGTATGCATGAGGCTTTCTGCGTGTACACACGTAAAGCCTGAGAGCCACTTTTCTTCCTCTCTCATAGTTAATCTATCTTCCCTTTTTCCTCGTGAGACAGAAACAGACAGTGGTCCCCCAATATCTTTTTCTCCTTCTTCTTTAGATACAGAACCCCATTTCTACCTAGACTCACAGCTGCCCAGTTAAAATACTGAATCTCGCAGCCTCCTTTGCAGCAATGTGCAGTCCCGGGATTAAGCTCCACATCAATATTTCTCAACCCTAGCTGCACATTCTAATCATCCGATAAATATTAAAAACTACCAATACCTTAAAACAAACAACAACAACAAAAAACCCTACCAATACCTGCCTGGATCCCACCCCTAGGAACTTTGATTCGATCAGTCTGGGATGTGGCCCAGGCTTTGGGATTTTTTAAAGTTCCTTAGGTGTGTCTAGTGTGTAGCCAAGTCTGAAAAACACTCTTCCGGATGGGAAGAGAGCCGCAGCATTGGATGTAACGGGTAGAAGGAGGATAAGGGCTCCCAAGAGCCATCAACCTTGGGACTTTTTTTACTTGAGAAAGACATACACTTCAGCCTTGTTCAAGCAATGTTGTATCTGGTGCTTCTGTTATTTGTAGACAACCCTACTCCTAAACAATTGTCCTGCCTTTCGTTGTTTTTCTTCTTCTCCTTCTTCACCCTTTCTTGATCTCTCCAGTCCAATATAATACGGGCTTGAAGTCATCTCAAATATTAGTCATATTAGTGAATAAAATTTTAATTTCCATAGTCTTAAGTGTTAAGCAGATTGCTTTAATATTCTACACATCTTTCTGGGGTTTTTTGCTTGTTTATGCTTTTCACAAGAATATAGGTCCATAGCAACAGAAATCTTTGTTTTATTCACCCTTCTAACCACAGCACCTAGAAGACCACATGGCACATGGTAGGTATTCTGTAAATTTCTGTTGAATATGCATTCCTCATACAACTCTGTCTGTGGGTTCAATGCCATTTGTAAGAAAAGTTTACCCATTCCTAACACAGATGATGTTTAGTTAATGTAGATGTGTACTTCTTCTACCTCCATAGGGTATGTTATCTTCCATCTGTCCTTAATTCTGGTTGGGTGTGACCAGTAACCAAATTCATTAAAACTCACCAAATTCTAAGTAGTTCAGATTCAATATTACCAATAGTCTGAATCTCTAAGACCTAATTTTATATTCTATATTACTCATTTCAAACACTTACACAATTACCATATATTTGAGAAAATCTTGGTGAACAAAAAAATTATTTCAAAAGGCACCAGAGGAAGCATTGAACCAAAGAAATCTAAGTTTATGCATCTCTGGCTCGCACGTCCAAAGCATGACAGCTCTGCTGCTACCATCAAACAGAAATGTTAGGATGGTATCGGTCTGTGCTGCTTTACCTCTCTTTATGAATTAACTTCATTCTCTATCTTAATCTGTCATCTCATTAAAGTGTGTACACAACTAAGAATTTCTAGTCCATAGGTGTTGACAAAAAGGTTTCCGAAGTAATTATTCTAAAATTCAGAATAATTTTCCTTCTGGAATCTAGAGCCTGTCGAGCTGTCAGCTGTGCAGTGAGGGTTGTCAGCAGCAACGCTGAAATGTTCTGCAAGATCCAAGTGGCTAATCACATGGTGCATGATTTTGGCCAACTGATGGTCTCAGACACATCCCCCAAATAGAGGATAATGAAATCAAAACAGTTTTATCCATGCCGTGCCAAAGGCTAAAATTAAAACAAGTACTTTTAATGTTGACTAGATTGTACGAGGGGTATTGTTGCATTTGTTTAATTAATTTCCCTTGAAGTGTTTGTTTTTATGGTTCTCAAACCTCAGGGGAAAGAAGGACGGTTTTCCTACCTGTTGCCCAGTAGGGAGCCCAGTAACATCAAGCTGTCCTCCATGTTGGAGATGATTTCCGATGTACTGTCTCCTCTCAAGAGGAGCTCTCCACGGGTTTTAAAGTTGCCAAATGTGAATGTTTTGTTGTCCCATTCATTAATCACCTGCTTCAGCTTTTGTTCAACGTCCCTCTCTTTCACCGCACTGATACAGATGTCCTATTAAAAGTGCAAGCTCTCATTTTATCACATGAAAGTCACACAACCTTCTCAAATAGTCTTGGTTCAACAGAGGTCCTGTCTATACCCTTTCCTTTATATGTATCTATAAATACTTACATTTCCAGATCTAAACTGCAATATAATAAATGGTGTGTGTGTGTAGATATAGATTTATCCTAATCTGTAAAATTTATCACCAAACTATTCCAGAAAGAAGACAGAAAAGATATACAGCAGTGGAAGATTTTCAGCCACGATAAAAAAGAAAATCCTGCCATTTATGACAGCATGGAGGGACCCTGAGGATATTGGGTTAAGTGAGATAAGTCAGACAAAGACAAATATTATATGATAGCCCTTATATGTGGAATCTTAAAAAAAAACCAACAACAACAACAAAAAAAAAACTTGAAAAAACAGAAAGTGGAATGGTAGTTAACAGGGGCTGGGGGTGGGGGAATGAGAGAGATGTTATATCTATTTACAGCTAATAGATAAATAAGTCCTAGAGATCCAATCCACAGTACAGTGATTATAGACAACAAAACTGTATCCTAAACATTCAATTTTCTAAAAGACTAGATCTCAATTGTTCCCACCACTAGAAGAAATGATAACTGAGGTGTTAGTTAACACTACAATGGAGATTATATTGCAATATAAATGTATCAAATCACTATGTTGAACACCTTAAACTTACACAATGTTAAATGTCAATTATATCTCAATAAAAATTAGGATAAAAAAGATATGCAATAACCTTTTAAATTTTGCCACTTTTATCAAAGACTCAAACTTTAATGTGTCTCTGATTTAACTCTAAATTCAAATCAATGCAGTACGAGAGGAGGGAGTGAACAGAAACCTTCTTCCCAGCTCTCTGATCACTCTCTCTGTCTTCTCTGCAGTCTTATCTTCTCCTGGACCATTGGTCAAACCTGTCCTTGCCCTCTTCTTGTCCCTCTCTGGATGAGCATATCCACACCCGTGCAGTCAGCAACCTTTTGTATCTCCAGGAAAGACCCACACCCACTGCTTACTGGGCTTCTCTGTTTGGATACATCAAGGGAACCCAAAACACAATCTGTGAAATATCAAACTCATGCCCAAAATCAAGCTCATAGTCTTTGCACTTTGTCATTCCACCTGATCACATTCCAACATTCCCCATCTCAGTCACAAGCACCATCATCCACTTAGATCTCTCAGCAAGAACTCTAGGGTTCATCCTCAGCCCCTCCCATTTCCCTACCATGTTCACTCCATCAAATTCTATCCTCCTAACGATCTCTTCAATCTTGTCTCCCCTCTTCAGCTTCACTACCTGCCTCCTCATCTGACACATCATTATCTGTTGCCAGGGATATTCAAGTAACCTCCCAATTGGTTTCCCAGCATTCCCCCTTTCCGTTTTCCAGTTCTTTCTCCTCACAGCTACCGGAGTGATCTTTACAAAATGCAAATTTAACCACGTCATCCCCCAATCAAAATACATCTCCCAGTTGGCTACCGACTGCTTCAAAGACTGAAATCGGTAACACATTCTAGACCCACTCCATCTCTCCAACCTTAGCTGTCTCCTCACTCACCCACCTCCACATCTCGGCCGTCTGGTCCCCTAAACACACCTCAGACCCTTCACATATGCTGTTCCACCTGCCTGACACTGTCTTCTCTGCACTTTCCAAGCTCCTTACCCCCTCACCACACAAGCACACCCCGTTCACCCAGCACCCAGTCTTCCTGACCTTCATTGCCCTCGCCCCACCCCCAGAGAGGTCAACCCCATTATTAGAGGCCCTCATAGAGCAGCATACTTCCATTTCAATGGTATTTACTGCAGTTTGTAACTACACCTTCATTTGTACAATTATTTAATTATACAAATTATTTAATGATCTGTAAACACAGGAACGTATGTCCCCAGCACTTAACACAGAATCTGTTACATAAACGTTTGTTGAAGAAATCATAGCTGAGTACCAGGAAAAGAGTTTTGATTGTTCTAGCATGATGTACTGCACCAACAGACCATGATGTAGGAAGACCCTCAAATCCCCTGGGACCTTCCAATCTCCCACCACATCATACACTCAATCATTGTACCTCTATTTCCTCTTTGTATTTCAGAAGAGGTGCCTCCATGATATGTCTTAACTTAAAAGTTTCATTCCCCACATCTAGACTGTGCCCAGTGAGAGCAGTTATCCTTTCCCAGTGCCTTTCCATCATGGCCTTACTGGCCATGCGCTCCAGCAGGGGACAACACTCGCTGAAATCATCAATGGTCTTCTTCAGATCCAAAAAAGCCTGCCAGTCCTTCAAGGCTCGGGGCAGCTTCCGACACCTGCGAAGAAAAGCCAACGTGAAAGTTCATTCGAATATAAGCCTGGAATGTCTCTAATCCAAGACTGTCTGCTAGCATTTCCATCAAAAAACAGTCACCTCAAATACCCATCACATTGTTAAATCTCATGACTCAGCGGATAGCTGTTAATATAACCCACTTTTACATTGCAGAAATTTGCTCCTCCCAACCAGGAATGACTTTTTTCAATTTCCTCATAAAAATTAGGTAAAAGGCATTATTTTAAAGAATAGAGGTGCTTCCCAATTCAATTCAATTCTCCAAACATGTTTTGAGACCCTACCAAGTACAAAGCACAGCAGAGTGTTTCAGGCTGTCAACTGAAAAGTACAACAAATGAGCCTCCATTTTTGGGGGGGTTCAACACTTCAAGGATGTAGAAATATCACAGAGCTCTTGCTTTTATTCCAAATAAATCATCTAACATAAACTTCAAATGTTGGTAAGTGTAATATAAATAGAGATCAGCTCTCTCTAAGATGCAGGAAAGCCCTTGGCAAGATTCATCCAGGTTTAAAGGATGTGCTTGTCTCACCAGGCACACATAGGGGTAATTAATAAATCGCATTTGACAAGGGTGATGTCAGTGGACAACAGCCATGAAGCATGATGTGCTTTCGAAACATCTGGGTGAAAAAAGAACCCTAACAGCCTATCAAAGAAGAAAGTATTTGAGGTTCAATAGCTCTGGGCATGATAAACATTAATTTCTCACCTGTTCTGGAACTCTGAAAGTTCGCTGTTGATTTTTTCAATATTTACTTCTGACCACAGAATATCGTGATAGCTATTTACAGTTTCTATGACACTGTTGTACAGAGCATATATTTTCTGTAGAAGATTTAGTTGCTTCTTGATTTCGAGAAGCTGAGGATACTGTGTGACTGGCAGACCAAAAAGCTCCTCTCCTCCAGTATAGGTGATATATTTCCGATAGATATTATCAAATTGATTCTAATAAAAATACAAGTGAAAACTCATCAAAAATGATTTACATGTGAATAAACATGCAAATGAAAAAAAAAAGATTGGCCAATAAGCAAACATGTATGATCTCTGAGCACATGTAAATGAGAACTAAATGAGTACAATTAATTACATAGAAACCAACGTTAACCATACCAAATCAGTTTTTAAAAGGTAAGTACATACTATATTCCACAATGGGCTTCTCTATATTAAGCAGAAAAAAAGTATGTGTTTAAAAGACATTGAGGTTTTGGTTATATAGAAAGTCAAAGAAACTAAAAAGATCACCTGAAATATGATAAGTCTATCACTGGCTTCCTGGGGTTTCAAGCCGCTAGCCATTGGACCATTCTGACACAAAAAGTTAAAATAAACATAAAGTAAAATGAAGCAAATGCATACAAATTTCATGAGCACTATGTATTTGAATATCAAATTTTGTTTACATGCATGTCACATACAGGATAGGAAACTTACTTTTTATTTGTAAAAAAGGACTCAGGAAAGTAACTCATTTGGAAATATTTTCAAGGCCAAAAAAAAGCCAAGTTGAGGTCACAGCTTTCATATGTCAAGAAATTTTGAAAATTAAAACTATGTGCTATTAATTTATCAGGTGACATGAAGGGTAAATAACTATTCTGTAAGAAGCACAAACAGTGTCTGGTTTGAACTAGAACACTAATGCCACATGACACACAGAGTTCACCACTCTAATATCTATTTGTAAAGTGACCTGTAATGTTAACATTCCAATCAGGTTTTCCTATATTAGACCACCTTAAATAACTGGATTTCTGTGCTTCTTCATCCATGAAGTTGGTTCATGAATCCAATTTCCGAATTTCATTTACTTTGTGGTTTGGCATGTTACCAGTTAGTAAGTACAAGTTTTACCCTATACTCTACATATTTCCCTTCTGTAGCACATTGTAATTGGCTGGAAATGGGTCTCTTTAAGCAACATATTCCCAGCAGAAGATTTTGCATGAAAACTTACGTATGTATGATTAAAATATGGACTCAATTTGTCTTGTCCACTTTTGCGTCTTCAGCACCAAGGGCAGTTCTACAGTATTTGCAGAACTAATGAATACTGTGTGAAGGATGATCATGACAACTATAAGTGAATAATATTTATCTACACAAATCTAGAAAAGCTACCAAAATAACTTCAGTATGAAACCAATGGTATAATATAAAGAGCACTTTTAAATTTCCATTTACTGTTGAAATTATTCTGGATGAATTCTAAGGGGAAAGGATTGTGAAAGGGAAATATCTTTGCTCTTGTGAAAATAAAATTTCCATTCCTAGGGAATTTCATTAAATCTGACGTATTGTGTGGGCCAAAAGGTTCTTTCGGTTTTTCGTAAGATGGCTCTCGTTGTCTTTAACTGCATTCGAAACAGTTTTGTTAGATTGTATTGTGACAGCTGTCATATCATTTAAAAACAGACATCAAAATTGGTGAATTTTTGTGTAGCCATTTTAATATTGAAGATGGAGGGGAAAAAGTAACATTTTCAGCATATTATGCTTTATTATTTCAAGAAAGGTAAAAACGCAACTGAAATGCACAAAAAGATTTATGCAGTATATGGAGAAGGTGCTGTGACTGATCAAGCATGTCAGAAGTGGTTTGCGAAGTTTCGTGCTGGAGATTTCTCCCTGGATGATGCTCCACGGTCTGGTAGACCAGTTGAAGTTGATAGTGATCAAATCAAAACAATAATTGAGAAAAATCAACATTATACCATGCGGGAGATAGCCGACACACTAAAAATATCCAAATCAAGCGCTGAAAATCATTCGCACCAGCTTGGTTATGTTCATCGCTTTGACATTTGGGTTCCACGTAAATTAAGTGAAAAAAACCTTCTTGACCATATTTCCACGTGTGATTCTCTACTGAAACGTAATGAAAACATTCTGTTTTTAAAACAAATTGTGACAGGCGATGAAAAGTGGATACTGTACAACAATGCGGAATGGAAGAGATCGTGGGACAAGCAAAATGAACCATCGCCAACCCTACCTAAGGCCAGTCTTCATCCAAAGAAGGTGATGTTGTGTATATGGTGGGATTGGAAGGGAGTCCTCTATTATAAGCTCCTTCCAGAAAACCAAACGATTAATTCCAACAAGTACTCCCAATTAGACCAACTGAAAGCGGCACTCAACGAAAAGTGTCCAGAATTAGTCAACAGAAAACGCATAATCTTCCATCAGGATAAATCAAGATCACATGTTTTTTGATGACCAGGCAAAACCTGTTACAGCTTGGCTGGGAAGTTCTGATTCATCCACCTTATTCACCAGACATTGAACCTTCGGATTTCCATTTATTTCACTCTTTACAAAATTCTCTTAATGGAAAAAAATTTCAATTCCCTGGAAGACTGTAAAAGGCACCTGGAACATTTCTTTGTTCAAAAAGATAAAAAGTTTTGGGAAGATGGAAATATGAAGTTGCCTGAAAAATGGCAGAAGGTAGTGGAACAAAAGGATGAATACGTTGTTCAATAAAGTTCTTGGTGAAAATGAAAAATGTGTCTTTATTTTTACCTAAAAAACCGAAGGCACTTTTTGGCCCACCCAATATTATCTTTAAACAACTACATTTTGCATGCTGTAGTCATTCTTCTCCCAAAATACACAGAGAAAGCTAGAGTTGTACCAAATCGTAGTCCAGGTAGAACTGGTGACAGTCTTGGAGGAAGACCTCCACGGTACTAATAAGCTCTTTCCTGAAACTGGGCTGCAGTGAGACTAATTCATTCTGCACTTCACTGGCACATGCCAGAAGCTTCTCCCAAGTGTAACGCAGAGTATCCACTTTGTCCATCTCTTCCTTTGCTATCAGAAGCCCATATTTGTTAAGCAGGGCATAGGATTCCTACACAAAAGAAGAAAAATTTAATTTCTGCCAGTCAGGTGCATAAATGTATGCACAGTCATTTTTTAAAGCATTAGAATGGAAAAGATCCACATGACAGGGAAACTGCCCAGAGAGTTCTAGTTACTCTACTTGCAAACTTGGAAAAGCTTAAGTGAGCAACTGAGCCACTTAACTTCAGTTTCCTCATCTGTAAAACAGGAAGATTCCCTGGCTGCTTCATAGGATTTTCGTGAATATCAAAAAATATATCAATTTAAATGCATTTTGAAAACTATAAATCATTATACAAATAAAAGGTATTTTTACTTAGGCCCCTAAATTGTATTTGAAGACTACAAAATTAAATCAAGTAAATGAAAAACATAAAACAATTTAACTGCTAATTTTAGAATAACAAAATAAATCAGAGTTTTAACTCTATCCTATTTCACTTTGTTGGTAAAAGGTTCCAACAGTAAGACATAAGAGGGCATTCTTGAATCAGAGCCTAAGCCAAGTTATTGCCCTCAGGACACAAAATCCTGGACTATTCTCTTGTCTAGAAGATTAAAATAAGGCAAAGTTTGGTTTTCATGAGAAAGGATTTTTCCTAAATATCCCTGGCCTCTTCTCCCACCATTACTCTTCCCCAAAGACATAGAATGAACACCTGATTGTTGATTTGGGGAAAAGATTGTTGATTTGGGCAAGCATAGCCCAGTGCCTCTCTTCCTCTTCCCTCTTTCTCCTTGAAGGCATGCCTCCAGTCTACACCCCAGTACCAATCAAAGCAACACAGAGACCTGCAGCTTTCCAATGCTCCCTTTGATGGATAAGTACAATTCTGGAACTTAGTGCTCACAAGGCCGTAGTGTGTGTGAATAGGGTGGGGAGATAGGGAAAGTAAGATACAATGGGAATATGGGAGCTGAACACTAAATCAGGTCTTTCAAATAAGTTCTATCAGTACTGAAGATTGCATGTTGAGCTTGAATACTTGACAACAGTTTGTCTTAACTCTCACATCAGAGGGAAAGGCTTGGCAATTGCTGGACCTCCTCTTCAAACCCCTTCTCCAAACTCCCCTGGTCCAAGTAGGGGCTCTTTGCCTTGATGTTTCAATTCCAAAGAAGAACACAATGGACCACGTGATTTCCCTGACCCAACACAGTAGAGGTGCAAACCTTCAGTCATCTCTGCCATTTTCATGGTAATTTGAAATTTTTCAAAATTCAAAGAGACGTGCAGAAAATATGAGACAAGAGTATGATCCTGACCATCAGAGTTTAAGTCCAGACACTTAAGTTATGGTGTGATGAAAAGATAATGTTTTTATAACTGGAATTGTTCTAATGCTACAGTTATACTAGTCTTGTTTAAAAGAATATAGTAACCCATTGCTGATAAAGCGTTTGCATTAAAGCATTTGTATGATAATAAAAACAAAAGTAATGTGCAACATTAATCAAACTGCATGATTTCTTTGACCCTCAGTTTCTTTGTGTGTAAGTGGAGTGTTGTAGGAAGGATTAAACGAGTTAATACAGAGTAAACCCATGAATGGACACTGTCAGTGCCCCATCCAGGTCCTGTTTATCAGCTGGTATTTGCAACCCAGATTGTTGGGTGTGTTGACTATAGGAATCAAGCTGCCTTCTTCCCTTGAAAATGGTCCTCAGCTGATAGGAGCCTCCTCATGAGGAAATAATGGTCAATGACCAACTGATTTGGGGGAATAAAGACAGTCCCCCTTGCCTCAAAATGGGGCCAACTGTGTGGTACAATTCATGTTCCAGAACACTCCCTGTGGGATCAGGCCGAAGTTAGTCTACAGCTAAGATCACACCCTGGCTTAGCTTCCTCCCACCCCCAACCTCATCCTTTTCTGTTTCGTTCACTCTACTTCTCCCATGAGCACTCATCAATAAATCACTTATACAGAAATCCTCATCTCAGGCTCTGCTCTTCAACACCTTAAATGCTGTGTAAAGTACTAGAACTGCCCATACGAGGCACCCTATAGGTTAGGTATCATTACTGAAATCGTTGTTCTTGGGTTTAGCGTCCATTTGTAATTCCAGTCCAGATCTGGTCAATAGTTCATCTAATAGAGCCCAACATATGGAGGTATTTCTATAGAACAAGTGATTATCAGTTACCTCAATAGGTCCCACTTGAAAGTCAATGGAGATTTGCTGCTCCCTAATTTCCTTCAGTGCCACCATAGCAATTCGAACATCATCTAGGTCTTTAATTGGGCGATTCAGTTTCTTACTGAATTCTTCAACAAGTGTAAAAATGTTTTCCATCTCACTTCTGTATTTTTTGTTACAGTGACGGCCAGTGACAACCATCCAGGCCTTCGTCTCAGCAGTCAAGGTGAACTTCAAGTCAGCTGTAAAACCCACATGTCCACCGTTCAGTTTGAAAAACTAGAACCAGTATAAGGAGACCCAGTGTAACGGTTTACCAACAGTAAATACTTTGCAGCTGATAGCCCTCTAACACATGAAAAATCAAACTGGAAAAAAATTAGTTTTTCCCAATCATTATATATCCATTCATGTCATAAAGCCTATTTGTAACAATTCAAAACACATTCTAAAATGGGGGGAAAAAAAAAAAACAGTACCTATCGAAACTGTCGGAGATAAGCCTCAAATCTTTGTTATTGTTATTTATTAAAGAAAGGGTACATTTTAATTCCAAATATGATAGACTCATCCCTTATCTGAATTAGCATTTATTTTCAAGGTTTAGCAGCAGAGTGTTCAAAATAGTCCAGAATAAATAATTACACAGAAGGGAATTAAAAACAAATCTATAAGTTGGTCTTAAAGCTTGAGGCCAATAAAAGGAAAGTCAATCTTTAAGATAGCTAGAACTCTCTGGAATACTAATCTAGGTAAAGAGACAGAGTAATACGTTGAATTTTTATGACTGTCTGAAAGAAAATGAACCAACCTGTGTACAGAGCAATGGTACCCGCACAGATATATTCAGGCTCAGTGTTAATTTCTTGCTCTAGTTTTTGGAAATAGAGAATCTGGGATTCAAATTCAGAAAGCAAGGGGTTTTTCATAATAAATGTCACAATGGTTTCTTCTTTCTCCTTTTGCCAAATGTGATTGTAGCGTTTGAAGCAGTCGGTGGATGCAATAACTTCCTAGAATACAAATAACGTATTTGTGTAGAGAAGGAAGAATCAGAAACGGTATCATGATATAAATGAACATTTACCAGTTGCTGGTGGTTCCCATGGATTTATTAAAATGTTTAATTAGTGAACCGTGTGACTAGTTGAAAATGCCACAGGACTGGAACTGGATACAATAGTGTAAATAGTAACCTGGGACTAGTAACAATGTAACTGGTACCATCCTAGCCAAAAAGAGACGGGAACAATTTCTCAGGAAAAAAAAAGAGAGAGAGAGAGAGAGAGAGAGAGAGAGAGAGAGTCCATAAAATCTCTTATGAACCAGGCCCTATTGATTGAAGCTGGACCTTAGGTCAAAAAACACAGCTCAAATCATGCCACAGAGAGGGTGATGCTATGGGGAAAAAAAATACCCTGAGGTCACTTTTTCCCATTGCACAAACTCCTCCAAGACTCTCATTGGTGAAATCTACTGGAAGTCTCAATGGAAACCCATTGACTTGTTCCCTAAGGTCAGAGCGTGGAGATTAGATCTAGAGGGACAAATAGAATATATCCAGCATCAAGCCCCATTGAAAGATTGCATGGAATCACACAAAATGTATAAATATATTAGATAAGGACTGACATCCATACAACATTAAATCTTCCCATGTGTTTCTAAATCTTCTCACCTCTTTTTCTTTAATTCCTTGTTAAGTTTTAGAGAACTCTTCAAAAAGACCCTACAAACTTCTCATTATGTACGCTCCTAGGTATTTTTCAATGATGTTGTTATTGTAAAAAGGATCTTTTTTCCACTTTCCTCATAACTGTATGGATGGCATATAAGTTTTTTTAAAAACTGTTTTTTTAACAAATGGTCTGCTTTGTTACAAAGTGTGCTTCTGTAAGATGAATTGGCTCTCTCACAACTGGCAAATAAGGAATGATGTTAATATAACAGGAAGGTCACATTATCAAATGCTGTTTTTCCTAACACTTCATTTTGTACCCACTAAAGCAGCAAACCAAAGAGGGGCACAATGCTTTTTGTCTCTTCTTTCTTTTGGGTTAATTTGTTCTCCACTTTGTTTTGAGAATGTTCTTTGCACAGTTAGACCTGATCTTTGTATATTTTATATTTGTCTCCATAACTCAGTATTTTCAACTGTTTCTTACACCTTGTTACAACTTCTACCAAGTTTCTTTCACCTTTTGATAGTATGTAAAGTTCTATACTGACTACAGCGTTGTTAAACAGGTTAATATTTTACTATGATTGTTATTGTTTTGGGTATTACTCTGGTTACAGAAGTTCCTAGGTTGTGTGTGTCTATCTCAACCTCTTTTTTCTCATAAGCCCTATTAGATGTGCAACTTTGCAAAACCGGCTTTTCAGGAACATGTTTATTGCATTACAGCAGAAATGCCTATAGTTACCTTTCAACTGACTACTAATTTAACTCTTCTTGGGCCATATGTATTTTTTAGATTAGCGCTTTTGGATTTACTTGATAGATAATCATATCATCTCCAAATAATTAAAATTTGTCTCCTCATTTCTAATGTTTATACCTCTTGGTAGTCAACTTTTTCTATTGGCTTACATTATAATTTCAGAGTTACATCTGCATGAGAAAAAAAAAATTTCAACTGAGACAGAGAGAAAAGTGCCATTATTTGAAAGAATAGAGCATTACCAACAGCATTCTAAATGGTCTGACTAGTTTAAGTAAATTTCACCAACCCGAACGAAGCCAAGCAGTAGCTTTACTCTAGTTCCCCACGTGCAGCTAAAGATGCCCCTTGAAACCTCAGGATTAATGAGTGTTGACACTTCACACCCACTAAAATGCAGAAAGCTAAGCCTGCCCCCGCTTGTCCCAGCTACCCCTGACACCCTGGCACGGGCTGAGATGTTGACATGCACACCCAGAATGCACTGCAACAGCATCTAGACATATTCACAAATGTATGATGCTTTGGAGAACGAATTACAGATTATCAAAGATCCCTGAATATGGGTAAAATTCCAGAATCCTGAGCTCTTCCGACACCCAAGAGTTTATAACATTAAGAACGTACCTGGGACTTCCCTGGTGGCACAGTGGTTAAGAATCCGTCTGCCAATGCAGGGGACATGGGTTTGAGCCCTGGTCTGGGAAGACCCACATTCCATGATCAACTAGGCCCTTGTGCCACAACTACTGAGCCTGAGCTCTAGAGCCCGCGAGCCACAACTACTGAAGCCTGCAAGCCACAACTACTGAGCCTGGGTGCCACAACTACTGAGCCTGTGCTCTAGAGTCCACGAGCCACAAGTACTGAGCCTGTGTGCCACAGCTACTGAAGCCCACAAGCCTAGAGCCCATGCTCCGCAACAAGAGAAGCCACGGCAATGAGAAGCCCGTGCACCACAACGAAGAGTAGCCCCCGCTCACCACAACTATAGAGAAAGTCCATGCACAGCAACAAAGACACAAGGCAGCCTGAATAAATAAATAAATAAGTAGGTAGATAGATTTATTAAAAAAACTAAAAGAACATACCCTAACTAAATAAGTTTTAGACTCTCATTTATTTTATCTGAGTCAATCTTTATTAAACTGGAACTTTTGAAAGCAGAGGTAACCTAAAGCCTAAAGGAAAAATTACTTGAACTACATATGTAGGGCTGATCTACTTAAGTTATTTTAATTGCCATGGTTATTTTGATTGTTTGGTCCAGCTCATCTTTTCAAGCCAGGCAGTGTTATAAGTCGATGGCCAAACTATGGATGTGCTGAATGTAGGTCAGGTTTGTATTCTGATCCAACCAGTTATTGTAAGAGGAAAGGGGCTGGGGTCAGAGGATTTTCTGTGGTCGAGGAAGGGTCAGCCACAGAAAATTCAGAAGGGTCTATGGCTGTGGAGAGCCACGTCTAGCACTATGACCAAGTGTGCATATAGTCTTCCAGAAACAATCTGGCCATCCTATCCATCTGGATAAAGTCCTTCAAGTTATTCTAAGTGCCAACCCTTTCTATTATCTTAAGGAAGACTGTACTAAGATCTGTACATTTCCTTCACATAGTATAAAGGCAAATGCAACAACAATGACACAGACATAAGCACCTTGTTGCCTGCAGTACATTAATTTCAACTACTCTGTCTTACCCTTAGATTTTCATAACAGTGGCTGCTTATACTGAAAGAAAGTAATGGACTTTATTATTGATCTATTTTATTGTATTTTCCATGATTACTGAGACATTTGAAAGCATACTTGAATGTTTATTATCATCACAGAATACTCTACTTACCTTTATCGTTTAGTACAGAGCTTGATAAACTAAGCACCAGACAAATATTTGTTAAATTGAATTATGTGAACGCAGTCCCTAGGGCAAAATTAAGTACAAGACCTTCAAGATATTAAGAAGGAAAATTGAAAATGCATAAATGCAAAAGCTTCCAGTTCCCTCAGGAATACATTAAAATTAAACTTAATATTTCCTCACATGGTTACAGCAAAGGCAGCTTTTCAAAACACTTTCAAACAAGTGAAACTCATTCTATCAAAACTGAGTAATAGAAAAGATATATTTACTGAGTGACAACTGTTCCCTCAACAATGAGAAACATTTTTAAAGAGTCAGCAGGTCTTAGTGCCAATGTGAATATTTTCTTTTAAGTAGAAATTGACATCAGGATTTTGAGTCTTTTTAACCACAAAGACAGATTTGCCTGAACAGAAAAGGGAAAGGTGAGAGAAGAGCAGTTTGGAAGAAAAAATTAACCTGAATTTACATCCACGTCCAGTACAAGTACGTGCTGAAAATATTTTCGAAATTCCCAGTATTATCTTATTTCCATGATATACATACATGTATATACAATATATATAAATTTTCATCTATTTTATAAGATTTGCCCAACTACAGAAACACAAGAACTGAATGTAAACTTATTCTATTTCAAATGATTCAAGTCAGTTCCAGCATCACTGACTCTTTGAAGGTGAACTGCAGCAACAGTCTGACCTGGGGTTTGAGACATCTTGAATTTTTTAACAGACTTATCTGTACTACATAAATACATAAAAAGTTTAACGGCATTAAACAGAAGACAATATAAAACACAGAAATAATAATTGTCTTTCACCTTGCAACCTAGAATGAAAAATCTTGAGTTAAACAAACATTTGCTGGGCACGTACGAGATTCCATAAGCTGTTCACTGAAGGTACAGTGTGTGAGACCCAGGCTACATGAAGGACAAGCTTAAATGTTCAACTTCAATCTTGCTGTAAAGCAAAAGACCCTGGCTGCAGATCCTCTTGGCATACCTTTTTGGTGGAGTTGATGATTGTGCTAAGCACAGAGACTAATTTTAGAATCTCTTTGTTGTCAGAAACATTCTTATAATAATTCCTGTTCTGCACAGGAATGGGTAAGTTCACAGATGCTATCTCAAAGGTATCTAAAAGCAAAAAAAAAAAAGAGAGAGAGAGAGAGAAACATTTATATCAACAGTATATAGAACATGCTTTAAAAAGATGAGTGAATTTCTGTAATGGTAAAGTAAGGACCTCTGAAAAAATCTTCTTTATAAAAGCAATTGAAAACACTGGGCAAATTTGTCAATAATAATTTTTTCAGGACTCTGGACATTAACCAAAGCTTGCAACAATTCAAGGAATTGTTTACTAGAGAAATATTTTGAAATTTGAGTAACAACAGTGAGTTTTGTCACTGTTTTGTTAATCGGTTCTACATACACTGCCCCTTGCTGGCTATGCGGCAGCCTCGAGAAACAGGAGCTTTGCAATGACCGTGGCTGTGAAAACCACAGCCAGCAGCAGGCCACATTCACCAGAGGGACCAGCCTGGGCTTAAGGCTCCTCAAGAAGCCCCACAGAATTGTCCCTACTTGACTAGTCTGGAAGCTCCCTGGGCAAGCCCCATTCAAAGAGGTTATCTTTATTTGACCTGACTCAGAACCCACTGACTGAGAAAATCCCTATCCCCAAGGTGTTTGTCAAAAAACAATGAGAACAAAACAGAAGGAGACTCATAGATACAGAGAACAAACTAGTCCTTGCCAGAGGGAGGGGAAAGGAGGATGGGCAAAATCAATAAAGGGGATTAAGAAGTCCAGTTACAAAATAAATAAGTCACAGGATGTACTGTACAATACAGGGGATATAGTCAATAATACCGTAATAACTTTATATGGTGAGAGATGGTAACTAGATTCATAGTGGTGATCATTTCATAATGTCTAAAAATACCAAGTCACTATGCTGAAGTACATAAGTCACTTACTTATGAAGTAAGTCAACTATACTTCAATTAAAAAAAAAAACATCAGTGACATTTAACTTCACAGCTGTCTGAGGCAATGATATCTGTTAGGGCAATGGAAAGGGTGGCCAAAAAAGTTAAAGATCTGGGGAATGAGATGTCCACAGAAGGCCTTACAGGGCCCTGACATATTCCTGGGGTTCTAGAAGGTCATGTGTATGTACAGAGCTGTGCACATGCCCAGGAAAGATCTAAAAATGTCCCAATCTTTCATGCTGGCTCATGAATTGAGGTCTTGCACAAATAGTAAATAAAGGCTAGAGCAGTGTTGAAAACTTTCTGAGCTTTCAGCGTGCTCCAGTGCACACACAAACTCCCTAGGCAAAGCATGGAAGTCTTACTTGTTCAAAGCATTTAAGGAAATCTCTGTGCAATCATAGTTAACTGCTAAACTAACCAAGCACAGACTATAGTGGTGCAGTCCACAGGGAAGACAAGTTTTACAGAATTGGTCCAGGAAAGTCAATATAAAACAGTAATAACAACAATAACAACAGACCCTGGGAGAAAGAATCAGATTTGCTACATTATACTCTTTAACATATCAAGTTTTAAACAAAAATTAAAATTGTGAGACATGCAAAGATACAGGAAAGTCATGCCCACCCACAGGAACAAAAACAGCCAATAGAAATATACATGAGAAAGCCCACTATTGGAATTACTAGACAAAAAGAAATTTTTATTGACATACAGTTGATTGACAAGGTTCTGTTAGATTCAGGTGTACAACATAGTGACTCAAATATTTTATAGATTGTACTCCATTTAAAGTTATTATAAAATACTGGCTATACTCCCTGTGCTGTATATTTCCTTGTAGCTTATTTATTTACTTATTTTATACATAGTAGTTTGTATCTCTTAATCCCATACCCCTATCTTTTCCCTTCCCCCCTTCCCTCTCCCCACTGGTCACCTCAAAGTTTGTTCTCTATATCTGTAAATCTGTTTCTGTTTTGCTATATTCTTTCCTCTGTTTTATTTTTTAGATTCCACATATAAGTGATAACACAGAGCATTTGTCTTTCTCTGTCTGACTTAATTCACTAACATAATACCCTCCAGGTCCATCCATCTTGTTGCAAATGGCAAAATTTCATTCTTTTTTATGGCTGAGTAATAGCTCATTGTATATATGTATCACAGCTTTTTAATCCAATTGTCTGTTGATGGGCACTTGGATTGCTTCCTAGCTACTGTAAATCACGCTGCTATAAACGCTGGGGTGTGTATATTTTTCGAATTACTGTTTTCATTTTTCCAGATATATACTCAGGAGTGGAAATGCTGAATCATATGGTAGTTCTATTTTTAGTTTTTCTGAGGAACCTCCATACTGTTCTCCACAGTGGCTGTACCAATTTACATTCCCACCAACAGTGCAAGTGGGTTCCCTTTTCTCCACATCTGTGCCAACATTTGTTATTTATGTTCTTTTTAATGATGGTCATTTTGATGGGTGTGAGGTGATATCTCATTGTGGTTTTAATTTGCATTTCTCTGATGAGTAGTGATGTTGAGCATCTTTTCATGTGCCTGCTGGCCATCTGTATGTCTTCTTTGGGAAAATGTCTATTCAGGTCTTCTGTCCATTTTTCAAACAGGTTGTTTGTTTTTTGATATTGAGTTGTATGAGCTGTTTATATAGTTTTGATATTAACCCCTTATTGGTCATATCATTTGCAAATATTTCCTCCCATTCAGTAGATTATCTTTTCATTTTGTTGATGGTTTCCTTTGCTGTGCAAAAGCTTTCTCACACCATGTACAAAAATAAACTCAAAATGGATTAAAGACCTACACGTAAGACTGGAAACCATAAAACTAGAAGAAAACATAAGCTGAACACTCTAACATAAATCATAGCAATATTTTTTTATTTGTCTCCTAATGCAAAGGAAACAAAAGCAAAAATAAACAAATGGGACCTAATTAAACTTAGAGAAAAATTTAAAATCAGCTATTAAAATATGTTCAAGGAACTATAGAAAACCCTATCTGAAGAATTAAAGTACGAGAAGTATGTCTCAAAAAATAGAGAATATCAATAATGATATAGAAATGTAGAAGAGAATCAAATACAAGTTCTAAAGTTGAAAAAAACAATAAATGAAATGAATATTCACTTGCAAGGCTCAACAGATTTTAGCTTGTAGGAGAAAGAATCAGTGACCTTGAAGTTAAGTTTCTTAAAACCTAGAAAGCTAGGTTATTGATTTGAGATATTTCTTCTTTTTAGTACCAGTGTTTAAGACTATAAATTTCCCTCTAAGCACTGTTTTAACTGCATTTCATAAGTTTTGGCATTTTGTGTTTTCCTTTGCATTTATCCAAAACTATTTCCTAATTCCCTTTGTGATTTCTTCTTTGACTCATTGGTTATTTAGGAGTATATTGTTTAATTTTCATGTATTAGTGAATTTCCCAAATCTCCTATCACTGATTTTTAATTTCATTTCACTGTGGTTGGAGGAGATACTTTGTATTATTTCAGTTTTTTTGTTTTGTTTTGTTTTGTTTTTGTTTTTGTTTTTGCAGTACGCGGGCTTCTCTCTGCTGTGGCCTCTCCCGTTGCGGAGCACAGGCACCGGACGTGCAGGCTCAGCGGCCATGGCTTACGGGCCCAGCCGCTCCGTGGCATGTGGAATCCTCCCGGACCGGGGCACGAACCTGCGTCCCCTGCACCGGCAGGCGGACCCTCAACCACTGCGCCACCAGGGAAGCCCTATTTCAGTTTTTTTAAATTTCATTTCAATAGTCTCCAGATTGACTTACAGATTCAGCACATCCCAAAAATCACAAATCTTTTTTGTAGAAATTAACAGGCTGATGATTTCAAAATTCATACAGAAATAAAAGAGATCCAGAATATTCAAAAACAATCTTGAAAAAGAAGAAAAATGTTGGAAGACTCACACTCCTGACTTCAAGATTTACTTCAAAGCTATAGTAATCAAGACAGTGGGGTTCTGGAATAAGGATAGACATAAGATCAACGGAATAAAATCCAGAGTACAGAAATAAATGCTTACATTTGCACTTGCGGTTAACTGATTTTCAACAGGGGTCTCAATAAAATTCAATTGGGAAAAAATAGTCTTTGCAACAAATGGTGCTAGGACAACTGAATACCCACAGGCAAAAGAATGAATTTGGACCCCTACTTCACTCAAAGTGCACCATAGACCTAAATATAAGAGCTAAAAATATAAAATGTTTAAAGAAAACATACGAGTAAACATTCATGACCTTAAGTTAAGCAACAGTTTCTTAAATACACAATCAAAAGCACCAAAAGAAAAAGTAGCTAAGCTGGACTGAATCAAAATTAAAACTTTTATACTTCAAAAGATACCATTAAGAAAGTGAAAAAACAGGGCTTCGCTGGTGGCGCAGTGGTTGAGAGTCCGCCTGCTGATGCAGGGGACACAGGTTCGTGCCCCAGTCCAGGAAGATCCCACATGCCACAAAGCGGCTGGGCCCATGAGCCATGGCCGCTGAGCCTGTGCGTCCGGAGCCTGTGCTCCGCAATGGGAGAGGCCACAACAGTGAGAGGCCCACGTACCACAAAAAAAAAAAAAAAAAAAAAAGAAAGTGAAAAAGCAACCCACAGAATGTAAGAAAATATTTCAAATTACATATTTACATATCTGGTAAGGGATTTGTATTCAGAATATATAAACAACTCAACAATAAAAAGACAAATAGTCCAATTATTAAAAACTTGGGCAAAGAATAGACATTTCTCCAAACAAGATATATAAACGGAAAAAAAAATAAGAAAAGCTACACATACAGACATGAAAAGATGTTCAATATCATTGGTCTTTATGGAAATGCAAATCAAAACTGCAGGGAGATACCACTTCACACACACTACTAGAATGGCTATAATCAAAAGGCAGACAACAACAACTGTTGGTGAGGATACAAGGAAAAAAAAAAAGAGAGAGAGAGAGACCTTCATACACTGCTGGTAGGAAGGTAAAATGGTCTAATTGCTTTGGACAACAGTTTGGCATTTCCTCAAAATGTTAAGCATAAGTTGCCTTATGATTCAGGGCATGACTATCATACCCAAGAGAAATGAAAATATATGTCCACGCAGAAACTTTACACAAATGTTCACAGCATTATCTATTCTTAACAGTCCAAAAGTGCAAACAACCCAAATGCTCATCAGCTGATGAATGGAGAAAACGTAGTATATCCATACAATGGACTATTTATCCAGCGATAAAAAGAAATGATACATAAAAAGAGATGAAGAAATGATATATGCTACAACATAGTTAGAACTGGAAAGTTAGTTACAAAAGACCACATGTAGCATGATTCCATTTATATGAAACGTTCGGAACAGGCAAATTCATAAGGACAGAAAGTAGATTAATGGTTGCCAGGGGCTGCGGGAGGGGAATGAGAAATGACTGCTAATAGGTACAGGCTTTCTTTTGGACGTGATGAAAATGTTCTAAAATTAGATAGTGGTGATGGCTGTACAACTCTGAATATACTAAAAACCACTGAACTGTACACTTTAAAAGGGTGAATTTTATGTTATGTAAATTATATCTCAAAGCTGTTATTTTTAAAAGGTGCGGCTTATTTCCTTTTTTAACTCTTTTATCATGACAAGAATATATGTCTAATTTTCCATTAAACATTTTTCCTCTCAATTTAAGATATAATTCATGATTGAACATATTTCGAGTTTAGAAAATTCTGAATTTTAAGCTATTCTAGGAAGTTAAGCAATGTTTCCAAATAATATCAAAATTGAAATTAACACAGTAGTATAGATTTTTAGCTTAAATAAATAATATTGTAAGTTGTGGATAAAGTTGTTTCGAGCTGTCTTTAGCCTCCTCAGTAACAGACTATTTTAAAGAGGAACTTGTTTTAGTTTCTTCCTTGTGGTTAGTTCTCAGGGGATATGAGCACTAATTGAAAATTACACACGCCCTGTTTGCAGGGTTGCTTTAAAAGAAGTTTGTAGGAATAAACTACATTTATCACATATCATTAGCAACTTGGATGTCATATGCTACCTAATACTACAGAATATAAATGAAAACCATAAGATCTACAGCAAAAATCACAGCATGTTAGCAAAACAGGACATATAATGGCTCAAAATAGCTCTTAAACGTCAGGAAATGTTCATTGTGATGATGACAAGTTTCTCTTTAAACTGTGAAACTAAAATCCTACTTGTCCCCTAGTATGTCTTGTGAGATACCCATTTAAAATACACTATTCATGGGGCTTCCCCGGTGGCGCAGTGGTTGAGAGTCTGCCTGCCGATGCAGGGGACGCGGGTTCGTGCCCCGGTCCGGGAGGGTCCCACATGCCGCGAAGTGGCTGGGCCCGTGAGCCGTGGCCGCTGGGCCTGTGCGTCCGGAGCCTGTGCTCCACGGTGGGAGAGGCCACGGCAGTGAGAGGCCCGTGTACCGCAAAAAAAAAAAAAAAAAAAAAAAAAAAATACACTATTCATGATGGTGATATTAAAATACATGGATCTTCATATTTTATAAACTAGAAATTGGCTCATAGATTAATATTCCGATCTAATCTGATTTGAGAATTGCATGGAGGGAAAATACCTTTTAGCTCAATATATTTTGATTTAGAATGACTAGTTAGAAAGAACTAAAAGAACATTTACCCTGAGGTTCGTTTTCTCCCATTTCAACATCAGAATCGCTGTCTTCGTTACTCTGCAAAGCAGCCATTTTTCTTTCGTGCATCTTTTTCTACAGTGGAAAAGGACATATTTCAGCCATATGACCTTGAAACATAATAAACCATGCCACCAATCATATGATTCATTTCAATCATATGAAATGATTTTCTCATCCCACACCCACCTTGGACAATAGCTCACTGTTCCACTGTCTAACCCCCTTGGTGACAGTGACGATGCACTCCACGGCTTTGTTCAGCGTCTGCTGTATGTCTTCTAGGGCTGGGGCCATGGTGATGTTGGGAATGGCCAGAGTGATGCTTGCCCGGAAAATGGGCAGAACGTTCTGCTTCATTTTAGAGGTACTGTTACTGTCTGAGTTAACACAAAACAGGGAGGATTTAATCTTTTTGATTTAAAATGTATTAACTTAGTTAATACATTTTTAATTTATTTCATTTTTAACCAGAAACATTAAAGCACCTAGAACAATACATAATAGGTATATCATTGGACAATACTGTATGTATTTGTTGAATGAATGAAAGAATGAATGAATAAAAACTAATGGAGGATCTAGTTTTGCTCAATGTAACAGAGCAGCTCGATGGAACCCAAGCCATTTTCTGCTGATTACAATCTATGGGTACACTCTCCATAAAGGAAACCCACTGCCTGGAGTCAGATTTAATTATGTAAACTCTGGCCTAAAAGGGTGCGGTTAAAGAGTAGAGAAGAAATGAAGTGTAATTTACCATTTACACCATACCCAAGGGGCTTTTAAAGTTGGATATAGGTATAGGTGTCTAAATATGTATATGTGTGTGCGTGTTAACTCTATATATACAGTTGGAAATACCTGTAATATATAAAGTTGGGGAAGACGTGACAATATTCAGCATATCAGCAGTTGATAAGTTCTAATATTATCCCCATGTCAAAGGAAAGTACTATCCTCCATTCTGAAGTAAAATAAAACATAATAAGCCATGCCACCAATCAAAAAATTATTTTAATGTTTCCACTTTTATTCATCCACTTTTAATTAAATATTAGAGATGCTCTCCCTTAAATGCCAATATGCAAAATAAATTAAAATATTTTGTTATCCTATTGTTTTTTCAATTTTAATTAATTACTGTTACTTTATTTTTTATATCTTTTTAATTTAAAATTTAATTTCAGAATGTCTCTAAATTTAATGGATTTTTATGGCCCCTCTGGGAAATGCAACACCTATTTCTGAATGGTGCCGAGGAGAGATGGCTGTACTGAGAATGAAGAAATCAGTTGGAAAGTACTAAATTGACACGAAAATAGTAAAAACAATTTCTGCTTTGGAGATCATGGCATTAATAAGATCTTTCTCTCTTTATAAGACTGGCTAATAATCTAATAATTTAACAATGAAATTATCTTTCTGGATATCTTCTTTTTAAAGTATGTATTTTTTCTTTCACTAATTAAAATAATTCATTTCACACGTTTTCACCTTATTACAAAAAAGATTAAACGTGATGCTGATTATGATGTTATTAACAAGAGCTAAGCAACATTAAGCAAATTACTTAACCTCCCTGGACTCAGTCTTAAATGAGTGGAATGATAGTGTCTACCTCATAGAATTGTTGGGATAATCCAAGTTCATAACATTTAAACTTACAAGGAGGCACTCAAGAAATGGTGGGGGTTTTTATTATTTAAATTTAACAGGAACACACACACACACAACCAGCAACCAGACTTGGCCAGCCAGGAGACAAATGGTGTGGGATCATTACCCCGGAAGCTGGTCATGTGGGAGAAATGAATGCGCTTGCGAATGGCCTCTAGCGTGTTCCTTGTAACTTTCAGCAGAGCACCCAGGTTCTGGTGATTGAAGTGAGAGAGCAACTCGCGGGCTCCTTCCTGTAACATCTCGGTCTCTTTCTTCTTTCTCGCGACTGTCGTCAAAGGCAGGAGGCCCACCCCAGCATTAAGAGAAGATGTCAAGGTGTCGGAATGTCCTTCTTCTCTTTTTGCTGTTACACAATGAGAGAAATTGAAAGAGATGGGAACGGGGAAAGAGAGAAAGAGACAGACAGACAGAAAACCATCTACTGCAGTTAAAGAGAAGAAAATTAAGATAAATTACATGCAAGTTGAATAACACTCAAAGGTCACACTTCTTACGAAATGAGGCCATCAAAGGATAGGGAGACGAACTCGGGGCACCAGGCAGTCTGAGGAGGCCTCTCCTCCTCGATGTGCGGAAACAGGAGGAGAGGCAGGAGCTGTGGCCACAAAAGAACGACAGGGCCTGGGCGCCTGGGTGCTCATTCTCTGGGTTCTCTCTTCCACCAATAACCATAAACCCTTGGGGAACAGCGACCGTTCTCAGCCTCTCAGTGTCCTCCTCTGTCTTGCAAGCCCTTTGCTCTGGTGTAGACGTACCTCAGTGGGGATTCCAATCCATAAACCATCCTCCTCTACTGATAGTGAAAAAACATACCTTTAGACCTAAATGCAAAGAGAGCTAACAAGGGCCAATGCAAAGTACATGCTTGTAGAGTTGAACAAAAAGTAATGGGAATGAATGACATGGCATCATTAAAATGTGCTCTGAATCATAATTTCAGATTTATAAATGTCCTTATAAAATTGGGAGGGTCTTTTTAGAGTGTGAAATTCATTGCCATGTAGAAAATTAAATTTTAGTTTTCAGTAATGTCCTAGAAAAACAAGACCCTTCCATTACCCCCTGTCTTACCCGAAGTTTCATTTTTTGAATCAGTACTCTTCATATTGGATGCTTTCTCTCTGTCTTCCTTAGATGAAACTTCCACATCCAGCAATATATTTATTAGCTCATTGACTGCTTCCTCCACTAATGAGCTTTTAAAGTGTAGTATCTGAGCACCATTTACACAAAGGTCCTATCAAAAATAAAAATAAAAATTAGCACCGTGTCATATTTGTTTAACTAGCTCTTGAGGGCACATAGGTTCAGCCTCCAGATGAGATCTTGGTCCCCAACGATGCTTGGCCATGCCTCTCACACTAACCCAGGCCAGGCATCCTGTAAAGGAATGTGTTAAAGACAAGAGAACCAACTGGATCATAGATGGACCAAAATTATGCTTACTTCTCCAGCAACGGAGGAAATAACTCCAAAAGTCATGAACTGCCTCTCTTCCCATGAAGTTTCCTTCATTTCATATAAATCTGCTCTAGCCAGCCTTCCTTCTCTCTTCACCTTTGCCAACAGTCCATCATCAACCCCTAATTAATTTCAGATATTCCCCTGCCTCCAACTGGATTATGCATTTCTCAAAAATGAGATTTAACAAACATAAACGAATATACTGGAGCACTTTAATCAAGACAGACAGAGAGATAGTCAGTGATTTACCACCTGGTTGGAAAACAAGCCCATAAAGCAATAGACTGTGAGTAGGTCACAGTCTCCAGCTCCTTCCCAAGTTCCACCATGATTCATCTCAAGATTCTCTAATGTGCTCATGGACCCTCCACTCTAAGCATTAGCTTCACGGTTCATTTACCTCCTCATTACCCATGACATTCACGTCCATTCCACTGCTGTAGGGCATATGGCATTTTGATAGCATTAAAACAGGAAGACTCTGATGTGTTCTGAAACTATTAAACTTCTTTACCATCAAATAAAGTATAAAATAACTCCCAGCTCAGAACTTCACTTAACTAATAATCACCATCCTTAGCCTACAGACAGTTATGAAAAAGATGCAGGTCAGAGGTTGGGTAAGGGAGGGAATAGAGTTAGCGCCGTCCAGCAACAAGTACAGTAACAAGTATAGACTCTGGCACCAAACTACCTGGATTCAAATCCTAGCTCTGTGTGATTCTGGAAAATCTTGGGCCTTGATTCCCACATCTGTAAAATGCTGATTATGGTAGAACCTACCTCAGATTGTTGTGAGAATTCCAAAAGGCAATGTATGTAAAATGATAAGAACAGTGCCTGCCACAAAGTAAGTACCCAAGAAGTGCTTGTTATTATTATTGATCAGCAAATCACACACAAACACAGGAGGACGTTTGTTTGCGAAGCTTGCTTACCTCATTCCATATAAACAATGAACTAACTCCCTGCTCTCTGAGAGATTGCTAACATTTTTTAAAGCCTTCATCTTAAATCCTCTGACTCTACACACCCTCCCCTAAGGACATGATTTCCCACATCGATCATTCCTTTGCCAACAGCCTTTACTCCATCACCTGTTTCCACAGCCCTACCCAGGAGAAGCCCAACCCAAATGAACCAGGGCATCTACCCTCTCCACTTGCACACAGAGGTCATGGTAAGGCAGGTGTTGGTCCTGGAAATTCATGGTCCCCAAACTCAGGCAGGCCCCTAATGCTACCCAAGGATCATTCTACATGACTCCAGTCATATTTCTCTGCCAGGCCCCATAACTGCTGCGTCCTCAAATTCTTGCGTCCTCAAATCCTTACACCATCCTCCCTCATCGTCCTCAGATAATAACCTTGATTTCTATAGCACAAAGCAAATGGAGGCCACAACATGGCCCTGACCCCATGCCCTTATCCAGAAGACAAATCAGCCTCCATCATTAACCCCTTTTCCTCCTTGGTCAGTGAATGCAATGCTTATTCTTCTATTTAAGAATACATAGGGATTTCCCTGGTGGTGCAGTGGTTAAGAATCCGCCTGCCAACGCAGGGGACACGGATTCAAGCCCTGGTCCGGGAAGATCCCACATGCCGTGGAGCAACTAAGCCTGTGCGACACAACTACTGAGCCTGCGCTCTAGAGCCTGCAAGCCACAACTACTGAGCCCACGCACCTAGAGCCCGTGCTCCACAAGAGAAGCTACCGTAATGAGAAGCCCGCGCACTGCAAAGAAGAGTAGCTCCCACTGGCCGCAACTAGAGAAAGCCCACGCACAGCAATGAAGACCCAATGCAGCCAAAAATTAATTAATTTTTAAAAAAAGAATAAATAATCACACAATCTGAGTTCTAAGTCACACTCTGCTGCTTCGCCAGAGACTATGCTTACCAACCATTCCCTTTTTCCTTCTCTACTTGATTTTCCCCCTCAGCATACGAACATACTCAATGAACTCCAACTCAACATCTTTCTACCATAAGAAGCTTCTGCCTCGGGGCCTTTTCACTTGCTGTTCCCTCTGCCTGGAATGTTTTTCCCCAAAGATATTCACATGGCTTGCTCCCTCACTTCCTATGTTCAGATGTAATCACATAAGTCATCCCTGACCATCAACATAAAATCACAACTCTCGGGCTTCCCTGGTGGCGCAGTGGTTGAGAGTCCGCCTGCCGATGCAGGGAACACGGGTTCGTGCCCCGGTCCGGGAAGATCCCACGTGCCGTGGAGCGGCTGGGCCCGTGAGCCATGGCCGCTGAGCCTGCGCGTCCGGAGCCTGTGCTCCACAACGGGAGAGGCCACGACAGTGAGAGGCCCGCGTACAGCAAAAAAAAAAAAAAAAAAATCACAACTCTCTGTCAGGTACTCCTTTCCTCCACTATCCTCTTAATTTTTCTCCATTGAACTTATCATCACCTGGCATGTTGTTTGTTTATTGGCTTTTTTTGTTTGCTTGTTTTTCTATATCTTCCACTTGAAAGTGGGCATCACAATGGCAAGGATTGCATCAGTTTTGTTCACTGTTTTATTCCCAAATAGTGGTTCGCATAGGAGCTCCACAAAAATTGTTGAAGGACTAAATGAATTATAAGAAGTAAACATATTCAAGAGAAAGCATTCTTTTATATTGGTAATCATTCACTTTGGTAATCAAAATGCAAATTAAAATTTGAGAAATAATGGATTAAAGAAAGTTAACTAGACACTCCCAGGAGCCCTTCTGAAGGTCTTTATTCTAAAACGTTAATGTGAAGAGAATCTGAATGGGGAAAGGAACGTACAGTCTTTACCCCAAGCAGATTGAACACAGACCCCGCCTTTTCCAGTTTTCCCAGCAATGGCTCCAGAACCGTGTGCCACAGAACACCAGTTTGGGAAACGCTGCTCTACAGAAACGTTTAAAGAAGAAATTCTACCCAGAAACTGTTTAAAACAATTATTTTATTAATTAACCCTAGCTTATTAGAAGCTCTTCAGCAAAATAGCTCTATTCTTCACAAACTATAGGAAATGAGAAATGTGTTCCATGGCAATTTCCCTCCTACTGATCTGAAAAGAGATGATTTGTTCTTCATGTCTACGTGACCCCTCAGGTACATTCCTCTTCATTTTCAAATTATTGTCTGAAGGCTCCTCGTTTGAATCACATCTATCACAGACCAGTCATGCATAGAGAAAACAAATTTAATTTATGCTCCCAAAAATGCCCTTTATAGAAAAATGAATCACAAAACAAAATTTAAATAAAAACATCAGTCTTCTAATAACCTTTGTCATTTGGAGAAACTCTTCACAGGTAAGTGGCTCCTCCCTGGGGAGTTGACAAAGAGGCGTGCTACTCATTTCTTCCAGGATGGCATCGATGCGGAACTCGATCAAATCATTGACCCTGTCAATCAGCAACTCCAGGGCCTCTTTGGAAAAAAATAAAAGAGATTAAGCATTTTGTTTAAAAAAAAAAAAAAACCAACATGACTAAGTTTCAGTAGCAAAATCAGGATTAAAGTTGCTCCACAGAGCTGTTTCATACTTGGTTTTCTCACACTGTTCTTTCTTTCTTTTTTTTTTTTAATTTTACTTATTTATTTATTTTTGTCTGTGTTGGGTCTTCGTTGCTGCGCGCGGGCTTTCTCTAGTTGCGGTGAGCAGGGGCTACTCTTTGTTGTGGTACACAGGCTTCTCATTGCGGTGGCTTCTCTTGTTGTGGAGCACGGGCCCTAGGAGCGTGAGCTTCAGTAGTTGCGGCACATGGGGTCAGTAGTTGTGGCTCGCAGGCTCTAGAGCGCAGGCTCGGTAGTTGTGGCTCATGGGCTTAGTTGCTCCACAGCATGTGGGATCTTCCTGGAGCAGGGCTTGATCCCATGTCCCCTGCATTGGCAGATGGACTCTCAACCACTGCGCCACCAGGGAAGTCCCAACACACTGTTCTTGCTTAAACCAGTTTCCCAGCTTTCTCAGCCTGCCTTACTCTGACTCAAACTTGAAGTCAGCTCAAACGCATCTCCCCCAGGAGGCTTTCTGTGAATCTGCCCATATTCGCATGGCCCCCTCCTCCTGTGCCGGCATCGACCCCTGAGCACTCCTCCATCTCAGAGGATCTTCTCCATTCTTATAATGCTATGGTTCATGCATTTTATATTATTCAACCTTCAAATTGTAATGAGCCTAAAACACGTCTCATGCATATCCAAAGACCCCTTCACAATTTATCTTTGAATCTAGTCCCCAAATCTACAAAGCAAAACAAAGAGGGTAAGAGGGTTCAACCATAAATTCCTCACTCCTCTGCCCCACCCAACCCAGTACCTATAAATATTCTTGAGTATAGTGAACCTGGTAGAGTAAATAGGTGGACCCTTCTGAGCTCTAAGTTACTTGGAAGGTACAGTGAAAACATACTAATAAGACAATCTCTTTAAAAATTAGGATATAAAAAGACTAGGTACTATTTCAGCAGCCACAAATACGAGAGAAAGAGAGAGAGAATAAAAGAAGTTATCACGAGGGGTATGTAGAAGGGAGGCTCAGGAAGGAGTGACCCAGAAATGAGGTGATGGGATCAAAGGGTAGGAAAGGGGTTACAGAGAAAAAGAAATGTTAAGAGATTAACTATATAAAACGATTGCAATTATGAATCCATGTGTGTCTGGGTGTCTAGTACAAACCCAACTCAGAGTAATACAAAACCATAAGAAAGAGCCTGATTTTCAAGCCCTTTGCAGTCAGTATGGGGAGAAAGATAGAACCATTAGAAGAAACCAAAATACAGATTCTTTAGTCCCAATGTGAAACAGAAGTCACAGGAAAAAGTGGTCCTGTGTGGTAGAATAGTCTGAGTGGGCTTCTTGGGAGTGGGACGTACTCTGGGGTATAAAACATGGGGAGAATTAGGGCATGAAGAGCAGGTGAGGACACTGTGTAGGAGAGGAGAATGGTGATTTCTAAGTCTTCCTAGAACAATCCCTCTATCACCATGTTCCAACCTGTGTTCCACTGTCCACCACAGAGGGTCTACAAGGTGTTAACGTGCTTTCCTGGTAAGCAGCCAAGGAATTCTGGGAAATGCCACCTACAGGAGCCCACTTTTGGAGACCACTAAATACTGGCATATCAAGGGCTCTGAAAAGTCCTCCAGAAGAGAAATCTGCCTGACTTTGTTTAACCTGGATTTCCCAGACTTATCTGAGCCTAGACTTCTTTGCAGCATACTGGTACACATTCTGGGAAACTGTATTTAATGGAATACACCACGTTACATATATTTTAAAGTATATTATATCCCTCATTAGGAAAAAATGTTTGCTTAAACTTTTCCCATGTATCCTGCTGTTCAGCAGTCTGCTGCGTCCAAATTACATCTTTCAAATCGGGGTCTCAGAATACACTAACCTATTAATATAAAAAGCTGAATGACTCAAGTTCCTTTAAAGTCTAATGGCCAACAGTAAGTATAATTTTAAAATGTAGTTAGCCTCGGGGGATAAAATTAAATACTGAATATATATAGTTTCCAGGAAATTAATGACTTCATATACTTGGTAAAAATTCTTAGGGAACAGCTTAAGAATATCACTCCTTGTTTCATTATTCATATCACAACATCTATAAGAAATTATACCATAGACCTTAAAAACTCAGCCTTTTGAATTGAAAAATAATAACCATTTAAACAGACTTACTGATCTTTGCAAAAGCATTTTTCAAGTACATCTTAATATTCAGGGATGTCCAGGTCAGTGCAGCCAGGCCAGGCTGCAGAGCTTCATCCACCTTTGCCAAATGAGGGACCATCAGTTGCTCTATAATGGGAGGCATTTTTGACTTCACTCTCTGATATTCAGCCAGCATCATCTGCAGGGAAATAGGGGTGAAGTAATCAAATAATATCTCACTTTGAATATCTAGTAATAGCTCATTTTTATCCAAAATGATTACTTTTATTTAAGGTCCAGTTGCAGGGCTCCAATAGCAGCCTGGCAAGTAAAGCAGCCAAAACATAATAAGAATACAACAGGCAAGAAATCTCTCCATAGACACAAATTCCTAATCTAATAAAATATGACTGAGAAGGAGAGAAAAAGAACTTAAGAGCAAGTTAAAGGACAAGAATGTTGTCTGCTTTGTTCAATGTGCCTGAAACAGTGCCTGGCACATAGAAGGTGATCAATCAATATTTCTCTGATTAATTAACTAGTTGTTATTAGAATGAGCATTTGTGATCAGAAACTCATGGTCCTCCATTGAAATTTACCTGCTGTATAATGTTAAATTGTGTCAGTATTTTGTTCACATGTTACCATATTTAAATAAGACTGATAGTACTTCCAGCCTACCTTTTATAGCAATGTTAATATTAATAATAATTAATTATAAGAAAGCAACTTTAATGCACTTCTTAAATACAATTGTTTTTAAGCTCATCTTTGTAATGTGCGTGTGAGTATTACTTTGTCATTAGATCACTGTTTCCCAAGGTGTTTACGCTGAAATGCAAGCCACAAGAGATTCTATAAGAAAAATGGTCCCTGGGTGGATAAGTTTGGAAAACACTGTACACAATATCTCCCTTCTTTGACAGTCACAATTAATAGTAATGATTCTGAGAAAATTGCAAGAAGGAAGTAAGAAGCCCAGCAGTCTTTGTAAATTGTGTTAAACTCAACATTTCCCATTGGACTACATAATCCTTTCTTCATTTAATACTTTTCCACAATTTCTGTAATATCCTTTCAATTTCCATGAAACACCTAAAGTTGATGGTTCTATTAGCAGCTACTTATACATTTCCTGAACCGTTTATCCACTGCTTACCTTTTTTTCAATGTTCATCACTTATCCTATTTGGGAAGCAATTCTTAAATCAGCCTCCAGCAGGCCTTTTACTTCCTACCTTAATCCTTTAATCTAGGAGGTATTATTCACCCATTTTATAAATGAAAAACTGAGGCTTAGAAGGGTAATTTGCCCAAAGATAATGCTTTGAATCCAGATTGACTTCAGAATCTGTATTCGTAACTATTAGTCTATGTTGGCTCATCTCTTTCTAGTTTGAACTGCCTTCCAAGGAATAGATGAAGAAAACAAACTCTCAGCTACTTCAGCATGTCTGTAGAAGCCTGAAAACTGTTAAATATTCAGCACAATAACTCAGCAACACCTGAGATAGTCTCCAAAACATGTCAATAGATCTGCTCTTACCAGGTACTTGCAGTGAGTGGGAACCTTTAATGCTTTCAACCTCAAGATACAATAAATGTCACCCAGATGATAATTCACTTGTTAGAATTGTCATTTACAGCTGTGGTGGTTTTAAAACATTCTTTGACCGTCCTCCCTTAATGGGGTGGGGTTTATGTCCCCTCTCCTTGAATGTGGGTGGGCTTATGAAGCCCAACAGAAGACAACAGAAACGATGCTATGAGACATCTGAGGCTGTCCAAAAGGCCATGTGGCTTCCTCCCTGCTTACTGTAACACCCACCGTTGGAACCCTGAATTGCATTATAAGAAATTCTACTACCCTGAGGCCTCCCTCCATCCTGGAATGCTCACATAGATTCTCCAGTCCTTAGCCCCAACTAAGCGAAACTTCCAGCCATTCCCGCCAAAGAACCAGAGAATGAGTCCTTCTTGGACCTTCCAGATCAAACATCTGCCAACTGAACTAAGTAATCTTAGTCAATGCCACATGGAACAGAAGGATCACCTAGCCAAGCCTTGCTTAAATTCTTTATTCACAGAATCATGAGGTATAATGAAATGGTTGCTTTAAGTCACTATATTTTGGGATTGTTTGTTACGTGCAACAGATAACTGAAACAGCAATTCTGTGGACAAAATTATCATTAGTAATTTTATATTCTGATAAACAGTGTTTCTTAATAAAAATAACTACTTTCTTTTTCCTTTTTTATTTATTTTTTATTGAAATATATTTAATTTACAATGTATTAGTTTCAGATGTACAGCGAAGTGATTCAGTTATACACACACACATATATATATACATATTCTTTTTCAGATTCTTTTCCATTATAGGTTATTACAAGATACTGAGTATAGTTCCCTGGGCTCTAGGGTGGGTCCCTGTTGTTTACCTATTTTATATATAGTAAAACTAACTGTTTCTTTACAAATATGTAGACTGACTTAGCTATTTTTCTAACATCCAAGAAAAATCTAAAAGGGAATTCCAACATTCTGACTAGTATCTGATGAGCTTACATTTGAGGAATGTCTGTCCATTGTCAATATTAACGTTTTAATATAACATGAAAGAGTGGGAAAACAGTAGACTACAAGTTTGGGTTCTTGTCCTACCTCTGCAACTTACTAGCTATGAGACCTTGGCTACGTCATTTAATTTCTCTAAGCCACGGTTTTGTCATCTCTAAAATAATATAATAGTACTCTATTCCAATTACCTAACCTGGCTGTAGAAAATATCAAATGGAATAATGAATATGAAAATGGTTTGAAATGTAAAGCATTATGCAAATGTGTGGCCTTATAGGGCTTATCCTATGATATTGGCCACTATTAAGTTCTAACCATGGTTTCCATGTTGTCAAATATCGTGGCAGCACCTCTGACCTCATCTTGAGCATCCTCTGGGCAGCATTTGTCACTGGTGACCATTCCCTCCATCATCAGGTTTTTCTTACCCTTGGCTTCCTTGACACTTGGTTTCCACCTGCCTCAAAGGGCAATCCTTAATTTTACTAGCATATTTGTCCTCTTCTATCAGACCTGCTAATATTGGAACAACTCAGGGTTCAACGTAGGCCCTCTATGCTTCTTTATATTCTCCTCATTGGAAATCTCATACAGGACAATGACTTTAAATAGCAACTGTATTCTAATAACTCTCAAAAATACGCCTTCAACTTTGACTTCTCCAGTCAACTCCAGACTTACATATCTATCTGCATGGATAACACCTCTACTTGGATCTCTAAAAATCATCTTATACTTAAGATGGGAGCTATTAATTCCTTTCTGCCCCCCAAAACAAGCTAGTTCCAGTCTTTGCCATCTCCACGAGTGGAACTTCCATTTGGGGCCACTGTATGTTACTGAACATGTGTGCAGAATACAACCAACGTAACGACTGAATAATTCCATTGAGTTGCTCACACCAAAAACAAAGGGATCATCCTTGAGTTCTCTCATAACCTGCCTGTTGACATCATTCTCTAATTCACTGATCTACTACTCTGCTGCATCCTAGTTCAAGCTGCCATCATCTCCATCCTGAACCGGTGCAACAGCTCTCAAACTAGCCTCACACTGACCCTTTTTGTCCCCTTAGAATCTATTCCTCACCCAGCAGAAAGAATGATTTTTATTGTAAAAGACATCATGCCTTTTTCTCCTGCTCAGATTCCTCTAATGGCTTCCTGGTGCACTCCAACGTGTAACCTTGGTTTACAAGCTCTGTGATGACCTGGCCCTCGCCAACTCTACATTCTAGCCTCAGTCACTCCACTACCGTCGTCCTGGACACTTTCTGCTTCTCAACAGTAACACACCACCAGATTTTTTTTTAATGCACACTGGGGCTAGCCAAGAAGGGAAAAAAAAAATAAAAGTACTATACCTTCATGTTACTGAAGTTCTTTTTGTATATGTCTCGTTTCCGGAAAAGGGAAGCTGCAAATGGTGAAACTTCCAGACCCATCTGTGACATGCACTCTGTTTCTCTAAATAAGGTTAATATCTGAGGATCAAAGTTTACAAACAATTCCCCTGTGCCGGGAGCCTTCACCAACAAAGAAGCCTCAAGTCCTACATGAATTTCTTCAGTCTGTGAGAAGAGATCAACATTGTTACTAGTAGAGGGTTCAATGCAGACACAGGGTATCTAGCTTGGCCATTTCTGGGAATGAAGGTCATTACGTCTTCTTCCATGGATTTGAGCTTCTCAAACTAAAGACAATGGGGTCTCTCACTCTTCTCCTAACTTCACTCTCAGGAAAGAGTTTTCAAGTTCTTGGTGGTGATGTACAGTCAATTCAACAAAATGCTTGGGTCATGCATCTCTCACACCTGATAAGTGGATACTGCAATAAAGGTGACTTCTCAAAAGCCACTTCACTCCCTGATACCTTCGTGCCTACTCAGTTATTTTTCCGAATAAAAGTTTCAAGAAATCTACCAAGCTCAGTCTTCAGTTATCTAGAAAAGCAAGGTAAAACACTACAGAGACCTCTCTGTTGTTGATTCAGACACCAAAATTTGAACTAGGAAAATGAGATACCATTTTAGAGGCCTTGTTAGGCTGAATTTTATCCTCCAAAATACTTCCTGTCAATCTACAAAGAAATACAAGTGTTGGTAGGGTATGAAATATAATTTGATTAACCTAGTATGGCCAAATAAAATTTAAAACTTTGTTTAACAGGTATACTAGTGTTCACAGACACAATGGAGAAAAAAAAAGAAAGAGAAATCCTAATCAACCAGGTACAGGATCCCATAAACAGGATCTTCTTCCTTAGGAGTTTATAAATTAAATAAAAATGAGTTTCTGGGGCTTCCCTGGTGGCGCAGTGCTTAAGAATCCGCCTGCCAATGCAGGGGACACGGGTTCGAGCCGAGGTCTGGGAAGATCCCACATGCCGCGGAGCAATTAAGCCCGTGTGCCACAACTACTAAGCCTGCGCTCTAGAGCCCACGAGCCACAACTACTGAAGCCCACGTGCCTAGAGCCTGTGCTCCGCAACAAGAGAAGCCACCGCAATGAGAAGCCTGTGCACCAAGTCGAAGAGGAGGCCTCCGCTCACCGCAACCATAGAAAGCCCACGCGCAGCAACGAAGACCCAACACAGCCAATAAATAAATAACTAATTTATTTTTTAAAAAATGAGTTTCTGTTACCTGGCTTACGATCTTTTTTCCAAAATTAATTATTGTTTTTCTTCAGGGACATATTACACTCTTTGACTGATTACTGAGATTCAACCAACCCTGTCTTATAAAATACCCACAAACTCAACTTTCTATGGGAATAAAACTGCCCAATGCGAGCAGTTTATAAACTCTTATGGAGTCGTCTTTGAAGAGCACACATGCAGAGACTCACTTGCTGAAGCCATGCCCTGTGGTAGAGAACCTCAAACGCCAGGAGGACCTTGGCCACCCTGTTGTAACTGCGAATCACAGGCTTGGCTTCCGCCGTCTGGAGCACAGACGGGTGCTGCTGGAAAAGCTGCATTGGTTGCTGAATCCGGTGGAAGAGCTGTCGGGCCCACAGAATCTTCCCAGCAATGGGAGGCTGGTCTCGAGCCAAAGGAGGATCGTCTTTCTGCTTCGTATACAGCTTCGAGATCATATCAATGTCAGCCCCATAGTTTTCAAGGATACGCCGGTATTTGTCATCAATTCCAAGATTAGGTATATCCAATCTGATTTTTTTTTTAAAGTGAAAGGCTTGAATTAATGGGATGATATTGAGAAATCTTATTTATTAAGACTTACTGTAAAAACATGCTGATGGAAGAGAATGAAATATTTGTGTTAGCATATTAAAAAATCAAAATGGAATCAGTCTGTCAATCATATCACAATAGAGAGGTTATAGCTTTTCGGTTTGTTTCTTTTTTTTTTTTTTTGTCTTATGGGATCTTAGTTCCCCAGCCAGGGAGTGAACCCGGGACCTCGGCAATGAGAGTACAAAGTCCTAACCACTGGACCACCAGGGAATTCCCTAGAGTGTTTTTTGGTTTTTGGTTTTTGGTTTTTTTTTTTAAATAGTATCAATCCTTAAAACCTAGTCAAAACTTTTGGTAAGAGTTTCTTCAAATTACTTAAACACTGGGCTTCCCTGGTGGCGCGGTGGTTGAGAGTCTGCCTGCCGATTCAGGGGACACAGGTTCGTGCCCAGGTCTGGGAAGATCCCACATGCCACGGAGCGGCTGGGGCTGTGAGCCATGGCCACCGAGCCTGCGCGTCCGGAGCCTGTGCTCCGCAACGGGAGAGGCCACGACAGTGAGAGGCCCGTGTACCGCAAAAAAAAAAAAAAAAAAATTACTTAAACATTAAGTGATATTATGATAGGCAGTCACAAGGTACTTCAAAGCTGAGAGGAAATAAAACAAAGTCTTAATCCTCTGAAGAACTTTAAAACTGTGGCCTTGTTATTCAGATTGTCAAGAGAGGATTTCCTTCCCACTAGAATATGAAATAATAATAATGTAAGCTAAACCATGTTCATATTACCCCAATTTAGAAGATAGAATTTAGAAAAGTCTTTCAAATTTTTACCTTTCAAATTTCTTTAACATACTTAGAGCTTGATTTGTGTTTTTAATCTTTTCAAACGTAACATCCATGAACTTCTGCAACTCATTCTAAAACAGAATAAAGTCTGATTATGAACAGTGAATTAGCATTGCAAAAAATTCTACTTAGCAACAAGATAAAAGAGCTCCCCATCTCTGCAAACACATACAATATAGGACAAAGTATAACAGAGAAGATAATACTCATCTAAGCTTAAAGAAAGATAAATGTCCAGAAGCCAGAACAAAGAGGGACATGAAGGCCAGAGCAGTCATAGGGTTTGGTGCCATGGCAGGCCCCAGGGATACTGGACCAGATATTTCTTCCACAAACATCACATCTTAGGATCAAGAAATCTTCTTGCACTGAAGAACTGTACAGTTAGCCTATCTAAATAAACACTCAAATTTTTTCACGACATAAAAATATCCGAGTATAAACTATACAGAACTTGAGACACAGTAAATCTTTACTGAGCCCTAACGCTTGGACCTGGTTTTCCTTGCTTTTCTAACTTATGGCTTCACAAAGGCCTACACTGAGCTCTTCATGAACACCTAAGACCTCAATTTAGTCTTTTCTCTCTGAGCCTTGGGTCCATTCTTTCAGTCTTTTGGAGTCTGGTGTGGAATCTTCTAGTCCTCTTAGCTCTGGGCTCTCAGGCCCTACTCAGTTTTTCCTAAGGCAGCTTGCCACCTCAAACGCTGGTCCTTTACTAAACAGTGCCTTACTTTGCCCACTGGAGACAATATCCTTCTAGACTTCCAATGGCCCGCCTGGTTCTAACGTGCTGCAGCTCTTTGATATTAGTATAAGCATGAGCCCGAAATCTGGACAGGATCCCAGGCCCTGATGCCCTTGACAGCAGATGCCTGGACACAACCCTGATCCAAATCACTCATGGACAGTATATCTCATGCTCCCACACACACACACCCTCCAGTCTCACATCTTGGAGATGCCACAGTTACTGGTTTTCTCCATTCCGTCTCCAAGACTCATCACCCCCGCTCACTACACCCAGAGTCATGGGGAGGTCAGTATATGCCCCCCAGTTTTACAGAAACAAAGGCTGAATTCATGAGACTGCGTGAATTATTTAAAGGAGAGAGTATAAAAATGTTAGTTAAGAGAAAGTGGATGGAGAAAGGGAAAAGGAAGTCAGAGGAAAACTGGTCAGCAAACCAAGGAGAGAAGTGGACCATTTTTGAGATGGAAGACAAGATGAATAAAAGTGTTGAATGAAAAAAAAAAATTCAAGAAGACTAGGAATTAGTATCTATAACTAGTGCTTAAAAACCAGACTTTAAAACATTTATAAAATTATATTCTCAGTATGATAAAAAGTGGCACAGTCTTGAAACGGTCTTCCCATTACTCTCATTTCCGCTCCATTTACTTGGAAAACATCAATCATGTTCTCACACCAAGCATGGCCTCCTCTCTGGAGCCTTTCCTAATCCCAGTCAAGCAACAATATGGAACTGTTTTTCTCCTAGGTTCACACACTACCTTACGGGTTGTAGCAGTTCTCAGAGTCTATGTAATGTTTTGCAGGTCTGTTCTCCATATAAGTTTCTTTAGAACTTCTTTGGAATATGTCAACTTATCTTTGGATCCTTACTTCCCAGTACAATATCAAAATATTAGACTTTTATAATTAGGCATTTTAGCCACTCTTTGCCCTTCTTTAATAATATATTCATTACTCTGTTCTATAACATATACGTACTTATATTTCAATCATATCACATGTCTAATGTGATTTCTGAGGGCAAATCAACTTGATTTATTTCTGTATCCATAAGCTACAGCATAGAACTCTATACATAAATAACGTACAGTAAATGCATGTTTAATTGCAATAAATCTAGTTCTTCTTTTTTTGTTACCTTATCAGTAATTATCTTTCTTTTCCATTTTTTTCTTAAAATAAACATTTTATTGGGTCATTTCATTTATGTTCCACTTAAAGTAAAACCTGTGCTTTTTTTCAGATCTGATGCCCCTGATATATGTGGAACTGGGATGTGATTTCTTAAGGTTATACTCCATTTATAGTTATTATAAAATATTGGCTATATTCCCCATGTTGAACAATATATCCTTGTAGCTTATTTTATACCAAATAGTTTATACCTCTTAATCCCCTACCCCTATATTACCCCTCCCCTCTTCCCTCTCCCCACCGGTAACCACTAATTTGTTCTCTATTTCTCTGAGTCTGCTTCTCTTTTGTTATATTCACTAATTTGTTGTATTTTTTTGGATTCCATATATGTGATATCACACAGTATTTGTCTTTCTCTGCTTGACTTATTTCACTTAGCAGTCTACTCCTTATTATTTCGCAACTCATACACTAATTCAGCAAACATTCTTTGCTCTCCAGTAACATAAGGTCCTATCCCCTAGGCCTTGGAGACATAAATAGGAATGAACACAATTCCTGCCCTCAAGGTGTTCACCATCTACCTATATCCCACATACAAACTACTGAAGTACCATGTGATCAGAAACTGCTAGGACACACAAATGAAGATGTGACAAATAAACACTGACCATGGAGCACGGACTCAGGATCCGCCACCGCCCATCAACAAGAGATCAAGACCCACACTCCTTACGTCTGAATCGGCCCCCAAAAGAGATCAGCGCTTAAATTATTACCGGCACTCTATCTTCCCATCACCTGAAACGTGTCTTACAGCATAATGGTTTAAAACTTGAATCCTAGAGCCAGACAGCCTGCCACTTGCCATCTCTGTGACTTTGGGCAAATCACTTAACCTCATTGTGAATTGGTCTCCTCCTCTCCGAAAAGAGGGTAATAAGAGCACCCACTTTATCAGATTATTGTGAGTATTAAATGAATTAACATCTATAAAGTGCTGAGAACAGACCTGACACATAGAATTAGCTAGTTTTATTATGAGTCCTACACTGAACTCATCCCTCCAGAAATGCTTTGGAGCTCGTTTTCCCTTGAAGTGTATAAATTTATTTCAAACTAAAAATTCTGGAAAAGAAGAAACAGAATGATCCTTTTCCTTTAATAATCAGAAAGGTGCACACTTTAGATCTCACTGGGATGGAAAGAAGTCTGCATGTTGATTATAGTGGACACCTGTTAGGTTGTCTCCCAATCTTACCCTCCCTGGTTCTCCTCAGCTGATAATAAACGCTCCCAACCACGCAAGTGGATCTCATCCCCTCTGCTTTTACCATATGACCCCACAGTTAACAGGTCCAGGACAAGGCACCACATTAGAATTGGCTAACCCAACCTTTTCCTTAGGAACTTGGAGATGAGGCTGGTTCCGTGATATGTTCTTAGGAGCTGCTGACGGCCATACGCTGCTCCTGTGGACTGGTCCGGGGGTGGGAGGAGGGACAAGAGAAGGAAGAGAGAATGGGGCTTCGAGACCAAGAGGGGTCCAGGTGCTGAGCTGGTCCTGGTACCACTGTTTCAAGGCCAGCTGTAACCCTGCCTTTGAGATCTGCCAGGCATTGCTGATCATTTATTTGCTCAAGCTACCTCTGGTCACAATCATTGCTAAAGTAACAAACAAATGGAAACAAATTTCTATATTCTAATAATGCTGTTTCAACAGAAGATAAAAGTTAATTTTCTAAGATCTAAGACGGAACACATGCAGAAGTCTTTGATCACAGATCATTACCCAAAGCTATATTTATGACCCTTTAATCCATGAAAAAGAGCCTTCAGTCATTAATCTGCAATCACAAAATGCAGGCCAAGCTTGCTATCGGTCACCTCCATGATGAAGATGCCTCTCCCTTCTGCATGGGTAATGATAACCAGCATTACACAGAACGGAAAAAATAAACACCAGACTGTCAACAGGAGTTTCATTATCCAACCTACGTGAAGGTCATTAGTCTGCTTGCAAAACTCTTCATAATCCTGCTCAAAATCCATTTTCTGCTGGTCTAAGAAATTATATTCCTTTCCCTTTATGGTGGCAACAATACCCTGAAATGTTATGAAAGAAATAAGACAATATTTCAATATTTTTGCATTACTTAGGTAAATATGACCTTTAAATATAGAACCTGCGCAATCATTCCCCAAAAATCAACTTAAGAGGAGCCTTATTTCTTTAATTATTCTCATTGCTTCATGTATATTACAGGTAGTATAATATTGCCGAAAGCATTCAAATATATAATTTTGAAAGCATTTTCATGAGACTTTATGTATTTCTGAAGAAAAATATCAAATAAAAACCTCACCTGAAAAGTAGGAAAGATGTTCTGTCTAAAAATTTCTTACAAATTACATCGGAAGTAATGAAAAAGAAAAAGAAGCCCAAGGAACTTCCCTAGTGGCCCAGTGGTAAAGAATCCACCTTGCAATGCAGGGGACGCACGTTCAATCCCTGGTGGGGAACCAAGATCCCACATGCCGCGACGCAACTAAGCCCTCATGCCACAACTACTGAGCTCACGTGCCTCAGCTAGAGAGCTTGCATGCCGCAACTACAGAGCCCATGCACCCTGGAGCCTGCACGCCACAACTAGAGAAAGAGAAAACCCGCACACAACAACTAGAGAGAAGCCCGTGCGCCTCAAGGGAAGAGCAAGGGAAGATCCCGCATGCCTCAACGAAGATCCCATGTGCTGCAACTAAGACCTGACGCAGCCGAAAGAAAGTAAGGGAGGGAGGGAGGGAGGGAGGAAGGAAGGAAGCAAGCAAGCCCAAAGTAGAATTTACTAAAATATTTTTCATTGAAAAGTTTGTCTTCTCAGAAAATAAATAAGACTTTAACAAAATACAAACAACTTAGGAAGAACACAGTTATAACATCTGCAGATGAAAAACTATCCTCCAAGCCTCAAATGTCCTAAATAAAATATCAAACCATAATCTACTATTTAAAGAATCTCTAGAATTAATTGCTTCCTCCAAAGCTGCAGTCTATGACTATAACAGTGCAAATTAGGAAACTCATCTTCTTGAAAATACTATTATCCAAAGTTCTGTTTGCTCTGAATAATGAGCTCTAATGTTCTGTGATCATTCTTAACCAGGTACTAAGTCGTTCTCAAACTCGGTGCCCGCACTGTTGATACAGGCCTATAATCTTTATGAAGAATGTTGGGCCAGCTTCCACAAACGCTTCTTCAAAGATATTTCCATTTAAACATCACCTCAAGTGTCTCAATAGACAAGAGTGTATAAGCTGCATAACTTCTTGAATCAAGTTTACAAGTTAAAACAACCTACTCTTTCATGCCGTATAACTACAAAATTAGGTCTATTCAGAAATTGTGTATATATAATGTTATAATGCTACCCATCATGTTATAGGAAATGTGTAAAAGAAGTATGGAAAAGCTACATTCCTACATCTTAAAGTTATATTTTAAAAGATTTGCGGCCCTTAGAAAATTCTGCTTTCTGATTGGATTTAATGGTCGCTTAAGAGTATTAAGTAAATAAGCTGATTAATCATGACCTTTAAACCAACTAATCAAACTCCATCTACTAAATCATTTACTTGACAGATATTTATTGCACACCTATTATATGCCAGCAAACTTGGAAGATACAGAAATGAACAGAACAAAGAAACATCCCTGCCCTCGGGAATTTACATCCTCGGTCGGGGAGAGAGGGTGGGAATCTATGAAAGTCACAAATAAATGAACAGGATAATTGCAGACAGTGAAAAAATAAGTAACATAGAGTGACTGAGGTGAAACAGAGCTCAAGGAAAACTTAATTGAGAGGGTCATTTAAATCAAGATCTAGAGGCCAAGGAGAAAATAACCATGTGATGATTCAGAGGCAGAACTTTCCAGAAAAAAGGCTCTGCAAGCCCTAAGGTGGGCTGAAGTGACCTGTCCTGTGTCTGGAGTACTTTGAATGAGGAGAAGAGAAGCAGGTGAGGAGGCCAGAGGGGTGGACAGGGCCCTGAATCCACACAAGGACCCTGAGTTTCATTTCCATGGCCGCACTTTGAGCTTCTCACATTGGTTCTAATACACGAAAATCTCACCTTACACTTTCATGGACCATCTACATTTTACCTCACTACCTTCTGGTACATCCATTTTAATCAGTATTTCACTTTAGATTCTGAAAGCAATTTTTCTTCCCAGTATTTTTATCCGGTTGGAATAGTCTTTATCTGCATTTAGATGTACAGTTCAACTTCTCCTTCAAAGACAAACTTTTAAATATGCTCCAAAGTTATTTTTTTCATTAAGAATAAAAATTAACTAGATTCCAAACTGAAAAATAAATGGACATAGTCCATCTTTGTCTTGCAAAACTGTCAGTTTCAGAGAATAGATTATCCACCTTGCAGATTACATACAGCTCACCTGAAATATTTCCCACTATATATAGAGGGTGGGAATCTATGTAAGTCACAAATAAATGAACAGGATAATTGCAGACAGTGATAAAATAAGTAACATAGAGTGACTGAGGTGAAACAGAGCTCAAGGAAAACTTAATTGAGAGGGTCATTTAAATCAAGATCTAGAGGCCAAGGAGAAAATAACCATGTGATGATTCAGAGGCAGAACTTTCTATATATATATAGAAAAGGTTTTTTCTTTTTCTCTCCCCAAATCTGATATACTCAGGAAATGAAAAGATTGCTTATATCGACCTAAACTTTTAGAGTAGAAAAATCAATGAGTGACAGTAAATTATATGATCCTTCTCAAATTCAAGTACAAAAAAAAATTAAGGTTTAGTGTCACTGTCCCCAAACAAGAAAAAACTGACTATATCCACATTAAAAATGCAAAGCACATCGTGTTTGCAAATTGTTTTTTAAAAATCTTCGAAACATTAGATCCCTGTGCCCACTTTAAAAACTAAGATTAGTTACACATATATCCTTACAACATAAAGCTGTCAAAAGTCAAAATAATTAAGAATAGTAGAGCTAGGGCTTCCCTGGGGGCGCAGTGGTTGAGAGTCCGCCTGCCGATGCAGGGGACACAGGTTCGTGCCCGGGTCCGGGAAGACCCCACATGCCGCGGAGCGGCTGGGCCCGTGAGCCATGGCCGCTGGGCCTGCGCGTCCGGAGCCTGTGCTCCACAACGGGAGAGGCCCTAACAGTGAGAGGCCCACGTACCGCAAAAAAAAAAATAGTAGAGCTAAAATAAAATCCAATCCCTATTATTTTTTCAACATGAGTCCATATAAATGCTTAACTGCAGATATAATCAGATACCAACCACTCAGAACTCAGGGTCAACGAGAGACTGACACGCAGTATATGCTTGATGAAATATTTCTTGCATGAACAAATGAAATAATAAGTTATATTTAAACATTTTTCTTGTGCTACTAATGAAAACGCTTTTGCTAATGATGATTAATTTTAGGCTATAGGGAAGTCATTCTCATAATCACATAGCTGAAAAGAATATATTAGCTCCATTACACAATTCTCAAATAGAGTTAACTTCTTTATTGTTTAAGGGCCATGAGCTTATCTTTTACATTAGAGACTGATTATTTAAGGCTTTCTGAATACAGTCATTTGCATAACACATTAACGTTTTATTATGGATAAGGGTAGCAAATTTAGTTTTGAAAACAGTACCTGGTATTCAGTGACCATGTTTTCCAGTCCTTCAATCTTAGAATCTTGTAGGACTGAATATGTCTTGAAGGTAGTAAAGATGTCCATTATCTTGGCAAGACGTCTGTGGAAAGTTTCAAATTTTCCAAAAATATACATCTCACTGAATTCAAATTGTTTTTCATTTGGATCTTGTTTAAGCTTTTGTTTGGTCTTGTGAAAGCAGTGCTGGTATTCCTTAAAGTAAAAACCAAAATACAAGAAAGGGAACACAACAAAGATATCAACCTTATTCTCTTAAGTGAAAGCGACAGCAAATTTAGGGTGGAATTACAAAACCTTTCAGTTTCATGCCTCTGTAGCTACTCCTTCATCAGCCTGGGATGTCATCTTTTCCCATCCCCCAACCTAGCAAACTCCTAATTTTTTTTTTTTTTTCTTTTTGGCCACATGGCATACGGAACTTCCCTGACCAGGGATCAAACCCATGCACCCTGCGTTGGAAACGTGGAGTCTTAACCACTGGACCACCAGGGAAGTTCAAACTCCTAATTATTCATAAGGTGACTCAAAGATGCAGCCTTTCCCCCTGGGTCCCACTGTGTTAGTTAGAAGCTTAACTCTTTGTGTATCTCTCCGTTCGTCTACAAGAAGCTTAAGGAAAACTACTTCATTTTTGTATCTCTAGTACTTAGTGTGGTGTTGGCACATAGCAGGCCCTCAAAAAGGGTAAAGTAAGTGAACAAATGTGGGGGACTGATTTATTAACATTCAAGTTTTCTTAACAGTAAAAGATTACCATTCCTTTTAGCAACCACTAATATGATAACTGCTAAATGATTTAAGGTGCATTGGCAAAAAACAATGTAAAAATAATAAAAAATCTAAATATATTATCAAGTTGACCGTTACCTGCTTCAGTTTAATTGCAGATAATATTTTTTCCACAGCAACATCCTGTGGTTGGCTCCAGATCGAAGCAGTCCCATTGTTGGTAATATAGGCTTTACATGCAGATATCATCTGATTGGTCACCTGGGATTTTCCAATAAAACGATGCCAAGGACATTAAGCAGCCATCAAACATAAATTGAGCTAAAGGGTCCTTAGCTCCCCTACCTCTCCGAGTATAAAATCTGTAAATAAATCTTTGGATGTATTGTTTTTCCATCACAACTATGATCAAGCACTAACCCTCTTTCTTTCCAGCTTTATTGAAGTATAACTGACGAACAAAAATTGTATATATTTAAGGTGTGCAATGTGAGGCCTGATGTACATATACATAATGAAATGATTAGCAAAATCGAGTATTAACACATCCAACACTTCAGATAATTACCATTGTGTGTGTGTGTTGAGAAAACTTAAGATCTGCTCTCTTAGCAATTTTCAAGTGTACAAAACAATATCAGCCATAGTCACCATGCTGTACATTAGGTCCCAGAACTCAGTCACCTTATAACTCAAAGTTTGTAGCCTTTAACCCACATCTCCCCATGTTCCACACTCCCCCAGACCCTGGCAACCACCATTTTACTCTCTGCTTCTATTTGTTCAACTTTTTAAGTTCTACACATCTATCATCAAAGTCATTTGTAAAATCACAGAGCTGGAAGCACTGCAGAAAATTGCCAATTCAGACCCCTGTGTTAATGCAGGATGAACATCCTAACCAACCAAGAAGGGATTCACTTCCCTACCTAAAAGCTGTCAAGAGCTTCCCCCACCCCGTCTCCTTCTTCAGCAGCCTGCTCTAAAATCTAACTCACGGTTTCCCAGTGCCATGAGACGAATTGTCCACCCTGATCATTTCATGCCACCATGATCTGTAGCAGAAATGTCAAAAGCAGAAGGCAACAGAGGAAAGAGGAAAGATAATGTGTGTAACTGCCAACATTTTATTTATCTCTCCAAACTTAAAAAAAAAAAAAAGACTTCAGAATTCTTTTGGTGATTTTTTAATAAATTAAAAGGAAAACTAGAGGTCTATACTGTAGGTATGGAATGACATGATGTCTGGGATTTGCAGTGCAAAGGTTAGGTGCAACAAAATCGGCCATGTGTTGATAGTTGATGATTGGGTGACACGTACATATACATACAATTCTCTTTCCTTTTGTACCTGCTACAAATTTTTCATAATGAAAGGTTTTTGAAAATGAGAGAAATGGTGGTTTCACAATTATGTTCCAAAATAAGCCTTGCAAATGCATGAAACTTGGAGTAATAACACAAATTGACTTTTGAGTCTTCTTCTCAGGGAATACCCCTCCTGACCCCAACATAACATTAATGTGTGAAGAAGTCGGAAGAGGGTCTTGTGGATTCCCCTCCTTTCTCCCTGAGTACGAGAGCAGAAGGAAGTTTCCCATCAAGCTCTCAAGGCTGGATGTCCCTATTCCTGGGAAGAATCATGCCTCTTACTGCATTAGTATTCACAACACAGTCCTGATGAGTCAAAAATGCCTCTATTTAATACAACATTTAAAACTTTCGCCTTGGTAATGAAAAAGTCATTTACTTCTTAGAGACTGTTCAAAAATGGGAAAAAGCAACAATGCTCACCATAAACACTTATGAGTTAGGACATAAGGTTTAAACATCGTTATGGTTTTGGGCAGAATCATTATAATTGCTTTATGGATTACTGGAACGTTGCAAGTGGCTCTTATTACCATGATTACTGTTCTAATAACACCAAGTAAACAACTGTGGCATCAAATAAATTTGGAGCAGTGGCACATAAAATACGAAACTGAAGATAGCCAGTTAAATATAGTTTTTCTTAATTAAAATTTACCCAATAGATAGAAATCATGTGCTAAATAAAATAAGGAAAGAAATTCTAAAAAGAATCTTTCTTTCATTTTTATTATATATAAAAAATATAAATATATATTTATATACATATATATAAATAATACAATATTTATTATATTAATTACTTTGGGAAATAATGCCTTATGATTTGCTAGAATCAGCCTCCTCTCTCTATTGAGAGATTAACCTTTTTTTTTTAATTGTAGGGTACATAGACATTGGATTGCACCAATGTGGTAATTTCTTTTTTAAAAAAAAATGATTTATGGTTTTTTTTAATATTTATTTATTTATTTTTGGCTGTGTTGGGTCTTAGTTGTGGCGCGCAGGCTCAGTAGTTGTGGCGCATGGGCTCTCTAGTTGTGGCCTGCGGGCTCTAGAGCATGCAGGCTTAGTTGCTCCATAGCATGTGGGATCTTAGTTCCCTGACCAGGGACCAAACCCGCGTCCCCTGCATTGGAAGGCGGATTCTTAACCACTGGACCACCAGGGAAGTCCCATGGTCATTTCTAATTATAAAAAAAAAAAAAATTAACCATTGGCAAAGAAATCTAAGTGACCATGGACTCTATGCTATGCACTTACCTTTACAAACAGAGATGTGATCTTCTCAGAGGTGTTATAATAATGAGAGATACTATAGATCATTTTAATTGCATTTATAAGTGCAGGAATAGCATCAATCATGGATATCTGGAAAACATCACAAAAGTTTTCAGGGAAACAGATATCAAACTCAGCAAAATTCCAATAGGCTAATCCTTCTTACTTCGTTAGAAAAAAATTTAGGTAAAAGATTTTTATTTAAATTTTTAAAATATTATCTATCACTCTACATAGATAGAATATATTTAGGGGTAATTTTATTTTTATTATTTAGTCACACACAGTTAATCAAATTTTGTTTCAATGCAAGAAACACTAACTTTCTGTTATGGACAAGGAAGTTGTGTTAACAGTTAATTTTGTAATAAATAAAAACAGGCACATCCTAAAGTTAAAATAAAAAAAAAAGAAGAAGAAAAAGAATGAGCCAATAACTCTTCCCACAGTTATTTGAGTATAGTCCAGGATGTCAACTGCAATATTTAATAGGAAATGGAATATGCAATAAACGTTTTTAAAATATAACGTCGCATGTCCTGTCCATCTTATCTGGATAGATAAATAGATGCTAGACAGACAGATATATGATATAAATATTATATAGAGAGAGATATAGAGAGAGAGAGACACAGAAGTAGATAGCCAAGTGTGTGTGTGTGTGTGTGTATATATATATATATATATATATATAAACTTTCTTAAGAATAAAAAGAAGTTTCTGGGCTTCCCTGGTGGCGCAGTGGTTGGGAGTCCGCCTGCCGATGCAGGGGACACGGGTTCGTGCCCCGGTCTGGGAGGGTCCCACATGCCGCGGAGCGGCTGGGCCCGTGAGCCATGGCCGCTGAGCCTCCGCTTCCGGAGCCTGTGCTCCGTGACGGGAGAGGCCCCAATAGTGAGAGGCCCCAATAGTGAGAGGCCCGTGTACCGCAAAAAAAAAAAAAAAAAAAAAAGTTTCTAAGACTTTTCCAACAGACTGTAATATTCACGAACCAAAACTCCACACTCAATTCAGTTAGTGCGAAAGGGTCATCAGTACACCAAGGGGGTAGAAATCTCTAACTCACAGGGTCACTACTGTACAAGGGGTCACAGCAATTCCCAAGTGTGTACAGATATTTGACATTGTCCTTTGCTTCATTAGCTGCATCAGTGATTCGAATATCCATCTCCCGCCACGTCTAAGCACAGTACAGGAAAGAAAGTTTAATGCAATTATTAATAGAGGAAATTCCACTATAACAGCTGCTAAAAGTCATCACAAGTCCCATGAGTCAGACTTGCAGTCTGCCCTATGCATCTCACATAAAACTGAATCCGGAGGGGTGGGGGGCATTGCCACACTCAAGAGCAATTTAAATGTTTTGACAAAATTTTCAAAGGTATCTCTTCCAGGCCTTCTCTTATGACATCTATTCAATAACTAGGACAAAGCCTCAAGAGGGCAGCACCTCCATTTAAACCTACACCCTTTCTCCTCCACAGACTGCTGAATCCATTTTGCACCTTACTCCCATATTGTCTATGGTAAAGAACTGAAGGGAGCCTCCAGCCAACAGCCAGCAAGGAACTGAATCCCACAACAATCACATAAGCAACTTGGAAGCAAATCCCAATCAGGCCTTCAGATGAGCCAACACCCTGACCGCAACCTCAGGCTAGATCTCAAGTCAGATGCTCCCAGCTAAGCTGCACCCAAACCCCTGACCCATAGACTATGAGATAATGTTTGTTGTTTCAGGTGGCTAAGTGTTGGGGTAATTTGTTACACAGGGATATAAAGCAAATACACCAGTGCTAAAAAAAAAAAAAAAAAAAAAATAGATAAGGTAAGGTTTCATTATTACTACTCCTCGTTGGTCTGAATTCATAATATACATACAATCATGTTATTATGTTACATCTTAATGACTTGCAGTGCCCTCTAATAATACATATACGTACGTGTACACCAGTCGACAAATACCTTTCATTCAAAGGCTATTTCCACAGTATCCAAAATTATAAAAGGACAGTATAATCCAAACTTAAAGTTGTTTTCATAGAGGTAGAATGACATTTTTCTGTTCCTAATTCCCCCAGGACATATGCATACAGAATTCTCATTCCCACTTCATAAAGCAAAAAGCAACCTTCAGAAGTTTCGACCTGGAAGCAGCAAGCACTGCCAACACAGCCTTCACATCTGGGCTCTTCCACTGATCCAGAAGGTAGTTAAATCTAGACAGTCTTTTTTTCCAGTACTCCAACTCTGCTCGGGGCCCAAGGTCATCCGCTTCCGTCCGTAGCTGATTGCTTCCGGCAAGGACCTGCAAGTGCACAGAAGGCCCATGAACCAGTGAGTAGGGCTGGAGATATAAAAGTTATACATAAGCAAAATATAAGGAAAGAAGTGAATTCTGCTACCTGAATCGTGATAGATTTTTACTCATCTGCATGCTTCAAATGACAGCCTTTTACTAACCTAACATGTATCCATTGTTTTAATTTCAACAAAAATTTAGTTGACTCATTCTAACGGAAAACTATTTGTTAAAGGAGCTTTCGTGAACTTTCGGAGGACGTGACCTCAGAAAGTTTCCTTGGCTATTCACGTAGAACCTCAGAGAACAATAACCTTGGAAAGCCCTCATGCCTTCAGTTGGTTAATTTCCATTATGCTTCCTTATTGATGTAACATCCAGTTTCACTTGGGACTTTTCTGAAAATATTTATTTATTTTTAATTTTTTTTTTTTTTTTTTTTTTTTTTTTTTTTTTTGCGGTACGCGGCCCTCTCCCGTTGCGGAGCACAGGCTCCGGACGCGCAGGCTCAGCGGCCGTGGCTCACGGGCCCAGCCGCTCCGCGGCATGTGGGATCTTCCCGGACCGGGGCACGTACCCGTGTCCCCTACATCGGCAGGCGGACTCTCAACCACTGCGCCACCAGGGAAGCCCTGAAAATATTTTTTTTTAAGGTTAAGTCTTGAGCTTTGTTTTGGAGGACACACTGAATTAGAAAGCTTCTTGTACTTCTACAGAGAGATTCTCTTCAAAGTAACTTACACCTTTCAGAAAAAAAAACTGGCCAAGTACAGTCATTTAGTTATATAAGTATATAAAGTTATTTACTTTCATCTCCTAGAATTCTTACTATCTCTTAACTAATGACTATAAATTAAAATTGCACTGAACCTGTCACCTTGTTAGGGACTTGTGGTACAATACTTAGGCAAATGGGAATGGGATGTGACATACCTTCTTCCACGGGCTGGTTCAGTAACGTGGCATCTGAACTAGTCAGTGTTCAGATAGCTAGTTTCTGATGTTTCGTTTCTGAAAATTACCTGCTCTGTTTGTTTGATCCATACTTTCATACAACCTTCTATTTTTTCCAAAGTCTCAGGGTTATTAGCTAGAGTCAAGTAGTCTACAGGTTCCTTCAGGGTTTTCAGTTCGAATATGTCACACTTTTGAAGGTTCACCTAATTAAAATGAAAGTTAAATAATCAGATGATGCTATTTTAACACACACAAACACACACACTTCTGACTGATCCAAAAGCATCTTAAGGGGATTCTCTCTAGTCTAAACTATCTTGCTCCCTGAGAAATGTCCTTGAAATCACAGTGAGACATACTGCATTGAGCACACCAGTAGAGGTGATTGGTTCTGAGGTCAAATTTTGGGTCAAAAAAAAAAACACCGAACAGTGAACTAGAGAGAGAGAGAGAGACATAATATCACAGAATTTGAGAATTGATAGGGAACTTGGAAATTAAGTAGTCAACTCATGAAACCAAAGAAAGTGGGGGGCCTTCAAAAAAATTGACTGGGGGAGAGGGGTAATGCTAATCTATCACATTCTTTTTGGAAACTAACCAGAGGAAAAGACGTTCATGTCCTTATCCAAAAACTTCCTTATGGTTAGCAAGTTCAATGGCAAATACACAGATTCATTTCAGGAGGGAGGGGTGGAGAGGGGTAGGAAAAGAGGTGTGTTGGATTTTGACTTGACAAAGAAACCTAGGATATTTTTAAACACACATAACCCCAAAACACCTCAATATTTGATGAGGACATTTTCCTTCTGGTAAGAGTGCACCTGGCCCTGTGAATCTCTCAGTTGAGGTCTCAGCTCCCCACTCCTCACTCCTGACAGACACTGCACCCTCCGTCTGCCACACCTCCTGGACCTCTCCTTGGTTTTACAGGGGAGGCTTCCAGGCTTCATGAAGTGGCACTGCCTGTCTCCTGTGTGAGGTTCCATCCCACATTTTTTAAAACCTCTACCGCAGTATGAAGTGGAACCATATGAAAACACTACTCTTTTCAGTAGAACAACTATTTAATTTGGTTCAACTTGCATTTAGGATGGCCTGCATCATAGTTAATTGCAAATAGAGCTCAGATGTTAGCTGGAATCATCCTGCCCCTGTCTGGATAACATTTAGTCAACTCCCCCATCCCACATCCTTTAGAAGGCCTATAGCATCCCTCCCTGCCAATATCCCAATAGGTCCCAAAAGTTCTCAGTATTCCCTGGAGAGCAGTGAACATTACACTGCCATTGGTCTAATGGGATCCATTTCTCTATCTCCCACTCATGCCTGCCCTGGGCTGTCATCTATCATGGTTTTGTATCCACCACCATCTACCCCAGGTAATCACTAACACAGGTTTACTGTAGGTGGCACAAATTTTATTGAAGCTAAATCCCGCAAATGCCAAACTGATTCTTAAAGGCCCTTTTGGTCACTGGCTGGACTACAGGACCCAACCCACTCTCTCTAGATATGTCAATTCGTCTCTCCTTCTCCCTCCTCTTCAAGACTTCCTCCCATCCCTACCCACCATCACCCCCCCATCTTCCCCCAGCACACAGCTATCACTAACCACCCCCCCTCACACACACACACACACCACACACACACACACACACACACACACACACACACACACACACACACACACACACACCACACTCTGGCTGCAAATTCCTTTCCTTCTAGGCTGCAGAGCAATACCAGAAGCACTTCATACTCTTCTCTTTGAGTCCAACATCTGACATGACAAGAGTAAAACCCTCCATTGCGGCCAACATTTCTTTGGAACCCCTAATGCACTCATCGCTCCAAATTATAGGAATTTAAATCTAGTCACCGCCACCTCTTCAGGGGGCAACAAAAACACCCACAAAGTATTTTCAAGATTTGCAAGTAGTGGAATCAAGACCCTCTAAGAGAAGTATTACACACTTACATATTGATCTGTTCACCATCAGATAATGTTTGAAGGAATAACTTGTTTGTTCTTACCTTCTCCTTCAAACTCTCCTGTGCACTGACCAGGACACTCACGAAGCCTTCCAGGGAGCCCAGGAACTCCTGCTGAAGGCTGGAGGCTTCCGGAAGGCCCTCGAGCTCACCCCAGCCGTGGCTTGTGGCCCTGAGAGCAGGAATGAAGATGTCCGACAGCAGACGTCTCACACTGTTGAGCAAACCCCCGTCTGCAGTGTCAAGCATGTTGAAGCTCACCTCCTGCAAAACAATCGGGAAAACCTTTATGGTAAAAATTATCTTCAACTGCAGCCTAGCTACTGAGTCATTTCTGATGGTGTTCATTAACCAAATGTCCTATGGGAATAAATGAAGACCAACCAAATGAGAAAAGCAAAGGCTGTTTATTCAGAGCAAGAATTGATTCCTTGCAATAGCAAGGGAGTCGGCCACCATCACTTGCATTTCAGCAGAGACTCAAAAGCAGGCAGAGGAGTGGGAAAGCTTCCTAGTGGAGAAAAGGGAGGCTCAGGTGGGACCTGAGGGGAGGTTGTTGGCCTGGGGAAGCTGAAGGTGGGCTCACTAGAAGCAGGGCACCCTATGTGATTGGTTAAGGGTGCACATTTGGCCTTCTCTGGTTGGCCCCAAGGAAGTATGTTGAAAGTACAGACAAAAATTGAGGCTGGCAGTCATGAATCAAGTCCTGGCCATTTTGACCAATTGTTAGAGAAGTTACTAATTCATTTCCTAGCTGGCTTCCTACCAGGTTGACACAGCGGTCTGGCTACCTGTGTTGTTTATTGCAGGTAAGGGAGGTTGATTTCCTGAGCAGATTGCTGCGGGCTGTCGGTCAAAGTCTTTTGGTAGATGGTCTGTTTGTATATTGTCTCTTGATCCAGTAAATTATTATTTTGACACCTAGCTAAGACATAAGCTTTATACTCTTCTAAATTTCAATCATCAAATAAAAGCATGGGGTGACTTCCCTGATGGTCCAGTGGTTAAGACTCTGCGCTCCCAATGCAGGGATCCCAGGTTCGATCCCTGGTCAGGGAATTAGATCCCACATCCATGCTGCAACTAAAGATCCCGCATGCCACAACTAAGACCCAGCACAGCCAAATAAATAAATTTAAAAAATAAAAGCATGGGGACTTCCCTGGTGGCACAGTGGTTAAGAATCCGCCTGCCAATGCAGGGGACATGGGTTCAATCCCTGGTCCAGGAAGATCTCACATGCCGCGGAGCAACTAAGCCCGTGCACCACAACTATTGAGCCCATGAGTCACAACTACTGAAGCCCACGCGCCTAGAGCCTGTGCAGCACAACAAAGAGTAGCCCCCGCTCACTGCAACTGGAGAAAGCCCATGCCCAGCAATGAAGACCCAACGCACCAAAATAAATAAATAAATAAATAATTTTTTAAAAGGATTTTAAAATAAATAAAAATAAAAGCAGAAATAAGTAGAATACCAGATGTTTACCAGTTTATTTGCTCCAAGCAGCTAATGCACCCATTGAAGGAAGGGGAGACTTGTACAGATGCATTTTATTTTGCAAAAAAAAATAAAGTTATACAGAAGACCCTTGAGTAATGCTGGGGTTACGGGCTCCCACCCTACGAGCAGTTGGAAAATCTGGGTGTAACGTATAGCCACCCCTCCATATCCGCAGCTTCTTATCCCTGGTTTCGCATCCTCAGATTCAGCCGTGGACCATATAGTACTGTAGTATTTACTACTGAAAAAACTCCATGTATAAATGGACCCACACAATTCAAACCTGTGTTGTTCAAGGGTGTATCCGCTGTAATAAATCTTATTTTAAATGTAAGAAATATGCCATTAAGTAAATGATGTAGAGGAATTGTTTTTAAAAGGAAAGACCTCACTGTTTCACACACACTCACAGATACAACGTTATATCAATTTGTGTTAATAAATTGAATATTAAGTCCTCTTACTCAACAGATTTTAAGGGACTGTCCTCTTCATTGCTTGCTTTTAGTGCTTTTAAAATATTTCTTTGAAAGTAGTTTTAAATACTTAATATGATGGTTGTTTCCATGGGAAGGGATATTTTGGTAGAATTTATGTGATTTTTGGTAATTTGGGATAAAGGATTGCTGTTGCCTCTTACCTGATGAATGTTCTCAGGGGTGATGGGTCTGGAAGGGTTGGTCCTGATGAAGAACACACAAACCCCAGTAAGAGCAACATCTTTTCCCTCCGTCACGAACACCTTAGGTTTTTTAATCTTTCCAGAAATACGATTTATTCCTCCTGGAGAGCCAAGTTGCCCTACAAATGCAAAAGAATTTTAGTTTTACAAATACTGTTTCCATGTGGTCGCCTCTTAGAATGAAGTTTCCTTGTTAAAATATTGATATGTTGACTCAGCCACGTGCCCTAGAAGTTCCACCTCTTGGACAACCTCTAGCCTGAGGCCTAAAGGGATCCTAAAAGGATCTTCTTTATCGTGGTGATCATTTTATGATGGACAAAAATATCGAATCCCTGCCCTGTACACCTGAAACTAATCTAATATTGTAAGTCAATTATATGTCAATAAAATAAATAAATAATGAAAAGTAAATAAAAGGATCTGCTCGATTGCAGACCGCAGTTCATTTCAAAACTGTTCCTCCTGGCAAAAACCGGAATGGAAGAAACCGGAGTAAGACAGTTTGGTCCAGAGCAGCTTCTTGCTGGAGCTACAAAAGTCATCATTCATGGGAGAAAGGGTGAGGAAGGAGACAGCATCTACTGGCGTGTGTCCTGTGTCAGGCCCTCTGCTTGGCACCGTGTCTACACTATTAAAACTCCCTACAACCCTGAGAGCAGCGGTGACCCGCGCCAAGTCACACACCAACAGAGCCGACATCAAAAACCTGTTCTGACTACAGAACTCCAGAACCTCTACCTCCTGCTGTCCTGGTCCAGCTGGCCCTGCAGTATCGCTAGAGTCAGGAGGCTGCTGTAGCGGTAGGACGGCATAGGGATGGGTGACGTGGGCTCTGCAGTCAGTCTCCCGGGGTTTCCATCTCGGGCTGAGCTTCCGAGCCACGTGACCTGGAGCAAGTTACTTAATCTTTCTGTGCCTCAGTCTTCCCATCTGAGCAAGGCCCAGAGAACGCCAGGCCAGTCAGCTCACGACAGATGTCAGTCAAGTAAAACCTTGGCCGCTACCTCTTAGCTGTAATCTCTGCCCTGCTTCAAGCCTGACTCAGTCAGAAACTATGATTAACATGATTGGGCAAGGGGTGGAAGGAGAAGTTGAGGGAGAAAAGGAGACCCAAGGCTCCTCCACCACTGCAAACACTGACCTTCAGAGGGCCCTGCTGCAAGGGTGTTGGGGGATGGAAGGAAGGGGGAGGGCCAAGAGTAGAGAAGATTTAACTTTAGATCGACTAGTTTTGATCAACTGGATATTTTTAGCTTCTGAATTGAGACTGTGTTTGTAATTGGAAACAACCATGGGCACTTTTCTTATCTAAGAATATCTAGAAAACTTCATGGGGTTGTCTGGATTTCAATTCAAGGTCAGAAAAAAAGGTACTCCTATCGAAAAGGTTTAAAGGGAGAGTGGGAAACAAGAACAAGCTTGCATTTGCGTTTACGTCCATGAATCTTTCTTACTCAATGTAAGACTGACACACAAAGGCCAGCTTCACCCAGTGTCGTTCACGGGTGAACTTATTCACCTGAGCTTATGTTTTGCAATCTGGGATATAATTTAAAATTTTCGTCTTCTGATTTTTTCACTCAAAATGTAGTGCCCTTTCTGACCACAAAACATAAAACAGATAATTTTGGGAAAACGCCAGGCACTTATGCGTGCATAATTTCCTCAGTTTTTAAACAAAAACCATGGTCACACTGTATGCCAAGAGCGATAACGATTTTCCTTTTCTTCCAAGAGGTCATAAAGGGGTTGACCCTACATAGGATTTTAATATAATCGTAATACATTTGTTTATGTCCCTAGTTTGGCTTTAAAATTGCATTAATTCACATAAAAGTAGAATGGGATATGCCAGTTGAACCCACATGAAGATTTGCAAGTTTTTCTTAAGTGAAAATGGCTAAACTTGTCATTCAATATTATTCCTTTGAATCACAGTCAGCAGAAAATGAACATGATATGATATTTAACTAAAAAACTACTGTTACTGGCAACAATTCCTATGCTAAAAAGAAATAGAAAAGAAGCAGATGCCCAAAAGAAGTTCTAGAACATAACTGCACAGAACGCGCTAACATGTAAGGAAGGGAAGTCTCAAAATGTAAATCATTTTATTATTCTCCAGTCGCCAGCACAGCCTGAAAAGGAAAACAAAATATCCCAAATAAAGTTAGAACAACCAGGCTACATACCCACTACCATTTGTCCTTTGCTTGGGGTGAAAACAGAACCTGTTCCATTGGGCTTCACCCACCACACCTCACCACTCCCCACCCGTCCCACCCGCCAAGGTAAAAGTGGTCAGTGCTCCCAGTGGCCTCCTGCTTCATGCCATACTTGGATCAATCTAACAACACATTTCTGGGTTATGTCACATCAAATTTAAATACCTGTTTCCGCTACCTCCACATCCTGATAGTAAAACATGAGGTGACGAAGACCTCCACCAGCAAAAAGCTGATCGATTCTTTCAATCTGGGAAAAAGGAAAGGCAAAGTAATGACTGAATCAGAAACCACGTTTAAATCAGCAGTTACTATCATCTTTCTTATCTGCATAGGACTTCAGCAAACCATAGAGAAAGGATCATATCTTTTTAACATAAAACCATGAAAGACTAAATATCTTACCACAGTAAAGACTAAATTCACAGAAGTGCGTTGATTAATCATAAAAATATTTGTGGCATACACACATTTGAAAAAGACTGTCTCTCCATATTGGCTGATTTCCTGAAGTGCTGAGCTGTTAAAGGCAGATATAAATACAGATGAGTGTCGGGCTTCCCTGGTGGCGCAGTGGTTGGGAGTCCGCCTGCAGATGCAGGGGACGCGGGTTCGTGCTCCGGTCCGGGAAGACCCCACATGCCGCGGAGTGGCTGGGTCCGTGAGCCATGGCCGCTGAGCCTGTGCGTCCGGAGCCTGTGCTCCGCAACGGGAGAGGCCACAACAGTGAGAGGCCCGGGTACCGCAGAAAAAAAAACAAAAAAAAACCCTCCCTCCCCGCCCTCTCCCCACCTTCTGGCTCAGTAAGCCTGATACAGGATGTTGTCTTTAAGCCTTCCGGGTCCTGACATTTCTGGGTCCTGAATACGGCATAGAGTGTGACTTGGGATTCCTACAGTTCAGAGCTTTTATTCAGTTATTTCATCTGCATTATCCCAAATGCAATTGTCTCTCCACGCCTGAATCAGCCGTGTGAACTTGTCTCCTTCTATGCCTCCTTTAGGGGGCATAATTTTATCTACTTCCTGGTATTACCAAGATTAAATGGGATAATAGATAAAAATCAGCACAGAGACTGACATATGGTAAATATTCAATAAATGTTAGCTATGAGGAGGAGAAAAAGGAAAAGGACATTTCCTCAACTCTTAATTGATTCATTCTGTAGTTTAACTATTTTAGTGTTATCCACCCTGAATTGGTCCACTGACCCCAATTAACCCTACCCAAGTGGCACTGCAGGAAGGGATAAAGCCAGTAGAGGGCTACAGCCAGCTCGTACAGGCTTGGGACAGCCAACTGACCACAACTCCTCCCAACTCGGTGTTTAGTAACATCATGTTGGTCGTTTGGAATCAGCCATGGTGGGAATATTTACTCCACAGAATCAGGAAACGCTCAAACTAGTGCGTTCCTTTCCCCTTGCCCAAAGCTGGTTGTCAAACCTTTACAAGCCTATCACTAAAAAGTATTATCAACAATGTGACATCCCTGTCAACAAAAAGGGCTTCCTTCCTTTCTTCTCTTTATTTCTTTTTTAATGCCTAAAAAGTTTAAAAAAAAAAAAAAAAACTTCAGGGAACATCACAGCTCCTGGAATGCCTTCCTCCCTGCCCAGGAAACTGTATCTTCCCGTATTTTGGTCTCCCCACCAACTAAATCACGCCCCAGGCTTTGGAGGGATATCAGGGCAGAAGATGGAAGTCAGGTCAGGAACAAAAGAAACCAGTTCAGCTGCCAAATCAAAGCCAAAGCCAGAAAAGTATGGCACACTTAATCTCCCAGGCTAGAACGGGATAAACTCAAAAACAAAGAAAAACAAAAACAAGATAAATCAGCAGCTGAGATGAGATTCTGTTCTCTAACCTCAGGTTCCAAAATGGTGCCTGAGCCCAGCTTCACTGGATGTAGAGAGACACAGACATCACTGTCAGAATGTCAATTCTAAATACCCCACTCAACATGGAGAGCTGGAGAGCCCAAGCTCATTCTGCCACCACCCATACCAAGCCAGAATAGGGTCCTGAGCATGTTGAAACAGACACCCTTCCCTAAGGCCCAGCACAGACGCTGCCACAGGACAACGCCAGCTGTGCCCTCCATAATCAAGTCAGTGAGAACTCAAATGCATCGCACCTGATTCCCCTCTAGAATGTCATCCTCCACTTCGGTTTTGTGGAGGTCCACACAGGAAGCTACAATCGCAAATAAGTAGTCATGTCTCCCATCCAGACGAGCCCGCTTGGCTTCCTTCTCTTCCTTCAATCTTTGCTACAAGAAGGGAAGAAAAATGTTATGTGGCAACTGCTGTTCTCAAATGGATTCATTCTGTAAGCATTTCATACTACTGGTGCTTTTTCAAGTCTTGGGTATTCAGATAACAGCTTAATGGTACCAGTTTTTAGGTACTATCTTCTGTTTTTAGAAATAATGTTATTTCTATTATGAAAATAAGATGTGCTCATCGTTTTGAAATTACATAACACAGATAAGCCAAAAGTAGAAATAAAAATCATCTGCCAACCAGACAGTATTACCGTTAACATTTTGTTCCAAATCTTTACAGACTTAATTTTACGCACATATAAGCATTCAACAGACACACACCAAAATCAAAAAGATCTCCACTTTTGTAAACATTTCCTAGGCTGCTAAAGTAATACTTATTCTTGTACACTATCTCCTGTGTTTCTTGTTTGTCTACAGGTTCATATCTGGTGTTGAAATTAATTTCTGAATACCAGTGCTTAATTTTTACCTGTTGACTGTTAATTACAATAACAAAGCAAGTTCACTGTAACCAACATTGGCAGTTTGAAGCATATCTTTCCATATGTGCTCTGTTCATACAAACATATGCAAACATATATACACATTTCTATTTATATATAGTATAAAATTTTTTCATGCATTTTTCCCTTAATAATACATCACAGACTTCTTTTTAGTTTAGTACAGACCACTCCAACTCCTGTAATAGCTGCAAAATATTCAACAATATGGACGTACCATAATCAACCATTTTACCATTGGCGGATATTCAACTTCTAGTTCATTTTTTGAATTAAGGGCATTATCTTTAATGCTAGCCAGTAGCTCCTGCTAGGTAGCCCCTCTGGATCCTTTCTTGTATTCAACAGTTACTGAACCTCAAATATGTACAAGCACTCTAAAGGTAAACACTACCCAGTGACCTCAAAAAAACTCATAGCCTGGTTGGCAGAATGTAAGCAGAAAATGTAAATATGAGAGGATGGCATTATGGTTGCTACAGGGGCATCAGATTTATGCAGGGGCATTAATGGGTCTTCAGAGAAGGAGCTGAAGGGAGGATTCCCCCTCTAGCCCAGGGCTGAAGAGGGGTGGAGGTACAGGAAAAGTTTCAGGAAGAGGTGGCTTGAGCTCGAGTTGAAGGAGAGTTGGCCACACTCCCTGGGATAGAGGCATTTCTGCACATGCAGAGGCCAAAAGACATAAGAAAGCTTAGCATGTCTGGAAACCACAAGGCAGCCAGGATGGCTGAACTGAAAATAACTAGAAAGGCATAATAGGAGGGACTTCCCTAGCGGTCCAGTGGCTAAGACTCTATGCTTCCACTGCAGGGGGCACAGGTTCAATCCCTGGTTGGGGAATTAAGATCCCACATGCCATGCAGAGAGGCCAAAAAAAAGAAAAAGGCGTAATAGGAAATGAGAAAAAAAGTCAGACCATAAAATATCTTATGGGCCATGTTAGAAAGTATAAATATTATCTGAAGTCCATGGAGAGTCACTGATGAGTTTCAAATCAGGAAAGATGTTTAGCTGTCTGTGCTGCCTCAAAACATCAGTCATTCTGAAAGCAGTATAAAAAGTGGATGGGAGGGGGCTACCCTGGTGGCGCAGTGGATGAGAATCTGCCTGCCAATGCAAGAGACACAGGTTCGAGCGCTGGTCCGGGAAGATCCCACATGCCACGGAGCAACTAAGCCCGTGCACCACAACTACTGAGCCTGCACTCTAAAGCCCGCGAGCCACAACTACTGAGCTCACGCGCCGCAACTACTGAAGCCCACATGCCTGGAGCCCGTGCTCTGCAACAAGAGAAGCCACAGCAAGGAGAAGCCCACGCACCGCAACGAAGAGTAACCCCCGCTCGCCGCAACTAGAGAAAGCCCACATGCAGCAACGAAGACCCAACACGGCCAAAAATAAATAAAAGTAAATCTTAAAAAAAAAAAAATAAAGTGGACTGGAGTGATGCAAGCCTGAAGACAGGAAGGCCAGGCAGGTGGATTGTGGCCGCATTTCCCAGAGCTTGGGAAATGTCTGTCCCAGACAGACCACTGGGAATGTGGATCTGGAGCCCAAGGTGAAATTGCATTGCAGAGACAGATACAGATACTGGTTCTCAATACAGCACAATAGACAATATGGGCCAGATCTTTCCTGTAATTGTGTTTACAAGATGACTGCAGCACCCTCACAGCTCTTCTGCAATGTGGTTGTACCACTAACCTATCAAGAAATGGACTCTATATCCCCTCCTCTTGAATCTGGCTGGCCCTGTGACCAGTTTTCACCAAAAGGATGTGGGAAGAAGTGAGACTGTAAAACTTCCTAGGCTAGTCCTTAAGAGACTTTCGGCTTCTGCCTTTGCATTTGGGAATGCTCCCTCAGAACCCAGCCACCAAGCTATGAGAAGTCCAAACCCATGGAGAGACCACACGGAGAAAATCCAAGGCATTCTGGCTGACAGCCCAGAAGATCTCCTAGCTGATACCCCAGCATCAACTTTCAAACTGCCTTGGACATTCCAACCTAGTCAAGCCAACAGATGACTGCAACCCAGCCAAGGCCACATGAAACAGAAGAACCATCCAGCTGAGCCCAGCCACCCACAGAATCAAGAGAGATAATAGATAGTTGTTAAGAGATAATAGATAATTGATAACAGATAGTTAAGCCATTAGCTCTCTTACGGTTTGTTATGCAGCAGTAGGTAACAGAGTAATCCTTGTTAGAATAATTCCATTGGTTGCACAGAAAACAAATGGATTCAGACTTGAGAAAAGAATGATTGGTAAAAGAGAAATCATTCATGGAATGAATATCTCCACTTTTTTTTTATTATTTTTTTTTTTTTTTGGCCACACCACATGGCATGTGGGATCTTAGTTACCGGACTAGGGATCGAACCTGCATCGCCTGCATTGGAAGCATGGAGTCTTAACCACTGGACCGCCAGGGAAGTCCTATACATGAAACGTATATAATGTTATAAACCAATGTTACCTCAATAAAAATAAATTTTAAAAAATAATAAAGGTAATGAATATAAACTATTCCTTCCAGAAACTTGACTATAAAGGAAAGAAATGTGGTTACTAGTAGAAAGAGGGGAAGTTAGAGTCAAAGGAGAATTTTTTAAGATACAAAAGACTTAAGAAAAAGTAAAGAGGAAAAAGTTGGGGATTTCCGAGTGATTGAAAGGCAATCGCTAGACATGTGCGATTTATGTTCTTTTTTCCAAAACTGAAGGGAGACAAATTAGTTGGGCTTGGGGGTGGGGATGCAGAGCAAGGTTAAGGTTTAAAAAAATAAACGATCTACCTACTTTTTTGCCATTTCCCTAAAAAGAGAACACACGGGTCTTGACACAAAGTATACATTCCATAAACATCAAAAAGAAGTAAATTTAAATCTCTTTTCAACCATGGCTAAAACCAGGTGAATGTCCTGTTCTACGTTTTCCACACTCTCGTCAGGGAGGAATAAAGGCTTTTCTCAGAGTGATCTTTCTGGGTTTGTACTAAATGTCTTCACCAGCTTGAAGACATGGTGGGCAACCAGGGGAGCCAGGGATCCAGCAACAAACCAACAAGATGGCAAATGCTGGGCAGCCAAAAAGACACTAAAAAGCTATAGAACCAGGGACTTCCTTGGTGGTCCAGTTGTTAAGACTCTGCGCTCCCAGTGCAGGGGCTCCGGGTTCGATCCCTGGTCAGGGAATTAGACCCCGTATGCCACAACTAAGACCCGGCACAGCCAAACAGATAAATATTTAAAAAAAAAAAAAAAACTAGAGAACTAGAAAAGTCAGGATGTAAACCAACTGAAGGCTTCCAAAGAATCCAGAAACTTCTATAACATTCTGCCATGGCAACACATTATTCTATGACCTGATTTTACAGGGCTCCAAAGGAAAAAAACTATACATTCTAGTGGAGGAAAGGAGAGATTGGCCTCTAAAACAGAACACTAATTATTCTATTTTTACCCAAATATCACAGATGAAAAAACCTTCCAAAGCAATTTTACATATAAAAGCAAATTATCAGTGTGTTTTTAAAGAAAATGTTTTCAAAGCTATATTCAAAAGCACGTTAAGCATTGAATATGTTCTTACATAAACTATTCTATCTCCTGATAAGTAATATGAAGTCAACCCCAGTGCCATGTACATGAAAGAGCACAATGTTTATCAATGTCACCTTTCATTGCCTTATAGCGAGGTATGCGGGTACAATGAGGGACTTTTATTTTACTACCACAAAAAGTCAATAATGTCAAATAAATATTTGGTGATGGGATCAGTGCATTGTCACTCCCTAAACTTCAACTTGCAGCTTTCTGGCTGCCAGGGAACTGCAAGAACAAGCAGTCAGATGACTAACTGGAGGTGGCTTGTCCTGTCGCCTTTGAAACATCTAGGACACTTGGAGAGGGAGGGCAGAGTGGGACGACAAAGGCGAGAGGCGAACCATGGAATTCTTTTTTTTTTTTTTAAGGATTACGTTAAAATTGTTTTGCGTTGCATGCACAAGCACCAACTGATGGGAGTGGGGAGGGTGGCCAGAAACCTATTCAATGTCCAAGGAAATCTAGAACGGTATTTAACACATTTCTGCAACTTGGTAACAAAGAATGTTACTACCACCTTGGGATAAAACAGGGACTAATGTGCTACCTCCCAAGAAACAAGTGGTGCTTTCAAGATAGGGCAACTTCATGTACACAAACGAGCCCTGGTGCCAGAGTGGGGTCCAGACCCAGGGCTGCCATTAATTGTAAGACTTTGCATCTGTCATTTAACCATTCCAGGCTTCAGGTTCTGCAACTCTAAAATCAAAGTGTTGGACTACGCAACAGCTAAGCTCTGTTTCTTCTCTAGCATTCGGGCTGCTTCCCATTGGTTCAAAAGTTAATACAGACAAGAGACTTGAGGGTTTTTTTTCGTTTTTTGTTTGTTGGCTTTGGTTCTTGGAATCTTTTGATTGGATCGGGAGGTGTCTGGGGTGAAACTTGAGATTTTAAAATGTGAATCCCAACGAAGACCCAATGCCACGTGCTTTCATAATAAAGCTCTGTGACTTTTTCTCATGACAAACCCATCCTTCCAATTTTTTTTAATATACGAACCTTTGCCTTTAACTCTGTAGAACCAAAGCCCAGGTCTACACGTTCATGTACGTAAACTGTGCATGAACCACACACATTTCATTTTGGCTCCAGGTTATAACCCCCAACTCCAACAGAGACCTTACCCTTGTCTGTAAAATGGGGATAAAAGTCCAAACTTGAAGGTATTTGCAAAGATTAAATGGGGTGTGGTTTGGGGATAATACTAAGGCAATCAGCGCATGAATTAAAACAGCATGACCGAGACTTTGACCCTGGACATCAAAATTCAGGCGACAAAACTTAATCACGATTTTTCAGTTGTACAAATGCTTAAACTCCCTCCACCATTAGAAAGCCCAGTCCTGTTGGCGGCATTGTTTCAGATCCAGGTCCACCCCACTCATGTCTCTGGCAACGAGAAATGGATGGAGGATGGAGCTGTCGGGTCTAAGAAACCCTCTGTTGGCTGAGCAAGGACACCCTTGTCCCCAACCCTCCTGAAGATGTCAGGGTACATTTTGCTCTCTTTGCCCCAGATGCATTGCTAGCTATGGATCAGCAAGTCATCATTTGCTTCCTGTGCTTAGGTATAATTGTCACAAAAGCCCTATGAACCAGACATGATTATTTCCACACAAGGAAATCAAGACTACGGACCACTCACAACTTTCCCAAGAGCACACTGCTAAGTAAGTGGCGGGGCTGGGCTTCAAGCCCTGGCGTGTCTGCAGGGCCAGGCCAAGACATGGGGTGTCCCGGGCAACTGAGAATTTTGCATCCATCCAAACTGACATTCTCTAAATTTCCACTCAAGGGTTATCTAGAGCACTCTTGGGAGGAGACCCCACATACACTGCATGGGCTATAGAAGGATTTGTGGGTGGAGACTGGAGTTAACTGACACCATTTTCTGAATTACACCGGTAATATTTTAGTGCCAGGATGGACCGGTGCCCAGCCGGCTTCCAGCTGGCGTGCTCTGTGTCCAGCTCCCCTACCACACTGCTGTGTCTCAGCAAACGGTAACTCCCTACCCCATCCTCGCCTCCTGAAGTGCCTAGGACTCAGGCTCCCTGCCTGGGTGGGCAGCCAGTAGGCTGGGCTCCCTGCTTCGCCCAACCCATTACTGGACAATCTCACTTTTATCTATATCATACTGTTCACACCACGTCTTCATAGGATGCTTTTGCACAGCAGGGTGTGAGGCAAGGGGTAGGTTCTACAGCCAAAAAAATATACATATATTTCTTTGTTGAAAAAAAAGAAGTTTTTCTAGGCAATATGATTAGCCTAGTTGCAGATCTGAATCTGAGAAAGAGATCTGTTTTAATGTCAGTCTGTTGCCTATTTTTGAGTGAATTTATTTCCATTTTTTTATTTGGGTGTTTTGTTCTCTATGCGTATGTGTGCTTATAGCAGTGTAACCAACATAGCAGGGGAGAGTATAACGTAGATTTAAATCCCCACTGGAGATCACTGTAAATGATGTGGTGTCTACAAATTACAATTGAAACTCCTTATCTTAAATCACCAAAGTAAATACCTCTGAGACAGATTTCACTTTGGCTCTCAGTATCAATCGCAAGGCCAGAGATAATTAATCACCTGATGAAACAGTGCCAAAGAGGCCAAGGACGTGGGTTTGATCATCTTAGGCCAGTTAGTTTCACTTTATTCCATTTTCCCCGGCTGTGGATGAATCAGGACAAATCCACGAGCAGAGGAAAAATTACTCCAAGTGCAGGCCTAGCTAAAATGCCTGGTTATCTGTAAAAGATGTCCTTCTTTTTCTTTTTTTAAGAGAGATAACCAAATGGCCCAGACTAGTTTAACTCGCTTGTCTGCTATATATATAACCCGATCCTTCTCGTCTCCTGAGGGGTAAAATAAAATAAATATCACCTGAATCTCATCATTCCTACAAGAGTGTCAGCTCCACAGGGAGGGATAGTCTCTATTTTGATTTTTGCAATATCTCCAGAGCCCGGAACAGGGCCTGGCACTTAGTAAAACCTCAACTGATATCTAATCCAGGGACGATTAACCAAGTTTCTCATTTACAAGTCACTCTCAAGTAATTAAGGCCTGGTGCAAATGATTCTAGCTCTGTGTGCGTCCATGATTGCAGGTGCAGAATTCAGTCAACAAGCTCCCGGGTCTTCCATGCTGTTATGGCTTCAGCATAAACCACTGCACGAAATTCCACCATTAGTATGGATTACGGTTCTCCCTCAATTCACAGCAAATATAACTAACCTCGCTTAGCCTACATCCCATTTAAATGTGCTGAATTACAGAAACTGAGGGAAGTACTTCTACTCATTTCTCCAAATGAAAGAGCCCTCTCCACAAAGTTAACCCAATTTCCATGTCTTCAAACAAAGAAAAGCCTCCCTTTTTGGTTTCCAGCATTTTCACTTTAACCCACAGGGCCCCGTTTCCTCTCTGGGAGAGGCTCCTCTGTGACGCTTCCAGGACCGTCCAAACCTGCTCGTTAATTGGCTGGAAGAACCACAGTTGAGCCACTCTCAACTCCTAACTGTACTTTTCGTGTCTTAACTTGCCTTGTGTTTCATTTCTCCAGGTGAAGGGCCACAGCTGCAGAGGAAGCACCACACCTCCTTCCCACACGAAGAGCACTTGAGAAGAGTGGTGGCTGGAAGGGAAGACACTCCACGCTGGCTAATCCACTCACAGCAGGTGCTACAGTGAAGCCCTCTTTTATTTAACGAGAACGGCACTCTCCTTCGCTCGCAAAGAGCCTAGCGCTTAAACGGAGCGGGTTCCATCAATTTTCTTTTGTGCTGACAGTAAGCTCTGGAACCTTGTCTATTTTTGCTGGAGTTTTCAGGGCCCCTAAATCTCCCCATTTACGAACTCCCTTATCGGTCATTCTTTCCAAGCAAATAAAAGATGCCTCTTTACCTTTCACTACATGTGGATTTTTCACCCAAGCAGACCCAAAACCTGCTAAAGGGGTATGCCATTCACCACAACCTCCTCTCCCCCCAATATTACACTATCCAAACTCTAACTTAGAGCCCATTTTCTACACCCCACATATCTGGACCTGATCCAGACTTAGTGGGCCTTCACATGGCCATATATTCTATCTTCCCCCAATCCTACACTGGTTTTACTCTAAAACCAGGAGTAAATTCTTGTAGAATTCCAAGAGTCCCCTCTGGCAGCAGAGGCCACATAATTCAAGTGGTTTTCGCTCATTTGCTAAAAAGTACGTATGTAACGTCATCATTCACATTATATATGGCACAGGGGTGAAATTCCAAAACCTCCCTTGTTTATCACAATGAATCAGAGTGCTTACAGCTGATGCTCATCACAATCACCTGGGAACTTTGAAATGCTGATTCCTTTGCCTCCCAAGAAACTCTGACCCCTCTTGCCTGGCATGGGGACCTGGCATTGGTGTTTCTCAAAAGTCCCCCTGGCGACTATCATGGCAGCCCAGCCTGAGAACACTGCTCCAACGGAAAGCATTTTATGACTTGATCATGATTGACTAGTGCTACCAGGTTCTCACTTGAAGTAGGAACTCAGTAAAGTCCAAGGGCATAAATCTGGGATCCCTGCAACTCTAGACCTTTTCTGTTTCTTGTTACTGGAGTCGTGCAAAAATTGACAGGAAGGACAAGTTTCAGCTCAACCCCACGAGGCCCGGACGCGCTCTTCCCCACTGTCCTGTGAAGCACAGCACCTGGTACAAAGTAGGTGTTCAACAGATCCTAGCGGAATGGATGGATCTGCACCTAGAGTCACATCCTCCCGGGCTCTGGCTATGGTGTAAGTACGAGGTGGCCTCATGGGGCATTGACGCCTTCAGGTTCAGAAGCCCTCACCTGGGCACTAAAAAGCAGCACCTGTCCCCTCCCCACAGCTGCATCCTAGAGCCATTCACCTCCCAATGCTCCAGGGAAGTTGTTTTGATCTGTGCATGTGAAATGTGTTCACAGGGCCAAACATGTCTGGGCCTGATTAAGAGGATTCTGAAACCGGTTTGACTATTTTGCCAAAGAATAACAACACTGACATCCTTTCAGCTTTCAAAACATATGTGAGAGCAAAGGGTCTTTCCTTGTCTTGTCTTCCACTGTGCACCCGCAGGGCAACAATGGCCCCTCCCTGGGGAGTTTCTCAGTAGGAAAAGGAGCTGCCCTCTCTCCCCCGCCAGTCTCTAGCCCCACTGCGAGGATCACTGTTTAGAGAAACCTAGCAATCTGAAATTCAAGGAGCAACGGTATTCCCTAGCATCAATACATCAGTGGAAACATGAACGATATACATTCCAGCAGCAGGGAGAAAACGGGTCTCCATTTCAAAACTAGCTTTGCAATTAGGTGAATTTAGGTCAAGAGGACTGTCATAAATCTTTCAAGTGTGGTTTTTCTAAAGGTCAACGAAGTCAACCAGCAAAATTATATATTTCAGTTTAATTTTAGGGAAAGAAAGAAAAACAAAATCCGTAAGTCTGGAATTCATGTCCATTGTATGCTTGGAAGTTGGTACTGAGCTCTCTTCACCAAAGAGAAAAGCAAAAAAGAAGGCAGACATCATATCTGAGCCATACTTTTGTATATAAGTGGGTCAATATATACAGAATTATTTCGAGCTTTTTCACTGAAAAGCATTTGTGTTTATTACACAACAAAAAGGATATATGGCTTGACTTTTCTAAACCCAGAGAGCTTATGGTTTATTTGGCTGTGTATTCTGAATACAGTCAATTATTATATTACAACAACCTAATTATAATATGGCATCATTACAGTAATATTTCCAGACTAAGGTTAAATAGAGAGAGATTTATAGTTTGTATGTTAAGTGGTTTTGGATTCTTTCTCATTGATTATGTTAGATGACAAAGTTACAATTTAATAAATTGTCAAATCAATGCACTAAACAAAAAAATGTGTAATTATTTACATAATACACTGCAACAATATTAAGGTAATTCTGTTAACATCATACATCGGGGGGGTGAACAGAGCCAGCATCCTAAATATATAGAAACTTCCAAAAAACATACACCCAGAAGGTCATTCGTGCCAAAAAAGAATCTAATTCATTAATTATACTTGAGATTTTATCAGCAATTTTAATTTTTTAGACTTGGTATTGAAGCATGGAAAAGTGAAATGAAGAATTGGAAACACATTCAGACATGTGAAGAGTTTAATTCATCCAACTGATTGCACAAGCATAAATTAAGGTGTATTTAGTACCAGATTCTGTGTCACCAGAAGGCTATTTAAAAACGAAGGAAGCATCATCCCTTTCCTCCAGGGAATCTAGACAAATGTCATTTCACTGCAGTGATGTGACGAGGGCTCTAGTAGCCAGAGGAGCAAAGCGCTGAGAGGGCCTAGGGAAGGGAGACCCCGCCGCCTCCTCAAAGTGTCAGGGAGGCTTCTCGGAGGAGGCAACACTTGCATTCGGTCTTAAAGAATAAGCGTTTGCAGCCAAACAAGTTCAAGGGCTTGGCTGGAAGATGTTGACCTTGGGAAGGATGCGTCAGAATGGTGGGATGAGGGGAAGTGGAGGGTGGCTGGTGGCAGGGTGCTTAGGAAATGCAGAGACAGCATTCCTGTGTCTTGTGGTGGAAAAGCGGCTGCAAGACTGGCCAGAATCATCTGGCTGCTGGGGACCATAAAAGATACAGCGATCAAGCCCTGAGGAAGCATGACTCAATGTTGAGAACAGAGCTCTGGAGAGCCCTCCATTTTCTTCTGACATCAATCAGCCATGGAAGAGGCTCCAAACATCTCTTTACGCATCTGCGTAATCAAAAGCGGCTGATGAGTCCTAGGCTAGGGAAGCTCATTCTTCAATGTGACTCCAAAGGCAAATCCTTGCATCTCATGATCTGTGACCACATTTCTGGGCCTTTAGAAGGCGGAGAGGGGTGTCATTTCAAAGGGCTTAGAAAACTTGCAGCCTAGAATCTGCCTTAATTATTTCTCATCACCAACAAAAGCTTACAGGTCTGGGAGAATGCAGTCACCAAAGCACTCTGAATGGGGTTTTTTTGCATCAGGCAAGCATCATCTCAAAAGCTGAAGCCTGTCTTTCTACAAGTAGTTCTAGTTTATGTGGCAACGTGCAGAGAAGCCTAAAGATGCACTCCCCTTTTTTTTTTAATTTGAAATATCAACATATAGCCTCATGGGCTATCCAAAAATTAGTAGACAAAGTGTTGCTCACAAATTCATCTGAATATAACTTTGGAATTTTTAAGGTTTTTGCACACAGGTGCGAGAGATGATGATCTAAGACACACGTGCAAGCTTACAAACAACAACCATTAAAACCCAGGTGACGCTCTGCTTCCAGAACTGTCTCCTACCGATCCTAAACATCACAGCAATCTGCTCAGCTTATGGACTCTTCCAGAATGATCTTCTAACTCCTGGGAGCCCTACTCATCATCCAACAGGCTTTCACATGAAAAGTCCCTCGGAGGACCAGAAGTTCACGTTCACATGTCTAATTTGAAGGTATTAGTCACCATATACACGGAATAAAAATTAAAAGCGCACCTATACTCTCCTTGTTTTCCTTCTACAGTCGCTCCCCTTTGCCCTCTCCTCTGTTCCAAAGCCTTGTGTTGTTAGGGTAATACCGTTTACCTGCTATACAGTTTAACTGTGCCTCTCATCCATGCTTATCAACCAATCAAAGCATTTGAACTGCTGGGTTGCAACACAACCTCTGATGTTCATTTAATTCTATACACTGCCCAACAGTAAACTTGGAGTCAACAGAGATATTTGAATCATTTCTTTGAACAGTGAGTAACTTTAAACCATATCAAAATAGAAAGCAGAGAAGCCACAGCTCGGAATAAGTTGTACAAGAAATTCAGTCTGTCTTTGTCTAAACAACTGTGTGGTTAACTACCAGCATTGTGGCTGTGACCATCAGATAGGCGGATTGTAACCCAAATGAGCCATTTTCTCCCCATAAAGAACAAGCAGTTGGGCTTCCCTGGTGGCGCAGTGGTTGGGGGTCCACCTGCCGATGCAGAGGACACTGGTTCGTGCCCCGGTCCAGGAGGATCCCACATGCCGCGGAGCGACTGGGCCCGTGAGCCATGGCCGCTGAGCCTGCGCGTCCGGAGCCTGAGCTCCACAACGGGAGAGAAAAAAAAAAAAAAAGAACAAGCAGCCTATTTCATATGTAAATAGAAAATGATGTCCATAGATTACTTGCACTCACACAGTTGTACATACAAATAAACCAAGGTAATTTATTCTTTGTGACTAAACATCTTGATCATCTTTACTGTAAAGGTATGATGGGAAATCATAGGCAGTGTGATTTGAGACATCTAGTTTGTGTGATTTATCTCATCAAGATGAATAAAAGGGGCTTCCCTGGTGGCGCAGTTGTTAAGAATCCGCCTGCCAATGCAGGAGACACGGGTTTGAGCCCTGATCCAGGAAGATCCCACATGCCGCGGAGCAACTAAGCCTGTGCGCCACAACTACTGAGCCTGCCCTCTAGAGCCTGTGAGCCACAACTATTGAGCCTGCGTGCCGCAACTAATGAAGCCCACGCACCTAGAGCCCGTGCTCCACAACGAGAGAAGCCGCCACAATGAGAAGCCCGTGCACCACAACGAAGAGTAGCCCCTGCTCGCCGCAACTAGAGAAACCCCATGCGCAGCAACAAAGACCCAACGCAGCCAAAGATAATTAATTAATTAATTTTTAAAAAAAGATGAATAAAAGGCAGGACATGTAAGGTTGGGCATGTTGAATCCAGGATTTAGTCCTTGAAGTTCAAGTTTCAGGAACTCAAATCCAATCAGGTCATCCAAGGATAAAACAGGAAATAGGGAACCCATCCCACCAATATCCTGCTAATTAACCTCACAAGAGACTGATTTGAAAGCCAGTATGCTGATCTGGTACTGACACCTACCACTAATTTGGATGCTAATTTGGCACCTGAACTTGGGAAATTCACCTGCTCAACAGCCAGTATTAGGGCGTGGCCTCCATATGTAGAGTTAACAGAGAGATAGCACTTAGACCTAAATATTGTTTGGTAAACAAAGCGCTAGAGCACAGGAAGTTAGAGTTTGTTTATGGAATACTTTTTAAATCAGCCTCTGGGTATTAGTAAGCAGCTGTTTTCTGTTCTAATGATGAATGCAGACAGTATCTAGACTAGTAGTCATTCTCCTCTGTGCGGTGTTGAAAGGTCACCAGCAAATCACAGAATTTTCTCATCCTCCTTGCTCAGCATCTAAGTATCAGTCCCAAGAATCCTGTGTCAACACATGACCTGAGGACAGAGGTCACAATTCATTATATCATCCATTCTCTTTCATTAGTTACATTGAAACTGGAGCTTCCCTAATGGTATTTTAGGCACCATCCTCATTTCATCAGCAGCCCATTTACAACCTTCTCTCTTGGGAAGAGTTACTTTCTGGGAAGACTTCCACAGATGGCTGATGGCATTCATTCTGTGTTTGTCAGGCGTCACCATGGCTCTCTCGAGGCTTTGCAGTAAACTGCAAAGTCTTCAACCTCTGTGGCTGAATTTCAGCCTCAAAGTGGGCAAGGCAGAGGCAGCAGGTATCTTAAGGAATCCCCTTGAGTAAAGGAAGCTCGCTGAGAATTGTCATTAAGCAGCACAAACAAAGCAAAGCACAAGCCTGAATCTGCATCTGACCACCTGCCCTTAATTGCCAGCCTGCAATAAAATTGGTTTCTGGTCATTGGAGAAGAGTCAACAAACAATGCCCAGAGGGAGACCCAAGAGGGTTTTCCTATGAGCAGTTTCCACCAGGCAACAGCTTCAGCGGGCAAGACTCCTCCTCCAGGAACTTTTAAACTGAGGTCGACCTCCAGCCCTATCTTTGTGGATGATGCACTGTTTCAGACTGAGACTACTGGTCATTCCCAAACCTTAAGTCAGACATAACGAGAAAACAAGAGCGGACAATAGGCCTCATGTAGGCAGGAGACTTCATCCAGAAATTCAAGTACCTTCAGGCAAAGTTTAAAGTTTCATTTTCATTCACTCATTCATTCATTCAACAAATGTGAGCATCTTTTATGGGGCCAGGCACTGCACTACATACTAAGCTAACCAAAACACACACTTAGTCAAGCACTAAAAACTATTAATTGTAAGATGCATAATTGTTTTATAGAACACTCAAAGAGAAAAACATCAAATGCTGTCAATTACCCTTAAATACAACCTCAATTTTAAGCTGCATTCTGAATTCACAGATGTTAAAATGTGAAAAACATACATCTCAGAACCAATGAAAAGCCAACGTTCCTGTCTTCACTGGGGGGAGATATAAAATAAATAAATATAAATGCATACATGATTATAAATAAAATGATCACTAATTGTGGAGAGTGCCATAAAAAAAGAAAATTGGGGGCAAGCTTCACTCGGATCTGTGTTTTGAATTATTGCCATTTTCTGCTTACATTCCGAAGTGTGAAATTTCCCGAACTCGTTCCTAAATTACGAAGAGTTACCTACCTTAGGCCTTGCAGCCCTATATGTACAACCTAGGCCATGTGGTATAATAAACAATTGCAAGCACTGGGGTCAGACACACCTGGATTTAAATCCCAGCTCTGTCCTCTTTTAGCTATATGACATCAGAGCTTTTGTTTCCTAAATGGTACATTAGAAATAAAGCCACCTGCCTAACAGACTTGTGATGATTTAAATATATGTAAAACTCCTGGATCCTCCCAGGTACATAATACATGAAAAATATGACTATATTTTTTATTTGCGAAACAGTTATGACTACAATTAGTGACAATACCAATGTAGGGTACAAACTCCCAAGGAATTTAACCTAACCCAATCTAGAGCTATCTGGAAATTTTGCTCTTGATTTCCCAATATGTCCTAAGAGAAAGAGTAAGTCCAGGTTTTATTGGTTACCATCTACACATTTTTCATAGGTTTCTACTTCTAAATGTCCTCCCGACGCCCAGCAGAATTAAACACATTCATCAGTTTAATGGCTTCGTAAACAATGATACAGGGGCAGCATATAAAAATGGTAAATGAGTTCAGTGGGATGAGAAAGTACGATATTTCATCCATTCGGAGTTGCACATTTTTTTGCACTTTTTACCATAATGAAATTGGGTGCACCTGCTATGCACCCTTATAAATGTTGGCCAACAGCAATCATGACATAGTTGTCATTGCCAGAGTTTGCATAGACTCAGTGGCACTCCGGACAGCATGACAAGGCCACTGCAGCACCTCAGTATCACAGTCAACAAACTACTGAAGATCCATTTGAGGGAGGAATGTGTGTCCTGGTTGTTTTCTGAAAATCTTCCACTGACACCTTCTGGGAAGATCAAGGAAACACCAGCATCACAATTTACAGAATGAATGACAGTAGACGGAAAGAAAATTCCGGGAGAGTCAGGCCCTGAACGTGAAGAAGTTTTAGAAATTTCTTAACCTATTCATTGCACCTATTTTTGTATGGATGCACGAGGGTGACACAATTTTTTTTAAATCTATGTTTAATTAAGTCTGAAAGAACTTTTTTCGATTAAAATAAATAAAGTTCTAAGAAAGCAGTGCATCCTAGATTAACCAACAGTTATTTTTCTTAGTGGTGAAGGAAACAGTGGTGCATCTTTCATCTGATAATGGCTTAGATCAGATGACATACAGTTTTATGATATCTAATGATCAAAGAAAACCTCTTGGTGAAGGGATTTAAGTCAAGCTCTGAAGGACAGTAAGATTCAAATAGGAAGAGGTAGGGCATAACATGGGGAAAATATCACCAGCAAAGCACAGAGGTTGCAGTTCAAAAGAAAGCCTTTCCCGTGCTGCAGTTATGAGGAAACATGAGTGATTAATCTCTGAAAGGTATGTGGAGGCTGAACTGCGGGTGTCAACCTATGGCACTGGCCTTTGCTGGCATTAGGGAGTCATTGAAGAATAAGCTGATGAAAGTCTTGATTAGGAAGATTATGCTGAAGGATGGGAGTAAAGAAAGATTGAAGTCAGAATCGTAGGCACGAGGAAATAAAGGATTTGACAGAGGGGCGGAGGCAGTGGTCACCCAAGCCACTCAAAAACAAACAAGTAAATAAAAAAAGGCAAGTCCTCTTATCCCATCCACCATTTTGCCACCCCTGAGCTACTCCTATATAGAAATCCTGGTTGAAGGAGTGGGAAGGAACAGAGAAATGGAACTTGACAATTGGTAATGGGGGAAGTAGACACATTTGTCCAAGGTGATTCCATTTGATCAAGCTTGGTAAAGTGAAGAATCATAATAACTCAACAGGAATGGGGGAATTTAGAGAAAGCATGCATGTTGAAGACGAGATGACTAAAGAAATGGAAATAAAGCTCTGGTTCTTTGCTCTTCCTATTGGTCTTTTCATCTTGAAAATGTGAAGGTCCGTATATGAAAGACCAAAAACAACCAGCACCTTTTTCTTTATTTCTAAATTCATAATAGAAAGGAAAAACTCATAATTAAAAGAGAATACAAGAGCCAATCATATACGAATTCAATAATTATTTGAGCTGCTTCCTCTCAAAAAAAATTTTTGAAAGCTTAAATTACGTGGTTTGTTGGTTTTGCCACCATTTCCATGGGTTGAAATTGCACAGCAAAAGCAAAAAAAGATACGTAAGTTTTCCGAAAGCCTCATCTGCCAAAATTCAAGAGAGGAAGGAGGAAACACAGGTGAAATCCCAGAGGAGGATACAGAAAGCTGATGCATTCAGAGTAAAGCATACAGTAAACAGAACATCCAAGTTCTGCAGGTATACACTGAAGGAAGAGAGATGCTCGATGCTAAAAGCACATTCCAGGTGTTATTTTGTATAGTACCTTTCAAGCAGAAAGTGTAAGAATTAGGAATATTTGGTACTGGGAGAGGGGTATATACATATCAAGAAAAGCTCAGGAACAACCTTCTGACTTCTTGTCTTCCCCCTGGTGACACTTCAACGTATTCATAGAAACAGTGTCGTCCTGGCTTTGGGAAGCCATGCTTTTGATCTTGACTCCCACATACAAGGTGGTTGTGTGACGTTGATAAACCAGCAGCCGTACTGGCCCCATTTTCCCCGTGAACAATACACGGTAGGTGGCCAGATGATCCTACAAGTACTGTCCAGCTCTAAGCAAGATGCATGAACTAAGTGAGTGATCTCTGCCACTTGGATCCCAAGCACACAGCATCTTAAAGTCATCGAAACATTATTTTAACATGAATTTTACACAAACAATCTTACGACGTGGCATACAAAACATTGAAAAAATTATGATATCATTGGAATCATCTGAAATGAGGCTGATCACTTTAACGGTACAGTGCTGCAACAACTTTGATATTATTGTTTTCCCCATAGGAATTTTTTCCCATTCTAGATGCCCAATTTTGAACAAATGACATCCCCTGGACCATGACACTTGTTCTTTGTGTATAAAGCTATAGTGCTTTCAGTGGAATTACTGAGCCATAAAAGAAGAATGAAATAATGCCATTTGCAGCAATATAGACAGACCTAGAGCTTATCATACGAAGTGAAGTAAGTCAGACAGAGAAAGACAAATATCATATGATATCACTAATATGTGGAATCTAAAAAAATGATACAAATGAACTTATTTACAAAACAGAAATAGACTCACAGACATAGAAAACAAACTTATGGTTACCAAAGGGGGAAGGGGAGGAGGGATAAATTAGGAGTTTGGTATTAAAATACACACATTACTATATATAAAACAGACAACCAACAAGGACCTACTGTATAGCACAGGGAACTATACTCAACATCTTATAATAACCTATAACGGAAAAGAATCTAAAAAAGAATAGAGATGTATATGTACGACCGAATCACTTTGCTGTACACCTGAAACTAACACAACATTGTTAATCAACATTTCAATAAAAATTTTAAAAAATAAAACAATAAAGCTGTAATGCTTTATAAGATTCTCCTCCCAAACTAAAACACAGGCTCAGGAGCTCCGAATGAAGATATGGAAATCAAATTTTGCCTGCAGGGTCTTCCCTGGTGGCGCAGTGGTTGAGGGTCCGCCTGCCGATGCAGGGGACACGGGTTCCCGCCCCGGTCCGGGAGGATCCCACATGCCGCGGAGCGCCTGGGCCCGTGAGCCATGGCCGCTGAGCCTGCGCGTCCGGAGCCTGTGCTCCGCAACGGGAGAGGCCACAACAGTGAGAGGCCCGCATACAGAAAAGAAAAAAAAAAAAAAAAAAAAAAAAAATTTCGGCTGCAAATCTCGGAGTTCATGGTTATAAGTCCAGCCAGTATCCTGCTTTGGGGTTGGCTCCTTAGCATGGTTATAATTTTTCATATTAATCCTTTCCAGATCAGTTATCCCACTCGCTCTTTGTTTAAGACCAAAATTTTAGCATTATTTCACACACAAATGAGAAAAATAATATTTCTTTAAGTAGAATCTTGTTTGTAGTTATAATCTAAAGGATAAGCAACAGCTTGGGAATGATTCTATGCCTTAATTACATGTTTTTTCCGAAATCCAAGGTTCAAACAAATATAAGACCAGTATTAATTAGAGAGATATGAAGCGAGTCCTTATTAATGTGATAGTTCTTGCTTTATAAAAGCAGCAGACACAAATGACCTTTACCTTTATGTTACCTTTTAGTTGGTACTGTTTCACACATGGGCTTTCTAAGGCACCAAGGCATGATCATTTTCCTGAATATAAAACAACAGAGGGCTTCCCTGATGGCGCAGTGGTTGAGAGTCCGCCTGCCGATGCAGCGGACGCGGGTTCGTGCCCCGGTCCGGGAGGATCCCACATGCCGCGGAGCAGCTGGGCCCGTGAGCCATGGCCGCTGAGCCTGCGCGTCCGGAGCCTGTACTCCGCAGCGGGAGAGGCCACGACAGTGAAAAAAGAAAGACAGAAACTTCAACTCGTATTCCATCTTTTTTGGTTCTGATTTAGTTTATCGGGTATTTATTTAGGGGGAAACTATATTTCATTACATAAGTCACTGCCCATCCCCAGATCTGACCTCTGGTACTGAAGACATCGGGGACCAGTGAATAATACTGAGAAGTCCCTCAGCGCCTATCCGCCTGCTCTCACTGACTCGCCAACAGACACAGACAACCCTCCAGGAAGCCAAGACTACAGCTGCAGAATGAGGATCAGGGGCCCAGGGTGCACTGGAGGACCATTTTAAGGGCTATCTGCTGTTATCACAGTTGTGCTTGTTTTGTTAAACAGGGAAAGAAAAAAGTAGAGAATCAGGTTCACCAGCAAACATCAAAATTCTTACTTAATCCTGCATCTGGTTCCTCTTTGCTTTTCTCTTGTGCTAAAATGTCATGAAATGGTAATCTCAAAATCGTGTTCCTTTCCTTTAGAGAATGAAGTCAAATGTCATTCAGTGTAAAAATCAAAGCCTAATATTAGAGATAATTAGTTGCTTCACTCAAGATACATCTTCTAAAAGCAATAAAGAAGAATACCTCCCAGGGCTTCTAATATCACCCCATCGGAAGCACATTAATCAGCCACCATCATGGGAAACTTCCCAATGTATGATAGCTTGACTTTGCAAACCCTCATTTAATATGATATTTATCATAAATACAAACCCATGAAAATAACCAAGACATATTTATAAACACCAGTGGTTAGCACTCATACCCATGCCAAGGTGTCTGGCAGTAAAATGAGACACATTGATTCGTGAGGCAGAAAAACTTTTGATTACAAGAACGTGATCAGATACAGAAAATCCATGTATCTGGAACCAAGCAGTAATTTCTCGAAAGAATGTTTTGTCTCTCTTTGAAAAGCTTAAGGGTAAACTTGGGGAGACATCAAAGGAAAATGTGTCCGGTCAGAGCCAAGAATGATCGCTTCAGAAAGAAAGCAGCTGATAGAAGGTCTGAGTTCCAGGGGAGGCTCAGATGCTTTGCTTTTGGTGACCTCTGACCTCCACCAATACCACTGCAAACTCTAAGAGGTCAAGGATGGATCTGTCTGCATCACAGCTGTATTTCTGGATCTTTGCACTGCTCATTAAGTGAATGAACAGTCCCATTTATAACCTCATCCAGGAGCTAATTAGGTCTTTAAACCCCAAACAACCTACAGTTACAAATAAGTTACTCTGCTACCAAGAGAGCAAAATTTCTTTTGCCAATGAAGACAAAAATAACCCAGTTTATTTACCTGTTCATATTTTCTAGAGTTCACCTTTCTTAAAGACCGTAACATAATTTGTAATAAATGTCATTACTGCCTATAGGTTTCACAAGGCAAATCTCAAACACTGCCATTTCCTTCGACAGCAAAAGTGTGAAAATATCATTTCAGAGAGGAAACATAAACTCCATTACTGCATACATAAAGAATAAATTCATTTTATTGCTAACAAAACTAAGTTATATAAACACTGTGCATCCCAAATGTTCTTTCTAAGCTTCCTTAGGATGAGTTTTCATGCTTACGACTTACAAAACCAGCATCACAACTTTCCTGACAGAGTGGGGATGAAAGGACACCCAGTTAATATTAATATATATACATGCGTTTCCTATCACAAATACACTTAACCATGCTTTATAATGCAACATCTCGTTCCTGCTACTTAATTACCAGCTCCCTGGTTTTTCTATCTGTTACTAAAACTCTTCCACCAAAAACAGTTGACGTTGGGTCTTGTACTCAAAGGCAGCTCCCAGGTAGATTCAAATATCCAAGTAAAATGGTACAATTAATTACATAAATAAAATTCCATTGATTAATTCCATTATTACGGGGACATAAATGTACCAGGTACGAAAATGTGAAGGCCAGGATAAGGCAAGGTTTTTGAAAATGTAGCCCTTACCTGGTGATTTAGTGTTTGACATGAAATTAATCTGAACAATTACTTTCTTTGTATTGTTTTAACTTTCAAACATTACATCATCAAAAATATGGGAACGTTCTTGTTTAAAAGTAACCAAAGATGCAAAGAAAAACGCTAAGGATAAAACCTGGTTGTATAATTCCTTCCCTATTTCCATATTTTAGGTGTGATTTAAGTAAAAGTGTTATATATTTTAAGGAAATGTTTTAGTATAGTATAGCTCATTAATCTCATCAAAGTCAACCACCATTATATTTATTGAGCTTCTCTGATACACCCAACATAATGTTATTCAAGTATAAGATATAAAGAGTTTATAATCTAGCAAAGGTGACAAAACCACAATTAGTCAATAATGAAGCACTAAATTATAAGAACCTATCAAGGTATATTGGAATCCAGGCTGCGATATCAAGTCGATGCGTGTAAAATATACCCTTAATATGCAATAAGGTTTAAAAGATAAGAACTTTTCATAAAACTCAGTTTTGAGGGAATTCTCTGGAGGTCCGGTGGTCAGGGCTCTGAGCTTTCATTGCCAGGGGCCCGGGTTCAAACCCTGGTTGGGGAACTAAGATCCTGCAAGCCGCACAGCGCGGCCAAAAATTTTAAAAGAAAAAAATAAAACAAAAACACAGTTTTGAAATTAGTCTAAATCACGTAATTAAAGTAGGAGCAAGAGTACAGTTAAAAACTAAAGGGAAAAATTAAAAACCTAAAAAATTCTGTACCATTTTCCTTTCACAACACAAGATAAAGGAAAATATGTTCTTGCAGTTAAATGTTCTGAAAGTGAGCTAGAGCAGGCCAGGAGAAAATACTTTCTGCTTTTCCATTTCCTCCCCCTTCACCAAAGCAAAGGGTTAACATGTGAATCTGCTCCAAGAGAAAATTCTGGAAGGAAGACAGTGCCTCCCTGTTCCCCATGAAACCACCCCAGCATTCGTATCACTGCCATTTCCTGAGGGAGGCCTATCCCACCTTCTACATCTGGGTCTTCCTCATTCTCTCTTAACCTCCCCCTCTGCTTCAGTCTCCCTCCTTTCTTAACCTGAAGCCTAAAGGAAGATCACGTCTCAACCAACTCTCACGCGCTCTCTTGCACATCATCACCGATTCTCTTGCCATTCTGAGCATCATTTTGAAACAAACCAGGATCACACCATCAACCAGAAGACTGAGGCAGACCACAGAATTGTTGTTTGGCGAGTGGGTTTTTCAGCCAAACAACAGAAGGAAGAAAACATGGTGTGCCCAATTGCTTATTACATTATAATAACAAAGCACAGAAACACAAAAATTGAAGGTGTTAATGCACTGAGTGATATAGACTAATAGGAGAAAATCTATTGCTTTTCCAATCCAGAAAATACACAAAGCCGAAAACAGCTGTCTCCTAAGAGAAAATGTGAGGCAATTAGGAATATAAGAACTACAGGAGAAGGTGATTTTCCTCCCACCTGTCATCCTCATTGGGGAATTACATTTGACCTTTTTAAAGAAAAAAAAAATTAATGAAATGGAGAACATTTTTAAGTCACAAAAATTTGTCCTGTAGAAAGTTTTCCAAGTGGTAAGCAGTCTATCAGACTTTATTTTTCTCTAATTAGTTCCATTCAACTCTTATAGAGACTCAATCTCATTAAAATCAGGTCAAAACTCTTGTTTAAGTATTAAAATTTTATTCTGATATACAGGGAAAAGCAAGACTTGAAGGGGAGGGGAGGTCCTGGCCAAAAATGTGCAACAGTGAACAAAGAAAAGAGCTTCAAGCCATTTCCTTCCCTTTCCTACAAACCTCCCCCTTGGGCAAGGACATCACCCATCGCCCACTCTCCCCAATGAGGGTCCACGTTCTTCTCCAAACGAACCTTCAGAATCTGTCTGAAACCCACATCCCTCCTTCTGTGCAGGTTAAAGTCCCATTCATGTGTCAAGGGTATGTCCCCATGTCCCTTCCTCTATGGAGTCCTTCCTGAATCTCAAGGTTTCCTTCTCTGAAATTCTATTGCTCATTCCTTGATTCAAATAGTTTTCATCCTGAATAATAATTACATTTTAGAAACATAATTTGTACTAGGATATTTTTTGAAATAAAGGTTTTGAATATTGTGAATTGCAGCATCTCACACATAGCAGGTGATCATTTTTAAATTAACCTATAGTGTATATAGTAATAAATCAAAAATGGTATTTCTTTCTGTTAAGTAGTCCCTCTATTTTTTTTAACCCTGTTGAAGGTGTTTTTCATGCCACTGTTGTTCTCATTCTTTCTGTTGTTTTCCTTTTTTTTGTTTTTTTTTTTGCGGTACGCGGGCCTCTCACTGTTGTGGCCTCTCCCGTTGCGGAGCACAGGCTCCGGACGCGCAGGCTCAGCGGCCATGGCTCACCGGCCCAGCAGCTCCGCGGCATGTGGGATCTTCCCGGACCGGGGCACGAACCCGTGTCCCCTGCATCGGCAGGCGGACTCTCAACCACTGCGCCACCAGGGAAGCCCTGTTTTCCTTTTCTAATGTGTTGAATCGGTAGCAGTAGTGTTATTTGGGGTGTGCAGCAGAAGAAAGCATTGATAAATGTGAAAGGCAATTCCAGCCCCCCTGTAAGTGTCACTTTTCTTCCTCTGTGTCCCTAGTTAAATAGAGGATGCATACTTACTTATTCTGCATTTCTACTTTCCTTAATTAGCCTAGACTGAAGCTTGAGGTTTACACCACAATCAACTCTAACATTTTTTTCTTGCACTGAAATATACAAGCAGGTGCTCTTTTTTAATTATCACTTTACTGAGTGATTATCAAATGGGATAGAATTGCAAACTGGAATTTTGTGAACTGAATTATTCATTAGAGTGAATTTCAATATACTGAACATCAACTTACCATTGCTCGGAGCCATCAGCTATAGTTTACAAATGTTTCCTTACAGGGAATTGTTGTTGCAATAGTATTTCTAGCAGGGGAATGTCAAGTTGGTAAAGCTCTACTATTAACAATGGATCTGTAGACACATGAAAGGAGCACTGTGCCTGCAATCAACAGGCTTAGGCTTCTCAGGCTTTTTTTTTTCTTTTTAAAAAGAAATCTTCAGAATTCCAGTTACAAGATTTACAGCATTTCAGTCTTATGACCTTTAAAATCTTATGTTTGGAGGTTAATAAAATAGATTGATCCAGAGATACTGCATGTTGGGGTCTTTTCTTTTTTCCTTTCAAATGCACTATATTAGATGATGCAGTCTAAGCTAGGGAAAGAGGGATATGGAAACAACTGACTACTAGTGCATGTTAGCTGCCATCCAGCGGCTGGAAGTATAATTCACCCACACCCACTGCCCAATGAGCTAAGGAAATGCTGAACGGAGCCACGTCTCATAAGTACATCAAAGGCTAACAGTAATATACATTTACTGTCTCATATTTATGTGAAGACAGAATGATGGGAAAATTATTGAATGCTTTAGTGGAAGTGAAGCCAAAGTCTCCTCCTTTATAATTCTAAGCCATAAGAAACTTATCTTTATGTTCAAACGGTTTCCCTTTAAAAAATGCCCAATTTAGAAAATTTGCCTATCTATGTCATATGAACCAAACTAAATAATAAAATGATTATCAATGATAAAATAGATCTGACTGCATGGGATACAGCACATTGAAGGGGCAAAAATTTTGATATCAATCTCTAGGGAAGAAAAACATGCAAATATATCCATAGTGATCCCAATATGGTTACAGTTACATAGTGAATTCATTCTGAATGATTTTTATCATTTCGCTCATGTAAAATGTAATACCATTCTCTTATTTTAAATCTTTAACCTCTTTTAAACAATTATAATACCAATGTTTTTAAATACTTTTTGACAATTATTTATTATAAAAATGATGCACATTATTGTAAAAAGGTAAAAAAAATAAATATCACCATAATCTAAGCATTATTAACAGTGTGCTTTCTAAGAGAAATGCTCTGATTCCCATCTCCCTTTTCTTAAAAAAATATTTTATATGTATATATACACATACATATATGTATATATGCATATGTACACCTTTAATTTTAGTTTACAAGATACCATGAAAATGTTCTACTGAATATTCCTCGAATTATGATTTAATGGTTACATATCATATTGTTAGGCCTTAATTTATTTAGCCAATATTTTTTTTAGCTTTTAGATTGGTTCCAATTTTTTTTTTTTTTTTTTTTTTTTTTTTTTTGCGGTACGCGGGCCTCTCACTGCTGCGGCCTCTCCCACTGCGGAGCACAGGCTCCGGACGCACAGGCCCAGCAGCCATGGCTCACGGGCCCAGCCGCTCCGCGGCACGTGGGATCCCCCCGGACCGAGGCACGAACCCGTGTCCCCTGCATTGGCAGGCGGACTCCCAACCACTGCGCCACCAGGGAAGCCCTCCAATTTTGTACTGTTATAAATAACAATATAATGAATATCTCGGTGGTCAAATCCTTGCATAGATCTCTGCTTATTTATTTCAATAAATTATTAGAAAAAATTATTCCTTAAAAATTATATCCACTGGTTCCCATGAGAAATTAATTTTGTTTCGTCTTTGCCTATATGATAGATGAGAAATGGCTGTTATGCCATTGCTAGTTTAATTCGCAAGTCTTTGACAATAGTGAAGCTAAACATTTCTTAAATATTTATTGGCCATTTGGGATGGGGGGGGTTGTAAATTGCCTGTCCATGTCCCTATTTTTTCTCCTAGTGATTTTCTTTCTCCTGATATATAATTGCTCCTTTTAAGATTGGATAAAGATAGCACACATACAGAAAATGAATAGCTGCTTCAATATTACTATCATACAAAGTAGAATTAAAGACAAAAGCCTAAAAGATTTGGACCAAAATAAGCATTTTACTTTTATAAAAGGTATAATCCACTACGAGTATATGGTAGCTATGTACTGAATAACAGTCCTAAAGTAAAATAAGCAAAACCTGGTAGAAATACAGGCAACATGAACAGAAAGACCGTAATAAAAGGTTGTTCTAAAAGAATGTCATAGAAATACCCTGACACTCCCCAAATAATATTAGTCTTTTAAAGTGCTGTAGATGGTCAACAAAAGTAATCATTTGCTGGACCACAGAAACCACACAAGTCACAATCTCCAACAATAATGTTGTAAATTGGAAATTAATCTTGAAGGAATTTTATTCTCTCAACTGCTTTAAAGTTTAGAAAATCTTCTTTGAAATTACTATTGGATTCTTGCAGAACTCCAAACTGCAAATAGAGGCCATTTGGAATGTAATAAATCCCACTAAAGACTCAAGAGGACTGAATAACAGAGAGGGAAGGGACTGCATTCACTCCCAGCATCCCGGGAACATAGGGCAGAGAAGGTCAGGAGAGGGGCACCCCTAGTCAGGCTGAGTTGGCACCTCTAATTCAGGGACGGGACTCTGCCTCTTCATGCCTTGAGTGCAGGTCTTTCAGGACCAACCCAGAGCCCACAAGTCCTTGGAGCCCCCCAGGTGCTTGGGAGAATAGATGGGGCCCAAAAGTGAGTCCAGGGCAGAAAGAACAGGTGAGAACTGGAGGTGGTATTACCACCTGAAGTCTCCTTATTCATTCCTTAACTGGTTCTCAGCTCCCTTTCTGGAATTCTAGGTGTGTTCTATCAAGATTCCTCATTCCTCTCTCCAGGAAAGGAGCTCCCAAATCTGGACTCACTCCGTGCTACAGTTGAATATGAAGGTCAGAGTAGAAAATAAGTGCTCAGATGAGGAAACACAGTCCGAAAGGTAAAGTGACTTGTCCAAAGCCTGTGGACAAAGTGTCCATGTTCATAACAGAGCATTATAAGTCATCTTTTTTTTTTTTTTTTTTTTTTGCGGTACGCAGGCCTCTCACTGCTGTGGCCTCTCCTGTTGCGGAGCACAGGCTCCGGACGCGTAGGCTCAGCGGCCATGGTTCATGGGCCCAGCCGCTCCACGGCATGTGGGATCTTCCCGGACCGGGGCACGAAGCCGTGTCCCCTGCATCGGCAGGCGGACTCCCAACCACTGCGCCACCAGGGAAGCCCTATAAGTCATCTTTTTAAGATGCTTCTCCCATTATTTCTACTAACCCTTGACTCTCAACTCCTTGCCAGCTGACTCACATCTTACCTGCTCCAAGAATGGTGCCCTGATTGACACTGACCCTGAGTACTCCTCTACAGAGAAATTAATCCTTAAAGCCTTTCCTATTTGTATATATTATTTTATTTGTATCTGTCATATGTTTTACTTTGAATTCAAAGCATGTGGCAATGTGTACAGATTCTTTTCTATAACAGATAAGCACCTGAATTCTTGTGTGTAAATGGAATATTAGAAAATCAAATAATATTTTCTAATTTATATGTCATCATTTAAGTTTTTCACAGAAAAAGAAAGCGAATCCAAGAAATAATGAAAAATCATGTTTTGATACTTTAGAAAGCAATAAATTTGTAATAGAACATTCAATATGTTTAATTTTTAATATTATAGAACACGTCTGTGTTTTTCAAGATTCTTTTGAATCGCAAGGAACAGAAAAACACTCTTATGAATACAGGTGTTAACAAGAAACCTCAACGGACACTTGTTAAAATGGCAAGACAGATTTTATTCAAGCTATTGCAGTAAGGAAGCAAGATTTCAGTACAGAACTGAGCTTAACTCTAAATACAGCAGGGGCAGCTGCTGGTTTATAGCCAATAGTCAGGGGTCAATGGATAGAAAATACTAAGAGGAACTCGATTAGATTCAAGGGTGGGGAGATTCTCACTATACTGGCTTAGCAGGATTCTGGCTAAAACTGGGCTTTGCAGGCCAAGCACTGGGCCAAGGATGAGGCAGAGTCACAAAGAGGGCTCAGAGGAGCCTGACTAAAGTTTGGTCAAGGGTGGAGTCCTTGCCAGAGGTAATGGGAGTTTAAGAATAAATGAACGAACGACAAACTGTCGTGGCAGCTGCTCGGCCAGCCTCACAGAGAAATGCCACATCCATCACACCCCACAGTGGCTTCCGGCAGTGCCTCCCTCACTACATGGTCAGGCTCCAGAGCAGGGAGCATCTTCTATGCCCAAGTGTTCCACCTCTTTGATGACTCAGCAACCTTCTCCTTCTCCTTTTGTTTCAACTGTTCCTATTACTCCTTGGATCAACCAGAACTCCTGGCTGCAGACAACTGGAATCAACTCTGAATAAATGGCAGAAAAGGAATCTATTAGAAAGATCATTTAAAAGGTACAGAGGATAGACAGAAAGACTAGACGATCGGGCTCAGAAGTTAGATGGCAACCAAGAGATGCTGGAGGTCAAAGATCCGCCAAGGTCACACTGTGTGACACGGTCTCCAGATGCCCCCTGACTCTCCATGCTGCCTCAGCTACCACCACAAATAGGCTGTAAACACGCTTGACCTTGTTTCACTCCCCCTAGATTTCAAGTCCCAAACCAGGGCACCTGACTGGAGGCCCTGAACCAAGGCAGCAGCCACGGGAATGGAGACGACACAGAACTGGAAGAACCTGCTGGCTGAGTAGAAGTTGGGGATAAAAAGGTCTGAAGGAGATGCCAAGATTTCTCATTTGAACCACAAGGTAAGTGGTAAAGCTATTATCTGAGATAAGAATTCAGTGGTCTGTTGAACTCGAGGTCTCTGAATGTTCCAGTGAAAAGCTGAAAATGAAAATCTGTATTTCAGAAAAGAAACGGGGCCTTCACGATATGGATCTAAGAATCATCAGCATAAAAGTGATACTAATGTAATCACCCCAAGAAGAAGGTAAACATTGAGAAGAGAGGTGAATATTGGGGCATCAGGGGTCAGTGAGATTCAGTGTGAGTTGAGAAAAAGGAACAAATTATAGAAACTGAGAACAGTCAGAGGGGCAGCATGAGAGCCAAGGAAGAGGAATGTATTGAAACTCAAGGCAAAGAAGAAAAATGTTTCAAAGAAAGAAAAAAGGAGCCAAGAGTGTTAAAGCTCAATCCAAATGTCCCTCAAGAAGGGACTGTTTGAATAAACCATGATACAGCCATACAATGGAGTAGAGAGGCATGGGGAGACCTCTATATCCTGCTGTGTGTGATCCCTCAGACACAGGTGAAAAAAAGCACAGTGCAGAGCAGTGTGTTGTATGCCACTTTTGGTGTAAAAAGGGGGAACACACAAATGCATACATGCGCACGTATTTGCTTATATTTTTAAAATCAAACAATGGAAGAATAAGCCAAAAACCTAAAATCAAAAAGTTACCTACAAGGGGAGAAGACAACAATGAAAACTGGAACTCCCTAAATGCACCATATTTTATAGTTTTGACTTATCACGGTTCAACACATAATCATAAAACACAGAGTATCAAATTCTTTTTAAAAACAATCTCTAAAAATGGAAAGTAAATTGAAAAAGAAATGGCTCTGGGAATTCCCTGGAGGTCCAGTGGTTAGGAGTTGGCGCTTTCACTGCAGGGGCCCAGGTTCGATCCCTGGTCAAGGAACTAAGGTCCCACAAGCGACGTGGCGTGGCCAAAAAAAAAGAAAACAGAGAAATGGCCCTAATTATGTCTCAAGTTGGTGGCTTAACCACAAACAGAAGAACTATTTTAAGCTACTTTAAAATGAAGTAATTTTTTTGTGTATATCTATGATATATACTGAAGATCGAAAGAACCTCAAAGAAGTATTAAATTGTTTTCAGTAATCATATTGTTGGTAATAATAATATGATTGTTATTGGGAATATATAATGGATAGTCTATATCCTACCATATAGTAGGATAAAGCAAATAAGCAACTAGGGTAATGTCATTAGGAACTAGGATTTTCAGTGTAAAAGAAAAGGAACACAAACATAAAAATCAAATAAGTAAAAGGTGTTTAATCTTTTTTTATTTTTTTTATTTTTGGCTGCTTTGAGTCTTTGTTGCTGTGCTCAGGCTTTCTCTAGTTGCAGTGAGCGGGGGCTACTCCTCGTTGCGGTGTGGGGGCTTCTCACTGCAGTGGCTTCTCTTTGTTGCGGAGCATGGGCTCTAGGTGCGTGGGCTTCAGTAGTTGTGGCACATGGGCTCAGTAGTTGTGGCTCAAGGGCTCTAGAGCGCAGGCTCAGTAGTTGTGGCACATGGGCTTAGTTGCTCTGTGGTATGTGGGATCTTCCTGGACCAGGGCTCAAACCTGTGTCCCCTGCATTGGCAGAAGGATTCTTAACCACTCTGCCACCAGAGAAGTCCCAAAGCTGGTTAATCTTAATTTTGACTGGAAATACCTCTATGAACTCAGATATATGTTTCTCCTTTTGAAAACAATGTATTTCCTTGCTCTATCCACTGAAATAGTGATAAACAACGATCAATTCAGCAGCAATGAACACCCCTAGGACCCAGACTAGAGTCTCTAAATACACCCCCTATGAAATGGAACCAGATTTCCTTGGATTCCTAGAGTGGAGCAGGAAATAGACAAGGTGAGCCTGGAGCATCTTCATACCAGAAAGCACGGAAGCTGTCAAAGACAACTGAAGTCATGTCAAAGAACACAGGAGCCAACTTGCAGCATCTCCCATGGACCAAAGAAGAAACGTAAACAATAAAAACAATAATGACTGCAATGGATTGAAACAGAAAATATACAAGATCCATGATTTCATGGTGATATTTAAAAAGCAAAAACCAAAAACACTTTGGTCATTTCAGGAAGTTGCTCTGGCACCAACTTACTTTGAAAACTGATAAAGGGAAAGGCTCAATCATTGTTCCTGCTTTTCCAGAACAAACTGTATTTCACAGCAATCAAATAGTTTATGAGATGGTCGAATTTAAAGAAAAATTCTAGCTTTAAAATGCAGAATAAATGAGAGTAAGTCACCATTTGAACCCTTAATGAAACAGTGAATCTAGGCAGCAAGTATCAATAGATGCTAAAACCGGGACTTCCCTGGTGGCGCAGTGGTTAAGAATCCACCTGCTAATGCAGGGGACACAGGTTCGAGCGCTGGTCTGGGAAGATTCCACATGCCGTGGAGCAACTAAGCCCGTGCACCACATCAACTGAGCCTGAGCTCTAGAGCCCCCAAGCCACAACTACTGAGCCCGTGTACCACAACTACTGAGGCCCGCGCGCCTAGAGCCCGTGCTCCGCAACAAGAGAAGCCACCGCAATGAGAAGCCCACGCACTGCAATGAAGAGTAGCCCCCGCTCACCACAACTAGGGAAAGCCTGCACGCAGCAACGAACACCCAATGCAGCCAAAAATAAATTAATTAATTTTTTAGAAAAATAGATGTTAAAACCATTGGATGGAAGATTGATGGAGAATTTTACAGTAGAAAAATGAGGGCAAATTCATTGATCAATCTTAACGTCCTTAAAAGTGAGATTACAAGATATTATGCCCCTTAATGCGATGTTATAGGAGCTACACAGCACTGCCTATGAAATATTCTTGTCAAAATAAGAAAAAAGAAAAGTGATTCTCATCAAGCTTCTATATCAAACTACCAGTTAAGGGAAAGGTGGGGACAGAGGAAATTGTTAGATGACACCATGATGATGAGGTCAGCCAAACTCACAACAGGGAAAACTCTAACAGTATAAATGACACTGTTTCTTCAACCAGCTAGAAGTGATGCTTAAATGGGGGGGGGGGGGGCGCTTCCCTGGTGGCGCAGGGGACGTGGGTTCGTGTCCTAGTCCAGGAAGATCCCACATGCCGCGGAGCGGCTGGGCCCGTGAGCCATGGCCACTGAGCCTGTGTGTCCGGAGCCTGTGCTCCGCAACGGGAGAGGCCACAACAGTAAGAGGCCTGCGTACCGCAAAAAAAAAAGGAGAGTGGGGGAGGAGCTGCTATAGATTGAAAGAGATTTACAAGACACACCAACCCAGGGCAGTATACTAACCTTCTAATAAACCAACAGCTTCCAAATTGTTTAAATAAAAGGACATGGAGTGAGTACTAAAGACACTGAGAATAGGTGAGTGTGATAAATGATACTGTGATTTTTTGGTCTTTACTTGTTAAAGATACATACATGATGTGATGTTTGGGATTTGCTTTAAAATCCCCCGGCAACAACAAAGGAGAAGAATAAATAAAACAATTCTCCAAAACTGTCAGAGAATGTGGCTAATTGTTGAGGTGGGTGATGAGTATCATGGAGGTTTCATCCGACTTTTTTATCTACTTTTGTGTATTCTTTAAATTTTTTTAATGGTTTATGGTGTTTAAATTGACATGGAGTCCAAGCAGGAGAAGGATTGAGAAGTATCTATCTGATGTGAGAGAATAATGTGAACATCGTGAACAGAAATCACACAGTCTTGTTGCTTTGGGGTCCCGGGCTTCTTCCTCACCCCAAACCCCCTCTCTCTACACCCTTTTATACCATCTGCTCTAGTTACACCACAATGTCCAAAACACGTGTCTGGTACCAGTCCTCCTATGTTGGGAAAAATGCCCTGTGCCTTGTCCATTTGCTAAGTTCCCATTCTTTGCTTCCAACTTGCTTAGGACTCACCTTAGAAAAGATTTCCCCAACGTCACCCACTGTTCTCCATCCTTACACCCTTCCATGCTTGCACACAGCACAATGTAATGTAATCGTGTGTTCAGATAATTCTTTCCCCTCCCCTAGACTGAGCCCTTCAAGCATTTATTGTTGGGGGTATATTAATAATATTTAACAACCTATACATGAAAAAAAATCAATATATAAACCAACATATAAACTGGATGTTTTGATACTTTCCCTTTTATCTCTAGAGAAAATAAATTATATATATTATAAAACAAGAAGGTCTTATAGCACATCAGCTTAAAATACATATCTGGTCTAAGGCATTATTTGATATAATCAATAATCTTACAACAAATCTCCCCCGTTGATTTAACAGTCATTAAGTGGCATAGTCTTGGAGAATTTTTTTTTTTTTTTTGGCTGTGTTGGGTTTTCGTTTCTGTGAAAGGGCTTTCTCTAGTTGCGGCAAGCCGGGGCCACTCTTCATTGTGGTGCGTGGGCCTCTCACTATCGCAGCCTCTCCCTTCGTGGAGCACAGGCTCCAGACGCGCAGGCTCAGTAGTTGTGGCGCACGGGCCTAGTTGCTCCGCGGCATGTGGGATCTTCCCAGACCAGGGCTTGAACCCGTGTCCCCTGCATTGTCAGGCAGATTCTTGACCACTGCACCACCAGGGAAGCCCCATCTTGGAGAATTTTAAATATCAGCTCTATTATTCATGGGGCTGGATATTCACCCAGTTTCTACTGAATTAATGGCAAATATATTCAAAATTTTCCTAGCCCTCCTAATACTGAGATTCTTACATATTCAAAATCTCCACTAACAACAGTGGTAGGCTGAATATCATTATTCAGCCCCCCAAAACGTCCATGTCCTGACCCGTAAACTATGAATTACCGTACATGAAAAAAGTGACTTCACAAAGGTGAATAAACTAAGGACCTGGGGAAGGGAGAGGATATCCTGGATTATCCAGGTGGGCTCACTGTCATCACAAGGGTCTGTCTAAGCAGGAAACAGGGGGGTCAGACTCAAGAGAGAAGTTGATGTGATAAAGGACGGGGTGTTGGAACAACGCCAGGAGGGGGCCACGAGCCAAGCAATGCAAGTGACCTTGAGAAACCACAGAAGGAAAGGAAATGGATTCACCCCAGAATCCGGAAGGAATGCCTGCCAACACCTTGATTTTACCCAGTGAAATGGACTTTGGACTTCTGACCTCCAAAACTGTATGAGAAGAAATGTGGGTTAAGTCACCGAGTTAGTGGTCATTTGTGACAGCGGCAGTAGGAAACTAATAAACAACTAAGTCTTCAGGGTGTTTGCTGGCATGTCGTATTTAAGGTCGAACCCAACCATTCAGGTTCTGTGAGAGATGGTGCAGTGGTGTGGGTAAGAGGGATGGCTCTAGGCTGGGTTGCCTCCTGTAGAACTTTGGTGTAAAGTATCTTCTCTATGCTTCAGTTTTCTCCTTCATAAAATGGTGGGGGAAGAGGATGCTAATTAGAGTACCCAAATTAATTTTCTTTCAGAACATGTTTGGCACAGAGCAGTGAGATATATATATATATTCGTTAATGCCTATGATAGTTTGGCATTGGCATTGAGGGGTTTAAATGACTTTTCCAGGGGATGTTGAAAAGCAACTTCCCTGGCCCCATACCACCCACACAAGTCCCATGCATCCTCTAGGGTCTCTCTCCAGCCTCAGGAGTACCCATGATGTCCAGGGAGACTGACACTCCACATCAGTGCCTGGGTGGCCCCCATTGCCACTCACACTCTTTCCCTGGCTTCCTTACAGCCAAAGTCCTAAGAAGACCAGTTTCTACAAGAGTGCACAGCCACAGCTTCATGGGCCAGATGGGCACCAGGTGTTTGCCCATTGGGGTGCCAATGCTACCACCACCATTCACTGTTTCCCTATCGCCTCTGAGCCCACTGTGAGAGGCATGTGGATGACCCAGAAGCCATGGAAAGCGTGTCTAGGTGGTTAGGAGGCTGGTAGAGACTAGGATGGCTGAATGGCAGGCTCCCTTGGGACTTCCCAGGACGTGGGGAGTATTGATGGAGCACAGACTGACCCTCTGGAGTCTACATGGGGAGGGGGCAAATAGCAGGCATCCAAGAGGCAGAACTTTAGGGGATGGACTTGGGCACCAACAAAAAGAAGAGATGCCAGTCTACAGCTCTGCCCAGGCGGAAGTCTTTAAATTGCTGGATAATGGAGAAGAATCATGGACTCCCAGTGAGGGGACAGAGAGTACCCAGGGCAACAACGGGGCCCTTGAGAGTTCAGAAGCAAGGGTTTACTTACCATATGGAATGGAGGTACCCAACATTTCAACAATTAGTATGGCTGTACCAGTATGTATCTGCCGAATTTCAGCCTTGTCTAAAATTCCATCTTGTATTCTGCAGTGGATATCGAAGATTCACTCATTCAACATCCATGCCAATCCATTTCTAGTATTTTTTTTTGTCCTGTAGTAACTTGACAGCTAAAAACTACATTTCCCAGACTCCTTTGCAGCTCCCTTGCAGCTAGGGGTCCATATGTCATTTAGGTTCTTCCCATCAGGTGAACTTGCATGAGATTTTGAATCAGACCAAGCTCTGATGGGAGGTAGGGTGTGAGACATCCACTTTGCTAGTGCAAATTACGGCAGAGGTGATGTGGCCATGGGACCAGGACCAGGCTGGCAGTTCACTGATCAAGTAGACGCCACGTTTCCTTTAGTGGCCCAGCTCTGTGGTGTGGCTTTGGAAGCTCAGCTGCTTATTTTTATATTTTATACTGTTTATTTTGTTCAAAACTTCACACTCGATTCAGTGTGACAGCTGAACCCCTTGATAAAGTCCTTTGCACTTTAAACAGGAAAGTGGATGCTGATGTCTATAACTGAGAACAATGACCGAGCAAATGGTACCAGAAATGAAATTCAGGCAACAGCTCCTCACAGGAATGTGGAATCTGAGCTTGGCTACCTGTACCCAGATGCTTTCAGACACGAGGACACTAACAGTCACAGCACACAGTGGCAAAGCAGTTACTTAGTCACTTGTAGTGGTCCGGAATGAAGCGACGTTGGAGGCCATGGCCTTAGAAACCCCAAGGTCTCCTGCAATTAACAATTACGGGGAATGTAAAGAATACAGCGCTGTAGGGTAACTGCCACTGAGCAAGGTAACTGCACCGGGGAAAGGAGATTCCCAGACCCTTGGAAATTAGTGAATCCTGCTCTGAGCTGGCAAAGCATGCCATGGTGGGCCACCAGTCAAAGCAGGGGAGTCTGGGGTTAGTGATAAATGGTGTTTGACTCCAAGTCTCTCTCCAGTGGACCCAGTGGATACACAGACTCATCCTGTGAGCCAATGGACAACTGAACTCATCCAGTGGTTGCTTCCACAGTGCCTAAGTGTATCATCGGAACAGACATCCTTGGCAAATGACAGAACCCTCCATTTTCTCAGGTATAGATCCTCCTGGAACATCCTCTCCCACTGAAAACAGAAAGCGGTGCCACTGTCAGAGCTGTGACAGGTGCAGGTGGCAATCCCCACCGCACACCCTTCTAATCCTCCTCTTCTACCAGTACCTGTCTCAAGACAAATGACTTTGAAGCAGGGCTCCTCAGTCTTGGCTCTCCTGCTATTTGGGGTGGATAAATCTTGCACTGTGGGACGGTTAGCAGCACCCCTGGCTTCTAGCCACTAGGTGCCAGTAGCACACCCTCTCCAGTTGCGATGTTGTCTCCAGACATTACCAAATGCCCCCTGGGGGACAAAACTGCTCTTGGGTGAGAAGCTCTGAACAACACGAAATAAGCTTAAACAGAGATTGACTCTAATTACAGCTGCTGTTTCCAAATATGATTTCTTGAACTAGAAAGGAGCACAAGTTTTGTTGAGCCTCTTTGGCTTTTGGAAGCGATATATCCCATATTGGGGGGCACTGCTCCTGCCATGGACATAGTAATGTATAACGCTTCCAGCTCTGAGTCGGGGCGCAGGGAGCCTAGAGCAAGACACGGCTCCATCTGGTGCAAGCCCCTCTGACCCTCTGACCCAGCTTGAAGCTCCTGGGGAAGATGGAATGCTGCATAGAGGCCTGGGAAGAAAATCATAGCAGAGGCCCCCTGCCCGCTTTGGAAATAACTCTTCGCTTCCTGAAACAGCTCCTAGCTTGCTACTGGGGCCGGTAGAAACTCCAAGTGCCATGGTACCTGAAATTCCCCTCATAAACCCAGTGTTTTCTGATCCTTCAGGTCATAAATGTGGGCTTTTGCAATGACTGTCCACCAGATCCGGACGGCACAGGTAAGTTCCGTGAGCAGGGAGCTCACATTCCCGGGGCAGCTACACCTGGGCACCTAGGCACCACCTCCTCTCTCACAACCCACGCGTGGGGCCTCTTGGGGGGGTGGGCAGCATTGCGCAACGCCTCTGGTTTGCTCCTACGCTTAAACCTGAAAGGTGGAATCTTACAAGATGAATTTCCTCGCAGGACAGATTAGGAAACTGGTCCCTGGAGAAGTTCAGTCGCTTCCCCCAGATGAGGGAGGTAGGTGGTGACTGGCCAGGAGGAGAACTCAGGGCTCCTTGTTTATGGTCTTTTTGCACATTTGAAGGTGAAGAGTTGATCAAAGATTCTCTAGTAAGAAGTGATTCTGCATCCTACCTCAGCCCTTTCCTTAATATTAACCATACCTAGAGAAAGAAAATCTAGCCATCTGCTGCATTTCATGACATTGTTAAACTTCTAGAAAAACAGAGGGAGTTTCAACTACATTAACACAAAACCTTCTCATCCATCCAGCTCTGTTTCATTGCTCTATCCTTAGATGGTTTACCCAGCCTCCTCGAGTTTATAGGAATCTTTATTCATGTCCAAGCTAATCATAATCATCCTTGATTTGCTTAGAATTCACATAAGTGAGTGGAGTAGAATCATGACAATAATGCTCTGTGCAGGAAATTAAAGGTAAGCCATCTAGACTTTGTTTGAGAAATGAGTGCAATTAGAGTCAGTATCATTTGCTGAAATAACTTCATCACCTATGAAAAATAACATCTATAAGTTTCACACAAAATGTACTGGTCTGATTACATAAAATTTCATGGTATTTTCCCAAAGGAGTAATAATATTAAAATTCAAATGCATTTGGCTTCAATTCCTTAACCTTGAGCAGTAAGTCACTGAAATATTTTTAGGCTTCTCCACAAGATGGGGCTACTCTCCAAGCAATTCTGTTGCTAAGCAGTGTGGCATTTTGAAAATGTTTGATTATAAAGTGTCACTCACGCTAGCTGTCTTGAAAGGATGGCTCATTAACTGCAACTCTAGGAATCATTAATTAAGGTGAAGGATAGTGATTTCCAGCACCATCTGAGGAGCTGTAACTTCTCAGCCTCTGCTTGTTCACGCAATTGTCTTCAAGTCCAGGCTTGCATTCTGCAGCCCCCAGTTCTCGACTTCACTAGGAAAGCCAGTGTGAAGGGCACTCTTCCATCTCTGCTCCCAGTGACCTTGCACCTCCTTATTCCCTGATCCCCTCCGAACAAAATGCCATGCCTTCACGCAGACTATGGACGCAAACAAAGCCGGTCTTGAGAAAGAGATGGACAAGAGTGAAGCAAACACCCCACGTGTGCAGAGATGAGAGTCCAGGGTACTTGTCAGTCCTGACTCTTGCCCTTTTCTCAAATCCAGCCTCCTTGCTGCCCACACTGTGATTCCCCAGGGCAACCCTGGCCACTTGGGCTTTGACCCTTCCCTGCTTTCATTGGTTTAGGTTTCTGCAACCAAAAGGATCCTAATCTATGCACGATATCACCATTAGAAGGAATCTTAGAGGAAGCATTTACTAGAAAATATATTAAAATCCATAACCAATATTTATTTAGTTCCTTGATGGGCTCCCGTGAGCAGAATCTGGGCTAAACACACTAAACAAGGTCACTGAGTCCCACACTTTCAAGCACCATCTCTCATCCGTTCAGCCTCACCTGTCTCTGAGGCCCTGGACCACCTGTTCTGGCCCAGCTGTGGCTTTGTATCCGACTCTGGGTGGGCGCTGACCACCTCTGCATACACACGGCCCACAACAGTTCTTGCTTCATTTCCAGACTGTATGCCCCTCACCTCCTGCCCAAGGTTTCCCTGTTGCCACAAGACACCTGGAATCTGCTTGTCACCCATGACGCACAACCAGAAGAAAAAGGGAATTAATTAATGTCGATGAAGCAAACGTTCACCAGTGGGAAAGTACAGCACAAGGCAAGTTCTCCCTTCCCCCTCCTGCTGCATGGCCAGCCTCATGCTCCCAGCGGCCTCGTGGAGAAGAGTCCCACCAGACTGCTACCTGGAAGCATCCAGCTAAATAACACACCCTCCTAGGTTTTCCCTCTTTCCCTCCCTCACTCCTCTTTCCCCTCAACGCCTGCTTTCCTGGGATTGCACTCCTAACAAATTGGTAACACAAATCCATGCCCCAGCTCTGCATTTTTAGGGAACTCATTCCAAGATGTTCTTGATTTAAATGAGGTCTATGGTCAAGTTAGAAGCTGAACATGGTAGAGACAAAAACTTCCTGGCTAGTTTTCTTTTCAGTAACTGAAAATGCAATAGGATACTACAGTAGCTGGACACGAGACATGACGCAATTGATCCCCCTGTAAGTGGGTTCCACTGAGCGTTGCCATAGTAACAGATCAGCAATCGATTTCCCACACAAGAGAATGAAGGGAAAGATCCTATTAGCAAATGAACTAAGTTTACTGCCTCGTTCTATACCAGAGATGAGCGAATTTAATGAGATGCTTCAATGGGACTTCTCAAGTAATAACTACTTTGCCTGGAGAAAAATGAACACATCGTGATAAGCCTGTTACACAGAAACCAGAACTGAAAAAGGCCAGATTCAAGGAAGCCACTTCCTGGGCAGCCACTAGATGGAGAGCTTAACCATCCCTTGGATTCTTTACCTAAAAGAGACACTCCAGGCTTGGCTCTGCCCTTATTCTGGTTGTTAAGACTTCGCTATTTGACAAATAAAGATCTACTTGCAATAACCTGAGAATGTAAGAACTGTCTAAATTTAAAAAGTTGAGAATTGTTTTATTATAGATAATACAAAAGTAGGATAAACATAGAGCATAGAGAACATTTTAGTTGTCCAGGGGCTGTATTTTTTTCCTGCTGCTCCATTAGCTTCCTACTCTTTGGCGGGAGGCATTATTATAGTGTTTGATGAGGGCTTTGCTTTGTTTTACTTTACTTTGAAGGGGTATCGGTGTTTGCTGGTTTTCTTTTTAATATTTTAATTTTATTGGAGTATAGTTGATCTACCATGTTGTTAGTTTCAGTTGTACAGCAAAATGATTCAGTTAAACATATACATGTATTCACTCTTTTTTAGATTCTTTTCTCACAGAGGTTATCACAGAATAGTGAGTAGAGTTCCCTGTGCTATCCAGTAGGTCCTTGTTAGTCATCTATCTTATATTTTGTAGTGTGTGTGTGTTCATCCCAAGCTCCTGATTTATCCCTCCCCCTAACATTTCCCCTTTAGTAACCATAAGTTTGTTTTCGATACATATAAACCTGCTTCTATATTGTAAATAAGTTCATTTGTATTTTTTATTAGATTCCACGTATAAGTGATATCATATATTTGTCTTTCTCTTTCTGACTTACTTCCCTTAGTCTGATCATCTCTAGGTCCATTCATGCTGCTGCAAATGGCATTATTTCATTCCTTTTTATGGCTAATATTCCATTGTGTGTATATATATATATATATATACCATATCTTCATCCATTAGGTGTTTGCTGTTTAAATAAGGTGTTTTGATAACAAAAAAATATCTCCTAAAGAGCATTTCTCAAATGAAGCCAGGGAAAATGGAGGCCTGAGAAGATAGAAAGTGCTGGGAGCAGGGGGTGCCAGTGGGTGGAGGATGTGATGCCTGCAGGTGGGAGCAGAGGCATAGGGATATTGTGATAACAACAGCATATGTATTTTTTTAATTATTAATTTGGGAAACAGTTTACGACAAAAATATTCCCAGCTTCATAATAAGAGATTCGTAAAATAACTTACTGTAGAGGTATATGATGGAATTCGACACATCCATGAGAAATCACGTTCAAGAGGCATTTTAGGGCTTCTCTGGTGGCGCAGTGGTTCAGAGTCTGCCTGCCGATGCAGGGGACAGGGGTTCGTGCCCCGGTCCGGGAGGATCCCACATGCCGCAGAGCAGCTGGGCCCGTGAGCCATGGCCACTGAGCCTGCGCGTCCGGAGCCTGTGCTCCGCAACGGGAGAGGCCACAACAGTGAGAGGCCCGCGTACCGCAAAAGAGGCATTTTAATGAAATTGAGATATGTTTATGATGTGTCATAAAATGAAAAGAAATAGGGCTCTGAAAGAGTATGAATCAATTTTTGTAAAAAAAAAATTTTTAATTAGAAATAAATTACATATACATGTATGTGGGGACAGAGGGAGAGACTATTGACAGTGATTATTTCTGAGACCGAGAGGTTGGCTTAATTATTTTTATGGGTTTTTTTTTGCTTCTCTGTACTTCCTAGGTTTACCTCTGTCTTATTTTTATTTTAATTCCTACCATTACTCTCTACCTGGCCCTGTTCTAAGCACTTTATAAATAACAACTCACCAGATCCTCACAACTTACTTATGAAGTAGTAACTGTTACTTTCCCCATTTTTACAGGTTAAAACATTGATGCACAGGGAAGTCAAGTTACCTACTGGAGGTTACACAGCTAATGAGTGCTGGAGCTAGGATTCAGACCCAGGAAATCTGGCTCCAGATTCTCTGTTGTTAAACTAATTTTCAAAAGAAAGAGAGAGAGAGAGAGAGGATTTAAAAAAAAAAAAAAAAGGAAGGAAGCAAAGAAGAAAGGGAGGAAACTGTTTGTCCCAAGGGAACAATACACGTTTGCTTTAAAAAAAAAAAAATTAAAAACCATTTAATGCCTCTAAAATTTTATTTTTAAAAGAAATCTGTTCTTTTAACATCTTTATTGGAGTATAATTGCTTTACAATGTTGTGTTAGTTTCTGCTGTATAACAAAGTGAATCTAAAAGGAAAAATATAAACTGAGAAAAACAGGCAACATTGAAGTGGCTAATCCTGAATAAATTCACTGCAGGAATTCAGAATCATGCAAGTAAACTGTCTTAAACAAGAGGCTCTTCATTTCCTTTTCTGAATACTTCGTGCTGGCAGCTCCCCTCTCAGAGCACCACCAGCGTCCAGCGGCTGGATTTACCTCTCTACCCTAAACAAGTCTGGACCTTGCCTCTCCAGAGCATGCCTCAACCTGACCAGCACGAAAGTCATCATTTTTTTTTTGAACCATGTAAAAGAAAACTAACTTGTAAAACAGGGGGAAAAGGCATAATACCCAAGCTGAAACTATGTCAGACCTTAAATATGAGTTCACACTCTTTAAGTTTGTCTTCTTCAAGACCAGGTCTGAAAATGAACCAATGACATCTTGCCGCCAAAACCAACCAGCCAGTTGGGAGCCTGCTCTGCTGGGCTCTGTGTAAGAAGGGAAAGCGCTCACTCGTCTGAACTGTTCCCTTTCCCCAAGATGCATGCTTTTCATGTGCTTTGGAGGACCGGAAGGAAACGGGGAGAGGCGGAGGTGGAGGGGAGGAAACGGGAGCACGAAGAATCCTGGAGGGATGAGGAAGAGGGTGAGAGAAAGGATGGGAAGGAGAAGACAGAAAAGAGACGGGCAGGGTGCGGGAGCTCTTCGTTTTTCTACTACTGTGGTTGACATGGCGAGGAAGGGGTCACAGACATATGCTGAAACTCACAAAGCCTCAACACAAGAAGAGAACTATTTCTTTCTTATCCTCTGTCTCTAGGTGCAGACTTCAGGCAAATATCATCTGCAAAAAGTGGTGAATGGGTCCTTATCTCTAAAAACAGTCAGGATTAAATCTGGTAAAGAAGTTTGAGTGTTGGGGGTTCCCTGGTGGCGCAGTGGTTGAGAGTCCGCCTGCCGATGCAGGGGACACAGGTTCGTGCCCGGGTCCGGGAAGACCCCACATGCCGCGGAGCGGCTGGGCCCGTGAGCCATGGCCGCTGAGCCTGCGCGTCCGGAGCCTGTGCTCCACAACGGGAGAGGCCACAACAGTGAGAGGCCCGTATACCACGAAAAAAAAAAAGAAGTTTGAGTGTTATATGTAACAAGCATTCAGCAAAATCCTTTATTTCACCACAATATCCTCCAGTACACAGAGCAGGAATTAACAGACTTTGTTAAAAAGTAATCCTACTATAAATAAAGCAAGTGCTGTTTAGGTGATGAAGACCCAAGCCCCAGAAGCTGCAAGGTAGCGTAACAAACCCCCAAGGAATGCCACAGATGTTCATTTGCCCATTCAGCTCACCCAGGTACCTAGCTTCCAGGAAACAGATATTTTTTAAGTAGTCAAGGATTAAGTTGTTTTCAAATAATTGTTCAAAGGAGCTCTCTACTCCACAGAACGAACGGTTTGTCCGGTCTGCATCCACCAAAGATTGGTTGGGTGGTGGTTGCTACTGGAGCTGCAGGAACAGGAATTGCTGAGCTAAACTAAGCAGCTGTGAAGAGCCTGGAATTCTCCAAAACCCCAATGTTCTGCACAAGATGACTGATTACCCCCACTCTCCCCCAATGAACACACTACTCCCACCATGTCCATCAGACCTCAATCAGAAAAATCCACCCAGGGAATTCCCTGGCAGTCCAGTGGTTAGGACTCTGCACTTCCACTACAGGGGGCAACAGTTCAGTCCTTGGTCGGGGAACTAAGATTCCACAAGCCACAAGCCGTGCATCGAGACCAAAAATTAAAACTCCACCCAATTCCCAGATTACCCACAGAATTGCACATAGCACATTTAAGAAATCCAGAGGAGGATGGAGATAAAGGTGAGAATGAAGGAAAACCCATGATATCTCTTTTCAGAATTTCTGTATCACTGGTTTTTTGGTTTTGTTTTTTAATTTTATATATTTATTTTTGGCTGCGTTGGGTCTTCGTTGCTGCGCGCGGGCTTTCCCTAGTTGCAGTGAGCAGGGGCTACTCTTTGTTGTGGTGCGCGGGCTTCTCATTGCGGTGGCTTCTCTCGTTGCGGAGCACGAGCTCTAGGCACGTGGGCTTCAGTAGTTGTGGCTCGCAGGCTCTAAAGCGCAGGCTCAGTAGTTGTGGCACATGGGCTTAGTTGCTCCGCAGCATGTGGGATCTTCCCGGACCAGGGATCGAACCCATGTCCCCTGCATTGGCAGGCGGTTCCCAACCACTGCACCACCAGGGAAGTTCTGTATCACTGTTTTAAAAGATCATTTGCACCTATCTTTGCTCTTAAGACTTTGTCCAAAACAGATGAATATTTAACCTAATCTCTTTATACTTATTCATTTACTGACCACGTGCTAGGCCCTGTTTTACTTCTTTGGTGCCAGTGGCCTTAAAACTTGACTTTAAACATCTATTTTGAAGAAATTCCACTGCAAGAATACATCTCTCTATCCTCTATCTGGGGGGATTCCCTTGTAATGGAGCTGGACTTATGTAACATACTTAATAAAGAACTGCCAAGTCATCAGTATTCCACTGCCATCTAATGTTATTTCCCAGGACTAAAAGGAGATCAAGAAAGTAAGAATACATTATTAGCCTTTTTTTTGGCAGTACGCGGGCCTCTCACTGCTGTGACCTCTCCCGTTGCGGAGCACAGGCTCCGGACGCGCAGGCTCAGCGGCCATGGCTCACGGGCCCAGCCACTCCGCGGCATGTGTGATCTTCCCGGACTGGAGCACGAACCTGTGTCCCCTGCATCGGCAGGCGGACTCTCAACCACTGCGCCACCAGGGAAGCCCTATTGGCCATTTTGAAATCTTTATGGTAAATTTAAAATATTAGCTCACTGGGCATATATTACTACATAGTTACCAAAACATAACTAAAACTCCCAGGATGAAACTTAACCAACCTCTCCTAAACCAACTGTCACTATGGAGGCCGCTAGGTAATGACCCAGTTACTTCTTCAGATGCCTTAATTATCCCAGAAACACCAAAGCTCTTTTTTGAGAAGTGGAAATCTATTTCTGTTATTCATTAACACCCTTAAAGTGTATATAAGCCAATGATAGGGAAATGGGGAGTCACAAACAGAGGGCATGACTAAGGTCCTCAATGAAGGGCCAGTGGGCGCCTACTTTTTTCCTTAGCGGTGTCTGTCTACACATGCTTAGATTTAAAATGGAAATCTAGAATTCTAACAAAGATAAAATTAGGTCCCAAAGTCATTATGAAGTTAATGAACAAATATAACCATGATGCAGGTGCTACAACAGGTTCCTAAAGAAGTTAAATACGCTGTGCTTTCATTACTCTAAATTTTCTCTTTAAGCAGGTGGAACATATTTTCAAGGTAAATGAAGGGACTGGGCGGGGTTTCTCATTTTTAAGCTTCTAGGTCTCCGTAAGCCTGGGAAAAGGATACTAAATACCCAAGCGTTCTGAGATGAATTTTCTCAGCAAAAAGAAAATCAAATATTCCACCCACTTTATTATCAACTGTGAAGGTAACAAAATAGAGATGACATAGAGTTTAGTCTCACGAAAAGACTACTCAGTTAATAAACCTTTATAATTGCCTAATCTACTCAGCATTGGGCTAGCCACGGACAGACATAGGTGTTTCCCCTAATAGCATAAGGGCAAAAATAAAATGAATCCTATAGTCCATCCTCAAAAAAAGTTTGAAAAGCATGAGCATGGCTACAGAAAGAGATTTGCTGCATGGGTGGTTCTGGAATCAGCTCTGCTAATTAACAGTCACACCCCCATGCAGTAAGGTACCCGGAAGCCAGCTGTGATGCCCTAGCCTCTTGAGGTCTAGATGAACCTGGCCGAGCACCCATTCCATGCCCTTTCCAAGACTTCAGTAGACCCCCAAGGTGCTGAAGGGCTCAAGATAACCCCAGCTCTGAGGTCCTTCCTCTCGGGGTCCAGATGTACAACGCAGCCCATTGCTCAAATTCTAGGAAACAACAAAGTAGCTTGTGAATAGAGCAGACCCCGTAGAGCAAGAGGGGGAAGACAGTTTCCCAGTGAACCCTGGGCATTCCCACTCTCAGGCGCTCTGCTCATCCCTCACCTGGGGGATTTTCCCATGACTCTTCCACTGCACTTGACCAGCCCCCATCTGCAGGGATCCCCCAGCCTTCGTCCAGCCTCCATCTCTCCTCCACCCCTCACCCACCCAGACAGCGAGCCTGCTGTAAGCTCCTCTCCTGGGTTGTTCTGGCTTTGCCCTCAGGTCTCATGTCCTATCTCTAGTGACTTAACAAGAGTTTGTTTTTCCCAAACAAAGACAATTTCCTCCCTCAAAAGGAATTCCGCCATTGATATAATTAATTATGTACACAGGCCTTCCTGGAAAAGTACTATCATCCGTTCTGAAATGGTCGAAATAATAGTATACATTAAAGGTAGACCTTTAAAATCATGACTATAAGAAACTTCAGCAAAACAGTCATATCATGAAGAAAGACAGAAGAGTAGTATCCTGTCGTAAAATGACTCATTACAAACATGAAAAGATACCTAACCCCAGACACAACAACTACGTATAATCAAAGTCTGCTATGACACGGAAAATAAGCTTAACCATTCTTCATCATTACTAAAAGGAGTCACCATAGGGCTGACGGTCTTCACCAGTTATAAACTTCAATGGAAGAGGAGTCGTAACCTAGTTGGAGAGCAAGGACCTCATTTGACAGCTCTTCGCCCAGCTCCGCCTCTTTGCTCCAAGACTGTTGCTGTCGGTCTGTTGCCCTTACCGCTTTGCCTGGAACATCTCTTCTCCCTGCATGGCTAGCTGTTCGCCTCCTTAGGTTCACTTGGAACAGCTGTGCAGGTTCATTGTCACAATCCATCTTCAGCAGCATCTGTCCATCACACATGAGTGGCAGCGAACCCGTATCAATGCAGGTAGGCTGACCACATGCCAGGACCTCCCGGTCGCACACTCGTCCTCAGACAAGACTTGGAGTGGCTGATGGAGGCCAATTTCAGGCTTTGCCCACACTGATTCCCCTGTGCTCTTCATGCATTCTGAGTAACCACATGCACTTTTTGCTGAGTCGGTTTTCATTTTAACTTGTTTAGGATTTTCAGCAGTGTTTGGCATGCTTGCCTTCCCAATGAGATGGTTAAACCTTTTTGAGAACAAAGACCCGTACCTTCAGTTTCTTTTACGTCCGCCACATTGCCTTGTAGAGCACAGCACATGTAACGTGCTTTTTTCTTTAACTTCTTATTTTATATTGGAGTCTAGTTGATTAACAATGCTGTGTGAGTTTCAGGTGTGTAGCAAAGTGATTCAGTTATACATATACATGTATCCTTTTTCAAATTCTTTTCCCATTTAGGTTGTTACCTAATATTGAGCAGAGTCACCTATGCTATACAGTACGTTCATTTAACAAATGATGCCCGATGCCCGATGCCCGATGCCCCACCACCAAAGCCAGCCCGAGGGAAAACTGGGACAAAGCCAAAATTAGTCTTTAGCCCCTTCCTTCCTTCCTTCCTTCCACCTCCTCTCTCCTTCTCCCCTCCCATCCTCCACCAGAGCCAAGAGCTCCCAAGTAACCCATTACAGCACTTACTTAGGCCAGTGTGGGGTGGATCTCGATTTAGTGAGGTCTGAGGTTTACTCAAATGGGGGGTTCCACATTAAGAAAGAGAAAACAGAATTATAAACACAAAATTAGGCATTAAAGTGAATATTTACCTAGAAAGAAAAAATAAAATATAACAAATTACAAATTTTTTAAGGCTGGTAACACAAAAGCCAGGAAATAAATAACAGACTATTTGTACTAATTTCCTGGAAGACTTTTTGTCAAAATAGATATACATAGAGATAGACAGGGACATGGTTTTGGCCGAAAACTCTTTGATCTCTTCTTCTTACAACAACTTTGCAATGTCTCCTATAGAGTGAATACAAAGATAATTTAGCCCTTCCTCCAGCAGGGATGATTGAAATTTGTCTTTTATTATGGAGAGACGGGGTACTCAAAACATGCAAGTTCCCAGACGGAGGTACTGGCTATGTACAGTTTACAGGTTTGTACCCTACAAACACAGGAATTCTGATCAACTCTATTTTGCATAATTTCTATCCTAAAGGAAAAAAATGTATACTGTGTTTACAATTATATTATTACATTATCAAGAACAGTCATGACAGAAGAGAATTTGCATTTTTGAACAGACATGGATGAGACCCCAATCCTCTGCTTCGGGCACATTTGGTGATTAAGTGTTTTTCCTAGAGTAGCTTCTGGCTCATCCGTTTCAAACCTGGTTTCTCCTCCACGGAGCCCATCCTTCCAAGCTGGGCACCACAGAACACCTTCACACTGAACATGACCCCAGCCCTGGACCTTTAGGTCATGAATCTGGCCAAGTGGACACAGCAGGAGGAAAGCATGGCAGAGACATATAGCAAAATATATTTGTGCTAGCTCTTTGATATATCCCCCCCAAACATACAGGAAATGTTTTCTCAACTCAGCTTCCCCTTGCATCTTAAAAATGCCTGTTGCCATTCCAACTTCGCCCAAGAACAGGGCAAGTTGAATGAAGGTGAAGTTAAAATGGAAGGGGACTTACTCAGTTCTTCACCAATGGCAGTTAAGATATCTTACTTCTGCAAATTGTACAAAAACGTACATCCATTGAACACATTCCTGGGTCCTCCCCGTGCAAGTGGGGGGCCTGAAACCTAACCTTCATTAGTCTCACTGTAAACCACTTCTAGACGATCCTCACTAAGCTGGGAAAATGAATAACATTTATTAAGTGCCTTCTCTCACACTGTATTTTACATTTACTAACTCATTTCATTCTAAACATTATCTTGTGAGGAAGGTAATATTTCCATTTTATAGATGAAAACATTGAGGTGCATAGACGTTTCTCAGGGGACATCCAGAACAACTACTGCCATGACTGCTTCCAGTGAGGGAGCTAGTAGACAGGACTGGGATAAAGACATGCTTTAAATTGTTTATGTTATTTAAGGGTTTTTTTATTTTCCACGACTACTGACTACTTCTTAAATTTAAAACTATACATTTTAAAGAAAAAAATAAGAATTCATGCTAAAAGGGAACTTACTAATAATAGATTGATGCATTTTATCACTGTTATGTGTTGAAGTGTGTCCCTCCCAAAATAGGTATGTTGAAGTCCCCCAAGACCTCAGGATATGACCTTATTTGGATATAGGGTCCTTGCAAATTGTACCAAGTTAAGACCAGGTCATTGGGATGGGCCCTAGTCCAATAAAACTGGTGTCCTTATGAGAGGCGGGCATTCTTCCCATTGAGAGGTGGGGTCTCCGCCCTCAAAGTGAGGAGGGAGGAAGTTGTGACTGTTTGGACCACAGCAGAAGTAACTCCCGTGTTTAGGTCATAAAGGTGATGCCGCTTCTACCTTGGTCTCTGGAATTCTCCTCTTGGATGCTCTCGGCCACTATGAAAGCAGCCAGCTTCCCTGAGACCGCCTTGCTGTGAGGGAGCCGATGCAGAGAGACCGACCAGGCGGAGCTGGGTCTCAAACTAGCCGTGTCTGACCTAAGACACAGGAAGAGAGAGAGATGCCCGTCCAGTCCCTGCTACACCAGCGCCCCAAACACCATAGATGGGACCCTCAAGCCAGAGCCACCCAGCTGAGCCCAGTCCTGGCTTCCTGACCCACAGAAACTGGAAAAGATAATACGCTTGTTGCTCTTTCAAGCCACGAAGTTTGGGGGTGACCTGATGTGCAGCATGATAACCAGGAGAACCTCCAACTTTCCAGAGCTTCCACTCTCATCTGAAAGGAAATGCTTCTCACATTGCTGCTCAGTGTCTATCTGAACATCATGTATTGTGAAGCAGGCATGTCAAATCCAAGTCAAGGTTCCTCCTGGCCCAGCCGGTCCTTACCTGAAAGGTAACAGCCACCTTTCTGCCAAGACATCTCCTGAGTCCCCAGCACAGCCCTTGACACTTGGTCGACCCTCTTCTGGGAAGGCTGCCAGCGTCGGGGATGACTGCTCCCTCTGGGCCAGACCTTGCTTTGCTTCTTTGTAATGAGCGATAACGTGGACACCCCAGGACACCAATGCATCACAAACGCTTAGTCTTTACCCAAATAAGCTAAACAATGTTCAGAAGTAGCCCACCCGGCGTTCAGCCCTCCAAGAGTAAGATTTTTTAATTTTTTCCAATGTCCAAGCAGTCCAAGGAAGTCTACGACCACTCCCTTGGGGACGGGTGCAGGAGGCTTCGCCCACATCCCACAGCCAAGCCCTGTTGGCCCAACCTGGAGGCTGCTTCGAGAAAGGAAGACATTCTGACTCTTCATATTATCCCCTGGGGCAGAAATGTTGGCCCATGGGAACCCGATCGTAATTCCACCACCCGACCTGGGGTAGGAGCGATGGCAGGCTTTCTCTAAATGGCCTTATTAAAATAGCATAACCTCTGGGCAGACACAAACTTCGTCAGGAATCTGACAAGCATCACATGTTCACCCTCCTTTCTCAATATGTATAATCCACCTCCTGCAAGACAGGCCCAAATCACTTACCCAAGTTACTCAAAACTTGGAGGCAGCAGTCACAATTTGTTCACCTCATCTGGTCCCCAAAGAAAAGGGGAGAATAATCATTAATTGTGTAGTGAGTGTTAGGGGAACTTCAAAATCATCAAGGGGAATTTGAGCAAAGGGTCCACAGGAAAGCATGCGATACAGACTGTAGGAGGGGAAGTAGGGGAAGGGAGGGAGGGAGGAAGGAGGAGAGAAGCAAGAAGAGATGAAGGAACAAAGTGAGGGGCAGGGGAGGAAAAATGGAGACAGAAAAGAAAGTCAAATTCCCCAGAGCCCTTCCACAGTACTCCAAACACAGCAGGTACTTAAGGCAATGTGTTTTGAATTGAACCAAACCGCTCAAGTATCCTCTAATTCTATCTTTCCTACCCCAGCCTGACTCTCGAAGCATTTTCTCTAGAGAGGAGTTAATACGGAAAGAAAGCATTCATTCAGATTCTAACCAACAAACCACCCATGGGACCTGGTGATGGGGTGGGCCTGGCCCTGAGGGGATGGGACACCTGGATCCAGGCATCATCTTGAATGCTGACCCCCCCTCCCTGGTGGGCAGTTTACTCTCAAGCTAAAGCTCTCGATTTTTATTCATAAACAAGGTAAGGAACCAGCAGTTGTTCCAGCCTTTTTCTGTCTGCTTGTTAAAAGTAAGGCTACAAAGAGTAAAGCCAAATGCAAACAGCAGAGAGGTATAAATAAACAGCCTTGGTGCTCAGTGCCAGGAAAGAGCTTAGCACGACTAAAAGAGAAAATGTAACAGGTAAACTTCCTCCTGACATTTCTCCTGCAGCGGGAACCAATTCCTCGAAATAGCCCTATTCATAGCAGCCTTTTTCTAATGCTATACTAGCCTCAGGCAAGGGAGATGAACAGCGGCTCCTCTACCCTCCCCAGGGAATTGAAAGCTCCGCAACCGTCACATTTCCCAGCTGTAACAGTTCATATGTCTCAGTGTCCACTTGCTTTTATTTTTCCTAAATAATGTAACCACAGAAATCCATATTGAAACTGGGCAGGAACTTGTGGGGCCCTTCTGGGTACAAAAGACCCTCCGTGTCCCCCATTTCTTGTTTGTAGAAAAGGCTTTAGTCTCCTAGCCCTTCCCTGAGTTCCAAAGAGCAGACTTAAGCAGTTACTAATTAGGGAAGTGGGGGAATGAAGAAACAAAGGAAAAACAGTCAAGCAAGAAAAGTAATGACACCTAAAACAGAGTCCTGTCCCTCCTCAAGGGATATTCATAACCATCTGACACGTATCTTTGAATTGTTCTGCAGAAACTAAGGTGGAGGAGGATGGAGGATGGTGACTACAAGTGGAGGACGATGACTACATGCTGACCGCAAGCACGCAGATCCCAGACTGGATGGAACCAGAAGGCTGATGATTAAGATTCCCTACACATCACCCTGTTACCTCACCGCCAACCAATCAGAAGAAAATCCATGAGCTGCATCCCTCACCCCAACTGTTGCCTGTAAAAACCCTTCCCTGAGAGGCTTCCCTGGTGGCGCAGTGGTTGAGAGTCCGCCTCCCGATGCAGGGGACGCGGGTTCGTGCCCCAGTCCAGGAAGATCCCACATGCCGCGGAACGGCTGGGCCCGTGAGCCATAGCCGCTGAGCCTGCGCGTGCGGAGCCTGCGCTCCGCAACAGGAGAGGTCACAACAGTGAGAGGCCCGTGTACCGCCAAAAAAAAAAAAAAAACCCTCCCCTGAAAGCCATCAGGGAGTATTTATATATATATATTTAACAATATGTTTGCATTTTACTTAAGTATATAATTTAAATATATACCGATAATTTATATTTAAATATATATTTACAGATTTACCATATGTATATTCATTATGAAAAATTTTAAATAAAGGGAAAAAAAGAAAACTAAAATCCTCTTTAATGCCACCAGCCAGAGATCAATATTTTGGTATATGTCCTTTTAGTCTGTTTTCTATACATATTTACATACCTTTTTTATTTTTATAAAATTGGAATGATATTGTTTTAGTGGCCTACTTTTTTCAGCCTTAAAGTGAGCATAATTAATAAAACATAAGAATACGCTATAAGGCTAACAGCCATATTTTTATATTCTTACAGGGTTAAACTTGATAAATTTATGTAAGATTATATAATATATGGATTTTAAATTAAGGAATACAAAAAAGACATTGGTTTATAGGTATTAGCAGTTGCAATGCCATCTGTCATTTCAGGGTCTGTTTTTCTGGACAGAAAATGGGTAAAAGAGTCACTAAAAAGATTAAAGTGAACTAACGAGTATTTGTCTTCATGAAACACAAAGTAGATATACTGTAGATTCCAAGTATTTATTGTAAGATCCGTTGGCCCCGGGTGAAAGGAGGCCAGCGGGGTAAGAGAAAACATCGACCAGTATGAGGTAGGAGAGGCATTGGGACATAACGACCTCACCTGTTCTGGGAATCAACAAGAGACTCTAACTTCCTGCCCAGAAAACAATGGGGCTGACGGGAAGGGAAAATGGGCTTACGCCCCACAACAGACCAACCAACACCTGGCCCTGCTGTATCCTCACCAAATAAGGAATTACCCTGTATAGCAAACCACCCCCTCCCCTTGCAAGCCGCCTTCTGCTTTTACCCCAATAAAAACCCCCCTCATCCAGTACTGGACGCGACTTCTCTGGCCCCTTTCTCTCAGACCAGTGAACCTCGCCCGGGAGCGCTCCCTAATAAAGCTCACTTGAAGCTTTCCTCTGTTTCGCGGTGCCGTTTGTTAAGATCCAACCTTACATTTATGACATGTTATATGAAAATAAGATATTAATATGAGTCTACCATAGCAAGATGCTCACAAGAATAAAACAGGTAATTTTCTGCAAGGTAAATATCTACAGAGGGGAGGAAAACGTTGAAGTATTATATATACAAACTATATACCTTGCTCTTAATTAAGTCAGTAATACAATTTGTTTATTAAATCATGACAGGATGCATATTTTATTGATTAGCATAATATATTCCTATAGTAATATAGTTATAGATAGTGTAAATGATAAAATGTATAATGTAACCACAGAAATCTATATGGAAACTGAGTAGAACCTTGCCGGGCCCTCCTGCGTACAAAAGCCCCTCCGTGTCCCTAGTTTCTTGTTTGTAGAAAAAGCTTTAGTCTCCCAGACGTTCCCTGAATTCCAAAGAGCAGGAATCACTTTTGGAGATAAATGCAAAAACAAGTACCTGGATTTTTTTTTCCACCCCACAATATTCATTTAAGAGAGCGAGCAAAGCCAAATGAAGCGAACGCTGATTTAAATGCACAGAGTTCGTTTCCGGCCCTTTCTCACCTGCTGTGCACTCAGGCAAAAGTAAAAGACACCAGGAAACTGCCCAATGGGGCTTCCTCTGCACCTCACCCCTCTCCCTCTCTCCAAGGAAACTAAACACTGGCTTTTGTCCAAACCCAAGGGCTAATGAGAGCTAGTTACAGCCAACAACTTCCCACAAGGGCTGCCTCCGCCACACCTGGACCTATTTGATGCTCGCTGTGGGTCAAGGGTTGCTTGGGTCCACGACGCAGCACACTAGTGGCCCTTCCGCAGCAACTTGAAGATAAAGGGGAGAGGTGGTCCCTGAACCTAGGCTTTTGTATTTTATGAGTGCCCTGGCCTCCTGAGCAAAACACGCCAAACTCAAAACCCGACAACTCCGGCCTCTCAGGCTCACGAAGTCGCTTTCAGGACCCACGCCCTGAAGCTGAAGCCCGCAACCGAAGCCCGCGCCGCCCGTGCGCGGACCCCGTGGAGCCGCGAGCACCCGGCAGCTGGGAGGCCGCGCTTGTGCCGTGGCGGGGCGGGCCGAGCGTGGGAGCCGCGCGGAGCGAGCACGCACAGTACCAGCTTGTCCATGGCGCTGCCTTCCGGCGCTCCGCGGGGACACGCCACGGGTGGGGGCCAGCCGGCCCGCTCTGCTCCCCGGCGTCCGTTCGGGCTGCTTCTCGCTCCGCTCACCGGGTTGTTTGCGGCTCAGGCGGTCGCCATGGCGACGAGCTTTGCTCCGCCTGGACCGGGTTCCCTCCTCCCTCTCTGGGTGCTCCAGCGCCTCCCCGGGCTCGGGGGTCCAGAGGCGCTTACGCCGCGGCGAGCTCGCCGCCGGCTCCCGGAGAGCGGAAATCCAGAGGTTTCGGCTGCCGAGCCCCAGATGCCATTTCTTGCTGCTTTGCGTCCAGTTTCGGTTGGCTCTGAGCTGAATGTTCCTGCTAGCGTCAACCAAGTCCCCTTGTTTGGAGTGTCTCTTCTGAATGTTATGTTTCTAGCTTCAGGAGAAAATTTTTCAAAATGAGATTTAGAATGTTTCAACTTTAATTATTCGCACATCTTCCCACAGTCTTGACTCATACTTTGGTTCCTCTCGTTTTGTCCTTGTCAGGTATCTTCACAGATGATTCTTCAGCCTAAAACTCACTGGAAATATTTAACTTTGAGTTTTAACCTGGAGGTGACAATTTCCTAAATGCTGTCTATCTGTCAGAACAGTAGCTGCATTGGCATGTGTGAAGATTCCAGGAACTTTGCCCTTAAGGACTTTACAAAGGAGAATATAAATATTTTATCTCTGCAAATTGTTCTTTGTCAGTGGGACTAGGTCTGACCGTTAGAAATATGTTTGCCACATGTGTCCGTTTATAGCTCTAGGAGCCACATTTTTAACAAGTAAAAAGAAACAGGTGAAATTATTTTAGCAATGTTTCATTTAACCCTATATATCCAAAATATTATTTCAACATGTTATCAATATAACAATTACTCGTGAGATACTTTAGATTCTTTTTATCAGCTGTAACCGAGCCGGACCCTATGGGGCCTTCCTGGGACAGGCCTTCCCCCGTATCCTCTGCTTTAGCTCCTCTCTGAAGTACCTACGCAGCCGTATCTGGTGCACGTTTCCTGAGTTGTTTTGCAGATGTGAACCACGAACTTGCGTTAACTATACTACATCCTCAAATTTTTATGTGTATTTTACACGAACAGTAGGTTTCAGATCAGACTGGTCTCATTTCAAATGCTCAATAGTTAATATGACTGCTGGCTACTGTATTAAACAGTTCAAATCTACTAGACCATAAATTCTAGGGAGACCAGCTCCAAGTCTCCATGGGAAGGAGAAGATTGCATCTGTTCATAAGGGCTACTAAATACCGATTAGCTCTTGAACAATTGTTCAAATTCTTACTAGGAAAAAAACCATGAAGCAGTACAAACTCTAAACACTCTTCAGAAACTAAGAAAATATTAAATGACATTTTTGGTTCTAGGGAGTGTCATCATCCTGTTTCTCTCAGTAGCATATTGTCGGAGTTCGTTGTGCACCCAATAATCACCTTGGAAGATTTAAAACCAGGCCCTCAAGAAAAGAGTTATTCTTTTAACAGAAATGAAAACTCAGCTTGGCCAGGAAAGACAGCCCAGGAAAAGAGGGTATCTGTAGTGGGTAAGTGTGAGAATGGGAAATGAGAGCTAACACTCTTTTAGGTCATGATTGTGAGTTAAATCATATCTTAAGACACCCTCTAAACTTGGCCATTATCACTATATTACAGAGGAGACAGAGAGTTCCCCAGGACCATAACCAGAAAGAGGTTGTGAGCCCTGAAACTTGACTCCATCTGGTGTTTAAGGTCTGGACTATACAGGCATCTCAGATACATTGCAGGTTCAATTCCAGGCCACTGCAATAAAGCAACTACTGCAATAAAGTGAGTCACATGAATTTTTTGGTTTCTCAGTGCATAGAAAATTTATGTCTATGCCATACTGTGGTCTATTAAATGTGCGATAGTATTATGTCCAAACAGTGTACATACCTTAGTTTAAAAATACTTCATTGCTAAAATATGCTAACCATCATCTGAGCCTTCAGCGAGTTGTAATCTTTTTGCAATAGTAACACCAAAGATCACCGGTCACAGATCACCCTAACAAATATAATAATGATGAAGAAGTCTGAAATATTTTGAGAATTACCAAAACGTGACACAGGGACACCAAGTGAGTAAAAGCTGTTGGAAAAATTGTGCTGTTAGATTTGCTCCACACAACGTTTCCATAAACCTTCACTTGTAAAAAAAAAAAAAAAACGCACTATCTGCAAAGCCCGATAAAGCAAAGAGCAATAAAATAAGGTATGCCTGTGTTGAGGTGACAGAAGGTGAAGGTGAGGGGCTAGCAGGAGAGAGGGGCACCTCCAGAAATGATGACACACCAACACAAGTCTGGCTGATTTCAGAAAGAAAGCCAGAGCTAACACTTTCAAAACAGTCCTGTAGTTCCCTGGTCTGTACCATCTTAGGCAAAACTGTGAACTAGATATTTTTGTCTTTGGTCTTCTCTTCCTGCTAAAATTTCTTCTTTGCTTTCAGAGGGGTATACATTGTTCAGGATCCCCAAGCTAGAGCAGACCTCCTTGGGTCTGGCCTGAGTCCCAGACCTTCCCTAGCTATAGGGGTCCATAACTTCCTGCCTGGGGCACCACCCTCAGAGGACGCCCTTCTGGCTTCCTAATAGTCTAGATTAATCCCAGCAGTTAGTTGTTGCTGGGCAGATAGCTGTCTCAGCCCGTTCTCGCGCCCCTCCTGCACCTGTTCTCTTAGACTTGACCTTCTGGAGATGGAGTCAGCCCAGTGATAGGAACCTTGAGTGAGATGACAGGGTGGCAGGGAAGATGCTTGAGCCAGAGGACCCTGCAGGTTCCTTAGGTCCTGCCCTCTCTGACCATGGCTGGAAATAACCCCACCATTGAAGGAATTGGGCAAATCTGCTTTAAGGAAAATAATTCAATTCTTTTCCCTAAAAAATTTTAAAGTAAACCTCAAACTAAAATCCCCACTTAAATTGGTCTTTTAACAAGAGATTTATCCTTGGTGCTTCTGTTGCCCAACACACAGTAGGTGTTCAAACAATAGCTCTTGAATTTAAGAAAACCAAATGAATGAACATGTAGCAATTTATTTATTGTCCACCCACACAGAATCAAAGACACCAAGACTAATTACATAGAATCATGAAATTTCAGATCTGACAATAACTAATGTAGATCACAATTTTCTTGTATAGAAAAGATTATCACTGTATGGAAAAGAAAACAAAGACCAACTTGTCAGAGGCCACAAAGCTGTGTAATAACTGAGACAGGACTAGAAACCAAGTCTCCTTTTTTGTACTGAGTTTTATAATCTATTTCAAGACTTAAAAATTATACAGTTTTTTCCTCCACGTGTGATTTTCAAAATCACAATGCTTTACAATGCTTTGTCAGCAATGTAGCATTCCACGAAATTGATTGTCACTAAAATGATATAATGGTAACTTCTAATTTAAAAAAAAAATGATTACTGGAGAGAATTTTGTTAACCATTTTACTTCCATAATTTGGAGGGGAAACTTTTGTTGCTGGTCACAAATTGTGGGCTAGCAAGCATCAACAGACAGTGAAGGAATTATTCACAAATCAATATTAAGTTGAATTATAGACTTGGCAGCGGAAGAAGTCACTGTTGGTTGGCTAACCCACACATTTTTCAGTCTCATTAAGAAGAATAAGATTGGCAAAGAAACATCTACCTCTCCTATATATGCAGGAAATGGCAAATATTTCCCAGGGTCCCTTGTAGTTATAGGTAGCTATGTGGCATGATTCTGGCTGGTGAACCATAAAAGTCAGTCTACTAGGGCCCCTGGGAATGCCTTTGCTTTCCTCAGGAAAGAGACAGATTCAGCTGTCCCCTTCACACCTTCTTGCAGTTGGAATGCAACCGTGATTCCTGGAGCTGTTGCAATCAGCTACATTATGACTGTCTTAGTCAGTTGGAGCTACTATAAAGAAGTATCATAGACTGGATAACTTATAAAGAACATAAACATTTCTCATAGTTCTAGGGGTTGGAAGTCCGAAATTAAGGTGCCAGCCTGGTCTGGTTCTGATGAGAGCTCTCTTCCAGGTTACCAATGCTGACATCTCATTGTATCTTCACATGACAGAAATAGAGCTAGCTAACTCACTGGCCTCTTCTTATAAGGGCACTAACTCCATTTATGAGGGCTCCACCCTCATGACCTAATGAAGTACCAAAGGCCCCACATTTTAATAACATCATATTAGGATTAGGGTTTCAACATATGAAATTTAGGGGGGACACAACATTCAGTCCATTGTAATGACCATCAGGGAACAGCCCTTTGAATTACAAAAATGATAGCTTTAATGTCTTTGAGTCTGAACCAACAATAGCAACTGCCAATTCCAGACCACTTGTTAGATGGGAAATTAAAGCTTTGTACATGGTGTTTTCTGTTCCCTGCAACTGAGAGCATTCCTAAGTGATATGGCAACTGCCAACCATTAGATTTTTTGTGGGTCAATTTTATTTTACAAACATGAATTATACATTGGACAGTCTCAGACTAGAGGTAACTTTCACCACTGTCCCAACCTGAGGCAAGGAGGAGTGGCAGAAGTGAAACAATCCATGAATAAAACCTCTAGCTGGTTTTATTCAGATCCTCCCAAATACAGCTGCTGGGCAGGTGGCATCTCTTTTACTCCACGACCACCACCGTCTCCTTTGGTGTCCAGAATCCCAACTCTGTTTTGCAGGCAGGGGTTAAAAGGGCTTACAAATACCCTTGGACACTGAAGCAGGGATAGCCTCCCTTTTGCTAAGATGAGCCAAGCAAAGCCTCCAGGCACAAGTGGGCATCAGTCCTGCTAGAAGAAGAAGAAGAAGAAGTCCTGCTACAAGTTGAGCAGGTGCCTGGAGGTGAGCCATCCTTTGGATGATGGTAATGAGAAGGGCTGCAGGCATGGCTCCTCTCCACAGGCATCATTCAGAGATGTTCCTATAAGGATCTGTGGGTGTTGGCCAAGCCACTCTCTGCAGATGCCTTTTTCCCCTCTGGTCCTCCATGGTCCATGAGGCCCAAGGGCACCATCCTCGGGTGCCCTCCAGCCATTTGGCTGCCCCACATGCTTCTTCCGGTCTCATCCAGCTCTGCTTCCGTGCTGGTAACAGCCAGGTGCTCCAGCACGACTGCTCCATGGAGTCTAGGCTGCTACATCCCTGCTAGTTTCCACAGAGGGGTGGTGCCCAAAGGCACTGTAGTGGGCATTTTTCCTCTTTGACCCCCATCCAATTCCCCTCCCTGTATTTGGAGAATTTCCCACCAAGCAGAGCTCTCTTTCCCATATAGAAGCCAAAAGTACCAAATATTCTCCCGACCTCCTCACCACTAGGGCACCAGCAGGTGACCCAGGCAGGTGACCCAATCAATTGCATCAACCTTGGACTTGAACCAGGAGCTGATGACCCAAAGACGTGGGGCGGTGGAGAATGCATTCTGGTGGACAGTGTCAGCAACAACCCTGAGTAAATTTCCTAGCCAGCCGTGGCAGCAGTGGCCCCCTAAGCAGTGCACCCAGTAGTAGGTCAGGGAGGTAGCAGTATCATGAACAGGCTGGTTGTGTGGCAGGTGTCTGACCAGCTCCTGGCTGCGGCTGACAGATCCTCCGGGCCATTTTCTAAGCATCACTGTCCAACTTTCTCAGCTATTCTGAGCTGCCCAATTGTCCTTTTAATCCAGTCCTTTTTTCTTTTTCTTTTTCTTTTTTTTTTTTTTTTGCTTCAGTCCAACAAACAAAAAATTTGCAACAGTAAATTTCTGTTGACTGCGATTGAGAGCCATGATTTTGACAGCTGTACATTTAACACTGCCCCATCCTCTAAGTCCTCTGAACAACATTAACTTGAGGCTGGTGTGTGCGTAATGACCTTTATTCAAGCTGGGAAATACTAATGAATAGAAGAATTACAGAAGGAAGGAAGGAAGGAGAGATTTAAAGTAACAGAAAATATAAATTTCTCAGACTTGGGGGGCCATTTTTTTAAAATCTTTATTGGAGTATAGTTGCTTTACAATGTTGTGTTACTTTGTGCTGTACAGCAAAGTGAATCAGCTATACGTATACATATATCCCCTCTTTTTTGGATTTCCTTCCCATTTAGGTCATAACAGAGCATTGAGTAGAGTTCCCTGTGCTATACAATATGTTCTCATTAGTTACCTATTTTATACATAGCAGTGTGTATATGTCAATCCCAATCTCCCAATTCATCCCACCCCTCCTTCCCCCTGGGGGGCCAATTTTAAAGAGTTAAGCTCTTCAAAGGGAGTTTCTTCCTAGGGAAATAGGGAGCAGTTTGCAAGTTCCTACACCAATTTCAAAGGTGTAACAGTCAGAGTTCTACCAGCGAAACTGAACCAGGAGAATAACACGTATATAAACACATGCGCACACATATGCACACACACACCACACAGTGAACTATATACATTTACATATAAAGAGATCTATTTCAAGGAATTGGCTTCCACAGTTGTGAGGGCTGGCAGGCCTAAAATCCTTAGGGCAGGCTGGCAAGATCAGGCTGGAAACTCCTGGACTGGAGTGGAAGCCAAAGCCCACAGGCGACTCCTTCTTCCTCAGGGAAACCTCAGCTTTGCTCTAACAACCTTTCAACAATTATCAGTTGCTCAACATCAATCTGATACAAAACAAACATAAGACAGATGTCTTTTGCAGTGCATTCTTTGCAAAATTTTAGGGATACAAATACTTTTATAATTAAAACTTAGACTTTGCACTAAAAATAAAATCTTATAATATGGTAAGCAACACACACAGGATGAATGCTTTTTCTTATCTGAGAAAACATAGAATTACCACAGGATTAAACTGAAAAGGTACGCACTGAAAAAGAAACAGAAAAGAATTTTCCATTGTATCGTATATTTATAGAATCATGGTTTACCAAAATATTTCTATCTAAAGATGGAGAAAATATTACCTATAAAACCAATAGACAGACCTCAATATCTAACAGTGAAATGTAACAAGTAGGGTGTGCAATTACAATGTGTTAAATGCTAGCATCGAATGTATGTAATAAAACTACATCTATTTTTTGCCAAAGTGCAATGTTCTAATAAGATAATGACACTTTATAAAAAGAATTTACATTTTAATCAAAACAATGTTTTCCACCTATAGCTGAATATAGCCAATTAATTGCTTAAATGTTTGGAAAAAATTAACGATGAAAATCAAAAATGGTATAAACGCATGAAGAGTTCCTTGTTATTTAAATTGCCTTTACACTGTGTGTTTTAGTTTGGGCCTTTGGGTATGGCCTTAGATTTTCAAAAACAAATGAGATAGTCTATCAAAGAAACAGCTACTTTCTGGTATTTGAATGACCTCACTAATAATTTTTAATATTGAAGTGTTAAAGCAATTTCATAGTCAAATTGAAAAGAGCATGTGTCAAAGTTTTATTTAAAATTTTCCACAAGAGAAGAGCCAGCCAATTTAAAGATATCCCTTCTGTTAGAGATATTTATAGAAAAAAAAAAAGTTGGCTGTTAAGAAAAATTTTCCAAAACTTGGAAATAAGAAAGAAAGAAACTTGTGTGACTTTTCAGTCTTAGAGTAGAAAATCGTTTAATAACTGGTCCACCCAAGGATTATTTAATTCTTCAGAAGAATGCATCTGTGTCTGAATTATTACCATTAATTAGAGAGCAGACTGTGAAGTTACAGGTTAACTAGTAGGTTTCTGTCCTGTACAAATGAAATGATTTCTGTCTGGGAGAAAATATAATCACAAAAGTTACCGTTTTATTGTCATGTAGGACATTAACCAGTTTTGCATTCTTCCATTGATGATACTCAATATTTCCCATAATTTTTAAACTAGCTGGATCTCTCATTAATGTGTTAAATAAATCTGTGACACATGCTGTTTTATATTTATGTAAGAATTAAGAATCATGCTTTTAGAAGTTTTGAGTTATACTTCGATATGATACAATATAAAATATGCATGGTGACCTCAGACTCCAAAAAAGGCAGATGGTCAGTTGGGTGGGTAGATAGGCACATAAATTTCCAAAAGGATAACTTAACCTCCTTAAAGTCTATCAGAAAATTGCTCTGGAATGCTAATTTTTTCCCAGGAGTTATAAATTATGTCTGCAAAAAAATGTATGTACCAGATCTTGTTTGAGACAGTTTGCTTTCTGAGTTGCCTTTTTAAATTTGGAAAACACTATGTATATCGTCTAACATCAATAGACAGAAATAACCATAGAATTACACTCTTTCACAGGATTATACTGGGGGAGGAATATCAGGAAGAAAAATGCCAGATAATTCTTAGAATTGGGCACTTAAAAAATTTCTCCTGCCAATAAAGAGGAGACTTTATCGTATGCCTCTGACATACTTCATAGTCTGTATTCTCCTTCATGAAAACTCAAGCCAGAAACGGAAAGTGAATTTCAAAATGTCTCATCTTTGTCAAGTTGTTTTGATGAAATGAACAGAAACCCACTCGAATGGGTTTAAGCAAAGAGGAGGATGAACAAGGAGGATACAGGGGTATCTCAGTATCCCGGGGCAGAATGGAAGCAGCCAGCAGGCAACTCTGTCCCCTCAGTGGGACCCGATCCCTAGCTCCTGCCTCTCTCTATAGCTCTCCCTAAAGAGCTTTGCCTCTCTGTGCACTCGGCAGGAGGTTGCTGCCCCAGGACTCCCCAGTTTACAAGTCCTTAATTCAAGCACCCAGCAGAGACAGACAGACAAGGATGCCTTAACCCCAGTTCCTGGAGAGAGAACTTTGGATCTCATCCCCACCCTGATCCAATCAGCTCTGGCTAGTGGGGTCCACAAGACCTAAAGACTGAAGGAAGGAAGGGCCTGGAATAGACAGACACCCAGGAGGGGTCACTACAATCCAAGAGCATCCTCTCCAAGGATGTGAAAACTTTCTTCTCACTTTTCCAACCTCCATCTCACACCATAACATAACATTCCATGTATTTCTTCATTCATTCATCAATCAAACATGTTGTGAATACTGGCCATATGCCAGGAGCAGTACTAGGGACAAAGAAAGAATAAGACACAATCCCTGCCCTTTTTTTTCCACTGTCAAATGAAAGTCCATTAAATTTCTTGAACAAATGAAAACATTTCAGTTCAAGAAATATGTCTGTTCTTAACGACCAAACATACTAAAACTTCTGATTTCTCTCAAACCAGTTCCTCATTTGATCCGTGGACCCTGGATGTGGTCACTGCAGACTGGCCCACAGTCAGGCTGACATCATCTTCTTTATCCCAGGACTCTTATTAAGAAAATCAAGGTCAGTCTGGATAGAAAAACTTTTCTTACAGTAATTTAATTTCAAAATTGGACCTTAAGTGAAAGATTTAAGTGTAAATCAACTATACTTCAATTTTTTTTTAAATAAAATTTAAGGGGACTTCTCCAGTGCACAGTGGTTAGGAATCCGCCTGCCAATGCAGGGGACACGGGTTCAAGCCCTGGTCCAGGAAGATCCCACATGCCGCAGAGCAGCTAAGCCCATGCACCACAACTACTGAGCCTGCGCTCTAGAACCCGCGAGCCACAACTACTGAGCCCGCGAGCCACAACTACTGAAGCCTGAGTGCCTAGAGCCCGTGCTCCACAAGAAGAGAAGCCGTCGCAATGAGAAGCCCGTGCACCGCAGCGAAGAGTAGCCCCCACTCGCCGCAACTAGAGAAAGCCCGCACGCAGCAACGAAGACCCAACGCAGCTAAAAATTAATTAACTAAATAAAATTTAAAAAAGAAAAAACTTAAGTAGTAGATAAAGACTTAAATAAAATTAATATTTTACCTTAATGTAATTTTTAAAACTTAAATGGCTCACTTTATGCCACTTGTCATTACTACTATTGAGACAACTGCTGTTCATTCTTTTGAGTTTTACTCACCAGGGCAAGAATGGTGTGATAAGATCTTGAGGAATCCTTGTTCCTTCTAAGGTGACAAATCCAATGTGTTTAGGTAAACCTGGGGATAGGCCACCTCAAGACTTTAAACGTACGAAGTCTCATAATTCAGACTCCACAAAACTGGACATTTGTGATAATACAAAACAAAGGCTGGGCTCCTGTGTCTTTTCATTATTTGTAAAGAAATGATTTGCTGAGTAAATGAATGGTGTATACAAAATTTATTTGAGGGGGAAAAATAGTCTGTTGAATCCTTCTGTAAGTAATTACAGTTTTCAAATATTTGTAAGCGTTCCAGGGAACTACATATTTAGAAATCATTGATACATTAATTGGAAAGCATTCTTATATATTCATCAAATCTGATTCCCTCAGGACTCCTGCTAGGCAGTGCTTTGCTATCCTGACCCTAATTGCTGTGTATAGTTAAAAATAATAAACATTGTACTGTTGGGCTCAAGTCAGTCTGCCCCAAAATATGCCAAAGTGGCATATGGATTATTTTGAATTAAAGTTACCTGAGAAAGAGCTGGTGCAAAGACACTTGGACCCTCCTCTCTGTCCTCGTGAAAGCAGTAAGTAAATCTCCCATATGACAGGTACACTCCCAGCACCAGAAGATGGGGAGACAGCCTTATCACCCACCAGAGGTATTCTGCTTAAGTTCTTCACTAATTAGTACCCAGGCATGAGTTTCTTTGTCTTGTTAGCTTTTCACAATTTATTGTTTCTTTGTTTAAAAAGTATGAAAGCTGTCTGCTTTGGTCTTTTTTTTTTTTTTCTGATTCTGAGTTATGAGAATCCATACTTCTGTACAAAAATAATTAAATTTGTTTTTTCTCCTGTTAATCTATCTTACGTCAATTTAATTATTAGGCCAGCCAAAAGCACCAAAAGGGGTAGGGGAAAACTTTTTACAAGATATCTTAAAAGCAATTTAAATGAATGAATGTTTCAATAGAAATTCTCTACGTGACAGAACCACCAAAAAAATACAATAAAATCCTTCCCTCTTGTTAACTCCTACCTTACATTTAGGTTTTCAGAAAGTTAAATTTGAGCAACCAAGACCTTGGTCATGCTTCTAGGAGGCTTAATATGAGGCAGGTGACATTCTCAGTTTAAGGAGCTGAAAGGAGAAATAGGTGAAGCAAACACTAAGCAATACACTCCACTCCACTCCATTTCCACCAGATCTTTCCTTGGCAGTGTTTGAAGAAGGTGGCTAAAACATTTTTTTCTTTTTCAATTTATCCTTATTTATTTTATTTTTATCCTTTGGTGTCTTAAGTACATTCCCCCTTTTAAATTTTTCATATTAACCGTTTATTGAATGAAGCCAATATTTGGGAAAAATTCATTGCCAGAGAGTAAACATACAATACTCTTTTCTGTCTTCATTTTTCCAAAACATTCATTTATTTTCCTCTAATCATTACAGAAGTGGTTGTGTATATTTTATTTATTTATTTATTAGAAATTGTCATTTTTTTAATTTATTTTTTATTTTTTTAAAAATTTTTTGGCCATGCCACATGGCATGTGGGATCCTAATTTCCCAACCAGGGATTGAACCTGTGCCCCCTGCATTTGAAGCATGGAGTCTTAGCCACGGAACCCTCAGGGAAGTCCTGGTTGTCTGTATTTCACAACATGAATCATAAACAGTGAGAGTTAAAATCCTGGGAAAGGTGTAGACCTACGTCAAGTTAAATAAAGGATCCGCCATCCTTAGATTCACTATAGAAATGCAGTGGTTGTATTACTCTTTTCAAAACTAGCTTTCATTAAATGGATTTTTGAAGAGCTTTTAGTTCTAAGAAATGCGTTTCTGTGTCCACCAATAACAATGTTATTAATACCACGTGGCATATGTCCCTTAAACTATGGCAAGACCTGTTTCCTGACTTACACAGGGAAAGAGGTACTAGAATGTGTATACTGGGTTCTCAATTTACTACAGCATGATTTAGTTTGCTTAAAAGACTGTGGCACGATATGGAATGTAACAACGAGGGTTAACATTCAAGCTACTTTGAGTGTGCATTTTTTTTTTTTTTTTTTTTTTTTTTGCGGTACGCGGGCCTCTCACTGCCGTGGTGTCTCCCGTTGCAGAGCACAGGCTCCGGACGCGCAGGCTCAGTGGCCATGGCTCACGGGCCCAGCCGCTCCGCGGCATGTGGGATCTTCCCGGACCGGGGCACGAACCTGCGTCTCCTGCATCGGCAGGCGGACTCCCAACCACTGTGCCACCAGGGAAGCCCTGAGTGTGCATATTTTAACAAGATGTGATTTAAAATTCTGAGAAGCACAGATGGTTGATCGAGTGCAGAGCTGTGATGGATGGAAGATCACATATGAGTGCTGAGCCCGATTACAAACATCAAATACCTCTTGGATTAGCACTCATTATCATGTTGTTTTGGTTGTCGTGCAACAAGGACTTAATGGCTGATGACATTACAGTTCAACAATACATTACCCTATTTTGTGAAAGATTCATCCTCTCCACGTTCTTTCCTTCTTTCGGCAGAGTTTAACAGTAAAAGGTGTGAGAAGTTGAGTAGCATCTCCCCACTCCTAGAGTATCTTTCCAAGATCCTTCATCATACTGTGATTTATAATAAAAAATATATAGTAGTTCTTCATTCCTAAAACTCTTGGTATTTTCTGTGATGAGAGAGATAAAGGTGTCTTTTTTTATGTTAACAAGATGACTTTTGGAAAACTCCTAAGGGTTATGGTTGGTTGCCAGGAGAACTAACCAAGTGATTAGAGGGTTGAAACTTCTAGTCCCACCCCCTGACCTCCCGGGAGGGGAGAGAGCTGAAGGTTGAGTTCAATAGCCAATGGCCAATATTTTAACCAATCATGCCCATGTACTGAAGCCTCCCAAAAACCCAGAATGACAGGGTTCAGAGAGCTTCTGGTTGGTGAAGACATGGAGATGTGGGAGAGTGGTGTGCCCCCCAAGAGAGTATGGAAACTCCTCACCCTTTCCCCATACCTTGCCCTGTGCATCTCTTCCATCTGGCTGTTCCTGAGTTATTGCCTTTTATAATAAACTGGTAATCTAGTAAGTAAAATATTTTTCTGAGTTCTGTGAGCTGCTCTAGCAAATTAATCAAACCCAAGGAGGGGGTCAATGGAACCTCCAATCTATAGCCGGCCGGTCAATAGTAAAGGTGAAAATCTTGACTTTCCATTGGCACCTGAAGTGCGGGTAGAGGGTAGTCTTGTGGGACTGAGCCCTTAACCTGTGAGATCTAACGCTATCTCCAGGTAGAATGTCATAACTGAGTTGAATTGTAGGACACCCAGCTGGTGTTGGAGAATTGCTTGGTGTGGGGGGCAAAACCCACACATTGTAATTGGAGTCAGAATCAGTAGACAGACCCTTTCATACTCAGCACTGGTAATATGGTAGTTAGTCAACTATTAAAGCCTTAGCCATCCCTTGCAGTTGGGTTGGCCAGTTACCATCTTTACTTCCTGGACATTCCACCTCTTTCTACACCTTGTCTGCTACATTCCCTGCCTATAGTTACAGCCCACGTGTAGGTTTGGCCCTTTCCAGACCTTGAAAGCACTAGAAGGAAGACCAAAAGGAATCCCAAACCAGAACTTAGTCTCAGGGCCGCTTGGGCTTGACTCTTGTTCTAGACACTGAGCTTTTTCTCCACTCCACTGAGTGCCTTACCTTGTTTTGTGCAGACCCAGCTCCCAAAACACAAGGATCCTCCCTTGTTCCTTCAGGCACTTCAGGACCTGGGCCCTTATACATCGACACAAAACACCTTGGAACTACACATCGGTTTGTGGGTATGTGTATGAGCCTATGAATGAAAGAAACCAGAATCTACTGTTGAAATTCTTTCTTCTGTTTCCTGGTTTCTAGGAGATGCCTTTCAAAAAGAATATATTAATTCTATCTTGATTTCTGAACAGAATAATGTCTGTGAGTCCCTGGCTCCTCTTTGATTTCATTCAGCATTTTTTTTTTTTTTGGACACTAATTACACAACAGGAACTAAAATATGTAGGCACTGAGATACAAGGCAAGTAATATAAATATGGCCCCTACTCTCAAAAACCCACAGTCAACCAATAAATATAATACAGTGAAACCCTTAAGTAATAGAAGTACATATGTGCAAGGTATAGGCAACAAGGAAAGCAGTAAGAGAAGAACATTCACAAATGGTAAGCAGTTCTGAACAGATCCAAGTAACTGTAGGCAAACATGTTTGAACATGTCTATATGTTGGGGGACGGGGGTTATAAATTAGTGTAGATGGGTGAGCAGTACACAGTGTATAAATGGAACCTATGGGTCTGATTTTTCTCAATTTCTTCCTAAAATGACCTGAAATCACATGGCATTAAATAATTATGCAATAAATGAATAAAAACATAAACGAAGGAGTGAATCTTTATATTTTATAAGCACATGGGATGCTCATCCTCCCATTTTAAATTCATTTACTGGAGTAAACTCCCACTCTGAGTTCTGTTTCAATGACCTAGGCATGGAGATTTTGGTTTCTAGTGTCATTGAAAGGTAAACAGAAATTACTTTATTTGAATTAAAATAAGGGGAATCATTTCATTCTCTTCCTATCCAGATCCTCCCTGTTCCTCTGGGTAATGTACCCATCATTTTTGCTTCCTGTGTGTCACCACAATTTCTGAACTTCTAACCCCCTACTGCCTGGGCTCTCATTTGGCCACTTTCTTGTCTCCTTAAGAAGACTATAAAGTCATTGAGAACATGATATTCTGCCCTCATGCTTTGCACATTGAAGTCTTTCCAGAAACGTGTAGGAGGTCGGAAGATAAAGAGACAGAGGGAACACATGAAAAGATGCCCAACATCAGTTAGTCATTAGTGAAATGCAAATCAAAACCACAGTGAGGTAGCACTTCACACTAGGGTGGCTAAAATTTAAGACAGACAATAACAAGTGTTGATAAGGATGTGGGGGTACTAGAACTCTCATTCGTTGCTGGTGGGAATGTCAGATGGTCCAGCCACTTTGGCAAACAGTCTCATAGTTCCTCAAAGTGCTAAACACAGATTTATCATAGGACCCAGCTATTCTACTCCTAAGTACAGACCCAAGAGAATGAAAACATATGTTCAAACAAAAATTTGGACACAAATGTTCATAGCAGCATTATTCATAATAGCCAAAAGTGGAAATAACCTAAATCTGTGAATAATATTCTGTTACCTGGAAATACCACATTATTCATCCAACTGATGAATGAATAAACAAAGTGTGATATATCCATACAATGAAATATTATTTGGTAATAAAAAGGAATGAAGTGCTGGTACATGCTAGAACATGGATGAATCCTAAAAATATAATGATAAATGCAAGAAGCCAGTCACAGAAGACCACGTACTGTATAATTCCATTTATGTGAAATGTCCAGAATAGGCAAATCCGTACCAAAGAGACAGAAAGTAGATTAGTGGTTACCTAAGGCTGGGGAGAAGCCGTGGAGGAATGGTGAATGATTCCTAACAGGGAGAGGTATCTTTCTGGTGTGTTGAAAATATTCTCAAACAGGATTATGGTGATGGCTGCACAATTCCTTGAATATACTAAAACTCACTGAACTGTATCTTTTAAATGGGTGCATTTCATATTATATGAAATAAAAATACCAATAAAGCTATAAAAAGAGAAAAGGAAATGCTTCATGCGACTTCAGGTCAAATCAGTGAGACACGTTGTTGCATGGAAACACTAACATAAAAAGGAACACTCCCCAGAGAAATAAGCCTCATAAAAGCAGCATTTTCTGAAGGCAACAAATTTCCTTGTTTCACCCACTCTGGGAATTAGAATCTTGAATGATAGGTACGAAGGAGCTACTAAGGTCAGAAAATTATCCATGACAACACATATGGATTTGGTAAGAATGAATTTAGTCCATGGAGTCAAAACTAAATGTAGTTTACAATATACTTGACTTAAGCATAATTATACACCCCGAAGAGTAATGATATAGAGTAGGAGGAAATGAACTTCAAGTTAGTAATTTCTGACTTCCCCATTAGGAATAATGTGAGGGTAAGAAAATGTCTTCTGTGCAGGTCCCTATTTATGCTGGTCCTAGTGGGTGTTTCTGTGAATCCAGTGGTGCTCTTGCCTTGAACTGGTCCATTCTCAGATGTCACTTTCTTACTGCAGAACCTATATTATTTGCAGAAATTTCTTAACCTCTGCTCAAACTTTACTTATCCTCTAGGACTTGATCAGTGGCATGCCCAAAATGATCTACTGATAATTTTTTACTGCCCCTGAAATGGTTTCTGTTTCTCCGTGGGCACAGACTGGACCCTCAGCTGGCCCCAGAACTCCTTTCTCTCCTTTTAGGTCCTGCATTCTACCCCATGCTGAAGCCGGTAATGTTCCTCTACTTTGGGCAAGAAGAGTGATTTAGCTCAGCCTGCCTTGGAAGCCGTGATTGGGGTCTCCTTTCAAATGTCCCTGGAAAGACAATAACACAGAGGTTGACTCTAGGTGGTAATGGCTTGGGTTACCCTCCAGTGCTTGGAATAGAGGGGACAGTTGGGTTTCTTCCTCTTTTTCCTTCCTCCCACCCTCTGTTTGTTCCCTGATGCCATGCTTTCTGGGCTCTTGGTTCTCCAGAGCTGCCATGTCTGCCCCAACTATTCACACCCTGAATTTTGCCTCAAGTTTTTGGGACGAGAGCAGAGAACTGGACAGTCTTACTAGTCAGAAGGAAGGGGAAGGAGAGTGGAAGTCAGAGGATCTATCAGGACCATAATACCTAACACCCCCAGAGCATAAACAGACTCAAGAGTTGGGGTCAAGACAACATACTCTGCTCTGTAACTGCCTAAATGCTGATGGAAAAAATTTTAACTGAGCTGAGTGGTTCCACTACAAATCTGTTTTCCATCTCACAGCTGGGTTCTGAATGCTTCTTGACAATCATGTTCCTAATCACTACATGATTTCCTTTCCATCCCTCTCTGCAGCTGTTGTAAGTCTTCATCACTTCTCTCAGCTCCCCACCTCCGCCTCTACCCTCCTCTCTCCCCACAGTGTATTTCACCTTCAGTGAAAAGGAGGCACTGCGGGCTGTGACCTCCGTCAGCATCCCTTCCTTTGGCTCAAAATCCCTTCCCCTGCCCTGACGTGGGTCACCCTTTCTCATTCTGGTCTCTCTCAGGGAAGAATCCTGAACACCACCAAAAATCAGCCCCCCACCCCTTACAGGATAAATAGGTCAATGTGCAGATGGGGATTTGAGTCCTGACATGACCCTTACCAGCTTGGCAGCCTTGGGCAGGTGTTAAACTCTCTATGCTTCAGTTCCTATAAAATGGGGATAATAAGAGTACTTCGCTTATAGGGAAATTGTAAGGATTTAATTCATTTTAATTTATCTGGGTAAAGAATTTAAGACCATGCCTTGCACATAATAAACCCTAAAGGTTCACTATTATTATCTCTGTGTACTAATAGGAGTGTGTATTATATTACGTATATATTAATTAATGTGTAGTAATTAATGTGTGTTAATATCAATTATAGTTAATTATTATTTGTGAATCTTCAAAAGGGGAATGAAGTACCATCTCTACTTCCATATGCACCATTAATTCCTAGCCCAACCTGACTTCTGCCCTTTGCCTCTCCTGAAAGAATCTTTGTCAACAGCCTCCTGTTGCTAAATCCTGTGAGTTCTTTTCACTTATTCTTCTACTTATCCTCTCCATAGTTTTTAATTCTATTGCCCACACTCATCACCTTAAAATGGTTTCTTCTACTTCCAAGCCTCCATACTCCTCTAGTTCTCCTTTTTTATCTCCCTGACCTTCCTTCTCAGTTCCCTTGTGAGTTTCTTTTCCTCTACCCATCCCATAAATGTTAGTCAGACTCCTCTCTTCTCTCTCCACATCTACTTCCTGGATGGTCTCAGGTATGAGACCCATGGCTTCAATTTCCTTCTTTTGTCCTTTAGGCTCTAGGACAGTGCTGTCCAACTTTGTGATTGTTATGGGTTGAATTATGCTCCCCAAAAAAGGCATGTTCAAGTCCTAACCCCAGTTCACGTGATGGCATCCTTATTTGGAAACAGGCTCTTTGCACATGTCATCAAGTTAAGATGAAGTCATACTAGATTAGGATGGGCCCTTAAATCCAATGGCTGGTGCTGTTATAAGGAGAGAAAGAGTTGGAGACATGTCCACAAGGAAGAATTCCGTATGAAGACGGGAGCAGAGATTTGAGCAGAGATTGCACAGCTAAGGAACACCAAGGACGGCTGTCAACACCAGAAACTAAGAGAACATGATGGAACAGAGTCTCTCCCAGATCCTCTAGAGGGAGCATGGCCAGCTGACACTGTCATTTCAGACTTGAAAACCCTCCAGAACTGAGAGGATGAATTCCTGTTGTTTTAAGCTACTCAGTTTGTGGTAATTTGTTAATGACAGCCTTAATATAGCATTGATAGAAATGTTTTATATCTGCATTGTCCAACACAGCATCCACTAGCCACAGGTGGCTACTGGGCACTTGAAATGTGACTGGTATGACTAAAGAACTGCATTTATAATTGCATTTCCTCTTAATTTAAATTTAAATAGGAATATGTGACTGGTGGCTCCCATCTCGGACAGCGGCAGCTCTAGACCCCCATATCAACTGTCTGCAGGGCAGCTCCTCTTGCACATCCCACAAGCAACCCAAACTCTCTTAATATGCTCACGACAAATGTCTTCCCCTCAAACTGCTCCTCCTTCTGTCTCAGAAGAGATGCCTCTTTCACAACCCAAACCATGGGTGTCCTCCTTGGTTTCCCTTCTCCCTTGGCTTCCACATGCGGCAAGACACCAAGTCTATCTCCTGACTATTTCCTCTCCTAGGACAGCACAGCTTAACATGGCTCTTCTTGATCTGGCCCCTCCAGACTCCTCTAGCCACCATCTCCTCCAGGGAGTCCTCACTGGAACCAAAACTAGATTATGTGCCCCTTTTGTGCTCTTATAGTGCAGAACTCTCCTACTGCAGGGGGGTTAATAGTATTGAAATAACCCCTTTGTCTTGTCTGTCCGTCCATTACTGGCTATTTTTACATTACTTAGCTCCATGCCTGGCATGTGGTGGGCAACCTAATAAATATTTGATGAATTGATGAATGAGTGAATGAACGAATGAAAAGAATTAAACAGCGTAGGTTGTCAGGGGGAAATTGTTAGCATGGTTGCTAATTAGGGGTACTAGAAAAAAATAAAGCACAGAATAGATTAAAAATTTGCTTTGGTGGGATCCAAGTGATACTAATTACAGTTATTTATGTGAAATCTAACTTTTTATGCCTAATTATCATGCAGCAAAAGCAAGGATTATGTATATCATTAGATGTGTCAGATCAACTCGGTTGGGTTTTATTTCATTATAATAGTGAATTATGCACATATGCTTAGACTACATAAATTATTGTGGATGAGCTGGTTGTCTGTTCCCACCCTTGAAAAAGTTCCTTTCCTCTACTGCTCACTCCGTAATATCTGCAACTTCGGGGCACCGTGAAAATAAGTGATGGAAGAGAACTAGGTGATGACTTGTGACCATGCAGAATACAAAGCAGTTATGAGTTGATTGTGATGTTGATACTGTTGCTATGTTATTCATCATTATAATGCACTTGACAGCCACAGAGGGTTTCAGCGGCATCATTTTATTTCATCATCTCTTCAACCCTGTAAATAATTAAAATTCGCAGAGTTTTAGTGATTTGTTCTCATAAATGTCAGTGTCAGGAAAATAGCCCATGTTAAGACAGGCTCTGAAAGAATGGGGCTAAAAGATAACTACATTTTAAATTATACTTACCAAGGTTTTTATTAAGCATTTTTTGTACACACTCATCAACAACACCACAGTGATTTTGGTATTATTATTCTCTTTTTTTACAGATAAGGCCATTGAGGGTCAGAGAGGTTGATCAACTTACCAAAGTCTCAAGGATGGTAAACAATGATTTTTGAACCCATGCTTTTTTCCACTCTATTTAGTTTATGCCTAAAGGTCCATGTTTTATCAGGAAAGTAGGAATAAAGACATCTTTTTAGTCATGAGGCACTGGGCTGTATCTGCAAAACAGCTCAAGGGGTATGGCTCAGAATATTACCTACAGCATTTGAGGAGACGCTATAAAGATCCTTGCCTTTGTTTAATAGCTAAACTACTGTTATTTCATCTTGTTTGACTGCTCTCCTTTGCTTCTGCACTTTCTCATTTTTTTCTGATTAAATTTATTCTTTGATTAAAGTTTTTCTATAGGCAAGAGGCAAGCAGAGGACATGGGGGCAGGGAGCCCTGTCCCCAGAAGGCCCCATAGGATCCTGCTGGGTTTTAAAGGCTTGAGACAAGGAAGTGGAAAAGGTTTTAAACAGCCTCTATGGGGGTCACCGAAGGACCCCATCTGGGTAAAGTCTAAGCATATTTTTAAGCATTCCTGAAAGCCTGGCTGAAAAATCTCTCTCTTATATCATACGGTGCATTAAAGATAGCCAGGAATTCTTTGGTCCTCCTCCCACTGAGAGGTGGGATCTATTTCCACTTCCCTTGAATCTGCTGACCTGTGACCAAATTTGGGTACTAAAATAGGAAAGCGATGCTGCTTGATTTCCGACGGTAGGCTGCAGGAAGCTTGACAGGTGCACCTTGGTCTCTGGGAGCCCTCTCTCTGGGCTCCCTGAGCCGCCATGCTGGGGAATCAAGCGTTAGCACCCCAGCTGATGGTCCCAGCAGAGTCCAGCCTTCCAGCCATCCCCACGGAGGTGGCAGACTCATGAGTGAAGCTGTCTTGGGCCCTCCAGACCAGCCCATCTGCCAGCTGAATACCACCGAGGGGCCTCAGTGAAGGACACATGGCGCAGAATAATTGCACAGCTGAGCCCTGCCCAAATTCCTCACCCACAAAATTGCCCCAAGCCAGCAAGTTTGGGGGTAGTCTGGTACACCGCAAAAGCTAACTGGAGTACGCAACAAGTTCATTTTGTAGTTTCCTCCCTTCATAGTGCCAAACAAATAAACAGCCAAGGTCCAGGCTAACACATGGTCATAATGAAACAAACAAGCCCTCCGGTCTTTCATACGGCAACTCACACATGCACACGTACACACACACACACACACACACACACACACACACACACACACATGAGCCTGGCAAATTTGTATTTCAGACAAATAGGCTTTCAACGGATTGATTTGAAATGTCACCCATAAAATAATTTTTCCTTTGAAAGTTATCAAACACTGTGAAAAAGAAAATGTCTGTGAAAGCACAGCTGGGACAGATAGGACATTCTTTTCATAATTTCACCATTTCCATTTGTGGCACCCAACAGCTTTTTGAGTGTTCAACTCCAATTTGAAAAAGAAACAAGAGATAACACCTGCTTTCTCCCCTGTCTTTACACACATTTAATCACACCCAGATACGCGGGTTCTTCTCTCACGTTACTCCGGTTTACCATCTGAGGACGCTAAGATGAACGTGGCATTTTCTGAAGATCCATTGCACAGTGTGGAACAGGAATGCAGAAGAGCTGAGTGGACGGGGTTGGGGGGAATGACTCTAACCTCAGTGGACAAAACAGTTGCCCACACTGAACAACGAGCCCGGCACAAAGGCTGCAAAGGCACCAGCAGTATTTCTGACACGGCAAACCCTACCGGTGATGTCAGAAATTTTTCTTAAACAAAAGTGAAACGTGAGAAGGTGAAAAATTACGCCACTGTTGGAAGATGTTTTCCCTTGTTTCGGGAACTGTAGCCTTAAACGACTATGATTTTCCGCACTCTGGATCTCCCCCAGGTCTGTGAAAGTCTACATTTCTTTACAAAAACCTACCCGTTGGCTCCCTGTGCTTTTGGTTATCTCACCACCCTGTCATGCAAGTCACTGAGAGGGAAAATGACTCACGGGCTCTGAAGCAAACTGAATTCATTGAATTACACGTTGGAAAAGAGCCGAAGTGAGTCATCACCACATCCCTCGCTCTGCCTGGGGTAGCACCGCACCTAGACCACTCCGGCCAGAAGAGAAGGAACCGTGTTTTTTAATAAGCTGCTCAGAGGAGGATCATTTACAACAATAATAAACCTCATTCCTATATACACTCGTGTTCCAACCACGACAGCTAGGCGCTACAAATTTGGACCCCAAAGTATAAACGAAAGAGCAGAGCTATGCAAAGCAGGGAGCCCAGCTCATACAGTGCTTTTGTGCAAATAAGAAAGTGATCCCCGGCGATGAAGGAATTAGGGGAAGCCCCCTCACTGGGGCAGAAGCTGCCCAGATCCTGTATGCAGAACTGGGGAACAGATTCAGCAATCTATTCAGCAATAGATTCAGCTCGCTCACCACTGGCCCCCCCCCACACCCAACTCCCCAACCCTGCTCCTAGACAGAGAACAAGTCCAGGACCAAGTGCAGTGCCTGGGAAGAAGTAAATGCAAATTTTGATGCCTCCCGCTCCCCTGCTGTGAAAATCTATCTTTTCCTGCTCTACCCCCATGGTTCCTGTTGCTGACACTGGGTAACACAAATTCTTCTTTAATCTGTCACCCAATACATCTGAGAGCTGATGAGTAATATATCTTTATCCCACTGGGTACCTGGCAGGTGTGCAATATCCCCTCACTAAAGGACCGAACGACTCTGGGAAGGAATGAACACAGCCTTCCCACATTCGCATCTCATATTTTCCTCACTCTAACTAAAGGAAGGAGTACGACCTCACCTCCCCTGAGGGAAAATGACCAACCACATTTTGTTCTCCAGAGCAGAATTCCAAGGTGGAAAGGGGAATTCTTGAACACAAGGGACCATTGTGGCGATGGGATCTGAGTCCTCGCTAGCACCATTTTCCTTCTGCCCTCCTCCCGGTTGGATGTCATTCCAGAGCCATCTCTCTCACCAAGTAGTGCCCTAGACCAGACCATCGAGAGGAGAGGAGGAGAGCATCCTCTCTAACCCCTCAGAGCATTCTCACATAAAGAGAAGAAGCTGCCTTTCCAGTTGCACTGGTCACAGCCACCTTTCCTCTTGGGGACAATGTTGGAATCAGAGGACTGCCACCAAAACCACTTACCCAGGGCAGACCTACTGGACCACTCCCCAGCCTGGCATTCTCAGCCTCCTAACAGGCCACAGAGACAGCTGCCACGTGACCCCATCCCTTTGATGTAAGGGGCCACCTGTCATAGCCAGAGATCAGAAACTGAATGTCCAAGGGCCAGCCCAATGGTCCCCACGGCGTCTGTGGTTGCAGTTTGCTGTTGACATTTAATTGCACGAGCCCATTTACATGAAAGGTGCAGAAGAGCTAAATCCATAGAGATGGAATGCAGACGGGTGGTTTCCAGAGCTGGAGGTAAGGAGGAACAGGGAGTGACTCCCCAACGGGTGCGGGCTTTCATTTTCAGGACGTGAACATGTTTTGGAACTAGATAGAGGTGGCGGTTACACAACATTGTAAATGAACTAAATACCAGTGAATTGTTCACTTTCACATGGTTAATTTATGGTATGTTGATTTCACCTCAATTTTTTTTAAGTACCAAAAAAAAAAAAGAGAGAGAGAGAGAGAGAGAGACTTCTATCGGATTTTTGGCTTCACTTCAGAAACTAGAAGATCTGGCAGTGCTCGCCCTATCCCCACGTGGCAACAATCAGCTGGTGCAGAGCATCAGCTGCCTGACTGAGGGAGGGGCACTTGCCCTCCACGTTGCCCTTCACCCAAGCCTCGTCTGAGTGTGGGACCCCTGCCCCTACCCACAAGGGAGCTACTTATTTTCTCCAGAGTCTAAACTGAGTTGCCATCTTCAGATGACTGTGAGGTAAGATCATAAGTCAAGGTCTGAGAACACAGCTGGGAGACAAATAGGAAGAGGGCAGGAGGCCGTGACCAGGGAAAGAGATACAAGGACAAGCGAGGACCAGTGTGTTCCTGGTCACTCTGCCTGGAAGAGCATCTCCTCCACCCTCCCAGCCTCTCCATCCTTTTACCCTGCTTTATTTTCCTTCCCAGCTCTCACTACTACCTGATTTACTCTGCACATTAGTTTCCTAGGGCTGTCGTAACAAATGACCACAAGTTGGGTGGCTTAAACAACAGAAGTTTATTCTCTCACAATTCCGGAGGCCAAAAGTCTTAGATCAAGGTGTCAGCAGGGCTGTACCCCCTCCAGAGTCTCTAGGGGAGAATCCTTCCTGCCTCTTCCAGCTTCTGGTGGGTCCAGGTGTTCCTTGACTCGTGGCAACATCACTCCAGTCTCTTCCCCCACGTTCACATCGCTTTCTTCCATCTGTTTCTACGTCTCCAACCCCCCTCTCCTTTCTCTTATAAAGACATCAGTCATTGGATTGAGGGCTCATCCTAAATCCAGGATGATGTCATCTTGAGATCCTTAACTTAATTACATCTGCAAAGATGCTCTTGCCAAATAAGATCTCAATCACAGGTACCAAGGATTAGGATTTGGACATAATTTTTTTTCGGAGACGGCCACAATTCCACCCATTAGGCTATGTACTTTTTTGTTTACTATGTGACTCTTGCTGTGAAGTGTCATGAGAGTGGGGAGCCTGCCCATTTGTTTCCATGTTGGATCCCCATGGCCTAGAACAACGTCTGGCACATGGCTCCTCAGTAAATACTTGTGGCAGGAAGGAATGAGGCAGCCTGTGTATGGGATGGTGTTGGCTCAAGCCAAGTCAGCCAACAGCCGGTTCAACAGGAAGACACAACGACAGCCGTCTGGTATGTGAACGTCAGCTACGAGCATCAGGTAGACCCCAGGGATGAAGGTCGCTGGCTAGCCGGGAGCCGTCAGGGGAAAATGAGGAGGGCTCCAGCTAGACTAAGAGGTTTGTCATTGAAACCACAAGCCTGTGCCGATACTGAGTCCTGGCACACCAGCTCAGAGACGCAGAGCTCTGGTCTGCAGTGGTGGCTGGACAAAAAAACTTTGGGAAGAGTGAAGATGATCTCCCACCCCCACTGGGATATTTGCAGTAATTCCAGCCCAAGGGACACTCAGCCTGTGGGTGCCAACCACTTGCTTCAGAATCACCTGGCGGGGGGTGGGGGGGTGGAATACCCTGGCGGTCCAGTGGTTAGGACTCCAGCTTCCACTGCAGGGGACACGGGTTAGATCCCTGGCTGGGGAACTAAGATCCCGCATGCCACATGGCACAACTGAAAAAAAAAAAAAGAATCACCTGGGGATAGGAGTTAAAACTGCACATTCTTGGGCCTTACCCCAGACCTTCCCAATCAGAATTCCTGGAAGGGGTCTAGGTGATTGCTGACAACACTAAAGTTAGAGAAGCAATGAATCTCGGTCTCTTGTAATGGTCACCCCTGGGATTTTCCCCTCCTCAATGGTCAGCATCCCACATGATTGCCATTTGCTATGACCCCTGTCCTCACGTTAGGCAGTTGCCCCAGAATCAGTGGACCTGTCCCAATTTCTTGTCTTCCTATTTTCTTTTTCATACTGTCACCAGAGTTAAAACATAACAGAGATGGCACTGTTCCTGCCCCTACACCCTTGAATGGTTTCTCCATCATATAGAGAGTAGACACAGCTGACCACCCACCCAACAGCCATTTCGCCCTTATTTTATTCTAATAGAACCCAACAGAACCCTGATTTCATTCAGGCACTTTGGGAAGATGTGCTCATGGAAAGGGGGCCCTACCCCACCACAGGGGACTAATTGTGATGGGTCTCCCATCAGTCATCATAATATCATTGCCATTTGCCAGGGATTGGTTCAGAGAGAGAGAGGTGACCCAGTTCTGTCCAGTGAGACACGATGGGTGCCTGCTGGGGTCTTCTGGGATTCTTGACCCTGATAAAAAGAGCCAGGAAAGGAAAAAGCCCCCATTTTCCCTCTGTAGGAGATGCCTCTGGCTCCCTGTAGCACATGTCTTGGCCCACCCTGATTTCACCTGCAGGCATGGTGGACGTTCTTAGTTATGGTTGTTTGAGCTCTTCACCTTCACAGCATTGGTGAGGGAGGCATTCCTACCCTAGGGTTCTGGGGATGGCTGAACACCCAACACTGGACAGATGAGATCAACAGCAGTTTATAGTCACATATACTCATGCCTGGGGAGCGGGTAGGAAACAGCATACCATGCAGGGCCCACAGGGCTGCCCTTAGCAACACAGTGAACAAGCATGGCCTTGGGAGGCAGGGTTTGTAGTATCAAAAGGAGGGGGTGAACCCCTTTGTTCTCCCAGGAGACTAGGATAGGCTTGTTTGGATAACTCTGTGGTCTGGCAGGAAATTGAAGCCCTTACTCAGGGATGAGCCGCAGCAGGGCCTGGTCCTGGGATAAGGAAGATTGTTTGGCTAATGGACCTTGTCTGCGGGAGCAGGTGGGAGAACTAGCCCTCCCAGCTTCAGATAACGAGGCAGCACATACTACTGAACCTTAACTTCAGGCCTAGCTCTCAGGCACTCACACTCACCCTGAGCTGACAGCATCCCACCTCAAGCCCACACCCTGAACTTCTTTACATCTTGGCCCCTGAGTCTTCTCAGCACACACCTGCTTTCACGTCCCTCCCGGCCACTGGAGAATAGGAGCAGTGGATGGAGATCCAGGAGCTCACCTTCCAGATGGGCAATCCTGGCCCTGCTCTGCACACTTCCCAGTATATCCCAGCAGAACTTAGCCCCTGGTGCTCACAGCAGCAGCTCAATGACATGCTCTTGTATTGGTTTTTCCCCCTTCCCTGTCTCGTGTCCCCAGTCCCTCACTCCTGCTTCCTGGACAGCTCCCAAATAAATGGTATCAGGCTCTGCTTTTCAGGGAACCCAGAATAACACAACTTCCCTGTACCTGGACACAGTTTTATGAAGAAATGGTGTCTTGTACTTTGAGAGGACAGAGCTCAGGATGAAAGCCAACATGCTCAGGATGATGGAATGGAAATATGAGAAGAGTTGGGGCCTCCTGGTGACACCCCTGAGAAGCTGACCCCAAGCAGCTCTTTCCCTCCATTCTTGTTGGAAGGAGATGATGAACCTCCCCATTCCATCATTTAGGCCACTTTCACTGGAGCACCCTAAGTGATCCCTAAGATGTTCCAGAACGTCTGTGTCAGTAAAGGCAAAAGAACCACTTTAATTTTAGACCAGCAAAGCCAGGAGTCTCAGATATAAGGTCAGCTGGAAGTGTCAGCTGTCACAGAAAAATCTCTCAGGAATCCTGCAGGAGAGCACAGGAGTCCAAATGCACCATCTGCCAAAGCCCGTCCCCAAGTCACAATATGTGACGAGTGTAACTATTTGTCATAACTTTGTCCATTCTCGTTCCATCCTGTTGTCTTCAGCTGTCACTGGAATTTCACTAACATGACTCTAGCCACAGAACTGTGGAGGAAATTCTTTGTCAGAGTTGCACAAGCACAATTATAGCCACTAACGATTGAGTTTCTCATGACAACAGCCTCTGGAAATCAAGCACATTCAAGCATCTCAGCTGCGTGTCAGCTACTGCCATGCAACTGGCATGTGGGGTTTTGCATGGAACCTGTAAAACATGAAATAAGACGGAGGCTCTGAAAACACCCCCTGGTCCTCTCTTTGCTTAGCAATAATGTGAGTGATTAGAGATCTACTTTTACTCTTTGCAAGATACTAATTAGCATTTAGCTGATTTACCCCAATTAGACAAATAGTTGTTTAATGAGAAATCTTCACACGTTAGACGGCTCCCATTACCCTCCCAGAGGAACGAAAGAGACCTCCACAAAGTCTGGCGGAGGCGTGAGTGTTTCCTATATATTTATAGGATTTTTATAGGATATTTTATAGGATTTACTAGCAAGAACAATTAGCATATGTTGTCAAATTTTAGCTTGTTCTCTCTCGTGTTAGTAACAATACCTACAAAAGTTCTAGGTGCTCCGTAGCACTTGCTGAATTGCCTCGATCGCTGCCCTATCATACTCATTGAGCTTCTGCCCTGAGCTGAACCGGAGGTACAATGACCGATAAGGCTGCCCTGTCTTCTAGCTTTCAGCATCAGAGCTGTCTGACCCGGAGCAGGACACGGCCCCTCTGTGTCTCGGTATCCTCGTGTGAAAATGGGGACAGTAACACCCAGCCTGTGCTGGCACACAGAGCCCCACTCTTAGAAGGGCCAGGAGCTTGCTTTAACGCAATGCGATTGCCATCTTGAAATTCTTAATACTTTTTGAACCAGGGGTCCCACATTTTCATTTTTCACTGGACCACACAAATTGCACAGCTCAGCTTGGGGACAGGAAAATACACTGCAGAAGTTTAGAAGGATTAAATAAGGGAATGTATTTAAAGTACGTAACACAAAGCTTCACATAGGATAAGTTCTCCAAAATGGTGTAACCATCCCAACTAGGTAGTGAAATCCAAAACACATGTATTTTCTGAAGGCCTCCTACCCACCTAATCTAAGGACAATTAGTTAAATTCTGCTGACCTTTCTTTTAAAAATGCTCTGAGTACATTTCTGACCTCCGCTTGGAATCTTAATTTTCAAATAATTGACATGGTCTGCTTTATTCTTCCCAATCATTTTTGTCAAAACTGCCTCCTCGCCACTCTCACGTTGACTTGAGCTCTGTGTACCCAGAAAGTCCTTTTACCAGAATGATTGAGTTACCACTTAACTGGTTCTTTCAAGTCAATCACTTTTCTTCCTTGAATTGACCAATTAATTCACCCAAAATGCTTACAGAGATAAACCATACACAGAGGACAGTATGGATTAGAAGTGAAGCCATTTGTTTTTTTTTCTTATCTGTACAAACTGATAACCTGTGATATATGTCCACAATCCCTTATCCACAATTCTGAAATCTAAAAAGCTCTCAAAAATTAAAAATATATTTGTGGCAAATAGCTTTGGTTGCAAAACCAAACCTGAAACTGACGTGGGGCTATCTGTAGTCTGTTTAGAATGATGCTGTAGTTATGATATAACATACCACAATAAACTGAATTACCTTTCTAAACTCAAAAGAAAAATTCCGAACTCTGAAACACATCTGACCCCACATATTTGGATAAGAGACTGCGGCCTTATATCGGGTTCACACCATCCTTTCCCAGCTTGCTTCCCAACCAACAAAGCCACATGTTAAGGACAGGCACTGGGATAGTTTGTACACATATAATCACAGCGGCATTATTCACAATAGCCAAAAGGTGGCAGTAACTCAAGTGTCCCTTGACGGATAAATGAATACACAAAATGTGGACTATACGTACAATGGCATGTTATTCAGCCTTTGGAAAAAAGGAAACTCTGACACCTACATGGATAAACCTTAAAGACATTTATGCTAAATGAAATAAGCCAGTCGTAAAAGGACAATTACTGAAAGATGCCACTTATATGAGGTACCTACAAGAGTCAAATTCATGGAAATAGAAAGTAGAATGGTGCTTGCCTGGGTTTAGGGGGAGGGAGGGGGAAAGGGAGACTTCTGTTTAATGGGTACAGGGTTTCAGTTTAGGAAGATGAAAAAGTTCTGGAGATGGTTGGTAGCTGGTGACAGTTGGTTGTATGACACTGTGAACATACTTGATACCACTGAACTGTGCACTTTAAAAATGATTTAAAAGGTAAATTTTATGTTACGTGCATTTTACCATAATGAAGAAAAAAGGCAGGACCCAGAAGTGCCGTGCTCTGTGCGTGGGTGCTGAGGTCCTTCTCCACCTGCCGCATCTCCCTGTATCCCTGGCCGCCCCGGATCTGACCCCCCATCTCCACCACCACCAGCATCACCTGCCTTCACCGAAGCCCTTCAGCCAGAGGCTTCAGCAGAGGCCCCCTCCTGGCTCAGCTTCCATCTGGCTTCATTTCCCGGAGTCTCAGAGCGATGAACTGGCAACAGACCCACTTCTAGCAAGACACCAAAGCACTCACACGAGCCCTGGCCCTGCAGGCATCCCAGACCCAGGATGGTCCGCAGAACAGGTCCGTCTCCAGGGTCTGGTCGCTCTCTCACACTGTAGGAGAGGGCTCACATGCAGCAACAAAGAACTAGATCCTCATCAAGTTGATCTGAATCCCCTGTGTATTAGTTTCCTATTGCTGCTGTAACGAATTACCATAAATTTAGTGGCTTAAAACAATACAAATATGTTATCTTACAGTGCTGGCAGCCAGAATTCTGAAATCAGTTTCGCTGGAATGAAATCGCTGGGTTGGCAGGGCTGCGATCTTCCTGCAGGCTCCAGGCAAGAATCTGTTTCCTTGCCTCTTCCAGCTTCTAGAGGCCACTTGTATTCCTTGGCTTAAGGCCCTTTCCTCCATCTTCAGACACTCCAACCCCTGCGTCCATCATCACGTGGCCTTCTCTCTCCACTCTGATTCCCCCTGTGTCCGTCCTCTTGGAAGGACCCTTATCCATCCTCTTGGAAGGACACTTGTCCCTGTGAGTCAAGCCCGTCCAGATGATCCAGGATAATCTTTCCATCACGAGACTCTTAATCTTACATCTGCCAAATCTCCTTTGCCATGTAAGGTACTATTTTCACAGGTCCCAGGGATTTCAGGTTCCATGAACCTCTTGGGGAAGGGGGGCCTTTATTCAGCCTACCACACCCCAAAAGGCAGGCAAAAGACTCACAAAATTTGAGGGTTGGAACGAGGTGACGAAACACCTCTTGCTGCTAGTTACAGAAGATCTAGAAGGTGAGTACAGACCGTGTCTGAGAGAAGGGACAAAGATTCGAGTCAGAGAACAGCCCAGATGCATCAGCAAAGTGACGAGGGCCTCAGGATGGCCTCATGTAGCCATCAGGACCTAGACGCAGAGACAAAGGACAGGTGTTCTGTTTCTGACAATATGGCAAACAGCATAACCTAAATATTCTCCTGATACCAGGCACCAAGGCGTGCAGAACAAAATGACTTTCTACATTCATAGCCAAACTCCTGAGCAAGTAAGGGACAGCCTCAGGGCCAAAAACAAAAATGAAAAAAAATCAGCATAGTAAACATGAACCGATACTGCGGTTGCTCTACAGGGGTGAGAGAGGTGCAAGTTTTGGTAACTAAGGAATTTATGATTTTATGCCACACCTAGACAGGAGAGGAGGCCTTGTGCCTGTCCCAGATGGAGAGTTGGAACTGAGGTCCCTGGGGTGATCCAAGAAAAAAATCTGCCTCTTGGCCCAGGGAGATGACAAGGAAACTCACTGACTTGGGGAGGAGTCGTGATGAAGACTTGGCATTTACTCTGAGTGAGATAAGGAGCTATTGAAGGGTTTGGAGTAGAGGAGAGACAAGGTATGACTTAGGTGTTAACGAAAATAAAAACAAACAAACTGAAGAAAACCACTCACAATAGACTAGAGAAAACAAATGGAAGCAGGGATCCCAGCAGGCAGACTAGGCAGTAATCTAGGGAGGAGATGTCAGGGTGTTAAGTCAGAGAGGTAGCAGGAGACGTGGGGAGAAGTGGTTGGATTCTGGGTACAAATGAAGATGGAATCAATGATACTTGCTGATGGATTAGTTACGGAGTAGGACAGGAGATGTGAAATCAAGGATGATTCCAATATCTCAGTAATTTTGAGATTCCAGACAAATTTTTAAGCTTGAGATGACTTTTAGGCAGCCCAAGGTGCTCCTGAGCAGGCAATAGGACACATAAGTAGGAGTAGAGGGAAGATATCAGGGTTGGAAACAAAAATTTGGCAGATGTCAAAGCAGGCACACTTGGAGATATCGCGAGTTCGGTTCCAGACCATCTCAATAAAGTGAATATCACAACCAAGCAAGTCAGACAAATTTTCTGTTTCCCAGTGCCTATAAAAATTATGTTGCGCATATATACAATGGAATATTACTCAGCCATAAAAAGAAACGAAATTGAGTTATTTGTAGTGAGGTGGATGGACCTAGAGTCTGTCATACAGAGTGAGTAAGTCAGAAAGAGAGAAACAATTACTGTATGTTAACACATATATATATGGAATCTAAAAAAGAAAAATGGTTTTGAAGGACCTAGGGGCAGGACAGGAATAAAGACACAGACATAGAGAATGGACTTGAGAACACAGGGAAGGGGAAGGGGAAGCTGGGACAAAGTGAGAGAGTGGCATGGACTTATACATACTACCATATGTAAAATAGATAGCTAGTGGGAAGCAGCCACATAGCACAGGGAGATCAGCTCGGTGCTTTGTGATCCCCCAAAGGGGTGGGATAGGGAGGGTGGGAGGGAGATGCAAGAGGGAAGAGATATGGGGATATATGTATATGTATAGCTGATTCACTTTGTTATAAAGCAGAAACTAACACACCATTGTAAAGCATTTATACCTCAATAAAGATATTATAAAATTAAATTAAAATAAATAAATAAAAATTATGTTTACACTATACTATAGTCTATTAAGTGTGCAATTACATTATGTCTAAAAAAATGTACATACCTAAATTAAAAATATTTTATCCCCTTATACTAAACACTAAAAAATGGCATATAAGTCAGGAAGTGTTTTAAGTATGTTAATATATAGTATTTTAAGTATTTTAAGTTGTGTCATTGGGAAAGAGGGTGAAAGTAACATTCGATCTTAATAAGTCAAGGAAGTATGTTATAAATTCTGGGGTAACCACTAAAAGAATAGTAAAAGGACATATAACTTCCAGACCAATACAGAAGAAAGAAAGAATGCCAAACAGGAATTTCTAAAAAAAGAACAAAAGGGACTTCCCTGGTGGTCCAGTGGCTAAGACTCCATGATCCCAGTGCAGGGGACCCCGGTTCAATCCCACATGCCACAACTGAAAGATTCTGCATGCCACAAGTAAGACCCAGCCCAGCCAAACAAATAAATAAATATTTTTTAAAAAAGAAAAAATATTTTATTGCTAAAAAATGCTGACCATCATTGAAGCCTTCAGCAAGTCATAATCTTTTTGCAATAGTAACATCAAAGGTCACTGATCACAGATCACCATAACAAATACAGTAATGATGAAAAGGTTTGAAATATTTCAAGAATTACCAATCTGTAACTCAGGGACATGAAGTGAGCAAATGCAGTTGGGAAATGGTGCTGATAGACTTGCTCGTTGCAGGGCTGCCATAAACCTTCAAGTTGTAAAGAGCACAAGTGTCTGCAAAGCACAGTAAAATGAGGTTCGTCCATATATAAATGGTACTGAAAGCCATGGGACTAGTGAGAGTAGATAGGCAAAAGGTACAAGTACCACACTCCAACATTAAGAAGTTAGAGGGCTTCCCTGGTGGCGCAGTGGTTGAGAGTCCGCCTGCCGATGCAGGGGACACGGGTTCGTGCCCCGGTCCGGGAAGATCCCACATGCCGCGGAGCGGCTGGGCCCGTGAGCCGTGGCCGCTGAGCCTGCGCGTCCGGAGCCTGTGCTCCGCAACGGGAGAGGCCACGACAGTGAGAGGCCCGCGTACCGCAAAAAAAAAAAAAAAAGAAGTTAGAAAAGAGGAGGGGGCCAATAGAGGGGACAGAGAAGAACATTCCAGAGAGGAAGAAGGAAAACCTAGAAAATGCATGTGCTGCAGGCCGAGTGAAGAAGTGATTTGAGAAGAGAGAGTGATTGGCAGGCCACCTGCTGCTGGTAGCTCAAGTCCAATGACACCTGAGTATCAACTGTGAGATCTGGCAACACAGGGATCATTGGTGATTTCGATGAGAGCAGTTTTGGTGGCCTGGTGGGGGTGAGAGCCTGTTGGAAAGGGCTTAAATAGAATGGGAGGAAACAATGCATGTCCCTCAACAGATGACTGGATAAACAAAGTGTGGTATATCTATACAATGGAATACTATTCCACCATGAAAAGGAGTGAAGTACTGATACATGCTCCAACATATATCAATCTTGAAAACATTACGGTGAGTGAAAGAAACCAGTCACAAAGGACCCCATGTTGTAGGATTCCATTTACATAAAATGTCCAATATAGGCAATCCATAGAGACAGAAAGCATATTAGTGGTTGCCAGGGACTGGGGGGCCCTGGGAAAAGCAGGGAATGGAGAGTGACTGCTTAATGTATACAAGATTTCCATTTGCAGTGATGAAGAAGTCTGGAACTAGACCAGTGATGGTTACACAACGTTGTGAATGCACTTAATGTCACTGAATCATACACTTTAAAATGGTTACGGTGGTACATTTTTGTGAATTTTACCATAATAAAAAATTAAGAGAAAAGGAGGAGAGAGATTAAAGACAGCACAAGTGGAAACTGTAAAAAGGAGAGAGATAGAGTGGGAGCTCTAAGCGAGGTCAAGAAAAGTGTGTGTACTAATGGGAATGAACGAGTAAAGACAAAATTGATGATTCAGGAGAGAGAGGAAGGAACTGTTGGACAATGACCTCGAGCAGAGGAGAAAGGTGAGACCCATCACGGGAGGAAGGGGTTGGCCTTTGCCAGGAGCCCAGGCTTTTCATCCATGGGAAGAAGTGGGTAGGAGAGTATGTGAGCACAGATGCAGCCTGCAGGAGGATAGATGCAGTGGTGAGACACACATCTCCTAGGCCTATGGAATCTCTCTCTGAGACACAGGGAGCAAGGTCTTCTGCTGAGACTGAGGATGGAGAGCAGATATGAAATAGTCATCTACGAGCAGGAGAGTGACTAAACCAGGTAAATATAGTACAATCGCTGCACTTCACTGAGGGTTACTGATCTTTCATTTCCAGTGAGACATGGTGGGCATCTTGCTCCCACTGCCTCTAGCTATGTGGGAACAACCTCAGAAGAGGCAGCAAGTGAGTTTAGACACAGCAGGGTTGTGGTTTAGCCAACAGTGATGGTGAATTTTATGTGTCAACTTGGCTAGGCCCCATTGCCCAGATTATTGGTCAAACATTATTCCGGATGTTTCTGAGAGAGTGTTTTTAGAAGAGATTTACATATAAATTGGTGAACTTTGGTAAAGCAGATTGTCCTCCATAATGCGGTGGGCCTCGTCTAATCGGTTGAAGGCCTTAATAGAACGAAGACTGACCTCCCCTGAGCAAGAAGGAATTCGGCCAGCAGCCGGCCTTTGGACTTGAAGTGAAACACCAGCCAGGCCACCGTGCAGATTTTGGACTTGCCAGTCTCCATAATCATGTGAGTCAATTTCTTAAAATAAACCTCTTTCTCTATAAACACCCCGCCTGTTGGTTCTGTTTCTCTGGAGACCTTTGACTCATACATCAACCAAGTACAATGAAATGAGAGAGGAGAAGGGTCTGGGGTGTTTACAACCAACTGAGGGTGGATGTCCAGCTGGATACGGAGGAAAGTGCAGGCACAAAAGGCACGAGGTCAATGACTGTGGGTAAGTTCAGTGGATTGTGGTCCCCGTGTGTTTAAACAATCGTTGGAGTGGGGCATTAGAGGGAGTTATAAAGCCAATTCTGAATACTTCCAAATTAGCATTGTGCAACAGAAATACTAAAATAGATGTGTTTCCATTTTTCTCTGGAAGAATGATTGCAAGATAGAGGCTCCAAAGGCCTGATGAACTGTGTCACACTCCCCTCCTGGAGTCCAGGCCGGAGGCAGCCCCAGAGCAGGGGGAGGGCAGAGGGACGGGGACGGGCTGCGGTCAAGGAACGGCGACAGGGCAGGGCTGGAGCGAGAATGGCCTGAGAGAGCCACCTGCACCTCGCCTGGCACGATGGCCACCCGGGGACATTCCCGTAGCCCTGGAGGGACCAGGCGGTAGCTGAGAATCCATCACGGTGCCTGCCAGGGGTCATCTGGACTGCAACAAGGGGACACAGAAGGCCAAGGTGACAGCCCAGAGCGAGGAGGAAGAAGGAGGCCGTGACTGGGTGCCCAGGCAGCAGTGGGGCGCCCAGCTCCCCGGCAGCCATCAGCACACAGGAAATACAACAAGGTCCCGCCAAAGGCCAAGCGGGAAGACACACATCTCCTAGGCCAGCTCAGAGAACCAGCCACCCGCCACAGTGCTCCAGAAGCTTCTCCCTGCCCTGGGGATTTCTTAGGGGGGAGGGGGGTGAGAGGAGAAATTATGCAGGTGGGAAAGGCCTGGTAGGAACTTTGAACTTTGAGGCAACTGAGAAATTTAACTCAGAAAAGCTTTTGTTTTTAACCAGAAAATACAGAATTACCTTGAGTGGCACGTCTGGCCTTTGGAGGGGAAATGGAGCAAGATTGTCATGGAGGTTGTTCCCACTGAGAGGAAAAGGCAAAGCCCAGACACCTGGAGGAATGGTGACCTGAATGCTGATGCCACCACGTGAAAGGGGTGATGTTATACAAAACAACTCTATGCGTTGAGAGCATACGACAGAATCACAAAATAATCTCTGAATGGGAAGAAGCTTTAGGTGGTCTAATCTAGAGGTTAGATGACCTTGCCCCCCTCCCCAGGGGACAGCTGGTCTCGGCTACAGACACTTCTGGTTGTCACAACCGGCCCCTAGTGTGTGGAGGCCAGGGATACTGCTCAGCAAACTACAGTGCACAGGGCAGACCCTCACAACAAAGAATTCTGTCAAGGGTGCCAAGGTTGAGAAACCCTAGTGGAATGCAAAATTCTCTCCAGACATGCGTGTCCTCAGAAAACTCCTTCCTGGCTTGGCCAGGAACTTCCGTGTTCATTTGCCCAGTGACTCAGTGATGGAGGCAGGACCTGTTCCCAGCTCGGCCTGACCCCAGAGTCTGTGCTTTTTATACCTCTCTGTTATGCGTCAAGGCCAGTCAAAACAGGGACATTCTACTTGCTGTGCTCTATATGCCCAGATGGTGGGCTGTGAGGAGTTCTGCTGAAGGGTCCCCTTCCCCTAAATCTCTCTCCCACCACCTGCAACCGTGCCTGCTACTCCATCACTAAGAGTCCACCCTTCGGGCTGAAGCTCCTCCCGTAAGATGCAGGTACACCATACAGGTTTGAAGAAATTAGTCTACAATATAGTCTAAAAATGGTACTACTGGTTGACCTTGGCAAGGCACTTGACCTCCTATGCCTCCATTTCCTCATCTGTAAAATGGGAATAATAATTATACCTACCTCCTGGATTGTCACACAGATGGACTGAGTGACTCTATGTAAAGCCTTACACATACTAGGTACAACTGGTGTGATTGTTAACTGTGTATTCCAGCTTTGGAGGGGAAATCTAGATGGTCCCTTTAAAAGCCTGGCAGGAACTCAGGTTTAAAAAAAAACAGCAACAACAAGAGTGCAGCTTCTGCAGTTTCTTTTCAAGTAAGACAAACTGTTCAAAACTGAACAAGCATTAGTAAGAAGTGAATGACTGACTCTTCACTTGGTTGCCAAGGAAACACTCCAGGTTGGAGAAAAGATTCTGGTGGAGTTTGATGCCAGCTCCAGAAGGAGCCCATAGAATTCCGTCCTTCTTATCCCTCAGACACAGGAGGAAAAGTGAGCAAAGAGGCGCACAGGGCATTTTAGAGCTAAACCCTGTGGTTCTGAGAAAGCCTGGCGTCTCAGCAGAAAGCTTGCTTATTTCCGATGCCTCGGCAAATCTACTCAGGACAGACAAGAACAAGCCAGGCTTTGCTGGTGTAAGCCGCACACTTGTTCTCAGCTTGGCAGAGGTTGTCTGTGGGCTGTTTGGACGCCGAGTGTATGTGGGAGAAATCTAAATATTTCTCCGAAGAAAAAGAAGAAAGGAGCATAGGGTGAGCAGTAGTAAGAAAGGTAGTGGTAGGACCAAGATGTTGCTATTTCTGGGAGAAATTATTTCCCTGTTGTATTCCAGATTTGTTATGGACTCTTTGTTCCCTGTGGTAAAAGACACATAACATAAAATTTACCATTTGCAAGTGTACAGGTTGCATTCATACTGTTGTGCAACCATCACCACTAAGTCTGTAACTGAGCAAGACCCTATGGGACCTTCCCGGAACAGATCCCAACCCCACTCACTCACCCATGTCCTCTGCCTGCCTTTGTCTATAGAAAAACTTCAGTCAAAGGATAAATTTAATCAGAGAAGTGAGAAAATGCAGAAAGAAAGGAAAACAGTCAAGCAAGACAAAATAATAGTAGTTTAACCATTAAACGAAGTCAAGGACCTTTAGTTCCTCTGCAAGGGCTATAGATGATATGCTGAGCCATGTCCTTTGAGCTGTTTTGCGGATACTGAAACCCTCACCGGGTGGAGGAAGTTAACCGTATGCTGCCCACAAGCACGTAAACCCCAGACGGGTCAGAACCAGAAGGTTAATGATGTTGACTCCCAGTTACTTCCTACCAGCCAATCAGAAGAGCATCCACGAGCTGATCACACACCCCACAGCCCCCTCTCTTACCCTGTCTTAAAAAAATCTTTCCCTGAAAGCCTTCAGGAGTGTTCACGCCTTTTTAGCACTAGCTGCCTGGGCTCCTTGTTTGGCTCCTACAATAAATACTGCCCTCTCCTTCACCACAACCCAGTGCCAGGAGATTGGCTTTACTGCTCGTGGGCGAGCAGACCCAAATTTAGTTCAGTAACAATCCCAGAACATGTTCATCCCTCCAAAAAGAAACCCCGTTACCAGTCACTCCCCACTTCCTCCTGCCCCCAGCCCCTAGCTACCCTTAATCTGGTTTCTGTCTCCATGGATTTTCCTGTTCTGGATATTTCAAATACATGGGATCATACAGTGTGTGGCTGCTTTCACGCAGCGTGTTTTCTGCATTCCTCCATGTTTTAACACATATCAGACTTTTGTTCCATTTTTGGCTGAGTAATATTCCATTGTATGAATATAATTTATTTGGTTGCTCTACTCATCTGTTAATGAACATTTGGGTTATTTGCACTTTTTGGCTATTGTGAATAATGCTGCTATGAACATTTTCTACATGTTTTTGTTTGAACACCTATTTTCAAATCATGTGGGTATATACCTAGGGGTGGAATCACTGGATTTTATGGTAATTCTATGTTTAACTTATTGAGGAACTGCCAGACTGTTTTCCACAGCAGCTGCACCATTTTACATTGTTACGGAAATGACAACACCTCATACTACTAGTAAAGAAGCAATGCTGTCAGCCCCTGTGGAAATCAGTCTGGTCACATAAGGAGCTGTGTAGCTTGGTAGAAAGAGCATCAAACTGGAAGCCAGGACACTGGGTTCAATTTCCAGCTGTGCCAACTACTAGTTGATGAAATACTTATCCTTCCAAACATCAGTTCCTTTGTCCATAAATGGGAAATATCTGCTTCATAGAGCTGTGGTGAAGATTAAAGAGTTATATTAAAACACCTAGCATCTAGGAGTTCTAGCTATTGTTATTATAATGTATGATGTTATTATCGGATATCGAGAGCCATAAAAGTCATGTTATTTAACTCAGAAAGTCTGCCCTTGAAAATCTATGCCAAGGAAATCAAGTTCCCTATTCCTACTAAAAAACAAACCTTGAAATATATGTCCTGGGACTTCCCTGGAGGTCCAGTGGTAAAGAATCCACCTTCTGGGACTTCCCTGGTGGTGCAGTGGTTAAGAATCCATCTGCCAATGCAGGGGACATGGGTTCCATCCCTGGTTTGGGAAGATCCCACATGGCACGGAGCAACTAAACCCATGTGCCACAACTGCTGAGCCTGTGTTCTAGAGCCCTCAAGCCACAACTACTGAGCCCACATGCCACAACTACTGAAGCCCGCACGCCTAGAGCCACCGCAATGAGAAGCCCACGCACCGCAATGAAGAGTAGCCTCTGCTGGCCGCAACTAGAGAAAACAACAAAGACCCAACACAGCCAAAAATAAATAAATAAATTATTTTTAAAAAGGAATCCACTTTCCAATGCAGGGGATGCGGTTTCAATCCCTGGTCAGGGAACTAAGATCCCACATGCCACAGGGAAACTAAGCCTGCTTGCCGCAACTACTGAGCCTGCGTGCCTCAACTAGAGAGCCCGCGTGCTGCAAACTCCAAAGCCCACATGTTCTGGAGCCCACGCACCACAACTAGAGAGAGAAAATCCACACAACACAACTAGAGAGAAGCTCACATGCCTCAACAAACGATCCCACATGCCACAACTAAGACCCGACACAGCCAAAAATATAAATAAATAAATGCCCTATTACGAATGAGTTAATAGTACCATTCTTAAACAAGAAGGAGAGGAAGAAACCCAACAATTCTTGGGCACCAGCTTGGCCCTGGGTTCTGGGTTAAGCTCTTGACATACTCATTTATTAAATGTGCATTTATTGAGCCTCTACTATGTACTACTTACCAAGCTGGGCACTGAAAATACAGCACCAAAGAAGAAAGGCATAGTCTCTGCCCTCATGAAGCTTCTATTCTAACAGGAAAGAGACAAATAAAATAATTCATGATAACAGCTAACACTTACTGAGTACCTGTTTTGTGCTAAGTCTATTCAAAGCCAGGGATTGGCAAATTACAGTCCGTAGGCCAAATCTGGCCTACCACTTGTTTGTGTAAACAAAGTTTTATTGGAATATAGCCATGCCCATTTACGTATGGATTGCTGTCTATAACAGTGCTTTCACACTACAGCGTCAGAGCTGAGTAATTAAGACAGAGAGCACGAAATCTAAAATATTTACTACCTGACCTTTTACGGGAAAGTGTACCAACCCCTGTTCTAAGTACAACAAACCTTAGATATAGGTACAGTGCTAATATTGTGCCCATTTACAGATGAGGAAACTGAGGGATGGAAAGATAAAGTAACTTGTTCAAAGTCACAGATGTAGAAAATGAAGGAACCAGATCTATAGTACAGTCTGGCTACAAAACATGTGCTATACACTCTATGCTGTACCAACTATTAGATCAAATATAGGGTGATTTAACTATAACTGTAAGAAGTGCTGAGAAGAAGGAGAGTATGCTGTGTATCACTGAGGTGTAAAACGGAGGCTAGGATCTGAAAGGTGAGGAAGGATTGGCTGGGTGGCAATGAGACATTCCAGGTGTAAGGAACAGTGAATGAGGGCCTTGAGACAGAAAAGAGCTGGCCCATTCGAGGGACAAAGAGAAAGTATAGCTGGAGGGAGTGGTACCTGATGGATCTCGTGAGAGAGGCAGGAGGCAGATTATGGAGGGCTCGGTAAACCAGTGTGAAGATGCTGAACTTTACACTAAGAGCAAGAAGGGTCTTAAGCCAGAATGTGATAATATTAGGTTTGCCTTTTTTCAAAGATGACTCTGGATATACTGTGACGATGAGCCTGGAAGGTGGGAACTGAGAGTGGAAGGAGAGACCCAGTAGAGGCTATGGCCCAAGACCAGATGAGAGACATGGTGGCTTGAGCAGGGCTGGGAGAGTGGGGGACAGAAGCAGACGGATCCAGAAGCTGTTGTGGCAGGGCGGGGGTGGGGGCAGAACCGATAAGACTTGGTGACTGACTGGTCACAGTGGTGACAGAGAGAGAGAGGCCGTGTGGCTTCAGTACTTCAGTGTGTATCACTTCTAGGGTATTGCTCTGGGTTTTGAATTGTAACAACGGCCTCTGCTCTAGTTAATTTGAAAAGAAGAGGATTACAATGCAGAATTAAGTGCCTAAGAGAATCTTTGAAAGGAAGAGTAGATCAGGTCTAGGCTGAGGAATAAATCCCTGAAGAAGGTGGCAAGGAGACCCTGGAAGGACACTGCCTGTGCCAGCCAAATGGAGATGCTCCACCCTGCCTCTTTGCTCACACAGTTCCTGATTCAAAGTCCCTGCTGCTGAATCTGATTGGTGGACTCTCAGTCACATGTCTGCAGCCTAGCAGCAAAGGAGGCTGGGAGGTGTCTCTGGTTTTTGTTTTTGTATTTTGATTTCTATGTTGGGAGAAAATCAAAATGTGAACAGCATGTTCCAAAGATTCTAGGCTGCTATGAAGAGCACATCTGTGCTAGAATGGATGGTAGGCAGTAGAGTTAGGCCACTAAGAGAAAAGACCAAAGGAAAGCTGGCGTGACAGGGAAAATAGGGGCTTCCTTTTTCGATCTGTTGAATGTGAGGTACCTTTATATCAAAAAGGTAGCTGGTGAGATCCTCCTTAATCCTCATGGCAAACTATAAAATCCATCTTTTGATCACTTGCCCTAATGCCACACAATCAGAAAATGGGAAAAATGGGGGACGTGAATCCAGGACATTTTGGCTCCCATGGCTGTGGGATTTTTCTCCCTCACAAACGTCTCCCAACTTTATTATTGTCCTTTTAATCTCTGCCTATTTGGGGGTAATATCATCAATAGTTTTAATTTTATTTTTATTACTCCTGAGGCTGACAAACAGGGAGAGTTGGCCTGACAGCCTCAAGGAAGAGCCTATCAATTCCAGCAGACTTTTCTATAGAAATGTCATATTGATTCTACAGTTTATATAAAAATGCAAAGGACTTATAATTCAGCCAAACAAATTTTGAAAAAGAACAAATTTGAAGGACTTACATTACCTAAGTTTCAAGACTACTATAAAGCTACAGTAATCAACAGTATGGTATCGGCAAAGGATAGTTGTAAGATGAATGAAAAAGAAGTGAAGGTCCAGAAATAGACCAACATATACATGGCCAATTAATATCTAACAAAGATGCCAAGGTGATTCAATGGGGAAAGGATGGTCTTTCCCCATAGAAATGCTGTTTGAACAATTGGATATCCATTACAAAAACGAAATGGACCTGTAATCTTACCTCACACCATATACAAAAGCAAACTCAAATAGGTCACAAACCTAAATGTAAAAGCTAAAACTGCAAATTATCTAGAAAAAAGTAGGAGAAAATCTTTGTGGTCTTGAAGCAGACAAAAAGCTCTTAGGACACAAAAAAGCACAAATCATTTAAATATATATATTAATAAAATGGACTTCATCAAATTGAAAGCTTTTGTTCTTTGAATGGTATAGTTAAGACAATGAAAAGTCAAACTGCAGACCGGGAGAAGCAATGAGCTTGTCTTAAGAACAAAAAAATGTTTATAATTTAATCATAAGAAGTCAAACTAGTTTATTTTTTTTAATGGGCAAAAGATTTCAAATGCCTTCACTAAGGAGGATATACAAATTGTCAATAAGCACATGAAAAGATTCTCAACATCATTAGTCATTGGGAAAATGCAAATTAAAAGAAAACCATAATTTAAAAAAGAGTCATGGGGCTTCCCTGGTGGCGCAGTGGTTGAGAGTCCTCCTGCCGATGCAGGAGACACGGGTTCGTGCCCCGGTCCAGGAAGATCCCACATGCCGCGGAGCGGCTGGGCCCATGAGCCACGGCTGCTGAGCCTGCGTGTCCAGAGCCTGTGCTCCGCAACGGGAGAGGCCACAACAGTGAGAGGCCCGCGTACCGCAAAAAGAGTCATGTACCACAATGTTCATTGCAGCTCTATTTACAATAGCCAGGACATGGAAGCAACCTAAGTGTCCATCAACAGATGAATGGATAAAGAAGATGTAGCACATATATACAATGGAATATTTCTCAGCCATAAAAAGAAACGAAATTGAGTTATTTGTAGTGAGGTGGATGGACCTAGGGCCTGTCATACAGAGTGAAGTAAGTCAGAAAGAGAAAAACAAATACCGTATGCTAACACATATATATGGAATCTAAAAAACAAACAAAAAAAATGGTCATGAAGAACCTAGGGGCAAGACGGGAATAAAGACGTAGACCTACTAGAGAATGGACTTGAGGATACGGGGAGGGGGAAGGGTAAGCTGGGACAAAGTGAGAGAGTGGCATGGACATATATACACTACCAAATGTAAAATAGATAGCTAGTGGGAAGCAGCCGCATAGCACAGGGAGATCAACTCGGTGCTTTGTGACCACCTAGAGGGGTGGGATAGGGAGGGTGGGAGGGAGGGAGACGCAAGAGGGAAGAGGTATGGGGATATATGTATATGTATAACTGATTCACTTTGTTATAAAGCAGAAACTAACACACCATTGTAAAGCAATTATACTCCAATAAAGATGTTAAAAAAAAAAAGCACAATGAGTTAACACCATACACCCACTAGAATGGCTAAAATTAAAAGACTGGCTATGCCATGTTGTCAAGGAAGTAGAGCGACGGGAGGTGTAAAATTGTGCTTTGGAAAACAGTTTGGCAGTGTCTGAAAAAATTAAACATACACTTAACATATGACCCAGAAATTCTGCTTCTAGATTTCCACCCAAGAAAAATGAAAACATATGTACTCAAAAGATCTATATATGAACGTTCATAGCAGCTTTCTTTAGAGAAATTGTGTGGCATTAAAATACTTCACACCATTATAAAGGAATGATATAGTGATACATGCGAAAACATGGATGAGCCTTGAAAATGTTATTATTAGCATCTCAGTAATTTTTTCATGGCACCTAAGCCAAAATACCCGAAGGTTCTATTCATTTAGAGGTTAGGTCCAAACAACTTCATAATAGGGGTTTCCGAGGTGTTGAGCAGAAGTCTCATGTTTCCCTCGGAAATTGTAAATGTCCATGGTGAGTTTGCTGTGGTGTCCCGGGGTGCCTCAGCACAGTTTAGGAACCATGAAGGAAAAACGGTTACCTGAGGCTGTGGGAAAAGGGCATTAGAGAGCTTTCCGGTATGATGGAACCTCCCTAAATTTTGATTGTAGTGGTGGTAACACATGTGTATACATTTATCTAAAATGGATGCATTTTGTTGTATGTAAATTATACTTTACCGAAGTTGACTTTAAAATAAAGGCCAAACATATTCTGGGTATGAAAATACATCTCATGTGTGCATATATACACTCATAAATACACACAGTCCTCTTTCTCCCTGTTCATAGAATCATAGAACTACGTTTTGTTGTTTTTGTTATCGGCCACACTAATTGACTCTAAGACTCAGTTTTCACCACTGAGATCTACTCCCTGTTGAATATTATAATGCATAATATAGATGCTTGCTTTGGTATTACTTTACAATAGAAATTAACTTACAGCTGAAAATATTTGGTTTAATGTAACATGTGAAATATCTGCTACTTCAGATGACTGCACGTCAGGATGATCGAGATAAACCGTAGTACTGCTTGTTTTTTTTTTTTAAACAATATTTGTGAGTAAAAGCTGCTAGGAAAGATTCCTTCTCGCTGTAATTCTTAAACCTTACATGGATAAAATGTGAGAATCATTTCTTTCTACCGTACCAATAGTCATCAAAATGTATGTTGGTTTTTTTTTTTTTTCTTATTTTCTTCAAGGTTTGCACTTTAACAAATGTTTGCAACAAAATTTTATCTGGCTAAAATTTTTCTTCATCTTTGGAACATTTCCTACAACCAATAGCTAAATCTTGTCATGGGATCTAGTGCTGAAGGGACTCAGGCATCTGCTAATTATTTTACCTTCTTTCTTTGCAGCAGGTAGGTCTTTGCCTTGGATAAAGTGGATTTTAAAGTCCCCAGGAGGCACTAGCCTTCTGCTTTTAAAGTCTCTAGAAGGCATTAGCATCCCCAGTCTCAGAAATGCCTTCTCAGCACCAGGGAGGTCTGCTTGGATCGGATATAAATCTCACATTGTGCAGTTTAAGCTCATTTCCTCTTTTTTGTACGTGCTCAGTTGATTAGCGCCTCCTTCATCCCGGCTTAAGTCACAGGTACTTTGCCCAGACACTCCTCGATGCTCTTCACTGCCTTTGTTCACGTGTCTTCCATCTCTCACTGCCCGTTGGCCACCCGGGGCTACCCAGTGATTCCCACAGCAACCTCGGCATCCAGGGCCTCCTCTGGTGGTAGTCTGGTTATAACTAGGAGACCACATGTCCCGGTCTGCCGGCTCAGTGCTAGTATATGCTTGTTGTCTGGTACAGCTTTTAAGAGTGCCCCCTCCTTTCACCCTAAACAGTGTCTTGGTTTGCTTAATAAATTATATGATCCCCTTATTTATAGGGGATGAAGAATCAGGGTGATTTCCCTGAACCTCCCAGATTATGGGGCCCCATACTCCAGTACAGCAAACAGAGGAGACCAGATAGAGTGACCAAGTGTAGAGTGGAACTGCACTGGCCCATATGGTACCAATAGCCACGTGACATGTGGCTAATTCTGAGTTGTGCTGAATGTGTAAAATACACTCCAGATTTTGAAGCCTTAGTACCAAAAACAAAAAAGCAAAATAGCTCATTAATAATTTTTATATTGAATTTCAGGCATGTCCGATTAAATAAAATATATTGATTAAAATTAAGTAATTAATATATAATTAGAATTCGAATATATTATTTAAATTATTTTACTTTTTTAAAAAATTATTTTACTTTTTAAATGGGGCTACTAGAGAATTTTAAATGACACATGTGGCTTGCCTTGTGTTTCTACTGGACCGTGCTGCTCTAGATACAGTAAGTCATTCCCAGGAGTGGTCCTACTTCTGACTTTCCTTTTCCTGTCCTACATTAACACCAGGCAGCTGAGGGGTAGATAGCAACCATCTCAGGTATTACTCCTCCCAGATGGTATTTGTCTGATGACTGTGGTCACTGATCGTGCACAATCCCTACTCAACCAAGGTGTTATGGGGTGGAAAACGCAGTACTCTCCAGTTAGGAGACTGGAGTTTTAGACCCAGCACTGCACCTGTGTGAGTTTAGCCAAATATCCAGCCTCAGAGACCTTGGATTTCCCCCCTATAAAAACAAATGAAGGGCTTCCCTGGTGGCGCAGTGGTTGAGAGTCCGCCTGCCGATGCAGGGGACACGGGTTCGTGCCTCGGTCCGGGAAGATCCCACATGCCGCGGAGCGGCTGGGCCTGTGAGCCATGGCCGCTGAGCCTGCACATCTGTAGCCTGTGCTCCGCAGCGGGAGAGGCCACAGCAGTGAGAGGCCCGCGTACCGCAAAAAAAAAAAAAAAAAAATGAAGGCATGGAGCTACATGACCACTGAAGCTCCTTCACGTTCTTTCCAAAAGGCCTAAGCCCATGAATGGACACTGTTGCTATCGCAGGGATACATGTAGGGTCAGTGGTAGAGCGTGATTCAGGAGAAGCTCTTGGGTTGCCTCATAAATCATGTGCCTCCCCCACCGTCAAAGCTGCCCTTAGACCCAGAATGCCACCAAATTATATCCCTTGCCACAATGGCCAACCCAGAAACCAGCATTTAGACAAGGAAATTTGTCACGTGCCAGTGAGAATGCAGGCTAAACAAAAATACATAGGATTAGGAAGGACTTTGAAACTCAGGGATGATGGAGCCATTAAAGGTCACTAAAAACGGTGAAGATTATTTTAGAGAAATAACAATCCTCCCCTTTCCCAACAACATTTTTCTGGAAACCACATATGAAGAACAATGTAAGGTAGATGGAACTTTCACATCACAGCAATATTGTAGTGGGACTATCATTTCCGACAGATGACTCTACATCCTAATAATCACAGACACTAAAGCAATAACAACGTATAGGACCAATCCTCCCAGGAGGTGTTTCATTTCAAAAGAAAATTTATAAACGCAAGTGAATTTCCAATTTGTGGAAATGGCAGCTCGGTGGGCTGAGGAGAGACCCTTTGGAGCAGAGAGCTTTCGGGTTATTATTTTTTAATAACCCTCATCCCCTCAGGGCTGCAGCCATGCCCCGAGAAGGCAAGTGAATTGACATCAGAAAGCAGGTGTTTTGCTTCTAAGAAGCCCGCGCTGGTTTAGCAGATTAGCTAACTGACTCCTTGAAGGGTGTGGAACAAAGTTTTGAAGAAGCAGGATGGAAGCTAGATTATCATCAAAGCTCCCTGAGTGTGAAGATGGAGAACAGGTGAACCAATCAGTGGGCAGCCAGGAGGCACCTGAGGGATATAGAAAACAGCCAGAGGAAGTGGGACTCCTGGGCATCAGGGGCCAGAAAGGGCTAAAAGACCAGGGAGGATGGACCCAGGGCCATGGGGAAGGCAGAGGACCCCACCCCAAGGTCACTGGACTGCCAAAGGCACAGACGAACATAATTTGCTTCTTGTCTTGCCGAGGGCCAGCCCCGCTGCTTCCTGTGGGTGTGCATTTCCTTTCATTCAAACCCTCAGCAAACTCCGAGGAATTTGAAAAGCGTGTTCAGTCTTTAGTGAGTTGTTCCTCTTGTGCTCTACAGAAAGGGTTAATCTGGTGGGAAACTGTCCCCCATCCCTGCAACATTTGACTGTTCCTGGTGAAGGGAGAGGCTGCAGAAGAGAGAACACAGACTTCTCAAAATTATTAACACCTGACCAGAGGTCAGGTCAAAGTATGAATAAGAAGAAGGAAAAAAAGGTGGGGGTGAGGGCTTCCCTGGTGGTGCAGTGGTTGAGAGTCCGCCTGTCGATGCAGGGGACACAGGTCTGTGCCCCGGTCTGGGAGGATCCCACATGCCGCGGAGCGGCTAGGCCCGTGAGCCATGGCCGCTGAGCCTGCACGTCCGGAGCCTGTGCTCCGCAACGGGAGAGGCCACGACAGTGAGAGGCCCACGTACCGCAAAAAAAATAAAAAATTAAAAAAAAAAAAAAAAAAGGTGGGGTGAGAAAAAGTAAAACACAGCATCAAAGAGAAGAAAGGGTAGATGAGGAAAGTGAAAAGAAACCAAGAAAAGGGGAGAGAGTGGGGAGACCCAAGAGGAGAGACACAGCAGGTCCTGGGATAAGGACCAGAATTCTGTAAATGGTTCGAGTCCCAGCTTTGCTATTGGTTGAGCCTTCCAGACAAGCGTTATTGGAAACCCCTGACACCTTAGCTGTTTTTGATAGCTCATCAACTGCTTTAATACTTAGGAACATACAGCCAGTCTACACCTGAGGTAATTTTTTGTTCTACAGTGATGTGACCACAGCAAAGCGACCCACTGATTTGGATTAAATCAAAGCAAGGGATTAAACCTTGAACCCCATTCTTCACGTAAATGTAAAGGCTACCAGGCATTCAGTGTGGCCTGGGAAGCAGAACCTGAACTAAGGGCCATCGGCCTGACATCTCAGCCATCCTACCCCTCCGCCCGCGGGGTAGACATTAGAAGATGCACGAGTGGAGGCGCCGTGTTACGCAGTGAATGGCAGAGCTGGGATTCATTCTTAGTGTTGTCTGACTCCAAACGCTGGGCTCTCAGCTCTAAGTCACACTGCCTTATTAAGAGCCAGGGCTCTATGATAACAGCTACAATTTTTTGGTGCACAGGAAATAGTTGAGACTTTATGAAAGTTTGGGGTTGGCGATCAAAGCCAGACATGACCTCACTCTACCTGGTCTGTGCAAATGGGCCACTGTTTGGCTCTGAAGCAAATTCTTCCGTTCCCTGGTGGTAATAGCATTATATCTTCCTTGAGGTCACAGTATTTTTGTCTTTCCACTTTTCTAGGACTCTGAGAAGGGCATAGAGGTTTGAGTGAGGGGTCTCCCTAAAGGCATTTTCCATGCATCTGAAAAGGGTGCCGTATTTCCACCAAGAGTTAGATCTTAGCATCTGAGCCAAGTAATAAATAAAAATGTAACCCAAGGGAAGCCCCCAGCCCCTTGAAACACTTGAATTCGGATTTCCAGCCTGGATGGAAACTTGGTTTAACACACAATCCATAACAGGAGAGCCTGGGGCTACTCACTGGACCCCAAAAGGCTGACCTGAGGCCTCACTGCCCAGACTTCCAGGGGGCCTGAGATCGTCCTGGCCCCCAAGTCACCACATTCTCCTTCAAGCCCTCCCCACGCATCACACCTTTCAGGACAGCCCCCTCCTCTCCAAGGGAGAAAGCCCTTCCATCCAGCCCCTATATGGGTCTCACAGACCCTGGGAGCTTCCTGCTGGCTCTAGCAAGGGGAGGCACAAGCCCACCTCCTGGGTTACCCTGGGGTGGGGGAGCCCAAACACTGCCACTCGACCAGCTCTACCTCTCCTCCTCCATGTGCCCCTCTGCTCCCCCGGCAGTGCTGGGGGCAGATCTCTCCTGAAGAACCTGAGGCAAATATAACTTACTGCACAAAACTCGGTTTTCTTCCAAGAACCTCCCAGCCTGGTCCATGTGAAGACCGTCACTCCTTCTTTTACCATGATTCTTACCCTACTTCCTGTGACATAATTACTATTTGCTTCTTTCTTGGCTTGTTTTCCAACCACAAAGGGTCCCTACATTAACTGACAAAGCTTCTTTAGTGTTCCTAAATTCTCAACAGATATTTGCTGTTGAGATTCAGGAATGAGAAATAGGTAATCAGGAATGAGAAATAGAAATTCGTATTTCTCAGAAATAGGAATTCTCGTATGCTGTTATATATTTTTTATAACATTTTGTTGACATGTTTTTATTTTTTATTTTCTTTTTTATTTTGGCTGCGTTGGGTCTTCATTGCTGCGTGCAGGCTTTCTCTAGTTGCGGCGAGCGGGGGCTTCTCATTGTGGTGGCTTCTCTTGCTGTGGAGCACGGGCTCTAGGGCACACGAGCTTCAGTAGCTGTGGCACACAGGCTCAGTAGTTGTGGCACGGGGGCTTCAGTAGTTGTGGCTCGTGGGCTCTAGAGCGCAGGCTCAGTAGTTGTGGTGCATGGGCTTAGCTGCTCCGCGGCATGTGGGATCTTCCCAGACCAGGGCTTGAACCCGTGTCCCCTGCATTGGCAGGCAGATTCTCAGCCACTGTGCCACCAGGGACATCCCCTGTTGACATGTTTTTAAATGAGTGGCTACATAAAAACAGTGAAACATAAGCTCCCTTCCTTTTTTTAATACAATGAAAATATTGTCCATTTTACAAAGAACTGTAACCTACAGCAGATATTCAAACACGGGAAAACACCAAATACTATCTGATAGTATTTAAATGACTTAATATTTGAGCCTCTCAGCAGGGTTTACAGCACTGTTCTCACATGTCAAAATTGCAGTTTAAGGGCCTATTTGGCTTCCAAACTTACTGTTTCTTATAACCCTACTCACAACATTTGTATAAAGTACACTATGCATATGGATTTATTAGTATTTCTTTAATTTGCAAGAATGAGTCACCATTAGCAGGAGGCAGGGCCATGAACACACACACACAACAGCTACAAGCAAGACTGACTGAGTAGATTGTGAACACTTCCGTCCTAAGCGCTCCTGTCATTGTTTCCTGAAATGTCCTGACCCTTCCGCTTGTCATTGCTTCCTGCTCTTACTTTTGACCTGATGTCAGGGACTCCTAACTAGTTATGTCTCCAGGTTGATGATTAAGCTTTCATTCTCACAGGAGAATTATTGTTTTTCCCATTTTCCCAATTGCTTGTCTAATTTTATCCTCAGCATTTGGGATTTTGGAAAAACATAGAAATTTTCCAGGAAGTGCTGGGAAGGAATTCCTAGATGGAAACACCACTTCTTCCTTAGCCATCCAGAGGGAATGGCTACAGCGGACCACAGTTCCTTTCTAACACCCACGTGACTTAGCTGATAGCTGAGGAAGCAATTTAAGCCCTCCCACTACATAAAAACTCATAAATTTTTATTTTTGAGAGTATATCTTGCAGCATCTGTCCACGTATTGACTTGTTTATGCGATTCCTTGCCTGTCTACTCTGTGTCAGGCACAGCTTGGGGGACAGGAAGATGAGAAGACAGTCTCCAGGGCTTCCCTGGTGGCACACTGGTTAAGAATCTGCCTGCCAATGCAGGGGACACGGGTTCGAGCTCTGGTCTGGGAAGATCGCACATGCCACGGAGCAACTAGGCCCGTGCACCACAACTACTGAGCCTGTGCTCTAGAGCCCGCGACTCACAACTACTGAAGCCTGCGAGCCACAACTACTGTGCCCGGCTGCCACAACTCCTGAAGCTCGCACACCTAGAGCCCATGCTCCACAACAAGAGAAGCCATCGCAATGAGAAGCTCGCGCACCGCAACGAAGAGTAGCCCCCACTCGCCACAACTAGAGAAAGCCTGCACGCAGCAACAAAGACCCAATGCAGCCAAAAATAAATTAACTTATTTTAAAAAAGAAAGAAGACAGTCTCCAGCCAGGACTCAGTCCTGGAGAGGGAGGCAGTGAAGGGAACCAGGCTCCCATCAGCTGGGAGTCCTTGGTCGTGGAGCAGAGATGCCAGCATGACCCTGCCTGGAGCCGGCCAAGGCTTCACACAGGAAGTAATGGTTTGCTGGACCCTAGAGGGAAGGGACAAGTGTTCCAGATGGAAAAGGAAGAGATAGAAACTCCACATATGGAGGCCAGCCTGTGCAGAGCACAAAGCCACGTGCAGAACATGGTCTGTGGGACGGTGACCTGGAAGGCACTGCCTGCACTCCACACTGGGACATTTCCCTCCATCCTTTGATTAGTGGGAAGCCTTTTTTTTAATCAGCTTTATGGAGGTGTAACTGACAAATAAAAAATGTATATACTTAAAGTATGTAACATGATATACACTGTGAAATGATTACCACAATCAAGCAAATTAACACACCCAACACCTCACATAGTTACCCTTGTGTGTCTGTGTGTGGCGAGAACACTAAAGGTCTACTCTCTTAGCCAGGTACAATATACACTGGAGTATTGTTAACTATAGTCACCATGCTGTACATTACATCCCCAGAACTTACTCATCTCATAACTGGAAGTTTGCAACATTTGACCAACATCTCCCCATTTCCCCCCCACTCCCAACCCCTGCCAACCACCATTCTCTCTATTTCTGTGAGTTTAAAGCCTCTGAAGCATTTAATCAGATGAGCAACGTGACCAGGGCTATGGGTTAGAACAATTAGCTAGGAAACTTCCCATCCACACCTGGCTGTGCGGATCCTTTTGAATAACTCCAGAGAGCCAGAGCCCACTGACCGAAGGCATACTCCCCAACTAGTTGTTCCTGCTGGATTTATATTTGGGTGAGAGTGGATGTTTTTCTTTCATCAAATGGTCTAGGTTACAGGACTTCCCCGGTGGTCCAGTGGTTGAGAATCCGCCTTCCAATGCAGGGGACACAGGTTTGATCCCTGGTCGGGGAACTAAGATCCCACATGCCACGGGGCAACTAAGCCTATGTGCCACAACTACTGAGCCCATGCACTCTGGAGCTCACGCGCCACAACTAGAGACAAGCCCATGCGCTGCAACGAAAGATCCCACGTGCTGCAACTAAGACCCGACACAGCCAAAAATAAATAAATATATATATATATTTTTTTGTAAAAAACTGTGTAGCAACATAGGAAAATATTTATTTTTAGAAAATGGTCTAGGTTACCATCTGAGCTTTCGTCTAAAAAACAAGGGGATGTCAGTGCCCAAAGGCACCACACAGGAGCCTCTCCCATCTCAGTTCCCGAGCTGATTAGTAGAAACTGTCACTTCCCACTGTAAACTCCTTCTTTAAAGACCGAGCTGTAATACCCTATTCCAGTCAAGAGACACCTCCATAAAAAACTGGGGGCAAGCTATCTGCATCTAACTCTGAAATGGTGCAGGAAAGGCAAATGGGGCAAAATGTTAACTGCTGGTGAATTTGGGTGAAGTGCACACAAAAGTTCTTTGTACTCTTTTTGCAACTCTTCTCTACACTTGAAAGTATTAAATGATGCCTTAATATCTCCTCCCGTCCGGAGTCTACAACAGTCCTTTTGATGATGATAACAGCCACCATCTCAGGAAATCCTGCTATCCTGTGTACATCACATTACAATGTCTCATTTCATTTTTACCACGATACAGTGAGGTAATTACTATTGTCCCCATTTTACTGATGAGAAAAATAGAGATTTAGAAAGGTTAAATGATAGATTAGCTCAAATGATTACTCGGTCAATAGCCATACACTCACCCAACCTCCATGAGCAAAGTATATTTTCCCCATCCCATCTTTGTTAGGCTTGGGCCATGGGACTTAATTTGGAAAAAGGGATGTTAATGGACAAGACATGAGTAGCAAGTTAAAATGTAATTGCATGGTTGGGCTTACACTTTTGTGCTTCTGCCATGACTAAGAAAAACATGTGTTGGGTAGGTGATACTGGTCCAAGGAGGATAAGAAACATGTGAAGCAGTCTGGACTTAAGTCACAGCTAGAAGGCAAGGCCAGGTGAGCCCAGACTAGATCAGCCAACACCAAGTATGCCCATGGAAGCGTGTTATTAGATGTTACTGAGTTTTAGGGTCATTTATTACATAGCACTATGGTGGCAATAGGTAACTGATACAACTAACATGTCTCCAGAGCAAGTGATGGGCTTTAACAGCATATGATTTCTCCTGACAAAAAAGGGAAGGAGGAACTTTTCAGACAGAAGGAGTTTAAATCCCAAAAGCATAAAGTAGATCACTGGAAAATCAGGTGACAGATGATACTGAAAAGGTCAGTCGGGGTCTCCTCATGTGCTTAAGGAACAGGATAAGCCAGACAGTGCTGCAGTAATAACTGAAGTCTTAAATCTCCATGGCTTGACACAGTGAGGTTTTGTTTCTCATTCACAAAAAGCCTGAAGCTGGCCAAGCAGCCTCCTCCACCCAGAAACGACTCTGTGTAGCACGCTGTATTAGTTTGCTAGGGCTGCTGTAAAAAAATGTACCGTGAAAATCCACAGAGATGTATGGATGTATGCATACAGAGATGTATTGTCTCACAGTTCTGGACGCTAGAAGTCTGAAATCGAGGTCTGGCAGGGCTGTACTCACTCCTCAGCCTGCAGAGAAGGATCCTTCCCTGCCTCTTCCAGCTTCTGGTAGCCTCAGGTGTTCCTTGGTTTGTGGCAGCATAATCCCATTCTCTGCCTCCACTTTCACATGCCCTTCTCCCCTCTGTGTCTGTCTGTGTCCAAATTCCCCTCTTCTTATAAGGACACAGTCAGGCTGGATTAGGGCTTGCTCCAGTGACCTCATGTTAACTTGATTCTGTCTGCAAAGACTCTAGTTCCAAATAAGGCCATTTTCAAAGCTACTGAGGGTTAGGACTTCAACACAGATTTTAAGAGACACAATACCTCCCGTAACACACACATAGCTATGAAGTCATCCCAGAAGGACGGAAGAAAACTGGAGGATACCATGGGATGTGTTTAAGGGCCAGGTCTGGAAGTGGTTTCTATCCCTTTTCATCCGTCTCCCAAATGACCAAAACCTTGTCACATGATCCCGGCCTAACAGCAAGGGAGGCTGGGAAATGTGGAGGGGCACGTGGTTATTTGATGGGCATCCACAGTGTCTTCTGTGATCCCCGGTTCAGGAGTCCAGGCTTCATTCTTCAGGCAACAGGAAGCCACAAAGCATGGGGAGGGAGACGGGGGAGGGGGGTAAAATGAGTGGACAGAGTAGAGAAAAGCAACTCAGGAGACTAGGAGATCTGGTGAGATGCCGTACAAATCACCCAGACGGTAGACGGTGAAGATCTGCACCAGGGCTGTACTGCTGGGAAGGGAGAGGAGGAAACAGGTTTGAGGAAATTGTTGGAGATAGAATCGTGCAGCCAAACAGAAGGGAAGGCAAAGGAATCGTTTTCCCGACTTACAATCGCTTCACATCAGGACTTTAAAGGGTCTGATTCCGTTTCGGAGAAACTCTTCTGAATACTTTGCAACGTCTCAAAAAGTAACATCTCCAAAACCAGACCATTTTGCTAAAATTGCCCATATTGTGGATACCACCAGAGCTAATGAGCCCTTTTCCTGTTATGAAGCCTGGAAAGGAGATGAAGGGGCAAACTCAAACGAGAAACATCTCTTTGGGGACTTTCCCCAAAGGCGAAAGGGATCAGAGAGAAAGGAATGAATTTCAAAAGAATATGCTGGAGGCTGCATGCTTCCACTCCGACACCAGTGCTGCAAGGTGGTGCCAGGACTACTCCTGGAAGACAGAGAACAGCTCCCGGCTGCAGAGTCCAGACCAGGGCCTCGCTGGAGGTGCCAACTTTTCACGGACACATATGTAAGTTGCGTGCTCCGGCTGAAAACCTCGCCAGGACGCCGATGCCCCACGATAAACAGCTCTCCCGGAGGAAGGAGCCCCGGCTCGCATGCACCATTTGTACATTCCCTCCTGGGGACCACGAACACTTACTTGCTTCCCATTTACTACCCACAGTAGTAAAGGAAAGAAGTAGCCTGTTACTTACCACTGAAAGGATTTTTGAAACGATGAGAAAAGGGACTGGTCCTTCCCAGAGGGGCCATCTGGCCCCCTGAAGGGAGGCAAGGTGGAGAGGAACCCCTCCAGGTAAGAAGCTTGGTGGGCAGAGGCGGTGAGGCTCCGCGTGCGCCGTCAGGAGGCTTGCTGCGTGTGGCCTGGTCCCTGGTCCCCCTCTTTCGCCGTCATCCCGAACCTTAGCCTTCATTTCTACGTGACCTTGGTCGTATTACAATTCCCTCTATTCTCCCGCTGCTGCCTGGAGGAATTGCAGAGGCTCAGCGAGACAAATGCTCTCTTGCCCACTCACCACATTAAACACTGTTTTCTAAACTCACCAGGAAGCCCCCAGAGTTAGAGCAGCCAGGCAAGCTTGGGAGAGTGAACAATGGGCTCTTAACACATTAAGAATGTTGGACTCAGCTAGAATGCCTTTCTCTTTTTTTCCTTTTCTTTTTCCTCCCCGGTCTCCCGCTCCCCAGTTTAAATTTTCCTTCTTGCCCTCCCTGGGCTCAACTGGACACCACCCTCCAGAGCAAAGAGAAAGGTTAGGAGAAATATAGGAGGATACAGTATCATGAGGTCAAAGCGAGTCAGACCAGGGAAGGACGGGAGAGAGCAGATTCAGCCGACCCCTCTTAGACCCCAGACTCTGCAAGGATCCAAGGACCTCGGTCTTTTCCAGTGCCCTTCATCAGCCTACACCACAACGTGCCTTGCGGGTATCTGTTAAGTTGCCTAACCGAATGCCTTCTGAATCGAATGCTTTCTGCATGCCTCAGTGACTTGCGTGCAGTCCGTTGAAGACAAGAAAGGAAGCCTCCCTTACCAGGGCGCCGGGCCCCTGTGTGCACCTGCTGGAGTAGGTGTGTCTCGCTAGAGGGACTGATGGAACAGACTGCAAATGCCCCATTAGCACCCGCTGCCTCCCAGAGCTGCAGAAGTTGTTAACATTTTCATCACACACACAAACACACATTCAAGGTTAATGATTTTTAAGATCTGCTTCAACTTGGAACTTACCTCCTTAAAACTCTTCAGGGGCTCCGTGCCGAATTGGTGAGAATATCTAAAATCCTGCAACGGGCAAGGCTCCACACCAGCAGTTCTCAAACTTTTTGTTTGTTTGTTTGTTTTTGCAGTACGCGGGCCTCTCACTGTCGTGGCCTCTCCCGTTGCGGAGCACAGGCTCCGGACGCGCAGGCTCAGCGGCCATGGCTCACGGGCCCAGCCGCTCCGCGGCGTGTGGGATCCTCCCGGACCGGGGCATGAACCCGCGTCTCCTGCATCGGCAGGCGGACCCTCAACCACTGCGCCACCAGAGAAGCCCAGTTCTCACACTTTTTAATCGTGGAATCCCTTTACTCTTCTAAAAGGTATCAAGGACCTCGAAGGATTTTTATGTCTGTGGGTTACATCTACCAACACTCACCATATTAGAAATGTAAACTGAGAAGATGTTATTTTAATTATGAATGTATTTTTAAATAACAATAATAAAGCCATTACATGTTAATATAATGAATATAAATAACACGTACGATGAACACAAATCAGGTTATGAAGGCTAACTCTATTTTCCAAAACAAATCACTTTTAGTGAAAAGAGTGGCACTGTTTTACATTTTTGCAAATCTCTTCAGTGTCTGACTTAATAGAAGACAACTAGATTCCCACATCTGCATTCAATCTGTTGCGATAGATTATGTTGATAAATCTGAAGACAAGCCATCCTCACACAGACATGCAGTTGGAAACCAGACGAGTGTTTAACAGGCATTTCAGATCATTGTAGATATTCTTTTCTGATATTGCACCAACTCTCAGCATGTGGTCATTTCTTAGCGGTTAGTTGCCATGTGGAACACAAAATCATATCAGTGACTTTTTCATACACTATTATATTAAAATCCACTGGACTATCTTGCTCTTTGAATGGATCTCTCACCCATACACGATGCTGAACCATCACACATTGGTCATTTGGAAAACATTGGCTGAGTTAGGCAGATCTTGCAAACGTTGTCCCAGCATATTCATACCATATCACAAAACACTTCTCAGTATCACCACCCATCTCATCAGAAAAATCTTGAAATATTAAGGAAACTCTCAACCTAACTATGACAGAAGTTTTCCAAAAATCTAGTTCTCACTTGGAAGCTCAAATTTTATTATTGGCAACAAAAATATATTACTTTGTTCATTTTTGAGAAAACATTTGGCAAGTATCTAAGCCTGAATAATCACAGTTCGATCATCTGCCAGTCATTCTTCCAAGTAAACACAGCGCTTTGTGAAGCATGAGGCTAGTTCAGCTCACAGCTCAAGTCAACCATTGGAGCTGGAGTACACAGAGTACTTTATGCGTATTTCCCATTCCATTACACAGAAGTTTTAAAAAACTATACCCAAAAGAAGAGAATGAGTAAGAAGTAATCATTCTTACAGCTTCATCAAGGACATTTTAAAGTGAAACTCGTATGTATGTATGACTCCTAGTTCAGCCTTGATCTGTGCTAAAGCCCCACTGGTTTTGCCCACCCTTGAGTAATTTGATAGGGATTGCATTAAATCTGTAGACTGCGTTGGGTAGTATGGCCATTTTAACAATATTAATTCTTCTAATCCAAGGGCATGGGATATCTTTCCTATCCACCCTTGATTTGCATTCTGACAGTGACATATCACAACGGAGAAAAAGGCAAATACCATCTTAGCACTATTATGAAAACCTGATTTGACTTATACATCCTGAAAGGGTCTCAGGCAACACCGGGGTTCCAGGGACCATGCTTTGAGAATCCCAGCCCTCCACGCTCTGACATCTGCCTTCCTTTCAGTCTCCTCCTCCCTCACTGGCTTCTGTTGGGCTCCCCTAGGAGCAGACCAGGAAACAAGGATTCAAGGGCAAGTAGTTTATTTGTGAGGTGACCCCCAAAAGTACTGGGTCGATCCAAGAAGAAGATATAACAATTGTAAATATTTATGCACCCAACATAGGAGCACCTCAGTACATAAGGCAAATGCTAACAGCCATAAAAGGGGAAATCGACAGTAACACAATCATAGTAGGGGACTTGAACACCCCACTTTTACCAATGGACAGATCATCCAAAATGAAAATAAATAAGGAAACACAAGCTTTAAATGATACATTAAACAAGATGGACTTAATTTATATTTATAGGACGCTCCATCCAAAAACAACAGAATACACATTTTCTCAAGTGCTCATGGAACATTCTCCAGGATAGATCATATCTTGGGTCACAAATCAAGTCTTGGTACCTGTTTCAGTGATTTTTTTTCCTCAAAATTTGTATTTAGATTCATATAGGTGAACCATGAGAATATCATGAATTTACAAACCAATATTTAAATTGTGGTGGGAAGTGTAATTTGACAAGAATATGCTAGAGGGTTTACAGGCTCTGGTCAGGGAAGGCTATAGGGGCCACTGAGTGTTTTGAGTCTAAACCTTAACCGTATCAGTATTTGTTTTAAAAATTAAAAAGAAATTTTTTTGGCCCTGCCAAGAAAAGTACTAAGTGGCGACTGGAAGTGTGATATGAAGAAGAGAAGGAAAGCAGTGCATGCTGGGTTCAGGAGCAGGACGCCCCTGCCGACGACGGGGGCTCAGTCCTGCTGGGAACTGGTAGGAGACAGAGCCAGGCATGCCTCAGGGTTATCGCACCTGAGAGATGAGGGAGCCGGGGCATTTATCCTCCAACTCTTGTCACTGTTGGCTTACGGCTGCTTGCAGCAACCTCCCCTATCCAGTGCTTCCCATCCGCCACCATGTGCAAGAATTCTGCACCTAACATGGAAAGCAGCAATGAAACCCAAATGAAGAATGAATGAGTGGGGCTTCGCTGGTGGTGCAGTTGTTGAGAATCTGCCTGATAATGCAGGGGACACGGGTTCAAGCCCTGGTCTGGGAGGATCCCACATGCTGCGGAGCAACTGGGCCTGTGAGCCACAACTACTGAGCCTGCGCGTCTGGAGCCTGTGCTCCACAACAAGAGAGGCCGCGACAGTGAGAGGCCCGCGCACCGCGATGAAGAGTGGCCCCCGCTTCCCACAACTAGAGAAAGCCCTCGCACAGAAACGAAGACTCAACACAGCCAAAATAAATTAATTAATTAATAAACTCCTACCCACAACATCTTCCTTTAAAAAAAGAAAAAAGAATGAATGAGTGATGTATAAGAAAGAGCACAGTGATGGTGAAAGAGAGCTTTCCTTTCTAGATTTCACACAGATTGGATTTTATTTTTCCAAAGCAAGCAGCCGAGACATTTCCTGGGCACAGCTTACTTGCAGTGCCAAATAGTATAAACCAGAAGAAAAACTTAGAAAACTTACAAATCATCTCGTAGCACATGGTTCATTTTTGTCTATTAGAATCTTCAAATACCTTGTCAGTGGAATAGAAATCTTCTTAATCAAGTCTATTTCCCTTGTCTGGCACTTTAAAACAACTGAGTTCTGTGACTGACAGTAGGGTTCACAAATCCTTTTTCAGGGTTATCAAATCCACTGCTGGGAAAACGCTAATTCCCTGAAGCCTTTTTTTTTTTTTCAAGCTCAGGTCTGCAGGAGATTCAATCCCAAATTTAAATGCCCAGGTGCATGATTTCATATGTGCTTTGAATGATGGTATCTGCTCTCAGAAAATCAAACAGAATTAGGAAAAGCAATTCCCCCAGGGATTTTCATTTTGTATTCGTGGCATGAGATCGTTCACAGGCCACGCCATTTTGACAATTCAGCATTGTGGAATTAGAAACCTTTCCACAAATCCACCATAGAATTCAAAGTGTTCATTTTCTTCCTATTATGGGAGGTGAAGGAAATAGGTGTTCTAAAATGCAGGCAGCAACAAGGTAAATGTGGAAGCCATTTGCTCAGTGAAAAATGCATGTATCATTTTTCTTACAGAAGAGAGACAATATTTGATTTTAATTATCCCTACAGCATGGGTGGTGTTGGGTCCAGATCAAGGAAGCTAAGGAACTAAAACAAAATACATCAAAGCATAACAGGTCAAAGAGAAGCAAACAAACAGAAACATGGAAATGAAACTATCAACGGATGACCAAACACAACCTGCAGTACTCACTTATTGCACAAGTGTCTAAACATCAAAATCCAGATATTCTTCAGATATCTGGGGCCCCAATATCCCAGGAGTGGTCTCCTTAGGCAGACTATAGACTGCAAAGCATCCCAAGAAAATACACAGGAGAAACCAGAAGGGATTGGCCGGTGGCTGAAGGCAGCCCCTGACCAGACTGTGTACCGTATCCCATATTCTTGGTCCTTGGGTTTAAGTTTGCACCTGGTTGCCCAGGACCTGCTGAGAGACGGTCAGGCAAGCCCACATTTGGAAAGCAAGGGAAAGATGTCAAGAGGCTCTCTAAAGAGAGACTACAGAATATTAGTGGATGGGGAGCCCCTTAAAAGAGTTTTTACAGCATCCCTGAGACTCACTGCCCTTGCGCAGCAACCCTAGAGAGTAACCCTGGCATCTGCCTGATTGTACACTTAAGCCTGGTGAGTAAGACTTTACAAGCTCTGAGTCAGAGCACACATCATTGACAGCATCTTTCCACTTCTGCTAAAAGCCTGACATTTGGTACCTTGGTCCCCCTTCCTGCTCACTGTCTTCCCAGTGGCTTTCGTCTTCATGAGTCCCTTGATCCTAATATCCCTCGGCCTGGCTCCCCTCACTTCTGTGTCCTCTCGGAAACCAGCTTGCCCACCAGTGGGGCAGCAGCTGGACCCTCCAAGAATCCCAGAGTTCCCAAGAGAAGGGAACTCCATTCCATAAACGTTTACCATCAGTCCTGAAATATTTCCAAGCCCCCAAAGGCTAATTTAGTCCCCACTCTCGACCTCAACAAATAGCAGAGCTTTCAGCTATTTTTAGTGTTAGGACAAGAGCCAAAATGGGCTCCAAAGAGCAGAGTGCCCCGGGAGAGCTTTGGCATGTGTGCTGGTGCATGTATGGCATGTCTGCTCATATACTGGTGCTCACCACATGCCAAGCTCGGTGATGAGCTATCAATACGTGTCTACTTACTTAAGCCTCACAGCGTCATGGGGGTAGATGAACTGCTATAATGCCCATTTTAAAGATGAGAACATGGAGGCAGAGAGAGGTCAAGAAACTTGTCTAAATGGCACAATCAGAAAGGGGCAGAGCTGGAAGTCCAAGCAGGATGGTCAGTCTCCATGGCCTGTACACCAGAGCTGGCGCAGATTCGAGGATGATGGGACGAGAGCACAGAGAGTTCATATTTCTGGTTTATACACGTCTTATTTCTATTTGGGAAATACTCCACTTCATATTTTAATCGTTCATTTAAATTGTTAAGCATTTATCAAGCTCTTATGCTTTCTTTGGGGATTAGAAACGTCATGAAGTAAATCAAACAGATATAAGTAAATATGTTGTAATTCTAGAACCATAAAGGAGACGTTTAATTCTGAAAGGTGGTATTTGCGCATCTTTGTGGAAGCTTCCCCCTCCCAAAGAACAGATGATGAACAGTGGCTAGGGGATTGGATCTGCACAGCAGGGCACCCTGCTTCCCCCACTCACTCTTGAGTGTGTAATGTGCTTTCTTGTTCAAACAAACTCCCATCACCATTTTGAAGTAATATAATTCGTGATGAGTGATGAGGGTCTAAATTGGACCTAAGTGTTGCCAAAGTGTTGGTCTAAGTGTTGCCTGTTTAAAAAGAAATGTTTCGGGGAGGAAAGAACACAGATGAATACGTTGCATAACTGGATATTGGGGATAAAGGAGATCACCAAATTTCAGGTCAGTAGGTATTTATTGAGCACTTGCATCCTGCAATAGCTGTAAGAGGTGGACAAAGACCAGTTAGAGACATCCCTGATCTCAAGGTGTTACATAAACATTGGGGAAGCAGAGAGATAAGACAAATACACAAATAGTAATATAAATTAGATCAATCATATTATGACAATTGCAGACAAAGTACTGCAAATAAAAATGTGCCCAGGATTCACCAGGAGGGAGAGGTCTCATACAGTTTGGGACTAAGAGATAGTATTTTAGGGACTTCTATGGGCACAGGAAAGGGTGGTGGGCATGTGTACGTCTTCTCTCACCCTCCTTCCCTTGCCCCAGCCTGAGGCTGCAGGCTCAAGACCCACCCCACGCTCACTGGAGGCTGTGGAATGATGCTGGTGGGTCACCCTCCATTGGGCCAGGGCTGGAATTCTCTGCTGACGCTTCTGGCTCCATCCGAGCACTTCCACTGTCTGGGTAGCTCTGGAGTCACAAGGAGGGTATGTATTGTTTTCATACGGATTGTTTTCAGAGTGTTTTGTTCCTTGCAGAAGCCCAAGGAAACAGCCTCTGATTGTGGCCAAAGTGTTGGTCTAAGTTTTGCCTGTTTAAAAAACATGTTTTGGGGGGGAAAAAATCCACAAATGAATATGTTGCATAACTGGATATTGGGGATAAAATAAAACTCTTCAGAGGAGCCAGCATCCTCAGGAATGTGGGTTGAAGAGGAGTGCTGTGCTTGACATTCATGGGAATGTAAACAGAATCTTCGTCTAGAAGGGAGAAGGGAGGGCGAGTAGAAGGAGGAAGAAAGAAATCAGTTCATAAGCGACTCACTCACTGCCTACATGGGTTGCGTGATGAAAAAAGGCTCTTTGGTTAGTAGGAAGGCATACCTGCTCAGTTCTTAACTAATGCTATCATATGAGTTATTTCTTCTAATATGTTCACTCAAGTTTCCATGTTACATTCAGACAGAGGACATCCTTCTCCTGCAACGGTCAAGACAATGTCCCAGATTCTTCACTGTATTTGATTGCTTGAGATTTTTTTTAAAAAGACTATTAGGGAGGGTGGGAGGAAGGTGCAAGAGGGAGGGGATATGGGGATATATGTATACGTATAGCTGATTCAGTGTGTTATACAGCAGAAACCAACACAACATGGTAAAGCAATTATACTCCAATAAAGATGAAAAAAAAAAAAAAGACTATTGATAGGAATTCCCTGGCGGTCCAGTGGTTAGGACACAGCACTTTCACTGCCAGGGGCCTGGGTTTGATCCTTGGTCAGGGAACTAAGATACTAGAAGCCGTATGGTGCGGCCAAAAAACAAAAAAAAAAACAAGGAAAACAATAAAAAAAATTTTTTAATACTATTGACAGGGACTTTGGAATCTCTTTAACGTACACAAGATAATGGCAAACACAAGAATTGATGACTTCTTGTCTCACTATTTATTTACATTTTTCTTCCCGGGGCAGGGGGAGAAAAGTTTCCAGGAGTAAATGTCTATTATATGATAGTATGTATCTATCTTGTTTAGCGTGGAATCTGCAGGTTACATCTTTTTTGTTACAATGAATAATATTTTTAAGTACTTGATGTGGTCAATTAATGAATAATGCAATTTAGGGGCATTAGTCAATTTAACAAATTATGATATTTGACAATATCATCAACTTGGAATTCTTATGTGAAAGGCAGTGAAACATCTTTGAGTGTAAAGTTCCTCAGAGTACTCAAGTTCCTCAAAGTTCCTCAGAGTACTCTTTGAGTGTAAAGTTCCTCAGAGTACTCATGATACTGTTATTAAGCCTGAGTTACTAGGCCTAAAGGCTACATTTTCATTTAATTAGTATGATTCAGCCTGAAGGCAAAGGAACGTATTAAAGTAGGGCTCCTTGGAGAAATGGCTAATTCTAGGACTGGCGTAAGTAGGTACAACAGGAGCCTGGAACAACTTGTGAGGCCAGAAAGTAAGGAAAGTAAGGATGGAATCGAAAGGACATGGGAGCCAGCTTGAAGGGTCTCCTAAATGGCCAAATATGAGACAATCTGAGCCTCAAAATATAATAAAAATTGTGTATTATGTCCTGTAATTCATGGAATAAAATTAAAATGTGCAAGTCCATACAGCAAAAAAAAGCAAATGAGAGAGAAGGGGAAGTCATTCCTCATAATAGAATGCTAACTAACAAATGTGGAACAACCAGGAGTTAGAAAATCATCCTTTTATAACCATCATGGTCAGAACTGACTCAAGGAAAAATTATCAATGGCTGCAGGATGTGGGGTGAATGTATGAAGAACAATAGGATATTTACATAGTTCCAATATTTCCTGACATAAAAACAAGGACCTACCATACAGCACAGGGAACATATTCAGTGTCTTATAATAACCTACAATGGAAAAGACTGAAAAAGAATGTGAATCACTTTGCTGTACACCTGAACCTAACACAACATTGTAAATTAACTATACTTCAATTTTTTTAAATGGTTATTGAAAAAATAAAGTATTTCCCAATAGCTTACTTATAAATTACAAAAGGGAAAACTGATTTCCAGTGAAGAAACCTGACAGACACCACATTAACCAAGGGGCTGAAGTTAATATCACCACGAATAGGATAAATGGACAGCAAGTGTCTCCTGAGGTGATGCACTAGGAAAAACACAGTACCAGTCATGCAGGATTTGCCCAGAATGCATAACCTCATATAATCACAAGGAAGCATCTGACAAAACCTGTATCAAAGAGTATTTCCAAATATGAAAATTGTTGCTAATCATAATGATAATTCATGACCCTGAAACTCCTAAGATATTTTCTGAATCATAAAATAAAAAATGGGCTTCCCTGGTGGCGCAGTGGTTGAGAGTCCACCTGCCGATGCAGGGGACTCGGGTTCGTGACCCGGTCTGGGAGGATCCCACATGCCGCAGAGCGGCTGGGCCCATGAGCCATGGCCGCTGAACCTGCGCGTCTGGAGCCTGTGCTCCGCAACGGGAGAGGCCGCAACAGTAAGAAGCCCGCGTACAGCCAAAAAAAAAAAAAAAAATGATTATAGTAAAAATTGCAAATGTGTTTTATCTTCAAGTTTTAGTAATCGATAATTATGGCATATTTAATTAACCTTTCTGTTTACCAGCCTGATGAAATGGTAATATCATTTTTGAACTTTAATAACCATCAGAAATATTCAATATACATAGATTTTAAGTGGTATGAAGTGAAGGCATTGTTTGAATAATCACTAGTCTCTAATGTCAGATGGAAAAATCAGTTCTGTAAAACCTGGAGTGAGTTTTCTAGCAAAGGCCTTTACTCATCTGTGTGTAATGCAAGAGAGTAGCTTTCCTTGGATATTTTGACCCTCTGGTTTTAGTCTTACTCAGAACCCAAGATGAAAAATTACACCTGCTCTCAAATTTTATATCCAAAGTGAATTTGCAATTTAAATCTAAAGAGAGGTTGTGTTTGTTTTTCCCAATTACTAAAAATATTCCTACACTTTTGCTAAAATATTGAAAACATTTTCTCTTACAATAACAAAGGAACTTCTGTCAGCCAAGGAAGATTTCTTTTTTTTTTTTTAAGTTTCATTTACCTGAAGACGAAATGCTGCAACGAGAAAGTGCCTAGAATTATAGCACAAGTTGTGACTTGACTCTGTAACTGTCATTCAGTCATGAAACAGGGCCTGCATCTTTCCGCAGATCTACTTTGAGGGAGGTAAAGTCAAATTTTCTGGTAAAAGAAATAGCCCGGGCTTCCCTGGTGGCGCAGTGGTTGAGATTCCGCCTGCCGATGCAGGGAACACGGGCTCGTGCCCCGGTCCGGGAAGATCCCACATGCCGCGGAGCGGCTGGGCGCGTGAGCCACGGCCGCTGAGCCTGCGCGTCCAGAGCCTGTGCTCCGCAACGGGAGAGGCCACAACAGTGAGAGGCCCGCGTACCGCAAAAAAAAAAAAAAAAAAGAAAAGAAATAGCCCACCCCGTGCTAATTCTTTTGGGACAGTGCTGTCAACATTCATTCAAAAGAGATAAAGAGGATGAGGGAGGGGTGGGGAGGGGAAGGAGAAGAAGAATTAAAAATGGAAAAATTGTAAAGTTAATGCTCAGTCTGTAATATGCTATTGCATATATGCATGGTGTGGGAAATCTGTTACTATGAGAATTAGGGGGTTTGTCTCCTTTAAAATCTCTAATAAATATACATAAAACACAACCTTATTTTCTAGTAAGAAAGACAGATTTTTTTTCCTCCTATACAAAAGAGGCAGATTATTTGCAGAAACTGAAGTTAAAAATAGGTGTGGTGATATTGTCTGCAAAGCTGAGAAATGCTCTTTTGTGTTTCATATTCTCATTAAAGAGAGAAGGCAAAGGGAGTGTGAAATAAAGGGTGAGAAAACAAACACACTTTCTAAAAGAACAGAATGCAAAAACACTCTCCCACTGACTTAGCAAAAGTAAAGTCGAGAGTTGAGCTAATTTCATAAGGGTGAAGCTTCAGTAAGTGATTAAATAGATAATAATTTCTTTTTAGGGGGTAGAAGTAATAGTCTCCTCTTACGAGCTCATAAAATATACATGTTCTTCTGCCACCTTAGCTGGAAAAAAAGGACCCCCTGCTTAAAAATTGAAAGAAAACAAGTAATCAGGGCCTGAGGAATTTCCAAAGGGGTAGAATGTTCTGTTGCTTCCCATTCTTAATGTGTCTTTGCAGCATGTGCAAGAAGCATCTTAGATAAGGAGCAAACAAACAAAAAGGAAAAAGGGCAGTAATTCTGACTAAATAAGAAGATCTGATCCTAATTTATGGGCTCCAGTTTTTTTCCTAGTAAGACACAAGATCATTTTTATTTTTATAAGACAAGAAGTCAGTACTTGATTTCACAACCATTGCACTGGAATAATATTCAACAAATGTGGAAGCTTTAAATAAGATGTGAACCATATCAGGAGTGGCAGGACAGCAAATGTGCATCTGTAGACTGCTTCATGAAGCAAGACGGAGCGGAGGGGCCTCATTAAAACTTCAGAAAATACATGTAACCCCACAACGGTGTAAAGTGTATTGGAAAAAACTCATCAACAAACCAGTGGAACTAATGTTATGCAGATTAATTTCAGAGTCCTTTGACATCAAAGAAGTCATACAGACAAGTCCACGAAGAAGAATCCATGATGCCATCTGGAATTCAGGTTTCTAGTTTCAAACCAATTGGTAGCATGAATTAATCTTTTCAGTGGAAAGAATCTGGCATGACTGATAAATAAAATGTGCGATAGTAGTCACATATGTAATACACAACACAGAGAACCCCCCAATATATAACGTTCTCGCTACGCTAAACCTTGGTTACCTCAACAAGAATATATATGTGTAATATGAATTGGTAGATATTTTAGCACTGCAATTAATATTGCCTATTATGTTTATTATATACTATTGATAAGTGTGGCTTAAAGATCTATTCTTAATATTTTTAAGGTTTATTTTCCCTTTTTTTTTGAATCTTTTTTTTTTTTAATTTATTTATTTTTGCCTGCATTGGGTTCCTGTTGCTGCACGCATACTTTCTCTAGTTGCGGCTCTAGGCGCACGGGCTTCAGCAGTTGCAGCACACGGGCTCAGCAGCTGTGGCTCTTGGGCTCTAGAGCGCAGGCTCAGTAGTTGTGGCGCACGGGCTTAGTTGCTCTGCGGTATGTGGGATCCTCCTGGACCAGGGCTTGAACCCGTGTCCCCCGCATTGGCAGGCGGACTCCCAACCACTGCACCACCAGGGAAGTCCCTATTTTCCCTTTTTGAATTAGGATTTAAGAGTGGTGAGACACAGCACTCACTTGCTTCGGGAGGTGATCCTCAGTTCTAAGAGCACGTGTTGTTTTCTGAGCACTTACTCTGTGCCAGGCAGCAGGCAGCGATGGTGGAGTCGCGATTTGAACTGAGCCTCGTACTCCATATCATCTCCCAAACACGCATTTAGAGAGTGTGATTTCACAGCTAAAATCCCCTCACCCTCATTGGCTGTAGCCAGCAGTGACTTTGAAGTCTTTTATCCCTTCCTTCACCGACAGATGCTGGGGTGGGGAAGGAGGCAAAAAGTTAGAGAACAGCTGTGTAGACCTGCTACATCATGACCACTCCTCAGGGTTCTGGAGCGGATGTGTCCTCGCTCTGGTGTGTGGGATTGGGAGACCAGCCACTGTCACTGCACCAGAAGGTTGAAACCAGCTTCACTTCATCTAGGCCAGTTGAAGGAAGGGCCGTCACCTTCCACAGTCCCTGCTAGCGAAGGTAGTAGCATCTGTTTCTGGGAGGAGTAGGTCTCCAGTAACCCAGAGAGGGAGTTCACACACCTCAACAGATCTGATGCAGCTGTTCTTTCTGGCTCTCACTTTCCCAATGTCTCAATTTCTTCAACACTTAATTTAAGTGGTACTAAATCCTTCCTGAAAGAAGGTTGGACGTAAATATATAAAGCACCTCTCTGAGGCAACAGAGCTGGTTTGCCATCCTCATTCGTGCCTCTTTTTATTTAGTTCCCAGGCTGAATGTCACCCAAACTCAGAGCTCATGAAGTTGGTTTCACAAACTAGCTGACATAAACAGATAGGAAACTGAACATCAGATTGAAGTGGCTGAGGTTCTCTCTGCAACTCTAAAAGAGCTTCTGTATTACCATTTTGCTAAAGATGACTTCAAATCAAATATCAGTTGATTTTCTTTAACGAGAGTAGGTGGCAGTGTAAGGAATCATTACTGATGCCTGAAGTTCCTTAACTGGCAAATGTCTTCATACATCAATTAGAGAAAAGTTTGAAATGCAATGTCTCTCAGCCAATGATACCATGATTTAATTCTACACTGAGTACAAATTATTAGTAATTCATAATGAGAAAGAAGAGAAAGGACAGAGAAATTCTGGTGCCTGCAGAAGATGGCAAAAGTGAATACCATACTAGACAATTTCTTGAGTAATTTCTTAAAATTACTCTATCACTGAAGATAGGCCCAATAAATACTTCTATTGTAAACAAAAAATTGAATGAAAAATGGAAAACTGAAAAGGGAAAACTCTTTGAAAATGGAAACTGATTCTACTTCTTTACTTTACACAGGGTATTTAAACAGTATTTTGGCAACAAACCGGGACTAGAAGGGAACTTCCTCCAGCTGGTAAAGGAAAGGTATGAAAAACCTACAGCTAGCATCATATTTAATGTAGGCAAACTGAAAGCTTTCCCCCTAAAACTAAGAATGAGACAAAGACGTCCACCCTCTCCACTCCTATTCAGCACTGTACTGGAGGTCCTAACCAGAGCACTTAGGCAAGATAAAGAAATAAAAGATGCACAAATTGAAAAAGAATAAGTAAAAAGATCTCTATTTGCAGATGATATGATCTTGTATATACAAAATCCAAAAGAATCCACTAAAAAATGATTAGAATTAAACCAATAAACAAATTCAGCAAAGTATCAGTGTACAAAATCAATATACAAAAATTAGTTGTACTTTTGTACACTACCAAGAAACAATCCAAAAATAAAGAAAATAATTATATTTACAATAGCATAAAGATAGAATATTTGGGCAAAATTTTAACAAAAGCAATACAAAACTTAAACTCTAAAAACTACAAGGCATTGTTGAAAGAAATTAAAGAAGATCTAAATAATGGAAAGACATCTTATGTTCATGGACCAAAAGAATTAGTACATCTAAGATGTACTAAGAAATACTTCTCAAAATAATTTAAAAATTCAATGCAAGCCCTGCCAAAATCAAAGGTGGATTTTTTTTTCAAAACTGACAAACTGATCATAAAATTCATATGGAAATGCAAGGGATCAAAAGTAGCCAAGGAATTCTGGAAAAGAACGAAGTTTAAGGATACACAGTTCTGACTTGCAAGTTTACAACAAAGCTACAGTAATCAAGACACTGTGGTACTTGCATAAGGATTGATATATGGATCAATGGAATAGAATTGAAGTCCAGAAATAAACACTTATATTTATGGTTAACTGATTGTTGATAAGAGTTTCAAGACAATTCAATGAGGAAAGAGTAGTCTGTTCAACACATGGTTCTAGGACAACTGGATATTCACATGCAAAAAAATGAAGTTGAACCCTTGCCTCACACCGCACACAAAAATTAATTCAAATGTATTCATAGACCTAAATGTAAGAGCTAAAACTATAAACTCCTAAAATAAAATATAGAAGTAAATATTTGTGACCTTGGATTAGGCAATTATTTCTTAAATACAAACCAAAACCACAAGCAATAAAAGAAAAAGTAGACAAATTGGACTACATCAAAATTTAAACTTTTTGTGTTTCAATGGACACCATCAAGAAAGTGAAATGACAACTTACAGAATGGGAGAAAATATTTGCAAATCATATATCTGACAAGGGATTTATACCAGAATACATAAAGAACTCTTACAAACTACAGGGACTTCCTTGGCGGTCCAGCAGTTAAGACTTTGCCTTCCACTGCAGGGGGTGCAGGTTCGATCACTGGTTGGGGAGCTAAGATTCCACATGTCAAAAAACCAAAATGAAAAAAAACCCAAACCAGAAGCAATATTGTAACAAATTCAATAAAGACTTTAAATATGGTCCACATCAAAAAATCTTTTAAAAAAAGACATATAAACCAATTTTTAAGTGGGCAAAGATTTAAATAGACATTTCTCCAGAGAAAATTATACAAGCACGTGAAAAGAAAAGATGCTCAGTGTCATTAGTTATAAGGGAAATGCAGATCAAACCACAGTGAGATACCATGTCACACCCACTAGGATGGCTAAAATAAAAAAGATGACAATAAAAAGTGATCATGAATATGTGAAGAAATTGGAACCCTCATTCATTGCTGGTGGGAATGTAAAATGGTGCAGCTGCTTTGGAAAATAGTTTGGCAAATGCTCAAAATGCTAAACATAGAGTTACCATATGACTCAGCAATTCCATTCCTAAATATATTCCCAAGGGAATTGAAAACATGAGTTCACACAAAAACATGCATGCTTAAACCAAGATTATTCGTAATAGCCAAAAGTGGTAATAACCCAAATGCCTTCTACTGATGAGTGGATAAAAAAATGTGGGTGTGTTTTTTTTTTTTTGCGGTACACGGGCCTCTCACTGTTGTGGCCTCTCCCATTGCGGAGCACAGGCTCCGGACGCGCAGGCTCAGTGTCCATGGCTCACGGGCCCAGCTGCTCCGCGGCATGTGGGATCTTCCCAGACCGGGGCACGAACCCCTGTCCCCTGCATCGGCAGGCGGACTCTCAACCACTGCGCCACCAGGGAAGCCCCGTGGGTGTGTTTTAAATGAATATTATTTGGCAATTTTTTAAAAAATTGAAGTACTGATACATGCTACAATGTCGATGAACCTTGAAAATATTATGCTAAGTGAAAGAAGCTTGTCACAAATGATCACAAATTATTTGATTTCATTTATGTGAAATGTCCAGAAATGACAAATAGAGAAAGAAGCCAAGGCAGGAGGGAGGGAGTGGGGAATCACTCCTAATATGTATGAAGTTTCTTTTTAGGGTGATGGAAGTATTCTAAAATTAAGTTATGATGTCTGCATGGCTGTGAATATATTAAATACTAAAAAACAACTGTATACTTTAAATGGGTGAATTTTATGCTGTATGAAATATATCTCAAATCTTATAAAAACATACTTTGGCATAGGATCTATTAGGAAGAAAGAGATCAATCTATCATAGGACTTAATTTTCAAATTTGGATTAAGAAATTTTGGTAGACACCATGAGATGGCAACCCAGCTACCATTCTCCTCTTGTTTCTGGGAATAGAATTCCAATTTTGTCCAGCATGCCTAACCCCAGGTGAGCATTAATTGGCCTAATTAATCATGGTATCCTCATTCACCTTTGAAAGTGACTAGTTTAGGGTTGTCAGGTGACCCAGTCCTGGCTTTTGACACAAAAGAGGAATATTCTGCTGAGAGTCTTAAAGGGATAAAAAGTTCTGGATTAAAAAAAGATCCCTCCATTCCCTGCTTTTTGACTTTATTCGGTAAAGAAGTAATGCTTGTGAGGGCATAATCATGAGAAGGACAGAGAAGCTGCCCAGAGCTGCTGTGTTAGCCGCTTCTGGAAGCAATTAACATCAGAGTTCTCCTAAAATGAGATTTATTAATAAACCCCACTGTTTAAACTACATTCTGTCAGGTAGGCTGTATATTGTAGCCAAAAGCCTGCTAATTTTTTGTATTGGAGTACAGTTGCTTTACAATGTTGTGTTAGTTTCTGCTGTACAGAAAAGTGACTCAGTTATACATACACATATATCCACTCTTTTTTAGATTTCCTTCCCATTTAGGTCACAGCAGATCACTGAGAAGAGTTCCCTGTGCTATACAGTAGGTTCTCATTAGTTACCTATTTTATAAAACATAAAACAGGGCTTCCCTGGTGGCGCAGTGGTTGAGAGTCCGCCTGCCGATGCAGGGGACATGGGTTCGTGCCCTGGTTCAGGAAGATCCCACATGCCGCGAAGCGGCTGGGCCCGTGAGCCATGGCCACTGAGCCTGCGCGTCGGAGCCTGTGCTCCGCAACGGGAGAAGCCACAACAGTGAGAGGCCCGCGTACCACAAAAAAAAAAAAAAAAAAAAAAAAAAAAAAAAAAAACATATTAACATTTAGTAGTATGCTTATACATAGTAGTGTATATATGTCAATTCCAAGCTCCCAATTTATCGCCCCCCCCCAGCTTTCTCCTCTGGTAACCATAAGTTTGTTCTCTACATCTGTGACTCTATTTCTGCTTTGCAAGTAAGTTCATCTGTACCATTTTTCTAGATTCCACACATAAGCGATATTATACGGTATTTGTTTTTCTCTTTCTGACTTACTTCACTCTGTATGACAATCTCTAGATCCATACGTCTCTGCAAATGGCACTATTTCATTCCTTTTTTATGGCTGAGTAATATTCCATTGTATATATGTACAGCATCTTCTTTATCCGTTCCTCTGTTGATGGACATTTAGGTTGCTTCCATGTCTTGGCTATTGTAAATAGTGATGCAATAAACATCCGGGTGCATGAAATGGTGCTAATTGATACATTTTCTCTTAAGTGGGCTTACTTGTGAATTCTCATAAAATTACATTTCAGTCCTATATCAATGCTCTTCTTTAGAAGATGAGATAAAATTGATCTAGATTGTTTCAGAAGACAGGCCTAGCACTAGTCAGTGAAAGGTATAAGAAAGGAGCATTTTGAAATAATGCCATTTGCAGCAACATAGGTGGACCTAGAGATTATCATACTAAGTGAAGTGAGTCAGACAGAGAAAGACAAATATCATATGATATTACTTATATGTGGAATCTAAAATATGATCAGGGACTTCCCTGGTGGTCCAGCTCCGAATGCAGGGGGCCTGAGTTTGATCCCTGGTCAGGGAACTAGATCCCGCATGCATGCCGCAACTAAGAAGCCCACGTGCCGCAACTAAAGATCCCACATGCTGCAACTAAGACCCAGCGCAGCCAAAAATAAATAAATAAAAATAAAATAAAATATGATCAAATGAACTTATTTACAAAACAAAAACAGACTCACAAACATAGAAAACAAACTTATGGTTACCAAAGAAGAAAGGGAGGGGGGAGTGATAAATTAGGAGTTTGGGATTAGCAGATACACCTACTATATACAAAATAGATAAAAAACAGGGTCCTACTGTATAGCACAGGGAACTATAGTCAATATCTTGTAGTAAACTATAATGGAAAAGAATATGAAAAATCACTTTGCTGTACACCAGAAAGTAACAGAACGTTGTAAATTAACTATACTTCAATAGAAAGAAAGAAAGAAAGAAAGAAAGAAAGAAAGAAAGAAAGAAAGAAAGAAAGAAAGAAAGAAAGAAAGAAAGGAAGGAAGGAAGGAAGGAAGGAAGGAAGGAAGAAAGAAAGGGAGAAAGAGGCAAAAAAACAACTTTCTCCTCGTGAAATGGATCAGAGGACTGTCTGCCTTTGTTAGGAAGCAAAGGGGCTCACGAAGATCACATGTCAAGAATGCTGCTAACATGGGGTCTGGACTGGAGCATTCATAAAATTCCAAATTCATGTTTCTTAAAACCCCTAAGATCACAGACTCATTTTCATACAGAAGATGAAATCAAGCAGCTCTGCTTCCATATTTGTCAGTGTTTTATAACACTGTTAGTCTGATCTCAAACTAACAACCAGAAGCCAGATCTTGATTGTTTTTGTCTAATTCTTTAAGAAAATGTGAACAGTATCTTACCATTTAAGAGAATTTTATAAATTATTTTAGAAGTGAATAAGAAATAAATCATGATTGAAGAACAGACATCTTAATAAGTCTGAAAAAATGGTCATTTTTCTTATTTAAATTGTTTATCTTAATAGAAACTAGGAAATGTGTGAAAATATCTATAATTCTCATAATGGAATCTCTTTATAAACCTGTAGGCATGGAATTTACACTTGTCTCATAATTGTGATTTAATTATTTGTATATACAATTGCATTAAGCAATATGAATTGACCTAAATCAATGCAAAATTAGCTATGAAATACTGAGGCAATTGCAAATCTTATTTAGTGATAGAATTAATCACAGAGGAAGATATTACTGTTGCTGCTGGGGATTTTTTCATATTCAGAAGTTATTGAGAAAAGACAATTGCACCATCCACTTCGAGAATGGTGATGTGAGCTCCATGGACCCACTCACCAATGTAACAACCACGACTGGTGAAAATTATTTTTTGAAAAACAAAACAACCATTTAAAGTCTCAGGAAATTGTACTAAGGAAATGAGGAATCACGTATTTGAGAAAATCTACTCAATTTTGATAAGGTCAGCAAGAGCCCATGGCACTTAAGCTACAACTTGCTCTACCCATCCAGCTCAGCATGATGGAAGCTCTATTCCAGGTGGGTGAGGCCAAGAAGATGGGGTTCTCCATCCCCCAATTCCCAATCAATGGCTATAGTATCTCCCCGGCAGGGGTAGGCCACCAGCATTTCTCATTCCTGCCATCAGGTCTGTGTTACAGAGGCTGAATTCCAAGTAAGTGTGGTTAAGAAGTCAAGGGCCCCTTCTTCCACCAAGCCTCGCTCAGAGGGCAAAGGCTCTACCTTAAGTGCAACAGGCTGAGAATATAGGAGCTCCAATTGCCCTCATCTCAGTTCACTCATAGGTTGGAGTTTCCACACCAACAAAGGGAAGCTGAGAAGATTAGAGGCTACTGCACCAACCCAGCACTCTGCTCCTAAAGCAGGGTGTCACTCAGAGAAGCGTGCCTCGGTCCCTATCTTCAGCTCTGAAGCCATGACCCAAGAGATTTTGCCAAAAACCAGAGAGCTCTGAAATTCACCCCAAATAACTGACTTTATTTGAAACCGAGTATGGGAAAATAGAAGCCTAAGGGCACTGGAAAACAATGGAAATTTTTGGTGGTAAGCAATTAAGAGGAGGCTGGTAGCTTTACGAGAGCTAAAGCTAAGCCTCAGGCTGGTTAATTTCCCAGAGAAAACCAGGGGAAGATACAGTTAATAAGAGCACTCCTGGGGTTAGAACAAACTTCCAAAACTGGCCTCAAAAATTACCCCTGGGGGCTTCCCTGGTGGCGCAGTGGTTGAGAGTCCGCCTGCCGATGCAGGGGACACGGGTTCGTGCCCCGGTCCGGGAAGATCCCACATGCCGCGGAGCGGCTGGGCCCGTGAGCCATGGCCACTGAGCCTGCGCGTCCGGAGCCTGTGCTCTGCAACGGGAGAGGCCACAGCAGTGAGAGGCCCGCGTACCGCAAAAAAAAAAAAAAAAATTACCCCTGGAAAGAGGCCTGAATTAAACTGGATTAGACTGTGGAGCAATTTATACCCAAAGGTGCGAAAAACAATAAAGCAATCAACCTAGCAATTAGTGGCGTCTAACAGCCGGTTGTGATACCAACAGGAGCAGACAGCTTGACTGAGTGATCAGGGAAAATGACAAAGAGCCCTGATAAAACCCCTGTCATCTCGGTGACTGTGTACATGCCCAAGGCTGTGCCTTCTCACATCAGAGGCTTCACATAACAGAGAAAGCAAACTTCTCTCAAAAAGTCCAGCCAAGGGCTTCCCTGGTGGCGCAGTGGTTGAGAGTCCGTCTGCCGATGCAGGGAACACGGGTTCGTGCCCCGGTCCGAGAGGATCCCACATGCCGCGGAGCGGCTGGGCCCATGAGCCATGGCCGCTGAGCCTGCGCGTCCGGAGCCTGTGCTCCACAACGGGAGAAGCCACAACGGTGAGAGGCCCACATACAGCAAAAAAAAAAAAAAAAAAAAAAAAAAGTCCAGCCAAACACTAAGCAAATAAACAAGCAAGCAATAACAAGATGCCCTAGGGTTGGGGGAAGTCAATATCCAGAGTTGCTATAAAACATTAACTAAAATATTCCATTTTCAACAAGAAATTTGCGACATGCAGAAAAATTAAAAGTGTGACCCACACACAGGAAAAAAAAGCAGGCAACAGAAACTGCCTGGATCCAGATGTTACACATAACAGGCAAAGACATCAAAACAGTCATTACAGGGAATTCCCTGGCGGTCCAGTGGTTAGGACTCCACACTTTCACTGCCTAGGGCCCGGGTTTAATCCCTGGTCTGGGAACTAAGATCCCACAGGCCACATGGCATGGCAAAAAAAAAAAGAAGAAGAAGAAGAAGAAGTAAAGACAATATCTCATCAAGTAGAGAATATTAATTAAGATAAATTATTTAAAAAGAGAAACAAATACAAATTCTAGAGATGAAAAGTATCATAAAAAATTTTAAAAGCATTACAGTAGATTTGAGCTGGCAGAAAAAACAATCTATAAATTTGAAGATAAATCAATAGAGGTTATGCAATCTGAAGAACAGAGGAAAAAAGAATTTTTAAAAATGAGCAGAGCCCCAGAGGAATGTGGGACACCAACATATATATAGTGGGAGTACCAGGAGGAGAGAAGAGAGAAAGGAACAGAAAGCTAAAAACTTCCTATATTTGTTTAAAAAAAAATTAACCTACACATCCAGGAAGCTCAACTCAATTTAGGTAGGATAAACAAAAGAGATTAAACACGTCATAGTAAAAATGCTGAAAGATGAATAGAAAGAAAAGTCTTGGAAGCAGTGAGAGAAAAACAGCCTGTCCTGTACAAGGGAACCCTAACAAATTAGCAACTGACTTCTCATTAGAAACAAGGGAGTTTAGAAGGTAGTGGGATGATGTATTCAAAGTGTTGTACAAAAAAACCTGTCAACCAAATATGTAACAACCAGCAAAACTATCTTACAAAAATGAAAGCAAAATAAAGACATTCCCAGACAAACAAAAACTGAGAGAATCTGTTGCTAGCAGACCCATCTTCCAAGAAACACTGAAAGAAGTTCTTCAGTCTAAAATAAAGTGATGGGGCTTCCCTGGTGGTGCAGTGATTAAGAATCTGCCTGCCAGTGCAGGGGACATAGGTTCAAGTCCTGGTGCAGAAAGATCCCACATGCCGCGGAGCAACTAAGCCCACGAGCCACAACTACTGAAGCCCGCGCGCCTAGAGCCCGTGTGCCTAGAGCCCATGCTCCACAGCAAGAGAAGCCACCGCAATGAGATGCCCGCGCATCGCAGCAAAGAGTAGCCTCCGCCCACCACAACTAGAGGAAGTCTGTGCACAGCAACAAAGACCCAAGGCAGCCAAAATTAAAATAAATAAATTTTAAAATAAATAAATACAAATAAAATAAAGCGATGCCTGATGATAATTCAAACACACACACCACACACAAAGCACAGGTAAAGGTAATTATGTAATTATAAACGTATAGATGCATATCTCATCTCCTTTCTTCTCATAACTGATTTAAAAAGCAATTATATAAAGTAACATGTATATAGTTCGGTTTATAACACATAGAAATGTAATATAGCTGAAAATAACAGCACAGAAGAGGGAGGTGGGAGCAAGGAGTCAGGAAATTACACTCCATGATAACTTGAACCCACAGGAGCAAACGGAGGGAAACAGAAACGGTAAACAAGGAGGGAAATATAACACACTGTAACTATGTGCTGGCTCTTCTTCCTTCCGTTTCTTTAAAAGACACAAAATTATACAAAATATGTTTTATATATTTATATTATATTAAAATATATTATATATATAACAACAATAACCCCATAAAGAAAGAAGAAGGAGGGACTTTCCTGGTGGTCCAGTGGTTGGCATTTCACCTTCCAATGCAGGGGGTGAGGGTTCAATCCCTGGCCAGGGAGCTGGGATCCCACATGTCCCGCGGCCAAGGAAACAAGGCATGGAACAGAGGCAGTACTGTAACAAATTCAATAAAGACTTTAAAGAAAAAGAAGGAAGAAGGAGTAGAGCTATATAAAAGTAATATTTTGATATCCAACTGTAATTAAGTTAGTACAAATCTGAAGTAGATTCTGATTAGTTAAGATGTATTTGGCAAGCTCTAGATAAAACACCATAAAACCCTCAAAATAGTGAAAAAAAATCATTAAAGGAATTAAAATGTTACACTAAAAAATACTCACTTAATGTCAAAGAAAAGAAAAAGACACTCACATTCACTAATGCAAGTGGATGCTAGACAATCCAAACACTAAAAATATGAAAAACAATTAATAGGAAGATGCTTTCCCCCAAATTGGTCTAAGATCCCAATAAATTCAAGGATCTCCTTACAGTGGTAAGAAAAGTTCTTTAAGGGTTTATCCTTAAGAGGAGAACCTACTGATAATTCTCTTCTTCCTTGCCACCTAGGGGTAATATAATTATGTAAATATCTCATGGTGACCCACTGACTGATGAGCAATGGGTGTGGAATTCTTGAATAGGAAGTAAATAAACTGACTCAAAAGGTGCAATGATATGGGGTCTATGTGACTCATAGCTTGTTCATACAGGATTCAGAACATCTCTCTTTAGTGCACTTCACATATCTGAAAATATGATACAATCTTCAGGGAAAAGAAATTAACTCCATGCACTTTTGTGGAAAGATCCATCTGTTCAAAAGCAGGTAGTGTCCTGAAGCTCTAATTGTTTTAGAGAAAAGGGGGCAAGCGACTCCCTTTTAGAACGCTGACTGACCTTGATAGGCACTCTAACCTCAATAGAGCTTTTGAACAGATGAATAGAAACTACCACATTTCTCCCAGATTAGACATAAACAAAATCCCTTCTTGGAGTCATCGTTAAGGAATTTGCTTAATAACTGAACCTGTGGTCTCTGGACGCTCTGTCAATGGCAGGAATGAATAAGGACAAGGATACAGTCATAGGCAAGAATAAAGGAGGATACTTTGTGCCTGAATTTACTGCTCTCTCCCTTTTTCTTTTAAATCTCTATCTTCTAGTTCTTCTTATCTGTTTATAGAAAATAAAATTATTCCTTAAATCTGAATGCATGAGAGGAACATCTATAAATTCATGGCTTAAGCAGATTGTTATGTAAATGATTACAGAATAATAAAATCAGATGTCCAAAGTAAATGATTTCCATTACCACTAACCCATGGCAAGATTCCCTTATTCTATCTTAAGCAGCTTCAAATTTACTTGTGGTCTTTTATCTCAATTTCATTTTAATAACATATTTCCTAGTTTATAGGGAGCTTGCCTGAACACTGAAGGAAAACAAAACAAAACAAAACAAAACTGCACTGTACTCACTTTTATTAGCAAGACTTTATGGGAAATTTTGCCTACCAAGGAATTTTCTTTCAAATTTCACTGAAATAGTAAATCAAACTGCTCTTCAGATCTACTGTAATTCCCTTTACAATTTCACAGTTCTTATTCCACTTTCACTGAAAAAGTTACTTTTTTTAGAGACCAAAGAAAACCTAACTCCAGTTTCTGAATAAAAGTACCAAGAATAGTGAAAACGTGGGCAGATCGAGGAAGCATTTGAAAGGTTTAATTGGAGAAATGATTGATCGATCTTTGCATAGCTCCTTATTATCACTCAGCTGTCTCAATTTTTCTATTTTTATTAGTTTTTCTTTATTTCCACTAAAATCCCAAATGTCTTTATTTTTCTGCAGTAGATTAAATCTATGAATGGAGATACACATTCTTACTTATCCGTATTTGGTATACATTATGCTTTCTGTAGATTGATGTCTTTCATCAGTTTTGGAAAATTCTCTAATCATTATTTTTTTAATATTCCCTTTACTCCCTTCTCTCCATTCACCCCTTCAGGAAATATATGATAGTCACTCTCTCCATCATGTCTCATTTTGCTTTGTTTAGAATAAAATCACAATTCTTTGTTATTTATTTATTAAATTAAAGTACATTTTAATTATTAATTGACACAATTTAGAAATGACCAAATTACAGGTTAAGTACCTTGCTGAGCATAGTAACTTCTTATGCTTCACCATTTCCTAATTTTTAAGTAGACTTTATTGTAGTATAATTTACACACAGTAAAAATGGATAAATTCTTACCGGAAATGGATAAATTCTGACAAATGTGTTCACCCATGTAACCAATGCCCCATTTAAGGTAAAGAATATCTCCCCAGAGGGTTTCCTTGTTCTGGTTGGTATTCAATCAATACCTCCACCACCACACCCTAGTCAACCACTGATCTGAATTCTGTCAATATCAATTTGTCTGTTCAAGAATTTCATCAAATAAACAGAATCATACAGTCTTCCCACTTTTCTGTCCAAATTCTCTTGTTCAGAATAATGTCTGGGACATCAGTCTTAGCAGTATTTTTTTTTCTTGGATCTGTCTCCTCATGCAAGGGAGACAAAAGCAAAATAAACAAATGGGACTACACCAAACTAAAAAGCTTTTGCATAGTGAAGGAAACCAGCAACAAAATGGAAAGGCAACCTACTGAATGGGAGAAGATATTTGCAAATTATATATCTGATAAGGGGTTAATATCCAAAATATATAAAGAACTCACACAGCTCAATACCAAAAAGAGAAACAAACAAACAAACAAAACCAATCCAATTAAAAAATGGGCGGAGGACCTGAATAGATCTTTTTTCCATAGAAGACATACAGATGACCAACAGGCACATGAAAAGATGCTCAACATCACTAATCATCAGGGAAATGCAATCAAAACCACAATGAGATATCACCTCACACTTGTCAGAAAAGCTACTATCAAATAGACAACGAATAACAAGTGTTGACGAGGATGTGGAGAAAAGGGACCCCATGTGCGCTGTTGGTGGGAACGTAAATTGGTGTAACCATTATGAAAAGCAGTATGGAGGTTCCTCAAAAATTAAAAATAGAACTACCATACAATCTAGCAATTCCAATTCTGGATATTTTTCTGAAGAAAACAAAAACACTACTTCAAAAAGATATACACACCTCAGTGTTCATTGCAGCATTATTTACAATTGCCAAGAAATGGAAACAACCTAAGGGTCCATCAACAGATGAATGGATAACAAAGATGTGGTATAGATACACAACGAAATACTACTTGTCCATAAAAAAGAACAAAATCTTGCCATTTGCAACAACATGGATGGACCTAGACCTACTATGCTAAGTGAAATAAGTCAGACAGAGAAAGACAACTATCACATGATTTCACTTACATGTGGAGCCTTCAAAGCAAAGCAAACAAAGCAAAACAGTAACAGACTCATAGATACAGACACTCTGGTGGTTGCCAGAAGGGAGGGGAGGTGGTGGCTGGGTGAAATAGGTGAAGGAGATTAAGGTACAAACCTCCAGTTATAAAATAAATAAGTCACTGAGATGTAACATACAGCACAGGGAACATAGTGGATACCATAACAACTTTGTATGGTGAGGGATGGTAACTGGACTTGTGCTGATCAATTCACAATGTATGTACATGTTGAATTACTATGTTGTACATCAGAAACTAATATAATACTGTATGTCTACTATACTTCAATAAAAAATAAAATTGGGACTTCCCTGGTGATCCAGTGGGTAAGACTCTGCACTCCCAATGCAGGGAGCCTGGGTTCAATCCCTGATCGGGGAACTAGATCCTGTATGCATGATGCAACTAAGAGTTCTCATGCCGCAACTAAAAGATCCCACATGCTGCAACTAAGACCCGGGGCAGCCTAAATAAATAAATAAATAAGTAAATAAATAAATATTTTTTTAAAAAATTTAAAATATAATAAAATTTTTTAAAAGTCAGAATGATGTCTAGGAGATTCATCCATATCGTTGCATAAATCAGTAGTTTGTTTCCTTTTATAGTTGAATAGTATTCCATTGTATGAATAGACCACAATTTGTTCATCCACATTCGTTCCATACACATAAGAAATCTAAATTGTTACATTATGATATTATATATCTTCAGTATAAGATATGATATATAAAAATTTTGTAACCTCTAACTGGCTTCTCTCATTCCAATCTCCAGGACATTCTCACTGCCAAGATCAACTTCCCTTTCATCGTGACAATCTTCTGGTAAACTTTGCCCTAGTCCACTGCCGAAAGTAATCCCTTTTGCTTTCTAGTCTCATTTCATGTGATGCACCAATTACTACTTTGGGTTATGGTTCCTTAGGTATCTATCTAATTTCAACTACTAGACTCTAAGCTGCTTGAGGTCAGGATCCAAGTGAGTTTGGTCTCTGCTTGTGCACAGCACTCAGCCAACGACTAACTTGTGGCACGTGGCCAACAAATGGCTGCCGATCAGAGAAATTAACAAGTGAATTCCTCCCCTCAAAATTAGCTTCAGCGACTCTCCCCGTGTTGTAGTTTGTTGTTCAAAACCTTCCACAGCTAGCTCCAGCCTAGCTTTCCAGTTGCATTCATGTGGTTTTTCATACATAATAGCTCTTCTCCAGTTACATTGGTTTATTTGCTGAGTTCCATGCCTTTTTCTATGATGTTTTTCCTGTCTGGTAGAAAACACACGCACACACACACACCCCTTTATAGTTATTCTCCCCACCTTCCGAACAAGAGTAGAATCCCAAGGTTCCTCTTTCCACAGGCATCTCCCGCCGTTCAACATCTCCACATCTTTGTTGGCTTGGACCACACAAATAAGCAGTTTCAAATGGTGCCCAGTAGGGGGAGGTGTGCCCATAATCTCCCACAAATTCCAAAGGTTTTTTGTAGCCCTGGAGATTTTAAAGACGCTATATGTCTACAGAAACTTCTCACGGATTACAGAATAAATAAACAACAGCTCAGTCATCTCCTTCGTCAGACCTCGCACAGGCTACGAGTGATCTCCACTAACCAAAGCCCCGTAACTGAGGTCTTAATAGCAAAGGCAAAACCATCTGACCATTTTTAATCTCTGTGATTTCAAACACAACCAGTTCATTTTTCAAAGTTATATCTGGAGGACCTCACTCCATTTGCATTCTCACTTTTTTAAAAGAAATCAATAAACTGTATTAACAGAATGAGTGTTGAATCTGTGTGGTTGAATCAGGAGCCATTCTTACCTTTCATAAGCAGAGGTTAGTTAAAATGAAAAAAACAAACTCCGTACTGCCCACTTCTTCCCCGTCTCCACCCACTTCTTACCGCCATGTAGATTTTTAAAATATGTTTTCTGGGGCTTCCCTGGTGGCGCAGTGGTTGAGAGTCCGCCTGCCGATGCAGGGGACACGGGTTTGTGCCCCGGTCCGCGAGGATCCCACATGCCGCGGAGCGGCTGGGCCCGTGAGCCATGGCCGCTGAGCCTGCACGTCCGGAGCCTGTGCTCCGCAACGGGAGAGGCCACAGCAGTGAGAGGCCTGCGTACCGCAAAAAAAAAAAAAAAAAAAAAAAAAAAAGTTTTCTGTCTGTTTACCAAATGGCAGTTATTTTTTATGTACTAGATTTAAGATACCACGGGATTCGGCTTGACTCAAGTGTTAATAATCATTGATTCACGCGGATCACAAACCAGAAGTGAACAGTCGTCGTGAAATACAGAAACCATGTCCCATCACAGGGAGCAAAAGATGGCCCAGCCCGTTCTCACGCTGGGCCACATGGATCTCACAGAGAACAAATAAAGTTCAGTGTTCCATAAGTTTATAAATTAATGAAGCTGGAAGAGATCATTGCATTTCATAGATGAGAAAAGTAAGATCCAGAGAGATCAAAGTGACCATTTCAAGACACCACAGCCAGCTAGTGACAAGATAGCGACTAGAATCCGACCCTTTGGACCAGTTTCCTGGAGGGCACTCTTCATCCATATACACCATTTATTGTTCTTGCATTGTCAGCAAGAGATGATATCTTTTTTTTTTTTTTTTTGTGGTACGCGGGCCTCTCACTGTTGTGGCCTCTCCCCTTGCGGAGCACAGGCTTCGGACGCGCAGGCTCAGCGGCCATGGCTCACTGGGCCCAGCCGCTCCGCGGCATGTGGGATCTTCCCGAACCGGGGCACGAACCCGCGTTCCCTGCATCGGCAGGGGGACTCTCAACCACTGCGCCACCAGGGAAGCCCCAAGAGATGATATCTTAAAAAGATCTTTTCTGTGTCCAGGACCTTTAAAGATATACTAAGAAGGCAATGCAAACACCGGGTTGGCTTGAATAACTCCTCTCTAAGGAGCCAGCCAGGCTCTCAGCTCAAGGCTGTCACATTAGCACCTTTATGAAAAAGTGAGAAGGATCGGCAAGAAAGAAACAAAATCCATTCTTAGTGTCTATTGTATATGTCAGCACACATCCTATTCATTTCTCCTGTAATTCATTTATTGGGTGGAGTAAGAGCCAGGATGTTATTATATTAGGAAGTTATTTGTCCCTTGAATCTAAAGATTATGCCTACAGCTCACATTACATCAGAGGTAGGATGGAAATGCTAAAAGCTACATTAAAATGACAGTGCTTAATAACAATGGCACTTGAAACTTATGACACCATTCAGGGTGGATCTCAAAGCACTTGGCAAATATTCATTACATTTCAACACAGTATGATGTCCAAGGAGCATCAGCTTGTGGTTTCCTTTTCATAAGTCAGAGGAATGAAAAATCATTGCCTTTCTGGCTTCCCTGGTGGTGCAATGGTTAAGAATCCGCCTGCCAATGCAGGGGACACAGGTTCGAGCCCTGGTCTGGGAAGATCCCACATGCCATGGAGCAACTAAGCCCGTGCACCACAACTACTGAGCCTGGGCTCTGAAGCCCGCGAGCCACAACAACTGAAGTCTGTGTGCCTAGAGCTCATGCTCTGCAACAAAAGAAGCCACCGCAATAAGAAGCCCACACACCACAACAAAGAATAGCCCCCGCTCACCGCAACTAGAGAAAGCTCGCGTACAGAAACAAAGACCCAACGCAGCCAAAAATGAATAAATAAAAGAAATAAATTTTAAAAAATCATTGCCTTTCGAAAATCTGTTTTGTTTTTAGCCCTAACATTTTTATTTTTAATTATGCTTAATTTTGTAAATTACCTAAAAGCCTCTTAGCAATAAGTTTATGTAAGTTCTAATTAAATAAATAAAGTGATTGACTTCATCGGGATCAGAACTTGAAAGTCCTGGGCTCATTCAGAAGAAATACTAACTTTTCTGGCTTCGTGATAGAAAATTCATACAAGGAACCCTCACAAAACATCATCTGAAATTCCAAGGGTGGAAGGTATAAAGCAACCCACCATGGATTATAGCAAGTAATTTTTTAAAAATTACAGAAGCTAAAACTCTCCCCTGAACTATCTTTATTAAAAATTAATCCAGGAATTCAGGTTTGGAGATGAGGTAGGAGGATGGGTGGGAGGGAATTAGAGAAGGAGGAGAAGCGAAGACTTTAAATATGTATGATTTTTATTTGAAATCAGAGGAAGATTCCCTACTTTGAAAATTTGAAGTGTCGTGATAATTAAATACTTCAGATATTTCATATTATATCTGATGGGTTTTGACTTCAAAGGAGCTAGGAGGGCAAAGTGTCAGCCAACACAGGGCTTTCACTGCAGCTCCCCGAAGCCTTCATTCTCATCACAGAAGGTTCAGCATACTTCTTCCCCACACAGCACCCTGGGGACAATTTCTCCACTCTAAAATGGTTAATGAGATGTAAGTGGAACGTATTAGACAGAGTCCCAAGAAAAGTTTCTAAAAGAGGGCTCACTCAGCTAGGAAGGGTGCTTTTGGTTGATTACCCCCATGCCTCCTTATTCCTGCTTGGAATGCGGACATGATCGCTGGAGTTCCAACAGTCATTTTGTATCTCGAGGTGGATGTTGAAAAAAGGAGGCCACACTCTGAGGGGGGTGAAAGAAAGATAAAAGGAACCTACACATGTGATGACAGTGCCGACGCCATACCCTCCCTGAACTGCCTGCCTTGGGATTTTACATAACAGAAAGCCTCTTACTTGTGCTTTTCTTTGTTTATTCACTAACACAGCCAGATCCATGACCTTTAGAGCTTAACTTTACTTCCCTTTTAAAACTGCCTGCAGAGAGCTTCCCTGGTGGCGCAGCGGTTGAGAGTCCGCCTGCCGAGGCAGGGAACACGGGTTCGATCTCTGGTCCGGAAAGATCCCACATGCCACGGAGCAACAAAGCCCGTGTGCCACAACTACTGGGCCTGTGCCCTAGAGCCCGTGCTCCACAACATGAGAAGCCCGCGCACCGCAACGAAGAGTAGTCACCTCTCGCCGCACCTAGAGATAAGCCCAAGTGCAGCCACGAAGACCCAACTCAGCCAAAATAAATAAATTTTTTAAAATACTTTTAAAAATATTAAAAAGAATAATTATTTTTTAAAAAACTGCCTTCATTTCTTGAGGAAGTATGGTCAATCATGCTTTCCTTGACTTTTTAGAATAGGTCCACTAAGAACTCCAGAAGACACCCTATATATTGTGGGCCAGTGGACACCTCCCACCTAGACTCCCACCTAGACTGCAGGGTGAATAGGGTCCACTGGACCCTGTGGTCCTAGTTTCCCCTGCTTTCACTGAATCCCCTGATTACCTTTTGATTTCCTGGGGTTTCATCCACAGGAAGATCAGTAAAAAGGTGATTTTAGATTCAAATACTGAGCCAACAATTGCTGATACAATCTGTGGGTTTATAATATCATTAGGTGCTAATTTAGATCAGCCTTGCAAGCCATGGACAACTTTGGCAGGTAAATGAATATCATGAACTATCTACCATACCTCTTTCTACAGGAAAGAAGGAAGGAAGCAAGGAAGAAAGGAAGGAAGGAGGGGAGGCGGATTTTTCACATTGAATGGAGAGTGTGCTATCATTGATCACAAAACAAGAAGAGAAATAGAAAAACTATTTCCCAACAGAAACAAAATAATGATAATAATAATAATTAATAATATTTACTGTGACACAGCTTACTCTGTGTGCCATTGTTCCACGTCCTTTACACGCATTAACTCCTTTGATGTCATAACAACTCTGTGAAATAGGGATGATGATGATGCTTACTTTGCAGATGAAGAAACTGAGGCACAGAAAGCTGAAGTGAGTTGTCCACAGTCTCACGGTTGGTAAGTGGCGGAGTCGGGATGTGCACCCAGGTTTATCTGACCCCTGAACACATGCAATTAACTACCACACCACATTAGTCTCAATAAAACTGTTGGCAATGTATTACCGGTAACACTGATTACCGTATTACCGGTAACACTGATACCGCAGGCCCCATTCGGGAAGGGGTTTTTGTGTTTTGTTCACTGCTCTATGCCCAGTGCCAACAACACTATTAGGCATATAATTGGCACTCAAGTAATTATTGAATAAATGAAGAAATAACTGAATGAATGAATGTGGGGAACTTTACAGGACCTCTAGCAGGGTTCTGTGATTATGGTTTAAGGACTGCTTCGTGGGGTTGCTATGAGCCGACCTTTCCAAGGAGAAACCCATTCACGACAAGCCTCGCGGGATGCTGGGATGCACCAGCTAACAAGTATTAACGTCTTGACCACCTGCAGGAAATCATAATGATACCTTCTGGGAAGGTTCACAGAGTGTAAAGGACCTTCATTTACACCGCCTTGTTTAATCCTCATTCCACCCTGTGAGGATTGAGTTCCACTTTACTAGCGAGAAAACTGAGGCTCTAGGTAACAGCCGCAAGCCAGCCTCCTGCCCGTTCAGCCACCACCCACACCACTGAGCATTTACCCTGGGGGTCTTGCCCTCTGTGGGGTCAGATGTCCCCTGACCACTCACATCCTACTACCCCACCCCCTCTTGAGCACAGGCTGCTTCCACAGCTCTCCTTGGCCCATAGTCTAACCCCTAATTTTGGTGTTCCAAGTATCCATTGTTGAGTTTTAATAAACCACTGCAAAACATAACAACTGAAATAACTACTATTATGTCTCACGGCTCTGTCAGTTGACTGGGCCAAGTGATTCTCTCGTGGAGACTCTCAGACATGCAGTCTGATACCAGGTCAGCTGGTGCTATGGTTACTCCAAGACTCACTGGGCTGGATGTCCTGTGAGGTCCACTCACATGGGCCACAGCAGTGATGGCTCAGCTGGGGCTGTTGACCTATGTGAGCCTCTCCGTGTGACTTGGACTTCCCACAGCCTAGTGGCTGATTTCCAGGGGAGCCCTGCAGGGATGAGTGTTTCCAAGGGCCGGAAGCAGAAGTTACCGAGCCATTGAAGGGCTGTGCTTGGAACTGTGACAGCATGATTCCACAGTAGCCAGTGAGTGAAGGCAGCCATGGGGCCCACCCAGGGTGTGGAGCAGTGAATTGCCCCTCGTGATGGGGAGCCAGCAGGTCACATCACCAAAAAGCCTGTGGGATGGGAGGCGAGGTCGCAGCCATTTTTGGAACAGAGGATCCACCGCACACAGCTTTGTCATTAACCTGCAATGAAGCTATCCACCTGCAGATAAGTTTCCATTTCCATCCACACTGTTTTTCTGTGCTTAATTGGGCACAGAGTAATATTCAGTTTATTTTTCCTAACTGTTGCCAAGGTTACATTTGGGGCCTTAACTGTTATTAGTCCATACCCTTTTATACCTTCAAAGGCTGTTCTAATTCAAACAGGTATTGAAGCCCAGTGATAAGAGCATCATGGGGAGGAGGGCGTGGCTGAAGCTGCCACTGTTTGATTGACATTCATGATGGTCCCGTGCACCCACGGCGGTTCCCAGCCTCTCAGTGAGGACCAGGCAAGAACACGTAACTAGGTCAGTTCGAATCCATAACAGTCATGAAAACTTTTTTTTTTTTTTGGCCACACTGTGCGCACAGCATGTAGGATCTTAATTCCCCAGCCAGGGATGGAACCCGTGCCCCCCTTGCTCCCCTGCAGTGGAAGCTCGGAGCCCTAACCGCTGGACTGCCAGGAAAGTCCCCAAAACTCTTTCTATCAAGTTCACGATCCACCTCTCTTTCAAACCTTATGTCCCAATATTTCTCACCAGCATCCATGCTCCGATCCAACCAGACTTCTCACCCTGCGCTTTTCAGCCTTGTTTGTTCTGCTTTCTCTACCCCCACTTCTCCCCATCCCAGCCCAGACTCCACTCCCACATCCCCATTGATTGAAATATTACTTCTTTCATGACAAATTCAAATTCTACTTCCTCTAGATTGACTTTCTCGATTTCCTTGCCAAAAGGGTGTGATGCAACGCTGTTCTTCTCTGAACCTCTGGAACTCTCACCTTGTCTACCTGGAGTCACAGTCCTGTTGAGGCTTGTGTCTAATTCTCTCCCTTTACTTTTACAACTGCACGACTCAGCGCAATGGCTCCCTCACCATAGGTGTGGTCAACGTGTGTGGACTTGGGTTGAACATTCAGGAATGTCATTCTCATTATGGAGTCATTCCATTCACCCATTCATCCACTCATTAACCAAACAAATAGTGACTGGGCATAATCCCCATGCTAAACCAAAAGAATGTTTTAACATAACTCTGCACTTAAATAAATATTCCCACTTCCACAATCAAAATGACCTTACCAGTGGAGGTCATGTCACATGTTCACTTCAGTTTCAGCTCCTTAAAGACCAAAAGAGATGTCTCTCGGCGCTAGACCAAGGGCTGTCCACAAAGACCTGAGTAAAGCGTCTGCAGGACCCTGGTCTTCATCATCTACTCAGCATACCCTAGGCAGCCAGACCTCGAACAGGCTCTCAAATGTTGCCTCTTCTGATCACCTTCACAATGTGAGGGCTTCCTTGGTGACCCTTCTGATTCTGTTTTTGCTCCATCCACACGGAGCTGGGGCAACCCATCCGTCCGTGCCCTCCATGTGGCTCCTAACGTTTTTACTCCCTGGGTTGGTCTTTGCTACTTTCTTACAGGTCGGTCTTTACACCAGGAGAAAGGCCAGCAAGAGGAACTCCAGGCCCTTCATGGAGGATGGTCGCAAATGTCAAGGTGGGATGAAATCTTCAAACACAGAGGCGATTTATTTAGCCACTCTGTGTTTCCGTTTCCTCAAGTGAAAATGGGAATAGTAAGAGCCCCTATTTCAATGAGATAATACCCGCACACATTACAACTGTGCCTAGTACATAATAAGCAGCTCATGAATGTGAGGTTTTCTTGCCGTTGCTGAATTAGTGTTGTCTTGGGTCATGTTTCTGAGACAAGGAAGGGTCTGATTTTCAGCAAAGTCACAGGGAGGGCAGATTCAGCCAAATCCACAGGGGAATGGGGAGTCGGGGGCACCCATTGTCAAGGGCATGGGGCTTCCTGGGGGAAAGAATTTCCTGGCACTGCCTGTTCTCTTCGTTGACAGGCAAGTCAGCTCCAGCAGCCCAAGAGCAGTTCTCCGAGAAGAGTGGCAGGTGTTGAGCTTTGAGAAACAAAAGTGCGTTGGAGCTGGGAGAACAAGCAGGGACGTGGCGGGGACCCAAGGGGTCTGGGCGAGTCCTGCAGCGTGCGTCTAGCTATCTTCTGCAAAGTATTTCCTGCAATTGTTGTCTTTGATTTTCCTTTTCATTCTACAGCCCCATTCTCTGTCCTATGTTCCAGTTCATTTTACAACCTACAGTCTGTTCATTCATTCAGCAAATAAATACTTAACAAGTCCTACTACGACAACCTCCATGCCAGGACCTGGGAATATGTCACCTAATAAAAAGGGCAAAAATCCGTGCTCTCATGGAAATATTCAGTGGTGGCAAATTTTACTACTTTTTAGAATAGATATGAATTTCAGAAATAGCCAAAAAGACAGAGACGAGGTGATTAACTGCATAATAGCAATTTTTACCCAAAGTGAGTTGCAATTATAAATTAATAAGACTAATTTTCTCCTAAGCCTATTAAACTAATCTTTCCCAGGCTATTAATTTTCATAGGACTTTTTAAAAATTACACTTTTTTATTACATGGGCACATAATCACACTGCTGGTAACTTGGAAAATAAAAAAAGTAAATTAATCACCTATAATTCCACTGGCTTAATACAACTACTTTCAGCTTTTGAGGGGATTTTCTTCCGTCTTTTCTTTGTATCTACTTTTCTTTTTTTATAAACTTGAACTCATTAATATATATTCATATATTCCTTTCTCACTTCATATATTACCATAAGCATAGTCTCATGGTCTACATGAACAATATTTTAATGACCATATGAGATTCTTTACTCACTCATTCCCTATTATGATTTTGGGTTGTTTACAATGTTTTCACTATCAATTATCAAATTGATTCATTGGGAAAATAATTCCAGAGGAGGAGTTCCAATTATGTGTGAAGGACTGAAACCACAGTCGACGAGAGTTCACTGATTCCTGGGGAACACTTCTGAACGATAACTGTGATTTGAATATACCAGGTTTATCATGTTGGTTAAAAAAACAATAATCTGACCCTGCAGTTTCATATTTCGCATGCTCGAGGAGTTCTTTATAAGTTGACAGGAGGCCTCCAAGAGAGGAATTTTCGGAATTCGATTTTTATCTCCATCCGACTGCACCAGAAGCCATCTGCTAAATCTCCCTGAAAGTGCTCTGCTACCCTTAGCAGGAAGGATGTGGATGCGGGAGCAGAAGCTGGGGGCATCCTGTGATTTGCCCGTGTTTTTCGGGCCTCGGCTGACCCCGGAAGGGCCTTGGCCGCAGTTTTCCCGGAAGGGCCCCCGGGTCTCGTTGTCACTGGTTTTTCAGAAGGCTCTCCAAGGCCACCGACATCTGTTAGACACGACCCCAGACAAAGACAGCTGGGAAAACCCACAAGGAAGGAAATCTCACTGTGAAAGGAGCTGCCTCTGGGGCCCTCCGGGCCATAGTTAGCCATTGTTCAGTCACAAAAGGCTCAAGTTGAAAGCTGCCGCCGATTCCGGGTCAGTCGCCTGTGTCCCCAGGAGGGCCTGCCAGTGGCTGACGGGCAGTTGAGGGGTTGCTGGCCAAGAGCCGGGACTCTGTCTAGATAGGGCCTGGCCCCCGAGGAGACCAAGCGACAGGCACCGACAATGGGCCATTAGCTCTCTGTGGTTTCTCCCCCCAGCGCTGGCATTCACCGCGTGGTCCACCGTCCCAGCTAAGAGCTCCCTGCAAACTGTTAGTCAATCGTAGTCAAAACTTTCCAACAGCCAGCTGCCTGGACTCCCGGGGGCTGGACGAAGAAGCAGAAAGTGGGACTTCTTTTAGCCACACCCCCCATCGCCCTCCTGTAAGGCCTAGGGAAAGGAGAATGAGTTTTTAAAGTATATAAACTGTCCAAAATTGGGAGTGCACTTTCACGGCTGGACAGGGTGGCAGTGCCCTTGGTAGATATTTGATATCAACGCGCGGAGCATTCTGGGTGAAGAGAACAAGCATGTGGTAGGGAGAAAAGGGTGTCATAGGAGCATCAGAAAAGAAAAATCACCTCCAAGCTGCTGTCGACAGCTTTCTCTTACCAGTTTCTGCAGCTCCTCAAAAGCCTTCACGTGACAAGTGCTATGGTCCCTGAAGTGGGTCACTAGGGCAAAGGGTCAGGCTTGGAGGTTGGCATGGATGGGGGTCCGGCTCGCGCTCTCCAGGATTAAAACTGGAAATGACCTCATGCCTGATGGGCTCAGCCTGACGCTCTTTATTTTGACTCAGGGCTGGGAGAGAGGGCGGGTCCTTAAAAAATTAACTTCTAAAAAGAAGCAAGGGAAATCAGGTTAAAACAAAAACTAACACACAAAACTTTCCTCTACGACCACGGGTGGAATTCTAGCACTAACATATCTTGACATCTCCTCTAAGGAAACACAGTTAAAGGGAATTCCCTGGCGGTCCAGTGGTTAGGACTCAGCACGTTCACTGCCAGGGGCCCAGGTTGAATCCCTGGTCGAGGAACTAAGATCCCACAAGCCCGGCGATGCAGCCAAAAAAAAAAAAAAAAAAAAAAAGGAAATACACTTAAACAAACACATGAAGGCGATTGTGATAACAGAGTCTAATTTGCAGGCTGAAGAACATCTTAAGGTGAAAGAGGCTCACTAAAATGGAGATGAGCCTCCCCATTGGATGGAGATAAAAATCAAATTCTGATAATTCCTCTTTTGGAGGCGTCCCTGAAGGCATGGCCATGGGCTTGTGTGCACTGTGAAGGGCGAAGGCCAAAGCTGGGCGTCTAGACGGTAGTAATTGGCAAAAGCATAAAGGACATTTAGCAAGGAAGAGTCCTGGCAGGTGTCCTATACAGGGCTGATATATGGAAAGTAGGCTCTACTGAGGTTATATCTGCTGTTAAAAAAAGGACAGTATATATAAAATAGATAACAAATAAGGACATACTGTATAGCACAGGGAACTCAGTAGAGTACTGAACTCAGAATACTCAATACTCTGTAATGACCTATATAGGTAAAGAATCTAAAGAAGAGTGGATATATGTGTATGTATAATTGATTCACTTTGCTGTACACCTGAAACTAACACAACATTGTAAATCAACTACACTCCAATAAAAATTAAAAAAAAAAAAGGACATACTTCCATACTGGTTGGTAGGGGCTGCTGCCTCCACCGCCCCCCCCCCAGGGCTACTCCTCTTCTGCTCCCACCCCCCAACCTTTCCAGCACTGAAAACTAAGGGTATCTCCAGGGGCCAACCTGGCACCTGCCAGCTTGTAGGTGCACCCACCAGTTCCCAGCAACTGCTACACATGAACCCCATCCCTGTGTGTCCCCCCAGCCAGGAAGGGCTCACACCATAGTAGTGGGGATAAGCCCAGTGCCAGGTGGCCAGAGCATTTCCCCAAGGCATCCTCAAGAAATGCAGCCCCCAGGGCTTCCCTGGTGGCGCAGTGGTTGAGAGTCCGCCTGCCGATGCAGGGGACACGGGTTCGTGCCCCAGTCCGGGAAGATCCCACATGCCGCGGAGCGGCTGGGCCCGTGAGCCATGGCCGCTGAGCCTGCGTGTCCGGAGCCTGTGCTCCGCAACGGGAGAGGCCACAGTGGTGAGAGGCCCGCGTACCGCAAAAAAAAAAAAAAAAGAAAAAGAAAAGAAAAAAGAAATGCAGCCCCCAAACAGTACCATCCAGACATTTGTGTATATTATCAACCCTACTTCTATACATACTTAATGCCAGGACTTTATATCTCATTTAAGACTTCCTCAGACCTTAAGGGTACCAAAGAGCAGGTAACTGTATCATGCTTTTTGTTGTGTAAAGGACAGTCTAAGGCAGAGTTATTTAAATAACTAAGAAATCGTAGGCTAAATATGAGCCAAGGTAGAGCCAAGACCCTGAGATTCTTCAAACCCATTGGAAGAACTAGGTCTTCCACAAAGGGCCTTTTGGAAAATTTCCCTTCTTCTTTTAAGCTGTCTCCAATCAGTATTAAATCTCTTAACTGAGTTGGGGGTTTTTTTTGTTTAAAGAAAGTATGGGAGAAATAATGTCTCCATACAGATGTGCCAAGCTGGATGCTACATGCTTTCCATATAACCCTCCTGGGCTCTGACACTGGGTTATTGAGCCCTTTTACAGATGAGGAAACTGAGGCTTAGAAAAGTTATTTACTCAAGGGCCTAGAAGCTAGAAGGTGGCAAACATAAAATCGGAAGCCAGATCTGTCTAACTGAAAAACCCCCTCTTATTCACTCTCTACCTAATACTGTCTCCTCTGTGACTGGCAAACAGTTCGCCCGTGGTGTTACCTGTATCAGGAAGTTACTTAGCTACTAGGTTTGAAAGAAAAAAGGTTTGTGGGAAGCGTGATGTCAAGAGCACGTGGTTTGAGGAGAAAGTCAACTGTCACCCTTCTGAGAGAAGGTGATTCCCCAAGTACTGGTGAGACTCCTTCACCGGGTATGATCTGGCCACGCCCCCATCCACCTGCTCAAGAGAAAAGGTGCCACCATTAGATGGTATCCTCTCTGCTGGCCAGACAGAGGCTGTCTCCTCCAAACTGCTTATCCCGTGTCAGTCACCACTTATAGCACATTATTGGTTAGTACCTATATTTTTTCCCTCTGCTAGGCTTTCACCTCATTCAAATCAAGATCCATGAATGATCTTTTTTTTTTTTTGCATCCCATACATGTTGCACACAACAAAGGTGATGCTCATATCAGTTGAATGAATGAATGAGCGTGGAAGATAATCTTTTCTCTCTCTCTTTTTTTTCATCCTATATAGATTGCACACAACATAACCAGTAGATGGTGAACAGCAGCGGAATGAGGGAGTGAATGAGTGTGGGAACGCAGAACTGGTCCTTGACCTGGAAGGATTCCTATTAAAAGCCTCTAGGGATGTAACTAAGAAAATGACACTCTTAGAAATATGAGACATGGTTACGGCCAGAAGAAAGCACTAGCCAAGTTTTATTCAGAAGCTTAGCTTGGGAGGAATATCTTTCTGCTTTTATATTGACTTTCTGTGAAGCAGGACACAAGGCAGGTCCCATTTTATGCCCTACAATGGAAGTGAAAAGCGTTCCTATGTCTGTGACAAGATCACCAAGCAACTGTAATCAGTAAGAGATAAATGGGCCTCTACCACACCCATTAGATTGTAATTAATTTTTCTTGAAAGTCCTGCATTTCTATCATTTTCTAAATTTCAACAATGATCAAACATATTGCCACCTAAGGTATCTACTTCAGACAGGAAATTCTCAGAATGTATCTCTCCAATGACAGAACTCTAAGGAAGATGAAACCCAACCCCAGTGCAGTCAGCTCTTTTCAGCCCTTAGACTTACCTTATTTTCCAGTTTCCAGATAGTCATTCTTTGTTTTCATTTGGTCTTGGAGCTTGTTAGTTTTCTAAAAATTAATTTTTATTGGAGTATAGTTGATTTACAGTGTTGTGTTATTTTCTGCTATACAGCAAAGTGAATCAGTTATACATATACACGTATCTACTCTTTTTTTAGATTCTTTTCCCATGTAAGTTGTTACAGAGTATTGAGTAGAGTTCCTGTGCTATACAGTAGGTCCTTATTAGTTATCTATTTTACATATAGTAGTGTGTATATGTCAATCCCAATCTCCCAATTTATCCCTCCCCCCAACCCCCCTTCACCCTTGGTAACCATAAGTTTGTTTTTTGATAAATTTATTTATTTAGTTGTTTTTGGCTGCATTGGGTCTTCACTGCCGCATTCGGGCATTCTCTACTTGTGGCGAGCGGGGGCTACTCTTCGTTGTGGTGTGCGGGCTTCTCATTGCAGTGGCTTCTCTTGTTGCCGACCACAGGCTCTAGGCATGCAGGCTCTGTAGTTGTGGTGTGCGGGCTCAGCAGTTGTGGCTCGTGGGCTCTAGAGCGCAGGCTCAGTAGTTGTGGCGCACGGGCTTAGTTGCTCTGCGGCATGTGGGATCTCCCTGGACCAGGACTCGAACCCGTGTCCCCTGCATTGGCAGGCAGATTCTTAACCACTGCGCCACCAGGGAAGCCCCATAAGTTTGTTTTCTACATCTGTGACTCTACCTTGTTTGCCAGTTTTCAGATAGTCATTCTTTGTTTTCATTTGATCTTGGAACTTGTTACTTTTTTAAAAGAACCAAATTCAAATCAAATGATCACGTTTAATAGGCCAACACCTGTGATTTCATGAGATTTTAGTGCTCTGAGTACAATCCTTACCTGCATATCTTTGAAAAATAAAGTTTACCAATTTCAGTTAAAATATTTAAGTAAAGTGGATGTTAGCTGGCCCTAGACCCGTTGCAGAGACACATATGCCAAAATATGGTACTTGGAGCAGAGACTCTTACCTTGTTCTGAAACCAGCCTGCTGCAAGATGGGAGAAGAGATTTGTATTATCTCACAGGGGCGTTGCTTAATACAGACTTAATTTAACCTAATTTGAGGATCACATGATGGTTATTGCAACACAACTAGTTTCTTCACTTCTGCCTTCATGTCTTATTTCCAGAGAGAGTGACCTTCTACATCTGAGTGAATGGCCCCATACATCTTTTAGTTACATGAAGGACTGTCAGATATTTGTCAGCTGCAAGGCAGGCCCAACGATAGTCTCAGCCAACTTCAAGGAGCTAGAATAGCCCCCCAGAGTTGTCCTGAGTTTGGCTGAGATGACCAGGCCCTTAGACCCCTGAGTTGACCTGGACATAGGCTGCCACGAGAATGGACATGACCTTGGGCAAGACTGCTTTCTACAACAGAGAGACTCCCTGAAGAGGGTGACAGCTGCAGGCCGTCTGCTGACTGTGTTCCCAGCAGCTAGAGCAACACATCTGTCATTGAAGGGAGGTCTGGATGATGCAACACAGAGCCCACCACAAATACATGGTCCAGTTGGGAGATACATACAATTGCACAGGAAATTATAATACACTGTGATGGCAATAGGATAGAGTTCAATACAGGGCTCTTTGGGGACATCTAAGAGACTTATTGTACACACTTTGGGGGATGAGGGAAGTATCTCTGGAGAAAGGGAAATGCACATGCAAAGGACAAGAGCACGAGTATCAGTAGCTCAGTGTGATGGGGAGACAGCAAAGATGAGGCTGAAGAGAAACATGGGCCAGATCTCATCTGTCACATTGACGATTAAGACTAGCAGTAGGGAGGGACTTCCCTGGGTGGTCCAGTGGCTAAGGCTCCACGCTCCCCATGCAGGGGGTCTGGGTTTGATCCCTGGTCAAGGAACTAGAGCTCACTTGCTGCAACGAAGGAGCCCACATGCCACAACTAAAAGATCCCGCATGCCACAACTAAGACCCAGCACAGCCAGATAAATAAATAATTTTTTTTTTTTTTTTAAAGACTAGCAGTAGGGAGCCATGGGGTGGTGGGGAGGAAGGCCAGCCTGCCGCAGGCTCGGGAGAGAATGGGAGGCGAGAAAGTGGAGAAAATCGGACTATACAACTCTTTCAAGGAGTTTTGTTACAATGACTGCTGGACTAGTGTCATTTCATTAGCACATTTTAGAATAAGCCAGTCTTGAAAAGCTGGAATAAGGTCTTGATAAAATTACTAGGGAAAGATATGAGAAATAAAGCCATTAAAATGTCTTGTGAGGTTAGGGGCCAGTAGACTAGCAAGGAAACTACCTGGGGTCAGACCATGGAAAGCCAGTAAAAAGTTGGGCAAGAGCATCGGTGTCTAGGGCACGTGTGTTTCTTCTCAAGATGATTCAGTGAGCCAGATTCATGAAATGGAGAAAAAGGACACAGTCCTTCAGAAAGAATTTAAGCCAACCACCCAACCGGACAAGCCAAAAACAACACTAGGTTGAAGAAAAGATACATATTAGTCAAAAGGTTGTGCTAACAAATAGAGCCTTGAGTTTCCGGGACTTAACAAAAGTAAGTGTATTTCACTCACATCCTGGTCTATTTCAGATTGGGTAGGTCTGCTCCATCTTGTACCTTTTCCACCTCGGACATGTTGCCACCAAGGCTGATGTGGATGCGGAATGAAGAATAGAGGTCCACAAACAGGGGTGTACATATCCCATTGGACAGAATATGGTCACATGGCCCCATATAAGTGCAAGGAAGTCTGGGAATTGTAGTCTGTGGGCCTTTGAAGAAGAGAAAAATGGATGCTGGTGAGCTCCTGTAGAATCCATCACAGAATAAAATCACACCTAAGTAAGTTGATTCCTCATTAGCCTTGAAGACTTTTTTTTCCAATAAGCACAACTGTTTTAGTTAAAGAACGAAATACCACTGAAGTGGAAATTATAATTCACAGCATAAAATAATTAGAGGCACAATACCTATCACAGAACAGGGCTCAACAAATATCTATTGATCAGTTAAGCTAATGCCTGATAAGTCTTGAAATTGAACAGAGCAAAAGAAGATGACAACAACAACAATGGCACAACAACAAACGTTTTCCCCCCAAAGACTGTTTTGCTCTCTTACTCACGTTTTCCCACATCCTATATTTTTGGCTGTTGGTTTGGAAGCCATAATCAGGGGCAAAGAAGAGAGATGCTCACAAAAGCAGAGTGGTGGAGCTGGGTTTACACTGTCCACCAGAAAGTCTTGGTCTAGTAGATCTTACTTTGCTCCTTTCTTTTTCGAGGGGAACATTAGGAAAGGACTGTGGCTTGCACACAGGTTCTCCACACTGATGTGGTTCCGCAGATCTGGGAAGGGCATCCAAGGCTCCTAAAACTCCTCGGCGCCTGCATATGTGGGAAACCTCTTTAGAACATTCAGTTGCATAATTGGAGAAAAGGTTTAAATCATCTTGTGGGAGGCAATAGCTTGACGAACATGCCTACTTAAAAATAAAGGACGAAAATTAGATTGAGCAACTCATTATTTCAACAGGCATTTTTTTTGAACATTTACTAAATCTGTGAAGCAGTGCACCAGATACAGCGAAGGACACAAAGGAAGCCTGAGCTAGTCTCAGCTCTCAAGGAGCTAGTGGGAAAGACCAGCATTTAAAAAGCCTCATTGGATTATAAGGGGAAATGATTCTGAACAGTGATGAGAAGCCTGGTGTAGAGTTGGTGACAGGGGGTGCTCACCTCAGACTATCAAGAGCAAAGGCTCTGTGGTGAGCACAGATTTGGTGGAAGACTCTGGGACCATGGGTGCTCTCTGGCTGCACCGCCCCCCCAGCCCCATAGGCACAGGTGGCCAAGGTCCTGGCCTGGGCGGGTCCTGGCACTTCAGGGGTCTTCCTGCCTGGATCCTATGCCGGGTATGGATGGATATAAGGCCTTGGAACTGTGGAGCCCCCCGGGGTGCCCTCAGACATTCTGCTTGGAGCAGGCTCCAAAATGTGGACTTGACAGAAAGGCTCCAGGAGGTTCTGAGGTTTGGGACAGTGACAAGGTGGATCTTTAATGTCACACAAAGGAGTGTGAAGAGCGTTCTAAAGGGAAGGGGGTGAATCAAAAGTTTTTGAGAAGGAGTGGCATGGCCCAGCCTGTGCTCCAGGAAGATCACTGGGCTGGGGTCCAAGGAGCAATGGCTGGACGACGCTAAAGTGTGGAAAAGAGCAAGAGCCATTCCCTGAGACAGACCCCCCCCCATTCTGCTTCCTTGTGACCCTCCCCCAGATGTCCCTGCCCTCAGGCACCTGCAGAGATAAATGAGCGTCTCATTATCGTGAACATGCAACTCTCACCAGCTTGTTAACTCAGCGGGATCACACAGGGGCTCAAGGTCTTGCAAAGCGACCCTCTGCCCCAAGTACTTGGAGGAGTTCCAAAGGCTGTCACAGACGTGTGCCCCTCCCACTAGGCCCAGTGCGCCCCACCTGCTGCCATGGTCCCTCCTGAAACGCCAGCCCAAGCCCTCGGGAGGCAGAAACCAAGCTGCGGGCTGTAGGAGAATGGGGAGACATGACCACTCTCCCCATGGCTTGAAGGGCTCTCACAGCTGCACATTACTTGAATCCCAGCAGTTTCCACTTGTGGTTGTTGCTCTTGTTGGGATCCAGACTTTCACACAGGAGGCTGGACTGAAGCCCATTCTCTCTTTCAAATTTTTGTTCCCTGCCTATAGTTTTGCTCCTGGTCCAATGGTCCGAGCTCCTCATACCTGGATCCCTCTCCCCTGTGGATGAGCCCTGACACCAGAGGCTCCTCAGATAGGCTGTACCAACAGGCCACCCCACCTGTATGGAGAAACACCCTAGCAGTGGGCACAGCTGAGTTCTCTTCCCAGGTGGTTCCTTTAAGGTATCCAATGGTTCACCAGTTATACCTAGACATGGCTAAGTGTCCCTATCTGCTGAAATCCATGTTGTGTGACTGTGTCACATAGGCATGACATTTCTCTTGTCAAGGTTTTCTAGGTTATAGTAATAAAATTGAGACCTTGAGTTAAGTAATCCTTTTGAGCTGTAAGATTCTGAATTCCAAGACAAGTTAGAAGGCTACTGTAATAGTCCAAACATATGATGAAGAGTACATGGAGAGGGAAGCCAAAGAAGATGAAAAAGCGGTCACATAACTGAGGAATAATAATGACCAATGTTCACTGAGCCTTTACAATATGGTATATAGACCATAGTCAGCAGTTTACATGTATTATCCAACTGAAACCTCAGAACAACTGTATGATGTAGGAAATGCTATTATCCCCATTTTACAGATAAGGAAACTGAGGGTAAGCTTCTTATATTTACACAGATATAGTAGCTATTTGGAGTGTGCACCTGACTCTGACTCCAGAACCATACTCTTAGTTACTGTGCTACACAGACTCTCATGAAAATCTTGATAAAAATAGAGAGCACTGGATCCTTGAAAGAGAAGGTAAGTCCATGGCATAAAAAAAAGATCAGAATGGGAAGGAACTGTACTGGAGTCTACCTTTCCCTTACTCACAATTCAATCCAACTGGTTTGTCTGTCTATCCATCTATTTATCTATATATCATATAACCACTGACTTATCCATCCACCCATCCATCTATCCACCCATCCATCCATCCATCTAATCAGCCATCTATCTCCAACCTTCTCCAGAAAAGAGCTTGAGGAAACTTAGGAGAAATAAAGAAGTAAAAACTTTTAAAATAACAATAAAAGAATAAGAGCCACGTAACAAAGGGGAGTAGATTATTGTAAAACTGATGCAAATAAGCGCATAACTTAATTCTGAGCATCTCATCTTCCACAGAATAAAAAGAAACACAGCGAGTTCCCTACTTTGCATTAGCTCCTAAAAGGAAGCACAACCATCTGTCAGCAGAGACAAACTTTCCTACTACCAAATCTTAAAACAGCTAACACATGGATCTTTATTTATTAAAGGGAAATTAAATAACATAAGGCCAGCATCTTCCAATGCAGATGAATTCCAATAAAGGCAGAACACATCTTGTTAAAGCTTCATTATTTCTGTAGGACTCCAGGGTAAACTAATCTGGACATATTCTGTCCAGGGTAGTTTTTAGATTCAGGATTGAGGAGATCCAGTTATGTGTGACTTACTGCTCCCCTGTAGTTCAGTATGGTCTCACCTTCACCTTCCCATTGGCTTCTATCTCAGGAAAGATAAATATACAGGGACACCAATTAGATAATGTAGGAGAGAGTGCAGAAGACAGGAAGGAAAGAAGACCAGTGACACGGGAAAGTGTCACCAAGGTGGGGAATGGGATGGAGGGAAGTGAATGAACAAAACACCATGGCTTCTAAATGGTTTCCAGTCCCATGATTTTGTAAAAATCCAGATAACATAGTATTTCAGGCAATACATATTAGCTCCTTTCCTCGCTTCCCTGAGGTTGTGAAGAGCTGGGAGAAGCTGAGCAGAGAAGAGAGTCTTGCTGAAAGGACACAAACCAGGGCTTCCTTCTGCAGGTGGGAGGTATCTTCTTCTTTTTTTCTTTTTAAAAATTTTTATTGGAGTATAGTTGAGATATGATATCACTTATATGTGGAATCTAATTTAAAAATGATACAAATGAACTTTTTAACAAAACTGAAACAGCCTCACAGATCTCAAAATCTAACTTATGTTTACCAAAGGGGAAAGGTAGGGGGAAGTGATAAATTAAGAGATTGGGAGGTATCTTCTTGAGTCTCTCCTTTGGGAAAGAATCTGTGCACCATGGAGCAGGATGGAAGGGAGGTGGGGGTAATATCTCCTCCCATGTGGTGAGATGCTGGCTGCTAGCTCTTGCTGTAAAGGATACTGCAACATGAGAGAGGACAGCTGTTCAAGGCCAAGGAGACGTGTCATCCAGACACATCTGACCTGCCCACAGTGTCCCAGGTAGGAGATCAACCTAGTCTATGCTAGGAAGCCCAGTTTTGCTTTATTCCAAGTGCATAGTTGTATCTCCATAATTTATTAAAAGATCACATTGTATTTATTCTTTATTCTTTGAGTCTTGGCCTTTGACCAAAAGCAATAAAATTCTGACCTAAGGATTCTTCCCTTATCACATCACTGCAAGGGGGGTTCTTACTGCTTTGAGTTCCTTAGGCATTGATTGTGTCTGCTACACAATTGAACACAAATTCTTTATTTTTTTAAATAGATCTCTATTGGAGTATAATTGCTTCACAATACTCTGTTAGTTTCTGTTGCACAGCAAAGCGAATGCCATATGCACACACACGTCCCCATATCCCCTCCCTCTTGAGCCTCCCTCCCACCCTCCCTATCCCACCCCTCTAGGTCATCGCAAAGCACCGAGCCGATCTCCCTGGGCTATGCGGCTGCTTCCCACCAGCCAACTATCTTATATTCAGTGGTGTATATGTGTCGATGCTACTCTCACTTCATCCCAGCTTCGCCTTCCCACCCCATATCCTCAAGTCCATTTTCTATGTTTATCTCTTTATTCCTGCTCTGCAACTAGGTTCATCAGTACCTTTCTTTTTTAGATTCCATATATATGTGTTAGCATACGGTATTCTTTTTCTCTTTCTGACTTACTTCACTCTGTATGACAGACTCTAGGTCCATCCATCTCACTACAAATAACTAAATTTCATTTCATTTTATGGCTGAGTAATATTCCATTGTATAAATGTGCCACATCTTCTTTATCCATTCATCTGTTGATGGACACTTAGGTTGCTTCCATGTCCTGGCTACTGTAAATAGAGCTGCAATGAACATTGTGGTACATGTCTCTTTCTGAATTATGGTTTTCTCAGGGTATATGCCCAGTAATGGGATTGCTGTGTCAGATGGTAGTTCTATTTTTAGTTTTTTAAGGAACCTCCATACTATTTTCCATAGTGGCTGTATCAATTTACATTCCGACCAACAGGGCAGGAGGGCTCCCTTTACACCACACCCTTTGCAGCATTTATTGTTTCTAGATTTTTTGATAATGGCCATTCTGAACGGCATGAGGTGATACCTCATTGTAGTTTTGATTTGCATTTCTCTAATAATTAGTGATCTTGAGCATCTTTTCATGTGCCTCTTGGCCATCTGTATGTCTTCCTTGGTGAAATGTCTATTTAGGTTTTCTGCCCATTTTTTAACTGGATTGTTTGTTTTCTTGATATTGAGCTCCATGAGCTGTCTGTATATTTTGGAGATTAATCCTTTGTGTGTTGTTTCATTTGCAAATATTTTCTCCCATTCTGTGGGTTGTCTTTTTGTCTTGTTTATGGTTTCCTTTGCTATGCAAAAGCTTTTAAGTCCCGTTTATTTTTGTTTTTGTTTCCGTTACTCTAGGAGGCGGGTCAAAAAAATCTTGCTGTGATTTATGTCAGAGTGTTTTTGCTGTTTTCCTCTAAGAGTTTTATAGTGTCTGGTCTTAAATTTAAGTCTTTAATCCATTTGGAGTTTATTTTTGTGTATGGTGTTAGGTAGCATTCTAATTTTATTCTTTTAAATGTAGCTGTCCAGTTTTCCCAGCACCATTTATTGAAGAGGCTGTCTTTTCTCCATTGTGTGTTCTTGCCTCCTTTGTCATAAATTAGGTGACCATATGAGCGTGGGTTTATCTCTGGGCAGTCTATCCTGTACCATTGATCTATATTTCTGTTTTTTGTGCCAGTACCATACTGTCTTTTTTTTAGTTATTTTTGGCTGTGTTGGGTCTTCGTTTCTGCACGAGGGCTTTCTCCAGTTGCAGCAAGTGGGGACCACTCTTCATTGCGGTGCGCGGGCCTCTCACTGTCGCAGCCTCTCTTGTTGCAGAGCGCAGGCTCCAGACGCGCAGGCTCAGTAGTAGTGGCTCACGGGCCCAGTTGCTCTGCGGCATGTGGGATCTTCCCAGACCAGTGCTCGAACCCGTGCCCCTGCATTGGCAGGCAGATTCTCAACCACTGCGCCACCAAGGAAGCCCTACCATATTGTCTTGTTTACTGTAGCTTCGTGGTATAGTTTGAAGTCGGGGAGCCTGATTCCTCCAACTCCGTTTTTCTTTATCAAGATTGCTTTGGCAATTCGGGGTCTTTTGTGTTTCCATATGAACTGTAAAATTTTTTGTTCGAATTCTGTGAAGAATGCCTTTTGTAATTTGATAGGGATTGCATTGAATCTGTAGATTGCTTTGGGTCGTATAGTCATTTTCACAATATTGATTCTTCCAATCCAGAACATGGTCTATTTCTCCATCTGTTTATGTCAACTTTGATTTCTTTCATTAGTGTTTTATAGTTTTCTGAGAACAAGTCTTTCACCTCCCTAGGCAGGTTTATTCCTAGGTATTTTATTCTTTTTGTTGCAGTGGTAAATGGCAGTGTTTCCTTAATTTCTCTTTCTCATTTTTCATTGTTGGTGTATAGGAATGCCAGAGATTTCTGTGCATTAATTTTCTATCCTGCAACCTTACCAAATTCATTGATTACTTCTAGTAGTTTTCTGGTGGCATCTTTAGGATTTTCTATGTATAGTATCATGTCATCGGCAAACAGTGACCTTTTAACGTCTTATTTCCAATTTGTATTCCTTTTATTTCATTTTCTCTTCTGATTGCTGTGGCTAGGACTTCCAAAACTATGTTGAATAAGAGTGGCGAGAGTGGACATCCTTGTCTTGTTCCTGACCTTAGTGAAAAGGTTTTCAGTTTTTTGCCATTGAGTATGATGCTTGCTGTAGGTTTGTCATGTATGGCCTTTATTATGTTGGGGCAGGTTCCCTCTATGCCCGTTTTCTGGAGAGTTTTTATCATAAATATGTGCTGAATATTATCAAAAGCTTTTTCGGCATTTATTGAGTTGATCATATGGTCTTTATCCCTTAATTTGTTAATGTGGTATATCACATTGACTGATTTGCATATATTGAAAAGAATCCTTGCATCCCTGGGATAAATCCCACCTGATCATGGTGTATGATTCTTTTAATATGTTGTTGGATTCTTTTTTCTAGCATTTGTTCAGGACTTTTGCATCTATGTTCATCAGTGATACTGGTCTATAACATTCTTGTTTTGTGATATCTTTTTCTGGTTTTGGTGTCATGGTGATGGTGGCTTCGTAGAATGAATTTGAGAGTGTTTCTTCCTCTGCAATTTTTTGGAAGAATTTGGGAAGGATCGGTGTTAGCTCTTCTCTAAATGTTTGATAGAATTTGCCTGTGAAGCCATCTGGACCTGGACTTTTGTTTGTTGGAAGATTTTAATTACGGTTTCAATTTCATTACTTGTGATAGGTCTGTTTATATTTTCTAATTCTTCCTGGTTCAGTCTTGGAAAATTGTACTTTTCCAAGAATTTGTCCATTTCTTCATGGTTGTCCATTTTATTGGCATATAGTTGTTTGTAGTAGTCTCTTATAATCCTTTGTATTTCTGTGGTGTCAGTTGTGATTTCTCCTTTTTCATTTCTAATTTTATTGATTTGCGTCCTCTCCCTTTTTTTCTTGATGAGTCTGGCTAAGGGTTAATCAGTTTTGTTTATCTTCTCCAAGAACAAGCTTTTAGTTTTATTGATCTTTGCTATTGTTTTCTTTGTTTCTATTTCATTTATTTCTGCTCTGATCTTTATGATTTCTTTCCTTCTACTGACTTTGGGTTTTCTTTGTCCTTCTTTCTCTAGTTGTTTTAAATGTAGGGTTAGATTGCTTATTTGAGATTTTTCTTGTTTCTTGAGGTGAGATTGTATTGCTATAAAATTTCCTCTTAGAACTGCTTTTGCTGCATCGCATAGGTTTTGGGTCGCCATGTTTTCATTGTCCTTTGCTTCTATGTATTTTTTTATTTCTTCTTTGATTTCTTCAGTGATCTCTTAGTTATTTAGTAGCACACTGTTTAGCCTCCATGTATTTGTGTTTTATTACAGTTTTTTTCCTGTAATTGATTTCCAATCTCATAGCGTCATGGTCAGAAAAGATGCTTGATATGATTTCAATTTTCTTAACTTTTTCGAGGCTTGACTTGTGACCCAAGATGTTATCTATCCTGAAGAATGTTTCATGCGCACTTGAGAGGAAAGTGTATGCTGCTACTCTTGGGTGGAATGTTCTATAAACATCAATTAGATCTCTCTGGTCTATTGTATCATTAAAAGCTTGTGTTTCCTTATTTATTTTCTGTTTGGATGATCTGTCCATTCGTGAAGGTGGGGTGTTAAAGTCCCCTACTATTATTGTGTTACTGTCGATTTCTCCTTTCATGGTTGTTAGCATTTGCCTTACATATTGAGGTGTTCCTAAGTTGGGTACATAAATATTTGTAATTGTTATATCTTCTTTTGGATTGACCCCTCGATCATTATGTAGTGCCCTTCCTTATCTCTTGTAACTGTCTTTATTTTAAAGTCTATTTTATCCGATATGAGTATTGCTACTCCAACTTTCTTTTGATTTCCATTTGCATGGAATATCTTTTTCCATCCCTTCACTTTCAGCCTGTATGTGTCCCTAGGTCTGAAGTCGGTCTCTTATAGACAGCATATATATGGGCCTTGTTTTTGTATCCATTCAGCCAGTCTGCGTCTTTTGGTTGTGGCATTTAATCCATTTACATTCAAGGTTATTATCGATATGTTATGTTCCTATTAACATTTTCTTAATTGTTTGGGGTTTGTTTTTGTGGGTCTTTTTCTCCTCTTGTGTTTCCCGCCTTCAGAAGTTCCTTTAGCATTTGTTGTAAAGCTGGTTTGGTGGTGCTGAATTCTCTTAGCTTTTGCTTGTCTGAAAAGCTTTTGATTTCTCCATCAAATCTGAATGAGATCCTTGCTGGGTAGAGTAATCTTGGTTGTAGCTTTTTCTCTTTCATCACTTTATCCTGCCACTCCCTTCTGGCCTGCAGAGTTTCTGCTGAAAAATCAGCTGATAACCTTATGGGGGTTCCTTTGTATGTTATTTTTTGTTTTTCCCTTGCTGCTTTTAATATCTTTTCTTTGTATTTAATTTTTGTTAGTTTGATTAATATGTGTCTTGGCATGTTTATCCTAGAGTTTATCCTGTTTGGGACTCTCTGTGCTTACTGGACTTGGGTGACTATTTCCTTTCCCATGTTAGGGAAGTTTTCAACTATAATCTCTTCAAATATTTTCTCAAACCCTTTCTTTTTCTCTTCTTCTTCTGGGACCCCTATAATTCGAATGTTGGTGTGTTTAGTGTTGTCCCAGAGGTCTCTGAGACTGTCTTCAGTTCTTTTCATTCTATTTTCTTTATTCTGCTCCTTGGCAGTTATTTCCACTATTTTGGCTTCCAGCTCACTTATTCATTCTTCTGCCTCAGTTATTCTTTTATTGATTCCTTCTAGTGTATTTTTCACTTGAGTTATTGTGTTGTTCATCTCTCTTTGTTTGTTCTTTAGTTCTTCTAGATCTTTGTTAAACCTTTCTTGTATTGTCTCAGTCCGTGCCTCCATTCTATTTCCGAGATTCTGGATCACCTTTACTATCATTACTCTGAATTCTTTTTCAGGTAGATTGCCTATTTGTCTTGTATGTTTTTGCCTTGCTCCTTCATCTGTGTCATATTTTTTTGCTGTCTCATCTTTTTTTTTCCTTTTTTTTTTATGAGTGGGATTGTGTTCCTGTCTTACTGGTTGTTTGGCCTGAGGCTTCCAACACTGGAGTTTGTAGGCTTTTTGGTAGAGCTGGGTCTTGGTGCTGAGATGAACTCCATGAGACTTCACACTGATGAATATTCTCTGTGGTCTGAGGTTCTCTGTTAGTCCAGTGGTTCGGACCTGGAACCCCCACCGCAGGAGCTTCAGCCCGACCCCAGGTTTGTGAACCAAGATCCCACAAGCCGCCTGGGGCAGAAGGAAAAGAAAAAAAGAACGATAACAAGTAAAAAATAAAATTAGAGTAGGAAACTAACAGATATGTTAGGAAGAATATAAAAATATAGATGACAACAACCGGAAGGTACATTAGTACCACAATAGTAAAAAAGAGGAGGGAAAAGAAAAAAATGGTCGGGTAAGGCCTTGGCTGTGGAGGGTAGGGGACTAAGCAAGGGTGAGTTTAGGTGGTGGGCAGGGCCACTGCTCAGGACCCACAGGGCTGGAAAAGGCCCTGGGGGCTGTGGGGGGAGGGGCTTAGGGTCAAGGAACAGAAGGGGCCCAGGTGTGTCCCCCACACCTGGTCTCAGAGGACAGGGGACCTCACCTGGGAGCCCAGCAGCCTTTCTGGGCTCTAGTGGGCGGGGGGCAAACTCTCTCCTCTCCTCTGCTGCTCCTCCAGTCTCAGAGGGCCCCTCCCGCCTGCCTCTCCTGATCTCCCTGGACTCCCTCCTATGCCCGCTGGACCCATGCAGCCTGGAGGGGGCTTTGGAGGGCAGGGGATCGGCCTGGGAGCTCAGCAGTCTCCCTGTCCCAAGCGGGCACGGCAATCGCACTCTGCTCCTCTTCTGCTCCTCCTGGAGGGCACCTCCTGCCTACATCTCCTGATCTCCCCGGCCTCAGGGGCACTGAGCCTGTCTGGCCTCCACTTTTCCTCCCCCCTCAGTGCCCCTACTTCCTACCAGTTCACTTTGGGGTTCCTCCCGTCTCCTTGGGCGTCAGGGTCCCCCACCAGCGGCCCACATATTCTCTTTTGTAATCATAAGTGTCTTGTCAAGTGACTGGGTCTTATCCTTCCAACTATGTCTTGTCACTTGGAGCTCCATGCACAGGGTCATGCTCAGACAGGTGCTGAGTGTTGGCTGACTCAGAACTTCCAAATGCTGGAGCCACTTCATCATGTCGTCCTTTGCCCACTAGATGCGCCCTCTACCTTTCTTCACTCCTCTCCATCCTCAGGAGTCTGATGGCTATGGACTCATCCACAGCCTCCCTTGTTCTCGCTCCTAGTCGGGTGCAGCCAATGGGAGGCACAGGCAGCAGATAGAGGGTGGGAGGAGAGAGACATTGGACTGTTTATGTCTCTGGCTTCCTCCCTGTTGAACTATGGGGTCACAAGTAAACCACTGTATCCGGAAATGGTACCAAGGGCCGCTTGTTTGCCTCTCATTCCACAGTCTCTAGGAAGGTCCACTCTTCCATGGGTTTTGCTATGATTCTCTCCTGGCACTTTGCAACTTCTTCGGTACTTGACCAAAGACTGTGCAGTTCATAAGACTGTGCAGTTCAAGGGAAGCAACTGCCACAGACACCTCCTTTAGGAAAGATCCCTGAACCCCTCTGGCTAGTGGGGGAAGAGCACCGTCCATTATGGCTGCTCAGGGACAGCACCTGCCATGGGAGATTCCCAGCTGGCCCTGTGAGACCGGTCAGTTGAGGATGGTGGGTTGTATGGTCAGATCCCTGAATATCATGCTTGTTAGCACATTTTACCCCCGGGAGGAACCCCTCAAAGGTCTCTACTACTGCAGCAGCCTGTTTTGGACAATTTCACCTTTTCTTCCTTTATGTGAGGGCCTAAGAAGTTCCCGAGATGCAGTCTTAATGCATTTGAGCTGCTATAACAAAACACCATAAACTAGGTGGCTTAGAAACAACAAGGATTGATTTGTTACACTTCCGGAGGCTGGGAGATCCAAAATCATGGTGCCGGCAGATTCAGTGTCTAGCAAGGCTTTTCTTCCTGGATGGCAGCCTTTTCACTGTAACCCTGTGGAAGGGGCACGGGAGTTCTGTGGAGCCTCTTTTATAAGGGCACTAATTCCCTTCATGGGGACTCCACCTCATGACCTAATCACCTCCTGGTACCATCACCTTGGGGGGTAGGATTCCAACATCTGAATCTTGCAGGGATACATTCAATCCATAGCACCTGCCCTGACATTCTACTGCCTTGTTTTGAATTAGCCACAGCTGTATCTACCAGATTCCATTTGTATTTATTTCTGTTTCAACAGCTTTTTTGAGATATAATTCATATACTACACAATTTGCCCATTTTAAGTACACAACTCAATGCTCCCTCCCTCAGCCCCTGGCAACCACTGATCTACTTTCTGTCTCCATGGATTTGTCTACTCTGGATATTTTTATATAAATAGAATTATACAATATGTGGCCTTTTGTGACTGGCTTCTTTCACTTAGCATAATGTTTTCAAGATTCATCTGTGTTGTAGCAGGTGTCAGTACTTCATTCCTTTTACGGCTGAATAATATTCCATCGCGTGGATATACATTTTCTTCATACATTCAACAATTGATGGCAGTTGGATTGTTTCCAGTCCTTTGCTATCATGAATAATGCTGCCGTGAACATTTGCATAGAGATTTTTGTGTGGACGCAAGTTTTCATTTCTCTCGGTTATATATCTAGGACGAGAGTAGCTGGGTCATATGGTAACTCTATGTTTAACTTTTTGAAGAACTGCCAAACTGTTTTCTGAAGTGGCTGCACCATTTTACATTCCCACCAAGAAGGAATGAGATTCTAGTTTCCCTACATCCTTGTAAGAACTTGTTTCTGGATGCCTTTTTGATTACAGCCATTCTAGTGGGTGTGAAGTGGTATCTCACTGTGGTTTGGTTTGCACTTTCCTGATGGCTAATTATGTTCAACATCTTTTTCTGTGCTTATTGGCCATTTGTATACAATCTCTATGTCCACAATTCCCTATCTAAAACCTTAGGAACCAGATGGATTTCACAATTCTGACCCTGTCTGAAGTTCATTAAAAAAATTTCAGATATGGAAAGGTAACACAGTTTGTATACTGTAAAATGCTTAATACCCCCAGTAGGCTCTTGGGCTGTATCCCCAAAATCACATCCTGCAGTATTTCTGCAGCAAAAATATGATTCACCCTAAATGAGATAGATAAAGTATACCCATAACCTCACATATCTTAAGTCAGTTTTTGCCACCAAAAGAGTTACAAATGACATTGATTTTCAGAACTTTTGGATTTTGGAGTCACAGAGAAGGGACCAAGCACCTGTACATACCTTTGTGTTCCATCCAAGGCTGTGTTGTGGGCAATGAGCCTGTGGTGCCACCCCTGCTCCTCTGTGACTCCCATAAACGAGCAGCGTGGCTCCTCGGGGGCCAGTTGCGGAGCAGAGTGTAAAGACCGGGTACCACGTCCCCTCTCCTCCCTGGTCTGATATGCATGTTGCCCCACCTCAGAGCTGGGTGGCATTCTAGCCTAGCCCCACGGTTGCCTCAGGGTTGTTGAGGTCACTGTGCTTGTCCAGAGAGAGAGAGAGGACAGAAGTGGGGGGAGGGTTGTGATGCCTAGGGTCGGGGCGGGGGTTAATCCCTGCAATGACTCTCAGATATCTCCATTGTACTTTCTGGAATCTTTAACTCTATTTGCAGAAACAGAGAAAGGTTGAGAATTCAGCCAATGCTGAAACCGGGCGAATCAACAGTGTGCATGACCATTTTGGGGTTTTCACAGAAGTAGACTGCAGGCTCAGGGCTGGGAGGAGGGTAATTCAAATGCTTCGTCCTTCTCACCTTCATTTCCTCCTTTAAGTGGCTCTCTGTCTGAGGCTTTCTCTTGCCTCCAGTGGGCCCACAGGGTCCATCCTTGAGAAAGCACAGGGATAGCTCATCAGCTGTCCCCAGACTGCTGACTGTGGGCTTTACCAATCCTGTCCCAGGATGTGCGGAGGAGGGGCTCTATGCCCTGTCCCCAGTTCTGCTCCAAAGCCATAGCTCAGTGAGGGTCTGTGACCTAGAACTGTCCCCTGAAACTGCTTCCTTTCCAGTGGGATGCTCTGAGCTAGAGACCCCCTCAGGTGGTCTCAGGAGAAGGGTTTACTGTAGGGGCTAAACCGAGGGGACTGGTGAACAGCCTGGCATCAGGGAAGTAGTGCTGGGGGGCCTCCCTCCCATCCATTCCCTGTAGTTACTTCTCCTGCTGCCTGGTTGCCCTGTCCCCCTTGCCTCTTTCTCCAAGTTTCCCAATTCAAGTAGGAATGAGCTCAGTCTGGCTTGTCTCCAGGTACTTTCTTCCTCCTCCAATGAAGGAGGTAGGGATGGACGAGGGGTAGATGGGGGCTAGCGGGTACAAGCAGTGATGCATATGAGGTCTGGGGAGAAGGGCAGTTCCTGAAGGCCATGGTCAAGCAGGCAATGTTCATTTCTCTAGTTCACTCACCCAGGATCACACAGGTAGTCAGTGTCAGAAGTGGCATTGAAAACTAGTTCTCATTGGGACTTCTTTTTTCTCCGTGATGCTATGTTTTTGTTTGTTTGTTTTGCGGCACGTGGGCCTCTCACTGCTGTGGCCTCCCCCGCTGCGGAGCACAGGCTCCGGACGCACAGGCTCAGCGGCCATGGCTCACGGGCCCAGCCGCTCCACGGCACGTGAGATCTTCCCGGACCGGGGCACGAACCCGTGTCCCCTGCATCGGCAGACGGACTCTCAACCACTGTGCCACCAGGGAAGCCCTCCGTGATGCTATGTATCTGGCGTCTCTGGAAGAAGACAGTCAACTGTACTGGTTTTGAAAATAAATCCAATCCACTAATTGGAGTTCCTTGTTGCTTTGCGCAGCCCCTGATTTTACTCTGAGGCCAGAGATAAAGAAACAAGACGTAAAAAGAGGTCCGAGGTTGAAAAGAATCTAAAAAAAAAAGAGTGGATATACATATATGTATAACTGATTCACTTTGCTGTACACCTGAAATTAACACAACGTTGTATATCAACTAGACTCCAATAAAAATTTTTAAAAAATGTTCCCCCACACTCAGCCATGGTGGTCTTCCCTCCCTTCCTCAAATAGCCAAACAGAACAGGCTGCCTCAGGGCCTTTGCCTGTGGGGTCTTCAGTGAGTAATCAGTGACCCCCAAATATAAGAATCTTCACTACCTCTGCCAAGGAACCAGGGTCAGAACTTTCTGAGGGTCCACACTAAACAGAGGCAGTAAGACCAGTCAAAAGCAGTCAAAGTAGGTGCTTTTGTTATTGGTGCCTTCCATCGCTCTTCTCCTTCTTTCATCCCTCTTATTACTCTTGCCGATGCTGGGTTAATCCACTAATCCTCTCTAAAAGGCATTAAGCGATAAAGGTTTAAGGTGTTAGCGCTCCCAGGAGTATTTATCCCTTACAGAAATCTTGAAGACCAGCAGTTGGCCAGGATGAGAACGACTGAATTTCCCACCTGGTAGAATTTCAGATTCTGCATATTTGGGTCTGGGGACTCACTTTGGAATTCTTTGAGTTACTGGACAGGGACAGAAAGTCAGCAGTTATTAAGTAATGAGCTGTAACATAGTTCAGTTTGAAACCAAGGCAGCAAATATAGCTATTGTCACTTCTCCTGTACACTCTTCTCATTAACATACCAGTAATAATAAAACCTTGCAACTTCCAAATCTGAGCTCATTTTAAAGCCAAATCTATCTTTATCTTTTCTTCATGTATAATTGGGTTTCCCTGCTACCAGAACTTCCAGATCTTCATCAACTCATCCCCTACAAACATGCATAAGCGTGTCTGCACACATGTGTGCATGTACACACACACATGCACACACACACACATACACACATATTTTTTGTCCCCTGTCCACCTCAGATACTTCCAATTTCCATCCCCTGTTCCTTTGCCAGGCTTATTCCACCTAACTCTCTCTTCCACCTCCCACCGGGTGTCTTTGCTTAATTTGTATATTCTGAGCTATCTCAATGGCTAAAAAAATTGCTGGAGTGAAGGAGCTCGAAAGACTCTTACCAATCAACCCACAAGGCCAGGCAGCCATTCCAGGGGTCCCATGCCTGTGACTACAGGTTCAGAGCAGAATAAGTAGGGCTCTTGCTTGGACCTTTTAGTAGCTTAGTGGAGGTCACCCCAAATCAAAGAAAGAAGCTGGGTCTATTTGTACTGCCTTGTGAGCCAACTTAGCATGGCCTGGGCTGAATTAGATGCCCTGGCCCCGGTGGGTCTGCTTTGCTCCTTTTACCTGCTCCTTAATCTGCCCCAGGACCAGCTGGGGACTCTCAGGACACAAGTCACATCACACAGTGCTACCCACTGTATGGCATATGGCAGCCCTCTGCCCTCTGCCCTACTTACTTTCCACACTCATTTCCTTAGCAGATTAGTCACGTTAAATCTCCAGGTATTTTTATGCTCTTTAGCTCAAATTTAGAGTTAGAGTTCCAATTCTGGCCAGAGGTAAAGCCCCGTAGCTCAAGAGATCATCTGGACATTCCCATAGTATGTCTGTATTAACATCAATTCACTCCTGAAAACCTCTCAACCTGGAACTCGCCACATTCCTCTAGATTCTTTTTCTTTACCTTAAGCACTCATCAAATATTATCTATAAGATCAACGTATACATTTCTCCCTAGAATGACAGTTTTGCTCAAAAGTTTGGAGGACGGGTTTAGCTTGTGAGTTTCCTAGGGCTGCCATAACTGTAAGAACCCAAAACTGGGTGGCTTAAAACAATAGGAATATATTGCCTTGGTTCTGGAGGTTAGAAGTCTGAAAGCAAGGTGCCAGTAGGGCTGTGTTCTCTCTGAAACCCATAGGGGAATCCTTCCTTGCTTCTCTGCTAGCTTCTGGTAGTTTGCTGGCAACCTTTGGTGTTTCCTGGCTTGTAGATGCATCTATAATTCTCCAACTCCATGAGGCGTTCTCCCTGTGCATTTCTATTCTTATATGGCTATCTTATCAGGACACCAGCTGTATTGGATTAGGGGCCCATCCTACTCCAGTATGACCTCATTTTAATTATATCTGCAATGACCCTACTTCCAAACAAGGTCACAATTTAAGGTTTTGGGGGTTAAGACTTCAACATATCTTTTTTTAGAGGAGGACACAATTCAACCCAAAACAACTAGTAAGTGAGTTAAGACATTGTTTATATATTAAAATAAATATAGATGTGTAAGGAGAAGGAAAAATTCACATGCATTTCTAAGAAAAAGCTGGCAGCTTTTTGAATTTCATCTCGTGGTGGCCGCTTTGGTTCCTCTCCACGATCCCCAGTGATACAACTTTCACCCGCCTCTTCACTCTCCTCCATCTTTAGGGTTGCTTTGGTGGAAAAGTTTGAGAAGTGCTGATAAAGAACCATAACTGGTCTATCCGTCAGAGCTGGTTTGGCTGCACAAAACTAAACACCTGGGACTTCCCTGGTGGTCCAGTGGCTAAGAGTTTGCGCTCCCAATGCAGGGGGTCCAGGTTTGATCCCTGGTCAGGGAACTAGATCCCGCATGCCGAAACTAAGAGTTCACATGCCACAACTAAAAAAAAAAGATCCTGCAAGCCTCAACTAAGACCCGGCGCAGCCAAATAAATAAATTAAAACAAAACAAAACAAAAAAAACCTGAACACCCAACTTACAGCCACCTAATTAAATCAGGGTCGTCTTTTTCTTGTATGTTTCTATGTAATAAGAAGCCCAGAGAAGGGCAGCTCACTCATCCATCTGTACCATGTGCTTCTGTTCTCATGTTTACCTTCTTGCAGTCACATGATGGCCTCTTCACCTCCAGTATTTTGTCTGTGTTCTGAAGAGGACAAAGGGCAAAGGGCTAAGTGCATGCCCTTGCTGTGTCTGAACTCTTTCTTCTGAGACCTGCCCAGTCCCTTCCACTCAGTGGCCAGCACTCTGTCACATAGCCCTCAGAGCTGGGAAATAGAGTATATTAGCCAGGCATGAGTTCTGATAAGAAGGAGAGAAAGGATATTGACTAGACAACTTACCCTGTGTCCCCCAACTGGCTTTCTCCATTTCTTTTGCCCCATGGCTTGGGGATTGGTATAGATCTAGGCACACAGGAGACAGGCTGATGCTTGTGTACTGACTGCAAGGGATCTCCCCATCTAGTAGGCAAGACATTAAACGCAAAGGATGCAAATAATATAATGCAGTACACGATCAAATGCCAGAACGAGTGGTACTCCAGAATACAGAGAAGGGAGAGGTCAATTCGAGTTAATGTACTGTAGCAGCTTAACGAAAGGGGATGAAATTCGAGCTGAATTTTGAAAGTGGGGCAGGATCAACAGCAGCTGTCATGAAACCCTGTTTAGATCCCCCTACACATGCTCAGATGGCAGAAGGTAAAAAAAAACCCTGTGTGCAGCCTCTTTCTCTTATTGCAGTCTGGGTGAGCCTTCCTGCACGTCCCACACTCAGACACAAAGTCTTCTATTGAGATTTCTTGGAAATGACTCTACCTGAGACAGAAGAATTGGTCAATATCTGGGTCTCAACACTAGAGAGTTCTTTTTGTCCAAACACACACCAGTCATTCCACTCTGATCCCAACACCCTTAGCAGTCATTACCATGCAGTCAACGTTCCCTTTCAGGCCAACTCCCAACATCTAGAACTTGCCTCCACCCAAGAACCCTCCAGCAGGAGTTAGCTTTTTCCAATTGACACTTCCCAAGTACCACCACTACGGGATTGCTGATCTTTCTGTGACTGAATGACATCCAGTTTGCCCCCTGCCCCCCAGTAGTTTTGATATTTTCAAATTTTTGAATTTTCTCCACCATTTAGGCAACAGAGGGGGGATTTGTATTCACTGCCTGCAGGGCAGGATACTATGGGAGGGATGCAGAGGGAAAGAAAGAAGTCGACACTTGGCTTCTGAATTTCAAGAGACACTTCTGGAACCTATGGCAGAGGGAAGAATTGGAGGGAAAGCATTTATAAATTTAAAACGGAGTCTCCTAAGAACACAAAGGTTATGTCCCAAAGAAAAGATTTTGAAGAAAGTATGTCAAACCTGGAGAGAAGTTTTCTTCCTGCAGAGGAAATAATAATTCTTTAATTTGTGGGAGAGGAAATGGATAGCATTAGACCCCAATGTCAATCTCTGAGAAAGGAAGTCTGTGCCCAGGTAGACTTGAGGGGTCTGGGAGCAGAGAGAATTTGGCCTCACTTTCTGGGGTGGGGTGGGAGGGGGTGGGACTGAGCAGCCCAGTGAGCAGCTGAATGTCTTCCTGACTGCTTGGGAGGAGCTCGGGAGAGGCGCTGACTGCCAGCAGACCTACAGAGGGGGCCCCGGGGTTGGGTGAGCAGAATGCAACATCAGAAAACAAGGTCATGGCAATGCCTATCGCAGGAGCACTGGGGAGGCAGACACACATGGGACACTCATCGGCACCAGCGCCAGCATGAACCCATAGTGACCAAGGACCGGATGCAATCTCCCCATCCCCATCCCATGCTGTGATGCCACCAATACCTCTGGGAGATTGGCTGCAACCTTGGGGAGAAGGCAGGAAGGGGAATGTACTCAACTGACAAAGAAAATTCCTGGAAATTGTTTTCCCTGAACTAGGAGTAAGCCATGAGGAGGCATAAGAGCTGGAGATAGAAATTACCCAACAGAAAACTAAGAAAAAGAAACATGGGCAGCACACCTGAGAAATTTGGACTTACTGAATTTTTTCTTTTTGAGATTCTACATACAATTAAAAATTAAAAAAAAAATAAACTTCTATTTTAGAATAGATTCAGATTTACAGGAAAGTTGTGAAGATAGTACAGAGTTCCCATGTCCAATTTTCCCATATTACTCACAATTAATGAATCAGTATTGGTAGATTATTATTAACTAAAGTCCATGTATTACTCATATTTTCTTAGTTTCTACCTAATGTCCTTTTTTGGTTCCAGGATCCCTAAGAATACTCCATTACATTTAGTTGTCATGTTTCCTTGGGCTCCTCTTGGCTGTGACAGTTTTCCAGACTCTCCTTATTTTTGTTGACCTTAGTGGTTTGGGGAAGTACTGGTAGACTGTCTCTCAACTGGGATTTTTCTGATGTTTTTCTCATAATTAGACTGTGTTTCTGGGAGGAAGACCACAGAGGTAAAGTGCCATTTTCATTCCATCATATCAAGGGTATATACCATCCATGTGATTTATCACTGCTGTTAACCTTGCTCATGTGGCTGAAGTAGTGTTTATCAGTTTTCTTCATTGGAAAGTTACTCTCCCCTCCCTCTTTCCATTTCGTACTCTGGAAGTCTCTAAGTGCAGCCCATAGTTAAGGACAGGGAATTTCTATTCCATCTCATTGAGGGCAGAGTATCTAGGTAATGATTTTGAATTTTTCTGCATGGGATATTTGTCTCTTCTCTCTCAATTAGTTACTTATTCAATCATTGAATTATATCAATATGGACTCATGGATATTTATTTTATACTTTGGGTATAATCAAATATTGCTTTATTTTGCTGTTCAAACTGTTACAGCTTTGGTCACTGGGAGCTCTTTCAGTTGGCTCCTGTGTCCCCATCATTGTTCTGGTTGTTGATTAATTAAAAAAAAAATTTTTTTTGAGCCCTTCCTTACCTTCTGGCGCAACAAGATGCTCCAGGCTCTCTTGTATATTTCCTGCCCTAGTCCTAGAGTCAGCCATCCCCCTGAAGAGCCCAGGTTCCTTTTACTGAAGAATGGTGTTAATAACAAGATCTGAGTGCCTGGTGTGCATCTTGCTACAGGAGTGTTATTTCTAAGCCCACTCAGCTGACAGAGCAAGGAAATATATGTACACGTACTAGCCCCTGTAAATATACATATCTGTAAATCTTTCTATATATCCATCTGTATCTATATTAAGCTAAACATGAATTCATACTGATGTTTCCAACTCTAATCCCGTACCACAGGGATCATTCTAGCCTCCCTCTCCAACAGTGAAAAACCTGGTATCCACCACCCACTATTTATTTACTCAATTGTTCATTTGCAGTATACATGTGTACTGGTTTCATCAGTATTCATCAGTTTTGTTTATTGTTTTTTTAAAATCAATCTTGTTTCTCTCTCTCCTTGTTTTCGGCAGCATTGGCTCCTTTAACCTCTGACACCCATAACTTCTGCTCCCTTTGCTTGCAGCCACGTCATAGGCGTTTGTACCTGAATATCTGTCAAATGCTGGCTTGACACGGGTCTTCCGTAAAGCTTGATGTCACCTACCCCTCATGTCCTTTGGTCTCCTCAGCCACCATCACCTTCCCCATTCTCTACATTCTGGTGGGGTAGCTGTGAGTCCGCAATCCCATTTTACAGACGAGAAGACGTCCCCCAGGAGTTCAGAGGCTTGATCTGCTCCCTCCGGGACTGGAGTACACAACACCCATTTTCACGATCTCTCTATTCAACAACTATTATGGAGCCCCGTCTACGTGCCGGCGCCCGCGCTGCGCCAACGAGAAACACACCGGTCCCGTGCCGGAGTCAGCCGGCCCCGCGGGCGAGAGCCGCAGTGAACAGCTCAAGCGCCCCGAGGACGGCCTCGCGCAGCACGAGCGAGCGCCCGGCGGGGGGCGCAGTGCTGGGCCTGGAAAGGGCCGCCCTCGCTGGTCAGAGCGCTCCTGCTCCTTCCAAGGGTTGCAGCTGCCGGGGAGAAGGAGCAAGACTGAACGCTCCCACAGGCATCCGCCAGCTCTCTGGGCGACCGGCACCCCGGCGCCGCCCCGCCTCTCCCGCCAGGCCCCGCCCACCATAGGCCCCGCCCACCCGCCGAGCCCACGCTCCGGCCCCTGACGATATTCGCCGGAAATTGCCGAAGCCCCTCTTTTTTTTTTTTTTTTTCCTTCCTCTCTCCTTTCCCTGCTCTCCCTTTTCCTTTCACCCGGGTTCCCTCTGCCGTGATTTCCCCCCTCCCCCTCCTTCCTTCCCCATTTGAAATCAAGATGGAGGCTCGCGGCTGCCGCCGGCGCCCGTGATCCCGGAGCTCCCGCCGGCCACGGGCCCCCGCCCTCGCGACTGCGTGTCCGGCACGGTGCGCGCTGCTGCCCGCGCTCCGGCCGGCGCCGCCGAGGCCGTGGCTCCGCGCCCCCGCCCCGCGGCCGGCTCGCGGCTCTCGGGCGGAGTCCTCGTCTATGTGGGCGCGCTCCTCCGGCCGAGCCGCCGCCGTCGCCGCCGCCCGCCGCCGCCCCGGGGCTCTGCGTCCACGCGCCGGGCGCGGGCAGCTGGGCGCTCGGCGCCGCCAGGCCAGGCGCGGAGCGGGCGGCGCGCGGTGCTAGGGGCGCGGGGCCCGAGCCGGGCGCGGCCGCGGGCGCCGCCGCAGCCATGAGCGGCAGCAGCGGCGGCGCCGCCGCCCCCGCCGCGTCCTCCGGCCCCGCCGCCACGGCCAGCGCGGTGAGCTCGGGCTGCGGGGGCGGCGCCGGCGAGGGGGCCGAGGAGGCGGCCAAGGACCTGGCCGACATCGCGGCCTTCTTCCGATCCGGTGAGTGCAACTGCGCCGCTGCCCGCGCGCGCTCCGCCAACCCCGCCGCGGAGGCGCGGTCCGCGGGCCCTGGCGCGCCCGGTGCTCGCCGCCCGTCGGGCCCGGAGCGCGCTCGCCCAGGCCGCTGCCCCGTGCCGGGGCTCCCGGCTCCACACCGGCGGGTCCCGCTGCCTGCGCAGCCCCCCGTGCCGTGGCTCGGCCCGGACGCCGCCGGCTCGCCCTTCCCTGCGCCCGCCCCTCGTTCCAGGGTGAAATCTCCCCGTCGCCCGCCCCGGAGGCTACAGCTCCACCGGTTGGGGCGCCGGCTCTTTGTCTCTTTCGAGGGAGGGCCGAGGAGGCGGCGGCGGGGACGGCGAGGGCGGAGGCCCCTGTCCCGGAGGCCGAGAGGACGGGGGCGGCGGGGCCAGGCCCGGGAATGCGGGCTCTCATCTGGGCTCGTCTCCGGGGCTGATTTGTCCCTGGCCCCTCGTCGACCCCGTAAGCCGCCTGGTTTCTTTGCTCGGTCCTCTAGCCTGTCACCTCCCCAGACTCGATCTACACTTCTGGGAAACGGGGCAGCCATGGCACCCGCCGCCCAGGGAGGAGGGGAGGTGGTGGCAGACATGAAGCGCGGCCGGCCGGGCGATGGGTGAGCCATTGTCTCCGGGGGTGGCCCGGGAGGGACATCTGGGAACGTGGTGACCCCGGGGGGCGGCGCGGGGCCGGCACTCGCGGGGCACTGCCTGGGAGGCAGTGCCAGGTGGCTCGGTGTCTCTGGGGCGAGGAGGGGGGTGGCCGCGGGAGAGGCGAGCTTTGCGGCCGGCCCGCGGGGAGGAGGCGCGGGAGGCGTGACAGGGCGTCCCCGGGACCCCGGCGGCGGCGCCTCCTCCCGCCCGGGCCCAGATCCCGCGTTAGCTGGCCCCGCGCCCCGCGTCCCCGAGCCCAGTCCCGTTGGCTGGCGCGTCCGGGCGGCGGCAGCCTCGGGGCCCGCAGCCCGGAGCGCAGCGCCCAGCGGGCCAGGTGCGGGGCAGGGAGGATGCAGACTCGGCGCTGGAGAGCCGAGGAGGGCGGGCCAGGTCGGGGCCGCGGCGGGCGGGCGGGCGCAGGGCGCGTGCGGAGTGCTGGCGGCGGCTCCCGGGAGGACGGCTGGGCCGGGGACGTCGGAGGAGCGGCCTGCGACGGGGCGCGCCCCGGAGGCCGGCGGCTCACGTTCCTTCGTGGCCTCTTTCAAAATCAAGTCGCCAGATTCGGTGAGATCAGTTCGGTAATCCGGGTCACAGGGAGCAGTTTGCAGCGGGAGGGCGATGGTCGGAGGCAGAAGTGAGCAGTGCCGGTGCATCCCTGGTTTAGTACTGTCTTCCCTCTTTTCTTGGTCCTTGTCAGGTGGGGTTACTTTTGAGTCGTTGTAAGAGATTGGTTGTGGCTGGGAGTGACATACGCCGACTCAACACTGTCAGCTTGGGGTTAATATACTCCCCACTGCGCCCTCTCCCCGCGAGGTCCCCGCAGAAAGCAAAGGTTTAGGAAAACATGAACTCCTTCAAATGAAAGCATTTTATTTTGTGCAACTAGCCCGATAGAGAAGCCCCGTCTTACCTCTTAATAGCAGACCTGGGACGTCTTCCCTTCATGCCCTGGAGCTAAGTCTAGTATGTCTTCTCTCTGTTTTTACCACCTGTCACAGAATAATGGATTCTGTGCAGAATTCAGCTCCTTTCTCTTAGAAAGGCGCCTGTGCCCTGGTGATGGAATTTTTGGTGCTTTCTGAGACCAGACTTTCTTATATCTTTATTATGCATAGTAGAGAAATCACTTCTTTCGCTCCGAAGAGCCTCAAAAGACATCAGGTTGGACTGGCTGCTCACAGAAAACTTGCTCCCAGTCAGTGTGGCTGTCCTCAGGCTTTACCTGGCGAGGTAAGTCTGTTGGTGGCTATGCCTAGGCCTGTGCTTCTGCTCCTCTGCTTGGTCTCCTGTACATGTTCAGTTTGGGGCAGAGCCAGTCGGTGCTGCCTACGGGTTTATTCCTTTCTTCCTCCTTCCAAAATCATTGGGCAAACTGCCCCTTTAGTTATCTGACTTGGAATCAGGAACCAGAGCAGATTTTAAGTAGGCAGCGGTTGCGCTGTCCCATCCCAGGGGTAGCCTGGAACATCTTTTAAAAGTGCTTTTCCCTCCTTTGGGCAACTCTGAATCCCTGACCTAGATCTTGGCTCCAGCATCTAGGGCAGTGATATCTGGCAGAGGGAGGGTGGAGAGGGACCATTCATTTGGATTGGTCGGGTGGGATGGGCCGAACGTTTAGGCAGATGAAGCAGGAGGACCCTGGGTGGGGACCTCACCTGGTAGAATGGCTCAGGCAGGGGTCCTCCTGGGCAGTTCGGGTTGAATGTGGATGGCTGAACAGAGAGGTCAAGTCCGTTAGTAAAATCGAACATTTTTTCCTAAGATGTAGAAACACAGGAAATAGGTTCTCGTTGACTGGGGTGGACAGATCAGGGTGTGAACATTTTCCTAGGGTGTTGTGAGCCTGGTACTTAAGATTGCCAGTCTGACTTAGACAGGGCGTTTCTACTGGTTGCCTTTCATTTCTTGGCCCTGGAACTGTTTGCTTGGCTGCCTTATTTTCTTTCCTCCTTTTTGTTCCTTGTCTGTCCTGTATTAAATTTTATCCTTGTAGTCACTGATTGAAAACTGGTACCCATGGTTGGATGAAAGAAGGAGAATTTAGCTTGATAGAAGTTTTAAATAATTAGAGCAGTTCAGGCATAGAAGGGGCCGTCATGATTACTGGACACACTCAAGCGGGGGCACTGCCACCTGCCAGGGTTCGGAGCTGGGTGCTGGGGGCAGGACTCCTGCACTTGGAGAGGGTCTCGGGAGATGGCTCAGGGGCTGTTTCCTCCTTGGATTCCGTAGTTCCCTCTGAGCCCCCAGCACCTAGTGGTTATTCTTCACCTTTCTTTTAAAAAGGCATCACAAACGTGAGCTGGTCCATTAAAAAAAAAATTTTTTTTTAAATTTTATGGAAGAGGAAGCAGGCTTCTAGGGAGGTTGAATGACTTGCTCAGAGTGGAGCTCCGGTAGAGGTGGGGTCAGGACCGGGAAGCATGCCCCTGACTCTGGGCTTCTTTCCCGGAAGCCTGTCATGGACAAGACTTTGCCTACATTAATTCTCAGTCCCACCGGGACCACTCACTTTTATTGCCAGTCTCTTTTGGGGCTCTGTTCTTGTGGCAATAAGTCATTCTTTCAGAGCTTTCCCTTTAACCTTTCTAGAGTGTGTGTGGGGTACTTACATAAATGCATTATTTTTAACCTGCTTGGCATGTTTTAGGTTGGCATTAAATGAATGTGCAGAGAATAAGGGTTTGTGGTTATTATGAAGCGTCACGGCTCATCGTGCCGTGTTCCTTTCATTACTAAATCTTATTCTAGACTCCTGGCTGCAGCGCTTCTCTTTCCAATGGAATATGTGAAGATAGTCGAATCTGTTCCTTAGTGAGGGAGCAGTCTGCATATCCTTCTATGTTGGTGTAATGATTTCCTCGTGGAATATCGAGGGAACTTGTCTTTGTATTTATGCTTCTAACACCACTTAAGTAGCTGGCTTCTGAGCTTGTGTTGCTGCTGCTTTGTATATTTAGAAGCCTGGCGGCTTTGGTCTTTGTTAGCACCAATAATAATTATCAGTTGGTCCCTGTTACCCTCAGTGTTTTGAAAAGGAAAGTTGAAGAAAATGAAACTTGATAGTGAATGTTGGTTTCCCCTTTCTCAGTGGCACAGTGAGGCTCAGTTTTAGAGGAGAGCAAAGAGATAGCTGAAAATATCCTGTAAGTGATTTTCAAGAAATCAAAGAGCAGTAAAACAATCATTGAAGGAAACTTTCCGTTGAGACCTTGTAAACTGACTTACTGACATGGAATATTATATTTTTTCCTTTGCGATTTAACCATCCAAGATTCAAATGAAGATTTAGATGAAGCCATTTAAACCATTTAAATGATTAACCAAGATTTAAATGAAGCCAGTGGTTCTGTTTGAGATGGGGCATGGGTTTAAGTATGTTTTTCAAATGTATATTAAAAATACGTGATTAGGGTGGCGTTTTCAGACCTCTTAAATGTTGTGATAGATTTGGGATTTGTTTCTAAGTGAAAGATGTGTTTGGAGCTGTTATAATCTAAATCAGCTCTATCTGATATTTAAGTTTATTTACTTGACTCCTCTACTGAGAAAATTTTCTCTCATATCCTTGGTGGAATTCCAGAGAAAAGTCAAATTCTTACTCAGTACTGCCTAGTAAAGTCACTTATGTTGCTAGGGATGAATTGTGTTTTACTATAAAAAGCAGTCTTAACAACCCCCTTCTTTCCTCCTCGGTTCTATCATGAATTGGTTTTTGTTTCCTTAAGTGCATTGTCTTGACAAATTTTTAGTAGCGCCACTGGCAGAGCAGTAGCTACTCTGTGGATGGTGAAGAAATGGTTTTGGGTGAGAACCCTACTACATTGCCCTGAAAGGTAGTGGTACCTCTGACGCCGCTGCTCATTTCTTCCTCTTGCGAGTGTTCGGCTGCGTGGACTTGGGTGAACTGACTGGGGTGACTGTGTTTGTCTTGTGGACAGAGATGCTGTCTTTTGTATCTTCTCCCTGCTTCTCAGCCCCGCTGAAGCCTCACTCGTGGGCAGTGAATAGGATGGGCCCACGGGTGCAGAAGGGGTGAGAGGGATTAGATGGTACAGAGACAGAGTTCTCTTTTGTTCTACTCCAGATTCTGCTGGTGAGCTGTCCAGCAAGCCCTGGGCAAGGGGATGAGCATGCATGGGAACCTTCCCAGTGTGCCTTGCGAATGGGAATTCTGGCAGATGTATCGTTATGATTATTATTCACCTGGAGCAATTCTGGGTATCGCTATCGCTGTGTCTCTGAATTAGGGCAAAGGAGCAAGGCTGTGTGGATCAGGACCCCGCAGGGTGCCTTCCCCTCTGCCTACTCTCCATGGCCCTGGGCTCCTGTGCCTGCTGTGGAGGCACTGCGCACCCGAGCCACTAGCTCCTGCCCCTGACACAGTGCTCAGCCCCGACCAGACCGCGATGCCACTCCGTCTCTGCCACTTGAAAAAGAGGAGACCCTGGCTAGAGTTGCCAACGCCGTCTCCCAGCATTGTGGCATCCTCGAGCCTTCCGCACAGACGGTCTTGTTTATGGGAATTCTTGCCCCAGCGGTTAATGGTTGGCGAGTGCCTGAGTCTCATCTTCACTTCTTATTTGGTAATGGAAGCACTCAGTTTGCTTACGGAATAGTTGTTACCTTAATTTCCTCTTTTTTGTTCCCTCTCCGCGTAAGGAAGCCCCTGGAAACCCAAGTTCTGAGCCACCTGCCCTCTGGGAAAGGTTGTATGTCTGGGGCGAGAGCGAGAGTGAGAGTAGGGTGTGTGGACTTTCAAGCGCAAGGTGTAGGGGCTTGAGCTGGAGAAAGGCGTTTCTCTGGGGTTTCTGGGGTTTTTTCCTTGTGAGACCTCCTGGTCAGTCTGGACTATTTGGTCTAATGCCAGATGTGCTCTGGCAATGTGAAGCCTCCCTTTGGTGATAAATATACTTGACTTGTAGATTGCTGACTTTTTTGATCAGCCGCACGTCTCCTCTTCTCTGGTTGGGGAGGATTGCGGAGTAGTCTATAGAGCAGATCTGTGTTTTGGAAGCATCACACTCTTTGGGCTCTGTCATAAATTGGTACATTTTAACAGTTACCCTGACAGGGGAAGCTTTAATGAGAACGTTAGTGAGCACACAGAGTAGATTCTTGGTCTAGGGTACTTTGCGTTAGCAGTGTCTGCGTGAGTTCCTCAGGCTTATTTTCTTACAGTTTGTAGCCCTGTTGTGGACAGCGATGAATTGCACTCGGTTTCTCTTCAGGAGGGGTTTCTGCAAGGTCCTGCCAGCTGCATGGCCCTCCCCTCTTTTCCTTCAGTCTCAGGAAGGTACTTGGTATGCTGCTCTGTTCCTGTCCGGCTGCTGGGAAGGGCTAAGGCCCTTTGCTGTCTGCTGTGGTTGTTAGCATTAAAAGGAGTAGGTGTGAACAGATAAACTGGTACATCCATTCAGTTGATGCTGAGTGAAGGAAGCCCGTTTCAAAAGGCTACATAGGGTTCCACTTGTGTGACATTCTCAAAAACAGAATTGCAGGGACAGAGAACAGATTGGTAGATTGCCAGGAATTAGCGGTGGGGAGAGCGTGACCACAGAGGGGCAGTGTAAGGGGCATTTTGAGGGATGATGGAACTGTTTTGTATCCTGGCTGTGGTGGTGATTCTATATATTAAAATTCATAGAACTGTACATGAAAAAAAGAATCCAGTTGTACTGTATTATAATGTAAAACATAACATTAAAAAAAAAAGGCTAACCACAAACTGGGGGAGAACATTTACATTACAAATCAGACAAAGAATTATATATACAGGATTAAAAAAAGGCTTCCTCAAATCAATAAGGAAGGCAGTCCAAAAGGGAAGTAGACAGACAATTCAAAGTACAAAATGGCCAACACATATTCAAGGAAATGCAAATAAAAACTGTGAGATACCAACAAAAGTCAAATCTAATAGAAGTCATTTATCTAGGTGAACTTGAACAAAACTGAGTTATTTTAGAAAGATTTTTTATTGATTTTAAGGATAGTAAGAGTCAGAGTGACCTCAGTGGGACCAAACTTCCTGAAACATCTAGGGGTCGCCTAGAGAGACTTTGAAGATAGTTACGGGGAAGTAAAGGTCCTTTTCTTGGATTCTGTAAGAAGCGTAACTTGGGAGTCCATTTGGCATATAAGTCAAGTCTGCGGACTTAAAAAAACTATCCGTCACCTGCTTCCAGTTTTCCCACTCCAGTGAGTTTTGCTGCTGTCCAGATAGAAAAAGAGTAGCACATGCAGGTGGTCCGCTGTGCCTGGACATTCCTGGTGTTAAAGAAGGAATTTCTAGGAATAAGTTTCATTTGGGGGACGGGGCGTTGTTCCTGCATTAATACCTATGTGAGGTCATTTGCCCTCTGTTCATGGACCTTCCTGTATGTAATTGACTCTGAAGCTCTGTGTTTTCACCGTGTTGACGGTTAATGAATGAATTTATAAAGTGTTAGTTTCCCCACTTAAGACTCATAACCATAAAATAAAGCTGAACTTGAGAAAAACACAATTCAAATTTAAAAGTATGATCTTCAAATATTTTTAGATAGGTTTTGTTGGTGTCTTGTTTTTCTTTGTGTGTGTGTGTGTGTGTGTGTGTGTGTGTGTGTGTGTGTATCTTGGAAAAGTCATAACACACCCCACTTTGGAATTCTGTGGAATGGGTGGTTTCAGTGCAAGAAGAAATGAATATATCACAGACTGATTTAAAAAAAAATAAATTTATTTATCTATATTTGGCTGCATTGGGTCTTCATTGCTGTGCGCGGGCTTTCTCAAGTTGTGGCGAATGGGGGCTACTCTTCGTTGCCGTGCGCGGGCTTCTCATTGCGGTGGCTTCTCTTGTTGCAGAGCACGGGCACTAGGTGCGCAGGCTTTAGTAGCTGCGGTACGCAGGCTCAGTAGTTGTGGCTCGCGGGCTCTAGAGCACAGGCTCAGTAGTTGTGGTGCACGGGCTTAGTTGCTCCGCGGCATGTGGGATCTTCCCGGACCAGGGCTCGAACCTGTGTCCCCTGCATTGGCAGGCGGACTCTCAACCACTGTGCCACCAAGGAAGTCCCACAAAGACTGATACTTGAAATCTATCTTAAAAGAACCCATGTTTCTTAGTATATGTGAAGAGACACGTATAAATGACGTGTGTTTTAATTTTAATTTGAAATTTATGCCTATGAAAAGTCTGTGAGAGTTTGGTCAAAACAGTATGTATTTACAATTGTTTTCCATCGTTGATTCCTTTTACTTCACTTCGTCTTCTCGCGCTGACCCCCATCTTCAGGGATTCCTTTTTCCTTCATTGCTGCTGCTGTTGAACCCCATGTCTGCAAACCCAGGCAGGGTACTCCTGGGCCATTTGGATTCTGAAAGGTGTATGTTTTCTTACTTGCTTTTACTGTTAGTTAATCCTTGTCCTTCATGGCAGATGTGCTAGGATCTTCAGGAATAACAAAATACATGTTGTTTTTTGGATAACTTTATTAGTTTAGCTTTTAAATGATAAGGACCAAAAAGTACAATTCCTCTATCATTCATTCTGAAGGTGCACACAAATATATTGGGAAGCAATACTTTGATTAGAATGTTGCTGTAAGTATTTCTACTGAACTAGAGTCACTCATACGGTGAAATCTCTAAAGTTTAAATTGTCTCATATTTTGGTATCCTAATAACGAACAGATTCCTCATGTCTAATACTAAAATAGATGTTTCTTGCTTGTAGGTAGCTTTTTTTTTTTTTTTTTTTAATTCATGATTATGAGAAATCCCTTCCAGCCGTCTCTGCCCTTTTCAGGACCACAGTGATGTTACTAGCTCCAAAGAGCCAGATTGCACAGAGGCAGAGTATGTTTCACACATTTATTTCGGAGTTATTTCACCTCCATTGAAATGTTGTTGCACTGTCCTAATATATCTTGGGTTCAGGAACGTTGAGAACCGGTGCTAATTCGATGGTTTCCAGGCCAATCTGTTTGCTTCACGTGACAGTTCCGTTCACGTGTCCCTGGACGGGAGCCTCTGGGAGAGCAGCTCCTCACGAGACTAGTGAGCTTCAGCGTTTTCTTAGCTGGCTGTGTACCTGTTTCTTTCCTGATATTAACTGCAGTCTGAGATGCAGGATCTGCAGGGTTCGTTGTCGGGCATCTCTCGTCTCCATGGCATTGCTTATAGGTCCTGTCTCAGCTCTGCTGGTTGCTGAACACACAGAAGGGGACAGCCTGTTGGTGAGATGGGACCTGCTCCCCTGAACCAAATTACTGGAAACCTTTGACTGTAGACCCTTAATGCAGGATTAAGGTGGGATGATGGTAGATTTCCCGTGACAGCTTGCAGTGTGGATCGGGGGCTGTTTGGGGGGCAACTAGGATGACGGGCAGTCTTGGAACAGCCCTCTGCCTCTGCACGAGCTTTGCTGTAACCTAAATCTTTAGCAGCAGCTGCCAGATCAGCGTGGGAGGGAGGACCCCCCAGCCGTCAGGGGTCAGGTAACACCTTTGGAATTAGGCTCCATAAGCGGGTAAAATAAGTGCATCCGGAAAGCAGTAACCTGCTTGTAAGGTCAGAGGATGATATTTAAAAGAGGTTTATTTTCTTGTCTCCACATGTTATTAATGCCAGTCCTGTCCTTCAAGAAAAGCTGGTAAAGTCTTTCTCTTAACTGTTATCTCTGCTGCTGCTACCATCTGAGTGCCTGTGATTCGAGATGCTGTGCAGGTGTTTTATATACGTTTTCTTATGTAAAATCAAATTCCCCCTTCCAGCAGGTGGATGCTATTTCTGGGTTAGGATGAGGATCTCAGCCTCTGGGGAGGTTGAATGACTGCCCCAGTTTGCACTGCTTGTAGGGGCTGAAGCTGGAATTTAAACCCATGGCTGCCAGACCACAAAGCCCCGACATGCCCTTTGCTTCCCTGATGGAGGGAGAGAGTAGAAATGACCCTCACTCTGTACAGCATCCCACAAGGTACTGTGTTGTAACTTTCAGATCTTTAAAACTGAATATGTATATCCTTGTGTGTTGAGGATGGAAGCTGTAATTTAAAAGTCTCACACCAAACAAAAGTGGAATGAAAGATTCCAGGATAGAGCAAGCATTTTTTTCACGTTGGTCTGAGCCCTATAATTTAGCTTCTATGCCTTTCCTTTTGTCACCTAATTAAAAATGATGTTCCTTTTTACATAAATAACCCTGGTAAGCCCAGCTTTCCCACTGAGGTGTATTGAGTTTTCCTGGCTCCCAGCTGTTTCTGTCTGGGGAGGACTCCTGTGGAAGTGCTGGTCCCTGTTTCTCTGGCTGTGGACTTGGCCGGGGAGGAAGTCTCTGCGGCGGTCAAGGTCAGCTGTCAAGGTTGGCGGAGGGAGGTTTGGGAAGGGCGGGGAGAGGCTGGCCGGGGAGGGGAGTTTTTTCAGCGGGTTGATGTGTGTGACACCTTATAAAGATTACTGGGGCTTCCTTTCTGACTGAAGAAGGGAGCCCGGGTGGGGGAGTGGGGAGGGGCCAGAAGCTGTTAAGCTGCTTTGTCCGGGACAGTTTTATTATAAGGTGGGTGTGGTCACTCCTGGGTTCTTTCTGTGTAGCTATTTTGTTGCAGCCACTCATGTCTTTGCTGTTATTCATGGAAATGTGCCCATAGATGATGAATGTTGTGGTCATGGGGAATAGATTTATGTTCCACCATCCTCTTTTAGTGAGATAAGTCTCGGGCATGTGTTCTAGGCTTTCCTACACGTGGGGTGCATTTTCGTCAGTCACACCTCATCCCGCCCTCCCCAAACTGTAGCCTGATTTTATGCGATGCTTCAGGTTTACTGCACGTGCAGGTTCCAGCAGCATTTCCACACTGGGAACATGATCAGTTTTCATGTGTCTCTGAGTAACTCCACATCTATCTACCTTGGACTTTTACTATTTCAGTCAGAGGATGGTTGAAATGCTGGTGTCTTGGATGTAGACGTTATATAACCGGAAGGTGTATTGTACTCTTAAAATCTGCTTTTCATTTCCTCCTGGTTTACTCAAGGAGTTTCTAAGTTTCAGGTTTTTTCATTTTTGTTTAATTCTCGCTTTTAAAAAATTTCTAGAATTACAAAAGTAGCATTGGCCTGCAGTTTAATGGGAGAGTGTGCTTTTGACATGCTATTTTAGTTTATCTTTGATTTTAAACCAACAAAGGAGGTACAAGGCTGAAATCCATATCAACTTAGTCAAATTGAGATTTCACTGTATGTATCATTTTTGGCTGTTTAGTTGGTTCATGTCTTCATTGTTGATTACATTTAAAGTTTGTTGAGGTTTTCTTTTTGAGGGGCGGGAGCAGGTAAGTTTGTTTTGAGAAGCCAGTATTCATGTTCAAAGAACTCATATTCCCCAGTTGTTACTCTTTCACCTCAGGTGCATCACTTACCCCTCCCCTCCCCACGCCCCTCTACATACACACACACATACACATACATATATATTTTGTATATATTAAATTTACATATTACTTTGTTTCTGAACCATTTGAGAGTAAGTTGCAAGGTGATGGTCCCCTTATCTGTAAAAGGTGGCTCGATAGTATTGTCTAAGAGCAAGGACATTCTCTTACAATAGTGACCCAAATCGTTAATTTTGATGTAATATTATTATATAAATCTGCTGACTTTACTAAAATTTTACCAGTTCTTCCAGAAACTGTTGGCGATTAAAAAATTATTGGTGGCCCAGCACTCTATCCAAGACCACATATTACATTTAGTTGTCATGTCTCTTTGGTTTTAATTTGGAACATCTCCCCAGCCTGTCTCTTCTGTTACTTTGACATTTTTGAAGATTCTAGTCACTTCTTTGGAAGACTGTCCCTTGGTTTGGGTTGTATGATTCCTAGGTTCAGGTCGTGCACTTCTGGCAATAAGGGCTGTGTCCTTCCCCGAGTGCCCTGTCAGGGACACAGCTGTCAGCTGCCCCATTGTGGGACATTTGTTCAGTTTGGTCATTTGATTTAGGTGGCGACTACCAGGTTTCTCCACTGTATTTTTCCCTTGTAATTAGTGTCTTGTGGGGAGATAATTTGAGACTATGTAAAATCCTGTTCCTTTCCCGACTTTCATTTGCTGGTTGTCTCCGTTAATGGCTTTTGCCTGAATCAGTGATTACTATGATGGTTACAAAATGGTGATTTTTCTAACTTCATTATGTCTTCTGTATTTCGTTGGTTTTCGACCGTAAGGCAGAGCCTCTCCTTCTGCCCTACTTATTTATTTATATAAGTGTGACCTCATGAATTCCTGTCTTATTCAGTGGGTTATAATCCTTTGTTATCATTATTTAGTTTGATGCTTAACTTGTCCAAGATCTGGCCATGATGTCCTTTCAGGCTGGCTCCTTTATCTTCTGTGACATGTTCCCATCATTTTGGGGGCACTTTGTTATTTTCTGACACAGTAAAATATTCCAGGCTTATGTTGTCCTTTCCTTACTCCAACCCTGAAATCAGCTGTTCTCCAAGGAGCCCTGGTTCATTTTAGCAGGAAACAGCATTAAGAAACTCAGTCTGGGCACTAAGTGTACTTACTGCTACAGGGGTTTCATTGCTTCTAGAACCTCTCAGTGCACAGAGCTAGGAAGTGGGCAGTACGTATGTGTGTATGTCCACACATACATGTATGTCCACACACACACAGTGTCACATGCACACGTGCCGCTTTTTCTGCACCTGTCTGTCTAGAATAAAAACCATGATTTGCTACTCATGCCTTCAATTCCAGTCCAGTACTACAAACTGCATTTCAGTCTTGCCCTTCCCAAATTTGTAATTCCTTTCTCTGATGGTGAAGGCTCCTTTTATCCTCAGTGTCTTTGCTGATTTACTCAGTCCTAGAAAATGCAGTAAGCAGTTTCAGAATGCTGAGCAATACCACTGTGATTAAAAGGAACCTACATCTTCAAGTTGAAACTGTTCAAATCGGCAGTTAGCGGTCAGCTTCTGTTCAGCTCTTTGCCTTGTCACTTAGTCACCCAAAGAAAACAGATGAAGTCATGCCTGGAACTCCCCTGAGGCATGTTTAAGAAAAGAGCTGCCAGACTCCATCAACAGCTCACTTTCTGGGGATGTGGAAGTGCAAAATTGAAAAATAAGGAGTTGCCAAAAAAGAAAGGGAGATCGATTTCTAATAAGTATGGTTTATAAAGCTGACACCTGTTGTGGGAAAAACACTATCATCTTCATTTCCATATACTAATTGCTGGAAGAGAGGAGGAAAAAGGAAAGTGTTGAGATAATAAGAATGAATGAGGAGACGTGAGGGATGGCCTGGGACCAGGTGTGTGTTAGGATGAGGATGGAGCAGTGGTGGTCCTTTCACAGGAACCCATCACATGCTCCGAGTAGGGGGAGGAGCTGAGTCCCTCTGGAGTAAGTCATGAGTCACGACTTGGGAGACCTGCGTGCTGCCCTTCATTGACCAAATGTTTCTTCCCAGAAACCACCTGCAGTAAATTTCATGCCGCTGTGTAGTGTCTGCTGTAGCGCGGGGTTTCTGGGACGTGTGTGTGTGCACTCAGTTCCAGAAACCGTGGACCACTGGGTGCGGATCTTTCTTACGTTACAGGCAAAGTGAATATTGGCTGTTCAGTGTTTTGCTCCATTAAATGATGACGTAGAACATGGGCCCTTGATTTGGGGAGACAGTCTCGGTTTCATATATTGTGTTCTGTATTTTCTGTGACTGTCCTCATGCTTGTCAGAGTGTGCTGTGGAATATTTAGCCTCTGGACCTCTACAGGCCCTTCCTACAACTAGACATTTTAGCAAGAAGAATCATAATTTGCTTATTAATGTTTTAAGGGTGAAAGCCTTTTGATTTAGAAAACTTGGAGAGTAAAAGGTCATGATTGCTAATTGGTCAAGCATTCTGGGGAAGGACGTGGGTGCTGAAGACGGTCTGGAATTAGCTAGTGGTGATGCTTGCACACATTGTGAATAAACTAAACCCCACTGAATGATAACACTTTAAAAGGGAACATTTTATAGTATGTGAGTTACATAGCAATAAAAAAACTTTATGGCTAAATGGGCGATATTTCAGATTCTTGAACAGCTTCATTTATTGTGTGCTTAAGCCACCAGCTGTTTAATTTTCACAGCCGTCTGCAAGGTAGGCAGTGACATCCAGTTTTATACCTGAGGGAGGGGACTTAGCGAGGGCTTTTAACTTCCTGTAGGTTAGTAGCTAGTAGGGGTAGCCAGGAGGATGCTGAGTGCAGTGTTTGTTCTCCCCCAGGTGGGTGTCCCCGGTGGAAAGCAGATGCCTGCGGATGGTTTCTCCCGCTGCGCCATGCGTATCACACTGAGGTATGTGACACCATCCAGGGAGCTTTCTATGTCCCTTTTTTTGGTGTCAGGGAGAGGAAAAATAAGTCACTCCTCTTTGAAGGAGGGCGTTGTGGATAAGATCTGGTTGGGCTCCAGTTGTGATTTGATGGTACCTTTGGTAATTTCTTAGAAAGCGTTGGATTAACTGTCCCGTTGAAAATTTCAGGGAGTCTCAGTCAAAAAGAAAAGGACGGACTTTGCTCCCCAGTAAGTGGTGTATTTGGGGACAGAGAAGGGCACACCTGAAGTGGTTCAAGCTGGTGACACTTAGTCTCCCTCGTAGCGTCCTGGGGGAGTTGAAGGGAGAGGAGCTCGGCGCTCTGCTCCTGCTGAGCATGGCCTGGACATTAACAGTTGCACCCAGTGTCCTCCTGCTCCTGTGAGCTCTGTATTTTTTTTTTTGCGGTACGCGGGCCTCTCACTGCCGTGGCCTCTCCCGTTGCGGAGCACAGGCTCCGGACACGCAGGCTCAGCGGCCATGGCTCACGGGCCCAGCCGCTCCGCGGCATGTGGGATCCTCCCGGACCGGGGCACGAACCTGTGTCCCCTGCATCGGCAGGCGGACTCTCAACCACTGCGCCACCAGGGAAGCCCGAGTTCTGTATTTTTGAACATTGGAGTCAGCTCTGCTCACTTGCATACACGACCAGGAGTACGTGTTAGAACTCCAAGACTGAAACTGTATTAATTTGCATAAAATCGCATATGCTCTGTTCAAGAATTTTCATTGTGCCTGTTTTAGAATTGAGTTGATACTTCATAGAGAGTATGTTAGCGTCACTTAAAAGGAGACATCTCAGAAGAATTTGTGTGGCTTTGAAATTACTTTTGGGCGAGGTCCCTGAAAGAAAGGAACCACTGAAGACTTTCGTTCTTCTTAGCATTTTGAAACTGTTTCTCCTGATTATATACATTAAAAACATGTAAAGCAGGTTGGGGTTTTGTCTGCTGTGTAGCATGCCCGCAAGGGGACCAGAGGTCTGGTGGAACGAGAGCCTTCCTGCTGGGTGGTGACCTTTTTATGATGTTTGGCCTGTCGTCTTTGTTTCTCAGTTTCAGATGCCCAGCTCAGAATTACTTAGCACTTGAAGTGGTTTTCATCTTCAAAGGACTTTATGGGCATTATTTAATATACATGGCACTGTGTAATGAATGAGCTGTTTATCCTTTGAGCAGTGTCAGTATGCCAGGTGCCATACAGCTGGAGAAGACAAAAATAATATTCTGTCCGGTGGGAGTTTGTATTCTAAAGAGGCAAGATGATTAGGCAGATTCTCTCTTTTGGCCTCTTTTTAAAAATGTGCTGGGGAATAATGTAGAAATTAAAATTATAAGAGGTGATCAACTAGCTCAAGTCCACCTAATTGGAATTGCTCTCAAGGTGAAAATGAAATTTGAGATGCTCTTAAAAAAGACCTAGTCTATTATCTCTCACTTATCACACATATTTTGACATACATAGTATTTTTCCTGTTTACAGATGAGGATTTTGCTAAAGCTAGGGCAGATTCATTTTTAATTCTCTTTGTACCACCCCCAAATCCTGTTTTTCTTTACCTGGTGTAGGGATGTGCTTTGCAACCAAGGCTGCGTGTGAGCCACAAACGCAGTTTTCTGAGTTTCCGACTGGGTCAGTCCGTCCACCCTAGCTGGGCTGGCTGGCCTCAAGGGAAGCTTCTGGACCACTTGCCCCGTCAACCTCTCGAAGGCCCATCGCACACCCCACGCTGTGTCTGTGTTCTCGCCCCTGTCTGTGTGTTTGGTGTTCCGTCCTCTTCCTGGTTTTCCTATAACTGACTGAGCTCAAGCATCACTTCCTTTAGGAAACCACCTGTCTGTCTTCTGGCCTCCCTGGCCATCAGTGTTGGCGTAGTACCTTGTGTAGACCGTGTTCTGGTTCTGGGTCTTTGGGTCGTAATTGTTTCCCGTGAGTGTGGGCTGCTGGGCCTCTGGGCCTGGGCAGGCTCCAAGGAGAGGCAAAGTAAATGCCTGTTGTGATTTATACCGGTGGTTCCTTAACCCAGACTGTATCAGAATCACCTAAAAAGTTAAAAAAAATTACAAATCTCCAGCGATTCTCATTTAGTAGTTCTAGAATAGGGCCCTAGAATCTGTATTTTGAAAAAGCCTTACTGGTAACTCAGATGCACAGCTAGGAAGAGGAACCTCTGAGTTATGCCGAGGTGCACATACTGGTTATGGGTTATGGGGCCGTGGCCAGTTTTGGGTAAGGTATGATACGTGCGATGTGCAGAACCATTTCACTTACATGCCTGGAGGGAATGGAGAACGTGAATGTGGTCCGTTTATGACGGGACATCCTTCCTGAAGGAGAAGACTCTGGCTCATTGAGGAGCTCGCTGACCAGTCTGGTTTTCTGTTGTGTGAACAGACTGAGTGCACGATTGGCCCACCAAACTTGCATTTGTAGTCACCATGTTGCCACAGAGATGTTATGTAGTATTGAAGGAGATTAGAGAAATCACATCGTAAATTATCAGAACAGATGGCTTGTAATTTAACACTCTCCTCGTATTCTTTGTACTGGTTCTTGAGAACACTTGAAAATATCTGTTCGTTCTTTGTTTTTCACCTTTAAAAATGGCAGAGTTCATACCATGATTTAAAATGGAGATAATGTATGCCACACACACAGTATACAATGGCAGTGATGTAAAGTGGGGAGAATATTTAAAGTATTTTGGGAGTGGCCTCTTTACCTCTGCTTTTAGAACTCACACATGATTTGCAGCTTCTTTTTTTTTTTTTTTTTTGGTCCACTTAGAGATTTCATACTCTCCCTTATTATTTTGATAGCACTAGTCAGGGCTAATTTTTATCTCCTGGCTTGACAGTAAAAGGAATATCACAAGATCGTATAGATTCAGGCAACATACTCACTTTCAAGGTGTTTTATATGTGATCAACAATGTAAAGGGTATTTTCCATAAGAGGACCATTTTCCTGCTCTAATCTATGGACTGACGTGCAACACTTAAAGACTGCATCCCTCATCAAGGACAGTTATTCTTTGTCTCTTGCAGGGAACTGCAGCTTCACTGGAGTTCTGGAGTGTACACATGCGTATGCCCCCCCCCCCCACACACATATACATGCTTGTAATTTACATTGTGTACATGATCAGAGTGGATACATGTCTAAACCACTTCAAATTAGGAAATGACAGTCCTATTAGTGTAATTTAAAAATTCAGTGAAGCTTACTTTGATTTTTACGTACTTGTAGTTACACAAGAACATAATTTTTAGATATTCTTTTTAATTCTCACATTCCTAAAGTATTCAGGAGTCTTCACAGGCTATGCCTACATACATTTTCATGAGTCTCCTTTCTCATTTGTTGTATGTTAACAGTGATTGGCAAAAAGAATTAACAAGTAAGTTTTCTAGTCCCCAGACCATTCCTGACTTGCTTATATGTCAATGTGTGTTTTAAGCTGAGTCCAGACATTAACAGTACAGGGCACTTCTCTTTGAATCTTTCTCTGCCTGTGTAAGTACTTTTTATGAGCCTGTGCTGCTTGTACCAGTGATGGTTTCTGATGCTACTCAGTGGTGGAACAGGTAGGTCAGTTGTGAACCCAGCTCTTTTGGATGTAGTAATTCCTTTAGGATGAATCATTCAGGTGACGTAAGTGTATTGACACCTCTGTGTCAGTGCTAGGGAAAAAAAAACTTGTTAATTATATCGAAAAGCATCTGAAAAATAATCTTATCGAAGGCCTCAGAGCCGTTACAGGAGTGAGGTGGGAAATGTGGGATTAAGCCCTAATTTCCTTTTTTTTAAATGCCCTAATATTTATTTACTTATTTATTTATTTAACAACTTTATTGGAGTATAATTGCTTTACAATGGTGTGTGTGTTTCTGCTGTATAACAAAGTGAATCAGCTATACATAAACATATATCCCCATATCTCCTCCCTCTGGCGTCTCCTTCCCACCCTCCCTATCCCACCCCTCTAGGTGGTCACAAAACACCGAGTTGATCTCCCTGTGCTGTCTTCCCACTAGCTATCTGTTTTACAGTTGGTAGTGTATATATGTACATGCCACTCTCTCACTTCGTCCCAGCTTTCCCTTCCTCATGTCCTCAAGTCCATTCTCTACGTCTGCATCTTTATTCCTGTCCTGCCCCTAGGTTCTTCAGAACCTTTTTTTTATTTTCTTAGATTTCATATATATGTGTTAGAATACGGTATTTGTTTTTCTCTTTCTGACTTACTTCACTCTGTATGACAGTCTCTAGGTCCATCCACCTCACTACAAATAACCCCATTTCGTTCTTTTTTATGGCTGAGTAATATTCCATTGTATATATGTGCCACATCTTCTTTATCCATTCATCTGTCAATGGACACTTAGTTTTCTTCCATGTCCCGGCTACTGTAAATAGAGCTGCAGTGAACATTGTGGTACATGACTCTTTTTGAATTGTGGTTTTCTCAGGGTATATGCCCAGTAGCGGGATTGCTGGGTCATATGGTAGTTCTATTTTTAGTTTTTTAAGGAACCTCCATACTGTTCTCCATAGTGGCTATATCAATTTACATTCCAACCAACAGTGCAAGAGGGTTCCCTTCTCTCCATACCCTCTCGAGCATTTACTGTTTGTAGATTTTTTGATGATGGCCATCCTGACCGGTATGAGTAACACCTCATTGTAGTTTTGATTTGCATTTCTCTAATGATTAGTGATGTTGAGCATGGTTAGTGATGTTGAGCATCCTTTCATGTGTTTGTTGGCAGTCTGTATATCTTCTTTGGAGAAATGTCTACTTAGGTCTTCTGCCCATTTTTGGATTGGGTTGTTTGTTGTTTTGATATTGAGCTGCATGAGTTGCCTGTGTACTGTGGAGATTAATCCTTTGGCAGTTGATTCATTTGCAAATATTTTCTCCCATTCTAAGGGTTGTCATTGCATTTTGTTTATGGTTTTCTTTGCTGTCCAAAAGCTTTTAAGTTTCATTAGATCCCATTTTTTAATTTTTGTTTTTAGTCCCGTTTCTCTAGGAGGTGGGTCAAAAAGGATCTTTCTGTGATGTATGTCATAGAGCGTTCTGCCTATGTTTTCCTCTAAGGGTTTTATAGTGTCTGGCCTTATATTTAGGTCTTTAATCCATTTTGAGTTTATTTTTGTGTATGGTGTTAGGGAGTGTTCTAATTTCATTCTGTTATATATAGTTGTCCAGTTTTCCCAGCACCACTTATTGAAGAAGCTGTCTTTTCACCATTGTATGTTCTTGCCTCCTTTATCAAAGATAAGGTGACCATATGTGCATGGGTTTATTTCTGGACTTTCTATCCTGTTCCATTGGTCAATATTTCTGTTTTTGTGCCAGTACCATACTGTCTTGATTACTGTAGTTTTGTAGTAGAGTCTGAAGTCGGGAGCCTGATTCCTCCAGCTCCATTTTTCTTTCTCAAGATTGCTTTGGCTATGTGGGGTCTTTTGTGTTTCCATACAAACTGTGAATTTTTTGTTCTAATTTTGTGAAAAATGCCGTTGGTAGTTTGATAAGGATTGCATTGAATCTGTAGATTGCTTTGGGTAGTTTACTCATTTTCACAATGTTGATTCTTCCAATCCAAGAACACGGTATTTCTCTCCATCTGTTTGTATCATCTTTAATTTCTTTCATCAGTGTCCTATAGTTTTCTGCATACAGATCTTTTTTCTCCTTAGGTAGGTTTATTCCTAGGTATTTTATTCTTTTTGTTGCAGTGGTAAATGGGAGTGTTTCCTTAATTTCCCTTTCCGATTTTTCATCATTAGTGTATAGGAATACAGGAGATTTCTGTGCATTGATTTTATATCCTGCTGCTTTACCAAATTCATTGATTAGCTCTAGTAGTTTTCTGGTAGCATCTTTAGGATTCTCTATGTATAGTATCATGTCATCTGCAAACAGTGACAGTTTTACTTCTTTTTTTCCCATTTGGGTTCCTTTTATTTCTTTTCCTTCTCTGATTGCTATGGCTAAAATTTCCAAAACTATGTTGAATAATAGTGGTGAGAGTGGACAACCTTATCTTGTTCTTGATCTTAGAGGAAATGGTTTCAGTTTTTCACCATTGAGAACGATGTTGGCTGTGGGTTTGTCATATATGGCCTTTATTATGTTGGGGTAAGTTCCCTCTATGCCCACTTTCTGGAGGGTTTTTATCATAAATGGGTGTTGAATTTTGTTGAAAGCTTTTTCTGCATCTGCTGAGATGATCATATGGTTTTTATCCTTCATTTTGTTAATATGGTGTATCTCATTGATTGATTTGTGTATATTGAAGAATTTTTGCATTGCTGGGAAAAACCCCACTTGATCATGGTGTATGATCCTTTTAATGTGCTGTTGGATTCTGTTTGCTAGTATTTTGTTGAGGATTTTTGTGTCTGTGTTTATCAGTGATATTGGCCTGTAGTTTTCTTTCTTTGTGATATCTTTGGTTTTGGTATCAGGGCGATGGTGGCGTCATAGAATGAGTTTGGGAGTGTTCCTCCCTCTGTTATATTTTGGAAGAGTTTGAGAAGAATGGGTGTTAGCTCTTCTCTAATTGTTTGATAGAATTCGCTGTGAAGTCATCTGGTCCTGGGCTTTTGTTTGTTGGAAGATTTTTAATCACAGTCTCAATTTCCGTGCTTGTGATTGGTCTGTTTATACTTTCTATTTCTTCCTGGTTCAGTCTCAGAAGGTTTTGCTTTTCTAAGAATTTGTCCATTTCTTCCAGGTTGTCCATTTTATTGGCATATAGTTGCTTGTCGTAATCTCTCGTGATCCTTTGTATTTCTGCAGTGTCATTTGTTACTTCTCCTTTTTCATTTCTAATTCTATTGATATGTGTCTTCTCCCTTTTTTTCTTGATGAGTCTGGCTAATGGTTTATCAATTTTGTTTATCTTCTCAACGAACCAGCTTTTAGTTTTATTGATCTATGCTGTTGTTTCCTTCATTTCTATTTCATTTATTTCTGATCTGATCTTTATGACTTCTTTCATTCTGCTAACTTTGGGGGCTTTTTGTTCTTCTTTCTCTAACTGCTTTAGGTGTAAGGTTAGGTTGTATATTTGAGATGTTTCTTGTTTCTTGAGGTACGATTGTATTGCTATAAACTTCCCTCTTAGAACTGCTTTTGCTACATCCCCATAGGTTTTGGGTCATCGTGTTTTCATTTGTCTCTAGGTATTTTTTGATTTCCTCTTTGATTTCTTCAGTGATTTCTTGGTTATTTAGTAGTGTATTGTTTAGCCTCCATGTGTTTTTTTCACAGATATTTTCCTGTAATTGATATCTAGTCTCATAGCGTTGTGGTCAGAAAAGATACTTGATACAATTTCAGTTTTCTTAAATTTACCAAGGTTTTTTTTGTGACCCAAGATATGATCTATCCTGGAGAATGTTCCATGAGCACTTGAGAAGAAAGTGTATTCTGTTGTTTTTGGATGGAATGTCCTATAAATATTAATTAAGTCCATCTTGTTTAATATGTCACTTAAAGCTTGTGTTTCCTTATTTATTTTCATTTTGGATGATCTGTCCTTTGGTGAAGGTGGGGTGTTAAAAGTCCCTTACTATGATTGTGTTACTGTCGGTTTCCCCTTTTATGGCTGTTAGTATTTGCCTTATGTATTGGGATGCTCCTATGTTGGGTGCATTCATATGTACAATTGTTATATCTTTTTGGATTGATCCCTTGATCATTATGTAGTGTCCTTCTTTGTCTCTTGTAATCGTCTTTATTTTAAAGCCTATTTTGTCTGATATGAGAATTGCTACTCCAGCTTTTTTAAAATTTCCATTTGCATGGAATATCTTTTTCCATCCCCTCACTTTCAGTCTGTATGTGTCCCTAGGTCTGAAGTGGGTCTCTTGTAGACAGCATATATACTGTGGGTCTTGTTTTTGTATCCATTCAGCCAGTCTGTGTCTTTTGTTTGGGGTGTTTAAGCCATTAACATTTAAGGTAGTTATCGGTATATGTGTTCCTGTTATCATTTTCTTAATTGTTTTGGGTTTATTATTGTAGGTGTTTTCCTTCTCTTGTGTTTTCCTGCCTATAGAAGTTTCTTTAGCATTTGTTGTAAAGCTGGTTTGGTGGTGCTGAATTCTCTTAGCTTTTGCTTGTCTGTAAAGGGTTTAATTTCTCTGTTGAATCTGAATGAGATCCTTGCTGTGTAGAGTAATCTTGGTTGTAAGTTTTTCTCTTTCATCACTTTAAATATGTCCTGCCACTCCCTTCTGGCCTGTAGAGTTTCTGCTGAAAGATCAGCTGTTAAGTTTATGGGGATTTCCTTGTATGTTATTTGTTGCTTTTACCTTGCTGCTTTTAATATTTTTTCTTTATATTTAATTTTTGATAGTTTGATTAATAGGTGTCTTGGAATGTTTCTCCTTGGATTTATCCTGTATGGGACTCTGTGTTTCTTGGACTTGATTATTTCCTTTCCCTTATTAGGGCAAGTTTTCAAGTATAATCTCTTCAAATACTTTCTCAGTCCCTTTCTTTTACTCTTCTTCTTCTGAGACCCCTATAATTCGAATGTTGGTGCATTTAATGTTGTCCCAGAGGTCTCTGAGACTGTCCTCAATTCTTTTCATTCCTTCTTCTTTATTCTGCTCTGCAATAGTTATTTCTACTATTTTATCTTCCAGGTCACTTATCCGTTCCTCTTCCTCAGTTCTGCTATTGATTCTTTCTAGAGAACTTTTTTTTTTTTTTTTTTTTTTGCGGTACGCGGGCCTCTCACTGCTGTGGCCTCTCCCGTTGCGGAGCACAGGCTCCGGACGCGCAGGCTCAGCGGCCATGGCTCACGGGCCCAGCCGCTCCACCGCATGTGGGATCTTCCTGGACCGGGGCACGAACCCGTGTCCCCTACATCGGCAGGCGGACTCTCAACCACTGCGCCACCAGGGAAGCCGTAGAGAACTTTTAATTTCATTTATTGTGCTGTACATCATTGTTTGTTTGCTCTTTAGTTCTTCTAAGTCCTTGTTAAACGCTTCTTGCATTTTCTCCATTCTAATTCCAAGATTTTGCATCATCTTTACTCTCATTACTCTGAATTCTTTCTCAGGCAGACTGCCTATTTCCTGTTCATTTGTTTGGTCTGGTGGGTTTTTAACCTTGCTACTTCATCTGCTGTGTAATTCTCTATCTTCTCATTTTGCTTCTCTTAACTGTGTTTGGGGTCTCCTTTTCACAGGCTGCAGGTTCATAGTTTCCATTGTTTTTGGTGTCTGCCCCCAGTGGGTAAGGTTGGTTTAGTGGGTTGTATAGGCTTCCTGGTGGAGGGGACTGGTGCCTGTGTTCTGGTGGATGAGGCTGGATCTTGTCCTTCTGGTGGGAGGACCGTGTCTGTTGGTGTGTTTTGGGGTGTCTGTGACGTTATTATGATTTTAGACAGCCTCTCTGCTAACGCGTGGGGTTGTGTTCCTGTCTTCCTAGTTGTTCGGCATGGGGTGTCCAGCACTGTAGCTTGCTGGTCCTTGAGTGGAGCTGGGTCTTTGTGTTGAGGTGGAGATCTGTGAGAAAGCTTTCGCCGTTTGATATTACATGGAGCTGGGAGGTCTCTGGTGGACCTGTGTCCTGAACTTGGCTCTCCCACCTCAGACGGTCAGGCCTGACACCCGGCCGGAGCACCAAGACCCTGTGAGCCACAGGGCTCAGAAGAAAAGGGAGGAAAAAAAAGAAAGAAAGAAAGAAGGAAAAGTAAAATAAAATAGGATAAAATAAAATAATTGTAATAAAAATATATTATTAAAAATAAAATTGAAAGGAAGAAGAGACCAACCAAACCAAATCCACCAATGAAAACAAGTGCTATAAACTATACTAAAAAAACAAAAGAAAAACGGACAGACAGAAACCTAGGAGAAATGGTAAAATCAAAGCTATACAGACAGAATCACGCAAAGAAGCGTGCACATGCACACTCCAAAAGGAGAAAAAGGAAAAACGTATATGTGTAAAAAAAGGAAGCGAGCAACCAAGTCAATAAACAAATCTACCATTGATAATAAGCTCTAAATGCTAAAATAAGATAAACATAAAGCCAGAAACAAAGCAAACCCCAAGTCTACAGTTGCTCCCACAGTCCACCGCCTCAGTTTTGGGATGATTCGTTGTCTGTTCAGGTATTCCAGAGATGCAGGTACATCAAGTTGTTTGTGGAGATTTCATCCGCTGCTCCTGAGGCTGCTGGGAGAGATTTCCCTTTCTCTGTTCGCACAGCTCCTGGGGTTCAGCTTTGGATTTGGACCCGGCTCTACGTGTCGGTCGCCTGAGGGTGTCTGTTCTTCACCCAGACAGGACGAGGTTAAAGGAGCAGCTGATTCTGGGGCTCTGGCTGACTCAGGCCAGGCGGAGGGAGGGGCACGGAGTGCGGGGCGAGCCTGCGGCGACAGAGGCTGGCGTGACGTTGCACCAGCCTGAGGCGCCGTGCGTTCTCCTGGGGAAGTTGTCCCTGGATCCCGGGAACCCGGCAGTGGCGGGCTGCACAGGCTCCCCGGAAGGGGGGTGTGGAGAGTGACCTGTGCTCGCACACAGGCTTCTTGGTGGCGGCAGCAGCAGCCTTAGCGTCTCATGCCCGTCTCTGGGGTCCGCGCTGATAGCCGCGGCTCGCGCCCGTCTCTGGAGCTCCTTTAGGCGGTGCTCTGAATCCCCTCTCCTCGCGCACCCGAAACAGTGGTCTCTTGCCTCTTTGGCAGCTCCAGACTTTTTCCGGACTCCCTCCCGGCTAGCCGTGGTGCGCTAACCCCCTGCAGACTGTGTTCACGCCGCCAACCCCAGTCCTCTCCCTGAGCTCCGACCGAAGCCCAAGCCTCAGCTCCCAGCCCCGCCCGCCCCGGCGGGTGAGCAGACAGGCCTCTCTGGCTGGTGAGTGCTGGTCAGCACCGATCCTCTGTGCGGGAATCTCCCCGCTTTGCCCTCCCCACCCCTGTTGCTGTGCTCTCCTCCGCGGCTCTGAAGCTTCCCCCCTCAGCCACCCGCAGTCTCCGCCCGCGAAGGGGCTTCCTAGTGTGTGGAAACCTTTCCTCCTTCACGGCTCCCTCCCACTGGTGCGGGTCCCGTCCCTATCCTTTTGTCTCTGTTTCTTTTTTCTTTTCCCCTGCCCAGGTACGTGGGGAGTTTCTTGCCTTTTGGGAGGTCTGAGGTCTTCTGCCAGCGTTCAGTAGGTGTTCTGTAGGAGTTGTTCCACGTGTAGATGTATTTCTGGTGTATCTGTGGGGAGGAAGGTGGTCTCCGCGTCTTGACTCCTCCCCATCTTGAAGCTGTCAGTGTCCTAGCCCTAATTCCTTATTAGGCATGGCACACCACTCAGCAAGGTTGGCTCAACCTCCTGGGAACCGTCCTCTGCCAGTCTGTTGGCACTGGCTTGAATGAATCGGGGTGAATTTGCCCAATTATTGAAATGGATGGCTTGAGGGCAGGTTATTTGGCTTGTAAAGCGACCTGTCATGGTAATGAGGCATAACGAATGGTAGAATTTGCCCAGGATCCAATTTACATCAAGGGCAGAAAGGCTCCTGCTGCCTTAGCCCAGGATCTTGTTTTCCTGAGATTGCTTCAGGAAGATTTGGACAATGACCTCCCAGCCAGTGGGATTTGGAGAGTCACTGGGTAGCTTTCCATACACTTATTTCTTTCATAGGGAAAGCTAATCTTTTCCCTTCGATCAGAGTTGGAATGAATCCTGTTTTGTTCCTCTCAGCAAACCCACTGGCGTTGATGTGCTTGTCTTTTTCCTCTTATAAGCCTCTGAACTCATTCCCTTGTTTGTTGGTTATGTCTGGAGGAAGAGTTTCCTCATTGCAGTGTCTGCATGTTTAGCTCAAATTCAGCCCTTTACACATAGTGTCCTGAAGTGTCACTGTCATTTTGCCAACTGAGTTGCTGGTTAGGAACACTAAGGGCACGTGTGGCCCCCGGAACCACGGGCAGCAGGACAGGTTGGCCCTTTCCAGTTGGCCCCTGGGTGTGCAGTGGCCGTGGAGCTCGCCGCCTCTCAGTGAAGGAAGGATGCTCTCAAGGGAAATGAATGAATGCAAGCAGCCCTTACCCGTTACTCCCACCCTTAAACTTCCCAGTAGCTGTATGTTACTTTATTTTTCCTGGTGACCGTCTGTCTTTCTTTCCAGGGCTCTGTGTCTCTGTGTGTCCTTCAGAGGGACTTTCCTTTCTGTAGGGGAGTGACTCACCCAGAGGTCATTCTCACAGCCTCAGCCCTCCCCCCGAGCAGAGCCCCATCTGCTCAGCAGTAAGCTTTTCAGAAAGGCCCCTGAACCCTATAAATAGCTGTCACCAGTGCCCTCATTCAGAGCCATGTGAACTCCCACCCGTGTATCATTCTGAACCCTGGGTTCACCATCCATTCTGGGTTTTATAGCTTCCAGAGGAGGTCAGGTCAGCTAGAAGGGGATGGATGGTGGCCACCAGGGGCACATGCCCTGATTCCAGACCTATTGAAATAACGAATGCTTTTCTTCACTAAATGGACTCTTTTATCTTTCTTTTCTAATCCCTGTTTCTCTCAGTTCTTCCTTTTTCCTGCATTCCTCTTTTGTCTCTCCTCTGACTGCTTAAGAATGGCAGTGCCCTCCCTGCCATTGCTGGACTCGGCTGGAGGCAGTCAGAGACTTTGATTTCTGGGGCAGGAGTTTAGGGGGTGCTCCCTGTGGAGAGTGTAGATGACACACTGGCACTAAGTACAGTCTTAAATGGGGAGGGAAGCGCGGCCCACGGAGCCCCCGGCCCTGTCCCCAGGCCCCTCACGTCCACGTCACCTTCTGTGTGTCCCCTCCTGTCTCCTCTGTGCCTCTTCACTTGGCAGGGCCCTTGACTCTGCACCTCTTTCTACTTGACGCCTCTTTAACCACAGTTTCATGTAATGTAAAATTTGCATTTTATGATGATTTTTGCTAAACTTGGTTTAGCAAATAAGCCCAACAGTTCTTATTTTGGGGTAATCTGATTCCTTCCCCTAAACTATGGTATTATTATTCCTCGTAATTCCGTTTGACTCAGTCACCCCAGCATCACGTAATTTCTTCCTGATGTTCTATTTTCTAAGCCATCATTCACATCGAGGCTGACCCTCACTGTGCTTGTATCCCCAGTACCCAGCACACAGTCGGTGCTTACTAACTGTCGGCTGGAGGAATGAGCAAGTGCACGCACATCCCCATGACTGAGGGCAGGAGGCAGGTGTGGGCTGGAGGCCCAGACATGTTTATGGTATAACGACCTCCCCCGTAGAAGATTGTGAGAGGAAGAGAGCCAGCTGGTCTTGAGGCCGGGGCGTGCGGGTGCGAGTGGACACGGGCTAGGCGGCAGCGGAGAAGGACGGGGGCAGTAGAAGCAGCGTCCCCTTTCCTTGTGTGGCTGTGTGCGCGTTGCTGCTACTCATCTGCTTACAGTTGTTACTGTTGAGAGTTAGCTGCTTCTCAAGACCCACGCCTCTCGCACTTGGACTTGTCTCCTGGGCAGTCACCGTCTCTCCCTAGACTGGCCAAGCTCACCCTAATCCATGTTTGCTGGCCGATTGATTACTAGGTTTGATCAGCTGCAGAGGAGAGTGAAGAAGCATCTTTTCTCAAGGTTTCCTTTCAGATTTAAGATCTAGTTGCCTCTGAATGTTTTCATTTCAATGAGTGGATTTCCCAGTGAGTAGACTGGAAAGGTCACGTTGGGGAATGATAGTGCTGGTAAGATTTTCTAAGCTCTTGGGAATGTTTTCATAGGAGAGCTTTCCGTAAGCTGGTTAAGAATGTTTTAGGTCCTTCTCGGTCTTCCCTTTTGCATACTTCGCTACCATTTCTGGAACTTCCCCTCCCATCCCTTTTAAGGCTTTAGTTACATGAATCTGAAAACAGGCCACAGGGCCTTTTAAAATTATATACATCAATATGAGGCCAACCCAGTTTTTCAAAATAGGTCAAGATGTTTCTACAAAGTAGGGTTTCAAAAACACTCTATCCTTTAAAGAAAGAGGTATTTTAAGGAAAGATGACCAACGTTCAAAGCTCAGCTGTTGGCAGGGCCTGAGAATCCTGGCCACGAGAAGATGCTGATTTCTGGGGCCTGCCTTGGATGGACTGCCAGGTGCCACAGGCACTAATTACTAAGGGAGAGCCTGCTGTGGGCCAGATGTGGCGTGAGGCCCAGGCCGGGTGTGAAAGAGGAAGGCCAGCTGCAGACCTGTAAGGAGCTCTGGGTCCCGGAGAGGCAGCTTGGTTCTGAACAGGGGCCGTGAGGAACTGGCAGCCGCATTCCACCCCAGGAGGGTAGCAGAGACGGCGTGTTTTCAGTCGAAGAAGTATTCTTGCTTTACTTAACGACTGAACGTTCATGTCTTTCTCATGGAGAGAGCGACTTAAATCTCTCCCCAAAGTTCTTTTTCTGGATAGTTGTGCTTTCAATCTCTATATCAGAATCATCTGATAATAGTGTGATATTGGGAAGGCCTCCAAACTGTAACAAGTCAGGGAGGGGAAGAAACTATGGTGGGATTTGCAGGGTGGTTCTTCACAGTAATCTGAGAATAGATTCCCTTGAAGAACGGTAATAATTTCTGACATGATCCTTGGAAAAGTTTCTAGGACTCTGTCTTATGTTTGTAAAATTGAAAAGAAGTCTGAATAGCTGTGAAAACTGGCTGTGTTCACAGGTGTAAACATTCACAGCATCACACCCAAGAATATTATCCTGAAGTCAGTGAAATGCTTTATCACGCATTTCACGGGCCTTATCATCCATGAAGAGTGTATGTGCCATGTGTTCAATTCCCCATCAGATTTTTTGTGCTGTTAACATAGCCTCATGCAAGAGATGCACTTTAAGTTTACCCTAAGTTCCCCCGAATAGGGAGGTCCCACATAGGTGAACTAAGTAGAGAGTCCCCACAAATATGTTATTCATCACATTTTTAAAATAGCAGATTCTCCAGTGAATCTGAATATTTGGCAACAGAATGTGACGTATACAGCCTGGTATAAATCTCTTCCTTTTTCCCTTGTACTTGATTTTCAAGCAGGTTGGTTTCTAATATACTGTTTGCCTGTCGTGGAATAACTTGCTTTTGTGTTGTTTTGGGTACTGCTTTGTAGCCCTGGAGAGTGCCTGTGTGTGCATATCTGCTCCTGGTTCACGGTGCTGCCCTTCGAGCTGGCCTTCAGTTCGTTGGATTTACTTGGCCTCTTTTTCTTTTCTTTTTTTTTTTTTTTTTGCGGTACGCGGGCCTCTCACTGTCGTGGCCTCTCCCGTTGCGGAGCACAGGCTCCGGACGCTCAGGCTCAGCGGCCATGGCTCACAGGCCCAGCCGCTCCGCGGCATGTGGGATCTTCCCGGACCAGGGCACGAACCCGTGTCCCCTGCATCGGCAGGCGGACTCTCAACCACTGCGCCACCAGGGAAGCCCTTACTTGGCCTCTTTGATATAGTGGATGCCAGGGCTTATGAGTTCATGCTACTATTTGCAGTAGAAATGTTTAAATTCCTGTATGTCCATATTTTTCATTTTAATTACTGGTCCTGTGTTGAAAATTCATTGTTGGAAATGTCAGCAAGAAACCCAGGTCTGCCTGGCATTCCTCTTCTGGGGCAGGCCATGGCCTTTGCCCCCAAGGTGGGACAAGAGAGCCTCAGAGCAGGGAGGCTTTTGCCAGTTTCCCACCCAGATCTGATAGCCAATGCTCGCGGTCACTAGGTGACCTCTGCAGCCATTGTCCTTGGGGCTACTACTTAGAGGGTTAGGGTTTTGACTCCTACAGTTTGATTTTTACTTTTTAATTAGGTTATTTGAGGTGAATGCATGGATTAAGTTTCTTGTTCTTTGTGTAGGACAGAATTAAAGGGAAATTTAAGACATCCTGGTCTGCTTTTGTTCATCACTTCTGTTGTAGTCTTAATGGGTATTAAGACTGCCTCGTTCCATTTTTCTTTTATAGATGGGAAGGTCTCCATTTTTATTTTTATGTCATATTCTTCCATACACATCTTTATTTGACAGTGTAAGTTGTATTTTTAAGGAAATATTCCCACATTGCCATGTCTTTTATTTTTGTAGGATGATGTCATTTCTGATGGTTACTAATTGGTACATCTGAATCTCTCTCCTTTGATTCCAGGTATTATTTATAGTGATTTTGAAAAGAGAAGATTTTGTTTCAAAGGTGTAAAATTTGGGTTACTGCTCTAACTTTACCACTGAGTCCCAGGAAATAGCTTGCCCTGTTTCATAAATTCTTTATAAGTTGGCTTCTCTTGTGGGTGATAATCAAGTCTGTGATGTTCTTTGTTTTATTCAACTGGAGTGCTCGAGTTATTATCATAAAGTGCATATCAGTGAGATGCACTGTGACTTGCATTTATTGTGTGCAGTGGTGGTAATAAAATTGTCTTCTACATTTAGTTATGATTTCTCATATTGGATTCACAGTGAGTTTTTAAAAAAAGGGTCACCCACTAGTAGATTGAAATCTACTGTTGGGAAACTAAAAGTGGTAAGTACTTACTGGTATTTTAGGATTAGCTTGAAAATATCTGTAAGTTGATAGTATTGATACTTGGATCATAGGATTGTGTTGTCACCAGCTGTGGAGTGATTTGGTAATTAGACAAAGCGCTTTAGAAAGGGCTTATTATTAAGAGCAAGTGGTAGCCAGTTTTTATAGGTGAAAGAGAAAGTGGTTGAGAAAAGCAGGGTTCCAGGTGATTAAATGGAAAGCAGATGAAGCTGGGGAGAGGGAGAGGAGGAGGTAGGAGGGTGGGAAATCAGGCCATGTGTTAGGGATTTAAGGAAATGCTTTATAGAACTCATTTATATTCTTGAGGTGTGTTTTCCCTAGTTCCCTCAAACCAGAGGTTCCTGTTGTGACATGTTTTGGATTTTTTTTTTAGGTTTCATGTTAGATATATACAGTTTTTTTAGCTTTATGATATAGATAATATTTAGCTTTTTCTTTTTTAATTAAACACATTCCATGGAGAGAGTGTAGTAATTTGTATATCCTGGGGTTAGAAAGCTTTGGCTTCATTTAAAAATTTGATATATCAATACATACTTTTGGTAATCCTTAGCTAGTCACTGAACCCTTCGCCATTCAGTTTTACCATTATTTAAAACAATCTTTAATGCTCACTTACTCATTCATGCATCACACATTTATTGAGTGCCTACTATGTGCTCAGCAGTCAGTAAAAGTAAAACCTTTCTTGGAGTCGATTTGAAGCTCTTGGGAGATAATATTATATATGTAGAAATGTGTTTTATTACTTTTTAACCATTTGCATTAAAAATATTAAAATTTAAACACTTGTTTTAACCTGATATATAATTTCAGCATTAGCAATTTATAATAATGAGAAATTAGTTGGAATGTGACCCTTTTTCAGCATTCTAATTATTAAGTTGTACCTAGCCTTGCCCTAAAATCAAAGACCATGAAGATATGTGGGGGAAGGATTGGAAATCATCACAGTCCTGGAGCAGTAAAGATAAAAAGAATGTCCAGAAGGCCCAACCGAGCCCGATTTACCCCAGAAAATAAGTTAAGTCTGACGTCTGGTTTGTACTTCAGTTTGTACGACCACAGAGGAAGAACTGATTTATGTTCAGGAAAAACTGTACACACAGCAGATTATTTATACCCTTTTAAAAGAAATAAAATATTTTGTAATAGCTTGCCAAAAATATAGGGCCCATTATAAGAAAAGCCCGTTGCTAAGTCTCTCATTGGTCGCTGTAAGTAATGATACTTTTGACTAAAACTACAGGAATGCCAATCCAAATTTTTCAGCATTTTGAAAGACTCTGAAATTGCACCATTTAAGGTAATGCCGGCTAGCTAAACTTCGTAACATGTGGTCGTAGACCATAAGCTGAAGAGCCCGAGGTCAGAATTAGGCAATCTAAATTACTTGGGATAATGGAGGGCAAAGGCAGGGCTTAGCCGATAGCTGTTCCTCTGTCTGTCCTGTTTCATGACTCTGCCGAGTGCAGATACGGAGAGGTTGCTGCAGAATCATTGTTTAATAGACCAGAAGTTTATCTGAAACCTGACAAGGTTTAAGGACCAGTTCGTTGCTCTTTCCGGGTCTTTCTCGGTCTGAAACAGTCTTCCCTGTGATAAGATTAGAAAAGAAGAAAGAAATTAGCCTGTTGCTGATTAGTAGCAAAAATGCTGGCATCAAAGCGCAGAGGGTGTGTGTTATTTCTGTTTTGTTTTGCACGTATAAATGAGAAGTGTCTGGCTCTGTGATTCTTGCCCTCCTGTCGTGGTCAGCGCAAGTCTAGAGCCTTGCTTGTCCTCTGAAAATACAGCATGATGGTACAAAACCCCAGCCGTGAACACCAGCGGCTACAAGTAAAGGCTACTGCAGGAAAGTGAAACGAAGGAGCATGTCTGCTGACACTTGAGCATCACCAAGGTATAGATTCTTCGTGTCCTTTGGGGAAAGATCCACTTTACAATGCTGCTGGTTTATGGGAAAACTAGCTCTAGTCACCATCAATCCATACTGGTTTAATACTCAGTGTCTGTGGTTTTTAGCAGTTTGCACTTGAGGAGTCGCATTACAGTTTGGCATATATTGTACTTTCAGCGCCTGACTTAGTCAAGGCTCTTTTGGCTGCTGGGGCAACAAAGAGAATTTATCCTAAGTGTATGGGACCCTTAGTCGGCCCGGGGGAGGGAGGTGACAAGGCGTGCCCCCCGGGGGGAGCTGCTGGGAGTTGGCACTCTGAAATAGCTGCTCTAAGTCTGTCTCTGTTTCCTGTTTCTCCCTCGGGTCTTCCTTATGTCTGTCTGTCTGTCTACCCAGCCACTTTCATAGCTTTCATAGCTTAAGAAGGGAGTGACTAGCAACTCTTGAGAAGTTGGTCAGCTATGGTCAGGGGTACACACGGCACACAACAGGGCTGCCACCTGAACCTTTGCCTGAGAAAGATTCTGCTTGGAGTTTATGTTCCCCTGGTTAAGAACCTGTTCTTCAGTGACCTTCTTAAGACATTCCCTCCAAAGGTAGAGCTCAAAAAGGCCAGGTAAGTAACACTGTGTCTGGCATAAGAGATTTTGGTCTGGAGTGAAGACCCATGAACTCGGATGGGAAAGAAATTAATTACATCTTTATTTTTCACAGCTCTCCAACTAAATACGCTATTTCTTTCAATTGTGAATGTAATGCAGTAGTTCTGGCAGCACCTGTGACTTGTGACCAGTGGACGTCGCAGATATTTTCAAATTCCGTTACGTGTGGTTACTGCAGATCTCTCAAAATTTCACTAATGCTCAGCACTGCCTCAAAACGACAGTGGTTACTAGACTGATTGCTAGATCTTGTTATTTCACGGGTAGTAAAGAAGCACATAATACTTTAAAATCTTTAGATAACTTTAAAAAAAATGATTGGTTTTCTGTGTAGTTTTCTGTATTTTATTTTATGTATTGGAAAACAGTATTCTGAGAAGAGGTCCATTAAGTTTCTCCAGGCTGCCACTAGTTAGAACTAAACTACTTCGGAAAAAATCGCGATCTGGAATTGGACCACAGTTTTCTTTTTAAGGCTGTCAGATTTCAAATGTTTTCTACAAGGAGTTTTCCAATTTCCTTCCAGTTTTCCCCACTCTACTTAGAACTCCCTTTCCACAATTTTTAACTTTTCTTTTTTTTTTTTTATCTTTTAAGGGTTAGTAATGGATTCCGATTCTTGTTTTTCCTTTGCATAAATTGTATATTCTTTGAAGATTCTAGATTATTACAGTATTAAAATTTAGAGATATATCGGCATAAAACTGGATCTTGGTGTGTAACCTCAAGATGTGGAAGCAAGATGTGCTTTCCAAACCTACGTTTTTCTAGATTAGATATGATGAGGCTCAGTTCACTTAAGTCTGCCTGGGCCTTCTAAATAGAACTCATTTTATCACGTTGACAATTACACAGATATTTGGGGAACTCCCCCACGTGGTAATGTAGCTAGCCTCTCTCTTGTGTAGTCCACTTAGTATGAGCTCAGCATAATTTATGAGAGTCATGAAAATATATAGGACATGTAGACTCCTGTGTGCTGGGTTGCGGGAGACAAAGCTTCTGAAAGAAAAGTTCACAAAGTACCGTGTTACAGTAAAAGTGTATCTTTGCATCAGAAATACTGATATGTGATGATTTTTTGGAGGCGAATGCATTTTGGGATAATGAATATCTAGCATAGTTCTTATTTAAAAATGTTTTACGCCACTTCTTTATAAAACAGGCCTTATAAATTCCTATTTATGTTTTCAAAGATGATTTTAAAAATTTACATTGAACCTTTCGAAAATAATTTTTTTTTTTTTTTTCGGTATGCGGGCCTCTCACTGTTGTGGCCTCTCCCATTGCGGCGGAGCACAGGCTCTGGATGCGCAGGCTCAGCGGCCATGGCTCACGGGCCCAGCCGCTTCGTGGCATGTGGGATCTTCCCAGACCGGGGCACGAACCTGTGTCCCCTGCATTGGCAGGCGGACTGTCAACCACTGCGCCACCAGGGAAGCCCTCGAAAATAACATTTTTACTTAATGTCAAATAAACGGAGATGGCTAAAACATTTAGTTATTCCTTAAATCATAGTCACTTGAGAACTGGGTTTTAAGTCTCATCTTTATGGCTATTGAACATTTTATGCACATATTTACAGAGTTGATACTGGATATATGAGTTTCATGAATGCAGCGGTCTTCTGAAACACTTGACCATTAAATTTAGTTTTCACAAGAGTATTTTTAGATTAGCACGAACAGCCCATTTCCGATACTTTGTTTCTGTGTCCCACTTTCTCTGCAGTAGATTTGTCTCATGGACTCTGCCCTGAGGTTTGAGAGAGGAGGATGCTCACAATTTGACAGTAGTAACCATACAAGTACATCCCAGGGGACAGAGGATTTATTCTAGAATCCATTTAAGTGTTGACAACAAATTAATATTCATGTATTTAAAACTTTCGTAAGTGAATTGCCACACTTACAGTTTGTTTTCAGTGGCTTATATTTCACAAGTTTAAAGGTTTCGGAGTTTAAAGATCCCATTTCTTTCGTATAATAACTGGACTATGAATATTACAGAATTTTTTTATTATGGAAAATTTCAAACACGGAGATCTTTTTACTGCCATGCATTTCTGGCACTTGTGTGAATTTCATGTTGTCTTGGTATCTGGCTGCCCTGAAACTTGGGGCACTAAGCACTGTACCTTCCTTGACAGAGCTCCTATTCCAGGACCTAGAGATTTGGAGGGATTCCAGCATTTTAAAGCATGCTGCCTCTGGTTTACTGGCAAATAGGGAATTATAAAGAATAAAAATAGAAAAGATAGCTGACAGAGGGAGAAGGAGAAAAAGAAACAGAGAGAAAGAAAGAGGGTAAGTACCGCTGGACTGAGTGGCTTCCTTCCCTGGGCTGGGACCCAGGACCCCTGGGAGAGGAAGAATTGCTCCTGTCTCTGCCGAGAGCTCTTCTCCTGTCACTGGGTCAGGCACCTAGGGGTTCTTGGCCGAGTATTTTGGCTGCATGAAGGAGGCTGCTTTGCATCTGCATGTAAGTATAAGACTTTCTGGAATTTCCACAGGCCCATGGTTGCAAATTAAACAGAAAAAATCAACCCTGGCGATAGACCACGGCTTGGCTTTGTTTCTCACTCACTGCAGGGGTTTTATCCGTGTTGTCTACTATTTTACGTTAACTTCGTTTATTGTGTGTGTGCCTCGTTTTGTTTTTACTTTTTACAAATACCCCTGCCCAGTGATTTTCCTAGTCTGTGGGGTAGCTCTTCATTTTCTCACTTCTTCTAAACAGTTTTCTCTAAAGCTGCCTCTTTTAGGGCGGAGGCTTTGTTTGGCCCTTATTGCTCCGCATTTGCCAAGCAGGAGCAGCCGGGTTGCATGTGTGGTGCTAGGACCACACAGCAAAGGCTTTCTTTTGGTGCCAGAGACCAAAAGAGAGGTCACTGTAGGTGATGGCTGTGGGCACAGGAATGCTGCCACTTAAAAGGGTAGAGAAAATGATTAAGTTCCAAGTCAAGTGAGGCACTTACTGCTCGGGTTCAACTTTAGAAGCTCTAGGTTCCTACCTTGTGCTGTGTTGTGCTTAAAAAGCTGTGTCCCTGCTAGGTGTTTAAGAGATGATGGGTGTTGCTGTCAAATGTTGATGCTTCCTTAGCGTGACATTCCTCACTGATAGACTGACCATATAATCTATGATCTAAGCAGAGATGCTTTTAAAAGAGCGTGAAAGAGATTATTACTGATAGTTATTCTGGAGCAGTAGGTGTGAACTGGGACTGTCCCTGTCAAACCAGGATGTATGGTCACTCGGCTTACTGACCACAGTTTTATAATTTCCATATACAGAGGACAAGAGTCATGTTAAGACAGTCATGTCTCCCAGTGGTGGGTGTTCTGTGGCTTATTCCTAACTTGGATACAGTGATGTGTGATTCACTGGACACATAGAGGCATTGACAGCTGGCCGAGAAGAGTAGTCAGGAGAGATGATGCTGAGTCAGAGCCCCTGTCAATAGTGGTCTGTTTAAAAACAGACCTAAAGTACATTCAAAGTCCACCCCCCGCCCCAGCTCCTTGAGTGGCTGAATCGCCCCTTTTATGTGTGAGCTAAGTGGGACTGGAGCCGTGAATCAGGATTTGTCAACACTCAGGACCTGGCGCGTCCTTCCCTTCTTCACAAGAGCTCAGAAGGGGGTTTTTGTGTTCCCCCTCCCTCCCCATCACAGAAGAAGGCTTTTTAACTTCGTCCTGTTCTGGGTGAGTGAAGAGTGTTTTGGTTAGAGCCTGTCCCACGACTGGCCAGCAACCCCAACCCCATCCCCCCAACCCCGCCCGCAAGGCGTGGGTCTGGTCTCCCAGAACGAGGAAGAAGTCCTCTCCAGCACTTAGATTCCCTGACTGGAACCCCTGGCAACTTCTTCACTACCCATTAGAGGAGTTGTTCTGTATTTGTTCTTAATTGTTCCATAATGCTAGGTTAAATGTACCCTTTATTTATTTACTTATTTATTATTTTTTAAAAATAAAGGCACATTTAAATGTGATTTTAAAACCACCTAAAAATAAAATTTCCCTTTTTTTTCTTTTACTTTTTCTGCCCTCAGGATTCTTCAAAAGGATGAGCATTTACGTAAACAAATCAGAATTAATGTGTGTTAAAACATATTTTTTTCTTAAAAGCTGGAATTTTCTACATATGGTATATGTATCCTTTAAGTTCACCTGATTTTGGAAGGCATGTTGGGTAAAGTACCATTTAACTGTAATACAGACGTAGTCAAGCCTGTGCCTTATATTCCCTAGTTTTCTGGTACATCCTTCTGAAATAACCTAGATAAAAAGTTGGTTACATGCTGATATTTTCAGTCTGTGTGGCCTGAATTTCCAAACTGATCATTATATACTGCCTGGAGCTTCCTATTCTCATTGGATTAAAAAAGATCATTTTGAAGGTAAAGGGGCAAAAGAGGCTAACTGAATTTACCACTGTCTCTTTAACTGTGCTGAGAGTATTGAGTTAAATGCAAGCTGTCAGTATTCTTATTGCTTGCTTTAAAAAAAAAATGTTACCTAAATTGGCCTTTGGTAAGAATCTCATTTTTAGCTTAAAAAAAAAAATCACAGAAGTAGGACGTGTTAGAACTGTCTCATCTCTGAATATGAGAATACAGGTAGATAGTTTTAATTTTCTTCTGGAGTTTATTATTTGAGTTGGCTTATTTTTCTACATATGATATTTAATTTTATGCAGTGAAATTCTTCAGAAAAGAGCTAAGGTATAAAGATCATGCAAGAAAATGGCATTTGTACAGTTCACTTTTAGAATTTTTTTTGGCTCCATTGTATGGATTATAAAAAAAATAAGCAACATTGGACTATTCCAATGCATTTTTTGGTTTGATTCTTCTATTAGCACTATATCTCAGCCTCCTTCCTTTTCACAGGACATGTAGCTGACGTTACAGCCTCTTTCTAAGTAATAGCGAAAGACATCTTATTTAAAGGGTATAGAATGAATGTTGATTTTTTCTACAGATGCCACATTGTTCTTAGATGCCTCAAAGTGTGTAAGAGAATGCTGAAAAGGGAAAGCCTTTTCAGGCTTTCCTGAAGCCTGGTCGTAATTGTGTTAGTGCCTCTCCAAAGGTTCGGGCATCTGTTGAACCCGTAGTTGGAGCCCCGCTCGACGCTTTAGGGCCAGTGCAGGACGGTGGCTGCTTCCTTCTAGAGCAGATGAGTCTGGGAGCTGGTCACCGCCCTTGTCAGCTGTCATTAGCGGCCCACTGGTCCTGGTGCTGGCCCTTAAACCTCCCGGCCCTTCTGTGATCCATCCCATCTGAGAATCTGTGCTGACCCCCGTGCCAGGCTGCGAATGGCTGTGGGCCGGCCTGTGATGGGCGTGTTTCTGGGCCGGGTGGCCTGTGAGGTGGGGCATGGGACACCCAGATGGGACATGTACCCACAGCCGCCCCAGGGCAGCTGCATTGCAGAAATCCCTTTGTGAGCACCATTTCAGTGCACGTGGAATGCTCTGGCTTCCTCTCGCTTTGTTATATAGACCAACGTCAGGGGCATTTAAAATAGACAAATTAGAGGATTTTAGCCAAGTTTAGGATCTGAGTGGATAGCTGGAGAAGTAACTGGGCACAGTGGAAAGGACCGAAAATCGAAGAGTTTCATGTTCTGGCTTCTCCACTTCAGGCTTGCAGTGTCACTGCCCTTCACTGAGCATGCGCTCTGAGTAGGCTAAGAGCCCAGGGTCCTTCTTCTGTGTTTTACATCTGTGAGGGGCCTCTGCTGAGCCTTACTGTAGGTTATCTTACGGGCTTCTCCCAGGGCCTCTCTCACCTGGATCGCGTTATTCTCTCCGTGTAATAGGGGAAGCTCGGAGACACTAACCCACTTAATTTGCTGAAGGTCACGAGGCTAGAACGTGCGCAGGTGTTGGGCTCGGGACCTGGCTCGCTCTTTGTCTGGTACTGCATTGCCTTCCTTAAGTTCTAATGTCTCTTCCAGTTAAGCTCTCAGTCGTGGGGCGTGTGTAGAGAGGCCTGACCAGGGTGTGTGGACCTGGAGGCGGCAACCTGGTGAAGGGGGCACAGAAAGGACGTTCTGAGTATAGAGCCAGTTGGGGGAAGGGGAACAGCGGTTCGGGGCTGGAAACAGGGGCCACGGGCCTAGCAGGGGGCAGGGGTCTCCTGCGTAAGCACAGCGTGACTTTGGTGTGGAGGGCAAGGCCCTCCTGCAGCCGGCCTGGGGCTGAGCACCCCTCCCGGCAGGGGCCGGCTGCTGTGTGTCGGGAGGGAAGCGGGCACCTGGTGGAGGCATGGTTCCTTTGTCAGTGGCTCCACGGCCGCCACCCGGGGCAGTGCCCACCGGGAGGGCGGCCAGGGCGAGCCCCCGGTCACGGCGCTGCAGGTCTCAGACCAGCTCCAGGCCCAGGGGAAGAACGCCGAAGGTGAGATCCTCTGGGGGTTTACCTTATTCCTGAGTTATTAGTGGTGTCTGATTTTGCCGCAAGAGTCTTCAGTCCACAGACTTTGAACCGTGCATACATTTTGTGTGATGATAGCCTTGTTAGGAAAGTTGGCCAGTTTTGGCTTCATTTTCAAGAAATGACGGGGCTTCCTCTTTCTAGCCACATCCTTAACGATTTTCGAGGGTTCACGACAGTTACACAGCTTAGAGATTTGGCGAGCCTCATTTTCCTCAGCAAAGGCCTCGGGAGGTTTCTTATAGCGTGGGGCTGCGGAAAAGGTGAGCAGAAGGTTGCTGGACTCATTTGTGTCAGTCGCAGCGCTAGGCAGAGAGCACACCGGTGAAGCGGGGCACCTCTGGGCTCGGAACTCAGCGCTGAGGGCGCCTGCCGCAGGCCACAGAGACGCCGCAGACTTCGCTCAAAGGGAAGAAACTCCTGAATGTCTGCGCAGCCTTTGATTTCTAATCACCTTATCCCTTCTGTCCTCGTCCCTCCACCTCGACGCTCTTTCGAAGGTGAAGTCTCTTCCCGTGAAACTTCAGTTGATTCCAGTTTTGGCTGTTGGAGCCCAAGTGTCCAGAACTGCAAAAGGTCTTTTCTGCTGAGCCTTTGAGATATTTGGAGATAGGGACCAGGTCCCTCCTGGCCTCAGGCTCTTCTTTAAACACCCACACTGTTCCTCACTTCCCCCCAGTAGCTTCCACACTTTGCACTGATGTGGATCCCAGAATCCCAGGTCTGATCTTTGTGACCTGTGCCGGGTACACGCCGCCCTGCCCTGCCCTGTTCCTGTCAGAGACCCAGCTCATAGAACTCTCCAGAACACCCTGGGTTTTTTGTTCCTTTATCTCCTTTTTTTCACCCAGATCCTTCCTCACTTGTACTTAAGAAATTAACATTTTGAATGTAAATGTGACTTTACACAGATTGTTGAATTTCATCTTATTACTTTCAGTTCTTCCTGTTCAGATCTTTAGATAGTATTCTTTTTTTTTTTCCCCACTGACACACTAATGATTTCACTCAGCTGTGTGGTCTGAGGATTTGGTTACCTGGACTTCTCTATCTTGTTATCTAAGTCATTGCTAGCAAAGTTCCATGGAGAGGGGCCCATCTGTGAAATATGTGGGCACCCATAGCTGTTTGCTGTCTCATTACCCTTGTCAGGCTCAGTGTGAGATGGGGCCACGTTCTACCTCATGATCCCCTTTGACTTCTGCTGGTACCACCTTTAACCGAAACAGCACCTTGATCCCTTGGTCTTAATAGCAGTTCTGGGGTTGCCCAACAGAGATGCTTCAACCTCGGGGCACACTTTGATCTGATAGAAACTGTTGTCAGTGTGGACTGAATAGTGAAATTTTCAAAGCAAGGAGACAAGCTTTGTTTTAGAAGGGATTGGCTTATCAAATACAATGTAGTTTCTACTTCCTTGCCTGTAGATATGGCTAAAAAGCTGGCTTGTAATAATAGAAGCATGATTAAATGATGGCATAAATTCTCTGCCTTAATTTTGCTAAGGATTGAAATACAGAAATTAGTGAGAAATTTACACGTAGAAACTTGGTCTGTGAGAAAATGTCATTTATTAAAAAGGACAGTGTTACACTTTTGTTTTTCTGTGGTTAGTCATAGGATTTTTCTACATTTTGTTTTTCGTCCTATGAAATTATCCACTGGAAAACTCACTAGCATTTAAGAATTCACTTAACTTCTCCTGACAGAAGTGCTCCCTAGGTGTGAATTTGCAATTCTGATAATTTTTTTAATCCTTCCCTGATTTTCTAGAGGATTAATAAGGAAAATGAGACTAAGTACCGCTGAGATCCTCCTCTTTGCCATTACCTCCTTCTAGAGCAGGGACGGCAAAGACAGGCGTGTGCGCTCCACCCGCACCCCTGGCCGCAAGGCATCAGCCCTCTGTGAACTTTCCCCTGAGCCGGGACGGTCCCCTGCTCCCCGCGGCCTGCAGGCGGCCCTGGGGTTGATGGCGGTGGGTTTCAGGACGGAGCCCAGATGTCCCCTGCTGTCTGGGGGTGTGGGGCGTCTTCCAGCAGGCTTCAGAAGGACCCCTGCGCCTTCCTGCTTTCCTGTGGCTGACCCCTTATCATGTCCAGGTTTGTTACTGCTCTCCTGGAATTTTCCTTATCTCTCTCAGCTGAAAGCCGTGGCTCAGTCTCCCGAACGAACGAACACCTGTGGTTCTGTGGTATGGATACTTTGGTTGTGGCTCTGCAGTAGTTCTTGTGATTTCTCTCTCCATCAACCAGATTGTGACTTAAACAGGGTTGTTTTCTCTCTCCTTTCTTCAATAGTAGGAGTCCAGTAAATATAAATAGTAAAAAAAAAAAAGTGCCTTGGAGACCTTGTTTTTTAAGAGGCTGATAAAAAGGCATAAGTTTATTAAAAAATGTAGTGCACTCTTTCAAAAGAATTAACGCATCCCTTAAACATTACTGGTTTAAACAGAGTATTACCTGTTAAAACATTTCTTTCTTTGACCAACTCCCCCCCCCAAAAAAAAACCCTAAAGAAACTCTAAAAAGAGGAAAACAAAACCAATTCAGCGCTGCGCCTTAACCAGCAGTCTCATTTTTTCCCCTCCTTAATGGGATCGGTTTCAAACTGGGGCTGAACAAAACACGTGTAGTCTCCCCTCCGTCTTCTGGGGAAGGACGCACGGTTAGAGCTGTGCCCACTCCGGGCTGCACGGCTCAGGGTCTCTGGTGCTGTGACCCGGGGTTCTGTGGGGCACTGCCAACTGTGAACCTTCGACAGACGGTGCCTGTTTTACTTTGAATTTATTTCCATGGCAAGCATTTGTTTTTCAAACATATTACCCAAGAGAACATGGCTTGTGAGGGAAGATGGATCTCGCAGTTCAGTACACGGTTCTCACTCCAGCGCTCCGTGTGCGCTGTGGTTGGTCAAGGAGGGCTCCGCAGTGACCTTCACTTCAGAGCCCCTCAACCACACGAGCAGGTGTCCCGAGCCTGCTGCCTGTTCACATAGCCGCTCCCACGTCTACGGAAACCCCGGCCGCTTGCTAACTGAAGGCCTCGCAGCCCTTATCCCGTGGGGATTTTGGAACGTTTTGGGCAGAAGAGCTTTGCTGCTCGTCTCAGCAGCGGCAGCAGCAGTGTTTGGGGACAGTGCTGAAGGGAATACCGCACACTGTTTTCATGTCCTCTCAGCAGAAAGACAACCGGCCTCTGCCGGAAACGCCGTGTCCTACGGCTGCGAGGCTGTCCCCTGCTCATGGCTTCTGTCCAGTCCTCGGATCACAGGGCTTGGCTTCTGCAAGGTGCCTTTCACTGCCCTCTGGTCCACTGAAGGCACCAGACGATATTGTTGAGGCTTTGAACTTGTGATTTTGTCACATTGATAAAATGATAGGGCGTCAGTGTGCTGGAACGTGTTTGCATCTGCTTAATATTAGCTGTGCGTTACGAGGCAGGAGTTCACTGGTTCGGAGGGTTTTATTTCCCTTGCAAACTGTTCTGTCCTCGTATGATCAACACGTAGACTTTAGAGGAAGGATTGCTTCTTAGCGTCTTTTAAACGCTGCTGAAATAAACTCCCCGAACACTTGTGCCATCATGTTTCTTTTCAGTACATCCTATATAGAAAGTTCTTGATGTTTCAGGAAAAAATTTAAGTTAGGTGAGTGAGAGCGAGAGCAGACACTTTCTGGGTCCAGTTCTCATCCTGCGTTTGGTCACCTCTTAAGCATTGCTGTGCTTTTCCTGTGGCTCCCATGCTTTTCTACATCAATTGTGGCCTTCTTGTTCATTACTAAACTCAAATCCCCTTTGCTGTTCTGAATCCTAAGCAGAGATCAGACTCCTCCTGGAGAGCGTGCTTCCACGGAGCAGTGCGCTCAGTGACACAGGCCACGGCCAGGCCAGCTGCCGCTGTGTGCGGGATCCATCCTGGCCCCCAGTGGCTCACAGACTGCGCTGGCTTTAAGTGGACCTTGGTATCGAGTGATGTACATTATCATGTTTGTGTGAGTGCACCCTATGGCCTTCGGCTGTTCAACATTTTTACTTCATAAAGCTTGTTTGTAATTTAAAATATTGTAGATCTTTTGTTGACTTTCGGGTCTTGGTTTTTGTGTGTGAGTGTGGTGGCAGAAAGCACCTAAGGGGTCATGATGTATTAGATTTTGTCCTATTGGTGAGTGTAGCGAAGTGACCAATAGAGATATTTGGAAGGGGGAAAGACCATTTACTTAAAACCATTAGTGATAATTATTTGTAGGAGAACTTGCCATGATTTTCATCATGATTTGAAAAGTATGAGCTGCTTCTGCCCCATATACTTAAATATTTTTGCCCAATGTTCAGAACATAGGATTTTTATACCTAGGATTCCTGTAGTTTAGCCTTTCACAGCTGTAGTCATTGAGTCATTACTGTGAATTCCAGTGACTGTAAAACTTAGTCTGAAAATGTATCAGTGCTTTTATGAGCCCAGTATCTCTCTGTATCAGTACACGAGGTGATGAGTAACTATAGATACTGTAAGTTTCTGAAACCTTTGTGCATCTTCCAGTAGAGACGTTTATTTAAAGTGTTACTGTCTCCCCCCCAATTAGAAGCTGTTATTAAACCTTCAGTGTGATCTTAACAATCTGTAGCATCCTGAATCAAGGAAATTAAAAAAAAAAAAGATTTGCTGATGTGCTTTAGAGAAAAATGGAGCAATTTGTTTAACCCACCTTGGAATCGACTCTCAAGCAAATGACCAATAGACTTGGGTGGGGTAGGGTAGGCATAAATGAGATTGTATGTGTGTATGTGGGGGGTGGCAGCCAAGGGGCCGATTTCCGTAAAATGTAAGTGGCCTGCCAGATCCCAAAGGCATTTTAGTCATTTTCAGTGACTGGATCTTTCTACTTTCTCCCCTAAAATTAGGGCCCCTCCCTCTCTCTCTGGCTCCTTCCCCCATCCTCTGCTTGCCCTCTCCTTTCCTTCCTTCCTTCCTTCCCCCCATAAAGGCTAATAGTGAGTGTTCTCAAACTTGAAGCCAAAACAGAGTTACGGAGGATTACAGGAGAGCTTGGTCCTAATGTTTTCTTCTAAGTTGAATTCTGAAGACTGTTGACATCAACTGAAAAATGAATACACAGAAACACTGACAGCGCTTGTCCTTCCCAGCCCTGACTGGGGTGGACGTTCTTCTCGTGGGGGCCAGCCCTGAGGAACATTTGAAAGACATGAGCAGCGTAAAAGTATTAAACGCGGCAGTGAGAGCAGCTCTCCTGGGCTCTGAGCCGGCTCCCAGGCCCAGGTCGGCCTCCACAGCCTGGCGGAGTACCACGTGTACCCGCCGCCCGTGCGTACCTGCCGTGCCGCACACCTGACCTGCGGGGTGTGGCTGCAGAGAAGACTTCCCGGCCGGCAGACGTACAGGGAGGAGTTGAGGGCATTGCTGCTTTCATGCCAGACACCTGGGAAAGCAGGAGAAGGGGTCAAAAAGATACGTGGAAATGATTGGGAGAAGACAGAGTGGGGGAAACTAGATGAAATAGATGGGAAGGCGGTAGGTGAGTAACTTCTGGGGCACATAGGGGGAAAAAATTTAAAATATTTTGAAGCTGATTTGATTGATGAGAAGTAGGCTTCCATGGATTTGGCTAATTCATGGCGTGTATTTTCATAAAAGAAACTTAAATGAAGCATTTTCTTACTGCCAGTGAATAAAAGCATTTGCCTATTTATTTAGTCTTCACTTTTGCCAGGTAAGTTTTGAAGCCTTGCATTTAATATCACTAATGTTTTATGTTGCCTTGCTTAAAGTTACGATATATGTTCAGCTGTTTGTGGCCAGTGATAGAACTTTAAAATTTATTTATTTATTTTTGGCTGCACTGGGTCTTTGTTGCTGCGCCGGCTTCCTCTAGTTGTGGCGAGTGGGGGCTACTCTTCATTATGGTGCACGGGCTTCTCATTGCGGTGGCTTCTCTTGTTGTGGAGCACGGGCTCCAGGTGCACGGGCTTCAGTAGTTGTGGCTCGTGGGCTGTAGAGCGCAGGCTCAGTAGTTGTGGCGCTCGGGCTTAGCTGCTCCGCGGCATGTGGGATCTTCCCGGACTAGGGATCCAACCCGTGTCCCCTGCATTGGCAGGCGGATTCTTAACCACTGTGCCACCAGGGAAGCCCCAGTGGTAGAACTTCTAACAGAGGATATAATTGTCTCTGATGTGTGTTTGATGGCTTTATAGGGCTTGTTCAGAGTGGTCTTTAAATTGCTTTTTCCTACAGGTGATTCGATTTAGCAGAGGGAGCATTGGTGTTGTTTATATCTGACATGATGTATTTGGAATGCAGAATTGACAGAATAAACCAAACTGTAGACAGTTGGGAATCATCCCATAGTCTGAGAACACATCTGTAGACAATCTCATGGCAACAGGCAGATCTGTCTGGCTCGCTCCTTTTATGAATGGGTTGACTTATTTGCAAAGTGAAATAGACAACTGTTAACTTCCTTAATGATTCCGTGACACTTGTCAAACCTTCTCCAGTGAACAGACCCCTTGTGGTAGGTGGACATGGGGTAGGAAATGGGGAGTGGGAAGGTTTTTCTTTGAATCAGAGAAGACCAATTTACCGTTTTGAGTACCTCGGCCTGGGAAGAACTGCTGGAAAGACTGATTCCTAGTTGTGCCCTAGTAAATGTTTTCAAAATATTTTTTTTGGCAACTTTGGGACCTGGGTGTTTTGAATAGCTTGTGTAAACAGAATTTTAAGAGGTGGACCCAGTTAGCACTACTGAGTAGTGTTTAAATGTTGACTAGATTCGTGAGACTATACTGGAAAATAAATTGCAAACTTGAGTTATGTGACGTTTTAAACAAGACTTAGGCCCTTAAAATCACTTCTCCTAGGCTGGAGATGAACTGGCTTCTCCTTTGTTTTTCTTGCTTAGTCACCAAGCGTTAGAACTCCAGGCTAGCCCCTCCAACATATTCCTTTTTTAGAAATAAAAGTACCTGGCCTCTATGATACATAACTGTGAGTCATCCAGTGGATGGATATTAAAGAACTATAAAAACATGCCCCAAGTAAGTTCTTCACGTTGTTCCAGAGCACACTCTAAATTTGGACTCATTTGAAATTGAAGTGAAAGGCTGTATCCTTGGTGCCCTGCCGGAACAGTCTGGTTGATGCTACTTTGAGTTGCCTTTCGGGCGGGCAGGGTCAGCCCACCTGGACAGAGGCACTGGGTTCGCTTGCACTTTCTCTGAAACGGTGGCCTCTCCTTCGTATATCCACAACAGTAACCAGTTTCTGTTGTTTGAGACTTTCGGACAAAAAGCCTCAAGATTTTGCCATGTCAGTGTGAGCCAAAATCGGTGGATAAATTCAGTTTATTTACTGTTTTATATTAGTGTTTGGCAATATTTGGGCAAATTAGAGCGTGAGTGATTGCTAATACCAAGATGAGTAACAATGAGAAAGTCATGCGATGAAAAAGTTACTTGGCCGGAGCAGCCAAAAGTGACGAATGGGAACTTGATAGTGTTTTACGGGATGTCAGTTTCGGTCTGTCTTTCTTATGTGTCTAATTATAGTGTCACATACAATAAGTTGCAGTCCTGGAATGTATTGTATGCTATTTCTCCCACCATTTTGAAATGTAGTACATAGTACGAACAAGGGCTGCAAAGCTCACGCCCAGCCAGGAGTTAATAGGGGCAGTAAGAATTTCTAAGAAAAAGCAAAAGTCACCAGGTGTTTCTTGTTGTGTGTTGTATTGTTTTGTTCATGGTTGAGACTCCAGGGTACAAAGACGATGCCATTCCCTCTGTATTACCGTGAAATTGTAAATATTGGTGTCCTGGGCTTTGTCTGATTCAGTTTTATTGCCCGCAGCCTTAGTATCAGTATAATAACTGGCATATAATTGGCTCTCAGTCAGTCAGGATGTACCTTTGAATCTATGTTTATGAACATCATTGTGCCAAGGAGTGTGTCTAGTAGTCACATTCAGTCCTGTGTAATCTGAATAAATTATGTTTCTTTGGCTGTTGGACTTTTTGAATTTATGAACAAAAATTAACATTTGTAAAGAGCCTTGACTTTTGAATTTTTATTTAAATTGATCTCACATAGAACTCCGATTGAGTAAGAGGTGCTTTGAGTGTTTTATACAGAGTGCTTTAAGGGATTATTGTTACTTAGGTGTTACATTTTGTGGGGTTTTCCGATTATTAAAACGATGTTTTTGCTTATAAAACAATGACAGAATGAGGCATGGGTGAAGAGGAGGGGGAAGGAGTTATTACAATAATGAGAGAAAGGCTTCTTTCTTACAGGATAAATGTGTGTTTTCTCATTGAAGTTTTCATTTACCCTGCGGCTGAACCAGTCCTGGTTGAGCTGGGAGCAGACTCTGCTCAGTTAGCTTTGCTGATAAGAAGTGTGAGTCTGTCTCTGCTTTTTTCATGATTACAACCTCGCCTTTCTCCTTGTCAGCCGAGAAGCTGGACTGGAACATCAGCAGGAGGGACAGTAACTTCGGATTTGTGATCACAGATTTTATAAGACCACTAGTGTTTTATTCCTGGCATCTGCCAGGTTATGCAGAATAAACGGTTTAAAAACATTTTGGTGAAAAGGACAAACTGTGCACTTGTTGGAGCTGAGTAAATATTTTGTGATTCAGTTTCAAGTGATCTTAGAGCAGTCATGATGCCAGCTCACCCTTCTTGGGTGCCAACATGGTGCCATCTGCTGTTCTCAGGGCAGTCTTCCTTGCCTGAATTACTTATTAAACCAGTATGCTATTATCCCCACTCCACAGATGGGGAGACTGAGGTGCAGAGTCGTTAAGTAGCCCAAGGGTACACAGTTAGTTAAGGAATGGGTTGGTTTGAACCTAGATCCTGGTCCGTCCTCATAGCCACTTAGCTTTAACTGTTTGCAACTAAATAATTCAGTAGACATGAGTATAAGTTAATACAGTTTCCTTTTTACATGGCTTATCAAATCAGACCCATTATTTTCCATGCCTTCTGCGGAATCTAATGTTATGAAAGCTGTTTCCTATACTTGAGTGAGTTTTCTGCCGTCATTCTCATCATTTTCCCGGGCACCATGGCTGATGGGCTGTAAGTAGGAACTTCTAAAGGGAGCAAGCAGGCAGGCAAGCCCGCCAGTAACAGTGTTTGACTCCACGCGGTTTTCCTCTTTAACCCATTGATGTTTTTCAGCTTTTCTGCTTTAATTCCTCACGTGTCCAGGTGTGTCCCGTGAATTGAAACCATGTTGCCTGGGAACGTTTGGGTGGGGGAGAATCTGGTGATGTAGTTTAAGTGGAAACGCTGTGAAATGAGCCCGTGCACTGTGTGCACAGTGAATGTATTTTTAGCAGCTGAGCTTTGGCTCATTGTAGTGAAGAAGTTTTTCCATGAATAATTCTTTAATGTCGGTCTTGGGTTTTTACTACAGATGTTGCACGTCTGGCTCTGATTCCCCCTTTAAGAACTCATACGAATCGCCAGCTTGGTGTCAGAGTCGCCGCATCACATTACGTTAGATTTACATTTATTTCAGTTTTTAGTCTTTAAGTTATTTTTTAATATTGTATTGAAGAAACGTGTCTACATGTAAAGGGATTCTGCATGAAGCCCAGGCTTTAGTGAGGATTTTGGCACGTGATTTGTAGCACTTGTCTCCTTTCGAGTACCATGTAGAGAGAAGTCTGGTGCTTCTGGTCCCATGGTTTGATGAAGCAGCCAGTACCCTTAATGGCATATTTATTATCAAATTTGGATGAAAATCACTAGCTCAACTACAAGTGGAACATTTTTGAGATTTTTATCACTTTCCAAACACCCGGTATTTCTGTAGAATTGGATTGGAGGGGTCAGGAAAGGGTTAATCCTGAAAAACAAAAAGGGCTGTTGCTCTTTATCATAGCAAGCGTGTGGCCTGGGAGAATGTGTTGGATGATTCCCATCATAGACTGTACACAGGACCAAGGCACTGTATAAATTCATGGATGAGTGCGGTTCACTTTCACGCTCTCAGGAATGTATTTTGTGTTATGTCTGCCCACCTAGGTTTAAACAGGTCTGTATTTCATTCGCAGAGAGCCGAGGTGCTGCAGTTCTGAATGTCTTCAGAAGTGAGTTCGTATCTGGCACAGACAGTTGGCCTTTTTTGGTCAACAGAGCTAGTTTACGTGTAGTTAGTGGATGGATCTATGCAGAGAGAACGTTACAGGCTTGAGTCTAGTGGAGGCTCCTAATTTTGAAGAGGGGGAAGGCATCCATGGAAAGCGATTGCTTCCTTAGTCCCCAACGGCCACTGCTAACCCATGGCCCTGCTGTGGGGCAGCAGGTGAGAGGTAGTGCTGCACAGGGCCGACCCGTCCACTCAGGTGTGCATGGAAGCCTACTTTGTGACAAAGGCAATATCACCAAATCTAGGCAATCTGAAAAGAAAAAGAAACATCATCCATAAGATCAACGACTTACGCAAATATTTAAAAAACAGCATTGGTGACCCTCTCTGATCATAAGAGATCCTTCTAAAAATGTGTGTATGCAAAATAGTCTGTTCCTAAAGAAATTGAGCCAGTCAGAGGAGGGATTTAACTGGGCTCCCTTGAAGCGTCCTGCTTTTGCAGGCTTTCCGCAGACACACGCGTTCTTTGGTCAGCCGGGCATTGCGTTTACTCGGTTCCTGCCCATTTAAGTGATTCAGGCACGTGAAATTTCCGTATAAATATTTCTTTATTTTGCCTTCTCTCTCTCCCCCTCATTTATTCATTTGAAGCCAGACTCAGATGCCTGGGGCACTTCTAACCCTTTGCAAATACCTGGCTCCCATGTCTTCCAAGAACTCACTAAATGTTGTTTAATTCCTCCTCAAAAAGAAGTGAATGGCCTACTTAGTCTGAAGTATCTTAGGACAAATTTACATACACACCCCTGCATTTGACACCTGTGGCTTTTGAAAAGGAAGCCAGATAACACTGCATAGTAATTTAATCAGTTGTATCCACACAAGTGCTTCTAGGATTTCCCTCCTAGAATTAGGTAACAATAGCCTTCCCCTGAGATTGATACATATATAATTAATTAAGTGGCTCAGCAGGTCCTCCTGGAAAGGGGAGAATGGCAGTACAGCACCCCTGCCTTTGCCATCCCCCAGGGGCGGGCTGCCGGATACAGGAGGCCCTGGATCCGCAGGGTGTTGACCAGAGGCCTGTCCACTGTATGTCTGACTCTGGGGCCCACCCCGAGGGGCAGGGCTGGTGTATTAAACTTTTCACGGTGTGCATCAAAAAAGCCAATTAGACCTACTTGGCGTGTGTTGCACTCTGTGTCCGCAAACGTTGACACGATTTTGCTGGAAACTAGAATTAAGTTATTCACCGCAAATCCCTTGCCAGCCCTGCAGTGCACATGTAGCATTCTTTCACCCTCATTCGAGAATGGCCCCAGATACTGTCCACTTATTTTCATCATTAACACATAGAATGTACTCTATAATAATTATTTAGAAAAATGAATAAATCGTAGGTCAAATGAGTAGGGAAGTTCTTTATGATGATAAAGTAGACAGTAATCAGGACTTAGAGAATTAGGCCACAGTCAGGAAAGTTGCAGACTGGAAAAGATAATTATTAGTAGAGAATTCTTGTGGTTCTTAATATATCTTCCTGAAGCTAGTAGCTGTGCTTCTTCACCATGAAATCCTGATTGTGTGGATTAACCTCTGTATTCAGTAACCCCAAACAGCTCATTTATTGTTAAATGTTTACACACACATTCTCTCTTCTTTTTTTTTTTTTTACGCTAAACACATTAGGAGAGATGTTGGCATATCAAAGCTTTGACAAAAGTAGAAGGAATTTAGAAAGACTAGAATTAGTGTTAATGCATCCTAATGTGAAAAAAAGAGGAATTCAGAAAGAACGATGCATCTAATCTTTGGAGATAATGTGGTTGTATTGTAAGGAGAGGAACATGTTTAGTATGAATAATAACAGTAGTGACAGGAATAAAGAATGCTTTCATTTATTGAGTGTGATGCATATATTATCTCATTCAGATATAAAAGAAGTGCCCCCAGTAACTTCTTGGAAGACTAAAGTAGGTTACCAAATAATTTGTTGTACAAATCAGAATATTCTTAAGAATGAAAGGGAGTGCTGTTAATAACTGTGCTGGGACAACAGGTGTCAGTCAGAACTACCTGTAAGGTAGTTAATTAAAAGAATAGGGGCTTCCCTGGTGGTGCAGTGGTTGGGAGTCCGCCTGCCGATGCAGGGGACACGGGTTCGTGCCCTGGTCCGGGAGGATCCCACATGCCGCGGAGCGGCTGGGCCCGTGAGCCATGGCCGCTGAGCCTGTGCGTCCGGAGCCTGTGCTCTGCAGCAGGAGAGGCCACAACAGTAAGAGGCCTGCGTACCGCCAAAAAAAAAAAAAAAAAAAAAAAAAAGAATGTAATAGGACCTACTTATCCACTAAACATAACTTTGGCTTTTCCATGAACATTTACTGGTCAAGAATAGAAGAGGGAAGGGTCTGCTTAATAGGAGTAGTACATCCCCTCACTGACTTTATCTGATTTGTTATTATACTGATTAAAATTTCTGTAGACATTACCTATCCTCAGAGCAGAGTTTGGACTTCCCTTTAAGTCAAAGTTTTAAAATCGTGACTGTGCTTTACAAGTTAGAAATGGTGACTTTGCAAAGCATAGTTTACTTTGAAGGTAGAAGTGTGATGATAGTTCAGGGAAAGTGCCGTATATGGCATTGTTTTTAGCAGCTTATGAGATTTGGAGAACTGGGTATTTTAGAAAGCTTTCTCCTGGTGGTGGGAGTGAAATGGAGGCCCTGCTGGGAAATAATTCAGAAATCTGTCAATAATTGCTCTAATTATAGGAGTTCAGGTTTGGAAATTTTGTCTGCAGGACTGCATTTCCATGCAGCGTCTCTTAGTAACAATTTTGAATTTATGTTTATTGTGTGATATATATTGTTGAATGGTCCTCAGTTTGGATCTGTGAGCTGTTTCCTCATGATTCGGTTCAGAGTGTGCATTTTTGTTAGGAAGGCAGTGGAAGTGATGCTGTGATCTTCTCTGTGCATTTTACCAGGAGGTACACAGTGTTGGTATGTCTGTCCCATGACTGGTGACATTAACCGTGATCACTTAGGATGGTTCCTACCGATCTCTGTTGTAAAATTAATAACTTTCCTCTTTGTAATTAATGAGTATCTAGTGGGGATTTTCTTTGAAACTGTGCAAATATCTCTTTTCTCATCATCCTTTCCCCCGTTAATTGTTTACCCATTGATGACTTGTGCCTGTCTGGTATTTGCCAAATGGTTAATTTTCTAATTCCTTCACTTATTCTTTTATTAGTTGGAATCCTACCGTAAGAAAGAGCTTTCCCTTCTCATTTACTTATTTATTTATATCAGAATAGGACCATAGATTGTCATTTTGTTCTATTGATTATTATCCATGATAATCATTATTTTTGCTCCAGTTGTTACAGGTTGACCAGTGGAAGCCTGTTCAAGCTTCAGCTTGTCCTGAGCACTTTGTGAGCACTTTGTAGTTTTCTCTGAGCGCTTCTCTTTTGTTTTTTCTATTGTAGTTTAGTTGGTGGAGTGTGTGTGCGTGGAATCACTATTTGACTAGGTTGTGTGTAAACTTAAGTACATATCTGTGACTACATAAATTTTAAAAACTCTCAGTGAGCTTTATTTAAATGTTAGTGATGATTGCGTTTGGGTGGTGGAATTACTGGTTATCTGTATTTTTTTCTGAAAAAAAAAATTAGCCATATCACATGTATGTTACTTTTATCAGGGGAAAAATGCTTTTTTTTTTTCCCCTTAAAAAACAGAGATTAGTTGTGATTAGAAATCACATATCTCTAAGGCTAACTGAAATTATCCTGCCTTTTATGCTTATCATTTGGGAACACTCGTGTCCTTCAGGTTACGTTGTATGCGAAATGGAGTACTGCCACCAAATGCCCGTCTGATGAGCTGAAGTGATTATTCTACCTTTAGAAGTTATGAAGTCCTTATAACCTATGCTCTACCCCTTTCTTAGGACAGATGAGGCGTCTGTCTGCCTGGGAGGCTAAGTGACTTGCCCAGAGTCAGAGAGAGGAAATTAAGAGTAAATTTAATGCTCTGGCTCTGAGTCCAGTGTCCTTAGAAAACCCTTAACGCCGTTTTTGTTTCTTCGGTAACCGCCTTCTAGCTACAAGGTACTGAATGAAGTGTTTAAGAGCCCTCAGCTTAAACTTGTCAGTGCCCTTCCCTGGATAATGTTCCAGAGCTTTATATGCAGAAGTCATCAAAGACCATTTGGCTGTGGTTGGTGGTTAACACCTTCAGGTGACTCTGAATCGGTTTCTTGGTAGGCTGTAGTCGTGAAATGCTGATGACTCTACTGCTTAGCGTTCATCTTATAATTATGCTGTTATTCTGTAATTCTGAAAACATAATTGGTTTGATAGAACGGGGGCTGGTAAATTTGTGCCAGTTGTTTAGATTTGTAAACTTTTTCTGGAATGAAGACTTGCCTGCCAGGAGAAAAGAGCGTACTTGTGCACTGTTAGGTGACATCTGTAGAATGATAGGAAAGCCTTCCCTGATCCCCACCCCCGGACTTCCTCCGAGTCCCCTCTCCGTCCTCTGAGAACACCTGGTCCTGGCGCGCTTGCTTCCTGTGGTGCCGCTCGCGGGTGTGTATGTACAAGGTGCTTCCTGTCTGCTTTGTCCTCGGCTCCCGGCACAGCACCCCTTGCAGAGCAGGGGCGCAGTAAAAACTAGCGTGTCCCCGCCCCTGGCCACAAGACGAGTGCTGTCGTAGAGAGGTGGCCCCCCTTTACCTTTATCCCTTCCTTTCTATTTTTTAAAGGACATTTAAAGACCTGATTTCTAAAGCAATTCTATCACTAGTCAGGGCTTTTGGTTGCAAGCAGTAGAAATCGTCTTTAGCCAATTATAAGCATCTCAGATGGTAACAATAGCACATATTTGTCGTGAACTGTGGAGGGTCTGAGAGCTTTTTCCCCATTTGCAAGCTAAAAGATTAGCCTGCCACAGTTTGATAGATGCTAACAGAAGACACAAAACTCCTGGGTCAGAGACAAAGGACTTTTATTACTCACGGTAGTAACAGTAGTCATGGTATTGGCATTTTTTTTTTGGCACCAGTTCTAGAAAACCCAGTTTCTCCAGGGTGACGTGCAGAAGGGCAGTCAACACTTGTGCACACAGTGGGTTGCATCACAGGAGAGGAAACCTGAATTTAGGGTGCCTGAACTTTTCCCTGGACTGTACGCGTGGCTGCTCTTTGCTCTGAGGAGAGACCGTCTCTCTTCCTTCCAGGCCTGTAAGCAAACCTGCCCTTTGCTCTGGAGGGAAGAGTCACTATCTCTGTCTTCTCAGTCTGTTCGAGGTAAGATTATCCTTGTAATAATGATCTGGCCATGTGGGGTGGGGCCATAATAAAGATAGTGCCTCTGCTTGCATGACGTGTAGACTCTTGAGAGACCCCTGGTCCCCACCAGGGCTCTGCCAACAATATGCATTGCGGAAATTTAGAAAACAAGAGAAAAAAATGTCACTGGAATCCTGCCATCCTAAGATAATCACTGTTAAAGTTTTGAAATACATACTTTCATTGTTTTATCTCCATAAATATAAATGCTTGTATATGGTATGTATTTCATGTGCTGTCTGACTGATAACTGGATGTGGTGAAGCATCTGTGCCCAGTCGTCTGGGCCCTACCCTGTGCCTGGCACTTAGTTGTGCTAAGTATGGAATCGGCATTTTAGAGAGTGGAGAAGTTTCAGATCATTTGGCCCAGCCCTTTCCTTGAAGATGTTAATGCTCTCGTTTCACATAATTACATTTCACTGAGACCTTCTGGAAGCAACAACACACCCTTAATGTGGAACTATAATGGTGGGAGTTTGGGGTACTGTGAGAAATTGGTGCAGTAGCTACATTGCTTGGGTGATTCTGCCCCTGATGTTGTACCATAAGTATGGAGGCCTTTGCATTAGGCTCTGAGTAGGTTGTATAAACCTGGGATCTAGCTCCTCGAACCCCTTTTAACCCCCTTGATCCTGCTGAGTCGAGCCCACTGTTGACTACTGTCAAAGCAAAGCAAAGGACCACCTTTGCTTATGCCTGTAATCTCAGAACCCCTCAGGAATCAGGCTGTTTGTCTTGGAGTAAGTGGCTCGGAGTCTTGGCAATTGCTTGCCCAAACAAGAGTTAGTTTTAAACCTTATTCTTCCAATCAGACTCAAGTCTTTGTGAACAGTAGTAAGTTAGTTCATTTCCAGCGTATACTTCTTTCAGTGTGTTAAAGACTATGGAAGAATGTTTTCCTGAAAAGTATTCCCCCAAACCTGCAACTCAAGGTGTTAAATATTCATATTTCTAGGTTCCATTAAAGACAGTTAGGAGGTATTTATATAAATAAAGCTCGCCTTGATTTAAAAAAATTTCAGTACTTTTAGATTTTGGATTATTAAGGCAGAGATGCTAAATATTCTTTTCAATAGTGTCTTTCTTTGGAAAGATACAAAGCTGTCTTATCTGCTTTCAAGAAAATATTATTCTTTGTTGAATGATTTAAGCCTATTAGTTCTTGGAAAATTATAATGATTTGCTGCCTTCAAACAATAAAACAAGTTCTAGCTTCTTTTACTAAGAAGAGACTGTTGTTCTTAAGGATTATTTCTACTCCTCATGTCATTCTATTGACAGGACCTTACGGAGCAGATAGCCAAGAATCTTGGTGAGGCTGTGGCGTTATGTATTCTCACGACCATCTCTCTTTTCTGTTCCCTCCCCCTCGCTCTCCCAAGGAGGAGGTGTATGCAGGGATGCTGTCCCACTTCCAGAGCTTTGCTGGCCTTGCACAGAGCCTTGTGCAGTTGGTGTCTTGAACTGTATTTTACCTTTGGTCTGACCATTCCCCTGCTGGATCTTGGTTGCTTAAGTTAGATGGAGTGCTGTACCCTTGTCCAGAAAGGGAGTTGGGGAGAAGGTGTGGGGTGGGGCCTATTCGAGTGGGTCAGGACAGACTTGAGGGAGAGAATGTGGCCATCGTTGGGGGTTGGGGGCCAAGTCAGTGGTTGTGATTAGGAGGCTCCCCTGAAATAGCATCATCCAGGGCGGAGGGCACAGCCCTCCACTGACTAGAGCAGGGTGGTGATGACGGTGCCCTGGCCGCTAGCCAGTGACTCCCCTCCATAGTAGGGGAGAACCAGCCACGGCCGCGGTGTCTCCTGGGAGGCAGACACTGTGCCCTAGGGGCTTTGCATATTGTGTCATGCAGTCAGGTGGCCCTGCCCTTCCCCTCCCCGCACTGTGATCAGTTGGTGCCCCCATTCGGACCCTGAAGGACGCTCCTGCCCTTCTCCGGGCCGCCTGCCTCCCTCCCCCACCCTTCCCCATCCTTAGGTCACAGCGTAAGTGTCACTTGCTGCAAGAAGGTTTCTCTGACCCCTCAGATAAGGAGACTCCCTCTTAGACACTTCGCAGGATCCTGTCCTAAGTCTTTAATTGTACTTGTCAAATTGAGTGCTTACTGTGTTGATTATATGTTTTATTTCAGTCTCCCCTGTAGGATGGGTATACTTCTTGAGGCAGGGAGTAAACGTCTGTATTTCATATCGGGACTCCCAGGGCACGTCCAGTATTACTGTGATTGTCCAGTACCTGTTGACTAAGTTTAGGCTTAGTATTTTCCTCACTGGGCCTGGGTCCACCTCGAAATTGGTGCCTGGATTTGCAAGCAGAGATTGAAAGACCTACCAGCCGTAGAGTCGCTGGGGGAGGAGCGTATGATTCCAATACGAGGAAAGATGCTGTGCTTTATGGGTTCATAGTGTATAATAAAGCCATTCATCCAATAAGAGTGCCTCCTCTCAGTTTCTGCTTTGGTGTGGTTACTGATGGTAGATAATATTTTCAGTTCCAGCGTATGAGCAAACTGCCCATTTATTGAGTTGATTTTTCCTCTATTAAACGACTGAGTTTTGCTTTTTCAAAGTTAGCTAAAAATCCTCTTTCCACATTTAAATGATGCTTTAAAAAATCATTATTCTTTCAAAGATAATTGTATCCGGAAGGAAAACTTACTTCTGATCTGCATTTATGTTTTGGAGTAACTTAAGATTTTGCTTCTGTTTACCATACAACAAAAGTATGATGAGAGTTAAAATCGTACCTAAGCCATAACAGTTTTTAAGTAGTAAAACGTGCTTGTAAATAGGACTTCTGACACTGAATTGGTTACAGGTAAATGCATGGCATTTTGATTGTAGCACTTGGCTAAGGTCACGACCTGTAGTTTTCAAGAATGTTTGGCTGCATTATTTGTTAACTTTGAGGGTGAAGTGTAACTACTCTGGTAACAGAACCTTTTCATGGAGGGTAGCAGGAGCTGTGGTCTGAGATGATCCCTTACTTGGATAAAGGGAGAGGTTCCTTTGATTGCTTCGCTTAGTCAGATTTACTTTGGAAATATTAATGAATTAGTTCTCACTAATTAACTCTGAATAAATTGTTCATTTTTCTTAAAGTATTGGTTGTCTTCAGATCACAAGACCTACATTAAATAAAAGCAGAAACACAGAAGTGATTGAAAATCTGGGCCCAGAGGTAATGGTGGGCCCAAGTGGCGATCATGCTTACTTTGCTCTGACAGTTTCAGGAAAAAAGATGAAAATGAAGGTCCTGTTACCACCTTGTGAAAGTTCCATAAAAGGCCAGCCCAGACGACAGTTCTAGGCTATTCCTAGGCCGTATACACAGCTGAAGTAATTTTCAGTATCGGCGTCCCCTGCCGTGGATACCAGTATATCCGTCCCAGTCATCTGTAATTTTTATTTATGATTTTATTTATAATCTTGAAGAACCACCCAGTCAACCCACAGACTCATGAGAAACCAGATGTCGTTGTTCTGGGTGGATCGTTAGGCGGTAGATACCTGATATTCCAGGTATATTCTTAACTTTTAAAAAATGGAGTAACCAGGTTTCTTTATTCCACTCACCTATGCATGGCACTGAATGACTAACTTACTTCCCAAATGCTACCCTGTCCTGAAAGAATAACAGTTTACTGGATTAAGAATCTTCTAGAGAATTAAGAATTAAGAATCTTTCAGGGTACGTACGTGGGCAGTTTGAAAAGAGAGCTTCCGGATGCCTTCGAGCTCTGGCGGGTTTTCTGGAGCGTGTGCTGGAGTAGGTCTGGGGCATCCCAGGGTGGTTCCTCTGAAGGTAACCACGCTAGAGGATTCATTTTGGCATCTTTGTTAAAGAATAAATAATAATAAACGGAAAAATAGACAGCTTCACTCCTTGTTTCCAGAAACAGGGCCCCTGCCAAGGACTGCCATGCAGACATCGTGTTAGGCATCTTAGTTCTTCCAGTTTTCTTCAGAATCAGGTGAGGGAGGTGATATTTTGCAGAACATGTTTGCTGGTCAGCTCTTTCTGTTTCTGTACTTAATAATGGAGTAATATTATGAAGACACAGATCTTGTATTCAAATTACCTTTTATAGTCTTAGTACAAAATGTAACACATTCTTAGTCTTTTTTTTTTTACAATCTTGTTTTCCATCCAGTGTGCCTCTCAGTGTCTTCAAGAATATGAGCGAACTGTGGAGGGACACTGAGCCACCCCCTCTAGAAGCATCTGAGGGTCCCTGTCCCGGTGTGGGAGGGGCTCCGGACCAGGGAGCCTGGTCCCTCCAGGCAAAGGCTCTGGACCTGCTCTGGGTTGGGTGGTAAGAGGGGGCTGGGTGCAGGCTGAGAAGCACAAGAAGGCGTGGACCAAATCCAGGGAGGAAATGAGCTCTGGCTGACTGTACAGTAAAACTGGTGATTTTTTCCCTTTTTGTTATTTTGTCATTGTTACATTGCACCTCAGAAGCCATCTGCTACTGATGCTGCAGCGCTCTCTCTCTGGGATCTTAAGGGATGTCTTGAATGATTCTGGTACAAAAAGCTGTCAGTGGAGGCTTTGAGTTTTTCTAGACTTTGATAAAAGTATTAGGACCTGCCGCTAGCTGTAGACTTCTAAAAGCTGTTTATGCTTTTTATATTTTGGGAAATGCTTCTTTGGAATTGTATGTCTTGTTTGAAGCCAAAAACACGTTATCGGTGGTTGTGCTACTACTAGGCTTCGCCTTGACCTCTCCCAATAAAATATTGACTAGGAAGGCACCGGCCCGTCTGTTTGCTGCACAGGTAGTTTGGGAGCCGAGTGGAGGGCGTGAGGGGCTGGGGCCCTGGGCTGCCTGCCCTGTGGGGTGCAGGAGGGGAAGGAGAGCCCCTTTCTCCTCGGGCAGTGGGCACGGAGGAGTGTGACTTGCCCTCCTTCCTCTCAGGTCATCCTCGTCTTTAGGAGGCTTGTCCGCTCAGCCGGAAGCGAGGGCCTGGCCCCTCTGGGCTGCTGGAGGTGGACGGCCATCGCATGGTCAGTGTACCGGAAAAGTGCCCTCCAGTTCAATGAAACACATCGAATTGCATAGCGATTTGGAGAAACAAATGAGAGTGTGTCACTGCCAACAAAAGATTTGGGGAAGGGGCTGTCTGAAACAAGACCACTGTGAGGACCCGGTCTCCTGTCAGAACGTCCTCCCGCGTTTCAGACAGTGTAGTGTGGACAGTGACCCTGAGGGTGCTGGTCAGGAGGAGGGGCTGCGACCTGGGCAGGTCATTCGCCTCGCTTGCGTCCGCGTCCCTGCTGTGGAGCGGGGAAGGTCGCAGCGCTCGTTGGGGGTCACGCTGAGGAAATCACTGGGTACCGTCGGGGGCCTCCCGCAGGCTGTGTGGCACCACAGCCGCGCTGCTGTGTTTCATTAATAACCGTCATTATGGGTATTTGTCAGGCTTGCTGGAAGGAAGCCTGGGGGCCTGGTGTCGCCCCTCTTGAACGTGTGCAGGCCCAGCCTTTTTCCTGCTTTCTGTGTTCTTCCCTGCCTGTAGTAGAGACTGACATCAGTATTTGTGGTGCGAAGCGAAGAGCCCACGGATTAAGGAGGATACAGGATTCTGTCGTCCTGAATTATCAGCTATTGCCAGAAGGATCCAGAGAACATGTCTGTGTAAGCTGCAGCTGCACAAAGTGTCTGCTCTGGGACCCGAGCTCTGAGGAGTTCGGGTGCACGGAGCACATCCCTTGCTGCTCCCTCGGCTACTCTTCTGTGGGGTGCAAGTTCTTTGGAAAGTAGGACGTGTGATCCAGAGAAGCAGGAATTAAGAATTCATCAGCCTATTGAAGCGGCTCCTGTTTCATTCAGAAGTATTGCCAGCAGTGAACAGTAGTAGTTCCTCCGCATTTGAAGTTAGCTTACAATGAAACATACTGTTCATTACATTTGGTTCAAAATGAAGATCTATCTTGTTTCTGAAGTTCATTGGCCAAGGATAGAAGGCTAAAAGCTTCTGGCAAAAATAGGAATCTTCCTGATGTAATTAAACTTAATTCGCGAAGAACTGCATACCACACTCCGTAATAATTCATGAATTTTTATTATCTGGCCACTGTGTTGTTAAAAACTCAACGTATAACAATTACTAGCATTCTAGAACATACCATTTTTGCCTCTTACAAGGTACTCTTTAGAAAAAGAAGTTTCTTTTAAAAAATTGAACATGTTGCTTGGTTCATCCAGATTTTTGTCTATAGTCTTGGGAACTTTGCATTCTTTGCACTGAACTTGAGACCAGACTCTCCAGATGTTTCTCACCTCCAGAAGTTTAACTCAACTCTTTTTTCTAACCATGAGGCTCTCTGAGGTCTCAGCAACCCCTTTCCCTAACGTCTTCCTAACCTCCAGGATGTCTCCAGCTGCTGCTTCTGTCCCGGCGCACACACAGCCCGACAGTTGGCTGCCTGCTCCCGAAATTTCTCATTCTCTTTTGATGATATCTTTGTGTAGCTTGTGCATGACTAAAGTACACATTCACTGTCTGTGTGAGACAGAGCCTGCCGTTTGGAGTATAGCATTTTGAAACCACTTTATTATATGTTATGCCTAAGTACTGCCAAACAAGAGGAAAATAAAACTCGCTCTAAAATATAAGTACCTATCTGCCGTTTTGGTATATATCCGTTTAGGCTTTTCTCTTTCTATGTATGTTTGTATGCCTTTAACCATTTAGAAGCATATGTAACCATATCTTTTACATATTTTTCAAAGGGGTCATTTTGCAATACAGTTTTATTACTAGTTTTTTCTCCACCAAGGAACAAGCTATGGAAACGTATCAGAAAACTAAATATAAAACTGTAAACTTCTAGAAAACAGCATAAAGAACATCTTTGTGATTCGGGGTTCAGCGAGATTTCTTAGAAGCGATGCAAAAAGCATAAACAACAAAAGAAAACGTTGATAAATTGAATATCAAATTAAAAAAATTTCGCTTTTTAAAATGTGCCCTTAAGAAAATGAAAAGACAAGCCGCAGATCAGGAGAAGCTACTTGTAGGTCATATATCCCATAAAGGATCTGGTTATATGAAGAACTTTTACAACTCAATAGTAAGAAAATAACTAAGTTAAAAAATGAGCAGAAGATTTGAATAGACCCTTCAGCAAAGAAGGTATATGGAGGCGAAATAAACAAATGGGAAGATGTCCGATATTGTTAGTCACTAGGAAAGTGCAAATTTAAACCACAGTGAAATACCACTACTCGCCTTCCGGCATGGCTGCAATGAAAAGATTGACACTCCCGAGTGTTGGTGAGACTGTGGAGAAACTAGAACCCTCGTAGATCGCCAGCGGGAATATAAAATTATACAGTCACCTCGGAAAACAGTTTGCAGTTTCTTAAACAGTTAAACATATGCTTTCCATATGAACCAGCAATTCCACTTCTAGGTATCAGCCTCAAGAGAAATAAAAACATGTGCTCACGCAAAGACTTTCATACAGATGCTCAGCAGCATTACTCCTGATAGCAGAAATGAAACAGTCTAAATGTCCACCACCTGGTGAACGGATAAACAAGATATGGTATATCATATCCATACAGTGAAATTCCCCAATAAGGAACAAACTTCTGACACATGCCACAAAAAAAGATGACCCTCAACAACAAGAGAAAGCAGCCAGACGCTAAATACTGCATACTGTATGATTCCATTTATATGAAATTTCTAGAAAAGGCAGAGCTATAAAGACAGAAGCAGATCAGCGGTTGCCTTGGCCTAGGGGTAAGCGAGAGGATTGCCTGCAGAGAGGCACAAGGGAAACTTTGGATTGATGCAGGTATTCTAAAATCGATGATGCCGATGGTTGCACGACTATAAATTTACTGAAACTCATTGAACAGTCCACTTAAAATGGGTGAATATTTTAAAAAATGTTGTGATCAAAATTTGTCTGACAAATTGCAATTTGCAGGAAACACTTTGCCATTTGCTGTTTCATGCAGTTCTCAGAGGTAGATGATATACTGATTTTCCAGAAGAGGAAACTGAGGACCAGCAATGGTAAATTCTTTTCAGTTCTCAGAGTCCGTAACTTGGCAGACCAGGTGGCCACATTTCAGGTGTTCCGACCACAGCACCCTGACTGCTAAAATGAGTGAATTTTATGGTATATAAATTTCACTTCATTAAAACACCTCATGACACGTTTTAAAGAATATATCATGAAGACCTTTCTGTGTTAGGACCTGTTTTGGCCATCACATCTTAAAATTTATGTTGGAACATTTTAGACATTCATAAAAATAGAGTTGGTCGTGACCACCCTAGAGTTGGAAGAGTATCACCCATGTACTCTTCACTTGGCTTCAGCCATCGTTTCATGGTCTGTCTTGGTTCGTCTCTGTTCCCTACCACCTGGATCACTTTGAAGCAAGTCTCTGTCATTAATTCTGTTGTTGATTCTGTGGTTACTTCAGTGTATTATCATCGTTTGTAAATGAACGCTTACTATTCTATTGCTTGTACCCTAATGTGTTAAACCAGTCACGCATTGTTGGTCATTTAGGGTGAAACTTACATAGTATTGCTTGGTAGATGATGCTGCAACAGACCTTGCGCCTGTTTTCCAGTGCAGCCAGTTGAACTCCACGGCTTAGAAGAACTGTGTTGTTTGAGGGATTGTGTGGAAGAACCAGTTTACTCCTCAATGCTTTAAAATGTATTTAAAAATATTTAACAAAATTCACAGTAAAAATAGCCCTTAGGTAGTTTTGCTTGTCTAAGAACATGTGCATAATGAAATAGCCCAACTGTTTCGCATTCTTTTGTTTGTAGTTTGTTCCTTGGAAACAAAGACATTATGGATATTCATGTTCTCCCCCCCCACCAAACCCTGTTGTGCCCCCCTCTCCCTTTTTTGCTTGTGTTTGTGATTAAGTGTCTTATAAGCAGAGCTGTAAGTTTTATAGCAAAGGTCTTTAAGAAAATACCTATCATACCTCCAAGCAGGGCCTCTCACTGCTGTGGTGTCTCCCATTGCGGAGCATAGGCTCCAGGCCCAGCCGCTCCGCGGCATGTGGGATCCTCCCAGACCGGGGCACGAACCCGTGTCCCCTGCATCGGCAGGCGGACTCTCAACCACTGCGCCACCAGGGAAGCCCCAAGCAGTATTTTAAGGGTGTCAGGAAATTTTATCAGACTCAGATTTAGGAAGAGAGGAAGCTGGGAGGGGAGGAGCATTGCTGTGCCCCCGGCAGACAGTCCCGATGGTGCTGGCTTATCTCTCCTCCCATTGGTGGGCACCCTGGGTCAGTGGAGGAGGCTAGCCCGGCGAGGGGGCAGGTGCTCACAGGCTACAGGTGTGTGGGATGTGGGCACCCGAGGAGGAGGTGTCAAGTCTGAATGGAGGAGCTGGCGGACCCTTTACTTCAGTTTTGAAGGAAGATCAGAAGTTAGATGCTGGGGCCGTTTCTGTGTTGAAGGTCGGAAGCATGAGATGGCATCATATCATTCAAAGAAACCAAACATCGCTTCTGAGTACAAGACTTTGTCTCACTTCCTCACTTACAGATGGAGAAACTGAGTCTAGGGAGGCTGTGGCTTGCGGAAGCCATATGCGTAATCGTTGAGTGAACCCTGACCTGAACTGGGGTGTTGTGGTTTCCCACGGTCCCCCACCCCTTACTGGTGCCTCCTTGTTGGCCGAGTGTATTTAGCCTCGGACGCTGTCCAGAAATCCTTTAACTTAGGCCGCCTTTCGTCAGGGCCACTGTCAGGCCTCACTTTTCCAGGCCTGTGGAGACAGTTGAGAGGAATATTAGTTTCTTCTAAATCTCCTTTCAAGTATTGGGTGGGCCAAAAAGTGCCTTCGGTTTTTAAAGTAAAAATACAAGACACATTTTTCATTTTCACCAAGAACTTTATTGAACAACATATTCATCCTTTTGTTCCACTACCTTCTGCCATTTTCCAGGCAACTTCATAATTCCATCTTCCCAAAACTTTTTATCTTTTTGAGCGAAGAACTGTTCCAGGTGAACAGTCTTCCAGGGAATTGAAATATTTTTCCATTAAGAGAATTTTGTAAAGACCGAAATAAATGGAAATCTGAAGGTGCAATGTCTGGTGAATACGGTGGATGAATCAGAACTTCCCAGCCAAGCTGTAACAGGTTTTGCCTGGTCATCAAAGAAACATGTGGTCTTACGTTATCCTGATGGAAGATGATGCGTTTTCTGTTGAGTGATTCTGGATGCTTTTTGTCGAGTGCTGCTTTCAGTTGGTCTAATTGGGAGCAGTACTTGTTGGAATGAATCGTTTGGTTTTCTGGAAGGAGCTCATAATAGAGGACTCTCTTCCAATCCCACCATATACACATCACCTTCTTTGGATGAAGACCTGCCTTTGGTGTGGTTGGTGGGGGTGGTTCATTTCACTTGCCCCACGATCTCTTCCATTCTACATTATTTTACAGTATCCACTTTTCATCGCCTGTCACAACTTGTTTTAAAAATGGAACGTTTTCATTACGTTTCAGTAGAGAATCGCATGTGGAAATATGGTCAAGAAGGTTTTTTTCACTTATGTGGAACCCAAACATGGAAGCGATTCACATAACCAAGCTGGTGCAAATGATTTTGAACGTTTGATTCGGATATTTTGAGTAGGTTGGCTATCTCCCGCGTGGTATGACGTTGCTTGTTCTCAGTTACTGTTTCAGTTTGATCGCTATCAACTTCAACTGGTCTGCCCGACCGTGGAGCATCGTCCAGTGAGAACTCTATAGCACGAAACTTCGCAAACCACTTTTGACGCGTTCGATCAGTCATAGCACCTTCTCCATATACTGCACAAATCTTTTTGTGAGTTTCAGTTGCATTTTTACCTTTCTTGCAATAATGAAGCATAATATGCCAAAGATGTTGCTTTTTTCTCCATTTTCAACATTAAAATGGCTATACAAAAATTCACCAATTTTGATGTCTTTTTTAAAAATGCACTCTGATATGACAGCTGTCACGTACAATCTAACAAAACTGTTTCAAATGAAATTAACGACAACTAAGTGCTACTAGAAAAAACCGAATGGACCTTTTGGCCCACCCAATACTTTTTGCAACAATGTTTTCTTGTTTCATAATTTTTGAAGGAAAACCACGGAAGAAAAAGGGAAGAGTCAAATTTTTATTTCAATACGAACCATAGATATTGTCACCCTCACTTTTTCATCAGTTATTATATGATTTTAAAGTGTCAACTTATTCTGTTTAGCCTTATTTATTGTCCAGGAGTTCTAAATTAGATTAAACTCTGAAGTCAGCATAAGTGAGATGGATATCGAAGAATGATGCTCCGGCAAGAGTGCTGCACACCCAGGAGGCTCCCTGTTCTCACTCAGCCCTTCTGTTAGCACTGTTCTGTCCTCCGCAGTTTCCTGCGTCCCATTATCCCCTTTTCCTCTCCCTTCTTTCCAACCTCCCCACTCCTGCCCTCTTCAGTTCGTCATGAGCCGTCAGGCCAAATCTTGGATCTGTTCCCTTGATACTTTTAGGAATTGCTCAAGTGTACTGGTGGCCACCCGTAGCCATGCCAGTAAGGGAGTAGGCAAAGCTTTTGAGGATTCTTCATACACTTGAACTTTGAACAACACAGGTGTGAGCTGTGCAGGTCCACTTATGCACAGATTTTTTTCCTATAAATGTATTACCTGTATTTTCATTTTACACATCTTTAACTGTGGGGATAAGTGTGTGTTTGATTAGAGATCACAAAATGTGGAATCCAGAGAACTAGGGTTTGAGCCCTGATTCTGTCCAGACTATCTTAGCTTCTGGCCTCAGGGTGAGTCCTTTATCAGTTTCTTAGTTTTTGAGGCAGAGATAGCAGTACCTGGATTTCCAGCTGCACAGGGGTTGGCACCCCAACGGCTGCTTTGTTCAAGGGTCAACTGTAATGCAAAAAATAGAAAGTCATATTAATGTTACTTTGTGACCTTTTGACTTGGTTTTCTAACTTTCCAAAGAGAACTATAGGTTGTAATTAGACCAATGATTCATGTTTATAACAACTACCAAAATCAGTTCCTCAAAAGGGGAAGAATCAAAGAGATGGATGTTTATTATCTCAGAAAGAACTATCATCTCAAAGATTTGCTACAGGGCTTCCCTGGTGGCGCAGTGGTTGAGAGTCCGCCTGCCGATGCAGGGGACATGGGTTCATGCCCCGGTCTGGGAGGATCCCACATGCCGCGGAGCGGCTGGGCCGGTGAGCCATGGCCGATGAGCCTGCGCGTCCGGAGCCTGTGCTCCGCAACGGGAGAGGCCACAACAGTGAGAGGCCCGCGTACCGCAAAAAAAATAAAAAAAAAGATTTGCTACAGAAAGTTCAGATGTTAACATGTAATACTTAGGACCTGCAAAATGCTTATTATGAATACTGAGTAATATAAACCTATTCATAAACATACCTGGTATAAAGCCCATATTCTGAAATGGTTTACTATTACTAACTTTAAGTGTACTAACAACATAAGCAGTCATTATTACTGTAAACTTGCCCCTGCTGTGAATTAATCTATAATATAACATACTCAATTACACAATAATGTAAGATCTGAAACAGTGGAATATTTTGTCATGTGACTGAAAGATTAAGCTATTAAAACAAGCATGTACCAGCTGAAGTGTGTATAGGACTTTCCTTTGCAAACTCTGCTAAGTTCCTTTTCGTTTTAAAATTTAAAATCCTTTCTTTAGAAATTAGGTCTTTTTTGTCACAGATGTCCTCTCTGGGCTAGATCTGAATACAGATATGATTTTAAACAGGTTTTTCAAATAGATATGTGTTTAAGAAACAGAATATGGAAATTTTTTTAGTGTTCTGATCAAATCAGTATGATAAGGGAAAAAACTTCTAAATGGAATTAAAAGTATAAAAAGAAATATAATAGACAAAAATAAAGTAGTGGCTAAAATGTATGAGTTATGCTTATTGTAGAGATCTCAGAGGGAAAGAATTAGAAGTAGGTGTGGATGAGCTCCATCCTTTCAAGGACCAACGGGCAGGTTTCTGAAGGCCTGGAGGACTCCTGTTCACCCAGGTTGGCCCAGGGCCCACGCTGATTGGCGTGTGAGCTTGTGGTCCCTCAGAAGAGTCACACCCCACCCAGCACAGTGGGCTGGCTTCTGCTGAACCTTCAGAGCGCCCGGCCAGCTTCTCCAGGCCAGGGTGGAAACTGCTGGTTATCTGATTTGACTAAATTCTAAGAGGGTCAGAGTTGTACTGGCTTCATCCTTGGACATCTTTTTGGCTTAAATAAAGCTCTCAGTCAGTACATTATTTGTTGAATGCTAGGTATGGGGTGTGCGTGTGCATAGAGAAGACTGGTACACGATTCCTGGAAATAAAATAGAATTATCATGAAACACAAAAAGGTGCTTTTGATACCTTTTTCTCTACTGTCAGATTAATAATGCAGCATTATTTCTGTGATAAGAAGCTTGATATTACCAGTATAGTCCCTAATCCGTGATCAGGGAAAAAGGGGGGAAAAGCCCTTTTCCTTCTAATTGGCTACAACCTTTATTCCTTTAAGAGCATTCTCTCTGACATAATCCAGTATTTGAATGTGGAATGCACAGGTATCCATTACTTACAGAAGTAATTGATACTTACAGAAGAGGAACAAACATATTTTTGAATAAAAAATTGATATTAACGTAGAATATTAAAAATATAAATATTTGAAAAAAATAAAGCAATTTTGAATTGCTTGTTTTAAATGAGGCTTTGCTTGCTACATGCTTTCTTATTTTCTTGTGATGTGATACCACTCTATATATAAATAAGAGGTGACATCTGTTCTTAAAACTGTTAAAAAAAATACTTGACCATGTCCCTTGGTTCGGCCTTCTCTTACCTTCATCTCGAAAGGAGCGACTACTCGTTATCAGAGCTTTGCACAGTTGTGTGAGTCTAAAGACGAGTCCAGTTGTGCACACGCTCAGACACGCACATGCACTGCTGTCATTGAATCACGTCGCAGGCACACAGGGTGTTTCACAAAGCCTGTTCAAGGTTTAAATGTTAGCCTGGGCCAATTACAAATAGCAGAAGTGCCCAAGGAAGGGCTGGAACAGGTAGGTAAGAATTGTTGGCATTATTGAAGAGATAAGAAAGATTTTTTTTTTTTTTTTAGTTTTCAGGAAAATCTTTACTTTTCCTGAGAGATTGGGAGAACAAAGCAAATGGTCCCGTTCTGACTGGGGTACATAAAGTCTGCTGAGTGTGGCCAGGAAGAGGGGGTTTTGTACCCCACTGCTTTATTTTTAAATTTACCTATTGTGTTTGATTTGGGTCAGGAATTTTGAGAAAATGATTCTCATGTCTTATTCGTGCAGGACTCCTACCAGTTCACTTATTTTCTAGCAATCAAAGAAACCCAACAGGGCAAGCTTTGATGAAAGCAGTATACAGTTAGTGACGGAGTTGAGACTAGTGGTCCGATCTCCTGATGTAAAGTTTATTGCCTCTAAGAAAGATTTCAGTACCAGGAGGAACACCAGTGGTATATGTTAGAGGGATTCAGAACAGGTGAGAGGTTCTTCCTCCTCCTAGATGTTTGTTTTGTGCAAATAACCTTACAAACACTGACAAGGATGAGAGTGAAACAAGTCTGCTTTGTACTTAAAAACATCAGTAATTTAAATTGGGGCAGAAGGATGCCGGTGAGTGCAATGAAGGGGAAGGAAAATACATTTCCCCCCTCCCCCGTCCTCTCCGCCCCCACCCCCTCCTTCTCTTCTCCTTCTTAAAAAGGGATATTAACCTGTAATTAACTAGCTGTTGGGAGAGGAGAGCATGTCGCTTAGCAAGCTAGGGCACTTGGTGCTCACCTGTTGAGTAGGTGCACTTAAGCCATGTTTGTTTCCAAACTCGTTTATGTCAGGTGTACTTTTACTATCAGTATATAATTTAATTAAATGTTATCTAAGTGTTTAAGATGTGAGTGGGAAAAGAATAAATTTCTGTAAAAGCTAAAGTGAATGATATGGGAAGACTTGATAAAGGCAATGCATTTGAAATAAACTGTCATATCAAGTGTGGGAGAGACCATTGTAAAAAGGGAGATTTTTGTAAGTATCTGTAAGCATTTTGCCCTTGGCTTTCTTCTGGAGTGACTCTATATGCCAGCTCTGTTTGAGGACTAATACTAGAATTGGCATATGCGGGTTTATGCAAGTAAGCCAGTGAAGACGTCCCATCCAGGGCTTCATACTCTAAGAAAAGACCTTAGCCCAGGTCCAGAAATAAGGGGCCAAGCTCTTGAAGTGGACTTGGCATTGTGTCATACTGAGCAGGAGAAGGAAAGAGAGTCTTTAAGGGGTGTCTTTATAATGGCTTTCTGCTTTAACTGACTTAGTTAAAAATTAACTGACCAAACGACTAGTGGTCACATTGAGAAGGAAGGCACAGTCGGACGAGCCCCAGACTATCTCGGCATGGCTGTAACCTACAGTGTGCTCCTGTGAAAGTGGTCACACATGTATGGCAAACTAGAGAAGGACTGGGTGCCATCGCGAAGGCTGGCAATGATTTGTTGGCACTGGTGTCTTCTGGCCAACCTGGCAGACCACTAAGCCTTGGTGTTCACAATCGGACGAACCTCCAGGTCTTAAGGAAGGAGAGGCCGTAGGTCACCTAGGCAGGGCCACTGGAAGATGCGTCTCTTCTGCCTCATTTCACAGACAGGGAAACTGAGGCTCTTGGTTCAAGTCTCACAGGTGTCTGGCCACGCTAGAACTGCTGGCCAGCTCAACAGGCGTCTCCTCCCCTGCTGCTTTCTGCAAGCCCATAGGGTGATCTCAGGGTGATTTGGAAATACAGGTTAACCTGACCGACGCACAGCTTTTTGAAAAGGTTACGAATAATCTATTGTTTTAAGTCTACATCTCCCATAGCTCGCTAGAAATCTCGACAGAATACAGCAGAAGGAATGAAAACCTATTATAATACAAATCAGAAATCAATTCTGTTGTCACTTTATTTCACGTAATGATCTTTTAATGGATGGATTAAACTGAGTGTTACATTTCGGTTTGAGGATGATATAGGACCTCATTGATTTGTCGATTGACGCCAGTCGATGTATGTGTATAGACTAGGGTACGTTCTGTTTGCTTCTGACCTGCGTGAAGGAAACCCCTTAGGTAATGAAACACATCCTATCTTAGATCATTTTGCCTCACTCTTGATTTCAAATCAGCAGTATGGTGTTTTTTTTTCCTTTCTTTTCTTTTACATTAAAGTAGTAGAATGCTTAGTTCAGTAGTAAGAACAGAGAAATGAATTTACATGAGTAAAATAGCCTAGAAGTGTATTGCACTTTATTATGCTTTTATATTTTACTAGTGAACGTGCTAGTGATAAAAATTTCATTTCCTTTTTCCCTCCGGCTTTGTTTCGACCTGGATTCCTTATATGTGACCTTGGGAACTTTATTCAGCTTCTCCGAACCTTGATTTTTCATCCATAAAATGAAGACTCTGCTACATGACCCCTAAGGTCTCGCAAGCTCTGATGCAGTGATCTCAGGAAGTGTGTGATCTCATTTGTGTGCACAGATCTTTATTTGCGATTTCACCGATGGCGTGAGTTAAATTCTACTCCTCCAAAGTTTTATATGTAGAAACTGAGAAACCAAATCACTGGTCTTGTTCTTTCTAAATAGACAACTGGGTTTCAGACTAGAAACTAGTGTTAAGAACTGGTTATTGATTTACGCTGATTTGATTATTTTTTATTTATTTACACTTTAGTGATTAAGAACTTGTGTTCTGGAGTCAGCTTGGAACCCACCCCTCACTCCATTGCTGTTTGGTCTTGGGCATCTAGTTCACCTTGTCTGTGAATCAGGAGTGATAAATGGTATCTGCTTCTTAGTGTTATCTTGATGGTTCAGTGAGACACTCCATGCAGAGCTTGGCGCATAGCAAGAGCTTAGTGGGCTGTTCAGATTGTGATCATGACTTTTCCTTGTCTTCGCTAGCCTGTAGAAAAGTGTTTCCTTCCATACGTTTGTCAGGGTTCTCTGAATCCGCCCTGTGATCTGGTTTGACTATGGCAACACTTCAGGCACTGTTTTCCCTTCTAGAATTTATGAATGGGCTTGGTCTCCCCCCCTGCATTAGCATTTGTCCAGTGCTGGCCGTAGGGTCCCACCTGTCCAAACATTGGTGTTCGTCTTGTGCGCCCATTTATTTATACGATTATTTGAAAAGAAGAAGTGGTGTTTCAGACAAGGTGATTTTTATCTTCTTTCCTGTATTTGCTTCACCTTTCATGGATGGCTGGGGTTTGTGTTGTATACCCCACCTGTTCAGAGGGAGCTGAATGGTGGTTGCAGTATTGATTATTTCTTAGAAATAACCTCTGGTTTCGAATTCTCCTGTTACCGACACTGAGGTATGTTGATGATGCAGAGACTTTTCTTCCAGTGCGTAGTGTAAGCTTCCGTACGGTGGATCTGAGCCATGCCTCCTGGATTTTACATTCCCTGTGCATCCTGTGGCGTACTGTTGGTTGTCTGTGTCATTCCTTTTGGCACGTGCTAGTGTGGAAGCAGCGGTGTAAATTGGCATGTTTATCTTTTCACATGATTCCATAATTTGGGGGAAACTACCTGAGTGTGTCCTGAACCAGGTCAGTGCATTTGTTTTCCCTCTTTTCTTATCAGTGGCCCGTTTGTCTTGCTTAGCCAAATCCTCATAATAACCTTGTGGGGTGGTTGGCAGCCTGGGGCCCCAAGGCCGGGCAGGGGGAGCGAGCATTCCAATCAAGCAGCCTGGCCCCAGAGCCAGGCTCCTACCTGCGTGGCCACACCTCTCAAGACCCTCGGATGCCGCCAGAAACCGCCTGTGGGATGAAGAGGACTTGGGGACCCCCGGCTTCAGGGAGCGGGCGCAGTGGCCTGGACATGTGGACTGAGGAGGAGATGCGAGTGTGAGGTGGTGGGGAAACACCCTAGGTTCTCCTACTACGCGTCCTTTTGCTGTGTCCTACGTCCTCAATTCCTCTCGTTTTCGAGTGGATGTTTGTTATTAAGATTACCTAGAGCCAGGAATTGCAAAAAAGCAGAACCCCGAATGCTAGCCCCCATACAGAGTGTGATCACTGCATCCCGGCCCCTCAGGGTCCTCTGTCTCAGGTGTGTGACTCTGTTCTGTCACGGTCTCCAGGGGAGCACACAGTCAGGAAACACATATCTGTGTGTGAAGAGGCACCCTTTTGGGGTCCCTTTCTTACCGTTGGCCGTGGCCCTTCCAGGCACTTCTCCACCTCCCCTTCTTCTCAGGACGGGTGAGAGTGGTCATTTAAGTGTCCCCATGTCACCAGTGTTTCTTCCTCCCCTCCCCACACCCCAAGGGGAAAGTGTTCGCAGGTGGGATTAGGGGTCCAGTGATGCTCCAGTGCACGTTGCTCAGTCACAGACACGCTTAGTTGCTGAAGCCGGATGTCTCATTTACAGGAAAATTGCCTTTTCTCAAAGATGACAAGGGCACGCTTGACCTAGTTAATGAGAAAATGGTAAAGGAAAACCATGAGCAGCTATTTCAAACTCGGGTCACATTCCAGAAGTGCGGGCGCCTGTGGTGGCCACGGCATCTTCAGGGTCATGGGCCCTTTCTGCGGGACACACGGCCACGACACTGCTCAGTTTCTCATTGAGAAGTCTGAAAATATCTTGTTTTTTTATGTTACTAATGCTAGTAATGTTAGTCTAAGGTTGGGAGTCAAAGGTTTGGGAAAATATTCAATGAATAACATTTTACAAGTTTGAAATCAAACATTAAAAGACATTCAGTAGGGCTTCCCAGGTGGCGCAGTGGTTGAGAGTCTGCCTGCCGATGCAGAGGACACGGGTTCGTGCCCCGTTCCGGGAAGATCCCACATGCCGCGGAGCTGCTGGGCCCGTGAGCCATGGCTGCTGAGCCTGCGCGTCTGGAGCCTGTGCTCTGCAACGGGAGAGGCCACAACAGTGAGAGGCCCGCATACCACAAAAACAAAAACAAAAACATTCAATAGGGCTTCCCTGGTGGCGCAGTGGTTAAGAATCCGCCTGCCAATGTAGGGACGCGGGTTCAAGCCCTGGTCCGGGAAGATCCCACATGCCGCAGAGCAACTAAGCCCGTGCGCCACACTACTGAGCCTGCGCTCTAGAGCCCACGAGCCACAACTACTGAGCCCACGTGCCGCAACTACTAAAGCCCGCGCGCCTAGAGCCCATGCTCTGCAACAAGAGAAACCACCGCAATGAGAAGCGCATGCACCGCGATGAAGAGTAGCCCCCGCTCGCCACAACTAGAGAAAAGCCCTCGTGCAGCAACGAAGACCCAACGCAGCCAAATATAATTAATTAATTAATTAATTTTAAAAAATTCAATAACTTTCAGAAACAAGACTTTGCTTTTCTTATTAAAGGAATAAAGGTGTTTTTAACCAGCTTATTTTTAGTATAACTATAATATATGTCTCTTGGGGAGGGGGAAGATTATCATTTACCTTCTCCAAATAGGTTGGATTTTAAAATGACTTTTGAGAAGTAAATGACTCAGCCACGAGGACACGTTTTCAGTTCCTCACATTTGACCACCAACTTCAGTAAGAAGTTAAAAGGAACATAAGCATAATATTTTAATAAGGGGCATTTGGCATTTTCCTCCTTTAGTAGATTAGGTAAGTAAAGATGTAAATGTGGTTTAAGAAAAAAGAAAAGCAGAAGAATGGACAAAGGAGTGCAGGACTCTCAGTGTGCTCAGGGTGCCAGGGCTCCCAGCCTCCTGCTGTGTGATCTCCAGCAAGCTCTTGCCCTCTCTGTGCCTCAGTTGGTGACTGATCCGCAGTGGAAGGTTGTTGGATGATTCAGCGAAGTTGTCTGCGTAAAGAGCTTAGGATGGTGCCTGTGGCCAAGGAGCGTCTCATGATTGTTAAATTTTCATTATTTAATTATGAAACCATAATGACACATGTAAGAGGCTGGTGTTAAGGCCCCCAAAGAAACATTGTTTCAATGCTGTGACATGTTTTAATTTGAAACAATTCTTAACCTTGCCAACAATTAGAATCCAAGGACCTGAGCTAAGTGACTCTCTGAGAGTCAGCTCTATCACACAAGGGCTATCAAAATACAAAAAATAGAGTCCAGTTGACTGTCGAGCAACAGTTTGGACTGCCCGGGTCCACTTATACACAGATGTTTTTCAGTAATAAATACAGTACTGCACGATCTGCGTTGGTTGAATCCATGGATCCGGAACCATGGTCGTGGAGGGCTGACTGTGGGACTTGAGCATCCCCAGAGGGTCCTGGAACCAACCCCCCGAGGTTACAGGGATACTGCAGTCTGCAAGGAAAAATAAAATCTCAGTCTCCTTTGAAGGGGGAGGCGGAGGGCGCTCTGGGCAGGGCTCTGCCTCTGGTGCTCACAGCAGTGGTGGCTGAGTCACCAGACCTGCCCCCTCCCAGCCCCCCCCGCCCCAGCACGTGGGAGAGCTGCAGGCACATTGATTGCACAGCGGCCCAGAGCCCAGACCCCAACCCAAGCCCTGTCCGTTCCCCGGACCCCTCGCCAGCCTTCTGCATCCAACAGAGCTCTGATTGCAGGAGAAACGTGGGAAACGGTCACTGTGAAGGCTGATGAACTCTCCTAGATCAGTAAAACCCTGCAGAGAGGGCTGGAGCTATTGGAGTGGGATGCTCGTGCAGTCGGCGCTGGCAGCAGCGCATCTGTTCGCAGTGTTGCGTGTTGAAAGCCTGTCAGTGCGGCAGGGGTCGGGGCCGCCTCACCGAGGGAGGCTGTGGCTTTGCGCTTCCGTGTTGAGTTGATGGGGTTGAAAAGGAAGTGCCTCCGTTTCTGATGCCGTCAGAGGTGAATGAAGAGAGAGACCTGGGCCGAGGTGAAAGCAGGCGGCCCAGGGTTTGTCGAAATCAGTCGTGGCCAGTGCGGTGACATGACACTGGGGAATGTTTGTTAAATGGAGAAGCACGGCTAGGATTTTAGCAGAGCCAACGGCATATGAAGACTGAGTTTAGGGCCAGGTGCTTTGGGTGGGTATGTGGGGCGGGGAGGGAGGGATGAAGAGTATTTGTTTCTTTTCCTGTAATTTTTGGGGGGTTTGCTCTGTGAGAAGCTAACCCAGCGATTGCTTTCCTCCTCCTCTCCCCCGCGGAGCAGGAAAGCTCCTTCTAGAGCCCTCCTCGGCCTCTCTGGACGGGGCTTTGTTATTTGGAACACTCAGCCCGGGAGTCTTTAGCCCCCATTTCAGCGCTGAGGACACATGTGCTTCCTTCTGCAGCGTCCCTAAGCGTCCTCCCAGCCCCCGCAGGAATGGAGTGCCCTTGTGTCTGGATTCTTCCATCAGAGCTGGTGGCTCTTCCAGGCTGTAGTCGGTGGAGACCCTCCAGGTTTGGGGCTTGACAGTTTCAGTAGGTCTCCTCACTTCACTGTCCCTCACCTGTGATGCTGAGCTGCCTCCTTGGGCTGTGCCATCCTTCAAAGAGTGCCCTCGATGCGGGCCAGGTCCCCTCATCCTGGGGTGACCTTACAACAGCATCACCCGGAGGGCCTGGAAAATGCAGCACGTGGAGCCCCACAGGGTGAGGCACCAGAGCCTTCAGGATGGGGCTCAGGGCTCCGTGTAATACCAGGATCTCTACGTGAGAACCAGACTAATGTTGAAGAACCATTTCTGGAGGAAATAAAATCGATTGGTACTGGCCTCTAGAAGCTGGAAAAGGCAAGGAAATAGATTCCCCAAAGAGACTCCGGAAGGGATCACAGCCCAGCTGGTATCTTAATTTTAGCCCATTGAGATCCATTTCAGACTTCTGACCTCAAGAACTATTAAGATAATAAATGTGTAATATTAAAAAAATAAAATAAACGGTTATTTTCCAAGCAGTAGGTTGTTACCTACACATCATTTTTAAAATTTTTATTTTATTTTTATTTTTGGCTGCACTGGGTCTTTGTTGCTGCGCGCTGGCTTTCTCTAGTTGTGGCGAGCGGGGGCCACTCTTTGTTGCGGTGTGTGGGCTTCTCACTGCGGTGGCTTCTCTTGTTGCGGAGCATGGGCTCTAGGCGCGCGGGCTTCAGTAACTGTGGTGGGCGGGCTCGGTAGCTGTGGTGCACAGGCTTAGCTGCTCCGCAGCACGTGGAATCTTCCCAGACCAGGGCTCGAAACCGTGTCCCCTGCATTGGCAGACGGATTCTTAACCACTGCGCCACCAGGGAAGCCCCAGCGTGTTTTAAAAATTAAAAGTTAGAATAGTACGGTAAGTATCAGAGTTCACTGCACGTACCAAGGGTTGTTTTGTGAGACTGTGTTTATGACATATGTGTTCTTATTTGGTTGCATTGTACACTGTGTTTCTTACCGTGAGTCGAGGTCAATAAAGTTTGAAAGCCAGTAGACTAGACGGTGTCCCTGCGTTCCTTCTCATCACAGCGTCCTTTTGTATTGTTTGCAATCTAGACTGTGCCCCAGCCAGTAAGTAAATCATCTACTTTGTGGTGAACATCAAAAATAAAAGATACTGGGGAGCCTTTAACCTGTCCTTGCAGTGGGTCTCAAACTTGGGCATGCATTTGCATCCCCCAGGAAACCGAGTAAAACACAGCCGCACTCCAGACCTTCTGTCTCAGAATCTATGAGGCAGGCGTAGTATCCCGCATTTTAACCAAGTGTCTTATGGGATTCTGAGGCAGGGGTTTGTGGGCACCTTTAGGACATTCGACCTGCCTGTGCGGGCACTTTACCTGTTATATGTTAAACCTTGTTAACATTTCTGTGAGGTGACTCCTCCCCCCATTTCACACATAAGGACCCTGCAGCCCACATTGATTCGATTTGGTGACTCCATGGTGTCTCAGAGATGCTAAGATCAGGGCCTCGACTCACGCCGAGGTCGGCCCTCCCTCCTGGGTGGGAATCATGTGGCATGAAATGGGAAAGATAAACAGTCCTGGTTGAGGGAGCTGCCCTCATGGGGAAAAAATAGGATGGTTGAAAAAATGACAGTTTTAGAGAGAAGCATTTTGTCTTGGAGGCAAATACTGTTACTGCTGCTTCTAGGGCGGCCTTTTAGACGTGTGCCCTCCGTGAGCAGAGCTGGAGATGGAAGAAGGGAGAGCGCAGACGGTGGACTGGGTGGCCCCTCCTCCGCGGGGCTGGGTCACTGCAGGAGACTTTCAGTCCAGCTCTGCCTCCAGTCTTGGGATCCGAGGTGACAGCTTCAGCTGTTGGGCCCAGCTGCTTCCTCTGTAGCACAAGAGCGTTAGCGGACAGCGTCTAGCCCTGCGAGTGCTTCCAGACTTCAAAACCTGTGATTTCATCTTTGAAAAAGTAGTGTTTCCTCCCTCACCTTGAAGGAGATACGGAATGGCTAAACAAAATGTATGCAAGTGTTTTGAGCCCCCCAGGGAGAATGCTGTAAACAGAGTCATATACGGGGTGCTGCTGTCCACTGATGCACAGGTCTCAGCTGCATACTCTCAGAGCTGCTCCTGGGGAACGAGCCCTGCTTTCCAGCAGGAGAGGGATGTCAGTTGCATTCCAGCATTTCCTTGGTCTCCCACCCATCAGGCAGAGACTCTGGAACTAGGTTCCAGAGCCTAGGTGGAGGCTAGCCGACCCTGAGACTGCATACTTTCTTTATGTAAAGAAAGGGGAAAGGATTTTCTTTCAAAACTAGGCAACTCCTTGGAGCCGATAGTGTGTAGGCAGGAAGTTATATCCAAGGGAATTTGCGAGAACCAGAGGAAATGGTCATGTTTCTGGGAAGCTGGGCTGGTGCTGGGTAGTTGTGCATTTTTGTGGCCCTAAAAAGGTACTTTATTTTTAATTTGAAGGTTATTGTTTCTCTCCCTGTCTCTCTCTGGCACATGTACTGCCTTCTCTTTTAAAATGCGTGACATTTTATGCTCAAATTCCCATCTAATTTTGGTCTTAATCTAAGTTGGATTATAGAGGTACCCATTCTCTTAAAAATGCTATTTTATAAGCATTCAGTGCTTAACATACCCAAACCCTTGACTTGGATCCGCAGCTGATTAAATTTGCTGTTCCTTCTGCTTGATGTCCTTCAGAGTACCTGGATGAAGGCAGCATCCACATTTGGCCTAAAAGTAGTATTTGGAGGTAAATTTTTTTTTTAACATTATTTACTTACTTACTTTTAAAATCTTTGGCTATATTGGGTCTTCGTTGCTGCGCGCGGGCTTTTTTCTCTAGTTGCGGCGAGCAGGGACTATTCTTCATTGCAGTGTGTGGGCTTCTCGTTGTGGTGGCTTTTCTTGTTGCAGAGCAAGGGCTCTAGGTGCACGGGCTTCAGTAGTTGTGGCACGTGGGCTCAGTAGTTATGGCTCTAGAGCACAGGCCCAGTAGTTGCGGCACACAGGCTCAGTAGTTGTGGCTCATGGGCTCTAGAGCACAGGCTCAGTAGTTGTGGTGCACGGGCTTAGTTGCTCCGCGGCATGTGGGATCTTCCTGGACCAGGGCTCGAGCCCGTGTCCCCTGCACTGGCAGGCGGATTCTTAACCACTGCGCCACCAGGGAAGTCCGAGGTAAATGTTTTTCAGGCATAGGTTGCAGCCGTGTTTCTTTGATATTCTACTAAATCATATCTTTATTTTGAGAATTTACATGTTTAATCTTAATATGTTTGTCCATTTTCCACTTTTTAATTTTTTTAGGGAAGAAGAAGCTTGTTATATTTTGGTTTTCAGAAAGGATATGAAGGCAAAACCCCACATCATGTTCAGGTTAACCTTATATGTATTGTTTGTTTTAAGCAGAATTTCTAGCGTTCTGTCTTTTAAAATAATTTTTTAAATGGAGCAGACTGATGAGTTATAAGTTACTTTACAACCCTGGGTTACTATAAGAGGAGACATAGCTAAGTTAACCTGTGGTCTTTTGAGGAAGACAGTGAAGTGAAGAATATGCTAAAAGTTAACACTGAGGATGACCTAGTCTAGAATGTAGCATCATCTGAAACATTTTGACTTTACACAGTTTTTAAAGGATAGAGAGTAACTTTGGAGGGCTGGATGGCTGCTTGCTTTCATGGATGAGTTATAAGTTGCTAGCTAGCAATACAAAACAAATAATAAACGAGTTTTATAGAAAAAGAGTGGAAGGACTCACAGCTGAAAAAATTTCAGCTGACAAAAAACGATTGTCTTTGAGTTGTTTTCTGGAGGCTTGACTCTAAATGGATATTGGCCTGGAAGTAGAAATTATAGGTTTGGAACAATGATAAAGAACGGAGAAATAGGACATACCACCCATTTTCAAATTAAAGAAAGAAGAGCATAGACTACCACAGTGTTAACCGTGTGTGTAGGTTAAGTTCTGTAACATTATGTTAAATATATAACGTGTATTACAAGTAAAGTGTGTAAAAATTAAAGGCTATCATCAGTCTTATTCACGGGTCTCACCCAGCTCCAGGGAAGGGGATTACACTAGGGGCACAACTGGGCGTGGGTGTCATGGGGCATCTTAGAGTTCTGCCTGCCACGGTGCTCAGTGCATAATGGCTGAACTAACAAATGGCAGGAAGGAAATAAAGATCAAAAGAAAAAGAGGGAATATAAATTAAAAGTCAACTTTGAGTTCCCCCTTTAAGAGTCAGAGGTCTGTGACGTGTGTGACTGAATGGGGCCTGGGGTCCGGGAAGGTGAGGCAGCTGATTACTGCTGGGCGAGCTGAGGCCTGCTGGGGGGTCGGGGCCGGGCCTCATGTGGGGACGCACAGACTGGCGGTGGGCGGGTCTTCACGGCACCTGCAGGGAAGGTTCCAGTCCCTCTGGTCTCTCAGGTTATTTGATGAGGGCGGGGATGTTCTCTGACTGGTCAGCGGTCTAGGGGAAGGGGGCTTCCAGCCCTTTCTCCTGTAAAACGCTACCTTGCCAGCTGCTAGTACAGGTCGATTTTAAGGCGACCCTGTGAAGGTTGAAAGCTGGGCTGTGCCAGCTGCCTGCAGCTGTCTGGTGCTGAGCAGACTCACCTGGGTGACTGGGGGATGAGCAGAGTAGTTTACTGAGGGAGCCTCAAGTTAGTAAACCGGAAACTGCAACGTTATTTTCCAGGCTGAGTGTATCCAGGTGGAAGGGTCTACGTAAGTAGTTTTCTTTTGCACAGTATTATTTTATCCCAAATTGTATGTTTATGGACGCTGTGTCTATAACACACAGGAATTCTGATAAGCGTGACTATTAAGTCTGAAGCTGGTGAATCGAGAGGTCTTCATTGAAACAACTAATCTGTTCAGTCCATTGCCTTGGGCATCCAGTGTGGTGGTGGGCTGACACGCACAGTGGATGCACCCTGGGGGTGTTTCCAGAAGTCCCTGGGGAGAGCACCAGTGAGGGGACAGCTGGCCCCTAGCCATGCCTCTCCCTGGCCTCCGCATCCCCGGGGCTTAGGACTGGGAGTCCGGAGGAGGGAGGGCTGCAGCCGGGGAGATGTCCTCAGGATGGAGGAACTTTCATAAACTCGTGGCTCCTGTGAGGCCAAGAATTGAGGCATGAGACGGCTTTGGGGAAAACGGACAGAAATAGGAGATACTGGGTCATTTTAAGCTCTCAGTGTTCAGGCCAGGTTTTTAAATTTATTTATTTATTTTATTTATTTAGTTTTGGCTGTGTTGGGTCTTCGTTGCTACGCGCGGGCTTTCTCTAGTGTGGCGAGCGGGGGCTACTGTTCGTTGCGGTGCGCGGGCTTCTCATTGTGGTGGCTTCTCCTGTTGCGGACCACGGGCTCTAGGCATGCAGGCTTCAGTAGTTGTGGTGCGCGGGCTCAGTAGTTAAGGCTTGTGGGCTCTAGAGCAGAGGCTCAGTAGTTGTGGCGCACGGGCTCAGTTGCTCCGCGGCACGTGGGATCTTCCTGGACCAGGGATCGAACCCGTGTCCCCTGCATTGGCAGGCGGATTCCTAACTGTTGCGCCACTAAGGAAGTCCCCAGGCCAGGTTTTTGTTCACACCCCTCAGTCCTCAAGGGATTTCAGGCATCCTGGTAATTCTGCCTCTAAAGCCTTCAGCTCCTACTGTGTCAGAAAGGGAAGGGAACTGACTCTAAGACCACCACTTCTATGTTTTCTATAAATGGAGGATGTTTTCTATAAAACGAGGATGTTTTCTATAAATCACAGCTCGAGGAGAAAGTCTAGAAACAACACCCTCTTGACCTTCGTGGTAAAGGACGGGGCGTCCGTGGTGCTGTGTGAAGTGGAATCCTCACCTGTGTCATTGGTTCCGGCGCGACCCCGATGCCTGCCCCCCCTCCTCACCAGTGGGTTTTGATTACAGGTTTATTTTACTACGTAGCATACTCCGGTTTTTGTGTGTAATGCAGGCAGTCAGGGAGGACGTTCTCGTGTGTGTTGCATGCTCAGGACTGTGTTCCTCTAAGCTGTGTAAGACAGTGTTAAGACAGCCCATCTGAGGGACTTGGCTGGGCAGGAAGACCTGTGTGTGAGATACCCAGAGCCCCGTGTGGTTTTTACCTTGTATGGAATGTGATGAAATCGTATCGGGAGGGTTTGTTTTAAGTCGTACAGTAATGATTCTGACACCTAAATTGTTGAGTTTAGATATGAAATTTAGGGAAGTAACTTTAGCTTTGTTCTTCAACCTCCATTAAGAAGTTACAGTGTAAGAATAAAGTTAGTTTTTCAGTGTGATGGAACAATCTCTTAAGAGTACAATTAAAATCCAGTCTTGCTAATATCATATTTGTTGTATTTGAAACTCACAATGAGTACAGCTCGTATTAATATTTAGTAAAGTATCCCGTAATAGAGGCCCCTGAGAGTTGCTATCTGAGCTCCCCCGAATTCAGAGGGAGGGCGGGGGCCCATGTGAGAGGAGGTTAGTGAGAGCTGGGCCCTGTCTGGGTTTCTGATGGCTGATTTCTGAACGGATGAAACACCCCACCCCCTGCCTCCACCCCCAAAAAGGAAAAAGGAGAAAAGGGTTTGTTTTCATTACTACCTGGTTAGGTTTGGGAAGAAATTGTGTCTGTGTGTTTTAATGTAATTTCTCACACCCGGAGTTTTAATTCTGCTGTGTGTGTGCGTGGAGGGTGGTGTCAGGGGCAGATCCCTTCTGGACAGCTGTGACCATGAGAAGACTGTCCAGAGCTGGAGACTATTTCCCGCTCAGTCTTCCCGAGGTCCACACCGAGCTGGTGAGCAGAAGCTATTTTTGAAGTGGACAGATGATCAATCTGCAGCTGTGAGTATGTGAGCCTGTGACTGACAGAGCGTGTACTGGGAATCAGAGGACAAGTGGCTGGGGAATGTTGGAGAGAGAGTGCCCGGTGTAAGGGCAAGCAGCACACAACCTTGCATTCAGGGCTCAGAGGCTGGAGAGAACTGGAAAACCTCACTGTACGGGTCTTGTTTCTTGCAGTCACGTGAGCTTTCCCGAGGTTGCATGTGGATTTAACTGCAGGTAATTTACATGGGCACAAATCCCATCAGTTTGAATAAGCTCTTTAGAACGAAATTGATATCCTGTATCACCACTTGTTCTTATGGAACTCTTTTGACTTTAGAGGAATCTACCTGGTAGAAAAGTTTTCTCTCTACTTAATATTGTTTGAAGGTATCAAATTATAATTGATGGGGTCAAAGCATTCTAATTGTAGGCTGTGGCCAAGGAAAATCTGGACAGGAAACTTTAGATATATATTCATGGAATCAAGGAGACTAAAACTAAGACGTATTTAATAAGGAAGTTCAAAGCATCCTGCGGCATCCCTCATGATGTTTAAATTTACAATATTGATTATGATACATAGATTTTATATATCTAAAACAGATTTAACATAAAAATCAAACATATCAAGGTATGTTTGATCTAGAACAGGAGTGGGTACTTCTTTTGCTGGGTGCCAGATTGTGAGTATCCTAGGCTTTGTGGACCTAGATGGTGTCTGTCACAGCTACTCTGCCCCGTGGTTGTAGCTTAGAAGCAGTTTTCAGGGAGAATGGGCTTGTCCTGTGGGTTCTTGTTTGCCAGTCCCTTCCAGTATTGTCTTAAGGCTTGGGAGGAGAAGCGGTCTCTCTTTTTTTTCTCTACTACTTTTAAATGAAGTGAAACTGTCAAACCTCAGTGGACAATCTCTAGAACCTATCCCAGGAGTTTCATGTAGGTTTGGGTTGATGTAATTTTCACCACCTTGGAACGGTCCAGGTGATCACACCCCACTTTGACGGGTTTCCTGTACTTTTAGGAAGACAGGGTTCAAGGCTGGATCCAGATGATTCTTCTCTTTCTTTACAGCAGTGGGTGGTTCCTAACTCCTGCAGACCCAGTTTCCCTGTTTCTAACATACCGGCTAATGCTCCATGTCCTATCCTGAAATGTAATTAATGTATAGTTTAAAAATCAAAACAATGCTTTAACTAAGAAAAAAGAAAGGAAATAAATGTAACTTACAAACATGTATTTAAGTATGTAGATGCTGAGATACGACCCTAGACTAGAACAGTGGTACTGGCAGTGCTGGTCTGCTGGGACAACGTGTCTGTTGTGTCTGCAAGTTCCCCAGTAACTTTCTTCACTGAGTTTTGCTGTGGAAAAAAAAAGTCAGCCGAACAGACCCCTTACATGAGTGCAGGGAAGTGCTAAGGAACTTGTGGGCTTGCAGCCAGTCTTCAGATCACGCTGTGGTAGCACTACTCCAGAAGATGTGACGATGTTTGCAGCCGCTTGCACCCGTGTGTGGAGTCTCCACGAGCAGGAGGTCCACGGAGGACACTGCTGCTGATGTGCCGTGTTGGTGACTCAGAAACCCTGAGTCACATTGCTGCTGGGGGCATGATTTCCGAAGTGAACAGCTCTTGGTGCAGACCAAAGTAGAGATCTCCTCCATCTACAAGGTAGCTGTTCTCCTAAAAAATGTAGTGTATAAGAACCATGCCCCCAACACGGTTTCTGTTTATGCATGAAATGGAGTTAGGTTGTAAGCCCAGGATTTTCACTTCCTTAAATATCCGGCAAGACATTGGAAAGTCAGGCAAGATGCTTAGTGATGGGTGTGTGTGTGTGTGTGAGTGTGTGTTGGAGGGCTGTGTCACATGCAGTTCCTGTCCAGCATTCTGGCCTTTATCCTCTAAATACTAGTAGCGTTCCCCGCCCCCCAACCTTGCGAGAACCACAGATGCCCCCACAGATTTCCAAATACAGGACACAGCAAAGGTAGATGTCTGGATCGGCATCTTGCTGTGCTCTCAGAGGGCGGGTGGGCTGCGGGGAGAGCAGCTCACCCTGTGCCCAAGCCTCCTCACAACTTCTTCTGAGCCTCTTCTCTCCCCTTCTCATGGTCTCCTTCTCGGCCTTTTCCCTTCTGCCTCCCTGCCTCCCCTAGTATTGCCCCATTTTACCCGGTCCTCTCTCTTTTGTATCATTCTCTAGGGTAAACTTTCTTGTCTTGATGTTCCAACATGGTGGTGAGTCTTATTATTTGTAAGATGTGTTGAAAATAATTTATTACCGATGGTAATCAAAGCACTGAAATTTGCAATTTACTTTTTCCAGTATCGCTTACTTCCCTATTGATTTTTTTTTTTTTTTTTTTTTTTTTGCGGTACGCAGGCCTCTCACTGTTGTGGCCTCTCCCGCTGCGGAGCACAGGCTCCGGACGCGCAGGCTCAGCGGCCATGGCTCACGGGCCCAGCCGCTCCGCGTCATGCGGGATCCTCCCAGACCGGGGCACGAACCCGCGTTCCCTGCATCGGCAGGCGGACTCTCAACCACTGTGCCACCAGGGAAGCCCTACGTTGCCTTTTTAAAAAAATATTTATTTATTTATTTTTTGCTGCGTTGGGTCTTCATTGCTACACATGGGCTTTCTCTAGCTGCGTCAAGCGGGAGCTACACTTTCACTGCGGTGCTCGGGCTTCTCACTGTGGTGGCTTCTCGTTGTGGAAAACGGGCTCTAGGCACGCGGGCTTCAGTAGTTGTGGCATGCAGGCTCAGTAGTTGTGGCTCGCGGGCTCTAGGGCACAGGCTCAGTAGTTGTGGCGCATGGGCTTAGTTGCTACGTGGCATGTGGGATCTTCCCGGACCAGGGATCAAACCAGTGTTCCCTACATGGGCAGGTGGATCCATAACTGCCGTGCCACCAGGGAATCCCCCCTATTGATTAAAAAAATTTTTTTTAGCTAGAGAGAAGGTGGTGGAGTGCAGGCTCCTGCATGTCAAGGTTCTACAGATGGGCTACATTAGCACCTTTCACGGAGGTTGCTTGAGGATTCAACTTGCAAGATAGTGATTTCGAATTACTTGCCAATGCCTGCTCCATGCATATAGTGGTAGATGTTACAAAGGAGGGAAAGACAAAGAATGGTCTTCCATGTTTCCTATTGTTTAATATTTTAACAACCCAAAGGTTTAGAAATGCACTTTGCCTCTGCAGCTTCTCTCTCACTTTGTAATGTAACCCTGCGATGCTCAGTACTGATGAACAAGTCCATTTTCCAACAGTAGCACCTCGCCTTCCCTTTTCCCCCCTGCAGGCCAGACCCTTTGATGACCTGTGAATCTGAGTATGAAAGTGTATGTTGGAAGGGGGTGGTGCTACTGCTGTTGTGTCTGAAACAAGAGTTAAGATTATGTTTTATGAAGCAACTTCGTCTATGTCAGTTGACTTTTATGGATTTCACAGTTGAGCAGTAATGAGTCATAATCAGTACTACTTAATTTTCTCAAACCAGAAGGTAGACGCATTTTGTTCTCAAACCGTCCCGGCTGTCAGTGAAGGGGAGCAAACCTTTCCTTGGGGTTAAATTGCAAGTCTGTTGCTCACACCTGTTCCTGGGCCTGTCTTGCTCTCCTGAGCACATCTCTTTTTGGGAGCCTCTTCTGCCTGTCCTCTGTGCAGTAGAGGTATAGAGCTTTCCCCAGCTTCGTTCTCTACCCTTATGAGTTTAATATAATAATACAATTAGAACATAAAGTATGCAAGAACAAAATGCCATGACAACACACTTATGTAAAGCTTTTATTATGCAGAGATCGGGAAAGTAATATATTTTATTGTAGACTCGAGGATCCTTTCTGATCCTGGGGACTTGTATTACTTTGGAGAGTCTTACACAGGCATAAACCTGTGACTGAATTAATTTTTCTGACTATTTACTCATACTATCATAGATAATTTTGGGGGCAGGGGAAGCACATACTTGTTAAGAAATCTACATGTGCAAGATCATTCAGGCAGAGGTGTAGTTGAGAACATAAGGATTTAATTATAACGGCACTGGCAGCAGCATCTACCAGTCCCCACGGTAAGAGGTACGTAAGTTATCTAATCCTTCCGACAGTCATGCCAGGGTAGGTCTTGCTATTCTCATTTTATAGTGCTAGACGTTAAAGATGAGAGATGCGAAATGGTTGTCAGGGTCGCATGGCTGGTAGGGGCCAAGTTTGTGTTTTTGTCACTGTCCTTCTTGATTGCATGTTTCTGTCATACTGGCCTTGTCTTAGGTCCTTGAATACGACAGACATACCCACCTGCCTGTGGCCTCTGTTCCTTCTGGCTTCAGTGAACGTGCCCTCCCTACACCCCTACCCCTTGGTTAAGTTCTAACCATCATTTAAGTTTTTTCTTAGATGTTAGCAGATAGGCTGTCTTAACCTCTACATTAGCGCCCCTCCCCGCCCCCAGTATGTTCCCTTTATTTCCTGTAATCCCCAGCTTTCTACTGGATTGCATTGGTGGTATGCATTGTTTCATGTGTGCCTGCTTTCCTGGACTCTTAGCTCAGTGAGGACAGGAACCGTCTGACACGGTTGCCTAACTTGGCATGTGGCACCTGGTGGGTGTTCAAGACGTATTTATTAAATGAATGAGTGGATGTTCGTACTTTTGTCCCCCGTGTCCTATGCAACACACACAGAGTAGAAAGAGAGAGAGGTGTTCATCCTTCGAACCATGGGTAACACACTTATAAAAAAAAATTGCACACTAAATCAGTTAAAAAAACGCGTATTTTCAACATCTGTGTTTTTGTTTACTTCATATATGCTGTATACTGCAAAAGTTCACCAAATTGAAACTTTAAAAAGGATGAAGAAAATCTTAAAACATGGAGTTTCTAAAATATTTTTCTGTATGTTGTAGGATCAGCTGGTGTAAGGACCTGCTGTACTTGCAGCGGGGGAGCTCGGGCAGGCTCTGTGGGAAAAGGAAGTAACTAATCCAGCTTCAGCACCTGGTGGGATTTGGGACTGAGATCGGATGGGATCTTGGGACAGATCAGAGCTTGATCTGGAGTGGGAAGTACCAGGCTTCCGCAGGGAGGGGTGAGTGATTGAACAGAAAGGTGAAGCATCTAGATCGTGGCAGAGGGGTGGGGAATAATAAGATTCATCAGAAAGGCTGGGACTTGGCTGGGACTGAGGTCTGAGACCAGTTCAAGGTGTAAGACTTCACCATCCTGAAATGACAGCTTGTTAAGTTCTTGAGAAAGCAGATAACTGCGCCGCCCCTTATCCTTTAGTAAATATTTTCCCTTCCCTCTCTTATCTCTGGGTATAGTAGAAATAAAGTACAATTTATTCTATCACTTTATAAGATCTTGGTTAACTTTTTCTCCCTCTCTACCAGATAAACCTAAAAGATTTACTCTGTCATTATCATTGAAAATGCTGATGAGGTTACTTACTCTGCAAAGGATGTAATGACAGCATGATGCCATGGACTGACTACTTTAAGCCCATAGAGCAATACTGGTAGTATCAGAGGTAGAATGAATGGCAGAGGATAAAAAAGTACAATTCAGTGTTGACATTTGGACGAGCTGGGCAGTGGATGTTGGGACCAGGCAGTTGTGACCTTAGAAGCTGGTGGCCAGACCAGTGAATGGGTGAAATGCTTCTTCTTTGGCTAATCTGTGGGTAGGGTGGCAGCTGCCTTGGCATGTTTAACCTTCCATATTGTGAGACTGCCAGTAATGCTGGTAAAAAGCCTGATGCTGGTCAGAGGCGGATAGCTCCTGTGAGGCAGCTTGTAATCTCAGTATCTGTTTGGGGGAAGATTTACCCCACAACTGAGTTAGGGGGAAATAGACTGAGATCTGTATTTAGAGAATCAATATTGAAAAATCACATTTGGTGTAGTGTAGGGAGTGAAATGAGTAGTGAAAATTATTTCTGTTCTAACTATAATATTGCATCTACAAATAAAGGGAAGCACTGTAATGATTGCAGATTGCAATGCAAAATGTATTTAGTCCATTTCATGGAAGCAGATACGTCAGCCTATTAAGAGGAATGTACGAATTGTCATATCAGGTCATTTAACAGAGCTGTGGGGCATTTAAAAGTGCTTTATTTATAAAAAGATCTGAAATGGCTATTTTTTTTTTAAAAAGGTATGCTCTTATCTCCAAAGCTAGATTATTTTCAAGGAATGTCTATAATGCAGAATATTGACAAGAAAATATTAGTTTTAGGTTAAAATGCATTATTTTTCTTTTTAAATTATAGTTCATAAAAACTATATAAAAGACAGAAATTTTACTTGGCCCTAAGTTATATATTCCAATAACTTGGAAAATTTTATCTAAGTAAAGTATTAGTGAAGACCTCATTTAAGAATATTTGTTCTTTTTGAGGAAGCTCTGATATATTAAGAAATTAAGGGGAAAATGATATCTCTGAAAAACAGAGCAAAGCCGAGACAAAATATTACCCATTCTCCCATGGCATATACAGAATATACTGGAAACCTAGGAAGTGTATTTTGCTACTTGTAAAACGTTTCTTTTCAGATAATTTTTTGATACTTTAAAAGTATATTTTAAGCATCTTACAATACAGTCTAATTCATTCATACAAACCAATAAATTCTAGAAATAAAATAGATCAGATCTTTTTTTAAAAGCTGCTGGAAGACCTGGATTTGATTATGACTTCGGGCTGTATTATCTCCAGTAAATGGTGATGTCTCATCTTTGACCCTGGAGTCCCTGGTTTCTAAAGTATAGACCATAAATGTATTTATCTTACAGGCTGGGTTAGTCATTAGGTGAGCTAATTTGGTTTGGTTACATGCTTTGAAAACTGTAAAGAACTGTATAAAACGTAATAGTTTTAGCGATTCAGAGGTGGGATGTTGGCCAGTGATCATTCTGCTAAGTCCAAAGGTGGTTTAATTTATGGAAACTGGAGACCTTCTTAAAAAAGGAAAAGTAGTTTTTCTTCCACAGCCAAAATGTGAAAACCACAAATGAAATTTAAGCACTTTTGTATACCCATTCTAATCTACAAGCATGTATTTGTGGAATGAGTTCACAGGAAAGTTGTCAAAAGCTTTTGGATAGGGAAAGTAAGCTTTTTGTGGTTTCACTGATGAAGCTAAACATTTTTGAGGAAACATGAAAATTGTAACTGAAGGTTGAACTGACTGACCTGGTCTGTTAGGTAGATCACCTATTTAACAAATTATTTATTTATGGTAGGAACCGAGCTAATTTTATTGAACTGTTAATTTCTCAGAGTTAAAGTCCAAGTGATACGGAATTGTGGTGGTTTGTAGTGCCTTTGGTGAGGCAGTTTAAATAAAGCTTTTTGCCAGACCATGAAAGGTCCCCAGAAACTAAAAATAAATCTTAAAACGTTTGTGCTTTTTAAATACAGTGACAAAAAGCATTTTATGTAAAAAAGTTAGTCTTAATGTAAAAGCTATGTGTTTATTCTTCAGGCCTTAGTCTTGTAATAAACCACTTGCCAAAGCAAAGGTAATGAATTCGTAAGTAGCCGTCTTTCTATTCAGTGCATCAAACAGAGCTGTTGGGTTCAGGGATCCTTAACTTGAATATATGCACTTATTTCTCCTGAGGAATATTTGGCCAAGGTGGTAAACATTATTACTATTTTAGTTACTCTTGTATATACCAAAACTTTGTGTGCTTTTAGGAGAGAAGAAGTAACTGTACTGTATCTATTCAAAGTGACCTCTCCTCCATTCCATAGATACGTTTTTAATAATCAGTTACAGAATGATGTTTTCTGAAGAATGTCTTTGTAACATTTCTAAACACCCTTTCTTTTTTGGTGTCACTTTATTGGGATATAACTGACATAGTGTCAAAATCACCCATTTAAAGTGTATGGTTCTGTGGCTTTTGAGTGTATTCACCAAGTTGTACAGCCATCATTATGGTCAATTTTAGAGCGTCTTCAACACCAGGAAGAAATCCCACAACCTTAACACTTGCTGAGCTACTTTGTTCCTTTATGGATTTGCCTATAAAACAACCTGTTTCATAACTTGAGACAGGTATTCAGAGGGAAGTTTCTAGGCCTCTCTCCGATTGCACCATGTGATAACTTGGTGTGCTAAGCTGCTGAGAGAGGGTTGGAACCCCTGCCTGTCTGCTTGTCAGCATTACGGAGTGATTTTTCCCTCTGACAGCATCCCGGAAGTATTCGCCTTCTGTCCTAACGTGGCTGTGGACACAGTGACTAAGAAGTGCGAGGTGCAGCGGTATTGTCGCGTGGCTGTAGGTGTGGCGGGAAGTCGGGCTGAGAGGAGACGGCTTGCTTGTCGCTTTGAACATCAGAGAATCAGCATTAGTGCAGACGGGCCGGCGTGGCACGCTGGAGATGGGTGCGCACACATGGCGCAGACACCTGCTGTTTCCAGCAGTTGTCGGGTGGAAACCGACAGTTGTAGCCTTGACACACATGGAAGTGAACACAGCACAGTTGAAGACATAAAACCCTCTGTGCAGTCACTGAGCTCATGGACCAGCTTGGTGCTTAAAATGTCTGACTGGTGCCTGAACTTAGCAGCTTCATCTCTGTCCCCGTAGACCCTTTGATTGATAGATAATTAGTTGGCCAATAATGTTGGTCAGGACTTGATAGCTAGGTATTGAAGAGGGAGACTGTTTCAAAGCTGAGCCCACACCTGCTTGCCTGGGTTTAATTTACAGGTTGCTATGATTTGTAGTAGAATTCATGGCCCAACTATTTTTCTTCTTTCTTAGCATTAATGCTATTTTGTTGGGCAAAATTACCTTAAAATATTACCTTGAATAGTTATTTTGTTTTAAGCCACTGTCCCTATTCTGCCTGCCTGTCATCAATTGAACGTGTAGGAGGAGCCATATAAGATACATTCCCCTTTTTATTTTCCATGGCTTTCTTTTTTAACATTTTTTATTTCTTTAATGTTGTATCTATTTTATTTGTTTATTTTTGGCTGCGTTGGGTCTTCGCTGCTGCGTGCGGGTTTTTCTCTAGTTCTGGTGAGTGGGGGCTACTCTTCTTTGCGGTGCGCGGGCTTCTCATTGCGGTGGCTTCTCTTGTTGCAGAACACAGGCTCTAGGCGTGCGGGCCTCAGTAGTTGTGGCTCGCAGGCTCAGTAGTTGTGGCATGTGGGCTCTAGAGCGCAGGCTCAGTAGTTGTGGCGCATGGGCTTAGTTGCTCCACGGCATGTGGGATCTTCCCGGACCAGGGCTCGAACCTGTGTCCCCTGCATTAGCAGGTGGATTCTTAACCACTGCGCCACCAGGGAAGCCCCTTTCGTGGCTTTTAAAGTGATTGTAACATTCAGATGAAGTCAGAGATACAGAGTGATATTTACAGTGAGAAAGTGGAGTTTGGGTCAGATTTCTTGAAATAATGGGCATGTCACAGATTCTAACATGAGGAAAATTAGAAAAAGGCTCAGCAATTTTGTTTTTGGAGGGGGTGTGGCAGGTGTTGGAGGTGAACCGACTCCCTGCGTGCTGGGAATGGTTTTCTGTGAGCCAGGAGTTTAGGTGTCGTGAAGAAAAGCACTTCAGTGTTTTCTTTGATGCCCATTTGAACCCTTTCATTAATTCGCGCATTACTTTAAATCATAACGTCAGCGGCAGGGTCTTTCCCTATGGCGTGGCGCGGTAGGCAGTAACCTCTGCATGTTGTGACTCTGGTTCCCAGGGTCAGCGCTCTGTCACCACACGTGGACTCATGTGCACCGCGTCCCGTGACTCCCGTGACTCCTGCAGCCTGCGTGGGGGGGCGGGACGGAGGCAGGGCCTGTGGGCACTCTGTCTCTCGTTCAGTTTCTAGATGAGGATCTCCTTGTGCATATCATTCAGGACCCTAGTAAAGAGACAGTTGAGTGTTCATCCTTTTAATGTAACTCCTTACACGCTTTTTTCATTTAAATAAATAATTCATGAAATGGTCCTTTAAAAGTTGAAGTCTTGCAATGCAATTTTGTAAAGAGCTTGGGAGCACAACTGCAGTGTTTTCTGTTTGGTCTTGAATGGTGTTGCTTAGAGCTGCGGGGTCCTGGGTTTCAAGTCTCTGGTTTAACCTGTGAAGTCAATTAGCCCCTGTAAACCTCAGTTTTCTCACGCAAGACAGGTAGAAAAACAGGCCCTTCGTCAGATTAGGAGATCTGCCAGCTGATGGTATCAATTCAGTGAATGGTGATGCCGAAGATGGTGATAATGATGCTGTTGTTCGCCTGATCTTCATAAGGATGGGAGGAGGTTACACACAACCTGGAATTGTTGGCCATAGACTTGAGATACACAGCGGAATGCCCAGGGTGTTTTGAATAGTCAATAAAGTAAAAAAAATATTGATAATTCAACTGTTAAACTGCCAGGAATAATTCCAGAATATGTAAATGGTATTCTAACAAATTATGCCTATCCATTTGTTTTTGATGGAGAACCTAATAATTATTTTATAACTCTCTATTCTGATCAGCAGTACAGACCTCCTTGCCCCGTGTCCCCCTGCCCTTCTCAGTGCTTGTGTGAGTGTTCTTCAAAATAAAGCTAGTATTTCTCCTCCTATACTTGGTTGAAATGTACAGGATAAGAATTATATGCAGTGACTCAATCTGCAGGGGCAACCTTCATGGTCTCAAAGTTTGGATCCGTGTTGTCTTTGCTGAAAAGAAAGGCACAAGCACAGCAGTGTGGAAGAAATAGCGTTCATTCCCCCTACTCCCCTTCCCGGTCCCCCCAAATCCCTGGAGAGATGGAGATGTCAAGCAGTGAATCAGCACGTCACTGACTCATATTCAATGGGCGCTTGACCGGGAATTGATTTCCCTGTTTAATTCTCCCTGACCCCATGAGGTGCCACCCATTTCACAGATGGGGCCTCCCAGCTGTAGACCTGAATTCTGATCTGGTTGAGCCAACGCTAAAAACCCACATTGTTTCCACCATTGTCTGCCTTCACGTTTCGTTGAGGGGGAAGATACAGGAACATACATGACTGTGAAATTCCTAATGGAAGTACAGATTTCAGTTCAGCGAATGCCGAGGGGTGGATAGAGAGCTGTGTGGGGTCTAAAAGGGGAGCAGTCCCCCCCCACCAATCCCTAGGGAAGGTCCCTTGAAGTTTGAGACTTTGAGACTCTCCTTAAAAGAAGGATTTTGCGGGGGAGGGGATGGTGATAGGAGCAGAAGGAATATTTTCCTGATTTTGAAGTAATTTACACATAATTGATAAATTTGGGAATACCCCAGAGTTCCATCTTCTAGAACGTTCCCTAGGTTTCCCTGTCTCCATAACCGTTCCTTTCTAAACTCCTTGCCTGGCTTTTCTTCCTTTGAAACCTAAGTTTTGCTATTTTACAGGATTTCGTCTTCAGTCTGTGAGTAACAGGTTTTCAAATAGTAATAATAAAAGTTAATAGGAATCATACAGGTTTCTGGAATAAGGCTTTAGAAACTAAATGAAGCTTGAAGTTTATTTGCTTTTATGAATGCAACGTGGTTCCATTGGTTTATTCTAACATAAATGATTTCTAAAAATGGGGTCAGCTTTTATCTACTAAATGCAATTCAGTAGGGAGATGCTTTCAAATCATGAGCTTCACAGTGGGGATAAATGAAGAAGAAGGGGTTCTTGGTGGCAGGAAGATGAGGAAGGACTGATGTATTTATGTGAAAATCACTGTAAAATTTTAGCTAAGCTGTTATCTTGAGCCCGTTCCCCCCTCCCCTTTATATATAACAGCAGATTTTCATTCCCCTCACTCTTTCCCTTGCTGTGAACAGTTGCATTTAAGCATTATCAGCATTAAAAACATATTTGGGAGGAGAGCCAAGCCAAGCATCTGTGAAGCAGCCAGACGTTTTTCAAAACCCTTTCAGCTGCAAGCAGTGGGCGTGTGTACCACGTCCTTTGACACAGGAGGCAAGGCAGGCTGCGGGCCTCCTTTGGGGAGGGGTGTGTGGGCTTCTTCTCTAGGCTTTCGGGAGACGGGGAGAGAGAAAGACTACCTTTGTTTCACTGAAGGTGAAAAGTTCTAAGTCATAGAAGACAAGACCCCAGTTATCAATATCTGATAAAATTCTGCAAGTCTACTAACTGGTTTGAATTTTAGAGGATCTTAAACTTGGATTTTTCTCTCTATGCCACCTCCCTCCCCTTTCATATAGTCAAGATGGGATTTCTTCATTAAAGCTGTTGGCAAAATCTATTTTGGATATAATATGATAAAAACTTGAAATTTACATTATTTTCTCCTAAACTGTGAAACAGAAGTTTGTAAGAGTAGTTCTGGGGTCCCTAGAGCTTGAGTGATTAAAGTACTGGTGATAGTGTTTTAGGGAAATAGCAGTGCATTTCATTTCAGTACATTGAAAGAAACAAAAACGTCACTTTGGTTCTCTTTTTTTTATTGTTTATCATTGTTAAATCGAGGCTTTTTTTTTTTCCTACTGAACTTATTTTTGGTGAAGACTGCTACAACAGTTTGAGGGCTTCATTCAAAGAAGAATATTTTCCAAAGACCTCTCTTTCATATTAACTTAAAAATACAGGCCTTGGGCTTCCCTGGTGGCGCAGTGGTTGAGAGTCTGCCTGCCGATGCAGGGGACGCGGGTTCGTGCCCTGGTCCGGGAAGATCCCACATGCTGCGGAGTGGCTGGGCCCGTGAGCCATGGCCACTGAGCCTGCGCGTCCGGAGCCTGTGCTCCGCAATGGGAGAGGCCACAACAGTGAGAGGCCCATGTACCGCAAAAAAAAAAAATTATATATATATATATATATATATAGGCCTTGTTTTGGGCCAATCTCATATACATTTAATTTATAATTAATGATGTATAATTATCCTTTGAACATCATAAATTTGCCTTATATCATAATAGGGAATTAAATGATACTGATTTAGGGAAACCAGGTAGAAATTATGAAGTAGGCAGATTTTGGGATGTTTTACTAATCATTTAGTATGATTATAAAATCTGTACACAGTAACACAAGTACTCAGCTAGAATGTTCTTTATCAGATGCCTTGCGAGCAGTCTGAGAGGGAGTAGGTAGGACCAGCTGTTGGTCCTGACTTTAGACTATGTGCTTTTAAAAAAAAGTTTTTAGAACCTTTTATTTAATTGAAACTCGATTCCTATTATAGGCTGATTTTTATATTGTTGGATATAGAGAACTTTTCAGTTCTAAAACTGATTTTTTAGCGTTCTTTGCATTCTCTTTTATGATTTTAAATAACACAATTTGAAGAGGGCAAAGCAGTAACAACTAAGACATGTATTTGATCATTTTATTTCTTGTTTCTTCTCTTAGCTCAGACACTGTGATTTTATTTGCTTCTACGTTAGCACATTAGGGTGCGCTCGTTCTATGAGTAGTGAAGCCTCTTGATGCCACATGTGGGACAAATTATATTCCATGCAAGTTTGGAATATTTTTTGTAGCAGTGTAATATATTTGAGCACTATAATTTTCACTAAAAAATTAAATTATAATTATATAATTAAAAGTAAACTACATCATCCCAACAGCCTTCCGAATAACAGCAACCAGCCACAGGCCTTATGGTGCTTAGCATGTGCCAGGCATTGGCCTGAGCTCCTGACTTGTATTAACTGTGACCTACACTACTGCGCTACAAGGGGGACGTACTGTTTTACAGATGTGGAAACTGAGGTACAGAGAAGTTAAGTGACTTATCCAAGGCCACACAGCTCCCCAGTGGCAAAGCCAGGCTCGGAATCCAAATCGTGCTCTTAACCACCCGTTTATTGTTCTACTCCACATTTTCAGCTGACGGATGGCAAGTTCTTTTCTCCATTACGTTAACATGGCCTTACAACATGAGTGTATGTATCTGTGTATGCAGTAAAGATACAGTAAATCACTATCTTTTCTCATCCTTTGTATCTTACATAGACTATGTGGTTAACAGAGAACACATAGGAGACCAATCCTATGTAAATCTGAAGTCTGGTCAATTTTTATGATTAATAATATGATTAAAATTGGTACGGTTTTTCCTTTGGGGAGTCCTCACAAGAGGAAAATAAAGTGTTGTCTGCCAGGCATAGAGGAGTTTCTGATTCTGTATCCACACTCTCTCACAAATGAATATTAGGAGGAAAACCTAATAACGTGGGACCTTTTTAATCTACTCCGTGATTGCTCGGTCAGCAAACCCTTAAGTTCTCACCGTCCCCTGCCTTGTGGGAGAATAAACCAGCGATGGCAAACACAGCGCCACCCTCTCCACTTGGGAAGGTGAATTACAGGTGCGCTTTGAGTCACCTCGTCCGTTGAGTTCCAGCCGAGGGGACTTCGAGGACAGACACGCAGGGACGAGCAGGGGGAGTCCCCTCCCTCGGCTGCACCCGCGAGTGCACAGGTGTGGGGTGGACACCGTCTCCCCTCCTCGGGGGGAGGAGCATGGGGCAGGGTGTGCCCAGTGAAGAGACCCGGGTGCTCTGACCCCTGAGCTGTGGCTCGAACTCTCAGGCTTCTCTGCTTCCTGTAGCGTTTGGGCGTTTGCGCTCCTGTCCCTGCCGCGGCCGTCACTCTCCTTTCCTCTTCGTTCACATTTACCCTCATTCCTCAAAGTTCAACCCGTGTTTTCTTCTTTAAAAAAAGTTTAACTTTGGGAATTCCCTCACGGTCCAGGGCTTCCACCACTGGGGGCCCGGGTTCGATCCCTGGTCGGGGAACTAACATCCTGCAAGCCACGCTGTGTGGTCAAAAAAAAAAAAGTTTCACTTTGATTTGAGGCTATATTCCTCAATGCTAGTAAACTTCCTCCTACCCCCATTAAGTTGTTCTTAGCTTCCAGAGTCCTTGGTTGGTTTTTCTTTATGTTTGTAGCACTTGATTGAAAAGAGTTTCCATGTACCTACTATAATGGCCAGTTTCATTATGGGAATCTCTTGAATTAGAAAATTTTGGGAATGATATAGCACTTCGGATAGAGATGATAATGACAAAACAGTGTCTTATAATAAATGTAATTTCTGGGTTTAAAAAAAACTATTCAGCAGGAGGCTGTAAGCCAAACTAGTTTTTCCCCCTCAGCATTTACTTTTCTCATGCATTTAGAAGGAAAACATATGTCATGAAAATAATTACGTGCATTAAAAGACCGTATTGACTGTCTCTTGTGTGCTGGCAGGATTTTTTTCCTTATTTGTGTACATTCTTCGTTAGTTTTTATCTTGTGTGATTAGTTTTTGGTATAGGCATGCCAGTAGCCTAGAGCCTCCTAATTCATCAAACAGAGGATATTTCTAAAAAACAAAAATAGCAAAGGCTTTGTCTGAGCTTCCCATTGCTGTTCCACAAACTAGCTAGTCCCCCATCACCACCTATGTGCAGCAGGGCTGCTCCAGGGTGGGGTGACTCACATCCTGCGCGGGGCCTGCTTGGCCGCACTGCTCACTCACTGCTTGTCAGAGGGGAGTTCATTTAGCATTTTATGCTTCAGGTCCATTGGTTAAAATGAAGAAATTAAAACATCATGGAAAAATTTCGAGGCCTTTGGATAGAGCACTTCTAACACAGGGCTTGATGTTTCTTTCATGTAAGTAGATCCTAATACCTTAAAAAATATAACCTATTTTTCATAAGGATGATTATTTTGCATTTGAAGTTGCCAGTTTGGGGAATGCATCCTGAAGTTGTGATTGCCTTTTTAGTTGACAGCATTGGGCGTAGAAGTGCGTAGGATTTCTGTCTTTGGTTCAGCTGTGTCTGCTGTAAGTGGGGCCAGTGCCGTAGAAAAGTCTGAGTTTTGTCTCTGACGTGGGAGAGGACATGGGAATTGATGCTTTCTTTCACGGCTCTCAGAGATGTTTGAGTTTTCACAGTAGAATATGTAGAATACTCACAAGCAACCTATGGCCAACTTTTCTGAATTGGTTATTTGTATTCTAGAATATGCTTTCCTATAGAATTGATACTTAGTGACTAGGCTTTCAGGCCACCTCCTAGAAATCAAACTACCCTGTGATATCGCTGAACTATCGTTTTAAGAATATTAGAAGAATAAGCAGGGACCATTAAAATAGATTTGAAGTTCTGATGGGCCAGTGGGATCGCAGCCACATTGGCTCTTCGCTGAAGCCCATGTAGCAGGAAGCAGCACGCTTGGCGGTGGCCTGGGGGCTCCGTGCTCTGTTCCTTGTCGTCAGCTTAGGGAGTAGCGATTCCTGGTGCACCCTGGCAGGTCACTCAGGAATGGGTCCGGCTCTTATAGCAGGTCGCAGTCACCAGAGCTGGCAGCGCAGAGAGAATGAGGTTCGGGGCGTGTGCGTGCCAGCCTGAAGCTGAGTATTTTAACGTTGAGTGCTACATGTTCAAGATTCCCTGCAGCAGACCCTAGAATATTATTGACATAAAGTTTGTAAAAGCTAGTGCATCTTTTGGGTCAGTGACAAGGAGCATTTGCTGTGACACAGTGTCTCTAATATAGTTCCTGTGTAACTGTTCTCAGCGTTCACCATTCTCAACTTTTAGCATCCACGTGCCATCCTGTGGTAGATGCACTTGTCCATGGTGTTTAAATTTGGTTATTGTGAAAGCTCGTTTGCACCTGTTGAAAATGCTGGCATAATTTCTACATTAGTAAACCCCAGAAATCGGAGCCCTTCTTTCGCTGATGCTTCTTAGTTCAGCTAGAACAGTGGACGGTTTCAAATGGCTCAGTCTTTCTCGGCAACAACGAAGTTTCTGATTCGGGGGAGTGCTTGCAGTCAGTCCCTACACCCCGCCCTCCACTTTTGAATTAAGAAAAGAAGGGCTTAGATTATTTTTGAGGCTGCTGCTAACAAAAATCATGTTTTCTTAAGAGCTGTGCTTGTCGTTGTGTAATGATGGTGTATGTTGGCCCAGGCTGGGAACAGTTCTACTGGAATGAATGGACGATGCCTCGGAGTAGAAGAGCTTCCCTGTGTGGATCTGCGGCCTTTGCAACAGACCGTTTCTGCGCCTGGAGCTGATTGTAAGGCCGTCTCCGCCTGTGCACACAGAGGCCATTGAGAAGAACACGTGGGCAAAGGGTGTGCGGGGCTGGGGGTTGCCTGGTGCTCCAGGATCCAGGATGACTGCCGGCCTGTGCTTTCCTTGTCACCACTGCCAGCCAGGGCTTTGACCTCCTGAAGCCCAACTTGCCAGATGATTCCCATTCTAATTAAATGATACAGCCTATGGAATCGGCTCTTTTTTTTTTTTTTTTCCGTTGTGGTGGGTGCATGGGCTTCTCATTGCGGTGGTTTCTGTTGTTGCGGAGCATGGGCTCTAGGCGTGCCAGCTCAGTAGTTGTGGCACACAGGCTCAGTAGTTGTGGCACGTGGGCTCAGTAGTTGTGGCGCATGGGCTTTGTTGCTCCGCGGCATGTGGGATCTTCCCGGACCAGAGATCCAACCCGTGTCCCCTGCACTGGCAGGCGTATTCTTAAGCACTGCGCCACCAGGGAAGTCCTTTGCCAGTATTTTTAAATGACAAGTCTGTCCATAAAATCTCATTGCCACTTTAACTGAACTGTCGGGACATGGGATGGAACAAACAGGGATGGGCTGGCTTCGCCTCACGTGCCTCCTCCACCTCTTGCTAGCTTCTCAGGTAGGCCCGTGGCTGTCAGTTCTCTTCTGGCTTTTAGGATGGGGATGCTCTGGGTATTAAGGGTCCAGACCAGTTTAACCCAAAATATCACTCTTTCATCCAACTCCAAACTCTCATCTTCTCCAGTTCAGCCCGCCACCTCCTGTTTCTGCAGAGCAGCCAAAGGGAAGGGGCTGTTGGTTTATTCTTCAGCTCTCCTCTCTCCCGTCCCCCCTCCATTCATCCTCAACACTCCCCTCCACGTGACAGCTGGGGACAGGGGAAGGAAAAGGGTGACATCTCTTGGCTGTTACTATCACCTTGATTTGGCGGTACGCGGGCCTCTCACTGTCGTGGCCTCTCCCGTTGCGGAGCAGAGGCTCCGGACGCGCAGGCTCAGCGGCCATGGCTCACGGGCCCAGCCGCTCCGCGGCATGTGGGATCTTCCCGGACCGGGGCACGAACCCGTGTCCCCTGCATCGGCAGGCGGACTCTCAACCACTGCGCCACCAGGGAAGCCTTATCACCTTGATTTTGCCTTTGCATCTGTCTCTCTCTTCGTCAGAGACATTCCCTCCCAGCCTCCGAGAATGTCCCCAAGTGCTGGCGAGGCACACTCCAGGTGACCTTCTGCAGCTCCCCGCCAGAGTCTGCCCTGGAGCTGCACCCTGCTCCGTCCCCCTCTGCTGAGACCCTCACCCCACTCCTGGCCTCTCCTTGGTCCCTCTGCCCACAACAGTAGGATGTGTGTCCCCCAAACTGAAAGGAGCTGCAGAGTCTGCTGCCCTCTCTCCTTCCCCCACCTCCGCCTGCTGAGCAGGGGGCTGGCGCCAGGAAACCCCACAGAGATGCGCCTTCGGCCTGGCATCAGAACGCATGGGCTCTTCCCCCTTCTGCCCTTGGCTTCAGGCCTGAGCCAAGTTCACGATAATGGGAATGTCCTGTTACTGTCACCGTTGGGGATTTGGACTTCGCTGCTGTAATCCCTTGTTTTGATGTATGGGTATAAACCTCAGAATTATAGGGAAGATCAGTCTGAATTATGGAAAAATTTAATAATGTGCAATTTATTTACAAATGTAGTGATACACAGCTTTACATGAACAGTTTTGCTAATTTGTGTATCCCGTTACAGTAAAAAAAAATAAGTCTTTAAAGGAATTCATTCTTATAGTTTAACTCAGAAATTGAAGTTACATTGAAGAAATTCTTAATCATTTGAACCTTGTTTTGGAAAGTGCACTGAATTTTGTGGTAGGTTTCTTACAGGACACACATGCATACACACACATATGCAGTGTAGATTTGTAATGTAGGAGTTTTCATTGTATTAATGAAAATGAATCTTGATTTTGTTTGAAGACTTGACAGTCCGTGCTGAGAGAGCATACGAAAGTTCATGAGTTAGACTCTGTAAACTTAGCCGTCTTAATAAAAAAGATGGACTACTTGCTGCCTTTTTGTCTTGCTTGCTTTTAACTTTTGAGTGTGGGAAATTTAAATGCATCTTCTACTTTGTAGTGTATTAGGAAATCATAGGGTTAGAAGTCGGTAATAAGTACACCAAGTTAAGATGATAAAGGAGATTTTGAAGGAATCATGCATTTATGTTATAGCCTCCCCGCCACCCCTTTAATTAGAAAGAAATAGAATGTCCTTCCTTAGGCTTTAGGTAACTGAAATCCTGTGTCATACCCTTTTGTTAAGACAGCTGCTGTTGAAGTGTGTTGAATGTATTTTAGTAGCATTGACGGCCACTTCTAAGTGACATTGAGTAGATGAGGAAAGTAAAATACATTGATTTGAACCATTCATTACTTTGATAGTTAATTTTATGTTAATGGGTAGATTAATGTTAATAGGGGAGATATTGGAGCCAGGGCCCCAGGCAGTGTCCTTTCACCCCGTGCTGTGCTGTAGGGGGCCGACAGAGGAGCCCCAGGTCCTGCCTGAACAGAGGGAGCTTGTGCTGTGCCTCCGCCCCTTGAGGGTGAGCCCCTCATTAGCGCTACCCAGGATGGGTGGCTGCCCGGACCACTGGGCACCTCTCCTCCAGTCTTCTTCGTGGTCAGGAACTGCCGTTTTAGGCTCTGATTTGGAACAGATGAGCGTCTTCAGAGCTGACACTGGCTGGACACTATTGGTGCTCGATACTGTGCTGACTTTTCCTTTAATGCTCTGCGTACGTCTGCACGTGAGAAATTCTTATCCTCATTTGATAGAAGGTAACCCTGGTGCTCTAAGGAGTTTATTAACTTGCAGATGGTACTTCGGGGGTTTGAGTCCAAGCCTGAGTGTTCATCACCTCTGAAGGTGATGATTTCTCCCGCTACTCTGAGCCCCCTGAAAAATCTGCCAAGTGCCTGGCACAGGTGCTGGGCTCAACACAGGTGAGCAAGACACAGTCCCCAGGTGGGGACTAGACAGGGCGGCCTGGACCTGCTAATAACCTCGAGGTCCACAGAGGGGCAGGCTGGCTGTAGGTAGTTGACCTGTGTGTTGTTTCTCAGAGGCAGACACGTGGCTTCTCCATTGAAGAAAGCAGTGGGAATGTATAGGGGAGCCTTGATGGTAAAGTAGATTGGAAGTGGAGAGGATGACAGTTATTTGTGATTTATTGATATCTGGGCTCTAGAGCCATCCTAAATGCAGGGTGAAAGAAAGCTCATGACAGTCAGACATTGGTTAGACTTTCCTGTTTCCTGCGCCCATCACTTCCAGCTGAAAAGGGAGGGGGTCAGGTGGGCACCCTCCTCATTACTTCGGCTTGAAAAACAGCTGAACTTTCTGGGCTTTAGACGAGGGAGATTACTGAGGAAAATGTGTCCTGTGGTTCAGGCTTCATTTGGCCCTTTGTGTGTTTAATTTGCATGTGTCGAGGTCAGGCAGCTGGACAGACCTCTCGGCACAGATACTTTGTCACCAAGGCCGGAGGGTGAGGTTAGTGCGACCGTAAAGGGCAGGCGTGTTTGCTCACAGGACGCATTTTGTGAGCAGAGTTCTCGGTAACGTCATTCTGAGCTGACTCCTGGCCTGTCCGTTTAACAGAATCGTTTTAAAATGAGCAGAGCGGTTCTGGACCTGGTGACAACCTGCCTGGGGGCTTGTTGGGGGACGTGCACGGACGGGCTTGGCTTTGTGACACCCAGAGCAGCTCCATCTTACGGCGAGAACGCGGAGACCGGGTTTAAATCGGTAAATACGCCACTTTGCCCGGGATGGGGAGCTGAAGGCAGTCTGGAATAAGAACAAATGTTTTGCCGATTTCTTACCTAGTTTATTTAAAAAAAACTATTTTTTTCCCTTTCCAATTTTAGGAATTACCCTGTTAAGACACAGTGTGCTTCAGAAGGCACAGAGAAGTGATAAATATGAATTTGTTGGTGAAACTAAGCTGCTTGATTTTTATCATTTTGGGGGCATGTTTTATTTTCGACACAAAGGAGAAAGAAGGGAGATTTTTGCCAACGGAAACCGTAGCCTCCTCTAGCCCAGCTCTGTGTGCTGCTTGAACTAGCGAGCGGTGCTTCTCCCGCAGTTCATCTCTGCACAAAGGGGATGATGTAATCTTTTTCACTGCCGGCCACGTGGCCAGCATGCCGTCACTGTCTTCACGCGGATACCTGACTGTGCATTTGAAATGAAATTGCGTTCCTCTCTCAGTGTCTTGCTCCTCTCGCCAAGGCTGGCCTTCACCCGCGTATACATGCGTGTGCCTTCGCGCACCTGGATGGCGTGGGTGACTTTATTGCAGAAAAATGACCAGAGTAGCATGTTGTAGAGAGCGGAGCCGGCTGTGTGCATGCATTTAAGATTGGGGGAGGGGACTCTGTTGCCATTAGCAACCACTTGCCTGTTTATTAGGAGGGTGAAATGCACAAAGCTCAGGCTTCCCCTTCTTTCCACTGCTTTCTCCTGAGCTCTGACAGCAGCTCACCTGAGCCTGTACAGCCCAGAGGCCGTGCTGCAAGCAGCCTCATGTACATGGAAGCACATCCTTTCCAACTGAACGCATCCTACCACGTGTGCTGCCTTTCGGTTGCCCTTCCTCCGCGGGCGTCACTCCATCCTGTTGATTTAGGGCAGTGACCGCTGCCGTGGACTGCGCCCTTGTTTGTTCAGCTCTGGGTTAAGCAGTTTCCCTGCATGTGCTCATTAGGTTCTGCTAACAACTTCGGAAACACAATTACAGAGGAAACTGCAGCCGGTGGCAGGGGTGGGGAGCTTTGCCGCACAGAAGACAGACAGGCTGGGGGGCACCTTGCATTTCACCTCTGCTTATTTTTTCCCTGAAGGAAAGATTAGGTTCAGAACTTTCCTTCTCCTCACGCCGCCCTGGTGGTTCTCTTGCCAGTTGTGAAGAGTCCGTGGGAGGGTGAGCCCCTGCCCACTGGGGCATAGTGACCCCAGGACAGCTTTGCTTCTTTGGGCCTGGCATTCTGCGTGATGTGATTTTGGTGGTTAGGTGCAGCTGCCTGAAATACTTCAGCAACTATAAGATGTCCTTGATTTGGGGGCCCTCACGCCTCTGGGGACCTTATTGTTAAAGCTGTCTCAGTACTAATTTTGATCAGCAGTTCTGGGCTGCACATAAGGTAACAGAGCACCTTAATCCCAGATTCCGCAAGTGCCTTATTTGGAGAATTTGGAGCCCGAGTAGATGGGAGCTGGAGAGGAGCGCACGCCTGCCCGCCTGCCACGCACACCGTTTCCCCGTCTGCATGGCCACTGGCCACCGTGTGGCCTTGCTGCGCCACAGGCTGGGATGGCCTGGCTCTCTTCCCCTGGTGGTGCAGGTCAGGACTGGGGAGTGGGGAGCTGGGGTATCCTGTCTTTTCATTTATCGAGCTGATGTTTGCAGAGCACCTGCCGGGCAGTTTTTGGTGCTTTACATGCCTCCCCTCACCGAGTCCCCGCAGTGTCCCTGGGAGGTGGGGACTGTCCCTGTGGTGGATGGCTGGGGCCTGGAATCCATCTGCAGAGAGAAGCAGAGGGGTCCGGGGGGGGCCTAATTAATGGATGAAGCAGGTGCCGACAGAAGCCCTGGGATCAGGGAGAGGTGATTCGAGGAAAGACGGTGCCTGTTTCTTCTCTAAAATCAGTAGGGAGAGAATGTAGCAGTAGAGGCATTTGGATGCAGAAGGGAAGAAACGTGAGCTTGTATCTTAAAACCTTGCTCTTCTTGGCGAAATAAGAGGTGACTGCCTGGTGAAAGGGTGCGCCGAGGTCGAGGATTTGAGGAGACCAGGGGTAGGGGTTGGGGGACAGCAGTCATGGCAGCTCAGGTGCCCCAGCGGCTGGCAGCTCATCACCGCTGTCTGGTCACCTAGTAAACGGTTTCATTTATGGGGGTGACCAGCCTGTGAGATGACAGTAAAGCCTAATAAGCACGAGATTCTGAAGGAGCCAACCTTCAAGAGCTGTTCTTCCCAAGTTGTTGTGATTTTAGCCTTAACGAGATCCTGCAAAATAAGACATTGAAATAAAATTACCAGTTTGGCTTTGTTTGTACTTACTTACAAAGGAAAGGGTCACTTTCTCACTGTATACTCAGTCGTGTGGTTTCGTGTCTTGTTCGGGATTTCGTCTCATTAAACGTTAAGCATCTTCTGTGCAAGGCTCAGTGGGCCGTGGCTCCGATTTCTTGTCTGTCGACAGATCCGATCGCTTTTCCTTCACGATCGCTCTTCCTCCAGCCCTTCCTCACTGTCCATCCCACCGGCCTGACCCAGAGCCTGGCCTCTGTCCACGCCACCCGCCCTCAGGCCCCCCTTCCCCTCCTTGACTTAAGCATATGTGCTGCTCTGCACCCGCTGAGGGCCAGGCCTGTCGTTGTCCTGCACAGGATGCCAGAGTGGCAGGCGAGCTCCGAGAGGCTGACCTCGCTTCCTCAGGCGGCCTCACCTGCGTCACTGAGGGACTCACGTCTGTTCTTGATGCGGGGCCTGGTCCAAGGGGCACCTGTGCTCTCTGTTGCCACCTCCGGAAGAAGGGACAAAAGATGACAGAAGAGCCCAGGAAACGATTTTTTAAAAATATTTATTTATGGGCTTCCCTGGTGGTGCAGTGGTTGAGAGTCCGCCTGCCGATGCAGGGGACGCGGATTCGTGCCCCGGTCTGGGAAGATCCCGCGTGCCGTGGAGCGGCTGGGCCCGTGAGCCATGGCTGCTGAGCCTGCGCGTCCGGAGCCTGTGCTCCGCAACGGGAGAGGCAACAACAGTGAGAGGCCCGCGTACCGCAAAAAAAAAAAAAAAATTATTTATTTATTTGGCTGCTCTGGGTCTTATAGTTGCGGCATATGGGATCTTGTTCCCTGACCAGGGATCAAACCCGGGCCCCCTGCAGTGGGAGCGCGGAGTCTTAAGCCACTGGACCACCAGGGAAGTACCCCCCAGGAAATGATTAAGCCATTGCTTGAACGTTCCTTAAAACCGACCTTTCCAGATCTGAAGTACGCCCCTTAGACTGGGATGCCTGTGTGTGAACCCAGCATTTTATTAAAATTTAATAAAACCCAGGTTTCATTTTATTTTGTTTGTGAACCAGAAGGCGCGGTTCTTGCCGTCCTGCCAGGAGAGCGGAGGGACGAGGTCCTGCCTCTGGGCAGGTGTGCAGCCTTCTCCACTTCTGCCAAGCTTGTGGAGAGGGGAGGAGGCCCAGCGGAGGGCGGCCGGCCCCCAGGCAGACTCCAGGCAGGACCGGCCTGCACACTCGGGGCTCCTGGACTCAGGGTCCAGCTGTGCACACGGCCACCATTTCACCCACTGGAAGAGCCTGGCCTGAAGTTACAGGTAGCCATGTAACTTCAGGGAAGTTTGCTCAAGGAAGCACCCTCTGTATCAGCATGATTTTTAGTCCCTGATGCAGATTATCCCAGTCAGATCACTGTCTAGCGGTAGTTAAGAGGAACTTGGCTGAAGAAAAGGAAATGCTGATTCCAGGGCGGACGGGAGCTCTTTGTTCACCACAGGGTGTGTGTGCATCAGAATCTCCTGAGTGTGGGAAGAAAATAGCAAAAGCTTTTGAAAGATATTTATGTATAGCTTATTATTTTCAAATATATATTTGGGGGTGTACAATAGACTGATACAATAGTACACTTAAACATAATTGGGGACATGTAGTAAACTTCTTTGGTGATGGAATTCTTCAGCAAAAGCATTTGAAGAACATTGCTTTAGGGCAGTGGATCTCACAGTGCGCCTCCAGGATCCCGTGGGCTCCTCAGGGACTTTTCAGGGGATCTGTGAGTTAAAGCTGTTTCCACAATAGGCCAATAGAGTCTGAGCGTTTCCTCACTCTCATTCTTTCCAGAGTGTATAGTGATGTTTCCCAGTGGCTGCCTGGCACCTAACATTACAGCAGATTAAAGGCAGAAGCAGATGTGAGAATCTCGATGTTCTACCAAGCATACATTAAAGCCAGTCTCAAAAGTGTAAAACACTGCCAGCCTTCTTCCTGGTAGATTTTGGAAATACAGAGTTTTAAATAGAAAGTCTTACTTACTTTAACATGTAATAGATTTATTATCGTTATTTTCCTTTTTTAAAAAAAAATATATATAATTTTTTTTTCTTTTTTTTTGGCTGTGCTGTGTGGCATGTGGGATCTTATCCCGATGACTAGGGATTGAACCCCATGCCCCCTGCAGTGGGAGCGCAGAGTCTTAACCAGTGGACCTCCAGGGAAGTCCCTTTCATTACTTTTCAAGAAATTAATCTTTAAAATTTTTTCTCAGGGCTTCCCTGTTGGCACAGCGGTTGAGAGTCCGCCTGCCGACGCAGGAGACACAGGTTCGTGCCCCGGTCCGGGAGTATCCCACATGCTGCAGAGCGGCTGGTCCTGTGAACCATGGCCGCTGAGCCTGTGTGTCCGGAGCCTGTGCTCCGCAACGGGAGAGGCCACAGCAGCAAGAGGCCTGCGTATCGCAAAAAAAAAAGAAATTTTTTTCTCAGTTTTAGGTTTTAACATAGATATTCGATGTCTAGATATTATGTGGCTGGACTGTGACAGGCAGAACCCACAGAAACCAAAGCTCTTTGAGATCCTCAGTGGTTTTTAAGCGTGCAGAGGGGTCTTGCCACCAAGCCTTTGAGATCTGCTTGCTGTGTTAGAGGTCTGGTAGGCTGGTCTGGGCCGTGCAGTCCAGCAAAATGCCCACAGGAGGAGCCTGGGGAGGAGGGCCTGGCAGGCGGGAGGGCAGGAAGGCGAGGACCGCTTTGTGCCTTTGCCTGGCCCCGTCGCCCCTGGGAGCGGCAGCAAGGTCTGTGCTTTTGGCCTCCACTCCTCCTCCCCAGTTCTGCTCCAGCCTCTACGCCAGTAGCACAGATGGGTTACTGTGTGTGTTAAATAGCCTTCTGTTGGAATCCCTGAGACCCTAAGACCAACCTATGGCATTATTGCTGTGGGAAAATCCATTCCTGAAATCCAGTAACGGCGGACTTGCTAACTGAGTTTTGGAACACAGGCTGTTTGGCGGTTAGTGACCGAGTTTCTGTGCAGGTCTCCGCAGCAGTTCCTTTTTGGCAATTACTCTTAAGGAATCTTTTTTTTTTTTTCTTTGCGGTACGCGGGCCTCTCACTGTTGTGGCCTCTCCCGTTGCGGAGCACAGGCTCCGCACGGACGCGCAGGCTCAGCGGCCATGGCTCACGGGCCCAGCCGCTCCACGGCATGTGGGATCTTCCCGGACCGGAGCACAAACCCGCATCCCCATCATCGGCAGGCGGACTGTCAACCACTGCGCCACCAGGGAAGCCCTCTTAAGGAATCTTAAATAGGAGGAACTATTAGGGGAATTCAGTTGAGATAGAGATAGAAAGGGAAACATCTGGGGTATCCTGTTCTTTCGGTCTCAAACTTTCTGGACAAAATATAAAAATCTAGTTTACTGTTCTGTTAGCTCAGAGAGGTTAGAACCTAAAAATAATTTCAAACTAATCTCTTGTCCAGTAACATGCTTGTTTTTGTTTCCTTGTTCAACGCATTTTGGTAAAAGGTACCAAATGGTTGCATCCTTAAAAAAATACTCGGGCTCATCTGACAGACAGTACACGCTTTAGAGAAGATGTGGAGTCCAGCCATTTGGGAAAACATTTGGCATCACCTCATAAACGCTGACCCAGCAGTTTCTCCCCTAGCCGATCCCTCTGCCCGGAGATGCTCTGAAAGTGTATTCTGGGATACGTGGACACGGCAGAGAGAAAGCAAATGTCCATGAACAAGAGTGCAGGAATAAGTTCATGGTATAGTCACAGAATGGAGCATTAAACAAAGCTCAGTGTGCAGATTAATGCAGATGAGCCATCCAAACTGGATCAAGTGACAAGAGAACGCGTGTAGTAGGATTACTTTCGTATTAAGTCCAAAGACAAGTAAAAGAAGCAATATATCATGTAGCAGTAGATTCATAAATGGCAAAACTCTAAAGAAAAGCAAGGGAATGTTTATCCTAAATGCCAGCACAGTGGTATGTCCGGAGCCAGGAGGTGGTACCATCAGGCCAGGGCGTGGGGAAGGCTTCTAAGGAGTTAGGGTTCTGGTTCCTAAACGGGATGGTGGTTTCAAATATATACACGTAACACACATACACACCTTCATGCAGACCAGCCTGACATTCTCTTCTAAGTCTGGGGCCTGTTTTTGCCTGGGCTTTTCATTTTAGTAGCTGAAAGAATTAGAAAAATTGATTAAAAACCCTTTTTGTTTTACAGTGCAGTGAATAATCGAATATTTAAAGCCATCAGGGCTCTTGGAAGTTATCTCCTATAATAGCACCCACTGCTCTTCCTGTTTGGAGGTTTCGAGGTGGTACCTTTGGAGAGTTGACTGATGTCATGCTGTGAGCTTCCATAGAACCATCTGGGCTTGCTTTTGCAAAGAATGAAGAAAGGAAACTTAGTGTGGGTTTTCATCACTTTAAAAACTTATTTTCGAATGGGTTTGCCTTCACCACAGTGGGCCGAGGGGGTGGCAGCCTCGGACAGTGGACACATGAAGGCCAGCAGCTTTTGGGTGCACAGTTAGCTGTTCATTGCAGTGCTTATCATGTGTCTGGGCAGAGTGGGAAGATCCTGTTTTTTCTTGATCATCTATTAAAACGAGAGATGATTGTGTATTAAAAAGAGAGACCGAAGGTGGAAGATGAGGTTGGAGCGTGGTCTGTGCTTTCTGGCCTCGGGTCTGAGCCACGTAGCTTCGCAGGGGTAGAGAGCGACTGGATTCTTACTCCGGTGGACAGACTTCTGACAGTAGAGGGATGTGAACTGGAAAGACGTTGGAAAGGGAGCGCTTTTTCAGTTATTAAAGTGTTTATTGTCACCATTTTAGTTAGAGGAGGTGATAGCTCCCCCCAGAATTTGTTCATTTCATGTGACTTTTGGGCTCATCTGTTTTTATTTCTTATTATATTCTGATTCGCCCCTTTCTACAGTAGGACAGGTTGAGCAAGACCCTGAGAAGGCCCAGGGGCAAGCGGGGTGCCCCTGGGTTGGGGGAGTGTGACCAAGGGGTCAGGATAAGCTGCAGTCTCTTAGGCAGAAGAATATTCTGACTTTTGAACTGCCTTGTAGTTCCTTAAATTACTTATAGTCAGTCCCAGGAGAAGGAAATTGCCAAAGTTAATTGTTGATTTTAAAAAATAAGTTTTTTTTGGTGTGTGTGGCTTTTGACAATAACTGCATGTGACACATCTCCTTATAGAATGCAGTAATTTCAGGTAAATGGCAAAATTTCCCCAAACCCATTTACTTAAAAGCACTTAGCAAATGTGTATGTCTGAGAATAAGCCGCTTTCTCAGAGGTCAGTGGTAATAGTAGTTAGCGTTCTAGGTGCTGTTAGTCCTGTGAGTGGTATCGTTGGGATCCTCATCTGACCCATTTCACAGATAAGGAGTCACGGGTGCAGAAAGACTCAGTGGCCTCCGTGCTCTCCCTGCTGGGAAGTGCAGACTGGGCAGCCAGGTTCCAGCCCCGACTCCTCACTAAACACATTAGTCCCTCGGCAGAAAGTTCCGTGTTGAGTCGTGGCACCGTGGCTTTCAGGTGATATCCATCAGTGTAACGCGGGGGGAGAGGGGTGGTGAAGGGTAGCTTTTATACACTCCTCCTGAACTCCCCTCCGCACCTCTCGGGTCTGCGCCATCTCTACCTTGGAAGGAAGTTGTCTGTAACCCTGTGCTGGCCCTGAGCACCTGGGCAGCAGGTGCGCTGAGGTCTCGGTGCAGTCCTGAGCAGGTCCTGCAGGTGCGGGTTGGGGAGTGAGTGAGTACGCACCCCTTCATTTAACTGTCCTTGCTGCATTGCTCTGTGCCTTTCTATACGTCCATTTGCATTTCTTTACTAATTGTGAAAAAATGTTCTCTGGGCCTCCTAGTAGAGAGATCGGTATCTATCTATCTCTCTCGTTTCCTCGCTGTCAGGGACTTAGCAGTTAGAGGCTTGGAGAAAGGAAAACAGATTGCCCAGCCTGCATGGCCTACAGCTTTGAGTCTCAGCCCACTTAGATGGGGTACTGCCGGGCACGTCTAAGGAAGTCATCTTTCCGGAGAGCTTGCCTCCCCCCACCCCTCCCTCAGCTATTTATTGCGGACCCCACAGCAAGCAGGAAGAGGCCCCATGGCTCACGGTTGCGCGGCCCGGCCCCAGTGCGGGCCCAGGACACGTGTCTTCTCGCCCCTTACATGGCAGCAGTTTCCCAGGTGGGATGATGAGTTTTACGGTCACGCAGTTGGAACTTCTTCCCGTTTTGTGAGGGTCTCAGCCCCGCCGGAGCACTTCTGAGCCGGGGCTGGCACCCACTTACTGAGCTCAGAGTGAATCAAAGGGGAGATGCCGCTACACGTGGGCTGGTACCTCCTCAAGTTCACGGGGTCTCCAGCAGTGATTCCCTCTGAGCAGGCTTCCCTGCGCTCCCTCCCAGAGGGTTTAGCCCCTCGCTGGCACTTGGGTCCTCTGTACCTTGGGAATTGCATCTTTTTCTCATTATCAGTGAATATGCATAAGAATCCCAAGTGAGAGAGTCGATCCACATTAAATCCATTTTTATGTCAAAATTTGTTTTCCCATCAGTATATCTGAAATTATTTGGCTTAATAAACATATTTTAACAAGAATTTAAAAAACATACTTTTGTAGGTATGCAGAAGGGAATTTGATGTGAAGAGGTAGCAGGAGAGGTGGTTAGAGAATTGAAATGAATCTCTTTTTCTTTTTTTACATAACCAGATGCATTCGTTTTCTCAGCTTCCTTTGTAGTTTCTTAAATTTCTTATTAGGAATTCAGTAGGAAGGCTAATAATAGGGACCTATTTATTAGAATTTCTTTTCCCTGCTTGGAAGTGAGGGTAACTCAGGACAGCAGTACCTGAGTTAACATGAATGAAAAAGTTGCTTTAACCTTAAAAGCCAGTGAGTCCTAAAGGCTTTGGCTGCCCTCCTGGTGTAATCTCGATACAGGTGCCATTATCTGTGACCAGAGTCGGGCTGGCCTTTCTCCCGAGGGGCTGTAGCACGCCTGTTGAGCCATCAAATGTTGTTATGCTAAATAGAAGGATCGGGAAGAAAACTTCCAACTTAACCATAGGTTGCATTTGGAATTCAGCCTTAAACAAGTTACAAACACCACTTTTTTTTTTTTTTTTTTTTTTTGCGGTACGCGGGCCTCTCACTGTTGTGGCCTCCCCCGTTGCAGAGCACAGGCTCCGGATGCGCAGGCTCAGCGGCCACGGCTCACGGGCCCAGCCGCTCCGCGGCATGTGAGATCTTCCCGGACCGGGGCACGAACCCGTGTCCCCTGCATCGGCAGGCGGACTCTCAACCACTGCGCCACCAGGGAAGACCTCCCCTCCCTCTTGAGCCTCCCTCCCTATCCGACATTTCTAGGTCATTGCAAAGCACCGAGCTGATCTCCCTGTGCTATGCGGCTGCTTCCTATTTTACATTCAGTAGTGTATACATGTATCATTTTGTTTCCTTTTTTTTTTTAGATTTTTTTAGATTCCATATATATGTGTTAGCATATGGTATTTGTTTTTCTCTTTCTTACTTCACTCTGTATGACAGACTCTAGGTCCATCTACCTCACTACAAATAACTCAATTTCCTTTCTTTGTATGGCTGAGTAATATTCCACTGTATATATGGGCCACGTCTTTATCCATTCATCTGTCGATGGACATCTAGGTTGGTTCCATGTCCTGGCTATTGTAAATAGAGCTGCAATGAACATTGTGGTACATGACTCTTTTTGAATTATGATTTTCTCAGTGTATATGCCCAGTAGTGGGATTGCTGGGTCGCATGGTAGTTCTATTTTTTGTTTTTTAAGGAGCCTCCATACTGTTCTCCATAGTGGCTGTATCAATTTACATTCCCACCAGCAGTGCAAGAGTGTTCCCTTTTCTCCACACCCTCTCCAGCATTTATTGTTTATAGATTTTTTGATAGTGGCCATTCTGACCAATGTGAGGTGATACCTCATATAATACCTCTAATAATTAGTGATGTTGAGCATCTTTTCATGTGCTTCTTGGCCACCTGTATGTCTTCTTTGGTGAGATGTCTATTTAGGTCTTCCACCCACTTTTTAATTGAATTGTTTGTTTTCTTGATAATGAGCTCCATGAGCTGTTTGTAGATTTGGAGATTAATCCTTTGTCTGTTGTTTCATTTGCAAAAATTTTCTCCCATTCTGAGGGTTGTCTTTTCATCTTGTTTATGGTTTCCTTTGCTGTGCAAAAGCTTTGAAGTTTAATTAGGTCCCGTTTGTTTTTGTTTTTATTTCCATTTCTCTAGGAGGTAGGTCAGAAAGATCTTGCTGTGGTTTATGTCAAAGAGTGTTTTTCCTATGTTTTCCTCTAAGAGTTTTATAGTGTCTGGGCCTGCATTTAGGTCTTTAATCCATTTTGAGTTTATTTTTTTGTATGGTGTTAGGTAGTGTTCTAATTTCATTCTTTTACATGTAGCTGTCCAGTTTTCCCAGCACCACTTATTGAAGAGGCCGTCTTTTCTCCACTGTATGTTCTTGCCTCCTTTGTCATAAATTAGGTGACCGTATGTGCGTGGGTTTATCTCTGGGCTTTCTATTCTGTACCATACTGTCTTGATTACTGTAGCTTTGTACTATAGTTTGAAGTCTGGGAGCCTGATTCCTCCAGCTCCGTTTTTCTTTCTCAAGATTGCTTCTATTCTGGGTCTTTTATGTTTCCATACGAATTGTAAAATTTTTTGTTCGAATTCTGTGAAGAATGCCTTTTGTAATTTGATAGGGATTGCATTGAATCTGTAGATTGCTTTGGGTAGTATAGTCATTTTCACGATATTGATTCTTCCAATCCAAGAACATGGTATATTTCTCCATCTGTTTATGTCATCTTTGACTTCTTTCATCAGTGTTTTATAGTTTTCTGAGTTCAAGTCTTTCACCTCCTTAGGCAGGTTTATTCCTAGGTATTTTATTCTTTTTGTTGCAGTGGTAAATGGCAGTGTTTCCTTAATTTCTCTTTCTGATTTTTCATTGTTGGTGTATAGGAATGCCAGAGATTTCGGTGCATTAATTTTCTATCCTGCAGCCTTACCAAATTCACTGATTACTTCTAGTAGTTTTCTGGTGGCATCATTAGGATTTTCTATGTATAGTATCATGTCATCTGCAAACAGTGACAGTTTTACTTCTTCTTTTCCAATTTGTATTCCTTTTATTTCTTTTTCTTCTCTGATTGCCATGGCTAGGACTTCCAAAACTATGTTGAAAAAGAGTGGCGAGAGTGGATAGCCTTGTCTTGTTCCTGATCTTAGTGGAAATGCTTTCAGTTTTTTATCATTGAGTATGATGTTTGCTATAGGTTTGTCGTATATGGCCTTTATTATGTTGGGGTAGGTTCCCTCTATGTCCATTTTCTGGGGAGTTTTTATCATAAATGGGTGTTGATTTTTGTCAAAAGCTTTTTTTGCATCTATTGAGATGATCATATGGTTTTTATTCCTTAATTAGTTAATATGTTGTATCACATTGTGATTGATTTGTGTATATTAAATAATCCTTGCATCCCTGGGATAAATCCCACTTGATCATGGTGTATGATCCTTTTAATGTTGTTGGATTCTGTTTGCTAGTATTTTGTTCAAGATTTTTGCATCTGTGTTCATCAGTGATACTGGTCTATAATTTTCTTTTTTTGTGATATCTTTTTTTGGTTTTGGTATCAGGGTGATGGTGGCTTTGTAGAATGAATTTGGTAGTGTTCCCCGCTCTGCAGTTTTTTGCAAGAGTTTGAGAAGGATGGGTGTTAGCTCTTTTTTCTAAGTGTTTGATCGAATTCACCTGTGAGGCCATCTGGTCCTGGAGTTGTTTGTTGGAAGATTTTAATTACGGTTTCAATTTCATTACTTGTGATGGGTCTGTTTATATTTTCTAATTCCTCCTGGTTCAGTCTTGGAAAAGACATTTTCAAGAATTTGTCCATTTCTTTGTGGTTGTCCATTTTATTGGCATATAGTTGTTTGTAGTAGTCTCTTATAACCCTTTGTATTTCTGTGGTGTCAGTTGTGATTTCTCCTTTTTATTTCTAATTTTATTGATTTGGTTCCTCTCCCTTTTTTTCTTGGTGAGTCTGGCTAAGAGTTTATCAGTTTTTTTTGTCTAATCCAAGAACCAGCTTTTAGTTTTATTGATCTTTGCCATTGTTTTCTTCGTATCTATTTCATTTATTTCTGCTCTGATCTGTATTTCTTTCCTTCTACTGACTTTGGGTTTTCTTTGTTCTTTCTCTAGTTGTTGTACATGTAGTGTTAGGTTGTTTATTTGAGGTTTTTCTTGTTTCTTGAGGTGAGATTGAAGTGCTGTAAACTTCCCTGTTAGAACCGCTTTTGCTGCATCCCATATGTTTTGGCTCTTTGCGTTTTCGTTGTCATGTATTTCTATGTATTTTTTTTTTTCTTCTTTGATTTCTTCAGTGATCTCTTGGTTATTTAGTAGTGCACTGTTTAGCCTCCACGTATTTGTGGTTTTTACAGTTTTTTTCCTGTAATTGATTTCCAGTGTCATAACGTTGTGGTCAGAAAAGATGCTTGATATGATTTCAATTTTCTTAAGTTTTCCAAGGCTTGATTTGTGACCCAAGGTGTTATCTATCCTGGAGAATGTTCCGTGCGCACTTGAGCAGAAAGTTTATTCTGCCACTTTCAGGTGGAGTGTTCTATAAATATCAGTTAAATCTTATCTGGGCTATTGTGTCATTTAAAGCTTGTGTTTCCTTATTTATTTTCTGTTTGGATGATCTGTCCATTGGTGTAAGTGGGGTATTAAAGCCCCCTACTATTACTGTGTTACTGTCGATTTTCCCTTTCATGGTTCTTAGCATTTGCCTTAAGTAGTGAGGTGCTCCTATGTTGGCTGCATAAACATTTATAATTGTTATATCTTCTTCTTGGATTCATCCCTTGATCGTTATGTAGTATCCCTCCTTATCTCTTATAATAGTCTCTATTTTAAAGTCTATTTTATCTGATATGAGTATTGCTACTCCAAGTTTCTTTTGATTTCCATTTGCATGGAATATCTTTTTCCATCCCTTCACTTTCAGTCTGTATGTGGGTCTCTTGTAGACAGCATATATATATGTCTTGTTTTTGTATCCATTCAGCCAGTCTGTGTCTTTTGGTTGGGGCATCTAATCCATTTACATTCAAGGTTATTATCGATATGTATGTTCCTCTTACCATTTTCTTAATTGTTTTGGGTTTTAAAAAATTATTTATTTATTTATCTATCTATTTATTTATATATTTATGGCTGTGTTGGGTCTTCGTTTCTGTGCGGGGGCTTTCTCCAGTTGTGGCGAGCGGGGGCCACTCTCCATCGCGGTGCGCGGGCCTCTCACTGTCCCGGCCTCTCCTGTTGCGGAGCGCAGGCTCAGTAGTTGTGGCTCACGGGCTTAGTTGCTCCGCAGCATGTGGAATCTTCCCAGACCAGGGCTCGAACCTGTGTCCCCTGCATTGGCAGGCAGATTCCCAACCACTGCACCACCAGGGGAGCCCCTTGGGTTTGTTTTTGTGGTCTTTTTCTTGTGTTTCCTACCTTGAGAAGTTTCTTTAGCATTTGTTGTAAAGCTGGTTTGGTGGTGCTGAATTCTCTTAGCTTTTGTTTGTATGAAAACCTTTTGATTTCTCCGTCAAATCTTAGTGAGATCCTTGCCGGGTAGAGTAATCTTGGTTGTACGTTTTTCTCTTTCATCACTTTAAGTATATCCTGCCACTCTCTTCTGGCTTGCAGAGTTTCTGCTGAAAAATCGGCTGATAACCTTATGGGGATTCCTTTGTGTGTTATTTTTTGTTTTTTCTTCGCTGCTTTTAGTATTATTTCTTAGAATGTAATTTTTGTTAGTTTGATTAACAGGTGTCTTGGTGTGTTCTCCTAGGGTTTATCCAGCACAGGACTCTCTGTGCCTCCTGGACTTGGGTGACTATTTCCTTTCCCTGTTAGGGAAGTTTTCAACTATAATCTCTTCAAATATTTTCTCAAACCCTTTCTTTTTCTCTTCTTCTTCTGGGACCCCTATAGTTTGAATGTTGGTGTGTTTAGTGTTGTCCCAGAGGTCTCTGAGACTGTCTTCACTTCTTTTCATTCTATTCTCTTTATTCTGCTCCTTGGCAGTTATTTCCCCTATTTTGGCTTCCAGCTCACTTATTCGTTCTTCTGCCTCAGTTATTCTTTTACTGATTCCTTCTAGCGTATTTTTCATTTCAGTTATTGTGTTGTTCATCTCTGTTTGTTTGTTCTTTAGTTCTTCTAGATCTTTGTTAAACCTTTCTTGTATTGTCTCAGGCCGTGCCTCCATTCTATTTCCGAGATTCTGGATCATCTTTACTATCATTACTCTGCATTCTTTTTCAGGTAGATTTCCTATTTCCTCTTCATTTATTTGGTCTTGTAAGTTTTTACCTTGCTCCTTCATCTGTGACATACTTTTTTGCCATCTCATTTTTTTTTTCCCTTTTTTTTTTACAAGTGGGATTGTGTTCCTGTCTTACTGGTTGTTTGGCCTGAGGCTTCCAAAACTGGAGTTTGTAGGCTGTTGGGTAGAGCTGGGTCTTGCTGCTGAGATGAGGAACTTGGGGAGACTTCACACCGATGAATATTCCCTGGGATCTGAGGTTCTCTGTTAGTCCAGTGGTTCGGACTCGGACCTCCCACCACAGGAGCTTTGGCCTGACCCCAGGTTCGTGAACCAAGATCCCGCAAGCCACTTGGGGCAGCCAAAAAAGAAAAAGGAAAAAAAAGAAAAAGAAAAAAAGGAGAAGAGTAACAAAGTAAACAATAAAATTAGACTAGGAAAGTAACAGCTATGTTAGAAAAAAATATATAGATGAAACAACAACCAGAAGGTATAACAGAACTACAGTAGTAACAAAGAGGAGGAGGAGAAAAAAAAAGAAAGGTGGAAAAGGTCTTGGCTGTGGAGGGTGGCATCTAAGCAGGGGTGAGGCTTGGCTGGTGGGCGGGGCCTATGCTTAGGACCCACAGGGCTGGAAAAGGCGGTGGGGGTGGGCGGGGCTTAGGCTCTACAGAATAGAAGGGGCCCAGGCGTGCCTCCCCTCTGGAAGCCCAGCAGGCTTCCTGGGCTCAGGTGGGCAGGACAAACACCCTCCGCTCCTCTCCTGCTCCTCTAGTCCCCTCCCAGCAGCTTCTCCTGATCTTGCTGGCCTCCCTCCTTCGTCCCCGGGGCCCATGCTCCCTGCAGGGCGCTTTGGAGGGTGTGGGATTGGCCTGGGAGCTCAGAAGGCTCCCCGGACCTGAGTGGACAGAGCAAACGCCCTCTGCTCCTGTCCTGCTCCTCCAGTCCCGGAGGGCCCATCCCGCCAGCCTCTGTTCATCTCCCCAGCCTCCCTCCTATGCCCCCAGGACCACCCCAGCCTGGAGGGGACCTTTGAGGGCATAGGATCCGACCTGAGAGCCAGGCGGACTTCCCCGGCCGATCGGGCAGGGGAAACGCTGGGCCCGCCGTCCCCTGATCCCAGCCCCCAAGGGTCCCTCCAGGTGTGGGAAGGCATCCCTCCCCTGCTCTCAGCCACCCCTCAGGGGCACCGGTCCTGTCCGGCCTCCACTTCTCCTCATTCCTCAGTTCCCCCACATCCTACTGGTTCTCTTGGGAGTTCTTCCCATCTCCTTGGGCGTCAGGGTCCCCCACCCGCGTCTGGCAGGCGCCCTAGTTGTGAGGAGACGCCAACACTGAGTCTTCCCACACTGCCTTCTTGACTCCGCCCCCTTCTCATGATTAAAGTAATCACAGTATTACTCTTTGAACATGTTACAGTATTATTCCCTTCTGTGCTTTGTGGTTTTAATCCCTATCGCAGGGGTTTCCAACCTTTTCAGAATGGTCTGGGGCATCCTTTTCTATGTCAGGGACTTAGTTTTAGTGCCAGTGATTGGTACAGAATTTCAGTGACAAAAGTAATACTTTTAGATGGCTTTGTGTAATTAATCACAATAGCATCTACATCTTTTTTATAAATAACAGTACCTGTATTTGTAAGGCATATTTATTTGTCCATCAGACTTTGCTTGTTACGTACACATGGTTAAGGCCACCATTTGGGCTAATGTGTGTTTTATTTTGTTTTAGATTATAAGCTTCTTAAAATCAGGAACACGTCGTTCAGGGGGAACATTTCTAGGGCTTAAGAGAACACCATGTGTAAATGTGTCCGTTATGAATGCCAGGTGATGAAAAACACAGTTCTAAGCTTCATCAGAGGGACTGGCTGGTAGAAAGTTCTTCCATACCTTTCTAGTGAGTTTATGTTGAAATTAAATCCAAATGGAAATAACTTTTCAGTCCTTCAGGTTCAGTTTTGAGTTGTATGGAGTTTGCTTGGCTTGCTGTTTCCCTCACGTCTACTCTGTTTACAGAATCTCCTAATTAAAGCGCTTTGGTGTAACTCGGAATTCTTGGGTGAAGACAGTCCTGAGTGCAAAGGGGCGGGGCCGCAAGACCCGTGTTTTCCTACTTAGAAACCACTTCGCTAGAGTCTTACATCCCTCTTGGTGGTTGAGGACGTGGTGTTGACTGAAAAAGAACACAAAGTGAGAGCAGTGAGTTTGTTTTATTCAGTGACCTCACTGAGGACTGTAGCCCAGGAGACAGCCCCTCAGATGGCTCTGAGGATCTGCTCCGAAGAGGTAAGGGGGGAGCCAGGATACAGCTGAACTTCTTTGCTGGAAAAACATGTGGTCAAGAATAAAAAGATCACTGCTAATTACAAAGAACGGACATCTGAAGTTAATGATTGCACTGTTTTTCTGTGTGTGGGAAGATGCAGGAATCTGGGCTCCCTGAAATTTTTCCTTAGGTCTGCATCTTAACTCTCTAGGGGCTGGTATGTGGTCTATGGAACTCAAAGCCACTCAGTGTCCTTCCCGTCACAGAAGCTTTTCATAAATAATTTTTGTGTGTGTGTGGCTGGGCAGCAAATAACTTTTAATTACGTTGTGAAAATCCCAGAGTCAAACTTTTCCTGCTTAAAAAATCTGAACGAAGAATATGTAAATGTAATTTTATGTACTAGATGAAGGACTCACTCGGCACCGCAGCCGCCTCGAATGAGTGTTTGGAGCAAGTTGACCACTTTGGGCTGGTTGCTGACTGTCTGGGATGAGACGGATACTTGGCTCAGAGCTGCAGGTTGTCAGCTGCCACTTAAAATTTCCAACTGCTTGAAGCGCTCTGAGCCTCGGGGGTTACCTAGCTGGGGATGGAGCCCTTACTGTGACCATAGCACTCTGCTAGGCAGTGAGATGTAGGACCGTCCCATCCCTCGAGGGGCTTCCCTTATCATGGGGCACGCTGATGGGTGTTTAGGTAATTCTAACTGTGCAGTGTGATAAGGGGTTCGGGGTGCTGTGGGAGTGCAGGATGGGGCATCTGATCCAGCACTGGGGGGCTCCGCAAGGCTACACAGACGGGCTGGGTCTGGCCCGAGTCTTTCTGGAGGAGCTGGGAGGGTGAAGAGTGCGTGCGTGTGCGTGTTCACACGTGTATGTGCATGTTGGGAGGTGCGGGGGGTGTTTCCGGCTGGTAGGGAGCAGTGTGTGTGGAAGTTCAGCCGTGAGCGAGGACGTGTGTTCCCTGCAGGTGATTAGAATTCCTGGAGTGGGTGTGTGGAGAGGGTACTGAGTCGGGGGGAGCTAGTGAGGCCACAGGGGTAAGTGGACGTCAGGTCTTGAGGGGCTTTGTGCCACATCAGGGAGTTCGGGCTTTATTCGAGGACATAGAGGAGCCAGTGATGAATTTTAGGGGAGTGAAACTGTGAGATGGATGTTTAGGAGAGAGTGGCAGAATGGATCAGAGGGAATCACGAATGTCCATTAGGAGACTGTTGGAGTCATGCACACGAGGGAGTTGCTGGTCAGTGGACACGGTGCCCCTGGAGTCTGCAGGAGTGCAAGGGAGGACGGTGGGGGGCAGGGGCAGCCTGGGTTCCTGGTTCGGTTGTGGGTGGGTGGTTTGTGGGACCAGGGGCTGCGCTGGGACCCACGCAGTGGGGGGCAGGTCTGGGGGGATGCGGGTGAGTTCGGAGTGAGACGTTTGGTAGAGAAGCCTGTACTATAGGCATGCAGGTGCCCAGTTCATGACCCCTCATGGCTCCTGCTCGGCAGCCGAGACCAGCCATAATCAACTCCTCCCCCGCCCCCGCCCCCTGGCAAGAATCCTACATCTTACAGGACATCTCTTACTTTGATCCCTCTGGCCCTGGTTTTTCCATCCTATGTGTTTGCACTGTACAGAACTGACCACTCCTGCTGCTTTGCCAAACACACTGGGTTCAACAAGGGCCCTAGATTGCACTTGATGTTCATATGACCCCCAAATCAGAGCAGATCAGTGTACACTGAGAGAAGTTTTAATACCGTCAATTTATACCACTTCTCTGTAATTGAAAGCCTTTCTGTATGTAATAATCAAAAAGATATTTATATAAAGGGAAAGAGTAGAGTTATAATTATAGCTTTATTATCCAAAGCCTTTTATAGAGTTTGATTGTGATGTGCATTTAAAAAAATATACATGGGTATTAAAAGTTTTTCTTTTCTTATTTGGTAGAGGGTAAGGGTACTACCATTTACAGACTGTTTGATGTAATGATTAAACAGGTTTTCTTTTAGCAGTCAATTTTGGTTGATTGCTGTACAGTTGTATCACTGTTATTCATTTGCTACAAACTAAGTTTTTTTTTTGTTTTTTTGTGGGTTTTTTTTGGCTGCATTGGGTCTTCGTTGCTGTGCGTGGGCTTTCTCTAGTTGCGGTGAGCAGGGGCTACTCTTTGTTGCGGTGTGCAGGCTTCTCATCACGGTGGCTTCTCTTGTTGCGGAGCACGGGCTGTAGGTGCGTGGGCTTCAGTAGTTGGGGCACGTGGGCTCAGTAGTTGTGGTTCCCAGGCTTAGTTGCTCCGCGGCATGTGGGATCTTCCCAGACCAGGGATCGAACCCGCGTCGCCTGCATTGGCAGACAGATTCTTAACCACTGTGCCACCAGGGAAGTCCCGCAAAGTAAGTTTTTAAACAGCTTTCCTGAGAGGCTACTTCTTATGTAAAGCAAACCTTATTTGGAGTCTGTCAGCACACAGAACCATATGAATCAAAGTGTGTGTGTGTGTGTGTGTGTGTGTGTGTGTGTGTGTGTGTGTGTGTAGTTTAGGGTGAGTGATAGGTCTCAGGGTACAGCCTGGGTGAGCTTTCCCCAGAGGCATCTCCTGACAGGCAGTACAGGCACAAACACAGACAGATGTCTTCTTTCTCTTGGCATTAGACAAACACGAGGATAAGGTTTCTCTACACTTGGCCCTGTGCTGGTCCCTGGGGATGCAAAGATGAACGGCACATCTGGGCACATGGTTCTTTTTAGATTTATGAGATTATAGAGTTCCCTTTTATAATATTCCTCCTTTTTTTGACTATTGGAATATTTCCTTTCATTGGTCTATTCCTTATGCTTTTTAATTAACCTCTAACACAGTTACTGTGTAATTAAATCATCAAATGTTAAAAATTCTGCAGATTGTTTCATTACAGTAAAATATATGCAATAGTTAAAAATATTCTTGCTATGGTTTTGTTTTTGTGGTTTTTTTTGGTTATTTTGGTTTGTCTTCTATGTTTTGTGCTCAAGACATTAAAAGCCAGAGTTATTTCAAGTTGAAATGCCCTTAAACTGCCTTGAATCAGACAGCTTATGTTGCTTTTTCTTTCTGCAAGGTATGATGTTACAGGCTATTGCTTCTAAAATTATGTGAAGGAATAAATCAACCAGTCTGACAGTTATTATAACCATAAAGGAAATAAGTAGAAATTATAATGCTGTACTATGAAACCCCATCCATATTCCTGTGTGGTGGCCTGTGAACATGTTTATATTCTTGATATAAATACTTAATTCACTTTATATGCATTTTATAATCATTTTATAAGTATGGACTGTAGTTACATATTTATGTAAAAATAATATAAGCATTGCATTATGTTTTGATTTTTTCATGTATTAGTAAAGAAGACACAGTACACCACTTGATTTATAACCTTATATCCCCGTCCCCGCCCCAAACATTTTCAGAGAGGATCCAGGCTAGAGAAAATGCTTCCTCCCTACGCAACACTGGTCTCAATGCTTGCCCAACTAAAAGCCTTGATAGCGCAGACATTGTGCCGCGCGCGCGCGCGCTGCCTCTCCCAGCGATCCGTGACTAATCCCGCAGGCACTGCAGAGAAAGGTCCGGGAGTCGGAACTGCGGACGGCCTGCCTGGAAAGGGTGACGTCACCTCCATCTGCGCGTGCGCGCTGCCGCTGATGGAGAGGCTTAGCCCCCTGCTCTTTGTGCTGTGGGGTGCATGCGCGCGTGTTTCCCCTAAATAAACTAATGAGCAAAATTCGGTAATTACCACCAAGACTCCGTACTAATAGTGACCCTCCAGCTTACTACTTAATGTTGCTTTTCTTTGTTCTTTCAGAACGCTGCTTTCTTTATCACCACATTGTTTATTACTGCTACCAGCTGTGTCTTTAGAAGGATGGGAATTTGTTCAGTCTCTCTCACTTTGTCTTCCCATTTAGTAAATAACGTAAGATAGCTGACCGGCAAATGAGACCTCTGAAAACGGATGAGCTGCACAGTTTGCCTTGTGGATTGTCCTTTAAGGACAAATCCCAGTGCAGGAGGTGAGGCGGACTGTTGAGAACAAGGTACCAGTTCATCTGGTTCAGCTCAAATGGTGAAGAAATGACTTTTTTTTTCTTCTAACAAGCACTGTTTTTATTCAATACTTAAAAAAAAAAAATTGACTTGTTTAATTTGAGGATTATGTAAAATTTCAAATGGCTAGTATCTGCCGGTAGTCCTGAGAGAAATATGGGGGAAAAAATTAACCTGTGTTTTGGTTTAGAATTTTAAAAATTTGGTTCATTTAAAAACTCATTTGATTTGTTTCATCTTAATTTCTTTTGAAACCAGCTATGGAAAAATGACTGCTGGGATAATGTTTGCTCATTGTAAAAATATTTCTGTGGTGCTTTTGTACTTCTTAAATAAAAAAACTTGGGGGTGGTTGTTCCTTATCTGTTTGTTGATTTTAAAAATTCTGATACCAAGGAAATGACCAAGTGTGGGAGCATTCTGGTCAGCAGTGACTCGCTTCAAAAGGTATTTGTCAACAGTAACAATACAGCACCTCCTTGTAGGGTCGAGGGGTGACAAACGAGATTGATCTGACCAGTGGGGTATTAGATAGTTGAAGTTTCAGACCATTGATTCAACTAAAAGATTTTACATTGTTGAATAACTTGTGGAATGTTTTCTCTTAGGGCAGAGAGGTTAATTTTCCTCGTTGTAAATATAAGTCATACTGTAGGCCATCTGAGCACTACTGAGCTTATAGGTTAAACAGGAAACAGGAAGTGCTCAGGAACATTGAGGTGCTTGCATGGGGGTTTTGGGCAAGAAGCTGGAGAAGTATGTGCATGTCTTAGTTCGTTCGTTCATTCATTCATTCAGCCAGCCCATGTTTATTGACCACCCTGTGCCTGCCCTGTCCTAGGCAGCTGGGACACAGCAGGGAACAAAAACAGACCCGTCCTCTGGCTAGCAGGCGGATTTAGAGGAAGAGAGAGAAAAACTGTTCTCTTGATGGGCAACATAATGTTAGTCACTTCAGGAAATGTGAATGATTTGGGAGCGGGGGGGTTGAAATGTACCTCAGGGTGACAGGTTACTGAACCAAATAGCAATTTGAAAAGTGGTAACAGAATCAATTTTGGCAAGTCATACCATGCTGAACCTGGGGTTTGAGATATTTTTAAATGAATATGGTAAAACCTCTAAATATTCAAATGTGATTGCTTTAGGAAAAGGGGTTATTTGTGTTGACTGAAACCAGGAAGGAGGAAAGAAAATCAGCCACTAACTGCATGTTTATGTTAACAATGATAAAATCAGATTGTTAACCCAAACGCATTTCCCTCAGTAGCGTTCAACAAATATTAACATCAAGATCTAGAGTAATGGCCAATGTTCTGTGAACATTTTTTTCAGATTTGGTTTAAAAGAGCAGTTGTTGACTTCCTTTTAGGACTCCCCTGGAACACACCCTTTGCACCTACGAAGGAGCTGGATGAGCCTCGGCTGACTGCATCCCATGCGCTGTTCACTGTCCGTTGAAGCTAGCATTTCATTAAAATTCACAGTGGCTTCTTTGTCTCAGTAAAATGTACTTTAAATCGTGACAAGTATCCAGTCCCTCTGCACACTTCAATATAGGCTTGTGTATTTTAAAAAGTATATAATTGGGGCTTCCCTGGTGGCGCAGTGGTTGAGAGTCCGCCTGCCGATGCAGGGGACACAGGTTCGTGCCCTGGTCCGGGAAGATCCCACATGCCGCGGAGCGGCTGGGCCCGTGAGCCATGGCCGCTGAGCCTGCACGTCCGGAGCCTGTGCTCCGCAACGGGAGAGGCCATGGCAGTGAGAGGCCCGCGTACCGCAAAAAAAAAAAAAAAAAGTATATAATTGACGAAATGGGTACAAATACATGTCCTCTGACTTTGGCCATTTACCTCTGTTATATAGTTATTGCCTTTCACATTGCTCTTCTTTTTTTGCCCCTTCTCTCCTAGTTTTACTGAAATTCTCTCTGTGCCACCTATTGTTTGGTGGCACTTAGCAGTAAAGTGCTGATGACTTCCTAGCTGTGGCACTGATGAGGTCTGTGGTCTCTCAAGTGTCACTCCGAGATGGCATCTGCCAGTCCTTCCCCTCTCCATGAGGGTGGGAGGACAGGTGTATGTTTCGAGGGTAGTTGCTGAGTGTATCCTTTTGTTCCAAAGTGTAGGACCCACAGCTAGATCCTTTAATGTATGAGGAAGCAGCACAGTAGTTGTTGTCCTATCTGTCATGTAATCTAGAATCACTGGAATAGCACAGAAGCCATTTATTTGTAATTTTTTTGTAGTCATGCACTCTGTTTTCATAAATAGCTCTTCAGGGCATGGAACAGAATCTGCCATTAGATCTGAGGACATTTCATGGCTGAGTTCTTGCTTTTTATTGAAAGTTACGTGATATATTTAATCTAGCTTTAGTATGTGTACAGGCTTCCGCAGTCCTTTGCCTGTTGGGTGTGTCTTTTAAAAATGGAAACGAGGTTAAACAGTACTTAGGTGAGCGCCTAATAATAGCCACAAACTCAGTTCTTTGTGTGGTTAGTTTTAGGTTTCTTTCTTTCATTGTTTGTTTCTCTATTTTCTTTTATGTTTTAGACGTTTTCATTGTCAATTTTAATAAAATCAGCATGTCTTTTTTTCTGTGCCATATTCAACAAAAATATTACGGTAAAACTATTTAGAATTTATATTCTAGTCTATGTTCAGACATGTACGTATATCATAATAGAAGTTAAACACATTTTCACACCAGTTTAGCCATTGATTCATGTGCCTTTCTTCTTCTGGAAAAACTGTTGAGTCTCAGTTTAGGGGAGATTGTCATTGTTTTGTTTCCTTCACTTTGTTTTCATATCAGTATGATATTCTTCCGGTGGGGTGACCTGGAACATGGCAGCTCTAAATAGCATCATTCACTCCATCAAGGTTATTAAGAAACAGATGTAGTTCAGAGTCGGTGGGACTTGTCAAGAATGCTTTGGAATTCCGTAAGTCACACAGGCTTCTCTTGAGGTCCCCGAACTGGAATGGGGACATTCTCCTTGTCGAGGGCTGTGTGAGAGGCAGCTCCTGCTTCTGCAGTGTGGGAATCCAGGACCGCAGTGGTAGTGGCAGCTCTCTGAGGGCTCTGCTGTGTCCCGGCCGGGGCACGTGTGCGCACGGCTTTGGGGGGATGGTGGGAAGCGTGCGTTTTCTTGTCTGGTGGCAGTGGAAGGGGATCCTCTTTTCAAATCCCGGTAGATGGGGGTCCACAGCTATGGCTTCCTTCTTCCTAGTATTCTGTTATTGGATCTGCCTCCTCATTGCCTGGGTCCGTTCGTGCTGCTTACAGAACTTTCCATCCTGTGCCTTTGCTCTCTAGGTGTTCATGAGCTTGTCTCTGCAAAGGCCGCTGTGGTGCCTGATTCCTCTTTGCATTTGCCCCGCTGCCATCCATGTCCGCCTCAGTTGGAAGGGGGATGTCATCAATCTTTGTAGATGCATGCGGTGAATAATTACCCAATGACAGGCAATGAACTGCTGAGATGACATTGCATCCATTCAAGAGTTTTGAAGGAACCTTAAGGATGAAATTGCAGAGCCCTTGGCTCTTGTTTTGCCTTTTGTAAATAGCCAGTGTTCTAAAAGCCTGGTGGGTTGGTCCACAAGGCATGGTGTATTGGAAAGCAAAATGGCCTGGTGATCTGGAGGCCTGCGTTCTGTGTTGAGCCATTTCACAACCAGCTGGGTAGTGCCGCTAAGCCCTTGGACCTCAGGGTCCTCGTCAGGATGTGTTTGCTGTGGTCTTTGCACAGAAGTCTCGGGTGATCGTCAGTGTCGTGGTTAGATCCTGTTAAACTGGGTTCTTTGTACACGTGTAGGTATTCTGTGGACAGGATTGTTATTAATCTACTCCTTCTTTGTTTCTGTGAATGATACATTGCAGAGACTAGATTCTGTTGGATTCCTCCAGAATGTGCTGGTTTTGTTGCTGTTCGGGTGCTTGTTTCAGCAGGCTGGACCCTGCAGCGGGCAGCCACTCCAGCCTCGGGTCAGGTCCTTAGCCTTAGCCTGGAGCTGGGGCTGCTTGGAGCTTGCCCTGAACGTGCAAGCGCGGGGGAGAGCCAGAGGTTTGGGCCAAGTTTATGTACAGAATTTGGGTCTCCCCTTCTCTTTTGCACGATTTGTGTCTTGATTACAGCAGCTGAGGTTGCCCTGAGCTGTGTCCCAACTTGTTTTAGCAGCTCCAGGTGGCTTAGGCTGGGCCCTGCCCTCAGGCTGAAAGCCGTTATAAAGTCACTTCCTTTTTCCTGGTGGCTCGCCCTGCTTTTGGTCACTCTCCTGTGCCTTGAGACAGTCGGTTTTTGTAGGTTTAATCTGTGGCAGGGCTGGTCCGCAGGAACTGCTCAGGCTCAGAAGCGGAAGCTCCAGTCACGTACCTAGAGCACTTTTTTTTGCTGCTAATTCCAGGTCTATGCCTTGCATTGGCTATTTGTTACCAAACTCACATTTTTGGATCCTTTCCTTGTACTATTTTGGCAAAAACAAACAGGAAAATAGGGATGGGGCAGCTCTCTTTAATTCTTTCTAGAGATCGCTCTGCTGTGAACGATAGTTACTTGTTTTGATGAGTATGGCCAGCATCCTGAACTTGGACTTCCCCTGGTAGAGACCTCCAAGAGAAAAATGCCGAGGCGTTATTACCAGTATGAACATTTCTGACCCCAGAGTCCCATGTGGGCATTTGCCCTGGAGAGCTGGGCCGGTCATGTTTGGGCTGCCAGAGTTCCCTTTGCGGAGATGGGTCCTGGCCTGGCCTGAAGTGCCCGCTGCGTGCTTCCTTGCCACACTGTTTCCACTGGGCCTTCTACGATGTTCGGGGCGTGGGGAGAGTTGGTTTGATGTGAGGAGAGGGACCTGGGCCACCCAGTGAAGCGGGTGACACCAGGCCATCTTACACGTTCGCCAGTGACATTCCTCCAGGGGCGCCTGCCCCAGAAAGCCTGGAAGGACAGCGCCAAGTGGGAGCTCTGGCCAGTCCCCAGCTGTTTATAATCCTGCTCTCCTCCCTGACGCTGTTTATGTTTAACTGGATTCGGAGATAGGATGAGGCTCTGAGCTCCCCCTAGAGGTTTTAGTGTGCCATGAATCGCAGTTTTAAAACAACCATGTTGCTGCTTTATTTGCCAGTGTTTATGTTAAATCTGTGGAATTAAAATGAAGATTTTTGAAACAATCTGGACTGATTTCAAATCCCGTCTTTTTGGGACCAAACCTTTCTTTAAAACCAGAAATGATCGAGAGCTTGCTTGGTATGGGAGCCTCTGGGTCTGGGTCTGCAAATCATTCTTCCACATTGAAATAGAAGGTATTCCTGTGATCAGAGACTTTCCTTCATAGAATTCAGATGTTTTCAAATGATGATATTTCTCAAGTTGATTTAATGGGTGTGAAGAAAGCAGCTGCGTTGGCATTGAGATTGGGTGGTTAGGAAATTAAATGACACTCAAGCAACCCGCTAATTTTATTTTCTCCTTATGTATTTCAGGGTTTCGAAAAAACGATGAAATGAAAGCTATGGATGTTTTGCCAATTTTAAAGGAAAAAGTTGCATACCTTTCAGGTAAAGTTTAACTTTCTAATCTGCTCTATTGTTCCTTCTGAGTGCTTCGATACAACGTCAGAGTCTGAAATACTAAACTATACACTAGCTCACCTGTCACAACGTAAAAGCATTGGCATTTCGATGGATTTTTAACTGCTTTATTCTTGTAGTGTGGTCCTGAGAAATGAGTGCCCAAAGGGTTTTCTTCTAGCTGGCAGGCACATCATAGGTCAGATAGCATCGGTGATTAAAATATGTTCGTGTCTGTCATTCAACAAACATTTGACAGTTAAGTAAAAAAACTGATTTTTTTAAAATCAGAGTATAATTGCTTTACAATGTTGTGTTAGTTTCTGCTGTACAGTGAAGTGAATCAGCTATACGTATACATATATCCCCCCCCCCCCCCGCCCCCGCCACATCCCACCCGCCTGGGTCATCACAGAGCACCGAGCTGAGCTCCCTGTGCTGTGCCGCAGGTTCCCGCTAGCTATCTGTTTTACACACGGTAGTGTATATATGTCAAACCTAATCTCCCAGTTCATCCTGCCCTCCTCTTTCTCCCATGTCCACACGTCCGTTCTCTACGTCTGCATTTCTGTTCCTGCCCTGGAAATAGGTTCAACTTTTCTAGATTCCACATATATGCGTTAATACACAATATTTGTTTTTCTCTTTCTGACTTACTTCACTCTGTATGACAGACTCTGGGTCCATCCACGTCTCTACAAATGACCCCATTTCGTTTCTTTTTATGGCTGAGTAATATTCCATTATATGTATGTACCACATCTTCTTTATCCATTTCTCTGTCTAGGGACATTTTATCCATTCCTCTGTCGAGGGACATTTAGGTTGCTTCCCTGTCCTGGCTGTTGTCAGTAGTGCTGCAGTGAACACTGGGGTACATGTGCAGTTTGAATTATGGTTTTCTCAGGGTATATGCCCACCATCTCAGCAGAAGTGGTGGGAATGAGACCATATGTAGATGTGTCCTGAATTCCTTGCCTCTCTTTCTGGCGCTCTGGTCCTGGAATTCCTAGAACCCATGTCATGGACCTGGAAAGCCCTGGTCGTCTCTGCCAGCCGGTCCTCCACTTAACTCCTGGCCCTTCTGCAGTGTGGGGACAGACTGGACCGGTCTCCCAGGCTCTGGGGCAGTCACCTGCCCTCTCCTCTGCACACAGAGGGTCAGCTTGGGGGCTTTTCTGGCTGTCTCCTCGGGGGTTCCTTCCTACATGAACAGAACAGCCGTTGGGTATCATACCTTTTTAGCACCAGTTCACTTGTTACAGAACAAAGGTTTGCAGGAGTTTTCTGCTGTGTTATAGCAGGAAGTAAATCTGTAGACTGTCACGTGCTTTTAGACAGTCTTCCTGGATGTGTTTCCCTTGATAAATTTTTATCTTTCACAAACAGGCATGCTATGCTGATCTCATGTCTCCTCTTGAACACGTTTTATTTTAAATTTGTGACACTGCTAGCTCCTTTTACGTGTTCTGTGTGTCCTTTAAGCATGTGGGATGGCTATATATTTAGGATGCAGCTTCCTGTGGCTTTTTCGCTAGTCTCATCTCGCTTTGTGTCCAGTGGTGTTTCTTGCCTCCTGTTGACCACTGTTTGATGACTTTGCTGAAGTAAATCTAATTCAAGGTGACTTTGAGAGGTTAATAGAAGACTAAGTTCATGAAAAGGAGAAGGTGCTTTAGATTGTTGCAAAAGCATGGTAAAGAAATGAAAGGGGAAAAAAGGCCCTCCTGGCTTCTAATACGCTGTTTTCAAATTAGCATTTGCTCCTTTCTAATCATTTACTGACAGACTGCAAAATATGGACTCATGCCAATTTCATGAACCTCCTGACTAGTTCACAGGTGGATTTTAAAGTGAAAGACTCTAAAATATTACAAGCTGTCTTTCGTAAGAAAGGCTGAAAGGAAGCTGATCTCGCACGTTCATCAGGTTTTGTTTTAAAGTTTGGCTGTGTGATGAGGGCATCTGCTCCTTCGGTCCCTTCTTTTGTTCCTAAACCTCGTCACTGCGCTTTCTTCTCTTATTATGCTTGTGGTGATGGGTAGGTGAAGAACAGTAGAAGATTGAGTGATAATTGTTATATGTACTCACTCTTTTTTTAAAAAAAATAGTGGAGCGTAGTTGATTAACAATGTTGAATTGGTTTCAGGCGTACAGCAGAGTCATTCAGTTATACATATACATGTATCTCTTCTTTTTCAAATTCTTTTCGCATTTAGGTTATTACAGAATATTGAGCAGCATTCCCTGTGCTATACAGTAGGTCCTTGTTGGTTATTTATTTTAAATATAGCAGTGTGTACGTGTACATATTCACTCTGTTCTTAAGCATTTAATGCAGAATATATTAATAGATGGTGTTTCTATCTAAGTTACTGTCAAAACTAAACTATTTCTCTTTCAACTAATCCAGTAAAATCAATCTTTCAGAGTTTATCGTGAATCTTTGCTAAAACCTTAAATTCTGCAGGGTTAATTAAAGTTGGATGTCTTTAGTGGGGAGGGAAGTTTTGCATTGCAACAAATCAGTCCAGAGCCATTTTTAGAGATGGTAGAACTTCTACCAGCTGGGTTAGGAAAATGCAGTTAGTAGGGGACACTACAGTTTCATAGTATTTCCTAATCTGTGGCCAGAATTGGCCAGTTAAAGCAGCATGAGGTCCTTGCTGATTCCCTTAGGCTTGCTGTTATCTTGTTTAGGAAGGGAAAAGGAAAAAAAATCATTAAATTAAAAACAAATTGATTACTTATGTGGTAATTTTTTTAAAAATTTCAATGAAGGAGTAAACTTCTGAAACATTTTTACCTCTGATCCTGTTTTTTCTTGAGATAAAATTCACATACCATAAATCCACCTTTTATTTTTTATTTATTTTTTAGATTTATTTAATTTTTAAATCCACCTTTTAAAAGTGTACAGCCTAGTAGATTTTAGTGTATTCGCAAGGTTGTGGAAGCATCACCATTCCCAGCCCCTGATTCCTCCACCCCTCAACTCTGGCAATTGCCAATCTACTTTTTTGCCCTGACCCCATTTTAATACATATCAGGGGTATTTATTATGGTAACTTGTAAAAGCTCTCCATGTGAGTGGCTTTTAGTAAATTAAGTCTAAGTGGAATAGCCAGGGCTTTGAAAAAGCAGGCCAGAGGATCGGCGATTCTGTGAGATGCCTGTTAGCTCAAGATCTCTAAGAAACCAGTGTGGACTCCTTAAGCTTCAGTATTTCTGATCCTGTCTCATCTCCGGATCCCCTAAAAAGTAGTCCTTTTGAATGAGGTGAGTGACGTGTCTAACTTCATGCATGACGTCAGAGGAGGGGCAGTAAAAGAAGTGTCCTGTAGTTTATGTTTAATGTTATATCTATAAAAGTAGGTATATTTATGGTATACATATTCAGTGTATTACATATTTAATGTGCGTGTGTGTACGTTATATATATATATGTACGTGTGTGTATATAATGTCAACCACTTCATGTGCCTCCTGTGCCACTAGGGTTTGGTCTGGGCCATGAAAGAACTCACAGGCAGCCACCAGAATTAAGAACACCTTTTTTCCCTTAACTTTTTATCGTGGAACATTTCAACGTCCAAAAGGAGAGAGAATAGTATAGAAAACTGCCGTGAATCCGTGGGTCACCTCAATCATCTTGTTTCATCTATATTCCTTGAAAGGCTTTAAAAAAAACCTCAATATACCACATAGACATAAAAATGAATAATAACTTTGATATATAAAACGCTAATCAGTATTCATATTTCCGTTTGTCTCGTAATTTGTTTTTACAGGATGTATACTGCAGTTGGTTGATGTGTCTGATGTATCTTTTAATCTTCGGCTTCCTCCTCCTCATCCTTTTTGTGTCACTCCTGTATGTTTATTAAATGAGGAAACGGTGTTTTCCTGTAGATTCCCCTACATTTTGCTGGTTGCGTCCCTGGGTGGTCATGTCACATGTTCCCCTTGCCCCGTGTTTCCTGTGAGCTAGGAGCTGGATCTTGACGCTTGGTTTTGCAGGGAAATAGGCAGGAAATTTTAATGGGTAGGGTTGGGTGGTTCTACTGGGAGTTTTATTGGGAGAGTCTGGTTGTCTCTCTTTTATGACGTTATGATAATTATTGCTTCGATGTAATATTTTTTTAGGGTTACAGAATAGTGATAATCTAATTATATCCTTTTTTCTTCATTTGTCATCTTGGGTATTCCATAAAGAGAAACGTCCCAATCAGCTTCTTGGTTTCCCTGAGAACACAGTTCATACAGGAAAGGAGGAAAAACGATTGATGCTTGTCCTTTATTGGTTTTCAGACATATCATTAGTCATTTCAGACTAATAAAAAGACCATTGAGTTTTTTTTTAAGTGTCATTTTGAGCTCATGATTTTAAATATATTTGATGTGTTTCAATTGTACATTTCTTTTTTTTTTTTTCGGCCACATGGCTCGGCTTGTGGGTTCTTAGTTCCCCGACCAGGGATTGAAGCCAGGCAGTGAAAATGCTGAGTCCTGACCACTGGACCGCCAGGGAGTTCCCCCACTGTACATTTCTTTTTCTCTTGTGAAGTTAAAATGTTCCCATCCTTTGGCCAGTGGGAGCCTCTTCAGATGGGCTCCTGAATCCAAGTACCACAGTATTACAGCTTCTCTCTCTGCTGATGTTACAAGATATTTCAGGCCCATCTTGTCTGTTTCCTGCTCCGTGTCTGTAATCAGCCATTTCTCTAAAGCGCCCTGGTTCTTTTGCATGGGGAATGGTGCAGGGTACTGGGGAAGCTTGCTGTTCTGGGTGGGTCACTGTTTCTGAGCCTCTTCAGTGGACACATTTAGGAAATCTGTATATATATGTTCTCTAAGTGAGAAAAGATATCGTGGCTTCATACTAAGGTTTCCAATTCAAATATAGAATTACAGATATTTTATTTTTCTTTGATTTTATATCTGCATCTCCTTTTCTTTTCCTTTTGCTGAAAATCTTAGTGCCTACCCTCATCAACCTAATTACTTATTTACATTGTAATACTGATGTTATCACCACAGTATGACTGCCAAATGTAACTTAACACTTCTGTTCTTTTGTTGTCCTAAAGGGTACATACCACTAAGAACGTACAGCCCTATTACTGTGTTTTAAAGTCACAAAAAATAGTTCCTCTCCACGTAGATCAAGTTCTTCCCAACCTGAAACTCAGGATCATTTGTCTTATTTAATTTTACATTTTTAAGCCTTAAAAACACAACCACTTAATCTTGCTTCAATATTAAGTAAAATGTGTACATCATTTGAGGTTTAAAAACTAAAAAAAAGTTAAAAGATAAGGTGTACTCAAAGAAATCTAGTTTCTCTCCTTGCCTCATCGACCCTGTACCTTCCCTCCCCAGTAGGTAAACTTTTTTGCTTTCGTTTTCTTCAGTGTTGGTTTATTTCTTATACCTTTAAAACACAAGCAGTCTCTGTCTCTGTCCGTCCACCTATTCTCACCTCCCTGCCGCCGCCCCCAGACCAGACAGTGATGTACTTTGCACCATTTTCTCTGCCTTTCTGCTTTCCCCTTAAACAGTATTCTAGAGAGAGCAGTGTATAGCAGGACGAACGGAGATTCGCCATCCCTTTTACAGTTGTATATAACTGTGCTGCGTACGCACCATAGCTTATTCAGTCAGCTGTCTGTTGACGAGCATTTGGGTAACTCTTCGAGAATAGCCTTTTTTGGGCAAGGTGAACACTGACCTTTGTAACTGGGGGAATTGACAGGAATATAGGATCTTATTGCCCAGAGGTTTGCTGTTAGTGTTGAGACCACTGACTCTAGTTCTTGTTTCAGTTTTGCAGAAAATTCCCCGTTTCTTGAGACGGGAAGGGGGACCTCCCACTCATTTTGTGTATTCTAGTTAGCATCTAGCACTGTCCGAGGCTGTAGTGACTGACTGGAGGGCCGGGTGCCTCTAGAGACCTTCCTTCCGCACAGAGTACAGAGTCCCCTTAGAGTCTTCATTCGAGACGGTGTGTAAGCGAGTTTCTGATTCCCAGGGTTAGGTAGCGACAAGGTATGGGCGGTGAGCGTGTGACGGTCAGGGCTGGCCTTCTGTTGGCCTCGAGCAGGGACCCAGTGGGCACCCTCTTACCAGAGTTTTGTTAGTCCGTAGCAGACTTAATAGATAGTAGCCATAATTTCGCTTTCACAGACTGCACTTTCTCAGAGCTTTGCTTTGGAAAAGTTTGCTTTTCATGGTTAGTGAGTTGCTGTTCCTCAGGGGGAGTGAAGAACCATTTTCAATGGTATTTGAAACCGGAAATTCAGATGGGGACCATGCAGAGAATAGTACTGTTGGTCCATTGAAATTTACATTATACTTCGCAAAGTAAGAATGCCTTTCTTACAAAAGAAGTTTATTCTCAATATTGTAAGTCACTATACTTCAATTAAAAAAAAAGAAAGAAAAAAGTTTCTTCTACTTGGGTAAGAGGTGAGTTTTTATCAATTCATTTAAAGAAAAAGGGGTGACTCTGAAACTGGCTGCTTCTGTGGTCATTCTGGGCCACACTGCTCAAGAGACCGAGTCCCCTGAAGTTACCTCTCATAAGAGGGAAATGAGTATCGCTGGGTTTATTAGGAAAAGAAGCGTCACACAGATATATATATATAGCTATTACATAGACCTTTTCCAGCCTTCTTCTGATATTAAAATAAACCTCAGTTCGTTTAGCATCTGCGTTTCTATAGGAGTGTTCATCAGGCATTTCCATTTTTAACTTCCTGATACCTGCTAGTAGGTATTTTGAATTAACTTTGTTTGGAGTATAAAAGAGGAATCCGTTCATTCAGTGACTATTTACTGAATACCTCCTGTGTACCAGCCTGAGAGGGTATAAGATGTCAGTGAGTGAACAGAGATGCCTGCCTCTGGGGGCTTCCGTTCTAGTGGGGAGACAGACAAACAGAAAGAATGTGTGACGTGTATCGTTTGCTAGAAGGTGATAGGTGCCTCACAGAAGTAAAATGTAGTGGGGTGGGGAGGAATGGCAGAGAGGATGCCGTTTTTATAAGAATTGAGAATAGTGTCATCATGAACAGAAACTTCACGTTTTTTGCCTTGTTTTTCGGCTAACCCAGCATTTGGATAGGCAGATAATCCTGAATGGGCTGTTGGTTTTTGGTTCCAGACACGTAGAGGTCCAGAAGCTGTGAAGCTCTCATACGCAGATATCCTGTGACGTTGGTAGGTGCAGGAAATGGACTTCCTGCCCTTTTCTTTTCATCATAGGAACTGAGGCGCTGAGTTTCCCGTCTATAAAGTGGGACTGACATCTGTCCGTCCCGCCTCACTGTGAGGCTGGGGGTTGACATCAGCCACATAGGAGTGTCTAGTAGATGAAGCGTTTATGAACTGCAGCATTGTTGTTTTTATTACTTCAGGAACCGAAACTGAATTTGTGGCTTTTCTGCTTCATAACTGGGTCAGTGTTTTCATTTGTGTACCTTCTGTGACATTGGCAACCAAGTTAAATCTTGGGGAATATAATATAAACAAACATCTGCGGAGTTGATGTTTAAGCTCCTTAAGGGTCAGAGACTGTATTCTTCTGACCTAATACTAATGGTTCTAAGATTTTTCTGTTAAACCTCACTGGGAGGGGTCCTCATGGATGATTGGCACGTGCCTGTCACTGACTGTGACACACCACAGATTGGAAGATGCACCCCCATGCAGGGAGGTTTGCAAGTGAAAAGAAATTATTAAATTATTTAATGGGGAATAGTCCATCTTTACTTCACAAGTGATTTTTTCTTAAAATGATTTTATTTATTTATTTATTTGGTTGCTTTGGGTCTTCGTTGCTGCTCACGGGCTCTCTCTAGTTGTGGCGAGTAGGGGCTACTCTTCGTTGTGGTGCGCGGGCTCCTCATTGCGGTGACTTCTCTTGTTGCGGAACGTGGGCTCTAGGCACGCGAGCTTCAGTAGTTGTGGCTCGCAGGCTCTAGAACGCAGGCTCAGTAGTTGTGGCTCGCAGGCTTCAGTAGTTGTGTTTCGTGGGCTCTAGAGCGCAGGCTCAGTAGTTGTGGCACACAGGCTTAGTTGCTCCACGGCATGTGGGATCTTCCCAGACCAGGGGTCGAACCCGTGTCCCCTGCATTGGCAGGCGATTCTTAACCACTGTGCCACCAGGGAAGTCCCTCATAAGTGATTTTTGATGAAGTTCTAAAATTATTGTGGTGAGTTTTCTGAAACTCTTCTGGGAACGGGCAAAAGACAAAATGATTTTTTGCCCCTCTGTCTTAAAATTCAAGTTCAGGTTTAGGTGAACTTTTTTTAGGACACGAATGAGAGCCTGTTTGGTGGACGAGCTTGCCGGCAGTTCCCTGGGGGCTCCTCACCAGCACCACCAGCTCGAGGGCATCTCTCATTGACGGTGGAGCAGTCACAGAGGCAGCCAGCACTTCGGCACACACCTGCAGCTTGTCGTCACTCATGGAGTGAACAGAATGACGGCGTGCACACCTGTTGACTCCCCCATGGCTGTCTTAGGTGGGCGGATTTTGGATTCTACTTTTCACAGCCATGCTGGAGCCCACCTTGCTCGCGTTGTGAGATACGATGACCCCAGAAGGAGGACAGTCGAGCAGGGGTCATGGGCATTTAGTCTCCCTAATGAGCCACACATTATGTTGCATTTAAAATATTAAGAATGGTGGTCCAGAAAAATGTGAGATGCTATTCTTTTTACCAAAAGTGAGGTGAATGTTTTAATACAAATATCATACTATATGTTTTAAAACTCACATTTCTGTAATATGTCGCTGTATATTTTTTTAATCTTTGAGTATACTTGCTTTACAGTGGTGTGTTAGTTTCTGCTTTATAACAAAGTGAATCAGCTATACATATACATATATCCCCATATCTCCTCCTTCTTGCCTCTCCCTCCCACCCTCCCTATCCCACCCCTCTAGGTGGTCACAAAGCACTGAGTTGATCTCCCTGTGCTATGCGGCTGCTTCCCACTAGCTATCTGTTTTACATTTGGTAGTGTATATATGTCCATGCCACTCTCTCACTTCGTCCCAGATTACCCTTCCCCCTCCCCGTGTCCTCAAGTTCATTCTCTACATCTGCATCTTTATTCCTGTCCTGCCCCTGGGTTCCTCAGAACCATATATATATATATATATTTTTTTTAGATTTCATATATATGTGTTAGCATACGGTATTTATTTTTCTCTTTCTGACTTACTTCACTCTGTATGACAGACTCTAGGTCCATCCACCTCACTACAAATAACTCAATTTCGTTTCTTTTTATGGCTGAGTAATGTTCCATTGTATATATGTGCCACATCTTCTTTATCCATTCATCTGTCGATGGACACTTAGGTTGCTTCCATGTCCTGGCTATTGTAAATAGAGCTGCATTGAACATTGTGGTACATGACTCTTTTTGAATTATGGTTTTCTTAGGGTATATGCCCAGTAGTGGGATTGCTGGGCCATATGGTAGTTCTATTTTTAGTTTTCTAAGGAATCTCCATACTGTTCTCCATAGTGGCTGTATCAATTTACATTCCCACCAGTAGTGCAGGAGGGTTCCCTTTTGTTCACACCCTCTCCATCATTTATTGTTTGTAGATTTTTGATGATGGCCATTCGGACTGGTGTGAGGTGATACCTCATTGTAGTTCTGATTTGCATTTCTCTAATGATTAGTGATGTTGAGCATCCTTTCATGGCAATCTGTATATCTTCTTTGGAGAAATGTCTATTTAGGTTTTCTGCCCATTTTTGGATTCAGTTGTTTGTTTTTTTGATATTGAGCTGCATGAGCTGCTTGTAAATTTTGGAGATTAATCCTTTGTCAGTTGCTTCATTTGCAAATATTTTCTCCCATTCTGAGGGTTGTCTTTTCGTCTTGTTTATGGTTTCCTTTGCTGTGCAAAAGCTTTTATGTTTCATTAGGTCCCATTTGTTTATTTTTGTTTTTATTTCCATTTCTCTAGGAGGTGGGTCAAAAAGGATCTTGCTGTGATTTACGTCATAGAGTGTTTTGCCTACGTTTTCCTCTAAGAGTTTGATAGTGTCTGGCCTTACATTTAGGTCTTTAATCCAGTTTGAGTTTACTTTTGCGTATGGTGTTAGGGAGTGTTCTAATTTCATTTTTTTACATGTAGCTGTCCAGTTTTCCCAGCACCACTTATTGAAGAGGCTGTCTTTTCTCCATTGTATATTCTTGCCTCCTTTATCAAAGATAAGCTGGCCATATGTGCATGGGTTTATCTCTGGGCTTTCTATCCTGTTCCATTGATCGATATTTCTGTTTTTGTGCCAGTACCATACTGTCTTGATTACTGTAGCTTTGTAGTATAGTCTAAAGCCCGGGAGCCTGAATGCTCCAGGTCTGTTTTTCTTTCTCAAGATGCCTTTGGCTATTCGGGGTCTTTTGTGTTTCCATACAAATTGTGAAATTTTTTGTTCTAGTGCTGTGAAAAATGCCATTGGTAGTTTGGTAGGGATTGCACTGAATCTGTAGATTGCTTTGCATAGTATAGTCATTTTCACAATGTTGTTTCTTCCAATCCAAGAACATGGTATATCTCTCCATCTGTTGGTATCATCTTTAATTTCTTTCATCAGTGTCTTACAGTTTTCTGAATACAGGTCTTTTGTCTCCTTAGGTAGGTTTATTCCTATGTATTTTTTTCTTTTTGTTGCAATGGTGAATGGGAGTATTTCCTTAATTTCTCTTTCTGATTTTTCATCATTAGTGTATAGGAATGCAAGAGATTGCTGTGCATTAATTTTGTATCCTGCTACTTTACCAGATTCATTGATTAGCTCTAGTAGTTTTCTGGTAGCATCTTTAGGATTCTCTATGTATAGTAGCATGTCATCTGCAAACGGTGACAGTTTTACTTCTTATTTGGCGATTTGGATTCCTGTTATTTCTTTTCCTTCTCTGATTGCTGTGGCTAAAACTTCCAAAACTGTGTTGAATAATAGTGGTGAGAGTGAACAACCTTGTCTTGTTCTGGATCTCAGAGGAAATGGTTTCAGTTTTTCACCATTGAGAACAGTGTTGGCTGTGGCTTTGTCATATATGGCCTTTATTATGTTGAGGTAAGTTCCCTCTATGCCCACTTTCTGGAGGGTTTTTATCATAAATGGGTGTTGAATTTTGTCGAAAGCTTTTTCTGCATCTCTTGAGATGATCATATGGTGTTTCTCCTTCAGTTTGTTAATATGGTTTATCACATTGATTTGCGTATATTGAAGAATCCTTGCATTCCTGGGATAAATTCCACTTGATCATGGTGTATGATCCTTTTGATGTGCTGTTGAATTCTGTTTGCTAGTATTTTGTTGAGGATTTTTGCATCTGTGTTCATCAGTGATATTGGCCTGTAGTTTTCTTTCTTCGTGATATCTTTGTCTTGTTTTGGTATCAGGGTGATGGTGGCATCATAGAATGAGTTTGGGAGTGTTTCTTCCTCTGCTATATTTTGGAAGAGTTTGAGAAGGATAGGTGTTAGTGCTTCTCTAAATGTTTGATAGAGCTCTTCTCTAAATGTTTGATAGAATTTGCCTGTGAATCCATCTGATCTTGGGCTTTTGTTTGTTGGAAGATTTTTAATCACAGTCTCCATTTCAGTGCCTGTGATTGGTCTGTTTTGATTTTCTATTTTCTTCCTGGTTCAGTCTCTGAAGGTTGTGCTTTTCTTAGAATTTGTCCATTTCTTCCAGGGTGTTCATTTTACTGGCATACAGTTGCTTGAAGTAATCTCTCCTGATCCTTTGTATTTCTGCAGTGTCAGTTGTTACTTCCCCTTTTTCATTTCTACGTCTGTTGATGTGAGTCTCCTCCCTTTTCTTCTTCATGAGTCTGGTTAGTGGTTTATCAATTTTGTGTATCTTCTCAAAGAACCAGCTTTTAAATTTATTGATCTTTGCTATTGTTTTCTTCATTTCTTTTTCATTTATTTCTGATCTGATCTTTATGATTTCTTCCCTTCTGGTAACTTTGGGTTTTGTTTTTTCTTCTTTCTCTAATTGCTTTAGGTGTAAGCTTAGGTTGTTTATTTGAGATGTTCCTTGTTTCTTGAGGTAGGATTGTATTGCTATAAACTTTCCTCTTAGAACTGCTTTTGCTGCATCCCATAGGTTTTGGGTCATCGTGTTTTCATTGTCATTTGTTCCTAGGTATTTTTTGATTTCCTCGTTGATTTCTTCAGTGATCTCTTGGTTATTTAGTAGTGTATTGTTTAGCCTCCATGTGTTTGTGTTTTTTACAGATTTTTTCCCTGTAATTGATATCTAGTCTCATAGCATTGTGGTTGGAAAAGATACTTGATAACGATTTCAATTTTCTTAAATTTACCAAGGCTTGATTTGTGACCCAAGCTATGATCTACCCTGGAGAATGTTCCCATGTGCACTTGAGAAGAAAGTGTGTATTCTGTTGTTTTCGGATGGAATGTCCTATAAATACAAATTAAGTCTATCATGTTTAATGTATCATTTAAAGCTTGTGTTTCCTTATATATTTTCGTTTTGGATGATCTGTCCATTGGTGAAAGTGGGTGTTAAAAGTCTCGTACTATGATTGTGTTACTGTCGATATCCCCTTTTATGGCTGTTAGCATTTGCCTTAGTATTGAGGTGCTCCTATGTTGGGTGCATAAATATTTACAATTATATCTTCTTCTTGGAGTGATCCCTTGATCATTATGTAGTCTCCTTCTTTGTCTCTTCTAATAGTCCTTATTTTAAAATCTATTTTTTCTGATATGAGAATTGCCACTCCAGCTTTCTTTTGATTTCCATTTGCATGGAATATCTTTTCCCATCCCCTAACTTTCAGTCTGTATGTGTCCCTAGGTCTGAATTGCCCCTCTTTTAAACAGCATATATACGTATCTTGTTTCTGTATCCATTCAGCCAGTCTGTGTCTATTGGTTGGAGCATTTAATCCATTTACATTCAAGGTAATTATCGATATGTATGTTCCTATTACCATTTTCTTAATTGTTTTGGGTTTGTTATTGTAGGTCTTTTCCTTCTCTTGTGTTTCCCGCCAAGAGAAGTTTCTTTAGCATTTGTTGTAAAGCTGGTTTGGTGGTGCTGAATTCTCTTAGGTTTTGCTTGTCTGAAAAGCTTTTGATTTCTCCATCAAATCTGAATGAGATCCTTGCTGGGTAGAGTAATCTTGGTTGTAGGTTTTTCTCTTTCATCACTTTATCCTGCCATTCGCTTCTGGCCTGCTGAGTTTCTGCTGATAAATCAGCTGATAACCTTATGGGGATTCCTTTGTATGTTATTTTTTGTTTTTCCCTTGCTGCTTTTAATAATTTTTCTTTGTATTTAATTTTTGTTAGTTTGATTAATATGTGACTTCGTGTGTTTTTCCTAGGGTTTATCCTGTTTGGGATTCTCTGTGCTTCCTGGACTTGGGTGACTGTTTCCTTTCCCATGTTAGGGAAATGTTCAACTATAATCTCTTCAAATACTTTCTCAGACCCTTTCTTTTTCTCTTCTTCTTCTGGGACCCCTATAATTCGAATGTTGGTGCGTTTAGTGTTGTCTCATAGGTCTCTGAGACTGTCTTCAATTCTTCTCATTCTTTTTTCTGTATTCTGCTCTGTGGGACTTATTTCCACTATTTTATCTTCCAGGTCACTTATCCATTCTTCTGCCTCAGTTATTCTGCTATTGATTCCTTCTAGAGAATTTTAAATTTCATTTATTGTGTTGTTCATCGTTGTTTGTTTGCTCTTTAGTTCTTCTAGGTCCTTGTTAAATGTTTCTTGTATTTTCTCCGTTCTATTTCCAAGATTTTGGATCATCTTTACTATCATTACTCTGAATTCTTTTTCAGGTAGACTGCCTATTTCCTCTTCATTCATTTGGTCTGTTGGGTTTTTACCTTGCTGCTTCATCTGCTGTGTGTTTCTCTGTCTTCTCATGCTGCTTAACTTACTGTGTTTGGGGTCTGGTTTTCGCAGGCTGCAGGTTCGTAGTTCCCGTTGTTTTTGGTGTCTGCCCCCAGTGGCTGAGGTTGGTTCAGTGGGCTGTGTAGGCTTCCTGGTGGAGGGGACTAGTGCCTGTGTTCTGGTGGATGAGGCTAGATCTTGTCTTTCTGGTGAGTAGGATCGTGTCTGTTGGTGTGTTTTGGGGTGTCTGTGACCTTATTATGATTTTAGGCAGCCTCTCTGCTAATGGGTTGGTTTGTTTTCCTGTCTTGCTATTTGTTTGGCCTAGGGTGTCCGGCACTGTAGCTTGCTGGTTGTTGAGTGGAGCTGGGTCTTGGCATTGTGATGGAGATCTCTGGGAGAGCTTTTGCCATTTGATATTATGTGGAGCTGGGAGGTCTCTGATGGACCAATGTCCTGAACTCGGCTCTCCCACCTCAGAGACTCAGGCTTGACACCCGGCTGGAGCACCAAGACCCTGTCAGCCACAGGGCTCAAAAGAAAAGGGAGAAAGAAAGAGAGAAAGAGAGAAAGAGAGGGAGGGAGGGAGGGAGGAAAAACTAAAATAAAATAGAATAAAGATTTTAAGATAAAAAATTTAAAAATTATTAAAAAGTAAAAAGTAAAAAGAAAAAAAATGGACAGACAGAACCCTTGATAAATGGTAAAAGCAAAGCTATGCAGACAGAATCACACCAAGAAGCGTACACATACACACTCACAAAAAGAGAAAAAGGAAAAGAAAGTATATATCTTTTGGGAAGTCTGAGGTCTTCTGCCAGCATTCAGTAGGTGTTCTGTAGGGGCTGTTCCACACGTAGATGTATTTCTGATGTATTTGTGGGGAGGAAAGTGATCTCCGGGTCTTACTCCTCCGCCATACTGAAGGTCTCTCTTACATTTTTGATCAAGGAGATTGATTCTGTTTTGAAAGGAATGAAAGATGTTGGGAAATAAAAAATACTGCATTTGTTACTGGTCTTATCTCGGGGACAAGAGGTATTCCAAAAAAACTAGAGCCAATGATTTTTCCCTAAAATTACTGTCTGGTATTTTAGAAGATTACCTCATAATGTCATTCTACCATTTACAATAATACTGCTTCTCACTTCTTTGTTTTTTTAGTGTTTAAGTTTTTTACTCTCCACATGTAATATAATTCTTCAGCTAAAACAGGAGTAATGAGACAAAATGGTTCTGAAAAGTACAATAGAAAAATATTGTCCACTGGTTTATTTTTCCAAATGAGTAATAGGCTATTTACAAATAAGTAGATCTCCAATGATGTATATGAAAATGGCAAATCTCTTACTGTTTGAAATCTAAATTAAAAAAAATTTACTGCTTCTCACTTTTAATAGTACTTTTCATTCCTTCTGATATTTTTATTATTTAGAAAGAAGTAAAGCCAGTAGTTTGAAAAATTAGGCAAGTTCTTATCAGGGCAAAGGGCCCAGCTGTGACATGCTGGCATGGTCCCTTTGTCTTTATATAAGCTCTTTGAGCCTCAGTATCTTTCCTGATAAAGCCGGCGTGAGGAAATCTCCTAACAGGATCCTTGTGATGATCAGATCAGAGCGCGTGTGTCAAGCCCTTGATGCCATACCTAGCGTGTGTCAGCTGTGATGTAGTGTTGTTCCTATTTAATACCTGGGTTATTGGATTTATAAATAATTTAACATCTTCCTGGGCTTCGTAACCTAACAGTACATGTGGGTCAGTTTAAGTGTTCAGAATCAGCACTTAGTTTTATTACTGTTGAGAGGAATTGTTAATCATTCTAGGACAGGGTAAAGACCCATGTTGGTAAAAATGTGTTTTTAAAATGCCTGCGTCTTCTGCTGAATATGTTTTTGGCATTCTAAAAGGAAAGAATTTGGTTTTCTCTTGTTTGCTTGCTTGCTTTTTGCTTGCTTTTTCAGTTACGTCTGCTGACAAGGTAAATAATTAAGATGAGAAAATAATTGTTTCATGTTGTGGCTTGAATTTTGAGATCTTATTGCTGTACTTCTAGAAAGAGATGACCAGAACTGTAAAACTAAATGAAGCATACACTTGGGAAAACAAAATTTTCTTTCTCTGTGTTCTTTTCTGAAAACCCTAATAGAAGTAATAAAATAAATAGAGTGGTTTCACCAGAAATGTTCAGTGATACCCAGCAGACTTCCTTAGGATTGTATCCATGTTCATGAGAAGCGTTTCTGCCTTCCTGTCAAAGGCCAGTCACATGAGATTTGTGCTTAGTGTGTAATGTAATATTTCTAAAGTTCTTAAGCTAATTTAGTTCTATTTGAAAATTCTTGTGTGCCAATCTCTCCCTCTCTCTCTCTTTTTTGCTTTTGTGTGTGTGTGGCTTTGTGTGAGAGAGTGGGGAAGCTTGACCACAGGGGTCAGGTACTGCCCTTGAGAGGGGAAGGTGCCCTGGATCCCAGATTATATAAAGTAGCCGTCAGTGCAGAGTTTGAAGAACATTTCTGTCTTTTCCCTTTCATGAGTTAAAGCCCGATTTGGTTGGTAGCAAAGAGACAGAGCTGAGAGTGACGGGGAGGGAAGGAGAGGGGACAGTGTGGAGGAGAGAGAGAGAGGGAGACAGAGAAAGGGAGAGAGAGAGGGCGTGAGGAGGTGTTTTTTTTTTTTTAATATTATTTATTTATTTGGTTGCACCGGGTCATAGTTGCAGCACTTGGGCTCCTTAGTTGTGGCCGGCAAGCTCCTTGCTTGTGGCATGAATGTGGGATTTAGTTCCCTGACCAGGGATCAAACCTGGGCCCCTTGCATTGGGAGCACAGAGTCTTATCCACGGTGCCACCAGGGAAGTCCCCGGAGGTGGGAGTTTAAGGTGATGGAAGCACGTATACATGAAACCTTTTTTTCTCTCCAAACATGAAACTGAATAAAGGAGGGAACAAACACTGGAAGAAAGAGCCAGAGCCTTCTGTGATACCTTCCATGTGGTGTGCAAAACTCAGACTTCATCGCCGGCGTCCTGGGAGGGATGGCATTGCCACCTGTCTCAGGGGAGCCAGGGATGCCGGCCTTTCATGGGGTCCTGCCGGGCCAGGAGGGCTGGGGGCACAGCTTCGCGAGAGTGGGTGGGCAGGCTGCGATGCTGGGCGCCCAGTGGCCCATAGAGTCCTGTTTCCTCTTGTTTCTGTCTGAGCCTCTTCCACATGTTTGTTTCCAGGTGGCAGAGATAAGCGCGGGGGTCCCATCCTAACCTTCCCGGCCCGCAGCAATCATGACAGGATACGGCAGGAGGACCTCCGGAGGCTCATTTCCTACCTGGCCTGTATCCCCAGGTGAGTCCCGCGTGGTCGTGGCTGGTCCCTGTCCCAGAGGTGCAGCGCTGCACACACTCCCCAGAAAACAGCCCACAGGAGCCTGAATTCTGATCAAAGTGCTGTCAAGTGAAAATCATGGTCTTTCTCCTTATTTTCCTTTTGTGACCCTCCTCGGTGCGGGGCTGAGAAGGGCAGTGTTCTGAGTGAGCAGGCTTGTGTGGTGGCGATGGGGGTGGCTTGGCCACCGGGCGGGGACCTTAGGTTGTGGTGCCCAAGGCGGAGGTAAAGCAGAGATGATCCTGATAACGGAGACCCGGCGGGCCGGAGGCTCACCAGTGGAGTGTGGTTTCCGAGAGGAACTTTCTGGCTCTGTGCTGCGCTTCAGTTCCTGGGAAGTATTCGGTTGATTTGTAGCATGAACTTTGCAGGGCATTCAGAATCCCTACCAGCTAATGTCCCGGGACATGGAGTTTGGGAGCTCTCGTTCAATCTGCGACCCGCTAGTGACAGCCAGGGGGATTTTCGGCGTAGACGCCGAGGAACACGAGGAATAGGCAAGGCTTTATTTTCTGGAGAGCCCTGACGTGAGGAGCGGTTAACAGCAGTGGGCCAGTGTGTATACCTGCGGAGTCTAGCATCTTTACTTCTGCTCTAGAAACATATTACTGAGGTTTTACCTACAGAGCGAGCTGACAGCTGGCAGAGGAAACCCCCCCCCGCCCCCCACCGCCTCCCACATTAACACCTCCATTTAATGGTTAAGATTAATTTTTGGAAAACAAAGTACTGCTCTGATATGATCCAAGCATACAGCCAGGCCTGGCATAAGAGGTGGCTGTGTGCCGGGGGTCGGAGCGGGACCCCCTGTGAGGAAGAGGTACTCTCACCCCAGAAGGGGGTGTACTAAAGCAGGGCATGGCTGATGTGCGCCAGTGAAGAGGGATTTCCTAGGAGACTAAATGAGCGCATGAAAAAGGACACTCGGTCATGATATAGACTAACGAGTAGCCGTAAGGAACATGTTATGCCGGGAAAGCATAAAAGATGGTCAACAGCAGCGTAGTGGATTCTAAAGTTTGAGGTGAGTGTAACAGATCGCCCACGGAGCAGGGCTGGTGACTCTCCCCCGACCTCTTTGGGTTGACACCAGCCAGGGAAACAGCACTGTCCTCTGGCAACCCATCCTCACTGTGGCTGAGGAAGGTCAGCTTTGGTGTCGATGGTCTGAGCTTCAGAGGGGGTTCTTGGGTTTTGCTGTAGGGTATCCTTTGTGGGAAAGCTATTACATCCAATCATCAGCAACATACTAATGGGCCCCTGCTTAAATACGTGGAAAAGTTTTCCCTTTCCTCTTACTCTGATATTTTCTTGGACTGTTGAACTGTTGAAATCACAGAGTTGGGAAGAGTTTTAGAAGTTATTTACTACTCACTGTCACTTATAAATAACAACATAGTTTACAGCCAGTACTTACTGAGCTCTTACTATGTGCCATGTGCTGTGCTAATGATGAAAAAGAAACAGATACAGACGATGATGTGAAAAAACAAATCCCTGCCACCCAAAATGATGCTTGGTGTATAGTTCAATGAAACACAAGTTGAATTTCACCCAGGTGATCTTTTAGAAAACATTTACACCGTTGGAATTCTGTATATAACTTTGGCAACTTGCTTTCTGGTTTTAAAATCCATATTGATTATAAATATAAAAAACTACTTTTCCTTTCATTGATATCATAAAGAAATCGATTCAGGTATATTTTGAATCAGCTGGATGACCCACTTTAAAAAAAAAACAACACAAAACTTTGTCCTGGGAATCGTGAGTGTAAACAAAACTAGAGAGAAGCGAACACCCATGGGCCCATCATCCAGCTCCAACGATTATTGGATTCTGCCAATCTTGTCTACTTCCCCAAGAAAACATAGCAAATCCCAGATATTCTCTCATTTCTCTCATAAGTTCCTCAGTGTGTAGAGTGACCCTCCAAGCACCGAGCACAGTCAGTTCGTTTCATTGCCTGGCTTTGCTTTTGTATTTACAATTTCAAGTGACAGGCAATGCCAGTTTCTTGTTCTTGGTTAATGAGCAAATGAGAGAGATGGGATTAATTTGTATGTAAATGATGCGTTTGCCAGATGATAGTGGAGGAAGGTTTCCCAGTGGTCCAAATAGAAGTGGCCACAAAAAGAGTCCTCTCCAGGTCCACCGCAGGTCCTACAGCGACTGACAGAGAGCCTTAGTGCCGCCTTCAGGGAGCCTGCAGAGGTGGACGCGCTCTGGTTTTAGCCAGACAGTGGGATCAGTGATCATGTCAGGAGATGAATGGTGTGTGAATTTTGGGGGACTTGTGGGTTGGCTTGTTCTTTATTTGAGTCTATAATTTGTTGTTACAGTTTCAGAGTGAAATACACAGTCCTGGGCAGTGGGAGGGGCAGGGGGAGGATGTCCTGTGGGACTCGTGTCTCTGTCCACCACTGTTGATGTTTTCTGCGATGTGATGGTAGCCTCTGGCTGCCCCTCAGCCAGTTACAGGGCTACACATTCCCGGATTTGGAGAAGTGTGCCATCCGGGAAAGCTTGGGGGTCAGAGTCAGACGGGCTGACCTGGTTTACTTAATTTTATGGGTTTTCTGATCTACGAGATGTGATAGTAATCTGTACTTCTCGGATCACTGTATTAATAAGTAAGATTATTTATGCACATGCCCAGCACAGTGTCTGACTTCATGGTAGCTGTCTCAGAAGTGGTACAGTAATGTCCATCTTTCGTATTTGCTCTTCGACTTCCCTTCAGTTGTTTTTCTTTTTGCCATGTGTTCTAGAATCAGATCATCTTGTCTGTTTTTTTTTCTGCGTGGCCTCCTGTCTTTGCCTCTTAAAATGTGGCCCCCAGAGTTAAAACATAATGTGATCTGAGAGTAGCGACTAGTTTTGAGTACTGTTGTTTGGGCCACCTTCCCTCCCCTCTCCCTTCCTTAAAAAACAAACAAACAAACAATTAGAATAATAGATTGGTTTTCATATGATTAATTTGCAAGGGAACTTTTCCTTAAATGTGTAGGAGGAAAGTCACAGCGGAACTTCTTCGTGGTGTGATGGGGACTCGTGCACAGAAATGATAATCACGTTAGTCTTGGTGCACCTCTAGGTGTTTATTGCTCTTTTGAATTATACTCATTATGTTCTAGAACGTTTTGACTTCTTTGGAATGATTTATAGCAACTAAATGGATAAAGCACTCTGACTCTCTTTTGTCACCAATGAAATCATGTGAAACTTTTGAGTTGATTCATTCATGAACATTCATATAAAAAGGTACCTTCTTCATCTAGGAACTGAAGAAAGGAGAGTTTCTCTTTTTTAGAGACCTGAATTGAAAAAGGACCTTAGTTTCATCTACATTTTTAAAAATCTCACAGCTAAAATGAGGCTCTTAGGTGAAACTGCTGAAATACCTGGTTAACAAGTCACACTTTGCAGTGAGCAGTGCCTTGAAGGAAGAGCATGGCACGGAGCCCTTCAGCAGCAGCTGTGCTTGTTCATTAGACGCTCAGAAATAGAGCTGTGGCTTTGGTCACGTTTGCAAGTCGCCGCTTTCTTAATAGCGCGTGGCTTTTAACTTGATAAAGACAGATGGATGCGGAGGATGTGCACTCCCAGCCCAGTTGGAGTGCTGCTTGCTTTACTTGGAAGTCACTGGTGGGAACAGTTGGATGGCGGAGGCAGGTGACTGGTTAATCCTTCTGTAAGCGGTGTAAGCTCAGGGCACCTTTTGCTTGTGTCTCTCTCCAGCTTGTTCCTCTTGTTAAGCCTGGAGTTATTCAGGATTCCTTCTAAGCCCCGTCAAGTGGAGGGGCTTTGTAGTTTTACGTACACACCACTGTGTAGAGCTATGTGAGGAGAAAGGCTGCCAGAGAATTTACCTTGATAGGGGAAGACCGATGCTTAAAGTGCAGGCACCAAACAGCAGCTCGTACAACAGCAGAACCTGTTGCCTGACAGCCTCCTGTCTTTGGTGTACGGCAGCAGAACACGAGAGTCTGGAGCAGAAGGTCCCAGCTGGGCAGCAAACATCCGACGTCCTGCTCAGGCAGGTCTAGCCCCAAGGCGCTGTGGAGCCCAGAAGTTTCTACTGAATGGAATCCTGCAGGATGGCAAGCTCCTTTAGAACCCCAGGAAGTTCAGAATGCTTAATTTCAGTGACTTGAGGGATTTTAGGAAGCATTTCTGGGAGAGCCCAGCTACCTCTAAGGATTTGTGAAGGTGACCCGAGACGCTCCCAGGATCGTGGCCCAGGACCTACTTGAGACAGGAGGAGTGATAGCATGAGGAGTGTTGAGCCCTGTTAACTGTTTTTCAGTTCATATTCATACAGGAGTTAATCCAATCACTCCTGCAGCTTTCCACACTGGAGTGATAAGCCGGTGTGTTGGATCAGTCCGTTTTCTCCTTAGGGCTTTCAGGATTGTGTTCCTAGGACTGCGGGCCACCATCAACTCAGGTTCTGTCCCCACGGACTTTTTTGGAATGTTTTTGGGAGTATGCCTCTTATACTGATGAAGTTGTCATAGGAACTTGGAGTGTCCGTTACTCTACTGGTATGAATCAAAAGATAAGGAAAAGAATGGCGTGTGAGGGAGTGGGGAGGGCATGGAGGCGGGGGACGGGAGAAGGTAGGGGAGTAAGCTCATGTGAGAGAGTGTGAAATTGGTTTTTACTTTGACTTAAATTTAGGTGAGACTATGGATTTTTTTTTCCCTGTCTAAAATGGTCTCACTTTATTTTTAGAATTTGTTTTGTTTTTTTTTTTTTTTGCGGTACGCGGGCCTCTCACTGTTGTGGCCTCTCCCGTTGCGGAGCACAAGCTCCGGACGCGCAGGCTCAGGGGCCCAGCCGCTCCGCGGCATGTAGGATCCTCCCGGACCGGGGCATGAACCCGCGTCCGCTGCATCGGCAGGTGGACTCTCAACCACTGCGCCGCCAGGGAAGCCCTATTTTTAGAAATTTTTCGTTAAAAAATTTTTGAAGTGTAGTCAGTCGCTTTACCATATTGTGTTAGTTTCAGGTGTACAGCAGAATTATTCAGTTATGTGTATTTTTTTCAGATTACTTTCCATTGTTGATTATTACAAGATATTGAATGTAGTTCCTTGTGCTAGTAAATCTTTGTTGCTGATCTGTTTTATGTATAGTAGTTTGTATCTGCTAATCCCAAACTCCTAATTTATCCTTCCCCCCAATCCCCTTCCCTTTGGTAACCATAAATTTGTTTTCTATGTTTGTGAGTCTGTTTCTGTTTAGTATATAGATTCATTTGTATTATTTTTAGATTCCACATATAAGTGATATCATAAAATGTTTGTCTTTATCTGATTTACTTAGTAGGATGATCTCTAGGTCCGTCATTGTTGCTGCAAATGGCAATATTCCTTCATTTTTATGGCTGAGTAATATTCCATTGTGTGTATGCACCACATCTTCTTAACCCAGTGTGTCTGTTGATGATCACTCAGGTTGTTTCCGTGTTGGCTATTGTTAATTGTGCTGTTAGGAACATTGGGGGAGATGTATATTTTTTAATTAAAGTTTTCATTTTTCACTGGATATATGCCCAGGAGTGGGATTGCTGGGTCGTATGGTAGTTCTACTTTTAGTTTTTAGAGGAACCTCCATACTGTTCTCCATAGAGGCTGCACCAGTTTACATCCCCACCAACAGTGTAGGAGGGTTCCCTTTTCTCCACACCCTCTCAGGCATTTATTATTTGTAGACTTTTTGATGATGGCCATTCTGACCGGCGTGAGGTGATACCTCATTGAAGTTTTGATTTGCATTTCTCTAATGATTAGTGATGTTGAGCATCCTTTCATCTGCCTGTTGCCAGCTGTATGTCTTCTTTGGAGAGATGTCTATTTAGGTCTTCTGTCCTTTTTTTTTTGATTCGGTTGTTTGTTTTTTTTGGTATTGAGTGGTATGAGCTGTTTGTATATTTTGAATGTTAACCCATGTCAGTCGCATCATTTGCAAATATTTTCTCCCATTCTGTAGGTTGTCTTTTCGGTTGCTTGATGGTTTTCTTTGCTGTGCAAAAGCTTTTAAGTTGGATTAGGTCCCATTTGTTTAGGGTTTAAAAAATTTTTTTTTATTGGAGTATAGTTACTTTACAATGTTGTGTTAGTTTCTGCTCTCCAGCAAAGTGAATCAGCCATGTGTATAATATACATATATCCCCTCCCTCCCAGATTTCCTTCCCATTTAGGTCACCACAGAGCACTGAGTTCCCTGTGCCGTACAGTAGATCCTCACTAGCTATCTGTTTTATACATAGTAGTGTATATATATCAATCCCAATCTCCCAGTTCATCCCACCGCCGTTTTGCTTTTGTTTCTTTTGCCTTGGGAGATCGATCTAAGAAAATATTGCTACAATTTATGTCAGAAAATGTTTTGCTTATGTTCTCTTCTAGGAGTTTTATGGTGTCATGTTTTACATTTAAGTCTTTAAACCATTTAGAGTTTATTTTTGTATGTAGTGTGAAGGGAGACCATGGATTTTTAACCCAAGTTTATGAACACTCTGACTTTTGTTTTTTTCTTTACTGCAGATGTGCTTTCTGTATATTTCCCATGTACTCAGAGGTTGAGATTTAATAAAGTTAATAATTTTTATTTCTTCATCAAGGACATTCTTAAGACAAACTGGCTCTTTTGTTTTAACAGCTAGAACGTGGAGAGGAAGCATACGTGACTCCTAGCACTACCTTGACTTGTGCCCAGAGCCAGCGGTGTCCACCGTGGCCTGTGCGCCATTGGTGCAACCAGCTGAAAAAGATAGACAAGTCTCAGTATTACTAGATTTTACCCCACAGACCCCGCCAGAAGGGTGCCAAGGATCCCCGGGGGCGGGTGGACCACACCTGAGAACTTCTGAGGTAGCTCAGGGGCCTGGGACAAGTTAAAGGGAATAAACTGGGACATTCGAAAGCTCCTGCTATCACCAGCACGCCAGTGCAGGTGGTTTCGGCTCCTGTGACCCCAGAGTCCCGCGTGACTGCTGTTCACTGCTCTGCGTGTGCTGCTGGGGTTCTGTCCCTGCTGTTTAGCGGCCCTAACAGTTACTAGACAGCATGTGTGATCAGTTAACGCACAAAAGACCAGAGAGATGGGCAGGACGGTCATTGCTCTTCTCCTAAAGAGAAGGCAAGATGCAAAACCGTGGACACAAAAGAAAAAGTTTGAAGGTTTTTGAGGTTGAACCCTGTGCGTGAATAGTCAGTCTACTCTGTTAAGGTACCGGGGAGGGTGAGGACCACGGGTGAGACCTAAGCTCTTTCTGTAATGATCTCTCGTCCGCCAGCTCCCTGGGCACAAGTGCTGGCCAGCCAGGCGGTGGGTGGAGGGAGGTGCCCCGCAGGCAGCAGGATGACGGAAGCAGAATCGGCCTTGCCCAGCAGGACTCTGACCAGAAAAAGTGGTGGGAGTCGCGTGGTTTCAACCTGTCTTTTCTTTCTCTGTAGTGAAGAAGTCTGCAAGCGAGGATTCACGGTGATCGTGGACATGCGTGGGTCCAAGTGGGACTCCATCAAGCCTCTGCTGAAGATATTACAAGAGTCCTTCCCCTGCTGCATTCACGTTGCACTGATAATCAAGCCAGACAACTTTTGGCAGAAACAGAGGACTAATTTTGGCAGTTCTAAATTTGAATTTGAGGTAACTTCCCTGTGTAGCCAGACCAACTAAACCAGTAGGTGTGGTTTATTAAAAGCTTTTCCGTCATCATTTTAGGCTGGTTATAGATTTTTAAAAACCACGTATTCAACAAGAACTGCATATCTGACGTACATATGACATGCAAAATTAGTTATTGTGTAAAATAACACAATTAGGCTTGTTTCTCGCCTTATCCCAGTGGGTGTTTTGCCCATGGAGGGTTTAGGTTCCAGGCCTCTTGTTTCTGGGTAATGGGGCTACTGGGGTGTAAGGCGTGTGTCTTAGAAAGAGAAGCCTGTTTCCTTTTACTACACGGGATAAAATAGCTTTACTGTTCAGTGCAAGTGGCTTTAGGTGGCTTCAGAGTCATCATCGTTACCTCAGCCTTGGAAATAAGGGAATGTTAGGGAGAAATGCTCAACTTCACATTTCCTGAGGAAAATGTGTGGGAGAGACTGACTTTTCATCGTGTCCTGGAGAGGACGGTGTGCCGTGTATTTCACACGTCAGGTCTCTCGTTTATGAAAAGGGAGAGGTTCCTTGAAAACCTATGTGGGGCTCTGGATTCAGTTAGCACCCAAGGTCGTTGTCTTTCAGATAGTGTGTAAAACACACCTCAACCCGCTGGCTTACTCTCCTTTTCCCTGGAAACTGCTCTCCTTAAGTAAGCTACCAGGGTTCTGCCAAGGCTTTGATGCAGCTGGTCTCATCAGATGATTATGGGGGAAAGTATTCTGGCCAGCTGGAAACTTGATTCATGCCATATTCTGTAATAAAATTTAAGTATTTTCTAACAATAAATTATAATAATTTTTAGTTGACTAGATCGCTTCCTCTAGCCACTTTGCCCAAACATTAGGTTTCAGTGAATGTATTCACGTATTTCAAGGTTAACAACAATAATAGTATTAAACATACCACACAATATTAATTCTTAAGCTTTATGTTACATGTTACACACACTTTTCAATGTCTTTTCATGGGTACATTACTTGCATTTTAAAATTTCTCAGTCCATGGTATTGATTTTCAACCTGAAATCTGAATTTAGTTTTAATTTGAATTTGAAACTGCACCCAAGAGGTTTAGATGAAAGGTGAAACCAGTAAGCCTTTATCTTCACACACAAGAAGAAGTGATTTTGGAGGACAGTTTGTTGGATATTATATTAGTTATTATCTTGACACAGAATGTAAAGTGTGTTGTATTTAATGATACAGGTTTTAAGCAGAAATAATGATGTGGTGGTATAATGTATGCAGGTTTTTGCTTGTCTAATTGTGATCTTTCCCTCTGGGCCTTTAAAAGTTTCCTGCACTGGCTTTTCTGTTGAACTTGTCTGTACATTATCACGAGCTTCTGTCTGTGAAGTGATTGTCTCCATGGACATTATTAAAGTCTGGGCAGACGAGACAGGGATGAACCGACAGTCACGCTTCAGGCAAAAGTGCTGGCCGAGGAGCCGCCCCTCTTTCTCGCTCTGCTGCCTTTTGCCATTTCTTATGTCAAACAGCATAGAGATACAGTTCTAGGTTTCTCTAAGGCTGGAGGTGACAGAGGTGGGGCTAAACGAGCCTTTCTCTGTTTTATCTTTTGGTTCTAGGCCACACATCTTTTCCCTCTCCCTTTGTCTTCATACTTACCCCACCTCACCCCCAGTTATGTTTTCCTTGAGGCATAATACTAATATTAACTCTGCGTCATCTTCTGATAGGATGAGATGAAGATTTCTTGCTCAGGTTGTAATTGACTAAAACTTTGTTAGATTGGAATGTAGTCGACGATGTATTGATACAACACTTGTACTGCTCAGAATCGCTGCCGGTTATTGCAGTGAATGAAGCATTCCCTCTCTCTCCAACTTTGTGAGAAGAGCTTCTGCCAGCTTGCTTGCTAACCCTTGTGTATTTTCTACATTTTAAAAAAGCCATTCATATTCTAATGTGCCTAAGATAGTGGGTTAATTTCCGCATTCTTGGAAAGAAATCTAATATCTTTAGCTGTCCTGAAATTCATATGATTCTATAATTTGGGGTATTGCAACTAACATATATGTGTTGCTCTAATGGATTTGTCATTCACTGACTGTACTAATGCCTCTTTCATTTACATTTGTTTTTATGGGGCCAGAACAAGGTATGTTACGTTTTCTATAAATGGATTACTTGCTTTAAGTTTGATCTGTGATTAAGCATTGCAAACTGCATTATGATAAGACCGTATAAGATTGGTTCATCTTCTCATACATGATTTTTTTTCCCCTTAAGACAAATATGGTCTCTTTAGAAGGCCTTACCAAAGTAGTTGACCCTTCTCAGCTAACGCCCGAATTTGACGGCTGCCTGGAATACAACCATGAAGAATGGATTGAAATCCGAGTTGCTTTTGAAGACTACATTAGCAATGCCACCCACATGCTGTCTCGGCTGGAGGAGCTTCAGGACATCCTAGCTAAGAAGGAGTTGCCTCAGGATTTGGAGGGGGCTCGGAATATGATCGAGGAACATTCCCAGCTGAAGAAGAAGGTGATTAAGGCCCCCATAGAGGACTTGGATTTAGAGGGACAGAAGCTGCTGCAGAGGATTCAGAGCAGTGACAGCTTTCCCAAAAAGAACTCGGGGTCAGGCAACGCAGACCTGCAGAGCCTCTTACCCAAGGTGTCCGCCATGCTGGACAGGCTGCACTCAACGCGGCAGCACCTGCATCAGATGTGGCATGTGAGGAAGCTAAAGCTGGACCAGTGCTTTCAGCTGAGGCTGTTTGAACAGGATGCTGAGAAGGTAAAAGACGGGGGAGGGACGCTAAAATGCGCCACGGAGGGAGGCTTCCTGGATCCTTGGGTCTCGGCAGCCGAGGCTGGTTTGGTCAGGAGAAAGGGCAGAATGAAAGGGCTGGGGAAGGGTAAGCCACTCGCACGGCATCGGTGGGAGACCAGCAGTGTCGGTTCAGAGATCTCCCCTCAGTCTGCTTTCCACTGCTACTCACTGTGCAACGCAGAGCTCTTCTAGAAACTTAGAGTTGCTAATTACTAATAGTTTGGTTTAGAATGCCTGTAAGATAGACAAGAATATTTTCAATTTAAAGAGTGAAAACGTTGTAGGATATGTTATTGAAAGCAATAGTTGTTCGAGTATTTTTCTAATAACTGCTCTTCCACTCATAAAAGCCAGTGAGAAAACACCCTTCAGATCTACTGTTGAGTATGTTTTTACAATAAAAGGCGAGTAATGAATTAAAAATAATAGCTCCTGGGAAATAGAGGCAATAATTACTTACGGTTTCATGTTTCTGTATTGTGCTCGAGTCAGACCAACTGGCCAAAGTGAGCTCCTGTCTGTCTCAGCAACGTGAAAGCAGGACACTTATTTAGAGGAATACGTTGCAAGCCGTGAACATGAGTGAATTGATCCCTCTTAATTTGAGCTCACTGAATTTTTTTTCATGGACGGGAAAATTTTTTGTTAAGTTAGAAAACATTAAAAATCTTTGCTGTAAAAGGACCTTTTGAAAGGTGACAACCCACCACTATTTTCCAGTAATATTATTTGGTAAGCTTTTAACCTCTCTTTATGGTTAAAGTACAGCTGACCCTTGAACAGCACTGGGGTAGGGATGCTGACGCCTCCTGCAGTTGAAAATCCAGGCTGCTCTCTCTGCCTCCAGGACAAAGGAATTGATAAATGACTCACCTGAGGACAGCAAGCTGAAACAGTTTGGATAGAATCAGGCCTCCAACTCTAGTTCTTTTGATTCCATATATTGTGATCTCTAGTTGAACACAACTCTCCCCCACACTTAGTTAATTTAAAGATGTGTAAAATGAAAATATAGGTACTCATTTGTTGAAAAATATCTGCATATGAGTAGACCTGTGCAGTTCAGACCCGTGTTGCTCAAGGTTCAACTGTAGTGCCTTGTCAAAGATACTAGAAAATCTTCCTTTCAATTACTAGACAAACAGGTGACTGTCCCTGGAAGTCACATTCACATCACAGAAGCAGTGCTAATTGATAATCATTTCTTTTTCCTTAAATGTTTTCCTGGGAACAGTGAAATTAACATCCTTTTCCAGGTAGCATCTGTATAGAATCTTAAGAGAGACGTCATTGTTAAAGTTTTCCCCGTTTCTTTTTATTTTTACGGTAAATTTTATTGTTTGCATTTGCACAGGGATTTTTTAAAATTTTTTATTCTTGCACTAAAGAGCATAACCTTTTAGTCATTGGAATTGCTGTCAGTAATCTGTGGTCAAAGCAAAGCCCATCCAGAAACCTGTAAGTTTGTAACTTCACCTAACGGGTCTTTTTTTTGCAGAGCAGTGTGCCTAATTATGTAGTTCAGTATAGAAGAGAGACTGGGTTGAGAGTCAGAAGATTAGAGTTTTAATTAGCCTGGGGGATTTGAATACCTCTCTTTACTTATCTGCTCCTTAGTCCCTCATCTGTCAAAGGAACACACTAGATAAGATTTTCTTGTAGCTCCTGCAAGTTCAGAGCTGCTGACTGGTTAGAAGTCGAGAATCTTCTGGGCCCTGGCGCCTGAGAGGTTGTCAGAGGAAAGACGCCACTCTTTCTTGGTTCGGTCCCGTGCTGGGAGCCGCGTCAGTCATTTCTTTTTCTGGAGTGATTCCAGGTTGTCTTTCTTCATTCCGGTAGATGTTTGACTGGATCACGCACAACAAGGGCCTGTTTCTGAACAGCTACACTGAGATTGGGACCAGCCATCCTCATGCAATGGAGCTTCAGACACAGCACAACCACTTTGCCATGAACTGCATGGTAAGATCCTGTGGGAACAGAGGTATCCTGTGAAAGTATAAAACGGGAGGTTATTTACACAGATCACTCCCGGCACACTGCGGGGAGCCCATGCAGGGGCTTCTGACAGCTCAGCAGCAGCAGCTGACCTCCAGGGGCTGGAAGTTCTCTGTGGGAGCAGTGTTTACGTAGCTCGTTTTAAGTTTTAAGCAAACAAAAGCGAAAACAAGCAAACAGACAAACCAGTGAAACTCGAACCAATTACTTGGCCAGTGCCACGTGCACGGTTTTGAGTCTGGCTCCTGCGCTGTACGTCCTGGGAGCCCGCGGGGCCCCAGAAGAGCTTTTCAGAGGCCGAGTGAGCCTCCAGGACCAGCCCAGTGTCAGTTTGCTGGCCGCCTGCCCTTCACGCTGAAGGAATCAGCCAGCCTGCTGTTCACCTGGAGGGCATCCTTCAGCTCTCCTCAAACGTGAGCGCTCCTCCCAAGGTGAACGCAGGGAGTCGGGTCTGGACGCCAGCCGTGCCTGGAATCCTCTGGCTCCCTTTGATGCCCTGGGCCTCTTGTGATTGGACAGCTGCGAGACTACAGTGCAAACACACACCCCAAAAGAAACCCAACAGTGAATTTTAAATAACGGTCTTATTACATTTTTGGAGTTAATATAACTGCAGTAGAGCTGTATGTTGTTCTGTAGGGTATATGGTTACTTCTCTAGAGAGTTATTCTAGAAATTTTCAGCTTAGAGACAGAGTTTTCGTGTGGACCTTGAGCCAGAATTATGAGAATTCACCCTCTTAGCCTTGTAACGTGCGTTAAAGAGCATTAAAACGATGTGCAGACGGGGTCTTCGTTTAAATTAGTTCAGTAAGATGCCATTTAATTAAAGTTCAGTCCACAAAGTGCTCCACTTTAGGTAGTTTCAAAGATAAGATTCAGCGATAAAATGTTTGTAATAGACACTGTCCCAGAAGTTTGATACTGTTCTTGAGTTTGAGGTAAGAGAATTTTGGGGTTAAGTGATTCAGCCTGGGGAGAGGTGAAGAGAACGCAAATGTGGGCCTTTGGGGGAAGCGTCTTAGAAGAATTTGTTCCTAAAAAAATTCCTGTCAGTTTTTCAGAATATTCTGAAACTTCTAGTAACGGTGAAAGGCACATTCAGCCGACCATATCACATACTTTAAAAACTAGAAATGTTAAAATATATTTTGTAAAAACTAGAAATGACCGGAAAGGGTCCTCTCCCTCCCCCAGCATTACTGTGACACATTTAGGAATCAGCAGAAGAGGAAGCATGTGTGGAAGACAGGTGCGGTGTGTTATGAATGTAGAGGTTTTAAATTCTGACTCTTGTTTACTGCATGACCTTGAGCAGTCTGTTTAATCTTTTTGAGCCTCGGTTTCCTAATCTCTAAAGTGGGGATAATCTCTGCCTAACATGGTGTTACATTATTTTACTTACTCTGTATGTGTAAGACAGTAAGCAGAGTGCTGAACACAAAGTAAGTACTTGATAAATGGTAGTTATTATCAGTGATGTTATCATCTAATTAAGAATACTGTCAGTATTTTTAGTATATTATAGTAAGTAAGAAACTCTTAAAAGTATGGGTGACTTTTTTTAGGTTTAAGTATATTTTCTGTTTTTCTATGATACATTTTTATCACTTCTCTAAGTAAAAATTTTAATTGAAAAAGCATGTGGTAACCCTGTGCACTGCGTGGTGACAGCTCCTGGGAGCGCTTTCCAAAAGCCTACCAGCCCCTGGTTCCGAATACCTCCCTGAGTCCTCAGTATCTGTCTAGGACATTTATTTATGCAGAACTGGGGCCTGTTAACCTTCAGCCCTTTCTTGTGCTATCTACAGTGTTTTCAACATTTTTTGACAAAGAAAATGAAAGTGCTAGATATCAGTAAGCAAAGTTGATAATCTTTTAAGAAAGCATTTTAAGGGACAGCAACAATCGTGCTCATTCTCCTATCACAGGTTTTTTTTTTTTTTTTTTTTTTGCGGTAAGAGGGCCTCTTACTGCTGTGGCCTCTCCCGTTGTGGAGCATAGGCTCCGGACGCGCAGGCCCAGCGGCTATGGCTCACGGGCCCAGCCGCTTCGCGGCATGTGGGATCTTCCCGGACCGGGGCACGAACCCGTGTCCCCTGCATCGGCAGGCGGACTCTCAACCACTGTGCCACCAGGGAAGCCCCACAGGTATTTTTAAAGTCTATGATGGTGAGAGTCTAGGTGGAGGTACTTCTAACGTAGGGAGTTGTACGTTTGTACGTTGCCATGCTTGTGTACACACTCATTTGGGCTGTGTGCCACGTGGTTCCTTCCTCCTGCAGTAAGTGACAGAGATATGGACGAGGCATAAAGCATAGAGCAGTACTCTATTTGCGGAGCACAGTCTGTTTGAGGGGATGAAAGTAATCCAGGGCCCTGAAACAGCGTCAAGGGGGACCCACAATGGAGCCATCCAAATGGACAGCTCTTCTCCGGATGCTGACAGAGGGCATCTGCCGATGCTCTTCCCGACAGACCTTTTGGGTAGATTTTCCTCTTTGAGCATACAGAGAAAGCAAAACTTAGTGAATGTGGCCACCTGTCACCGGAGAGGGAGAATGCATATGAGAAGGGCAGACACTGCTCTTGACCTAGAGGATGCTAGTTAGAGCGTTAATGCCACATGAGGCAGTGAGGCCAGTTCCCCATGGATTGTGGCCTTGACTGGATGTCACAGCCTCACAAAGTACCCCCTCCCTGCCGCTGCAGACACCCGGATGTGCGGTAGCTGATTTGAGCCTGCAGCCCAGAGAAGTACCTCCGAGACTGGCGGCTGGCTTTCTAAACCCAGATAAAGGCGACTCCCCCTAGTTTAGGTTTAGGTCAGAAGTGGCGGAAAGGAATGAGTAAATGAAGGTACAGAGACAGAACGACAAGTGCATTCTCTAGGACGCTTACTTGGGTGGGCTGGAGACTAGGTGACAGTGACAAGGCTCATGTAGGGGTCCAGGTGTGAGCCAGTGGGAGACTGGCCTGGAGGACTATGGCAGGAAGGAGGAAGACTGTAGAGGAGTTTGGGTAGGTTGGATAATTAGATTTGATTTAGGGGCAAGAATCGTAGGAGCCAGAGGTGAGTCTACGGTTTGGGGAGACCCATTGCAAGGTGCAGTGTTGTGGTGCGTCACGAAAAATAATAAGTAATACATACATGGAGAGCAGCAGCCTGGGATTTGTTGAAGGTGTGCATTCCTCACTCTGCCTTTGCTGCAATGTGACGCTTAAAGAAGATTGAAGGTGGGAGGGGAAATACCATAGTGAGAACTCCTTTTGCAAGAAAAATGCTTTTTTGTTTTTTAAAAACCTTGCACCCTTATTTTGCGGCAAGCTAGTGGACTTGAAGACAGAGATTGCAACACAGTAGAAAAGTGTGATTTAAAGTTTGAACACAGCGCTGTTCTGTTCGCACCCCAGTTCATATTCCTTGGTGAATGTGAATCCATTTACAGATTTTCTGTTGGCGCCAGAAAGATGACTTGGGCTTATGTAGAAAGGAGAGCTTGTTTTCACACAAAATAGCCTCTGGTTGCTAAGTACATAGTTTGTCGTTTCTGGCTTCTAGTTACAAACTGCCGCGGTGGGTTCCTGCAGTTCTGGGTAACTGCTTGCCACCTGGACCCTTTTCAGGATTTGAGGCCAAGAAGCGAGTCATAGTGCGTTTGTGTGCACCCACTTGTGTGTGTGACTGCTTTGTGCCTACCAGTATCCCTCCCAGCTAGTTGATCTGTAATTTTGCAGTTTTTTTTTTTTTTTTTTTTTCCGGTACACGGGCCTCTCACTGCTGTGGCCTCTCCCGTTGTGGAGCACAAGGCTCCGGACGCGCAGGCTCAGCGGCCACGGCTCACGGGCCCAGCCGCTCCGTGGCATGTGGGATCTTCCCAGACCGGAGCACGAACCCGTGTCCCCTGCATCGGCAGGCGGACTCTCAACCACTGCGCCACCAGGGAAGCCCTGTAATTTTGCAGTTTTAAAAATAGAAACTGAGACCAGTACCTATGGTTTATGGAAATCCAAATAGCAAAACACATGTCCTATTACCCCCCAGCTGAGTCTGTTGTTAAAATGTGACTTTTCAGCGAGCGCTCTCCGCATTTCTTGGAAAGACAGCCCGTGCGCCTTCCCCTGACCAGCCCCGCTTTCTGCCCCCTTCGCAGAACGTGTACGTGAACATAAACCGCATCATGTCGGTGGCCAGCCGCCTGGTGGAGTCGGGCCACTACGCCTCCCAGCAGATCAAGCAGATTGCCAGCCAGCTGGAGCAGGAGTGGAAGGCGTTCGCGGCCGCCCTGGATGAGCGCAGCACTCTGCTGGACATGTCGTCCGTCTTCCACCAGAAGGCAGAGAAGGTCAGTGCCTGGGACCCCCCGCCCCCGGCCCGGAGCCCTGTGTTCACACGGCAGAGCCCAGGAGGACGCTGGGGCCCTGAAGTCCACGGCTGCGCCCAGCCCGCTGTGCAACCTCAGGCACGCCGTTCCACCTCCTTGTCCCTTACTTTCCTCATTTGTAAAGTGGAGAGAAAAGTACGGACTTGAGCGGCCGTTGCATGGTGTAACGCGGTCATTCATGCTAGCTGCTGCACAGGGCCTGGTACGCTGTAGGGACTCGCAAGTGGCAACTGCTGTCCTTTATCCCCTCCTGTCCCTCCTCATCATCACTTGAGGATTCCACTTAGGGTGCTTTGGCAGCAGGTAACAGAAAGCCTGACTCTCAGGTTTAGACATCAGGGGTTGTTGAGTTCTTGTCTCACAGCACAGGGAATTGCAAAGTATAGGGAGTTCCAGCCGCACAGTGGTATCAGGGCTGGGTGGGCTCCTGGCTGGGCCTGGCCATCCCCTTGGGGTGCCGGGTGTGTGCCGCAGCTCCCAGTGCCGGCCCCTCTACTGTGGTGTCCCACGCGTGCAGGATAGCGGTGTCGTGTCCTCTCACTTTCTCGGGGCGACAGTGTTTTCAGAAGGTCCCTCCAGCCCAGCCCGCTTCCTACAGTCCCCTTGGCCAGGAGAGGGGTGCCTGCCCACACCCGGGCTTCAGGGGGGCGGGGAAGGGCAGTTCTGGGTTCTCAGCCTCCCCGGCAGGGGCAAGGCTCTGCCAGCCAGGGCTGTGGTGGGAAAGTGGCTTTGGGATGTGGTTTCCAGTGTCCCTCACAGTTACTAAGTCATTTGTGTGGATTCGGCTTCACATCAGCTTCATCTGCTGATGTGCTGGTCACAGTACCTTATTTCAGGGGTAACATGTGATGTGTGCCCTTAACGCTCCCCACGTGCCCACAAACAGGCGAACCTGCTTCAGTGAACACGCCTGGAAAACAGCAAAAGGAAAGTGAATTGCTGTGACTCAGATGCTAGTGCTGGAAGCCTGGGTGGTGAAACACCTTTTCAAGACATAGAGGAAGAAAGCTCAGGAACTTCGGGCCACTAGGAAGACACAAGTGGTTGCCTCAATTGAAACTACTAGAGCTTCCTCAGGGATAGTTATGGGAGGAAACCTACATTTAGGGATCTGCACTGACGCTTCTAAGAAGGAAATAGTATCCCTTTAATCTAGAAACAGTCTCTGTTGAGGAGTGAAGGCAACAGGGAAGGTAGAGGCCCCACCTTGCCTGGCATCTTGGCAAGGCAGCTGGAATGTTGCACCAGGTGCTAATTATGAGTGATCTCAACTCTAGAAACCTTTAAAGTGTGAAGCAATTGAGGAAACAGAGTGGGATGGAAAGGGGAAAAAACCTTAAGAGTCTCATGTGAAAGCTGTGAGTAGGGACTAGCAGGTTTCAGTGGTCAGGTTTTTCTGCTAACTGTATCCATTTCGGTGGTTTGATGATAAAGGAGAAACAAAGCCCCCCACCCAGAAACAGTTTGAATTAAAGTAGCAGGAGCCCCGTTCAGCCTAAAGCAGCGCTGTCTACACTTCTCTGTGGCCACCTCTGGTCCCTGTCATTGTCAAGGTCGTGGTGTGTTGTGCATTGGACATTATTGTGGGTGGGAGAAGAGCTTTGTGGCCCCCGCTCGTGTGCCATCTGGAATGGTAACATATAGTGTGGGCTGCAGCCACCCCCTGGGCCTGGAGGCGTGCGCGTTGCTTGTGGGCCCCTAGAAAGGTCCTTTAAGACGATGTGAATAAAGTTGAACAGGGACAGGCTGCTTGGGGGAATAATGGATAGTCTGAAGCATAATAACGCATAGGGAAAATCTCTCTAACCACGGCAGCTTTCAGAATTGCAAATAAACCCAGAAGATTAATTGCTGCTCTGACCTACCTGAAAAGAATGTAGAAATGTGGGTGCCATGGGGTGTTTTCCCACCAGTGTTTTATTATAAAAATTTTTAGACATGCAGCGAAGTTGAAAGAGCCTGAGGTGTTTTTATTTGGATAAAATAATGGCTGTCATTTATGGATTTGAAGCAAATGCAACTAGATGAATACACTCTGGAACAGAATTTCGTGGGATCCTGCGTGAGCTCTAACAGTGCTTGCAGTCCCTGCGTGTCAGTGGCCAGAGAAGTTGCCAAACATGACCACTGACATGCAGATGCGCCGAAGAAGATCACACCTCCTAAGTAGTTTTCCTCTTCCCGGGAGAGGGATCTCCGAATAGGTTAACTTTGTTCCCTCTTTTTAAATGCTCCGTCTTCTAGTTATGCTTCAGCTGTTCTCATAAACTCGGTAGGGAAAGGACCAGAACCTGGACATCATAAATAAGGTTTCCATCACAGCCACCTCTTTGACCCTCATCCAGTTCTCATTAAGAATTTAAATGTGATTAGGGTGACGAGGGCTCAACTCTGTGACCCTGTGGTTAATGGTGTCACTGAAGGAAGCAGCCTTCCCGGAAGGATGACAGCTCGGCTTTGGGGGTGTGTGTGCTGCACGCCCAGCCTGCTCCTCTGTCTCTGTGGGTGTTCTTCTGTTGGAGTTCATTTGTGGGTTTTTTTAATTTAATTTAATTTATTTATTTATACAGCAGGTTCTTATTAGTCATCCATTTTATACACATCAGCGTATACATGTCAATTCCAATCGCCCAATTCATCGCTCCCCCACCCCCACCCCCCGCCACTTTCCCCCCTTGGTGTCCATACGTGTGTTCTCTACACCTTTGTCTCAGTTTCTGCCCTGCAAACCAGTTCATCTGTACCATTTTTCTAGATTCCACATATATGCGTTAATATACAATATTTGTTTTTCTCTTTCTGACTTCCTTCACTCTGTAGGACAGTCTCTAGATCCATCCACATCTCAACAAATGACCCAATTTCGTTCTTTTTATGGCTGAGTAATATTCCACAGTATATATGTACCACACCTTCTTTATCCATTCGTCTGTCAATGGGCATTTAGGTTGCTTCCATGACCTGGCTATTGTAAATAGTGCTGCAATGAACATTGGGGTGCATGTGTCTTTTTGAATTATGGTTTTCTCTGGGTATATGCCCAGCAGTGGGATTGCTGGGTCATATGGTAATTCTATTTTTAGTTTTTTAAGGAACCTCCATACAGTTCTCCATAGTGGCTGTATCAATTTACATTCTCACCAGCAGTTTTGGAAGTTTCCCTTTTCTCTACACCCTCTCCAGCATTTGTTGTTTGTAGATTTTCTAATGATGCCCATTCTAACTGGTGTGAGGTGATACCTCATTGTAGTTTTGATTTGCATTTCTCTAATAATTAGTGATGTTGAGCAGCTTTTCATGTGCCTCTTGGCCATCTGTATGTCTTCTTTGGAGAAATGTCTGTTTAGGTTTTCTGCCCATTTTTGGATTGGGTTGTTTGTTTTTTTTTTAATATTGAGCTGCATGAGCTGTTTGTAAATTTTGGAGATTAATCCTTTGTCAGTTGATTCATTTGCAAATATTTTCTCCCATTCTGAGGGTTGTCTTTTCGTCTTGTTTATGGTTTCCTTTGCTGTGCAAAAGCTTTGAAGTTTCATTAGGTCCCATTTGCTTATTTTTGGTTTTATTTCCATTACTCTAGGAGGTGGATCAAAAAAGATCTTGCTGTGATTTATGTCCAAGAGTGTTCTGCCTATGTTTTGCTCTAAGAGTCTTATAGTGTCTGGACTTACATTTAGATCTCTAATCCATTTTGAGTTTATTTTTGTGTATGGTGTTAGGTAGTGTTCTAATTTTATTCTTTTACATGTAGCTGTCCAGTTTTCCCAGCACCACTTATTGAAGAGACTGTCTTTTCTCCATTGTATATCTTTGCCTCCTTTGTCATAGATTAGTTGACCATAGGTGAGTGGGTTTATCTCTGGGCTTTCTATCTTGTTCCATTGATCTGTGTTTCTGTTTTTGTGCCAGTACCATATTGTCTTGATTACTATACCTTTATAGTACAGTCTGAACTCAGGGAGTTTGATTCCTCCAGCTCTGTTTTGTTTCCTCAAGACTGCTTTGGCTATGCTGGGTCTTTTTTGTCTCCATACAAATTATAGGATTTTTTGTTCTAGTTCCATAAAAAATACCATTGGTAACTTGATAGAGATTGCTTTGAATCTGTAGATTGCTCTGGGTAGTAGAGTCATTTTCACAATATTGATTCTTCCAGTCCAAGAACATGGTATATCTCTCCATCTGTTGGTATCATCTTTAATTTCCTTCATCAGTGTCTTACCGTTTTCTGCACACAGGTCTTTTGTCTCCCTAGGTAGGTTTATTCCTAGGTGTTTTATTCTTTTTGTTGCAATGGCAAATGGGAGTGTCCTTAATTTCTCTTTCAGATTTTTCATCATTACTGTATAGGCATGCAAGAGATTTCTGTGCATTAATTTTGTATCCTGCAACTTTACCAGATTCATTGTTTAGCTCTAGTAGTTTTCTGGTGGCATCTTCAGGATTCTCTATGTATAGTATCATGTCATCTGCAAACAGTGACAGTTTTACTTCTTTTTTTCCCATTTGGATTCCTTTTATTTCTTTTCCTTCTCTGATTGCCATAGCTAGGACTTCCAAAACTCTGTTGAATAATAGTGGTGAGAGTGGACATCCTTGTCTTGTTCCTGATCTTAGAGGAAATGCTTGCAGTTTTTCACCATTGAGAATGATGTTTGCTGTGGGTTTGTCGTATATAGGCTTTATTATGTTGAGGTAGGTTCCCTCTGTGCCCACTTTCTGGAGAGTTTTTATCCTAAATGGATGTTGAATTTTGTCAAAAGCTTTTTCTGCATCTATTGAGATGATCAGATGGTCTTTATTCTTCAATATGTTAATATGGTGTATCACATTGATTGATTTTCGTATATTGAAGAATCCTTGCATCCCTGGGATAAATTCCACTTGATCATGGTGTATGATCCTTTTAATGTATTGTTGGATTTGGTTTGCTAGTATTTTGTTGAGGATTTTTGCATCTATATTCATCAGTGATATTGGTCTGTAATTTTCTTTTTTTGTAGTATCCTTGTCTGGTTTTGGTATCGGGGTGATGGTGGCCTCTTAGAATGAGTTTGGGTGTGTTCCTTCCTCTGCAATTTTTTGGAAGAGTTTGAGAAGGATGGGTGTTAGCTCTTTTCTAAATGTTTGATAGAATTCACCTGTGAAGCCATCTGGTCCTGGACTTTTGTTTGTTGGAGGATTTTCTTTCTTTTCTTTTTTTTTTTTTTTTTTTTTTGCAGTACACGGACCTCTCTCTGTTGTGGCCTCCCCCTTTGCAGAGCACAGGCTCTGGACGCGCAGGCTCAGCGGCCATGGCTCACGGGCCTAGCCACTCCACAGCATGTGGGATCTTCCCGGACCGGGGCACGAACCCATGTCCCCTGCATCAGCAGGTGGACTCTCGACCACTGCGCCACCAGGGAAGCCCTGTTTGTTCTTTAATTCTTCTAGGTCTTTGTTAAACATTTCTTGCATCTTCTCGATCTTTGCCTCCATTCTTTTTCCGAGGTCCTAGATCATCTTCACTATCATTATTCTGAATTCTTCTTCTGGAAGGTTGTGTATCTCCACTTCATTTAGTTGTTTTTCTGGGGTTTCATCTTGTTCCTTCATCTGGTACATAGCCCTCTGCCTTTTCATCTTGTCTGTCTTTCTGTGAATGTGGTTTTCGTTCCACAGGCTGCAGGATTGTAGTTCTTGCTTCTTCTGTCTGCCTTCTGCTGGATGAGGCTATCTAAGAGGCTTGTGCAAGTTTCCTGATGGGAGGGACTGGTGGTGGGTAGAGCTGACTGTTGCTCTGGTGGGCAGAGCTCAGTAAAACTTTAATCTGCTTGACTGCTGATGGGTGGTGCTGGGTTCCCTCCCTGTTGGTTGTTTGGCCTGAGGCAACCCAACACTGGAGACTACCTGTGCTCTTTGGTGGGGCTAATGGCGGACTCTGGGAGGGCTCACGCCAAGGAGTACTTCCCAGAACTTCTGCAAGTGTCCTTGTCCCTGCCAGTGTCCTTGGCTACAGCCTCCCCCTGCCCCTGTAGGAGACCCTCCAACACTAGCAGGTAGGTCTGGTTCAGTCTCCCCTGGGGTCACTGCTTCTTCCCCTGGGTCCCGATGCACACACTACTTTGTTTGTGCCCTCCAAGAGTGGAGTCTCTGTTTCCCCCAGTCCTGTCAAAGTCCTGCAATCAAATCCCACTAGCCTTCAAAGTCTGATTCTCTAGGAATTCCTCCTCCCGTTGCCGGACCCACAGGTTGGGAAGCCTGACGTGGGCTCAGAACCTTCACTCAAGTGGGTGGACTTCTGTGGTATAAGTGTTCTCCAGTCTGTGAGTCACCCATGCAGCAGTTATGGGATTTGATTTTTACTGTGATTGTGCCCCTCCTACCATCTCATTGTGGGTTCTCCTTTGTCTTTGGATGTTGGGTATCTTTTTTGATGAGTTCCAGTGTCTTCCTGTTGATGATTGTCCAGCAGCTAGTTGTGATTCTGGTGTTCTCACAAGAGGGAGCGAGAGTACGTCCTTCTACTCCGCCATCTTGGTTCAGGGCCCTTATAAAGACTGAAACCCAGTCTTGTATTAGCTCAGTCCTTTTAGAATCCAGTCATTCCCTTACAATTTCTTTATCCTTTGGAGATGTTTTCTCCTTTTTCTTCCTTTCCAGATATTTGCTTTGAGTGAGAGGACAGCAATTTCAGCAGTTATAATCTCTTCACATCTTACTCGTGTTTGTTTGTGGTTTTATAAACATAAATCTTGGGGTTAGAACTAGATGAGAATGACGTTTCATAGACTACGCTTCCAGAGATGTCTTGGCCATTCATTCTCTCCCAACCTCGTCCACAGTGAGGGTGTGCACAGGATCAGAATGTCAGCTTGCAGAAGTGGAGACACGACCACAAGGTTACTGATTTCACCAGTAGGCAGTGTCTACGGCTCCAGCCTCCACTTTGTTTGGTCATGTGTTATATCCCTTTATATTAAGAAGCTTCAAAGCAAACTCGTTAGAATTACCTTTTTATAAATCAAAGAATTAAAGTGATTTGATTTTACTGCACCTGAAAATCTCCAATTTTCACTATTTAAAAAAAATTATTAGAGCTGCACTGTCCAGTATGTTAGCCAGTCACCACATGCGGCTATTGAAATTACTTAATGTTAAATAAATGTATTAATAAAATAATTTAAAAATGGAATTAGGGACTTCCTTGGTGGTGCAGTGGTTAAGAATCCGCCTGCCAATGCAGGGGACATGGGTTCAAGCCCTGGTCCAGGAAGATCCCACATGCCGCGGAGCAACTAAACCCGTGTGCCGCAACTACTGAGCCTGTGAGCCACAACTGCTGAGTCCACGTTCCACAACTACTGAAGCCCACGCGCCTAGAGCCCGTGGTCTGTCACAAAGAGAAACCACCGCAATGAGAAGCCCACGCACCACAACGAAGACCCAACACAGCCAAAAATAAATACATAAATAAATAAATTTATTAAAAAAAGAATTAAATTTCACCTCGTTAGTCACAGTATCCACATTTGAGATGCTCAGTAGCAGCTTGTGGCTGGTGGCTGGTGGCCTCAGCAGCACAGATGGGCGTTTCCATCACTGCAGAAATTCTGTTAGTGTTGCTAATGGTTTACCTTCAGAGTGAACCATAAATCTGATCACCTCGTTTTATCCATGACTGTAAGGGCCTCTATAATCAGATCATAGCCAAAAACAAAGTAACCAGGACTTGTATAGCTCTTTGAAATTTACAAAGCCCTTTAAATACAAAATCTCATTTCATCCTTAAATCAGCCCAGTGAAGGACATGGGACTGATGGTGTTAATGTCCTTATATTCTGTTTGGGGAGTAATTTACCCAAGCTGGGACTTTCTTCAAGGTCTAGGAGAGTCTTTTGCTCCTGACATGACAGCACACTGTTTCACAAACAAAGCACTTAGATTTATTTTCTTATAAAATTTCACGTTCAATAAAAAATTTTAGAAGTAACATTTACTTTGAATGTATCATAGTTATCATCTGGATAATTTTATCGTATGTCTGGGTTGAAATTTAGAGGAAGATATTACAAATACTGCATCAGTATTCCCTTTTGAGTTTTTTAAGGCAAATAATACACATGTAATTGTTCCCATTTTAATGTCATTTCACTTTATTAAAAGCATAAGTCTAATTCTTGGCTTGTAGTAAAACAAAAACAAGATTCTCATGTAATAGAAAGGGATTAGAATATATATCTGTATATATGAAAGAGAAAGATACTAATGAAAACAGGTGGAAGGTACTTAGAGTGATCATTGGCATATTTTGGTTCAGATTGAACCTGTCTTCTCCAAGTTACTCTATTGGAGCCATCAGACCTGGATTCACAAGTAGAAAATGCATGATCCCTCCTGTGACTTTGCTGGGCCGAGAAGGGAGCCCATCTCCCTTAAAGGAACCAGGAGAGTGAGTGTGTTTATTAATACTCAGGGAGTAGAAATGATGAAAGAAAAAGAAAAAGTAGGGTAATATCTCCTAGAAACGAAAGCAGAAAATGAGGAGATTAGAAATAAGAAAGGAAACTCCGAAGTTTGAATTCATATATGTATTATATGTATAAAATTCAACCAGTCTTAATTTTTCCAAAGAGGAGAAAACCCCCCTAAATAAGTATTTTAAACATTTACCTTCTAGGAAGTTTCTGTCCCTTTGTCTCCTGAATCGGTGTAACCACCTGTGCTCAGCTGATGCTCCATCAGGAGCTCCTGGCGGGCGTGAAATTCACTGGATTGGGTGATCCCAGCACATTGGAAGCCCCTGCTCTCAGCAGATGGAGAGCAGTGCAATAAATGCTTCTGACAATAAGTTTGCTAATTAATTATTCAGGCTCTCCTTTTAAAGCTTTTGGATTAATCACTCTTCCCTTGTCTGCCTGCCTCCCTTCTGCAAACCGGTCATCTTCTACTCAGCAGCACCGAAGTGACCATTCTGCTGAGCAGCAGAATCCCCAGCTCTGAAGCCGGTTCCTGGTTTGAATCCAGAGAAGCATTGAATTCCCTTGCACTCTCCTGCCTCTACCCCCAGGCTGGCCAGACACATTTTGGTCCACATTTGAACATTTAAAGCATCAGGGAGTCCACTGGTGCTGTGATCTGGCTAGAGTATAGCAGTGACTCTCTGTTGTCCTTCAGGAAGTGTCAGGCTCTGTGCTGGACATCCCCCTGGTGTTCCAAGCCCACAACATATTTGTCAGGATGGTAAGAGAGGTGTGTGCATGTGTGTGTAGGGGGTGTGTAGTAAAGTGGTCAGAGAGGTTTCTAAGCAAACACACCAGTGTCCCTCCCCCTCCCATATTCACAGGGCACATTATATTAATAGGCTCTAGGAGGTTCTATTCTATAGGTACCTGTTGAACTTTGACACCAAACTTGATTCTGGGATGCTTTTTCTTTGTGGAATGCCTGTTAACATCGTCTTCCTTGGCTCTCCAGATAGGGACTGCTGCTCTGACTCTGATCTCTTTCGGGTGTTGAGCCTTTCAGAAAGCATTCAGGGACTGGAGCTTGCCCTTCAGAGTCTAAGGCTGCCATCTCAGGAATAAAAGACAAAAATTGTGCTTGTGCAAAAGTCCCTGTAAAAAACATGGCCAGGTTTATTTCTGTCATTGGGGTATTTTAATCGAGTGAATTTAGATGTGCAGAGTCCTTGTTCCACAAGATTTCTGTGTTACAAGCTATTCTGCCCTATGTTTTTAGAACTGGGCTATGTTTCTGCAGGTAAATACAGTCAATACTTCTCCGGATACTTTAAGAAATTATAAGGAAGTTAAGTAACTACAGGCATACATAAAGCTGCTCAAATGTTTCTCTTTACCGATAGCTTCAAAAACTGGGGTTGAATGTATTTTAGCGGTTGTCTTGGTACAGTAATATATTAGTCTGACACTTCTGCTTATTGTGAAGTGTCGTGTAACCAAAACTTGTTTTCACCTTGTTACATCAGAAGCGCTTTATCCTCTCCTTAGGAATATGTTCACCTCTGCTTTGTTTTGGGTGTCTCGTAGTGGCCAGTGTGCAGGAGCAGTTAATTGCTGACTTGACCTGGCGACTGATGAACGTTGATGGTTAACCTCAGTCAATTTCGTATTTGAAAAAGGTTTACAGTAATTTTAGAGTCGGCGTCACATGCAGTAATGGAAGAAGATGGAGTGAAATAGAGATCAAGAATGCTTATAATCATCAACTTGACCTAATTGTAGAACACGCCATCCAAGAAATACTTAGTAGAAATATGCCTAAGTAGTCATAAGTGTATTCATGCAGAGGGGGAGAGGCATAAAGAATTTTATTACTACTTCCACTGCCATGGTGATGTTAGGAGGAGCTGTAGAGGAGGGTACTGAGGACCTTCCCCTGGGCCTGCATCCGTTTAGTCATGTTTGAAGCCATCAGAAGCCACATGCTATCAGAGGACACTTAATGCCCTGGGAATTAGTTTCGAGCCCTAGGATTTGCATACAGGTGTTTTTTTTGAGCCAATCCATTAATAATAAAGGGATTTTTATAAACAATTATTATTCAGGTGACTTGTCTATTTTAAGTTCCTAAAATGTCATAAGTACCTGGGAGGTTATTCTCACATATATTTTAAGAGAATTATAGCATGTTTCTTACCTGGCAGGTCAGTTACCCTGTTTTAAATAGTCACCCTCTGCATTCCTTGACAAGTAGAAAGACGGCGAGGAACGAGAGTAAAGGAGGTGAAAGCCGGGGAAATATGTCGATGTCTGCTTGGCTTAATTGAAGTCGCGTCTTTAATTGGGCCCTCGGCTGCTTGCCCGTGACCCTTCCCCGCGGTGGATGCTGATAGGATCCCCCTAGGAAATCTGGCAGTGATTTCTCAGCTGTTGATGAGTCCTGGGATGTGCTGGTGGCAGAGAAGAAGACAGGGTAGGTAGCAGCAGTGACCCAGGACGGCAGCCTGCAGCCCACACTCTCCTCGTTTACGTGCCGAGTGGGAAGAGCCCAGTGGTTCCGCAGCCTCCCTTCCGTTCGGTGGGCACAGCTGAGGAGTTTCGGCCCCGTTCGCTTGGTCTCCCTTGATTCCTGTGTGTATTTGCTTTTGGAAAGATAGACAAATGGACACCCTGCTCTTCCTAACGATAGGTAGATGATTTCAGGAATCTTCCGTTGCCATTTTAATGTAAGAGGAAAGCAGGAGGGCTGGACTACAGCTCCAGGAGTAGCAAGAGGCTGAGGGGAGGAAGTGGACGAGGCATCTCTGCTTTCCATGGCTAGTAGCACAGAGCAGTTGGAAACACAGATTCAAATGCGCAATGGGAGAACGAACCAGGATGCCCCAAACCGCTAATGCAGGGCAGAGATGCTCCCAGGGGTGACCGCAGAGCCACCCGAGGCTGTGATTTCAAATGCAGCTTCCTGGGCCCAGCCCCAGTTCTGCCAGAACCTAAGCTGGGGGAGGGGGAGGGGGGCACAGAGTCCAGGAATCTGGTTTGAGAACTCATGTCAGTGCCATTTGAGATGGAGGCCCAACCGTGCTCTGTTCTTAGACACTCTCTCAACCACGCTTATTTCAAAACTACGTTAAAAAGTAGCTACTTCTCAATATCATTTGCTATTGGTAGACATGATCCTTTTCTTTTTAATACCATCCCAGTATATGAGCAACGTGGACTCGTGGTGCAAAGCCTGTGGTGAGGTGGACCTTCCCTCCGAGCTGCAGGACCTGGAGGATGCCATCCATCATCACCAGGGAATATATGAGCACATCACCCTTGCTTACTCTGAGGTGAGTGGTCAGATCTACTTCAGCTGTAAAGCAACACTATTTTTGTGTCATAGCACTGAAAGTTGAAAAAATCAAATTTTTGGCTAGTCTAGAAGAAACTTACAAGTTTCGAGTTGAACTGAAGTTTCATTGTAACTTTTGAACTGGAGTTGGGGGTGAGGGCTAGTGAGTAAAACAGGACGGAGCAGAGAGCAAACTCTTCATGGCCCTGTGACATTTGTGGATTTTCTTTAGAGTGCTTAGATTGTCATCTGCTAAAATAAATGAAATTGTAATCTTCTTGACTACATGTATTTAGGAAATAGTGTTTTGTGTGCTATTCAGTATAGTCAAACTCAATCTACTATTCCTGAATGAAACTTTCTAGAAAAGAGGGAAACCTGATGTACCTCATGTTCTGGATTTCAAAGCATACACAGGGGCTTCCCTGGTGGCGCAGTGGTTGAGTGTCCGCCTGCCGATGCAGGGGACACGGGTTCGTGCCCCGGTCCGGGAAGATCCCACATGCCGCGGAGCAGCTGGGCCCGTGAGCCATGGCCGCTGAGCCTGTGCTCCGTGACGGGAAGAAGCCACAACAGTGAGAGGCCCGCATACCGCAAAAAAAAAAAAAAAAAAAAAAAAAAAAATCATACACAGTTTTTTCAAGTGTGTAAAGCCACTTGCTGTTCTAGGAATCTAAGTGGAGTGTTTTTCTTTCTTAGTTTAAATTAATTATTTAACATATCCCTGCTTTATTTTCTGCCACCTTCTGTGCCAGGCTTTGTTGTAAGGACGTTATGTAATCACTTGTTTAATGCCTGCAGCTCTGGGGCGGGGACTCATACTAACCCGCTGTTACAAATGAGGAAAGCGCGGTGCAGAGGTCAGGTGACCTGTGCCTGGTTAACAGCTTGTAGGAGGTGGAGCGGGGACTGAACACACAGGCAGGCTGCCTGTGTGTTCTCAGCCACCACTGTGCTAGATGCAGTGACAACGACAAATACACGTAGGTCCGGGCAGGTCACTCTTGTCCACGTCGTGGTCATCTGGCCCTGCCGACCAGTCTGCCTTTATGATACTGGTTAAGTTCCTGGAGGTGAGTGGGGAGTGGGTAGGAGTTCTGTGCGTGCTTGCTTTCAGCATCTATAGTGAGCATCTGTACTACTATATGCTCATGGGAAAGATTACTGTGAGACTCCAGTAAGAAAATGTTTCAGACCACCTGGCAGAGGGCTGAGCATGGAGTAGATGTTTAGGAAGTACAGTCAGCCCTCTGTAGCTGCAGGTCTGTGTTCTGGATGTGCGGGGTCACCTGTTCTACGCGGTTGTAGAAAAGGGACTTGAGCATCCACTGACTTGGGTATCCGTGGGGGTCCTAGAACCATTCCCCCTTGTTACCAAGGTATGACTATATTTACATCCAGATCTTCCTTTATTTGAGCCACATCCACACCTGTCAAAGTTGTTCGGCCATTTGATTTTCAGTCTGACACGTCCTGCTTCACCAAACAGCTGTCATTCTCGTGTCCTTGGGCCCCCATGTGTGGGGTCGTGTCCTGACCCCACCATGTCCGCGGGTGAATTAAATGAACGTGTGTTGCCCTACAATATTTGCTTCACAGTGTGGTCCAGTCTCCTTCCTGCCCGTGAAAGTTGATATCTACGTGTTTGTTTCTCTGCACACCTCTTTACTTAACATGATCCCTCTTTAACACTATTTTATGTTGTCATGCAATTAAACAATAGTCAACTCTGTATTATGTTTCTTAATTTTGCATCAGGTGTTTATAAGCTAATTTGGTTATCTAGTTTATTAGAAACTGTATAAATAAGTGATAACTTTTCTTTTTTTTTTTTGTTTGCTGTACGCGGGCCTCTCACTGCTGTGGCCTCTCCCGTTGCGGAGCACAGGCTCCGGATGCGCAGGCCCAGCGGCCGTGGCTTACGGGCCCAGCCGCTCCGCGGCATGCGGGATCCTCCCAGACCGGGGCACGAACCCGCGTCCCCTGCATCGGCAGGTGGACCCTCAACCGCTGCGCCACCAGGGAAGCCCCAAGTGATAACTTTTTTAATAGGAAAAGTGAAGGTTGAACAGATCTGTATTTTTTTAATCATACTGATTCATGAGGAATGTGTGAGTTCCAAAGAGCATTAAGTGTACCTAGTGTACCATCTCCATGCATCGTCTAATTTTGACCTGTAATATAGAAAGTGGATGAATGACCCTGTTATCCCTGGTATAACTAGGCCTTCACCCATCTTATTAATGATTTTCTTGGGAGCAGCTTTTCAGTTGCATTGGTAGGTTCCAGATTGCTATGGGATTGAACAGCTCACACACAAGGTGATTGGCAGGACTGGCCTACAGTCTTCACCTACAGGACTTGCCTCGGACTGAACCTGACCTGCCCAGTGTCATCCTCTGGCCTGGTGGCCGGTCAGCCTGCCCGCTGCCCCTTGGCACTTTTAGCAAAGAACAGAATTCTCTCACCGTTCCCACTGCATTCTATAAAAATGGGGCATCTTAACATGGGAACTTAGGTTTACCTCTGGTGTGGTTTCATTAGATTTTAAATTGATACTAATAATTTAAAATGATTTGATGGCAAGTAGACAGCTTCCCAGGCTTAAACCGCAATTTTTAGCCTAAGAACATGTTTGCAACTGAGTTGTAAACTCAAGGAGATGGTGGTTGGAACTAGATGAACAGAAAAGACTTTCAGTAGAAGAGAATGAATTGAAGAGAAATTCAGTAGAAGAGAAATTTTTTTTCCTTGTAAATTATTTAAATTTGGAGGTAGTTTCAGGCTGCAGAAAAGTGTTAGAACAAGGAGCTCCCGCATCGCCTCGACCGGATTGCCCAGTGGTTTGCGCTGTCCTCTCCCCCCGCCTCTCTCCAGCCCTCACATTGACAGTGACACAACACGACTATCCTGCCCACGGGCCATCCGTATTTCCCCCTGTCCCGGCTACGTCTCTTTTCTCTTCTCCGGCCCAGCAGCATGCAGTACGTTCGTGGATGCGTCTCACTGGCCTCCTTCACACTGGAACATTCTTCAGTCTTTCTCTGCCTGTGTCTTTGACAGTCTTAGAGTTCAGGCCTTTCCTTCTGTAGGATGACCCTCAGCCTCCCACCCATGCAGTTTTCTTGGGGAGCTGACTGGGCCGAGTGTCACAGCAGGGGCACAGGATGCTGACCCCTCCCTCGACTGCCGGTGTTAACCTTGACCACCTGGTGAGGTGGGCGGCGTCTGTAAGGTTTCTCCAAAGTAAAATCACCATGTGAAAATGCGTCTTGGATGAGCATGTTGTGGAGAGAGGCAGTGACGTAACACGATGTCTGTGCTTCCTCAGACTTCTCACGGCCTTAGCGTCCCTGCTGACTCCTGCCCACAACAGCACCACTGTGATGCCGTCAGACGCTGCGGACCTATTTCCATCGTTCCTTCTGTATTCGTTAGGTGACCTTCTGCTGTAGGAAGGACTTTATTTCCTTTCTTCCCCATTTTTTAATTTATTTATTATTTCAGTATGAATCTATGAAATCTTATTATATTCCATGGGTTAAAATCCAGTACTCTGTTTAGACGCCTAAATTGTCCGTGTTTGGACAGTGGGACAACTTAGGCCTCATGTTTCTGTGTTTTTCTGATCTGTCCTTGTGGTTATTTGAGCGTTACTACCTAGCATAACAGGATGTTCCCAGGCTCATCTTGTTCTTTTCCTGCCTCATCCCTGAGATCAGGCATCTCGCCAAGAGGTTCTGGTTCCTTGTAGTGTTGCATGGTGTTTAGAAGCAAAGTCTGGCTGCTCAGGAGTGCTCACCTGCTTGTGGGGTGTCAGTGCTTCTAGGCCGTCTGAGCAGAGTCAGGAAGCATGTGAATGTAGATACCCATCCACCCACCCACCCACCCATCCATCCACCCATCCACCCATCCATCCATCCCTCCATCCCTCCATCCCTCCATCCCTCCATCCCTCCATCCCTCCATCCATCCATCCATCCATCCATCCCTCCATCCCTCCATCCCTCCATCCCTCCATCTCTCCATCCATCCATCCATCCATGCACATACATCTACAGCTATTGCTATGTCTGTGTCTGTCTCTGTTTTAAAACCGCACATGTTCCTGCTGACACTTCCGTCTCTAATCCAGTACCAGCCTTTCCCTTTCTGTTTATAAATCCCCTTTCAGATGGTGAGAAGCCTGATTCCCTTTATCCTCGGTATATTAAGTTATTTGTTCGGTAAGTGCATTTGCTCTGTCTTCCCAGTCTCCCCCGTTCCCCTGGCCTCTGATCACCCCCAGTGCCCGTGCCCTTAGGAAGCCCAGCACGGGGTCACCGTGGCACCTCCACCCCTCACTGCTGCAGACCCTGGACACTGGTTCCTCCATGCTAGGAGGGGAGGGGGAAGGGGGATGGGAAAGCAAGGATCACTCTTGTCTTTTCAGTGATTTTTTCTTTTCCTAACTCAGTGGTTTTCTAACCTGAGCATGCTGGTTATAAGTGCGGCTTCTCGTACTCCACCCCCAGAGGTAGTGAATCGCCATCTTTAGTGGCTTTCCCAAGTGGTCCAGGGACTCTGATGCAGATGCTTTACAGCCCACACACTGAGAGATATTCCCTGCCTGGCTCTCAAGAGCTGCCGGCCTGCCCAGGAGGCACTCATCCCACAGAAATTTCTTGCGCCCCTGCCATGGGCACAGGTCACTTAGGAGGAGGAATATTGGTAAGCAGGGCTTGTGCTTCCTTTTTCTTTCACCTACTTTTCCTTTCCTTTCCTTCCCTCCTCCCTCTCTCTCTCCCTCCTTCCCTCCTCCTTCCTTCCTTCCGCAATTTTTTTCTTTAAATAGTTACCTACAGCTTCTAGTCTCCGATGACAAAAGTTTGCAGTGGAAACTTTCCCAGCCCTGTTTTTCTCCCGCAGGACACAAACACCTGCTTTTCTGTGCTTTAATTAGACCTGTCCCGTGTTCCTGTTTGTGCTGCAGCAACAGGAGCATGCCCGTGCCTCGCCAACAGGAGCTTGCTTCAGTTCGCCAGGCTTGGGGCTAATGCTGTCTGATGTAGTTGATCGCAGGAGAGTGAAGCAACACGAACATCTGGGATGAGCTGTAGGTGTAGAAACAGTACAGAGAGTAGTCATTTGCAACACTTTATCTTAAGCAGACTTACCAACCACTTTCTCAGCAAGCTAAATTCATAGAAGTGGTTTTTATCTCAGTACAGTGTGCCCATGCCATCCGTAACCCTAGCCCCCGCCATCCGAGTTGTGACGTGAGACTGTGTACCGAGCGTCCAGCCACCTGCCCATGGTCTTCGCCACAGCAGTCCCAGGCGGGGATTCTTGGAGCAGAGGAGGTGAAACGCCACGTCCACCGTGGCCCGCCCTGATCCAGTGTGACTTCAGCGTTTAGTTTCTGCATCAGTTTCTCAATTTAACAAATATTAAAATGTCAGTTTACCAGTTTAACACATTTCTCAATTTAACTTACTGCACACTTCAACAGCACCTTGTAGAAGTGACTGATAGGCTGCCTGAAGAGCTGGTAGAGCTCCTTTCTTAAGGAGCTGTACAAGTGGGTGATGGCGCGATGAGGGTTATTAGCCTAAAAGAAAAGCAAACAGAAAAATGAGTCACCTCGGTAGTAAACATCCTAAAATCCTGTCGCTGACGTGTGACAGCTTGCCTGCCTGGGTAGAGAGCAACTTCTATAGAGCGGTTATTTCAAAGCCCCATTAAGTATTGCAGCATCGCTGTAGTCGTGCAGGTGCCGTAGTCAATGTCGGGCACAGCATCAGAGCCAACAGACCATCCGGGGGTCTCTCTCTGCACCCCCAAACTTCAGGCCTCGCAAGGGCTTGAAATATAGAAGCGACAGAGGTCAGGCCCACGTGGAAACTGTAGAACATGCATGTTCTCTGCATACAGCTGACTTAACTGGCTCAGCTGTGCCAGCCAGTTCCTTGTCTGGGTCCTGTTTTGGTTTTCCCTTTCTGAGGATCCCAGGTAGAGGTGTCAGCGAGCCAAGCATGCTTAGGTTGATCTGGTTCTGAGTAAGAAATCTAATAGCTGAAAGAAACGGAAATAGGCTTTCAGAATTCCATCCTAAGAGCCTTGCCTGAAGAAAACCATCTCAGCGGGGAGTCCCAGCCTCTAAAGGTAAGGATACTGGGTGGCCTCCCTGGGGTGTGGGAAGCCAGCATGCAGCCTTTCAGAAGGTCATTGGCCAGTGTTAGTGGCAGCAGAGCCATCTTAAGACCGGTTTACGCTCCTGACTCAAAGACAGAGTGTTCATCGCTTTGGCTGCGGAGTGTCAACCACAACTGCACAGTAAGCTGGATGCTCACATGCGACCATGTAACTCCTTCCTGCTTTCCTAGAACCTGGACTTGAGAATAACTTCGTGAGAGTTGGAGGGGGTAGTGGGGCTGTGAAACATTCTCAGGCTCAGCATGGAGGGCTGTGCCCTGCAGGCTGTGATGAGCCACACCCAGCGAAGGAAGCCAAGCGGGGGGATGCTGGTTTGAGTCAATGCATAAAAGATTTGAAGAAGGACCACAATTTCTTTACGACACTCTGAGTGTAGTCATTTCTAGCCGTGCCTTTATGCGGTTCATGTATTTTGCCTACATTGGTCGTATCTTGGGAATACTGTTGGAGCACTGGTAGATCTGATATAGCACCACATTTGGATATAACTGACCTTTCACAGGTCATACTTGGTCCTTGGGTGGTGGTTTTTGCCACCTTGAGCAATAATCTCCAGGTACTGGTCTCTTTCTGTAGATCAGAGCAGCATTCTGTGCGTGAGTGAAGAGTACTCCTGCTGGAGGCTCTGAGCTCTAATTTGATCTAGTGGGAAATGTAGAGACCCAAGTACCAGAAATAAGAACGGGCAAGCCTCTGTGAGGTTTGGCGGAACGTTTTGTAGGGTGGTACACAGGAATCCAAGTTACAGATCTTATGTGAAGTTTTGATTAAAAGTAAATCAAGAACCGGACCACTGTTCTTGACTTTAAACAGTTAAGTTTCCTCTTAAATATTAGGAACGAACGTAGCTATGATATGATAAAATTTTAAACTTCAACCCCTTCTTTTCCTTTTTTGCATTTTTCTTAACTCATTTAGGTATTAGAGTGTATTAGTTCACATATTTATAAAATGTTACTCTTCGTAAAATGTTACTTCCACTGCCTTTCAAGTCCCTGAGCGCTGTATTGCAAGAGGAACAAAGAGCAGAATGTGAAAAAATGGCCCAGTTTGATGTTTTCAAAAATTACAGCAGATAAGTCCTGCTTTTTGATAGTAAAGGTTGATCTCCTTTTTTTACAGCTGTGGTCTCTTTGTGGGACAGGGTTTGACTGCCTGAAAGCTAAAAACACGTTTTTAGACAAAACATATAACTTAAGTAAATTAATTCACCTGGTTCTATAGTTAAGAAATTCAGAACTGTATCACATACCATAAACTTATATATATTCATTGTTTTAGTACTTAAATTATATATGAATAATCTGCTATTTTCAGTTTTTTATTTCATTAGTTTTCTGCTGGTTATTCTGTACCATTTAAAAGTCCTTATGTTTATACAATAGAACAGTCCTCTTTATAAAATTCTAGCATGTTTTCCCCTATATAGTACTACTGTACTTATAAAGACAAAGGTATTTTGCTAAAACTTACTAAAATTTATACATGGTATTCCTCATGTGCTTAAATAATACCTTTTAAATTGACACAGTTGTGAATGCTCCACTGAAATAGAGTAGAGCTATTTCTGAAAGCTTTATTGGAGAATTGCTGCGTATGAACACACATCTGGAGTTCCATGGGGTCCAGTTTTGGTGCAACAGGTGTCCTCTTGACTGGGATATTTTTCTAGCCACTTCTGCTGGCACACTCTCTACCCACAAGCGACAGTGCCAGCAGGGGCACCAACAGAGACAGTTTAATCCCTGCTTAGGGGTACCCAGAAGGCAGAGCTTTGCTTCATGTGTTCCTTTATATTAAGGTGATTGTGTGTTCACGTACTCAGTCCCTGCCTCCTGCCCCTCCACCATGAGTAGGCATGTTGTTCTAAACCCAGTAATAATGTCTGCTCTCGAGCTCTGTCAGACAGTTGCAAAGACACCCAAGAAAGATTAGTTGGAATATTTTCTCTCGGATTATTTATTTATTCTCAGTAGTAGAATATTAATAGTGTCACATGGATGCCTTTGGAAACTTGGTAAGGGCCGGGAACCCATTTGTCATTTTGTATTGTGGTTTAAGATCCAAAACAACGGCTTAAGATTAGAGGTTTACTTTTTACCAGTGGGAAAGTCCCAGGGCTTGCATCCCAGGGCTGGTATGGTAGCTCTGTTAGTAAGAGGATCTCTGAATCCTTTTGTCTTTTTGCTTTGCCTCTTTTAGCAGGTGGGCTACCATCCTTAAGGTTGCCTCAACGTCATCAGTAGCTGCTGAAGCTCCAGCCATCTTCACCGAGTTATTGGCAGCAGGGAGGAGAAAGAGGCAAGGGGATAACGAGCATACTCAGCCTCCTAGGCAGCTTTCCTGGAAGCCCCATTCAGCATTTTTTTACCTCTGTTACGTTAGCCACTCCTACTTGGAAGCGAGTCTAGGAAATGCAGGTTTATAGCTGGAGTATTGCTGTTCCTGACTGTGGGGTTTGGCTATCAAGGAGGGGCAAGTGGACTTTGGGGAAGCAGCTCTCAGTTTCTGCCACACCTTGTGATGTATATATCCTTCTGGCGCATGTTCACCAAGTCGTATGCTCTGGTGTATGTTTCCTGACTTACGCATATTATAAGGAGTAAAACTCAGAGGAAATATTTATAAGGAATTCTTTCTAGGCTCTGTACAAATGCGAAATGTGTAACTTGGAGTATTGGTCCTCAGTCCTAAGCAATGCTGCACCCCCATTGTTTAACTGAAATTTTAGGGTACCTGCTCAAAAAATGTATGGGTAATTATTTTCAGAAAATATTTATATTTGTATATATAAATTACTTACATGCTACAATATGAATGAGAGACAAAAGGTGATTTATGATAAAATGTGTTTCAGTCTATAAATGCCTAAGTACATGCAAAATGGAGGAGAAAACAATTAGATATTCAGGTGCTTGCAATATATATAAAACCATTGTGAATATGGCAACTACAAAGGCAGACTGGACATGTGTTATATTAATACTTGTGACTCAAATACTGAGAATGGTATTATTGTGCTGGTATTTTAAAACGGTAAGCAACTCTTGTAAAGTTTCAAAGAAGACCAAGCACTGCCTTCCTTTGATTAACATGGTTAACTGCATTCCTGGAAAAATCAGTGTATATTGGAGTAGGTGAAAAAAAGAAAAAGAAAAAAAAAAAAAACCTCCATGTTTGTATGTCAAATAGAGCCTAACTCACATTATTACAAAAAGCAGGATGATTTTGAGGTGATATCCTGCCTCTGTGAATCTGTCACAATAAGTCCCTTCCCCCAAGTCAGTCACTGTGCCTCCCCTCCCCCAAATCATTGTATCAAAAGTGCCCAGGCATGTTTCAGTGACTCTTGGGGGCAACTCCCTGCTTTGGAAGACTTGTATTTCCTCTGTTTTTGTTTGTACAGGTGCCTGACACAACTGCTGCGGTTCAGTTGGTTCCTTTTTTTCCCCTCTTCTCTTTGGTTATGTCAGCTTGGTTTGTTTGTGCTTCAGTTTTTCTAACTTGATGTATTAGATCAGTTTTAATCTACAAAGGCTGGTAGCCAGCCTTCCTAAAAAGGAAGTCAGCACTTCAAACAAAGGTCTCCGAATCAGGCATTAGGAAACAAACATGTTGCATTCTAGCAAGATTTAAAGTTGTAAGAGGATTAAAGGAAGAGATTAGAAAAATCCACAGGCCTCTCATTTGCCACCAGTTTTTGGTTGCTAAAGGCTTCCTTTGGCCTGTCCCATTCACCCAGTGCCCCCCTCTCCTCTGTCCTAAGGGTTTGCCCCTGAACCCTGTCTGCGTCTGTTAACAAGCCTCCCTTTCGGGACTTCCCTGGGGCACAGTGGTAAAGAATCCTCCTGCCAATGCAGGGGACACGGGTTCGAGCCCTGGTCTGGGAAGATCCCACATGCCGCGGAGCAGCTAAGCCGTGTGCCGCAACTACTGAGCCTGAGCTCTAGAGCCCTCAAGCCACAACTACTGAGACCGCGTGCCACAACTACTGAAGCCCATGCGCCTAGAGCCTGTGCCCTATGGCAGTAGAAGCCACCGCAATGAGAAGCCTGCGCACCGCAACGAAGAGTAGCCCCCGCTCACTGCAACTAGAGAAAGCCTGTGCGCAGCAACGAAGACCCAACGCAGCCAAAAATAAATAAATAAATAAATTTATTTAAAAAAAAAATCAAGGCTCCGTTTCGCTCCTCCTTTCCATAGAAACCCAAGGAGGCTTTCAGATTCGGAAGGATCTGAGCAGGATCCTGGTCATGAGGACTGGCTTAGGGAACACCCTGAACCACACACACACACGCACAGCCCAGCTACATTATGTGCATCACGTCCTTCTTTTTGTCCAGTCGGATCCTATAGTTTCTCCCACATCTGGCATAATCATTCATACGTTTAAATGTAAAAAATACATAATGCTTTTCTTTCCATATTCTACCCTCACCTTTTCTTACTTTTTCTGGTTAGTCTGATTGCTTTCATTTAATTGTACTTTGATAGTTAACTGCTGTAATACAGCACTGAAATCTCCTTTAAGAAATGATGGCATTTTAATTAAAATTGCTTCTTCTAAGTTAATGAACCAAATAAAATGGCACTTTTTAATTTTCTTTTTTATTTTGTGAGGTAAAATTGCTATCCAACTGTGTCAGAAAGTGAAGGTACATATTCTTTGCCTGGTGCTAGATTATTGATTTCTTTTCAAGTGAGCTTTCAGATTCAGCATTAAAATTTTGCTCCATTGTGATTGTTGTATTCTCGCTAACATAACTCAAGAAAAGTATTACTTTTAAATTTTAATTTGCAGATATCGGAGCAATGAAATTTTATGTCAGCGCATATGTCATTTAGGGCAAAATACCGTGTTTATTTATTAAGACTAGCATCTGCTACAGTGTTTCGTGATGATGAATGTTCTTTTAAGTCCGTGTTTTACCATACTTGGTTTTGTGATGTAATTGAATAACTGATGGATTTGTTTTCAGTTTTATTTTGTTCTTTATATAATATGCCTTTGAATGAAACTGCGGTTTATGTCTGTGTGTGTGTGAGCATGTGTCTGTGCAAGTGTGTGCACACGCACTGGAGGACAGGTTCTGCAGCATGGCCTGGGCAAAGCCTTGGGTCCGGAAGAGTTGCTGGTTTATAATCGCTCGTCTGTCCTGCCGGCAGGTGAGCCAGGATGGGAAGTCACTCCTTGACAAGCTCCAGCGGCCCCTGACTCCTGGCAGCTCCGATTCCCTCACGGCCTCCGCCAACTACTCCAAGGCCGTGCACCATGTTCTCGACGTCATCCATGAGGTGCTGCATCACCAGCGGCAGCTCGAGAACATCTGGCAGCACCGCAAGGTCCGGCTCCACCAGAGGCTGCAGCTGTGCGTTTTCCAGCAGGACGTTCAGCAGGTGGGTCTCGTGGACCCCTGTCCTCGTGGGGGCGACTTGTGCCGAGCGAGAGTGTAGGTGGGCGTGTCGTCATAGGGGGCCTGTCTGTGCTGATGAAAGTAAGCTAGGCCAGATGGGAGAGAGAGACACACACAGACATGCACGCACACACCACACACACGCGTGCACATCTCCTTTCTTACCATGAGTGAAAGCGGCGCTTCGAGAACGTGTGTTCAGGCTGCTGTCTGCCACGAGCTCATAGGCCTGGAACACAGGAGACGATGCAGTGCCTAACCCGGGGCCCTTCTGTTTTGTTCTTGAAACAGGTCATCCTTAGTTATGTTTATTTGTGAGAATAACGCCTCTGGAGCTTATACCGAGGTGCTGGTGCAGTTGAAGATCTGTCTGCCCTTCGGTTATTTAATGATAAGCTCATCATGCTTCTCTCCCCGCCTGGTGGATATTGCAGTCCGAGGGGCACAGGGGGGCTTAATAAATAGTCGTCTGATTAATGAAAAACGGACTTTTACAGTCATTCATTTCTAAGCAGTTGACATCTTTGTTGTTGTTACAAAAATAAGAGTAAGCCCAGTCCCGATACTATTTATTTCCTTGTTATGAAATACGGAAGATTGTCCTGCTACCAGGGTTTTGAGGATTAACGCTGTGGGAGCTTATGATATATGATATAGCTTTAGTAATAAATAAGATAAAAGTTGTGTCTTTGCCCTAAAACAGAGGAGAAAGCAAGGGTGTGGATGAGATGTCAGTCTGGATGAGGAATTCTGGGGGTGCAGGGAAGCCCGTGGCATCCAGGGGAGTTGGTGTGAAGCCACAGTGATGGGTCGGGAACAGAGCCTGTGTCCCCTCCCTGGGTGTCCCAGAGTCCGGGAGCATTGCTTAGACAGGTAGAGGCTCAGACTGCGCTCTGCCGAGTATCGCCTGCCGCTGAGGGGGTTGTCTGCCGACGGACGGAGGCGTGGAAGTCGTGCGGTGTCCTGACGACACGTAGGTCCTCCATATGCCCTGACCATCATTCTTCTAGTAGTGGGAATCTGGTGAGTTCCAGATCCTTTTCACTGCTCTATAATTTTTAACTTTCGCATAGTATGCTTTGATTTTACTGATGGTTTTGAGTTCTCTGAAGGTTGCACGTACAAAGCGCCATAGGAACAATCATTTTGATACTGTGCATGCATCTTTACGGTGTTGTTTTTGTTGAAGAAGGTAATTGCCAGGGAAAGAAGATGGAGGAGTCAAGGTCCAGAAGTTACTGTGAGAACTGAAATTGTGAGGTTGAAAGCACCAATATCAGTTTTTCTTAATTGTCCAAAACTGTCAAAGTGTGGAATGTTAATAGCTTAAATGTAATTATTAAAGGATTTCCCCCCCTACCTCCGTATCCCTTGGATCAGCTGTTCATTACGTGTCCATGGGCCAGCACACTTTCTGGACTTGTGTCTGGAGCAGCAGCTGGGCACCCCCTTTTATCCCCCCAGCTCTCATGGCTCCTTGGGGCGCCCAGTCACATAAGAATAAGCCACTGGGCTGCTCACGTCAGAAGAGGAAGCCTTTGGGAACAGGCTGTTGAGAAAATCATCTAGCTTGGTGCTAGGTACTTACTGTGCTTGAATTCGAAAACAGCAAACATTCATTTTTGCAGGTAGAAAGGTAATTTTGATAATTACGAGGCCAGTTCTTTAAGCTGTTAATTTTTTTTTCTCAAGAGCCAGAACAGGGTTGGATGTCGGCAGGAGAGAGTGTTTTGCAGTCCATGGCACTATTAGCATTCTGAAGAAATGATAATTGCTGTTTAAGGGAAACATTTTGTCGACTAAATGATCCGGAATAGTTTGGACTCATTATGCAAACGGCAAATTGCTCTGTCAGCTTGTGAAGCCAGGAGCGAAGTTGATAAGATTAAGCAAAGCAAACACTTTGCTTAGGAGGAGTCCTTAGGATGTCAGAACTGAAAATGTGTTTCTGAAACTCAAGAAATTAATCACACACAGGGAAAAATTTTGCCATCTTGAGCATAAAGGAGGAAAGGTAAGCTGAGGATAAGTGAGGAAAAGAAAATAGTGCTTTAGAAAGATGTTGTCAGCAGAAGATAAATTTGTAAAGACAAAAACAATCAAACTCCACAGAAACATAATAAGCCAATTAGAGATACCACAAGTGGTTTTTGTTCGGTTGCTTTGGGTCGTGAAAAGGCATCTGTAAATACTGAGGAAAAAGAAAAGCAGCTTACCACAAAAGAGGTAAGGATGATGACATTCTTGTGAAGACAGCCCTCCAAGAAGTGTATATGCTTGTCTGTGGAAAAATACTTGAAAGAAAAGACGTGAGACCATTAATGGCGTGTGCCCTTGAGGAAGGGATGGCATGGGGGATTTCATTTTTAAAACGCGTAATTTTGGTTTAGTGGTTAGTGGTTTTTTTCCATAGCAAGCAAAGGCAATTTCGTAATTTCTGGATGGACAGTGTTTTGGACAGGAGTCAGGCGCTGTGGGGTACGGGGTGTGAAGCTACCGTCCCAGAGCACTGAGCATGGGTCCAAATCAAAGGTTGGGGGGCGCGGGTGGTAGGGACACTTGCTGAAGACTTGCCCAAGCACATGTCCTGCCTACTGGACAGCCTTAACCTTGGTCATCATTAGCTTAAAAATAAAATTAATACCATTTGTCATATTTCTTGGTGGTCAAATAATATACCTATTCCCATTGCCTTTTGTTTACTGTTAGAGCAACCCCCAGTGGACGTTTGGTTGAATTAGTGAATGCAGACTTGTCCTACTGCCAAGCGGTGTTTTCCAGTTTAGGGTATGCTTTCGTTTTCTCTAACAGCATAATTGATCACTGCTGCACTTGTTCAAATGAGATGACAGTTTTGGAAGCAGTCCACAGCGGGATGCCATCAAACCCGTTCTCCTGCTCACTGGTGCAGTCTGCCTGCCTCTTGGGCTGGTGGGATTTAGCTGCTCCAACATGTTGTGTGAGGTGAATAGGCCCCGGAAATCTGCTTTCCTGAGGCAGGCTGACTCCCCCCAAAGAAGCCCCTCAGACAAGGAGCCCTTCTCCTAAAAAAGCCTCTGGCTCCCCCACAGCCCTTCACCCTCGCAGACTTCTCTCTTGGAAAGACTCCTTCCAGGTTGGTGTTGGGCCATTAGCTAATATTCTGAAAAAATGGTCAAGAAAATCTAGTCCACTCTAGATTCTTCTTGTCCACACTTCATCCTTTTTTTCAAAATATCTAAAATTGAATATGTGGTATTCTGAGAGGTACAGAGGTAAATATGTTGACTAGCTCAACCTTCCTTTTCTCAAGGAATTACAGCCTAGTGAGAGTGGATGGTTTAATAGTCTCATAAGTTAGCCCGTAACATGCTCAGAGTTGGCGTGTGTGTCTTTGGTTGTCGTGAGGTGTGATTTTGCCCAGGCATAAGTTTGAGTCATGCCTCTTGAGGTGCTGCCCACATGAGGGAGTGAATAAAACTGGCCGCCCTCATTGGTGTTGTCTGCCTGCCTTGCACATGCCATCTAAGGGGACATGTCTGTGCTGTAATGACTTGTGCAGATTTGGGGGTTCCAGGGAGCCTTGTCCGTATCCCCAAACATCAAGGCTGCAGCTTATGAGGAAGATGAAGACTCCTGTAACAGAGGTGCAAGTCACAATTGCCAGGGTGCCAGGGAAGCCTTCCTGAGAGATGCATGTTTCCGCTGGTCTTTGACGGGTGACTGGAAAGTCAGGAGGTTGAGGATTGTGCAACAGGGCTTGCGGGGATGGTGGAGACACAAAGGGCGGGGCCTGTCCGGAGCAGCAGGTGCCCAGAGTGGACAGCTGGGAGTGTGGAGCCTGAACTGGTGCAGGTCTGGAAGGACGACCTCCGCGATGAAGGCTTGGGAGTTGTTTCTGTGAGCTTTGGGACACATTGAGGGGACGTGGCGAGCCTGAGCGCCGTGAATGTTTCCTTCCTCTCTTAGTGCTCTCGGCCAGCCTGTGGCAGAGGGGTTAGTGTTTTCCCATTTCACCACATTGAGTTCAAACCCGTAGGCCGTGTGTTTTGACTTGATGCTGCGGCAGTGGATGACAGGGTGACAAGTGTGGCGTGAGAGCGAGATTCCAGGTGAGGAGACAGGCTCGGGCCCCACCGTGGACCAACGTGCAAGTCAGGGGGGAGTCCTGGAGTGCAGAACTTAAGGTCCATGGGGCAGTGGTCTGTGTTTTATTCTCTGGTGTTTCCCAAGCGTCTGGGATAGTAGATGCTCAGTAGTTGCTGAATGAATGAATGAATAAATGAGTAGATGAAGAAATTTAAGGAATTCCCCAATTTTGCTAATTAAAGATTATTTGGAGTTAGTCTCTTTGTTTATTCTGGAATGGGGGAGGGTTGGCCCTACATTGGAATCAAGTCATCTAACTGGGAGATCTTCGTGACGGGACCAGGAGCTTTGATTAAGGTTGGGGAGTTAGGGGTGGCTGAAGAAGGAAGGCGTAATTTCATGGCCTGGGAATTTTGCCAATGTGTGAGATCTTTAAAATATTAAAGATTTTGGCCACTTGAACGTAAAGAAATGGGTTTCAGGTCCACGGAGAAGCTATTTCACAGTTCTGCCTTGGGTCCTAGACTGCTAGCCATTTGCCAGTAAAAGTCATCCCTTGGTGATGCCTGACCCAGAGGTTCCACCTACACTGGACCTAGCTCTTAAAGGAAGGTTCCGGAACCTCATTTGCCCTTTGCTCATTAATTTAAGTCAGAAGGATGGGGTTTTCTCATCAGGGTCATTATACAGCCCTCGCTATGTGATGATTTAACACTCTCTTCTGTTTACATATAAGAATGGTTAGAAAATGGCCATCTTTTCTGAGAGTTTCTCAGAATTAGGGAGTACTGGAGGGCGAGTGTTTGATTAGGGATTGGGAACCTGCTGGGAGCAGATAGAGGCTAACTGTTGATCTTTCTGGTGGATCTGGAGCCAGCTTTCATTACCTTTTTTTTTTTTTTCGGTACGCAGGCCTCTCACTGTTGTGGCCTCTCCCGTTGCGGAGCGCAAGCTCCGGACGCGCAGGCTCAGTGGCCATGGCTCACGGGCCCAGCTGCTCCGCGGCCTGTGGGATCTTCCCAGACCGGGGCACGAACCCGTGTCCCCTGCATCGGCAGGCGGACTCTCAACCACTGCGCCACCAGGGAAGCCTTTTCATTACCTTTTGTCATAGAAACAGAGAAGAGACTTGACTGTCAGAGTAATCTCAGTAACCGCAGCTCTCAAGGAGCCGACAGTTCAATGGTGGGCTTAAAAGGGTGGGAAAAGGGACGAATCTCTTCCCCACAGTGGATGCAATACAGGAATGCAGGGCGCGGGAGCTGGCGCTGTGAGCCAGTGGGACGGGAAGTCGAGGACGCATTCACTCGGGTCAGGATGACCAGGAGCGGACAGAGCTAAGAACGAGCCCCAGGCAGCTGGGTCTCCCCATTGTTGAGTGTCAGCCGAATTGCCAGGGTCCCCTAAGAGGAAAGTGCCCAGGGATTAGCTGACAGGGAAGACCGCACACATGCATGTGTGTATGTATATTTCTGTAGTTCAGTGACTAGACTTAAGGTATACATAACATCTGGACGCGTTTCTTAGATAACATCTAGACATATTAAGAGTTTTCTTGGACAACTTTGGACTGTTTTATACTTATTTCCAAATTAAGAATGAGAAAAATAATTTTTAAAAGTTTAGAGAATTGCTAAAGGTATTAGCCCGTGTTGGTAGAGTGATGGTTTGGTTGGGGTGTGATGGGAGTATCCAAGGTGAGACTATATGAATAGTAACCTACTTACCTCCTTTCCTCCCTCCCTCCCTCCTTCCCTCCCATCCTAAGGTTCTTTTTTTTTCTTAAGAAATTTAATGTACTTATGTAATTAAAACTACGGTAATACCAGGAGAAGTGATTTAAATTTTTTTAGAAGATGGATGGATGGATGATGTAAAAGTTTAGAAGCCTGCCAGCCTCTTTCTGAGCCCTTCTTCCCTGATTTCGCCCAGGCTCCCTTCCACACAAGAAAGTGCGTGTGGAGCACACGCTCCTGGCCTTTCCTGTGCTCTCATGGGAGTTAAGCAGAAGTAGTTCCTGCAATGCAGGGCATTTGGTGTCCTGTATCATATGTTTGCTGTGTGTAATTTGACTGAGGTTTTCTTAAATAGCATCTTTTCCAAGTGAGCATTAGGATTAGTGTACTTTGAAATGTTCTAGAAACCATTTTAAAAAAAAATTTCAGTATTATGAGTAATTAGAAGGTGTGGTACATAATGCAATGGAATATCACTCAGCCATTAAAAAGAATGAAATAATGCCATTTGGAGTAACATGGATGGACCTACAGATTATCATACTGAGTGAAGGAAGTTAGAGAAAGAATATTGCTTATATGTGGAATCTGAAAAGAAATGATACAAATGGACTTACAAAACAGAAACAGACTCACAGACTTAGAGAAGGAACTTCTGGTTATGGGGGTGGGGGAGGAGATAGGGACTTTGGGATTGACATGTACACACTACTGCATTTAAAATGGATAACCAACAAGGACCTGCTGTATAGCATATGGAACTCTGCTCAATATTATGTACCAACCTAAATGGGAGAAGAAGTTGAAAAAGAATAGAGACATGTATATCTATAACTGAATCACTTTGTTGGACACCTGAAACTGTCACAACATTGTTAATCAACTATAGTCCAATATAAAATAAAAAGTTAAAAAAAGAGTTGGGGCTTCCCTGGTGGCGCAGTGGTTAAGAATCCGCCTGCCAATGCAGGGGACAGGGTTTGAGCCCTGGTCTGGGAAGATTCTCACATGCCGCGGAGCACCTAAGCCCGCGAGCCACAACTCCTGAAGCCTGCGCGCCTAGAGCCCGTGCTCCGCAACAAGAGAAGCCACTGCTCGCCACAACTAGAGAGAGCCCGCGCACAGCAACGAAGACCCAATGCAGCCAAAAACAAATAAATAAAATAAATTTTAAAAAAAGAGTGATTATATTTTTAGAACAAACTTAATTCTAATTTTGAAATACAATGATTGAAGAAATGCAGAGTTCTTGGCTCCCCTGGAGAGAAGTAAAGAAATGTGTGGGTGGAGATAGTCGTTACTGTCAGGCAGCGGTGAATGCTGGACCTAGAACGTTACTCTTTCTTCACTCAGTCCTCAAGAGCCCACAGATGCATGTGGAATTTTGTGTCTGTTTCATTTCACTGTAAATATTATGCCACGCACTTTACAGAATTTAGACCCAGAGGCCCTTGTGATCACGTCAGACCAGGCCCCTCATTTTCCAGGTTAAAAAACCCCAGACTCAAAAAAGTCGAGCATCTTGGCCGAAGCTGCAGGAAGCCTAGTGGGTTTTTAACTGCTTCACTGCTCTTGACCTGGGGAGGATGCTTCACTCTGAGCTAATCAAAGAGTCAAATTGACATCTTACTTAAGAAGGAATATTTAAGTGGAGCTTCTCGGGCTCTAGGAAGGGGCTTTCATAGAAGCTGCAGTTGCCCATCACTGCAAAGGAAAATAGCTACTGAGGAGACTTTTAACATTTCTTCACATTTTATTTTCTCGCTCACTGTTTGCATTCACCTTAGGAGTGGATGAGGGGAAACAGAGGCCGCAAGGGAGAGAGGGCACTGACTCCCAGCCCCCAGCGGTCCCGAGCCCAGCTATTCCCAGCTCACAGCTTCGTGTTCTTCTCTGAGCAGCTGATGGGAAAGGGAAGAGCGTGACTGGGAGGCCGGCTTCAGGAGTTAAGTACGCTGTGAGCGTTAGGGAAGAAGGTGCCAGGCAGGCTCAGATGGCAGGGGTGTGTGGGTTCCCTCACTTCTGATTCTTAACTTCGTGATTAAGTGTCATTAACAGTGTAATACTGGATGTCCGTCCTCCTTGCAGCAGTGGCTGAAACACTGGACTTTAAGAAAAGTTATGTTATTGCAGAGCAGGCCTCCTTTTTGATCCCCCATTTGAGTTTAGCAAATTTCAAATGATGTGGCTTAGTTGTTTGGTCATCCTTTGTTATAATCACTAAAATAGCATTGATTTGATCATCAAGAAAGCTCTTATCTAGGGCTTCCCTGGTGGCGCAGTGGTTGGGAGTCTGCCTGCCGATGCAGGGGACACGGGTTCGTTCCCTGGTCCGGGAGGATCCCACATGCCGCGGAGCGGCTGGGCCGGTGGGCCATGGCCGCTGAGCCTGCATATCCAGAGCCTGTGCTCCGCAACGGGAGAGGCCACAACAGTGAGAGGCCTGCGTACCGCAAAAAAAAAAAAAAAAAGAAAGAAAGCTCTTATCTAAATGCTTCTGTCAGGAGCACTTATTTAAAAGCAGAACTAGAAGCATAGTATGTCTATTTCTAGATTGGTATCCTGATGATTTAAATAACAGCCAGCCTGTTGAACAAGGAAGTAACTAAAGTAAGTGAAACTGGGTTAGTTTTGGTTTTACAGGGAATCTAGGGTAGGGATGGGAGGAAATTCGTATTTTGCCACTAGAAAATCTGATTTTATATTAAAAAGAACAAATTCAGAATATTTTAGAATTACCATTGTTTTTTATTTGTTTCATGTAACCGTAGTTTTTAAAACTGAATATAGAATCGGCAGAGTTAATTGTTTCATTTTTGTGTGCTTAAAATGTGACTTAGAGCAGCGGTCCCCAACCTTTTTTGGTACCAGGGACCGGTTTCGTGGAAGACAGTCTCTTTCCACGGGCTGGAGTGGGTGGGGGTAGTCAGGCGGTGATGCGAGCGATGGGGGCAGCAGTTGAAGCTTCGCTCGCTTGCCCGTTCCTCACCTGCTGCTGTGCGGCCGGGGTCTTAACAGGGTGGAGGCCCCCTGACTCAGAGGGAACTCTCATTATTGTGCCAGAAAACACTGATTCCCTAGGCCTTGTCTCTTTAAAACAGTAGCTAAAATTGACAGATGTTTGTATGTTTTCCCTGAATACCGTTTGCATCCAAAGTTCTCAGTAAAAATAGATAAGCTTAATGTGCTCCTGGTGGTTTTATGTCAGAGGTCTGGTCTAGTTTTTACAAACAGTAAATCTTAGCGCTGGAACTCTAACGTTAGAAATACTTTAAAGGTTTTCATATAGTATTTACATTTCATAAAGTAACACAATATAATGAGGGGTAGGAGCCTATGTTCGGATTCTTGAAGTCCTGTGTTTGTTTCTCTTTTTAACGAGGTGTTCTTTCCCGGGCTCTTAACTTTCCTGAACATCCAGGTCTTGCTTAATAGAGATAGTAATAAAAGTCTGCTGTCTTCTTTGTAGCCCTTCGGACACATATGTTTTGGAATTAAGAATCTCTCAGAGTTGAGAAAGAGAACAGTGTGTATACACTGTGATACACGCTCTGGTGAGGTCTGGGCAGCCCCCCATCATCAAGCACATGGAGATTTCTGCAGCCATATGTTCAAGGACCCACACCAAAGGGATCAATAAAGACTATTAGTAGCCTCAGGTCAGGTCTTATCGCCAGTGACCTTTTCTGACCAAGTTTTGAAAAAATATTTGGAATTTCAGAGCTGTTTTTAGCTTTTTGTGGATAAGGGGTTATGGACCTGTATTGCCCTCCCAAGCACAGCACAGAATAATCTCTCAATAGATGATGCCAGAGACAATGACATGGTACATGGTGATGATAGAAGGCTGTTCTAGTAAGTATTTGAAATGAACACCTCTGCATTTTCAAGGGAAAATGTCATTACATTGGTCTTTATATTGCATGTTGTTGACACATAGGCCCTTGAGAATGTGTCCTCTCTGACAAGGGTTTAGTATTTAGTTGTAAGTTCTTAAGTAGTAATTACTTAGAAATATTAATCCACAAAACATAGTGAATATTAGGTAGTAGGGGCTTATGGCAGAAAATTACTTTAGAGATTGTACGGGATAGCCAGACTCGGCCACGTGAGTGAGGGTAGAAAAGGCAACAGTGGCCAGTTCCCGAGATGTGTGGTCCAGGTGTGGTGTTGTTTGCTGGTTCACCTCCCCCCATTTTGCTCTCTATTATAATAGTGTCACTTACCCAATAGCCTGAACTGTTCTGAAGCAAAGCAGCTCTTTCCTTCCTCAGTTTGCCACCTGTGTGCCAGCTCTGCTGACTTGAAGAGGCAGTGGAGACTAGAGGTTAAGAGAATGGACCCTGCTTCCTGGGTCCAGGTCCACAGACTGGCTCTTCCACTTGGTAGCCGTTGGTCCTGCGTCTTCATGTATGAAACAGAGTCACGATGTACCCCCATCCAGCTCTCCGTGAGGACTGGTGGTGTAGTGTATGTCAGGGCCGGCTTCAGTAGCAGGTGCTCAGACAGCAGCGCAATTATTCATTAAGAGATGAGCATTATCATACTGCCGTCGTCACGTTCAATCTTATAATTGCATTACAAGCAGGGAGCTAAGCAATCTGAGATTTTCTGCACAGCTGACATTTTGACTTAGATGCTGAGAAGGATTATCTGTGTTTTAAGTCTTGGCGGCTCACTTTGGAGCGACCTTGACCTTGGGGCTATCATGGTGCCTGTTAGAGGACACTGTACAGAGGAACGAGCTTGCCCCACATTCCGCGAACAAGGAGGGGGCGCTGTCGGCCTCCCAGCCTTGCTCTTCTGCCTGTGAACCAGGTGCCCTGGGAAGGACTGGCTTTTGCCCTTTTTCCTCGAGCCGGCTGCAGAGAGCAAGTTGTTGTTCAGGTGAAGGTCACAAGGCAGGGAGAGGGCAGCTTCCACCACGGCTGAGTCAGGGAGGGGGCCGGCTGGACTAGCTTGATGGAGCCCCTGGCTTGCAAATACTTTTATGTTTTAAATGGAAAGGTTCCACAAGCTTGTCTTTCAAATGCTCCTTGGGCAGGTATGTTCATTCAGGATTCCTTGGCGATCTGGGAAACATTCTCAGACTTAATGAGAAGCAAAAGCCTCCTGGGGAAGTTTGGTTTTGAGTATGAGCTAGATTTCACAATTGTCTGCGACTGTTTTTAAGAAGTGCTTGGAATTTGTAGTCTTCTTTGAATTACTTTCATGTTTGTTGGAAATATAATTTCACTTGGTATTTATAATTCTGTGAAAAGGAACCACTAATAAAAGAAAAATTGTAACCCATTTGTAACCCTGAGTGATTGGTTCATAATAGCTTTTATTTCCAATTTATGCTTTCTGAAGCAACTTTTCTCGGGCTTGAAAAAACAAATTCTTATTTTTTAAAAACGACTGTGTTTTGCTCCCTCCAGCTCTTTCTACCAAATAGTGTTTGTCTTTTACTTTTTGAAATGGTGCCCTTACTTCAAGTCTGTATTGAGTCATCAGTACTCATCAGGTTTGCTGTTTACCAAACCTCGATTTTTCTTTGTACACTATGTTGGGGAGTATACAGCAGATACTATAGCTGTAGTTTAAAAAAAGAGTCTCCTAGTCTTTCATGCAGATGTGATAGGGAAGTGGACAGTGGCATAGATGTACTTACGTATCTCTCAACTCTTTTCAAGCTTAATATACTTGATCCTAGTCTTCTGCCTGATGCTGGCCTCATACCGAAAGGCACATTCCATTAACTGTATCCGTTCTTTGAAGTTGAGACATCTTGAAATTATCATTGGGTATTTCTGTACTAGTGAGACAGGACCTGTGTTCTGTAATACGTAGTAAGAGACTGTCATATAAACAGCAGCTTGATATCAGGTGGTGAATGTGGTATTACCTACTAATGGTGATACTGAAGGTCTCTCTCTCTCTTTTTAATCTGAAGAAAGAAAAATAATATACTAAGTGCACTGGTTAAAAAGCAATGGAATCTTCATAGCCTGTGCTACCAAAGAGCTTGACATTAGATGGAAGCTGTCTCTGGTGACAGTTTGTGGGTGGGGATGGCTTGTGTGCTCTATACCTGCCACGCCAGGATATTAAGGTGCTTGACAACTCACAGGCCCCCATTATTATCCCCACTGAGCAGGCGGGAAGCTGCGGCTCAGAAGGGCTACCCCGTGTCTGTGGGGCAGAGGGCTAGACATGAAAGGTAAAGAGGGAGCTTTTCAGAAGGGCTGGGAGGTGGACAGACAGAAGACAAATGGATCCAGTAGGAATCACTTTGATAGTGTGACCCCGGGTGACTGGCAGAGCGTGGTGTTGACAGAGGTTCAGAAATAAACTATGGTAATAGGGTAAGCGTGTACCTGTAGCCTGAGCAGCCGCTGCGCTGCGAGGCTTGACCTCCGTACCCCACCCTGTCCTCCCACATGCGCGCGCGGACACACACACACACACACACACACCCCTGCTCATTCTACAAGGCTCTTTACAGAGGCCCACCAGGGATTTATTCAGGTTCGTGAGCCATTTTATTTACACGCATTACTGACTTTGCTAAGCCCTGTGCAGAAAGGACCATCAGTCAGACCAGAAGGTGACTGGTGTGGAGCAGAAGAGGACAAGTCCGGCTGTCCGTGGACAGGCCTTTAGCAGCTGCCTCTTTTTATCTAGATGTCTGTCAGCACAACTGATCTCTCAGTGGTGGAGGTAACAAAGGGCAAGGGATCACTTTTGTAGCAATGAACCTCAAATTAACGCCCCTTTTATTTATTTACTTTAACTGAAATATAGCTGACATGCAGTGTTAGGTTAGTGTCAGGTATACTCTGTAGTGACTTGGCATTTGCATACATTGTGAAACAATCACCGGGTAAATTTAGTGCCCAGCTGTCCACACACAGTTATTGCAGTATTATCCACTGTCTTCCCCAAGCTGTGCATTGCATTCCCCACCCTAAGGCCCCCTTAATTTTGCAGTTAGTGGAGGGCTGTGACTGGGCCCCTTCCAGGTTGCCCTCTAGACCACAGTCCTAGCTGTGCGGCTCCAGGCAGGTCTTTAGTCCAAGATTGTTTTGATCTGCATCCTTAGTTACCATGGCTACGAATTGCAGAATCCGAGGTGGCCTTCAGTACTTTGCAACACATGAACAAATGTCTTCAGATATTCAAATATCTTTTAAGGAAAGTTTCTGGCTAAAGACGTCACTGACTTCGTTTTTGACTGGTTATCCCCTCTCCATCAGAAAGAGACGAATGTGTATTTGATGTAGTCTTAAATATGTTGTGTGATGATGATGGCGTTTTGCAACTTCTCAAGTGCAGTAGCCAGTGAACTACTCAGCCCCAGCTGTGACTTAAAAACGTTGGGTTGCCCTGCTTTACTTTTACTCTTTTTCTTTCGTGTGGTGGATTTCAGCTAGCAAGAACTCTTACGTATTTAAGTTCATGGGATGTTTAGCTTTTACAACCAGCTTAGTTTATAGAATAAATTATCCTCGAAGACCAGGACAGAGGCATTTAGCTGTTTTGTTTTCCTGGGTTTTACTTACATGTTTCAAGTCTTTTAGAAGAGACAGAAAAACATGAACTCTGTAGTTAAACTTCAGTTGTCTGAGTTGTGAAGCTTTGAGCCTTATAAAAATGTTAAGTTAAATTGCTCCTCTGTGACTTGACTACCACTATCTCACACAGAACCCAGGCAGTTTCGTTGGCTCAGTCATGCATAAACTGAGGTGAGATTTAATTTAATCATTATTGCATGTAATGTTTATACATAGACAGACTTGCACTATTAAAGTAAGAGCTGATTAAAATCGTGGTGGGAAAGCTGACAGAAGATGTAATTCTCAACGTGTTAGATTACTGTCCGGTTGCTCCCAATTTTTTTTCTCTCTTGTTTCTTACAGAGTTTAGATAAGAGACTGTATGGTTAATGGATAGCCCTAAAACTGATGGAGGCAGGCATGGTTTTTATGGCATGTATATCTGTATTTCATTGTAGGTGCTGGACTGGATTGAGAACCATGGAGAAGCATTTCTGAGCAAACATACAGGTGTGGGGAAATCTCTCCATCGGGCCAGAGCTTTGCAGAAACGTCATGAAGATTTTGAAGAAGTAGCACAGGTAAAACAATGGCTTTTACTATTTTCTTCCATAAATACCTATGTGGTTGGTTTTGAATTACAGTTTTAACCCCACCTCTGTTGACTTAGCTTTAATGACGTAGGTTTGAAGGTGATTCAGAGGTAATGCTCAGATTTCAGATGAAGCTGTCATGGCCCGGCCGAAAGATGATTTAGACGGTTGACCCTTTCATAAATGCGGAGTTCTTGAAACAGAAAAATGTCTTGGCTATTTTTGCCATATTTATGGTACAAGTGTCTGTTGACTAGTTTGTAAAATTCCAGTTCATAATCAGGGAATAACAGTCCTTGAATTTCTGTAATGATGGGCCAGCATTTCTTTTCCCTTTTCTATTTCTTTTAAAGTCATGTGCTTCAGAAACAGGAGGCAGGGGTGTGGTGTGTTAAGAGCATGAGATTTGTGGAGTTGGAATGTTGGCTGTAATGCTCACCAGCTGTGTGGCTTTGGAAAAGTCTCTTAACCTTTCTGAGGTTAACTTTTTTACCTGAAAAGTAGGCACAGTGAGGGCTGCTGGAGAGGAAGTAAGGTGTGTGTGATAGTGTCATGTATGGCATCTCGCCCAGGTCTTTCCCACGTTGGTAAATGTGCCTTTCATTTAGGTTTGTGTTTTGAAAGAAAGAGGAGTGAAGGAGGGAGAGAGTACCATGCCATGATATATATGTGGAAGCTGTAGGAGCTAGGGTAGAAGTTGTTTTAAAAAGAAATTGTAGGATGAATCCAAACTGAGACACATTATGGTAAAACGGAGGAACACCAAAGGCAGCGTCTCAGCAAGCAGAGAGAAATAACAAGATCACAGCCGTGAGAATGACTCTTCGCTGACTTCTCCCAGTAACTGCAGATTCTGGAAGACAGTGGGATGGAGCCCCGAGGGAAAGGAACTCTGAACCTGGAATTCCACACCCAGTGGAGCTATCGTCCAACAGTGAGAATAAAATATAGACCAAGACCAAGAGAGTTTACCGTTCACTTACTTACAGGAGAACTGAGGCGTGCATTTAGTCAGAGTAATGGCAGCACCCACTGCAGTTTAAACTCCACGAGCGCAGGGATTTTGTGTTGTTCACTTCTCGGTCACTAGCGCCTAGAACAGGCTGGCGTGGTGCAGCTAAGCGTCCAGCAGTATTTGTTGAACGAGTTAATTTAATGAATAAAAAGGAAATATGAGAAGAAAGGCTTGAGGTCAGTAATGAACACAGAAATTGGTAAATATGTTTGTAAATCAAAGGATTGACCGTTTGGACACAAGACGGTAGAACTGGGCGGCAGTTAAAAACACGACGGAGCAAAGCCCCGGAGCCCTTGAACACAGAAGGTGGAGAGGTGTCCTGAGGAGGTTGGCAGGAGGTGTTGCTTATCTTAGATTTGTAAGGACAGGGGTGCGTGTGAGCGTTTTTGAATGACTACTAAATGCAGGGATAGAAAACACTGCTTCCCATAAGTATAAAGAGAAAAGAAATACAGAAAACCAGATAAGTAAAGACTCAGGAAAATGAGTCTAGTGGAAGCAAAAGAAAGGAGAACAACAAAAATCATGTCGGAAATCACAAAATAAGATGTAGCAATCTGTCCCCAAATAGCAGTAATTAAAGTCAATGCAAAATAGACTATACTTGTTAAAAGAAAGATTCTCTGATTGAATAGTTTTTTAAAAATTGTACTGTGTATTGTTTTCAAAGGGCAAACCTAAAACATAAATACCCAGGAATTTTGAAAGTATGTAAAGTGTTAGAAGAAGATCCACCAGGCAACTATTAAGCAAATGAAAACTGGTATAGGAATATTGGTGTTAAGCAAATAGACGTGAAAGCATAAAAACGTCATTAGAAATAAGGAGAGCCTTCAATTATAAAAGGGGGAGTGTCAATATACACCTAACGATTTAGTCTCAAAATCTGTAACGCCAAGATAAGCAGGAGTGGGTGCGTCCATGGGTTTTACATGACAGAGGGTTCAGGAAACTGATGTGAGATAGAGTCACGAGATAAGAAAGCAAACTGCACTTCAGTCCTGTTCAGGGAAAATGCCTTTAAAAAGTTACCTCCTTTAGGGCTTCCCTGGTGGCTCAGTGCTTGAGAGTCCGCCTGCCGATGCAGGGGACGCGGGTTCGTGTCCCGGTCCGGGAAGATCCCACATGCCGCGGAGCGGCTGCGCCCGTGGGCCATGGCCACTGAGCCTGCGCGTCCGGAGCCTGTGCTCCGCAACGGGAGAGGCCACAACAGTGAGAGGCCCGCGTACCGCAAAAAAAAAAAAAGTTACCTCCTTTACACTGTAAAAGTCTCTGTATGTAAAGTTAAAGTGACACCCAGCCTCGTGCATTCTTGATCTTAGAAGCGGGATGGAAGAGGCTCCGTGTTCAGCGGCCTTGCCGCACCAGGATGGGTCTCTGGATTTCTCTTTTCTGCATTACGTGTGATGTCCCTACTTACGGTTGCTGGCAAATATTTTGCCTTCCTCTCGTAGCAGAAGAAATGTGGAAAATGTGTTCCATCTCCCCTTGGATTTCCCATAAGATAAGCCACTGCTCTGTAGCCTTGTGGTTTGAGGATGGATGTGAGATTTGGATCCTCTGAGCAAAGACTTCAGGTGCCAAAGAATCTAAGAGGTGGGACTGCAAACAGCCAAACCCAGAGCAGGCTCCTGCCCCAAGTAGCAAGGTCACCCGTGACTGTGGGCTCGGTTCCAGTGTGAAGGCGCTGGCCCGCCGAGTGTCCTCGTGTGCGTCCAGCACCTGTTGACCCCTCCCTCTAATTCCTGTGGTGCCTTCTGTGGCGACCCTCGCCCTGTCTTTTCATGGTAATCTTACTTCTTCAGATCTAAGATGACAATCAAAGCCGTCAACACAGGGGCTCAGGGGGCAGCAAGAGGGAAACACTTTCTTTGTAGGGCACGTTTGCGTCTTGAGGTTTCTGGGGCGAGCCCCAGAGCGGAGGGAGGGCTGCCTTTACCCCTGGTTCAGAGAAAGGCAGGGGCCTGTCAGCTTCCGCTGCTCCCCGGCCGGGTCTCACTGCTTTCTTAGCATCTTTGGCATTTTGACCCTGGGACTCTACAGGGTACCTGACCCTCTTTTCCTTAAATTGAGAGTCCTTAAGCCCAAGTCTGAACTGTGCATGAAAAAACAAAAACCTTAAACGTAAACACCTTTTGCTCACTTTGCAAACATCTGCACCCGGTTTCCCTCCCTCTGGTCTTCATATAATCACCAGTCGTGTGCCAGGGGTTCATTCTGCTGGGGCCTGGGGAGCCACGCACAGACACCCAGCCTCCCCTCTCCGCGGGCCTCTCTCCTTTGCAAACCCGCCGGGGGGCAGGCTCTGAGCGCTCCGCCCTGGACCTGGCCGTGCACTCATTTCCACCCCCTGCTGGGACCTGGCCCCCTCACTTCTGGCCTCTTGGCCCAGCATCTCCAGCTTCTCCTTCTCTTCGTTCTTTTCCTTCTGGCATGAAATGTTTATAGGCCCTCCCGTCACTTGGAGAATGTCGCTTGATGCTGGTGCATGTTTTAGATACCGTTGGTTCAGAGGGAGTGTTGTGCACTTTACCTCCATCGCCCCTGGCACCGGCCTTCCGGTTTCTGCGTCCCTGGCTGATAAAACTGTAGCCAGGAGGCACACAGGGACGTGCCGTTGCCCAGAGTGGGCATTCAGCAGTCTGTCGTGGTTGGCTGTGAACGGGGACCAGCCCCTCCTGTGTGATAAATCCCCTCCACTTGCCTCAGGGTGAAAGGCTCTGATCCTTTCTGTCCGCAGACACAAGTCCAGCTCAGTGTGTGTCCTGTGACAGCGCCCGAGTGGTCCCTAATGGGGCTCTGGAGCCCAGTGCTCGCTGCCCGTGTACCTGCAGAAACTGCGCATCACGGACCCACTTCAGGCTTGTTCTGAAAGGAACGTGCCCTGCCTCAGAGGACACCGGGGGGCCACCCTGGACCCCTCTATGATAAGAACAGTTAAACGTAGTAAGCTGGGAGGGGGCTGTAGACCTGAAGAAATAGAGTGGGCTTCTCTCTCTAGCCCCCCCAGCTTGTTTAATAAAGATTCTTTGAGGGGCGTAAGAGGGAGGAGGGTAGCGTTTTAAGCCAGGAGAGGTCTGTCGTGTGAAGTGGCTGCACAAGGAGCCGGGCTTTATTAAGGCCACGTGCAGCGGATTCGGGCTAGACAGACAGCGGCCTGGGTATCGAGCCAGATTACACTCTGTGTTTGTAGCTTCATTCATGGAAAGCTGTCTGCCTCTTCCCAGAGAAGACGACGTCAGTCTTGCTCTCGGGCAGGGGGCGAGGCCACTGGAGGGAATGCCTTCCCCACCTTTCCTTCTCTACCCTCCCGTCTTCGATTGCTTTCTGTCCAAACAAAGTATAATACAAGTCCTACGGCAGAGGGAGGTCTACGGTCATGCTTTAGATGTATGTATGTTTTGGACAGAATGGCCTTTGGAGGCACCTTAAAAACAGGAACAGAGAGGCATCTTTAGTGCTTAATAAAGAGCCTTTTCTCATTTTCTGAAACGTACTCACAAAGGTAAAACACATTTTGGGTTTAGGGAAAAGAAATTTCTTTTTCATAGTTAAGTTTAAGGTGAGTTAGTGTGTGTCTTGGGGTTGTGTTTTGAAGGGTTCTTTGTAAAATGAATTCTAAATTGTCTCTAGACAATCTTTAGTTTCAGGATATTGAATTAGCAGTTTAGTTAATGAATTTTTCTTAAAGTCAGCTTCTTCAAAACATGACATGGTAAAGTAACATGACAGAGATTCAGAAACGAAGTGTCAAAAGTCTTATGGTTGAATTCATTTAAAACCTACTAAAACAAAGATTATTGTGTAGAACGGTTCTAGTGTTCTGAGAAGGGGGAACCCGAAAAGAGCCTCTTGTGTCCTTGGCGGCAGCGAGCTGTGCAGCCGGTGTGACTTCTGCAGGCCCTCGACTTCGCTGCGAGGCCCCTGGTCTCAGCTGCTTCAGACACTGCTAGAGCCACATCAGGAAGCGTGGGACCATTTCTGCACACGGTTCGGCAGACCCGAGAACCCCCTCGTGACTAATCTGAAGATCATTCCTTCTGTATGTCGTACAGTGATTGTTGAGTAGATAGATCCTATCCGATGACGCCATGCTGATGAATTTCTAGAGCACGGCAGATGCAGCCACGTTGCACGTTCACGCAGGAGCTTTAAAAAAGAAATGAACAATGCTTTCCACGTGAGGCTTTTTGCAAATGACTGGGCAAGGAAGGTGCTCTTTGACAGTCACCTGTTCTTCTACCTTCTAAATAATTGTCCAAGTTTAACGTCCCTTTTTAGATTTAAAAAGCTATGAGTACAGCAGCCAGGAAAGCTGAGAAAATTCTGGTTCGAGGAAGAAGCTGGTTTTGAGAGCACAGAAGATGTCTCTAATAGGAGTCAGTACATCTCTGGCATAGCATCTTCCCGTAGGTGCCTTCTCTCATGTCTGCTTGTCCCCTGGGATTCAAATCACCTTCCAAAGACGTAAACATCTCAAAGTTGTTCTCCAGGAAGCCATTTCTCTCAGTAACTTTTTTTGTGTGCGATATAATTAACGTGTCTTCCAGGATAAAGAAGTGTGGCATTCGGGAAAGCAGGAGACCTTAACCATTCATTCTGGATTTTCAGAAGCTAATCAGGCCAATTCTCTAACCCCCGGGGTCTCTCCTGAGCTCATTGATCTTTTGCAGGGAGGATGCTCTGAGCACAGCACGTGGGCACTTTCGGCACACCTGAAATTCAGGCGTGACATGCTTGTGTTTTCCTCCTTTCCTAAGATCAAGAAAACCCATCTTTTTTTTTTTTTTTAACCAGTTTCTAAATATAGCCTCTGGCCATCTTGCGTAAGACCCAGGCTGTAGCTGCTGTGGACGGTAGGGAGAGAAGGTCTGATCCTCCTTTGAAAGGCTCTTGTGTTTCTTGAGACCTAGGACATTGTGCAATTTTAATTTATTTCTCAAGAAAAAAGGAAACTCTTTGGGCGCACCCCGGCCTGGCCCTACAGTATATCTCCTTCAGTCCTCGCTGCAGGGATTGGTACCCCACCCCATGGACCAGGAACTGGGCCCCGCGGGAGATGCCCTGGGGACAGGGCAGTGGGTGGAAGAGGGGACTCCAGTCTCTTCAGACCCAAAAACAGCCTCCTTTACTTGACACCTCCTCCCTGCTGTAAGTCTAAGATTGAGTGACTCAGCCTTCCCTTCTGAGAGGACCGCTGGCCGAGGCCTTTGTTCTGGGGACAGTCCCAGCTCTCCTGACTGCTGGCTGAGTTTCTGCACCTCTTTGTCTCCGTGTTCTGGCTTATGAAGCAGAAGTGAAATCGTGTCCTTGTCACAAGGCTGCTTCGGGGCACAGAGCAAGTGCTCCAAAGCTAGTGTTTCTCATCCGTATGTTTATGAACACACGGAGATCCATTTCTTCCATGGCCAAAGGATCCAGGGTAGGTTCTGTGCACAGGGAGGCCTTGGCCTTGGGTTTCAGACAGGCCGCGGGCTAACCCTAGCTCCAGCAGCACCTACTGCTGTGCCGAGGGAGAGCCACGGAGACCTTCCTACTGGCTCAGGGTCTTCAAGCGTAAAATGAGAGGTGAGACGAAATGAGTGCCGTTTCGTGTCCCAGATCATTTAGAAATGCACGTCTTCCTTTGGGACGTTGATTGTTGTAACTGTCTTTACCTGCTGGCCAAGAGGCGGAAAGCCTTCAGAATTGGCATGTGTTGGGAGGCTCTGTCACCTGCAGATCCACTTACTAAACTTGAGAGGGAAGCGGCTTCATGGCTGTAGTGACAATAGATGCGAGAACAGGACTCGGCTCTTAGCAGGTGTGTACGTGCAGCGTACAGCGTGCTACGCTGTCTCCTCCGTCCAGCACCGAGGCCCCGTCGTGCCTCTGCTCAGAGCTGCAGAGCACGGTCCTGGAAGGCCCCGCAGGGAAGCGTGGATCCCCATAAAGCCACCGTCCCCAGGAATGTCACCTCACTGTGCGGCCTCTGATGAGCGGAGGCCTCTGGGGGCAACGTGTAGGCAGAACCTGCCCAGCAGGAACCTTGAGGCTGGTAGCTGCCCATCGTGAGGAGAGCTTTCTCTGTGCCCAGGGGCTGCGCTGAGGGGCCGGAGGCCAGCCTCCCCGGAGGGAATAACTAGGTCAGGGGTCCGCAAGCGGTACCGGTCTGCGGCCTGTTAGGAACGGGAGGTGAGTGGAGGGCAGGTGAGCGAAGCTTCCTCTGCCGCCCCCATCACTCGCATGACCGCCTGACCATCCTCCCTCCATCCCCCGGCCCCGTCCGTGGAAAAAGCATCTTCCACGAAACCGGTCCCTGGTGCCACAAAGGTTGGGGACCGCTGGACTAGGTGACAGAAGCTGTGGACAGTGCTCAGGACCTATTCCCTAGGTGAAGGCTGTTCTTTAAAAATCTGCTCTGTGTGTGTGTGTGTACATACATACACATCATATCTTTTTAATAAACTTCCTTAGACAACTTTTAGATGTACAGAAAAATGGTGGGGCTTCCCTGGTGGCGCAGTGGTTGAGAGTCCGCCTGCCGATGCAGGGGACACGGGTTCGTGCCCCAGTCCGGGAAGATCCCACATGCCGCGGAGCGGCTGGGCCCGTGAGGCATGGCTGCTGAGCCTGCGCGTCCGGAGCCTGTGCTCCGCAATGGGAGAGGCCACAACAGTGAGAGAGGCCCGCGTACCACACACACACACACAAAAATGGTGAAGATGATACGGAGAATTCTCATACCCTGCACCCAGTTTCCCTGTTATCAAAACTTACACCGTTCGTTAGTGCGGTACATTTGTTATCATTAATAAGCTAATATTGATCTAATATCATACTAATAATATATAATATTATACAAATGTAATATTGAACCGATACTGTTAGGATTAATAACTAATACTGATGAACTGAAGTCCGTACTTCGTTCAGGTTTCCTTCGTTTCCCCCTGTTCGGGGCCCCATCCCGGATCCACGCTGCATGTGGTTGTGAGGCCCCCTGAGGCTCCTCGTGGCCCCGACATTTTCCGTCGCTTCTTTTTGTGTCGTCGTTGATGGCTTCCTTATCCCTCATCGTTACCGCATCGCTGTGATTCTCATTCCTAGTTTAACTCCTCCCTCGTCCGTCTGGCTGCGAGGAGGGCTGATCCTATCCAGCCTGAGGCTGTGGGTCACCACGGCGACACCCAGGTACTGACGTGACAGTCTTTCTGTCCTGTCCTTCGGAATCTCCCAGGTGGTTTGATAATCTGCGTGAAGGGCTTCTTGTCACAAAGTCACCGCTGGCCAGAGTCGCGCAGGACGGAGAGTGGACTTTTCTGAAAAGTGCTTTTGTCGTTCCAGAGCTCTTTTGAAGTGGGCAGGTGCGCTGTCTGCTCTGTGCAGGAATCAGGACAGCTTAGCTTCCCAGTGGGTCACGGTGAATATATACAAAAGCCTTTAACTGTGCTTTGAAGCTCTGCAGTCAGATTGGGAATGACTGTGCTTTTCAGATGAGGCCACGTAATTGATTTCACACTCTGTAAAGTGTGCACATAGACATTTTCCGAGTCTGGCCGTGTCGGTCAGTCTTACGGGGTTCTTTGACGTCTCTCCCATCATTTCTAGGAGTTCTGAAGGATCCTTTGTTAGTAGTGCAGAACATTCTTGTGAGACTTGGATAGTACCAAGAAAGAAAAGTCCCCTGAAGATGGTTTTCCAGAGGGACAGGGAGAAGGGGGTGACTGTCAGCCCTGCAGCGTGTGAAGCAGGGCTGCGTGAACCACCGTTGTGAGGGGTGAGCTGAACAATACACTGGGCTGTTGAAAGCCCAGGCCCCTGAGGCAGGCCTGGATGCGTCCCGCTTTACCACCTGCCAGCCTTGGCCTCTGAGTCTTGAGATTGGCCTCCTGGCCTTAGTCTTCTGACCTGTCAAAGGGGCTGTGGTTAGGATCAGACAGCTCAGTGCGGGGGAGGCCCTTAGACCCACGCCCAGTAAGTGCTCGTGCCAGGGGCACACTTGGAGCAGGGAGCCATCGACCTATGCTGGTGACGAAGAGCAGACCACCCTCCAGCTGGTCTTTCTTGTCACGTTTAAATCCCCTGTTGACACTGTACCCCCTCAGAGCCTGCCCAGGACGGACCGCTCCACCCCACCCTGACGCTTGGGCCTCGTGTGCTCTTTAAGTGTGCGTCAGCGTCATTTTTGAGATCACCTCATACTTATCACACTGAATGTTACTCTGTTGTAAAATTTTTTTAAACTTGCAGAAGAGTTGGAAATACAGCACAAAGAACCTACCCGCCACGCTAAACCGTTGACTCGAGTGTGTGTTTCCTACCAGCATCCTGCTATACAGCCGTAATACCGCCATCAAAATCAGGAAATTAACACTGACACATGGCTACCTTCTAACCCTCAGACCACCATGTCCTTCATAGCTCACGGATCCAGTGTAAACCACCTGTGACACTTAGTCGTCACATCTTAGTGTCCTTCAGCCTAGAGTCGCTCCTTGGTCCTTCCTTAACTTCTGTGACATGACATTTTGGAAACTCTGAGGCCCGTTGTTTTGGAGAATGCCCCTCACGTTGGGTTTGTTTGATGCTTCCTCATGCCTGTACTCTGGTTATACGTCTTCGGCAGGTGTATCCCGGGAGTGCTGCCGTGTCCTCCTAACTCCGTCCTTCAAGGGTTGCACAGTTTAATCTGTCCTGTTACCTATGGTGTCCACTTTGATCCCTGGGTTAAGGTGGTGTCTGCCAGATGTCTCCGTTGTAAAGTGAGTCGTTCCCCCTTTGTAATTAGCAAGTACTTTGTGGGAGGTACTTTGAAATTCTATAACTATGCCGTCCATCCTCCAGTTTTACTTTCTGTGTCAGTCGGGACTCCTGGTTTCCGGTTGAGTGGACGGCTTATCCTCCATCGCTGTCACTGTTCCCTCTGATGCTCAGATTGTCCCACGTTTGGCCAGCATGCGCCTCCTCAAGCTGGCTTCTGTCTCCTGTCCACATTGTTCTTGGGCTTCTCCTTGCTTTGGGGCACGGTAAGATGTCGCAGATTCATCTTGTACTTTGTCTCACCCCAACCCTGGAGTCCGCCATTTCTCCACGGAGCCCTGGTTCCCTCCAGAGCAGAATGGTGCTTACAAGTGGAGATCTGGGTGCTCCCATGCTTAGTGCTGCTGGGCCATCGCTGTTCCCAGGCCCTCTTGGTGGATGGGGGGCGGGGGAGGGACACGAGGGTACATGCGCACTTACACACGTGTCTCTTGAAAACTGTGAACGTACGTGGATCCTCCAGTTCCAGTCCAGTGGTGCAGGGTTGACTCAAGTACTCTCCTTCTCCAAAATGAGGAACCCGCCTCTCATCATCCTGATGCATTGGCTTATTAGTAGGTTAATACCCCTGGAGGTCACCAGTCTCCACCTGGGAGGCTTCCCAGTGCAGGGGCACCCTGTGCCCCATCAGGCTCGGACTCCCCACAGGGGCGCCTTCGCACACCTGGGGCCACCCCCATCTCACCCATGAGGTGCCGACCCTGCTCGGCTGTGGGGCTGAAATGCTGGGGAAGGAGAAGGACGAAGGGCTCAGCCAGTGTCTCACGGGGAGCTGCATGCCTCTTCTGGGCTTCTCGGGGCCTGAATTCTGTTCTTTCCTGCACTGAGGTCCCCCACCCGGCTGGACTGCTCCCCGTCCCCGTCGGCAGCCCTCTGGCCAGCAGGTCCCTCGAACACTGTCGGGTCTCTAACAAACCTGTTGATTTGAGGAAGCCATTTGCAGCCTCGCTTATCAAGAATTAAAACAGTAATTTTCAGAGTATTTTAGACACCCAGTTGATACTCAACTCTCAGCTCTCTGGCTACTTTATAGCCATTGTAGTTATTATTTCCTTTTTCTTTAAAAAACGTATCCCGCGAAGTAGAGGAAAGATAAGCACAGAATTACTGATAAGTAGAAACATGTGAAAAGAGGCAGCAGCCTATGTTTGTTTGCAACGTAACTTTTTCACTTGATCTTGGGGAATTATCCTAAAGCGGCAAATCATGCTGAAAGACACAAAACTGGAACTCTGCACTCTGTCATAAAACCAGGAGGAAAAGTGAGGTAGGCATTTGTGGCTACACGCTGTCTTCTGGCTGCGCGGCAACAAAAGGCCCAAAGCCCTTTATGAGTCACGAGACGGCCAGCAGCCGCCTACCAGATACCCCATCACTGCCTCAGACGGAAGGGCTTTGCCGTGAGGTTCAGGGTTTAACAGCCTCAAACGAGAATGGAAAAGGCTGCTCATGGAGATGTTCTGAACTCCTAAAATCATCTCTTCCCCTTCTCTTTTCTCTGTTTGATTTACAGAAAGGAACATCACACGCTGACTCTGTTCCAGTGTATTATGGCTCCCAGCCTGGCCAGTTTGTCTCTTATTCACCTTCTGTGTCTCTGAATGTTCTCTTGCACAGAACACATACACCAATGCGGATAAGTTACTAGAAGCAGCAGAACAGCTGGCTCAGACTGGGGAATGTGACCCGGAAGAGATCTATCAGGCCGCCCATCAGCTCGAGGACCGGATACAAGATTTTGTTCGGCGAGTTGAGCAGCGGAAGATCCTCCTGGACATGTCGGTGTCCTTTCACACCCACGTGAAAGAGGTGAGGCGTCCGGAGGCAGAGACGGAGCCCCGTCTGGAAGGGCCTCTGGACTGCGGGGAGGAATGAGGATGGGCGTGATGTGAGAAAGTGGACCAGAGGTGGCTGTTTGCGCTGGTGGGGGCAGGGCTGGCCTCCTTGCTGGCCGTCCTCGCCATGGGGGCACACGCGTGCATTGCAGGGGGTGGCATCTGCCGGGGCGGACCTGTGAGGGAGGGCGTGGCTGGGAGCTGTGGACCAGGAGGGGAGCGGGGAAGACAGGAGCTGAAGGGGGTCCTTGGCGAGAGGCAGGGCACAGCCATTGTAGCAGAAATAGACGACCTGCCTTTTGGGCTCAGAGCTGTGGGACCTCCTTTCTGCCTGTTAGCCTGTCATGTGGCTGAAGTCCTGGCTGCCTTCTGATTTCATCAGGCTGTGCGGCTGCTCTCAGATCCTCGCAGAAGTGCATTTTGCATAATGTTGAATTTAAACGTAGCAAAGCCAGCACGGCCTTAATAATATTCACGTTACTGTCATAGGTATGCTGTTCTGATAAACTTGTCTCAGGATAAGAGGTAATGTGTTATTTGGTAAATGGAAAACACGTTGGTATTAATTATACCTTGCGTATATGTTACTCTTGTGAAAATCATAGTCCAATATAAAGTAAAAATTAAAAAAAAAGAAAATCATAGAAAGTTACAATGGAAGAAACTATTACGTCGCTTTTGAGATAGAAGGATTTATAATAAAAAGTAAAGTTTTCGGTAGGACTACAAATTAAGATGTCGACTTACTACATCTTATTTCTAAGGTGAAAAAAATTCTCCACTTGACAGCTCTTTATAAGTTGGAAATGAGGGGCCCTTTTAGGTTATTTGAGATTGAGTACATGAAGGCGGTAGTTAACAGGCTAGGAAGAAGGATCTGGGAGGAGTAAGACTCTGAGAGACACTTGGAAGGGGCCAGGCCTGGCTTGCCTTGTGTAAAGGCATCCAAGATCGGGAACCAATGAAATTGTTTAAAGGGAAAGAGCTTCACTACCGGGTCCAGGATCTTGGGCAGTCAGTCCCCCACCAGCCTGTTTGTTTGACATGAATGTTTGGCTTCAGGACAGCCATCTTCACTTCCAACTCAAACTTCGTGAGCCCAGGAAGACAGTGTAGGGGGCATATTTGGCAAATGGCCGGGACCCTGAGCAGCCCTTTCTGCAAAGGGGCTGGTGCTTTGTGGACCCTGGACAGTTGTCAGAATAGAAAACTGACAGGAGTGGCTTCTTTTCCTGGTTTAATAATGCCACCACTGAAAAAGACTTCACGGTGTTCACAAAGAGACTGTTTTTCCCAAGGAGACACGTTAAGTGGACATCGGTCCATGGCAGTTCTGATTACGGGTGCATGTGTCACCAGTTCCCCTCTCAGCTCGAATCAAGCCACAACCACTAACTAGTCTCCCTGGCTCTGCAGCCCTGCCACCAAGGCATATGAATTTGATTAGGTCACACCCTTGCTTTTGAACCATCAGAGATTCTGTGTGTATCTGGAGCACCAGCCTGAATCACCTCATCCTCGTGATCTGGTCCCTGCAGTTATGTACTGCTTCCCTTCACTCCCCCAGGCAGAGTCAGCTGTTCCCCCTGCACTCGAGAACTTTCTTTACACACACCTGTTACAGCACCTGTTCTGGTATAGCTGTGTGTTACCCTCTCTTTCCCATTAGTACTCGTATGCCACCTCCTCTTTCTCTTACGTATTTTTACACCCTAGCCAAGAGGGAGAGAAGATGATGCCTGTGAAAAAGCAGGTTGTGCCTTTGTTCATTAAGCTGTGACAGACAGAAAGCAGGTGAGGGGCTCAGGGCAGCCCGGACCTTCCCGAGGGAGGCGCGGTGGGTGGGTATGGGGGCTGGCGTTCCTTATTCGGGCCGCAGGGAGCGCCGCGGGCCTGGAGGGGCCCAAGAGGAAGGACAGGCCGCTGGGCAGCGTTCACAGACTGAGCAGAGGGGAAGGGCAGCAGTGGCGGCAGGCCTGGAGTCTGGAGATTGATAGCCAGTGCTTGTATCCTGATGTTTGTCTGTGTCACAGGCCTTAGGAATATTCTTTAGCAGGATTCATGAAGATTTAACTTGCAGTTAGGACAAAGAGAGGCTCTTTCCATGAAGCATTATTTATGACTTTTCAACCTTGTTATGCTTCTCCAAAAGCAGGCGTTTAAGGAAACTAGAAGGAAAGCCGTTTACGAAAGCTGCTCTCCGGAGGCTACGTTTGGGTTCACTGGTTTTTGTAACAGCAGCAGCATTTCTAAGGAAAAATCTTACAGTAGAAGCATTCCAGTGAGTAAACTATGGAGTCTCTTTTGTCACTAGGCTTGGAAATTTATGGAAAAGTGAAAATACATTTTGTTTTCTCGACTTACGCTGTAGGAACTTCTAGTGTATGTGAAGTTTGTAGACTGAGGAGAGCTTAAAGCTGCTTTGAAGGTTAAGTGGTTCACCTTCACAACTGGAGAATTGTCAGTCCATTCATTCTTTACGTTTTATATGAAAGACCAGCACGGTAGCAGAGAAACTGGTATTTTACTGTGATTTGGTTCCTCTTAATCTCATGTGACCCCGAAGTGACCCGGGTCAGGGAAGGATTCGGTTGACAGTTGGAGGCAGGGTACCAACATGCCCAGGTGACTGGGAAGGCAGGACTTGAGGGGAGCTGGCCACACACAGGCGTGGAATGTTGTCTGATTCTTCCCCTCCACGTGCTTGGACTCCATTTTTAGCCTCAGCCATTTTCTCGGTAGATTTATTTTTTTCCTGACCAGCCCCAGAATCTTCCTCGCTCTCCTTTCTCTGGGCTGCACCAATGCCCTCAGACCCACCAGGATACTTGGTAGGTTTTATGCAGGAAGGGACAGCTTCTTCAGTTGCTGTGTTTTGAAACTTGTTATTGAAAGAAAACTTCATTTAGAACAAATTTCATTATGTGTTTTGAAACCAAATTAACTCCTTTTTTTAATAAAAGTATTTTATTATTTCTTTATTTTTTTGGCTGGACTGTGCAGGCTGCGGGATCTTCGTTCCCCAGCCAGGGATCGAACCCGAGCCCCTTGGAGTGGAAGTGCGGAGTCCTAACCACAGGACCGCCAAGGGAGTTCCTAAACAAAATTAAATGTGAGAGAAGGGCCAGGAGGAGGAAATCATGCTAATTAAATGTGTGTTTGCATCAAGTCACTAAGTATTTTAGCATATCAGATGAATGAAAAAGTGCTAGAAGATTTAAGTTAGCAGAATTAATTTTCTCAAGCAGATCATACAATTTCAAATTACCTGGAGGGAGATGGGAAAAGCAAGTGGCCTTTTTCATTCAGGCAAATACGTGAAGCTTTTTAGAAGTTAACTGTCGAAGGCTCTCCTGACGCGGAGGTTAACCTTCCTCGCTCCCAGATGTTCGGCAGTGGTTTTAAGACTCACTTTTTCCGGAGAGTAGCCCTCTAGCCCTCTCTTTTGCAGTAAATTTCTGGCTCTCTGAGGAGCAAGTAATACAAAGGTGATCTCATTAACAACCAACTTTGAAAAGGTGCCAGGTCAAGGTGATATCTGCTCAGTGTTGACTCAGGAATTGTTTTTAAGAATCACACCTGGGAGAAGGTTGGTGGTTTTAAGTCTCGTTGCAGACCAAGCACTGAGGTTCAGCATGGAGACCTTGGGCTCTACTCTCTTACCCCGGAGGACAGAACACAGATGCTTGTTCCCGGGAAGAGAGGAAAGAGGAACCCCCAGCTGACTCTCGAACAACATGGGTTTGAACTGCACACGTCCACATACACGTGGACGTTTTTCAGTAGTAAACTCTACGGCGCTACACGATCTGCGGGTATAGAATCGCAGGTGTGGAGGAACCTCGCACAGGGAGGGCTGACTGTAAATCCTACATGGATTTTTGACTGTGCGGAGGGTCGGCGCCCCTAACCCCCGCTTTGTTCAAGGGTCATCTGAATTTTCACGTGGGTGGCAAATATTTTATACCTTGAGGTTGAATACAGAAGGTGGTTGATAGAGGTGTCAGCCCAATTTCACCCTTAAACCCAGATTTGGAAGCATCCTGGGACCCTTTCCTCTTTTTTCTTTTTCTCTGAAAGAATCCATGAGATGTTTAATCTCCTCTCAGAAGACCCGAAGACTGATAATCTGTCCTCTTTTTTTTTTTTTTAATGTCTTTGAAGTAGTACTGTAGTATTTAGAAGGAATGTTGACTTTATTTTAGGAGAGTTTTCGTCCTCCTGTATTTTGTCCTCCTGTAGTTTTTGTCCTCCTGTATCCCTCTCTTCCCTTCAGTGTTTCTAGCATTTTATTCACCTCCATTCTGATTATAATTCTCCCATTATTAGGCCTTTGTTACCTGTCCTCCTTTCCTTTTGAATGCTCTTTGCACTGTTTGTTAATTCGTTCATTTACTCTTTCACTTACTCCTTTCAAAGTGTCTCCCAAAGCCACCTGTAACATACGGGGAGGGCGTATAAAAATGAATGACCACTGGAAGAACATACTTCTGCTTCTGTGCATCACGTATTTTAGACATCTATCTGTTGGTTTCTCTTGGTAGAGGTTAAGCTATTTGAAGGCTGGAACCCTGTCTCCCTTGTCTTTGTAGCCTGCCTCCCAGACTTAGCAAATACTCAGTCAGCTTGTGGAACAAATGATGTCTATTTCTAGCCCATCATTCTGAGACTTAATGACAGAGGGACATAGTTCCATTTTCAAATATAGCAAAGGCATAATTATTTTCATCCATTCGTTCTCTTCAACTTCATTCTCAAAATTAGGTCCCGAGTTAATTGACAATTACCTTGGAAATGTGTGGGTTATTTGAGGCAACCAGGTGGTGACATTGAGTTCTCAGCCAGAGTTTATTTCTGGAATCAATTCAGTGGCCTTGAGCTGGTTTTTCTTCACTTGATTCCCAGAAACCATGGTTTCCCAGGAAAGATCATTCCCATTTGAATGGGGCTGTGATTCTTGCTGGGTTAAGTAAAGAAGCCTTTTGGTTCTGCTTCTGCAAACTTACACACTGAACTGGGACACATTTTTGTTTGGGGTAATGCCTGGGAAAAGAGGAACCTTTCATTTTCTTCAGAAGTCAAAAATAAAGGCATCCCAACCACCTGGAGATTTTTTGGTCGCAGCATACCAGCCTGGCTTCATTTTTTTTTTTTTTTTACATCTTTATTGGAGTATAATTGCTTTACAATGGTGTGTTAGTTTCTGCTTTATAACAAAGTGACTCAGTTATACACATACATATGTTCCCATATCTCTTCCCTCTTGCATCTCCCTCCCTCCCCCCTCCCTATCCCACCCCTCTAGGTGGTCACAAAGCACTGAGCTGATCTCCCTGTGCTATGCGGCTGCTTCCCACTAGCTATCTATTTTACGTTTGGTAGTGTATATACATCCATGCCACTCTCTCGCTTTGTCACAGCTTACCCTCCCCCCCGCCCCGCCCCGTGTCCTCAAGTCCATTCTCTAGTAGGTCTGCGTCTTTATTCCTGTCTTACCCCTAGGTTCTTCATGACATTTTTTTTTCTTAAATTCCATATATATGTGTTAGCACACGGTATTTGTCTTTCTCTTTCTGACTTACTTCACTCTGTATGACAGACTCTAGGTCCATCCACCTCATTACAAATAGCTCAAGGCAGGCAGACCTCTCTCTTTACACTCGGCCAGCACCCAGCTCTCCCCGGGGAGCAGGGAGAGCGCCATCCGGATCTTGCCTTCTAGTGGGTGCAGGGTTACGAGGAAGCGGGCTCACCGCTCCTCTCCTCCGGGTGCGGAGCTCCCCAGCTGCGTCTCCTGCCATCCTCACTGAGTTTGAAAACATACCCAGTGCCTTTTCAACCAGCCACCACTCAAAGGGCCCGGATTCCTTTTCTCTTCTTCCCCTGTGGAGCCGGAGAACCAACCAGTCAGGCATCTGCCGGGTAAACTAATTCAGGAAACTTGACTACAGGTAGCTGATGCTGCCCGTGTAGACCAGCTGCCCTCTGATGGATCTCGTGGTCATTGGCAGTCGAGATGCAGCCCCGTTCAGGACACCTAGCTTTCCAGAGAAGCCCTGTTTCTGTTCTGCACGACTCTCGGAAGGGGAGGGGTCACAGGCCTCCTCGGGGTGATCCCAGCCTCTCGGCATCGGATTCTTCCAGATCCCTTCTGTCTCCTGTGCAAAGATCTCTAAAATCTGGCTTCCAACTTTCAAGCCTTTTATTTTGACCTTCTCAGCTGGATTTTACTGATGTACTCGTCTCTCTCTATTCTCTAAAATGATTTGGTTTTTTGTGCATTCCTATGTATGGGTGATACCTTTAAACACATTTCCCAGCTTTTTTTAAAAAAAACTTTTTATTTTGAAATATTTATAATCCCTGAAAGTTGGGGAAAAAAGAAACAGACAAGGAGGTCCCTGCACCCTTCTCCCAGCCTCCCCCCACGAGTCACATCTCGCATAACCACGTGCACTGTCAAAGCAGGAAAGTGGCTTTGCCACACTCCCCAGAGCTTATTCCTAGATTCTGCTTCCCCCGGTGTGCAGTGCATGCACTCACGTGTGTGTGTGTGTGTGTGTGTGTGTGTGTGTTCACGTGCGCACGCGTGCTTAGCTTCGTGAGATTTTATCGTGTGTAGATTCGTGTAACCACCACCACTTTGAATGTACAGAGTCATGCAGAATCATCCCATCACCAGCGGGCTCCCTTCTGCCGCCTCCTTACACCCATGCCTGACCCCTACCCCCTAACCTCCAACCCCTGGCAACCACTAGTCTGTTGTTCTCCATCTCTGTAATTGTACTTCAAAAATGTTCCATAAATGGAATCATACAATATGTACCTTTTTGAGATTGGCTTTTTCTACTCAGCAAAATTCCCGAGACCCATGCCTGTTGTTGCGTGTGTCAGTACTTTATTGCTGAGTAGTATTTCATAGTTTGGCTGTATCACAGTTTCTTAACTATTTACCCTTTAAAAGACCGTTGGGATATTGTCAAGTTTTGGCTTTTCCAAACAGAGAAGCTGTGGACCTTCATGTACAGGTTTTTGCGTGAACTTAAGTTTTCATGTCTCTGGGATAGATGCCCAAGAGTACAACTGGCAGGTCCTTTGCTAAACACATTGTTTTAAAAGAAACTGCCAGACTTTTCCAGAATGCCTGTACCATTTTACACTCCCAGCAGCAATGTATGAGTGACCTCGCTCTTTAACATCTCAGAAGTCCAGTGGGAAAGGTTAAGATCAGATGCATAATATTTTAGGAAGTAAAGTTTACCTTCTATGATCACATGTCGATAATTTTTATGTTAATATTCGATTCCTTAGATGAACTCTCTAAATACACTCTTAAATGTTTGATTTCTTTAGCTTGTTTATCTGATGTAGACAGAAACGAGCAATTAAACGGCCACAAGCCAGAGGAAGCAAGAGGGAAACTCGGGGCCTAGAACCGTCCACTACATCATCGCCCCTTGCAAGACTGAGCATTGGATTTGACTTTGGTTTCAAAGTCAACATTCGGTTGCTACCTACTGCTTTGGCAATTATGCCTTCACATAGATTGTGGTATCTGGTATTTAAAAAAGATATATAAGTGGTCTTCCCATAGGTGGGAATATCCAAAAAAATAGATCTAATCATTTATGCTTTCTTTCTGTAAAAATATAATCTTTATTAAAATAATTAAGAAAGCATACTATAGTGTAGCACATCCCCTTACTTAACTGGCTGAGTGACCTGGGACAGGCTGCTCTGTGGTGCCTCAGCTCACTCTGCAGAATTGGGAATAACAGCATCTCTGAGGGCTGTGGACCAATTGGATGCAATTACACACTCACCATCCTAGCTGCCAATAAATGTCCTTGTTTTTCCTCCTCACCTGCCTTGTTACTCGACAAATGATTTAACTATAAGACACAGAGGTGTAATAAATACCTGGGTATGAATACTTGGGTATAACCCTGATACCTTCCTTACTCATCTTTGAGCAACAGGAACTGCTTAATCTGCTTCTGTTGCCCTTTCTCAGGGTGAGCGCCTCACTCTGACCCTTCAGATCAGCAGTCAGAGCCTTGCTGGGTGCACAGCTCCAGCGCTGCATCGACTCAGGGCAGAGGAGGCTGTTACAGAGAATCTTTGCTCATGGTTCCGTCACATTGGCATACATTGCTTTGTTCACATCACTAACTACTTTTGTTCCCAGCCAAAGCTGCAAAATAAATGAATTTTTTCACCAAGTAAATACGTGTAAAACATTTGGGTTGGCCAGTGGGGAAGAGGGATGTTATTATCTAAAAGGAAAATCCTTTTGTCAGTTTAGTTTAATTCATGTAAAGCTTTTTTTTTTCCCTAGAGAATGGTTTAAAACTGGTTTAAATTCATGAAGTTTCTGTTTCTTCTTATCAACCCAATATTTTGAGGCAGAGAAAATTTTTAGATCAAGAGAGAAATTAGAAGTTAGTGTGTAAAACTGTATGGAACTCTAATATACCTGACAGAGAATAGTCACTTAGTAGATGATTATTAAATGAATGAATTAATAATATACTATCTTATCTTTATGTGTAACTCACTGTTACAGTGGGGACTAAACGTATATCCCTGTGCACTAACTCCAGATTTTATCATTTCTTATTGAAGGGAGAGTCTAAATGTCTGCTTTTAAACGGAGAGTCGCAAACATACGCTTTAATTAGTTGTTTGTAGGTTGGCCTCAGTTAATGTAACGAGGAGGTGAGGCACTTGTACAGAAGTTCAGGGAATACAACATTAGGTCTTAAAATGCCCAGCTGAAAATGGATGTATGCGTGATCTTGTTTACTTGTTAGACTTCTTTTTAGAGGGCATTTTAATATTTTGATACTCAGCTTCATAAACTAAATGTGATAGGGCTTCGGTTAATTGAGAGAAGTAAACTATCCATGTGTATTTCTGTCGTGTACTATTTGTGACTGTTTATTGTTCTTATTGAATAAGCGGTAGAAAGATTGATCACCAGCAATGCTTTGTCTGAAAGCTTAAAAGTTCTAGGTAAGCTGGGCCTACAGAGACTGAAAAGCCTTTTTTGGTTTTGTTGTTGTTTGTTTTCTCTTCCTTTTTATAAAGCACAAACTGCAGAACCACAAGATCAAGGAAGGGTCGGGCTTTCTGCTTGGGGCCCAGGATGTTGATGGATACAAGTTGATGACCAAAATGGGTGAAGATTTTTATAAGAACGAACTTACTTCTCCTAAATGATTTCAAGTCCGTATTCCAAGACACATTAGATCCCTGGGTAGTGAAAGAACTTGATAGTTAGTTCACCAGATTTGGTGTATTGCTGTCTAAGGAACTGTGGGAAAAGAAAGGGATGCCAGAAGGCCTTCTTAAGAAGGTAGATTTCACATATTACTCAGGTTGAGGTCACTCCTAAGCAGAGTTCTAGAAAAGACAGTTTATAAACTGCCTTTTAAAAGGGAAGAAGTGAATGAACAAGTTATGCCATGTGAACTTTATTTCATTCTTTACTAGGTTTCTGATTGGATGAAGAGTATGCAGTGGAATTAGTGAGCATTTAGCCAGGCATTTGACATTTAATTTGTACACAGGAAAATATGGGCTGAATCACTGTGAAAAAGAATCAGTTGAGGGTGTCAGTTAACACAAGACCAAGACTGTCCTTATCCTCCCATACTGATCTCTGAGTAGACCATGCCAGGAAGAAAGTGTTTGTGATGGGAAGACATTGCTCATACCCTGCCTGTGAATGAGGAAGTCATTTCCAGCCCAGACCCACAATTGGGTCAGCTTTCTGATGAAGGGGGTGATGGGAGGGGGTAGACCAGTCATCCCAGGTGGACCTGAGGCCCCACAGACAGATGGTTTTAATCCCTGGTGTCACCTGCTGCAGGGGAGCAGCTTGTGCGGTTGCCATGTCTTTGAACTGCCTCCACCCACCTATTCAGAACTTTTGCATCCGTCTCGGACATCTGGAGAGATTGTACATCCAAGTCCAGGCACCCTGAAAACTTGCCTTTGTTGTGTTGAGAGCATTTTGTCTTGAAAGTGGTCAAATTGTGATAAAGCCAGGACAGACTCGGTGCTGAAGCAGAACTAATCGTGGCTGCGTTAAAAGCCTTGCAGCCGAGGCTGGCAGTGGGAGTGTTGGTTAGTGGATGACCTCAGCGGGGCTGGAGGTTGTTTGCACTGCAGACCTCTGTCTCTAAGCACGAGGCCTGTGAGTGCGTGGATTGGCACAGAGGGCAAGTTGATCAAAGTCTAGACCAGGGGCTGCCAGATATATCAGATAATAAAATAGAATCAGAAAAGATCCCGGCAAGAATAAGTCCAAACCTATGACAGAAATTTCATTCATGGGTTTTGATTCATGAGTCTGTTTTGAATCAGAAGTAGGCGGGTTACAGAGGTAACATAAGCCACATAGGTGGCAGCAGCACGTGTTAGACAAAGAACATTCCTACCTGTGTTGATGGACAGTGTCCGCAATAATTCCTCCCCCAGGGTGACGTATCTCGCTGCTGCTTGGGTCACGTCTGGTGCTGCCTTCAGCGCTTCAGCCCCCAAACTGGGGGGCGGGGAGTTCAGAGGAGAGACAGCTGGTGCTGCCAGAGCTGGCCGAGCGCAGGGAATAACGTGTTAGTCTCCGGAGAGGGAGGCCGGTCTGCAGGAACAGGCACTGTCTCCGGAGATTTGAAGAGCACAAGAGGAAGTACACTTGGACCAGCTGCATACTGTTTCGGGGAGACAGGGTTGTGCCCAGAACGACCCTGGGTGGCGAGGCACTTTCCCCCAACTTGATGCCTCGGAGCGACAGCTGCTGGAGGGAGTGTCTTACCCGCTGGGGATGGGGTGGAATGAAAAGAAGATTTAAAATTCTAAATCTCAACATCTGTTTTTAGCGAATTGGACTTCATCTAAATACCTGGGAGGCTGAGGTTCTGGCACTGCCCCGATGTCCGAGTCGGCCGTGGGCCCAGCCGTGTCACCTGTGCCTCACCTTGTCCTCGCTTCCACTGCAGAGCCCGATGCCCCCCTTAATGGTGTCCCTCCTTAATGTGTGGGCTGCCCTTGCCATGCTGCTGGGGTTTCCTCCTTTTCTGTCCCCCCTTACACATATTTGCCTTGGTATTACTTCATGATACTGACTTTATTTGCCCTCTGCCCCTCCCTCCATACATCCTTCATACATTTCATTTCATCATACTAAGGGATCTTTTATCACCCATCCAAGAATAATTGGTACTCCTGAAACCCTTACTCCTCAGTCAGGTGACAGGCATGTGCCCCAGAATCACAGTTGGTCATTTCAGGCTAAAGAACATGCTGTTCGTGGCTGGAGCAGTTCCCCTTTGATCCCTGCTTCCTCTGCCTGAAACGGAATCACGTTCTGTGCTCATAGCAGGTGCCCTCTGAAATTCCCCCTGCAAGTTGCCACCTGCTTCTGTTCCTGGCTTTTTTTTTTTTTCTTTTTTCAATTTATTTTTTATTTTGGGCTGTGTCAGGTCTTAGTTGCGGCAGGCGGGATCTTCGTTGAGGCACGCGGGATCTTTCGCTGCGGCGCTCGGGCTTCTCTCTAGTTGTGGCGTGCGGGTTCTCTCTCAGGTGTGGCGCGCAGGCTCCGGGGCGCATGGGCTCTGTAGTTGTGGCGTGCATGGGCTCTGTAGTTTGCAGCACGCGGGCTTAGTTGCCCCACGGCATGTGGGATCTTAGTTCCCTGACCAGGGATCCAGCCCACGTCCCCTGCACTGTAGGGCGGATTCTTTACCACTGGACCGCCAGGGAAGTCCCTGCTCCCGGCTTTTACACTTCCCACGCTGGCCCTGCGGCTCACCTATCCCCACTGGTACCTGCATGATTGTCAAAATCAAGAGTAGGGAAATGGATACCAGTGGTGGTAGCTTCTATTTTCAAAGTGCTTGTGGTAATTGAGCACTGCCACACATTTGCAGTCATCTCACTTGATTCTCAAATTCATGGTAAAATGATCCCATTTCACAGATGAGAAAACTGAAGGCAGAGAACTCCAAGGACTTTTCCCAAGGTCACATGGGGGATAAGGACCCCCCAGCTGGTGTGTTGCACTCCTACCTCCAGATGGACCAGGCTGGTAGCCTGCGTTCAGACAGTGCGTCTTGGGAGCGGTTGCAGCTAGAGCAGCCCCCAAATCTCGGGGCTCCCATCTGACCACCCACCGAACCAGCTGGAGACTCAGTGCTTTCGTGGGATCTCCCACCCCAGTGAGTTCCTCTCAGATCCCTGTCTAGCAAGCAAAGGGCTTTATCAGGGGCTTTCTCCCACCAGAGCTTCGGCTCCTTCTTTAGGCTCCCCCCCAGGACGGGCGGTGTGGGGGAAGGGACTGGGACAGGGGACGCACAGGGGTCAGACCCAGCAGATGCTCGATCCAGGACCAGGCTCTCCCACAACTTATCACAGGAATTTTCTTCCAAGAACTCCATGGGTCTTTCTAAACCAGCCTCCTCTCTGGATCCTGGACTGTGACCCAAGTCTGTACGCGCCTGCACCCCATTCTGGGCTGGGTTCAAGTTCTCCTGCGTGGAACACTCTTGGCCACAGCTCGGGTGGCCTCTAGGGGACAGCGTTGCCTAACTCCGGCTGCCTGGCCGTCACCTGGCTGTGGGCACAGTTCTCTTAGAAGTGGATTTCATGCTGCTGAGAACTTGGATAAGATACAACTCCTCTCTCATTGTCGGGCAAAGATTTATCTTTTCATTGTAAATTAACAGCATGCCCAGAAGTGCAATTTTTTTCACCCTCAGGAAATCTATGGTAAAAATTTCACAGGCATCCTAGAGACTATTTCTCATTCTTTTATTCAGACGTTATTTTGGGCGTCACGTGTACCACTTCGAAAGCTTAAAAATAGACTTTGTCTGACTCATACTGTATTATGATATGCATCAGTTCATCATCGGTTGGCATTGGAAATGACCTTTCTCTGAGACTTTTTCCTCCAAAATGAATGAGAATATTTCCTGTAGGACCCGACAGAGGAATTCTAAAGGGGCAGAGGAACTTTGGGCGTTTTAATCATGGATTTAAATGTAGTCTCGCTCCTTCTACCTCAGTTTTTTTTCCCTTTTCAACTGCGTGAACCCCTCCAGAGCTGGGCCCTTCCCTGGCTCCGCAGCCGGCTGGGCGGTGTGCACCCTCCACCGTGGATGCGTGTCAAGATGTCCAGGCCCTTGAAGGAATTAGCTAGTTCTTTCAGAACTTACCAGGAAGAAAGGAAAGGGTTTGACCCACACATACTCGTGGCACTTTCCCCAGAACCAATGGGAAGAGAGTTCTGTAGGATCTGGACTAATTCCAGCACCTTTTCCCTCGTACTGCACTGTTTTTAGGTGTAAAAGATTTAAATGTGGCACGGTATTAAGTTTACCAGACTAAGTGACATACTTTGAACAGTTGGTTGGAACTTGGACGTGTTTTGAAAAATACCCAGAGAAAGAACACTTCTAAAAACTTTATGATTCTTATTATCAAAATTTCTCTTACAAGAACAAAACTATAATAGTGGCTAACATATGTTATTTTGAAGAAATATGTGTCGTCTTGTTGAATCTTCTCAGTAACTCCCTGGAGTAGGCATCATTACCATGTCCATTTTACAGATGAGAATGCCGAGACATGGATCCAGGGAAGTTGCTTTAGGTCACACCCTAGGAAATGTTAAGTCAGGATTTGAACTCGGGCAACCTGGTTTCAGAACCCACGCCTCGTAATCGTTATTCCATATTACAAGAAAAGTGTTTTTTAATTATTTGTGGATAAACACTTTTTAATTGAGATATAATTGACATATTATTAGTTTCAGGTTTACAGCATAATGATTCAGTACTCCTATATATTGTGAAATGATCACCTTCCCATGGAAGATTTTTCGTGGGAAATATGAGAGCAAATTGGGAGATTCTTTATGGTCGTGATGCTTTCATCCTTCCTATTATTTATAACTGCAGCAACCAGTTTCATGGGAATTTAGAGAACAAAACAAAACAAAATGAAAACCAGGGGTATGTTGTTGATTGGACCCTTAATAGATGTGCAAGGTATCAGTCCCTATTTGGTCTGTTGATGAATGGCGTTTTCTCCTGTTGAAATGCGGAATCAATGAGAAGTGTGACCAGGTCTGGAGGCCTCCTTTCTGATACCGTACTGACTTTGCTCATAGGTTGGCGCTGCTAGTAGGTTTGCCCATGTTGTTCAGGTCACTTCATCACCTATGGCCTCTTTTCCTTAATCTGTAAGATCACAGAGGTGAACCAGCCTCCATCTAAAATGCCTATAATTAAAATCCTTGGATTGTATGAAATTTGATGTCTTACAGAGATGGGTAAATAATATGATTCACGTTGACATTTTTAACATTTTTAGTAAAATTAACTCTTAGGACCCCAAGTACTTGACTAAAAGTAAGTTCTTTGCCAGCACTCGCCTTGATTTTAAATTTACCTGCCCTATTTAAGTACTTATTGACCTAACAAGAGCCAGCTGGCAAGACTTTGTTTTCACCTGAATACATGTTTAGCAACAAAAGAACTCTTGAAAGGTTAGCTTGGATTTGCCATCATTAGTCATTAGGGAATTGCTGATTAAAACCATAATGAGATACCCCTCATTTTGAATGGCTACAACTAAAAAGACGGACCGCGTTGGTATTGGTAATGATGTGGAGGGATTGAAGCGCTCAGACACTGCGGGGGGCAGCGGGGCCGGGGAATGTGAAATGAGCCACTTTGGAAAACAGTTTGGCATTTTGTTAAAAAGTTAAACATACACCTACCATATGATCCAACCGCTCTGCACCTAGATGTGTACCTACAAGAAAGGAAAGCACAGGTGCATACGGAGACTATACACCAGTGTTCATAGCGGTTGTGTTTGTAATGGCCCCAAACTGAAAACAACCCAGATGTCGTCAACATCTGAGTGGATAAATTGTGGCGTCGACACAGAATGGAATATTACTCAGTAACAAAGAGGAGAGAACTGTTGATACACGCAGTAGTATGGATGAAATCTCAAAATAACTATGCGGAAAGAAGCCGGACCAAAAAAAAAAGAGGACCTACTATATGATTCCGTGAATGTAATTCTTTTTTTAGAAAATGCAAGCTAATCTGCAGTGGCAGAAAGCAGGCTGGTGATCGCCTGGAAGGAAGACAGAGGGAGGGATTACCAGGGGCACAGGAAGACTCTTGGGGTGATGGAGCTAGTCAGTGTCTTGATAGCGTTGATCTTTTCATGGGTTTACATGTGTCCAAACTTATCAAATATCAAAGTATTTTAAACTTGTGCCGTTTCTTCTGTGTCCGTCAGGCCTCAGTAAAGCAGTGGTGCTGTGTCAGCCACGAGGCCACGTGGCCGGCAGTGTCGGGGCCCCCTCTCTCCCCGCAGCTTGGGCAGCCGTCTGTAATGTACACATACCTTACCGTACGGGAGGTGATTATTCCATCCCCGCGGAAGCAGGAAGCCTTTTCTCCACGCACAAACTGCTCCCAAGCCACCAGGGCCCTTTCAGTTTAATTAATTGTCCTTTCAGTTCACTGAATGGCTACCCAGGGACCTGGAAGAGGCAGTGGGCTTCCCAGAAGCGGTCGAGGTGCTCTGTCCCCGCCAGGCTGGAAGCAGTCCTTGTCCCAAGTTGTCTTTGCCTATCCATGTGTGCGAACACCTTGTTAATGGTCATGGCAATGAAGGTGATCACGTGTTTCCCGTATGTACTCCTGTCATCGAAGGACTGACCTGTGTCCGGGTTGACCGTGGCCTGTGTTGGGAGTGGGGACCTGGCAAGAGCCGCATCCGAATCTCCTGCCGGGCGTGGTGACGGGTTGATTTTACCACGTTATATGTTTCCTTCCTTTTGAGGGATGTAAAGCCCCCTGTCTGAGCAGCAGTTTAATAATTAGTAATGGACTGTCATGCTCTTGCTAAAAATAAAACTATGCCTCTGCTAAGTAAGAGTCAGAAGACGCATAGAAGAATGCCCGTTACGTTTAGCAGACGTTCCAGCTGTTGGGATTTTTTTCTGTTTCCTCTTGCACTTGGGTTGGGTCTGGGAAGGACTGGGAATGGTCGCTGCCCTCCCCTTTCCTTTCTCTCCTTTGTGACAGTCCCCTCGGGCTCTCTGCCTGGTTGTTTCTTCACTTCGCGTCCTGCTCTGTGTCCCACTGGCCGCCGGCCCCCCTGCCGCCCGCCTCCCTCTCAGCTCCCTGGGAACCACTGCCGCCGGTCCCCTCCCGGCCCGGACCCCCCAGCCCCGGGGAAGCAGGAAGGGCCGGGCTCACAGCACTGTCCCCGCAGCTGTGGACATGGCTGGAGGAGCTGCAGAAGGAGCTGCTGGACGACGTGTACGCCGAGTCTGTGGAGGCCGTGCAGGACCTCATCAAGCGCTTCGGGCAGCAGCAGCAGACCACCCTGCAGGTGACCGTGAACGTGATCAAGGAAGGGGAGGACCTCATCCAGCAGCTGAGGTGGGCCACGCCCCATCCCCGTCCCCGTCCCCGCGCAGACGCTCTGAGATCTGCGGGGGGCTTCCCCTCCCCCTCACTTTTTGGAACAATTAGCTATAATCCCCTGTCCAACTAGGCAGAGAACGAATAACAACCATGCATGCAAAGGAGGCCGGCGTCACTCTCTCTCTTCTCTTTTCTCTTTTTCTCTCTCACAGTGTTTTTCACTCTTACGATTTTTCTCATTATGGCATTGACTAATACGCCTCCCCAGGATTCAGGTCTTATTAATATTTCCTTTTAACAGCTACCTAGAAATCACTGAAATTTCTTTACAAACCAGATGAATTTAGACCTCCCAGGACCGCGTCCTTCAGGCCCTGAGCAACCTGCTTTTCTGCGGTGAGGTGGGCGTCACTCCTCTCAGACTCCAGGCTCAGCAGGCCTGGCCTCGGGTGGCACCAGGTGACACTCAGGTGCTCCTAGTGGCAGGAAGTGGGGAGGCAGGCTGGGGCAGAGAGCATATCCCTGTCCTTGGGTCACAGGGAACCGTCACGTAAATTCAGCGCCCCTGCTGGATCCCTCGGGGTGGCTTATCTCATCGCCCCTGACAACTTCCCGTGATGCTCGCTTTTCTGAGAGTCCGGCAGACTTCCTCGACGAAGGCTCAGTTGGCTGCATTACAGCTTAACCCCACAGCTGACATGGCTCCGCCATTTGTAGTGAACGGATGCCATCTGTTCTCTACTTACGGAGAAAAGTGGCTGAAGATGAAACTGTACGACATGATTCACGTGACTGTTAGCCTTCTTCTAAGAGAGGGGCTGTGGAAAAGTGCGGAAGGAGTTCCTCAGCGTATGCTGAGATCCAGGGAGGAAGGCCCGGCTTGTCTGGCGGGAGGGGTGGCTTATTCCGTGTTCCGAGCGCGGCAGTCCCGCTTCCCGCCGGCTTCTTCCCCGAGGCCCCAGCCGCCGGTTCTGGCCTCCGGCAGGGTGAGACTCTCCCATCCAGTTCCTGTTTGTCCCTCTCCGCCCCTTCTCAGGGACTCCGCCATCTCCAGCAACAAGACCCCACACAACAGCTCCATCAGCCACATTGAGACGGTGCTGCAGCAGCTGGACGAGGCCCAGGCCCAGATGGAGGAGCTCTTCCAGGAGCGCAAGATCAAGCTCGAGCTCTTCCTGCAGCTGCGCATCTTTGAGAGGGACGCCATCGACGTGAGTGTCCCCCCTGCCCCGCCCACCCGGGCCTGCTCCCAGAGCTCCAGCACCCCTCCCCTGCCCCTCACCTACTGCCCCAGCCTCTGCGCTGGGAGGGGGAGGGGGAGGGGAGCGGGGAGGGGGAGGGAAAGAGCGGCTCCTCCCAGCTCGGCCCTGGGAGATGGGGCCTGGCTCTGGGGCAGGCAGGTGGGCGGCGGGACAGACACCACACAGCAGGACAGCAACGTGAGCGAGCTTTGAGAGTGGATCCAGGCAGGGCTTCTACAAACAGGGCCACCTTGTCACCTTGGCTTGTTCATCCTTGATTGGACCCCTCAAAGCAGTCCCCTTGTCCTGGAAGCGGAAGCACAAGCTCAGGGCAGTGATGCTCTTCCTCCCTCCTTCCCGCCCCCCCGCCATTCCTCTCCCTTCAAGAGTGAGTGTTCCCAGAGCCTGTGGTCATAAGCTTGTACGTCCCAGGAAACCCCATTTTTTCCCCACAGAAATGTTCTCAGGCGATCTGTAATTCTTACCTAAAAGATTGACTTTTGCACTTTATATGTGACTGGGAGAAAGAAGGACAGGTTTCTTTTCTTTTTCTTTTCTTTTTTTTTCAGAAAAAGGTTTCTTTTCTTTTTCTTCTTCTTCCCAGAAGTGTTCTCAGGCGATCTGTAATTCTTACCTAAAAGATTGACTTTTGCACCTTATTTGTGACTAGGAGACAGAAGGACAGGTTTCTTAAGAGGGCGGTTCTTAATTCTCTGCCAGGCAAGATCTTTTATTTTTGAACTTGATGAAGTACAAGCAGAAGTAAGTATAATTGGATGACGCTGAATCTGTGTGTGAAATATGATAAAAGGAACCAAAACTCCGTGGGTGAGCCTGGCTTCCTGGAGCCAGTGGGATTCATGCCACTGCTGGCAGGGACCTGCTGCCTGTCCAGGTACCTCCAGGCACCCCAGGTGGCCCATGCCTGGCGGCCAGAATCTGTAGAGCCTGCTGTCTCCATATCTATCACTTGTCCTGCGTTCGGAACAGGGCCTTGAGGGCAGTGGGGTCCGGACCGAGGCGCCACCGAAGGCAGGGGGATGGCAGGGCTGCCGCAGCTCAGGGGGACCGTCTGCCCGAAGTGGGCCTTGGAGCTCGTCCCTCGGTCCCGCCCCGAGTGGTGGTTTGGTGTGTGTGCCTCTCACAGGGGCCTTTGGTTGCCTGCTTGTCTAAACTTCCATCAGTGTTTTCATTAAAGAAAGGCCGTCTTGGCTGTTTCATTGTCATCACTGGTTGATGACAAGAAAGGAGTCAAACCCTGCACATGTTGCCTGGTAACAGCTACTCAAGGGCTCTGGTCTTAACCTTCCCATCCACGTGGAGCCACATGGAGAAGAGGTGCGCTGGTCTCAACTCACGGTGCCGTGCCACAGCTGCCAGTTTGCAGCGTTTGGGGGTAACCAGCGTCACGGTGCATCATCGGTGGGTAGCCAGGGTCGGGCGCATCATCGGGGGGTAGCCAGGGTCAGGGCGCATCATCGGGGGATAGCCAGGGTCAGGGCGCGTCATCGGGGGGTAGCCAGGGTCAGGGCGCATCATCGGGGGGTGACCAGGGTCAGGGCGCATCATTGTGGGGTAGCCAGGGTCAGGGTTCATCATCGGGGGCTAGCCAGGGTCAGGGTGCATCATCGGGGGGTAGCCAGGGTCAGGGTGCATCGTTGGTGGGCATCCAGGGTCAGAGTACATTATTGGTTGTCAGCAAGGGTCAGGGTGCATCATTGGGGGCTGGCCGGGGTCAGGGTGCAGCGCTGCATGAACAGAAGAGCCAGCGTGGCTGCCTTCCTCTCAACCTCCACTTCGTAGGAATTGCTCCTGGTGACTTAGCTGCTTACTGAATCGTTTTGATCAAGAAGCACAGAGCAATCAGAAGTATTATTGGAAGTTTTCTTTCCAGGACATTTTGATATTTGAAATAAAATATTGGCTTTACTTGTATTAATGTTATCGCAAAGGGAAAAAAATTTTTTTTATTGTATTTCTACTTTCATAAAACTACTGTTTTAAAACGTAGATCAGGAACCAAAAAACATACATTTTCCCCACATGATAGCCACAGAGTTCCACGTGGCCTCAACGAAGCCACCGCTCTCGGCCAGGGATAAGAGCTTTCCTAAGCTGGGAACGTAACCCTGCAGTTCAGTCACAGACCAGCTAAAATATAGTTTAAAAGCTTTTAAATGTCACAGCCTGAGAGCCTCTGTTCTCTGGAGTAATCCTGAAAATGTGAAAAGCTGAGCAGTTTAGGCTCTGCAGGGATTTCCTCTCCTGTCTGGGAAGATGCCCCCTCTGACTGCCCATAGGAGGCATGGAGTTATCTTTGTGGCAGAAATTCATCTGTTACCTGGTCAGTGAGAAAAATCCCCCGTATCACTTGTATTTCAGTTGAAATAGCATTTCCATCTCTCAGAAGTGGAGCAGGGTTTCTTATGGCTTAGAATATTGCTATTTCAGTCTCCAAATATCCCATATAAAATCTGCTGTGTTGGTCTAAAAAGAACAACAAAAGCCTTACACTAGCATCTTGTGACAGTTTAGTTATGGAAAACAGTCATAACTATCTGCATTTAGAAAGGAAAACGGACTTTCTAAAAGTTCGGGGCTACATTACAAAAAATTGTGTCAAAGTTATTTCTTCAAAGAATCTCTGTTCAAAAACGCCTTCCACTTTCTGGAGCTTTGTTTGTGCCACAGATTCCTTTTCTTGGCTTGTGTGGTTATTAACAACGCTGAACGTGAGGGCAGGATTTTTCCTGATGATCCTGGATCCTGACCATCACCAGCGTTTCTTTGCGCTCAGTGAGTGTTTTTGAATCCTGCTGCTTTTAGCACATCGACCTTTGTTTATTGTCCATTTCTTGAGTGTTTTTTGAGCCTAATGTTGTCTCCATGAGGCACTGTCGCTGAGTCTGTAACTCACCACCACACCTAACTCTCTTCTCCCTCAGTGTCAGAAAACAAACAAACATTAAGAAAGAAAATTCCTGGACTCCCCTGGTGGTGCAGTGGTTAAGAATCCGCCTGCCAATGTAGGGGACACGGGTTCGATCCCTGGTCCGGGAAGATCCCACATGCTGCGGAGCAACTAAGCCCGTGCACCACAGCTACTGAGCCTGCGCTCTAGAGCCCGCGAGCCACAACTACTGAGCCCACGAGCCACAACTACTGAAGCCCGTGCACCTAGAGCCCATGCTCCACAACAAGAGAAGCCCGCGCACCGCAATGAAAAGTAGCCCCCACTCACCACGACTAGAGAAATCCCGTGCACAGCAGCAAAAGACCCAACGCAGCCAAAAATCAATCAATAAAATTAATTTATTTTAAAAATTCCCCTTTGAATAGAAATAAAGATTAAAGTTATGGTAATTTCCTTCCTTTTAAAAAATATTTTTCTCGTAGCCTCTTGGTTTGTGTCTAATTTGGCGTTGTTTAAAATGATTACTTTATAAATTGATATAATTTAATAAATTAGTATAATGTGCACATATATTACGGAGACCAAGTAATAAAAGGAAGAAATCAGGAAGATTTGGGCAATAGGAATTTCGAGAAGCCTTAAGATGTTTATTACTTCCCATCTCCCAGCTGGATTCTGTGTAAACTCTCTCACATTCTCAAATTCTCAAACTAATTTCCTTACAGCTCCTGTGGACAAAGTCAATGAGGATCCATGGGAAATGCTATTTCATTGAAGTGTGGAGTATAATATTCTTTCACAAGAAGTTTTTCTCCTCCTTTCTGGGTTTCATAATTTTTGGTCTTCGTTTTTAAAAAGTATAGCATGAAAGTTTTCAAACTACACAGAAGTAGCGAGAATAGTACAATGACCTTCCAGATGCCTGTCCTGTAAATTCAACATGAGTTTGCCCCTCTTACGTCAAGTATCCTCTTGCTATTGCTGTGCTGTAGTGTTGCAGAGGAAATCTTTGCCAGCTGATCACGTTTCAGTCCTAAAGGCTTTGTGAATATCTCTAAAAAATAGGCCATTTTCTTGCATAACCACATCCTAAGCACCTCGCCGTTACGAGTGATGCTTTGTTGTCTGCTAATACCCAGCCTCTGTTCAGATTTCTGCAAGTGCTGCAGAGAAGAGGCACGTGGGGTCTGCCCCTGCGTTTGGTGGTTAGCCTTTTCATCTAGAATCCTCCCCCCATCCGCCCTTCTCTTTCTCCCGTGTTGTGACTTGTTGAAAGAACATTCAGTTGTCAGAGGAACCAGGTCCCACGTTTTGCATTTTCTCACTTGATCTCTGGTAGGCTGTTTAACTGCTGGTCTTTCCTCGGCATTTCCTGTAACCTTAGAAGGCAGATGGGAAGACCCAGTCAGGTTCGGGTTCATTTTGGTACCAGAAGCTGCGCAGGTGGCTCAGCATGGTTGCTCCTGCCAGGAGGCGTGTGCTGTCTGGTCCCGCATCTGCAGGGATTCTGTGGGCGGTCTTTGGGGCAGGAGGTGCAGCCTGGTCCCTGTCAGCCTCTCGGGATAGTTCACTGGGCGCTGATGACTTTTACCTCAACAGGTGTTGTAGTAGTAGTTTTTTTTGTTTTGGTTACAAAGAAGTTTTTTAATTTTATTATTTCTACATTTAATAGCTAGATTTAACTGTAAAGAGGAACTTTCCTTCATCGTTGTGTGCTTAAATAATTAATTTTCTCCTTTAAGAACCAATTTTGTGGATGAAGGTTGGTTCCCTTTAATCAAAACCAAAGAGCTTTTCATTAATTTCTGGCTTTTTAGAACTTTTTTTAACATCATTAGGAATTAATGGACTTTCGTATATTCCGTGTATTTTATTCAGTTGTGGTAAATTTTTTTAGGGTCTAATGGTCCCAGTCACCTGGCTCTTGTGTCCTTTTGACACAGTCACCTTCTTCTCTTCCTTCCCTACCTGGCACAGTGAGACGTCACAGCAGATATTTATTTTTTAAGTCTTGGTCCTAAGCAGATACTTTCCTCTGTCAGATCATCTCAGACCTTGAGTCTTGGAACGACGAGCTTTCTCAGCAAATGAATGACTTTGACACGGAGGACCTCACAATAGCAGAGCAGCGCCTGCAGCACCACGCGGACAAGGCTCTGACCATGAATAACCTGACCTTCGACGTCATCCACCAAGGGCAGGACCTCCTGCAATATGTCAACGAAGTGCAGGCCTCTGGTGAGCAGCGCGTTCTGCCCTGGGACGGGTTTCGTGTCCCCGCAGGAACGCATCCGGTTCCTTTCAGGGTGTGCGCAGGTCACTTACCCCTGTGATTGAGGTGTTATAAATACCTGCTCTCTGAAAGGAAACGTTTTGCTTTCTTTCACCCACATAATATGATCACATTTAACACTGACTAGTGTACTTACCCTTAATATTCCTGCATGTTATTTCAAGTGGCACGAACTTTAGTTTTACAAATTATATGTTGTTGGATCTCCACGAATGAAATGTAAACCCCAAGAAAATATTTTCATGTCCTTTATTTTTTTCTTAGTTTTATATTTTACCAGCAGATGTCACTATAGGCTCAAAAACGTAGAGGGAACTGTAGTGTTAGAAACTTAGCAACATCCTGTGTCCTACGTTACTCATTTTACACAAGTCAAACTAAATGCTTCCTCAAGAGTGAACGGGTATACAGTGGATAACAACGGAAACAAACCGAAGTTTGTGCATTTAAAAAGGACTCACTTTCACCAGATATCAGTGTAGGAGCAGAAGTAGATTGATAGGAAATGGGTTTGCTTTGATTAGCTGTATGTTATATTTGGCTTTGGACCACATCGAATTTATCCTCTGAGACATGCTCGGAGGCAGGCATAAACCTCCTCTGCTGCCTCTGACCTCCTCAAACTTGGCCTTCACAGTAATGGCTTGGCCCGGCGCCGGGCAGGTAGTTCACAAATGCAGCATGTACGTCATGCTCCCTTAAGAACAGGTTGAGTTACGGTTTTCTCAGGGTATATGCCCAGTAGTGGGATTGCTGGGTCGTATGGTAGTTCTGTTTTTAGTTTTTTAAGGAAACTCCATATTGTTCTCCATAGTGGCTGTATCAGTTTACATTCCCACCAGCAGTGCAAGAGGGTTCTCTTTTCTCCACACCTTCTCCAGCATTTATTGTTTGTAGATTTTTTGATGATGGCCATTCTGACCTGTGCGAGGTGATACCTCATTGAGTTTTGATTTGCATTTCTCTAATGATTAGTGATGTTGAGCAGCCTTCCATGTGTTTGTTGGCAATCTGTATATCTTCTTTGGAGAAAACCATAATTCAAAAAGAGACATGTACCACAATGTTCATTGCAGCACTATTTACAACAGCCAGGACATGGAAGCAACCTAAGTGTCCATCGACAGGTGAATGGATAAAGAAGATGTGGCACATATATACAATGGAATATTACTCAGCCATAAAAAGAAATGAAACTGAGTTATTTGTAGTGAGGTGGATGGACCTAGAGTCTGTCATACAGAGTGAAGTAAGTCAGAAAGAGAAAGACAAATACAGTGTGCTAACACATATATGTGGAATCTTAAAAAGAACAATGGTTCTGTTGAACCTAGGGGCAGGACAAGAATAGAGATGCGGATGTAGAGAATGGACTTGACACGGATGGTGGGACGAAGCTGGGACGAAGTGAGAGAGTGGCATGGACATATATACACTACCAAACGTAAAATAGATAGCTAGTGGGAAGCAGCTGCATAGCACAGGGAGATCAGCTTGGTGCTTTGTGACCACCTAGAGGGGTGGGATAGGGAGGGTGGGAGGGAGACGCAAGAGGGAGGGGATATGGGGATATATGTATATATATAGCTGATTCACTTTGTTGTAAAGCAGAAACAAACTAACACACCACTGTAAAGCAATTATACTCCAATAAAGATATTTTTAAAAAAACAAAAAGAGAAGAACAGGTTGAAGTGCTGTTTGAATTCCGGGCCTCCCTTCAATGTCCGCAGGCGTGGAGCTGCTTTGCGACAGAGACGTAGACATGGCCACCCGGGTCCAGGACTTGCTGGAGTTTCTCCACGAGAAGCAGCAGGAGCTGGATTTAGCAGCCGAGCAACACCGGAAGCACCTGGAGCAGTGTGTGCAGCTCCGCCACCTGCAGGCCGAAGTGAAGCAGGTAAACGAATGTGCGGAGTGAAGGGGACCCAGCCGACAAGCGAGCGCTCGATGAGTGCTCTCCTGGTAGCTCGGATGTGTAAGCCTTGGGGCAGATTGTCCCTGATCAGAACACAGCTGTCCTGGTGGAGAATACAACACACCCCCGACACACCACAGCTAGTGTGTAAAATTGAGCCAGTGCCTGGGCAGCTCTGTGTTTACTCTGGAGTGGAAAAGCCTTCGTCACCCAGCAACTGGTCACTTGAGAGTCACCTCCACTTAGCTTGTTTTGTTATTGGTCGTCTCTTGCCTGAAACCCTGACCACGTTGCTTCCCGGGCTGAATAACTATATGATTTATTTTTTTTCCCCAAATAGACTGTTAACAGTCTGGCCGGGATCACAGGCTGTGTATGGCTTGGGTCTTCTTGTGTTCTCAGGATACGATACTCCCATCTCCCAGATAGCATGGCAAAATACAAATGGGACATTTGGAAGAGATTGCTTTTGGCTCAGTGCCAGTGGGATTCCATGCATATGTATGTTCAGCATGTCTGTTACATTTTGTCACGTGAGCAGGGAAACCATGGAAGTATGGCTTTCTGGGATTCTTGTAGTTGTGTAGAAAGGCATCTGTTTGTTTGATTGGAGGGGCTTAATGGTTGCCAAATGGCTGTTGTAGCCCCAGCTATCACCTCCACATTCCAGGTATCAGGAAGGGAAAAGCATATCAAGAAAGAGGCAGCACCTGGATCAGAAAAGAAATGGGTTCCCCAAATGGCCCAGAAACCCCTGCTTTGATCTCAGTGGCTAGAATTGTGTCGTGTTTGCAACCAAGCTGTCATAGGAGCTGAGAACTGGCTTTATTTTAAGCTCTTTCCCAAGTCGGGATTTTCTGAGTAAAGGACATGAAGAAACTAGGTACTGGTTAAGTAACCAGCAGTTTCTGCCACAAATGATTACCCAGAATGACCTTCCACATCCCTGTGGCTTCCATGGTCAGAACTGACTTCTCATTCTGTGATGCTAAGAATCTGGTGGTGTGGCCCTGAGCATTAGCCAACAGCTAAATTCATCCTTGGGTCAGTGTGCTGTCTTAACACTGACTCTAAAGTGGAAAATACGTTAGTGACATCAAAACAGTTCCCTTATCAAGCACTTTGCTAATTCTGCATGTCCATGAGGCCTAAAAGGAGTGAAAGGTATATATTTTTGAGTATCAGGGAATTCTTTGCAGTTGTAGGTTTTCTCGTATGTGACCCTCAGTCTGTTTTGACCTGTGGACTGATGATCAATCCTCCGGACCCTCCACCCTTTCCAGCTCCCACTTGAAACTAAACATGACAGAATTAATTTTAAAATGCAGCACTTAACGATCAGATACCAGGGAAGGGTAGCAGGCTGTTGCCAGTAGGATCACGAGGAAATCCCTGCTTCGCAGCTAAGTGAGCAGCTCGACCGCTGCGCACTCGGACTGCGTCACTGCTGGTCCGTGGCCTGGATGCCCCAGAGGGGCTGCTGCATGGAGTTCCCTGTGTCGTGTTTCAGGTGCTGGGCTGGATCCGGAACGGAGAGTCAATGCTGAACGCCGGGCTCATCACGGCCAGCTCGTTGCAGGAGGCAGAGCAGCTGCAGAGGGAGCACGAACAGTTCCAGCACGCCATCGAGGTGCGGACGCCCGGCCTGGCCTCGGAACCCGGCCTCTCCAACCTCAGGACCAGCCTGTTAAGTCCCCTCACACGGCACTGACCCTGGGAGCCGAAGGGTCTTACGAGCCTGCAGTTCGTTACAAGAGGGGGAAGCAGTCTGGCAACTGCAGTGATGGGAGGCTGTCCATGCCCACCAGGGCGACCTTACCACAAGGGTCCCAGAGGCCGGGGGTGGCTCTTGCTGTCCCCTTGCTGTCAGGGCCCTGGCAGGATGCACCTCACCTGTCGGGAACATCTTGGCACCAGGGAGCCCGAGCTGGGGTCTCAGCTGAGGTTTTTCACATTTTGCTGATGGTATAGGCACAGTTGCTGCTGTGTAACCGGTCTTGAAAAATCAGGGCACTTGGGGTGGCTCTTCAGGACCGGGTGCCAATCACCAGTTCCCTTTCCCCCATAAACAGTGCTGTTCACAGAGCTCCTGTGACCCTGGGGGAAAGCAGCGTCCCTCACCAGAGGGTTTTGTGCCTTGACGGGGTCAGTGCTGTGCCGGGATTTGAGCAAAATGGCTCGGCCAGTCACTCTCACAGCATATGGATTAATTCATTTTAGAGTATTTTTGGAGAGTGGAGGAGTTAATGATTGTGACGGGTGGTCTCAAGGCACAGTCAAGGGAAAGAGAGCATTTGATTATAGAAAACTTGTTTCCTGCTCTAGTTATATACATATTCCCAGCCAGAGATGAAAACCAAAGAAATTACCATTAATGTCTTCCCTAGATTAATTTACTCTCAACTATTCAGTGCCAGTGGACAGACACTAACACTTCTCCCTGAAGCCCAGACTCTGGGTGAATCTTGTGAAAATCGTACCCTGTGCCAAGTGCCTTCTAGTAATTAAATCACTGATGCGCCTCACCGTCTGGGTAACGGACAGGATTACGCTGGGTACAGTGTTTTATGGGGCCATTAGTACCACTGCAGGTGAAATGCAAAATTTTGCCATTGTTTAAAAAAAGAGAAAACTCTGTGTCCACAGAGACCCATGTGCTTCCCCCTGACGGCTGCCCTGCCGGGCCCTCTGCTTTCCCCGAGGACCCTGACCTCAGCCCCTCACAGAAGCTTCTAGTGAGGATACGAGAGCAGGAGTTGTTAGCGGATTTGCCAGTTTGTCTTCTTGGATTCATTGTCTGGCATGGACCTCCGGAGAACACAGTTGGTTCATTTTTAGCTTTGAACTGTGTTTCTCTCTTTCTCTTTTTTTTAAATCAGTAGTTTTTGAAAACCTTTTACTCGAGTCCAGAGTTTAAGGTAAAAGTGAAATAAAGAGCATTCACTTAGGCCACCTCTTTCTCCACTTGTTCATTAGCCCCTGGCCGCTATTACAGGAAGAATCAATAGGAATAATAAACTTGGAACGTTCCAACAGCTTTTTTAGAATATTGGCTGCTACGGGTTTTTCCGGCTGTCTCTCAAAAGCTGGGAAGTCCACAACCAAGACCCCATTCTGGAAAGTCCTAAGGCATTTCATCATTCCCTGGGTAAATATAGATAGTTGTTGGTAGGCGTAAAAGCTTTTTTTTAACTAACCTGTCAGCTGTGGTTTTCGAAGCGTCCTAGTGAGTGTTAACTGAAGTTCCCGTAAAAGCGAGCAGACGGAAGAGCTTGCGGCCTTCCCGCTCCTTCCCCGTGAGTGCGCGACACCCCCGCTGAAGAGCCTTCCGCTCTCTCCCCCTCTTAGAAGACCCACCAGAGCGCACTGCAGGTGCAGCAGAAGGCAGAAGCCATGCTGCAGGCCAACCACTACGACATGGACATGATCCGGGACTGTGCCGAGAAGGTGGCCTCGCACTGGCAGCAGCTCATGCTCAAGATGGAGGACCGGCTGAAGCTGGTGAACGCGTCCGTGGCCTTCTACAAGACCTCGGAGCAGGTAGGGCTCCCCGCCGCTGCCGCCTTCTGAGCCTGACTGCACGGCACGGCTCAGTCCTTACCTCGCCGGTCAGTCCTGGGCCAGTCGAGCGGAGAAAAGCGGCATTATGGGATTAAGATTATTCTTGCTTCCCTTACGTATCAAAAAAGAGCAGGTCGGAAAGGATCTGAGGAGATGTCCCTTTTCCTCTCATTTAAATGGATGGCCTGACACAGGGCAGAGAGAGGAGGGAAATTCACCTTGTATTTTGGCCTTGTTCTGAAAGCCTGCATGGCCGCACGCCAGGTGGCGGTCCCGGCCCTCGGGCCGGCACTCGTCATCCCATGGGTGCCCAGTGGTCCCTCTGAGCCTGGATTCTCTCCTACCACAGGTCTGCAGTGTCCTCGAGAGCCTGGAGCAGGAGTACAAGAGAGAGGAGGACTGGTGTGGGGGGGCCGACAAGCTGGGCCCCAACTCCGAGACGGACCACGTCACCCCGATGATCAGCAAGCACCTTGAGCAGAAGGAAGCGTTCCTGAAGGTACGGAGCCGGCCTTCCAGGTGTGGTGCCTCAGTGACGGGGTTCGCAGCCCCCCCGAGGGTCCACCTGAGCCGGTGGGGCGTCCGGACCGTCAGTCCCGCAGCTGCGGCCACTCCTCCGGCCCCGCCTGCCTCGCAGCGCCCCTGCCCTGGAGAGAGATCGCGGTGACCCTGCCTCGGCCATAAGTCAGCTGATCGGAGATCTTAAACTCTTGTTTCAGTTGTCGTTTGTACTCTCCTGGTTTCCACAGACAGAGAGCTAGATAGAAAGCTGTGTGCATAAAGATCGGGTGGAAGTCACAATACCAAGTGATCCTGAACAGACACGCAGAGAGATTGATTTGGGGGAACAAAAAGCCTAGAGCTTAAAATAATCTTCCTTTGGAAATTCAGCCTTTTGAGGAATAAAGACTGTCTCGGAACACGTGTGAGCCCAGTGTAGAGTGGACACAAAGCAGGAACACCCCTTGTGGTCCACAGGACCAGTTACTAATACTGTACTTATTCAGGAAGTGTTTCCTGCAAGAGAAATGTAATCCCATTCAAGGCCTGGCTGAAAGTTTTAACTCTGAGAAGCTTTAAATGAGGCACTTATCAAGCCTGCTTTGTCATTTGTATATATAGTCCATACCTGAGTTACTGGTGTGCTTTGCAACAATTAAATTTTAAAAAGTGGTCAGAATGTTTAGATACATTGACTTTGAATGTTTCCACGTTGCATTCTTTCACTTGTGAAGAAGTTCTCCTGAGGTTCTGCTGGTGGCCACTCAGACCTATGAAGACTAGGTGTGGTGTTTACTTTCCATGTTACTTGGTTTAGTTTTCCTCCTTGCTCCAGCATCCTGACCTCTCTGACACCATTTCCTGTCACATTTAATCATTTCTGTTTCTGTTTCATTTCTGAAGGTGATCCTCTGAGCTGACAGAGAGTTATTGTTTAGTCTGGGAGAACAAATTTTAACTCTTTGAAAATTCTTACCTGGTAACTTATTATGAGCTTCCACCACAGAGATTTTCTTTTTAACCAAATCAAGGTGGGAAAACAGTTGGAGCTTCCCAGGGTCATTAGTTGTAACTATTCCAAACAGGACCTGAAAGCCCCACCCTTGCTTGTCCGTGCTGTTTAAGTTTAGGAAAGGTCCACCACTACTGGGATGTTTTGAGGTGGAATCGTTACAATTGCCTCTCTTTCTCTGGAATCCATTTAGTATAAAACAAAATTACATACTACTTAGTTAATATAATTAAGAAAGATATTTAGGTAAAATTACAAAACAAAAATAATCACAGACCTGGTCAGATTCTTTCATTCAACTAGGATTATGTCTTTGGTGTGTTGGATATCTTTAAACTTATTATGGAAGTTTAAAAATGCTTATGGAAATTAAGAGAAAGGATAATGAACCCCCATGTACTTCTCACCCAGCTTCAATAATTACCAACATATGGGCATATGCCCACCTTAACTGGATTATTTTAAATTCTAGATATTACACCATTTTATTTATAAAGACCTCTGTGTGTATCTAAGCATTAAATTCTACCTTTCTAAAACCATTCTACAACCACAATACCATTATTGGACCTGAAAAATTAACAGTAACTCTTATTTTATATAAAATCCAATGGTGTTCACATTTCTCTGATTGTCCCATAAATGTGTTTTTATACGTGGTCTTGATCGAAATCCAAACAAGACCATGCATTGATTTGATTGGTATGTCTCTTAAGTCTCTTTCAGTCTAAATCCCACCCTCCCTTTTATTAGCATTTGTTAATTGAAGAAATAAGTTATTCACACTGTGGAATTTCCCTCATTCTGGATTTGGTAATTGCATCCTCTGGAGTCATTTAGCACCATCCCGGATTCTCTACATTTCTGTTAGTTGTGTTGAGGGCCTTGACCCGGTTCAGGTTTAAGTGAGTGTGTGGGGTACACTTAGGGTACCTGATGGGTGGTATTGTGTACTTCCAACGGCATTGCTCCAGGACACACACAGGTCTGCTTCTCCGGCTGTCTCTGTGATATGAGGGCTTTTCAGTGCTTCAGATGTCGTAAGTCCACGTCATCCATTGTGTACTTCCCCATCAGCCTTTCACCCACTGGGTTTGGTAGCCAGTGGTGATATTGTTTCATTAGGAGTTGCAAAATGGTGGCATTCTATCATTCTTTCTGCCTTGATTAGCTGCGGTTATTCCCTCCTCAGCTATTTGGTTATGCTAAAATAGAGTTTGTCCAAAAAAAGGGTGGGGGGGAGGTAAATGCTTGATTCCTTCCCTTTGTTTATGATTTTCAGAATAATGATCTGCTGCCCTAGCAACCTCTGCATATGATTAATTTGTTCTTTTAGTATCATCGTGGATTTTAACATTTGGTGTGTTTCAATCAGTTACAGTCATTTATCTTTCTATATTCAACTTGTCCCACTAGTGGGAGCCCCTTCAAGTCAGGTTGGCTCAGATGTCCTTTTGATGTAACCCTAGCAGTCTTTATGGCTTCCTTGCTGTTTGGAATGACAACTTATTTCGGTCTTACCATTAGAGACTCATGATGTATTATTCTCTTAATTTAAAAAAAAAAAGGGTGTTGCAGCTCCATTTACTGAAAAGGCCTAGGAACGATGACCAGCCCAATGATAACGAGCATCCCTAGTGCCCACATTGTGGGCTTTCAGTGCCATTTACCACAAGAAGGAGACCGAGCTCCTTAAAAAAAAGATTGATTCCAGATCTGGGCTAGGAAATGTGCAAGATATTTCCAATTCTATTATAATTAAGGGATTTTTTTCCTGAACCATTTTGATTTCATATTTATATCTCTTTTCTCTTAAATAAAACTTTTTTAAATACATGAATGAAATTACTTATTCGGTTTACAAACATGGAATATCAGTTTTCTATTACCACAATAACAAACCACCCCACAATTCAATGGCTTAAACCAAGGGTTAGCAAGCTAAGCCCTGAGGGCTAAATCTGGCCACTCCCATTTATCAGTCGAGGCCACTTTCATCTACAATGGGCAGGTTGAGTAGTTGCAACAGAGAGATGGAGCCCACATGACTCGGAGAGCTGAAAATAGTTACTGTCTGCCCTTTATAGACATCCCGGTGCAGCTTAGCCAGGTCCTCTGACTCAGGGTTTCTCCCAAGACTGTGATCAAGTTGTTGGTCAGGGATGTGGTCACCTCAAGGCTCGACTGGGGAAGGGCTTTCCTTCCTCTCGGGCTGCAGGCCACGGGTAACCCTCAGTGTCTGGCCACCTGGACCTTACCATGGGGCAGCTCTCAACATAGCAGCTGGGTTCAGCAGAGCAAGGGCTCCAAGACAGAGATTTTTTTTTTAAGTTGAAATAGGATTTAGCCTATGTATTCTCCAGACACAGACTGGCCAGATGAATGCTTTAGGTTAAGACCTATGTTAGAGCCACGTGATGTCATCCATATACACTGAAGATGCATGTCTGTATGAGTCACATGAACACGTTGCTCTGCATTATTTCTTAGGCTTGCACGCTTGCTAGGAGGAATGCAGATGTCTTCCTGAAATACCTGCACAGGAACAGCGTGAACATGCCTGGAATGGTGACACATATCAAAGCCCCTGAACAACAAGTGAAAAGTGAGTACACCTAGGAGTCAGCTGACGGATGAGCTTGGCAAGACGTGTTCTAAAATCTTGGTCCAGGGCTTCATTTGGAATGTCCTTTTCATATCATTTAAGTTCTCCTAAGTTATCTTATTTTAATAATAAAATATTAAACAGATATATAGCTTGATAATTTATTGAATAAAGTTGAAGAATATAAACGGAGAAAATGCAGCGTGCTCGGGATATTTATGGGCATCGACTGTTTTGTTAAAAGTAAGTGAAAATATAAATCGGGAAAAAATGAAAGCCAGAATTATCTACAGGCCAAATACTTTTAAAAGTTTAAATCACAAAAATTATATACCCATTTCATTGCCATAATGTATCAGTTTTATATACTTAAAGCATTATTAATAAAAGCAAATTGCCAAAGAATGTTACATAGATAGATGGGTATCATTTGAGTTTAAAAATGTACAAAACCGTACACAAACACACACACACACACACGCACGCACGCACGCACGCACGCACGCATAGAAAAAGACCTGGGAACAATTATACTAAAGTGTAAGTAGGGTTGTCATGGGTGGAAGTTAAGGGTACTGATGATTTTTACGCTGTAGAATTCTGATTGAATATTTTGCAGTGAAAATGCATCCAGGTGATACATCATTTTAAACTTAATCATAAATTGTTTTACAAGTTTAATTGAAATGACATGGAAGTGGGTCCTCAGAAAATGAGGAGAATTGTTGAAAACAGTCTCGGTATTCAGGCCCTGTTCTATCAGCTTTAATCCTCACCTGAGCTTCAGTCCTGCCCCAGGCAGAGGCTACGGAAATAAGAGACTAGAAAAGACTTACGCTCGTTTTCCTTTCATTTAAGTGGTAGCTTATTTTTTGACAGGCTTCAAATTTCAGTGCTAATTTGCTTCGCTAAACTAGTTCACTTTTCAGTCGAGCAAAGATAATGTAACAGGACCAACCAGTGGGCTGGCGGGTACGTGCTGCCTGCAGGCTCCTGTTTCTCACAAAGTACTCAGCCTATGAGGAACTCGGTAAATATTTGTGGAGAGGTTATTATTTTTAAAGTTTTCCAATAAAGTTATATTCCAGGTACCACTTATTTGATTTGCAATTTCAGTCAGGGAATCTTTTTCTGAAGTTTTTTTATCTGTTTACTTTGTAAACTTCTAGAGTAAAAACAGACTCACTGTAAAGAATGTTTAAAGTGTACAAATGTATATAAATTACCTAAATTCCTTTGCCAGTGGTAACCACTGTGAAGACCTTTTTGTGCTTCCTTCTATGCACATAAATGGAAATATGCAGAGATACAAACGTGTAGCTTCAACTCACCCATCTGGCTTTTTAATGTTTTTTTTGAAGTGGGACTATATTCCCCTGCAATTTTCTTCTTAACGCTTAGTAATAATTTCATTCTATATCAGAATTTGGAGATCTGCTCTGTTACTTTTAACATCCAGTATGGCGACTTTGTAATTGATTTAATCTGACCCCTAATCAATGGGCTCATACGTTGCTGCCAGTTTTTCCGAACAGCACCTCAGTGTGTGTGCATCCGTGTACAAATTGTGTCGAGAGCTTGTGCCAGCACCGTATCTGAAAGATAAATTCCTGGTTCAAGGGTGCGCACCACTCAGTGTTGTTACCTGTCACCAGGTGACCTCTGCAGGGGTTGTGCTCCATTTTCCTCCCCCAATAATACAGGCACACAAGTTTCCTCTGTCCCTTCTAGCCCTGGGCAGCGTAGTCCTTGCCAGGGAGTGGTGTAAACTGGTCTCATTGTTTGAGTGAGACGAAACGTTTCTGTATTTTTAGTGGCCATATTTCATTTCATATAATCGTGACCTCCATGTTTATATGCTTTGCTCGCTTTGCTAACAGATTATTCATATTTTCCTCTTGACTATTAAGTAAGTTAGATACACCTTCTATGTTGCCAATAGTTTTTCCTGGCTTTTTACTTGTGTCCTATTTTTATGGCGGTTGTTATTTGGTTATGAGATTTTTAATTCTCTTGTAATCCGATCGCTGTTTTAACTTTTCCTTTCTAGCTTCATGCTTCTCAACTTCATTTCCTTCCCTCTCCTAAGGGTTTATGTTTTGGGTTTTGTTTTTAAAGCCCCCATCGTTTTCTTCTAGTACTCCACTGTTTCATCTGACATCTTTTGATGTATACTAAATTCCTTCCGCAGGAAGGTTCTCATGGTCTTGCACAAAACATCTAATGCTGGTGTTTTTCCAGCCATTGTCAGATTGCCCCAGCAGGGGACTCAGTAGCTACCCCACTGACCCAGCCGACCTGAGGGATTAGAGGCCAACTCGAGTGTCGGGTGATGCCAGTCCTAAGTGTAAACTGGAGTAAGAGAACGAGGAGAGGTCTGGACAGGCGTGTCAAGGAGGCCAGGCAGGCAGGCCGTGCGGCTCAGCGACTATACTCTGGCTCACCACGGCCTTTGCATTAAAATGTCTTTAAATAAAAATGAATGGGATTTTGTGGGTGTTGTGCTTGATGGCCAGCGCCAACATGCGGCTTTCTCTTCATTCTCTCAGATATCTTGAATGAGCTCTTCCAGCGGGAGAACAGGGTGTTGCATTACTGGACCATGAGGAAGCGGCGGCTGGACCAGTGCCAGCAGTACGTGGTCTTTGAGCGAAGCGCCAAGCAGGTCAGCCATCACACAGCCCTCCCGGCGCCCTCTCCCCGCGCCCAGGCCTCCGTCCTCAGACGGGCAGCTTCTGACATGGCAGCCGATGGAAAACCACTCCCTGACCATCAAAACAGCCTTGCCTTTTACTTGACCGTTCGTTGCCAGAAAACCCCCCAGCCTCGTAAAAGTGTGTTCCTCGGTGATTTTGGCCTCAGCGGGTGTGCCATTCAGCTCTGCCGAGCTGCCGTCACCCCCCAGTTAAGACAGTGAAGTGCGCGCAGTCGTGGTCGCGATGATTTAAGTCACTGTAAGATAATACGGTGGGCAGTTTTCCATGTTGGCGTACTCATATCTTCAAGACAAAATTGTGTTCTTCGGATAAACTGAGCTAAAATTAAGTAAGAAATGTGGCAGAATTTCTCAGAATTCAGTATACTCAAAAAAGGCCACGCATTTGGCTAAGGGAGAGACCTCAAGAGGGTACGTTTGCAGTGTCCCCCTCCCCTCCCCCGCCTGCCGGAAGTCATTCTGGGATCGATGGCCAGTCGTGGAGATCATTTTAGGGTAAAGTCTGTCTGACTGTAACTCAGACAGGAAGATGCCTGTCACTTCTCTCTGGCCTTAACAGTAGCCTAGGAATCCGTGCCCGTTAGTCCAGAATTCGGAGGGTCAGGAGGGAACGGGAGGGAGAAGGCTTGTTCCCAGAAGCCCCCGCGAGTCACCTCACATGCACCACGTCCCCGGGGCCTCCTCAGGGCTGCCGGTCCCTGGTGACCGCGTGTGACCTGCTCTGTCTTCTGGATCCACCTGGAAACCTGACACGTGCCTGATGCAGCGTAGGCATTCGATAAAATCCGTTTAGCTCAAGAAAGATCACATTTTCCTCAGCACAGGTTTCTCACTTGGGGAACATATTTTGTTTAATTTGGTAAATGTCAGTCTCTCACTGGGCAGCCTGCTGCCCAGAGCAGCTTGGTGTCCCAGGGCGTAAGCAGGAGTTCATTGTCCCTGAACCTGGCACCTTGACCCGACCTCTCCCTTGTCTTGATTGGCTTTCCCAGATGCAGTTACCACGTTCCCAGCAGGGGTGGCAAGCGGTAGTATTTTTTAATGTTTAAATTCCATTTTCTTAACATTTTATTTAAGGATAATCTAACCGTATTTCAGTTACGGTTAGATTATTATCTAGATTATGGGGGCCTGATTTTATTTCTAATTAGAGACTATTTCATAATCTTTTCTCACGTCTTTGTTTATCTCTCTGTTGAAAGACAAGGAGTCATTCAGCTACAGAGAACAAAATTGTAAATAATGCCCTTGACAGAGAAGAAGAATGGAATACGCTGTTGCTTTTTCCTAAAGCCAGTTCGCGTGCCAAAAATAAAATCCTTCAGTTTCTGCCGTTACAGATGATGGCCCGTCAGCCCCACGGCCCTGTAGGGTTGGCTTCTGTGCTGTACGATAACAACAGTCCCACAGTAAATACCGAGTTATGGGTGGGCTGTGGCAGGTGACTTGCAGCCCCTGCTCTGCTCTGGGCACCTCCTGCCTCGGGGCTGCTCCTCCTGGGCTGTCTGTGCCCCCTCTCCCTTACCTCTGCCTCTGAAAGTTGGCTTTCAGTTCAGGGCTTGTTCTTGTTTCTCTTTCCTCTCTCCTTAGCTCTCACTGTTGGTGTCTCTCAGCCCTGACCTCCATTTCTGGTCTCCAGATGTAGAAACCCCAGCTCCCTCCTTGCGTCTCTCCACTTTGGCCTTAACCAAAGCAGAAGTGGACCCGGGACTCCCCGTCCGCCGTGTCCCTGCCCTCATCTTACCTGATTCCCGCCTTTCCCTCATCTTGCCAGCTTCACCCCTTCATCGGGGCCTGATGCAGCACATCTGCCCTCTCCTCCGCCCCCAGAGCCATCACGGGTACCAGCCTAGCCGTGTCTCCTATGAACCCCCTGGACCGGTTTGCCAACCGGTGTTGCTTTTCTCTCGCTCACTCTCCACGGCAGTCCCTTTTCCATGTGGCAGCCCCATTCACTTCCAGACCAAAGTCCAAAGGCCTGCGGCCTCCGAGGGCCCTCTGTCGCCCTCCAGCCTCACCTCCAGCCTCCCCCTGTGCAGGGCCCCTTTCCTCCTGAGCCCATCCCTTCTCAGCCTGCGGGTCCCTCATGGTCACAAGGGCAGGGCCCAAGCCTCTCCCACCCCAGCGCCCCCCTCAGCACCTGCCTGCATAGAGGGCGCTTGGGCACAATGCGCTGTGTGAACGGAGGAAGTAGGGACCTTTGAATAGATTGACCAAAATGGCTTTCTGCCTTGATGCACTGTCAGTGGCAGCATTGTTTCAGAGATGGGATAGCCATGCTTGTGCAAAACGAAAGTAAATTCCCAGCCAGGAAGCTGCATGGTAAGTAATCTGGGTCGTGGTTTCCTTTTCATTTTTTTCTTCTAAAATGCCATAAATGCTGTGAAGTATCTAATAGAGACGGTGATGTTTCTGTTCCAAGACCAGCAAATCACAGCGGACAACTAAGATACTGTGAAGGGCAGATATGAAAGCTTCCATGTTTTTATGTTTCTTTTCCATAGTGTTGCTTTTTCAGATGTTTATGTTTAAGTAAGATTTCACTTCAGATCTATGCACATAGGAGGAAAAATAATGGCTTCCATCTAAAAACATGAAAGAATAGGAGTCAGAGTGTGTCCTTCTGTTGCAGTCTGGACCTTGCCGGCCCCCTTCTTCCCAGGTGGGGTCATCTCTCTCCTACATCTGGGAGGTTAAGCCACTTCTGCCAGCGTCTCCCCAGAGCATCTTTATGCATAATGACGCTCTGTAGGAGCCCCCAGAAGGCCAGTGAAGTGGGTGCACACCTCAGGACTCACTGAAGGCAGGAATAGGAAGAAACGGCTAACATTGTACATTTGAAAGCTGGGAATTTGCATCTGCTTTCTTTTCCTGTTCTAAGTTAGATCACCCCAGGAAGGCTGTCAAGTCCCTGTGATGCGAATGTCTCAGTGTTCAGCAATGCGAGGGTCTCAGACTTCCCGTTCCCCACACTTTCTCAGTATTCTTGAGGGAGGCTATTCACTGGACTCTTATGGCCCTTTAGGTTCATGCTTATAAGAAACTCCTGAGCTTGTTGTCATTGATGCCTAAGTGACATGATTACAGTTTTCTAGAATGTCAACTTTTAATTTTGGAATTAAGATACATGTTTCAGAAGCTCATCTCTCTTTGAGGGAGTGTTTCTTGATGCGCCTGGGAGTGTGACTTTGCGTTTAAATGAGATACTGAGGTATTGGGACTTGCTTCACTGACGTTGAGCCGTGAACCTGTTTCCATTCCTTCCGTCTCTAGGCTTTGGAGTGGATCCATGACAGCGGGGAGTTCTACCTTTCCACACACACCTCCACAGGTTCAAGTATCCAGCACACCCAGGAGCTGCTGAAGGAGCACGAGGACTTCCAGATCACGGCAAAGGTGAGCTTGCATTGGCTCAGTGCCTGCGTGCCTCCTGCATGTTTCCAGGATAACCTCAAACAGGATACTTTGTGTAAAAGAGGTGTTTCCTAAAAATTTCATTGAAGAAATACCTTATGCAATGGGAGGAACGGGGTGAACCAGATGGACTGTTAGACCCTACTTTAGTGGTAATTCTAAGCCCTTTCACACTGTCCTCATTTGTCCCTTCGTTTCTCTGTTTCCTCTTGTGCCTCTGATTTCTGGAAATGCCTCCCACCTCCTTCCTTTATTTTTTTCTTTCTTCTTTGTCCTTTTCGTTCTTCTCTTATTTTCATTCGGTTTTCCAAGTATTTTCTGAGTACTTGCTATTTTTATGGAACGCTGGTGTTCCCGGCTTGACTTAGACGGATCCTGTGTGTGTTTCCTTTCCTTGTCTTGAACAGTGAAAACTGCTGCAGTAGCATCATGCCCAGTCGTCCAGTCACGAAGCTGTCCGGGTTTTATAGTTGGCAGAGTTTATGTCAGTGGCTGTTCATAGGCTTATAAAACTGGAGGCATTTTCACTTTTCTGCTGAATTAAATACATCTTGATGGCATATGCAGTACATGTGACTGTGAATTTTTAAGCAGATGTGTAAGAATTCACACACTGACATGAATGTTTTCTCAATTAAAATATTTGCAGGGGCTAATTCCTTCTTTTACCTCAAAACAATTTTGAGGCTTCTAGGCTTCCCTTCTCAACCTGTGGTGTTCTTGTTTTTTGTTTTGCAAAGTTTTGAATATACATTCTATGTACTGTTTTCAGGAGCACCTCTGTTTTTGATGATAGAGTTAAGGTTTTAGAAAAAATTGGAAATTAATTCACATTTAAGAGTAGAAAATAAATGATGAAGCTGCATAATAATTTTTGGGTAAAAAGAAGTGTTCCTGAGGAGACACTTTCAAGATAGTGGAGGAGTAAGACGTGGAGATCACCGTCCTCCCCACAGATACATCAAAAGTACATCTACATGTGGAACAACTCCAACAGAACACCTACTGAATGCTGGCAGAAGACCTCAGACCTCCCAAAAGGCAAGAAACTCCCCACGTACCTGGCCGTGTGGCTGACAGGGTCTTGATGCTCTGGCTGGGTGTCAGGCCTGAGCCTCTGAGGTGGGAGAGCTGAGTTCAGGACATTGGTCCACCAGAGACCTCCCGGCCCCACGTAACATCATTCGGCAAGAGCATTCCCAGAGATCTCCGTCTCAACACTAAGACCCAGCTCCACTCAACAACCAGCAAGCTCCAGTGCTGGACACCCCATGCCAAACAACTAGCGAGACAGGAACACAACCCCACCCATTAGCAGAGTGGCTGCCTAAAATCATAAGTTCAAAGACACCCCAAAACACACCGCCGGATGTGGTCATGCCCACCAGAAAGACAAGATCCAGCCTCATCCACCACAACACAGGCACCAGTCCCCTCCACGAGGAAGCCTAGACAACCCACTGAACCAACCTTAGCCACCGGGGGCAGACACCAACAACAACGGGAACTATGAACCTGCAGCCTGCGAAAACCAGACCCCAAACACAGTAAGTTAAGCAAAATGAGAAGACAGAGAAATAAGCAGCAGATGAAGGAGCAACGTAAAAACCCACCGGACCAAACAAATGAAGAGGAAATAGGCAGTCTACCTGAAAAAGAATTCAGAGTAATGATAGTAAAGATGGTCCAAAATCTTGGAAATAGAATGGAGAACATACAAGAAACGTTTAACAAGGACCTAAAAGAACAAGAGAGCAAACAAGCAATGATGAACAACACAATAAATGAAATTAAAAATTCTCTAGAAGGAATCAGTAGCAGAATAACTGAGGCAAAAGGACAGATAAGTGACCTGGAAGATACAATAGTTGAAATAACTACCACAGAGCAGAATAAAGAAAAAAGAATGAAAAGAATTGAGGACAGTCTCAGAGACTTCTGGGACAACATTAAATGCACCAGCATTCGAATTATAGGGGTCCCAGAAGAAGAAGAGAAAAAGAAAGGGTGTGAGAAAATATTTGAAGAGATTATAGTTGAAAACTTCCCTAATATGGGAAGGGAAATAGTCCAGGAAGCACAGAGTCCCATACAGGATAAATCCAAGGAGAAACATGCCAAGACACCTATTAATCAAACCATCAAAAATTAAATACAAAGAAAAAATATTAAAAGCAGCAAAGGAAAAGCAGCAAATAACATACAAGGGAATCCCCATAAGGTTAACACCTGATTTTTCAGCAGAAACTGCAAGCCAGAAGGAAGTGGCAGGACATATTTAAAGTGATGAAAGGGAAAAACCTTCAACCAAGATTACTCTACCCAGCAAGGATTTCATTCAGATTTGACTGAGAAATTAAAACCTTTACAGACAAACGAAAGCTAAGAGAATTCATCACCCCAAACCACCTTTACAACAAATGCTAAAGGAGCTTCTCTAGGCAGGAAACATGAGAAGGAAAAGACCTACAATAAGAAACCCCAAACAATTAAGAAAATGGTAATAAGAACATACATATCAATAATTACCTTAAATGTAAATGGATTAAATGCTCCAACCAAAAGACACAGACTGCCTGAATGGATACAGAAACAACACCCGTATATATCATGTCTACAAGAGACCCATTTCAGACCTAGCAACACACACAGACTGAAAGTGAGGGGATGGAAAAAGATATTCCATGCAAATGGAAATCAAAAGAAAGCTGGAGTAGCAATTCTCATATCAGACCCAATAGACTTTAAAATAAAGACTATTAGAAGAGACAAAGAAGGACACTACATAATGATCAAGGGATCAATCCAAGAAGATGATATAACAATTGTAAATATTTATGCACCCAACATAGGAGCACCTCAATACATAAGGCAAATGCTAACAGACATAAAAGGGGAAATCAACAGTAACACAATCATAGTAGGGGACTTTAACACCCCACTTTCACCAATGGAGAGATCAACCAAAATGAAAATAAATAAGGAAACACAAGCTTTAAGTGACACATTAAACATGATGGACGTAATTGATATTTATAGGACATTCCATCCAAAAACAACAAAATACACTTTCTTCGTAAGTGCTCATGGAACATTCTCCAGGATAGATCATATCTTGGGTCACAAATCACACCTTGGTAATTTTAAGAAAATTGAAATCATATCAGTTATCTTTTCTGACCACAACACTATGAGACTAGATATCAATTACAGGAAGAAAACTGTAAAAATTACAAACACATGGAGGCTAAACAATATGCTACTAAATAACCAAGAGATCACTGAAGAAATCAACGAGGAAATCAAAAAATACCTGGAAACAAATGAGAATGAAAACACAACGACCGAAAACCTATGGGATGCAGCAAAAGCAGTTCTAAGGGAAGTTTATAGCAATACAACCCTACCTTAAGAAACAGGAAACATCTCAAATAAACAACCTAACCTCACACCTAAAGCAATTAAGAGACAAGAACAAAAAAAAACCCAAAGTTAGCAAAAGGAAAGAAATCATAAAGATGAAATCAGAAATAAATGAAAAAGGAATGAAGGAAACAGTAGCAAAGATCAATAAATCTAAAAGCTGGTTCTTTGAGAAGATAAACAAAATTGATTAGCCAGACTCATCAAGAAAAAAAGGGGGAAGACTCAAATCAATAGAATTAGAAATGAAAAAGGAGAAGTAACAACTGATGCTGCAGAAATACAAAAGATCATGAGAGATTACTACAAGCAACTCTATGCCAATAAAATGGACAGCCTGGAAGAAATGGACAAATTCTTAGAAATGCACAACCTGCCAATACTGAACCAGGAAGAAATAGAAAATATGAACAGACCAATCACAAGCACTGAAATTGAAACTGATTAAAAATCTTCCAGCAAACAAAAGCCCAGGACCAGATGGCTTCACAGGTGAATTCTGTCAAACATTTAGAGAAGAGCTAACACCTATCCTTCTCAAACTCTTCCAAAATATAGCAGAGGGAGGAACACTCCCAAACTCATTCTACCACCATGACCACCATCACCCTGATACCAAAACCAGACAAAGGTGTTACAAAAAAAGAAAACTGCGGGCCAATATCACTGACGAACAGAGATGCAGAAATCCTCAACAAAATACTAGCAAACAGAATCCAACAGCACATTAAAAGGATCATACACCATGATCAAGTGGGGTTTATCCCAGGAATGCAAGGATTCTTCAATATACACAAATGAATCAATGTGATACACCATATAAACAAATTGAAGGAGAAAAACCATATGATCAACTCAATAGATGCAGAGAAAGCTTTCGACAAAATTCAACACCCATTTATGATGAAAACTTTCCAGAAAGTAGGCATAGCGGGAACATACCTCAACATAATAAAGGCCATATGTCACAAACCCACAGCCAGCATCGTTTTCAATGGTGAAAAACTGAAACCATTTCCCGTAAGATGAGAGACAAGACAAGGTTGCCCACTTTCACCACTATTATTTGACATAGTTTTGGAAGTTTTAGCCACAGCAATCAGAGAAGAAGAAGAAATAAAAGGAATCCAAACTGGAAAAGAAGAAGTAAAACTGTCACTGTTTGCAGATGGCATGATACTATACATAGAGAATCCTGAAGATGCCACCAGAAAACTACTAGAACTCATCAATGAATTTGGTAAGGTTGCAGGATACAAAATTAATGCACAGAAATCTCTTGCATTCCTATACAGTAATGATGAAAAATCGGAAAGAGAAATTAAGGAAACGCTCCCATTTACCATTGCAACAAAAAGAATAAAATACCTAGGAATAAACTTACCTAAGGAGACAAAAGACCTGTATGCAGAAAATTGTAAGACACTGATGAAAGAAATTAAAATGATACGAACGTGGAGAGATATACCATGTTCTTGGATTGGAAGAATCAACATTGTGGAAATGAGTATACTACCCAAAGCAATCTACAGATTCAGTGCAATCCCTATCAAACTACCAATGGCATTTTTCACAGAACAAGAACAAAAGATATCACAGTTTGTATGGAAACACAAAAGACCCCGAATAGCCAAATCAATCTTGAGAAAGAAAAATGGAGCTGGAGCAATCAGGTTCCCTGACTTCAGACTATACTACAAAGCTACAGTAATCAAGACAGTGTGGTACTGGCACAGAAACAGAAATATAGATCAGTGGTACAGGATAGAAAGCCCAGAGATAAACCCATGCATATATGGTCACCCTATCTTTGATAAATTAGGCAAGAATATACAGTGGAGAAAAGACAGCCTCTTCAGTAAGTGGTACTGGGCAAACTGGACAGCTACATGTAAAGGAATGAAATTAGAACACTCCCTAACACCCTACACAAAAATAAACTCCAAATGGATTAAAGACCTAAATTTAAGGCCAGACACTATAAAACTCTTGGAGGAAAACAGGCAGAACACTCTATGACATAAATCACAGCAAGATCCTTTTTGACCCACCTCCTGGAGAAATGGATATAAAACCAAAAATAAACAAATGGGACCTAATGAAACTTAAAAGCTTTTGCATAGCAAAGAAAACCATAAGACGAAAAGACAACCCTCAGAATGGGAGAAAATATTTGTAAACAAAGCAATGGACAAAGGATTAATCTCCAAAATATACAAGCAGTTCATGCAGCTCAATATCAAAAAAACAAACAACCCAATCCAAAATTGGGCCGAAGACCTAAGTAGACATTTCTCCAAAGAAGATATACAGATTGCCAACAAACACATGAAAGGATGCTCAGCGTCACTAATCACTAGAGAAATGCAAATCAGAACTACAATGAGGTATCACCTCACACCTGTCAGAATGGCCATCATCAAAAAATCTACAAACAATAAATGCTGGAGAAGGTTTGGAGAAAAGGGAACCCTCTTGCACCGTTGGTGGGAATGTAAATTGATACGGCCACTATGGAGAACAGTATGGAGTTTCCTTAAAAAACTAAAAATAGACCTACCATATGACCCAGCAATCTCACTACTGGGCATATACCCTGAGAAAACTATAATTCAAAAAGAGTCATCTACCACAGTGTTCATTGTAGCTCTATTTACAGTAGCCAGGACATGGAAACAACCTAAGTGTCCATCGACAGATGAATGGATAAAGAAGATGTGGCACATATATACAATGGCATATTATTCAGCCATAAAAAGAAATGAAATTGAGTTATTTGTAGTGAGGTGGATGGACCTAGAGCCTGTCATACAGAATGAAGTAAGTCAGAAAGAGAAAAACATATACTGTATGCTAACACATATGTATGGAATCTAAAAAAAAAAAAAAAAAAGGTTCTGAAGAACCTAGGAGCGGGAAGGGTAAGCTGGGACGAAGTGAGAGAGTGGCATGGACATATATACACTACCAAATGTAAAGTAGATAGCTAGTGAGAAGCAGCCGCGTAGCACAGGGAGATCAGCTCGGTGCTTTGTGACCACCTGGAGGGGTGGGATAGGGAGGGTTGGGAGGGAGACACAAGAGGGAGGAGATATGGGGATATATGTGTATGTACCGCTGGTTCACTTTGTTTTACAGCAGAAACTAACACAACAATGTAAAGCAATTATCCTCCAATAAAGATGTTAAAAAAATAAAATAAAAGGTTATATTGAAAAAAAAACAACAAAGAAAGAAGTGGTGTATATGTACTACTATATTTAAAAAGGATAACCAACAAGGACCTACTGTATAGCACAGGGAACTCTGCTCAGTGTTATGTGGCAGCCTGAATGGGAGGGGAGTCTGGGGCGAATGGACTCATGTGTATATATGGCTGAGTTGCTTTGCTGTGCACCTGAAACTATCACAGCACTGTTAATTGGCTATACTCCAATATAAAATTAAAACTTAAAAAAAAAGAAAAAGTGTTCCTAAAAATAAAAAAAAATGTTCCTATAAAGTAAAAAGATTGAATTTCTTGTGTGGCCCTTAACTTGGCTTTGAAAACATATCCATGGGGAATTTTTAAATCGTTTAGAGTGACAACAGCTACTTTGTACTATGTTTATTTTTCCTTTTTGATACATTCTGTAACAGCTTCTGAGTCCTGCTGTTCTTTCTTCCCGGGGCTCTCTTCTCAGCTCCCCTCCATCCCAAGCTGTAAGTGTACCTTTTCCATTCAGGCTCTCGGTGCCGGGCTGTGGGAACCCCTGGTCTCTGTTCTGGAGGGCACACAGTGTAGCGGGGCTCAGTGGGGAGGCCTGGCAGCAGGAGCATTTGGGTAGGGCGAGCCACACCCAGAGGGGCCGTGAACGCTCCGAGGGGGCCCCCGCCCGCTCGGTTAAGGGGAGCTGACCTGTCGTACCTCTGCAGGTAAGGATCATATCTTTTCCTTCCTCTAGCTGCAGTACATGTTCGGCCGAATAATTCTTATTTTTTGTTAATGATTGGATAATAAATACAGTTGTTGTGTGCCTTATATGATTTATATTTGTTTCATTGAATGTCCTTTGGTTATAGATAGTAAGAAAATGCCTAAGATACACTCAGGTAGATTTAAGCTTTGCTCATTTGCACTGACTTAAATTTCCAGGGATGCTGCGCTCTGCAAGCCATGCGTACAGCCAGACAGCTGTTCACTGCCCAGCTCCAGGGGATGCCATGCCACGCACACAGGTTGTGGTGGGAATGTCGTCATCTAGAGCTGAGTAGCGTGGCAGCTTTGTGCCACCAGTGGAGCACGTACAAAGGGATTTTTCCATTATTTCTAGTTTGCCCTTTTCCTCAGACTTGGGTTGTGGTTTTGGGAAGAATGAGCAGTAACAGGCATATTTTTACCTGTATTTTATTTTAAAAATAAGCACCTGAAATCAAAGGTGACATCTGATCTTTCTATTTCCCAAATAGAGCTGTTTCTTTTGTTGGGTATATACTGAATTAGTTTTGCTAAGAGGAACTGATAGGTTTTGAAAAGAGCACCTCTCAGGTTTTTTTCTTAGCATTTTTTCCTTGGTTTCTGGCTCCTTTTCTTTTAATCAGAAAGCGCCTGCCCTGGTGCTTGGCGACATCATTCAGTTTTTCGTGTTGAAATGATGCTCTTGCTAGCCTTCTGTCCCTCTGTCTTAGCGTCTTCTAAGAAGTCATTTTTCTCTTGTTACGTAGAAAATCCTTCGTTCTGACATGACATCTTCCAGTTCAGTAGTTACATAATTAGTATTGTAACATTTTTAGGGTTCATGGAAATGAAACCTCTCCTCACTCTCTGATTAAGACTCAGCTTGATTCCTTTGCAACTCAAGGCAGTAATTTCTCAGAATGCTTTTAAGCACCACCGGCATCCAGGCCGTGGGTGTTTCCTTAAAAGCAGATTTCTGTCTTCACCAGGCACGTACTGACTTGGACTCTCTGGGAGCAAGGCTTGAAAAGGAGCATGTCTAACAAGCTCACCAGGTGGTTTTATGCACACTCAAGTTTGAAACCCACTGCCTTACTAAGACCTTCACAACTTTGTCCCCTATGCCAAGTGCCTTACTTTGCTACAAAGTGTCTGAGACCATTGAATATGCATCCTTTCTGGGTTTCTGATTACCTGAGAACATGATGAGTAAAGCTCTCGTGAGCATGTGGACTTCAACGTTCAGTCTGCCTTTATTTTTCTCCAGTCCCTTGATTATGCGTAAAGATGAGGTTGTTGAGATTATATTTATACTCTTCAAAAATGAAAATCTGCTTTCATAACAATCTCTTATACAAACAAGGAGGCAACTGTGTCCTGATAGTGAAGGATAAGCAAGAGTTGTTAAATGAAAATGCTAGGTGCCGCACAGTGCTTATCATAGGCATTTATGCAAAAAAGGGAAGGGAGAAAAATACACATACATACACGCACTTGCTTGTGTATAATAGAACATCTCCGGGGTGGTACACAAGAAGCTGATACAGGTAACAGGTGAATGTGGAGTGAGAAGGCTTTTCACTTCGTGTCCTTTTGTACCTTTTGAATTTTGAATTCTGTGAATGCATTTTAAAAATACCAGTTAAGGGGCTTCCCTGGTGGCGCAGTGGTTGAGAGTCTGCCTGCCGATGCAGGGGACACGGATTTGTGCCCCGGTCCGGGAGGATCCCACATGCCGCGGAGCGGCTGGGCCCGTGAGCCGTGGCCGCTGAGCCTGCGCGTCCGGAGCCTGTGCTCCGCAATGGGAGAGGCCACAACAGTGAGAGGCCCGCGTACCACAAAAAAATAAATAAATAAAAATACCAGTTAAAAATACACCATTATAAAAGGTTCATGGATTAGCAGGTTCATCCTACTTAATTTTGATCGCACCATTCATTCACTCAGTTATTTATTGGCCTCTACAATATACCAGGAACCACTCACTGGTGCAGAGCTCATGGATTGCACGTTCTAGTTAGAGAAACGAGCAATAACATGATAAATGAGTAAATATATATATATACACACATGTTAAATAAGAGAAAAAACCAGGGGGGAGGGGAGGGTTGCCATCTTTGATAGAGAGGCTTCGGCAGGTCTCCTCAAGAAGCCTTTGACTATCTGATGAGCATTTTTGTTTAAATGAAGTTTGCAAAGGGAAGATTTATAGATCTACCAGCCTTTGCCTATAGGAAACCTTTTGTTCTGTATCTAATTTCATAGACTCAGCCTGTCGGCGTCACGTGCTTGCAGCTAGGTCTGTTTTGTGATGTGTTTTTGACATATATGAAAATCTTCCTTTAGTTTCTTGGTGGCTTTTGTTTTCTGTTTTAATGTAGGTAAGATGCATTATCTTTTTTATCTTCACTTCTATGTCCCCACTGCTTAAAGCATGAAATAACTTTCTTAACCCCTTAAAGATTAAGGGGCCCTTGGACAACACGGGGTTGAGCTGTGTGGGTCCACTTATACTCAGAATTTTGTCAACAAATACGTACTATAGTACTGCCTGGTCCCATTGAAGCCTCGGATGTGGACTTCATGGGGGCGGGGTGAGAAGTGAGGCGCAGGGGTCAGCACCCCAACCCCTGAGTTGTTCAAGGGTCAGCTGTTTGCAGTGCCCTCCACTGATGTCATTCATGACAGTGAAAAAGAAATGCTTAAATGGTGGTAAAACCCAACTTCCCCGTGCTTTTCAGAAGATTAATATCTTGGTAAACAGCAAAACCTTCTTTAGGCAACCTGATTTTTTAAAAATCCTGTATCAGCCATGTCAATTCTCTTTGATATTAAAATTTAATAATGTTTCTAACTTAAATCCGTTTTGGAATTTATGCTTCCAAGTCTGAAGCTTTGATTTCTTACTTCCTTGATATATAATTGGGCTTGTCTTAACCAGAAAGGTATCGTGTTGATCACAAGTCAGAAGGTTTGTTTGACAGATATTTTCCTTTTAGCTCACTCTACTTGAGTTCATATCCACACAAGATGAAGGCCCTAAAAACTTTCAGAGTGTTTTGTTTGGCTGACTTTCTCCAATAAACAGCTTTTATGCAATTTGCAATAGCAGTATTTTTCACAGAGGTATTAATATCTCTGGAGTTCTGTTTTCCTGTAGTTTTTTTGTAAAGTATGTTTTCATGCCAGTTAAAAGTAACTACCACTCCCATTAAAGTTGCAGGTGTATACACACTTGCATAAAGGACCTAATGTTAATTTATTATCTCAATAAATATTTGGTAGATGGCCACCATGTGCCAGACACGTAGAAGGTGTGTGAGATACTAGTGAGCAGAGGAAGCAAATGTCCCTGGCTGCTGGCAGGTGCATTCTAACCAGGAGAGAGACAGGCAGTGATCTTAGCAAGTGAATTACACCTCTTGGGAGGGTGAGGCGTGCTGTGGGGCAGAGCAGAGCAGACAGGGTGAGGGAGGCACGTGGCAGTCGTGAGGGTTAGGGAGGCCGGTGAGAAGTGGCCTTTATTCGAGCAAAGCGTGAAGAAACCATGGAGACGTCCAGGGGAACAGCATTCCGGGTGGAAGGGGCACTGGTACACAGAGGCGGAGGCCAGCAAGCCTGGAGGGATGGTGGGCAAGCTGGACCCTGTGTAGGAGCCCGGGGGGCGTTCGTGTAGAGTCTGAGGATGTTCACAGCTGGCTCTGCAGGCTGCCTAGTGAACTCTGCTCAAAACTTTTATTGTACAAAGTAAGATAGTTTATCCAGGTTTTGAACCCTGACCTCCTTCCTTTGGGGGATTTTTAAAGTCAATTTCCTGAGTGTTAGTCATAAAGATTTTCTAGTTAAAGCCTAAGTGAGAAAAGCAGGTTCCGTAGCAGAAGAGTAACTGTACTCCTACGAAGTGCCAGTGGGAACGTTGAAGGAAGCCTAAGGGCCAAATGAAATGGTAACAAATGATACAAGTAGTAAGTCGTAATGCGTGAGATAATGAGTGAAACGGATGTGACGAAAAATCTGTTGAAGAATCAGATTTGAGTGAAATCACTGCCGTATGTATGTATGTATCCATCTATCCATCTGTCTGTCGGACCAGTGTTTTATGGTTATCCGTAGCTATAAAAGTAGGAAAGTCATACTTAAAGATCTTTCTATGTGCATATAAAATGAAATAAGTGTATTTCTGAGAGAGAGTTTTAAAACAGGGACTAAGTTTAAAATACCTCTATGAAGGCAGCTTCCCTAGTCGTGGCTTTTCCTCCGGGTCTACTGAGAATTAAAGAAGAAACGAGCGCGTGCTGTGATGCTGCGCCATCAGGGATTTGGTTGCGTATCTGTGGGGGGCGGTGGGGGGCGGCGGTGGGGGCTTAGCCACATAGGCTCCAGGAGAACGAAAATCTCAGACGGCTGCTGCCCTAAAAGGGCTTTCGGTCTAACTGGGGACACAGACTAAACAAGCGTAAGGCGGGAGGTGTCTGTAAGCACTACCTATGGCCTTCACAGGAGGAGAGTCGTGGAATGTAGAGGCCGTCCTGAGTGAGCATCCTCTTGTTCATTTTGCAGAGTGATTGACCATCTACCAGGTGAAGACACCGTCCAAAGACAGTCCAGACTTTTTCCTCGAGGTCATAAAAATGCCATTCATTGCAGAAGAGCTGAGGAAATGGAGCCAGTCTAGGATCGGGGAGATGAATTGGGTGGACTTAGGGTTTCAGTCTGAGTTTCTGTCACCAGCAGTTATTTTCCTGTTCAGAGCTCAGAGTTGTAGGCAAGTTGCCACTGTGTTTCTGGTTTCTGGCAGTTGGGTTCATTTGCTTCACAATACTTTCCTGTTGTTTTTTTGCAGCAAACCAAAGAGAGAGTGAAGCTATTGATACAGCTGGCTGATGGCTTTTGTGAAAAGGGGCATGCCCATGCGGCAGAGATAAAAAAATGTGTCACTGCAGTGGATAAGAGGTACAGAGATTTCTCTCTGCGGATGGAGAAGTACAGGACCTCTTTGGAGAAAGCCCTGGGGATTTCTTCAGATTCCAACAAATCGGTAAATTGCTTTGTGCAAATTGAATAAATGACTGTTTTCTTCTTCGTACTGTTTGTCGATTTAATTAACTGAAGTTCATTGACTCCCTTATTCCACAGAGTAAAAGTCTTCAGCTAGATATCATTCCGGCCAGTATCCCCGGGTCAGAGGTGAAACTCCGCGATGCCGCTCATGAACTTAATGAAGAAAAACGGAAATCTGCCCGCAGGAAAGAGTAAGCTTGTCTTTAAGAACCTGCCAGGATTCACTGAAAAAGTGAAGAAAATGTCACTTGGACAAAGATGCTTACTTCTGTGTGTGCTTTGAAATCAAGCAGTGTTAATACTTTTCATTGCTCTGAATGTGCTTAGTTTTTACAGCAAAAATGCCACTGTGTCCACTGTCCCCTGATGCAGAAACAGTATCTTGATGTTTTGTCCATGCGCCCCCATTTCATATGTGGTTGACAAGTTGTTTTAGTGTCATTTGTCATCAATAGGTCATGAGTAATAATACTAAGGAGAAGAAATTAATGACACAAGTGCAGCTGTTTGGAAGTTGCTAATTAGTAAACTGTACTAAATATTAATAAAGACAAAAGATTGCCCTAAACCAGTGGTTCTCAGTCGGGGCCAGCTTTGTCCCCCCGGACGGACATTTGGCAATATGTGGAGACATTTTTGGTTGTCACCCAGTGGGGAGGGGGGAGGGCTACTGGCATCTAGTGGGCGGAACCGGGGATGCTGTGAAACGTTTTATAAGGCACAGGACAGTCCCACAGCAAAGCATCCTCCAGCCCCAAACGTCAATACTGCCAAGTTGAGAAACCATGACCAGTAGGTACCTTAACAAAATTTTTTCCAGAATGTTTTTTCCTTTGAATTGGTGACTGGATACTGTTAATTCTTCTATTCTTGCTTGAATTCTCCAGAACATATCACTGACGAATGCTTTTTCAACCACCTTATTATTTCATAGACCCTAAAAGTAAATAGTTAAAATAAGCATGTATCCTGACCGTGAACTAAACTAGTTACTGTCTTTTCCTCTGCTTTAAGGTTCATAATGGCTGAGCTAATTCAAACTGAAAAGGCTTATGTAAGAGACCTCCGGGAGTGTATGGATGTAAGTAAGTTTTTCTGCTTATTTATTTAGATGGAGTATAGTGTCGCTGTTTATTCTTACCTGTTGGCAGTTCTTAAAATAATCACGTTTTGTTGTCATTTTGGAGATTTGAAGTGCGCACGAGCAGCCTTCTGTGCACGTTGCTGCACTTCTGTGAAGTTCTAGGCGTGTTGTTGCTCATTACAGAGATGATGCAGCACTAATCCTCTCATTCCATTTACCACATGATGGCCTGGCTGACATTCTCTCTGTGTAGAATTTTACAGCAGCTTCAGAGAACTGTGCCTACCGTGATGATTGCCAGCTGATGCTCAGTAGTTTAACGAATCTTTGCCGTACCTTGTGGAGTAGGTTTATCCCAAAATTTGAAGCTGGGAATGCATTTAGAGCTGAAAAGTATGGAAACTATTCTCAAGTATTAATAACAACTGAGATTTTTAAAAAATAGTTCCTCATGGTTTTTTTTTTTGCAAAAGGTTGTATTGTTAAGATATATTTTCAATTATACATTAACCCTGGGTACGTATTCACAGAGGTCAGGAGTACCTGTTTCTGGAAGATGAGGTGTGGGTTTTCGTCTAACCCTCTCTGTTTCCCTCCCGGCCAGACCTACCTGTGGGAAATGACCAGTGGTGTGGAGGAGATCCCGCCCGGCATTGTGAACAAAGAGCTCGTTATCTTCGGGAACATGCAGGAAATCTATGAGTTTCACAATAAGTGAGTGGCTTTATCTTTGGGGACCTCATTAGCCACTCTGGAAATCTGTGCTGAAGTTTCATGACAAGTGAAAGTTTCCAATAAATAAGCATAGATTCCAGTGATTTTGTTGAAATTTGCAGGAAGCCTGCCAGACTTGCTTTCACAAGGACAGACATTCTAGAGACTATTTTAGCAGAGACTCAGCTTTGTATTTACTTTTTATAGAAATGAGATTAGGAAAACTGAAAGCTGGTTTTGTAGGAACCCTAACTTCTCTCAAGCCTTTGTCATCAGCTGCTGCATCAGTTACTTCTTAGGGTTAAAAGAAAGAATTGCCCTCTGTGGGGCTGCTGGCTGGTGTTTGGTCTTTTCTAATAAGAAGGAGGAAGGAACTGAGGACTGAACAGATGTGTAGTGTGACCAAAATAAAGTGCCCTTTCCACAGGCCGTAGGAGGAACATGGTTTTATTTTCAAGATCAAAAAAAAAGGCAGCAGAAGCTCCTCTAGGTGGAGTCTGTGCAGCCCAAATAGCCTGTGGAAAGATGATGCTGGGCCAGAGCTGGCGGTGTCTTCCTCGCTTCCCTGCCCCCCACCCCAGCAAAGATGCTAGAATCTAAATGGGTTCTCTAGGTTGAGTGTTTACCTCCCTAACTTATGTCCTTAGCTACTAAACATACCACTTTCCCAGAAGTAAGCTACTGTTGAAAGTGTTCAAAGGCTAAACTGGTTAACTCTTTGAAAGTCACAATAATTTACCCTAGTTCAGAGCACTTGCTCTACATTTTGTTAAATTAAAATCTAGAAGTTACAGTTTTCACTGCATTTAATTAAAATGATGAAGTTCAGACATTGTCTGAACTCACGGTTTGCTTGGTCTAATTCCCGGCATATCTCACTAGTAAAATGTTTTAAAACACCGTAATCATTTAGTATCGTTTTCTGTCTCTGCAGCATATTCCTCAAAGAGCTGGAAAAATATGAACAGTTGCCAGAGGACGTTGGACATTGCTTTGTAACCTGGGTAATGAAACCTCAGCCACTTGTTCTGTCACAGTTGCTTTGAGGGAAGTTGGAAGGAATACTGTTCATTTCTCAAGCGTCGCCATTTTCTCCTGGTGTCTACAGAGAGAGAAATAGACTTTACCTCAAAGAATTACATTCTCCAGCTAGTTATTAATGTGGAATAAACTTTTTATTGATAGTAGTGATGGTTTGAGATAGAATGTTGAGTTAGTGTGCCAGGCCTCTTCATGGCCCTGGGGATTCACGGGTAATTGTGAGTGCCCAGCCCTGCCTGGGAGGATTGTCCGGTCGGGAGGGAGGGAAGGAGGCAAGTGACCTGGTGATCAGGCCCTGCTCTCTAAGTGTGACACTCACGTTTGCATATAGCGTCATGGGAAGAGGGGCCGGCATCCAGCCCCGACTCTCCAGGCCAGGGGAGGACGTGTGTCCTATTAGCAGGATGTGTTTCTTATTTTAATAGTTTCTTTATAAAGCAGCGTTTCTTAAATTGGAGGCTTGAATTTCATTTATACACACAGCTTCTTTTCTACATAAAAGTTTATCATAATTTGATTTTTTGTCATTTGAAAGAGATAGTCTAATTTTCTTTTTGTTTATATAGGCAGACAAGTTTCAGATGTATGTCACATATTGCAAAAATAAGCCTGATTCTACTCAGCTGATATTAGAGCATGCAGGATCCTACTTTGATGTAAGTAAGAGATTACTAAAGAAGCTGTGATATTTTCTGAGTTGCATTTCGTGTACATAAAATGCAGCATGACTCATAACTTTCACCTAATGGATGGCATGATACCATTTTTATCTATCACATTTATAATGGGATTTTCTTATATTCTGTTTTTAAAAGATGCTTCTCAAATACTTCAAGCTGTATATCTGTAAAAAATTCAGATTTTAATATATACATGTGTGTATATGTCATTACTTACAATTTATATATAGTCATTAATTTTTTACATGTAATATCATGTAAAAAGTATGAGTATTAAGCTTCTTTTCCCCTCTATAGAAAAATAACTTTGGATCTTCTTTGATCATTTATTTTTCCCATTTCAATTTCATGATGTTATTCACTTCCAGAAGTGGCCTATCAGTACAGTTTTACAGATAGCTCTCTAACAGCTCAGACCGTCGGGAGGTTCATTAATTATATTCTCATTGGTGTAAACATAGTTCGTCTTTTGTGGGACCATGTTGCGGGGAGGTTATTTAGTACGAACGGTGGTGGAGCCTCATGATATAATATATAGAGTGATTTGGGGGGTTTCCAGAACAGAGTCAAACGTGTGCCAAATAAATTTTGACTAAAAGATAAGGTACTTTCGAATTTTACGTATGATTTGGTGCACGAGGCCACGAGGGTATTAGACTTGTTTCCGTCTTTTTGTTTGTACACGGCTGAGTGTGATCATCTGCTCTTCTCCAAAAGTCTGGGAAGTTAGGATACATTTTAGCTCCTGTCTTTTGAGGTGGAGCCCTGCCTGTAGATGCCCCTATTTTAGTTGCCATTCTCATGACCAGTAGTTACACGTCACTGCCTGGGTGAATATGAAGCCCTGCTCCCAGCCCAGTGAGGCCTTCTCTTTCCAATATTTCACACGACCCTGGGTCTTTGCCATTATGTGGAGCCCAACACTGTGGCTCTATGCAGTTAGGATTATTGAAGGCCTTATTGAGCGTATGGCACACGTGCTGTTTGGAATCAAAAGTCATTAAAAAAAACCCGTGCCCTAAGGAGGATGCCAAGAGCTAAGAGCAAATGTGAAAATGAGAGCAAGCAGGAGAGAGGACTTCCTTATAGCGAGGGCGAAGGAAGCCTCCAGTAGGGAGGGTTGCGATGTGGTCTGTGGCGAGGGTGCGCACGTGGCCGAAGCTTCAGGAGCTGCAGTGGGAGAGTCTGACTGCCGGGCAGGCGCAGTGATGACGGCACCAGGAGTGGTTGGCTTCCCTGCTTGACCTCTGCACGTGGAGGCCTGTAATACAGGGGAAACACTGTGTCTTTAGTATTCAAAGTGATGACCGAGATTTGTTATTTTTATGTTGAGCTTATTAAAAGAAGCAATAGTGATTTCTACGTTAGAAAAAGTGGTTTGTGTGTATTCATCGTGGGAGTAAATGAATGTAAATTTTTAGTTCCTGTTATCTGACTTACACAGTGGTGTGTGTATGCTTTTTTTTAATTCAGGAGATACAACAGCGGCACGGATTAGCCAATTCCATCTCTTCCTACCTTATTAAACCTGTTCAGCGAATAACGAAGTATCAGCTCCTTTTAAAAGTATGTATGAAGCCTCTTCAGCCTGAAAAATTTTATGCACTGTGCATTGTCATTTTGACATTGTTTTATGTATATAAAGTACCCTGAGTTTTTGAAATAACACCTAGCAAATTAATGTTATTTTATAACTCATTGCCATTTATTGCCCCGACCGATTTGTCGGTGCATCTGGTAAATAATAGTATATTCCTTGATTATGCACCTGAACTTTGTTGACTGACCCTAGCCCCTGACATAAAATGAGAAAGGAAGGAAAAATTGTCAATCCTGGACGATTTAGTACCATTGTTCCCAGTATGACTTGTATCAGACTGACCTCTGCTGTTTCTTGGTTATGAATGATTATAGTTAAAATCACACTTGTAAAAATCAAATAATGATTAGTTCTGACGATAGAATGGTGAAGGAAACTTAGAATTTGTGATAAGAGTTGTTACAGAATTCATTATATATAACTGACGCACATTTTCTTGACTACAAGAAAAATAATTTACAAACTCTATCTCATGCTGTTTACCCCACCGTTTCCTTGGCTGGTGAATGTTATTAAACATTAGAACGTACCCACATCCGTTCATCCCAGTAAGAACATTGCATGAACCCAACTAAGTCCCCAGTTTGGTCCTAACACAGCAATAGGAGATGATCATGTAATTTTTCTAGATATAAAAGAAATACAGAAGATGAAGTTATGAATGCCTGAAACCCTTACTTTTACCCTTTTTGTTAACACAAAAAAATCTAGAAACAGTAAAAAGTGGCTACATTCTTTGGTGAAGGTATACCATTATGGCATTCTTACATTGGAAAAGCTCTCCTGCACTTCCCTATCAGAACCCCATTAAGTGATTTTATGACCACCACGGCAGAAATAAGTGGTTGCTATAAACATGAAATGAAAGTCAGGAGGCTAAGTTGTTTATATTCACGTTTGCCCTTTGCTCTCTAATTCTGCAAAGGCAATTTACCTCTTAGTGTCCTCAGGATTGATGGATTTTGTTTTTAGCACGTGGTTCTAGTAAAGATCTCTTCCTCGGTGACCTCACATGTAGTCATTCACTATTAAACCTCTGCTTTAATTTATAAACCTGACTTTATTCTGCCCAGGGGTTCTTCAAGAGAGCAGTCATGAGCTATGCTGAGCTCCCCAGCAAGGAGGGTTTTCTGACAGTGATGTTAGTCTCAGCGCATTGCAGTTTTAAAGCACTTTTTGCCAAGCTGCTCAGAATAATAGGTGCACACCATCTGGCCATGAGAAGAGGGGCCTGTCAGGCAGCTGCATTGCCCGAAACCATCCAGGGTATGACTGCAGGGCCACGTCCCTCTTGTTGAGCCCCAGGACACAGAAAGCTGTTGTTACTGTCACTGCCTGATAAAAATCATAGATGCGCTGGTGAGAAAATACCTCGGAGCACACCAGAATGTGAATCTGTTGTCTTGCTGTCACTCCTCTAATGACAGGCGTTCCCCTACGCAGATCTTATGCCCGGGGAGGCGTGCTGCAATCATTAGAGCTTTCTGAATGTCCCAGCACGGAGAAGAAGCGTTTCGCTGTAGGTAACTGTGCAGCGATGCTGTTCCCGCTGTGAGACAGGGCAGCTCCAGGGCAGAGGGGACGTCGTGTTCATGGCACCAGAGGGCTCAGAATCATGCTGGGATCCTGTGCAAGCAGAGCAGTACTAACTGGACTCTGGCTTGACCTTCGGATGTAACCACTAGCTGACTGTGCTTTGCTACACTGCTTAAATATTTCATTTGTCACTTTTGAGGCTCGGTAGTTGACGTGGACACTAACTTTGTTTTAATCTCTGACTGCATCTGGTTTCCTCTGAACTGAAGAAACGTCCTGATTTGAGCAGGACACACCCTTGCATCCATTGGATTAAGAAGCAGTTCAGGTTTATCATTCGCTCTCTATGTGAATCTCTGCCCAATTGACCACAGTTTGTTTTTATCTTGCAAGTCGTGGATTTTCACAAACTCTTTCATTTGTGCAAAGCCCTCCGTAGCAGAGCACTTTGCTCTCCTGGGCTCGTTCACGGTGTCGGTTTCCCACAGGAGCTGCTCACGTGCTGCGAGGAGGGGAAGGGGGAGATTAAGGACGGCCTGGAGGTGATGCTCAGTGTGCCAAAACGGGCCAACGACGCCATGCACCTGAGCATGCTGGAAGGTACGTCCTCCCGCCTCCTGCTGACGCCACCTGTCCACCCCCCCACCCCACCCCCTGCGTCCTTGTGCCTCTGTGTTTAGTTAGGAGTCATCAGTGCAGGTGCAGGTGCCTTCTTTTTGCAATAATTGGTCTCGTTGCTTCCCTTAAGGAGTACATGACATGCTTCGACCTCATCACAAGCCTGTCCTTGTCCCCTCACTGGAGAGCTGCCGCTCCACACTCTGAACCCTGGGAGCGCCTTGTGTCACTTGCCTTCAGCTACCTGGTCTCTGTGTTAGAAGGACAGGTGGAAGGATAGGTAGAGCCATCCCCCAAGATTGTAAAATCCCTAACAGCGCTCGAATCTTCCCCTTCTCTGGCATCACTTGCCAGAGCCTTGGACCGAGCAGGTTCCACATCCCTGCCCGTGCAGCCAAACAGCGCGCGGAACGTGGCGAAAAGAGAATCAGACAAATACGCCTAAAAATGGTCATCGCCGGTATAATTTCCGTGAATGCTTCTGTTTAAGAAAGCTGTTTCTGTGTTTCAGCTCAACTCTCATTATCAGGTTACACAGAGTTATTTTAAGAAGTCATCCTGCCCCAAACGCGTTGGCCAGCCTGTGTGGTCACCATTGGTCCCATTGAACAGTTTCCCAGTTAGGGCAGAGGTGCTGCTGTTTGTTAGTTACAGAGGCCCCCCCACCTCAGAGGCCAAGCCAGAGCACCTTTTCCCCCTCTGATGTAGAATCCCGAGCCGGTGGGCAGCCCTCAGGGCGTCACCGGGCACTCAGGCTCTGTCCAGCTGGTCTCTCTCCACTCCTTGGATGTTTTGCTGGTTGGCCAGCTGCAGGGTGTGTCAAGGCCACGTTAGCCTTCCATCTAGCAGGAGGTGGGGAGAGAGCGGGGAGGGGACAGCTCGAAGGGCAGAAACCAGAAGCGGCGGCCGAGTCTCCCTGCGTGGCCCCGGCGCAGGTGAGCGTGCTTGTGGCCGCTCCCGGCCGCACGGGGGCTGGGAAGGGTAGTGCTGGCTTGAGCGGCCGCAGTGGGGCTTCTGCTCGTAGAGGAGGGTGCCCCTGGAGGCTGGCACGTAACTAGAAGCCCCTGCCCGGGTGTCGGCCACTTCAGGAAGAGACAGCCGCAGCGAACGGCAGCCAGTGACCAGAGCGCGACCGACTGGCTTGAAGAGCTTCGTGTCCAGAGGAGAGAAAACCCCCCAGGGAAGGGTAGCCAGAGGCCCAGATGGGAAACTTTAATCAGAGACTGAGTGGATGGGCGTTTTGCAAATGTTTAAGTAGCCATGATGCTACTACTGCATCATTTTTCATTTTCTTTCAAATTGACCGTGCCTCCTTTTTTTCGTGTTCTAGGGTTTGATGAAAACATTGAGTCTCAGGGAGAACTCATCCTGCAGGAATCCTTCCAAGTGTGGGACCCCAAAACCTTAATTCGAAAGGGTCGAGAACGGCACCTCTTCCTTTTTGAAATGTCCTTAGTGTTTAGTAAAGAAGTGAAAGATTCCAGTGGCAGAAGCAAGTACCTTTATAAAAGCAAATTGTTTGTAAGTATAGGCCTTCAGAATTGTAAGTTTAAAGGTGACACAGTTGCAGCTTCTTGTGGTCAGAGAAAAATGACTGTTTGTGGCCTTCAGTTTAACCTCCTAACTCCTAAAGTGTGACTCTGAAGCAGCTTCTTCAGTGAAATTCTGACAGCCTTGAGTCCACTGGAGGGCGCTTGTGAGTTTGAGTGTCCCTAGACTTAGGAAACTTGCTTTTTCTAAATTCCGTAGAATCCAACTGCAGCATAAGAAGACACTTCGTAAGTGAACTTAAATTATTTATCTCCTGTGTGCCTTAACTAGCTTTATAAATAAATCAATCATGTTAGACTATAATTAAGTTCTCATCTCATTATAATTAATATTTCATTCACCGACATTGGAATTTATTGAAGCAGCCTACTGGGTGGCTAACTGTGGGCTCTTAATGATGAAGTTTGATTTTTTCATTAAAAATACATTTTTGAAAAACAGCAGAATACCATTATTAGAGAAAATGTATGTTATAAGCAGAAATCGTTTTAAAGATACACAGCCCCACCTGCCTAGAGACAGCCTCCCTTGAGCGCTTGGTAGATAGAGTGATGCATCTGAATTCTTCTTTAACTTGTCGGCATACTTCCGGGCAAGAGAAACACACCTGGTGCTCTTTTCCATGGGTGGCAGCCCCACACGAGTATCTATAAACCACAGGTTGACGCTCCAAAAAGTCTCGGGCGGGTGTCATCCTCGCCTTCCCTGCGTGGGCGATATCTCAGAGGGCTTTCAACACAAAATTGCTGGGCAGGGGGAGGAAAAAATCACAATCAGAGAATAGAAAATGTGGTAGAATTTGGTTTCTTCACAAGATATGGCAGATCACTTATAAATATTGGTAGATGTTTGGACTTTGGACAATTTATACATTATACGTTTTTATGATATCCACGTATTAATCAAATTCCCGAAGTAATAGAATACTACCAAGTGTAGAAATCATCTTAATAATAATCTGGAGTTTGCAAGTTCAGGCTAACGATAGGCATACCATTTTCTTTGGCTTGTTTCCTGTTTGAGATTGTCTTTTGGATCACAGCCCACCTTACATCATTTTAGATCATATTGTAACTGGAAAGAAAACATGAAGCATTGCTGCCTAATAATTTCACTAGCTGGCCTTAATCAGTCCCTAGGGACCAAGCTAGTCTGTTTTAGAAGCTGATACATCTTCACTTAATTTATCTTTTAAAAGTTAAGGTTCCCTCAGAGGCCACAATTATGAATCACTTCCTTTGCTGGAAAGGAGAGAATGCATTGGGGTGAACCCGATTGCGGGGGAGGATGAAGACGTTGACCTTCATCTACACTCTTCCGTGTTCTGCATCTCCTGCAAATGCATGTATTATAGAGAGAAAGTTTGTCTCTTAGCCCTTAACATCATTGGCGAAATAGTAAACATTAATGCTATTGATAAACACAGTGGAAACGAACTGCGTTTTAAAATATCATTTAGCTTCTCCTGTGAAGCTAGTTCGTTAATGGAGGTGCATGGTAGCAGCTCTTTTGCAACTAGGACAGACTCATTTTATTGTTTATAAGGTTGAAAATAGTCAGCTCTTGATTTTCCAGATAATAGGAAATAGAACTTTCCAGATATTTCGTTTTCTTCTTCTGGATTTGCTTGTTGACCTGCATCAGGATTTCCAGTGGAGGTGCTCAGAGGAAGCGAAAGAGATGAAGCCAATCATGTGTAGCCTAAGAACAAAATTTCCCCATTTTAACTAAAGTGAGGTCTAAGGAGTATGTATCAGTGTAAACAAAACCGTGTCATTACAACCTAGCATGAGCACGAGTCACCAAAAACGGCTTCCTTTGTCTCTGTTCTATATCCTGCCAGAATTTTACTGTTGCCTAATTATGTAATTGTCTTTTTATCCAGACCTCAGAGTTGGGTGTCACAGAACACGTTGAAGGAGATCCTTGCAAATTTGCACTGTGGGTGGGGAGGACGCCGACTTCAGATAATAAAATTGTCCTTAAGGTACGTCCATCCGAGGCTTGGGAATGTGCTTTGCGACAAGATGACCATGTCTGTGAGTGCTTTTTCCTGTTGTTGAGCCATATTGGTTTTCATGTCCTTTTATCGTTCCCTTTGTGTTCTGTAGAGATTGGGGATTACCACAAAAAGAACAGTAGAATAAATTCAGTTTGGTATTCTAGTGGTGAAATCACTCGAGCTAAATTTTTGCTTGCCTACAAAAGGTCACTTGGAAAAAGGTCTTTCTAAACTTCTCCATTCTTCCAGTCTTGCAAAGAATTGGGTGATTCCATAAGAGATGCAAGAAGTTGAGGTACAGGAGGAGGGAGATATGGACCAGTAGCTCCCATTGTGCACTTGACCTCTGGTTTCCAGAGGAGAATAGGCACCTGATGAATCTGTGAGGGCCTTTGATAGTTTCAAGGCTGAACGTGCCAGGAGTCTTCATGGGGTCCTAAGAGTCTTTGGCTTTCCAGTTTGGAGGCAGAGAAAAAAAGTGCCGGGGGTGGGGGTGGGTCATGATCAGGTAAAGGGTTTGGTAATGTTATCATTTAAAGTGTTCAAAAACACTAAGGGTACTTTGGAGTGTGTAGTCTTTGAGGGAGGAATATATCTTTGGATATTTAATTTGAACGCTGTTTTGAGTACACTAACCTCTCCTAGGAAAGTTGGAGGGCTCTAAGGGTGTCTTGTGGACTTCCCTCCTCCTGTGTTTGAGAAAATGCAGATGGAACTGTCTTTCTGAGCTATCTGGAAAGACCATAAGCGACTTCAGATGTAGCTGAAGATTTGTAGAATATTGGGAGACGAGCCAAAGGCTTAATGGGCCTCTGGTGTGTGGACTTGCATGTCAGCAATTTTGTCCCTTACATTCTTTTTGAATCTCTCTACGGTATTTCCAGCAACTGTGAGTTATTTAACAGTACAGCGCTCTTGTAGAGGCTGTACTTTAGTGACCGCTGACTGTGGAAGCCATTGTGTTCCTAAGGTCTTTATTCACATGGAAATGATGGATTGTTTTGCAATGAATATATGACTACCAACCCAGTGTATTCTCATTAGTACTGGCGTAAAGCCCTATAAAATATAAATTGCACTGATAGCTCGATATTAGATAGCTGAACTTTTCTAAGGGATAAAGTTTTAAAGTATACTCAGGACCTTAAAACTTCCAACTTATGAGTATTTATCCAGATTAGCTGCAGTGACACATGCCAAAGGGTACATCTGAGAAATAGTGCCAGATATTCTAGCCAGATATGGACTACTTTCATTTAGGACATAATAAAATACTCATGATGCAATTGAAGAATCAGATTTCCTTGCAGGCTTTACCAAATGAAAGTTTTCTAGGGAATTGAGGGTAATATTTTTCTGACTTCTAATGAGAGGCTAAAGGAAGTGCTGTCCTTATTAATTTCAGAGACTGCTTAGTGGTGGTGGTGGTGGTGTTGATGGCGTAGATGGTGGTGGAGGTGGAGGTGGTGGATATTTTAGCGGTGGTGATGGTGGTTATGGTATAGGTGGTGGTGAGGGTGTCGATGGTGGTAGAGATGGTGAGGGTGTCGGTGGTAGAGATGGTGAGGGTGTCGATGGTGGTAGAGATGGTGAGGGTGTCGATGCTGGTAGAGATGGTGAGGGTGGAGGTGGAGTTGGTGGATATTTTAGCAGCGGTGATGGTGGTTATGGTATAGGTGGTGGTGAGGGTGTTGATGGTGGTAGAGATGGTGAGGGTGTCAATGGTGGTAGAGATGGTGAGGGTGGAGGTGGAGGTGGAGTTGGTGGATATTTTAGCAGTGGTGATGGTGGTTATGGTATAGGTGGTGGTGAGGGTGTTGATGGTGGTAGAGATGGCAGTGGTGTAGATGGTGTAGACAGTGGTGGTCGTGGCAGTGGTGACAGTAACGGTGGTAATGACGGTGATGGTGATGGCCTAGTACTTGTAGAACAAAATTGTGACCTGTTTTTACTTTTACGGTCTGGAAAGGAGAATTTTATTTCTAAATCCTTTCTTGAACAGATTGAGACTACTGAGAGTATGAAACAAATTATTCCCTTCTCTTAGCCAAGTGGGGCCTTTGCTTAGTACTCTAGCTGGGTTACCTTTCTTTTACTGTCTGAAAAATTGGTGCCCCTTTTTCTTGTTTAATTTCTTTAAGGTTAGGAGAATTGCTCTCCATAAAGGTAATGGTCAGTTTGCTCTACTTAAATTATGAGAATTTTCTTTATTTCTGAACATGGTACATACAGATCTCCAAACTTTGCCAAATGGCCTTTCTCAGATACTTCGCTTTGTTTAACGTCCCAAATATTTGTCTCAGGCATTTAAATGCCAGTAGTTCTGTGTTGTTCACAGTTGTCCATCCTGAGATGCTGATTTCATGCACAGATTCCCCTGTTCCCTAGTCACGCTGCCTCCTGCCCCAGGAGAAATTGGTTTAACTGCTCTCCTGGCATCAGATCTGGGGAGAGGGACAGGAGGCTCCTTTTCTCCTTCACTTATTTCTCTGTTACTGCCTCTCATTAACTTTGAAGACACACCCTCCAGTGAAAACATTTTATTTAGAAAGAGAGTTCTCAATTTTAATTTCCTTCCCCAGCATGGGCTTTGACCTTGTATTTTCAAAAACAACGTCCACCACGAGAAAATGCTGGGTTCCCCTCCCTGCGTGATCTCATCCATAATCCCACTGACGATTGTTTTAATCATTCACAGGGAATTATGCTTATATCATAGGAGGTTGATGTTTTCCATAAGGAAATTAAAAGCTGTTACTGAGGCCCAGAACATGTAAAAAGGAAAAAAAAAAAAAAAAAAAAAACACCTCCTTTGAGGCACAGTGAAAGAAAAAAATCTGGAAAAAGTGATGCCATATGTATTCATTCCACCGATGCTTGTTGAATATCTACGATGTGTCATTTCCAGAGACCCTTTCTCCAGTGTTGCAGTGGAGTTGAGGGAAATCCACCATATGTAACTGGCAGTAGGCTACCCTGGTTTATCCCAGTGGTCTAACCAGAGGTGGATACAGGCAGAGATTGGGGGGATGGGCTGGGGTGTCCACCCCCCAGGAATTCCGGCTTCTTCACCTGCTGGCAGTGTGGCCTTAGGCACATTTCCAGTGTGTCCACACTGCAGGTCCTCATTTATAACAGGAGGATTAAGGAGGCCCCAACTCCATAGAGTGCACGTGGGGATATGGGGAGCGGACACAGCTGGGGAAACGGTGCAGCTGCACCAGTCGATCGTGAGTCCAAGGGGGCGAGGTGGCAAGCTCTGGGGCACTGGCCACTTGTCTGCCTAAAGGGCCTCAAGACACTTGGGTTTGGGGGTGGTTGTGTTTTCATATTTACCCAGGGCTGCTTAACAGGTCTTAGGGCTGGAGAATGATTGATTACTAGAATATTCAGAGATCTGGAATAACATGAACGCTGTAGAATAAAAACGGTCTTGATGACAGAATATTCAAAGTTAGGGTCATTTATTTGGTGGGAAATTAAACACAGGAGATGGTTGCTTTTCTGCTGAAAAGTTATTTTTTAAATGGGCAATTCCAGGAATGCAGGGACCTGAGTGTGGTTAGTGTAGGTTCTGGAAAAGGCCCCTTCTGTATCCTGATTGATTCTAACACTTTGTCAAGGCCTCCAGTATAGAAAACAAGCAGGACTGGATCAAGCATATCCGGGAAGTGATCCAGGAAAGGACCATTCACCTGAAAGGCGCCCTGAAGGAGCCCATTCACATCCCCAAAACAGCTCCGGCAACGAGACAGAAGGGAAGGAGGTCAGTGCCTAGGGATTTTTTTGTAAGTTTGCTTTTATTGAAGGAAAGGAACAAGGCAATGTTAACATACTATTTTTCAAAAATCATTTTTCTCAAATATTTTTGAGAAGTATCGAGGAGTAATTTTTTAAAGAATACAATTTATATATAACATCATTCTTAGTAATGAAATTCCTTTGTCAAGACAACAACCTCCTTCAGCTTAAAGTAAATGAAAGTCTATATGCAAATCCCTAATTCTTTTCCTTTTCCACCCCAAGTGTTATTCATCTGTGCTCCTGTGTAAGTCGTGCATGTGACCTTGGACAAGTTATGTAGCAACTAGACGTTTTTGCTTCTCATTTCTAAAATGGCAGTGACCCTATCAACTGGATTTTTATTACTGTGAGAACTAAATGCAGTGGTAGATGTTAGACTCTCAGCCCAGGGCCCAGCAAAAGACCTGTTCTCAGTGAAGAGTCAGTCATCTATCGTCATTAATACCATGGTGGCAGCCGTAATCAGAGACCGATTTGCACCTCTTTAAACAAATCTGTTCTTCCTCCCATGGCTGATAGCCCATCTTTACCATTCTTGAAAAGCAAATCCAGCAATGTCAGGAATTTCTCTGTGTCTCCAGGGATGGAGAGGATCTGGATAGCCAAGGAGATGGCAGCAGCCAGCCTGATACGATTTCAATCGCATCCCGGACGTCTCAGAACACGCTGGACAGTGATAAGGTGAGCCAGAACTAGCCCCCCTTTCTTTGGGGAGGTGCATGTGGCCAGTCTCCGGTCGGTCGATAAGTGACAGTTTGTCATCAGCATTTCAAACAGCTGCCATGGGTTAAAAGAGGTGCCTGGACATTGTACCAGGAGCAAAGATTTGCAGTGTCAGGGCTAGCAGACTTGAACCCTGAAGATTCAGGAAAAAATCACTCGCCCTTCCCAGTGCCGTTACATGGTTTTCTATCTGAGTGTTCTAAGGCAGTGTGTTTAAGCTATTTTATTTTATATTAAGCAGAAGACCCTATTATTTTAAATTAAATCTTACACAGAGCCGTGGTGTGTGAAAGCGGGGCGCTCTGATTGAAGCAGGGGCAGCGGCATCTGCCGGTGGGCCCTGAGGCATCCGTGGACTACCCACCAGGAAGGAGGATCTGATTTGCAGCAAAGAAGTCTGTAGGTTTACCTTCTACAGCAGTGGCCTAGAGTGTCCTGTGATTCTGTCTTGATAGAATCAACTAACCTACAAAATAAACTGATGGGAGAAGTTGGAACCCTTGGCTTACGTGATGCACAGGTGACCGGAGTCCCCTGTAAAAGCCAGTGGAGGCATTGATGTCCACAGAGTCCTCAGTTCCTACTGAGATAAGCACCTATTCTGTTCTTTTTCTAGAAGGCTTAAGACCAAGTTCTTAAAACAAGGTTTTGACAGCAAGTAGGGATTTCATTGAACTTGCCGTTGGTTCAGAATTCCTGGGTTTCTCGGTGCCGGACACGGGCTGGACTTTCCCACGAGAGACCTTCGTCCCGAGGGGGCTGGAGGAGTCTGCCTTTGCATGATGCCTCCACAGCCCACTCGCTGTCCTGACCTCCCGTCCTTTGGAGACGGCCGCTGTCAGAGCAGAGAGCCCAGTGTCGGGGTTTGCTTCAGCGGGCAAGTCTGAGTCCCAGCCTTCGGTCTTTTCTCACTTGCTTTCACAGAATTCATGGTGTTGAATGTTGTTTCCAGGACAGAAGTGAGTAGGTTTAAAAAGATTGGTTTCCTACATTGATTTCATTTTCAGAATCCTTCTAATAGGAGTAATTAGCTCTTTCTCAACCTCCTTTTTGACTTCACTAAATAATAAGCCCTAGAACTTACAATGCTTAGAGTAACAGGACTGGAGAACAAAAACAGCGTCTCGTTTGATTTTGTTCGGAGCTCAGTGTATTACGTTCAGAAAATATTTCTCTTCAGTAGTAATAATGAGGAATAAGATAAATGACATGTTCAGTCATTTGGTCCCTAATAGCCTCTTCCCCTGAGGCCCACCCACCCCCCATAGTCATTCAGTGAAGAAAATAAAGTTTGAACTTGGAAACATTTCATTAGAGTAATCCCAATTATTTTCTTTTAAAAAAGTAGTAATTGAGGTGACTGGGTTATCTTAATAGTTACACAAGACTTCCACCTGAAGGAAAGGTCCAAAGAAATCGTGGCTCCTGCCGAGGGGACCAATTCACAGACTCGCCAAGGCTGAGCATCGCCGCCCCAGCTGGAGGTCCACCAAGCCCCCAGACTCGCAGTCTTACCAGATGTCCTCTCATGGATCTGGTCTGGGTTTACCTGAGTTTAAAAGTTTATTTAAAAAACAGGTTATTTGAGTGAAATTGCCAGAGAAAAATAAATATAAAAAGTTCTGTCCTTTGGAAGGGGTGTTAAGATTTTTCTGGTGTTTGGCCCAAGAAGAAAGGGTAGCTTTGCGTCTTGGGTGGTTTATGTATAAATGGGTGGTGGGGGGAGTCTGGAAACGCCCCCTGCATCTGGGAAGGGGCTCCTGGCTCTCCAGCCCCCGGCTCTGAGATGGAGCTGCCTGGTACCAGGTTGTGCCTCTGGCCCACAGAGAACCGTGTGCTAGTGCCCCCGGGCTCCCTGTCCCCCGACACTGGGGGCTGGCAGCTGCGGGGCGCCGACTGAGATTCACAGGGGGTTTGCCCCAGAGATGAGGCTCTGCCCTGGAGTTAGGGAGAGGCAACTCGTTCTACTTCGAATCTATTATAGCAAAATAGGCTTATGTGAACTTGGATTTGAGTCTGTACAACTCCTGTAGAAAAGTAAGGCATTATCCTAGGAACTGTTGCTTTTAAGACAACACATTGGGCTTCCCTGGTGGCGCAGTGGTTGAGAGTCCGCCTGCCGATTCAGGGGACACGGGTTCGTGCCCCGGTCCGGGAAGATCCCACATGCCGCGGAGCAGCTGGGCCCGTGAGCCATGGCCACTGAGCCTGCGTGTCCCGTGCCTGTGCTCTGCAACGGGAGAGGCCTGCATACCGCCAAAAAAAAAAAAAAAAAAAGAAAGACAACACATTAGGTACCCAGTGAGAGAGAAGGGATATGTCACTAGCAACAGTGTAGGTTTGTGGAAATTAATCATTTTACACTGGGGATCTACTGGGGTATTAGAATTATTAAAGAACTGCCTCTTAAATATTTTATCTGTGAAGGTAACTCACCGGTTTCTGTTTACCTCATCTCATACCTTAGGCACCAAACTTCATTCGGTAGCTCAGAAATCCCGCCGGGGCCCCTTCTGCAGGTGCCGCCTTGCCTGTGCTCCCGGGTGAAGCTGTGATAGCAGGCCCTCACTCAGCCGCTCTCAGCCTACCTGATGTGCCCATGACTCTTAACCATCTCGCGTAGTGACGTGCCAAAACTGCTTTCTTAAGTGGACGTGGCATGTATTTAATACCCCTCATTGAGTCCATAGGTCCTTAATAGGAAGTACACAGAAAGGATTAAATGTCTTCCTAAGACCGTAGAATGGCAATGGGTTGTCTTCTTCCGTTCTTGTGTTCTGTGTTTGGGAGGAAAATAAGCAGCGTGTGACACTTAATATGGATAAGTCAGAGTGTGGAGTTTGGAGGGGCCATACCATGAGGCCTTATACAAAAGAAGGCCCATGTTTGCGACCACACATATGCCTACACATGTCTGTTCTCTGCTTTGGGGAGGTTTTTCTCCTTTTATGTACTTCTCTGGTAGAACATTTCAGGGTCAGTAGATGATTCAGGAGAATACATTTAAGAAATTGCATCCTTTATGGAGTCAGTTTGTAAAATGCACTGTTACTCTGAACTAGGCTTAAACAGAAAGCCCTGTTATCTCTGATGGCAGTAACTTTTCATATGTCCCAAGGTTCTTTCCGCCCTACATATTTCAAGTTTAAATAGCCTCTGATGACATGGGCAGATAGATCTGGCAAGGGAAATTACTTAACCATATTCTGCCTGTTTGACTTAATTTATGATGTCTGTTATGAGTTAGTTGTTATCATGGAGTTTGGTTCCATTTCAGAAACCGGGTGGGGGGATGTTTTCGGCTTGGCCTCTTGGAGAACTCTTGAGGAGAAGTTGTCTGCCCAGTGCTGAGGCACAGGGTTTTAGAAGAGTCAGGTAAGGAGGGGCCTGGAGACACCCTCTCTCCAGGGACACTGTTAGCAGATACAGACCACAGGGCCCCCGAGCACCTTTCCTTCTTTGCAAACGTCGGTTTTAAAAGCTGCCATCTCTTTGTTCCAGATGTCAGTGTAGCACTGATTCTTGCCCTTATTAATGGTGCTTGCACTGATAAAGCGATCTCATGAAAATACAATGTGGGTTCCAAGGAAATCAAATGCTTGCCAGATTGTTGTCTCATTTGTCCTGAGCTTGTCTCCCTGATGTTGGGAGGGGACGCCTCCAGGTCACTGCGGGGACGAGGGAGGCCAGGTGACCCTCGCAGGGCCACCCGGAATAGAGAGCGGAAGCCAGAAACGGAATGTGGATCTAATTACCTGGCGGGGTCTAGACCCTGTTACTTCACACTAGAGCTGAGGAGGAACTAAATATTTTGGTGTATTGAAGAAGCATTTTGAGTATTTTTTCCTTCTGTGTGCACTTTTAGTCTGTGGTTTGCTTCATATAACAAAAATTTATATTATAAGGAAAATAGAAAATATGCGAACCAGATATAGGCTACTACTATAGAACAAACCATCTTGAGGTCAGGATGAAAAAAATAACCAAGGCCAGACAGGGCAGGCTGTGGAAAAGCGGCCCGAGGCAGCAGGGGGCCAGGTGTGAGCCTTCTCTAGGTCTGAAGCCGAGCTGTGCTATTTGTAATGAACGAGAAATTCAGTTGAGACTTGATACTTGGCACGAATTTTGCCCCTAAGCTTGTGATGTGAGTATATGAATTCACACATTTAAAAAAAATAAATGGTTTCAGTTACTTTTCATGAAGTATATAGAGCACTGTGTTGGGGATATGAAATTTATGTAGTTTAAAAAGTCAATAAACCTCTGTGAAGTGACAGTCTGCACCATAGGAGCTTGGATGGATTTCCATAAATTGCAGCGCTGAGGTAGTGTATAAAGTCATTAATGCCAATACGTTTTAAGATGAGGCTGGCTTCAAGTTTTGGAGAGAGGAAGCCTGCATTCAGCCTCCTTAGGAAGTGCCTCGTGCTTGCATTCAGCCCCGTCCCTCACATACCTGGCACTGTGTGCCACCCGCCTAAGCTCACACTCTCCCCGCTGCCTGCAGTTGCCAGAAGCAGGAGGGAGCCTTGGCTCGAGGCACTGCCCAGCCTGCTGCCCTTGCCACGGTGTCCCAGAGCCTCGTGTAGGTTTGCCCGCGTGGGCATGAAGTTGAGTCGCTTCGTTCAGAAGCCTTTCTGGGGACAGCACATAGTTTTAATCCCGGGATGTCAGTTAAGGGTCCCGACTCCGCCCAGAGGGTAACGGAGCCGAGTAAGCAAAGTATTTAGCGTCCAACAGCAGATGGTTAAGAACAAGCAGGTGCTCCCCAGCCAGGCCTCTGAGCTCTGCTTCTCAGCAGCCTCTCTGTGCCTTAGTTTCCTCATCTGTAACAGGGGACAGTACGACTCCCCCCTCTAGGGCTGTGAGCATTAAAAACGTGCGTTTGGAACAGTGCCTTACACGCCCTGAGCACTGCCTAGATGTCGACGGTCACTGTGTCTTCGTTTCAAAAATTGCCTCCTTCTCCCTCATTCCTGGCTGTTGCAGACCCGCTGCACATCGGCCTCTTAGTGAGCACTCTTGCCTGCAGTGGATTTAGAAGCTAATTGTGTTCCTTAGGAGCTAGAAGCTGTGCTAAGGGTAAGTTGCTCAGACTCGTTTCCTGAACTTGCACGTCTTGGTGGCTCAGCAGCTGAATACTGATCCCGTGTTGAACGGGCAGCCTCTGAAGACGCGGGAGACTCTTGCTTGAAACGTTTTCCCAGCCGCTCCCCTGTAATCCTACCGCATCAGCCGTAGGATGAGTCCGTGCTCTTCCCGAGGTCGGTTCGTGCCTTCCCAGGTGCAAGGGCATCAAGCCCTGTGCAGCCCAGGACAGGTGCCGTTCCACAGGAACAAGCAGAGAAAGCCCTCCCCGCTGGCAGCCTGGCGAGGGTGGCCCCTGGCATTGGTTCCCTCTATCTTTCTAAGTGACTGTGGCTTTTTGTAATTTTTAACAAGTTTCTGAAGTGCTCTCATAAAGCCACAGAACGAATGCAGCCTTTGCTAACTTTACTCAGTCGGACAAACAAAATTTTCCCCATGCTAGAGCAGAGAGCCTCAGTTCTAAGAAAAGGCAGAGTTTTCAAAACTACAACTTTAGGTATAACTGTTAACAAAAGTGCTTCTAAAAATAGTGGTGCATCGGTAAGTGCTTTTCAATGTAAATTTTACAGTACTGGTCAAAGTCACTGCTGACAATGGCGGCCCAGCTTTGATTCAGACTCGAGGCTGGTGGTTTATCCTGGTTGTTCTTCCTCTGGGTGAGGGACCCAGTCGGCTGGTTACCTGGCTGTCATACCTTCGCTTGTCAGGGGGGAAAAAAGAGGCCTTTCAAATGAACTTTTCTGGATAGGTGCTGCTCACCCAGGAAACACAGCAAACAGGCTCCTTTGGGCTCAGTTGTCCCAAGAGGGGTCTTACTTTCCAGGGCCTGTGCTTGAAAGTAGTACAGGTGGGGCCAGCTGACTGCTTCCCGAGCCCCATTCGTGTTTCTGCTTTTCAGCCAACGAAGCTTTTCGTTCATGCCCCGCGGCTCAGCCCTCAGCGCCTCTCGTTCTAAAATGTTCAGAGTGAGGGCAAGCGTGGCATTGGTCCAGGCCAGCTGCTGCTGAGCCTGGAGGCCTGGTACCTGGGAGCTGTCTTCTCTCTGATCTGCTTGGCTTTTTACACTTAAAGTTTGCCTTTTCAAATATATCTTTTAAATTTAGCTTCTCGACATCTAACTTTCCACTGCAGCTCATGTGTGTCCCAGTCAAGGAAGGCTTCCAAGGGTTATTTGCATGTCAAAACCAGCGTGTGATCACATTAGCAAAGAGTAAAGGATTAACCTCCCTGAATGTTATACTCAGTATTTCTGTTCTGGGTAAAAATGTTGGGTAGGGTAAGCTGCTGCTTTTGAAAACGTTTTTTCTCACAGGTTTTCTTTTTCTTTTCTTTTTTTCTGTTTCCTTTTGTTTCGTTCTTTTCTTCTTTTTCTTGGGGGAGGGGTGGTAAGAAACACCATTTTTGCCAGCTTAACCATTTTTCGGTTCTGACAGATTTCTTTTTGCACCCCAATCTGTGAGAGATTCACAGTGGTCCTCTTGGAAACCCAGCAGCAGATTTTGTGACGGCTTCTCCTGTGAACTTGGCCTTGAGTTTGGGGTAAGCAAGGGGCCTGATGGTCCCGTGGTTAGGACGGCCACTGAGAAGCCCAAGCCTCCGGCCTCCGCGAAGTTGCCCAGGGAGAAGCTGGGGTAATGCGTTTCCTTGGGGAATTGTTCTGACTGCCGGTGGTGGCCTTTCTCTTGTAACCACGGAGCTGGTAATTCACGGAGCTGTACTTTCTAGTCCCCTTTAAGCGAGGAGCCACTCTTTGGTCTGCTCTGTGTGAAGCCTGCACAAAACCGCAAGGCCCTTCTAGTGCCTGCACCGTGCTGGGCTGTAGGATGTGACTATGGGTTGGTACACTCTATTCCATAGGAGAAGGTGGCTTTTAGTAGACCGCTTCCCCCTCTCCTTCTGAAGCGCTCTCAGAAAGTTGGCCAGACACCCACCCGCAATTGATCTTAGCTTCTCGAAGCAGATTCATTCACAGGGAGGACTACACCATCCGCGTGTCAGTTGTAAAGAGCCCCTGTTCCTCTGGCGGAACCCGCCCCAGAAGTCACCTGCGAGCCAGTCATTCACATCAGGTGTTTGCTGTTGTCTCTCGAGAGCTGTATGTTCTCGTAAAGTAGACATGCCTCATTGCAGAGCTCCAGGGAGGGGATGCCAGAGCCCGAGCGGTAGGTGAGAAGCACCCAGCCACGGCTCTGCTTCAGTTACTGTCTTTAACTGGGTTCAGGCAAAGCAAAACAATATACCGTGGTTCCTCCAGCAAATGTAAAAAGGAAAGTTCTGTTCTGTGTGACGGTTTTTGAAGGTTCACGTGCCCGCGACCAGGTGAGTATTTCATTCTTTTGGGTGAAACACAGCAACTTGTTCATTTTCAGTCATTGCGAGAACTCAGGCAAGGGGGCCCTGGTTTGGTTCTGCGAATCGTCCGTGCACCAGCATCCCTGGAGTTCCCCCCGGCAGCCCTTTCATGGCTGGTCTTGGAGGAGGCATTTCATTATAGTATCCACGGTCCTTGCTCCAGTTAAGGCCATTTTACTGTCATGCTTTTTAGTCACCACATTTAATTTTTTTAAGGTGAAAAGCAGAAAGATTGGGAAAGGAATATCTTCTGATGAGAATGTCACAAGAGTTAATGTGAGTCATGGAAATTGAGATTTTCATAAATTGCAATCCTCAACCAAATGCTTGTGGTAAGGAGCCCGTGATACAAGTCCATAAAATACAGAGATGTGACAAAGATAATGTGAAAACTTTCACAGAATATGGTTGGAAAGGAAAAGTGAATTTTTAAACTAGATCAATGGAATGGTAACACTTTCAACATAGTGAAGAAATTGTGTCACTAGGGGTAGAAATGTCACTGACAATAAATAAGGATAACCCAACCTTTTTCTAATTAGGAGATCAGTTCTACATAAAAGGCTGTAATGACTTGCATTGATACTCGAAAATAGTTATTTTAAGTCTTTTATACCAAAAAAAAAGTCTTTTTAATTAACAAGCCTGGTCTTAAAGACAAGCTTTGGAATAAGTTTAAAATATTCAAATGCGAACATTGAGGCAGAAATCCATGGGTTGTCTCCTCTCTGGACTAGAAAACGCCCATTTAATCCTCCCCTTACAGATTTGTGCAGGAGATTCTTATGGGAAAAGTCAGTTTATTCTTAGGGGTAGAGCCAAGAAGGTATGGTTTTCTTAATGATAATTCTAGCACTGTTTGAAGACATTCTTCTGGTACTAGATTTTGTTACTAACTCTCTAAAGGCTTTGAGAAAGAATTTTGACTCAGTATGCGATTCTTTGTCAGAACAGGCTTGATTTTCATTTCTCAGGCTCTGTCAAGTGCACAGATGTTTCCAATAGTTCTGATTACTCTGTGAGGGGCTGGAAACTCAGCGCCAGAAAGAAAGTCTAGCTTCATTCCTCTTGGCAGCCGCGTTCTCCCTTCCCACCCTTCCCCCACCCCCAGAACACACCACGTGGCTTTGAGCAGTCTGAAGAGTTCCTACAGTGGGAGAAGGAGACCAGCACAGGCCGGTGATGAGGGAACACGTCTGAAGTGGAGCTTCCCAGGGCCGGGGGTGGTGACACGCGGGGACCACGTGCACGCGCGGGCCCAGCAGACGGGCGGCTCGGGCCAAGGGAAGGCTCCGTAGGGAGTGCAGGCCGGGCTCCCCACGGGGCTTGTTCACGGGTCACATTTTCCCTGGGATGGGAAACATTCCTCCTTTTCGTTACAGGGATTAACCACTTCCATAACGTGGGGTTTTACGAGGAAGATTCTTCTCCGGGCTGGGCCTCTGCTGTTGACCTTTTAACATTAGCATCTTCGAGTGTTCACAGAGAAATGTGTGAGACTCAGCATAGTTTTTCCAAAGATAAGTTTGTAAAATTTAGAAGGGGGTTAGTCACTTGGGGAAAATGTCCTTTGTGGCCCAGCAGAGACAATTCCTTTTGTCGATATTTGTTTTATTTTGGAAGAGTTTTGTTTTGTTTTGCTTTCTGTGGTTGTCAAGTGGACATGTGTTTCTTATTCTAAATATCTGAACCTTGTCTGGAAAGACAGGAGGGCAGTGGAGAGCATGGAGCGTGACAGAGGGCCGGCAGGCAGCCGAGGACGCTGCAGGGCCGCGAGCCCGGGTAGGAGTCAGTTCTCTGCCGGTGGTGGGGCTGGGTGGCCTCTCTGGAACAGGATGTTTCCCGGCAGCAGGCCTGGCCGCCCCGTCCTCCTGCACATCGCAGCTCAGCCCGGCGACCGTCTTCTCTTCTTCTGTGGTCTCTGTGCTGATGCCCAAAGGGGGGACAGGAAACACACAGGCAGAGTTCACTCCCGAAGTCACAGAGGAAGAGCCCATGTTTTGTTCTGGTTTTCAGACAGCTCATTTTTACAGCAAACCTATCTTACCTTTTTCACTTCAGCAAATGTGTGACCACTTGCTGGGTACAAAACCTGCTGCTAGCTTCCTCTTACAAGCTGTGCGCCGGCCCTTGGCACCTGGGGCCTCACACACATGCATGGAAAGGTCGCAGAAGAATGACACAAACCTGCTTTCTGGTGCGGAGGACAGACACACACACACACACACACAACCCAAAGCGTGGCTCGTGTCAGACTTGAGACGTAATTTGTTTAAGGACAGAGTGCTAAGGACGGTAGACACGGGAGCAGCTTCTCAGAGGGGTTTGACGGGGGCTGAGACGAGAGCAGCTGGGGAGGTGAGGGCTCCAAGCAGAAGGGCTCACGGACACAGGGCATGCAGGACCCACCTCAGAAGGAGGACATGGCCACTCTGGGCTGTGAAGCGCGGGAGAAGCACGAAGCCTGCCCGGGGAGGCGGGCTGGGACCCAGTGACGGGAACGTTGCGTCTTATACTAAGGAATGTGTGCCTAAGGTTCTTGAACGGGAGGATGGCACATGTGAACGTTTTAAGAAGGGAACTGTGGCAGCAGTGTTCAGGTGGTTTGGAAGGAAAGCCTGGATCGGGCAGGGTACTCGGGGAACCAGTGCAGAAATCCAGATGAAGTGATTGGTGTGGGCGTGCTGACGAAGGGAGAAGTCAGAAACACATTCTAGAATCCGACTGACCGTGTTTCAGGGGTGCAAAGGAGTGCGGCTAACTGTGATACCGTTACCCAAAAGGCAACGCTGGAAGAGAAACAGATGTGAGGGCGAGTAATGAGTCACGTCCCAGACTCACTGCTTTGAAGGGATGGGGAAGCAGCAGGCCCGGATGCCTGCTCGGAAGTGCCCAGCACGGAGGCTACGGCGTGCAGCCTGAGCCTGGGGCTGCCCGGATTGGAGGGCCAGAGAGGGTGGGCCAAGGACGGGGAGCTGGTCACAAGGTTCTCCTACAGAGGGGCGATAATGAGCATACCTGTGAGCTGTCCCCAAGGAGCGTTCGGTCGAAGGGAAGATGCACAGCAAGCGGTCGTGAGAAGGCCCTGCACCTGTTTTCCAAGCAGAGATCACGGAGTTGGTGCTCTTTACAGAGTTCCTGGGTGTGCTTCAAAGGGCCCAAGACTTAGAAGAGTTCGGACAGAAAATGGGAGTGAGCTGAGAGGAGGGAAGGAGGGGAAGGCCCTTCAGGCCAAAAGCCATGTGGCACGTGAGGGGTCAGCCAGTATCCACGCAGCATGTGGAGGGACGTGTTGAGGCCTGGGGCGGGGAGGGAGCCCAGGCGGAGCTGGGGTGGGGGGCAGCAGTGTGGGGCGGGGAAGCTTGCGCTAGGGAGTATCCTGGGGGCTGGCGAGGGCTCTCGAAGGGTTTTGGAGAGAGAAGGGCGTGCTCTGCCCGTGCTTCCGGATGCTGCGCTCCCTGCTCTGCGGCTCTCCTCCCGATCCAGGGGGCACAGGCGCTGCCCCGGCCGCACCGCTCTCGCCAGGCCGGAACCGACCTCCAACTTTATCACCGTATTTTGCAACAATCCCCCCAAAGGCCTACAAGCAGAGTTCTTACTAGTTTGCCCTAAGTTTAAAAATGAGTGCAGTTGACCTTTAAACGGGTGCAGTGCCCTGGTCCACTCATATGTGCGTTGTTTTTCAATAAGTACATATATGTGCTGTAAATGTATTTTCCCTTCCTCATGATTTCCTTAATAATATTTTTTTCTAGCATACTTTATTGTCAGAATACAGTGCATAAAACTTATGACATACAAAATACGTGTTAGTCAACAGTTCATGTCATTGGTAAGGCTTCTGGTCAACGGTAGGCTACCAGTCGTTATGTTTGGGGGGGTTCGAAAGTTAGACGCAGATTTTTGACCGTGCGGGGGGTGGGCGCCCCTAACCCCGACGTTGTTCAAGGGTCACCGGTAAGTGACACTCTTTGAGAAGGGACATATGTCTCAGGCACAAAAGTAGTTGGACACTCTCATGGAAAACCATCAGATTCTGACAGTGTAACACACAGAAAATCATTATTATACATTAGAACGTGAAAAAGTAAATGTTCGAGTGTTTCGAAAGGGACGTAAATTAAGGGACAGGGAAACGGGAGAGCCCTCATCCGGCTGGTGCCCGGCGCTCTGACCCAGCTGTGGAATGGGAGCCGAGCTCCCGGCCCAGGCACCAGCCTCGCCTGCTGAGGGCCAGTGGCTTGGGCTCGCTGACCTGTCCCCTCCCTCCCCAGCTGTCCGGCGGCTGTGAGCTGACAGTGGTGATCCACGACTTCACGGCCTGTAACAGCACCGAGCTGACCATCCGCCGTGGCCAGACCGTGGAAGTCTTGGAGCGGCCCCATGACAAGCCTGACTGGTGTCTGGTGCGGACCACCGACCGGTCCCCCGCGGTGGAAGGCCTGGTCCCCTGCGGCTCCCTGTGCATCGCCCACTCCAGAAGTAGCATGGAAATGGAGGGCATCTTCAACCACAAAGGTAGGAGTTCGCGGGCGTGGATGGCAATGACGGTCCTACTGGAAATGACACCGGTGCTTCTGTCCCTGCTCCCTGCAGCCTCATAATAGGTACGATCCCTCTTGGTCACTCGTGCCCCAGTCCGTTATCCCTGTGTCTCCGGGCCTTCTTAATCCATCTGGAGCTGAGATGGAATAAGGATTTCACCTGTCACTCAGAAATAATGAAGCATCGCCTCATTTCCCAAGGCCGCGTAATAAGATAGCCGGTTAGCGAGGGACAAGGGGGCTGTTGTTGGGGGCCAGTGCCATCCATAAATGGAGGAGACAGAGAAGACGCTCTTCTCCTCCAGGTGGTGTTGGAAACAGGTAGGGGAGGTGGGACCAGACTCAGCATCTTCCTAATCAGGTTTTCACATTGTGGATTCTTTATTTTGTTAGTGTTCAGTGCTAGACAGTCAAGCATGCAGGTTCTGAGAGTTTGTCTTTATAGCTTGATAAAGTGTCTTGGGGCATCCCAGACTCCCCAGGTTCCCCGCCTGGAGAGGGAACGCAGCTGGACCCCCCGGTGGGGAGGCTGGCCAAGTCAGGCAGGGCTCAGTGTCAGGGGTCTGCAGCTGTGACAAGAGAGGTGGCTTTTGAAAAAAATGCTTTTCAACTGAAATAACGGTATTTGAACAAAACGGCATTTGGCACTGGGGACTCCTTTAGAGGCAGGCAACTGTAGCAAGGCCGCTTTTCCACGTGTGTCTGGATGGGTCAGTAACGAGCTCCCCGCGGGAGTATGAGCGTCTGTTTATCCTGAATGTCCAACATGGTTGCTGCTGGACTGATGTGGCTTGAAACGGGACCTGTCTGAATCGAGCTGGTCTGCAGGTGCAAAATACACACTGGATTGCAAGACTTACCATGAAAAAAGAATGTGTAATTATTTTATAGTCATTGCAAACTGGTACTATAACATACTTTATAGGGTGGGTTAAATAAAATGTATGATTAAAATTAATTTCACCTGTTTCTCTTTACCACTTAAATGATGGCTACTAGAAAAATTTAAATTACATACGCAGCTTGCACTGTGTCTGTTGGACGGTGCTGGTTTAATCTCTCATCTTACTGAGGAGCTAATTTGAGCCTTTAAGACCTTTTCAGAAACACTGAGCTACATAGCTTCTAGAAAAATGCAGAATGGGTAGAGTTTATACGCTTCAAACCGCATTAGGTCAGTCTTCGTTTTTCTGCCATGCTGGCAGATGGCCGATTCTTCCAGATCTGGGGGTCAGCGGTTGGTTTACCCTTCCTGAGAGAACTCCATTATACTCTGCATATTCCAGTTCTTTTAATTTTGGAACATTCCAGTTGCTCCCTCCGTTGGTCAGCTGTGCCCTCTTTTTTTTTTTTTTTTTTTTTTGCGGTACCCAGGCCTCTCACTGTTGTGGCCTCTCCCGTTGCGGAGCACAGGCTCCGGACGCGCAGGCTCAGTGGCCATGGCTCACGGGCCCAGCCGCTCCGTGGCATGTGGGATCTTCCTGGACCAGGGCACGAACCCGTGTCCCCTGCATCGGCAGGCGGACTCTCAACCACTGCGCCACCAGGGAAGCCCCTGTGCCCTCTTTACGTTCGTCCTGACGCGTCCTGCAGACCATCCTCTGGCTGCTGAGGGGTTAGTCATGGCGCTGAGCTAAGTGAAGCTGCACAGGAAATAGCCGGTGACTTGCCCCCTCGGGAATTACAGGCCCGACCATGTTCCGGATCCCTCGGGGCCTAAATGTGACTGTATCATCACCTCAGTAAGCAGCTGGAAGAATTAGGCTATGGTGTCTCCAGGGATCCAAAGAGAAAGGCAGGGAATTTCCCAATTTTGCCCCGAAGCTGAGCATCTGCTTGCAATTACGGGGAAGCTGCCCCTGAGTGCCAGCAGCCCTGGACCTGCCCGGCTGTGGTGCCGAGTTCTGAGTTCAGATAGCGGCTGGTGCTGGGCTACCCGTTGGCCCATCGCCTGGGTGTTCCCAGAGTTGCATAATGTAGTTAAGTCCTTGAGTCTGAGTTGAAAAGGAAGTACAACGTTTTTTTCAAGTTCGTCTATTATATGCAGAGGAGCCCCGGTGAACTTAAGCTACAAATAACGTTTGTTCTGAAAGATTTCTTTTCACATGTGCCTTTCCTGTGGGGTGTTCTCTACTTCCTGGTGTTCGCAATTGCAGGCTAGCCCAGCAGAAAGAACCGTGTATTTATCACACTTGCCTTTGTCCTGAAAACTTCCTACAGAGGTTGGGTTTGTGCTTGTCTTCTGGCTTGACTCCCATTCACAGCCTCTTCTCTCTGACGTTCTGTGACTTTCCGGCACCTGAGACGTCACTCCTCACGAACCCTCTGCGTACTGAGAAGGCGTCTCTTCGCTGAGTAGAACCTGTTGTGAACTAACAGTCAGTTCATAGATTGGGGCTCAGAGCCTTAGGCACTGTTTTCCTCCTTTTCCGAAGTTCTGTTTTTCCTGTAGTGCAGGGAAGCTCTTGAGGTGGCCTGTTCCTGGCAGTGTTGGGACTTGGGTGGCAGATGGGGGAGGGAGGATCCTCCTTGGGCTCTTGGACAAGCCTCTGCCAGAGCCTCCTGTGCGCGGTCAAGTCCAGGGGATCGGGCAGTGACCTGCGCCTCCGTCTAGGAGAAGAGTCTTCATCGGGTAGTCGGGGCAGCAAGGGGCAAGGGTCCAGAACGAGCCCCAGGGACTGCGGGAAAGAGGCCGCCGCCCCCCTGGGGAGCAGGAGGTCCCCAGGGCATCTGCTCGGCGCCACAGCTCCCCTCCTGGCTCTCGTGTGCAGAGGACCGCGGGCGGTTCACGTACCACCGCGCGCTGGGCCGGCGGGGCTGCTGCTCAACCGGCCTCTGCTGGCGCGGCGGCTCATTCGGAGTCCTTTCCGTCTGAGAGCCGGGCTGGGCCACAGGGCCACTGCAGGGAGGGGTCCAGTGCGGCCCCTCCTCTAGAGAACTGGGCACCCCGCGCCCTCCAGGCCTCCTTCGCAGGGTCGCGCGCGCGGGCCATCTGGCCTTTCACACGCTGCAGAGCTCCGGAGCGCCGGGGGGGCGGGGTGTCGTGATGTCTCGTCCCTGGTCACTCGCTGTTGATCTGGTTCCTTAAATGCCTGTGATTCTTGCTGCTCTGACCTTCCAGGTGGAGGAACAAGCACATTCGCTAATCTCTAGTCCCACAGTTTTCTCAGCCTTAGTGCTTCAATTTGTTCACAACTCCCCAATCCAAACACCTTAAGTTTCCAGGTGAAAAACATGCCTGTTGAGATTAAATGTCTGTGTGTTTGGTTGTGTGTGATATTTAAGAATCGCAGTGTGGCTGTGAGGATCAATACTCGGGTCAGCCCAGCGGGGCCCATTACGCACTGGGACCACCGCCCAGGTCGCAGGCGCTCTGAGGCGTGGCTGCAGTTGGACGTCTGCTGGACGGCACGAGGACTTAGGATTTATGAGCCCCGGGCTCCTTGGATCATGCCCAGTTTCCCTGGGTGATGTCGGGGGAGGATAGAACATCACTGATTTAAACGAACAAGAAGTATAATTGTACAATTTGTTCTTCAGGAAGATATTTTTGGCTCTGAGGCTAGACTCCAATGTGGACATGATTCAGGGGAAAGGTCGGTACGGGAGGGTAGCCGTGGAGCGGCGTCCGTCGACGGGCAGCCTTGGTGTCTGGCATCTTGCGCTCATCTTGCCCTGGCCGCCCTTCTCCCCTCTCACAGCCTCTCAGTCACAGGCGGCAGGCAGGCAGGCAGGCAGCAGCCACAGTCAGCAGAACGGGGCCTCTGCCAGTCCCTGTGCCCCTCCAGCGCGTGTGTGTGGTTCACACCACCTCCCACCGCAAAGGTTCTCCTGGTCTGGGGCCCGGTGAGTCCGCCGAGCAGCCGGATTGAGAAGCAGTGGCCCCCAAACCCCCGCGTGTGGCCATTGCTAGACTGCTGATACAGGGTCACGGAATTATCTTTAGTCTCTCAGAAAATCCACGGGATTTTTCTGTCCTACTGTCTCAGCGTGGAAAGCTGTCACTGTTCTCTGTTTATTTACTTTAGTGTTGGTCCCAGAAAGTAAACAGGAATATCAGAAATGTTTATATTCCCGACGAGGCCCGTTCACCACATCGCCTTTTTGGTGCTACCCTAGACTGAGTAGGTCAGCTGCTCTCTTTCGTCACAGCCAGAACTACCATACGTGATAGTGTTTGAGAGCTTAGCTCCATGGTTCGGGGGTCACCCAGCAAGCATCCCTGGAGCAGTGCAGGGGCCCTGGATGGGCAACAGTGCCCAGAGTTGGCGGTGAGAGGGTGGAAGATACTCAGTAAAAGTAGGATGGTACTGGGTCAGTAACCGGGCAGAGTCGCATCCCGAGCTTCCTGCAGGACGCAGGCCTGAAGCGCGTCGTGGTGGCCTTTGGACTGTATTTGCTTTTTTTAAGGGTAAAACAGTAATCTGTCATCAGTCTTGAGGAGGTCCTTCCACTGTCCTCACACCCGGATTATTGCATCTGAAAGACTGCCCATGTGACTGTCATGGTGCCACTTGTCAGTTGAGGTCTTCCACTGCCTGGCCTGGCCCAGTTGGAGTTGCGCTTTTAGCCACCGCTGAATTGTTTTTTGCTAAAATTCAGCTTTAAGAGAAGACATTTCGGGGGTGAGAGTGACGTTTTATGGTGGAGCCTTTAGAAGAGGTGATGTGTTGAACTCGCAAGGTCTGTGCTTTGTGTCAGGAGGACCCGAGTTCTGATTCCATCCCTGTCTTCGGTGACGTTGCAACTCGGGGCCTGAGGTGGGTGGCAACGGGTGGTCCCTGAGGTCCTCCCCAGCTCTGACGTTCTCAGGTTCTGTTTCTCATGAGGCCTTTCTGAATGAAGGCCAATTCCAAACCTCCCCTTTTTCCTTGTGCTGACCCCTAATGAGGTGGCCAGGTCGTGTTTTTGCTAGTTTGTTGATATATTTAGGAGAAAATACCCACTTAGGAACCTTAGCCTTAACCTCTCTTGAAGTAGTTTATAAAGTTTTTCTCTCTGGGATAGTGTATAGGTCAGTACTTGCATTTCACTTTGAAGAAGCTAAAAACATGATTTTTTTTCCCCTCTGAATTCATTAGAAAAACAGAGGAACAAAAACATGAGAAATAAAATTTGTTGCTTGCTAACCACTTGGGCCTCTACGCCCTGGGGCTTTGACTCAGCCCACCACACTTACTGAAAAACGACATTCCGGAAATAATCCCCTGTGGTTTCCGGTTTACCACATCAACTACAGAAAAGTGGGTGCTATCAAAATCAGGTCAAAGAGAAGATCCAGGAGTTATCTTTCATAAATGCAGTGATATGTGATTGATATCAGTGAAATGGGACGTTTTCTTTAATCCAAATGAAAACTAGGAAAGTGAGATTTTTCGTGAGAAACTACCTGAAATGTAGGTTTTTCTCTGGCTTCCACCTTGGGCTGCCTCCTTGTCTCTCAAAACTCTCTGCCAGGGTTTTCCTATCCGTCCTTCTCTCTGCCTGAATATTTGACTCTCCAATATTCAGTCACTAGGCTGTCCTCCCAAGTTTTTGTGACTGGTTTCTTTCACTTAACATAACGTCTTCAAGGTTCATCCGTGTTGCAGCCTGTGTCAGAATGTCCTTCCATTTTAAGGTTGACTCTTACTCCACGGTATGGACAGATGCCAGTTTGCTGTCCATCCACCTGTCGATGGACACTGGGGTCTGCTGTCAGTAGCTGCTCTCCTCCAGTCTCTGCTTCCCGTGCATTGGGGAGGACACCCAGACGTGGAATTGCTGGATCATGATAGTGTTGTTTTTAATTTTTGAGCATGCCTACCACATTTTGGTACCTTTATCTAAAGTGTATATTTCAAGCATATTCTTTCCATCGCCACCGTTGCCTCCTTGCCACTAAGTCTCCCAGCCTCACTTCTCCCCCTCTTCTTGCACAAATCCGGTCATACTGTGCTCCTGCTTAAATTCCTTCAGTGTCTTGCTGTTGGTCACAGAATAAAATCCAGTTTCCTAACATGTGCCACAAGGCGTTGCCCCTCATGCTCGTGTGCACAGTTACACACACGATGAGTGCACACATCCCCTCTTTCTCCCCCTGGTGTGGTCGTAAAGCAACGGGGAGCGGGGGTTTTTCCTGCCTGACGCTCCTGTCCCTTCTCACCAAATAAAAAATCCTACAGGAAAATATGAATGGATACAGTGAGTCTGGCGGGGGGATGAGGGTGCAGTTAACAAGTATTTCAACACAAAGGCTAACATCAGGGTAACCTGAGAAAGGCCCCATGAGATGATGAACTCCAGGGACCACTAAAGACACACAAGGAACCTCATAGGAACTCACTGAAAGAACTTTAAAACGTTTTAGTAGGAGCCATGGGTGCAGTAATAGTGCTGAACTTATAAACGTGATGGAGGAGGTACAGGTAACGCAGGCTTTAAGCAGCAGGGTTGACGAGGGGCAGAGAGCCTCCGCCCACAGCCGTCATGGAGAGAAGGGACCCTGAACAGTGGGCACGAGGGCTTTAAATGGAGGCCTGGGGACTGGGACTTCCCTGGTGGTCCAGTGGGTAAGACTCCGCACTCCCAACACAGGGGGCCCGGGTTCGATCCCTGGTCGGGGAACTAGATCCCGCATGCATGCTGCAACCAAGAGTCCACATGCCGCAACTAAGGAAAGTCCGTGGGACACAACTAAAGACCCCAAGTGCCGCAACTGAGACCCAGCACAGCCAAAAACGAAAGAAAAATCGAGGCCTGTAACTTGGGGGGAAAGGAGCCTCAGCAGTGTTCACAGGCAAATAAATGAGTGCGGTTCATCGTGATCCGCTTTGTCCAGTTCTGTTCTGTGTCTTTTACTTTAAAGATACACACCTTACGTAGATGGATCCATGGGGCCACGGCTCAAAGTTGTGAAAAAGGGACATACCATTTATACCACATGCAATTTCTTAGAATGAATGAATGGATGAAGTGTCCCGGTCCCAGACCTGGAGGTTATAAACTCCACATCTGATTCTCAGGGTAGCCACTGGCACGGCCACTAGGTGAGGATAAAATTAGGGCACCCAAGTTGCAGTGCGTCTGAGCCCCTGTTGCCTCCGCTCCAGGGCTGTTCTCCTCACCTAGCCTCTTCAGCCTCCCTGGCCACGTCGGGGCCCTGTGAGGTCGTGGCTCTGCCTGCTTGCTGGGTGGCGCCCACCACTGCCTGCCCCTCAGCTCCTGTGCCCCTCGGTCCCGTGCCGTACAGGTGAGACCAGGTGACAGGACTTAGCAGAGGTTTGCAGATAGTGGAAAAGTAGGACTCCGATGGCCACTGGTGCGTCATCCCGCAGGAATCCCAGGCCCTGGCCTCACCACCTGCGTCCCCAGCCTGTGCCCGACATCTGGTTTTGGCTGACCCCAGCTCAGGGGCACTTTAAAGCGGTTTCCCTGTTTGGAATACAAGCAGTTACTAAGATTCCTCACCCCCATCCAGACCACCTTCCCAGTTCCTGGGACAGCATCCGCTCCATGCAGCCCAGCTGGCAGAGGGACGCCCCATCCTGGGAGAGGAAGCCTGGCCTCTGTGCACGGGCCAAGGCCTCATCCTGTGCTCTCTCCCCAGCCCCCCTGCCACCCAGAAAAGCAACATCTCTGCAGATGCTCAGGTCCTTCTCTACCTTCGATAGAAATCTGTGCAACCAAAAATGGAGCTCCCGGTCCCAGGCCTCTTGCATTTCTTCCAGGATATTGGGGAAAACTTGGTTTAAATTTGTTCAACCCAAATATATCATCTTTCCCAAGTCATGAAACCCTCCTCCCCAAGGATGAATCTAAGTCTCCTACCACTGATGAATGCTTACGACTTTTTAAATGACGTGTATGTTTTTGGAAAACGTAAGGCATTAAAAAGGCTTTAATAATGTTAAAATTTTTAGTTGACTATTTTGTGATTCTGCTGTATTCAGACATTTGCTTAGTGCCAGATTGTCCCCGTTAATCAGAAAACACATCCACCCCAGACACACCAATGCATAGACGTTCGAACCTGTATCTGCCCACACGTTCTTTAAGAATATATATAATGCAAGATCTGTATATATATTTTTTTTAATTAGCTTGGAAAAGAGCACTTTTTCGTCTGTTTGAACAGCTGCTTATGTAAATCCCTGTGGGAAGAAAAACCGAGGAACAGACAGTTGCACCAAGAACAAAGACTTAGTCTCTCCCCTGAGCCCTGTGGATCCGGGGCTCGCGGATCAGCCCGAGGCCTGTGATTAAGGAGCGCTTTCCATGCAGCATGTAATTACGGAGGCTCACAAGTGGGCCGTGACTCTCTTGAGTGCTTCATTTTGGAGGTATTTTCATGCGCCAACTTTACGTGAAAGTGTTTATTAAAACAGGAAAAAACCATGAGCAGGTATTGACGCCATCCATATTAGCTGATCACAAAAAATTATATATATAGCAAAGCCATAAACAATGAATGCGAACACCATCTTCCCACAGCCGGTCATGACACAGTGTTCAGGGAAAGGTATGTAATCAGGGGAGAGGTGATCCCCAGGGAGAATTGAAACGTGTCTTGTTCGGGGTGACTTGGGGCCGGGCGGGGTGTCTGCTTCCTGCCTCTCTGTGGACTCGACGGTTTTCACTGCCTCCTTTCTGACACGTACGCATACCAGACTTTGCGATTTGTTAGACAGACTGGGGTTTCTCTTTTAAATTTACTCTGATCAGCGCCTGCAGAAGCTGTGAAAAATTACAGGGAGATGATGTGCTTGGTAAGAGGTTGTTCAGTAGCACAGTGCGCTGGTTTTCTTATGTATTTTGAAAATGAATAAATGCTGTACCTGGAGGGGATGTTCACGTATGTTTCAGTCAGAGTCAGTCGGCACTTCTTTCCTGATGGTATTTACTAGATCGTGGTTCTGAGGACACCTGATAAAACTGCACCTAAGCACCCATGGGCAGGTGTGGGCCAGAGAAACTAAAGTGTGTTTGGCTCTGGCTTCTACGTTCCTTTCTCTGTTCTGAGAAATGAGAGATGATTTTGTGATTATTTTGTGTGCCTAGAGCTTACTTTCCCATCAGCAGTCCGAATTTTGAAAGATTTGACTGTAGATCCTCATAGCTGAGCTGCACACGGCAAGGAGAAGGGAAAATACCTTCAGAGGTCCTGGCTGATTCTGAAGGAGCGCCCGGAAAGCTTTAGAATCACGTGTCCCTGGCCAAATCTGATGGAAGCTGTGGTACCTAGTCCCAGAAGAACGAACATCGGTACAAAACTTTTACATGCGATTTCAGCGACGCCACATTCGTAACTTCTTTTCTAAAGAAGGGAAGAAATAACAAATTTTAAAACTTATTTTTAGATGTTTTGCGTGGTTCAAAAATAAAACTGAAAAGGTATAAACTGAGAAGTCTGGTTCCCACAGTCCCACTGGCCATGTATAGATCACCATTTTTATTCATTCCCACCTTCTACATCTGGCACTGTGTTAGGCACAGATAAGCATGTATTCATTCCTCCTTCCGTTTTCCTACATAAAAGATAGCGTATTTTGCCCCGGCTTTGTCACTCAGCCATACCTTTTAGGAATGACTTTAGTACGTGGAGAGGTGCATGCCTCTTCCTTTCTCACGGACAGGAGAGCTTCCCATGTGCACGTGGCTTAGGTTAGTACCTAGTACAAGGCTGAGCACCCCAGGTCGCTTCTGGTCTGCTGCTGTTATAAAGAGAGTCACAGAGGATCACTGTGTGTATGTGTCTTTTCCTTCATATGCAAGCTTGTCTATACAACGGAATTCTACAAGTGGGATTGGTGGGTTGAAGGGTCAGTGCATTCATGGAAAACAGACTTTTGAAGAAGAGTCACCTGCATCATAAATTAATCACATCAGAAAAAAAATCACAGTAAACATGCTATTTAATGACATTTGCTTTTACATATTTTTTATTCTTGATCAGAGTTGTGATGTTTGCACTGTACCGAACCCCTTGAGCTCTCTAATTTCATCTTACCCACCTAGGAAAAAAAAAAAGAAACTATCCCCTTGGAGTGAGAGTACTCTTTAAAATCATTCATGTAACTGACATCAGAAGTTTCCGTGCGACTCCTGTGAGATGCGATTTTGGTGGACGTTTTCCCACAGAGCTCTGCACAGGAGCGTGCAATATTAATGCAGATAATGTTTCACCAGTGTCTGCATTTGACTGCAGACTCAGTCAAAGAGGTGCAAATTAGGGGCTTGACACTAAATGTAGAGTGGTCGTAGTTTCCAAGGAATGGGTAACTTCCCGTAGTGTGTGTCTAAAAATAGCTTTTTGTGGCGCTTCTGTTTTGCTTTCCACCTGAGCCAGGCTGCCTCTGAATCCAGGCCGCCCGTCACCTGTGAGAAACACATTCCGGAGACAGTGCTGTCCGTGCTTGTCACAGGCTTTGAAGTCTCCATATAATCTCTATACTTTAAGAAGGCTTCACTTTCCAATCACGAACATTTCACAGTGAATTTTGAAACATGCTGTTTTTAAAACCATCCCCAGTGTAACTTTTTTCTTTCTTTACTGACACTCTGAAAAGATTTTGGAGGGAAGAGAAGAGTGCGGGAGGCTGGGGGTCAGTCAGACGGTTCGAGAGGTTGACCTTTGAACTCTGACCCCAACCCAGCTCTGTCTAGAAGAAGGGTCCTGCCCCCTTCCTGGTGCTCTCTGGACAGAGTGGGGCTGCCCTGGAATCTTCTGACATGCTTCAGTGCTTGGGGCTTTGAGGCGCGTGGTAGCGTGGTCTGACCAGCGGTGGCTGGGATGCTTGGACATCTTGGTTGTTCCACGTGGCCAGCTATTCAAGGGGGTCGTCATTTCCCCAAAAGTCTTCTGACCAAGCTCAGGACAGGGGACCCAGTGTGTTTGTTGTCTGAGGGCCCTCTCAGACATTCGAGAAGACAGTAAATAGGCTCACTCACCTTGGCTGCGTTGCAAGGCAGCTCTGGGATTCCGTATTCTTTTCCCTGTGTATTCAGTTGCATCCTTTTCCTCCCCCACCCCTTCTCCTGGGTCTGTAGAACTTTGAATTTACTAGAAGGAAAGAATCTTAAGTTCTGTTCTTAGAGAGAGATTAGCTTCTGTCTCAAAATTAATGGGACCATTTCAGTTCCAGATTATGGAGCACATTGTTATCAGACGGGGGCAGAGGCTGCGTTAGTCATCCCGGGGTGTCATAACAAAAACCACAGAGTGCACGGCTTAAACAGCAGACGTTTACTTTTTCATAGTCCTGGATGCTCGAGGTCCAAGATGAAGGTGTGGGCAAGGTTGGTTTCTTCTGAGGCCTCTCTCGTTGGCTTGCAGACGGCCACCTTCTTGCTTGTCCTCACATGATCTCTGGGTGTCCGGATTTCCTGTCCTTGTAAGGACACCAGTCATATTAGATTAAGACCCACCCTTACAGCTTCATTTTAACCTGATCACCTTTTTAAAGACCCTATCTCCAAATTTGGTTACATTCTGAGGTACTGGGGGATAGGACTTGAACTTAGGAATTTGTGGGGGGGGGCGTAATCAGCCTACAGCAGAGGGGCTGTTGGAGCCTCAGAAGATTAACAGTAATAACAGGTAAGATATGTTGAGGGCTTGCCCTGTGCCAGGCACTGTGCTGCTTTTCTGTACATTTAATCCTCACGATACCCCGATGGCAGTGTATACTATTATCATCCCTGTGTTATGATAGGGAAATGGAGGCACAGAGAAATTAACTTGACCAAGCTTAGTAGGTGATGGAAAATGGGGTTTAAAAAGCAGCGGTCAGCCTTCAGGGCTCAAGTTCTTAACCTCTGTGTGTCCTGCTCTCCATACAAGCTGGAAGGAGCCTCTGGTCCCGGAGGGAAGCTGGAGCCTCTAGAGACAGACTCAGTTGCCCAAGGCCAGGCAGTACTGGTGGAAGAGCTGATTCCGGAAGCCGGTCTCCCAGGCCCGCCGCTCTCGAGGCCATTTGCCTTCCGTGGGCTGTGGGCATTCCCAAAACTACCCCACCACCACCCCCAGCAGTCAATTTTCTCTGAGAAGGATCCATTTTCAACCTTCTGGTTTCACTTACGATACGATAATTCCAATTGCTTTCCACCACCCGAAGAAGCCACCTGGATGGAAATCTGTCCTTTTTCCTTCTCTTTAGGTCCCTCCCCTCCTCTCCCTCCTCTGTGAGTCAAGCACAGAACTTGACCCTCAGGGGGCTTGTTGTGAGTCAGTGAATGGAAGAACCAGTAGCAAGAGGGAAAATGAATTTTTTTTTTTTTATCAATTTGCATCCAGGAGTAAAATTTTCCTGCTCCCTCCCTGCCTAAAAAAATAGAAGTCTGCCGCTTGGCCTTCCTTGGAAGAGCTGGAGAGATAAGTAAGCTTCCTGTCGGGGCTTCCCATTCACCCTGACCCCTCCCTGGGTTCTCCTGTGGCCTGTGTCCTCGCTCTCTGATGCTTCACAGAACTGGGACATGAAAGGCGCGTATTGGCTGCCAGGAGTTGGCGACATTGCTCTAATTTTTTGAACACTATTGTTTTTGTTAGTTTTTTAGGGAACGTTCTTGTGGGGTTACCATCTCATATTGCCATTCTGCAAATAATCCACACGCTGATGCAAACAGAGAAGGTCACGTAGTGAGTTAAAGTGGGAAAGAGGAGGCCTTGAATGTTGGTTTTGTTCAAGTAAGAGAAAAACTCCCACCATTTGTGAAAAGATAGTTAAGTAAAGCAGTGAAAAGGAGCCTATCGAGTTTTTGGCACCCAGATGAAGAGTTTGAATGCCTCAATAAAGGTGCTTTTGTGGATTGGCAACTGCGCTAGAAAGCGGCAGGAAATAATGTGCTGAATGGGGCCCTCAGATGCAGGATTCAGTCGTCCTGTCCCCTCCCTCCAGAGCGGGAGGTGTTATCTGCGGGGTAAGAAACCGGACACAACGTCCTCTGAACAGGAGTATCTTTGTGCGTGGAACCTGAGAAACTCGATCCCGGCTGTGCAGCTGTGCAGAGGCCAGCGCTGTGGACTCGCTGGACAGAAAGGAAGTGCCGGGAAGGGAGGAAACCAGGGCCAGGGAGGCAGGATGGGAAGCAGCCGCATGAAGCAGTGGGATGCTCCGATGCTCCAGCTGCAGCGCTGCCTGCTTCTACTAATAGTTGAGGTTTCAGGACTGGATAGAGGATAAGACTGCTGAAAACTTACTGGAATTGTCGATAGTGTTTCAGGTCTCAAGAAAACACTACTAATTTTTAGAGGAAATGATAAATAACACTCCTCATAGTTGTGTTATTTGAGTTTCCATCTCAAAGTGTAGCTCCTGTTGTGTTATGGATCCCATCTTTGGCTTTGAAGATTTCGAGGACCTTTTCATCCTACATTAACTGCCTAATTATTAATGTTTGTTCCCTCTTCAAAAAGCGCTATAATCTTAATAGAAGGACTTTAGGTCCTTTGGTTCATCTGAATTTTAGTTTTACAAATAGCTTTAAGTATATTTTTAGTTCTGATTTAATAAAGCACCATTTATATATGGACCTATTTTACTGGTGTGAGTTTTGGAATTTTTTTTTTTTTGAGACGACCTTTGACAAAAAATGACCTTGTCTCATTTTTTTCTGAACAGTAACGGGCACTTGAAATTTGAAGTTCTCATTTTAAATATTTGAGGATTAATTATCACAAGAGAAGCTTACCTGAAAAGTGATTTGGGTGGTGGGGGCATTGATTTTGACCAAAAGAATTTCTTGTCAACCAATTTAAATAAAAATACCTTTATTTTTATGAGATTGGCTATTATAATTTTACGCACAGTTATGCGAAGGATGATTTTATATTTCTTCAGTAGATTTTTTTCTATAAATCAAAGATCCCTTTGTTCACAGGTGATCAATTTGCCTAACAGGGTTTTTTTTTTTAATAAATTTATTTATTTATTTTTATTCATTTATTTTTGGCTGCGCTGGGTCTTCCTTGTGGTGCGCGGGCTGCTTCTTGCGGTGGCTTCTCTTGTTGAGGAGCACGGGCTCTAGGTGCGCGGGCTTCAGTAGTTGCGGCACATGGGCTTCAGTAGTTGTGGCACATGGGCTTCAGTAGTTGTGGCTCGCGGGCTCTACAGCGCAGTCTCGGTAGTCGTGGCCCATGGGCTTAGTTGCTCCGCGGCATGTGGGATCTTCCCTGACCAGGGAACGGATTCTTAACCACTGCGCCACCAGGGAAGGCCCCCTAATAGGGGTTTTTTTCCCCCACAGAAGTTCTCTGACTTCACCTATTTCTCTGGTAACTTTTTTCACACTCTCAATTTCTTTAGCTGTTTACCTATCTATAACAACATTCAATTTTTTATTTTTAAAAACTTTTCATTTTGAGATTTTTTTTTTCCCTTAATTTTTATTTATTTATTTATTTTTTGGCTGCGGCCCATCTTAGTTGCGGCACACGGGGTCTTCGTAGAGGCATGCAGGATGTTTCATTGTGGTGCGTGGGCTTCTTTCCAGTGGTGGCATGCGGGTTTTCTCTCTCTATTTGTGATGCGCAGGCTCCAGGGCCCATGGGCTCTGTAGTGTGCAGCGTGCTGGCTCTCTAGTTGAGGCGCACAAGCTCAGTAATTGTGGCCAGTGGGCTTAGTTGCCCCACGGCCTGTGGGATCTTAGTTCCCCCACCAGGGATCGAACCTGCGTCCCCTGCATTGGAAGGCGGATTCTGAACCATTGGACCACCAGGAAAGTCCTGAGATCATTTTAGACTTGGGGAAAGGCTGCGGAACTAGTATTGAGAATTCCTGTACCCCTTTACCTGGCTCCCCTGATGTGACGTGTCACATGACCCTGGTTCAGTGACCAAAACTAGGAATCCAGCCTAGTTAACTGGGCCACAGACCTGATTTTGGATTTTGCTTTAATGTGTCTTTTTGGCTCAGGATCCAGGACCCATGTCGTGTTTAGTTTTCTCCAGTCTGTGGTAGTTCCTCCGCCTTCTTTGATTTTTCATGAACTTGACACTTTTGAGGTATTAGTCATCCCTTATTTTGTAAGATGCCCCCCAGGTAGGGTTTATCTGATGTTTTCTCATGAGTAAATGGAGCTTATGCATTTCTGGCAAGAACACCACAAAAATGATGCTGTGCCCCACCCGGTGCATCATACTGAGGGTGCAGGGGGACCCAGACGTGTCTCCTTGCTGGTGGTGGTGGCCTCGGTCACCTGGATAAAGTGATATCTGCATATTTCTCCCTATGAGGTCACAGTTTTTCTCTTTGTAGTTAACAGATACCTTGTGGGAGATGTTTTGAAACCGAGAATATTCTGTTTCTCCTCTTGCCTTTACCCACTCGCTTCCATCCATCGGTGGGTCTTGCCTACAACAATAATTACTGTGGAGCTTGCCTACTGGTGATTTTCTGTTTTCCTCATTCCTGTTAAATTTATTCATTAGAATTCTGTCAGGAAGAGTGCTTCCCCTGCCTCATTTATTGATTCAGTTATTTATATTGGTACAGAGTCATGGATATTTATTTTATTGTATGAGTCATTATCCAATACTGTCATTACTTATTTTGTTGCTCAAATTATTCCAGCTTCGGCTGTTAGGAGCTCCTTCAGGTTGGTTTCTGTGTACTCTGGACACATCGCATCATTTTTGGAGCGCTTCCTTGCCTTCTGGCAATGCACAGTGCTCCTGGCTCATCTTGTGTTTTCCCTGCTGCAGTGCTGGAGCAACTGTTTCTTTTAGGTCTTCTCAGCAGACATGTATGTGCACCTACCCATGTGTGCACACATGTCTATAGCCATGTTCCGTCTCCCTCTCTCTCTCTCTCTCTCTCTCTCCATATATGTATGTGTGTGTGTAGACATAAAGAAACATAACTTTCACATCACGCTGAAACCTCTGACCTCTGTCGAACAACACAGCATTCATTCTGCCTCTCCTCCGCCTTTCCTTACTTGGAACCATTTTCTCTGACAGTGAGAGACCTGCATCTCATTATCCAAAATATGTTTACTTATTTCTTCAATCCTAGTCCAGAAGCCCATTTTTTTTTCCTCTTTGGAAATTAAATATTTTCTTTACCTAAAATGACTTGGCTTTGAAAGACTCAGCTCTACCTTTTCTCACTGCCAACCCATGACAGGAACTTATGATTCGTGTTGTCTTTGGTTTTACAGTATACAATCAAAATACTGTTTTTCAAAGTCGCTTAGCAAGCTCTTTTCTTCCCCACCCTCTGCAGTGTGGTTATGTTTTTCCCTGGCAATACAACCAGGTTCATTTGCTACCGTGTTTACCTTGCATTTGGGGGACACACCCCAATCCTCATTGATCTTAATTACTTCTTTGGGAGTGTGTGAAACATAACCACGGTTCCAAGAGTCAACGTCCCCGGTTTTCTGACATACAGATACGTCTTATTTTTTCTTCCCAGCACCCCTTGCTGTTGAGCCTTACAGAGAATCACTGGGTTAATGCGTTGAAAAGCTCTGTCTTCAGCAGCACATCTTCTGTTTCCTTTGTGACGCTTTTAATTATACATCTAGCCATCAAATGAAAGCAGCAAAAATACCAGAAAAAACAGAATTTCTTGTTTTCCTTCACAAAGTCCACTTTTTCATTTCCACATTGCGTATCTCCTCTTTTGCCACATGCCTAGAATGTTCTTTTTTAACCCAGCCCATTTAGTCAGTTTTCATGTCTGTCAAGCTCACCTCCATCCGTCCTCCACTGAGCTCACTGTTGCGTTGCACTCCCGGCTCTCACGCTTTTGTCGTGGTTTCCTGACCACCTTTTCCTACCTGCTAGCTCACACTCACACTGCAGATAGACTCATTCTGTGCTGCAACCTCAGCCTCCCTCCACCCATCCTGGAGCTTCCCAGTCGCTTCCTTTCTGGTCACGGCACATTATCGCCTCTTTTACAGCCAGTCACCTCAATTCCCCAGCCTCTGTTCCCACCAGCTGCTCCCTCCCGCCCTCAGGGCCACGGTTCCTACAGGCTTTGCCCCCCAGGTCAGCTGAGGTCACCCATGGGTCTTTCTCACCTGAACTTGGTTCAGACTCTTCGAGTCCCGGTCATACCACCGAGGTAGAAACACGCCTTAGAGGCAGAACTTATTTCCAGGAAGCATTTGCCAATTGTTTGGACTTCTCTTCCTTTTTCTCAATCCTCTCCCATCCCTTTCACTTATTCACATCAGCACTTCTGTTGGTTCCATGTTTGTCTGTCCAGCAGTTAGATTATCACCACTTCCAGGTGAGGGCCATGTGGTACCATTAGTTGACATCATTTATCTTTACTACTTTTTTCAAAATTACATAGTAAACACTCTGCAGTGTCACACTTCCATGAATAGAAGGAAGGAGGAGATGGAAAAAGCTTCCTTCCTTCCTTCCTTCCTTCCTTCCTTCCTTCCTTCCTTCCTTTACTCCTGCTGTGCTACATTTCTCTGACAGATGTGAACTTGAAATTTGAAGAGAGCAGTCACTGAGGAAATTTCTCATATATCTTAGCCAAAATTATTTTATTCATTTTTAAGCATCATTCCCTGCCTCTTGAGTAGAGAACATATAATTACACATAAAGTAATTAATTTCCCTGACAGCTCTTTTTTTGTTGTTTTTTAATTAATGGCCCTCGCTTGGCAGTCTGTATTTTTGGAAAGGGACAAAGTAAAATATTTAATAAAGGTTGTAGCAAATGAAACCCTAGAATGTCAGTTAACTTGATTTCCTTTAGGACATAATTTTTACTGCTTTTTTTGCCAAGAAGAGAGAGGGTTATTTATTTGGTAATAAAGTTTTCTTTTCTTGCATAAAAAGTGCTCTGTGCAGAATTCCGCCTCTTGCTTGGTCCTGGCATAAGTATGCCATCTGGATCTATCACGGGACCATTTATAAGGAAAAACAAACTTATGCTTTGTTTCTGGTCTTTTAAGAAGAATATGAGGCCTAATGTGGGCCTATAAATGACAGACCCCACTTTGCAGCAGTTTGTTTTAGGGAGGTATTACAGTGCCGGGGACAGCTTTCTTTGGGCGCCCTGGATTTATTCTCTTCTTTTCCTTTTTTAAATAGTTCTTAATTGTCCTAAAATGAGAAGGAAACTATTCAATAATCCCCCCTTGGAAAATGTTTAGGTAACTGAGGGCCAGATTACAGTTTTAGATATGTAAAGAATATTCCAGGTGACTGCCTCACAGCAGGAGCTGGGCCATGAAAGTAGAGGTTGGGGAGCACTGAGTGCTTCTCCAATTAATGAGAAACAGGAGAGGGAGTGCGTCCACTTAGCATAGAAGTTGAAAAGTCAGACTTGGTGATTGTTAAACAATGGATATCCCCCTAAGAAGCCCTTGTGCTGTGTGAGACGGGGAGAAAACACATGTAAACTTTCATAGAGAGAGTGAGCATTTCTGTAGGCTAAATATCCAGTTTCTGAAAAGGACAAAAATAAGCTTTTAAGATGCTTTAGTAAAAATGCCTTTACAGATCACAAGTAAGGATATTTATTTTCACTCGTACGGCTGCTTCTTGTAAGGAAGGATGAAGATATGTTTTCAATAAGCGAGGAGCGGCATTGCAGTTCAGTGATGTAACCAGTTGGCTATAGACCGAATTACGTTTCTTTTTGATATCAAGTCACATCAGGAGGCACTGTGTTTGTTGTGTGTCTCAGAGAAGCCCTCCATCCAAAGGCACACAAAGCCCGAGTCAGAGAGCCCCGCGGGGGGGGCAGCTGGCACTTGACATCTCCCTGAGTCAGGAAGTCGCAGCTCTGGCTCGAGTAGGAGAGGAGAAACATCTGGCTCCCAGCGCGCCTGCAGAATTTCCTTGAGCTCCAATTAGAGTGACTGTGGTAGAAAGCAATCCACGGGCGGCGTCTGGCTCTTCCCACATGTGAAGCCCACTGCAAGGCAGTGCTGGGCCGCCAGGCAGAGGGAGCGGTCCCTCACGCCTGCGTCTGAGTGCCCGGGGCACTGGCGCCTGGTTCGCTGCCCCCAGGGTCGCTCTGGCTGCCTGGAGGCATAGGGAGGGTCAGAGTGCTGAGCCTTTAGGCTCGGGTCAGCCCGGCCGCACCATGCCAAACGGAATTAAACCGGTTGATCCACTGGACTCGCTTTCGGCCGTCAGCACAGCCTACCGCAGTGGCGGGCAGCCCGGCACCTGCAAGTACTGGATCCTGGACCTAGGTACACACCTCCCTGCAGCCCCAGCTGCTCTCCCCGGGCTGTGTTCTTCCAGGCAGCTGCCGCAGTGGTGGCGGTGGGCTTGAAAACAGAAAGGGTCTGTGCTTGACCACCGGGATGCGTTATCTGCGCACCGCCTTGTAAGAGGGACTGCATGGGGAGGTTTTGCGGGGGACCTCTAGCAAGGGGATGAGAAACGGGAACTGGGCTCTGTGCAGTGATGTGTTGATTGATTGCTTTGTTGTAAGTTATTCTTAATATCTGGGGATTGCTTTGATCATCCCTTTTTTCTTGTAAATGGCATAAAACATTCTAAAGTAATCTATGCTACAAATTGCTTTCTTGTGGCCATATGTCTGTTTCAGGTTTAATTTTGTTTAGGGTTTTTCAGACTGTTCAGGTGTCCTGAATGTATATTTAGATTCTCTGTTCCCTTCTCTTAAGAACTGCAGCCATATAATAAGTTAATATAAAGTTATGTGCGGGGAGCGGGTCTTCCAATAACCACCAGTCTATTTCAGGGGAGTGTGTGGGCCAGGCTGCGGTTTCTACACAGAACTGGAGTCAAGACAACGAAACGTGATTCCTGCAAAGGTCATTTGAGAAGTAGATAAATTCCACTTTGAGGAAAAGGCAATAGGATACAGAAGAGTGAAGCTAGGGAAGAAGTTAGGTCTGTGGGTCGCAGAGAACCCCTGCCCTGCAACGCTCCAGAGGAGGCTAACTTTCCAGCCATAGCCTTTGACATCTGTCCAGACTGTACAGCCATGGAAAGGAATTTCTCACAGGCTGTGTCCTGCATACCAGCTGGGATGGCTTCTACCAGAATGTTGGTGCTGGCCTGGTGTGCGTTTAATGTTTGCCTCCACTCTCCCACCCGCTGTTATTCACATGTGCACTTAGAAGTGGACAGCAAGCAGGAGAGAGCCCAGGGGACCTGGCGAGACCTTTGGGGCACTTCAGTGTACTGTGAGCTCAGTGGACAAGGTGGAGGTGGAGGGACCCACCAAAGAAGGGGGGAATCTGAGGAAGAGGGAGGCGCAGAAATGTGCTTTGAGCATCTGAAGGCGACATGGCACTGCTTACGTGTTTGTGCATGAAATGCCGGAGGAAAACAACCAAATCTCTGATTAACGGGCCCCAAAGGAGCCCCAAAGGAGGTGTTGGCTATGTGAATATTGACTTTGTTGGTGTGAACGTGGGTTTTGATAATATTCCTCGTATTTTTTTGTTCACAAAGCTGTCAGAGCATTTTTAAGTCACTGACCGTAACTTTTGTCATATTTATGTTAATTAAATTGTTCAAGAATGGCCCCCCTTTCTGGAGGGGTCCAAGCTGAGCAGGTCCATTGGTGATACTGTGCACTGGGAATCTGCACTGGGGGTGGAAGTAGATGATCTGTGAGATCTCTTTATTGAAAATAATAACGTCTGTGCAGTGAAAAGAACAACCGATAATGTCAAAAGTCAGATTTAAAGTCTCAGTCACCCAGTAACTCTGGGACTCGAGTGAATGACCTTCTCTCTCTCTGAACTTCACTTCTTTGTGTGCAAAATGGGAAAAGCAATAGAGCACCCCTCTCAGTGGATCATAAACATCCCCAAAGTGTAGACTAAAATATTTTAATAAACAGTTTTGCTAAGATTTTAAGAAGACATGGCATTCTTCTTACAGGGGGGATTTTGAATCCTAGCAGCATTTTAGGTCCTTAGGAATTCTTCCGAAGAGACGTTATTAAACTAACTTTTTACATACAGGAGGATCGTTATGCTGTTGTAGTCTGGGTTTCCCTGGATATATTTTTGTCCTGGTAATTCTCAGACTATAATGGAAACTCCAGGTGATGTTATCCGAGCTGTCACACAAAATTTTTAAGCTAACACAAATTTGGAAAGAAATAGATGTCCACCGGAATTTTCATGGGGAAAAAAAAATTAATCTCTTCACAGTAAAGACTAGAAGAGGGAAGCAAAACTCTACTTTGATTTTTTTTTTTCCGTAGAGAAATATGACTGTCCATCTCTTTCTAAACCTTCATAGTAATTCCTAGGCAATTTCCTGAATGCCATGTTATATCAGAGTGATATTTTAACGCATTCTGATTCCACTCATTCAGTCGATTATGGGGACATATATATGCATCAGATTGGGAAATGAAAAATGATGATTCTGAGTAATATGCAAGAAATGAATCCCAAAGTAGCTTTAAAATACCCAGCAAATCGTAGAGAGTGATTGCAAAGCCTTTTTTATACCCACCAGCAATCTGGGAGTTCGTTTATTGGAGTACGTTGGGAAAAGGCAGTTTTTCTGCTTTCTGACGTATGCAGTGGGGCATTCTTGTCCAAATATGAATTCGTCTCGCTTGGAATTTTATTTGCAGATGTTGCCATTTCCAGTCACTCACACAGCCATGAGCCCTGAGACTTTTACTGCCAAGCTGTTGTTAGGAAAAGGACTTAAGAGAAGGTGAGGTCAAGGAGAACGATAAATTATCTTTTAAGAGGGTTCCAGTGGGAGAGCCCATTTATCCTGATAAGATAGTGGGACTGTTGAGTTGGTTCTCATTCTGAAATAAGCGTTCCTGTTTATAGGACACATGGAATCTATTCCAGTGCTGGAAAAACATACAGTGGTGATCCTCCTTAATGTTAAACAGACCCCTGTACACGGGGAGCTGTGTGCCTCAGCATTCTTCTAGAACTCTCTTCAAGTTGTCTTTGTTCTTTTGCGACGAGGAGTGTGGATTCTCACCAATGCAGTTTTTGTTTTTGTAAATTAAAGGACAGACCTTTCAAAGACTAAATATAGGAATGTGAAACTTGTTCTAGAAGTATGCAGGTGGTTAGCAGCAGTGCCCACTTCACGTCAAGGAACCAGTGCACAGGCCATCAGTCTCCTGTGAGTGAGCGAAACCACAGAAGCACTCGGCACAATACTGTCTTGTTCCCACGATGAAGACTGTTGCATGCAAGTACTGTGCAAACTAAATTCTATCCTAGATCTTTTTTGCTCTTTAAGTTTTTTTTTTTGTTTGTTTGTTTGTTTTTTGGCGGTACGCGGGCCTCTCACTGCTGTGGCCTCTCCCGTTGCGGAGCACAGGCTCCGGACGCGCAGGCTCAGCGGCCATGGCTCACGGGCCCAGCCGCTCCGCGGCATGTGGGATCTTCCCGGACCGGGGCACGAACCTGCGTCCCCTGCATTGGCAGGCGGACTCTCAACCACTGCGCCACCAGGGAAGCCCCTTAAGTATTTTTAAATGAATCTGAGTTTAAGGCATGGTAAGGATGGGAGCAGTGTGTGACTGTGCATAGCAGACCACCAGTGCTCCTGTCTGGGCAGCCCCCCTGCTGGAGTGAGCCAGGTCCTTGCTAATCTTGCTCAACTGCAGTCTCCTCGCCTGAAAAATGTTTTTAAAAAGGAAACTTGCTGCTGCAATGGTTATTATGCTCTTCAAAAACTACAGTAAAGGTTATTTTTTTTTTTAGGCAAACCACAATTATAAAATAATTTTAATTAGTTTTCTCACTTTTCACTAATCAAAGATGTATTTGTCCCTCTGAGCTTATGATGACAAGTTTGGCGGGGTGGGGGGGGGCGGGGGGGGAGGAAGTGTTACGTGCGGAACTTGTATACATGTATATTTCCAGCCAAAATGCAAAGAAATGTTAAGTTATTGGGCCTTATTTAAGGGGAATATACAAATTTTGAAATAGTAAAGCTTTTTGAAGTTCACGTGGAAAATAGGCTGAAAAGTTCCCTTCCAGTGCCCTGAAGGTCCCAGGTTAGGAGCCTCCAGACCGGGCGACCTTGCCTTGTTCTGGAATTTGACCTTGCCTTGTTCTGGAAGCCTTTCCTCTCTCTCCTCAGCTGTCAGCCCCCTTCGGTGTGTGCTCTTTATATCCCTTCAGCTAGGCTTCGTGGCGTTTTATGCTGAAGAATTTCCTCCAGGTGCTCCAGCTGGCCTCAGGGTGGCGAGTCTGCCCGGGACCGGGTAATGCGCTGGGAGTTCACCCTCCGAGGCTCCCGCTTCCCCTGCCTGCCCCTGAGGATGGGCGGGAGAGGCTGGGCTGAGGGGCCACATGAGTTTTGAGAGTTCTCACATAAAACCACACAAACGTGAACAAAGTGTACCGGCCCAACACAGAGTTGGTGTTTCTCTGAAACTGTATGCCAAGGGTTTAAAGAAAAAAAAAAAAAAGGAAAATTCACAGACATATGGAGCAGCAGAGGGGAGGAGAGAACGCCCATAGGCAACCAGTGACAATGTTCAGACAAATTTTTAGGCTTTTTATATGAAAAAATGATGTCTCTTTTATTTATACTTCTAAAATTTGACTGGAAGACATCATCTCTCAATGCTTTCCACCGTCCATTTTCTCAAATGCATGGTTAAAGAAAGTGTCTATTGTCACGTCTTGTTAATAGTAGTAACAGTTCACACTGTCATGAAAATGGCCCTTTTGCAAAAAGACTAGAGTTTTTCTTCCTTCTAAGGATGGAGCCACTGAGAAACATCTGAGACAAAGGACATCTCCTCCAGGCAACCCCCCTTCCTCTTTTAGCTCTTAAATAAGCTGATGGATTATTTTAAGAAATGGCCCAATGGCCAGAAACACATGTGAAGTTGACGAAGAGTCTTTAGTAACAAGAAGGGACCGTGCTCGTCATGACGTAGAACTGGAAATGGAAGGTTTTTCCCTTTGTCTCTCTCGGGCACACAGCGCTTACCCAGCCCTGCTAGACCCTGCCCGGTGCGGAGGCTGTTTGGTTGTTTCCTCCTATTGCTTCCCTCCCCCCGCCCCCACCCCGCCCCGGTCCTCAGCAGTGGCGTTCTATCACACGGGGCGCTAATTAAAGCCAAGGACAGGATTTGTACCGTTAATTGGTGTTCAGAGCAGAGGCGTTCTTTTCATTCCCTTTGTCTCTGAGGCAGCTTTGTTCCTTCCTGGAATAACTCCAGGCCTCCCTTCCTTCCTTCCCACTGTAGTTACTCAGCTGCTTGAGTAACACCGACGTGGGGAAGATGCTAACAGGACAACCTCTGCATGAGGAGTGCGGGGGATGCCAGAAGGCCGCCCTGGCCTTGCGCACTCCTCCTGAGACACATCATAGATGGAGATTTCACCTCTGGTGTTGGAGACGTGAAGAACTCTAGAAACCGTTGCCCTGATCCTCTTTTCATTTTGTGTTTTGGCTTTTGTTGTTGTTGTGTTAGTATGTGATATCCTGGAGAGGGAGTGGGCAGTCCTCAAGAACGAAATAATAATTTGAAAAATAAAATTCAGCGCCCTTCAGTTCTTACAGGGGAGTGAGGGGGCAAGATGTCGTAAAATCAAGCGAGATAAGGTTTAGTGGATTGTGGGTGCAGGGTGCACACACGCAATTGCGCAAAGGCCACAGCTGTGTGGTTGACATTTTAATCCTGTTTTTCAAGTGCTTAGTTTTAGTTAGAGTAGCATTTTGCTTTTGGTAAAGGTGTTACTAAAATGCAATTGTAAAAGGAATTCCTTATTGGTTAGGGCTTTTTGGTTCTCTGATTTTGAACCAAACAACCACGGACCCTAGGATATAATGTACTAGATACTTGCTTTGTGGTTTTGGGGGGTGGGGGGATGGAATCGTCCAGTTCCTCATTCTCCACAGCGGTAACTCTTTCTAAACTAATATTCCGTCCCTTGAGACCGAAACTTCAGCTAACCTACTGGGTGGATGACGTGAAGAGTGATAGTGCTTGGCAAGCTGATTGCAAAACATTCCAAGGCCAGTTTTTGTTTCCCGATGCTCCATAAAAATGAGTATAGGGCTCTATGAATGAGTTATGTGGCTCTAAAAAAACGTTCATAAGTTTGTGTAGTTTATAGCATATTTTGGTTAGAAATGTTCTTATGTAATTCATGCATTTTCTGGAATGTAGGAAAAAGACTCAACAGTGTTGGCATTCTGAATCTGGTCTAAATTAAAAGTAATAATAAATTTATATACGAATGAAGAGAAATCTGTCACCACCTGAAATAAATCAATCACGTAGTTTAAATCACTAACTGCATAATGTTCTCTTAAACCATTTTGCAGGGGAGTGTCTTTGCATGTCCCTGGCTTCACCTAGAGCCATGTCCAACTGAAAAAATCTACACATTGCCCCCTAAAAAAATTCTTTGGCTTCCTCTTTAAGAAGGTAGCCCAAGGGCTTCCCTGGTGGCGCAGTGGTTGAGAGTCCGCCTGCCGATGCAGGGGACACGGGTTCGTGCCCCGGTCCGGGAAGATCCCACATGCCGCGGAGCGGCTGGGCCCGTGAGCCATGGCCTCTGAGCCTGCGCGTCCGGAGCCTGTGCTCCGCAACAGGAGAGGCCACAACAGTGAGAGCTCTGCGTACCGCCAAAAAAGAAAGGTAGCCCAAGTTATTTTATCTTTCGCAACAATATGAAGACATTAATCGAAAGCATCAATATCCATCATGAAGAACACAGTTCCAAATGTCAGCCTCCCTCAAATAAGATTAGATATTCCACTAACTAACACTTTGTGTTGGACAGCAGGGACAGTTTTGCCCATGGGTTAAACATTCATGGTTCTAATTAGCAGTGTAAGAACCTCTGAAAGCCAGGATGAGATGGAGGGAATATTTTGTGAGCACCGTGTGATTCCTTTTTCCCCCACAAATTAACTTTCTGTTCCCTTGAAAGATGATTATCCATTCAGGGCAATAATATATACTGTATTGCCTTGGAAATAGCTTCCCAAATCAAGAAATTAAGAATCAACAACCCACCATTTTATCACAGAGGAAACCTCATTATCCCTAAGTCAGCAGTATACTAAACACTAAGCAATCTGAGAAAGACGCAGAATTTTTTTTTTTTTAATTATGTTTTCTTTGCATAAAGAAAAGAACAGCCATTTGACTTTTGGTGGGGGCGGGGGGGACACAAAGGATCTCAGCCTCCGAAAAAGCCGAACAAACAGAGGCACCTTTGGGAGCTTCTGTGCTTTCTAAGCGTTTAAGCAGCCCTGGGCCAGAGCAGCAGCCTGCAGGATGTCATTCATTGCCAGCGTGGCGGTGTGGTCACGGCGGTCAGGGGCAGCACCCTCTCGTGCAGAACCCCCACAGAAGCAGCCTGGTCTCGGGCTGACACCTTTTAATCACGTAGGAGGGGGCCGTGGAGCCAGGTGAGGTGTCAGAGGGCCCCCTTCCCCCCCCCTGCCCTCACTGGGTGTCAGCGCTGGTGTCATCAGTCACTTCCAAGGCCCGGGACTTCACCTGCAGCCAGCGCCGCGTGGGGCGCAGGGTGGGCAGCAGGGCCACTCGCTGGCTGGAGAGCTTTCCACATGAGGCTGCTGCTAACCGGCCTTTCACCCTTCAGACATCCCCGGGGGGTGTGGGGGGGCCCGTCCATTCGGAGTATGGGGGCTGGGTCGGGAGAGTGTCAGGTTGGGGATGGCGGCATGGGGATGTAAACGTCTGCAGCTTGCAAGGGGTGTGTGTGTGTGTGTGTGTGTGTGTGTGTGTGTGTGTGTTTCTGGTCTCACTTTTATGTCGTCTTTTTTTTTTTGGAAAAGTGTCTTTCTTTCATCCAGCAAGGATATCTTGAAACATCTGCTTTTGTCCTTGTATAAAAGTCAGGAATGAGCCCCAACCCCCTCCCAGCCCTCCCTGGCAAGGTAGCCCTTCAGGAATTTCTTTTGCCTTTTGGGGCAGCATAGAGTTTTGGTTGCAGGAAAAGCCTGCTGTTCATCTCCCCCAAAATATGTATTTCAAGGGCTAGTCCGCATTAAAAACCAAACCAAAAGAAAACCAAAACACAGAGAAAATGGCCCTGTCATTCCAAGGAGACAGGAACATGGGCTAGAAACTCTCCTCAAACAAAGCCAGTTTGCCCAGAGCAGAGAAAGATCCCCTTAGAAGTAAGCCCCGGCATGACATTGGCATTCCAAAGAAGAGGGCTTTCTGACAGCGTCGTCGTTTTATGACCACATGGTTTTAACCATTCGAGGACGTCTGCTCCATCCTCCGGGCCAGCAGGTGACACAGGTCCTCCCGCCCTTCCCCGCCGCACCCCTGGAAGCGGGTCAGGCAGGCAGGTCACAGCACAGCCGTGTCTCTGCCACGGCCCCTTTTGCCCCTTGGCACGCGGCTGCCCTCTCTCAGCCTTCTGGTCACCAGGCATGGCAGCTCCCAATCTCATCTCTTCCTGGAAGCCAACAGCCTGGTGATAAACAGTCACCAGCCGCAGACCCACTGATACCTGGAATGTTCCTCGTCCCACAGATGAGCCAGGTCCAGTTTTGTTGAGGGCTTCATAACTCAGTTCACTAGATTTGTATTAAATGCCTTACATTGATCCAGACTCACCCACCCTTTCTGTTATCCACTGTCAATAATGACTCCTCCCTCCTCATTTGATTTCTGGGGTGTTTCAGCTTTCCACTTTGGCAGTATGTGATATCCTGTTCATCTGATTCGCCAAGGAAAGGATTATGCCATCTGCTTTTATCTTTATTTAAGTTCTTCACACTTCCTTTAGGGAAGTTCAAGCAGTGACATTCGGATGGAGGGCAAACCTTTCAAATGAGATGGGTTTTGACTAGAAATTCTGACAGGTTAGCATTTCTCACAAGAATGAATCTGAGGCGGAAGAACAGCGCTTGAAGTTTTGTGTTTGTGACACAGCCACGTTTTCCAAAGACTGTGTAATGGTTTAGGTGTTTTGAGAAGCCGCACTAAGAATAAATAGCGTTTAGAGGTTCCCTAAGATTCAAAGAGTGAATTGCACGTGCGGCCGCTGTTTGCATGCTCTGTCTGGGTAGAGGTCACGAGCCTTGGGTCTCTCTTGCTTCTCACGTTGCGGAGAGGTGCTGGTGCGAGGACCCTCTCTTTTTATGACACGACTCCCTAGGACTAGTGCACGAAACGGGTCAGCTGCTCTGTGTGTGCGCACACACCCTTGCTTTTCAGCCTTCACAAAGAAAAAGGTAGAGCAGTTGCTTCCAGTTGGGTCCAGTTGTTTCTAGTTGAGTGTTTTAATTGATGCCAGTAGTTACGTTATGTTCTTCCATTCAGCGGTCCCGGGAGGTGGCCTGAGAGTGAGCGCTCCCATGGTGTGAGTTCGTGGAAGGGGGCTGCACAGGGAACAGTGAATGTGTTGGTCATTCATGTGCGTTTTCTCAGGCAGCAGAGACCATGTGTTCTTCATTACTGCGTGATCCATGGCCGTGCTATGCTGGACCTCTGGTTAAATCTAGGGATTATTTAAAAAAAAAAAAAAAAAGCTGGGGAATTTATCTTGCTTCTTCGTGTTTTCTGTATTCACTTCATATTTGAAGCAGAGACAGAGTTCCCATTTTTGCATTGAGGACCCACTGCACCAAATTGCGAAGTATGTGAAACTGGTTTTTAATACTCTTCTGCCACATTTTCAGTCATTACCATCCCACATCCGCGCTCGGTGCCTCTGTGCAGCTTCTGACTTTTTAAAAAAGATTGTTTCCCATGTTAACATGCACTTGCCATGACAGTGACAGCCCGGAGTGAAGCCCTGGCCCGCCTGAGCCTAGGGGTGTGCAGAGGAGCAGATGACCCCCCGAGGATGCAGTGTCCTGTCCAAGCCTGTGTCTCAGCCCCTGCTGAGGCACAAATTAAGAAACAAGGACTCTCATAGACAGAAGATGAGTGAGGTGACCAGATGGAAAATTGGGAGTCTAGCAAGAAAAGTTTTCAGATACTTATTCACAAATAGAAAAAGGATTAAATTGGGGCAAGTATTATAAAATACTTGCTCTTATATTCTGACCCACCAAAAGTGTAACCCTATCACCAGGCCGTCAGTTACTTCTTCTTAGTTACTTAAAGTTCTCCAAGTAATACCCCAGCTTCATCTCACTCCTCATTGTGAATTAAGACACCTAGCCTGCCCAGGCAATTGTAATCACTGTGTAAATCAGAGAGATGTGATCCCGAGAAAGGCATCCGGAAGAATGATTTAGGATGACCTCACTTTCTATGTGACCTTCAGGAGAATTTCTAGTGTGTGATCGTTTTCAATTATTATTCCCCCCCCAAAAAGTTACCTTGATTCTAAAAGCAGGGGATTAAAATCCAGTTTGAAAAATGTAGAGACAAATGACAATCGTTTACTCAGAAAATCGTGCTCTAAAATACGTTAACCAACCCAGTCAGCAATCATAAGCTAACAACTTACTCTCTCTTTGATTTGTAAGTAATCTGGAGACCCGACTTCCACGTGTACATTACAACCTTCCTGATACAGTGGAAGAATTCCCTAAATAAAAGGTGATTTGCTGCATTGAATTCATGACAAGACGGTGGTTTGAGAGAGTGCCAGAGGCCAGGCCATGCCTGATCACACCCTGCCCAGTCTGTTCTAAAATGGTCTGGTGGAATTGTTTTCAGCCTTAAAGTGTCCTTGAATCATCTTTTTCTAGCCCATAGCAGTAATGGCTAAATAAGCGTTTCTTTAAGTCCTTCCAACCAGAACTGTAAATTAGCACTTTGCTTTGGGAGGGTGCCAGGCTCTGAGTTCAGCTTACCCTGTTTGGGGTCCGCATCAAGACAGCCCTGCAAGGTTCATTTGACAGATATTTTTGAACACCTACAATGGACAGAAAGATGGGAATACCTTTCTTTACAACTAATCAGCTAAAATTGCTCTGGGAGCCTCCGTGGAGGAGCCATTGAAATGTGAGTCAGCTGTTTGTTGGAAAGCGTCCCAGTGTGGAGTGTCCGCCTCTGCGTGGTGGTCGTGCCTCAGACGTGACAGGCCGTTGGCGCTGGTCCCACGTGTGCACGTTTGGCCGGTGCTGCGGAGCGCAGGGTGCCTGTCACAGCAGACGCTCGGTGACACAGCGAAGACAGCAGCACCAGCCGGCAGAGATCCGGCTTTGCTCTCCAACCGCTCTCTCTTCCTCCTCTCAGCCCGGGGTGCCTGTCTTTCAGATGGACCCTTACACATCTCCCCACCCCACTGCATCCTGTTTTCTTGCTTATCTTTCGCAGCTCCCTTTTCTGTGTAAAAATGTGAGTACTGCCTCGTGTTTGTGTTAGGCTATATGTTTACAAAGGCGTTTTTGTTCCTTTTCCCCGCAGCAGCCTGGTAAAGAATCGCAGTCATTTCACCGTTAGGAAACTGGACGACGTGTCAGATACCCACGCCCAGTACCTGCCAGGGAGAGTGTGGAACCGCTGCCCCATTGCTTTGAGTGACCATTAATCTATGAGGCGCTCGCTTGAAGGGAAAGGCAAACCTTATACTCTAGAGATACAGTCTGAACAAAGCAGCAGCGATCTCTGTCCTCCTGGAGCCCCTGTGCTGCTAGGGCTGAAATGAAGGCAAGCAAGAGGGCGTGTTGGTGAAGCGTGTTCAAACTCAGGGGCTGGCCTTTTGAATTCAGGGACAGCACCCTCGGCAATCCGGTCTGTGCCCTGGGACACTTAGGAACATCTTCACGCCTTCTTACCATCGTGAAAACAAGGAGAGGGTTAAAATGAAACGTGATCCTTTTCTCAGTCTGCAGCTAGCAGGATATGGTCCCTTTTCCTTTTTTTCTTACATTAGAAAAAAAAAAAAAGCTTTATTAATCACAGATGTCTCAACTGTCGAGACGGGGACTAGAGGGCGGTTTCCCTTCTCCCAGCAGTTTGGGGCTGTGTGTGTTCCCATGGTGGAACTCTCCTGTGGCGGCCAGAGGGGCAGGGCTCCCGCTTCCCCCTCCTTTTTTTTTAAGTTTTTTTCTTAATTTTAAGAAGAAATCTAGCATGGACTTTGGGTGAACTCTGACTTCAGCAGAGAACCATCTTTGTGGGGTTGTTTTCCCTTTAAAATAAGAGAAACTTTGATTTCCCCTCTTAGGGCTTCAGGCAGCTCACAACTGGCTTTCTCTTATACACACATGAGCGTCTTTTGAAATGAGTGGGACGTGCTGACAGTATCTTTATGCTACAGTTTACCCTGTCCTCTTAATAAGGGACAAGTTATTTTTTTAAATGGAAACAGAATGAAGTAATTCATCTAAGTTGCCTCACTCATCGTTCATACATCAAAAATGACTTTGAGTATGTAGCTGTTTACCACGCTAGGCCTATGATTGGAAAATCATTCATCCAAATCGCCGTTGTCTGGGTACTCACAGTTTTGCATGCATGCCATGTAGCAAGTTCTGTGCTACCAGGGAGTCCGGGAGAAGCTTGCCTCAACCATCTTATGTTTGCAAATAGCAGTTTACAATTTGCAAAGCTCGTTCCTTCTCGCTCCTTCATGTAATCCTACCGTAGCCCTGGGAGATGAGGGAATTCAGGTGCCAGGATGTTGGCCTGGGTCAGGGCCATGGAGTGGAAGAGCCAGTCTCAAACTCAGACCCTGTGACAAGTCCAGAGTCCTTCCGACGTCCTCAGCTGATGTCCCACCTGGACCTTGCATCAGCGGAGCTTCCCCAGGCTGGAAAGAGACAGGCACATCCCAACGAGGCGTGTTGTGAGTGCCGGCATCCTCATAGATGCGGACAGCGGTGACAGGGTGGAAAGGCAGCAGTACTGAATGTACTGAGTGTTGAGTCTTCTTTGTCTTCCAAGAAAGTAGGAGTTGAGGGGAAGGCAAGAGATGGGAACTGAAGATGGGAACAGGGACAGTACAGTTGCCTTGAGTGACAAATGAGTTTTCCATCGTCTTTCTCAGGTGAGTTCGGTCCCGACCCCTCTTTTTGCCGCCTTGCCCACACCACACGTGCTGGGGGGTGTTCACGTGCTCCCCACACTCACCAAGGGCTCCTGGGCCTGGCTCTCGCCTGCAAGAAGGCATCACATAGGGCAGGCCGGTACAGGGACAGCTCTCATCTACTCTGAGTTACCATCTTGTACGTACATAGTTCACAGACTCACAAGCTGGACGAAAATTAGATGTGACCTGTAGCTCGTCTCCAAACTGGTGGGGTATAGCACCAAGTCAGGATGTCACTGTTCACGGGGTCAACGTATGTTATCAGGCTCGTGAGCTCAGGCTGGAAAACAGCCTGTAGCTGGCAGTCAATTCACTGACTCACCCGTTCGGTTGTTGGTTTTTGTTTTTTTTTTTTTTTTTTTTGCTGCATGAAGGATCTTAGTTCCCCAAGCAGGGGTCGAACCTGTGCCTCCTGCAGTGGAAGCTCAGAGTCTTAGCCACTGGACCGCCAGGGAAGTCCCGACCCATTCGTTATATATTCACCATAAACTTACTAAGCTCCAAGGATGTGCCAGCTGAGCACGTAGCTATAAACAAACCAGACCCAGCACCCGCCCACGTGTAGCCTGGAGTCTAGGTCACGGTGGCTTCCTGTCCTGACAGTCACCCAGCTGGAACTGCAGTCATGAAAGGGAGATGCAGAGCCTGGCCGTGGGCCTCCGCCCTAGGATTACTCTTGTCATTGGCCTGAGCCGCCCACAATCCACCTGAACAGAGAGGAGGGGTCTCAGAGGGAGGAAGGGGGCCTTCCCAGCAGCGTTTGTGCCCAATCGTGACCCTTCAGACGCAGAGGGTCAGAGCCGCCGGGAGCTCAGCTGCGTGAGACACCTGTGTGCAGACCAGTAATTTAGGATCTTCCCAAGGAGACCACCGAACTCGTTTATCGTGTGAGTCACGCTTACCTTTTGCCCGCTAACACTGGAGACCTTAATTCTACTAGATGTCATTAGGACCCGTTGTTTAATTTAAATTTTGCATCAGAGCAGTGGGTCTAGTGGTCAAAGTCTGTTCTTAAGATAATGAAAAACAATAGCAGGTCCTTTATTTCATTCTATTGATAATTGACTTAAGTTTAAGTAATTTTTAAGTGTTTTAAAATCTGATTTATGCATTATGTCACAGAGCATGTAAATGGACTGTTAAAATCCATTGATTTGGGCAAAATGAGTTTCTATGTTGAAAAGAAAAAAAATAAGATTTTTTTTTTGGAAAGTGTCAAACAGCATGAAGAATTAAGTATTATTGTTAAAAACAAACTGGCGAGAGAAGGAATGTATCTGTTTGCTTTAGTTTGTGGTCATTTTTTTCATTGCTAATCCCCCGGATTGTGACTAATGTATCAGATCTGCACAGCACGAAATATCTGTTAATCTTAGAGACAGGGGAAGAAATTTCCCCTCTACATTTTCAGACTTCTGAAACGAAATAGATTTTCAAGGTAAAATTTAAGAAACGACAAAATTTTCTTCTTAGTTTGTAATTGCTGCTAGCATATTTCTGTCATGAATATTCCAGTAAAGTGAAATAATGTCACTTAAGTGACGATAAATAGTAGCTCAAGAAGAGAACCGCTATTCCCTGAAGCCCTGGTGAGCTCTGACCTTGGACAGCTTTGCCTCCCTCCTGGGTCTAGGCTGGACTGGTCAGGCCACGGCCACGTTGGTAATGCTCAACCTGCCAACTGAGGGAAAAAATCTCTTTTGAACCTACTTCTTAAAGTGCAGAGAACCAACTCTTATGCAGCTGAGCACCCGGAGAGAAGCTTGGCAGTGTCGTCTCTAATCTCTTTTTCTTTCTGAACCATTTGGTGAACCACCATCTCCTTTCCTAAGCAAGGCAGGGATGCCCTGAGAATCACACTTGCAAAGCCAGCCGGGTCCCATGAGGCCTTGGTGATGGACTGCAGTTCATCGCCTCGTGCCGCCTAAGGCCGCTGGGGCTGCTGCCCGGGGGCGAGGTCTGCGTGTCGGGGCGACGGCCCTCAGCTGCCCACCCGGCCCAGAGCTCTCACTTCTCCGTAACCCCGCACGTTCGGGGGACACAGACTGTGCCAGGTCTCCCGGTGGGCAGCCTCTTCACTGAAGGTTCACATTATGGGCCGCGTTGCTCCCGTGCTGCGTCCCCCCAGATGTTTGCGTTTAGGCACCCGGACACGTGGAAGGTTCGTTTGTTGGCTTAGGGGGTGACCCCGTCACCTGTGACGTGTGAGGGTTCTGCTGGTGACGTTGAGGCCTGCCGTTGATTCGGTTTTATGAAAGCGAGTCTGCCTCTGTCGTTTTCCTACCGCGGAGCTCCATCACGGATGCTCGTCACCTGTCGGGGACGCCCCCCTCCTCCACCCGGGCGCCACCTTCGTGGTTCTCTGTCCTGTGTGGTTGCGGCTGAGTGAATATTCCTCGAAGAAACGCCCGTCCCGAGAACAGGGCCGCGGGTCAGCTTGCTCTGTTTCTCTGGGCTGGGATTTCTGCTGTTTCCAGTCGATACTTCCTAGGTGTCTGCTGTACGCCAGGCACCGCGCCAGGCCCCGGGCACACCTTCGGAGACACGTCAGACGAGGCCCCCGCCCTCCTGGAGCTTACGTCCTTGTGAGCTCCTCCTGATGGGTTATTCAGGCCCAGCTCCTTCAAAGGCCAGCTTCAGCGTCACCTCCTTTAGGAAGGCCTCCGTGATCCCTCCACCTGATTCCCCTTCTTCTCAACCTCTACTAGGGTGTGTACTCGCTTACAGCATGAAGTGTCACAGTTCTGCCTGAATGATGGTTATGTGATCACTGAAAGCCCTGCAGGTGGGTCCCCGGGGTAAAGGAGGATGTAGGTTTTGCCATCGCTGTCCAGTGGCAAGTACAGGGCTTGGCTCTGCATCCCAGCACAGTAAAGACACAGTAAACGCCTATGAAGTACATCCCCTGCTGTGGCCAGCACAGTGCCTTGCTAATATTGGTAGTGGGTACTTAGAAACACTTTAGCTGAGTAAAGTATCATCTACACGTGGACTGTGCAACCCCTCCTCTTCCTTCTGTCCTTCCTGTTGTCACCGCAGCAGGAGTGCCCAGGGTAGTGACAGTGCCTGCCTTGTTTGCCCTTTACCCTAAGTCAGCACCTGAGAAAGTCCCCAGGAAGCTCTTTACAGCAGGCGTGCTGTTAACTTCATGGCTTCGTTCTGCTGCCTCCTCCCGATGGTACCTGAGGAAAACGAGGCTGACGTGGGGACGTTTTAGTCACTCTTCTATGAAAAGAAATAAAATAAAAATATACGCTCACACACACATATATACACGAGGAAGGGGGGAGATGCTGTATCGAGCCTGAGTCTGCCTCTGAGAAAATCTAGACGTTTAAGAATGAGTGATCCAGCTTGAAACGCGTCATCTGTTTATGGAAGATTATACTCTCTCCCCTGCTCCCCTGCAAGGCTCGGCCGAGGAGGGAACGGGCAGCAGTCAGACGGCGCTCCGCTGTCTCGCCCGGGCATCTGAGCGTGAGCGGGAAACTGCTGTCAACTCTGTCGTACATGTAATCACAGGACTGGAATTAACTGCCTTGCTTTGTAACTGCAGCAGGTAATGGTCTCCAGTGCCGCAGAGGTAAATACAGCTAATACAGGCAGCTGAATAACATCATCTTTTTAAAGGTTAATTTTAATTTTCAAGACTTAACAAGATTTAAGAAAATAACAAGCATATAGTGAAGGATCTCGCTCCTTCCATTTCCTAAAGTGAAGCGGTTTATTCCATTTTGCTGTGGGAGGAGTCCTCCAGAGTCCAGTGCTCGGGACAGGGCCAAGAAGTGTCCCAGGTCACTGGTCTTCTGTTTGTAAAGTAACGTCTCACGTAATTCCACAGATCTGTTGAGTGTCAGCTGTTACCTAAGTGTGTTTATATCTCCTTTTTTCTCCTGAAAAATTAACAACTCAGGGTCGACTGTATTTAATTTTTCAAATCCAGTGAGAAGATTCATTTGGATATATTTTCAAGTAACATTTTGGTTACTTGAGGCAGGTTTCTCCTACTCACATTTCTTTTTAAAATGTGTTGTTGTTCTGTTAAGTGTTACTGGTATTTTCTCCAACACGTGGAGTAACTTTGCTGAGGCTGAGAGCAGAGGCTGCAGATGCCTGTGTAGTTCCAGAGAACGGCTGGGAAACAAGGGGCCGTGAGCCGGATATCCCAGTGAACCAGCCAGCTTTACCCTTCCACACTGAACTTTCTAGAAGGGTGCCGTTTGTCACAACGCCTGACCAGCTCACGTCTATACCGATTTATACACCCACGCACGTATACATACATACAAGTATACCTCGTTTTATAGCACTTTGTTTTTCTGTACTTCACAGATGCTGCATTTTTAACTAATTGAAGGTTTGTGGCAGCTCTGCATCGAGCAGGTCTGTTGGAGCCACTTTTCCAATGGCGTTTGCTCGCTTTTGTCTCTGTGTCACATTTTGTTGAGTCTTGCAATTTTTCAAACCCTCCACCAGCAAAAAGATTACAGCTCGCTGAAGGTTCAGATGATGGTTAGCATTTTTTAACAATAAAGTATTTTTTAATTAAAGTATGTACATTTTTTTAGACAATGCTATCGGACACTGAATAGACTACAGTAAGTGGAAACGTAACTTTTATATGCCCTAGGAAACCAAAAACTCTATGACTCACTTTATTGCGTTATTGGCTTTATGGTAGTGGTCTGGAACCAAACCCACGACGTCCCCAAGGTGCGCCTGTACTCGTGTGTGTTTATTTATTTATTTTTTAAAACATTTTATTTTTTAATTTATTTATTTTTGGCTGCATTAGGTCTTTGTTGCTGCGCGTGGGTTTTCTCTAGTTGCGGCGAGCAGGGGCTACTCTTCGTTGCAGTGCGTGGGCTCTAGGCACACGGACTTCAGTAGCTGTGACTCGTGGGCTCTAGAGTGCAGGCTCAGTAGTTGTGGCTCGTGGGCTCAGTAGTTGTGGCTCGTAGCCTCTAGAGCACAGGCTCAGTAGTTGTGGCGCACAGGCTCAGCTGCTCCACGGCATGTGGGATCTTCCCAGACCAGGGCTCGAACCCGTGTCCCCTGCCTTGGCAGGCGGATTCTTAACCCCTGTGCCGCCAAGGAAGCCCATGTTTATTTATTGAGTGGTACTTCTATTCATGGGAGTGAGTGAAACTGTACTTTTATCCACCAGGATTAGTTTTTAACTTCCTTTAAATTCTTCTTTAAGCCATTCTTTCTTGGTTCTTGTCTGTCAAGGAGATGGGTGAAAATAATTCAAACAGTGTGTCCTCCAATGTCTGTGATATTTTAAGTGACAGTGACATTTTGAGCCTGTGTGATAATGATGCTGGTCTCCAGGACTGGTGACCTGGGGGGTTTTGGAGGGGGCAGTACACCTGGAGAAAAATCACCTCTAGCAAAGCTCAAGTTGGGGAGCCATTTGATGGGTGAGCATGTGCACATTCCCCCCAGGGCAGAGCCACCAGACACCGCTCCCGGCGGCCCCTGAACTTGGTGTTCACCTGGGTGGTGACGCTGCTCGTCGGCACAGCGGCACCAACCAGGACTCTGGGGGCTGCCAGTCACACTTGTTTGTTTCTCGCTCTTGCCCCGCAGACTCGCTGTCCGTCTCCAGCAACGATGCCAGCCCGCCTGCCTCCGTGGCCTCCCTCCAGCCCCACATGATGGGGGCGCAGAGCTCCCCGGGCCCCAAGCGCCCAGGCAACACGCTACGCAAGTGGCTGACGAGCCCGGTGCGGCGGCTGAGCAGCGGCAAGGCTGACGGGCACGTGAAGAAGCTGGCCCACAAGCACAAGAAGAGCAGGGAGGTCCGCAAGAGTGCCGACGCCGGCTCGCAGAAGGACTCGGACGACAGCGCGGCCACCCCGCAGGACGAGACGGTGGAAGAGGTCAGGGCCTCCGGCATCTCCCTCCGGGTCGTGGGAACAGCGAATACACTCGTCTGGTGGTTTTCCCTAAGTTCTAGAAAGGACCAGGGTCAGAGCCCCGCTCCGTTCCTCTAGCAGCGTCTAGAGTCAGGGACCCACGCGTGGCCTCGGATCAAGAAATCAGAGGACTGTGGGCAACCCCGCCTGCTTCAGGAGAATGTGGTGCCCAGCCACCGTAGCCCCCTCTCACCTCCATCACAGGCAAAGCCAGGGATGCCTCCCGGGAGGCAAAGGATTTACGTGGCCCCTGAGGGTAGCACTCAACCACGGGGGCAGCATTTTGCAAGGAAAGCACCAGTTTTAGACTTGGAAGGACTAAGGGAATGTTTGCATCCTCCAGTTACCTCCACCACCACCCCTGCCCCCGTACTCATACATATTCATGCTTATGTCTTGTCCTGAGTAGAAAGCACACAGTTAATATACTTTGCTAACCCAGCAGTAAACACTGGATTATTCCCATGTCATCGAAGATAAATGTATGTAGGTCAGCCAGGAATTATTTTTAATTTCCCCTTTTTTGGAGGAGGTGGGAGCTTAAAATTATACTGCAAGGAACCGAATTCCTTTATGGTCCCCAAGATGAACCTTCAGCAGTGTGGTGTCAGTGAGGGGCCTTCAGAGTTTTTAACTTGGACCCCTATCCCCCAGTTCCCTCACAGGCTCAAAAAAAGGCAGAGAGAGAGAGAGAGAGAAGACAGGATTTGTGTCGTTCAATGTATTTTGCAGATGTGGGGTTTCTGCTGCTTTTTGCCCGGGCGTGTTTTCGCCGTGGGTTTTCACGGGAGCGTAGGGTTCATTTACGTCCTCATCTCTCTGTTTTATATACTGTGTCCCCGTGATAGAAATGAAAAACTGAAATTTTTTTCTAAAAGTAAGAGTAGGGGGAAATTAATGGGATACTTAACTCAGATTCTTAAAGTACACCTTGAATTGTATTTTTCTTTATGTCCTTCTGATGTCAGTGAGTTTTATTTGAGCAAAGTAACAAAAAGTGAAGTATGAGACTAGAGAAACTAAGGGTTATGTTCAGATTTTTGAACCTTCTTTTTAAATTGGCTTCTTGAAGATCAGATGTGTTCAGAGCCTAACGGTTAACGTTGGCAGTCCCTTCCCAAGACACTGTCAGTGGCCCTTCCCTCGTCCAAGTTGGCAAGCGAGGGAGCTGGGTTGCTGGAGGGAGTGGAAGCTCCCGCCAGGGTTGGAAGGAGCTTGGCCTTGACTTCTGCTCTCAGTTTCGATCCCGGCTGTGCTTTTCCAGTTAACCCCTGAGGGCTCAGTTTCTGTGAACTGACATTGGACAGTCAGGGCCGGGTTCCAATGGGCGAATGTCGGTCTGGTTTCAGAGAGGCCGGAACGAGGGCCTGAGCAGCGGCACGCTCTCCAAATCCTCGTCCTCGGGCATGCAGAGCTGCGGAGAGGAAGAAGGGGAGGAGGGGGCCGACGCCGTGCCCCTGCCCCCGCCCATGGCCATCCAGCAGCACAGCCTGCTGCAGCCGGATTCACAGGACGACAAGGTAAGGGGGGCCCACGCCCACACCGAGCCTCGCCAGGAGAGGGCCTGGCGGTTGCCTGCCGCTGTGCCCCGGCCTCCTTGCAGGACATAGAGAGCGACCCGGGCTGTGAAAAGGCACCTGGAAGATGCCTTTCACCCCAAAAATATAGATAGCAAAGGCCATTTAGACTAAGCTGTAGGAACCCACGCAGTCTCTCGTACACGTGTGCTTGTATAAATACGTTCAGTGCATTTTTAATGGATGCTTTCGTAATTGCTACTTTTCAAGTCATTTTAATTTTTCTCACTGTACTAACCAGGGTCCCTGAGAGGGCAGAGAAGTCGCACGCCACCTGCGTGATTGCATCCTAAACGCACATGAGCCCATCTGGTTCTCTCTGTTAGGTGTCTGCACACAGGTGTGGTTTTCAGATGGGATGGTATTGCTGTCCAGTTCCTTTTACCAACATGGCAAACGTGGGTCAAACCGGAGTTTGTCAAAGTGCAGGAATCAGTTCAAAACCATGAATTTCCTCTTTGGATGTATGCAGAGGCTTCAAGCCAAGTAAATCTTATTTTTTTGTTTTCTGGGCTTTTTTGAGTTCTTACATAATCTAAAATTACTCTGTACAGCCCTAAAATATCAAGAAGGAAACCTGGTAACTGTGGCTTATACATCCTCTCAATTTCGGGCCCATCCTGCTTCTCCAAATTGGCAGGTGTTGAAAACCATCCTATGGAGTCATTACTGGTGCTTTTTTTTTGGCAGAAACTAAGGTTTCTGAATAAAACAGATGTTTTCGTCAGTTTTCCCCCTTCTTCCCCTTTTTCCTTCCCTGACTTCCCTCAGTGCTAACACAGTCACTCGCTGGATGGGCCCGTGCGTGATGACCCGGGGTCGCCCTGGCTCAGTGATCGACGGCCGTGAGGCCAAAGGCCGATCACGCGTTAGCCTTAACCTGAGGCGCCTTCTGTGTAGAACTCCTCTTCTCCCTCCCGCTCCGGGGCCCTCAGTGCACAGCAGGGGCGCAGTGGGCTTGGCAGAAGGAGGGAGCTTGGGTTCGAGTCTGGGGTTTGGAGGGCATCTGAGGTACAGACCCCGTGCCATGGGTGGGGGGGGCGGTGGGCAGGGTGGCCTGAGATGGGAGAGAAGCTCGCGCCCCACTGCCCAGAGCAGACCCGCCAGGAAGCCAGGCTCTGACAGCTCCTGGGTTATTTTGTGGCGTTCTAAGCCATAGCTCTTTAAAAGCAGAAAGCTGGAATTGCGTAAATGTGGATGGTTAGCCGAAAGTGAGGTGCCAGGCCTGGCTGACTTACTCACCGAATAAGAGGGTCTTTTTCTCCATTGAAAGAGTGGATTGCACTATATTCTTCTGTTTGCCAAAATCACTTATTGGTTATTGTGTTACCTCTTTGGGTATTACCCACAGAAATTCTTCCTTTACAAAAGTCTGTAGTGATGTTCCCGGAGAGTATATTATCTTGTGACTAATGTTTTGTTTTGTTCTGTTTTCTCTTTTCGTAAACTTTCACTGCAGCATTATGTTGATTTGTGTTCTGTGTCTGTTTTGGCTCAGTTTCCTTACCTCTCCATTTGAATTTTTTCCTTGTTTTCTTCACCTCATCTTCCAGATTTCATTAGACCAAGCCAACATTTGTTTTGCCAAGTGCATATCTGGATCCGCATTGTAACAGCCTCGTTGTAAACGTATAAATCCGTATCTGTCTGCTGTGAGACATGCATCGTTAGGACAGCTAGCCGTGTGTCACATGCATCTCTGCTGTCCTTAATATGAAGCAAGGTTCATATTACACCCCCTTCTAGTTTCCAGTAAATTAACGGTGCAAGTAATCTGCAAACACAGCGTGTTTGCTAATTACTGAAACTCGAACTCAGTAGCCCCTCCCCCAGATTCCTTACCTGTCCACCCCTGTACACCCCGACTCTAGCCGTAAATGGCATCTGATAGCTTGTGAGGCCACAGATCTCCTGTCCTCTGCACTAATCACTGGGGAAGTGGATGGCACAGAAAATGGTGAGCTTGTCCCCCTCTTCCCTGTCTGGCCAGTACTCCCGGTTCCTTTCCTTTTCTTGTTTCTTTCTTTTAACCCCATCCACAAAGTAAAGCCATTTTTAGTATCCAGTTTTGTTTCCCGACTTTTTAAAGGGTTCAATCATTAGCCCTTAAGCCTTTCACTCTTCTGTTGATCAGATTCTCTGCCTTTTCCTCCTTAGCCAGTAGCCTAGCCAGCAGTTGCAAAAGTTAGAATTTTCCCGTGCCCGGTCACCTCTTTGAAAAACATTCTGATGGTACATGACTGCTGATTAGAAACAGACTTTGTCTGCTTTCCACATGTATCCCAGACAGGTCTTATTTAGTATTTCATGTCAGAATATTGTAAATTTTAAAAGATGGCTCTAAATAAATGCAAACAAAGACAAACTTGTGGTCTTTTTGTCTGGAATTACTTTTGAAAGGAGATTGAGCTTGCAGGAGAATGCTGTCTGCCCAGTGACTAACACGAGGCATTTCCCTCCCCCTCTCTTTTTCTCAACTTCCTCCATAGGCCTCTTCTCGGTTATTAGTCCGCCCCACCAGCTCCGAAACGCCGAGCGCAGCCGAGCTTGTCAGTGCGATCGAGGAACTCGTGAAAAGCAAGATGGTAAGGCTCCCCAGAGACTCAGGCTGAGGGCTGGAAGCTGCTCCAGGGTGCTACTTGTAGCTGGGCGGGCCCTCGTCCAGGTGTGGCTCTGGTCTGCAGGACAGAGTTCGGGAAGCCCAGGCCCACCCTCAGGTTCAGGAATTGGCTTGAAGGACTTACAGAACTTAGAGAAGCCGCAGATGCGGTTCATTGCTGTGAAAAGACACAGGTGAAGATCAGCCAGGGGAAGGGGTGCAGGAGCAGGTCCGGGAGGGTCCGGTTCAAGCTGCCATTGTCCTCTCCCAGTGGAGTCATGTGCACAGCACTGACTCTCCCCACCTCGTGCAGTGTGTGATGGTATGTGCAGGGTGGCACCAGCCGGGACACCCCCCGCCCCGCCGAGCCTTGGTGTTCAGAGTTTTTATTTGGGCTCAGTCACATACACGAGGGTGAGCTCACATGGCTCACCCTTGTCCCCTGCCTCTCCAGGGATTAAGATAGGACGTGGACCAAAGCCCTCACCCAAAGTCACACTGTTAGCATAGCCCCCAAACCCCAGGTAAACAGAGACTTCATCAGGCAGGACATTTCACAGGCTTAGAGGGACCTCCCAGGAGCCAAGGTCAGTCCTTTCCTGCACCCACATTGTCTGCGGTGCTGGCACCGTCATAGCCAGTGTGGTCAACTCCAGTCTTGTCCGAAGCTGTGCACAGGGTCATTGGACTCCCAGGTACCGCTGGGAGTCTCTCTCTCTGTCTCTGAGATCTTTCACTTGGGTTTGCAGTGTATGAGAGAGAAGGGTTTGCATTGCTGTATAAGGGCTTTATTCTTTTTGTGACCTCTCTGTTGCCAGTTGGTCAGCGTGGATTCGTTTAATAAAAGCCCCAAATCAAATGTTGATTTATTGAAGTTAGACAGGTTTGCATTGTTTCTAACTAATTCTAATCAATAAAATTCTGTGTTTCTTTAGTTTTCCTGTGAAATAGAAAACCCAGTTATGGGAACAACATTTTAGACTAGTATATCCTGCTACCCTACAACATCTTTTAAAAGTCACACCTCCTAAAGTAAAAGCCCTCGGCCTCTCCCACATTCCATTCTCCATAAGAGTTTGATGTGTTTCCCTCCAGACAGTTTCTTTGTGTATACTCCCCACAGCAGCCCTACGAGGTAGGCATGTACTATCATATTCTCATTTTACAGATGAGAAAACTGAGGCACACAGAATGCTTAAAAAGTTGACCAGCTGCTAAGGGGCAGAGATAGAAATCTACTATAATTTATTTAAATAAATTCATAATAATATATATCAATTGTTTTCCATTTTCACTATTATAAACATCCATTGTTCATTTATATGTGTGATTAAACATGTAGGGTAAATTTCCAGCACTGGAATTGCTAGATCAAAGGGTATACAATTGATCCTTAAACAACGTGGGTTTGAATTTCGTGGGTTCACTTATATGCAGATTTTTTTCAATAGTGAATACTCTAGTACAACACAGTCTGCCCTGGATTGAATCCACAGAATCAGAAGCACAGATACCGAGGAACCACGTATACAGAGGGTCAGCATCCCAACCCCTGCATTGTTCAAGAGTTAACTGTACTTCTTTAAAGTTAGGAATTTATCTTCCAAAGCCAGTATTAACTAGGTACCATGTATATAACTCCAGTTTCTTCTCCCACCCACCCCTAAGCAGCTTCTAATGAGGCTGGTTGACTAGGTCAAATGGGGAATTGTATCCAAAATTCAGACTGACAGGTATTGCCCTGCCATAGCTGGAACTCTCCCTGCTTGGTGTTCGGTGCTGTGATCTGAGAAGGACGCAGTGGGCTTCGAGCTTAGACAAGACATTAGGCAGGAGGGCTGCTAGGACTTGGTAAATAAGTCAAGAACTTGACTCCACTGGTCAAAAATTTGGGATCATGTCAGTAGGAACTGAGCTAAACCACATCCTGGCTATCTTTTTGAGAGACAAGTTGATTAATGGTCTAAAAAGATGCTTAAATTATATCTAATGAGTTTTCAAGCATTCTTAAACATCCTTAAACATTTTCAAAACAGCCGTTTATACACATCAGTTATATGATCATTAAAATCATTTTTGTCTAGTAATTTAAGTAGTTTTCCCAAGGAATGTTGTGAGACAACACTTTGTCAACCTGCTCGTCATTATTCTGCAAGTATCTGAATGGATTACATTGTAAGTGGGCTGAGATTCATGTGTAATTAATTCAGATGGACTTCAGATGGAGAGGAGATCTATGGCTGGTCTCTCAGCTCTTACTGCTTTACTCCCCCTTTTAAGTTCTGAATAATTAAACTTTATCCATTGAAACTGACTTATTTCTACTCACTTATGTCTCTTCTGAAGTTAACGGGCATAAAGCTGTTGGCAGAGTGGAAAGGGCGTAGGTTTTGGAATCAGATAGGTGTGGGTTCAGACTCTCCTACTGACCGCTTCCGCCTCTCTGAGCCCATCTCTCAGCTGGAAACGGGATGGTAAACCGACTGCTGTTTGTTAAGCTCCCAGCCGGGTTCCCTCCACCTGGGCGCTCACTCGTGCCTCCCCTCCCCGTTGCAGAACCATATTTAGGCTTTTTATGGTGAGCGCATCTCTTCTTCATTCTACATGGAATGTAATCTAAATTCTGCCCTCTTTTCAGGGGAAACAACTCTCCCTTGGTTTCTGGTCACTGATCCTCAAACAGGAAGTACTTTTTGTCACTGAAACCTCTAGTGAACCATTTTAATATCCTTCACCCTGTCATGCTCCCCATGACTCTGAGTTACTCCTGCGTATTTCACCGTGTGCTGTGGCTCCTTGGTCTTCCTGTTCGTTTTCCTGAGGGCCGTCTCTTAGGCTCTCATGACTTCGTGATCGGATTTGAATGCTGAACCATTACCCCGCCAAAGCTGTGTGTGCAGTGGACTGGGAAGGCGAGGGGAGAAGGTGTCCTGCTGTCGTGCGGTGTGTGTTCAGGGAACTGACTCTCCTCGCCCTGAACCTGCGGATTCCGTCTGAAAAGGAAAAACCGCCCTGCACAGCTTTCCTTGGAATTCGCCTCTCTCTCCACCTCCACGTTCCTGATCAGTATTGGAAGGTGTGGGCAATGGCAGCTGACAGCTGCAGGGACTGAGTTTGACTTTGGAGTTTTCTTCTCTTTGTTGATCTGAATATAAAGGGAGATACAAGAAAGAATGAAAATCAATGAAATAAACATATAGCTCAAGATATTGGAAGAACAACAAAATTTTCTTTAAAAAAGCAGAAGGAATGAATTCACAGAGATAAAAGCAGAAATGAATGAGTTGAAAAACAGAAAAATAGAATAAGAAATAAAACCCAAAATTTGTTCTTTCAAAACATATGGACTTCAGGTAACCTTCCAAAGAAAATAGCCCAAATTCACAAAAGAAGACATTACAAAGGAAAGATAAACTGAGGGAATTGAAACAATCATGACATGTTTCTTTGTTCAACGCTTTGAAAGCAAATTTGAAAACCTGGATGAAATGGGCAGTTTCTTAAGAAAATCAGTTTACCAAAACTAACCTCAGAAGAGCTAGGTCTGCACAGGTAGTCTCTCTTCATTTAAGAAACAGGGAAAGTTGACAAGAACCTACCCACAAAAACCCACCCAACCCAGAAGGTTCCACAGATAATTCATCCGAACCTGTAAAGTCCCAGTAATTCCAGCTCTGGGGCAGCTTTGAGCCTTTCCACTCGCGCACGGTTGGTGGGAGAGCCGCTGGGCGGCCAGGAGTGGATGGCACAAGCGTGACTGCAGCCTGGAGGCGCGCCTGCACCCTCCCTGGCCACCCACCGGGGTCCACACCAGCATGTCCAGGAGAGGCAGCGGAAGGAGCCTGGATGCCACTGGGGCAGGTCCAGACGGGGCCTCTCCGCCCACTCCTCTGCGTGAACGGCCATCTGGAACCTTTCTTGTCTCTCTCTTTGCTCACCGTTCAAGTGACCGTAATTAAAGCTAATGAGCTTCAGCTGTTTCCTTGCACATCTGGGCAGGAGACAGCCGCTGCTCCCTCCCTCGTCCTCCAGCCTCCAGTCTCCTGAGTCTCCTGTCCAAGGCCTCCAGGACCCACGCGCATGGACCAGGCCCTGCTGCTACCACGAAATGTGTGCTTCCACTAGAGGTCAAGAGCTATTTATTTAAAAATAAGAACGCTACTTTCCCATCAAGCCCCGTTCCTTAACTGTTTTTCATAACTAAGAGCAGGAGTTGGTGTGTTTGTACAGCTCCATGGGTTTGAACAAGATTGCAGGAACAGACTTGGTGTTCTCAAAGCTGTGCTCAGTGATGGCATCAGCTTCAGCCTGTTACTCTTAGGGGGGAAATAGGACAAGCATTAGAGGTTTTAATATGGTAGGAAATATTAAGTGTTCTTGTAGTTTGTATTGGGCTTTTGTTTGAAGAGAAGTAAATCACATTTTCCCCGTTAAGTTGCTGAAATACCTTTTGGTCATCTCTGCCCAGCCAGGGTGTTTTGAAAAATTTAAAAGAACTATCACCTATTTGCAAATGATGTGACTGACAAGGGATTAATCTCCAAAATACACAAACAGCTTATGCAGCTCAATATCAAAAAAAAAAAAAAACAATCAAAAAATGAGCGGAAGACCTAAATAAACATTTCTCCAAAGAAAACATACAGATGGCCAACAGGCACGTGAAAAGATGCTCAACATCACTTATTATCAGAGAATGCAAATCAAAACTACAGTGAGGTGTCACCTCACACTGGTCAGAATAGCCATCATCAAAGGGTGTGGAGAAAAGGGAATCCTCCTACACTGTTGGTGGGAATGTAAATTGGTACAGCCAGTATGGAGAACAGTATGGAGGTTCCTTCAAAAACTAAAAGTAGAGCTACCGTATGATCCAGCAATCCCACTCCTGGGCATATACCCTGAAAAGATGAAAACTCTAATTCGAAAAGATACACGCACCACAACATTCACTGCAGCTCTATTTACAATAGCCAAGACATGGAAGCAACCTAAATATCCATCGGCAGATGAATGGATAAAGAAGATGTGTGGTATATATACACAATGGAGTATTACTCAGGCATTAAAAAAAAAGAATGAAATAATGCCATTTGCAGCAACATGGACGCAACTAGAGCTTATCATACTAAGTGAAGTAAGTCAGAGAAAGACAAATATGATACCACTTCTATATGGAATCTTGAAAAATTATACAAATGAACTTATTTACAAAACAAATAGACTCAGAGACATAGAAAACAAACTTACTGTTACCAAAGGGGAAAGGTAGGGGGGCGGGATAAATGAGGAGTTTGGGATTAACAGGAACATACTTTTCTATTTAAAATAGATAAACAGCAAGGACCTACTGTATGGCACAGATTCAATATCTTGTAATGACTTATAATGGAAAAGAATCTGAAAAAAAACATATAGCTGAATCACTTTGCCGGACACCTGAAACTAACATGACATTGTAAATCAAATGTATTTCATTTTTTTAAAAAAGGCACTATCACCTATACCCCTGGTAGTTTTGTGAATTCAGGTTAAGAGAGAAAGTTAATAGGTACCAATTAGAAAGTAACCAGTTGCTCATCATTATCACACTAACCCAGGGAGAAAAGTCACCAATATTCAACTCACAGATTTATTGATCACCGAAAAAGTTGTGTTCAAGATTGGCATGGCAACCACTTACTAAGGAAGAAGAAAGTTGCGAGTGTCAGAGATAGAGATTACTTTCAGCTGCATGATCTCTGTGCACTGAAGTATGAGTCTGTTTAATTAAAACAGGTTTGCTAACGTTGCTGCATGGTCCACCAGCCAGGAATGTGGGCAGTGTGTCTGGGTACACCGGCCTGAACGAGGCGACTGCACACACTTCTGAAATGGTCATGCTTTCATGTGACAGGAATATAACTGGAAAGAAAATGGCTAGATTTGAAATGGGTACAGTCTGTGGTATTGTTTCTAATTATTTGGTAACCAGGTACAGAATATATGAACGGGTATAAATTCACCGTTCTTTTCATTCTAACTCTCCTCTTTTGTGCAGCCCCTCTTACTCAGTTTCAGAATTAATGCTGGGGGTTTTGTTGCTAAATACGATGTGATTTCACACACATAGACTCTACAGTGTTGTAATCAGGCCTTCTGTATTTTCTGACGTATGAGATTTTCTGGTCCTAATTTCAGCCTCACGCGCTGTGTAGGCAGGAGGCCTGACGGGCGATCTGGTTTCTTCTAGGCGCTGGAGGATCGTCCCAGCTCACTCCTCGTGGACCAGGGAGACAGTAGCAGCCCCTCCTTCAACCCTTCAGACAACTCCCTTCTGTCCTCCTCCTCGCCCATTGATGAGATGGAAGAGAGGAAATCCAGCTCTTTAAAGAGACGGCAGTAAGAAATGTTCTCATTGTCATTGTTTGGTGGCTTCCCTCCTGGCTTTGTCACCTACGAAGCTGTGGCTGGGATTCATCTCTGAGTCACACGAGGAGGAGACCCAGGGTCTCTCGCCAAGCGATTGTATGTTTGTTTGCAAACGTACAGAACCTCAAGAGGGTGCAGTAAGCCATAGCTGCAGCTTTTATTGTTTTATTTGTATATTGTACTTTATTTATAAATAAGAATGATACAAGAATATTTTTTGTCACTTCTGGTGAGAAACAGCCGTACTTTCTATTATATACATAGTTGTGAAGAAAAAAGAAGACAACATAAAATTAAATGCAGTCCCCAAAGCTTGAAACATACCTTAGTGGTAGAGCTTTTCAGTTTCAGTTAAAAAGTCTTGAAGAATATTACAGAAGGTTTACAATTGCATTTGGAGAACAGGAAAAAACTTAACCAGCTGCATGAGTACAGAGACTTGGTTTTATTGAGTGCTGTATCCCAGCACCTAGAGTGGCATCGGGTGCACAGGAGGTGCCTGGCCAGTGTTGGCTGAATGAATGAATGAACCAACCAACCAACCAACCAACCAACCTTTTTAGGTCAACTGAGGTTGTTTGCTGTAACCGATCAAGGAATTGTCTTCTATTATATGAGTGGCCTTAAACGGTTACTGAACCTTACGAAAAGAAATACTTCTGAATGATGTGATCAGACCCAAGGCTTTAAACATCTGAGTTAAATTTCTTTTGTATGTCCAGCGAAGCTTAAAATGACTTTATCATGAAAACACAAACAAGCAAAAGCCCTACTTCCTTTAACATCTTGCCTTTATAACAAAGTTACGTCTGTCCTGCTTTCGGTCCTCATACATGTGATCAGAATCCGGTGCTGTGAATTCCCGGAATGCGAGGTGTCTTGTGACCTCTGCAGCACCCGTGGGTCACCCACATGAACCTGTAAGTGACTGGGGACACACAGGAATTGGAGATCCAGTTGTGCAAGTTTGAGAGGTCACTTCATAGCCGCCCCTGCAGAATCTGACCTGACGAAAACAAAAGGGCGGATGAATTCATTCAGAAAATTCCTTGGATTGCGGGTGGTAAACGCTGTTTTTTCTCTCTTTTTTCAGCTACGTTTTGCAAGAATTAGTGGAGACAGAACGTGACTATGTGCGGGACCTCGGCTGTGTGGTGGAGGTGTGTGTTTCAGAGATGTAATAACCTGTGTCCATCCGCCCTGAGGGTTGCCACGGGGGGTGTTGTACAGGACAGTTGAAAGCTGATACCTTCTCAAAAGCTTTAAAAATATTTTTGACTAAAACAAAACACAATAACAACAACCAACAAAATATTTCTGAAAAGTAAAATTTAGCCAATTATCTCAACAATCGGTATTCACTTTTTAAAGGCTTCTTTTTTGCATGGTGCCTCTTGACATAGTCTCTTCTTTTTATAATTAAGTTTGTAAATATTATCTCCAACCATTGAATTTCTTATATGGAAGTCTGGCCTTTAATTATTTTACAAGAGTGGGTATCACCACAGAAATGAGGACATCATTGGTTGAAAAGTCAATGTGACCAGCTATGGATTCAGTTACATCGTGAATCACCTGGGTTCAGAGCTTGGTCTGTGGCTACCACCCTAGGCCATTTGCTTGTAGTTTTCACAGAACGAATATGTCACCACTTTCACTGACCAGAAGTTGATACGCACTTTGTACCCATAGCAAAACCACTGCCTTTCATACTACATCAAGGGCTCTCTCTAGGCTTGTCCCTGCCATTAACTTTAGGGCATAATCATATTAATAAACTCAACTTATCAAACAGCTATTTTTATAATATAAAACTTGATCACTTATTCTTTCAACTTTGCAGATATGTACAGGGCAATACTTTTTGGGTGTACATTCCATTAAAAGTAATGGCTATTACAGTTAATTGCGTAACATAAAGGATTAAACATGCTTGACATGTCTGTAGTCATTACTAACAGTAACTTGAAAACTTCAGAGCTTCTTGTACAGGCTGAATCACATTCAAGTTATATAGAAGTTTTAAACCACATTTTAGCAACATAGTTAATCAACTGTTATTAAAAATCAGTTTGTGAAAAGTATGTTGTTAAATCCGTGTTTAACAAGTTATGTAAATAATCCAAAAAGAAAAGAAAATCTGTTTATATCAGATCAGTACCGAGAACAGAGGAAATATGCTTCTGGCCAAGTATTTAATCTTTACAAGCTGACAAGATGATTTGTTTTATGAAACCATTGACATTTATTTAAACTTTCCAATTCCTCAGAAGAGTTTTGATCTTTGAATGCTAAATAGTTTAGGGAGAGAAAATCATGTCAATAAATGTAACTGTATTTCAAGGGCCAGTTAAGGACACATTTCACAAAGGGTTGGGTTTTGTTTTGTTTTGTTTTGTTTTGTTTTGTTTTGCGGTACGCGGGCCTCTCACTGTTGTGGCCTCTCCCGTTGCGGAGCACAGGCTCCGGACGCGCAGGCTCAGCGGCCATGGCTCACGGGCCCAGCCGCTCCGCGGCATGTGGGATCCTCCCGGACCGGGGCACGAACCCGTGTCCCCTGCGTCGGCAGGCGGACTCTCAACCACTGCGCCACCAGGGAAGCACCACAAAGGGTTTTTGTTCTTACATAAAGAGTTAGTTTACAAGACAGTGCGTATGTCTTTTTTATCCTTTGTGGCTCTCAATCAGTGAACCATTACTTGATTCAAACATGTTCAATGAAATAATCTTATCTTTAAATATTTAATTTTAGGGCTACATGGCACTTATGAAAGAAGATGGCGTTCCCGATGACATGAAAGGCAAAGACAAGATTGTGTTTGGCAACATCCATCAGATTTACGACTGGCACAGAGAGTACGTAAAATACATACCATGCTCGTTGGTGGACAGTCTGTCATCACCCGCTAAACTGCATCACGCCAAGCGAACGAGAAAGGATATTTGTTGATTCATTTCATTTCCTTACCTATGTGGCCCCATGGAGGTAGCTGGTGTAAAGGAAATATTGGTGTTCCGAGGCCTTTGCTGGTTGCATTTCACAGCACGAGGAGGTCTCTTACCTTCTTTGTGCTGACCCATCCAGGTTGCCCGTGTTGGGAAGGCTGGAAGCCCGGGCACCGAGCCTGACCGCCTGGGTTCACAGCACGGTCCTGACCCCGAGCCCTTTGCTTCCCCTCTCTTTGCCTCCATCCTTTCCTCTATACAACGTGGGTCACGGTGTTACCCTCCTCATGGGACTTTTGTGAAGAGTGACTGAGTTAATACATGTAAAGCACTTAGAATAACATCTGCATAGAGTGAGACTCGATGAGCGTTTCTAATTAGAATTGCAGCCACCTCTTCAATAAATCCAAATTACTGTTAGAGAGTTTTTTCAAGTCAGCTTTAATGGGGAAGGTAGACATGATTGCCCATGAAAATCAAATTTGATCCCAGTACCTTGCCACACCTGTCCTAATCTACAGTGAAACCTATTTTTAAAAAGGATATTCGTGCTATTATCTAGTCATCTGCTCCCAAGGCTGGTTTTAAGCTGTGACAGGGAAGGGGAAACAGCACAAGGCTCCTGGGACAACCAGACAGAGAAATTGCTCCCGGCAATGTGGTGTCTGCCGTGGTGTGCGCAGAACTAGGGGATATTGAATCCTCAGGTGCAACACAATTCAATGTAGCATTTATTGGTGTACTGGTTTGCAGGTTAGTAAAATGCCAGATACAAATATCAACATATGGAAGTGATAATTAAGGTGGGCATACATCTTACCAACTACTGTGGCCCAGAAGAAGTGAAGAGTGGTTGTCCCCAGCTGCTTTGTTTCTGTGGATACCTAATTCTGATCTTAGTGGAAGCTAATATGTGTCACCTAGAAGTTGATTTTGATAATATTTGAGAAAACTTTATAAAGCCAGCCCAGGTAACATTCAGTATTTTGTGTCTGTTATTATCCAATTTGAGCCTCCTAAAAATTACCATGGAAAGAATATGAAACTCACAGGTATGAGGACCAAGTTTTTAGAAAGAAAAATGACCAGTTGCTTTGAAGCATTTATTTTTTACCCCATATTCAGATGGGATATTACTGTTTGTGTCATTTAAAAACAAAGTGAGACAAAAAGGTTGATTATCCAGAGGAAGGGAAGTTTGCCAGTCGAGGGATGTCTCACTCTGCCTTGCCTTGTAAACCTGTGTCTCTTTCTGTTTTCTGTCCTAACAGAATGTTTTCAGTGTGCATTGTATTTGTTAAGCATATACTTTACACTTCCCAATTGTTTTTGTCAAAACAGAATATTTTGAAAATATAAATCTCAATCTAAAATTAGCAGGCCAAGTTGGAAGTGGTTCTAATATTTCTCCTTTCATTTCAGCTTTTTTTTAGGAGAGTTGGAGAAGTGCCTTGAAGATCCAGAAAAACTAGGATCCCTTTTTGTTAAACATGTAAGTACAGTAGCATTATTTACATTCTGTTCTGTATTGTCATATTTAGTAATTGGCTTGTCAGATTAAAGGTGAACTCATGTGTAGGTTACAAAAGTCCTTACATTAAGAATAAAATCAGACTGTACAGTGTCGGCGAGTTGGACTCAAAATCCCCCGTTGCTCTTCTACACGTGAATGAGCAGCTTTCCCAGTCACCTGGCCCCAGTTGGCTGTTCAGTTCACAAACAGTACAGGATGGTCAGAAGGGGACCAGAGCCAGACCAGAAGGAGGAACATTTGGGGATGTCTGTAGGCAACCAAGTGTCTGGTGCAGGTGGTGAGGTATCAAGACGTGCAGTGGGTTTAATATAATAACCAAATTTTTGTGTGTATCTAAAAGAAGCATGTTAACAGTAAAAGTTTGGGGGGTTTTCTAGGAAAAAATACTATATTTTCAAAAAATTAGTGACCAGGATTTTTGTATTTTTGCAAATCTCCTTAATGTCTGGCTTAATAGAAGACAGATGCATTTTTATATCAGTTTCTGTATTGAACCTATTGTAGTGTGTTTTTTAGTTAAAATTTATGAAGAAAATCCATCCTCACAGATATTTGGATGGAAAGGGATGAGTGTTTTAATAGCCTTTTCTGATAAGTATAGATAATTTTCTTAGATACTACATCAAAACTCAACAAGTGAGAATTTCTTAAAGGTTAGTCGCAACATGGAATCTGAAACCCATTGGTGAACTTCTCTCTTGCTGTTGCACTAGAAGCCATTGAACTGTCTCTCACTTAAAGGCTCTTTTACCCCTGCATCAGCTTGTGACATCCTGCATTGTAAATTCTGGTTCACTGATTCAGACAGATCTTCCAGATGTTGAAACATTTCAGTAAACAGTATCAAGAAATCAGATTTGTTCATTGAGTATTGTCAGTGTTCTTTAAGTATTTAAGTATTGCCTTTAAGTATCGTCAAGTTCCAGGTAGCAGATCCATGTTTTCCAAAAGTGTAATTTTTTGCTTGACAGCTCAAGTTTTCATCATTAATAGACATTGCAGGTTGTTTGCCTTGAAATGACAGGCTTATTTTATTCATATTCAGGAAACTGCCTACCAGATACCCACGTGTAAATAATTATAGTTTGTGTCCATCATTCTTTCAAGTAAAAATGGTCCATGAAAACAAGCAGTCGGTTCAGCTCATGGCTCAGCCACACGAGGGCTTTTCCTTGACTACTGTAGCACATGGCACAAGTGTCACAGGATCTCCATTTTGTCACAGGAACGTTAAAAAGATGTATGGTCCATGGTTGAGGGGTTTTTTTTGGTATTTATTTATGTATGTATGTATGTGTGGCTGCGTTGGGTCATTGTTGCTGCGTACAGGCTTTCTCTAGTTGTGGTGAGCAGGGCTACTCTTCGTTGCAGTGCGTGGGTTTCTCATTGTGGTGGCTTCTCTTGTTGCGGAGCACAGGCTGTAGGTGCTCAGGCTTCAGTAGTTGTGGCACGTGGGCTCGGTAGCTGTGGCTCGTGGGCTCTAGAGCGCAAGCTCAGTAGTTGTGGCACACGGGCTTAGTTGCTCCGCAGCATGTGGGATCTTCCCGGACCAGGGCTCGAACCTGTGTCCTCTGCGTTGGCAGGCGGATTCTTAACCACTGCGCCACCAGAGAAGTCCCCATGGCTGAGTTTTTTTTTTTTTTTTTTTTTTTTTGCGGTACGCGGGCCTCTCACTGTTGCGGCCTCTCCCGCTGCGGAGCACAGGCTCCGGACGTGCAGGCTCAGCGGCCATGGCTCACGGGCCCAGCCGCTCCGCGGCATGTGGGATCTTTCCAGACCGGGGCACGAACCCATGTCCCCTGCATCAGCAGGCAGACTCTCAACCACTGTGCCACCAGGGAAGCCCCCAATGGCTGAGTTTTAATACAACGAGTTTTTATCACTTCATCAAGGACATCCTTAGGTGAAACCGGCATGTGTAGCAGTGAAAGATATTTGCTAAGATGCCAGCAGTTTCTCCCACCACTGGTTTTGCACATCACTATAAATGGTGGCGCAACAGAAAGGGCAGATGACAGCTTAGTATTGTTTGGAAAATAGTTTTGATCTAATGGGTCCCTGAAAGGCCTCAGGGACCCCAGGGGTGTGCACACCACACTTTGAGGATCAGGGCATTAAGGGATGGCTCGCTGCCTTCAGTATTTGAGACTAAAGTGGTTTTTCTAACCTCCTGAAAAGAGCCAGGCTTCCTGGGACCACTGGCAAGGTTTAAGAGGGGGAGAATGAGTCTTCGTTTAACATTAAGAACTGTGTCCTTTCACTGCCTCTCGTATTTGCTGGGTAAAGTATGGGGTTTTAAGAAACGTTCCTTTATGAATGAGCTGACACTTGCATGTGCACCTGTGTTCTAACCCATCTGTGTGCCTTTCATTCCTAGGAGAGAAGGTTGCACATGTACATAGTTTATTGTCAAAATAAACCAAAGTCTGAGCACATTGTCTCAGAATACATCGATACCTTTTTTGAGGTAAGACCTAAGTTACAAACAAAGTATTTCTGAATCCTTTGTTACAGTTGATTTCAAAAAATTGAAATATCATTTGTTTCCCAGGACATTAAGCAATCCTCAGGAAATCTAGCCTCAGTTATATGAGTTCTGAACCTGTATTTCCTTCCTATAAATCAGAGAAATGAGTGTAAATTCAAGCTGTGATCGTATCCCTTAGTATTCAGAGGACTGGGGTCATGGTTAAAATAAGGGGTTTTAAAAATCAATTTCAAACTTAAGGCTCATTTCAAATTCAGAATAATTCATGATCTAGACTTTTAGCCTAGAAATAAAATATTTGTTTGTATGAATAAAAGAAAGCAATTGAGAGAAGGCCATTTTAGGCAAGCATTAAAGACGCTTTTGAAAAACAGCTCAGAAATCTTTCAGTGTCAAACTCGGACATTCTGAGCGAAGGCACAGCACTTGTTGGTTGTGTGCAGCGTGGCATCTTTTCTCTTTTTTACTCTTTTCTAGAAGTAGTTACTTCTACTGCAGTGTAGTTAGTTAGCATTTCTGACAGTTACAGGGACTTTAAAAGACAAAACTTACGATCCTTCTTTCTACTTTGAAACCACAGGACTTAAAGCAGCGCCTCGGCCACAGGCTGCAGCTCACAGACTTGCTGATCAAACCAGTGCAGAGAATCATGAAGTACCAGCTGCTGCTGAAGGTGAGGCTTTGCCGGTGCCCGTGCTGGGGGCAGAAGCCCGTTTGGCGGGAGGACAAGACTCGTGAGGGGATGGAAGGGCTTGGCAGGTGACGGGAATCTTTTCTATAAAAAACACGAAGCAGCCTTGTCATTTCTGATTTGTAATATCTGAGTAACTTTTTAAAACTTTAATAAGACACCTTACACTGTCATTTACATCAGGTTCTGAGCCAAAGGTCCGTGAAAGTGAGCTTTTTTCCCACCGCAGAGCTTGAATACCAATGAGCTGTCTTGGGCTCTATCCACCTTACGTATCTTCTGATCTTCTTGGGGCTCCAGATGAAATCAATTATTTAATCCCTGCCTGTTCCTCTCTGTGGGCTCAGCAGTGGCCCTGGATTGATTCAAACTCCTAAGCACCACTGAAGGCAAAGTCACACCATTTTCCACCATAAAAGTGACTGTTAGAGGTGTTGAGATTCCTTCATGTATAAAACTTAGAACCTGGATGTAAAGAGAGATGAGCGCTTGTCTTGGAGTGAAACAGGAACCATGACCCGCTTAGATAGATCTGGTCTGACTTTGCTCTACTGTGCCTTGAAATACACAAAAGGATACCTTTTCTTTGTGTTACTGGGAGGAAAAAATGAGGATTACCCAGCGCCTGGCATCTCACGTGATCAAAAAGGTTACTGCTGTGCGACCATCACCCTTGTCATGCCCTTCTCTCCATTTCCCTTGCAGGACTTCCTCAAGTATTCCAAAAAAGCCAGCCTGGATACGTCGGAACTAGAGGTACTTAACACCCCCGGGCCCTGGGCTCCCCTCTCAATCCCCGCGCGTCCCCAGCCTGTCCCTGGGGTGGGGGGGGGGGGCGGTGGGTGACGGCGGGTCTACCCAGCCCCGGATGTGCCCTCTGCACACCAGCGGGCGGGAACGGGGAGGAACTGATGGAGGAGCGGCATCTGAGGGTTAGCGCTCCAGCCTTGCCCTCTGGAACTGAACGCTCACTCTGCTTTCCCCCCACCCCACCCCGCAGAGAGCCGTGGAGGTCATGTGCATCGTCCCCAAGCGCTGCAACGACATGATGAACGTCGGGCGGCTGCAAGGATTTGACGTAATGCGGCTGTTCTTCTTTAACCTCGGCCTCTGGCTGCCATCACTTTCTTTGGTCTCGGATTCTTTGTCTCCACCTGGAGAAAGCTGATCCTTTTTGCTTGGTTTTCTGGCGTCTCTCACCGTCCTTCAACCTGATTGATATTTTCTTTCACCTTCTTTTGGTGCATTTGATTTGCTTTGGGGGGGTACCTTCCTCTGCTCAAAGCCCAGCGCCTTGTGGCGGGAACAGGCAGGACTCTGCTTTGTCTCTTGGGCCCTGTGCTGCTGCAGGAGCGGAGTTTCCTTCCCTGGCATGAGGCGTAGTGGAAAGCAGGGGGCCCGTCCTTCTGTCGTCTGTCAGCCTGGGAGTTTGACCCCAGGGTCACTGTGCTCATCGTTAGTCTACAGACTTTTCTATGAGTTGACAGTCTACTCAGATTACATATTACCTATTAGTATCCTAAAGATACTCAGAACCAGAAGCCTTTCTTTCTTTTTTTTTTTTCAATTTGTTGAGTAAGAAGACGGGAAGGTTTTACTTTTCTTGCCTACTGTTTTGCTAGAGATTTGGGTTTAACATGCTGGTGCTGTGGTTCTCCAAAAAGCACACACAGGCTCTCCTGGAGAGCTTCTGAAAACCCAGGCTCCTGTGCTTTTGTGAGCGGGTCCCGCCAGGGGTGCTGGTGCCACTGGGCCGCGGACCACACCTTGAGAAGCATTCGTCCACTGTGAACTAGATCCTTAGATCCACTTTCAGTCTTTGACTGTAACTGAGGCCAGTGATTTACACAGAGGTTGCCAAGAATTTTATTTAGATGATTTTTCTGTTTGGAGCTAAGACCTCATTTTAGTGAAAGAAATGTTTATGCTGTATAAATTAAGACAAGAAAAATATGTTTAAAATGTAGCATTCTGTGGGAGGAAAGCTAAAAAACAAAAAGCAGAACTTCCTATGTCTTAACTTCGAATGCAATGTTTTCTTCTCCTATTTCTTTGCCCCCTTCTCCATGTTCTAGGGTAAAATTGTTGCCCAGGGCAAGCTGCTCTTGCAGGACACGTTCTTGGTCACGGACCAAGACACGGGGCTTCTGCCTCGATGCAAAGAGAGGCGGGTGTTCCTCTTTGAGCAGATCGTCATTTTCAGTGAGCCGCTCGATAAAAAAAAGGGCTTCTCCGTGCCAGGATTCCTGTTTAAGAACAGTATCAAGGTAACTTGTGTTTGCCTGTTTTCTCATGGGTTAACACATGTACCCATCATGCTGATAAACTGTCTCCTTCTTAATTATGACATGTCCTGATCTTCAGTTTATTAAATATTTAGAGAATTTTCTAATACGTTTCAGAACCTTTAAATTCAGTCCATCTGTCTGCGGTCTGTATTCCCCAGTGGCGGACATCTTACACATGTGGCTGCAGCATTCGTTTTTACCATAATGAGAAGACCTCATCTGGGTTAGGTTTTGTGCTCCGTCTTCTCTAGGACCATGTAAAATTATTTAAGTTCAGAGGATAGCTTACCCAGGGTCTTCTTCTCTTCTCCATCCAACAAGGACCTGCTCTGCCCTCAGAGCTGGGCAGGGGCTGTAGGGATGGACAAGGTAGGTTGGCTTGCTCTCTGATAGAAGAAAAAGACAAATAAAATGACTGCAAATGGCCCTGAGTCTTGTAAAGGGGACACACCAAAGGTGAGACAGAGGAGGCCTGAGGTCCCAGCGGGTTAACCTTTCTAGTTAACTGTTTAAGCTACTAGTTAAACCCCCGGTCATCCCCATGTACCTGAGTTAAAGGAGTCACGAAAAAGCAAGACAATGATTTCTGAGGCAGTAAAAATGGCAGCTCAACCAAAAAGTGGTGGTTTCAGTTCTGACCTAGGATGAACTTCACTTTGCACTTGACCAGTGGAAATAAATGTGCTTTAGTTTTTTTAGTGTGGCGCCTCGTAACATAAAATTTACCATCTTAACGATTTTTCAGTGCACAGCCCACTGGCATTAAATATGTTCACACTGTCGTGCAGCCATCCCCACCATCCATCTCCAGGACTCTTTTCATCTTGTAAAAGTAAAACTCATCCTCATTAAACACTAGCTCCCCATTCCATCCCCCCAGCCCTGCAGCCACCCTTCTACTTACCGTCTCGAGGAATCTGGCTACCTAGGTCCCTCATCTAAGTGGAATCATAACAGTGTTGTCTATGGCTGGCCCACTTCACGTAGCATGATGTCCTCCAGGCCCACCCATGTTGTAGCCTGTGACAGAGTGTCTTTCCTTTTTAAGGCTGAATAATAGGCCTTTGTATATACGGACTGCGTTTTGATTGTGCATTCACTTGTTGACGGACACTCGGGTTGCTTCTACCTTTTGGCCATTGTGACTAATGCTTTAACTTTTTTTAAGGTGAGTTGCCTTTGCCTGGAGGAAAACGTGGAGAATGATCCCTGTAAATTTGCTCTGACATCAAGGACGGGGGACGTGGTGGAGACCTTCATCTTGCATTCATCCAGTCCAAGTGTTCGGCAAGCGTGGATCCATGAAATCAACCAGATTTTAGAAAACCAGCGCAATTTTTTAAATGGTAACGTGTGTTGTTACTGGGCACGTGTTTTCTTTCCCTAATGTACACATTCCTGTTTCTCGTCTCTCCCCTATTACACATGACTAGGAATGACAGGACTTACTGAGCACTTACCGTGGACCAGGCTCTGTTCTAAGCATTGTCCATGTATATTGCTTCATTTCATCTTCAGAACGACCCAAAGTGGCAAGTAGTGATATTATTCCCATTTTATAGATGACGAAGCTGAGGCACAAAGTGGATTCGTAATTCACTCCAAGTCCCACGAGTTGCTGGTGGCAAAGTCGAGATTCAGAGCAGCCATGTGCCCCTCACCACTGTACTGTTCACTCTGTCCCACAGGCTCTCGTACCACACGCGCCCAGAGCCCTGTCCTGGGAAAGAAATGCATGAGAAAAACTAAGGCAGCAGATGTAATTGGCCAGAGACGTTGGAGATATTCTTGCGTGCAGCTTTAAAATTTGTGTTTGACCACCTTGTACATCTGCACCACCCTCCTCATTATAAAAACAAGACATCTTTTTTCCTTCCCACTTCCACGACATGAGTGATTTTAGAGGAGCAATACAGTAATAATACAGTAGAACACGGGACAGTAGTAAGGTGCCAGCCACCTCGGGGAAAGGCCTTCTCCACAGGGAGAGTGACCGCACAGACCTTACGTTGCAGACAGTTCGACTCTTCATATTCCTGACCTGAAACTGCTGGCTTCTCTTGGTGGCCGCTGACTTGGACTCTGGTTTTAATTCGGTGATGAGTGAAGAGCGTCAGATTCAGTGAGAAGCTAGATACTCATTCAATGTCACGTCCTTGTCCTTTTCTCCATGTCCGTGTTCCGTGTCTACACCCCGGTCCAGTAGGATGCTGTAATCTCTCTGTCACCTAAAACCACCCCCATATCTCGAGTGACATTCAGGAACACAGGCACTCAGTGAAAAGGCAAGGTCACGTGGCATTTTTGGCCAAGGGGTCATCAGCTGCCCGGGTGTTAACTCCAGGCTCCCGTCCAGACTGTAGACTGAGCGTTTCTTCCACGTGCAGTTAGAACTGGATGGCTGGGGCTGGCCAGTGCGGGGGACGGCTCCTGTGCATGGAGAAAATAGTTTTGCTCCCGTGACTGAGAGCGAATGCAGGTCTCTTGAAACGTGTAGCTCTTAAGTACTGCATTGAATGCCAGTCCATAGCAGGTAACTACTGGGAAATCTCTAAACTTTTACCGTCTTCTTTAAAATAAAATCAACTGCCTCCCGAATTGCAGGCACGAGTGGGCCGTGCTGTTCACGTTTCCTGGGCGCTCAGTCTAGAGACTGATGATACTGTTCCCGGGGGCTGAAGGAGGTCGGGGATAGAGTGGGCTCCGGGCCTGCTTCCCCACTTTGCTCTCCCGCCCTGTGAGCGGGGGCCACGGCCAACACAGAGCTTGTCCAATGTCGTCTGGCTCCAGAATGCTCCTTCACATCTGCCTGCTGCCTCCCAGGCAGGAAGGGGCTACATCTGATTGTCGCACGTCTCAAAGGTTTTAGCTCTTTAAGAATCTGTGTTAGTTTCCATGTATCTTATTGGGCGTGCTTCCTGCCTTTTCCTGCAGGTGATGCTGTAACTGAATCACTAAAGCCCGGAGATGGGACAGCTTCACGACCCACAAGGGTTTGTGGAGCTCCTTCCCTTCCCGGGGTGGAGGTCTCTAACACCACCTCCGCGTGGGGTAACCCCCAGCCAGGTTCTTCTTTGCCTGACTGCTCCCTGGTTTAACGAAGACCTTTGCGGCAGCTGGGCCAAGCTTTCCCAGCGCGGGAGCCAGCTGGTACCGGTGGAGTCCCAGTTGAATCTCCCCTGGCAGCCCTGGGCCTCACCGTTGACCCTGGCCATCTGCCTGGGATGCTCCAGGCCGATTCCACTCCTTTTCACTTGGCGGAGATGCTAAGGCTGTGCTGGCTGATCCTGGGCAGTAAACTTCTCCCCGCAGCAGCGCACCTCCTCCGTCACCCTGCACTTCTGCTCCCTCCCGCCTCGCACACGCAGACGGCCCTCCACGGGGCCAGTTTAACTCGTTCATGAACAGGAGAGTAGTTAAATTTAAGAGCTTTTCTTTTGCCTTCCCTGATGGGTGGTGTCAGCCTGCTGCCTGGAGGGTGGGCGGGTGTTTCTGGATGACGGTGACTGGAAGTTGGTGGCCACCCTGTGACTTGACCCTGGGCCATTAAGCCAGCGCTCCCTCTCCATTCATCGTGCCCCCTTTTCCCTCCGCCCCTGTGACCGTCCTTTTCTCGGTGCCCTGACTGAGTCTCTTCTGTGTCTTGCAGCCTTGACATCACCCATCGAGTATCAGAGGAACCACAGCGGGGGCGGCGGCGGGGGCAGCGGCGGGGGCGGCGGCGGGGCCCCCAGCGGCGGCGGGGGCGGCGGCGGCGGCAGCGGCGCAGGCAGCAACCACAGTGGCGGTCCCGGCAGCTGCGGCGGCCTCCCCAGCGCGAGCAGAAGCAGGCCCTCCCGGATCCCCCAGCCAGTCAGACACCACTCCCCCGTGCTGGTCTCCTCTGCAGCCTCGAACCAGGCAGAGGCAGACAAGATGTCAGGTATGTCCACTCCCGGCCCGTCACTGCCTCCTCCCAGCAGCAGCCCCGCCCCGGAGGCTGGCCAGCCCGCCAGGGCGCCCCCCAGCGGAGAGCCCGAAGGTCCCGAGCGAGAAGCGGAGCCGATCCCCAAGATGAAGGTGCTGGAGAGCCCCCGGAAGGCGGCCGGGAACGCCGCGGGCGCGCATCAGGACGGACCCGCCAAGGAGGCGCGGAGCGGCCCGGGCTCCCTGCCGCCGGGCAAGCCCAGGCCCGGGGCCATCTCGCCTCTGAACTCTCCTCTCTCCGCTGCGTTCCCCTCTCCGTTCGGCAAGGAGCCCTTGCCCCCCAGCAGCCCCCTGCAGAAGGGGGGCTCCTTCTGGAGCTCCATCCCCGCCTCCCCCGCCAGCCGGCCCGGCTCCTTCACCTTCCCGGGGGACAGTGACTCCCTCCAGCGGCAGGCGCAGCGCCACGCGGCCCCCAGCAAGGACACGGACCGCATGAGCACGTGCTCCTCGGCCAGCGAGCAGTCCGTGCAGTCCACCCAGAGCAATGGGGTAAGAGCGCCCGGCCGCCTCCGCCCGCCCGCCCCGCTGCCTCTGTCCCGCGGCTCTTCTGCTAAACCTCCCGCGTGGCCGCCGCTGTCCTCGTACTAACTCTGGGCTCCCGGCCACTGCGCTGCGGTCACCAGCTCCATCCGCCCTGTGCCCTGGCCGCGCGGACACGCGGGGACGCCTTCTAACTTCTTGCTCCCGCCGGCGGACGGCGCGCTCTCATCTCTACTAACTCGCTCCTTGCTTTGTTTGTGTCTCCTTAATACGGGAAAGCAGATCATTAACCTTCCGAATGCAGCATCTCTAAGCCTCTCACGTTTTCCGAGCAGCAGCGTATCTGGGAACTTCCTCTCTCGCCCCTGCCTTCCTCGCACACTTTTTTTAGGGGGGTCCGTGCCCCTGCTGTCTACCTCCTGCGTCAACTGAAACCTGTACACTCTTAAGCTTTCTGCTCGTCGCTTGGTTGTGCCCTTTTATGCCTTAAATTAATCTTTGCAGCGTTTTTGACTCATCTGCTGAAAAAGGAAAAAAAAAAAATCCCTCAAGAAATTTCCAACAGCAACTCAAAGCAAACTAAGCTGATACAGTGGGGGGAAGGAATCTCTCCAGTGGAAATATTTCTCCCCGCCCCCCCCCCCAAAAAAGAAAGAAAGAAAGAAAAAGTTTCACTGTGGAAGAGAGAGAGACTGCTTTAGGGCCCCTGGATGTTGGGCTCCGGCCGGCGGCTGGGAGCGGAGGCGCAGGCAGGCTGGATTCCCAGCGCCCGCGCTTTGTCCGGCAGGGGGCGCAGTGCGGGCTGCGGGCGCCGCGGGGCGTCGCGGATCACTATCCGCGTTCTTAGCAGAAGGGTTACTGGGGGGGGCTTGGCCCCATCCTCTGGCTTCCTCCCTGTCCTACCGGACTGCTTCCCACACGGCAGGTGGTCTGACCCGTAACACCTTCCTAAAGGCATGCGTGAGGGAATAGAACTGTTCTATTGCGTGTATGTTTGATCGCTTTATAAATTTTTAAATACATTTCCCTAAAAGGGTCTGTGTCTCTCTTTATAAAAAAAAGAAAGGAAGCAGTCCGGCTTTTGCATGTCTCTCTCTTTCCTCTGGACTTCCGTTAATGCCTTGTTTGGGTGGACATGGCCTTATTCGTTCCTCTTACTTTTTGTTTTTTTATTTTGTTACCCTCCGTCTTTAATTGAGGAAGAAATTGAAAAACGGGTCTTGGTACATGTACCCTGTAGTCTTATTCTCAGAAATAAGCAGTCAGGGCGGGCCTCCTCTGCGGTGGCCGCCACCAGCGTCCCGGTCGTGGTGCCTGACCGTGTCCTGCAGGGGAGCCTGGACCCCCACCTCTAGTTAGTTCTGAAATGCTAGGTGTGCAGGTGAGCGTCAGCACGGTTGCAGCCAGAGGAAGAGACCCAGAGGCCCAGTGATGCTGTACCTGCCGGCACCTGGTTGAAGGTTCAGGGTGCAGGTGTGGCCTCGCAGCCGAGGCCCCCTCCGAAATCGGCCAAGGGAGCAGCTCTTCAGCCCATCCTAACCTGGACGCTTTCCCCTAAGCGCCACCCGCCCCAGCGTGGGAGCCCGTGCTGGTCTCTGCACCCCCCGTGAGCGTGCTCGGTTCCCGGCCCTGCCTGGCTCCCCCCGGGATGCTTACTCTGAGGCCAGCACCGTCACATGCGGCACACGTTCTGGCAGGTTTTAGGTCGCAAAAGGTGCCTTTTTTTTCTGCCTCTCACTGTTTCTTATGTGGTTGGTAACCTGGAAAGGGAAACTGCCAGGGAGTCCGGGTGCCTTACAGAAACGCCCTGGAGGCCTGGGAAGACCACGAGAGGCTTAGAATGGGCATGAGAGTGTCCTCTAGGACTCCTAAGTTTTTCGGTCAAGAAGAGCTACCGCCCTGCCTGCTCCCCCCGATTCAGACTGTCTTCTCCCCCTGGCGGTCAGCAGCGGCCTCCTCCCTCCTTGTCTGCTTCCGTGAAGCTGTCTGCGGTCACAGCCCAGCAGCTGTGCCTAACCCACGGCCCAGGTCCTTCTTCCTCCTTTAACGCACACCTTCTGGAAAGTTCTGCTGAGAGCAGGAGTGGAGTGGATGTGGATCAGCCCAGGCACTGACTGCGCCAGGCCCGAAACGTGGACACACCACCTCCCTGCATCCGCCCACCCAGGCAGCAATAGAAGTACAGCCCTGCCTTTCTCTCAGAGGCCGGGTGACCCGTGCGAATCCCTAACCTCCACTGTGTGAGGGGTGGTGATCGTGCTCACTGGCATTAATTGAGATCCATTTTTAAATGCCTCATACTTAGATGGGTACATAGGAGGTTTTCAGAAAGTACTAATAGCTGTTATTATCGTGGCAAAATACTCGCATTACGAGACAAAGGGTGGTATGCTGTACGATGAAAAAGAGCCGTGCCACAGAGGTTGGTTTTGTTCACATTTTCTAGCAAATGTGGCTTTGTAGTCTCAACACTGTTGGGTGTTGCTATATAAGTCACGCTAAAAGGATAAAATTGCGTGAAGGGGTGTGCACAGGCCAAAGCCCGACGTGGACATCCACGAGGGACGGGGACACGTACCAGACTCCTCAGCCGCGACAGGACCGAGAACCTGGCACTCCGGTGTATTTAACTTCACCACCCACTGTGGGCCTAGAGTCCTGGCCCCTGGAATTCCCAGCACACAGGCTCCTTGACAGCGGTCAGCCGTCTACTGCGGTGTGTCTCAGTAGCCCAGAGCCGTCAGGCGTATGGCAAGGTTGCTGACAGTCGCGCCTACACCGACCCAGGACCTGCCCCAGACATCCGAGAGACCAGCGGAGGGAAGCAGCGGAGTCCTGGGAAGCCATGAACGGCCAGACAGCATCTTTGGTGGGAGCCCCTGAGAACAAGCTAGTGGGGCGCCTGACACCACTTCCACATCCCAGCTGTTGACGGAGGGATTGAGCAAGATGCAGCTCCGGCTTTGGAGGTCTCAGCTTCCTCCTCATCCCCTGGAACAAAGGGGTCACTTGGTAAACGACAGCTCGGGACAAACACCATTTGTGTTTCTTCTCCTCAGCAGCTAACACCACTCAGCTTGTGAACCTGAGTAGATGGTCTTGAGAAATGATCTGTGTTTAACTTTTGCAGTCTTGCTCCATTGAGTGAGATACTGGACATGTATTGAGTGCCTGCCACGTGTCAGTCACTGTGATGGACACTAAAGACACAGTAGTGACCTGAAGACATCGGGTGCCACTGGGACTCCAGGATAAGGGGAAGATAGGCTTTCCCACGCCAGGGGCTGTCCGTGAAACTTGAGTTGTGAGGCCAGTGCTGTCCACAGCTGCTCTGCGATGCTCTGCCGTCCCCACGACGGCCGCACCTTCAGGACAGTTGAATCGTCACGCTCACAGGAGGACCACCCACCCAGGGATACATACGGGAGGCAGAGCAACTCTCCATGAGAGCAGGACAGTAGTTGGTCTGCTTTTCAGGTGTCCCGCATTCCTCCTTTAGAAGGGAAAAAAGGTGGAAATGATTAGCGATGCCAGCAGCGTGATGGTCACAGTGACAGGACTGTGACATAGATGGAACCCAGCGTGGCATCAGCATGAGGATGAGCCATTCCTCTGATGGTGCGAGGAAGATGGGACTGAAATAATCAAGCTTCCAAAGTAGAGTGTCATCACCACTGTGTCGTTCCTAAATTGCTCTCGAGAGAAATCCTGACGGTCAGTTACTGAAAAAGAGGCACCAAGTTAGCTAAAGAGTGTGGAGGCGGCCGTCCAGTGGGCCCTGCTCTGGGCCGTCGTGCCGTGGCGCACGCTGACGAGTGACTTCGTGTCATCAGATCCCATTTCAGTTCCCCTCTGCCTTTTTGTCCATCTTTCCCTCTACAGAGTGAAAGTAGCAGCAGTAGCAACATCTCCACCATGTTGGTGACACACGATTACACGGCAGTGAAGGAGGATGAGATAAACGTCTATCAAGGAGAGGTCGTTCAGATTCTGGCCAGCAATCAACAGAACATGTTTCTGGTGTTCCGAGCCGCCACTGACCAGTGCCCCGCAGCCGAGGGCTGGATTCCGGGCTTCGTCCTGGGGCATACCAGCGCAGTCATCATGGAGAACCCCGACGGGACTCTCAAGTGAGTGCCCGGCGGGGCAGCCGTGGCGGGGCGGGGGGCAGGCGGTGCTGAGCACAGACGAGGCACAGAGGCCCTGGGAGGGTGAAGCCCATTGAGAGAAAGCAGTGCTGTGGTCTGTTGAACCAGCTCATCTCTATACACAACGTGGAACCCCGCAGTGAAGGTGGGGCGCGTTCCATCTCTCAGACCTGTTCTGATGGGTTCTTTTAATAACCTGCCTTTGTACACACATAGCTTTTTTAAGCCGCTAGACAGAGCATCACGGTATTTTAGTTCCCAGGGGTCTTGGGTGAGGGGTGAGGACTTTCCAAGGGCCCCTGACTCGTATCGGGCACGCTGAGGGTGCATCACTGAAGATCCTCGTCCCGGGAGCTTCAGCTAAAGATCTGTGTGGTGCCACTGCCGACGTGCCTTGTGTATATTAGGTGACTTTAGTCAAGTAACTTGAAACCAATTTCGCCGCGTTAAACATTACTTTAAAGAAAACTGAGTTCAGGGGCTGGTTTCAAACTCCGCCCTTCCCTGAGTCTCTCTGGCTGTAGGAGGCGCCAGCCAGGTGGCTTCTGGCAGTGGAAGCATTGCAAAACGGTGATTTTTAAGCCTCCAGAGGCTTCAACCCAAAAGACCAGACTCAAAGGCACAGGCGGTGGTCATGTTCCTCTCCAGGCTTGGCAGTACCCCTGGCTGGTCTGCAGCCCAGACTGGTGAGCCTTCCAGCACCACCCCAAACCTCTGGGCTAAGCACCTATACCCCATGGGGAGTCCAGGCTTGGAGTTCAGGCTACAAAGAGCCCATCTTCCTTGACAGTCCCTTGTCCTGTTTCTCCTTGATACACAGAGATATTTTATTCTAGTATTCTAGATTCTAGTTCAAGAATCCCATTTTATACTTTGTTTCCTCAAAACTATTCTTAGGCCCTGTATTAGGGTTCTCCAGAGAAACAGAACCAGTAGGGTGTATGTGTGGTCAGCAGGTGGTTATTGTAACCACACAGTTGTGGAGACTGGTGAGTCCAGACCTGCACTGTGGGCCAGCAGGCTGGGGGCCCAGGAGAGCCAGTGGTGCAGGTAAAGTCTGAAGGTATTCTGCTGGAGAATTCCCTCATGCTCAGGGAGGCTGGTCTTTTTTTGTTCAACTCAGGCCTTCAACTGATTGGATGAGGCCCACCACGCTATGGAGGGCAGTCTGTTTCACTCTACCGGTTGAAATGTTAATCTCATCTGGAAACACCCAGAATGATGTTTGACCAAATATTTAGGTCCAGTCAAGTTATACGTAAAATTAACCATCACAGACACCCTTATATTTAATCCTTAAAATTTGATTTAAGAAACTTGGCTTTTATCTCTGGTCATTGAGAATCGCAGAAAAGTTTTCCTTCGCTGAGATCCCTGTTCCTAAAGGAATCTCAGTCACCCTAAATCCGTGTAAATTGGACAGTCCGCTTTTCTCTGATGCTTTCAGGAATTGTTTGCTGAACACCAGGAAAGCGTAATACTAACAATGTGTTGTGGTCCCCCTAGGAAGTCAACATCTTGGCACACAGCACTCCGTTTAAGGAAAAAATCTGAGAAAAAAGATAAAGACGGCAAACGGGAAGGCAAGTTAGAGAACGGTTATCGGAAGTCTCGGGAAGGACTCAGCAACAAGGTATCTGTGAAGGTGAGCAAGGGTGTCTCCAGGAGCCTGTGCTCCTCGGGGAGCACGCAGGGCTGGTGCCGGCCCAGGAGGAGCCGTCGCGGACCTGGCACCCAGCCTTGCCTGGCAGCAGCCCTCCTCTCTCCGCCCTTTGAGCAGACCTGCAGGGCTTTGTAGGGTGCTCTCACGGGCAGTGTGGCGCAGGTACGCATACGTACTCTGAGGAGCCGGGTATACGGGTAAACCCCTAAGCGGGCGCATGGGTAGCTTGCAAAGAAGGCTGCTGGAGTCCCAGAGGGAGCAGACACTAGGACCTCAGAAGCAGATGGAGCACAGAGCAGCTGTGGCTCAGACCACAAGGGAAGCGACTAGACACCAAGATGCAGGTTCACTGCTGCAGCAGGTTCCCTCGGCGGGTGCTTCAGTCCACTTTACTTCTGTAATCAGATTGCCTTCAACCTGTGCAGGTTTTGCCTGGGGAGAAAGGAACTATCTCTTGAGGGGAGCTCGAGGCCCCTGAGTCGGGGCCCTGGCCATTCTGCAGAAGTGGGTGGTTCGGGGATCTGCTGGACTCAGCCCATAGGATGAGTAAAAGGGACTTCTCTGAGTGTAAGCAGCATTTGTGCGTTTGCGGGTAGGAAGAAAAATCTCTCCTACACCTGTGTGCCACGAAGCCTTCCAGTGCATTCGAAGGCAGTCGGAATGTGGTCGGTTTTGATTGATGCGCAGGCAAACCAAGTCGTGTTTCCTTTCATCTTTCAACAGCTGTAGCCCTAGAATAGAAGCAGTGTGTCTCAGAGTAGCTCCTGTGTCTGCTTAATAGCTGTGCGCTTTTTCCATTTCAGCTTCTCAACCCCAACTACATCTATGACGGTGAGTTCTGTTCTTTTTCTTGCAGACTTTAGAGGGCAGGTCTACGGGGCATTTCAGGACACTCGAGTGTAGCCTGTGGGCGTGGGTGTTCTGTGGAGCTCTGGGCCTGGGCAGCATCTCCTTCATTTGTTGGGGGAGGTTGGTGGGCACAAGAGGGGGCGCTGGGTGACCAGCGTTACTGACTCCTTTCTCGCGCAGTTCCCCCAGAATTCGTCATTCCCTTGAGCGAGGTCACGTGTGAGACAGGGGAGACCGTTGTTCTTAGATGTCGGGTCTGTGGCCGCCCCAAGGCCTCGGTCACCTGGAAGGGCCCTGAACACAACACCTTGAACAGCGATGGTCACTACAGCATCTCCTACAGGTGAGGGAAGCCCCCTCGGGGGTCAGTTTCCCAGGCAGTGAGCATGACCTCGTTCCACTGGGACTGACACGGCCGATTGCCTGAGTCACCTCTGGCCCTGGAACGTCTCCCGTGAAGGAAGGTGTCATACCTGGGTGTGCAGCTAGGATTGAAATCCCACTTGAAATTGCCCGTCAGCATTTGAGCTCCTCATTTCCTGTGACCCCAAAGGAGAGAGGTCGGGGGGCTGGCGGCGGGGAGAGCTGAGCCTTTCTGAACGCCGTGTGCCCTCCTCTGTGGCAGTGACTTGGGAGAGGCCGCTCTGAAGATCGTTGGTGTGACCACCGAGGACGACGGCATCTACACATGCATCGCAGTGAACGACATGGGGTCAGCCTCGTCTTCAGCCAGTCTGAGGGTTCTAGGTAAGCTGCACCCCGAGCCCCACACACTCTCGATGTGGCCTGAGGTACGTGACAAGTCACTCGGAGGCTGCACGGAGCAGGCCAGCCTCTGGGACACCCGGGCGGGTGCCCTCGGGCAGGGGAGGTGCACGGTGAGGGCTTCCGCCCACGGCCACCGAGCGTGTGAGCGTCTGGTCCAGCCTCCAGGTGGGAGCAGGGCAGCCTGTACTCCTAGTGCTCAAAACACATTCTCGTCTCCAGCTTCTCACTTGTCCGATTGTTCAGTTGGTGCTTTAGTTCTAAGAGAAGCTCCTCTCCGTCAGTCTCACGTAGAACAGAATGGAAAGAAAGGAAAGATGGAAGTGTGGGTGAGCCCCGAGCAGGCTCTGTACCCGTCCTAGACCGTAACAGCCCTTCCAGAGGGTGTGTCCTCCCAGCCCTTCCATGAGCGCAGGGCGACCCTGGTGGGACTAAAGCCCTTGCTCCCTCCATGCCCAGCAAGGTCTGATCTCTCTCCTCAGCTAAACTCTGAGCTGCTGGCAGCAGAACTCATATCTTAGGCCTTTTAGAATTTCCTGTAGATGCGCCTGACGTATGCACATGCTTAGTGAGCAACACATGCTGGCTGATTTCCAGCTCCCATTTCACAGGAGGCCAGCTGTGCCAGCTGTGCGGCCCAGGGCTGCTGAGATTCCTCCTGGGTCCTCCAGCTGCACCAGGTATAGGATGCAGCCTCCTAGAATGACAGTTAAAGAACTAAAATAAGTTAAGTAAATTAAACAAAACCAATTTTTTAAGACTATGGTAAGTAAATAAATAAAAGGACTAAAAGATGAATTGAGTCCAGGAGTGCCCTGTGTGTAGACAGTAAACAGAATTGTCTTTAGAAGTTTATATGCTGTATATCTTAATCCCATATATTTTAACCTCATAAGTTAAAGAAGGGAAGGGTTCTGGTTTTGGATCACAGTGCAGGAAAGGAAGATAATTTTGAATTTGACAGTAGAGTATCACCAATGTTCTAATTTTTAAAAGATGTCAGAAGAAGTATACAGGTGATTTTTTTTTTTTTTTTTTTTAGCAAATCACTGGTGAAAGCAAGGGAGCTTAGGGAGACAGAAGGCTGTTCCTAGGAATGGTCTTACGGAAGTGCAAATGGGAAAATAATGGAAAAGCAAGTGCGTGTTTATTTCTGTCACATAAATCCATCTTTGTCTCATACGAAGTCCCAGCGCAGTGTGGGTTTTATACTTCCGGTGCGTCTCCATTTCCACGAGCCTCCGTTCAGACGCTCAGCAGCGCGAGCAGCTGCCACATTGGACAGCGCAGGGCTCTAGTCTCCTTCCCCAAGAGGCGCCCCGTACACCAGGCTCAGGGAGATGCTGCCTTTCTTGCAGGTCCAGGCAGTGATGGCGTCATGGTGACCTGGAAAGACAACTTTGACTGCTTCTACAGCGAAGTGGCTGAGCTCGGCAGGTATGGTGGGAAACCCGCAGCCCCTCCCGAGATCGCAGAGTCAGAGACACAGCTCTGTAGGAGCCCACAGAGAAAGTTCAGTGGCGGACTTTGCCAGCAGCTGGAAGTTAGATGTATTACATCCGACGTGTAAGCGGTAACTGTCTGTTGGCATTAAACGCTGAGGAAGTGAGGAGGAGATTGCCAGTGCAGGTTCCAGGAGAGAATCAAGGCTTCATACCGTGAGCCGTCCGGTGACGTGATGAGTCCGCTTCTGCTCCGTGCCCAGGCAGCACTGGCTGTGCCCCGTTCTCGGGAGGATCCAGGGAAGAGTCACTCACGCCCCTTCTCGTGGCACATTCTCCTCTGGAGCCCAGCTGAGAGGGGCTGCATGTGTCCTTCAGGTCTCGGCTGTGCCTGGAGATTAGGGTCCCCCTGCGTGGACCAAGAGGGGCTTCGACAGAGAGGGGCTGTTCCTCTCTGGACAGCAGCCAGGGCTCAGGCGGCGGCTCAGCGGCGCCCTCGGTCACCCTGCTCCTTCTGAGGTGGCACGGCACTCGGCCACACCTCATGTCGCGTCCCGTAGGGCAAGAGGAAGGTCAGAAGCATGACAGCTGAGCTTGTCCCCGTTATAAAGCTTTCCGAGGACCGCCCCCCCGCCGCCAGCAGCAGCCTCGTACACGCCGATGGCCGTTCCTGGGTCCGCGGGCCCCAGGGATCCGTGCACACGCCTGTGTGGACCAGCCCGAAGTGCCTGTCAGTCATGTGTCGCCACACGAGGCTCAGCCCTGCTGTCCAGAGCCGCAGAGATGTATCACTTTGTGCAACCTGCCACTGACCGGACAGTTACTCTCTTGGTCCCTCCTGGGCTCGGTCAGCTGGCACCCCCATGCCTCGCCCGCGTGTCTGTGGCCTCTGTCCACATAGACGTTCACCCTGGGCCTGCTCGTGTGATGGCAGTCGTGGCCCGGGAGAGCAGAAGCAGAGGCTGCAGCCTCTCAGGGCCCAGCTTCAGAAATTAACAACCACACTTTGTCCACATTCTGTGGACGCAGACAGCCACCCGCCAGCCCAGATTCAAGGGAGGAGAAAGAGACTCCGCCTGTCCGTGGGAGGAGGGGCAAAGCAGTGTGCCCACCTTCCTCCCCGCAGTCTGCACTCCCCAGCCCCCAAATCTCATCCCACCGTGGCAGCCAGCTCACGCTTGAGGTCCAGGATCTTGTTATCCGGATCCAGGCGAGGTGCAGCCCAGGCTTCCTGGGTGCGGTTCGCTGGGTGCAGCTCCGGAGACCACAAACTAGAGATGAGTTACCAGCCCCCCGACTCACATCCTGCAGCGGCAAGGCAGACACGGTGATGACAGTAGACGCTCCCGTCCGAAGCGGGGGGCATGGGGTGCCCAGGAGCCACCTAGTAGTCTGTTCCAAGCTTCTTCACACGACGAGGTTTCCACGAGAGCAAGGTGGAAACCGCCTGGTACATCTCATGATGTCACTGCTGCTCCATTCAGCAGCGGCAGGAAGTCACGTGGCTTAGCCAGACGGAGCCCGCCTCTGGGAGGGGAGGAGACAGGACAGGCACAGGCACGGGAAGCCTTCCTTCGGGCCGTCGCGCGGCTGCAGCCCCTCCGCTGGCGGCTGGGGAGAGCAGGGCCACCAGCTGGGGAGGCTGCCTGGGTTCAAAGAGTCTTTTCTCCGTGACACACTCAGAGTCCTCTGAAAATGACCTTCTCCACCTATCTTCCAGGGGCAGATTCTCTGTCGTGAAGAAATGCGATCAGAAAGGCACCAAACGAGCCGTGGCCACTAAGTTTGTGAACAAGAAGTTGATGAAGCGCGACCAGGTCACCCACGAGCTTGGAATCCTGCAGAACCTCCAGCACCCGCTGCTGGTTGGCCTCCTCGACACCTTCGAGACCTCCACCAGCTACGTCCTGGTTCTGGAAATGTGCGTACACGCCAGCTGCCTCTCCTCTTTCTAGCGCTCGGCCTCGACTCCAAGTGGTCTTGCTGTTTATTCTCTGAGAAGTATAGAAATCAGGATGTTAGGATTCACAGAACTTCTAAAAAAGCACGTCTGCTCTCAGAGACCACAGTTCTAGAGCTTTCCAGCAATGCTAGAGGGAAGTACAGCTGCCTGACGAGGAAGCACAAGCCTAGCATCCAAATGCTCCCCGCCCAGGCTCCCTCGGGGATCTCAGCCAACCTGGAGATGCCCCCTGGTTCCCAAAGGTCCCGACAGGCCAGGCCTCTGCGGACCGCGGCCCTGCTCGTGCTCTCAGGCTGACCTGGTCCCACGTGTCTGCCCAGCTGGGCGAGCCCGGCTGGTGGGCGCCTGCAGTGGGCCCGCTGAGACCTGCTCGCGTCCGGTGCTTCAGCACGCAGCTCTGCCCCGGGGCCCGTCCTGCCCCTCCGAGGGTGATTAGAATGGGAGCGTAGCTGCGCCCTCTGGAGGGGGGTGGCTCCCCCCAGGGCAGCCCGCTGGTCCCCGGGGTACTTACTGGGCCCTGCGTGCCACCTCAGGAAACATTGGCGTCGTTAAAGGTACAGTGTGAGAGCTCCGACCCAAGAGCAGGGGGCCTCGGCCTGGGGACATTTTGCCCCCCAGGGGACATTTGGCAAAGTCTGCAGACGTTTTGCTGGTCACAGCTCGCCGCCCCGCAAGGCACAGGGCGGCCGTGCAACAGAGGACCGTTGTCCCAAAGTATCAGTAACACCGGGTTGAGAAGCCCTGCCCTTAGAACATTCTGGTCTCTCTGAGACACCTCGTCATGTAGCTTTGTTGAATTTCCTAGTCCTCCTTTTCAGGGGGAGTCATTTCATACATTTCCTTGGATTCCTGAGTCCGTTTCCATCGGCCGGAGCGCCATCTTTTGTGCCATTTCCTAGTTCTTTTTTTTTTTTTTTTTTTTTTTTGCGGTGCGCGGGCCTCTCACTGTTGTGGCCTCTCCCGCTGCGGAGCACAGGCTCCGGACGCGCAGGCTCAGCGGCCACGGCTCAGCGGCCACGGCTCACGGGCCCAGCCGCTCTGCGGCATGTGGGATCCTCCCGGACCGGGGCACGAGCCCGTGTCCCCTGCATCGGCAGGCGGACTCTCAACCACTGCGCCACCAGGGAAGCCCCATTTCCTAGTTCTTGACACTTTGTTGGGAAGAGTGGGCCTGGCAGGAGGGCCAGCCGTGGAGCCGCGCGGGGCGTGGTCACAGGCACCGTGAGCTCCTCGCTCGCGGGCACTCCCTTGAGGCCCCACACCCGCCATCCCATTGGTCACATCCGTAAAGACTTTGGAAGTGCTGCCGCATCACAGCCTTCACGGGTGCAGCTGCTGCAGGGCCCTCGGGGCCAGGTCGAGCCTCAGCCTCGCTCCCCGCCGACCCCGGGCAGGGAATGTTTCGAGGGTGTCCCCGCCCAGAGCTCCCGCTGGCCGCTGGAGCATCTCTGTGGGCCTGTCCAGCCCTCTCTCTGGCCTAGCAAGCCTCCCAGATGGCGGAGGGAGCAGGAAAGGCCTCCGCCCTCCCCAGCCGCCCCCAAGGCTGGCCATCGTGTGCGAAGGGCAGGTCGGCGGACCTGGGGCTCATTTCTCAACCTTGGCTCCCGTGGACGCTCAGCGACTTGAAGGATCGTTATGGGGCTAAAACGATGTCCAGGCGGAGGCCTGGCCCCTGTGGGCCCTCAGTACCGGGGAAGGTGCTTTCTGGCTCTAGAAGCTTGGTGACTGAAAGCCTCTGCTCATCTTCCCCAGGGAGTTTCAACAAGAAAGAGAGGCCTAGAGGCCTTGTCAGAAATCTCCTGCAAGACCTCGGTTTCTGGTTTACGTTTTTAGTGCATCCAGCTGTCATTTCTTTTCACTGGAAACTAAATGGTTTGGCCTCATCATTGCTGTTAATAGGGTTAATGTTTGTAACAGGCTACTTCCTACCGAAGTTCCCTTGATTACTCGACATTACCAAACAGGCGGCTGATCTTTCCATAAATTTCTGTTTTGCAAAGAGGGCAGCCTAGCCCAGTGTTCAGGGAGGCCGGGACCAGACCACCTCCTTGCAAGTCTAGCCTTCCCTTATGAGCTGTGTGACCTTGGGAAAGTTACATACCTTCTCTGTGCCTCCGTTTCCTCATCTGTAAAATGGGGACCATAAAACACTCTTCCCAGAGAGTTGTCGTGAGGATTAAGTGAATTGATAGAAAGCACTTAGTCCCTGGCACAGGGCTGCTCTGTATAGGTGTTTTTTAAATGTTAAAAGCAATTTCACAGTAGGAAGACTTTGAGTCCAACGTGAAGCCCTCACTGTATTGTCTGTGTCTTAACGTTCTCTCGTTCAGCCGTCACATGACCCATTTTCCAGACGTCGAGACTGAGGCTTGGGGAGGTGGTCTCACATTATCCCCTCCTCCAGCAGCCTGCTGGGGGCGGGGTTGGGGAGCCTGGGTGCACCCATCTCTGCCTCCCAGTTCCCTCTGTGGGTCCAGATGCCGTGTTCCCCACTTGTGCCTCCACAGTGAGCTTAAAAAGAAATCACCCCTTGATCCCGTCCTGCCTTCAGGTAGAGGCGTGATCCCCAAAAGCTGACAGAACAGTGACAGCGGGGCACGGAGGTGATGCGTATATCGCAGGAGACGGGTCTGAAGTGACGGACCAGCACCGTAACGCACATTCCTCCCTCTGCAGGGCTGACCAGGGACGGCTCCTGGAATGTGTGGTGCGATGGGGAAACCTCACGGAGGGGAAGATCAGGGCATATCTGGGGGAGGTTCTGGAAGCCGTCCGTTACCTTCACAACTGCAGGATAGCACACCTGGACCTAAAGGTTAGTGGGGCCCCCGGGGACGGGAAAGCTGAGGGACCCCAGCGCGGCCATGCGGGATGCAGAGCCCACTCTCGGCCTGTGCTCTGAAGCCAGGCCAGGAGCCCGCGGGGACTGGGGACCAACACAAGGGGTGGGAGATGGGAGCAGTGATTTCTAATCTCTGTTTTTAAACGTTGGATATACACAAACAAAGTACCAGGTAAACGTGTGAGCTCTTCAGACATTTCTTGCGATTTCAGGGGGTTCCTGTGAGTGTCGCTGGGTCGGGGTGGGGCTGGAGCAGGGTGACGGAGGCGGGAGGCGGAGGGGCGCTGCTGCCACCGCCGGGAGGGAAGTGAATCCCCGGCTTCACTCACCGGCACAGTTTGACACAGCAGCTGCGCGTGACAGTTGCGGAGAAGTCAGGGCAGCTTCTCTGGGTTGCCTCTGTGTCCTCCTCCCGAGGGCTTTGTCCTGTTTCGCACGTGGACGGTCGGCGCCAGTCGACCTCATAGATTCCTGGTGAGCCTTGCACCTCAGCTTGAGATTGGGGTTGCCGGAGTGGATGACGCTTGTCTTGTCCTGTCTCCTAGCCCGAAAACATCCTAGTGGATCAGAGTTTAGCCAAGCCAACCATCAAACTAGCTGACTTTGGAGATGCTGTCCAACTCAACACGACCTACCACATCCACCAGTTACTGGGGAACCCCGAATTCGCAGCCCCCGAAATCATCCTGGGGAACCCGGTCTCCCTGACCTCGGACACGTGGAGTGTTGGAGTGCTGGCCTATGTGCTTCTCAGCGGCGTGTCCCCCTTCCTGGACGACAGCGTGGAAGAGACCTGCCTGAACATTTGCCGGCTAGACTTTAGTTTCCCAGATGACTACTTCCAAGGAGTGAGCCAGAGGGCCAAGGACTTCGTGTGTTTCCTCCTGCACGAGGACCCTGCCAAGCGTCCCTCGGCTGCGCTGGCCCTCCAGGAGCAGTGGCTGCAGTCGGGCCACGGCCATGGCCACGGCAAAGGCGCGGGCGTCCTCGACACGTCCAGACTGACCTCCTTCATTGAGCGGCGCAAACACCAGAACGATGTTCGACCGATCCGTAGCATTAAAAACTTCTTACAGAGCAGGCTTTTGCCTAGAGTTTGACCTATCTTGAAGTCCTTTCTCATTCTCTTTCACCTGCCAATCAGCTGTTCATTTGAATTTTGAAGAGAAACACAAACCAACATAACTGATCAGCTGCCGTACGTTCATCGTGTGAAATTGCATTCCGAGTGAGCTGTGCTCGGCAGTGCCTGGGACTCGGGCTGCAAGCTGTGCTGGGGTGGAGGACCTTCTCGAACACTCTGCGGGGGCGGAGACAGCATTGCTGTGTCACAGTCTTTTATTCAGGTTTCTGCAAAAAAAATAAAAAGAAACTTTTTTAAACGAACATGAGTAGAATTTTGCAAATTTAACATTTTCCAGGATTTCTTCAAGGAAGCGAAATGCCTATGTTCAACCACTGGTGTTAACGAACAAAACAGAGATACTGGACACCTCTGGGGAAGACCCCGGCCCCAGCGGCGGCCGTCTCCGTGGCCTCGTCCAGCTCGGGGTCCACCTGGCTCTGAGCTTTCCCAGCTGCCTGGTCTGTGTGCCTCTGGCCCCTACGCCAGACTAGGCTTCTGAAACGTGCATTCAACCTCAAACTTTTGCATAAAAATAGAATGAATCGTTTTGCTCTGATGAAATGTAGGCCTTACTTGTATATAAGACTGGTCCTGCCTTCGGTCTGTCCTTCCCCCACCCCCCCGCTCCCCGCCTCCTGCCCGGGGCTTCCTTTGGGGGTCCGAGGGGTCTGCCCACCCACTGAGGACATCAGGTTGGCTCCTGCCCCTCTGCCCCTCCCCACACGTCCCACCCCCAAGCCGTCAGTCAGATTGTTGAGCAGTATACAGTCAGATGAAAATACTGTAAATGCACTCATTGGGGTTTTTTTGGTTTTATTTCATATCATGTGCAATGTTGTGGCTTTAACATTTTATGCAACTATTTATGAAGACCTCTGTTGTACCTGTAATAAATATATAGAAAAAGCACATACTTCGTACGGTGAGCTTTATGGTTTTGTGCGTGTGTCGGGGGTGGGTGGGAGGGGGGGTCTTTGCCCTGTGCCATCGATTCAGAGAGACTTAACTCTTCGTGAAATTTGTCAGTTTTGAGGACTGTAAAAAGTGATTTCATACTCTGAATATAAAACTGGATAATAGGGTAATGTTTTAAATTTTATTATGCTATTATTCAGAATGCCAAAGTATTATTTTTTTTCTCCCAAAATCAGTCTGGACATTTCCTACTTTTTAGACTTTTTGACATTCAACTTTCGGTACAAAAATTGGCTGGATTTTGAGCTTTTGGTAAGAAATAAAAGCCAATCAAGCAGTAGCCGCCTTGAGGCTGGCATTGGCGTCTGTGGCACTGTGGCAGAATTCACGCTGGTGTGGGAGGCCCTCAACAGAAGACGCTGCGTTTCTGGGCACGCTTGAATTTTTCTGGATGTCTTTTTATCCTCGTTGTGTGAAATACACTAAAAAAAAAAAAAAAAAAAAAAAGCCCGCTTCCCAAGCCAGCCAGACACCTGGGTCTTCACCTATGAACTGGCGTAGTTGAGCTTTGCAGCTTCCAATGTATTTTATTTATTCTTTTGTTGGGTTTTTGTTTGTTTCTTGTAAAATTGTACAGAAACTTTTTAAAAGAAATTGGATTCAAAACTGGATGTGTATTCGTAACCTCACAACTTTTATTTGTGTATTGTTTCTTTTATTATTTCAGTTAAATTTTTACATTATTTTGCATGTATATTTCTTTGTACAGAGACCTTACATGTTTACACAGTATGATGTGATGTAAATATTTTATTTTGCCATCAGTTATTTTAAAAAATTAAACATATTTGCCTGATTTTTGTGTTAGGCCTTTTATTCAAGTTGGTCACTATTGAATCAAAAAGCGAGATCAATGAGGGAGAGACTGAAGGAGAGGCCTCCGGTGGGTCAGGGGAGGGGCATGGGGAGGAGAATATTCTGGATTGGGAATCCACTGCAGGCCACCAGAAACGGGAGTCGGTCATACCCCTGCAGACTGGTGCACAGCCCAGACTCAGAAGGTATTACAGAGACGCTGCACTGGTCCTGGTTGGAATAACTAAGGTGCCCCCGGTTCTTGATGAACGCATAATCAGAGCAAGGGGAAAAGCGCTTGCAACTTGGCCACAGAAAAGCAAAATTAATGCTGTTCAGATGGATTAAAGCACATGAAACACTAGGTTCCAGCACCTGCATTAGGAACAATCCCAAGAACCCACACCTGCGAAGACCCCGCCCCCCAGTGGTGGCTTCTGCCTGCTTCTGACATTAGCTCATCTTTCCTGCTGAACACTACCATCTCTCTGGTTTTGATTCCTTTTTGCTTTCTTTTTGGACTTGTTCCCCCTGGGATCATGACTCTTTGCTCAGCGCACTATAAAGGCTCTATTTTTCATCTGTTTGATCCTGAAGTTAAAACAAGTGTGAGAGGATGACATTTGTGCTAAGACCCCAAGTCCGGGCGTGGGAAGCTCGCTCCCCCTGAGGTGTGTGCTTCCTCCCGGGTGCCAGGACAGCGGTGCTCGGTGGGCCCTGGAGGGACGGAAATGCAGGGTCAGTCCTAATACGCCGCAGCAGCGCGGCATCAGGCCCCAGAGGGAGTCCTGTGGCCACCACGTGGCACACCTCAGCAGCAGGAGGGAGGCAAGGGTCTGCTTTTTAATCGGACACTTGTTGAAGGAAGTAGTTATGTCTGCAGGTTAGCAAAGCATCCCACGAGTGAAAAGTGTCCTGTCATGATCACTACCTAGATTTTTCAAATAGCAAAATATTATTCTGCATGTTACTCTCTCTCGCTGTCTCGCTCTCTCTCGCTCTTCCCCCCCCCTCTCTATATATATGTATATATGTATTTTAATCCAGGCATTCTCTTTAGTTCTAAAGGAAAAAAGATTACCAGTATTTTTGTGCAATAAATTATGAGTATCATAGCAAGTCATATCCAAAGAATATTAGACCATTGGAAGGAAAGGCCTTTCAACTGTACATCTTTGAGACATAACTGTAGAGACAAAGAATCCGTGGGATTGATAGGTTGCTCTGTGTGTGTGCATGATTTAACTTACAAAAAATAAAGTACACAAACCATAAGTAAATAGCTCAATACATTTCTATACATGTGTTTGTACCTGTGACCATCACCCAAAGCAAAATAGTCCAATATTTCCGCCGTCCCCCGGAAGATTCCTCCAGCCCCTTCCCAGTAGGTCCCTACCTGCCAGAGCTGATGGCTGTTCTGATTTCTATCACCCATGAATTAGTTTGCCTTTGAACTTCATGTAAGTAGGATCATCTAGTATGTGTTTTTCAAAATCAAGCTAAACTTTTTGTTGTGAGATCACTGTAGTCACATGCAGTTGTATGAAATGTACCCTTCACCAAGATTTCCCCAGTGATAACATCTTGAAAACTCTTAACACTGTGTCACGACCAGGATTTTGACGTCAGTACAGTCAAGGTGCAGGGCATCCCATCGCCACCAGGATCCCTCCTGTTGCCCTTTTCTAGCCACACTCACCTCCCTTCTGCCTTTAACCCCTGCCAACCACTGATCCATTCTCCATTTCCATATCTTGTCATTTCCATAATCTTACATAAATGGAGTCATATACTACATAACCTGAGATGGATTTTCTCACTGAGTGTAATTCTCTGGAAATTCACCCAGGTTGTTGTGGGTATCGAGTTTTCCTTTTTATTTACCAAGTGGTATTCCACAGTGTGGATGTACCATAGTTTGTTTAACCATTCACCCATTGAAGGGCATCTGAATTTTTTCCAGCTTTTAGCTGTCACAAGTAAAGCTTCTATGAACATATGTGTACAGATTTTCATGTGAACGTACGTCGTCATTTCTCTGGCATAAATGTCAGACAGTTGGCAGATCGTATGGTAGTTGCATATTTCATTTTTGAAGGTTTGCTAAAATGTTTTCCAGACTCTACCATTTTGCATTCTCACCAGCAATGCATGAGTGATCCAGTGTCTTCAGATCTTTCCCAGCATTTGGCGTTGTCACTGTTTTGGCCAGGGGTAGAGGGGACATTCTGACAAGTGCACAGTGACATGTTATTGTGGTCTTAATTTGTGTTTCCCCAATGGCTAGTGATGTTAAACATTTTCCATGTGCTTAATTGCTATCTGTTTATCCTCTTCTGTGAAATGTCTCTTCGTGTCCTTTGCCCATTTTCTCATTGGAGTCTTTGGCTTTTTATTGTTGAGTTTTGAGAGTTCTTCATATATTCTAGATACTAGTCCTTTGTCAGAGATGTGATTCACAAATATTTTCTCCCACTCTGTAGTGCGTCTTTCAGTTTTCCAAACAGGATCTTTCATAGAGAAAAATATTTTAATTTGATAGAGTCCTACTCATCAGTTCTTTCTTTTCTGGATCAAGCTTCTTGGTATTGAGTCTAAGAACTCTTTACCTAGCCCTACATTGAAGCTTTTTCTCCCAAGTTTTTTGTTTTTTCTAAACGTTTTTAAGTTTTACATTTAAGTCCATGATCCATTTTGAGTTAATCTTTGTATAAGGTATGAAATATAAGTTGAGGGGTTTTTGTTGGTTTTTTTTTTGTTTGTTTTCTTGCTTTTGTTTTGCAGATGGATGTCGAGTTGTTCTAGCACTGTTTGTTGAAAAGGCTACCCTTCTTTGATTTTGTTAAAAATCAATTGGGCCCATTTATGTAGGTCTATCTCTGGGTTCTCTGTTCTGTTCCACTGATCTAATTACCTGTCCCTCCACTGAAACCACACAGTTTTGATGAATGTTGCTATTCAGTAAGTCTTGAAATCAGGTAGACTGTACTGCTCCCGCCACTTTATTCTTCTTTTTCAAAATTGTTTTAACTATTCTAGTTCCTTTGCCTTTCCGTATAAATTTTAGGATACTCTTGTTTTTATCTACAAAATATCTTGCTGGAGGTTTTACAGAAATTGCGTTAAACCTGTATATCAATTTGGGAAGAATTGACATCTTTACTATGTTGAGTCTTCCAATCCATGAATACACTGTAGTTCTAAATTTATTTAGATTTTCTTTGATTTCTGTCATCAGCATTTTGTAGTTTTAAAATTTCTTGTATATGTTTCATTAGAATTATACCTAAGTATTTCTCTTTTTTTAAGCAATTATAAATATTGTATTTTTTCTTTTGGTGTCCATGAATTCATTGCTACTATTCAAAATACAATTAATTTTTTAATGTTTATCTTTTATTCTACATATTTGCTAAACTCACTGGTTCTAGGTGTTTTTGTAGATTTCTTAGGATTTTCTACATAATTATGTCATCTGCAAATAGAGAACAGTTTTATTTCTTCTGTTCCAATTTGTATGCCTTTTATTTCTTTTTCTTTCCTTATTTCACTAGCTACAACTTCTAATATTATGTTGAATACAAGTAGTGAGAGCAGACATCCTTGTCTTGTTCCTCATCTTAAGTGGAAAATCATTCCATCCTTCACCATGAAATACAATGTAAGCTATAGATTTTTATACATACTCTTTACCAAGGTGAGGATGTTCTCCTCTACCCCTGTTTTTCTGAGAGTTTTTATCATGAGTGGGTGTTGAATATTGCCAGATTTTTTCTGTATCAATAGATATGATCATGTAATTTGTCTTCTTTAGCCTATTAATATGGTGCATTATACTGACTGATTTTTTGAATATTGAGCCGACCTTGCATCCTTGGAATGAACCCAACTAAGTCATGGTGTATCATTCTTTCTATGTTTCTGAATTGTATTTACTAATATTTTATTAAGGATTTTTATGTCTATATTCATAAGGAATAGTGGTCCGTAATTTTCTTTTTTTGTACTTTCTTTGTCTGGTTTTGGTATTAGGTACTACTAGCTTCATAAAATGAATTGAGAAGTGTTATCTCCTCTTCTGTTTCCTGGAAGAGATTGTATAAAATTGGTGTTAATTCTTTAAATGTTTGGGAGACTTCTCTAGTGGAACCATGTGGCCTGGAGATTTCTTTATGTGAAATTTTTGCTTTAATGAATGCACTTTCCTTAATTGTTATAGTTATTCAAATGATCTATTTCATATTGAGTGAATTGTGATAGTTTGTACTTTTCAAATTGATGTCATGTCTAGTTATTCAATTATTGATAGAAGAATGTTGAAGTCTCCAACTATAACTATGGATTTTTCTGTTTCCTCTTTCATGTCTATCTGGGTTTGCCTCATACATATTTTGCAGCTCTGTTCTTTGACACGCACATACTTGGGATAACTATGTCTCCTTGGTAGGTTAACCCTTGTATCACTATGTAATATATTCCATTCTTCTCTCTAGTAATTTCCTTTGCTCTGATACCCACTTCATCTGATATTAATGTAGTCGCTTCTACTTTTTTTAAACTAATGTTTGCATCATATATCTTTTCCATCCTTTAACTGTTAACATACCTATATCGTTATATACGAGTAGATTTCTTACAGACAACATACAATTGGATCATGCTTTTTAATCCACAGTGCCCATTTCTTTTAGTTGGTGTATTTAGATTATTTACATTTAATGTAATTATTGGTAAAAGTAAGGCTTAAGCCTGCACTTTTATTTTTGGGTTTATTGTTCTTTTCTCTGGTTTCCATATCTTTTCTTTTGCCTGCCTTCCTGTGGGTTGCTTGAGCACTTTTAGAATTCCATTTTGATTCATCTCTACTGATTTCTTTGTATCACGTTAGTGGTTTCTCTAGGTATTATATATCCATAACTCATCACAGCCTACCGGTGTCACCATTTTACCACTTTTTGTGACACTTCCATCCCTTTTTGTCACATTATCCTCTCCAGTTTATAACTTGTAAATATCTCCTCTATTCAGAACACATCACACAATGTTAGAACTTTGCTTCAACCGTCAAACATAATTAAAAGGACTAAAATGTACTCTATTTACTCATATTTTTGCTCTTTCCATCGTTCTTTCTTCCTTCCAGATATTCCAGGGTTTCTTCCTTTATCCTTCCCTTTCTACTTAGAGAACTAACTTAAACCATTCTTTTAGGGTAACATAAAATATGCCGGCAACATATTCCCTTAACTTTCCTTCATCTGAAAATGCCAGGATTTACCCTTTCATTCCTGATATTTTTCCTGGACGTGGAATTCTGGGCTGACAGGTCTTTTCTTTCAGCACTTAGAAAATGGGCCACTTCCTTTGGGCCTTCATGACTTCTGATGAGAAATCTACTGTCATCCAAATTTTTTCTCTTACAAGTAAGAGGTTTTTCTCTCACTTTCAAGATTTCTTTGTTTTTAATTTTTGCAAGTTTGCCCATGATGTGTCTTAGTGTGGATTTATTTGTGTCTTTTCTGCCTGAGATTCATTCAGGTTCTTGAATCTGTAGGTTTATATCTTTTGCCAAATTTCAGACATTTTTTCCAGTATTTTTAGAGCCCTGCCTTCTTTCTTCTCTCCTTCAAAGACTTCAGTGACATGAGTATGTAGACATTTTTGACTTGGTCCCACAGGTTTCTGAGGCAGTGTTCTTCCCCTCCCCACCTCCCCAAGCTGTTTTCTCTTTGTTGTTCAGATGGGGTAACTTCTATTTTTCTATCGGCCAGTACACTGAGTCTTTCCTCTCTCCACCCATACACTCCTATGTTGAACCCATACACTGAGTTTATTTTGGCTGTTGTATTTCTGTGTTCTAAAATTTCATTTGGTTTTTCTTTATATCTTCTATTTGTTCACTGAGACTTTTGATCTTTTCATTTATTTCAAGCACGTTCGTAATTGTTCCCTGAAGGGTTTTTATCATGGCTGCTTCCAAACTTTTGTCAGATAATTCTAACACCCCTGGCATCTCATGATTGGTGTCTATTGCTTATCTTTTTTCATGCAAGTTGAGATTTTCCTGGTTGGTATCATGAACGATCTGCACTTGAAATGGAGACATTGTAGGTATTATGAGGTTGTGAGACTCTGAATCTCAGTTAAACCTTCTGATTTAGCTGGCTTTCTCTGACACCTTTCCAGCAGGGGGAGGGGGCTGGGTGCTGCCTCATTAATGGTGAACAGGGTTCTGGGTTCCACGAGGCCTCCTCAGACACCATGGGGAAGATACAAGTCCTGACCCTGCACTAGGCCTCCTCTGACACCACCCCAGTGGGGAAGCGAAGGGGTCTTGTGATCGCTTGGTGGGATGGGAGCGGAAGGGTAGGCTCCCCACCGAATTCCCACTGCTAAAAGGAGTTGGGGGATCTCGTTACTGCCCTTAGGGGATGTAGGTCCCAGCTCCCTATTTGGCCTCCTCTAACACCACCTTGGCTGGGGGCAGGGGGTCCCCCTTGTAACCTGACAAGGGTGGGGATCTAGGCTCCCCCTGCATAGTCTTTGCTGCTGGGTGGGGGTGATGGCCAGTGTCTTCTGTAGTGTCCGGCTGAGTGAAAAAGTTATTGCCTGAAAGTTTTGGTCTTGCAAGGCTGCCCCTTCCCTGGTCCTTTGTCTAGAGAGAGCAGGGCTGTGTTGGACCTTCGCTGACTGCATCTGTTGGCATTTCTGAATTGCAGACTTCTTCTGCTCTCAGACTGGGATATCCGAGGCAAAAAGAAAGCCAGAGAACTGAGCTGGGTTCTCAGCTTTGAGCTCCCTCACTGCTCTGCTTTCTGCCCTTCGCCTTGCAGAGTCATCTTAAGTTTGTTTTATGTAAAGTGTCCAGGGTTTTCATTGTACTTAGTTGGCGAGAATAGGAAAAGTATATCAAGCCCAGCTTCCCAGAAACAGAAGTCCAGAATCAGTGCTTCTCTTTTTATTTGTTAATTTTAAGATCATGTCTCCTGTTTTAAGATTATGTGACCTTGGTCTCCTGAGAGCTACAAAAACAACTGCATAATCTTCTTCTCAAAAGCGACCAATTTTATCAATTATAAAAGGGGGGAACTACACAACCAGTAACGGTCAGAATTTAAGTTCGTTGCACATTTTACTGTCTGTGCCTCTTGTTGACTCATTTCTTGTTGAAGCCTTATTTAACTACCAACACTGCGATGCTACTCCTATGCCACAAAACCAGACAGAATACCTAGGCAAGGATAACTGACGAGGATGGTAAGTAATGGCCAGGCTTCTGAGAGCCAGTGGTCTGGACAGGAAGAGGTGGGCCCGGGACAGGACCGGAGGGCCTGCAGAGAATGCGTGGCCAGTCCTGGTCTCTAGAAACATCTGGAGGGAGAGAAGGGAAGAGCATTGCCTCCAGTATCTTCTAGAAGGGGACATGCGATGAATTGTCCAACAGAAGTTCTGAAGGAGCAGAAAAGAGCAGGGTTTCCAGACTGGCCTCAGGTTGGGTCCAGGCGTCAGGTTGCTCCAGCAATGGCAAGGTTGGGAGAGAAGGATATGATTCTGCTGTAATTTACGGCAGCAGAACATTTGCTTCCTTAGAGATCTGTTGCTTCCATGGGCTGTCTCTCATTTGCAAGTCAAAGCTTTTATAGGGGTTTGTCTTTGACTCTGTGCTCTCGTTCTATTGAAGCCCCAGTGCAGAGGCTTCTTCTCAGGACTGCTGAGTTTACCAGAGCATCTTCCTGCTTCCTCCTTCCATAGAATATGAAAGGTAAAGGGCTTGTAAGGCAAAGCCTCCTGTGAAAGGCCAAGAAAAGTAGAGCCTTTAAAACTAACTGCCTCCTTTATAATTACTGCTTATAGAAAACATGCATCTCTGCTCCATTTTTGAAGACTAAAAACCTTTCACTCGATATTACCCTATCCATCAGTTTCTTTATAACTAAGTTTACCTCATGTGAATGTGCTCATACAGGAAAGAAAAGGTCAGAACAGGTGACATTAAACAGATTTTTCAGACACACCTACTGATAATTTGAGAACTGCCTACATTGCTGGGTGGTTAAGATATGGAAATGACCTGGTTTCCCTATTTATTTTTAAATGCTCACGCCAAAAGAGAAAAGATGCAAAGCATCACTTTTTTGCAAACATGAAAATTACCTCATGGCACTAAGCTCTACCACGCCGGGAGTGATAATATTCCCCAAAGGTGGGAAGAAGTCAGCGTTCCTTTATTTTCTCTTTGAATTTCACGGCCAAGTGGGCAACATCGGGAATATAAATGAGAGCAGGCGTTGCAGCTGTGCAGATGTTAAATGCACTTGCCTCCACTCTCCTGGACCATTCCTTTTTTCTTTGATGCTATCTCCCCTCTGTGGGACTTAACAGGCGTCAGCTGGGAGCCACCTTCTCTGATGACACGGGCTCTTTTGACCTCAATTGATTTCATCCTTTTGTATAACACTGTGTTAGTTGCCTGTGGCATTTAACGAATTACCAGAGACTTGGTGACTTAACACTAAAGTTCATCCTCTCGGGACTTCCCTGGTGGCACGGTGGTTAAGAATCCACCTGCCAATGCAGGGGACACGGATTCGAGCCCTGGTCCGGGAAGATCACACATGCCGCGGAGCAACTAAGCCCGTGAGCCACAACCACTGAGCCCGTGTGCCACAACTACTAAAGCCCACGTGCCTAGAGCCCGTGCTCTGCAACAACAGAAGCCACTGCGATGAGAAGCCCGAGCACTGCAACGAAGAGTAGCCCCCGCTCGCCACAACTGGGGAAAGCCCACGTGCAGCAACAAAGACCCAGCGCAGCCAAAATAAATAAATAAAACATTTAAAAAAGAAATAAAGATCATCCTCTCACAGTTCTGGCGGCCAATATCAGTCTTACTGAGCTGAAATCAAGGTGTAAGCAGGGCTGTACTCTCTCCAGAGGCTCTACAGAAGGATCTGTTCCTTTCCAGCACTTCCAAGGAGTGTCAAGGAGTGTCTGGTAGTTTCCAGCATTCCTTGGCTTGTGGCCACATCACTCCAATCTTCAAGGCCAGCATCATCAAATCTCTCTCTGCTCTATCCTCACGTTGCCTTCTCTTCTGTGTATATAAAAACCTTCTCTGCCTCTCTTTTATAAGGACATTTGTGATGGCTTTTTAGGCCCACAGGGATAATCCGGGAGAATCACCCTAGCTCAAGGTCCTTAACTAAATTATATCTTTGCCATAAAAGGTAACATTCATATGTTCCAGGGATTAAGACATAGATGACTAATGAAGAGTCATTTTTCAACATACCACGCCACCTCTGTGCCAACAGTTCCTAGCTTTACGTCTCCAGTTTGGCAGCGTCTTACAAAACTAAGCAGCCTTTACTCTACACACCAGCAGCCCTGCCCTTAATATTTACCCAAAGGAGCTGAAAACATGTCCACCCAAAAACATGCACACACATGTTTACAGCAGCTTTATTCATAATTGCTAAAACTTGGAAGCAACCAAGATGTCCTTCAGTAAGTGACTGAATAAATAAACTGTGGCCCATCCATACAGTGGAATTTTATTCAGCTCTGAAAAGAAATGAGCTATCGAGCCATGAAATGGAAGAACACTAAATGCGTAATGCCCAGTGAAAGAAGGCAGTATGAAGAGGCTATGATTCCAACTATATAACATTCTGGAAAAGGCAAAACCAGGGAGACCGTAAAAAGATCAGTGGTGGCCAGGAGTTCGGGGTAGAGAAGGATGAACAGGTAGAGCACAGAAGATTTTCAGGGCAGTGAAACTACTCTGCGTCATCCTATAATGGTGGATATATGTCACTATGCTCTTACGCAAACCTGTAGGATACACAACACCAAGAGTGAAATGAAACTATGGACTTGGTGGTGGTGATGGTGTATCGATGTAGGTTCGTGGGGGCGGTGACGGTGTATCGATGTAGGTTCGTGGGGGCGGTGACGGTGTATCGATGTAGGTTCGCGGGGGCGGTGATGGTGTATCGATGTAGGTTCGTCAGTTACAACGCACGCACCTCTCTGGTGCGGGATGTTACTAGCCAGGGTGGCTGTGTGTGTTTGGAGAAGGGGGCACATGAGAAATCTCTACGTTCTGTTCAATTTTGCTGTGAACCTAAAACTGCTCTGAAAAGTAAGTCTGTGTTTTAAAGGGCATTGGCTCCCAGAATTGGCAGACAGAGGACTGCAATCCAAAGTCAGAGAAGATACACGGATGACAAGTAGCACTGGAAAGGTAAGTCACATCACTAGCCATTGGGGAAAAGCAAATTAGGACACTGGTGTGTTATCACTACTAGTACCCCCATCACAACAGCAAAAACTAAACATAGTGATGACACCAAATGCTGGCGAAGACGGAGAAACTGGATCACTGGTTCCCACGTGGCTGGTGGGAACCTAAAATGATACGATCACTATGGAAAACAGTTGGGTAGTCTCTTTAAAAACTAAACATACACTTACCGTGTATGTACAGCTCAGCAATCACATTGTTGGGCATTTACCCGGGAATGCAATGAAAATGGACGTGCGCACACAAGGCTGTACACAGTTGTTCATAGTGCCTTCATTTCTAATAACCCCAAACTGGGAACAACTACAGTATCTATCTTACAGTAGGTGAACAGCTGAACACACTGTGGTCCATCCACATCCTGGAATACTACTTCACAGTGAAAAGTAACAAACGACTGATACGCACAATGACTTGGATGGATCTCAAGGGAAGGACACTGGGTGAAAAAAGCCAAACTCGAAGGTACATACTGTGTGATTCCATATATACAGAACACATTCAAAGTGACAGAGTTATGGAGGGGAACACAGCTTAGTGGTTACCAGGGGCTGAGGGTGGTGCTGAGAGAACTCTTATGAGGGAACCATTCTGTATCTTGATTGCAGTAGTGGTTCCACAGATCTACACGTGTGATAAAACGGCACAGAACTGAGCACGTCCATTGTACCAGTGTCAGTTTGCTGGTTGTGACGTTGCACTATAGTTACCTAAAATGTAACCAAACTGGATGAATGGTTTAAGGGACCTCCCTGTTCTATTTTTGCAACTTTCTGTGAGCTTATAATTATTTCAAAATAAAAAGTCCTTGAAAAGTCTTGTCCTTCTCATAGCCAGCCAGAGGCAGAGCTGGCCCAGGACTCATGTTTTAGCATGAGTCCAGCCCACTTCCTCCCCAGACCACTAGGACAGACTTTCCTGGAACCATGAACATTCCACAGACAAAGTTGCCGGGACCAGGGATTACCCCAAGAATACCCTTCCCTCCGACTCAGGAGCCGGAAGTCCCTCCCCTTGCCCCCTGGAGGCTCTCTGCAAAGCCCATGCCAGCCCCCTCTCCCGCCTGGCTCCTGCCTACCTCTTACCTCTTCCCCTGCTAGGCCAGTGTGAGGCCAGGATGGGGGTGCCAAGGAGGGAGCCCATCCTCGGGGCTTCTCCCTCAGCCAGCACACGCCAGTCTCAGCCCCAGGCTGCATCCCGTCGCCCCTAATCCCCTTGGGCTCCACACCCCAGAGTCCAGGCCCAACCTCATTACTGCACAGTCAGGAAAACTCTCACTGGAAGGGGAAGCCAAATTCCATGGGCTGGTCCCCGAGGGCATCTGTGTCCCTCTGGCTAGTTGGGAAGGGGGTCCTGGGTACCTTCTGGCTTCAGCGGACTGCCAGCTCCCCTGAAAGCTAACCACTGCCTATGCGCCGTTACTTGCATAGGAAATTTTATCCATAACCCCTGTTTCCTATTGGACCACAGTCCAGCTTAGAAGTTGGGACCTGATCTGCTAAGGTGGAAAGTGATGGGCCATCCTTATCCTAACATAAACCCCGTGAGTAAACGTCCTTAAACTATCTGTCAAAAGTCCGGGCGGCTTCTACCTCATATTATATGTTGACTCTGTGGACACGGTGCAGGTTGTTTTTAATGAGGGCGCCAGCTTCAGATTTTTATATTTGTGTTTATAGGACTGCTTGCTTCTATGAGTAATCTAAACTTCTTTAAATGTTTGCTTAAAAAATTGCTGTGTTTGAAAAAAGTCTTTTCATAAGGCTATTTATCTTTTTTTTTTTTTTTTTTTTTGCGGTACGCGGGCCTCTCACTGCTGTGGCGTCTCCCGTTGCGGAGCGCAGGCTCCGGACGCGCAGGCTCAGCGGCCATGGCTCACGGGCCCAGCCGCTCCGCGGCATGTGGGATCTTCCCGGACCGGGGCACGAACCCGTGTCCCCTGCATCGGCAGGCGGACTCTCAACCACTGCGCCACCAGGGAAGCCCAAGGCTATTTATCATTTTGCAGGTGCCAGTAAAAAGAGAACATCGGTTTATTAATTAACAAAATAAAATCTGAGACACTAAATGGAAAAGACCATTTCCTTTCATTGGGTTCCATACGCCATTTAAATACACAACACTGTCCTTCACTTTTAAATGACATTAAGGCGAACTAATCTGTCCTAGTATTGACTTTAGGTGGCATCTGGTCTTTTGCCAGGGAGCTTGGCAGTCGTTTCTTTTAGGTTAAATTGCTGCCCAGGCCGGGAAGGAAAACAATGCCTGGAAGATAAGCAAAGTAATTATAAAAAAAAAAAAAAAAAGCCTTGAGCAGATAGCTTTGCTCTCTCAATTAGAGACCCGGAAATAGGTTTCCATCTGTTGGAAGTTTGGCTGCACCTGCTCTTTGCTTAGTCTGGTCTCACTGCAGGGCGACGTCTTTGCTCGCTTCACCAAGGGATAGTAACTGTCAGCTCTGGCCCATAATCGAAATTGACAGATTCTGCACTTGACATTGAGCAAAGTGGTATTGAAGTCCTAACTCTAGGCAAGAATTTCCAGTTCCACACCAGTGATAACCCATTTGCACCTCATATCTTAAAGTGCTCCCAAATTTGGAAAGCAGGCAAATCAAACGTGTTTCCATAAAATAATTTCTAAGAAGGATTTGTGAAGCTGAGAGGCCAAGGATGACCTGACCACTGCATGTCCATTGGCGTGGTCAGAACCCTTCCGCTCTGCCTCTAACTTCCTCAAATGGGTTCTATTCCACGGTTCTGTGTATTTTTCTTCCTTGGGAGCATTTTGTTTCCTGAGGAGACTCTAATTGTCCACAGTTGGGAATGATTGTGAAATCTTATCCTCCCTATCAATGCGTGCCAATGTCCCCAAGGCGTTCATGTTTCAGTGTGGGTGAATAAGCCCAAAACAAGGAAGCTATTGCTCAGTTTGAGTTAAAAAAAATTTTTTTTTTAAGCAAACGTAAATCATAGTCATGAAAGCAGGGATTTGGGGGGTGGTAGCCAGGGTACTTTATGAAAGAAAACTGACTCATTTCTCATAATATTTTTAAAAATAAAATACCTAGGAAAAGTCTACCAGAAGGTGCATAAAATCTCTTCACTGAAAACTGCAAAATGTTGCCAAGAAATTTAAAAAGTACTAATTAACAGAGGGAAATACCACATTCATAGATTGGATGGCTCAGTATTGTAAAAAAGTCAGTTCTCGGGCTTCCCTGGTGGCACAGTGGTTGGGAGTCCGCCTGCCAATGTGGGGGGCGCGGGTTCGTGCCTCGGTCTGGGAAGATCCCATGAGCCATGGCCCATGAGCCATGGCCGCTGAGCCTGCACGTCCGGAGCCTGTGCTCCGTGACGGGAGAGGCCACAGCAGTGAGAGGCCCGCGTACCGCAAAAAAAAAAAAAAAAAAATCCTGCACATGGCAACGAAGATCCTCTGCTGCAACTAAGAGCCGGTGCAGCTAAATAAATAAATAAATAAATATTGGGGGGGATGGGGGGGAAGGGGGAAGGGGAGGGGAGTGGAGAGGGGGAGGGGAGGGGAAGGGGAGAGGAGGGGAGGGGAGGGGAGGGGAGGGGAGGGGTGGAGGGGTGGATGGAAGGGGAGGGGTGGAGGGGTAGAGAGGTGGAGGGGAGGGGAAGGGTGGAGGGGAGGGGAGGGGTGGAGGGGAGGGGAGGGGAGGGGGAGGGGAGGGGAGGGGAGGGGAGGGGGAGGGGAGGGGAGGGGAGGGGAGGGGAGGGGAGGGGAGGGGAGGGGAGGGGAGGGGGAGGGGAGGGGAGGGGGAGGGGAGGGGAGGGGAGGGGAGGGGAGGGGGAGGGGAGGGGAGGGGGGAGGGGGAGGGGGAGGGGAGGGGGGAGGGGTGGGGTGAAACTCCAGTAATCAGGACACTGGGATTGACACAGGGACAGACAACCCAGTGGGACAGCCTAGTTTTATCTTTGGTTGTTCTAGGCTATGCCAGGATTCAAAGAGACCATGATTGCTTGGGAGAAGATCCTGGAATTCATACCACCTAGTAAATGACTGGTACTTATGAGAAAGACCTGAGCTGGACCCACAGGTTAGAGAATCATCAGAATGTTGACATCTGAATGTCAGCGGTATTAAAACTTTCCTGTTAAGAAAAGAAGGCAGAGCAAGTGGTAAGTGAGGGAGGGGACGGAGGCTGGAGCCATAGGCCTGTCATTCAGAAAGTGATATCACTGTTACTTTAAGAACATATTTTTCTAAATTTCCCTTTCATTAACTTCGCCTTGGGAGATGTATGGTTTAGGCCAACTGACTAGATTATCATCAATTTGTGTGACCCCTCACCCCAGGCCAACACTCAAGAGTTTCACAGGATGCCAGGCGAGCATGAACACGAGGTCTCCACTGGTCATTTTTGGGGCATTGAAAATGCTAATGTTCAGGGTATTCTGAAAACCTCCAAAGATAGATCTAAACCCAAACTAAAGGATCACTCGTATTGGATCAATTGAATAAGGTACCTTCATACCAGGGAATACTATACCATTTATTCAATCAATAAGGTCATTTCTCTATGGATTTGGAAAAATCACCAGGATAAATTTTAAAAAAAAAGAAAGCACAGTGCAAGACAGTATGTGTGGACCCCTGAGTGTAGGGAATGTTATTTTTATTTAATCCTCATAGCCATGTATAATTAATCCTATTAACTGGTGAAGAAACAGAAGCTCACAAGTTATAGAATCTGTGGTCTACAGAACAATTATATGTGTTTAATTCTACTGGAGTCTCATGAAGAATTTGATTGTTAACTTCATCCTGGCCCCCTAAATCCTGGGCATGTGTCACGCTCAACTCCATCACTACTCAAATGGGGCCCCTGGGCCAGCCGCCTCAGCATCCCCCACGAGCTGGTTAGAGAGGCAGAATACCGCTTCCTGCTCGGATTATTAACCCCAGCCATTCCTTCCTGCTTTCAGCCAGGAGTAAAGAGTGCCATGCTGGTTTTAGCTTGTGGAATGCATGTATAAGCCTAGTGGCCAATGTAAAACTCCACGTGGTGGAAAAGAACCTACGACTGCATCCTGCTCAAGGCCTGCAGTTCGCTGCTGCATGAAAGCATGTAAACCTATGGTAACAGAAGTAATGAGAGAAATCCATAGACAAAGAGAGGACTGATCTTAAGTCTTCTCATTACCTCATGACTTCCCATTACTTCATTCATGACCTAGTGTTTCTGTCCATGCATATCTATGAGGAATAAAGAATTAAATCAGGGACTTGCCTGGTGGTGCAGTGGTTAAGAATCCACCTGCCAATGCAGGGGACATGGGTTCGAGCCCTGGTCCGGGAAGATCCCACATGCCGCAGAGCAACTAAGCCCGTGCGCCACAACTACTGAGCCTGCGCTCTAGAGCCCGCGAGCCATAACTACGGAGCCCACGAGCGACAACTACTGAAGCCCGTGCGCCTAGAGCCCGTGCTCTGCAACAAGAGAAGCCACCGCGATGAGAAGCCTGCACACCACAACAAAGAGTAGCCCCCCGCTCGCCACAGCTAGAGAAAGCCCGCATGCAGCAATGAAGACCCAACACAGCCAAAAAAAATCCATAAATAAAATAAATAAATTTATTAAATAAAAAGAATTAAATCTATTTCAGCCTAAAAAAATGCAGAATGTCAGGCCCCATCTCAGTCCCACTGAATCAGAATCAGCATTTTAGCAAGATCCCCAGTGCCGTGGACGCTTGTTAAAGTCTGTGCAGCGCACATGGGGGTGAAAAGCTTTGCTCTGCTCTTATCGTATAAGCCTCTGAGGGTCAGTTCGTTAGCATCAAAACCACAGACACAGAGATTAAATCTTTTCACCCGTCAATGCAGAGTTTTAAAAATGACAAAGATAAGGGTGGAAAGTTACCTGGGAACGACACAGTGCATCTCCAGCCTCTATATCCCGATATAAATTGTTGGGGTTATTTTGGAGCAGGGGTAAGGAAGAGAACAGTCAGAGAGTGGCAGCAGCAGTGAGTCAGACGGGCCTCTGCGTCTCGCTGCCTTTGTCCCTTCACGGTCCAGCCCCGTTTCTCCCAGTGAGTAAACATGCCAGGCTTTATTAGTCCCCCAGGATAAACAAGACAGAGCACTTGGACAAGAGCATCGAACAACGTCCCGCAGGAGGAAAGTTCTTAATCCATAAATTACAGCAACAACTTGGAAGGAAATCGAGGTCCTTGGCCAGGCACGAGACTCTTCAGAAGTATGTTTCCAGAATATACAGACAGCCAGGGCCTTAGGAGTAAGAAGCAGGGTGCTTTCACATCGTCTCTTTCTGTATCCCTTCTTTGCTGAGTTGGTGATAAACTTGTAATTAAATGTTTAATAATGAAAGCCCAGTGCCCAGTAACTTAAAATACTTAAGGTTTGAATATACCACTCATTAGTTTGAGTTGTACAAAAAAAATGTTTTAAGCATAAAATTAGGGGTCTTCCCTGGTGGCGCAGTGGTTGAGAGTCCGCCTGCCGATGCAGGGGACACGGGTTCGTGCCCCGGTCCGGGAAGATCCCACGTGCCGTGGAGCGGCTGGGCCCGTGAGCCCAGGAAGGAAGTTTGTTAGTTAGGACAACCAAAGAATGGAGAGGCCAGTCTGTCAAAAGAGGCATCAGTGGTGTTGGTGAAGCCATACAGGGGAATCCAGGGCATTTTTCTTTTTCTTTTTTTTGGCCACACTGCATGGCATGCGGGATCTTAGTTTCCCAACTAGAGCTCAAACCCGTGCCCCCTGCAGTGGAAGCACAGAGTCTTAACCACTGGACCTGGGAAACAGGGTCAGCTTTTCTGTCTTGGTTTCATCTTAGGGTAGGACCAGTTTGCCTAGGTTGTTTCCAGGTTTAGCACCCCGGGAACCCCCTCAGTCCAGGGCAAACCAGGACAACTGGTCACCCTCCTAACCTCTAAAGTGGGAACGATGGGTCTGTGAGTGGAGGTGCACCGGCAGGGGTCCTGGCACCCAGCGGCCCTCTCCAAGCGCCAGCTGGGTCTAAATCTGTGAGTCAGCAGTGCTGGGCCGTTCACTGTCTGCAGCACATGACTTGGAAGAGAAAAGGGTAGGGGGAAGGGGTGGGGGTCATTTCCCAAACATAGGCCCACTCGTCCCCAATGGAAACTCTTCCAACCAGGGTGTTGTTTGTAAAATCCCGCTTTTATTTGGAGAAGGCTCCTTGAAAATGCTTCCTGTTTTTTTTTAAAATAAATTTATTTATTTATTATTTATTTTTTTTTTTTGGCTGCATTGGGTGTTTGTTGCTGCGCGTGGGCTTTCTCTAGTTGCGGCAAGCGGGGGCTACTCTTCGTTGCGGTGCGCAGGCTTCTCATTGCGGTGGCTTCTCTTGTTGCGGAGCACGGGCTCTAGATGTGTGGGCTTCAGTTGTGGCACACAGGCTCAGTAGTTGTGGCTCGTGGGCTCTAGAGCGTAGGCTCAGTAGTTGTGGTGCACGGGCTTAGTTGCTCCGCGGCATGTGGGATCTTCCTGGACCAGGGCTCGGACCCGTGTCCCCTGCATTGTCAGGTGGATTCTTAACCACTGCACCACCAGGGAAGTCTGGGACATTTCCATGGGCTTTCATAGTGCCCTTTGCGTTGAGATTTTATTCTTTCTCCTCACACCACATCAGAACTTAACCCAAAACCAAAACGTCACCCCCTGCACAGAGGGTATTCACGAGTTCAGTTTGAGACCCTTCCCCGAAGGGTAGGATGAGATCAGCCTGTTTCCTAAGCTGCAGGCTCACTGGGCAGGACGGCACGACCCGGGTCCCTTCTAGCCCCAGCAAAGGCACCACATGGGCTCTGAGGACGCAGGGCTTCCTCAAGTGTCCTCAAGCCACAGGGGCCTTAGGCAAAGGGTGCACATGCCTGGGAGTCTGAACCACCCAACCTCCGGTGCTTCAGCAGCCGTGGAGGTGGACCTAATGAAACGGTAGCAGGACCCTATGGTCCTTGCCCCACCATGTCCTCAGCCTGCCTTTTGTCTGTGGAAAAACTTTGGCCAAAGAATAAGTTTAATCAGAGAAGTGAGAAAATGCAGAAACAGAGGAACGGTCAAAGGAGACCAAATAATAATAGTTTAGTCATTAAGCATAGTCAAGGACCTTTAGTTCCTCCTTAAGGGCTACAGATAATATTCCAAGCCATCTCCTGTGAGCTGTCTTATAGATAGAGACCTCCACCAGGTGGAAGAAGTTAACTACATGGTGACCAGGTTGTAGCCATGACATAAGCTGCCACAGTTCCCAAAACTGGCCTCAAAGAAATGGAAACAAACTGACCCTGGAACTGAAGATGAACTGTACCTAAAACAATCAAGATGACGCTGGTCAGACCACCGATGACCAATTTCAAGATGACTGTCAGAGCTGACTGTGCTGTTTGTGCATGTAGCCCCCTGATTGTCGGGGGGGGGGGCGGTTAGGGGGGAGGTGGCCTTTGGACAGGCATCGGCCCTCCCCACTGGTTGCCAGCACCCAAATTAAAGCAAACTTTCCTTTCCACTAAGCTGGCCTCTTCACTGGCTTGTGAGCGGTGAGCAGCTGGACCCCACTTTTGGTTACACGAAGATTCTGCACCCAGTTCCAAGGTGTGGGGTTTCTCCTACAGCACCAAGCAGTTCTCAGACACCAGCTGGGACCTGGGAAACAGGGTCATCTTTTCTGTCTTGGTTTCATATTAGGGTAGGACCAGTTTGCCTAGGTTGTTTCCAGGGGGTTCCTCAATTCAATTCTGACACTATTTGCCTTACACTGGGGACGGGCTGGCGCTGGGTTTCACGTGTCGAAACTTTTGAACGTCTTCGATCTTAAAGCCTGGCTCTCTAGCCACACATTCCCCCACGGATTTATGAAGTCACTGTTTATAAATTGATAAATAATTATCCCAACACGTTTTGTTCTGTCCAGTTTAACAGCATTGAGTCTGGGAGGAGTTGCTGTGCTGTCCTGGGTTATTCATACCCAATAAATACGTTGACTTATATACGTATGGCCTTTGAAAATAAAGTATCTCATGACATGCCCTCCCCAGAGTTTGTATCTGTTATAGCAATTTCATTCCCCCAGGAAATGTGTTATAAATGATATGGAATGATATATAAGATAGATAGGTAGATAGATTAGATAGATAGATAGACAGGCAGGTTTTTTTTGTTTGTTTTTTGGGGGTTTTTTGCAGTACGCGGGCCTCTGACTGTTGCGGCCTCTCCCATTGCAGAGCACAGGCTCCGGACGCGCAGGCCCAGCGGCCACGGCTCACGGGCCCAGCCGCTCCGCAACATGTGGGATCTTCCTGGACTGGAGCACGAACCCGTGTCCCCTGCATCGGCAGGCAGACTCTCAACCACTGTGCCACCAGGGAAGCCCCAGACAGGTAGTTTCTTAAAGCAAGTTTTAGAATGGGGTATAAAGAGCTCCTGTTTGTATAAAAAAGAGAAGGAAAAGGGAGACTATATACATTTATGTATGTGAAGCCCCTCTGGTGGAATATATAAAGACACAGAATGTTGGGGAAGGAACACAGTGGCTGAGTGACAGGGGTGGGGGAGGACTCTCAGCTGTATGATCTTTACGTGTGTCTTGGCTTTTATAATATTGAAATCAATTTTAAAACTTCATGCTTTTAAATGTCATTCTGGCCAAAGTAATTGCTCCAGCCAGTGAGTGACCTTTTTTTTTTTAAATGAAGAAAATCAAGTTTATTTCTTCTAAGTAACTGCTTATTTAATAGGCTCTAGAGCTAAACATGTCATCATTTTGTGAAACTGAATATTAATAACCTGGAATGTTTTTCTCTGAGTTTGTTTGTAAATTTCAGCTCTTTTATCCGAGTTTCATTGTATGACTTCTGTTCCTTCATCTAGTGCCATTTCTGCGTTAGTTTAATGAAGTTATTGTTCATCCTCGGCTCCTAAAAGTAGATGAAATAAATGCAGCTGGTGATCAGCATACTCCTGTATTCTAGTGACCGGCTCTCGCTCACAGCCAGGGGCCAGCTGTCATTCCGCTCTGGCCCTCATCCCAGCTTGTCCACCTTACCCTTCACCCATAGCTGAGTCCCTGGGGTGGAGAGCAGAGCCAGGCCTGGCTCACTGCCCATCCAGGCGATCCCCTTTCTCCTCCATCGTGGGCACGGTCCTGCACACAGGGATCCTGCACACACGGGGTGTTTGCTGGGGAGCCAGTTTTGCATCCATCATCCCTCGTGCCCACGCACAGGTCCTGACGTCCCTACAGGGGGTGGCTCTTCCGTCCCCCACAAGGCAGGTTCAGAAAGATGCATTGTCAGGGCTTCCCTGGTGGCGCAGTGGTTGAGAGTCCACCTGCCGATGCAGGGGACACAGGTTCGTGCCCCGGTCTGGGAAGATCCCACATGTTGCGGAGCAGCTGGGCCCGTGAGCCGTGGCCGCTGAGCCTGCACGTCCGGAGCCTGTGCTCCGCAACGGGAGAGGCCACAACAGTGAGAGGCCCGCATACTGCAAAAAAAAAAAAAAAAAAAAAAAAAGAAAGATGTATTGTCAGGCTCCTCACCTGTCCTGGCTGTGCGCAACCCCAGGCCACAGGGAAGTCCCAAGCTTCAGCCACATCGGTGGCCACAGGCCAGGAGGTGGTCCCACGTGGTGGGTAAGAGCCCAAGCCCCACCTCGTTCCCCATCTGTAAAACTGGGCTAATGATAGTGCTTACCTCACAGGGCTGTTGTGGGAATGAAAGGAATCATCACATAGAAAGTCTCTAGAACACTGTCAGGCATACAGTAGCTCTACTATTATTACTTGCAAGGAACAGCAGAAGCTCTGCTCCATCATTCTCAGAAGGCGTTAGTTCAGGGAATTCCAGCAGAACACCGTGGGAGCAGAGAGGGACCTCCCCCTCCCACATAAGGGAGATAGATTTTCTGGTCATTTCTCTTGTAGCAGTGGACCAAGTTAGTTATGTGATTTAAAAAATGAAGGTAGCATTTACTGCAGCTGGGTGTGGTGGGACAACTGTGTAGATGCCCTATGTCTACATGCATATCCATACGGGGAGACACACACACACACCTTCAAGGCAGAGTAGACCTTGCAAAGAATCAGTGCTTTGGTTACTAAAGGCTTTGCAAGGGCCCACAGTTCCCTTCCAAGTTGTAGAAGGAAGAAGCCATTTCACCATCTGCTTCCTCATTCTCTATAATTTCAAGCCACTGTTCTTCACACATGTGGGTTCTAGAGGGAGAAACCAAGATCACCCTGGGTTTGTTCTGCTCCATGACAAGGACCCCCTCTCCCCTGGGCTCAGCTTCCGGCAGGTCAATTAGGCTCCTGTGGGCAGCCCAGGGCCCCGATGGCCGCTCACTTTATTTCCCCGGTAAGATGTGCCTGGAATACCAGATTTCCAGCCATGGGCAGCTCATAGGTTAGGGATCTCCTTTGTCCCAGTAGATTTTTCTCAGGGTTTGTCTGCACTTCCTGTGGTGTGCTGAAGCCAGACACTATAGCAGTTACAACGCCGGGGAAAACTCAGGCTGGCCACGCCCCTGAGTCCCTAAGTTGTGTGTTATTTATGGTGCGTTCCCGTTCACATCGTGGGCTGAACTTGATTTCCCCTCAGGTACTAACGTCAACAAGATATTTTATGTGGGATTAATTTCTTGGCATTTGATATAAAAGGGAAAACCTCAGCGTCATGCTTCTCCCTGGGGAAGGTGGAAGGAACTTTCCCTACCATGCCTGGCAAGCCCTAACCATGCTTGTCTCACGTGGGAGACAATCTCAGCTCACATCCCCTACCCCGACCCAACGCTTCACTCACAAAGATGATTTATAATGAGAAACTACACCCTCAAAGTCAAGGAGTGTCCATCTGTCCAACGACAAAGATGGCCGTCGGGTTGCAGAGGCGATACTAAATCCTTCTGGAGTTTTCTTTTTTTTAATGCACTTTATTAAGGTATAGTCAATTTACAATGCTGTGTTAGTTTCTGGTATACAGCAAAGTGATTCAGTTATACGTGTGTGTGTGTGTGTGTGTGTGTGTGTGTGTGTGTATTCTTTTTCATATTCTTTTCCATTATGGTTTATTATAGGATATTGAATGTAATTCCCTGTGCTATACAGTAAGACCTTGTTGTTTATCCGTTCTATATGTAATAGTTTGCATCTGCTAATCCCAAACTCTCAGTCCATCCCTCCCCTGACTCCCCTTCCCCCCGGCAACCACAAGTCTGTTCTCTATGTCTGTGAGTCTGTTTCGTAGATAAGTTCATTTGTGTCATGTATATATGTTTTTGGCCACACCATGTGACATGCAGGATCTTAGTTCCCTGACCAGGGTTCAAACCCATGCCCCCTACAGTGGAAGCACAGTCTTAACCACTGGACCACCAGGGAATTCCCTTGTGTCATATTTCAGATTCCACATATAAGTGATATCATATGGTATTTGTCTTTCTCTTTCTGACTTACTTCACTTAGTATAATAATCTACAGGTCCATCCATGTTGCTGCTAATGGCGTTGTTTCATTCTTTTTTATGGCTGGGTAGTATTTCATTGTATGCATGTACCACATCTTCTTTATCCCCATTCATCTGTTGATGGACATTTAGGTTGTTTCCATGTCTCGGCTGTTGTGAGTAGTGCTGCAATGAACATTTGGGTGCATGTATCTTTTCGAATTATAGTTTTGTCCAGATATATGCCCAGGAGTGGGATTGCTATATCATATGGCAACTCTATTATTGGTTTTTTGAGGAACCTCCATACTGTTTTCCGTAGTGGCTGCACCATCTTATATTCCCACCAACAGTGTAGAAGGGTTCCCTTTTCTTTCTGGAGTTTCTTGACATGTCACCAGACACAACATAAATGTATATTTCAAAGTCTGCAGCACAGACTGATTATAGATAAGCAGGTCTTGAAGCAAATCTCAGGCAAGAACATCTATAGTCTTAAAAGCAATTAGAGAGTGATTATTTGCATTATGAATTTAATCTTCCTAAGAGTTACATAAAAGTAATACAGTATTGTGGAAACTAAGAAGGGATTCCATCACCAACATCACCCCTCTTGACATTTTGGATGTTTTATGACCTTTCACTATTTATCCTATGCAAATTTTATATAGATGGATTTATAGTTTGATGTCTTGTTTTCTAAAGTCTAACTTGCCTCCATGTGCTTTAAAATGTTAATATTTATAATTATAGTGACTGCTTATTGTATTGCCTGCTTAACATACCCTAATCTGTTGTTCAGATTGTCCCAGCTCCAGTCATTGGGAGCTCTTTCTGGGAGCTCTTTCTGGTTGGCTCCTGTGTCCCTTTGACATACCCCTATCTTTTCTTTTTTTTTTTTGTACTTCCTTACTTTCTGGTACTAAAGATGCTTCAGATTCATCTTGTATTTTCCCCACCCCTGCCATTCCACTAAGGCATCCTGGTTCCTTTTACTGGAGAATGTTCATTTAGAAACAGAGATCTGAGTACTGGTTTCATTGACTTTTATCTAATGAAAGAGGTCCTGCAAACCAGGTGACACTGATCGTTTTCCAAATTTGTAGTATAGGATATAATTAAGATAAGAGAAGAAATCTATAACATTGAGAACAGAAAAAAATCATTAGATAAAAAAGAAAGGATGATGATGACATGATTTAAACACCAGACTCAGCCATGTCTACAACCAGAAACAACCCAGATGTGTTCGTAACGTGAGCCATGAATTCCCTTTTTTTGTTAATGGCAGTTTTAGTTATGACTCCTTCACTCCCAGCTGCAAGAGTCCTGAATAGTTTGCATACTTAAATAAACAATAACTTGCACAGGTTATTCAATGGGGTCCTGTTATAAATCAAACTGAAGGTCTGATGGCAACCAGTGTGCCCAGAAGAAGACAGACTCTATTTTGGTCTAGTCTGTACTTTCTTCTCTATGCTCCAGACCACCTGGGTTGGCAGGACCTCTTCTCTCTTAACACTTGTATGGAAATTCTGTGTCACATCCCGGGTAACACCAATAAGCATCCTCTCAACAGCGAGGGCACAAGGTGTGGCCAAGGACATCAGCTTTCATTGCCACATGCCCAGTATTTTGTGGGCTACAGTATAACCTAAATTTACAAATGCATTCTGCCATCATAAGAGAATCATTAAGCCGTACTTAAACTATAGACGATCCCCCTAGGGATGCTTTCTCGTAGCTGGTTACTGTATGTTCTGCCCTGTTTTGCAGACATCTTATGGCATAATGGCAATGCCCATCTGGAAATGCCAGCCAACACAACTCCCACCAGCCTTTCCAGGCTCCAGAAGTTAGGTTGGAACAGTTGAGAAGCTCTGAACACTGCCCAGAGCCCCTCCTGGTACTGTAACTGCTTACCAACAGTCAGCCCTCAAAGAGGAAATTCTACAGACGACGTTACAGAATTACTTCTCAGTTTTCTTCCAGTGGGACACTTGCCAGAGGGCTGGGGGCGGGGAATGCCCTAGAAAATCTGGAGAGACAGCTTGTCCTGACCACAGGAATAAACCAGCAGCTTCTCACGGGGATGGGGGTGGGGAGAGGAGTCTAGGGCAGGACGGGGTCCGTGAGGGCTCTTTACTGTCTACAGTTTTTTGTTTTTTGTTTTTTGTTTTTTGCGGTACGCGGGCCTCTCACTGTTGGGGCCCCTCCCGTTGCGGAGCACAGGCTCTGCACGCGCAGGCTCAGCGGCCATGGCTCACGGGCCCAGCCGCTCCGCGGCATGTGGGATCTTCCCGGACCGGGGCATGAACCCGCGTCCGCTGCATCGGCAGGTGGACTCTCAACCACTGAGCCACCAGGGAAGCCCTGGGTCTCTTTTCTTTAACACCCCCCCGAAGCATAACTAATAAAATTATATTGATTTTGTTCTGATTTTTAAAAATTGTGGTAAAATGTACATAACATAAAATCGACCACTTTAACCATTTTTGAGTATACCGTTCAGTGGTATTAAGTACCTTCATATTGTTGTGCAACCATCACCATTATCCATTTCCTGAATTCTTTTCATCTTGCAAAACTGAAATTCTGTACCCATTAAACAGCTCCCCATTCTTCCCTCTCCCCAGTCCCTGCAGACTATTTTCTATCTCTATGAATTTGACCACTCTTGGTACCTCACGTAAGTGGAATCACACAGGACATGTGCTCTTGTGGCTGGCTTTTTTCACGTAGTATAATGTCTTCAAGGTTCATCCATGTTGTAGCATGTGTCAGAATGTCCTTCCTTTTTAAGACTGAATAATATTCTGTCATGTGTATATATCACAATTTTGGTTTTCCATTCATCTGTTGATGGACACTTGGGCTCTTTCCTCCTTTTGGCTATTGTGAATAATGCTTCTATGAACATGAGTGTACAAATATCTATTTGAGACCCCGCCTACAATTCTTTTGGGTGTATACTCAGAAATGAAATTGCTGGATCATGTGGTAATTCTATTTTGGGATCATATGGTAATCTTTTTTTTTTTTTTTTTTTGAGGTGAGCTCTAATTTTTGGAAAGCTGACATCTAGCTTTAGGTACGACTAGCTAGTGTTAGGTACACACATGGTATTTTACTGTGAGGGTTTTGCTTATTAAAAACAACAGTGTCATCATCCAGGCTTGTATGACAAACTCAACACACATCAGTCCAAGCATTCTCACCTTCCTAGGAGTACCATCAGTCCCTGAAACATTCATTTTAAATCTTCTACACAAAAATGCTTTTTATTTATGGGAACAAACTTATACCCAAATGCCATACCCCAACTTATAAATCTTAATAACATCTTCTTTTTGAAGACACTCTCTTATTTATTGTATGTTATGCCTGTAACTTCTAACCAACAACGAGAACATTTATCATTTTTATTTATGATGTTCACTGTTGTACTGAAGAGTAGATTATAACCCTTTGGAGGGAATGACAGCCAAGTGATGCAGTGAGACTGGGTTTCCCTTGTCTGTTCACCCTCCTTTTACATGTCCATTGTGTGTGCACATCTTTGTTAATCAATTTATACGATCATCTCATAAATGTTGGCCATTATAGAAGTAGTCACCTGATTGACAGTTACCCACTTCTGGCTACTAACCTAGTAATGCCTGAAAAATAACCCATAGGAAAATAAACTATATCCAAGCTTTAGCCCACTTTCTAAACAGAGAACTTGCCCATCAGAATCACCTGGAAACTGTAAACCGCAGAAACCTCAGCCCCATTCCAACCTCCATCTTAGAATCTCTGGGGCTGGTGGTCTGGAATCGGGTTTTGGTTTTCCAAAGTCCCTCGGGTGATTCCAATTTGGGAAGGACTTAAACTAAAAGGCCTTGTAAAATAGAGTTCCGGTCCTTTCAGATTAACTGAAATAACATAGCATTTAAATCTGGTTTCTCTGAATCAAAGGAACTACTGCTGCCCCGTGGGGTTCCCTTGATATTGGACGGCAGGAGAACCAAACACCTTCCCTCAGCGGGCAAGTCCTTTTGCCCCTCAGGACCTTCTCCATCCCTCACATTCATCACTTTGTACCCAGGGTGATTCAAGTGTGCAGCCAGAGGGGCGGAAAGCCAGGCGGTGTCCTAGTGACCAGCTCTGGTTATGGACTTGATGTGCCTGGTCCCCTCCTTTTCCACACAGACGCCTCAGTCTGTTCCCTGGAGATACCGCGCTTTTGTAAACTTGACTGGGGGAGGGGGAGGGACGCCCACACCAGGGCCCCACCCAGCTCCCTCCCCTGGATGGTGCACCTTGACTCTCTCCTCCCTTTTCCTCTTCTTAGTCAGCAGAGACCAAGAAGTTGAAAGTCCATGCGGCTCTCCCAGGAAACTAACCACATGGGGAGCTGAGTGATTCTCAGACTCTCCCTGTTTACATTCAAGATGCCTGTAAATGACAGAGGCCGCCCATTTGCCTCTGACCTTCAAGTTTTTTTTTTTAGTTGTACTTCTTTTTTTTTTTTAACATCTTTTTTGGAGTATAATTGAATCAACTATACATATAAATATATCCCCATATCCCCTCCCTCTTGCGTCTCCCTCCCACCCTCCCTATCCCACCCCTCTAGGTGGTCACAAAGCACCAAGCTGATCTTCCTGTGCTATGCGGCTGCTTCCCACTAGCTATCTATTCTACATTTGGTAGTGTATATATGACCTTCAAGTTGCCCTAGTGAATTCCCACCAGAAAATCCTCAAATTGTAGTTGGGACAATTGCAGCAGTTCTAAATTTCAACCCTTTCATTTGTAGAGGTTTGGAGGAAAGCTCTTCAAACAAATTTTTTTTAAGGAGGGCTTTAGAATACATTTCTGCCTGTGCACACTGATGTCTTGCGTTTCGTCTCTGTACACGGAGGGCAGCCTTAGGAACTGGGGGCAGAAGAATGACTCCAGGGGGCGAGCCCAGTTTGCAGTAACAAGCGTCAAATCAACCCTAAAAAGCAAAGCTGAATTTCTGTGGTCACTGACAGCTGTCTGTTATTATTTTTTTTTAAGGAAGCAAAGGAAGAAGAAAAGAAAAAATTTTCCATGCTTGACTCCAAGAGTACCCAGCAACAGGACAAGATAATGCTTATTCCATGATTTCTGTTGCTTCTGTCTGAGTGGCTGCTGAAGTGTTTTATGACACTTTGCTTTAAAGCAAACCAGTTAGAGGCAGTGACTACCCAGTGTGGTGAACTCAGTTCCTCTCTGTTTTCCTGTGGGCCCTGCAAGGTGAGACTGTCGCCGGCACTGCTACCTGCTATAAAACCATCTTTACCCTGTGTTTTTAGTCGGGGGTGATTAGGGCCCTTTCCTGCCCCGCCTACCCATCTCTTCTGTTTGCCCAAGCTGCTCCCGGGGCAAACAGCAAATGGTCATGGTGGAACCAGTAGCATCGTGGCTGCAGAGCAGGTGAAAGTGAACTTGCTGCCGTGTGGGAGCCGGAATGGGCGTGGACATGCTTACCAGAAGTTCAAGCTGCCAGCCATAGCGTAAAAACCACATGAAACTTGGGTTCCACACCGTCTTCATTCAGAATTCATTCAGGAGATGGCTGCCAACCATTCTCGGTCTCTACCTGGGACCAATGTCTCTTCCATCCTAAACGTGTCTGAAATGTGAACTGCTGAGAGGTACCCTGACCTGTAAATGGGTCAGGAAAGCAATGACCTAAGTTAAAATTTCTCTTTAGTTCTTCACAGGGATAAAGAGGACCTGCGGAAGGTGGGAAAGAAGTAGGATGAGAGATTCAATTAAGTGAGCAAAGCGGGGAGATGGCGTTCTCCACCACGAAAAAGAAATGGCAATTATGTGACTGATAGACATGTTAGCTAATGCTTTGGTGGTGATCCACTGCAATATATAAATGTATCAGATGAACATGCTGTACACCTTACACTTACACAATGGTATGTGTCAATTATATGTCAATAAAGCTGAAAAAAAAAGAGGGAGATGGGAAGAGGGATGGGGACAGGAAGATGGCCGACTGGGCGACTTCACCTCCCTGAAGGATCAGGGATCTGGGTGTCTTTGAGCCTTGCTTTGTAGTATGTTGAACCAATTTAAATATTGTGATTATTTATGCATAACTGTTTTTTTTATTTTTCAAGATAATAACTTCAAGATAGTATGTGCAATTGTTGAGTCACTGACAGTGCTCCTAAAGGGGCCAAGCATGAGACCAGTGACATGCAGATTCGAGAGACCGTATCTGGGAGGAGATTAAGTATTTCTGGAGCCTCGTGTGCTCATACCCTCACTACCCTCATCTTTGGCCCTAAATTTAAGCCAGTTCCTTTAGACCTAGCAGCAATATCCGAGCTGTTGGGAGTCAAGAAAGGCTTCCAAATATAAAACACTGGATTTGTTTATACTAAAACTAGGTAACATTCATTGAGTGATAACTCCAATTAGGATTCAGTCTCTCAAAACCACGAGGTCCTTATACATCATATAAGCGACACTCCACAGGGCGGATCCCACTTCTTTTTCAGCTCTTTTGCTCTCCTGTGGTCCCGTGCGTGGAAGAGGTCCTCCTGGTGTAGTTGGAGATGGTACTTCAGACCAGGAGTTCCCAAATCATACCCCACGTGATTCTGGAGCTCAGCCTGGGTAGAAAGGCAAGTAGCAACCCTCTCTCGTGGTTCACACAACTCAGGAATATTCTCTTGGCCATCAGGGCAGAACTGAGAGCATCACAAATGTCCCGTGCATCACTGGCAGGACTTTGGAGGGCCGGGATCAAAGGGAAAGTGTTGTAGGGAGTTAGTCCCAAGAACTGCAGCAAGAAAAGAAGTCTTGGGAATACTGAGTGCCTGGAAAATGGAAACTTTCTTCATTTTTCTCTGGCACAGATACACGCCCACACTTCATAGCTGTTATTTTTAAGATGTTGACATTTTTATGGACTGAGACCTCAGCCCTGCCCGTGAACATGGTGTGCTAAAGGGTGTGGGGCCAGAGCCTGGCTACCTCTCTATTAGGGTGAGTTCCAGGGCCATCATGGAGGTAAAGACCTCTTTTTGCATTGTTTTGTTGCAAAGATGTTGATTTTAATGAAAACTTTTTTCCTTTCCTTTTCTTCCCTCTATATCATTAAGTTTTACTGTATTCACAGAAACTTGTGTTTGAGGGAGGCATAGGACTTTATTTCTTGTGCTTATTTGCTGACTTATACAATAGAGTAAGATAATGACTCCACTCGCATTTATGGCTTCTGAGGGACTACTGATTATGTTACATTTTTCCAAAATAAATACTTTTTGGAAATTTATATGTATTTAGTAAGAATATATATATTTACTATATATACAACATAGTCGTATATATGGTTATATATAAATATACATATTTACTGTACAAGTATTTTCTATTCATAATATGTATAAAATAGTAAGTATGTATAACTTTAAAACCACATAGCTTTTTAAAAATAAATTTTATTGGAGTATAGCTGATTTACAGTGTTGTGTTATTTTCAGGTGTAGAGCAAAGTGAATCAGTTATACATATGTCCACTCTTTTATATTTTTTTTAATTTTCCATTTCTTTTTTTTCTTTTCTTTTTTTTTTTTTTTGGCTGTGCTGTGTGGCCATGCGGCTTGTGGGACCTTAGTTCCCCAACCAGGGATCAAACTCATGCCCTTGGCAATGAAAGTGAAGACTCCTAACCACTGGACCGCCAGGGAATTCCCCTATCCACTCTTTTTTTTTTAGATTCTTTTTCCATACAGGTCATTACAGAGCATTGAGTAGAGTGCCCTGTGCTATACAGCAGATCCTTATCAGTTATGTATTTTATATATAGTAGTGTGTATATGTCAATCCCAATCTCCCAATTCATCCCTCCCCCACCCTTCCCCCCAGTAACCATAAATTTAAAAACCACATAGCTTTTTTTTTTTTTTTTTTTTTTTTTTTGTTACGCGGGCCTCTCACTGTTGTGGCCTCTCCCGTTGCGGAGCACAGGCTCCGGACGCGCAGGCTCAGCGGCCGTGGCTCACGGGCGCAGCCGCTCCGCGGCATGTGGGATCCTCCCGGACCGGGACACGAACCCGTGTCCCCTGCATCGGCAGGCGAACTCCCAACCACTGCGCCACCAGGGAAGCCCTAAAAACCACATAGCTTTTAAGAGCTCGTAACAACAGCAAAACTCCCAAGCTTTGCTCTATAACTTCAACTCTTTTCCTAGTTCTTCTGGTATTTCTTTTCATATTCCTAAATAATATACCTTTTCTACTGTTTATCATTTTAGACATTATCTTTTGACTTCCCGCTACAAGAGATGAAAATTTCCGTTACTCTTTCCCACATTCTTAATCTCCTCCCATCCCACTAGCATGTGTCACAATTTTCTAACCTTATTACAACAATGTCAATATTGCCCATCCATGAGCCAAGAATTATGATGTAATATACGTTTCCCTTCTTGTACAACTGTTTGCTCTTCCTGGAGTTCATTGCCTCACTTCGTCCGCTTGCTTGGTTTCCTATGTACTCATATTTTTTTTTTCCAAGTGTGCCATCAGCTCCACCAGGCACCTGCCATGTTACTTTTCAAAAGCTCAAATGCATTAATACAAAACCAATTCCACTTTCCTCCCTGGAGGCCTCCCTTCTGGAATCCTCCAGCTTCCTGTCTCAACTGGACTGAATGATCTCTAGACCAGCTGCACACACAGCTGTCATCTAGGTACTTCCCTTGGCCACACTCAGTGGCATTACCAAGGCCGTCTATCTCTGTCTCCATCTCCGGGGATGGCCCTGCCGTCACTCTTGATACAGTAAGATGGCTGTGGCCACTCTGGCTGCAGATCCTCCCCAACAAAGAAAGGGTACCAGAACATGCCACACCCAAAGTATTTTGAGCTAAAGACTTTTGAGGTACAAATGAACTTATTTACAAAACAGAAATAGAGTCACAGATGTAGAAAACAAATTTATGGTTGCCAAGGTGGAAGGGTAGGGGATAGGAGGGATAAACTGGGAGATTGGGATTGACATATACACACTACTGTATATAAAACAGATAACTAATAAGGACCTACTATATAGCACAGGGAACTCTACTCAATACTCTGTAATGGCCTATATGGGAAAACAAATCTAAAAAAGAGTGAATATATGTATATGTTTAACTGATTCACTTCGCCATACAGAAGGAACTAGCACAACATTGTAAATCTACCATACTCCAATAAGAATTGAAAAAAAAAAAGACTTTTGAGAATCAGCAGACACAGGAAAAACTCCAAAAACAGGGCACAAGTTGTCTTTTTTGGTAAAGGAAACTTATATTTTTGAAGTAAATTTCCATTTGTCAAGAGGTCCCCCTTTCCTGTAGTAGGAAGAGAAGGACCTTTACGCACTGATTTAACTCTGCATAACAAACCTCACTAAACAACCCTGGTTTAGCACAGCTTTCCTGGTCACCTTTCTCATAGTGCCTCGCTTGTCCAAAAGCCCCAAACCCCTCTTCTTTGTTTAGCCTCAGATGGCATATAAGCCCAAATTCTAGCCACCTCTTTGGGCTACCCATCACTGGGTGCCCCCACGTAATGTGCGATGCACATGAGAAAAAACTTCTGTTTGTTTTTCTCTTTTAATCTGTCTTTGCCTGCCTAATTTATAGGATCTCAGCCGGGGTACCTACGATGAGTATAGGAAAAAGATCTTTTTTCCTTCCCCTCTACTAGCAACCCTAGTGAAAAGTGACTTCTTTATTCTAATGTCCATATTCCAAACCCAGGGAAGGCTCCAGTTGGCTCTTTGTGGGTCATTGACCCCTTCTTGACCAGAGCAATGAGGTGATCTAATGGCCCCTGTGATTTGCATTCCCTTTAAGACATCATAGAACCAGGGAGGGTGGGATGCCCTGAAAGAAGGGGCCTAGCTGACCCACCCCGCATGTCCACTGCAGTGCTGAACCAAGAAAAGACCGATGGAGGGCATTCAGTTGGGAGCCAGGGGACCAGGGCTCTATTCTTGGTTGTACCTACTAAGCAGTTGCATGACCTTAGGAAAATTGATGGGCTTCTTTTCACCTCAGTCAATTCCCTTCAAAGGAGGGATCTAGAGTCGAGTTTGTGCTATTATCCAAGATACTAAAATCTTATCCTCTGTCCAATAAGAGCTTGTCATAACATAAAGGGTACTCGGTCTTGGATGCAAGTGTAGATCATAAAACAATAATGGAAAAGAAAAGTGAAACTGGAAAGTAAGTGTTCCTTGATTAAACTTATACTCTGGGTCAGGCAGTGTTGAATGTTTTATTTGGATTATCACATTTTTAACTTCCAAGAATTCTTTCTTGTTCTCTGATTAATCCAGTTCCTAAGCATCTTGTTACATCTCTGTGCCTCTGTCTCCTCATCTGTAAAATAGGGACCATAATCTTACCTACTTGGTGAGATTTTGGTGAGGATTAAATGAGATGATGCACGGAAGTACCAGGAATATGATAATCATTCAGTATATATTATCAAGATTATTTTTAGCTATTCTTCTTCTTGGTTTCTTCATAGTGGGCATTGAAGGGGGAAGCTTTCTCTCTCTGTTCAGTCATCCCTGCTCTATCTACCTTCCCTCATCTAAAAATGTGATGCAATTTTTTTTTTTTTTACCCAGTGGTGTTTCTTCTTTGATTTTCCATTTCCTTGTTTTCTTCTCCTCTGGTCATGTTAGGTTAGAAGAGACAATGCCTTCAGGGAACCTGCCACTGTTAACCACCGTCTACCAATTTTCAACTTTTGGTAATTTAAAATTTTCCTTTTTTTAATCTTGTTTTATTTAACCCATGACATTTCTCAAAGGCTCACACTTAATCGTGTGAGCTTTCTCTTCCTCAGTGATAAAGTGTGAATAATCATATGTAATCCCCCCCGTAGTATCTGGAACATAGGAAGGGCTGAATGAAGCTTTGTGATGCTGTTCCGCAACCCCCATCTCTATCCTCTTTGTGCTAATCCGTCTCCTGATTTCCAGCTCTAGGTAGCCACTAAACAAGCTTCATTCTGAACTGGGCAAGCGGGTGGAAGCAGTGCATCTCCTCTCCGCAGTCAAGGAAGATGCCCGTGAACAGGTAGGATTTCAGCAGGGTTTAAATGATGAGCAGAGACAGCTGGTGAGCTGTGTGTAAGGGCTTTCGGTCACAAGGTGCAGCTTTCAACCATGCTTGAAGATTGGACAGGCATGAGTGAACCAAAGGGTTCTTTGTTGGTGTGTTATCCAGAAAAGGATAGATCATACCAACAATGAGTTTCCAGGAGGCCTTGTCATTGGCTCATTTATTCATTCATCCTGCAATTACTTATTAAGTGATTTCGGTGTGCTAGGAGCTGGGGATACCGCAATGCACGGACAGATGAAGTCTGTGCTTCCTTGAGTGGTCTGACCCATGGGGTAGGGTGAAATAGCTTTGCTTGCTCTCAGGAATTTTATTCAGTACCACATAAATGTTATGCCAACCACCAGCTCCTCCTAATTCCTGTCTCTATTGCTACCTCCACCTTAGAGGCTGAAAAAGCTCACGCTTTCTCTCCCAGCTTCCACTGAAGCCAGGGCGGTCACAGGACACCATTCTGTAGAATGTCACTTAAGTGGTTGTCTGCTGGCGGCTTCTGGGAAGGATACCTATAGCTGGTGCTGTCTCTTCCCCTTCTCCCTTCCCTGAATTTGAACACGATGCTTAAAGCATCAACAGCCTTCATGTTAGAAGGACCGAGAGAGTCACAGGATTGAGCAGTGGATTCAACACCAACAATGCCTGCCTCTGGACTTCCTGTGACCTGAGACTCTTACTCATTTTATTGACCATAATTTAGATTTGTTGTTAGTTATAGCTGGAAACATTCTCAACACACCAAGATGGCAATCAATGTAAACCCCTTTACTTGTCTTTTCCTTCTTAAAGTGAAACTTCAAACATGTTCCCAACTCGAATATTCTTTTAAAAATTTAAATTGCCATTGGCCAATCATTTGCCTAATGTTTTTGACTGAGCAATAAACTTCTTCCACTTAGGGGTCATCACAGAGTAGAAAGCCAGTCTGGCAGCCATGAACAAAAAATCCTTCAAAGTTCCATCAGCTTCAAGCTCAGGTTCCAGAGTGGGGCTTGACCACCCCAAGAACTGCCACATGGCTGCTCTCTTGAGCAGGGGGGTGAGAATTCTGACTCTACCATAAAGGGTGGAAAAGCAGGAAGATTCCTACATGCATCTCAATAAAGGGAAAGAACACTAATGCCTGCAGAGACACAAACATCATCGACGACGCCCAAGCCCCAGAGATTTGCTAAAAAACCATGCCAGACATGGTAGGACTATCATTCCTAATGGAAACTCAACGCAGAATGTCACAGACATGCAAGTTGAAGCAAAAGCTAGTGTGATGACAGAAATCCTATTACAGAGCAAGGGGGCAGGAAAATACATCCTGCAGGCCTACTGCAGCCCAGCACATGTAATGGTTATGAGCTGAGATTGGTTTTTACATTTCTAAATGGTCGAAAGTAATTAAAAAAAGGATATCTTGTGACATGTGAAAATTACATAAAATCTGAGTTTCAGTGTTCCTAAATAAAGCTTTATTGGAACACAGCCACGCTCATTCATTTATAAATTATCTAGGCCTGCTTTCATGCCATAATGGCAGAGATGAGCGGTTACCATGAAGAGTATGTGGCTTACAAATCCTTAACTATTTGCTGTCTGGCCCTTTACAGAAAGCTTGCCCACCTAGGGCCTGAGCAGTGACTATTCCACAAGAAACATCAATAGTGTATGAAAACAACCTCAGATAAAAAGGCCAAAACAAGGAGGCAAGATTCTCTGTAACACAAAAAAGTCCCCCCAGTTTCTTAGGGGATCATGTGTTAAAATAACACTAAAAATTATACCAGTAATATATAATTTTGGAACACTTGAAAAATACTGAGAAGTAAGCAGAAGAAAATAAAAAATAGCCTTTAGTCTTATCACCCATGATAACGACTGTTAATATTTGGGGGTTTACTCTTCCCATATTATTCTGTGCATAGATTTTTTTTCCTACAAAATTTGGCTGCCTATACTGTATTAGTATTATTTCAGTGGTGACCGATGGGAAACCTATCTTAAATAGACTTGAGCTATTAAAATTAAAAAAATGGGAGTAAGGGGCGTTTTTAGGCTCCTGTAACTGCAAGACACAGGAGTATTACTGCTGCGGGTACGGCTGAATGGAGGAGCTCAAACAGTGAACTGGGTTCTTTCTCCATCTCTTGGTTCCACTTCCTCCACATACATGTTAATATCATGCAGGGTTTTTCCTTATAGTGACAAAAGGGCTGAAAAAGTCCCCATCGTACCTTTAACCCACATAGTAACAATCCCTCCAGAAGGGAAGAAAGAGCGTTTCTTCCCCAAAAAGAGACAAATATGTCTTTCCAGTGTCCATCAATATCTTTGACACGATGAGTTTTATTTGCTTCCTGATATGTAATCATTTAGATGCACCACAAGTTTTTAACTTTTTTTTTTTTTTTTAATTTGGCACGCGGGATCTTAGTTGTGGTACGCGGGATCGGTGCTCAGGCTCTTCGTTGCGGTGCGCGGGCTTCTCTAGTTGCAGCGCGAGGGCTTCTCTCTAGTTGTGCTGCACGGGCTCCAGAGTGCATGGGCTCAGTAGTTGCAGCACAGCCTCTCTAGTTGTGGCGCGGGGGCCCTAGAGCGCGCAGGCTCAGTAGGCGCACGGGCTTAGTTGCCCCACGGCATGTGGGATCTTAATTCCGCGACCAGGGATCGAACCCGTGTCCCCTGCATTGGAAGGCAGATTCTTAACCAATAGACCACCAGGGAAGTCCCAAAATGCACCACAAGTTTTTAAAACAACCTGTTGGAGGAAATCTTCATCTCACAATCATGATTATAGGATTAGATGGGATCTGAGAAATCATATCCAGTACATTCTATTCCTTTTACAGGAAAGGAAACTGAGACCTAGAATGGGTAAGCGATTTCCCATTATCTTTCAAGTAACTGATGGTGGAGAGCCAGATCTAAAATGTTTCCAAGGTTCACTCTTTTCCAGCGGCTTTCTCTCTTTTTTTTTTTTTTTTTTTCGGTATGCAGGCCTCTTACTGCTGTGGCCTCTCCCGTTGCGGAGCACAGGCTCCGGACGCGCAGGCTCAGCGGCCATGGCTCACGGGCCCAGCCGCTCCGTGGCATGTGGGATCTTCCCGGACGGGGGCACGAACCCGTGTCCCCTGCATCGGCAGGCGGACTCTCAACCACTGTGCCACCAGGGAAGCCCTCCAGCGGCTTTCTCTTAAATGTCAACCCTGAAGCAAAATGTCAGGCTGGAAAAGCAGTCAACTAATGGAGTGTGCGTACCCAGGGAGCCTGAAAAATAAATGATTCAGAGAAAAAGAGCAATATGGTTTTCTTCCCTGCTCCTGGATTTACTTATAAAAGTGAGGGTGGCACGGGGGTAGACAAAGCCACAAAGGCTGCTGTTTGTCTGTTCCTTTTTAACTAAATATAAAAATATGCTTTGTTGGCTAGTCAGAGCTGCAAGCCCAGTAACACATCTAAAAGTTTCAGAGATCGTGCCTCTTCATGTATTCTCACTTAATCGTCAAATTATACAGCAAAATTGTTTTTTCATTTGTATATTTCATGTGGCGAGGCTCCTGCTGCCTCTGTAATCTCAAAGAGCTTACCAGGCATGAAGGAGGAGGTGCCAAGCTTCAGGAGACGAATTCGTTGACAAGGACCTCTGCGTCCTCAGAGCCCATTTGCAGAGAAAGAGAAGGAATCGATCTGCAGACTCACTGAGCCCAGCCAAGAGGAGGCAAGTGGGTGGCAAGCCCCTGAAGAGAGGCATGATTCCTACATTCTGTACTCTGCAAGGGCTCATGCAGTGTCCCCCAGACTTTGAGCAGGAGACCCAGGGCAGACTGAGATCTTGTCCCTGGCCTTGGGACCTCACGGTCAAGCATGGGGAGATGAGTGCTGGGTGCAGTAGGAACAGTGGGAACACATGAGAGGGCAGTGGAGCCAGACTGCTAACTCATCATGGGGGTTCCAGCAGGCTTGAGCCGAATCTGGAAGGACCACTGGAGCCAGCCAGGTGAAAGCACCCAGGGAGTGCAAAACACCAAGGTCAAAGGCCGGAGACCGCAAGCAAGCCCCGCTCTATGCAAACTGCAGGCAGGGCAGTTGTCAGGAATTTGGAAACAAGTGAAACCATCTAATTTGCTGGAAAAAAAAAAAAAGGAAACACTAAGTTCTGGTAAGTTCTGGTCTGGACGTACACAAGATTGTGAAGTTCTTCTCCACACACACCACCCTCACATCCTTCAGTTCCCTTTATGGCTCTCAGCTGATCTCCGTTATCCCTCTCGCCAGCTCTTAGGCTCTCTTTGCACTCTACTTCCCAACCTCTGCTCTTAGTGGGAACCAAGGCTTGTTGACACTAAGGTGTGAATGACTGATAGGATAGTGTTGTAATTGAGTTGACTGATACTATTTTTACAGTAGACAAAATCCCAGACCAAGGAACACAGTTTAAACTGTCGCATGAGGCCCCAGCTGGGACAGCTTAAGGCTTCAGTGTCGGGAGTCACAGAAGCGTCTGCCAGTGCCCTCTGGGCAGCTTCAGGGTTCTTTAGACCTGCTTCTACTCCTGCCACGTCGGCCCCTCTCTCGAGGACTCTCCTGGTTTCTCTGCCGGTTTAGGCTTCACACCTTGGCTTCCCCATTCCTGCTTTGACCCTCTGGGTTTCTCAGCTTTGGCTGTGAAATGCTAGCTTGGGTCTTGGTCTCACACATTTGCTCTGCCTCATGCTGTGATGGTGGACATGGTGCATCTCAGCCAGGCCCTGGACTGGCATGTTGCAGGTGCACCAGGGTTCTCTGAGCCTCAGCTCATTCAGGGAAAAGAACAGACGTGGCTTTCAGGGAATCATTGAGTTCCACGAGAAGTGATTTTTTTTTAGGAGATACTTTCCATACGGCCCCAGAAACTGGGTTCAACTCTCCAGCTGCCATTTACTAGCGGAATGACCTAGTTCCTCAGTTTCTTTGTCTGTATATTGGGAATAATAATAGTACATATCTCAAGTGGGGGTTGAATTAATTAATACATGTGGAGCACTTAATAGAGGTTGGTACTTCATGAGTGCTCGATTAAGCTCTACCATTGTCATCATCAGTACCTGTTAACCTCTACGCACTGCCCTCTGTTAGAAAAACTGACCCTACCTGATACAATGCAGAACCGAAGTGAAGATAAGGGTCTCTCAAATTTTAATTTTTATAGATATCAACAGTGATGGCATAATGTTTTCAAAGACAATAAGTAGTCAAGGGACTTAAATGACATTTCTCCAAAGAAGATGTACAAATGTCTAATAAGCACCTAAAAAATGCTCAACATCCCTAATCATTAGGAAAATGCAAGTCAAAACCACAGTAAAGGGCTTCCCTGGTGGCAGTGGTTGAGGGTCCGCCTGCCGATGCAGGGGACACGGGTTCGTGCCCCGGCCCGGGAAGATCCCACATGGCGCGGAGCAGCTGGGCCCGTGAGCCATGGCCGCTGAGCCTGTGCGTCCGGAGCCTGTGCTCCGCAACGGGAGAGGCCACAACAGTGAGAGGCCCGCGTACTGAAAAAAAAAAAAAAAAAAAAACACAGTAAGATATCACTTCACACCCATTAGGATGGATATTATTTAAAAAATTGAAAATGTGCTGGTGGGGATGTGGAGAAAATACAATCTTTATGCATTATTGGTGGGAGTGTTTTCTGCTGTGGAAAAAAAGTATGGCTATTCCTCAGAAAGTTAAACATAGAATTACCACATGATCCAACAATTCCACTTCTGGCTTTATATTCAAAAGCATTGAAAGCAGAGACTCAAACAGTGATTTGTACACTTAGGTTCATGGCAGCATTATTTACAATAGCCAAAAAGTGGAAACAACCTAAGTGTCCATTGATGGATGACTGGAGAAGCAGCAATATGTGATATACACATACAATGGAATAGTTTTCAGCCTTGAAAAGGAAGGCCGTTCTGACACGTGTTACAACAGCAATGCATCTTGAAGACATTATTATACTAAGTAACGTGAGCCGGTCACCAAAGGACAAATGCCGTATGATTCCACTTGAGGTTGTTAGAGTAGTCACATTGAGAAAGTAATCAAAGGCAGAAAGGAGAGTGATGATTGCTAGGGGCAGGGGTTAGGGGAGGGGGAGGAATGGGGAGGGACAGTTTAATGGGTACAGAGTTTCAGTGAAAAAAATTTTGGAGATGGATGGTTGGTGATATTTGCACAACAATGTGAATGCACTTAATGCCACTCAACTGTACACTTAAAAATAATTAAGTGGTAGGGCTTCCCTGGTGGCGCAGTGGTTGAGAGTCTGCCTACCAATGCAGGGGACGCGGGTTCGTGCCCTGGTCCGGGAAGGTCCCACATGCCGCGAAGCGGCTGGGCCCGTGAGCCATGGCCGCTGGGCCTACGCGTCCAGAGCCTGTGCTCCGCAACGGGAGAGGCCACAACAGTGAGAGGCCCGCGTACCGCAAAAAAAAAAAATAGTTAAATGGTAAATTTTATGTTATGTATATTTTACCACCAAAAAGAAAGACAGTGAATTTGGATAAGGACAGCTGGAAGTGAGTACAGTTGGGAAAGTTCCACTGATTCTCAGTAGTAAGTCCAATCATTGCCTTCACTCACACATTCACTCGTTCTCATTCAATGAATACTGAATAAGTACCTTCCATGTGCCTGGCACAATTCCTGGGGTAGGCAACTTCCTTTGCAACCTCCCAGCTAGAGGAGGATATTTAACTAGAAGCCCGTCAACGAAGCAAACTCTCAATAGCAATGAAGATTGCAATTATTGCCCAAAGGTGTAACGAGTTCCGCTGTTCTCAGAGCAAACGTCAACTTGTCCTAGCCTGAGGCTGCTCCAGATATGAATGAGTGACTCTTGAGTAACATGAAAAGTTTGGCATAGCAATGGAGAATACGTTTTGCAATGTCTTCAGGGGTTCTCGATATTCACATTCCATTCTCAGAGTTCAGATGGTCAAGAAAACTTTATGAAAACAAAAATTCTCAGAAAATATTTGCTATGCTTTATTGACCAGTGAGCCTCCCCCCTCTCCCCCCCCCCTTTCTTTCTTCTGATGTGGACCATATCAGGCTCGTCCATGTGACTAACTGGAGTAGCCGTTGCCCCTGGCCACTCAGTCCAAACTCCCCAGCATCACAGTCAAGCGATGTGCTTCTAGGCACAACGCTAGGCACTGACTTTGTCATCAGTTGTTCTAAGGTCAATATTTCCGTGAGTTTAATAATATGTGTCAACATTTCAGCTGAGACAATTGCTACAGGCTTTGCTGAATGCAACCTTTATGAAAGTATGGCCTCACCCATTCAAAAAAATTCAAGCTCTACATAATAGGTCCATGAAATATGATTTTATTATACTGGGCTCAATGATAGTTATTTTTCTAGTGCAGCACCAGCCAGATAGTTTTTCTTTTAAGCCTATGTATTCAAGATGTGATATAATGTAGAAGGCAAGAATGTGTGTTAGTAAAGGCCATAAAGGTTTGTCACAGTCTATATACAAAAAAAAAAAAATTCAATCACTGAGCTAGACACTAAGAATTCTAGATCAGAATTCTTGCCCTTAAAAAGCTCACAATCCATGTTGATAAAAAAAGATCGATGGCCTCGTAACTGTTAAGACAGGTAGTAAAGCACACTTGGGTAGACCAGAAAGCCAATCAGAAATCTCTAGGTGTAGCCACATCCTCTATTTGATGAATAGTTATGTGGTGTTTATTATGTGCCAAGCATTACTCTAAGGGTTTGGGATATATTTAATTACTTCATCCCCATAACAATCCCATGAGGAAGATACTCATTTGAGCTCCATTTTACAGATGAGGAAACTGAGGCACAAAAAGTTTAAATAATTGAGCAAGTCCATATGGCTAGTATGCAGCCAGGCCAGGCAGTCTGGTTCCAAGGTCTAGGTCTGTAAGTACCACACAAAGAGGCCTTCCACCCAGCTTTCAGAATAACAGTGAACATTACAGCAAACCACGGGACCCTGACTGTGAATTAATTGAAAGGATTTTAGGCTGAGTCCAAACAGCTGTGTTCATAAATTTTCTCTTGTGGGAGGAGGGGAAAGTTACTGGCTCATTTGTTTTGTGGTTAAAGGACTCAAGAAAATTTTATTTTATTATATCACAAGAAATTAGCCCTGGTACTTTCAGCTTCTAAAATAGACAATTTATACTCATCACAGCTCATAACTTCGTTTAGGTTTAATTATACACAGCAATTTTAAGTCATTTACTTTGTATAACATGGCTCTATATATGCAAATCATGGTTTATGGCTGTGGAAAACTACCCCTCTAGGTTAAAATCTGACTTGGATAGAAGGGATTTTTTTTTTTCTAAACATGGAGCAGAGTTTGGGAACGTTTCTTATTATCTTCTGTGAATCATGGGTTGCAGAATGGTGGGGTGGTTGAGAGATCAGACCTAGGTTCAAACTCTGCACCAGCATTTACTGAGCCTCAGTTTCCTCATCTGTAAACTGGAGATAACAGTACCTACCTTGGGACTTCCGTGGTAGTCCAGTGGTTGAGAGTCCGCCCTTAATGCAGGGGATGTGGATTCGATCCCTGGTCTGGGAACTAAGATCCCGCATGCCCCAGGCAACTAAACCTGGCCGCAACTAGAGAGAAGCCTGCAATGAAGAGCCCGCGTGCTGCAGTGAAGACCCAGCACAACAACTAGACAACCAATAGTACCTACCTCCTGGGCCAGTGAGGATTAGGTGAAATAATACGTAAAGTAAGACATAAAAGGATTACCAAAGTGCCTGGCCTGATGTCAGCTCTCAGTAAATGTCCAGCATTATATTAATTGCTGTTGCTCTGATTCAGAATTTTCCGGAAGTTGCCAAAGACCTGTGGGCCTCTAATCATTTGCAGTGAGACTCAGAGGGGGGAAGTGGTTACTTGCAGACATTGCCCTAAGTATACTGGAGTCACCTAAAATTCCAGGGTGTTTCCCACATCTTTCTTTAGTTATGGAATTTTTCAAAAGGTACCAAACCATGTCATATGCAAGTCTCTTTGTCTCTGGAGTTGTGTATATTGGAGAAGGAGGAAGTGTTCACCAAGATTTTAAGTTTCTTCCTTTTTCTTGTGAAAAAAAAAAAGGTCATCTGACAAGGAAATCAGGGGTGAAAGAACCTTGTTGTGAGTGCCTTTTTATTATTGGACTGTTTAATTTTACTATTCACTACTGCCTTGTTTTTTCCTTTTGATAAACCACTTTAACAGATGATCAGCTTTGTCAATAACCTAATGTAAACTGAGTTCTAAGTGAGCACAACCCCGTTCTGCTGAGCCGGAGGGAAATCAAGATCAGGAAATCTGCCGAGTCTAGTGGAACAGGCCCTGGGTCAACAGCTGGATTCCGGTCTCGCCCACCCATAACCTTGACCGACCAGCGGTTTAACGTATGGGCCAGGGAAGGGAATGCTGTAACCTTGCCATGAAAGGAAAATGGGACCAGTCCCTCTCCCACACCATCTCACCCACCAGTCTTCCTTCCTTCCCACTCAGTGGGCCTTCGATATAAAGTGCCAGGGAGGTCGTAGGACCCGTCCAGGTGGAATCCCCAGGATGTTTCCCGAGAAGCGGCGTTTGCATCCCAGCAGTGTCTTTCCCACCCCCGCCCCGCGGAGCACCAGCGGCTCTGCGTAGCCCGGGCAGGCGACCCAGAAGGCGCAGAGACCCCGCCCACCCCTAAAAGCCCCGCCCTCTTGGCCCCCGCCTCCGCCCCCGCCGCGGCCTCCCATTGGTGGCCCGGTGTGTCAGTCGACCAGCGGGCTCCCGGGGCGGGAGCTCAGGCTGCGGTCCCCTGCCGGCGCCTCTATCGCACGCCAGCCGCCGGGAAGAGAGACGGGGCGCCGGCCGGCTGCCGTCGCGTCTGACAGACCCACCGGTCGAGGCTCCGCGGCCATCAGCAGCACGCGGCCGCCATGGCGGCCCGGAGGAGCCCCCCGCAGGAGCGGGAGCGGCAACGACCTCGCGACTCCGCCGCAGGTGGGCCCGGGGCCCGGTGGGGCGGGGCGGGGGCCGCGGGCGCCCGGGAAGCGGTCTCCCCGCCGGCCGTCGGCGCAGCCCTGCGTTGGAAGGTTCGGGGCCCGCCATCCCAAGGGTGGGAGGTCCTGGGCGCCCTGCCCGGGGCGGGGAGGGGGACGGGCTGCAGGGTTTGGGGGGGCCGTCGGGGGCGGGGTCGCTCCTCAGTGAGGAACTGCGCCCTCGGGCCGAGGCAGCGAGCGACCCTCCGAGGCAGAGCTGGCGGGTTCCTGGAAAGAGAAAGCGGGTCCTGCGGGCCAGGATGCGTTGCGGCGGCGTGAGGTGCCCCGGCAGCGGCTGGGGTCGGGCCCTGGCGTCCACGAGCGCCGGTGTCCCCTTCTCGGTGTCCCCTCCGAGCCCTTGATTGTTGTCGGAGGGAAGTTGACGGGTTTCGCGCTTTGCTGGCAGGGGATGTGGCCGACACCTTCGCAGCAGTCGAGACTCGATGAGCAACAGAGAAAACTCTGGCTTTTGAAACAAAAAATGTCACCAGGGACAGGAGCGGCAGCACAGTATATGGCACAGGTGGCCGGGGTCGCCGCGCGCCACCTGTGTCGCGGTGTCTCTGCCCTCTGCGTGCGTAGCGGGGCCCTCACCGGACGAGTGAAGGGTGCTTTCCTTCCCATGCTTTCAGCCCCAGGTCTGAGGAAGATGAGTTGCTTCTCAGTTTGGAGCACATTCCCGATTGTGTATTTCCCTGGAGGCCACCCGGGGGGTGAGAGCCCACTGGTGAATTTGGGGAGCACTCCTGTTCCAGGTGCCGCAGCGTCACTGGGAAGTTCCTGGGACTGCTTCTTAGTCCGGATTCTTGGTCCCAGCGGGAACTTTTGATTCACACAGCAAAGTGTCGGGTGCGGTGAAAACAGCCCGGTTCTAGGAGACAAGACATGAGTTCTAGACATCCTTTTGCCCAGGACTGCGGGCCTCGAAGCTTCTGGGTCCTGGTCCATAAAATGAGGGCACTGGGCTAGCTGATCCATAAAGCCCCTCCCAGTCTAGAATTCTGTGGTTGACGTATCTCCCACCCTCAAAAGTTTGGAGAATGAACTCATTTTCAACCTTTCTGCACCTTGGATTCTTATAGAATCCTGGGGGTGTATCCATCCGAACTTTTTCATATGTGATTTTCTTCCCTTCTCCCTGTGTTGTTTCGGTGGAGCAAAGCTGGAAGCGGAGGTGGGGCACAGCTGGGAAAAGCTGACTGGGGGGCGCGGAAGGGTATCTACTTTTGGCTTAATGTAATTGTCAGGAATTTTCCCTTCCACGGCACCAGGTTCAAGGTGTGCAGGCACTGTGAGCGCAGAGAGAATTCTTTCCTCAGCTCCAGCCTAAAGGGAAACATTTTCCTTCCTTAAAAAGTAGTTTGAGGGCTTAGGAAAAGGAAAACCAACACTGCAATTGAAAACACATGCCCGCAACAGAGCCTACAAGAGAATGTTCACAACCAAGTGGTCCACAGTTGCTATTTTTTGCCAGCCTGTTTGTCACTTTTATACTTCTACTCTTACGTTCCTGTGAGATGGATTAAATAGCAAATAAAATGTAAGTTTTGGCACCATGTGTTTTAGCTAAGTAGAAATTCTTGATTGGCACAATGACTGAATTTGAAAGTGACCTTTCACCTGGCTCCCCGGAGCAGGTGGGTGCTGTCCTATGTGTCTGCAGCCCCCAGCGTTGTCCCTGCCACAGTAGCAGTGGGTATTGGAGTTCTCTTCTAGGTGCTGGACGCGGAGACACTGCCCATACATAGTCTTATGTAATCTCTACAACCACTGTCCTGTGATGCTCGGAATGGTCACGGAATTTCCTCAGAGTTTCCAGCTAGTAAGTGGTGCCGGGATTTAAGCCCTGGCGGCCTGGCTTCTCCCGCAGCACGTTCTTAACCATCGCCCGCTTCTGTCTCCTAAAGCAGTCAGGCTTATACCTGGGAGCACTCTAGGTTCCAAGGGTACCTCATCGCAGTTAAGCTGTTCTCAAGTAAAGTTGGCTTATCAACGTAATACCATTGTTGTTGCTCAAGGGAACTCACAGGTGTGTGCCCGGGAGAAAAAGTCATCGTTATCGAGCTAAAACTTCCTACACGTGTGTTTCTTTATATGTGGCTCTGAAGTCTCTATGTACCATTTAAAGGAGTTAATGGACTAGTGTATCTGACCTTTCTCTCCTGCCCACTTGAATCCTCTGATCCACGTTCAGTTACTTAGGACAATCTGTTCTCAAGACGGAGGTTATATACACATTTATTGATTTGTAATTAATTGAATGGAAGAACACTTAAATGTCATTTTACAATAAGTCAACAGGGAGAAGTTTTTGTTTATACACTCATTTTTCCAGTGATCTCTTGTTCTAGTCATACTCTGTTCTTCTACTTTTTCATTTAACTGAGCCGGAATAGACGTGCCATCATGTTTAAAATAAGAGGAAGATAAAATGTTTATGTTCATTTCTAGGAGACTAAGGACGCTTGTCTGTTAGTACTGTTGCTGGGATTCCCAGGCAATAAACAACAATCCCAGAAACCGTAGCACGTAAGATGCTATGCTCAATAAACCTCTGAATTAAGAATTTAATAGTAAGTCTTCCATTGTTGATTTAACCAGGTGACTCTGACTTTGAGTTTACGTGGAACTGTTGGATGTTAGATACATAGTAATTTAAAACACCTTATTAGCTCTGTCTCTGCTTGCCAGTGTTATTGATTTTTATTGAATATTAGTTAGGGTTAGTCTTCTGGCAGAGGGAGTAATAATGTATCGATAATTGGAAGCTAGCTTCTCAAGAGTCCTCTCCCAACTTAGAAGCAGAATCCCAGCCCACTTCCCTGAGCACCGGCAGCTGCCCAGATACCTGGGTTTGGCCTCTTGGGTGGGGTCTGAGTGCCTGCGGCCCCCAGAGCCACAAGATGCCTTCCCGACCTGGCCTGGCCTGTGGGGCGCCTGCACTCCGGGTGGGCTCTGTGCCGTGGGCCCACCTCAGAGGTCAAGCTGGCCGTCAGACGCTGAGGCCCAGGCGGCCGGAAGGGACCCAGAAGACCTGGGGGTCCCGGTCTCGGCCTGTCAGGCTGTCCTGGAGGCACTGCCCAGATCTGGGGGGGCCAGGAGCGCAGGACCACGCCTACCCCTTTCTGTAAATCTTGTTAAATGTAAATCACATACAGCTGTCTTTTTCACTGCGGGGGGGGGGGGGGGGAAGCGTCCTTCCTTCTCATGTGCCCATACAGTGGACCTGAGCTCCTGTTCCCCCCAGGCTTGGAGGACCTCGTGGGCACAGGCTCGTTCCCAAGTGGCTCAGGAGTGGAGGTGGGTAGGGGCGTGGGCTTTGAACCTTGTGTGTCTCTCCCCTAAGCCGGGGCAGAGAAGGTTCCCCAGAGCGTCTTGTCTCCCAAGTTGAAGAGAAGTGGACTGAGCTTCTTCCCTGTAAAGAGAGAACCTTTCCCTGGGTCTTAGAGTGACACCAGGCACATCGTGGGTATATTTGTTGATCTGCGACAAGAAGGCCTCAACTTTGCTGTGAGATCTCTAAAGTGACAGGAAAACAGTGCTCTGTGTCTTCCAAATCGCCTGCCAGGATAGGTCGAAATGCTGTGGAAGAAGCAGAATGGCTGAGAGGACGGGAGAAGTGGAAGAGATGGCCAGCCAGGCCGGCTTGGGTGAGGACAGTCAGTCGCCATCCAGTTGTGAAGGGCTGAGTGGCAGACCCAATCAGCTCTGTGTCATCTTACCTGGTATTTAACAAATGAACTGGGAGCTCAGTTCGTAGCTAAGGCTGGCCTCGCACCTTGAAATGCAAACGTAGCCAATCGAATTATTAATGTAAATGTTGGGTCCCTCAGTTTTGCACCTGAAGCAGTGCAAGCCTTGGGTGCATCGATTCCTTCCTCTGAAATCTGAAATAAAAAGAAAAATCTCTCAAACTGAGAGTTTATTAGATCAGTTTTATCCACGGTGTATCCCTCTCTTTTGTATCTTAAACATTTGTTAAACTCAGTTTGGGATACTCAGCTGGTTGTCATGACAGAGGACTGGTACAGCCACTGCTTATAGACCTACCTTGTACTGCACTGGTCCTCATGCTTGGATATTCCAGCATCTTCTCCCACATATACCTCATTGATTCATTCAAAGTGTGGAGCCTCTAACATGTGAAGGTACAGTTCTCCTTTCCCTCCCCACTCCCCCAGGCTCCTCAATCTTCCTCTTTTATTTCTTGCTGTCATTTAGAAACTGGGGTTCCACGCAAGCCCTTGTGGAAAAGGCTCTTTATCAAAATTCTGCTTTCAGGTCAGCTGGTGTAATAGACATGCAGACCTAAGCACGCATGTCTCAGGGGTGAAGTATTTGCTGGCATTTGTCAAGGTCTCATGTATCTTCTGTACACGCTCAGGCGTCTTTCCTGTAGTGCAAGTTTTGAGTGATGTTTTGAGTTTAGTTGAACCTCGGTTGTTTCACAACTGCTTAAAATCCTGTGCCTGTACCACAACGTGACCATTCCACTAACATAACTCTGAAACATGTTAACATAAAGAGGCATTTGGAGGAGAATGGCGCTGAGTGGCCTGGCCTCCTTGTGTTTGTTTATAGGGGAGGAAGCTGAGGTCCAGGTTGCTCGACTGTCTAGGACCAGACCTGGAGTTGAGTTCCTGACTCCCTGGGGCCCGCTCATTCCACTGCCCTGAAGCCATCCCACGAGGTGACCGCTTCACAGCCTCACTTCCTGCGTTATATTTACATGAGTGTATTTAAGGGAAGGGAAAACAAGAGTGGTGGCTCACCATTTCTCTTTTTTCTTTTTGCTTTGCTTTTTTGTTTTTTTGCCATGCCACACGGCTTGTGGGACTTAGTTCCCCGACCAGGGATTGAATCCGCGCCCCCTGCAGTGGGAGTGTGGAGTCCTAACCACTGGACCGCCAGGGAATTCCCACACCATTTCTGACATGCATGTTAGAAGTCAGAAGGGACCAGCAAGAGAGAGGCTGTTAGGCAGGATTAGGTATGGTGGAATAACAGAACAGCCCCAAATAAGTGGATTAAGTTTATTTCTTTTATGGCAAAGCTCAGACATGGCTCCCCAGGGCTGGAATGGGCTCCGTAGTGTCAGAGGCCCAGGCTGCTTCCACTTTGTTTCCACCCTGCATGGGTTTCACGCCCACAGCTACTTCCTGATCCAAGATGGCTGCTGAATGTCAGTTATCACACCTACATTCCAGCTAGTAGGGAGGAGGGAGGGCAAGGAGTACACACTCCTCTCAACAGAACCTTTTGAAAACTGCCCATAACACTTCTTGGCCAGAATTCACTTACATGGCTCTACCCAGCACGTAGGGAAGGTGGAATGTAGCCTTTATTCTGAGTAGCTACGTATCCAGCCAAAGTCAGGATTCTATTCCTGTGGAAGAAGAGAGAACAGATACTGGGGTTGGCCGGCAGTCTCTGTCGTGGAGACATGTGGACTGGATTCTGACTACATCGATTCATTTCATTTATTCAACAAATATTTGTTAACTATCTACCATGTTTCTAGGGACCAGGAAAGCAGAGAGAAAACAGACACAGTCCCAGTCCTTAAGACATTTACCTACACAGGGAGACAGACACTAATCAAACACAAACACAGTTGTATAAACTGTGACGAGTGCTGTGAAGGAAAAGGACACTGTGTGCTGTGAGAGAGTGTAGCAGGGATTTGACCAAGCCTGGGGGTTGGGATTGGGTCAGAGAAGCTTGGCCCCAGGAAGTGACATTTGAGCTGAGAGCTGGAGAATGAGTAAAGTGAAGAGTATTCCAGATGAGGGAAGAGCATGGGCAAAGGCAGGCAAGAGTGAGCCCTGATGGAGGAACTGAGGGCCGCCAGTCATCCTGGAGCCAGAGGAAGAGGTGAGAGAATAGGGAAGAGTCAGGGTCAGACCAAGGGGGACCCTGGAGGCGGGGTGAGCACCCGTCCTGGTTTGCCTGAGACCAAGGATGTCCTCGGACGAGGAGCTTTTCAGCACTAAAACTGGGGGAGTCCCAGGCAAGCCAGGAGGAGTTGGTCACCCTCCCCGGAGGTCACATTAGTAGTTGGGTTCCTTGATTATTAATTTCAGCAAAGTTCTTTTTTAGGGAGGCATAGATCCCAGCCTTGGAAAAATAGCAACTGACTAGTAAAAGTGGCCCCACCCTGGCCAAAGGGAAAGAGACACAAAACACAGGCAGCACTTACTTGTAGCTGGATTACATGACCAGTGAGACTTTATCTGGCATGATTTCCCCTAAGGGTAATTTTGGAAATCAATTGGCACGTGATAGTATATTTGAGCTAATGGAAACAGCCGAGGGTGGAGGAAGCCCTGACTCCGGAGCAGTGTGTCTCATCGCCAGTGATACATTGGAATCACCTGGGAACTAAAGAAAAGCCCGGCGCCCAGCCAATAAATAGCTTCTCCACAGGTAGAGCCAGGGCAAGGACGGTTCCCTCTCGGTGGCAGTGCCTCCCAGGCTTTGGTTCCGCTTGAATCGCTGGGGATCTTGTAGAACACAGATTCTGCTTCCATGGGGCCCCAGGATTGTCTTTCTGAGTGCCCAGCTGGTAAGGGTGTCGCTGTCAATAGACTTTGAGTACAATGCTCTATAATGTTTGGCGAGTTTGTTTGGAAGCCTCTGGTTTCTTTTCAGGGGAGCAGATCTGAAGGACCACGTAAAGGTAGGTGGGTCCGCGAGGGGTAGAGACTAGGGGAGGAGGACAGGGAGCCTCTGCCCTGGGCTCCCATCAGTGGTGGGCCCAGCCCGACTTCTCAGTTGGTTCCACCAGTGGCTGGGGTTACGTGGTGAGGCCGGTCCCTGGTTACGGGAAAACCAGCTCCGAGGCCTGTGGCTAGGATGGTGCAATAGGCGTTGCCCCATTACTCTCTCACTTGTTTAGAGGCCTTTCCAGATGACTCCACTGGCTGCCAGGATGTGGGTCCTTCCTATAAGTAAAAAAGCCAGAAAGATTTTTGAATAGGAGATGACACGTCCATTGAATGTAAAAAAAGATGCAAAAAACAAACCAACAAAACACACACACCATTGGCTTCAGAGCGGAAAATGGCGTTGGAGAAGGGAAGCCAATTAGAAGGATGAGTAACCACTAGCGACAGAGGCCAAATGATTCTGATTAATGGAAAAATCACTGCAGCGAAAGTGGCTTGTCTCAGGGTGTACCTTATTTCTCTCTTGGTCACATGTTCATAAATGATCTAGTTTGGGATGTGGAAGACAAGCTTAATTTTTAAAGGCCTAAGAGTTGAGACAGGGACAGAGCACCACGGAAGCCACGACAGGTCAGAGCAGTGAACCAAGTCCAGTAACGTGAAATTTAGCAGGGCTGTGTGTCAGCTCCTGGGTCGAAAAAGCACAGAGCTTGCACACGCGATCTGGATAACCCCTTGCTTCCCTTCCCAGGTTCTGAACTAACTAAAAGGTGGACATGGAAGTCAGGGATTTTTAAAACGTCGGCTCGGTGATAAAATCCCTATGTCTTAGTCATATGGCCAGATGGGCTTGCAGGCAGTGCCTGAGCTGTACTCTCCCCTCAGAGGTCAGGCCTCCCTCCCAGAGAGACAGCAGCCCCAAGGGCACCTCTCGGCAGGCAGGCAGATCCTAGTGGAGAGGAGGGGGCTAAGGTGAGCACAGGGTCTTACACCTGCCATCAGGTAAGTCTTCCTCCTTCAAGAAAGAGGAAGAGGAGAGGGTAGAGGGGTGGAGGCCAGCACCAGATCTCCTGGACAGTTCTTCCACCTGGAGGTTTGAGGACAGTGGGATGATAGCACCTTTTCTCTCTCCCCCTTCAGCAGATGCGGAGATGTGCTCCAGCAACAGGTCTAAACGGCTTTAGGTTGATGGCAGGCTGAATACTAATGCAATCGCAGGCCAACCACGGCCCATGGGCCACATCTGTCCCACTCAGTTTTTATATGGCCTGTGACCTATGAATGGTTTTTACATTTTTTAATGGTTGGAAAAAAGATCAAAAGAAGAATACCATTTCCTGACATGTGAAACTTATATGAAATTCAAATTTCAGCGTCTGTAAAAAAGTTTTCTTGGAACACCACAGTACCCGCTGTGTACTGTCTGATGGCTGCTTCCCCTCTGTCGGGGACGATCTGAGTGGATGGGACGGAGACCAGACGGCTGGCAGTGCCGAAAATACTCTCTGACCCCACACAGAAAACTTGCTGACTCCCGATGGAGCATGAAGAAGTGGTTACGTGGTTGAATTCTCTCCCGCTTGGTCACACCCAGGACAGTGTGTTCTGACCTGCGGTCTCACTCTGAGTGTGGGGTGGGTCCCGAGAAGAGTGACCGGGATGGTGAAGAGACTACCCCCCTGCCCCTCGCCACCAAATCATGTCAAGTGAGGCCTGGTGGAGAGAAGGGGGAGTGTCTGATCTAGAAGAGAAAAAGGCACAGTGGGAATGACAGCTGCCTTCCGAGTTCATGCTTATTAATTATTTTGAATTCTTGGAAGAGAATTACTCAGGAAGGGCAGTTGTGTAGTTAATTCAAAGGGCTCTGACCTTGAGTCAGAACATGTGGGTTCAAGTTCAGGCTTCTGCTTGCTTTCTCTGGGCTTCAAAGATGAAGTGTGCATGTGACAGCTCATCAGGTGGCCAGGTCCACAGTGAATTAAGCTTCAGCTTTCACCTCAAAAGTGCTTTCCAGCCAGTGGGGGACACAGTCATGAATCCACTGAACCGGAACTAACCTGCAGTGTGGACAGCGTGTGTGTGTGTGTGTGTGTGTGTGTAGGGGGGAACCGGGGGAGAGATTCATTCTGCTTGAGGGCCTGGTGTGACTCAGGCCTTGGAGAACCAGTGGGATTCCAGCCCCTTCGGCCCAAGCATCCCGTGTTTCTGTCAAAGATCTAAAAGGCTGTCGTGTGGAGGAAGAATCAGACACGTTCCTCGTGACGCCAAGCAGCAACGATTCAAGTTGTGGTGACAGATCTGGTCACACCAACCACTCGCCTCTTTGTTGAGACAAAGTGATTCATCTGAGGTCCTGCAGCTAGAAAATGGCAGAATAAAGACTGGGTCCCAGCCTTGTTCTGCCAGCCCGCTGTCTCCACCGGACCAGGGACAGGGAGTCTGCCTGGCTGGGTACAGTGACCTGGAGTTCTGGGGTCCCCGGAGCCTATCCCACCTACTGCTTTTGTAGTTGGGTGGGTTTTAAACCTCTGCCACATGGTTAGAAAATTAAAGTGATGGGTGGGACTTAACACACCAAACGCTGTGCCCAGTACATGAAAATACTCTGAGCTATGATGTTACTAAAAACACGCACACAGTCCCCTCAGTGTTTGGCAAGCAGCGTTTCCTGCCGTGTTTGGTGACTCTTGGTTGGCAGGAGCCTTGGGTCCCACGGGACGTGGGATTGCGCGCATACCCTTGTTAAGTTGGTTGCACGACAGGGCTACCCTTGTGTGTCTCGCTGGTCATGACTTTCGAGATAAAAACTTTCACGTTGGGGGTTCTCTTCCTCAGCGATACTGATCTTGTAGTTGTTGGTGATAGAACTCTACTAAGCGGGAGACCATTGTTTCTTAACTGAGCAGGATTAGTACCTGAAATTCCAATGTGTAGAAAGTCTTTTGACCTCACCATTTCAAAGATTTATTAAGAGGTTATTTGTTCTCTTTCCCACATAGCTGATAAAAAAAAAAAAAACCCAACTAACCTATGGTTTTGCACGAGCCAAGACCATTTAAACGCAGCCTTTCACTCCACTGTGCTGACTTTTCTCTAGGAGTCTCCCATTTGCTCTCAGTTATTCAGAAGCCGTGATGTCCTAACAGGATTTGTTCTGTATGTTTATCGCTCTGTTTGCATATTGCTTAGCTTATATGTTTGGACGAACGTACTGTATTTTGCTTTATTCTCGAGCCTCTGAGGTTCTCAGAGCTCCCCTCTGAGAGAGATGACCCACCTGGGCATCCAGCATGAGGGCCTCGTGTTAGCCGGACCCCGACAGCAGGACATGCTAACCTGTGGGCCCGGGCAAGCTGACCAGTAGCCTTTCCTGACAGCAGAGCCTCGTGCCACCAGACCAAGAGCTCCCTGGGGCCAGAGCATGTGTCTTTTCAGTTCACTGCCTGCCAGCCTGGCGCCCAGCCCAGGGTAGGAAGAAGTAGCATAACCAAAGGGCGAGGGGCAGGAGGGACGGGGGCTTCCCGGGCCGCTCCCAGCCCACTGTACCACGTGGCCTGTGTGTACCCCTCTCTGGGGCACCCCCATCCCTTCACCACTCCTGCCACAGAGAAGGGGCACGGCCATCCCGGGCCCTGTTTGCTTCCTAACCCATCCATCTCTCTTGGCCACTCTTCCTACCATCTCCTGCTAATCAGCCAGAACGTGGCATTGACGCTGATAGAAATATCTGTTGTATTTATTATGTTAAATTTAGTATTTTTCCCCTTAAAGTTTTCAACAAGGTGATTTTCCCATGTTGTGTGTCTCGCTGCCCCTGCTGTCTCCAATGTCGAAATTCGGTCGCCTTTTCCACTGTTCAGCTCAGGCCTAGTCTCCGCCGCGAAGCCCGCCCCGGAGCCCTTGATCTCCTCCTCTGCCTCAGGAGATGTCAGTGGGCTGGACCCCGGGGGAGGGGGGGGCAGAGGAGGCGAGGGCGGAGCGAGCTCCCTGTGCCGCCGCAGCCCCAGGGGTGGCCTGTGGGGCAGGGCCGGGGGCCCCAGCGAGGCCCCGGGGCTCTCTCTGAGAGCGCGCCTGAGGCTGGGGCCAAGTGCTGTCAGGGTGATCACTCGGTTTCCTGGCTCCTCTGGGTCTTTTAAGTTTTGTTTTCAGGTTTGTTTTTTTCTTTTTGGTTTCCTGTTTGAGTGTTTGAATTATTTCAGTTTTGGTACAGTTTAGAGAACGGAAAAAAAAAAAGGCTGAGTAGAATTTTACCACAAAAAACAGTGGCTTCTTATTTTTTCAGTTCTAGTCAATGGTCTCATCTGCCACATGTAGTCTGAGTGATCACAGATCGGAGTTTAGCGTCAGATGGCCACACTACTGGCTTCAGCAGGTTCTGGTGTCATTACCCAAAGGACATCGCAACTGCCTAAGGGTTGCCTCGGATTGTGTGGGTTGAGGTCTCCGCAGGTGGTAATGCTGATGACTTGGGGGATGTGTAAGACCTAGTTCGTCCACTTTCCGCTGTCACAGGAATGCCTGGTGCCTCACGTATCACCTCATTTCAGCCACCACCCAAGCGGTCCAGCCCGAAAGGGTTAACAAGAAATTTCATTTTTATCTCTTGATGAGCGTTAAAAAGGATCAAATCCATAATTCCTGGCAAAGCTTGTTTTCCGCCTCTTCGTTGCCAAAGCCACCCCTCGTCCCCTACTGCCCTTGTTTCTTGCCCTTCTTCTCGCTCCTCTGTTTATTACGTTGAAAGACTGACTCCATGGTGGTGGAACTTCTCTCTTTTCCTGTTAGTCCAGGGGGCGCCCCCCGAGGCCAGCTCGCTGTTAGGCAGGGCACCGGGCAGGGGAGGGGAAGTTGGGCGGGCGGGTGCTGACTTCTCCCTGGCCGGTTGGCCGAGGGGGACCCCGGGAAGATTCTGACATGGAAGATCTTATCCCGTCTCGGCTGCTTTGGGGGAAATGAGATTTGACTCAGGAGATCATCAAAGCTGTGATCATGATAGTATTTTGCTGGGTGCCTCATTTATGGTGTTCTCCTCCTTGTCTGTTGTTTTGAGTTGTGATCCAGTTATTGACACATGCAGGAGAAATTTTTTAAACTCTCTCTTTAAAGAGCCTGGATTCCACTTGCTGTAGCGGAGCTGGCTTGGGATTCACTCAGCTCCATCATTCAGAGGCAGGGTAGGCAAGTGGGACGGCGTCCAGCTTCTGCATCGCAGCGCCCCGTGTGCTTGAATTCTAGCTCTGCGGCTTATTTCATCTTTCTGTCCCTCGCAGTGTCCTCAGGTGATAAAATAATAATGAACATGTTTTGGGTACTTGCCGTGTGCCCGGCCATGAGCTCGGCACTTTTCCCAACATCTCCTTGGGGCATCCCGCAGCTCCAAGGGGGCCTCCGTGTTACCAGGGTAACGGCAGCGAGAGGGGCCCCTGAGCCACCCTGCGTCCCCGGCGCTGGGCTGTCCTGCTGCCCTCCCTCCCGGGGTTAAGGAACAGGCACTTGGGGGCATGGAGTCACCCACCCCGTGTACTGCAGGACCAGGGCCTCCTTACGCCACTGCGTTTCTAGGAGCAAATGAGACAATTCCTGTAAAACGCTTGCTGCAGGGCCTGGCACATAGCAAAAGCTCAAACTGTAGCTCTTTTAAACTGTCAAAGCCCCACTCCTGATAATATTTCCATATGAAGTTATGTGAACACTTCGGGGTTCTCTCTGAGCTGCAGCCCACTCCCCTGTGACCTCCTGAGTCCCACCTCCAGGCCACTCCCTGGTACCCACACCAGCCCCCCGATCCGCTCCCTAGCCCCTCTTGGCTAGTACCTGTGGCTGCACTGGGTAGAGTGGATGCAAGGAGTTTAGGCTCGTGTTCTTGGTTTGCGTGGGAAGCGGGTGTTCAGCCCTCACATGTTTTTTTCTGAGAAGTTGATCGTATCGCCCTTTCTTGGGTTGGAGGTGGGTTTAATTTCAAGGATTAGGGCGGTAGGCTAGGGAAGTGCGTGCGTGCGTGTGTGTGTGTGTGTGCGTGCGTGCGCATGCACGTGTGTGTAGGTGTGAGGAGACCATAATCTGCGGTGGGTCCCCATGGAGGCCCTGGCAGCTGTCGAGAGGCCTCAGGCTCAGGAGAAGCCCCCATTTCAGGGGTCTCAAATCAAATGCCCCGAGGGGCCGGGCAGTATCTTTTAAGAATGCAGCACGTCGGTTGGAGTCTGTGTGTGACAGATGAGAGCAGTGCCCCATGGAGGGGGCAGCAGCCAGCCCCCAGCCCAGTGACTGCAAGCCCTCCAAGTCCACACAAAACCCAGGACGACGCGGTGGGAAGCAGGCAGATGCCCCAAAAGGCTCTTCACGGAGGAAGAACTATGAACGTGTTACTGCAGTGAGAAATCATAACCGGCCCTGGGGTTTAGGGAAATGCAGGCTCGTACATGTGGCGGGAGTGTCAGCTGTTTGAGGGGGCACTTTGGCAACATCTGTAACATCTGGAGATGTGCACACCCTTTGACCCAGAGTTTCCTCTTCTAGAAATTATCCTAAAAGATACCGTGAGTCCACGAGGACTGTTGGAGGAAAATGTTTGTAAAAGTGAAAAGCTGGGAAACAATCCACATGCTCGTCAACAAGGCAGTGATTGTGTATACATATGATGCTCTCTCTTTATACTAAAATATTATACATTCTTTAAGGAGAATAATGTAGGCTTTAATAAAAGTCTGAATTATAGATGCAAAGGCATTATAGCTTACGTTTTTAAACAATTCATTAAAAACTTTGTACTAAATATCTAGGTAGAAGTAAATACATAATTAACAGCCAATCAATTGTTCTAAACAGGTAAGTACCTGCTTTTGAAAATGTACTTTTCCAGTAAAGGGTACATGATGTCTCTGTCTCTTGTAAGCTTATTTCTTAGAGCTGCGTATGAATGTACAACGATCTAAAAATAAATAGTTTAATTGAATAATAAAAAAATGTACTTTTAAATAATTATAAACATGCATATTTTTATTTGCTGGTAACTTTATTTCTTTATTTGCTGGTAAATTCTTTCTTTATTGAGAGTGTATATATTTATTGAGAATGTATAGCAACTTTACTGAGATATGCATGTCAGATATCCATACGATCAAAAATGCTAAAATTGTAGATTCCGAATCCAGGAGGCTTTTACTACAGTTAATCATTGGAATTTTACTAAACCAATGTGCCAGGGAGGGAACTGTTTCACAATGAACCCCAGGAGGTTTGGCCACCATTCAAAAGTTCTCTTCCTCATTTGTACTTCAGCATTTTACATGTTCAAACATAATATAATTAGGAGTCTGTTGCACATAGTAAAATATTGCAAGTACGTAGTTTGGGCTCTCCTGGCCTGTGAATTTTCTCTCCTGTCACATCAGGAATCGTAGTGTACCCTGTAAGCTGCACACCTAGCTCCATCCACGACTATTCTGAGTGGCCCACTTTCTGGAAACCATGTCTCTGTGCCTGCTGTCTGAGTCTCGTTCTGTGCATTCAGATGATGGCATGTGTTATGCCCCATAATGACCTAAGAGTATCACCGTGGCCACACGGCAGGAGACCCCCCTGGTGTGATTGACTCCTGTGGGCTCGGTGCTGAGCAGACTCCCTTGATCATTCTTGGATTTAACAGATATTCTACACAGTGCAAGGCGCACTGTGCTAGTTCTTAAATGATTTCATTCCATCTTTCTCCAGCGAGGTCAGTATTTTTACTCCCATTTTACAGTCAAGAAAATTCAGGGGAAGAGAAATGAGGTGTCCCACAGTCAGGCAGCTGAGTAAGTAGGAGAAATGGGTTTTAAATTCAGGTCTGAGGGATTCCGAAACCCATGCTGTTTATGTTCCCTATTCCTCTTGAATTCTGTGGAACAAAGATATCTTTATATATGACACTGATTATAGGAGAACTAGGTGTTTCTTTAATCTTTAGATTGAATTTTCAAATGCTTTAAAAAATGTTTATTTAAATCAATGATAGACTCTTTACAGGTAAAATTATCCAGTGTATCTTTTTTTTCCCCTTAAACAAAGCAGGCTTGTGTAATTGTGATGTATATTTATTTTACTTTTTATTGAAGTATAGTTGATTTACAATGTTAATTTCTGCTGTACAGCAAAGTGACTCAGACACATATATACATTCCTTTTTATATTCTTTTCCATTATGGTTTATCGAGTATATTAAATATAGTTCCCCATGCTATACAGTGTTATTATTATTAAATTTTTGTAGGAAATGACCAAGTGCACTCCTGGACACTCGTCACCAGCCAAGCCTTAGATACCGCATGGAGAGTAGGAAAGGGGTCAGTGACACTGGCAGTTTCATTTCTGGTGGGCACCCTCTGCTACTTCAGAAGGCTACATTTATATTTAGGGCACCGGCTGAAAAGGTATGTGGCTATGTCATCTTTAATTTTCAAAAATGCCCTTGCTGTTTAAAATAGAATTTTGATATTATCGTTCCCTTATCTTTTAGGTGGATTGGATATCTGCAGAGGAGATTCAAAAGTAAATATTTTCATGCATATGTTTCCTTATTTTTAAAGTGCAGAGAGGGTTCAAGAAGGGAAAGGAAAGGGAAAATTCACCACCTTGTATCTTTGATTTGGTCCAGGGAACCTCAGTGTGGAGGCAGAAGTTGATTTACTCAGTTATTGTGCAAGAGAATGGAAAGGAGAGACACCCCATGCCAAGCTGATGAGGAAGGTGTGTCTGTTTATACAGCTCGTGGTGGGTGGAGAATTTGTGTGTAAAAATCGGGAAACACGCATTCCATTCTGCTTTACCAAATGTGGCACCAAGAACAACTGTGGCTCTAATTAAAAGCCAAACAGCTGCTAGACATTGCCTTCAGGCCTTTCACCTAGAGCTAGTGCCTTCGAGGACTTGGGTAAATTAGGCCCGTAATTTCAGGACACTTGAGCGTTGTACCCTTTTCAGCTCCCTGCTGACCAAGCCTATGAACACATCTGCACATGCAGTGGAGACTTCTGTCCTTGAAGGGATTCAGGCACCTTGACATAAAAGATTTTGAGGATTTTTAGAACTTTCCATCAGACCAATCTTGGTAAATATTCCCAGCAGTGCTGTCCAACCTTGTCACTAGCTAAAGCCAAAAAAAAAAAAAAAAAAAAAAAGAGTGAGAGAGAGAGAAAGAAAAAGAAAAGTACATTTAAATGACACTTTAGCATGGGCTTAAAAGTATATATAGTATTTTTCACTGTGTTCAAGTTGTAGACATCATCTCCCCAGAATGACATTTCCTGGCTCTGGGCTTCCAGGAAGTTACCAACTAAAATAGCACGACATGGACTCCATACACACAAAAGTCACTTGAAAATTACACGTGTTCGCGTTCATAATTTATAATTGTTTTGTTTCTGTTGTCCACTTTATTTGGGAGTAACACCTGCTGAAGGTGCAGTGGATTTGCTTTCTTTATTCTCTCATCCAGTGGAATTAAAGACAGCCTCTCCTCTCGTGCTCATAGGCTTATGAGGAGCTGTTTTGGCGGAGGCATATTAAATGTGTTCGACAAGTAAGGAGAGACAACTACGACGCACTAAGGTCGGTGCTCTTCCAAATCTTCAGCCAGGGCCTCTCTTTCCCATCCTGGATGAAAGAAAAAGATATTGCGAAGGTACGTTCTCACACCGGAAATTCGGGAAAGGTCACACTGATGGGGACTGCAACACAGATGCTCGGGGTCTTCTGTGGGTGGCTTTGTACACAGGGCGTCAGGAGACTGAAGGTCCTTTAGCCCAGTCCTCTGTCTCTCGTGTCAGTTTGCAAACAAACCATCTCAGAAGGATAGTCGCACTCAATTTTGTTTGTTTTTAATGCCGGCATCTTTTCTGGAGCAGGGCATCTGTCCTTTATAAGTTAGGTGGTCTGCTAAAATTCACTTTTCTACTCTATGGTTATTTGAGTGTTGACAAGCACAGTATGTAACCTCCATCCCAGAGAATCCCTTGTATCCCTTTTTGTCAATCCTTCTCTCACCCCCAACCCCAGGCGACCACTGATATGTCTTCTGTCCCTTTAGTTTTGCCTTTTCCAGAATGTCACGTAAATGGAATTATTTGGTGTGTAGCCTTTTGAATCTGCCTCTTTCACTTAGCATAATGCATTTGCAGTTCATCCACGTTGTTCCATGGATTTGTAGTTCACTCCTTTTATTGTTGAATGGTGTTCCATGATATGAATGTCACATATTTTGTTCATCTATTCATGAGTTGAAGGACATCTGGATTGCTTCCAGTTTATTTATTTATTTATTTGGTTGCCCTGGGTCTTAGTTGCGGCAGGCAGGCTCCATAGTTGCAGCTCGCAGGCTCCTTAGTTGTGGCATGTGGGACAACTCTTAGTTGCGGCACGCATGTGGGATCTAGTTCCCCGACCAGGGATCAAACCTGGGCCTCCTGCCCTGGGAGCGTGGAGTCTTAACCACTGTGCCACCAGGGAGGTCCCCAGATTGCTTCCAGTTGTTGACAATTATGAATAAGGCTGTTATAAATATTCCCATACAGGATTTTGTATGAACGTAAGTTTTCATTCCTTTTGGGTAAATACCTAGGCGTGAGATAGCTGGGTCACATGATAGGTTTAACTTGATAAGAACCTGCCAACTCTTTTCCAAACTGGCTCTGCCATTTTGTCACCAATAACGGAGTTCCAGTTGCTCCACATTCTCAGGTTTATTGTTTTGTTTTTTAGCCATTCTAATAGGGGTGCATTTGTGTCACTGCCTTTTGTTTGCATTCCCCTAATGGGTAATGATATTGAGCATCTTTGCATGTGCTTATTTGCCATCCACATTACCTCCTTGGAGAAGTCTCTGTTCAGATCTTTTGCCCATTCTTTTTTTTTTTTTTTTTTTTTTTTTTTTGCGGTACGCGGGCCTCTCACTGTCATGGCCTCTCCCGTTGCGGAGCACAGGCTCCGGACGCGCAGGCTCAGCGGCCATGGCTCACGGGCCCAGCCGCTCCGCGGCATGTGGGATCTTCCCGGACCGGGGCACGAACCCATGTCCCCTGCATCGGCAGGCGGGCTCTCAACCACTGCGCCACCAGGGAAGCCCCGCCCATTCTTTATTGGGTTGTTTGGGTTTTTTTAATATTGAGCTTTGAGAATTCTTTATATATTCTGAATATGAGTGCTTCATCAGCTATGTCATTTGCAAATATTTTCTCCCAGTCAGTACCTTATTTTTTTCATTTTCTTAACAGTTAAAGCAGCACAGTCTTACGAATAACCTTAATTTTTATTTGAATGTAGTATGCCTAACCACAGATGTACATTTAAGGATGGAGGAGCAAAGAAATATAAAGTATTTGCATATTTCCTTACCATCTTTTGTTTAGAGCTGTTTTTAGTGGTCGTTTAATTGCGTCTAGCGGTTAAGCGTGTGCTGTGTGCCAGCCCTGCTGCTAGTTGCTGAGGACAGAGAACTCAGCCGAGGCCCTGGGCTCCACAAGCTCAGCTGGGTGGGAAAATGGATCAGATACCCACAGTGGATCAGATTCTTATGTATTCTGTAATCTTATTTAGTCCCAACAAGAGTCCTGCAAAATGGATAGTAGTGTCATTGATTTTTGACAATTTTCATTGTCTCCATTACAGTGGAGGATGAGGCTAAGAGGTTACATAAACAGTGTTGGGTGAGTAATCTCTCAGCAGGCGAGTGACAGAGCTAGGTTTGAACCCCAAAGTGCATCCTTGTACAATCTACATTCCCCTGATATACTATGTTACTCTAACGGTGCTTGGTTAAAAATAATTTCTAAAAGGGTATACCTAGGAAGTTCGGGAAATGTTTTATCCAAAAAGATTGTTTCTGTAGACGTAATCTTCATTTAGGTTTTCATTAGTTGTGAAACTGAATTAAGAAGATGATCCAAATCACTTAATCCACAAATCTAAAACAAGACTATAGGGCTTCCCTGGTGGCGCAGTGGTTGAGAGTCCGCCTGCTGATTCAGGGGACGCGGGTTTGTGCCCCGGTCCGGGAGGATCCCACATGCCGCGGAGCGGCTGGGCCCGTGAGCCATGGCCGCTGAGCCTGCGCGTCCGGAGCCTGTGCTCCGCAACAGGAGAGGCCACAACAGTGAGAGGCCCGTGTACTACACACACACACACACACACACACACACACACACACACACACACAAAGACTATATGTTTTTACTTAACTGTTGTTATAGTCTTTTAAAATGAAGATTCTGAATGGGATAAGATTATCTCCTGTGACATATTCCAAATTGTGTGTCAGACATGTTGAGATACTGATCACTGTTGGCATCTACTTCCTTTTTAAGCTTCCTGAAAAACTGCTCTTTTCACAAGGTTGTAATTGGATCCAGCAATACAGTTTTGGTCCTGAGAAGTATACAGGTTCGAATGTGTTTGGAAAATTACGTAAATGTGTGGAATTATTGAAAGCACAGGTGAGTCTTTAGGGGGGAAAACTAGGAATGAAAGCATGCACCCCACACACAGCCCCTTTTCTCTCATGCCAGGCATGTCGCTCTACGCCCCGCTAGTAGGAAGTGGGGCAGGAATGGTCTTCCAGCAGCTGACCACTTCCTTCCCTGCTCTTCTGTGTCCTTCCCAGTAATGAACGGGAGCGATGCTGTTCTACGCGATGATTACACCTATCACGGGCTAAAAGGGCTTTTGTGGACTGGCCGGGAAACCTTAACAATCACATACCTCTGTTGTTTCCCCAGAAAAATGTGGTGCAAGGTCCAGACAAGGCACTGGGAAATGCCCTTCTGAAATGTGCCTATTAGTAACTTGGGGACAGGACAGATGTTATAATTTGACTAAGATTGTTTTTCCTGCTCTGAATAAACACAGATTTTAGATCGTTGAAATGAATCCTCCTTGGGAAATACCATTTCTGTGCCACGGTTTTCTGATCTGTAAAACTAAAATGTGAATAGTCTCAACCCTGTACAGTTAGTTATTGTGAGGATTTAATGAGAGAATGCTCGTAGATCGCTTTCTACTCCGCCCTGGCACACAGTGAGTGGTAAAGAAAGAATACTAATTAGTACTGTTGGTCACTGGAAAGTCCTTTGTGTAACCCAACACCCTTAGAGGCAGCTTTAGGAAACTGACCTGTTTAGTATTTTACCTAGTAGGTGGTGCTTTTTTGAAAAACAGTTTAAATGAAATATTTTGTTAATGTAAAAGTAATAAGTACTTAGGGTTAAAAACATCAGTGTCAAATGATATAAAATGAAAAGTTAAAGTTCGACTCCCCTCTATTAATCTCTGGTTTGTTTTATAAGTACTTGAACAGTTATGCAATGGTGTATGTATTCACCGTTCCCGTTTAAGTTTCACTTTACATCTGTGTTTTTAGTGGACTGAATTTAGTGGAATTAAAGATTATCACAAGAGAGGAAGTATGTGCAACATCCTTTTTTCTGACGCTATCCTGGAATATAAACTTTACGAAGCTCTGAAGTTCATCATGCTCTATCAGGTCACTGAGGCTTATGAACAAATGAAGACCGAAAAGGCCATTCCCAGTCTTTTTCGACTCCTGTTTACCCGGGAAACCTCTTCCGACCCTTTAAGCTTCATGATGAATCACCTGAATTCTGTAGGTGACACGTGTGGACTAGAGCAGGTAAATGGGGCAGAAGAATCGTGTGTGTATGATGAAGGACGATGCTGGCAACACTTGAGCACATAGGTGTTTGTTTGTAGTTTGCTTTCAGCCATGATAAATCCAGCTGCAAAAAGGTGGCGGGTGGGTGTGATTGCCCTCAAGTGAGGAAGAGAAGAGTGATAAACCTTCCTGCCCGATGCTGGCGGCTGCGTCTTTGCAGCCCCGTGGCTGGCGAATGGCAGTCCTGGGAGCGTTCCTGACCTTCCCGCTGCCTCTCAGGCAGTAACAGGCTTTCCCACAACAGAGGTTACCCAGGAGGAAGTCCAGCTGCAAACTGAGGCAACATCTGGGAGAGCATTTGGCTACTCAGTGCAGACAAGTAGAAGTTATTGAAATTTTAAAAGAAGTCCAGACAATGCTTTCATTTCCCCATAGAAAAGGGCTTTCGTTTTGCTTTGCTTTGCTTTCCTTTCCTAGGAGGTGCTCAAAATCATCTGACATTTTAATAAAAATTGATTTAAGACGATAAAAAAAAAAACCGTTGGAAAAACGGTGTAACTTTTACTGAAGCCTTCCTTTTATTAGTTTTTTTTTTCCAGGCAGCTTTCCCTGTGATTTCTTCACGCTACTCCCCGGAGACGTTTCTCTGCTTGTCCCCTGCCCTCCACGCAGCGGACGTTCGTTCCCCAGCTCTGTGCCCCCTCCCTGGTTCATGTGTGGGTCAGCAAATACATCATCATCTCATGAGCTGCAGAAGAATACTCGCCCTCCGCTGGTAAGAGGTGGGAATTTGGAGATGTGTATCTGTGACCTCTCTTTCATCTCGTCCCCAGATTGATATGTTTGTACTTGGATACTCCCTGGAAGTGAAGATAAAAGTGTTCAGACTGTTCAGGTTTAACTCCAGAGACTTTGAAGTCTGCTACCCAGAGGAGTCGCTCAGGGAGTGGCCGGAGGTCTCTCTGCTGACCGAGAATGACTGCCACTATCACATTCCTGTCTTTTAAGTCTGCCTGGACCGGGCACCAGCTCTCGCCGGTGACAGTGGTCACACTTGCAAGTCATGTTTCTAGAAAAGCAAAGCTAGTATTGCTGCCATTGGAGGAATCGGGACCTCCCTCTCCAGGATTACAGGTACACTGGACGGAGACCCACGTGCCTTCCCTTTGTTTCCAGTGATTTCCTCCAGAGCCCTTGCACTAATGCATTTGTGGGTTGGTGGTTTGACCTTGTTTGTAAAGGCTCTGGTCATTTCACACACAACAGAGCACAAGGACATTTAGTTTGGGAAGAACAAGAACAGGAAGAAAGTGAGAAAAAAACAAGTAGGGGAAAAGGACTAAAGGGAAAGAATTGCTTTGTCTATAATCTTGATGTTCATTGTTAAGAATCTTGTCTTTGACTGATTTGGGATCTTCATAAACATGGCCTTATTTTATAAGCATTACCTTCCCAGGGATCTCTATGGTATATTGATTTTCCAGAACCATTCGATTAACTTTAAAATTGTGTGTGTGTGTATTTACACTCACATACACATAAACATGTATAATTTTATATATACATATCTAAACAAACACATACTTACACATAGCCACTACTTTGTAATGTTGTACAATTTGTTTTATCTTTTTTTTTTTTTTTTACTATTGCATCTGGCCAGTTTAATATGTTTTATATAGATCAAAAAGAGAAATTCTGTAGATTAAGGCAACTGAATGACAATTATTGTACTGTCACAAAAATATTAAACGGTATATTTAATGTGTATTTACAAGTGTATCTAATGTGTTTAGGGAGAATCCATCCCAATCCCCAGAACCTGTAAATATGTTGGGTTAAATGGCAAAGGAGAATAAGGTTGCAGGTGGACTTAAGGGACTAATCCACTGACCTTGAAATAGGGAGAGGAGTCTGGGTTCTGCAGGTGGGCCCAACATAATCACAAGTGTCCTTAAAGTGGAAGACGGACTTGGGAGAGGGTCAGTCAGAGGGAAATGTGAGGTACAATCAGAGACAGATGCAACATGGCTGGCGTTGGTTACTTACAGCATATACAGGAAGAAAGTTACTGCAGGTTCGGGAAGGAGCCACAAGCCAAAGAACGTGGGCGGCCTCTGGAAGCTAGAAAAGGCGAGGGAACAGATTCTCCCCTAGAGCCTCCAGAGAGGAACGCGTCCCTGCCGACACTTTGATTTTAGCCCAGTGGAGCGCATGTCAGACTTCTGGCCTACAGACCTGTAAGACGATAGATATGCTGTTTAAGTCGCTAAGTTTCTGGTAATGTGTTACAGCAGCAGTAGACAACTAATATACTCAGGCTAACTAGCTTTTGATCCTCTTTATTTTGGAAATACTTTTTCAGTTTATTTTGGTAATCTTTATTTTGGAGGTACTTTGCTCGTCTGTTTTGAATTTCAACAAATGTTGAATACAAAATAACCTTTAAAATCTTGGCTAATGATCTACTACTTCAAAGTTACACATCCCTTCTAAGAACGTCTTAACATGTTTGACGCTAACGTTTTCTCACATTTCTATATTTTACTGTAAATAAAAAAGAGGTATGTTAAATGCTGTGGTGTATGAAAATAACATTCAGATTCTTCTGTAATGGGGACGATCACCTGTATGTCCTGCATAAGCCAGTGCTGTGCCTGCTGTCATTTTGTTTTCTGGTGAAGAGTTGGAGAGCAACGAGCTCAGACCCGGGGGCTGTGCACTGCCTTGACAGGCAGGCGAAGCAGTGGTTCTCACTAGATCTCTACAGCCCTTTCCTGCCTGGAGGCATCTGTGGTTGTGCATCACCCCCGTCACTGAATTGACACCGTTGCACGTTATCCCCTTGATGTGTTACTGTGAGCAAGAAAAAATGAACTCTCCCTTCTGTGTTCACAAGCAGATATGATGACAGCCTGCAGCAGTTCTGCTGAGACTGATACACGTAGAATTGCTGCTCCGGACTCCTGGCTCCACCTGGGCCTGTCCAGGTATGTCCCTGGCACATGTGTGTTCCCACTGGCCTTGGCATCTCCTTATCCGGTGCAATGATTTCCACATCGATCCAGGACTGAAAGGAAGAACTTTTTCACAGGGATGGGCAGCCTATAACTCTGTGACCTATCAACCCATGATGTTTATCCTTAACTGTGTTGGGGGGATGGGGCAGGGTGGGAAAAGAATTCTTTAAGAAGAGGGGCAAGACCAGATTGTGGAAAACATTTCGATACAATGAAAGTAAAAAATAAAGACAACTTCTCAGTAGTTGCTGTGTTTTGGGAAAGCATCAAAACAGAAGATTTTAAGGGAAGAGGTACTGGGTGTTTTTAATTCAGTTGTTTTTATGTTTTTAATTCAGTTGTATAATTGAATGTAACAAACTAATTAAAAGGAACTGCATATAAATTAGCACCACTTTTAAATGCCAACAATGAATTGGAAGTGAATTTCCTGTGTGATGCCAACATTTAATGTCTCTCTAACCTTACAGGGTTCAAATGATGAGAGGAATTTTAGCAAAAATGAAAACGTATGCCCTTGTCCTTTTTTGATTTTTGAATAAGTTTCTCTCTTAAATTTTGTCCTTTTTTGATTTTTGAATAAGTTTCTTTTTTTTTTTTGAATAAAGTTTCAAAGTTTTTGAATAAAGTTTTTTTTTGAATAAAGTTTTGAATAAAGTTTCTTTTTTGATTTTTGAATAAGTTTCTCTCTTAAATTTTGTCCTTTTTTGATTTTTGAATAAGTTTCTTTTTTTTTGAATAAAGTTTCAAAGTTTTTGAATAAAGTTTTTTTTTGAATAAAGTTTTGAATAAAGTTTCTTTTTTGATTTTTGAATAAGTTTCTCTCTTAAATTTTGTCCTTTTTTGATTTTTGAATAAGTTTCTTTTTTTTTTGAATAAAGTTTCAAAGTTTTTGAATAAAGTTTTTTTTTTGAATAAAGTTTTGAATAAAGTTTCTTTTTTGATTTTTGAATAAGTTTCTCTCTTAAATTTTGGCCATGTGTGTCCACACTGAGGGGTTGTATGAATATTAGTACCAAGACTGACTTTTTTATTGTGGTAAAATATACATAATATAAAATTTTAACCATTTTTAAATGTTTAGTTCAATGGCATTAAGTACATTCACATGGTGCAACTATTATCACCATCCATCCTTAGAACTTTTATCTTCAAGACTGACTTTTTTGATAAGCAAGTTTAATTCCCCTGCCTGGTACCTGGATTTCTTTTCCTTTTCACTTTATCTTTCTATCGTGTCCTTCTAATCTATTTCCTCTAGCCTTAAAAGACCCTCAGTGTAAAGTCCAATGTGAGGGGGGTTTAGGTGACCAAATGAGTCATGCAAATTGTGTTTTGCTTTGTCTCCAGAGTAAAGAAATAACTACAGATGGCTTCTGGTTTCATCCTAGGAACACTATCATTTGAAAGGTCCCCAGGAAACTTTATTAGTTCAGGGCCACCTTAGTGCCTTGAATTTCTTGGATGTGGGCCTTCACAGCCCTGAACCAAAGTCATTTCCACCCACGGGGGAGCCAGGGGAAAGCCCCAGGGCCTTCTCTGGTGTACGGGAGAGCCCAAGACAGAGCTAGCATAGGTTCAGCCCAGCCTCCAGGAGAGAAGAGCAGCCCAGATCAGGGGCATTCCTGTTAATTTTCCAGGGACTTTCTGCAAATGGATTTTGGATGGAAATATTTGTTTTTGTTATATATCAGATGATTTTCTCATATTTTAATGAGATCTAAGAAAGACCATTTTAATTCTGTCCAAGCAGGCCTTGGGGAGGAAAAAAAAAATCTAATTTATGAGTACTCTGAAAATGTTGGGAATTCACATTAAAGAAGGTTATTATTATTATTATTTTTTTTTTTGCGGTATGCGGGCCTCTCACTCTTGCGGCCTCTCCCATTGCGGAGCACAGGCTCCGGACGCGCAGGCTCAGCGGCCATGGCTCACGGGCCCAGCCGCTCCGCGGCATGTGGGATCCTCCCGGACCGGGGCACGAACCCGTGTCCCCTGCATCGGCAGGTGGACTCTCAACCACTGTGCCACCAGGGAAGCCCTGTATTTTAACTGATAACTGACTTGATATGTGAAAACCTATACAAATAGGAATAAAGGAATGACTAATTCAGAATTAGTTCTCTTAAATAGCAAGTTTCTAAAGCTGTGTGATTCTCTTTATAAGAATGTGTTTCACACTGCTTAAGACTATGTAAATTGTTACTGTGTAAATTTTTAAAATATATATTTTTATAGATCTAAAACTTTAATGGTCTATTGGGTTGCTTGTCATAAGTTGAATATTGTTTCATTACCTTAGTATTGACTATACTTAGGTTTCTATACTTTTATACTATATAGTATAGTATAAAGTATACTATATAGTATAAAAGTATATAGACTATACTTTTCTCTATAGTCACTCAGTTTCCTTCAAATCCCGTTTGTCACAATGTTTGCTTTATAGTCAGACACAAAATTAAGTGGGTCCAAATGGTACAATCACTTCTATATTATTTGCTGAAAACAGTTGAGTCGTCCCTCAATTCACTTTGGTTTTAATCCTGTCATACTCCTCTAGGCTAAGTAAATGAAAGCTTATCTGGACTATATTTATGCTTAATATCAACATGGTTTATAAGTGATAGAAAAACTACTCACATATTCAGTCAGCCCTGGACCAGAAGGCTCTGTAGAACAGCCAGAAGTGCGTGCCATATGTCTGCACTGGAAGACCATAGAATGCGCTTTAGGAAACAAGAGCTCAGCGTGGAATGAGTGTGGTTCAAAGCCAGCGTGGATGAGTGGACCACATGTGGGACATTCAAGTTATATTCCTATCCGGTGTCTCTGGAGAAAATACCACTCTCTGTTTAAAAAAAAACCCACAAAAACAGAGTTCTGAATATAATTGATCCATTGGTCCTCATAGTCAACGTCATCAGGTCTCAGATTATTTAAGTCATTTTGCTGCCACCAGTGTCACTTAGTCACTTGGAAAGTTTAGTCAAGACAATTTCCTAAAATTTTTTTTAAATGCTCACTTTAAGTATTTTCAACTTAGTCTAGATGGGTTGTAAAACCCATTTCTGTACAAGTAGTTTATTTAAATAAGGAATGTGCCCTAAGAAGCATTCCTGAGGTACAGAAATATTTTTTCCATTGAAATAATATTCTTTGTTTACGAATAGGCTTTCTTATTTCTAACTTATAAAACCTCAGACGGAACATCTGGACAGAACCATATAGAGGATGGTAGTTAAAACTATCAGCATAGCATTTTACTATTCTGTTTTACTCATCCTCGAGTTTGAAAAGGTGGGGTGAAGGTCAAATCGGTAATGCTAGAAGGCTTCATGGATAACGTATAACTTTACTCCATTGCTCCTTACCATACATCAACACCTTTATAAGGACAAACATGAAGGCCTGAGACTTTCCTGGCCCCATGTCTTTTTATCACTGTCATCCCCAAAGACAGAATCTGGGAAACAACTTGGGATCTACTTCATGTACCTTCAAGTCTCGGCTTTTGTCCACTGCTCAGTGTGTGCATGGACTTCCTTTGGGTGCTGGCTTCTCTGCTGGACCGAACTTCATGGGAAGGACCCCAGGGCTAGGTGATGAGAAGCAGCTGGTGTAAACTGACGGTGGGGGGTGAAGACCTGAAAAGCTGCGTGAATGTTCTGGAACTTCCCGTATGTGATTCCAAGTAGACACATTTATGACTCCCTTAAATAAAAAAGGAGCAGAGATGAGGTGATACCTGGTGAAATGATGTTTATTATAAAATATTTGTATCATTATAGCTAAATAGGAAAGATAAATATATGTTTATATCTCTTATCAGAAGCTACCCTTAGCTATAATTAAGCATGCTGGATAGATTAAAAACTGAGCGCTGGTGTATATTTGATCTATGTTTAAATTCATTAGTCAGAAAGTGGTAAATGAGAAATTAATTTTTCCACTTGGTTTATATTTCACAAGATAAGAGTGGACACTTCAGTCGGCTTGTGAGGCCAGTTGTATTACTGGTTGCATTTTCAGCTGTCCCTCCTGTGTGTCTTTCTAGGTGCTAGCAGACTAGAAGACACTCCATGTACGTACAGGAAAAGGAAATGTCACATGATTCTCTTTTTAAAGCAGGAAGTCAAGTGGCTTTTTCCTTTGAAAATTGTGACAGAACAGTGCTTATAAAACTATCCATGGTGAATCTGTGGTGATGGACCTGTTCTTAAAATTTCCAATTCTTTGCAGACTGGCACTTTTGTAAAATTAAATTAAAATGTTGCACTGAGATCAAATTGCTATACAAGTTTCTAAACAATTGCTCTCAGTTTCTGTACATTCTTGCAGATGGGCAGAAAGAGTTTGCTATGTGGCACTGGTCTGTAGAGCACCCTTTAGTAGCAGTGAAACATGAGTTTCAGGCAAGGATCAATAGCTTCTGATGTTATTTATCTGGGAGCTTGGGATTTTGCCCAGAACGGGAGGGCAGTTCTTTCGTTTTGTTGTTTTGCTATTGGTCCAACTTTTGTGTAGAGTTGCCCAGTATGTGCCTTGCTCAGGGCACCTGACTGAGGAGGTGCATGGGGGCTGGGATCTCTCCTCTGAGTCATACCCTCTGCTTGGCGGAGGTCCTTGGATCAGCCCTCAGATAGTCCCAGTTACATTTGCTACCTTTTTGAGAAGGCTTCCCTAGGTTTCTACATTCTCTTAGTGGAAATCAGCAAGAACCTCCTTTTGATTTCAGTTCGTTATGGTTAACAAAAATCTTCATCACATTTATTTCTTTACTGGATTTCAAGCTCCTGTGGGAAGGAGTGTGGGTCTTATATTGTGACTAGAACAGTGCTCATACTAATATCAAATGAATTCCGAATCACAGGTTGGTAGTGAAAGCCACACTCAGCTGTTAACCTTCTTGAAGAAGCAAAGAATCTCATAGTGTGATGACTTTTTTCCTTCTTTTTTTATTGATCCAGGACTTGAAGAGACCAAGTTTTTAGATGTAGTTAGATGTAGTCCTGGGGAGAGAAGCTTCCTGAAGTTAATGATACCCCGACATACTCATCCAGTCAGAGAGACCTATGGAATGGCCACGATAGACATAAGAGGTCAAACCAAGTATTGTTAACATTTTATCTTTAGTGAGGTTAAAATTAACCAAGGACATTGAGTTCACCGAGAAACAGGTTCTTAAACAAATATAGCTCATGAAAAAACATTGCCTATTGGGGTCACGGACTCCTAACAATGAACAGAACCTTAATATGTCCGGGGAACACACGTGCCATGTTGCACTGCTGGTGGAAGAGGCCTGACCCCAGCCTGGACTCTGCAGAGCCTCCTGGCAGGTCGCAGGTAGGGGACAGTGGTGTAGGGTGAGGCTGGTGTGGCAAACAGGGAAGCAAGGGCATAGCAGCCTGAGACCACCTCAGGTATTTATTAAAGTCAGAAGCAGGACACACCCCTTGGCATGCACAACTGACATCAGGAAAAATGAAGGCCTGGAAACTTACCAACACAGAGGAAATAACTTTTGGTGGCAAATGGGACAGAAGAGAGTTCTTAAACAACAAGTGGCTTGTAATGGTCTCTTCTCCACCAGACACATCCATCACGCCTTGGTTCCTAGGGTCTTCACGCATCTGAAAGGCACACTGTTTGACCCTCACAGGCCTCGTCGATAGTGGCCTGAAGAGGGGGCACGGGCTCAACGTCTGTAATAAGGAAGAGTTTTGAGCAAATCCATGAATTCCAATTCTGTGTGGGATTTTAGTGTGAATGACAAATGTTTATGAGCCTAAGTTGCTCTTTTATGATTAATATGAAATACTGCCTGAGCCTAAAAGCCAGTCTTGCCAGAAACGCAAGTATGTGTCTAACATATTTTGGGTTCTGTTCAAGCAGTTAGGTTGTGAGGATAGAAAACCACTTAAGTCAGTTCCATAAGGAGAATCCCACAGACCGACAGGGCAGGAAGTACAGCCAGTCCTCCTGGAAGGCACCTGGGACTTAGAGAGCCAAGAAGTAAAGCTTCCAGCAGCGTCTCTCACAATCCACGGAGAGATGGTCTCATCGCTCAAGATTTCCCCGCCTCACTCTGTACATGATCTCTCTTTCCTTTCGTCTCTTTGTCTCTCTCCACCTCCATCTCCCACTCTTCATCCTCCGGGCACACAAGGGTGCTCCTGCCACTGAAGGAAGCTGCATCTTAGCTCACCAGTCCAAAATCCTGAGAAGTAGAATCTGATTGGCTCAGCCGACCTACGGTCCTTGAACCACGTGCACAACTCTATCCAATCATCTGTGGCCAAGGCATGGGGCCCAGGCGCCTGCAGCACAGATTCAAAGTTTCTGGGAAGCAGGTGTGTTCAGGGCGTGCCTCAAACCATATCAAATACACGTGGAGTTTTCACAGCTCAGGTGCACACATGAGTGACCTTCAGCGAAGGAAGAAGAATCAGCGTAGTTCAGAGCACCTCGTAGTTAAGGTTGGTAATCATCCAATTAGCATCCTCACCGATAGAAATGTTAACGAGTTCATCAGAGAAGAACAAAGACAAATGCAGGTGACATCAAAGCTTTAGGGTAAGAGTTACACAAGGTTGCCCTCATGAGGCAGTTTTCTTAGTGGTCGGAGGGGGAGATAGGAAAAACAAAGAGTCACAGGTGTCCGGAGTAATTCCCTTCGTGTGCAGGTTTGTTGCTGTTGATCTGCTTAAATAGCCTAAAAGACACACATGTGCTGTTTTTCAAATGCAGACCGAAGGCCTGCGAGCTTTCCTGAAGCTTTTTGATGGAAGGGGATTTACAGTTCTGTCCTCTAAGCCTCAACTACGTGTGTTTTCAGCCCCATTTTTGGCCTGCGGTTGGCTAGCTCTGTAAAGTGCTCTGGGCTCCAGTACTTGAACTTCATGTTGCAAAGGGTAAATTTAGCATTGCTGCTTCCTCCAAGTTCCATGACGACTTCCTTAATTTGTTGTTCTCTTTGTGCCCTGGGTAGTGAACTCTTACCGACAGTGGAGACTGGCTCCTGCACTCTTAAGCCTAAGTGCCAAGGTTGTCTGGAACCTTATGCACAGAATTCCCAACAGCTCTGTCACAGGTTAGTTTAACGTTTACTGTAATGAGGTGTTGTTTTCCCTATGCCTCTTATTCCTTCTACAGGATATTATATTTGTTAAGATACAGCCTGGAGCCAGGGAACAGAGCAGAGAACCCAGACCCTTCGAAGGGTAAACCTGCTGGTTGTTCTCATCCGTCAGATTACATGTGTGGCTTTCTAGACACTAAGTAAATAAAAACAACGGGAAATCTTTGGAGAGCCTCATGGTGGATATCAGAAAAGATAGTTTGGTGTTGTAAATGAATATTCACTAAATCTATTTCTGGGCCAACTTGTGTTGGGGACATTAAAATTACCTACATTTCAAAGGTTAACAATGCAACTAAACTAAGCCAATGTAAGTTTAGGCTTAAACATACAAAGAGGAACTATTTCCCACAAGCTAATGGTCGGCAAGACCTAATGGAATGAGTGTGTTGAACAATGCTGTAAAAACCACAATAAAAAAAGCAGTCAGACTTAAAGCTTCATTTGAATAACCTCAGACACCAAGTTGAATATCCATGTGGGAAGAAGCAAACACCTTATAAGATAGATATGGTTGGTGCTAAACCTCTACTCACCCCAGCTCAGGGAAAAAGAAGTAAATAGATATGGTGAAATGATTTCAAATGGTTCCAAGCCATCTCCCTTACTTTACTCCTAAACCATCCCCAGATAATGCGATTTTCAAAGTCAGTTATTGTGTTGAACAAAGGACAGTGATGAAAAATAGTAACCAAAGTCATTTTCAAATGAGTGAAACAAGATATGCTTCTTCAAATATGAAGAAATCTCTCAAAATAAAACCATTTAACAACTTTTATGAAGTTTAGGAATTAAGCAAAGACGTGGTAAAGGACAACTGCTTCAAAATTGTAGCAATGCCTCTAAGTTCCTATTTGTAGGCTGATGGTCCTGAGGAGATGCATTAGGACCTCGTACATTAATGCAACCTTCAGTGCCATTTAATCCTAACAGGGACCAGAAAGTTCAGCATCATCTATGTAGCAGGCCAAAACGCTGCCAAGTCCTTGTATACAGAGGAATCAAGTATCACACTGAAGTACTGACCTGGTGATTAATGACCCACTATCCGCCAGCCACTTCTCTTCACAGGAGCATTCTAACTGTTTCTCGGCATCCAGCCATACGTTTGGTCCCTCTATGCAACTGCAGGCAACCTCAGTTCCATGTTCCCTCACAGCAACTCTTTGGTCTCAAGCTGTACCATGTGGAGAGAGGATTTTATGAATCTCTTGCCAAGGATCTTTCAGGTCAAGGTCAAGCCATGGATCTTTTCACATTATGCCTTCAAGAGACCAGCATCCAAAGTGACTGTGCAAGACACCCAGAGGGTCACACCTTAGTAGTAGAGCTAAACTAGCCCAGAATAGAGACTACTCCAGATGTACCCTTAAACACTTAAAAAGAAGCCATGAAAGGATCAAACCAATCTGATCTTCCAGGACTTTAACTAGCTTCCAGAACAAAACCAACATTCTTTAAAGGAGGATAGCTAAGTTCAGATACTCAATGATCTAACGACTCAATGTTCAGGATCCCCAAAAAAAATACTAGACATGCCAAGAATCAGGAACTATGACCCATAACCAGGAGGAGAAAAAGAATCAATAGAAAAAGACCCACCAATGACAGAGATGGTGAAATTAGTATTCAAAGACAATGAAATACCTATTACAAACATGCTCAACATGTTTAAGGATCTTTAAATAATATGAATATAATCAGGAGAGACAGTGAAGACATAAAGAACCAATTGGAACTTCCAGAGATGAAAATTAAGATATCTGAAGTGAAAAAATACACTGGGTGGGACTAACTGCAGCTTAGACATGGAAAAAGACCAGGGAACCTGAAGATGTAGCAGTACAAACTATTCAATCTGAAACATTAACTAACTAAATAAATCAGGCCTCAATGACCTGGGGATAATATAGAGTGGTTCATTATATGTTTGACTGGAGTCCCAGAAAAGTGTGTGTTGGCAGGAGGAGAGGAGAGGGAGACAGAAAGATATTGGAAGAAATAATGGCTGAAAAACTTCCAAATTTAATAAAAACTATGAACCCACAGATCTAAGGACCTTAAGGAACCTGAAGTAGCATAAACACACACACACACACACACACACACACACACAATAACATCAAAGTACATCAAAATCAAATTTCTGAAAGACAGTGATAAAGAGAAAATCTTAAAATCAGCCAGAGGAAAAAGGCACATGGTGTACAGAGGAATAAGGATAAGAATGAGAGCAGATTTCAGAAATGATGCAAGTCAGAAGACCATGGACATCTTTAAATTGTAGAATGAAAGAAAAAATACTGTCAACATAGAGTTCTATATCCAGCAAAAATCTTCTTTAAAAATTTTACCTTAAGGTGAAATAAAGACTTATTAAGACAAACAAAAGCTGAGAGGCTTTGCCAGTTAACATCACTGTAAGTATTGTTAGAGGAAGTTCTTTAGATAGAAGAAAAATAAAACCAGATGGAAACTTGGATCTAACAAAGGAATGAGGAGTACGAGAAATGGTAAATATGTGGGTAAATATGAAAGTATTTTTTCACTTTTAAATCTCTTCTATGACTAATTAACTATATAAAGCAAAAATAAACATGTGTTCATAACTTATGCAGAAATAAAATGTATGACAACAATAGCACAAAGGATGGAAGGGGAAAATGGAAGTATATTGTTATAAGGTTATTATACAATATTCAAACATTATTAATTAAAGTAAAGTTGGTAAGTTGAGGATATATATTATAAACATTAGCACAACCACTAAAAGCTAAAAGGTAGAGGTATAGCTAAGAAACCAATAGCAGGAAATAGGGTAAAAAATGAACAGAGAACAGATGGGATAAATAGAGAACAAACATCCAGATGGTAGATTTAATCACAACCATTACATGTAAATGGTTACAAACACTCGAAATAAAAAGAATGAATTAGATCCAGCTGACTGGAGGGAATTTCTGGTGCGCTGTGAAGTGGAAAAAGCAACACACAGAGTTGCTGTTAGTATTTGTTTATCTATGGGTAGTAGGAGGGAGAGGTGAGGGAAAAACAAAAGGAGACTGACAAAATGGAAACAGATGCATGATAAAATAACAAGAAGTGTTAAATATAATCTATGACAGTGTTGTTGATAATAAAAATGTGTTCTGAACATAGACCAGGATTAGAAGATGACATGAACAAGTGAAAACATTGAATTGACCTAGGATGTGATTGTGGTTAATTTTATTCTTAGATTCTTGACCTTCCGTATAACTTTTATAACAAAATATTGAAATTTAAAAATAAATGTATGAGGTTGGAAGATACAGAAAATCATGACTCAAATTCCTTTTATAGTGAGTGGTTCTTTGACTCTCTAGTTTTGTGGAAGGAAAATGAAGACCTTTTGTGCAATAATTCTCCCAAGATAGTTCCAACCGTGTAAATGCTTTAGCATCTTATCTGGTATTAGCACAGGGCTCTGGCTGTTGTTGTAGGTAGTCATTAAACATGGCAAGAAACTCCACCTGAAGTGAGAGTCGGTCAGAGTTCTTTGGTTGCAGGTAGCAGGAACTGACTTTGGCTGACTTAAAGGAAAGAAAATCATTGGGAAGACCAGAAAATTAGTCTTGGAATTGAGGCAGCTCCAGAAGGAGGAAGCAGGAATTCCAGGGATGGTCCATAGCAGCAGCAGTCTGGTTGGGTTGCTTCCACTGGAACTAGTGAATTCCAGTCTGTCTTCAAACTTACATCACTGGCTCAAGTGTCAAAGTCCCAGAAAAAAGCACTGGGCTCACTCGTCATGTGCTCACTCTCTAGATACGCTAGGACCTACTAGGAGGTGCTCAGGACCGCTTAGGGTCTTGGTAGCAGGAGGGCTGCTTCCTGTAATCACAGTTCTACCAAAATCACATGCACATAGAGAGGGAAGGCTATTTCCCCAAAAGAATTCAGGGTGTTCTAAGGAAGGGCTCATGGACACTGGGTGACCAAAACATACCTTTCTTGGTACTGGAAAAAGGAAGAGGAATCATGGGGAAATTTTCACAGGGTTGAGCGTCATACCAAGAATGTGGAGTCTACCTGCAATGCAAGATCCCACTGCATTCCTGAGTCTGGCGTCCAAATTGAGGAGGGCAAGGTTTGCAAATGCTTTTGTGCTATGAACCTGTGGGAATTGAATTTATGGTCCAAAGCCCAATATAATAGACATGATAAGGCTTGCCTTTAGCCTGAAGGAATTTGATATAGTGGTTTGTGTTGGTGGCTTATTTATAAATATTATATGAATTTTTTCAATATAAATTTGTTTCAGTCTCTCATCTCAAGTGCTCCCACAAATATGTACTAATTATTATGGGTTGTTTTTTTTTTTTTTCTGATGGGGCTCTAAAACTGACCAGAAAGAAACCACATTAATACATTTGGGAAAAAGATATTCTAAATATAATAAATGTTGCTGGGTGATATGAAATGACATGGCACGTCTAAATTAAACCTTGAAGAAGAGTATAGGCAGGTGGGCAAGTCAGGGAAATCGTTAAGGAAATGAAGCAAACTGTTGAAATTCTGTGCCCCACAAAAGAATAGCCATCTTGCAGATGGGCTTATAGTTGAAGAAAGCAATAAATAATCACTGAAGGAGAAAGTAAGGGTTAAGGAAAGAATACATGAAATGGAAATGGAAGTGTTTGCTTTTGAAAACACTTGGACTCAAGATCCATTCCCAGCTTCTCAGAATGACAGGGCTCCTGTGTGCCTGCTCAGGGTGCTGCTCTTTCTTTTCTCCAGGAACAGAAGTACTATTTACGATGTTTGTGTTAAGAAATTCCAGGGCTCCTACGGAAATGTACTCTGACCTCTTACACAACATGTTTACTTAAGCCAGAGCAAAGGAAATAATGGACGTTGAGAGATCAAATGGCTGCCTTCCACTCTGTTCCCTTTAAAAATCAGTAATTTTTATGTACTTCTTTTTCTTCTTAAGGAAGCAGCATCTGGCTTCATGGAATTTGGCAGAGTTAAGCATCCTGTTCTAGTTATGTTGATTTTTAAATACAAATAAGATTGGTAAATGGCAACTAAAGTTGAACCATCTGAGTAAGAGTGAGAATAATGAAAGCCAGTGAGACTGAACCATACATTTTTAGTTAGGTCTTTGTAGGTCATCTTTTCCCTCTGCCACCCACAGTCTTACAGATGAAAACATGACATCACATGATCTGACACAATTTTTCTGTTCAAACATTTGTGGGAACTTTCTATATAATTTCTTATTTTGAAGTGCTATTTTTTACACAATTCTTTTATAACAGTGTTGTGTGAGGTTAGAATTAACATCTACCATACAGATAAAGTCTGTTATGACAGGACTGATCACATGGAAATATGTGTAGGGGACATGTAGCTGCAATTATGTGCTGAAGTTCATCTTTGGACTAAATTTAGAAAGGTGAAGGATTGGATATATAGCTTTTAATCCTTTCCTCATCTTTAGAAAATGGGCCCATTTCCAGGCCAGGGCCAGGATTATGTCTTAGAAATTTGAGCCCATGTGAAGCATGCTTAAGAAGATTATTCTTACCATGAAGGCTCTTAACAGAATTAATCTTAAGCCTGAGTATGACCCAGACACTAGTCTGGGCTTTTAGTGTCACAGGATATTACGTGTGCCCAGAATAAAATAAATTGCTCAATAATGCAATGAGATGATTTGCTCAACAATTCAGTAATAAAAATAACTTCATGAATACAAGTCATATGACTTATTTCACAAATATTGTCTTAGTTTATCATGCATGTATAATTATTCACAAGGTTTAGATACGAAAATGAAGCTAATAGAGGCAAGTGACTTGTCTAAGAACTCATGCTGAGTGAGTGCCTGGCACACAACGATATATTTTGCTAAGTGGATTAATGAAGTGTTGTAGCAGATCCTTTGTCTTCTGGTCAACTGCTTATGAAATGTACAAATGAAGACAAGCATAGCTGCCATAATATACAGCAGTGTTGAAAAGAAGAAAAGCATAATAGAAATGTCACTTTTAGAAAACTTTTGCAGGACTTTGGTAGCCTTTTGTAAGCTAATTTTGAAAAGATGGCAGGCAGGGGAGCTGTCCTTGGTGCTGAACCTTCCATGAGGCGAACAGGTTAGAGGATGGCCTCAACCAGTTTTCCTACATATTTTCTTCTGGGCTTCTATTACCAATGACAATACTATCAATAAAAAATTGTACTTCTAACAAATTTTCCTTTCTAAATATTTTAAGGATTTTTATAATATTTTTAATTATAGCTTTGTTATTATTTTAAAAGGTAAATTTAATGCTATAATTCACTAGATTTTAGTATAGTCACAAAGTTGTGGAATTATCACCATTATGTAATTTTAGAATATTTTTATTACTGCTGAAAAAAGAAAAAACCCAAAGAAACCCCTCTCCTCAGCCTCTGGAACCAGGAATCTACTATCTCTATAGATTTGCCTATTCTGGACTTTTCATATAAATGGAATCATACAATATGTGGCCATTTGTAACTTACTTCTTTCACATAGCATACTGTTTTTGAGGACTATCCATGTTGTGATATGTATCAATACTTCATTAAGTTTACTGACAAACAATAATCCATTGTATGAATATACCACATTCTATTCATCAGTTAATGAACATTTAAATTGCTTCTCCTTTTGGGCTATGCTGCTGTGAACATCTATGTACAAGTTTTTTTGTGCGGCTATATGTTTTCAGTTCTCTTGTGTGTATACCCAGGAATGGAACTGCTGGGTTATATGATCTTTTTAATATTTTGAGGATCTGTCAAACACTTTTCCAAAGCACTTGCCACCAGCAATGTATGAGTATTCCAATTTTTCCTCATCCTTTTCAACAACTGTTATTGTCTGTTTTTTTAATATTAGTCATCCTAGTGGGTGTGAAATTGTATCTTATTGTGGTTGACTTGCATTTCTGTAATGACTAATGACGTTGAGCATCTTTTCATGTACTTATTGGACACCTGTCATCTTCTTTGGAGAAATGGCCATTCAAATTTTTTGCACATTTTTAAAAATTTGGGTGGTTTTTATTGTTAAGGTGAAAGAGTTTTTTATATATTCTGGATACAAATCCTTTATCAAATATATCATTTAGAAATATTTTCTCTCGCGCTGTGGGTTGTCTTTTCACTTTCTTGATAGTGTAAATGACTGTTTTCAACACAGTGATCCTTCTCTGATGGAATATTACTCAGCCATAAAAAAGAATAATGCCATTTGTAGCAACATAGATGGACCTAGAGATTATCATACTAAGTGAAACAAGTCAGACGGAGAAAGATAAATATATGATGTCACTTATATGTGGAATCTAAAAAATAGTGCAAACAAACTTATTTACAAAACAGAAATGGACTCACTGACATAGAAGACAAACCTATGGTTACCAAAGGGGAAGGGGAGAGGGATAAATTGGGAGTATGGGATTTACAGATGCACACTACCACATATAAAATGGGTAAACAACAAGGATTTACTATATACAGGACACGGACTGTATACAATATCTTGTAATAACCTATAATGGAAGATAATTTTTTTTTTTTTTGCAGTACGTGGGCCTCTCACTGCCGTGGCCTCTCCCGTGGTGGAGCACAGGCTCCGGACGCACAGGCCCAGCGGCCATGGCCCACGGGCCCAGCCGCTCTGCGGCATGTGGGATCTTCCCGGACCGGGGCACGAACCCGTGTCCCCTGCATCGGCAGGCAGACTCCCAACCACTGCGCCACCAGGGAAGCCTGGAAGAGAATTCTTAAAAAGGATATATATATATATACACACACACACACACACACACACACACACACACACACACACACACGTATAATCAAATCACTTTGAGGTACACCTGAAACTAATACAATATTATAAATCAACTATACTTCAATTTAAAAAGTGTAGAAAAAGAACAGAAATACACAAATAAAAAAAGAAAAAAAAAAGAATTCCAGTATCTATGCTCCAAGTAGCTCATTACGAAGGAAGGAACTCATTTACAACATAATTGTTGGCAAATATTATATGAAAGAAAAATTTTAGTGGTTCTCTGGTAAAAGGCTTGCTTATAAAACTGGACGATGCAGAATGTGTGGCATCTGTTCCCTGCAGGAGAAGAGGTATGCCTCACTATAACACTGTACTTTTCTCATTGTGTGGAACCTACTCTCCTATCAATAAAACAAACTCTGCTTGAAAATGATAGCCAAGGAAAAAAGTGATGGAAGCATAGAACTGTTTTATATACTAATAAGTATTAAACCCCTGTTTTCAAATTTTATTCTTGGCAATAAAATATATTCCTCTCACACAATCAGAGAAAGATTAAACTATTTTTTAATTGGAAAATATTTACATCGGCAAGAGCTTTTCCCCCTTATTGGAAAGCAGAATAAAAAAAGAGTCTAGTGAGTTAACTGAGATCAATTTTATTCCTTTAAAAAGTTTCAAGGTTGAGAGCTCAAGATGGTGTAATAGAAGGATGTAGAGCACACCTCCTCCCACAGACACATCAAAAATACATCTGCATGTGGAACAGTTCTCACAGAGTACCTACTGAATGCTGGCAGAAGATCTCATACAACTAAAACTACAAGAAAGATAACTATTTAACCAGATAGGGTGAAAGGAAAAAAATAAAAGGAATTAGGATGGGACCTGCGCCCCTGGGAGGGAGCTGTGAAAGAAGGCTTTCCTCACCCTGGGAACTCCCTTCACCAGTTGGGAGATCATTTGGGACAAATAGGGAGCTTCAGAGGCTCACAGGAGAGTGCAGCAACTGGCTTATGGCAGGCAGAACAGAGACAGACCAGGACAGACGGTCCTGGACACCTCACTGCACTCCCCAGCCTGAGATGTGCATCTGCTGGTGTGTGCAGGGTCTTGGTGCTGAAACTCAGGCTTCAGTAGACAGACCTGGGGAGAGGACTGGGGTTGGCTGCAGGGAGACAGCCCAAAGGAGCTGGAGTGTGGTCCAGGTCGCAACTAGGGGTGTGCTCAGGACAGAGCCCAGATCTGCCATAGCAGCCCCATTGCTAACATGTGCAGGGAGTGAGGGGTAGGCCCTGACAGAGCAGCCTCATTCTATGTGTGCCTACAGCAGGCATGCATCTGCCTCTACAAGCTCTGGGAGCACGCAAGTGCCAGTGGGTTGCTGACCCGCAGAGGCAGGGCTGAAGTCTGAACTGATCCCTGGGTCCATGTGACTTTGAAGCAGGGCTAAAATCTGCAGAGCCATATCCCTACAGCTGTATGACATTGGTGATTTACACCACCAGGGCCTTTGTAAACTTGGCACCTATGGGACACCCAAGTGGATTACTGGTGCTCCCATGGCTAGGGTGGGTCTGGTGTTAGCAGCTGCAGGCTTTGCAAGTGTAAGCAGGCAGAGGTGCAGCTGCGGTCTGGGCTGATCCCGTACCACCCAGGGGTAGAACTATGGTGGGTCACAGTGCCTGCTCAACATATCTGTGCTGGTGGCTTTGTGAGCATGGAGCCTAAGGGACATCCAAGCTGGGTGCCAGAATTCCCACAGCTGAGGTGGGACCAAGGGCAGTATACTTTCTGAGCATGCATGTGTGACAGGCAACCCCAGAGAGCACACTTCCAGGTGGAAAGCTCTTATGAAGGAATACTCAGTGGCTCCTCTTGCAGTGGAAGTACTCCAGTACCATCAACCTCAAACTGCAGCTCAGAAACAGATCTGAGAGCTAATACTTCAACAAATAAGGAGCAGACCCTGCCCCCAATAGGGCTGTGACAACCACAGAGCAAAGAGGAGGCCCCACTCAACATCCAGTGCAGGCTGTGGTCACCACAACACCAATCAAGCCCCCTATCAAGGAGACAACACTCAGCACACACTGAGGAAAGATGTGGAAGGCATCCATACTAAAAACAGTCTTCACCCCAAAAATATAAGACTCATGCAGGTTACACAGGGATGCTCCCACACCCTCAAGAACACAGTGGGTAAATTCATAGTCAGAGAAATATAAGAAAAATGAAGAAGCAGAGGAACCAGTCTCAATTAAAAGAATAAGAGAAATCCCCAGAAAGAACAAACAATGAAAGAGACCTCTCCAGCCTGCTAGATCACGAGTTCAAAATGGAGGTAATAAAAATACTGAAGGAATTAAGAAAGGCTATCGATAGAAATGCAGATCACTGTAGCAAGGAGCTAGAAACTATAAAGAGGAGTCAAGAAAAATTAGAAAATTCATCTGCTGAGACAAAAGCCAAGCTAAAGGCAATAAATAGCAAACTACATAATATAGAACAATGAATAAGTGATCTGGAAGATAAAATAATGGAAATCACCCAATGAGAACAGCAGACAGAAAGACAAATGAAAAAAAAATGAAAGCATTGTGAGACCTATGGGACAATATAAAGCAAGCCAATCTACACATAATAGGGATCCCAGAAGGAGAAGAAAGAGAAAAGGGGATCAAAAATGTATTTGAAAAAATTATGGCTGAAAACTTCCCAAACCTAAAGAAGGGAACAGATATCTAGGTACAGGAAGCACAGAGGGTCCAAAACAAACCTACACCAAGACATATTATAATTAAAATGGAAAAAGTTGAAGATAAAGAGAAGATTCTAAAGGTAGCAAGAGAAAAACAAAGAGTTAGTCACAAGGGAATCCCCATAAGGCTATAAGCTGATTTCTCTACAGAACCATTGCAAGAGAGAAGTGGCAAGATATATTCAAAGTCCTGAAAGGGAAAAACCTGCAACCTAGGATACTCTGCCCAGCAAGATTATCATTTAGAATAGAAGGAGAGATAAAGAATTTCTCAGACAAGCAAAACGTAAAAGAAGGGGAACGTAAAAAAAAAAATCCCTTTAAAATTCGCATCCAAAAAAATAAAATACTTATGAATAAGCCTGACTGAAGAGGTGAAAACTTATATGCTGAGAACTATAAAACATTAATAAAGGAAACTGAAGATGATTTAAAGAAATGTAAAGATATCCCATGCTCTTGGATTGGAAGAATTAAAATAGTTAAAATGATGATACTACCTAAAGCAATCTACAGATTTAATGCAATCCCTATCAAATTACCCATGACAGTTTTCACAGAACTAGAACAAATAATCCTAAAATTTATATGGAACCATAAAAGACCCAGAATTGCCAAAGCAATCCTGAGGAAAAAGAATGAAGTAGGAGGCATAACCCTCCCAGACTTCAGACAATACTACAAAGCTACAGTAATCAAAACACCATGTTACTGGCACAAAAACAGACAAATGGATCAATGGAACAGAATAGAAAGCCCAGAAATAAACCCACACACCTGTGGTCAATTAATCTTCGATAAAGAAGGCAAGAATATACAGTGGAGAAAAGAGTCTCTTCCGTAAGTGGTGCTGGGAAAGCTGGACAGCCGCATGTAAATCAATGAAGTTAGAACACATCCTCACACTATAACAAAAATAAACTCAAAATGACTTAAAAACTTAAATATAAGACAGGGCATTATAAAACTTCTAGAAGAACATAGGCAAAACATTCTCTGACATAAATCATAGCAATGTTTTCTTTGGTCAGTCTCCTAAGGCAATAGAAGTAAAAGCAAAATTAAACAAATGGAACCTAATCAAACTTATAAGCTTTGCACAGCAAAGGAAACCATAAACAAAATGAAAAGACGGGGCTTCCCTGGTGGCGCAGTGGTTGAGAATCTGCCTGCTAATGCAGGGGACACGGGTTTGAGCCCTGGTCTGGGAGGATCCCACATGCTGCGGAGCAACTAGGCCTGTGAGCCACAACTACTGAGCCTGTGCGTCTGGAGCCTGTGCTACGCAACAAGAGAGGCCGCGATAGTGAGAGGCCCGCACACCGCGATGAAGAGTGGCCCCCGCTTGCCACAACTAGAGATAGCCCTCACACAGAAATGAAGACCCAACACAGCAAAAATTAATTAATAAACTCCTACCCCCAACATCTTAAAAAAAAATGAAAAAACGACCTACACACTGGCAGAAAATATATGCAAATGATGCGACTGACAAGGGATTAATTTCCAAACTATACAAACAGATCATACAACTCAACAAAAAAACAAACAATGCAATCAAAAAATGGACAGAAGACCTAAACAGACATTTCTCCAAAGAAGACATATAGATGGCCAACAGCACATGAAAAGCTGCTCAATATCACTAATTATTAGAGAAATGCAAATCAAAATTACAATGAGATCTTACCTCACACCAGTCAGAATGGCCATCATCTTAAAAATCTAAAAATAACAAATGCTGGAGAGGGTGTGGAGAAAAGGGAACTTTCCTACACTTTTGGTTGGAATGTAAATTGGTGCAGCCACTATTATGGAGAACAGTATGGAGGTTCCTTAAAAAACTAAAAATAGAGTTACCATATGACCCAGCAATCCCACTACTAGTTATATATCCAGAAAAGATGAAAACACTAATGTGGAAAGATACATTCACCCCAATGATCATAGCAGCACTATTTACAACAGCCAAGAAAGGGAGGAAACCAAAGTGTCCATTGATGGATGAATGGATAAAGAAGATGTGGTATATATATATATATATATATATATATATATATATACACACACACACACACACACACACACACACACACACACACACTGGAATATTACTCAGCCATTAAAAGGAATGAAATAATGCCATTTGTAGCAACATGGATGGACCTAGAAATGATCATACTAAGTGAAGTAAGCCCAACAGAGAAATACAAATATCGTATGATATCACCTATATGTGGAATCTAAAATATGATACAAATGAACTTATTTTCAAAACAGAAATGGACTCACTGACATAGAAAACAAACGTATGGTTACAAAGGGGAAAGGGGGTGGTAGAGGGATGAAGTAAGAGTTTGAGATCAGCAGATACAAACTACTATATATAAAATAGATAAACAAGGATTTACTGTATAGCACAGGGAACTATATTCTATATCATGTAATCACCTATAATGGAAAAGAATATGAAAAAGTATATTCATATATATATATACACACATATATATATAACTGAATCACTTTGTTACACACCAGAAACTAACACAACATTGTAAATCAACTATACATCATTAAAAATAAAATAAATTTAATTTAAAAAACTTTCAAATATAGCATTTATCCAACACCTACACTGAGTTGAAAAATATCTTCTCATATCCCTGAGCTAAAAATATATTTTCCCTACATGGGCAGTTTTCCATTATTTGTTTCAGTTAAGGGAATGTTCTTCCTCCTGCTAAAAATCAATAATTGCTGTCAGTATAACTGAAGAATCATTCAAACATTCAAAGTCTGATTTGTTCATAAGGGTAAATGATATTTATTAATCTTTATTTTTAAATGCTTACTTTGTTAGACAGAAAATGAGAGTTATCTAATAGCTTAATTTACAAACATCTGAAATTCACTATTAATTTATTTCGCTTTCAAAGTGTTTTCCCCTAGTATCTTAAAGTCATTACACGGCCATCTGAAATTTTTTATATTTTACCCAAATAATTCCTCTGTACATTTACTTTAAAAAATAAATATATAGTGGGAGTCAAAAGACCTGAGTTCTATTTTTGATGTCACTGTGATCGCTAGAAGATAGTAAACTGCAGGTTTAATTTTCCATCTTTTGAGGATGCTATATGAATGATTAAAATTGGCTTTGAACTTTTCTCTGCTGGTGTCACCAGAATTAGAGTAAAGCAAGAATTTTTTTGTTTTATTTCGCTTTGGGTTTTTTTGATTTTGGTTTTTGTCTTTAACCACTGTTCACTACTGGGTTATGGAGAAGACACAGTCTACAACAAAAATCCTCATATAAGAGTCTTCTCAGTCAAGTCACCACTTCAGTCATTACCCTGCCCTACATGTCAGAAAGATGAGAGCTTTACAGAAACATGGGCTCTGTCAACCTCCACCCTCTCCTTTGTCAAAAATTTCAGAGCAGGTGCAGAACTGACAAAGCTCACCTGGAGTTCACAAAGCTAAATTCTGGGAAGGACTCACTAGGAATTATTATGACACCTGGGGAACAAAATTTCCTATCACCTGGTGGTCTAGGTAATATCACTCTGCTGGGATGTCTCCAAGGGCAACAGTTATAAAGCTTTGGATAATCAGGTAACAATTAGACACTGTGAAATTCTGCCAGAGCTAGCTTCTACTGGAAGAGGAGGAAAATTTAATTTCAATAGAAATTATTTTTTGTACTTCAAACGAACCAAGCAAATATTTACTTGTTACTAACTCTGTGCCAGGAACCGGGCCAGGTGTGGGGACATAAAGAATGATGGTATAGTCTTTACCCAAAGGAGATCACATTATAATTGAGAGACTAATGGAAAACAAATATTGATAAACCTGTTTTATTCCTATCTACATTTGGAACCAATATAGGCGGAGAAATTAATTCTCACAGGCAACTGAAGAATGTAGATGTTATAGTTTGGAAGGTAGGATGGACCAAATTGTGAAGAAAGTGGAATGTCACATCAATAATAGTCAATAGGGAAGAGAGGGGGAAGATGGCAGAAGAGTAAGACGCGGAAATCACCTTCCTCCCCACAGATACATCAGAAATACATCTACACGTAGAACAACTCCTACAGAACACCTACTGAACGCTGGCAGAAGACCTCAGACCTCCCAAAAGGCAAGAAACTCCCCACGTACCTGGGTAGGGCAAAAGAAAAAAGAATAAACAGAGACAAAAGAATAGGGACGGGACCTGCACCAGTGGGAGGGAGCTGTGAAGCAGGAAAAGTTTCCACACACTAGGAAGCCACTTCGCGGGCGGAGACTGCGGGTGGCGGAGGGGGAAAGCTTCGGAGCTGCGGAGAAGAGCACAGCAACAGGGGTGCGGAGGACAAAGCGGGGACATTCCCGCACAGAGGATTGGTGCCGACCGGCACTCACCAGCCCGAGAGGCTTGTCTGCTCACCCGCCGGGGCGGGCGGGGCTGCGAGCTGAGGCTCGGGCTTCGGTCGGAGCGCAGGGAGAGGACTGGGGTTGGCGGCGTGAACACAGCCTGCAGGGGGTTAGTGCGCCACGGCTGGCTGGAAGGGAGTCTGGAAAAAGTCTGGACCTGCCAAAGAGGCAAGAGACTTTTTCTTCCCTCTTTGTTTCCTGGTGCGCGAGGAGAGGGGATTAAGAGCGCTGCTTAAAGGAGCTCCAGGGACAGGCGCGAGCCGCGGCTAAAAGCGCGGACCCCAGAGACGGGCATGAGACTCTAAGGCTGCTGCTGCCGCCACCCAGAAGCCTGTGTGCGAGCACAGGTCACTATCCACACACCCCTTCCGCAGAGCCTGTGCAGCCCGCCACTGCCAGGGTCCTGTGATCCAGGGACAACTCCCCCCGGAGAATGCACTGCGAGCCTCAGGCTGGTGCAACGTCATGCTGCCTTTGACGCTGCCGCAGGCCCGCCCCGCACTCCGTGCCCCTCCCTCTCACCCCCACTCCCCCCCACCCCCGACCCCCGCCTGAGTGAGCCAGCCAAATCCAAAGCTGAGCCCCTGGGAGCTGTAAGAACAAAGAAGAGAAAGGGAAATCTCTCCCAGCAGCCTCAGGAGCAGCGGATTAAAGCTCCACAATCAACTTGATATACCCTGCATCTGTGGAATACCTGAATAGACAATGAATCATCCCAAATTGAGGAGGGGGACTTTGAGAGCAAGATTTATTATTTTTTTCCCCTTTTCCTCTTTTTGTGTGTATGTGTATGCTTCTGTGTTAGATTTTGTCTGTATAGCTTTCCTTCCACCATTTGTCCTAGGGTTCTATCCATCTGTTTTTTGTTTTTTACTTAAAAAATTTTTTTTCTTAATAATTATTTTTTATTTTAATAACTTTATTTTATCCTCTTTCTTTCCTTCTTCCTCCCTACCTCCCTCCCTCTCTCTCTCACGCTCTCTCTCTCTCTCTTTCTTTCTTTCTACTTTTTCCCCCTTTTATTCTGAGCCGTGTGGATGAAAGGCTCTTGGTGCTGTAGCCAGGAGTCAGTGCTGTGCCTCTGAGGTGGGAGAGCCAACTTCAGGACACTGGTCCACAAGAGACCTCCCAGCTCCACATAATATCAAATTGCGAAAATCTCCCAGAGATCTCCATCTCAACACCAGCACCCAGCTTCACTCAATGACCAGCAAGCTAGAGTGCTGGACACCCTATGCCAAACAACTAGCAAGACAGGAACACAACCCCACCCATTAGCAGAGAGGCTGCCTAAAATCGTAAGTCCACAGACACCCCAAAACACACCACCAGACGTGGACCTGCCCACCAGAAAGATAAGATCCAGCCTCATTCACCAGAACACAGGCACTAGTCCCCTCCACCAGGAAGCCTACACAACCCACTGAACCAACTTTAGCCACTGGAGACAGACAGCAAAACAACGGGAACTACGAACCTGCAAAAAGGAGACCCCAAACACAGTAAGATAAGCAAAATGAGAATACAGAAAAACACACAGCAGATGAAGGAACAAGATAAAAACCTACCAGACCTAATAAATGAAGAGGAAATAGGCAGTCTACCTGAAAAAGAATTCAAAATAATGATAGTAAAGATGATCCAAAATCTTGGAAATAGAATAGAGAAAATGCAAGACACATTTAACAAGGACCTAAAAGAACTAAAGATGAAACAAGCAACGATGAACAATACAATAAATGAAATTAAAAATATTCTAGAAGGGATCAATAGCAGAATAACTGAGGCAGAAGAACGGATAAGTGACCTGGAAGATAAAATAGTGGAAATAACTACTGCAGAGCAGAATAAAGAAAAAAGAATGAAAAGAACTGAGGACAGTCTCAGAGACTGCTGGGACAACATTAAACACACCAACATTCGAATTATAGGGGTTCCAGAAGAAGAAGAGAAAAAGAAAGGGACTGAGAAAATATTTGAAGAGATTATAGTTGAAAACATCCATTATATGGGAAAGGAAATAGTTAATCAAGGCCAGGAAGCACAGAGAGTCACATACTGGATAAATCCAAGGAGTAACATGCCAAGACACATATTGATCAAACTGTCAAAAATTAAGTACAAAGAAAACATATTAAAAGCAGCAAGGAAAAAAAACAAATAACACACAAGGGAATCCCCATAAGGTTAACAGCTGATCTTTCAGCAGAAACTCTCCAAGCCAGAAGGGAGTGGCAGGACATATTTAAAGTGATGAAGGAGAAAAACATACAACCAAGATTACTCTACACAGCAAGGATCTCATTCAGATTTGATGGAGAAATTAAAACCTTTACAGACAAGCAAAAGCTGAGAGAGTTCAGCACCACCAAACCAGCTTTACAACAAATGCTAAAGGATCTTCTCTAGGCAAGAAACACAAGAGAAGGAAAAGACCTACAATAACAAACCCAAAACAATTAAGAAAATGGGAATAGGAACATACATATTGATAATTACCTTAAATGTAAATGGACTAAATGCTCCCACCAAAAGACACAGACTGGCTGAATGGATACAAAAACAAGACCCATATAGATGCTGTCTACAAGAGACCCACTTCAGGACTAGAGACACATACAGACTGAAAGTGAGGGGATGGAAAAAGATATTCCATGCAAATGGAAACCAAAAGAAAGATGGAGTAGCAATTCTCATATCAGACACAATAGACTTTAAAATAAAGACTATTGCAAGAGACAAAGAAGGATACTACATAATGATCAAGGGATCAATCCAAGAAGAAGATATAACAATTGTAAATATTTATGCACCCAACATAGGAGCATTCCAATACATAAGGCAAATACTAACAGCCATAAAAGAGGAAATCCAGAGTAACACATTCATAGTAGGGGACTTTAACACTCCACTTTCACCAATGGACAGATCATCCAAAATGAAAATAAAGAAGGAAACACAAGCTTTAAATGATACATTAAACAAGATGTACTTAATATTTATAGGACATTCCATCCAAAAACAACACAATACACATTTTTCTCAAGTGCTCATGGAACATTCTCCAGGATAGATCATGCCTTGGGTCACAAATCAAGCCTTGGTAAATTTAAGAAAATTGAAATTCTATCAAGCATCTTTTCCGACCACAGTGCTATGAGACTAGATATCAACTATAAGAAAAGATCTGTAAAAAATACAAACACATGGAGGCTAAACAATACACTACTTAATAACGAAGTGATCACTGAAGAAATCAAAGAGGAAATCAAAAAATACCTAGAAACAAATGACAATGGAGACACGATGACCCAAAACCTATGGGATGCAGCAAAAGCAGTTCTAAGAGGGGAGTTTATAGCAATACAATCCTAAGAAACAGGAAACATCTCGAATAAACAACCTAACCTTGCACCTAAAGCAATTAGGGAAAGAAGAACAAAAAAACCCCAAAGTTAGCAGAAGGAAAGAAATCATAAAGATCAGATCAAAATTAAATGAAAAAGAAATGAAGGAAACAATAGCAAAGATCAATAAAACTAAAAGCTGGTTCTTTGAGAAGATAAACAAAATTGATATACCATTAGTCAGACTCATCAAGAAAAAAAGGGAAAAGACTCAAATCAATAGAATTAGAAATGAAAAAGGAGAAGTAACAACTGACACTGCAGAAATACAAAAGATCATAAGAGATTACTACAAGCAACTCTATGCCAATAAAATGGACAACCTGGAAGAAATGGACAAATTCTTAGAAATGCACAACCTGCCAAGACTGAATCAGGAAGAAATAGAAAATATGAACAGACCAATCACAAGCACTGAAATTGAAACTGTGATTAAAAATCTTCCAACAAACAAAAGCCCAGGACCAGATGGCTTCACAGGCGAATTCTATCAAACATTTAGAGAAGAGCTAACACCTATCCTTCTCAAACTCTTCCAAAATATAGCAGAGGGAGGAACACTCCCAAACTCATTCTACGAGACCACCATCACCCTGATACCAAAACCAGACAAGGATGTCACAAAGAAAGAAAACTACAGGCCAATATCACTGATGAACTTAGATGCAAAAATCCTCAACAAAATACTAGCAAACAGAATCCAACAGCACATTAAAAGGATCAAGTGGGATTTATTCCAGGAATGCAAGGATTCTTCAATATATGCAAATCAATCAATGTGATACACCATATTAACAAACTGAAGGAGAAAAACCATATGGTCATCTCAATCGATGCAGAGAAAGCTTTTGACAAAATTCAACACCCATTTATGATAAAAACCCTGCAGAAAGTAGGCATAGAGGGAACTTTCCTCAACATAATAAAGGCCATATATGACAAACCCACAGCCAACATCGTCCTCAATGGTGAAAAACTGAAAGCATTTCCACTAAGATCAGGAACAAGACAAGATTGCCCACTCTCACCACTCTTATTCAACATAGTTTTGGAAGTTTTATCCACAGCAATCAGAGAAGAAAAGGAAATAAAAGGAATCCAAATCAGAAAAGAAGAAGTAAAGCTGTCACTGTTTGCGGATGACATGATACTATACATAGAGAATCCTAAAGATGCTACCAGAAAACTACTAGAGCTAATCAATGAATTTGGTAAAGTAGCAGGATACAAAATTAATGCACAGAAATCTCTGGCATTCCTATACACTCATGATGAAAAATCTGAAAGTGAAATTAAGAAAACACTCCCATTTACCATTGCAACACAAAGAATAAAATATCTAGGAATAAACCTACCTAAGGAGAAAAAAGACCTCTAAGTAGGAAACTATAAGACACTGATGAAAGAAATTAAAGATGATACAAATAGATGGAGAGATATACCATGTTCTTGGATTGGAAGAATCAACATTGTGAAAATGACTCTACTACCCAAAGCAATCTATAGATTCAATGCAATCCCTATCAAACTACCACTGGCATTTTTCACAGAACTAGAACAAAAAATTTCACAATTTGTATGGAAACACAAAAGACCACGAATAGCCAAGGCAATCTTGAGAGCGAAAAACGGAGTTGGAGGAATCAGGCTCCCTGACTTCAGACTACACTACAAAGCTTCAGTAATCAAGACAGTATGGTACTGGCACAAAAACAGAAATATAGATAAATGGAACAGGATAGAAAGCCCAGAGATAAACCCATGCACATATGGTCACTTTATCTTCGATAAAGGAGGCAGGAATGTACAGTGGAGAAAGGACAGCCTCTTCAATAAGTGGTGCTGGGAAAACTGGACAGGTACATGTAAAAGTATGAGATTAGAACACTCCCTAACGCCATACACAAAAATAAGCTCAAAATGGATTAAAGACCTAAATGTAAGGCCAGAAACTATCAAACTCTTAGAGGAAAACATAGGCAGAACACTGTATGACATAAATCACAGCAAGATCTTTGTTGACCCACCTCCTAGAGAAATGGAAATAAAAACAAAAATAAACAAATGGGACCTAATGAAACTTCAAAGCTTTTACACAGCAAAGGAAATCATAAACAAGACCAAAAGACAACCCTCATAATGGGAGAAAATATTTGCAAATGAAGCAACTGACAAAGGATTAATCTCCAAAATTTACAAGCAGCTTATGCAGCTCCATAACAAAAAAACAAACAACCCAATCCAAAAATGGGCAGAAGATCTAAATAGACATTTCTCCAAAGAAGATATACAGACTGCCAACAAACACATGAAAGAGTGTTCAACATCATTAATCATTAGAGAAATGCAAATCAAAACTACAATGAGATATCATCTCACACCGGTCAGAATGGCCATCATCAAAAAATCTAGAAACAATAAATGCTGGAGAGGGTGTGGAGAAAAGGGAACACTCTTGCACTGCTCGTGGGAATGTGACTTGGTACAGCCACTATGGAGAACAGTATGGAGGTTCCTAAAAAAACTACCCATATGACCCAGCAATCCCACTACTGGGCATATACCCTGAGAAAACCATAATTCAAAAAGAGTCATGTACCAAAATGTTCATTGCAGCTCTATTTACAATAGCCAGGAGATGGAAACAACCTAAGTGTCCATCATCGGATGAATGGATAAAGAAGATGTGGCACATATATACAATGGAATATTACTCAGCCATAAAAGGAAACGAAATTGAGTTATTGGTAGTGAGGTGGATAGACCTAGAGTCTGTCATACAGAGTGAAGTAAGTCAGAAAGAGAAAGACAAATACCATATGCTAACACACATATATGGAATCTAAGAAAAAAAAAAAGTCATGAAGAACCTAGGGGTAAAACAGGAATAAAGACACAGACCTACTAGAGAATGGACTTGAGGATATGGGGAGGGAGAAGGGTAAGCTGTGACAAAGCGAGAGTGGCATGGACATATATACACTACCAAACGTAAAATGGATAGCTAGTGGGAAGCAGCCACATAGCACAGGGAGATCAGCTTGGTGCTTTGTGACCACCTAGACGGGTGGGATAGGGAGGCTGGGAGGGAGGGAGACGCAAGAGGGAAGAGATATGGGAACATATGTATACGTATAACTGATTCACTTTGTTATAAAGTAGAAAATATCACACCATTGTAAAGCAATTATACTCCAATAAAAGAAAATAATAGTCAATAGGAACAGTCATTTGAATTTTAAAAGAATGACTTGGATGGAAGCATGGAAAATGTAGTGAGATGGAGGAGAGACACCAGAGGCAGGGAGATCAATGACAGGGCTTAATGACCAATTGGACACAGGGGGCGAAGAAGAGAGAGGAATTTAATAAAACTGGGACTTTTCTGATAACCTATATAGCATAGCATATTTTGTCATTCACTATCCCTTTACTCTGCTTTATTTTTTCCCCATAGAGCTTGACACTAACACACACACACGTACACACACACACACATACACCCCTGTGTGTTTTAGCTATTGCCCATTTCACCAGTACAATATAAGATTCATAAGGAAAGGGATTTCGCTGTGTTTACTGTTATATCCCCAGTGCCGACCACCAAAAACTACTTATGAAAGGATGAATTAAATGGCTAACTTAAGAGAATAAGTGACTTGCAATATCATTACCTAGGATAGGAAATATAGAAGGAATGGCAGGGTTGTGAGACTTGTGACAGATTCAGTTTGAGGCATGATGATTTTGAGGTGGAACTTCGAGGTGGAATATATGGTCTGGAACTTGATAGAGAAGATGGGGCTACAGATTGATATTTGGAGGTCATGGGTGCTCGGGTATCAGTAAAAGAACAAATTTCTAACTGAGGAGACGTGATATACTGTGTGTGGATCTCAGAGTTTTGTGTGGCTTCTGGCCATCAGAACTATCATCTTAATTATCTGCCTCTGGTTCACAGAATTTGTAGGTATGCTTTACAGATGTTAAGGCCATTGGGAATGCTGTTCCTGTGGCCACACCTAACACATACCTGCCTGGCTATCCCTGTCTACTCTGTCATTGACTCCAGTTTCCTTTGGAGGTGACAACTTATATATACATTTTCAATTCTTTGGACAGTTTTAATATTGTTGGCTGAGCATGTCTGCTTTCTTCCCATATGCCACTTGAAATAACCGCTCCACTCCCTAAACACAAAACACACACAAACACACACACATGCATGTGATAAACCTAGAAACTAACAATGAATACAACAGGAATAAGTAATTTGAAAACTCATAAAAGAGGTAATGGCAATGAAGATGTTCTACAGTTCAGTATTTAAGACTATTTGGCAGGCAGTCATGACATTCCTTATTATTGAGTGTCAACTACTAGAGGTCATATATTTTTGTTCCTTAAAAGAGCAAGGGCATAATGGCCTGTAATAAGTATAACCCATGTCATCTCCCTTCTCATTTCCCAATGTCACTTTAATTAAAAATTACCTGGATGCGATAAGACAGCTCTCAATTTGACTGCCATTCCGCATGTATCTTGAGTCCTCACACTTTTCACAGCAATTTGATGTTTCACATCTTTCATGAGAAAAATAAACTATAGTATAATTTACTCCATTGGTTTTTAAGCAAATCTGAAGGATACAGTGTAGTAACCAGCATTAACAGTTGGATACATAGTATATCAACATAATATTTGTTATAAGCTAAGACTCATCTGTCAAGGTTCAAATTGGATGAATTATATTATTCAGTTATTAGATACTTTCATTACATTTCATTTAAAATGTAATTATTGTTTCTATGGCTATCAAAATATACTTTCCCAATGACCTTCATTCAGGGTTGTGCTCCTTTCAGGAAATGTTGAGACTTTAGGATAGCCACCTCTGTACTTAGATAGAACCGTAGTAGTTCTGAATCAGACACCTCTGACTGTCTTAACTGACTCCTTCCTTCAAAAGACATGGCTTAACTCCTAGACTGTGCCCCCTCCAGCACCACTTTTGCTGCATTTGTCAGACTGGCTGAAGTCTGAGTTAAAGGTCCAGGCTTGGAGTCTCACATGCTGTTTCCCTCCCTAACTTCTGGGTTTGGATGAAATGCTACATCATGCAGAATGGCATCTAGCCTCCTGAGTGGCCACTGAAAGGCTTGACGACACCACACAGTAACGTGGTGAGTTAGCTTTCTGTGGGGGTGGACCTCGACTTACAGGAAATAGGAGATGGGGGTGGGGGGTGGGAAGTCAGGCAGGTAGCATCTTCCTACCATGGAATAGTCTGAGATGGAATTCTTTCTTGCAGCCCTTCTGGAAGAGTCCAATGTGCCAAGCAATGACCAGCCTTTTTTTTTTTTCTTTTTTTGAAGTTTTGTATGAAGCGGTAGCCAGTCTAGTAACACACTGTATCACTTTTCCTTAGTTATTTTTCCCCTAGCACTCACTGTTTTCAATTTTCACCTCCTGTTATGCACCGAATTGTGTCCCCTGCCCCAGTCCTAAATTCATAGGTTGAAGCCCTACGACCAATGTGACTATATTTAGAGATAGGCCTTTTAGGGAGGTAAGTAAGGTTAAATGAAGTTATAAGGGTGGGTCCCTAATCCAGTAGGGTTGGTGGCCTTTTATGATGAGGAAGGACAGAGCAGCCAAGATGGCAAAATAGAAAGACCCTGAGCTTACTTCCTCTCACAAGCACACAAAAATCACAACTATCTGCAGAAAAATCATCAATGCAAAAGCCCATCAGAAAAGATCTTCTACAATTAAAGACATAAAGAAGGAACCACGGGACTTCCCTGGTGGGGCAGTGGTTAAGAATCCACCTGCCAATGCAGGAGACACAGGTCCAAGCCCTGGTCCAGGAAGATCCCACATGCCGTGGAGCAACTAAGCCCATGCAACACAACTACTGAGCCTGTGCTCTAGAGCCCATGAGCCACAACTACTAAAGCCCGCACACCTAGAGCCTGTGCTCCACAACAAGAAGCCACCACAATGAGAAGCCCGCACACTGCAACGAAGAGTAGCCCCTGCTTGCTGTGACTAGAGAAAGCCCGCACACAGCAACGAAGACCCAACACAGCCAAAAATAAATAAAAGAAATTTAAAAAAAATAAAAGAAGGAACCACAACGACACAGGTAGGAGGGGTGGACTCACGATATAATTAAATCTCATTCCCTCTGTGTGGGCAACTCACAAACTGGAGAATAATAATATTGCAGAGGTTCTTCAATGGGAATGAGAGTTCTGAGCCCCATGTCAAGCTCTCCATGTCAGGTCCAGCACCAGGAAGGGAGCCCCCAGAGCATTTGGCTTTGAAGGCCAGGGGGGCTTAATTGCAGGAGCCCCACAGGACTAGGGGAAATAGAGACTTCACTCTTAAAGGGGGCATGCAAAATCTCATATGCACTGGGACCCAGGGCTAGGTAATGTGATAGAAGCCTGGGCCAGACCTACCTGCTGGTCTTGGACAGTTTTCTAGAGAGGCAGGGAGCAGCTATGGCTCACCCTGGGGACATAGACACTGGTGGAAGACATACTGGGGGACATTCAAACACCTGAACACTGATGTTGGTGGCTAACATCTTGGTTCATTAATGCCAAGACCTGGCCCCACCCAACAGTCTATAGGCACAAGTGCTGGGGACACCTCAGGCCAAATAACTAACTGGGTGGGGACACAGCACTAACCATCAGCAGATAGGCTGCCTAAAGACTTCCTGAGCCCACAGCCATCTCTAGAAATACCCTTAGACATGACCCTGCCCATCAGTGGGCCAAGATCCAACTCCACCCACCAGTGGGCAGGCATCGGCCTTCCTACCAGCAAGCCTGCACTAGCCTCTAGACCAGCTTCACTCAGAGGGCAGACACCAGAAGCAGAAAACTATGATCCTGCAGACTGAGCCTACCAGCAGCAAGCCAGAGCCTACCCTGGAACCAGCTGAACCCTGGCCCTGCCCATTAGCAGGTCAGTGCAATCTTTGGAACATCCTGGACCCCATACACAGCTGTGTCAGGAACCTTCCCCCTCCCAACAATCTGAAACAAGCTCTGGGATCCCCAGGCCTGCAGCCAGACTCCAGGAGCCAGATCTGCCTGCAAGTAGTTTCGCACTAACTGCAGGATCTGGCTTCATCTGCAAGTGGGTGAGCAACCACCCCAGTCTTTTGGACCCTGACTCTGCCCACCACTGAGCAAACACTAGCCCTGGGACCCCCTAGGGTTCTGCAACCAGCTGCCTTGTAACCAGGCACCACTAAACAGCAGCCAACAGCATCCACAGAAGGCAGGGCCTGGCAACCAACTGGACTAGGGGCCAACCAAACCTACCAGCCCGCCCACAGAGTCAGCCTAATACAACAGAAGGACCCATGCAGCCCTCTTAGGGGGAACCACCAAGCATATAGCTTGGGTAATGAGATGGGAGTGCACTGCTGGGATGCATAGGACATCTCCTATAAAAGGCCACTTCTCCAAGGTTGAGAAACGTGACTAACCTACCACATACATAAAATACAAATAGCAACCAAGTGAAGTGGAGATAGGCAATCTACCCGAGAAAGAGTTCAGAGTAACGGGCCCACAAAGCCTACATAGGGAGCACTCCTAGAGCATATAGCTCTGGTGACCAGAGAGGAGTGCACTGCTGAAATGCATAGGACATCTCCTAAAAATGCCCACTCATCAAAGATTGGGCAAAGTAACCAACCTACCAGAAATAAAAACAGAGAATTAAGCAAAATGAGGCAACAGAGAAATATGTTCCAAACAAAGGAATAAGATAAAACCCCAGAAGAAGAATTAAGAGAAATGGAGCTAGGTAATCAACACAATAAAAAGTTCAAAAGTACTGATCATAAAGATGTTCGAGGGACTTCCCTGGTGGTCCAGTGGTTAAAACTCCACACTTCCACTGCAGAGTGCACAGGTTCGATCCCTAGTCGGGGAACTAAGATCCCACATGCCACATGGGATAGGCAAAAAAAAAAAAAAAAAAGAAAGATGCTCAAAGAACTTGGGAGAAGAATAAACAAATACAGTGAGAAGTTTAACACAAAGGAAAAATAAAGAAAGATGAAATGGAGCTTAAGAATACAATAAGTGAGGGCTTCCCTGGTGGCGCAGTGGTTGAGAGTCCGCCTGCCGATGCAGGGGACACGGGTTCATGCCCCGGTCTGGGACGATCCCACATGCTGTGGAGTAGCTGGGCCCGTGAGCCATGGCCGCTGAGCCTGCACGTCCGGAGCCTGTGCTCCGCAATGGGAGAGGCCACAACAGTGAGAGGCCCGTGTACTGCACGCACACACACACACACACACACACACACTCACAAAAGAAAAAGAATACAATAAGTGAAATAAAAAATACACTAGAAAGAATAAACAGTAGATTACATGATACAGAGGAATGGATCAAACTAAAAAGAGAGTAGTTGAAATCACTTGAACTGAACAGAAAAAAAGACAAATGAGTAAAAAGAGATGAGGACAGCTTAAGAGACCTCTGGTACAACATCAGGCATACTAACATTCACATTATAGAGGTCCCAGAAGGAGAAGAGAGAGAAAGGGGCAGATAACATATTTGAAGACATAACAGCTGAAAACTTCCCTAACCTGGGAAAGGAAACAGACGTTCGGGTCCAGAAATCACAGTCCCAAACAGGATCAACTGAAAGAGGACCATACTAAGATACATTGTAATTAAAATGGCAGAAATTAAAGAGAGAATATTAAAAATAGCAAGAGAAAAACAACAAATTACATACAAGGGAACTCCCCTAAGAGTATCAACTGACTTTTCAGCAGAAACTCTGCAGGCCAGAAGGGAGTGATATGATATATTTAAAGTGATGAAACAAAAAACCTATGACCAAGACTACTCTACCCCTCAAGGCTATCATTCAGATTTGAAAGAGAGATCAAAAGTTTTACAGACAAGCAAAAGCTAAAAGAGTTCATCACCTTGAAACAGCCTTACAAGAAATGTTAAAGGGACTTCTCTAAGCAGGAAAGAAAAGGCCACAACTAGAAACATGAAAATTATGAAAGGAAAAATCTCATTGGTAATGGCAAATATACAGTAGCGGTAGTAAATCAATTACTTATGAAGCTAGTAGGAACGTTAAAAGACAAAGTAGTAAAATCAACCATATCCACAATAAGTAGTTAAGGAATACACAAAACAAAAGGATGTAAAACATGATGTCAAAAACAGTAAACATGAGGACTGGGAGTAAAAATCCCAGGTTTTAAAAATGTGTTTGAACTTGAGAGACTGGCAACTTAAAACAATCAGGTAGATATATAGATTGCTATATATAAACCTCATGGTAACCACAAATCAAAAATCTATAATAATACACACACCAAAAAAAGGGAAAGAAATCCAAACATAACTCTAAAGATAGTCATCAAATCACAAGGAAAGAGAGCAAAAGAAGAAGAAAGGAACAAAAAATAATTACAAAAATAACCCCCATACAATTAACAAAATTGCAATAAGTACATACCTATCAATAATGACTTTACATGTAAATGGACTAAATGCTCCAGTCAAAAGACAGAGTGGCTGAACAGATACAAAACAAGACGCAAATATATGTTCTCTACAAGAGATCTAAAGACACACACGAACTGAAAGTGAGGGAATGAAAAAAGCTATTTCATGCAAATGGAAACAAAAAGGAAGCCAGGGTGTAGCAATACTTATAACAGACAAAACATCGTAAAAAGAGACAAAGAAGGGCATTACAGAATGATAAAGGGATCAATCCAAAAAGAAAATATGATAATTTAAAATATATATGCACCCAACATAAGAGTACCTAAATACATAAACCAAATATGACCACCTAAATACATAAACCAAATATTAACAGATATAAAAAGAGAAATTGACAAATAACACAGTAATAGTGGGGGAATTTAAAACCCTGCTTACATCAATGCACAGATCAGCTAGACAGAAAATCAAAAAGGAAACACTGACCTAAAACAGCACATTAGACCAAGTGAACTTAACAAGTGTACATAGAACATTCCATCCAAAAGCAGCAGAATACACATTCTTTTCAAGTGTCCATGTAATGTTCTCCAGGATAGGTCATATTGTAGGGCACAAAACAAGTCTCAGTAAGTTTAAAAAGACTGACATCCTATCAAGCAACTTTTCTGACCACAACACTGTGAGACTAGAAATCAACTACAAGAAAAAAGACTGCAAAAGACATAAACATGTGGAGGCTAAATAATACACTACTAAACAACCAACTTGTCACTGAAGAAAATGAAGATGACACAAACTGATGGAAAGATATATCATGCTCATGGACTGGGAGAATTAATATTGTTAAAAATGACCATATTACCCAAGGAAATCTACAGATTCAATGCAATCGCTATCAAAATACTAATGGCATTTTTCACAGAACTAGAACAAATAATTTTAAAATTTGTCTGGAAACACAAAAGACTCCAAATAGCCAAAACAATATTGAGAAAGAAGAACAAAGCTGGAGAGATCACAATCCCTGATTTCAAACTATACTACAAAGCTACAGTAATCCAAACAGCATGATACTGGCACAAAAACAGACATATAGATTAGTGGAAAAGAAAAGACAGCCCAGAAATGAACCCACAGTTATATGGGCAATTAACCTAAAACAAAGGAGGAAAGAATATACAATGGGGAAAAGACAGTCTCTTCAATAAATGGTGTTGGGAAAACTGGTCAGTTACATGCAAAAGAAGCAAACTGGACAACTCATACCACGCACAAAAGTAAACTCAAATGCATTAAAGATATAAATGTAAGACCTGTAACCATAAAACTTCTAAAAGAAAACATAAGAAGTATACTCTTTGACATTGGTCTTAGTAATATTTTTTTTTTGAATATGTCTCCACAGGCAAGGGAAACAAAAGCAAAAATAAACAAATGGGACTACATCAAATTAAAAAATTTGCACATAAGGAAACTATCAACTAAATGAAAAAGCTGCCTACTAAATGGGAGAAGATATTTGCAAATGACATACAGTAAGTCCCCTACATACAAACCTTCACGTTTTGAACTTTCAAAGGTGTGAATGTGCGTTCCATCAACGTCAGGCATGAGTGAAATTGCAGCTTGCCCTCAGTCTTCTATTGCTGAAGATCTTTCAGCTCTACCCTCTCCCACTTCCTCTCCCTCCCCCAGTCAGTAACTCTTCTTGCCTGTTCCCTCAATGCCAGCTGTTGTACTGTACTACTGTACTTTTCAAGGAACCATACTGTAAGATTAAAAATGTTTTATTTTTTGTGTTTGTTTATGTATTATTTGTGTGAAAGGTACTATAAACCTATTATAGTACAATACTATATAGCCGATTGTGGTAGTTGGGTACCTAGGCTAATATTGCTGGACTTACGAACAAACTGGGCTTATGAATGCACTCTCAGAAAGGAACTTGTTTGTAAGTAGGGGACTTACTGTAGCTGATAAGGGGTTGATAGCTAAAGAATTCATACAACTCAACATCAAAAAAAAACCCAATTAAAAAATGGACAGAGGATCTGAGTAGACATTTTTCCAAAGAAAATATGCAGATGGCCAACAGACACATGAAAAGATGCTCAACAGCACTAATCATCGGGGAAATGCAAACCAAAATCGCAATGAAATATCCCCTTTATATCTGTCAGAATGACTATTATCAAAAGACAACAAGTAACACGTATTGACAAGGATTGGAAAAAAGAACCCTTGTGCACTGTTGGTAGGAATGTAAATTGGTGCAGCCACTATGGAAAACATTATGGAAATTGCTCAAAAACTTAAAAATAGAACTACCATATGATCCAGTAATTCCACTTCTGGATATTTACCCAAAGAAAATAAAAACAGTAATTAGAAAAGATATATGCAACCCTATGTTCATAGCAGCATCATTTACAATAGCTAAGATATGGGAGCAACCTAAGTTTCCATCCACAGATGAATGGATACACACACACACACACACACACACACACACAGTGGAATATTACTCAGCCATAAAAAGAATGAAACCTTGCCATTTGTGACAACATGGATGGCCTAGAGGGTATTATGCTAAGTGACATAAGTCAGAGAAAGACAAATTATGATATCACTCACATGTGGAATCTAAAAAACAAAAGAAATGAACAAATATAACAGAGACATGGACACAGAGAACAAACATGTCGTTGCCAAGGGGAGGAGTTGAAGGGGAGATAAGACATAGGTGAGGGAGACTGAGGCACACATTTCTAGTTACAAAATAAATGAGTCATGGGTATGAAATGTACAGTGTGGGGAAAATAGTAAACAATTAATTATGTAATATCTTTGTATGGGGACAGATGGTAACTAGACTTATCATGGTGATCAATTTGAAATGTTTAGAAATATTGATTCACTATGTTATACATCAGGAATTAACATAGTTTTGTAGGTCAATTATACTTCAAAAGCAAACAGACAGACTCATGGAAAAAGAGATCAGATTTGTGGTTACTAGAGGCACGGGTGTGGGTGGGATATTGGGTGAAGGCAGTCAAAAGGTACAAAACTTCCAGTCATATGATAAATAAGTACTAGAGATGTAATGTACAACATGATAAAGATAATTAACACTGCTGTACTATACATATGAAAGTTGTTAAGAGAGTAATCCTAAAAGTTCTCATCATAAGGAAAAAATTTTTTCCCCTATTTCTTTAATTTTGTGTTGATATGAGATGATGGATGCTCACTAAACATGATAATCATTTCATGATGTATATAAGTCAAATCATTATGCTAGACACCTAAACTTATACAGTACTGTATGTCATTTATATCTCAATACAACTGGAAAAAAATTAAATTCTAAAAAACTTGCTTGTATTAGTCAATATTGTGTAGGTTAGCATTCTCCAAGTGTGGTCTGGGGACATTTTCCCTGGGTCTATGAGGTCAATTTCAAAATCAATGACTAAATGTTATCTGCCTTTTTCATTCTCAATCTCTCATGAGTGTATTGTGGAGTTTTCCAGAATGTGAAACTGCAGCTCTTTGAATGCAGAAGCAGACCCCAAAACCCAGCTTTATTCTGCTTAGCCAGACATTAAAGAGATTTGCAAAAATTGAAACAGTGCTACTCTTCTCACAGTTATTTGTTTTAGAAAATATATTTTTCATTAAGATATTACTATGCTAATGTATAATGGATTCATTTACATATTTTTAAAATTTCTCAGTTTTACTATCTAAAACAGTAAATATCAATATATAGAACCCACATAAACAAAAGTCCATTGAGGTCCTGTTTTAAAATGTAGGCTCTGTTATTACTCGGGTATGGTTAGGTCAATAGATCAGGAGATGACTGTCACTGAAAGGGAAGTCTGTTCCCGAGAGTAGGAGGCCTGCCATGTCACACAGGGCCACCGGGAAGTCAGTCAGAAGGCTGAAGGAGCGAGGGGAAAGCATGGGTGAGAGCCTTACTGTGGTTTTCGCAGAAAGGAACAGGCAAGGCAGGGTAAGCAGGTTTGAATAATTTCAGCAGGCTCTTAGGTGTAGGGGTTTTCCTAGGGTTTCCTGGATCTGGCCCTGAGGTGACTAGGACAGGTGAGTACAGGCATACCTCGGAGATACTGCTGGTTTGGTTCCAGACTATTGCATTAAAGCAAATGGGGCAATAAGGCAAGCCACACGAATTTTTTGGTTTCCAGTACATATAAACATTATGTTCACACTATGCTGCAGCCTATTAAGTGTGCAATAGCATTATGTCTAAGAAAACAATGCACATATCTTAATTAAAAACTAATGCTGCTGGAAAAACGGCACCAACAGACTTGCTCAATGCAGGTTTGTCACAAGCCTTCAATTTGTAAACAATGCAGTATCTGTGAAGCGCAGTAAAACAACGTATCGCTGTATTGGCCCAGAGTATAAGAGCCCTGTGAGAGCTGGAAAAAGGGGGTGCTTATGGGGGCAGACGGGGTATGGTTCTGGATTGGTTAGCTTGCACACGAGAGGTATATTCACAAGGGAGGAGCTTGTTATCTCTAGGAATTAGCTAGTCCTCAAAGGAGCAGTCTCCCTTGTGCTAGCAAGGTCCCAGGTGCCAGAGCTTTAAGAAGACAGAAAGTAAGGAAACATAGTCAATACAGGTCCTTAATAGTTTTCAAGAGCGTAGAGATGTCAGAGATGTTCAGAGACCAAAGAGTTTGAGGGCTTCTTGGCTCTGTAATGCACAGTAAAAAAAAAGGTGCCCCAAATCTCAACGTCTCACAGCAAAGACGGTTGTTCGTTGCTCAGGTGAAGTCCTCACACTTCTGATAGGTGGCATACAGTCAGCTCTGGGGATCCTTGGGGGATTTGTTCCAGGACTGCCAAAGGATATCAAACTCTACGGGTGCTCAAGTCCCTTGTATTAAATGGTGTGGTACAGTCGGCCTTCTGTAACCAAGGATATGGAACCCACAGATACAGAGGGCCTCCTATACAAAGAATATCAGAACATTAAAAAAAAGTCATAATTTCAGAACAAAAGAAAATCATTTAAATTGAATTACTTTAGCTTAATGAGAAACTCACTATATTATCCTTATTTGCTCAAGTTTTTATCATGAATTAGTGAGATTTCATCACTACTTAGGAAGAGTTCAGGGACTGGTGCTTGGAAATTTCTGAAATCTAGGACAATTGTAGATGGAAGTGACATGAAGGTGAGGAAAGACCTTACCTTGTTTATACGCTGAAAGGACCCAGCAGAGAGGGCGAAGATTGAACATACTGGAAAAACAGACACCTGAGAGAACTCCTGGAGGAGGTGAAAGAGCAAAGGAGGGAGTGGTCTGAAATAGGATAGAGAGAGAAACCTCTCTTTCGAAAATTGGTTGGATAGGAGAGGGTGCACCTGAAGATAAGTTGAGGGAAGGAGAGAAGCTGAGAGAGTCCACCCCTAATGGCGCTGATTTTCTCTATGAATCACAGGCAAGTTTACTGCTGAAGGTGAGCAGGGCAGGGGATGTTGAAGGTTTAGGCCTATTGCAGGGATTGGTGAAGGGAGCCCACGGAGCACAAACAACAGGAAATGCAGCAGAACCGAAGGCCCAGCTGAGTTCAGACCTTAAATAGTAAGAGCATGAAACACATGGTAGCCTGCCTTTCCTAACTCAGCTTCTTAGCCCCGGCATTGAACCGAGATGGGGTTGGGGTGAGTGCAGGGAACTGATGTTTACTGAAAGGCTATGTAGGGTGATGGTTAAGAGCACGGCCTTTGAAGTCAGTTGGCCTGAGTTAAAATCCTGTCACTTTCCTATTCAGTAAAATGGAGCCAATAATAGTCTTGTGGTGCTGTTTTATGTGGGTAACAGTGGTTTTGTGGAGTTGTTTTGAGGGCTAAATGACTAAATATATGCTGTGGATTTTCTTTCCACATCCTTGCTTCTGGGGCTTAAGGGACCCACCTAGGTTTCAGGGTTTCACGATTAGGTGAATATAGGACTCTTGAAAAGGGACTGTTGTGCTACACCCCGCAGGCCTGTGAGCCCAGTATTTGCCCAGCTTGAAGACCGCAGAAGGACCCCAGAATCAGTGACAGAGACGTCAGTGGTGTTAACGGATAGGAGGGTCTTACCTGTGTGAAGCGAGGTCCGGGCGTCACCCCCCGCCACCCTGTGGAGCAGACAGCGGCGTCTTCACTACCTCGGCAAGAGGGAGGTTACCAGCTGCAAGGGGAAGTGACGTCAGGTTGGCTCATCGGTTACCGGGGAAACCAGCAGAGGAGCATGCCCCTCCCCACCCCTTTGATGAGCTAGCAAGGTGCGGATGTTCTGATCTAATGAGCAATGACTAGTCAGGGCCCGGGGCGAGTACACAGCCATTTTTTGAGGAGGGAAGGTCGGTCAGGTGAGTAGGATGCAGGTGAGGCAGGGACTGGTCAGTCAGGGGATGCACAGAGAGCAAGGGAACAGCCATCGCGGGGGGCCTGACCATACAGGGACAATGCAGCCCCTCTGCCCCCCCTGCCCGTTTCCTCTGAGGTTCCTCCTCCGTGGTCTTCATGATCCTTTCTGGTTGTGGTGGGAAACAGAAGGCAGGTATACCTGGGTCTCCCCTGTTTTGTTTCCAAAGGGCCTAATCTCTAGGCCCTACTTTCTTCAGGCCTTTAGTTTTATATCTCAGTTACCTGTTTTAGAAGTAAACTACACCCTGCCTCTTATTTGCGTTTCACTCTCATAATCCTAGTCTACCTATTCATCCACTTGCCCTCCACAGAAGTACCTCTGGATCGCAGGGAGAGGTCACATATGTGGAAGAGGCAAAAGATAAAAGCATAAAAATATGTTTTAGAAAATCTCTTCTTACCTACTAACTCTCTTACTTCTCCTGTGGGTAGATGTTTTCATCCCCCTAAAATACCCCGCGCTGGTGCTCAGAGGGACCCGTAGTGTACGTGGGCAGGGTAACTTACACAGCTCGTCACTGTGTAAAAGCTGGTAATAAACAATTCTACGCCTGTGCTCTTCCACCTGGCGCTCTGCGCTGCCTCAAACAGAGGGTGCACTGGTCCCGTGGGGGCCTGAGGGCTGGAGCATCGGAGGACTGGGGAGAGGGAGTCGCAGGTGCTGGTGAGAGAGTACAGAGCTTAGGCAAGAAGAGAAGGAGGGGCTCTGTGTGCAGAGAAGCGGGGGCTGGCAAACAGGGAGAGAAGGAAGCCGTGGAGGAGCTGGAATCGCAATGAGGGGATGAGCAAGTGGGGAGGGGAGAGGAGGGACGACTTCTGCAACAATGGGACGTGAAGCTGATGATTTTAAGGGGTTCACTTCCAGATGATGACGAGTAGCCACAGGACTACTGAAGAGAAGCTGAGCACCACTGGGGTGGGGGACACTAAGAAGCATGAGTTTCAGCCGTTTGAGTGAAAGTGGAAAAATAGATCTGTTGTGAGAGTCCTTTACAGATGCTTGAGGAGTGAGCTTGTGGTCGAAAACAGAGTAGGCAGCGGCCAGGGTAGCAGAGGCCCGGAGCTGGTGCAAAGGCAGGAGCCTCCCAGGAAGAGGGGCTGCAGAGGTAGAAAGAACCTTGTTTTTTAATTGTAGCACGTGGGGCTTCCCTGGTGGCGCAGTGGTTGAGAGTCCGCCTGCCGATGCAGGCGACAGGGGTTTGTGCCCCGGTCCCGGAAGATCCCACATGCCGCGGAGCGGCTGTGCCCGTGAGCCATGGCCGCTGAGCCTGCGCGTCCGGAGCCTGTGCTCCGCAACGGGAGAGGCCACAACAGTGAGAGGCCAAAAAAAAAAAAAAAAATTGTAGCACGTGGCAGTTCTCATACACGACTCTGTATGGTCCTCCCAGCAATTCTGTGAGATGCATACAGGGCAGGAAACAGACTTTCTCCGCAAAAACCAGCTGCTAAGCATCAGCACTGGGACTCAGACCAAGCCTCCTGACTTGACCCACGCTGTCTGTAGTTTCCCACGAGAGTCTTGATCCTCTGCGTACTATTCACAGTAGGAGAGCAACCTCTTAGAGAGAAAACTTATAGACTCTACACAGAAATGAAAGAACTTTTCTTCACTCTAGACTCTGTGTTAAAAATCTTCAGGCTGTAAATTGTGAGAAAGAGCTGTTGGACTGTCAGGAATTGGTGCAGGTGAGGTTCTTATGGTGCCATCTAGTGTCCGTGATTGGACTTACAAAACTTTGGCTATAAGTATTCTGAAAACTAATTTATTTAAGGAAATAGCAAGTAACTGATTAATTTTGCAAAAGAATAGACATTAAAACACCTAATATTTTCCTCTCCCTGCCGGGAAGATTTATTAACCTGGCCTCTTGATCACCCTGAGAGCTAGACCAATGCAGTGAATTACTTCATTGCATAACACAGAAATTATGACCTAGTGAAGTCCAAGGTTACCTTATTTTCTTTTCACAATACCAGTTGATCCAAGACCTTAAAGATCATGAAGCTTGGTGCTACAAGTGTCTGAGGCATTCAGGTCTTCATTCAGTAGAATGATGTATACAGCAGTGCTTCATAAACTGTAAAATGTTAAGCAAAAGTATTATATAGAGCTATTATTTCACACATACGATTCCATACCCTTGACACACCTCCCTTCTAAGCTTCATATTTATAAGATAGAGTTGCTATCTAGACTTTACATCTGAAGAAGCTGAGGCTCAGATATGTTATATGACTTGCCCAAGGTCATAGAGCTAGTTTTCTCTTTGCTATACTACATTGCCACTATGACACTGATATAAGGAATTAATATGAGTTTATTCAGCAGAAATTTATTAATGCTCACTAGTGTCATCCGTTGGGTTAGGAACAAGGTATATAAAGATCTATGAGTGTTGGGAAAAGAATGTTTGTGTCCAACTAAAATTCATAAGTTGAAGCCCTAGCCCCTAATGTGACACATTTGGAGGTAGGGTCTTTGTGGAAGTAAAGTTAAATGAGGTCATAAGGGTAGGGTCCTGATCCAATAGGATTATGTCCTTAAGGATAGGAAGAGAGACCAGATCCAGATCTTGCTTTCTCTTGGCAGGCATATGCAGCAAGAAGGCAGCTGTCTGCAAGCCAGGAACAGAACCCGACCATGCTGGCACACTGATCTCACTTTCAGCTCCAGAACTGGGAGAAAATTAATTTCTGTTGTTTAAACCACCCAGTGTATGGTATTTTGTTATGGCAGCCCAGCCCAAGCCAACTAAAACAATGAAGATCTACTCCCCCTAAGCTGCTTCCAGCTTTGTTAGGGAAGTCAGCTGTCAGATAAATCACAACCCAACTTGCTGAGATAGATGTATGGACACCTCATATTTCTAAATGATTGCCTTAGAAGGAATCCTGATGAGACTAGTGGTGACAGGCTACCACAGATGTCAGACAGCTCTAAACTCAAATACATTTAAGAGATGACCTTTTACTTAGAGGTAACTTTCATTAATAAACATGGACTTTCTCTCAGAACCCCGTGTGCCCTCTTTGCGTAGGAGATGGAATGGAGTTGCAGAGCAAGTGACTGAATGTGGCTTTGGGTTCTGGTTCAAGAACAGAACTTGTGGTCCTCACCTGCTACATCTATAAAATGAGACGGTTTTGACTAGCTGCCATCTGAGGCAGTCATCTGAATATTTTTGCTCACTTTGTCCCTAAAAGAGTTTTGAAAAACTGTGAAACTGTTTCAAAATATTATAAATTTTGAAAGTTGACATCTAAAATTTTCCATTAGAAATGTAGTTTTAAAGAATGTAATTTCCATTATACTATAAATATTGACATTTTAAAATAAAATCATCACATGACTCTTATGTTTCCAGTACCATCAAAATAACATATTTATTAGAAAGTCACTATCATTCATAAAAAAGACTGCATTCCACATCATTCCTTTTTCTCAATGAAATATTATTTTCATTCCATTCCCAGAATTTTATGTAATGCGGTATATTTTTATGTTTGAAAGTCTTTTAAAATTAAAAATTAAAATTACCTGAAAGTTTTATTATAATTATCAGTAGTTAAAATTTGAAACAATATATTATAAATTTTGATAATAATTACACATAATTAGTAAAATTTTATTGGATACATCTCTCAAAATCTATTGATGAATGTTATTTATTGTTAGAGATAGAATTTAATCTAGATTCAATTTCTATTTTGGGGTTTTATAGATATAAGCACTCAGAGACACTGTTCTCATAAATAGATGAGAATAGTTTTATTATAGTAAAGTCCTTCAATTATTTCAACTTCTGAATTGCATGCCAAAAGTATCATAGTAATCTCTCATTAAATATTATTTTAAATCATCAACTTTAGGTTCTCCATCAAATTTGTTGAAAGCAAAGAATTAGAAACCCCCTGAATTAGAAAAGGATTGATTATCCAGTCTTTACAGTCAATCTGGGACTACTATAGGACAATCATCTCACTTATAAATACTAATTTTAAGGAAGAGTGCTAAGTAAGGCAGAGAGCCTTGCAATGAGCATGTCACCTGGATGACTTAAGATGCTACCAATGTTTCTTACCTATACTCTGCTTGGTTCTCTCAACACTCTCACTCAGGAGCAATGCTTTCTTTGAGTAAAATTATCACCACTCTTATAACCACACTCTACATTATATCTGAATGAACATATTGGGCAAACTGCTCCACTGAATACCAAAATACCCACTCTTAAAGAGAAGAAAAGGAAAGACACAAAGCCTGAATGCAAATTTTTGATGCCTTATATGGGAGACTTCTCCGAAAGCAGAAGTGCTATCCAATAGAAATATAATGTGAGCTATATATGTAATTTAAAATTTGTTTAAAAAGCAAAAAGAATCAGGTGAAATTAAAGTTATATGTAATGCAATATTTCCAAATATAATCATTTCAACATTCAGTCAATATAAAAAGTTAAAAATGAGGTAGTTTTACATTTTTTTTTTTTTGGTACTATTCCTTGTAGTATTTTATACAAGCAGCAAATCTTAATTCATACCAGCTACATTTCAGGTGCCCAATATCCACATGTGACTAGTGACTATTGTATTGGACAACACAGCCCTTGAGATACACACTGTAGTAAGATTTGGGATGGATAAGAGAGCAATCTTTTGTTTTTGTAAAGTAAGAATATGGTGAACGTAAGAGAAGTGGTCAGAAAGGAAAATAGTCCTATCCATGCCCTCGTACAGCTGTGAAAGGTATCTTTCACCCCAGGGCCTATGCTGCACAGCTGTATGAAGTGGCCCTGGTGTACCTCAAGAGATAGAGGTACCCCACTTTGAAGATCATTATTTTAAGATGAATTCTAGCTGCCAGGGTCTTTGGAAAATAATGCAATGATAATGAAATTATGCAGCCTTATCTTCTGGAGAAGACCTAGTCAACTATCCTCTAAAATTCTGGAGCAAGTAAAAAATCATGAGACAATGATTAGCAAAAGATCCAGAAAGCCCTTGTTACTTTGTCAGCAATATCTTGGAATGACTTTTTTAAGGTATGGCTGACAACCTACCTTATTGCAAGCAGAGAGTTTTTGGTAATAGTAGGGTGATGTTTTCCCCTCTGACTTTGATGGAGATAAGATGAGGTTATACGAAAATCATCAACCTAACCAGATTACTCTAGGAGGTGAAGATTTCCTATGTTAGGGCACAGAAATGACTAAGAATCTCTTCCTTACCTTTATTTTCTTAGGAAACTTCTACAATTTGTCCCTTTAGCTCTTTCTAAATTCCAGTGTACAGTGTGAATGTTGGGCTTCCTTTCCAAAGGAACCCAGATGCTTGTCCTAAAAGGTAAGTATAAAGAAGTACTCTATGATACTGTCTTAGTTGGCTTGGGCTGCCATGACAAAATACCATAGACTGGGTGGCTTAAACAACAGAAATTTATTTTCTCACAGTTCCAGAGGTTGGGAAGTATAAGATCAAGGTGCTAGCTGATTTGGTTTCTGGTGAGAGCTTTCTTCCTGGCTTTCAGATGGCTGCCTTCTGTGTCCTCCATGGTAGAGAGAGAAGTCTGGTGTCTCTTCTTTTTCTTATAAGGACACCAACCCTGTCAGATTAGGGCCCCACCCATATGACCTCATTTCACCTTCATCACCTCCTCACAGGTCCTATCTCTAAATGTCTTAGTGAATTCAAGCTGCTGTAACAAACTACCATACACTGGATGGCTTAAACAACAGAAATTTATTTCTTACAGTTCTGGAGACTGGAAGTTCAAGAGCAGGGTGCCAGTATGGTTGAGTTCTCGTAAGGAAAGTTTTCTGATTTGTAGACTGCTGACTTCTCCTTATATCTGCACCTGGCAGAGAGCAGAGAGGAAGAGCAAACTTTCTTGTGACTCTTTTTAAAAAAATTAATAAATGTATTTTTGGTATTTATAATTTTTTACTGAAATATAATCAACTTACAATGTTTCAGGTATACAGCAGTGATTCAGTTATATATATATATATACATATACATATTCTTTTCCATTATAGGTTACTACAAGATATTGCATATAGTTCCCTGTGCTATACAGTAGGTCCTTGTTTTTTATGTATTCTATATATAGTAGTGTGTATCTTTTTATCCCAAATTCCTAATTTATCCATCCCTCCTGCTTTCCCCTTTGGTAAGTGTAAGTCTGTTCTCTGTGTCTGTGAATCCATTTCTGTTTTGTAAATAAGTTCATTTGTATCATTTTTTAGATTCCATATATAAATGATATCATATGATATTTGTCTTTCTCTCTCTGACTTACTTCACCTAGTATGATAATCTCTAGGTCCATCTGTGTTGCTACAAATGGCATTATTTCATTCTTTTTTATGGCTGAGTAGTATTCCACTGTATAAATATACTATCTCTTCTTCATCCATTCATCTGTCATTGGGCCTTTAGGTTGCTTCCATGTCTTGGCTATTGTAAATAGTGCTGCTACGAACATTGGGGTGAATGTATTTTTTTGAGTTAGAGTTTTCATCTTTTCCAGATATATGCCCAGGAGTGGGATTGCTGGATCACATGGTAACTCTATTTTTAGTTTTTAAGGAACTTTCATACTGTTCTCCACAGTGGCTGCAGCAATTTACATTCCTACCAACAGTGCACAAGGGTTCCCTTTTGTCCACACCCTCTCCAGCATTTATTATTTGTAGACTTTTTGATGATGGCCATTCTGACTGGTGTGAGGTAATACCTCACTGCAGTTTTGATTTGCATTCCTCTAATTATTAGCGATGCTGAGCATCTTTTCACGTGCCTGTAAATGTATGTCTTCTTTGGAGAAATGGCCAGCTGTATGTGTTCTTTGGAGAAATGTTTGTTTAGGTCTTCTGCCCATTTTTTTAAATAGATTTATTTATTTTTATTTATTTAGTTTTGGCTGTGTTGGGTCTTCATTGCCGTGTGTGGGCTTTCTCTAGTTGAGGTGAGTGGGGGCTACTCTTCATTGTGGTGCATGTGCTTCTCATTGTGGTGGCTTCTCTTGTTGCAGAGCACGGGCTCTAGGTGTGCAGGCTTCAGTATTTGTGGCACTCAGGCTCAGTAGTTGTGGCTCGCAGGCTCTAGAGCGCAGGTTCAGTAGTTGTGGTACACGGGCTTAATTGCTCCACAGCATGTGGGATCTTCCTGGACCAGGGCTTGAACCCATGTCCCCTGCACTGGCAGGCTGATTTTTAACCACTGAGTCACCAGGGAAGTCCCTTCTGCCCATTTTTTGATTGGGTTGTTTGTTTTTTGATATTGAGCTGTATGAGCTGTTTGTATATTTTGCAGATCAATTGCTTGTTGGTTGCATTGTTTGCAAATATTTTCTCCCAGTCTGTAGGTTGTCTTTCCATTTTGTTTATGATTTCCTTTGCTGTGAAAAAGCTTTTAAGTTTAATTAGGTCCCATTTGTTTATTTTTGGTTTTGTTTCCATTACTCTAGGAGATAGACCCAAAAAAATATTGCTACAATTTATGTCAAAGAGTGTTATGCATATATTTTCCTCTAGCAGTTCCTGTACTCCAAAAACTATATGATGAAGATGACACAAACAGATGGAAAGATATACCGTGTTCTTGGATTGGAAGAATCAATATTGTTGAAATGACCATACTACCCAAAGTGATCTACAGATTCAATGCAAACCCTATCAAATTACCAATGGCGTGTTTTTGTTTTTCTGTTTTTTGTTTTTTGTTTGTGGTATGCGGGCCTCTCACTGCTGTGGCCTCTCCTGTTGCAGAGCACAGGCTCCGGACGCGCAGGCTCAGCAGCCATGGCTCACAGGCCCAGCCGCTCCGCGGCATGTGGGATCTTCCTGGATTGGGGCACGAACCCGTGTCCCCTGCATCGGCAGGCGGACTCCCAACCACTGTGCCACCAGGGAAGCCCACCAATGGCGTTTTTCACAGAACTGGAACAAAAAATTTTTAATTGTGTGTGGAAACAGAAAAGAAACTAAATAGCCAAAACGATCTTGAGAAAGAAGAACAGAGCTGGAGGAGTCACGTGCCCTGACTTCAGACTATACTACAAAGCTACAGTAATCAAAACAGTATGGTACAAAAAAAAAGACACATAGATCAATGGAACAGGATAGAAAGCCCAGAAATAAACCCATGCACTTATGGTCAATTAATCTATGACAACAGAGGCAAGAATATACAATGGAGGAAAAACAGTCTCTTCAATAAGTGGTGCTGGGAAAACTGGACAGCTACATGTACAAGAATGAAATCAGAACATTTTCTAACACCACATATAAAAATAACTCAAAATGGATTAAAGGCCTAAATGCAAGACCAGATACTCTTGTGACTCTTATAAGGCACTAATCTCATTCACGAGGACTTTACCCTCTTGACCTCATTTGATCCTAATTACCTCCCAATGGTCCCACCTCCTAATACCATCCCATTTGCGTATAGGGTTTCAACACATGAATTTTGGGAGGACACAAATATTCAGCTCATATCACCAAATACAGTTACATTAGGGTTAGGGTTTCAACATATGAATTTGGAGGGGCCATGATTCAGTCCATAGCAGATATTAAGGTACTAAGGGGTATGGAATTCCATTTTAGAAGCTCTTCAAATAATTTAAGATAATCAGCTGCCTGAATTATTTGTTTAGGATGAAATTGTTTAGCTGGAGGCAAAAGACTCATTTAATATTTTCCAGAATTCCAAGTCTTTTTATAACATCATCCTCTGTCACCTCCTTATGTATGAAATGGTTTGAATTTCATGATAAAATTTCATTATGACACACTTCTCCCAAGAAAAACTCTTGTGGACAATTTTGGGGGTTTTCAGGTAAACTATTACGAGTGCAAGATATTTTTTAATTATTTCTCCTAATTTTTTCCCTGTAAAGTTATTTCTTCTAGTCTCAGAACTGCAAAAAAATAGTAGTTCCCACCCCCAAAGTCCTATTTAAAAATAATGAGCATTCTACAATCAAGAGACATGCTGAAAAGGGGGGGGGGTCTTTCAAATAAATACACAGGTATTCCTAGAGTAATTTTTAAGTGAAACTAGTGATACTTCCTGCCAAGCTTGAGTATAGTACATGAACCTGTGAAACTAGAATAAACTAAAAAGTACCTGTGACTACTTTAGAAACTGATGTACGGAATACACCTGTAGTCTATTTTTTATAGCTGTGACACTGGGAAATTCCATAGAGTAAAAATATAGGGTGTTTTAACTTTGCTGTAAAATATGAGCTTTTGGTATTGAAGAGGGAGATATGCATCCAAATTGTACTAAGTTCCTTATAGAGAACTTAAAAAATCAATCATTCCAACAAACAAATAAAAAGTGTAATGGCTCAGTAGTATTCTTCATGAACAGTTACTGTAAATAAGGGCTGAAGTATTCAAAGAAAAGGAGCTCAGAATCTTTCATGCATTAACTATTCCAGGGAAGGCCACTGAAGAAGTAATATCAGTTTGAGATGGTTCAAAATCTGTTATCAAGTCTAAGGACTTACACATTATTATGTCACCATTTTACTTTTAGTTATCTAATTTACAAATGTTTGATTTTAAGAGGAAGCTGGAAACTAACTGGAATTGTCTCTAGCAATGTTATTATATAGGCTTTTACTTAGGCTTATAGATTTTTCTGCTATTTTTTATTCACCTTGACATAACAATAGGCTAATTGTAATTATATCACAGTTCATGGGCTTACGTTTCACAACTTCCTCTTAGAAACTCTGATTTAGTTTTTGACTTATTTAGTTTACACCCTTGCTCTCTAATAATTTAGTTCTGTAATGCTGGTTAAAAATTTTTTGGACATTCCCAATATGCACATATACATTAAAAATACACATGTGTACCTCTGTGTGTATGTATTATGTATACTATAAAACATACACAATAGCAATTTTAAAGGATTAAAGATGAAATAAATTTTAAATTTAAATCTTTCTATTGAAGTACAAAATAAGAACATGATTTGACATTCTTCCTTATTTTGGAAAGTCTTGGTTTATCATTTTGTGACATGGTGATTTGAGTTTGAGTTTTTTCTAATATAATAGACTTTGGGGGGAGAATAGTTTTATATTTATAGAAAAATGGATATGATAGTACAGAGCTCCTATATACCCTGTACCCAATTTCTTCTATTACTAACATCTTACATTAGTATGGTATATTTATTACTTAATGAGCCAATTTTGATCCATTATTAACTAAAGTCCATAGTTTATTCATACTTCTTTTGTTTAACCTAATGTCTTCTTCTGTTCCAGGACCCCATCCAGAATACCACATTACATTTAGTTGTCATGTCTCCTTAGGCTCCTCTTGAGTGATAGTTTCTCAAACTTTTCTTCTTTTTGGTGGCCTTGACAGTTTTGAAGAGAACTGGTGAAGTAATTTTTAGGATGCCCCTCTAATGGGGTTTGTAATTTGTCCAGTGTTCCTCTCATTAGACTGGGGTTATGGATTTGGAAGATCACAGAGGTGTGGTGCCCTTTGCATCTGATCATATCAAGGTTACATACCATCAATATGATTTATCACTGAGCTCAGGTCGCATTGTAACTTGGCCCATGGGTAAGTATTCATTTCTGCTAAGGTCCATCAGCAAGCCAAAACTTGTTTCTCACAAGGAGAATAGTTATTTCACAGGATGGCAGGGCTTTGCTACAAAATCCTAAAGGTTTGCATTGTGATTCAGTTATACGTACTTGCCAAAGACTCCAAATATCATCTCTGTCTGCCGCTTCAAGCATCACTGGATCAACTGAATCATATGACCCAAGTGGCAAGGTAAGTTGCACAGCAGCTTGGACTGTTGCAGAGACTTCTCTTCTCTCACTTGGTTTTATGCCTCTTTTTTTTTTTTTAACAGTAGGAAGGGCCAGATGTAACAACTTATCCTTCACTTAGAAGTGATATCTTGATATACTCAACTCCACTGGACCCCTAGAAATTTTACTGAGGTAGAAGGCCTCTGAATTGGGGTGGATTTATTTTCCATCCTCTGACATGCAAATATCTTACCAATATGTGTACAGTAATTGGTACTTCCTGTCTACCAGGACTAATCAGCATATCATCATCAACGTAATAGACCAGTGTGATGTTCTGTGGAAGGGGAAGGGGATTTAGTCCCTGCAGACTAAATCATGACATAGGGCTGAAGGGTTGATATAACCTGTGGTGGGACAGTGAAGGTGCGCTGCTGACCTTGCCAGTTGATTCCTTCCGGTGGTCTTTTTCAACACATATAAAGGAAAAAGCATTTGCCAGATCAATAGCTGCACACCAGGTACTGGGAAATGTGTTGATTTGCTCAACAATGAAACCACATCTGGAATAGCAGTGCAACAGGGATCATCACATAATCAGATTTACAAAAATCCAGTCATGCTCCAAGATCCATTTGTCTTCTGTACATGCCAAATAGGTGAGTTGAAAAGGGATGTGATGCGTATCACAACCTTTGCAACTTTCAAGTTCTTGATAGTGGTACTAATCTTTGCAATCCCTCCAAAAATGTGGTATTGTTTTGGTTTACATTTTTATAGGTAGCAACAGTTCTAGTGGCTTCCATTTGTCCTTTCCTACAGTAACAGCATTCACTCTACAGGTCAGGGGACCATTGTGGGGATCCTGCCAGCTGCTGAGCATGTCCATTTTTTATGCATTCCGGAACTGGGGAAATAACCACAGGATGTGTTCAGAGACCCACTGGGCCTAATGCAAGATGAACCTGAGCTAAAATTCCACTGATAATTTGACCTTCACAAGCCCCTACTCTGATAGGTAGATACTACAGTGATATTTTGGGTTTCCATGAACTAGGTCAAAGCCACTGTCTACTAAGCCCCAGAAGTCTGGTTATTTCCTTTCCTCCAACGAACAGTCACTCTTGTTGATGGCTATAGGACCCTGTGGGGAAGGCTGGGGAAAAAATTAACACTATACATTTTTGGCACTGAAGTAGGGTCCTTCCTCAAGAAGATCTGGCCTGCCCTTCAGAGTTCTGGGTATGTAAATTGGCTCAAGCCTGGGAGCTGATTGAGGGGCTGTGACTTTCTGTTTCGGTGACACAAGTTAGGGTTTCTGTTCATAGACCCAGAACTCTTCTGCTAATCTATTTTTGGGCTACGCTGTGCAGCTTGTGGGATTTTAGCTCCCTAAGGATTAAACCAGGGCCCTCAGCAGTAAGAGCACTGAGTCCTAACCACTGTACCACCAGGGAGTTCCCAGAACTCTTCTGCTTATAAAGACCAAGTAAGAATTTAGTAATTATCCATCTATTTCTTTTCTAGGGACACCATGATCAACTAGCCAATACCACAGGTCTCTGCAAGTCAGACAATTCTGATTACTGCTTTGGCTCAGCTGTCCATTATAGCAACCACACTGGTACCTACCTGCCACCCTGAGATCCCATCATCACCACTGCATTTAAGAATCTCAGTTTGATAACAGGTTCCATTGTAAGATACATCTGAATACAGAGAGGAGCAATTGCAGATCTCTTCAAGGGTGCTGGAACTCACTTCACAAATTACTTTTCATAGTCATGTTGATGGGTAATGTCCTCTGGACCCTCCTGAGGTGGGTGAGAAAGTCTTACATGATAAATCAACTCTAAGATTCCCATCTCCCAAGACTTTGGAGATCTTCCTCTACAGTATCCTAGGCAGTTCTGGCACTTCAACTTCATTTAGTGTAGGCACTTTTGGGTGGAAGGAAGTCAAGTGATCAATGGTGTTTTCACTCAGTTTCTTCTCACAGTGGGTCCATTGGGCTCTGAAAGCCATCTTGTGGTTATTTTCTTAGTTCCACGGGTACAATTGGAAGAGACATACTCAGCAAACAATCAAACAAACTTAATCTTTTTCTAACCCTTTGATGTAAAATGTATCTGCTTTGTAGGCTCTTATCAATAAATTCAGCCTAATAGCATTTTACAAGCCTTCATCTTTATCCCTGTATTAGTTTCCTAGGGCTGTTACTGCAAAGTACCACAAACTGAGAGGCTTAAAACAACAGCAATTTATTCTCACAGTTCTTGAGAGTAGATATCTGAACTCAAGTTGTCAGCAGGGCCATGCTTCTCCTGCAGGCTCTTTGGAATAACCTTTGTCTTTTCCTAGCTACCAGCAGCTCCTGGCATTTCTTGGCTTCCAACTACATCACCCCAATCTCTGCCTCCATCTTCACATGTCCTAATTCCTTCTGTGTCTATATATGTCTGCATCCTCTCTTCTTATATAAGGATACCATACATTAGATTTAGGACCCACTCTAATCCAGCAGGACCTCATTTTACCTGATTACATCTTCAAAGAACCTATTTCCAAATAAGGTCACATTGCATTTCCAGTTGGAGAATGAATTTTAGGGGACACTAGCCATCCCACTATAATCCCACACCCTTAACATCCATACAAAATTTGACTGTATATTCTTTTGTGTGCTCTGAATTTTTTTAGCATGTGTATTTTACTTTTTCAAATAAAATTAAAGCAGAAAACTGCCACAGTTCTTTGCCATAAAATGCAAGTATTCTTTTCAGCCAGTTTCTCCCTTTGATGCCCATTACTACAGTCTCCCTATATTGGTTTCCTTGTCTTGCCCTTCTCCAACCTTTTCTCTAACTGCAGACAAAATAATCTCCTTCCAATCTTTCAAGGAGGATCAAACACAAAATTCCTCATCAGCTGAAGGAGGCTTTTCAAGATCTGGTCTCCAGTACCCTTCTTCCAGGTTCATCTTTCAATAAAACCCCATTATGAACCCATTTTACCCCAGAACCCCTTGTAGGTTTCCGAACTGCCCAAGCCATTCCCTTCCTCCATAGTTTGGCCCTGCACTCTTTGCCCCTTGCACCTATGACTGCTGCTCATCTTTAGCAGCTACTCCGCTATTCCCTCCCTGGACAGGAAGCATTTTTGTCTTCTCATCTTTGAAGTCTGTTAATATTTTCCCTTTGCTCTTGCTCCTCCTAAATCAAATTTCCTATTGGTTTTTTTAAAAATAGATTTAATTAATTAATTAATTAATTTATTTTTGGCTGCGTTGGGTCTTTGTTGCTGCAGGCTTTCCCTAGTTGCAGTGAGTGGGGGCCACTCTTTGTTGTGGTTTATGGACTTCTCACTGCAGCAGCCTCTGTTATTGCGGAGCATGGTCTCCGGGCTTCGGTAGTTATGGCACGAGGTTTCAGTAGTTGTGGCTCGCAGGCTCTAGAGCGCAGCCTCAGCAGTTGTGGCACGCGGGCTCAGTAGTTGTGGCTTGCGTGCTGTAGAGCGCAGCCTCTGCAGTTGTGGCATGCAGCTCAGTAGTTGTGGCTCGTGGGCTAGCACAGGCTCAGCAGTCGTGGCTCAGCAGTTGTGGCACGTGGGCTCAGTAGTTGTGGCTTGCAGGCTCTAGAGCGCAGGCTCAGTAGTTGTGGCACGTGGGCTCAGTAGTTGTGGCTTGCAGTCTCTTGAGTGTGGGCTCAGTAGTTGTGGCTCGCAGGCTCTAGAGCGCAGCAGGCTCAGTAGTTGTGGTTCGTGGGCTCTAGAGTGCAGGCTCAGCAGTTGTGGCACATGGCTCAGTAGTTGTGGCACACGGGCTTAGCTGCTCAATGGCATGTGGGATCTTCCCAGACCAGGGCTCTAACCCGTGTCCCCTGCATTGGCAGGTGGATTCCTAACCACTGCGCCACCAGGGAAGCCCCCCAAATTTCCTATTTGAAAGAATGTAGTCCAACAACACACACACACACACACACACACACACACACACACACACACACACACACACACACACACACGGTGCTGCGCTGGCTCACCAGTTGGGTAGGACCGTGTCCCCCTTCTCACGGAGGGAATGGCTGTTAACTCAGCTCTGGAGCGACAAGCCCGGCACCACGCCGAAGGCCAGAGCCCGCCGGGCTCCAGGCTCGGGGCTGGGTGGTGACGGCATCGCCCATGGGAGGCCGGGGAAGCAGCACATCACCCACTTGGACCACATTCCTCGCTCTACAGCCGAGGAACCTCTGGCGGAGGGCGAGGCTCCGAAGCCCAGAGCGACACTGTAAGGCGCCCAAACATATTAGTACCCTTCACGCCCCAGGCCGGCCCTCTTCCTCCTCACCGAGGCCGAGTCCCGCCGCCCGTCCAGCGCTTTCTCTCCCTCACGCCCGAGGACTCGAGGACAACGAGCTGCCGCGACTCTTAGGTCAATGACCGCGCGCTGGGAACTCTGGGGCTGGCCGGCGGCGCGCGGGGGTGGAGCAAGCGCTGTAGTGTTTCGCGTGGGCGGTCCTCTCGGGCGGCTCGGCCCGCGCAGGCGCATGCGCAGGCTCCGCGTCGCAGGACTCCCGGCCGTCGCGGGCCGCGCCCCCTCGCCGCGGGTCAGAGGTCGCGGGGCGGGCGGTGGTGACGTGTGCGGAAGCGTTCTGTGAACCGTCGGTAACCGGCGGGCAGCAGAGCTGCAGCGGCGGCCACGGCCTGGCGCCCCGACGGGAGGTGCTCCGGATCGCTGGGAGGCGGCCGAACCCCTGCGGCGCCGCCGCCGGCGGAGGCCCCATGAGTCGGGGGACGATGCTTCAGCCCGGAGCGTGGCCGGGGGAGAGCTGTGCCGAGAAGCCGGCGCGGGAGGCGGGGGCCGCGGCTCTTGAGGGCGAGAAAGCGGTGGCCGGGGGCCAGCCGCGAGTCGCGGTGCGGTGCCCGGCCGAGCAGTGAGTTCGGGGCGCGGGGCGGGGACGGCGGGAGCGGCGTGGGGCCCCGGGCTCGGCACCCACGGGCGGGCGTGGAGTGGGGTGAGGTGGGCGGGGGAGGAGCCGGAGGAGGGCCCTTCGCTCCCTTGCTTTTAAAGTAAGGTCGTCGGTGAAGACACTTTTGTATCCAGTGTGTCCGATGACAAAAGTTTTTCCGGAAGGCGCGTTTTAAAATTCTGGTTATCCAGTACCCTCCCCCGCCTTTTTGACATTTCCATATCTCTAAAGCTAAAGAAAGCTCCAGCAACTTGGGAAACAGACTCCAGAAGCATATTATCTTATAACCCACTCCATTAGCGCTTCCCCCCAACCTGTCGCGGCAAGGGGCTGAGGTTGTCGCTGTCACAACCCCAGGAAAGCTGAGCCACGCGACCTGCTTGTTCTTGGAAGGCAAGTCTGCGCTTGATGAGCGTCCCACCTGTTGGACAGACTTTGGACGGAGTCTGCCCCAATTCTTTTGCCCGTTAGCTGCTTAACTAGATGTCCCCAACCGCCTTGATTTTTAAATACGAAAGGCAGTGCTGCTTAGATCAATTCCTTATTGAACTGTAAAGGCGGCTGCGTACATCGGAAGAGTTTATAGTTTCTGCAAGGATTTGGGGGCAGGGGTGGAAGCAGAATATAAACTTGAAGGCTGAAACTTTTCTGCACTTTCAAGTTCTAGTCACATATAAATGCCTTTGGAATTCCAAAATTGACGAAAGCACTCAGGTAACCAGTTTGACAGAGATCTTAATTGGCTGGGAAGTGTGCTTTTCCCCCCCATTTCCTAAAAAGGGGTCCTGGGGGAACTGTTATTGCAGATAATGTATTGCAATAATTCTTGCTTGCATGGCTCTTTATCGTGGACTTTGACCTTCTCCTTGAGCACCCAAGCCCCTTGGGATGGTATTATCCACACTTAATGGGTTAAGATTTAGAGCAGGAGGTCTCAAACTCCTGCCTCCAGGAGTTAGGCAGGTGTCACATGGGTTCCTGGAGAGCTGAGTCCTATGGGGACAGGGTCCACTAAGTTCCAGCCTATAGAAGATTCCAGATATTCTGACTTTTGTTTGAAATGTCCTGATTTTTATTTTATTTTTAAATTACATCCAGGTGTTTCACTTTTATTTTTTTAAATTTTTTGTCTGTGCCACACGGCTTGCAGGATCTTAGTTCCCCCGCCAGAGATTGTCACCACTGGACTTCAAGGGAATTCCCCTGATTTTTAAATAGTAGCCTTTTATTTTTTAATTAAAACCACTGTGCAGGCCCATGTGAGCAGATGTGGCTGCAGTTTTGCTCCCTGGGTTTGAGCCCTACCTAAGACTCTGCAGCGGGTGAAGTTGGGGTGCGCATGGGGGTGGTCTTTGCCTCTGCCCCTTCCCAGCCCGTGCTGGTTCCTGCCTGCGGCTTCCAGGCTGACTGCTGCTGCCGCACTTAGGCCCCGGTGGTCTCAGCTGTGCTCCCCACCTAGCGGCCCTGGCCCTCAGATGCTGTTTCTCAGCCTCAGCTGTGTCGTGCCCTCCTGGGAGATGCAGAAACTTTGAAGTCCGAACCGCGGTCCCCCAAATACACAGAGTTATTTGGCAAGCTTTTCTGCTGGATGTGGTTCCCAGAGTCTGAGCACCTGGGGAAATGGGTCATGGTGCAAAAGGAACACTCTTCCCTGACGAAAAGGTTTTGTGGCACAGGTGCCTCTTCTCTCTACTGTCAGTAGAATTATGGGCGTGGAGCTGAAGGGAATGTAAACAACCCAGCCTAGGTTTGTCATTTTATCGGTTAGGAAACTGAGTTGCAGATTTGATAGGTGCAGCTTGGCCAGGAAGGCGCAGGGAGTAGGTTTCAGGGCCAGGTTCCCTGATGCCTGGGTGGGGACCTCCCCCCATGTCTTTCTGGCTTTCTCAGCAAAACTAGGTAGAGGGCCATGACATATAATCATGCAGACTTCACTTTTTTTTTTTCTGGAATAAATATTCCAATTTGCCGTTTATTTACTAGCTTAATTTCTTTTTCTTCCTATTTTTGTTGTCTTTGATGATCTCATTCTCTTTTAACTCTCATAAGAGAGCAAGGGGGAGCCAGGGAAAGGAGGTGAAGATAACTTCAAATATCAGCTTCTGAACGTCGTATCTTACGTTCTGGGCTTCCTTGTTTATTATACGGGCAGTGGGGCTACTTCTCATTGCACTCTGATATTTTCTTAAGGGCTAGAGAAACTGTACTGCAGCATATAAACATTGCCATTACATAGTTTGCAGTATAATGTGTGCACATCAGTTCTTACATGATGACATATGCAGCCTAATAGTTGAGTGTAGATATAAATAAATTGTGTAATAATGCCTGAACTAGGTCCTAAAATAGTTTTTGAATCTTGTGCTTTTCTGTCATTGGAGCCAAATCCCTTCTTTCCACCCAGAAAGTTAGGTTTGACCTGCACAGGAATTGAGTAAAATATTTGCATCTGGAAATATGAAACACCATAAAATGCAGATGTTTTGAGATACCCTGCAGAGTCATTTTAATTCATTCAGTGGATAGAAATTATGAATACAAATCACAGCCCAACTTTTGTAGCCGTTATATTGTACATCCGGGCTGTGACTCTGAGAGGTGCAGTGAAGGGTAGGGGAAGGGATGGCTCATTTCCTACAGGCTGTACTGTAGGACACAAATTCCTTGTGACCAAGCTCACTGTGTTTTGCAAGGGAGAGAAATAGTGGGGAAGAAAGATATAAAAATCATATGGATAAGCTACTTCCTAAATCTCTTTCCTTCCTTTCCTTTCTTTCCTTTTTCTTAGTTCGCTTGAGAGCTGTGGTTGGCTGACATCCCTTGGACAAGCCCTAGGGATGGCTCACAAGATGATTCAGGGTTCCTTTTGAGGAAGTATTAGGTCAGACCAGGTTCAGTTGACTTGTTTGGACATTACCTCCCTCCTATCAGCAGGTCTCCTATACTCCATCCCCTGCTTACCTGACCCATACAGTTGAAACTTATGCTGTGTCACTTCTTCCTCTTAGCTAAGCTAGTACTACAGTCCTTGAGGACCAGGATGGTCCTGGGACATGGTTGGTGGCCAGGCTAGACATGCTTAGGGAATTGAGAAGTGAGACTACTCCGTGATCCTTCTCTGTCTGCCTGACGGTGGGACAGGGTTTGAATCTGGGGTCCACAGGCTGGCTGTGTGTAGGGGGGAACATGATGTGTCTGTGTACCCCTCTGAAGTGGAAGGCAAAATTATGAGTGTATTTATGTTTTTCTGGACTGAGGTTCTGAGGAAAGCTGTGGATTCTCAGAAGGGCTGTGAACAACAAACTGTGAAGCCATTGTCCTCGGGTGTTGCTAAATGTGCTATTGTGCGAATGTGTTTTCCCACCCACCTTAGCAGCCCCGGGGAGTGGGGTGGCTGTCTTTGATGGGGTAACAGCGACTCCCTCCTGCCCCTTCCCCCTCCTGGATGTAGAACCTGCTTCAGAGCTGGGATGCATCTGAGAAACCTCCTTGTTGAGGGTGTCTTGGTTGTCCCCAGACACCTCTGGAAGTCACGTGGAATAGCCCGAGCCAGTCATGGAAAGTCCACTTGCAGATCGGAGGTGGAATTTCAGCCTGGGTGCCGGGACTTTCCTGCATTTGATGTGTTGTTCACTCATCTCTACAACCGCTAAGAGGTGGAGAAAGGCTGGGTTGAGTGGTCTTTGCTTTTCCTGTGCCTATGTGGGATGGTGCGTGGTGTCACAGTGGTTGACACTTTCAGCAACACTGCCTGGGCCATTAGTCTTCTAGGACAGGCCAAGTTAAGCATGAACTGCTGCGTTCAAGTCCAGAGAGCTGAACAGAGTCATACTCAGTTTAGCTTTTTTAGATAACTAAGGGAAGCTTAGTGCAAATGTTCATAACGTTGAGTGATTAAAGTGCTGTCTTGTTAGCTTTGCATATATGTTAGAATTCACTTTTTCATATCATGTGTTTACTTGTATCAGAAATTGAAAAACTGGCTTCACAGAAATGTCTTCTGCTTCACTGAGCCCTGTGTTTTTCGCTTATAGCTTTTGTTTTGGGGAGTAGTGTAATTTTGTCTGCATGTAGTAAGCACTTTAAAATTAAGTTTTCAAACATTTATTGTTATCCAGGTCTTTGAAAAGAGCAAGAGGAATAATAATAATTTAGTAGACAATGTCATGTAACCTACTCAATGGTGTATATTGCCTTAATATTGAGAGTAAAATAATTCATCTCTGAGAGAAAATGGGAGCTCGAAAATACTTTAAAGTAACATTATGGTACTAAACTAATAATTTTCTAAGTAGAAATTATTAGCATTTTGGTTTTAAAATTTAACTTGACTGTGTACTTGAGTATGACTCACATGCCAGGGTCCGCAAGAAATCAAGTCAGGTTTAAGACTTTTACTTTTCTTTTTTTTTTTTTTTTTGCGGTACGCAGACCTCTCACTGTTGCGGCCTCTCCCGTTGTGGAGCACAGGCTCCGGACGCGCAGGCTCAGCGGCCATGGCTCACGGGCCCAGCCGCTCCGCGGCATGTGGGATCTTCCTGGACCGGGGCACGAACCCGTGTCCCCTGCATCGGCAGGCGGACTTTCAACTACTGCGCCACCAGGGAAGCCCAAGACTCCTACTTTTCTTTACTACTTTTCTAGTGATGGGTATGTTTTCTAGAAGGAAACTTTTTGCTGTGGTGATCATTTGAGCCTGTGGACTTCAGTGGCCTCTTTGTGCTAAATGGTGGACACGCCTCATCCCTACCCCAACCAACTTGACACACACAAAAGATTGCCCAATTTCTGAAACTGGTCAGCATCAAGGATTTTATCTTATCATATATCCCCTTTCCTTGCATTGTTTCACTGTCTTCCCTTCCCATGACAAAAATTTAAACTTCTAGCTATTTCAGATTCCCAACTTTAAATATAATTTCTTTTTGTTGTTATTTTCAGCTTTAATATTTTGATACTTAAAAAAGTTAAAGCAGAAGTTTATTGAGTGAAGTATTTTCTTAAATAAAATTATTTTAATTTTTCTTGCTTTCATATATCTCTCTCACTTTCCAGTTGATGGTCCTTATGTTGGATGAATATTTCATTTTGGCTGTTAAATGTCTTATTTTCTGATCATATTGATTGAGCTTTATTGCTTGAACTTCTAACTTATCTTCTCTCCAAGGAGATAACAGTGGCTTTTAAAAACCATATTATCGTTTCCCTGGTGGCCTTGGCAAGTTAGCAAATGTCCTTGGCCACATGTCCTTGGTGGCCATGGAAGTTGGCAAACGTTTGTGCAGGGAATCTGAATGAAATCTAGTGTGGCTACAGTAATTTGAATATACCCCAGGCCTCCCATTCCTCAATTTCTGCTTTACTTCTTTTGTATCTCTTGAGTCACTGCATTTCTATTACCAGTAATCTCCCTTTCTGCTCTGTCTTCCTTTTGCATTTAGGCTCCTTTGCGTCCCTTTCCTGTTGGTGTTTGGCGGAATTTGTATTTGTGGCTGTGCAGAGAGATGCTTGTTTAGAGAACCTCCTCTGGGCACTGGTGTTGCCATTGCACTTTGTTTATTTTGTAGATTAGAAAGGAAGGAGACGAGTGCATGTGAATATGCCTGCCTGTAGCCACAGAATTGGCTTGACGTGCGAATAGATTCATAGTCTGTTAGAACTAAGAACTGGAAGAGGAACCATGTAGATCATTTAGGTCTTGTCTGGTCTTCTTGTTTTGAAGATGAGAAAACTGAGGCCAAGATTAGGGAAGTGGCTTCCCCAAAGACATGCTTCTGATAATGATACTGTGAAAATGATTCACTTAAATGCCTGTTTTATAGTATCAGAATTTCTCTCCTATTTGATAACGCTAGGAAGGAGGCCAAAGGGTAACATTAAACTATTGAAAAAAGACCTTAACACATTTAGTCACTTTTTATTTTAAGCATTTGATGTATAGTCCCTGCGAGTCTGGTTTCTGTTTGCTTTTAACCCTGGCACGGGCTCCATGGGTGACATCACACCTGTTACTTGAAATCTCACTGGGGTTAGAGCACATGGAAAGTACCTTTTCCCTAGTATGTCCCCTCAACCTCACAACGTTAAAAAAGACAGGCACACACGCCCCATCACCTTTACGTGGAGAGAAGAAAAGGAAGAAAGGAATAAGAAATGATCTTACCACTACTCTACACGAATGGATGTAGCATGAAAATTAATAAGGCTAGCTAACGTTTTTGAGTGCTGAGTATTTATGCGTCTGTTTTCACAGCAGTCTGTTGAGGTGAGCGCTCTTACTGTCCTTTTTTTTTTTTTTTTTTTTTGCGGTACGCGGGCCTCTCACTGTTGTGGCCTCTCCCGTTGCGGAGCACAGGCTCCGGACGCGCAGGCTCAGTGGCCATGGCTCACGGGCCCAGCCGCTCCGCGGCATGTGGGATCCTCCCGGACCGGGGCACGAACCCTTGCCCCCTGCTTGGCAGGCGGACTCTCAACCACTGCGCCACCAGGGAAGCCCTTACTGTCCTTTTTACAGGTGGATACATTTAGGTGATGAGAAGTGTGGTCACTTGAGTTGCACGGTTATACGTATGGCTAGTGAGGAGTGGTTGAACCCTGGGTGACTCCAGCCATGGCACCCCCAGCGAGGCCACCCACACGGCATGTGCCCTGAGGTGGTAGGTGGTAAGCCATTCATGCCGGGGCATGGATGGAGCCGATCACAGGTATGAAAGCACAGGCTAGAGTCGGTCAGGTGTTTGGACAGAAGTGTGGGTGTGTGTAGGGCAATCACAGAATACAAGCTAGAGTGGTGGGACGGGTCCAGATTTAGACTTCCTTGATTATATGGGAGCCATTGAAGGGTTTCAGAGGGGTGGAGGGTATGTTAGTGCCCAGCTCAGGCTCTGTCTCAGCGGCCCTTCTTCTGTCTCTTGTTCCCTCTCACTTGGTCCCCTTTCCTCCGGCTGGGCTGATGCATGCGGAGCTGGGGGGCTGAGGGAATCCAGGGTGTGAGTACGTCTCTCGAGTCGCTCACCCGGTTCCTTAGTAACTCCTCCTTCCTGTGTCCAATGTCCAGGGTGCCTGGAGCCTCCTGTCTTGTGTGAGGAGTGGGGGTGTGCTGTCATGGGGAGGGAGTACTGGGAATTGGGGGTCTGATCTCTCCTGATGTGTACACCAGCCAGTTTCCTTGTGTTCAGCCCTGGGTGTCTCCTATACCATCTGAAGCACTTGGCACCTCCAGTTCCTGAGCCTTACTGGGGCCCTGCAGGGTGTACTGGTCTTCCCTTCCAGCAGATGCCCCTCCACTGGCCTCGAGGCTTCCCCTGTCCTCCATCCCTTCCTACCCCTTCTTCCACTTTTGGACGGTTTGGGCTTTCACATGTCTTGTGGTTTCAGCAAAGATAGAGTTGGCACTTCTCTTTCCCATCATTGTCACGTTGTGGTGTATCTTGAGGGGAAAAGGAGGCATCTTAAAACTCAGAAGTCCCGTTCTTCATCCTTGTCTGGCCCCCAGTGGGGTCTTCTCCCTTTCCAGGACTTAGTAGGTTCTTGTTAGCTCACTGAAGGAGCCTAGAGACTCTTTTGGGAGCTGTTGTGCTAAGTCCCAGTGAAAGTATGCGGGGTGCCAGGGATGTGCTCGGCAGAAGGCGGGTGGCTGCTTGCGTGTGGGCCTCAGGGACCAGGACGGGCCTGAGGGAGGTTTTGTAGCTCTGGGGACTTGTAAATCTCCTATCCTTGTTTTTAGAGTAGCTCTTGTAAAATTTGCTTGTGACATACTAAAGTTGGCACTTGGCCTGCACTCCTGTATACTTTTATTAGCACCATCTCCAGCATGGCATGGCTTCACTGATAAGATGCACGCTAAGATGCTTACATACGTGAGGCATTAAAGACGTTACATTTAAAATGGCCTCAGAGCCATGCAGCCAGTGGAGTGGTGTAGAATGTCTCATTTAAAGTAAAAAACTGAATTGGAATGCTAGAAACATGAGTCTAAGATAAAAGACCCATATTTTATCAGACTGTCATCATGTAATGTGAAAAAGTTAAACTTTGCGTGTCATAAATTTTTTCAGCAGTTGCATGTTGTGATAAGAGGGAACTTGTCAGTGCAACAAATTTTTGAAATGTCTAACTTGGTATGATTTCAGCGAGGAGGACATGTATCGTGCGGCGGATGAAATAGAAAAGGAGAAAGAATTACTTATACATGAAAGAGGGTCATCAGGTATGTTTGGAATTGTTTTCTTTATAGAGTTCCTACTATTTATAGTAGAAAATGCAGTTACATCGGTATATGCATTTCCATGAAATATTGAGATGTACTTCCTAGGAAACATGCGTGTGCGTGTGGTCTTATCTGTATTGGATTATTCATTTTGCTGAGGTATGTTTGGGGAATACTGTTTCCTGAGGTTTTACAGTCCTAATGCAAATACTTCCCCTGCGTTCTTTACATTCATATGGTTTTTGCACCTGTGAGGCTTTGTTTAATCTCTTGACACCACTCTCTCTCAGTTCTTGACTTGCTGATATTCTTAGAGGGAGAGTTTGGGTTTGAAGGGCATTTTTCATTTCAAGTGGAAGGACTTACTGAGAAGCCTGCTCTCCGGGTCTTTGCGTGCAGAACCACGTGAATTTGATTAACTGAAAAGGAAGAACGGTCATGGAACTGAGAGCACTAATTCTCCCGTCATTTCATGATCTTGTGTCCATGCTTCTGCTCAGTCGTGCCTGCTCTGCTCACCCCACCAGGGCCCGTGGACTCACAGCTGCAAGGCTGAGCCTCTGCTGGGGGCACGGCCGGCGGGGCTGTGTGTGGAGAAGTGCCCCCTTCCTTCCCTGCTAGCCTCGTGCGGGAGCCCAGTAGAGATGCTCCGAGTTGGGGGTATGCCACAGATGGTTCACAGGGGGCACTTTCTCGTGCACCACTTGTGTGATGTGTGTGTTCTGGTTGAAGAACTAGCTCCTGTTTGTCGTATGCTTAGCAAAGCATTATACGTGTAATTAGGAACAAAAGATACAAAGTGGGGTCTTCGATGATAATTTTTGAGTCTTCCTCACAAGGAGTTGGTGGAACTCTTCACTGTGGTAGCCAAGGGAGATGTTATGGTCCCCCATAACCTTCAGAGGATGCTCGAATCTTCTGCTGCAGTTGCACACAGTTCACCTCGGATTCAGTCCTTAGCAGTCATATTCCTGAGGAGAAAGTGCTTCTTCAGCCATGGTTTATTCCTGCTGTGTGTGCAGGGGCCCTGGCTTTCTCGCTCACTCTGCAGGCTCTCTGTTGGAATTCTCCTCTGCCCCCCAGGGAAGGCCTGTGCAGGTGCTCTGGCTTTTCAGGGGACCTTGTCTGAGGCCTTGTCCAGCTTTAGTCTGAGGTCAGAATGGATCCCTTTATACCCTGAATCTCAGTCCTCCTGGGTTCATGGCCCTTCCCGCAGTAACATCCTGTAGAAGTGCCTCTGGTGGGAAGCTCTGTCTGTATAAAAATTTCTTTATTTTACTTTTCTTGAATAACCCCAGATGAATTTTTGTTTTTTCTTATTTTCTTGATGATTTTATTGCATTGTCTTCTGGTTTCTCTTGTAGTTGAAAGTACTGCAGTCAGTCCGATCCTTGGAAATCTGTCTTTCTCTGTCTTCTCTTTGTCTTCAGTGTCCTACAGTTTCTCCTTGAGGTTTCTTAAGTATGGATTTTTTTTTTTTTCTTTTAAACATTTTGCTTGGGATTTTTTTTTTACTTTTTGAATCTGAGGATGGCTAGTTTTCATCAGTTCAGGAGAATTCGCAGCCACTATCTTTCTGAATATTGCCTTTTTCCTATTCTCTCTACTTATTCCTTTCATAGCTCTAATGAGGTGTTTGCTAGCTTTCATTCAGTCATCCAGGTCCCTCTGTCACACACCCTTTCAAATGTTTTCTGACTTTCAGCCTCTGTTGCATTCAGGACAGTTCCTTCGGAAATATTTTCTTTTTCTTTCTTTTTTGGAAAAGTTCTATTTTCCCTCTGAATTTGCTTGGTCTTTTTTTTGATAGTGTATTGCTCTTTGCTCATGTTTTTATTCCTTCCTTTAAGCATTTTGAGCATACTCTTTCAGGCCTGATAATCCCATTATCTGAAAATCCTGGCAGGCCTAATTATGCCAGTTGCTATTTTTCCTTATTTCTTGTTTCTTCAGGGTTTGAATCCTAAGCTCAGCTTTCGTGTGTCTGTGTAGAGTATATGCAGCCTGTCTTGAGTGTGAGAGGATTTGGCCTTGTTTCTGCCAGGCACCCAGGGAGTCACCTGCCTTGGGCCACGTTAGGTTAATTTCTGGGTTTGAGCTTCCAGGGTCTTGCAGCTAGTGTGAAGTCACACCCTGGCCCTGTGTGAGAGCCGGCCCGTGGTTATGAATTCTCAGCGGAGTCTTCCTCTCTCTCTGAGTCAGAGCCCAGGCCAAGGCAGAGAGTTTTTTTATGCTCTCTCTTTGTTAGTGAAAAGCTTTTTTTCACCTTGTCCAGGCAGGGGTCAGCAAACTATAGCTCCCTGGCCAAATTTGACATGGCCCCTGGTTTTGTAAATAAAGTTTTATTGGAACTTCTTGGTTTACACATCACCCATGGTGATTTTCATGCATAGTAAAGTTGAGTAGTTGTGAGAGAAAACTTTACACCCTCAAAGCCTACGTTACTTACTCTCTGGCCCACCAGAGAAGAAGTTTGCGATTCTTGCCCTAGCCTCTCAGTTGAGAGCCCCAGCGTTCTGGAGGGGTTCAGTTTTAACTTCCCATCCTCTGAGAGGCTGAAGCCTTGTCTTTGTCACCATATGGTGGTTAAGGAACAAACCTCTTGGTTAATTTGGCTTCTGGTTGCCACTCTGATTTTCAGCTTCCCCCTTTGTGTTTTTTTTGTGCGTTTGTTTTTGTGGGGTTTTTTTGCCACTAGAAATGTTCTTTCCTGGGAACAGTAATCAGTCTGTGTTGGATGCAGTTAAACAAAGCAAGGAACTGTTGTATACTTAAACCGCTTGAGGTCAGGCACTGCCTGTCCTGTGTCTCCGGCTTCTAGCCTGGAGGATGGCATGCGGTGGCTGTTGAAGTCCTCCTCCCAAAGAATGGTGGCAGGATGGGACTGAAAGTATAATTTTGATGCCAGTGCTTTGTGAGTATCCATTTTCCACCCTCAGCTGTGTCCCGCGGACCTCTGATTCAGCACAGGGCTGTGGCTTGCGGCTTGGCCTCTGAGCCCGCTGAGCCTTCTGCCTTCTCCCCTCAGTCCTGGGGTGTGGCCTGCCTCCCTGACCAGGGGCCAAGTCCTGTCTCGGTGCACACAGGAAGAGGACTGCAAGTGAGGAGAGTGGCAAGGCTGGACCTTCTTCCCGGGAGGCCCTTCCTGAGCTGGAAGCATGCTCTGCCTCGTGGCAGAACGTGCCCCGATAAGTGTCCTCAGCTCTGGACATTTGTAGTTCCTCAAGCTTTGTGGGGAGGTGAGTAGGAAGGCGATAAAAGGGAAATCTTCCCTCCACTAAATAGACACTCAAACAGTGTTTATTGACTTCAGACAATGACTGGTTTGTATTTGAGGGTTGGCTCTGCAGCGGTGGTATTTGTGGTCTCTGTGTATTATGCTCTGGGGTCTGTTTCACCTTTAAGCCAGTCCTGACTTATGCCACAGATAAATGTATCTGTTATCTGTATATGTGTTATTTTCCCTTTTGTATAAAAGGTTTGTTTTCCTTGTGAAAGGATTTACCATGAGATTTTTAAAACAGGCGGTTCTTACATTTTTTGTTTTTTAAAAAAATTGGTTTACCTGAACTGCAAACAGGGATTAGGGGCTCCTCCTGGGCTCCTGCATCAGTCATCCCTCATCTGTCACACCCTGTGTGGTGAGTACCTATGGTCCTTTCTTCTTCAGTAGTCTCTAAACACATTCAGGACAGAATCTGGGGCTTTAACGTCTTCTTACCCCCCGTTCCTAGCTCAAAGCTTGGCACATACTAGACACGCAGCAAGTGTTTACTGAATTGAGCTGAATGTAACATCTTTATTTTGTGTTCAGCTTCCTCCTGAGTAGATATGTTGTAAGGTACTTCTGTGTTTATATCCCGATTTCTTTGCTAACATTTACTTCTTCAGTATTTTAAAAAGGAAGTCAAGAGATGCCTGGGAATTTACCTCTTTCTTCCTAGAACAGACATACGCATGTGTGTGCATATGCATGTGCCACAAAATCAAATCTCAAACCTCATACGTTAAACAAGGAAAGTTTAAAGGCCATTTTTTACTATATCGTTTGATCATAAGTTGTATTTTTTAATTTGGGGGGATGTGTTATTAGAGTCAGACAAGGTCTGTGGTTCAGCTGATGTTGAGAGCTCCATTAATTTCTGCCTGATTATCAACCGTTTATAGCCTTTTGGGATCAAGGCAGGATATAACTAAATAGAGACAATTAAATACACTTTTGTAATAGAGGTCTTATCTCTTTGTATAATGGATGTAAAAAACAAATTACAAATCATTAGATGTATCTTCTCAGAGCTTAGACTGCTGCGTATTTAATGTGAACATTATTCATGGGCACCTGGGTCCGTGTGGTTACAGGTGCTGAGGGCACAGCTGAGAAACAAAACAAAGCCCCTGCCCTCAGGGAGCTCATGTTTTGTCGTGTGTGTGTGTGTGTGTGTGTGTGTGTGTGTGTGGGTGTGGGTGTGGGTGTGGGTGTGTGTGGTGTGTGTGGTGTGTGTGTAGGGGTGGGGAAGGCAGGGTGCAGAAAAAGAAATATGTCAGGTGTTGATCAGTGCCAATAAGAAAAACAAAACCGTATAAGGGGAATAGAGTGAAGGGGTGTGTGTGTGGCATTTTGATATCGGGCATCAGCGTCAAGAGGTGAGCAGAGACCTTCAGGGAGCGAGGAGCGGGAGCGGGCAGGAACCGTCAGCGTGGGCAGTGGTGGAAGCTGAGGCCGGAAAGGCAGCGGGCGGCCTGGGCACGAGGCCCTTGTAGGTAGTGAGGGAGTAGAGTCGAGTGTGATGGGAGGCCTTGGAGCCCAGCGGTGGTGGGTAGCATCTGACTTACGTTTTATATGCACCCCTCTGGCTGCCGTGTGGAGAATGGCTGGTAGGGTGTGGTGACAGGGAGACCCACTGGGAGCCCTCGGTGGTCACCTAGGAGCGAGGTGCTGGAGGTCTGGACCAGGTGGTAGGCAGCAGTGGAATTCTGGATTTTGGGGGACTGCAGTGAGCGAGAAAGGAAATCTCAGGTAAAGCAGTACCATTATTCTGATGATGCTTTGTTTCATTGTTTCCCCCTCCCCACCCCCCCACCCCCCCTTTTTTTATTCTTTAACAGAGCCCAGATTAAGTGTAGCTCCTGAAATGGATATCATGGACTATTGCAAAAAAGAATGGAGGGGAAATACGCAAAAAGCAACATGTATGAAAAAGGTATGATGCCTGGATGCACGCATTTTGAGTCTTTCCAATAGTCTATCATAAGTAATTATTTAATATGTCCTTTTGTATTTTTAGATGCTAGTTATGACAACTGCCACTAGACTATGTAATTATTGGTGTTCTAACGTTAGAGATGAGGAAACAGGCTCCAAAGATAAGGGACTTGTTTGGAGTCACAGTATTAACATAGAATCATAATTAGTTATTCAGTAACTTGATTTCTTTGGAAAACACATAAATGGCTCTGTGCTGTTCAGGGTTGGGCCAGCCATTGGTTGTCCTCTTGGGGTCATTTGGGAACACTGCCCTTCTGGCCTGGTGAGGTAAAAGGCGCAGACGTCATGCATCTGCTGTCCCCACTCAGCTTTCTTTCCATGTCCTCCAGTTCTAGGGGCCTGGACTCTCCTGTACCTTCTAAGCAGAGGGATCTGGAACTACTTCCTTTATTTAGGGCAGCAGTCCCCAACCTTTTTGGCACCAGGCACAGGTTTCGTGTAAGACGATTTTTCCACGGTCTCAGGAGGGGGATGGTTTCGGGATGATTCAAGCGCGTTACATCTATTGTGCACTTTATTTCTATGATTATTACATTGTAATACATAATGACATATACAACTCACCGTAATGCTGACAGGAGGCGGAGCTCAGGTGGTAATGCGAGTGGTGGGGAGTGGCTGTAAATACAGATGAAGCTTCGATCGCTCGCCTGGCGCTCACCTCCTGCTGTGTGGCCCGGTTCCTAACAGGCCGCAGACCGGTACCGATCCATGGCCCAGGGGTTGGGGACTCCTGATTTAGGGCATCCCAGGAGCTGTCCCCCTTTCAGTCCCATTGCATAGATTGGTGACCTTGAGGTAGTCCTTCCAAGGCTGTGGGACATCATGGATTCCCATGACACGGTCCCACTGTGGCTATGACTGGGTTGGGTCATTGCTCGAGTCAGGCCCCTTGACCCACTCCCACTGCACAGCAGGTCGAGTGGCACATCCTACTGGTTCCCCCTCAAATGTATCCTGAATCCAGTGTTCCTTCGTAGATTGAAGTTGCTACTCCAGTTGACACTTGAAAAACACAGGTTTGAGCTGTTTGGGCCCACTTCTATGCAGATTTTTCCAGTAAATATGGACTACAGCACTACATGCTGCACGGATGCAGAGGGCCGCCTGTAAAGTTACATGTGGGATTTTGACAGAGTTGGGGGCCAGCGGTCCAACTGCGCCCCACACGCGCACCCCGGCACCCCAGGCTGTTCACGGCGTGGCCTTGTCTGGCTTCCTCCGAGCTACAGAAATGGCAGCTTCCCCCTAATGCTTCTGCCGCCTCTTGTAACTTATGGATTCTACCCTTTACTTACTTTTCTCTTGGGATTATTTACGTTACAAGTTTGAACGCACTTCTGGCACGTTAGAGATATTGACCTGTCATGTTTGATAGAAATATCTTTAAAATTTTTGTTTGTTTGTTTAGAACTGTACTGTTCAGGATTTAAGATTGTTAAGTATTTGAATATATTTGTTCTTGTCCTCAGAGCTTCATTTTGTAGAAAATGTTGTGCCCCTTTCATCAGGCACCTTAGCTGCGCATGCCTGCCCTGAAATGGGCTGACCATACTCGAATGCCACTGCCACTTTTGAAGCTCTGAGAGCCAGTGTCAGCCCTGTTTCCCACAAGTCTGGACTGTAGACTACTTGTGTCTCAGGCACTCGTTAGAGAGCTCAATCACGATGTACCTGGGACTCTCAGTTCCTGCCAGAGCTTAAGAATGTTTAGATTTGTGTGGCCATCTGCTGAATATGCATATTGGCTACTTGTAGATTTTGTAAAAACCTCCAGCTCTGTATCAACGTAGATAACCAGAGGCCAGGTATCTAAACTGTATTTTCTCATCTTCCCCAGAAATGCTTACAGTGACATGCAACCTTATTTTTGGATCTCAGTCTCTTTAAAGGATCTCTTCTAACAGTTGGCACCTTCAAGCCTGTAATTGAAGATGTTTACTAAGTTATCCAAGTGTTCCATATTTTGGAACTCATGCTGAAGTCATTCCTCTTTGATTTCAGTTTGAGGTAAAGATATGACCCTATAGTTGGACCCTTCGGTGACCAAATAATCAAAGGCACATCAGTTAGAAAAGCATCCCATCAGGACCCGTGGCAGTCAGAGCATTTCTGGGCCTGATAACAGCTTGGATCTCTGTTATCTTTTAGTCCTTATTTGTCTGATTGTTTTGTTTTGGGTATTCATTTACACACTTGGAAAGATACAGTTGCTGTTGAACTAGCCATCGTGAGTATTCGGGGTAACTAGGGGTTCACCATAGGGAAGAGGTGCATATTAGCAGGCATGAGTCTGCTTGATGGGCCCTTACATTGCAGTGGTTGGGCCACTGAATAAAAATGCAACTCTCAAAATTTTATTATTGGAAAGATGTACTTTCATATCCACTTAGAACATCATCCTGTGACTTGAACCTTGAAAACAACTAATAACAGGGTCCAGTGCCTGGACACGGGATGACTATCTACATGGTGCCCACCCCATGAGGGCGACACTTCTTCTTTTGTGTAAATGTGGGTAGGAAGCAGGGTTTCGAGTGACTGTTGCGGAAGAGCAGGACTAGCGAAAGGTCTGCCAGGTCGGGGGCGAAGCCGTGCGGTGGGGAAGCCGTGAAGCCGACGCTGACGCCTGAGCAGCGTCCAGCGGGGAATCAGTCATCTGGGCCCCTGGACCAGGTCGCTGGGATTTTATGCTGTCCTTTTTGGGGGGCATGCTCCAAATGGTCCATTTGGATGGCTGTATTTGAGTTGACTGAGCATGTCACTGAGCATTTTCATTTCCTTGTTTCACTTGCAGGCTAAACAAGAATGACACTTAAATCCACTTTTTGAAAAAGTCTAACAGAATTTATCCAGGCACCTCCTAGCATGTAGTTTTTTTATGTATTTCACGGAAATTTGGGATTTGGGGGTATTATTTTTAATGTGGAGATATGAGCTGGGTACATCTCTCTTTTCTGTCTCTTCATTAAAGAGTTTAGGGTCAATCTAAACACAGATTAAAGCCTTCAGAATGTTGGTTATTAATAAGTGAATGTTACAACGGTTGCTAAGGGGCATATAACTTCAACTTGGAGGTGACTAGTGTTTTAATAATACTTGGTGTATTATTTTATATGTTCTAGTATGTTGCGTCTGCTACATATGCTGATACTATGTACAGTACTAACATTTGTTAATTTCCTTTGATTAATTAAAAAAAGAATTCAAATATCTTACATGAAAGACTCAGCCAGTCTTGTTTCCGTTCTTCTAGTGATTGGGGGCACACTTTTTCCACAGGAATAAAATTCTCCCCACTCTCTGAAGTCAGTAATGACCATTTTGAATTCTCTGATGCTTTTGTCCAGGGCTACGAGGAGGTGTCTCAGAAATTCACCTCCATCAGGCGAGTCCGTGGAGATAATTACTGTGCGCTGAGGGCCACGCTCTTCCAGGCCATGAGCCAGCCGGCCGCGCTGCCCTCCTGGCTGCAGGACCCGGAGCTCACGCTGGTACGCTGCTGCTGCAGGTTTGAGTCTGCAATGTTTCCAGTTGCTTTTGTGAGAAAGACTTCCCCTTCTCTGCCCTGAGCTATGTGCTTGTACTGTCTGCGGTGTGACGTCAGTGTGTGGGTTTATTCAGTTTTATGTGGCTGAGATGATTTTGCATAGCAAAGTGACTAAAAATGATTGATATTTCCCCAGAAGAGGAAGATGATAAAATTTCTTCAGTGCTTCAGCTTAACTAGAGAGCAGGTGTTTAGGGTTTGTTCAAAGCACTTAGGGCAGTTTGGCTTCAGTGTTGGAGTCTCTACCAAGTGGGCTGTATATTGTACTATCTGAGAACCTGCTGGGGTTTTAGGAGGCAGATTTCTGTGATTCTAGCTCCAATTCAAGGAATCGGCACCCTCTGCAGAGTGTTAGGAGAGCTGGCGTGGCAGGCGGCAGAGCAGCAACCCTAGAAGAGAGACGGTTGCTGTCAGCCTGGGGGAGGCTCCCTGGGGAGGTGAGGGTCAGGGGCTGTGTTCCAGGCCTGGCCCTCTTTAAGGTTTTAAATCTGCAGCCTGGTCGTGACACCCCAAGAAGTCACATCATCAGTGTGTCGTGTATCCACGACACACATCAGCTTGAGGTCACAATAGGTTGGATGATAGAATACCCCAAAAGAGTTTGGTGGGCAGGCACGATTGAGCAGAAGTCACAATATGACATTACTTGGAAGAAAATAGGAAACCTTGCGCCTGTATTAAAACAGAACCCCAAACCAAAACTCGGAGTGCTAGCTGTGGGAGATCTGCCTTACCAGCAACTTATGAGGGGGGAAGGAAGAGTCAGGATTTTAATGGATTGCAGGCCCAGTACGAGCCCACTGATGTGTGATGCCTGCAGGATAAGGAAGCCCTGTCTTAAAAGGAGTGCTTCTAAAACACAGGCAGTGACAGCCCTGTCTTGAACAGGGCTGGTCACATCCCATCTTGAGGACCCAGTTCAGCTCTGTGCCTGTACCCTCAGTACAGGTGGGAGTGTGCCCGACAGGGCTCATCTGCTTTGGGGAACAGTTGAAGGAGCTGGGGTATTTGCCTAGAATAAAGACTTTTAGAGGATACTGGTTGGCAGTTAAGCTAATTAGAGGTCTGTTAGGTGAACGGGGTATCACATACCCTCAAAGAGCAAAACCAGGATCAGTGGGTGGAGGATACCACCTGTCTCTCAGGTGATTATCTACTTTATAAACGGGTGTAAAATCACGTGTGTATAAACTATTTAAATGATATCTGTGAAAGATACTTTCTTCTAATCAAAGATACATTATCTTTTTTTAATATAAATTTATTTTATTTATTTTTGGCGGCATTGGGTCTTCGTTGCTACGCGCGGGCTTTCTCTAGTTGTGGCGAGCGGGGGCTACTCTTCGCTGTGGTGCGTGGGCTTCTCATTGTGGTGGCTTCTCTTGTTGAGCACGGGCTCTAGGCGCATGGGCTTCAGGAGTTGTGGCTCATGGGCTCAGTAGGTGTGGCGCACAGGCTTAGGTGCTCTGCGGCACGTGGGATCTTCCCAGACCAGGGCTTGAACCCGTGTCCCCTGCATTGGCAGGCGGATTCTTAACCACTGCGCCACCAGGGAAGTCCCAAAGATATGTCATCTTAAGCAGATTTCTCAGTATTAGCTTTTTTTTTTTTGAGAAAGGAGCAAAAGAAATTGATACACTAGGCTATTTTTAGCTTTGCAAATTAGACATATATCAGTACTGAAATATTTCAGAATTGTTGGTCAGTCAAAAGCATGCCTGTGGACATGAGACACTGCTTGGGAAGCAGACATGGGTGATGTCACTGTATTTTGCTTTAACTTTTGTTTGACAGCCATAGCTTTATTTATTGATTGTAACAAAATCCTCCTCAGTTTTAGGCTGCTTTCCTTTGAGCCTTTTACTTTAAGGGGCTGCTTAGATTTATAGACTTAATTGATGTAATGAATTTGAATTTTTAACTTTCCAAGGACTCTGGTGCAAGTAGTGCTCTACATAATTAAACATGCAAAATACGCTCCATGAAAGTAAAGCATAATTTTTATTTTACTAACAGGATACATTTGGGTAAGGTTATCTGCCAAATTAAAAATAGTCTAGGTAGGTCGTGCTTGGTTTCTGATCGGTATGAGAGCACGTTGCGCGTATGAGCAATGGGGGCTTTAAGGTGGTTTTCCTGACTTCATTTGAGTCATGCGGAAATTCTCAAGTACTCTTTCTAATTTCTTCCCTTTTCTGTGTGTATCAGTCAACAAGTAGAGTTTTTCTCTTGGGAGCATAATTAGTTGGTCACAGTGGTATTATTTTTGTCATCTAACCTTTCTCGAATGCCAAGAGGCCCACGTCAGAGAGAAAAAGCACATCATACCTGTCCGTGAGTTTAGTATGAAAGTTTATTAAACTTTTCTTGCTCTCATCCAACTAGAAGACTTGTCCCTGTGTTGACTCTTCAGCCCCCAGCAGATTCCCTCGATTTGAGCACTTTCCTGACAGGGTCTGTTTTGCTATGTGTCTTGGGCGGGTGACAGATGCACCACACGCTTCTCATTTGAAGTGTCAGTGCAGGAAGGGGTACACAGACTTGGTTGTCGTACTTGACCAGACTAGTTTTTAACCACCTCCCAGGTGTCTCAGGCAGCCTCCTGTGGATGGCATTCCATCCCTGTTCTCATGCTGGCCCTTCCGCCTCGTCTCCTGTCGGAAGGTCCACACTGACGGGTCTCGTTGGGTGAGCGAGAGGGCGGTGCAGCGTGACTGGAAGAAGTCGGGGTGGAACCAAGTACGAATACTGCCAGGTGGTGAGGCCTGCAGAAGCCGGCGGTGCACTGTGGTGGTGGGGTACCCGGACCGCCTCGCCCCACAAGTGGGGCCTCTCCGTTACCAGAGACTACTTGTGTAACTGTAATAAGGAGGCGTCTTAATATTTGTTAACGCTCGTGATTAAGACAAGCAGATCAGGTGATACTTAACTCAATTCTACAGAACAAGAAGGTCTTACAGGAGTTTTGGTATGAAAGTCTCTGTGCCCATTTCCTACCCATCTTCCTACTAAATCAGAATAACTTGTATCCTGTCATGTTAATTAGGCCATGCTTGCTGTTACAGCTTGGTATAAATTATGGGGTTTAAAATGGGGTAGGCTCGCTGTTATAAACACAATAACTATCTGACAAATAAGTCTGTCTCAGTTTACCCTGATCCTTGATCTTTCTGAATTGCCAAGGGCCTCTTCTGACCACTACCCTGCATCCAGTGACAGTCATATGTCCTGGTGTCCACGGGGCTTTTAGAAGTCCTTGGAGCACTGACCACTTCCGGGGACATAAAAAGGCTGCTCTCAGCAGGCAGGTTGGAGGGAACCAGTTTCAGCATTGTTAGGGTCTCCTGAACTGCCCAGGCCCTGTAGTAGCCCACCTCTTCACACTGGGCATTGGGCAGGTCCTGGGACACCTGAGTTTGTATGTGAGTCTGTAGACTCAGAACCAGTCCTGGCCCAGCCTGCAGGCTGCATGCTGTGCTAAACATCCCTTGACCTCAGCTTGCACTTCGTCAAGAATCCGGTGAGCCCAGAGAAGCTACACACCCTGTAGCTGGCTGTTTCTGCTTCCATTTACATTTGGAGAGATGTTCTTCGTAGCGTTTTGCCATTTTCCCTCTCTCCTAGAACATGCATGGTTTCAGGAGATTCAAGGGAAGTAGGAGCGCTAGACTGAGACCCTCCCCTTAATGTGAGCTCAGTGGAGGCGAGCGAGCCCAGGCTGCTCGTCCCGTGCTGCTCGGCTCCTCTGGCCTTGCTCGTTCGTGGCCTGTCTGACAGCTCGGCTGCCTCTCACCTCCTGTCATCATGTCTTGGCTCCCTGTCTGTCGTTCCCGCTTCTGTCCAGATCCTAGTCTCTGTGTTTGACTGCAGTCGGATGATCTGACCGTGACCCTGACCTTGGACGTGGCTTGGTCTGGCTGTTCTTAAACTTGGCAGCAGCTGGGTCCCCAAGAGGTGGTATCCTTCGGGGCAGGGGTCCTTTGGTTCCATAGTTTTAGAATGTCTCTGAGTGGGTGGGACCTGTGACAGTGTTTGCTTGCTTAGGGTGGGATAGACTGTATATCAGAACTCATGAGACAGTTTGGGGATGACACATTCTTGTTACTTGCTATCCCTTTAACCATGGTGCTGATTTCGAGAATTGTGGACATTTGCTAGGGAAAACAGGCTGTTTTTATATTTCAGTCACAAATGAAATTATACCTAAGCTAATTAGGCAGTTTAATACTTTATTAAGTATTTCCCGTCATTGTTTCTTGTTTTTCATTTTGTTTCTTCTTTACGTCTCCCTTACCCTAACAGAAGTCCAGTCTCCGTGTGTGTAGTGTAAAAGAATGGCTGTGTGTGTGTGTGTCGTATGTGTCATGACCCCCTGAAAGCATTTAAAGCTATCCTCATTTTTTTCATCTGAGTAAAGAATTTCAGCTCCATTATTCTTTCCTCATAGTTTCTTTTCACACCTCAGTTTTGGGCTTTCTCCAGGCTCCCCACAGCTCCCAGCGTATACAGCCCTTGATAATTATTCCAGCAATACTTTGGCCCATGCGTGGAAGGAATGAGGAAACGGGCTTTTTTTTGGGTTTTGCTCGGTGTAGTTAGATCTTTGGGGTCTCTTGAGTAATTGAGCATCGTGCCTGCTTTTTAGGTACATGCACAACATCACGTGATGCTTATGTTTTCTGGGCTTCCTTCCACGCCGTTTCCCAGCTCACATCTGCGTAGCCAGTATTTTCTGCTCACTGCACTTCTCTGTGCCCAGTTGTGATTTCAGCTTATTGCCACTTGAGGGCATTTTAGAGTCTGGTGATAAACCAGAGAACCTGAGAGAAAGTTGGCAGCGGAACTGCCCACATGTTGCTGAAATGTAGGACAGTGTGGGCACAGAGCTGGGCTGCTCTTGGGTGGGTGGTCATTTGTTATCATAAGAAGATGAGAACACAGCCCCTCCCCCATTAACGCCATCATTGTGATAACCACCTGAAGAGGAATTTACGTCCCTGTTGTGGTTTTGTTTTTTTGTAGAGATGAAACCACCGTAGTTTCACATGACTGCTGTAAAGAGAAGGTAAAACTGGAGTTCCCGTTCATGCAAGGGTCTTCAGAGCCTTAGATTCCAGGAGAACTAAACACATGCCCTCATTTAAAACTGTATTATAACTGTTAAACAAACTCAGGTTCTAGGGAGGAATTAATTATTCTCTAATGATCTTTTGACTTGGAGGTGAACTCTTTTTTCCTTTCTGCATTTTATAGCACTGAAGGGACATGCCTGTGCCCGGCCTAATTATATGGATTTCTCCAAGACTGTTGGGAAAGTCTGAGTTCCCATGCTGACATCGATCCGGTTATGTCCCAGCTTGCTTTTCAGACTCCAAATTCTATTGATGATGAGGGGAAAACAAAATAGCAAACGCTCCAGGAAAAAAAAGGAAACAGGCAAAATAATAGTTGAGCTGTCAGTTCTCTAATGAGCTAGCCCATCACAACTCCCTTAACCCCTGCTTCTTGTTCTCAGTTGTATTTTCTATCTTACTACACTGATTAGTTAAACTAGATACCATAGTGTTTCTTTCTAATATTAAAACTTTGATGATAGTGTAAGTATCAGAAGTTAGGTTTTATTTTCCTAGTCAGGAAAGGAACAGGTTTTTACCCTATCCTGGACCATCTCACAGGCCCAAAGCGCCTTCCTGAGTCAGGCATTAGGGAGTGGTAGGGAGGCACCAGTGAGCCCCGCAGCTGCTTGGGTGGTTTATGCGAAGACCTGGTGTGAACACTGCCTTCACGTACCCTTACAAAGTGCTGTGGAATGTTCCTGCCCGCGGCTGGAACCCAGCCAGGTACATTGTGCCTTTGGGTCTCAACCAAAACTGCCATTTCACTGTAGAAGCCCTCCTCAGGGTGGGTCTTTCCGAGATCCTGACTTCCAGATTTAGGTCCGCCGTCCTAAACCCAGACAGATGTGCAGGAATTAATTCTGGAAACGAAGGTAGGTCTTGTAGGCTTCATTGTTTCTTATAGCTTGGATCGTGTGATGGCCTTTCTGGAATGTTAACATTCTCTCTCTCTGTTTCTTGATACTCTAGTTACCAGAAAAACTCATAAGCAAATACAGCTGGATCAAGCAGTGGAAGCTTGGACTGAAGTTTGAGGGGAAGAGCGAGGCCCTGGTGGATAAAATTAAGGAGTCCCTCACTTTACTGAGGAAGAAGGTTTGGAACATGTAGTTTCCTTTCTGTGATAAGTGCAAAGCTCTCACTCCCGGGTGCCCCAGCACACCACTTCTTGGTCTTCACTTAGTGGATTACCACACGCTCTTGGCTGGTTTTTAGGCAAAATAATTCTAAACGAACACAAACACTTCCTATGAAGTGTTCGGTAAAATGAAGAAATATCAACATCGTGTATTCTCGGAGGAGATGATGTGTTTAATGAAACGTTTAACTTTGTTTAAAGGAAACCGTACAAATGTAGTCTTTTCTTCTAAGTTCTGACAAGTTTCAGGGATATCATTTAGTCCATATCTCTTACAGGATTATCAGTGATAACGAATTCACATTTATTAAATTCTTCCCAATTATGTTCATGTTTTAAGATTCTGTCCATATTTATTAGACTTGTTTTCTTTCATGATGATTTTCCAGTGGAGCAGATTTAGTAACTTGTCCTTTGACAACTGTCCTGAGGGTTTTTCTGAAACAGAATTGTGAGGAGGAACTTGGTCTGCTGATTCCCAGTGATTTGGTTATTAAATGCTCCCTCTTCTGTGGCTTTCCGCTGCCTTATGTGGGTCGATATCCTGCTTGCACACTGGCCCACACAGAACTCTAGGTCGCTGGCCTTTGAGCAGCCTAAAAGCTCTCCTCACCAGGGACCCGGGATTGAGGGCCTGTTAGTTGCTCCAGGCTTTGTAGATGGAGGAGGGAGGCCGGTAAGGAGGTGTCAGGCATTGGCTTTCGGGATTCCCCCAGCACATACCCTGGTTGTTGATCTGTTCACTTGACTGTGGTCTGCCCCCATGAGACTTTCAGCTTCACCAGAGACTGTCCTGTCGATTCCTTTACAGCCAGTGCCGGGCGCTGGGCCTGACACATAATAGGCATTTGGTCAATATTTTGTTGAATGAGTGGAGCGCCCTGAGTTCCTGGAGCCTAGTTTTTATTTACAAACATGAGAAATGTGTACTGGAAACTATACTGTCGAAGGAAGACCAGTGATGAAGAAATGGGAGCAAGAGAAGGGGAGAGGGGGTCTGTTCTTGTTGCCTGTTGGAGCAGAGCACAGGATTGAAGGGGGCTGGGGGACCTGCGCCTCCCCAGGCCCTGGGTTAGCAGGGGGTTGAGCATCGGGCTCTGGCCCTGTGGGAGTGAACGGGAAGGCTCTTCAGCTCAGCCACTGGTGACAGTTTCCTTTTTAACTCTTTTAAGTTCTTGTGAGGCTGCTTTATTAGCTGTGCCTACTGTAACTAGCTCCTCATTTGGGGGAATGTTTAAGTGATTCCAGTTTGTAATAACATTAAAATTATACATTAACACTCTGCATCGTTAGCACTTTGTATGTGCCAGGCTGCACACTAAAAGTTTGATACATTGTTTAATTCTCACGACTACCTGGGTATCGTTGCTGTGGTATCCTCACTTTGCAGACGACGAGACGGAGGCCCTGCAGAAGCCACCAGCTGCTCGGTGGCAAGGCCTGTATTCCACCCTGACTGTCTGACCCCAGAGCTGCGTTCTTGCCTGCCAGCTTGGTCCCCTTCTGGAAAATATGAGGTGTTCCAGCTTGCAACCCAAATATTGGAGCGAGTCCGGTGGCACAGTCATTACTATTAACACTTACTCTTGTATTTAAAATTTTAATGGTTTTGGGGAGGAGCAGTAGTTACTGGTTATTCATAAGGATTAGTTTTATGTTGGCACCTCCTATCCTCGTTCACTTTAACTTAAAAGCACATATGTTTATAGGGTTTTCTTTTTCACTTAAAGAGTTTGCTTATGTTAGCTGAATACCTGATCCTCTGCTTTACTCTGAATCAGAAGTCGGTAAGAATTTCCGGAGTGGATTTATTCATTTGAAACTCAAGTGTATATTTAAGAGGTTAGAAGGGTAAGTTTAGTAAACAGATACTCAGGATACCCCGCAGTCTTCCTGGTGCATCTCCATGTTTGAGGGTTGGCTTGGTGTTTCTGGGTGGTAACGGCTGCCGTAAACCCCTTAAGGGGAGGAGTAGTTTCAGCTTCGCTTCACAGCGTCTCACACGGGCCTCACACACGCATGTTAGCTCTCCTGTAAGTATTTCTGATTGACCGGTTTGATCTCTTTGCCTGGGAAGATAGGGGAGTTGAAATTTCCCTTCCCTGGCCCTAGAGCTCTCCTTAGTACATTATATTTTTGTTTCAAGTTAGTGGGGGAAGAAGTGGATACGGAATTTGTGAGGTCTAAAGAGTGCCATTGTTTGAGCTGGAAGCTTGAGCATTGAGCGTTGGTACGTGACCCATGGTTGCCTGCCTATCTTGAAAATAATTTTGTGCTCATCGTGTGGAATTTTACCAGGGACTTTTAGAGCAACAATTTAATTATTACATAACTTTCTTATTACAGTGGACAGACTTGGCTGAACTGAGAACTGCCGAAGCGAGGCAGATAGCTTGTGATGAACTGTTCACGAATGAAGAAGAGGAGTACAGCCTCTATGAAGCTGTGAAATTTCTCATGCTAAACAGAGCCATCGAACTATATGATGATAAAGAGAAGGGAAGGGAAGTGCCGTTCTTCTCTGTGCTTCTGTTTGCTCGGGACACGTCAGGTGACCCCGGACAGCTGCTGAGGAACCATCTGAACCAGGTGGGGCACGCCGGTGGCCTTGAACAGGTGAGCTGTACCTTTGGGAGTATATTGGCCCAAACAGCAGCTTCAGCCGCCAAACCTCATCCCAGTTTTTGTGGGCCAGGAGTCGAGGGTCTCGGGAGGCTGCAGTTGGATCTTGTTCAGGGCTGCAGTCATCTGAGGGCGTGATTGGGGCTGGAGGGGCCACTTCCAGTATGGCACGCTCACCTGGCTGTTGGCAGGAGGCCTCAGTCCCTCGCTGGGAGGTGGTGGGAGGGTTCTGTTCCTCACCAGGTGGGGCTTTCCATAGGGCTGCTTGGGTGTCCTTGTGACATGGCGGCTGGCTTCTCTCAGAAAGGGATCCAAGAAGAGAGCAAGGAGGAAGCTCCAGTGCCTTCTATGATCTAGTCTTGCGAGTCACGCACGGTCAATTACACTCTATTCTGTTTGTTAGAAGCAAGTCACTTAATCCTTCCCACATTCAAGTGAGGAGTGCCAAAGAATTGTGAACCTATTTTATAACCGCCGTGGTTATCTCAGCCTGGGCTTGCTTCTGTAGTGTGGTGGATGGGATCAGTACCCTTGGCTCCAGTAAACAAATAGACCAAGCTCTTGGAAGAGTCCTCTGAAGGGTCTTTATTTTTTTTTTTTTAATTGAGGTGAAGTTCATATAACACAAAATTAACCATTTTAAAGCATACAACTCAGTCACTTTCGGTACATCTGCGGTGTTGTGTGATCATCACCTGTGTCAAGTTCCAAAACTTTCCTTCCCCTGAGAGAAAACCTGGTGCCCGTTAAGCAGTCACCCCCAGTGATTATCTGTTTGATTGTAGCCATTCGAGTGGGTGGGAAGTGGTTTCTCATTGTGGGTTCGGCTTGCATTTCCCTGATGACTTTTCATGTACTTCCTGGTATTTGCATATCTTCTTTGGAGAAATATCTGTTCTATTCAAGTCTTTTGCCCAATTTTTAAACTGGTTATTTGCTTTTTTATTGTCGAGTTGTTAGGTGTTCTTTGCATATTCTCTACACGAGTCCCTGATCAGACATAGGATCTCTTCTTGATGATGTGCTTGTTTATAACGACCCATATATACAAAAGGACTGGGGCTGGGCCCACGGGGAGGAAGAAAGGTTGTGGCTGAGCCATGCCATGCACCTCGGGGACACCAGGGCGGTAGTGGGTGGAGAGCCTTATCCTTCACCGTGGCTTCCCGCCACATCCTTCAGTGTTTGCTCTTCCCCCAGGTTGAAATGTTCCTTCTCGCCTACGCTGTGCGCCACACCATTCAGGTGTACCGGCTCTCCAAGTACAGCACTGAAGAGTTCATCACCGTCTATCCCACCGACCCCCCCAGGGACTGGCCGGTGGTGACGCTGATCGCCGAAGATGACCGGCACTACAACATCCCCGTCAGAGTGTGTGAGGAGACGAGTCTGTGAGACTCCTGGACAGCCTGGTGACGCGGCTCGGTCCTCGGGACTGCAGGTCCCTTGCAGTGACCTCTGAGGACTCTTGGGCCTTGTGAGCCAAGCTGGACTGGAATGTTCTGAAGACTAGCTTTTGATAATCAGAATTAATCAAGTTTTTTCCCTCACCTGTGATGCACTATGTTTCACTGGGGGCCTTCAGAGCACACCTGTTGAAAGGTGCAGACTACATCTCCATAAAACAAACACATTTGTATCAGAGGAGACTTATTTTGGAGAGGAATATGTTCAGAGCTCTCTCTAATAGTAAACTGGCTTTCCGTTTTTTTTTTAAAGATGGTAATTTTTTTGTTTTGGTGGTGATGGGTCTCTGCAGTGCCCTTCCTGTGCACCTACGCGGTCTGCTTACATGGTAGAGTTCTGGGACAAAGCTTGTCAGCGGCCCAGCCGTAACATCCTCTGATAGTCTCATGGAGCAGTGGTTTGGATTTACATGTTAATTAAAGCTGTTCTAAGCAGATTGTCTAATGGAAGGTTAAGAACTGGGTCCCCAGTAGTGAGTTATTTAAAGGCTGGAGAGGGAGCTGCAGGAAGAGGCAGTGGCAGCAGGACGTCCTGACTCTGAAGAACGTGACAAACGCCTGCGGTTGGGAACACACCGGGTCTGGCGCTGGGTGCAGGCGCTGGGTGCAGGCGCTGGGTGCAGGCGCTGGGTAGTTGGCGGGTGAGCGCAGCTCGTTGCTCTCTAGGATCGGGGCTGCTCCTTTGTCTCCACTTCCATGGATCCACCATTTTATAGTCAGAACAAGGCTTAGATCCACCTGCTCTTTTAGAGGAGACCAAGGCCAAGTGATTATTTTTTTGGAGAGTGCTTCCGTTGCCAAATCCGTGTGGCTCCTCTGTTGGATGAATAACAGCAAAGCGTCTCAGGCTTTTTATGGGTAAGTTTAAACAGAGCGTGTGCTTACAACTGACTGCAGCAGCATGGCCGAGCTGCATCTGCCCTTGATTTGGCTATGCCCTGGGGAGGCAGTGTTCTGGCCACGAGTGATTGCATGTCACAGGCTAGGGTGGTGCCTGGGGGCTGGACAGGGCAGCCCAGCTGAGCGTGGTCTGCATTAGGGCCTGAACCATCCACGTGGGGCGTGTACTGTGGCCACGGCGCAAGGGACGGGACGTGTCACTCTTTAGGACTGTCAGTGGCATCTGAACTGGCTCAGTATTTGTGGACGTGGTGTTACCCTGAAGCACTGAGCTTTATTTTATAGTAAGTAAGATCTTTATTTGGTCCAATTTAAGCTTATAGTTTATAAGCTATCTAATTCATTGTTGTTTTTTTCTCAGAGGGGCAAACCTTTTGTGATAATGTTAGTTTTGCTTTCACTTAAAAATTAAAATTCTTGGTTGAGAAAACTCAGAGGACACAGAAAACTATGCAGACTGTTACATTAATATTGATATTTTCCCCATTACCTCATCAATAATATTCACCACATTTCGGTAGCTACTTATTCATTGGAGTGTTTGAATTGAATTCTGCTCTAAATGGTGTGAATGTGTTGAGAGGCTTTGCTTTTCTCTGTGAAAGGCAGTGGTGCCTCAAATTCTAGGCACCTAGAAGCCAAGTGAAAGTAAAACTGACGAATTCTTGTTGGCTTTGATGCTTCATTTTATGGAACTTATTTTTCATGTAACTTACAACAGGGAACGCTTACCGTTCATTCTTGAACATTTTTAAAAGCACAACTTCAAACACTTAGGTTGTATAAGGCAGTAGGGGTCTGTGTCCATCTAACCGTTGGTGCATAGCCGCTGCTGGATTTAATAATACTCATGATCACCTGTCTTTGCATTTTGAGACTGTTCTAATCTTAGTGAACTTGAGTTGAGCTGGGCTTCTGGGCAGCTTGTTTATGTTTCATACTTTTTTCTTGTTCCTGTGTGTGATATTGTTAGAGTGTGTGCAGAAATTGTGGTCTTAACCACCCCACTGATAAAAATTCACAAGGGTGCGTTTAAGTTGCTCTCTGTCCCAAGGCCTTATTACACTCTGCTCTCAGACTGCCATCCAGGCTTAGAGGGATCACAGCATAAGAGAAGTAAAGCTTTCAAAGAAACAGTACTTCAGGAAATATAGATGATTGGCCAACTTTAAAAATGTTTCTTTTTGTTGCAACATGCAACTATGGTTGCCCCAAGTTTTAATTCCATTTTTCATTCCTGGTCTTGGCCTGGTCGGGTGACATCAGCAGAATTGAAATTGAACTGAGACCAAAATGGATTCAGGAGGATGATCTACTCAGAGGGAACTTCTAAAATGATAGTGTTCCAGAAAAAGGAAGGTAGTAGGAATGACACTGTGCTTACTTTCTGTCCCAGAGTTTATTGCAGGAGTTCAGTGGTTTGGACCCTGTGGTCTTGGCAGAAGGATAATGTCTACCTTAAACAGGCGTGACTTAAACCTTTGAGCTCATTTAAGGTGCATTAAACCTAAAAGAATTTCCCTGTAACAAGTTCCATGGAATTAACTCTGCTCCCTGAGAACTTCTCCCACTTCCCCTCCTCACCTGCTAAGCTCCTACATTTACAGCATCCATTGATTTCACTCATAACACATGCAACAGTGAGGGTGGCAGCTGAGAACAAGCTGCCAATGTGCGCTCTTTCACTTATGATCTCAGCGTCGGGGGGAGGGGCGGGGATTTGATCTGAAATGTCAGTTCCTCTTCCTTAGAATCCAGCATATCCAAAAATGCTTTAAAGGCACAGAACAGGATTGACCCTGCTGTCTAGATAGAGCATTTACACTTTTGTTATTCTGTTACACATTCGGTTAATATCTGATAAATACTGGTGTTTTTCTCTGATTGTGAAAAACAGACATTGCCTTTGTTTTCTTTCATTATTCTTTTTTTCCTCCAATTCTAGAGCTTATCAAGTAAAATCTCAGGCCACCTGAATCTCACACCTCTGTCAGGAAGAAACACCTTTGTTGGTTTTTGTGTGCTTGTGTTTTCCTTTGTTTTTTAAGAGGCTGTGTTATTCCTCCTGCCCTCTTCACCCCAAGGTGCTCTTTCACTTGAGAGTTTGTAGTCTGCTTTTTGAAGAGCTTCCAGATGGTGACGGTTAGGTGCTCTCTCCCCTTTAATGATCTAGGATTCTTACCTCACAGCACAGAAGTAGGACTCAGATAGACTTCCGCGCTTTTTCTCCTTTTTGGTGTTAAAGTTTGATTGTTTTCCTCTCTCTCTCTCTTTCTAAAGCAAGGCTTGGCAGGTACTCCCCCTTTGAAAGCCAGAAAGTGTTTTCAGAAGTGTAAACCTCCGGGGAATGTTATTTGTAGGCATACACAAAAATACATAGGTGCCTTTTTAAAAAGATCTGTATCTACTTAAAAGCAATAAAAAGGAAGCCCTGAATGTGTGTGGAGTGAATCTGAATCTGAAATGTGTGTGAAAGGTATAGAATCCCCAAATAGTTGAGCAAAGGCAGGGCACAGTGTCAAGTAATTTAAAAATGGCCCAAAGAACTGTAAGAAGTGAACTGAAGAAGGAGGAACTGATTTTAGATTAAAAATGCCTTTTAAAAACAAAACAACAGACACCTGACAGACCTCCATGGCTTACGTCATACAGGATAAAAATCTGAACCAGTGGAAGACTTCTGTGCGTGGATTCTGCAAACTCCTTTTTCTAAAGTTTAAGTCCCCTACTTAACAGGAGACTATGTAATGCTTAACTCTTTCGGAAAAACTTCTTGGTGATGTCTTCTGAGGGACTGGAGAGATCAGGGAGCCACTGCTGGGTTATGCAGTGAATTAAGACATGGGCAGCTGATGATTGATACCTGTGTGATCCAGTTAATAACCTGGAGCTGTGAGAAGCACAACACTAAACTGGTTTGGCTCCTCCCACCCTTGGCAGCAGCAGCAGTAGGAGCAAGGCAGGCTCGGCCGTGACCAGAAGGGACGTGTGCGTGTGTATGAATGTGCCTGCTTGCTGGCCTGCGGTCGCATTGGGACGTTCTCACGTACGCGAGGTCCCACAGCCTGAGACACGGCCACATTTGGGAGGGTGAAGGTGAGCTGTCCCGTTTGCATTTTTTTCTTTTCATGGTAAATTGATATTTGTTACCGGGAATGGTGGAATGGGTTAGTAGGCATAATTGAACTATACTGGTGGTCATTAAGTCTGGAGATAATTGTAGTGGAAAGTCATATCAACAAGCCATTTATTGCGTATATCTCTGTTCCCAGGCCTTTATGGCCGTCTGTATATTTCCATATTTTGAATACTCATTAATAGGGAGAACACTGACCGAGCTTTATCGCATTCTTGTTGATTTCTTGGGTGTAGTTGTGGGTCAGGGGTGAGATCGCCGAAACATGGGTAATCCAAGGAAAGGATACGGGGCTGGAGATAACCACGGTCTCGGCAATCTTTTGGGGGTGGTTGAGCTTAATTCTGAACTTTAAAATAATTTTTTGTACTCAAGACCTTTTGTATAGTGAAAAATGCCTTGCTCTGTCTTCTCATAAATGGTGCTAAAATATGGTACTCCTACAGGAACCAGAGCAATCCACAGTAATGTTGGTCACGTCGAGTATTTCGTTGTGGGAAGAAAGCCAAAGTGAATGTATTTAATGAGCCCCTTTCTCGTTTCCATTGTCTTTATAAAAACGTTGTGGTATTGTTACTCTCCTTTTAGCCGCTTCCGACTCTCTGTGTTGTGAATTCTGAGAGGGTAACGACCCACCTTCTGTCTCTGGCGGTGGTTTTCCTTCCTTGTCAGCCGGGCTGCGGGCTGCAGAGGGAGGGCAGCCGGGAACGTGGTGTGAACCTGGCCCGCTCGCCTTGGCTTGTTTAGCAGAGTGTCCTGTTTACACTGTAAAGTGTCAGCACCTGTCAGAAACCGTGCCTGCTCAGAAAACTGTGCCCCCAAGGCTCCCGTCAGCTTGGGGCCTTGGTCCTACCTGCGCCCGCGGCAGGAGTGTCCCCCGTGACGTGTTGAGTCTTCGTCTTCACCATCAGAGGCAGAGCCTACTCGGGTTTTGCTGCCGATCCCCTGTAGCAACCTGGCCACTGAGGATTGTAAAAATAAATAGCAAAAAACAAACTTAGAAAATAAAAACTCAGAAGCCTGGCTGTGTTGCTCTGGTTAAATGCCTGACTTTGAGGACCTGGGAGATCTGGGTTCAGTGCTTTAAACTTTCCGGCACCTCCAAGACGGGCCTGTGATGCCTGATGACTTTACAGTGCTGAACCTGTAGGAGGTGATCCGCCCAAATTAGATGCACACTTCTGGGCCTCTTGGGTCTGGATTCAAGACCAGTCTCATCACCCACTACTCGGGGGAGCTGGGCCCAGTTACCCTGCCTCTGTAGCCTCAGTCCTCACCTCCACCATGGTCTGTCTCCCCTGCGGGTGGGGGGAAGCAAGGTGCAAGCGCTCAACAGAGTGCTTCCAGGAAGATCCCCTAGGCCTGCAAAGCAGGGCTGCAGTCACAGTCCAGACCCAGCCTGGCCGTGTGTTTGCCTGGGAGAGGCCCTCAGCGTGTGCAGCATTCTTAGGTGTTCAAGAACCAACCAGACCGATGGGAGCGCACCCAGAAGTGTGATAGCAAGACCTTGCATGCACTGCGTATGAATCGGACTGCCACTGAGAGAGGTTAATCATCGGAAGAAGGGGGAAGACAGCAGGCTTTCACAGGTATTCTTGGGGTTAGAGGATGACGTTTCGGCCACCGGTGCCCTACCTTCCTGTGAGTCAAAGAACTGAGTCTTTGCAAAATGGTGCTGGGCTTCTGAAGAACCCACTGCTTAGGGGTTGGGCATCCAGAGAGCAGCAGTGGCAGGTTGGTGATGGCAGCAAAAAGACCTCCCATGCCAAACAGCAACAGCAAGCTCTCCTTCCTTCACCGCCCCATTCAGTTGCGTTAATAAACTAAATGCTGTAAATACACTCTCCCCTCTTCCCCTCCTCTTGTCTGAGTTGTGGTGCTGTCCTCGATTCCGAGGGCAGCGTTTCTGGCATTTCTCCTCCATCGCCTCCCCCCACGGTAGGAAGTGTGGAGAGAAACGGGGATCTGGGCTGTGGATCCTAGGGAGGCCCTTAGGAATTATAACCATCAAATGATCAAGAAAATACCGACTGTCATATGTGTGTAAAACGAGAGTATTTATGTATATATACAGTACATTCCCACTTACCATGTCTCCCTTGCTCGAAATCTGGGCATTCTTTCTGCAGATTCTCTAAATTGTCTCCCCTTCCCACTCCTCCAGCCCCTGCCTCTTGTCTGGGCTCCGTGTGAGTGGCCTGGTAATGACCTTCTGACTTGCTGGGTCTGGAGGGTTCATTCCAGACTTCCAGCCCCCAGCACAGCTCCAGAGGCAAAACCGATTTGGCCCTGGGGCGGAAAAGCCCAGGGTGACACTCTCCCAATCAGCTCCCTAGGGCTGAGTGTGGATTCTTCCCGTCCCCTGTCCACGACCCTGCAGCCCAGCCCTGCACCCTTGCAAGACCCTAGCAAGATGGCTGAGAGGTCTGGTGATGGTGGTTTGTCGTTCTCTGTTACAATTTGGAATATTCATTTAAGCTAAGGACACTGTCCTCCAAATACCCGCCTAGTGCCGTCTCCCGAAATCAAGAACTGGGATGCAGTTTATGGCAGATAAAAACACTGCCATGCTGTGCCATTCCTGAGGAGACCGCACTCCTCAAAGTTGGGGAGGATGCTGAGAACATAAAGAACAAGCACGCAGTGGAAGTTGTCTCTTACGTTCTTGGAGATCACATCCTGATTGTGCTAGATGGTGAGGAACTGTGATACACTAAGGTTTAAAAAAGATCTTTAGAACAATTTTATAATTAACATCATCGGCTATTTCCAGTGTTCTCAATTATAAGTAGTGCTATAATGAGCCTTCTCATTCATCGATCTTTTAATGCATCCTTAAATTGACCCTGTTTAAGGCTCTTGGAACGTATTTCCAACCTTCCCTTAAAAGAGTTGCAGGGGGCTTCCCTGGTGGCGCAGTGGTTGAGAGTCCGCCTGCTGATGCAGGGGACACGGGTTCGTGACCCGGTCAGGGAAGATCCCACATGGCGCAGAGCAGCTGGGCCCGTGAGCCATGGCCGCTGAGCCTGCGCATCCGGAGCCCGTGCTCCGCAACGGGAGAGGCCACAACAGTGAGAGGCCCGCGTACCGCAAAAAAAAAAAAAAAGAGTTGCAGGAATTTCACCCCCACCAGCAGGTACTGCGGAGCCTGCTTCATTGTCCCCTGGGTGACACTAGGGGTAATTTAATTTTAAACTTTGACCACCTGGCAAGAAAAAAGAAAATGAAAAGAGAAAGGAAGGCGTTCAGCTTTAAATGGCTTTTGATTCTCATAATGGTGAACATTTTTCCTAGATATTTATGGGTCAGTGGTATTTCTTCCCTGCGTTGCTTTTATACGTCCTTTGCCCATGACGTTAACCTCTTTCCCTAGTTGAGTGTAAGCTTGAAACATGTCACCGAATTGTCCTCTGAAGAGGTACCACTGCTCAACATTCTGCTGCAGAGGAGGGCCACTTTCCTTAGGCCCTTGCCAGCGCCGGGCTCTGTCGAACTTTGCTCTTTGCTGAGTTGATAGTTGGACTTTCAGTCTGTGTTCCTTTCCGCGAGCGAGGCTGAGCCTGTTTGCCTTTGTAGAAGCCATTCACGGGGCATTTTCTGGGAGCCGTGTGCTCATTCCCTTTGCCCAGCTGATAACAGTCTCTAACTAGGCAGTTGTATGTGAGAATACTTCCGGTTTTCCCATCTGTGTTTCACAGAGAGACTTAGGGCTGGGAGCTTCCAGAAGGGGGGCTGTCAGGGATCCGCGTCAAGCCCTTTTGGGGGAACCGGCCCAGGTTATCTTAGTTCATGGAGAGCTTGATCTTAGCGACAGGAAGAGGGGGTTGGAGGTGAGAAGGCTGCAAGGAAGAGGGCTGTTATGCAGGGGGCGTAGAATCAGTGTGTGTTCAGCGGAGGCGCGTGTGAATGACTTCATTCATTCACCAAAGAATGTCTGCTCTGGGCAGGCACGTGCCAAAATGGGATGCAAGAAGAGCCGGCCCAGCGCTCCGCTCTGCATCCCTCCCGGCCCCTCTGAGGCCCTCTCACCCCGCCCCGTGCATTTGTAACAGAGGCGCTGGACCAGGGGTAGAATCGCTGCTTACTTACCGCCCCGTCGGAGTTGGAGCGGGGGCAAGGAGGGAGGGCGGAGGGTGAGAGGTTTTTCTCTTGGTGGTTGCTGTCTTACGCCAGCCTTGCGCCCTGGGCCTGCCCGGGGCTCAGCTCTTGTTCTCTCGTTCTCACACGGGGTGCTTCCGGGGGCCTTTGGAGACCCCGCTGCCCCCAGCTCAGGTCCTCTCCTCGGCCCCGCCCCTGGCCCACCACTTCCTCCTTTGCAGTGCCAAGGGTGCAGTGTTACCTCCAGCTGCTTTCTTCTGAGCCCCATTCACCCCCTCAGGACCTGAGATGACCCGCAGGTCAGCTGGTCGATGTGTGTCGCCCAGGCCTTGCTCATGGGGAAGACCTCGGCGCCTTGTGCCCTGGTGAACGTGGCACATGCCACCCCCCCGGGCCCCCTCTCGTGCGGCTCACTGTTCCGTCAGATCGGACGGGCGAGTTGGACACCCGTCCACCGAGCGCCCACCACGGTAGGGGCCCATCTCAAGGTCTCTGAGTGTCTCCTGCAGAGCCTGGTCGTTAGGGTTAAAGGGTCAAGGGACCCCCTTCCCCCTACCCCACCACACGCGCATGCACACACACCCCTGAGGAGGGGCGGGGCTCCGTGTAGCGCCTCGAGGAAACCGTCTCTCCAAATTCGCTTTTTAAGATACCTCTTCTTGGTCCTTTGATGCCCTCATGGTGAGTGAGGGATGAAAGCGGAAACAGGTTCTGGAAGGGGGTGTGACGTTAAGAAGCTTGGTGCAGGAGGCTGGGGCGCCATCAGGAGTCCCCGTTTTGTATTGCTGCTTCTCTTTGGGTGTTAGCATCCTCCTTTCTGGCCGAGCCCTTGTTTACTGCATGTAGCCCAGACTCAGCCTGGCGCCCACCCATGTAAGCGCAGGGCCCTCCTTTCAGCACCCCAATGCCTAGCGAGACAGGAAGGGCCAGCCTGGAGGAGCAGGGTGAGGTGAGCAGGCTGCTGGGAATGGTTGTGCAGGTTGTGCACTGCAAAACTCTAGATGTCATTCACATGATGGTCCAGGAGGACACATGAGCTTGGAGAAATAAGAACCAGCTTGGAGGCTTTTAGCCTCCAGGCCTGAGGTGACCCGGAGCCCCTGAACTAAGCAGTGGGACTAAGACAGTGCAGAGGAAGGGACAGAAGTGAGAGATAGTGGGAGAGAACCGACAGGGTTAGTGGCTTGACTGAGGGAGAGGTGGGACACGGTGTGGGCTGGTTTCCGGGTGGGTGCTCATGTGATTCATCTAGTCAGGAGGTGGCATGGGGGGCGGGGCGGGAAGGGTGCTAAGGCCCCTCTGGGACCCTCTGAGGAGATGTTGGGAGGTGACTGGACTGCAGCTCTTGAACCGGTCAGGGCTGGAAAAACAGCCCTGGGGATCCCCAGCGTGTATTTGGAATTGGAAACAGGCCCAGGTTAGGTCACCCAGGAGCGTGTAGAGCTGGATTCCCAACTGAGGTGGCAGCAGGCCTGGGACCTGGGGTATAGGGGGCCGCTTTGAGTCTCTCTTAAAGAGAGTGGAATTAAAGAGCATTGAGAAACACAGTTGGAGGGTGAGGAAGGCTGCTGAAGTCTGGGCCGTGGCAGCATTTAGGGGAAAGGCAGAAGAACAGAGCTGAAATACGACGTGGCGTTGCCAGGCACGGGGAAGAAATTGCTTTTTGACTCCATCATGCGTGAACTTGGGAGCCTCTGTCCTAACAGGGCCCCAGGGCTGGGGGACACCGGAGCCGACCACAGCCAGCTTTCCTCAGACACTTGCCATTAGAGCAAGAGAGCCTGGTACGTGAAGCAGATGAAAGAAGTTTAGGTGTGTAGTGTAATGTAAAGTTTGATCATAATAGTTCTATTTGTTCATTCTGCTTTGGTCTCTGGATTCAAAGGTTCTGAACCTAAGATACGATTAGTCTTTGTTTTGTTCTGTAAAAGCTCTAGTAGTTTTTCTTTGTTGAAAGCAGGCCGGCAGTAATGTTCATAGATTTGTTGGCCGGGGCACTTCCAAACCACTTGGAATGTTAGCAGATGTGCACGCCCGTCTTCACGCACTGCCATCGACGGCTCTGCAAATCCTGATGTCGCAGTGGATGAGGGCTAGAAAAGATCTCGTTCTAGAGCAGAGGAGGCGGAACCAGAGGCATCCAGTAACTTGCCTGGCTCACAGCTAATAAGCCACAGAGATAGAATCAGGCCTCGCGGCTCCTGATTCCTTTTGTTCCTTTTGCACAAAGACCAGTGTGTTGAACTGTGACATTAGCACGGTATGTACTGGCTTGCATTGTCCAGTGAGAAGCCTGGAGCTTGTTGGGGGCAGAAAGTAAGAATATAAGCAACGCCAGTATACCTTTCATCCCAGCATTGCCTTTAACAGTGTTGAAAAGGAAAACTTAGAAGAGGGCATAGTTTTCTCCCTGATATTAACAGAAACACCCCTTAGATTGTATCTGTGAATGTATCCAAACTAGTTATCATAAGCGGAAACACTCTGGAAGTTTGCTACCATTGTATAAGGTGTGGATGTGGTGGCTTGGGATAATTCACAGATAGGTAAAGGGGGGAGAGGCAGGCGTTTCAAAACCAGGAACTGGCTCATGACGGTTACTTTGACATCCTCCTGATTGGAAGCCCTCAGCCCTCATAAAGGAAGACAGGTATGAACACTAAAGGTCTTCTGCAATGTGAGACAGGGTGGGGGTGAGGTGGGCTGGCGGCTGGGAATGGTTGTGCAGGTTGTGCACTGCAAAACTCTAGGAGGTGCCATTTACATCGCTGTCCAGGGGGACGCACGAGCCTGGAGAAGGAAACTGTTTTGGGGGCTTCTTTAGCATCCGGGCCTTAGGTGACCAGGAGCCCCTGAGCTAAGCCAGTGGGACTTAAGATGCAGAGGGAGGGAGGGATGTGCGAGAAACTAGGAGGGAAACTGATTGGGGTTAGTGGGACCCCCACTGGCGGGGGATGGGGGTGTCGTGGAGTAGGTTTTGGGGAGGATGATAATGTGATTCATCTGGGACATCAGGAGAAAGTGTGGGTGGGAGGGGTGAAGATTTGCCCCTTGTGGTAGGACTGCTCCCCATGGGGAGAATTGACAATGCTTGGGCCAGCACAGCTCCACATCCTGGCATCACAGCCAAGCAGGAAGACATGCCATATCCCAAGTGCCGTGGGTGGAAAGAACGATGACCTCTTCGACTTCAAAAACCTGTAATATTAGAGGCAAGTAATAGGGAAGCATGGTAGAGGTAGGGCTGAGATCTTTCGTTTAACTCAAAAACGTCATGAAACAGTAAAGAAAATATGCGATCTCAAGCAAGTCAGTAGCATGCTAACATCCTTGTTGATTACAGGCAGGTAATAAAACACATTCTCTATATAATCTTTCATAGGAGGTTAAAAAAATGAGGGCCATCATTCTCTGAGGTTAAGACGTTAGGGTTTAAAAAGAGAAATGCTTTTCACATAAAGACTGATAAGAGCAAGAGTCCCTTAGATGTGGGCAGGAGGGGTTTTCACCTTCTTTTCCTCTCACTTTCCTAAAGCCGGGCTATCTGGTATCCCCATTCTAGAAGGGGTGGGGAGAAGCCGGGCCTCAGAGAACTTTCAATATTATTGCAGTTATGGGAAGTAAAAATTCATTTTAGTACAGAATAAAATTTGAAGAAATAGGTCATATTTAAGTAAGACACAGAGCTTGGGGAAGTATCCCAGTGGGTAGAGGTTTCAGCTCTTTACCAAGGCAAAGGGCGAAATTTTAATATCCGTGTACGTTCGACCAAAAAAGGGAAATTGTAGTCAGACTTAGGTAACCACGTAATTTGGGGTGTGTAAGCAGACTAATGGTTAGAATAAGAAAATCAAGAAACTAAAAGCAAGCTCAATCAATATGCTGGCCGTTTAAGCTTTACTTAAAGTAAAATTAGAGTATGAAAGCTATTTGACAATATATGAGCACAAATTTCCTCCCCTCCAAAAAAAGTCCGCAAAAGAAGCACATATAAATGCTCTTAACAGTGCGAAAACTTTCATCTATTTAATCCATACACAGCACCTGTTTAAATGCAACATATATTTTATACCGACCTCTGCAGTCAGTTTTAATCAAGGCTCCACAGATATTTTAATGTGATTGCTTGGTTTCGACAGTTTAAATTAAACCCAGTTTTGATGAAAAGCCTGTAAGCTGACAGCCACAGAGAGAAAAATGACTCCCAGAAGACTTAACTTCTGTTAAAAAAAAAAAATTCTGGATCACTGCTAATATTCAGATCTGAAACGGAGAATGAGGTAATTTTATCTTTCCATTGCAGGATCCCGTACCATGTTCTAAACCCCAGATCCTGCATAGACTGTTAGACCAGGAAGGAGCCTTCGCAGTAATGGCCTGAGCTTCTCATTGTTCAGGTGACCAACCTGGACAGAATCCCGTTTGTGGCGCTGTCAGGACTCCTGAAGCTCTATGACGAGCTCCTTGGTCATGCCAGCTTTAGATATTTGCCCTCTCAATACATCACTAAGAAAACCAAATAGAGCATGGGCCCAGGGAGCAGCGTATTTGCCCAGAAGCCCTGCGAATGTGGTACCCCTGGGGGCGTGGCCTGCTTCCCAGTGACTGCTCCCTGCTTTGGCTGCTGGGTGACTGGTGGTCATGGGAACCCTGTACCGCCTTTGTTCCACCAGAGTAGCTTGAACTTCTCCTTCAGTGTCCGGTTCATCCAAACTGTGGGTCCCCCATGTCCGCAGCCCCACACTTCAGGGAACCAGAGTCCACCTGGCCGTAGTGTTTCCCACCCCCAAGACACCATTTCTTGTCCCCGGTTCATGGTTGGAGAACATCTATGCCGCTAAATCTTATAGTAACGACCAATCTCCACACGTCACTGAATTTCCACGAAGCTGGATGGTGAACGAATGGTACAAGCATTTTTAGCTGGTCTGCCCCGTCTCCCCCCTTCTTGAACCTAAGGAGACCACATATACTGCTGGAGAGAGAAAGGCCTCCTGGCTCTTGTGCGCTTCTGTTTGCATGTACGGATTGTAGAAGCCGATACCAAATCTTGTTAGTGAAGTGCACTTCGGGTTACATCTCCTAACTTAAAAAAGGGTACCATATAGAAACGTGTGCTGAAGCCGTGGGTAGGTGACAGCAATCTGTAAAAGTGCGTGGATCTTACACAGTCCTTCAGAGACCCTGGTTGATTGCAAATGCAGCAGAGAAGAAAATTCTCCCGGAACCGCTTGGACTTGGCAAGGATGATTTTAAAAAAAAGACTTTGGAGGCCCATCTTTGGTGCTCTTCTTTGCGCAGAGTGCAATAGCTAATAGTTCTAACCTCCCCTCTGGAGGAGAAAGTGAAATCTTAAGCTCTCACCAGCTCGCCTTCATTGTTTTCCCTTTTGAGATCAGACAGTGAACTCTAATTCGTTACAGCTTTTCTGACTTCGGAGTGGGGTTTGGGCTATTTTGATTATGTAGTAACATATCCCTCATTTTGCACATTTGGGTAGTTAATTTTAGACATATAACCTTTAAAAGGGCAGGCAACAGGGTCCTTCCGTGTATCTTCAGATTTTCTCTACATCCTGTTTTATGTGTGGTTAGATCAGTCGAATCACGTGATGTTTTGCTGCTTCAAAGGACAGAAGTAGAGACTCCAAGTAACCACGTAGAGGAGCATCCTGAATGTTTACCAAACATGTTGCTTAAAAACATGCTTTTCTAGGTTCAAGTGCTTTTTATGAAGGAGCAGTGCGAGGGCGCGCCTGAGGGTGCCTGTCTTCTCAGAAGGTGGGCAGGAGCCTGCTTTTAGGGAATTGGCTGCTCGTGCAACACAGGCGTCTCAACACTTACAAATCTCCACGACCTATACAGCCCTGCTCATTGCACTTTTGGTTACATATTTTAAAAAAAGGTTAGGACTTAGAACATAAAAGGCCCCTTTCCTGGACCATGCACTGCTTTGATTGATGGAGACCTCATCCTAGGTTTAGAAGTCAGCTCGCCTGCAAAGAGGCCAGAAACCCTGACTAATGGGTACACACCAGCTCATGCAGTCCTGGGCACTGGTCTGTGTAGAGATTTACATAAGTAGAAAGATTATTAAATACAAGAAAATATTTCTCAAGATAATGTCATTTAATTACAACTATATAAATACTTTCTCAGTCTCTCTCCCACTTCAGTTTGAAGAAAAAAAAAAATCCAGTCAAAGAACTACTGAGCCTTTAAATGGATGTGTTTCTGGAAACTAAGGGTACAAAAAAGTGGCTCTCCCCCTGCCCCTTCCTGCCAGAAGACCCCCCAAATGAGAATGAGGTAGGAGGGTAGGGAGGTGTTAACTTTTTCACCTCTTGCTCTAGAGCTATCACTGAATAACTTTTCTGATATTTGGGAAATGGAGTGATTATCCCAATCCCAAGAGAGACCAGAAAAGGCTGCATGTGGGGACCACAGAGCCGGCTCCTGGTTGGGAAGTGCCCTGGGGTCTTGATGGAGCGGGACTACAGCGGAGCCCCCGGGCCTCCTTTCTCGTGGGCCTCCCGGGCACCTCCAGACGTTCTTTGCTGGGAGGACTCGGGGAGTGAAAAACCAAGCGCTTTTACTACTGTCGTGAAGCCTGGCCCCATCCCATATACCCTAAACTATCACTAAAAGTTTCCATTTCTGAGGGTATGGGCCATCCCTGGACAGTTTCAGAGCCAAACCAACTGCTGGTGCAAAACACATGTGCAAAACAAAGAAGATGGACTTTTGCACAAGACCAGCCTGAGGCAGGCAACGAGGGGGGCGTGCCTGGCTCTCACACAGTGACGTAAACCAGCGGCCTTTGTGCCCAAATGAAAGAGTCTCAAGTGAGGGCTTCCAGCTAACGTGCAAACCTCTGGACACGCCCTGAGCCGAGTGGCGGCCCTGGAGCAAGCCCAGCCTGCGTCCTCCGGCTCAGATCTTGGTGTCTCGCCCACGCCAGTGACACTGAGGTCCCGCTCAGAGCCCACAGCAGCTGCGTTGAGAATGACCTCTCCTGTGCCCCTCAGAAGGCAGAGAGGCCACGCGACAAGCCGCTCTTGACCTGAGCTGGCCCAGAGAAGGCCCTCGGGATGGAGAGACCACTCCGAGCAGCCCAGACTTCTCAGCATGTAAATACAAGCAGCTTGATGCCCCCGTGGTTTTGGATCCCGTGTGTCTACGAGGCATGGGTCCACACTGCGAAAGTCACGTCTGGTCTTTCCACGGTCCTTGACCTGAGACCCTCCAGGCACGGCTCCCTAAATACTTCTGTCAGCTGAGCGACTCGCATGGAAAAAGAAACCTGGGTTGGAGGCACATTTCTTTGGGCGGCGAAGTCAAAGGGGTGACCCCCCTCACGCTGAAAAGTGGGAAGGAGACCCATTCCTCTTCCTCTCCTGTCTGTGTTGGTTAGAACAGCTGCAGAAGAACCTGCCAGCAGCGGGGTTTGCTCTGGAGGTTAAGGTGTGTGCTTGTCAGCCCAAGCTGTGAAGTGACTTTAGCAGCCCAAGCGAATGAAGGAACCTGGGAGGAGAGGGCATATGGCTGGAGGAGAAAGGTTTTGGACATGTGCGCCCTGTAAAATCGGCAGCCCCGTCACGGTGGCCTGGGTAGGGGCTTGTTTCCTGTGTTTTCTGAAACTCTTAACACAACAGCCTGGCCCGTGACTCTTATCACCGAAGGTGTCTCTGAGGTTGTAATGCTGTGTTCTAATCGCATAATGAAGAGCCTATAGCTGGTCTTCCCCGATTCGGAGGGAAAGAATTTGCTTTTTCAATTTACTCTTTAAGCTCCAACCCCACAAGCATGAAATACTAGTCACACATGTTAAAAAATACTGCTGTTTAATTTTCTAGTCATGTACTTTAAAAAAGCCGATACAATTAGATTTTTTTCCCCCATCTTCTCAGATCTGCCCCTGAAACCACCCCAAAGCGATGCATCTTAATTCTCAGCGGAAAACCCGCTCAGAGGAAGCACATGAGGATTTGTCCCCCAGGGGTCACTGGGTGTCCAGACATGTGAACGAACCCTGTGATATTCATGGCTGACTCCGAGCCTTTACATTCTTTTTTCTGTGAGGAACAATATGATTACACGGCACTGAAAGCAATAAACGCAAAAGGCTTGACGACTTCTTTCTTTTTTGCCCTTCTAGCATATATTTCCATTCCCACTATTGTCTACATCAGCTGACCCATTTATACCCCTGTTGCTCATAATGAAAAATAGTTCTCTTGTCATTTGCTGACCCTTACATTTATGTACAAATGACAGACTGTAAAACTGCTGCAAACAAGACACACTGTTCATCGATACAATACGTTTCAACTGCAGGTATGTTGAGCACACGAGCTGTCACCGTATTGTATTAGAGACATTTTATTGAAAATGCGAAAATAGGAAATGTATCATAGCCTAAAATAAATTACATAACATATACAGTATATATTTATATCTTTAAAATATTTTTGTGTTTAGGTTCTTTCAGTCTAGGAATTTTGACTAAATCAAGAATTTAGTGAACTGTGTCCATATTTTTTTTTAAAGAAAAAACCCGCTTTCCAAAACTTAGAAAAATATACTGCACTGAATGGATTTCAAATGTGTCATTTCAGGGAATATCACATAGTGACTTTGCTATCGTTTATAAAATGTCTTGCTTTCTCGTGTGGTGTGAGAGGGGAGTACAGAAGTACACTCGGAATTACCTGTGCCGCACGGTTAGGACCAGGTCATAACTCTACTTTCAAAGTGATGATACAGCAACCTGGCATTAGAATGCTAGATTATGACTTAAAGCTTCAGTTCACTTTAAAAACTAAAACGTAAAGTTAGAATGTTCCGTCCGTTTCCCTTGCTCTAGTGCCATCTTCAGGAAAGGTGAGTGGAAAAACAAGCCTTCAGGGAAAGTCAGGCCCAAGGACGCGGCAACCCGGAGATGCGCTTCGGGACAACTTTAACAAGGCAGCCCACGTACGTACAGGACAGGGCCTGAAAGTGAGCGCGCACTCAAACCTAGGAAGAGGCGAGGTGAAGTGCTATCGTTTGCATGTGTCAGTTCCTGCCCCCAAGGCACCTCACACCTTCCCACGGGAGATTATTTCCGTCCGTCCACCTGTCCAGCACGTTCACACGTCGCATCCACGGTGCGATGCCTCTGAGCCACATCTCTTGACAGTCACGTTACTGGGAAGCCGACCAAAGAAAGCCGAGTTGTCCCCTATTGGTTCTCAAGAGCGATGCAAGGGGACAGGGTCAGTCTGTGGCCCGCCGGGCGGTGGTGTCTGAGGGGCGATGGACGGCACAGCCGCGGTCCTTTGGTTCCAAGGGGAGACTGTCCGAGGGGGTGGGGAGGCAACGTGGGCTACGAGGCAGCTATGTCTTCGGGGTTCTCACGGAGCGGGGGCATGAAGTCAGTCGTTTGGTTTGTTTCCACAAAGCAACGGCGAGACCGTTCTGCAGGTCCTCACATCAGCGTGGGCATACCCAGTATGCCAGAGTGGCCGTGAAACCGTAAGATCAAGGCCTCTTTCATTACCCAAGCGAAAACCAAAGACGAAAGCGGAACAAAACACGACGGGAGAGCGGATGACGCTGAAGTGTCATCTCGGCCGTCCCTGCAGCGCCCGGGCGCCCGCGCCTCATTCGCGCCCCTCCTGCATCTCCACGGCGTCCGTGCCCTCCTCTGCTGGAGGTACGTCCGTCATCGCCGAGTCCTCCCCGTCGGCGGCCGACTCGTTTTCCATCTTCTTTTTCTAGACCAAAGCAGACTCATCAGCGCGGGGCTGGGGCAGGGACGTGGCGCAGCAGAGCCAAGAGCAGGGGGAGGCCACGGGCTCTCCGGGGACCCCTCGCCGCGGACTGGGATCTCGTTTATGGCTGGGGCGACCTCGCCGAGGCTGCATCTTAGGCCAGCATGTTGCTTACAGCGGGGTTACTCGGGAGTGGACTGTGTGCCTGGCTCTTGCGTTAAGCATTCGGGGCGCGGGTGAGGGGTGGGCGGATCCTGTCTCCCACCTCCCCGCCCGCCCATCAGCTGATGGACACCTGCCTTTGCCCGAGGACGCCACTTCCCTGCAGCCCCTGCCAGCGGGGGGCTGTGCCCTCCCCTCCCCTCCCCTCCATGGCCGTACGCAGACCGTGCAGACTCTGTCTCCTACACCTGGGGAGTGCCAGGCAGGTGCGCGGTTCTGTCTCCATCTCTCACCTGTTTCCGATAGACGTAGCATGCTGCTATGGCGACCATGGTGGATTCTCCCACAAACCCCGCGAGGAGGGAGCCCACGCCCAGGGTGGCTCCGTGTACCCTGGGGATGAGCACACAAAGGCCATTTGTCTGTTAAAGCCCCGCTGAGGCACAAAGGGAGTCAAAACCCAGCCAAAACCCAGGAGAGGTGTAGACAACAGGGGGACCTGACGATCGCGTCCGAGATCTGCTGGTTAGGGCTGCAGCTAGTAAACGGGCCACCTGCAGGGGGAGGGGCCTGGAACTCCGGCCCGGCAGCTCTCACTCCTGCGCGTCAGGTCTCAGCTCAGCATCTCCTGGGGGAGGGGCACGGCTCCCGCTGTGAGCCCCCAGCATCCCGCCCCGTCCTCTCTGCACGGTGAGGTTTCCCAAGCCGTGGGACGGACCATGCCCCTTCCCCAAGGGACCGGGAGCCCCTGAGGACCAGGGCGACGCCCTTGCTCCCTTGGGTTTTTCCCCTTCCCGTGCCTGCCACACCGTGATAGATGCTCAATGCGGTTTGTGTACGGGCCTGACCCCGAAAGTACTTTACTAGAATGGATCTCGACAGCCTCCCGCCTGGGCCTGGGCAGCGAACCAAGGCATCCCCCGGCATTTCTAACTCTAGCGTGCTTGGGGACTTCCCGGGACAGAGCAGATGTCGCCTTCTGGACAGAGCGCGTAAGCGGCAGCAGGACCTGCAGGACCCCCGACCACGTACCCCAGGTAGGGCAGGACCACGAGGCTGGTGATGAGCACGATGATCCGCAGCACCGAGCTGGGGGCCAGGACGAACGTCTTCTTCAGGGTCATCAGCCACCCGGTGAGATGGGCCCTCACGGTGACTGAGGGGAGAGCCGAGGACTCGTCAGCAACGCCCCGCTTCTCCCGTCCTGCTGCTTCCAACCCCCCAGAGACCCCGCATTGCATCCAGGGTACCTGGGCGGCTGCGTGGGACCCAGGCCTCGCTGCCACTGCCCCGCGCTGGTCACCTCGTCTTCCCGCCGGGGCTGCAGATCCCCCCGCCTCTGGGCCTGGGGGAGCCCCGTGCCCACCTCGGCTCCCTGGCTTCACAGCCTTAGTGTCCAGAGAGTGGGCTGTGGGCAGCCCCTTTCGCCGCCGTGACCTCCATCCCAGGGGCATGGGGCTGCTGCCGGTCCCTCCCCCCCACCCCCGCCCCTGCCCCCGCCTAGCCTCAAGCTCTGACCACGCTGGTCTAGAAAACTCAAGAGAGAAGCGGCAACTTGATGGTGATCCAGGTTGACTCTGGGAGGAGAGGAGCTGGACCAGAAGCTGGGTTTCCCAGCCTGCAGGCTGGGGGAGGTGCAGAGGCGGGAGGCGTGGGTGAGGAAGAGGGACGGGCATCCCTTCCCTGTTTCCTCCCCAGCATCCTGACCACTGGTCCTCAGCTGGCTCCCTCGTTTTCATAAAGGCCTCACAACGTGTTCCCGGTACCCTGTCTCCCCACTCTGACTTGTGAGCTTCCGGAGGGCAGGCAGAGGGCACCAGCCCCAGCTCCAAGGAGGGGCTCCAAGGACAGTGCATCAAGTATTGACGGGCTGGTTTGGGGCACAGACACCCTGGGCGACATTTAGGTTTGATCTGAAACCGGGTGGGGTTTGGGGAAGCGGGAGGCTTAGCCCTTCATCCCGTGTGGACGGCAGCAGGCATAGGCCTATCGAGGGGGAGGAAGTGCTCATTCCTGGGGCGAAAGCTCGTGTCCAGGGTACCTCTGGAGGAAGAATCTGCAGTCTTCCTGGTCTGACGCCGGGCTCTGCCCGCCCCAGGTGGAAGCACTGAATTTTTGAGACACAGACACTCACTTGTGTTTGGCCAAGGGAGAGGGTGAGGCCGCGCGGGTGGGATGCTAACCTGATTGGCCCAGACCCAGCAGGTGGCGAAGACAGGTGGGGCCGGCTGTCTGCAGGCCCTGGGGTCTGACAGGCGAGGAAAGACGAAAGGCGAGTCCCACCCCAGTCCTAGCTCTGGGACCTCCAGCGCCCGCTCAAGTCCAGACTGGGGAGTCAACGACACGTGCCTTGATCTCCACCAAGTGCAGCCTCTTCCAGGTGGCGCCAAAGCTTGGCTCCCCCGGTGACCCCCACCCCACCCCCAAGGACCAGAGGGCACCCCAAGAGTCTCCAGGGATGCCTGGCATCTCAGAGCAGGGGCAGCTCGTGGCCTGACTTGGAAACAGGCGCAGGGTGGCAGGCGTACCATCAGCCCCGGCTTCGACCAGCTCCACGGCCCATTTCTGGCCTCGGCTCTGACTGGATTCTTCTTTTCTCCAGCAGTCCTTTGAGCCTCAAGACAGGCATAGATTTGTGTAGCCATCACCCCAGTGAAGACACAGAACTGTTCTACTGCCCCTGGAACTTCTCATGCTATCCCTTTGGGCTCTTCTGACTGAGTTTGCAACCACTGTCCTTTAAGAAACAAATGACACCTGTTCGACTGGTTTCTCAAACTTTCGACTGACTGGATAATGTCTTCGCATCTTTTTAATCCACTGTGAAATTTGAAAACTTAAAAAATTTTTTTTTTTGCGGGGGGACAGGACTGCAAACGTTTGCCAACAAAGAAGACTGAATCAGGCATGAGGGGAAATAGGAATTTTTCTTTCGTTCTCTGTTTACCTGGAACCGGGAAGAAGGAGAAGATTCGCAAGGGAACGACGCAGAGTTCTGCGAAGGCGAAGTCCACGCCGATGATGTCTATCAAAATTTTCTCGGAAACGTTGGGAGTCCAGAACATCACAAAACAGAGCTGCGGGGAAGAAAGGCGGGAAGCGAGGTTGTTAGAAAAAGGTGTACGTAAGTGAGATGGGAAGGCAGGTGTCTCGTGATCCCCGAGGAGCTAGGAGAGAGGGTGAACCTGCCCGATCAGGGGACTGGCACATGGGTCCTCGAGCTGCCTCCGCCTTGCTCTGTTCTCACCTGACAACACAGGCCCTGGCCCATTCGCCACACCTGCCCCAAAGGGAGCCTGGCAGCGGGGCCCATGTGACAGGCGGGCATCTGAGCGGGTAGCCGGGCCAGTGTGGAAGGCTTATCTAGGCTGCTGGACAGCTCAGTTAGTTCAGGGTGAGCATGTCTATTCATGTAATTTTTACATTAATTTTAACCAAACAATAAAAAGTGACCTGAAAGCATTTGGACGCAGGCAGAATTGCATTGAACCGGATCTGGGAGTAGGAGAAAAGGCGAGGGCAGGTTGGGAGAGAGCTATTGTGGGGACCAGTTCTTAGAGGCCTGACTTTTTAAGCTTTGTGTGTGTATAACCGATTGAAAAGTTGAATTTAAAAATGTAACGCTATAACTTTGGAAGAGAATGTCAGAAAAATGCCAGTTGCATAAAATACTTCTCTCCCTTTCTTAAGATGTAAGTGATTCTTCTCTAAAATGAAAGTGAATGCATTATAAAATGAATTGCATTCGTGTAAAAACAGAACACTGAAGTTTTAGACTATAACGACCTTTAGGTTTTGGGTAAATTAAGTTTCAGGGAATTAGGCTGGTCCTGTTTACTATGTCATGTTGAAATATGTTAAAAAAAAATACCTTGGAGGGTCTGTTATAAATACGTTTCACTTTTATAAATGCAATGGAACTTTTATTCTATCTTGTATTTTTCAGCATCTGGGAAGAGTATCCCACTTGATTTTCGAAGATGACAGATGTACCATCATTTAACCCTACTGCCTGATGCAAGCACTTACACCCCATCTCTGACATGAAGGGAAAAATACTTCCTAAGATCTAGCAACTCGGAGCTCGGAGGCTGTATTACCTAGTGTCCTGGACAAGTAGCCCTGCCATCTTTTCTCACTGCAAAGCTGCCAGCCTGAAATGGTGAGCTGTCACTCACGCCTACGGCCCAGGAATAGTGGCAATTTCATGATACGTTCACAACGACACTGAGCACAGCACTGGGACACGGTTCATTTTCTTGACAAGTAGATTGATCATCCCTCCCTTCAAATATTTTCCGCAGCAGTAAAGCTGTAAAGAATTAAGATAAGTGAGCATTGCCCCAACTCTGGACTTGATTGTGCATCAGGACTAATGGAGGATAAGCTATCCTGGGTTTCCTCTCTGGCTGGAGGGAACTCTCTAGGCTGCGTTCTGCTAAAAAAAAATAAACAACTTAAGCTTCCAGGAAAACCATCGGCAGGCTTTCCTTATTTTGTAGCCCGTGATTATCTGAATGTGAGATAATGCCTCCTGTTGCAATCTCTCTGTGCCTTGCGAAATCGCCCTGAAGTGCCTTTTAAATGGCCACAAACCGAGGAAAAAGGAGCGTGTAACTGCATGTCAGAGAGGAAGGTGCGAGTGGCAAGTACCGTGGCAAAGGCCAGTCCTCCCTCTGGCTCCTCTGCACAGATAATGGTCACCTGGAGGCTCTCCACTGCCCTGGAGGAGAAGGTCAGTAACCTCTGGAGGCGTCCAACCTGAGGACGCAAGATAGCAAGCGCACCCAAATTACCGGAGACACTGACAGAAATATCGAGTAACCAGGGCGGGTGACTGCAGTTCTGGTCCCTTGAAAGCAAAACAGTAAGGCTCTGTGGATCTCCAATAGAGCTTCCCAGGAAGGAGGCTTGATATGTCATTTCTAAAAGTCGACAGTATGACTTAACTTGACACCACTAAGCCCCTCTGTTCTCCATCTGGAGACACCCTACAGGCCCCTATCAAGGCCACGGGCCACCGAGGTGCTTCTTCTCGGGTTTTCAGCCCCACGCACCTACAGCCTAGATTGGGTCTTTCTAGATCGGTGTAACTGAATGCTCTCAGTCTAGTCCGGGGCTTCAGCAATCACAGGTTTAAAGGGAAGCGATGCCACATGGATCGACACTTCCTTTCTTCTTCTCCCTGAAGTCTCTGAATTTGACCCTTTGCCTTTGCTATACTTCCAGTATGAAAATGCTCCTTATCTTCTAGCAAGTTCTTTTTAAAAAAGTGACTTATTTCCAGCATCGCCCAGAAAGAAATACATGCAACTCAGAAGTAGGATTGGTGTTGGTTAACAGCTGCAATCCCTATATGCAGATCAAATTTTTCCAAGAAACATATTGACCCCTAGCATCATCATCAGATGAGATTTAACCAGTCTGTTTCAGAAAACAAGACGCTCTAGGAGCTAACCTAACAAAGAATATTTCAGGAAAAGTGTCTTTCTGAGGAGTTCACCCGGAGTAGTCTTGACTTAGAACATGCCCTCCTAGTTGACCAGGACATGCCGTTTTCCTCAAATATTTGCAGAGCCTAATGACATTGACTTTTCCACACCAGCACGCAAACCTCATGAGCTACTGACAGTGAACGTGACTTGTTCCTGGGAGTAGCTGCAGGCTTGGGTTTTCTGCCGCTGAGCCTGCTGTCGACATTATCTCATTCGGAAGCAGCCAGCGAAGCACAACCACCCGCTCCATGCCCCGATCTTGCTGCTTCTATTTATTCTCCAATAAAAGGAACCAGGGGTCCTTGGAGAAATGGCTCAGTCTAGGACTAGGGTGGGAACTATACAAGACCATCAGCTTGGAACGATACATCGAAGGACACGGGAGTCCAGAAGAGAGAGCTCCCGCTGGCAAAGCTGGAGGAATCTGAGCAACAAAAAGTGATGTAGTATTGAATTGTGAGCCACAGCACAGAGCAAATACCCATGAGTCTATACTGATATATATAGACAGATAGGAATAGAATACTCCCCCCTTAGGGAGGTGGAGGCGTAGCTCCCCACTCCTGGAGTGTGGGCTGATCACAGTAACTTCCTTCCCAGGAAGGACAAGATGGAAAAGGGGAAAACAACCTTCACGGTGGAGAAAGCTGGCAAACATAATGGGCCAGGTGATCAAGGTAACATCATCAGTGATGTCATGTTGAGAGCATGTTCTCTTGAGGAGATGTGATGAGAACGGCCCTTTAACTATGTGGTTTTCCTCCCGAAAGCCCATATGCCCAGTCTAACCATGAGAAAAACCCCAGACAAACCCAAATTGAGTGACATTCTACATAGTGCCTCACCAGTATTCCTCGAAACTGACAAGGCCACAAAGACAAGCAGAGTCTGAGAAACTCTCACAGACCAGAGGAGGCTAAGGAGACAAGATGACTAACTGTAACGTGGCAGCACGGATGGGATCCTAGAACAGAGAAAGGACACGAGGAAAACGCTCATGAAATCTGAATGAACTGTGGAGTTTAGTTCACAATAACGTACTGGGGTTGGTTCCTTATTTGTGACAAATGTACCACAGAGGGGTAAGATGGAGTGTGGGGTGAAGGGTCCGTGCTATCTTCACAATGCTTCTGTAAATCTAAAATAATTCTAAAACCAAACGGTTAAAAAAAAAGAAGACCCATGACCCACTCCTCTTTTATTTGACAGACTGTGACTCTTTTTCTGAGGTCCAGGCACTGACCATGAAATTTTTACTTTGAATTTTGAGATACTTATTTGTTTTTCTTTTTCTTTCTTTCTTTGTTTTAAGAATCAGTGACTTGTTTGCTTGCATCATTTTAATCCATTTCTTGGGAAGATTCGGCATCTATGTCTATGACAACAATGACGGGGATATTAAAATAGCAAACACTATGTAGCACTTCTTATGGGCCGGGAACCGGAAGAAATGCTTTGTACATACGAAATCATTTCATCTTTACTTTCCTATGAGAGCTGTACTATTACTACCCACCTTACAGATGAAGAGACCAGGCACATAAAGTCTTCTTCACCTGCTCAAGACCACACAGCTAGCAAGTGGCCCAAACAGGACCCCTGCCTCTCTGGTTAAGCCCCCAAACACCTGATTAGCATGTCAGTGTTGTGGGCATGATTCCAGAGTAATTTTCAGGACAGGATCCCTGCCACCTACCATCACAGACAAATTACAAATGTACATGATGATGAAGGCACGTTGATTCATTCACAACATTTATCTGCCCCAGTGCAGCTGGAGAATACCTGAGCTCCCCTGTGTATCTTTGTGGGGATAGAGGTATGGGTCTTATACCTGCAGCAGATCACAGTTTCCAGGTTGGGAGAGACAAGCGTGGTTTCTACAATCTCAGATTCTCATGCATCCCTCTAGGGGTCTCCCCATTTGAACCCCTACCCTAGGTACCGATGAAAACAGAATCTACTTGAACTATTTACATTGTTTTTGAAAGTTTAGGTAAATGAGAGTATCATGTTATTTAATACATTTATTAATAACATTTCTCCATCTATTCTTATTTACCCAGTGCATTATTTCCCTATCTAGTCTAGATGAATTTTTGTTTGTTCTTCTTTCTCTAGTTCCTTTAGGTGTAAGTTTAGGTTGTTTATTTGAGATGTTTGTTGTTTCTTGAGGTAGGCTTGTATCGCTATAAACTTCCCTTAGAACTGCTTTTGCTGCATCCCATAGGTTTTGGATCGTTGTGTTTTCGTTATCATTTGTCTGTAGGCATTTTTTGATTTCCTCTTTGATTTCTTCAGTGATCTCTTGGTTATTCAGTAACGTACTGTTTAGCCTCCATGTGTTTGTGTTTTTTACATTTTTTTTCCTTGTAATTTATTTCTAATCTCATAGTGTTGTGGTCGGAAAAGATGCTTGATATGATTTCAGTTTTCTTAAATTTACCGAGGCTTGATTTGTGACCCAAGATGTGATCTATCCTGGAGAATGTTCCATGTGGACTTGAGAAGAAAGTGTAATCTGCTGTTTTCAGATGGAATGTCCTATAAATATCAATTAAACCTACCTGGTCTATTGTGTCATTTAAAGCTTGTGTTTCCTTATCAGTTTTCTGTCTGGATGATCTGTCCATTGGTGTGAGGGGTTGAAGTCCCCACTATTATTGTGTTACTGCCCGTTTCCTCTTTTATAGTTGTTAGCATTTGTCTTATGTATTGAGGTGCTCCTATGTTGGGTGCATATATAATTGTTATACCTTCTTCTTGAATTGATTCCTTGATCATTATGTAGTGGCCTTCCTTGTCTCTTGTAACATTCTTTATTTTAAAGTCTATTTTATCTGATATGAGTATTGCTACTCCAGCTTTCTTTTGATTTCCATTTGCATGGAATATCTTTTTCCATCCCCTCCCTTTCAGTCTGTATGTGTCCCTAGGTCTGAAGTGGGTCTCTTGTAGACAGCATATATATGGGTCTTGTTTTTGTATCCATTCAGCAAGCCTGTGTCTTTTGGTTGGAGCATTTAATAAATTCACGTTTTTTGTTTTTGTTTTTGCGGTACGCGGGCCTCTCACTGTTGTGGCCTCTCCCGTTGTGGAGCACAGGCTCCAGACACGCAGGCCCAGCAGCCATGGCTCACGGGCCCAGCCGCTCCACGGTATGTGGGATCCTCCCAGACTGGGGCACGAACCCGTGTCCCCTGCATCGGCAGGCGGACTCTCAACCACTGTGCCACCAGGGAAGCCCAATAAATTCACGTTTAAGGTAATTATCGATATGCATGTTCCTAGGACCATTTTCTTAATTGTTTTGGGTTTGTTTTTGTAGGTCCGTTTCTTCTCTTGTGTTTCCCACTTAGAGAAGTTCCTTTAGCATTTGTTGTAGAGCTGGTTTGTTGGAGCTGAATTCTCTTAGCTTTTGCCTGTCTGTAAAGCTTTTGATTTCTCCGTCAAATCTGAATGAGACACTTGACAGGTAGAGTAATCTTGGTTGTAGGTTGTTCCCTTTCATCACTTTAAGTATATCATGCCACTCCCTTCTGGCTTGTAGAGTTTCTGCTGAGAAATCAGCTGTTAACCTTATGGGAATTCCCTTGTATGTTATTTGTCGTTTTTCCCTTGTTGCTTTTAATAAATTTTCTTTGTCTTTAACTTTTGTCAATTTGATTACTATGTGTCTTGGCATGTTTCTCCTTGGGTTTATCCTGCCTGGGACTCTCTGTGCTTCCTGGACTTGGGTAGCTACTTCCTTTCCCATGTTAGGGAAGTTTTCGACTATAGTCTCTTCAAATGTTTTCTCTGGTCCTTTCTCTCTCTCTTCTTCTGGGACCCCTATAATGCGAATGTTGGTGCATTTCATGTTGCCCCAGAGGTCTCTTACACTGTCTTCGTTTCTTTCCATTCTTTTTTGTTTATTCTGTTCCACAGCAGTGAATCCCACCATTCTGTCTTCCAGGTCACTTATCCGTTCTTCTGCCTCACTTATTCTGCTATTGATTCCTTCTAATGTAGTTTTCATTTCCGTTATTGTATTGTTCATCTCTGTTTGTTTGTTCTTTAATTCTTCTAGGTCTTTGTTAAACATTTCTTGCATGTTCTCGAGCTTTGCCTCCATTCTTTTTCCGAGGTCCTGGATCGTCTTCACTATCAATATTCTGAATTCTTTTTCTGGAAGATTGCCTATCTCCACTTCACTTATTTGTTTTTCTGAGGTTTCATCTTGTTCCTTCATCTGGTACACAGTCCTCTGCCTTTTCATTTTGTCTTTCTGTGAATGGGGTTTTCGTTCCACAGTCTGCAGGACTGTAGTTCTTCTTGCTTCTGCTGTCTCTAGATACCTATTTGTATTTCAAGATACATTCATCTCGAGTAGAGTGCAGACCACTCCAGACAAACCTTCTGTCTCCATGATCACTGGCTTCTTTTTTTAAAAAAAATAATCATGTTAGCCTGTGTAGAAACTAACCAAAGGGCTGCAGCCCTTCTATTCACAAGCTTAACATGAATTTTCTGGTCAGCATATGTGTCACGGTCACATTTCTAATGAGGGTTTGGTTGGGCAAATCAATGAGTCATCTAACACCTCCCTTAGAAGCAATCTGGTAGCAGGCTTCGGCTGTATGTAGTTGTTCTATATTGGGGGCAGTATTTAACCCTTCACTTCTAAATCCATGCAGTAGTCAGCTAAGTTCTGACACAGTTTTACCATGTACTGAGATTCCCAAATGGGATTAGAGTGTACAGCAAGGATGAAGGAAGCCCCAAACCTTACAGAAATAACACTTCTGGGCCTAAGATGTTACAGTCTGAATCAGTGTGACTAGAACCACACCACAGGCATCTTTCCCAAGACCTTCCTCATCCACAGAGTCAGTCCCTGACTTGCCCTGGGACTGAGTCTCTTTCCCAAGGACTTGGGGTTGGAATTTGAAGAAGCTAATTGTCTCCGTCGGCATTTGAACTCAGAGAACTTAGAAACCCAGCCACAGTGAGACAGCCGTTCCCGTGCATCCTGAGAGGACTCCGTTCCATGGAGGAACACTGCCAAGAACTCTGGTTTTGACTTAATTTCCAGAAGCTGTTGACCACGCTTTTGAGGAACTCACAAAGCTGTCTCCATTCCCCTGAATAATCAGCATTAGCATCAGGTCAGACATTCTGAACCCCTGCATTTAGAAGAAGTGAAATACATGCAGCTGTTCTGAATTAAAAGAGCCAGCCCTGGGCATCAGTCTTATTTGGAGGTTTTACTTAGAAAGAAGGGATCAGCTTATGTTTAATTGGGGTTAAGTCTCCACTGGGTAAACCAGTGGTAACCCTCAACAATGCTGCCCACAAAGCGGTGGGTACAGGCTAGGCTCTGGACGGTGTGCTTGATGAGTAAGTTGACTTACATTCTGCCAGCTCCTTAGTGCACCTCAGATGACCAGACCGCCAGCACACCTGGGGACCCAGGCTGAGGAGCCCAGGATCTGCACAAAATGCTCCCACCAGTGCCGGGCACGGCGAATGTGATCAACCTCAGCTATCATCACTGTAAAAGGTTTCCTGGAACCGCAATAAAATACCAACGGTGGGGTCATCTGCAGGTGTTGAGATTAGGGTTGATTTTATTGCCTCTTTGTACTTTTCCCTGTTTTACCACAAAGAGCGGGTCTTCTTTCTTCTGGTTCAGAAAATAATTTAGAATAAAAAGGGCCCCATGAGTCTGTCTTCACAGATAAAGTCAACCTTCGTACGTGCCGATGACAGGGATGAAGCAGTCTTGCTTCAGAACGAGGGGCGGCTTTCAGAGGTGTCTGCCGGCTCGGTTTTCAAACTGCATCTAATGTCACTCCAGGCAGAAGGCACCCTGATTCGATTTACTTGAGGGTTGAGGTTGGAGGCAAAAGAAGGCGGACTCGATAGGATGCACACACGCCTACCTCGCTTGAGTTTTCAGAGACCCGGGAATGCCATTTGGCCTTTTGGTTCTTAGCATCACGATATTGCACTGTCTGCACATGTGTGGTGGGAGTGGAGGAGGGTAGGGGTGGGGCAGGGGCATTTCCTGAAGGGTTTTGCAGGTCATGGTTGTGACTCTGGGAGCCTCGGGACTTTGTGGACTGGAGGAGTGACGCGATCGGACTGCTGTTTTGACAGGCTCTCCCAGGGCCGTGTGAGAACAGACTGTGGAGGTCGGGGGAGCCCTGTGGAGGAGAGGCTGCCGTCACAATCCAGGTGGGAGATGGCCTCGGACCAGGAGGTGAGAAACGCTCAAACCTGGAGGCGCCTGGAGTTAGGGCTCCTGGGGTGTGCTGAGGTGTCCCCGAGCAGTGTGAGAGGGTGTGATGTGGCGTGGCTGAGCAAGCACCACTCTCCTCAGGCTGGAGGCCTGGCTGCCCACGGGGGGGGGTCTCCCGGCCTGCGCCCTCCACAGTTACTCTCCTTGCTGGCGGCTGCCCGAACTAGATGGGGCTGTTTCTAAGAGCTTTCCTAGTGCCATCGGTGAGCTCGTGAGAAGTCACCACATCCCCAGCGGAACGACAGCATTTCATCAGGACTGACTCTTCAGAACCGGGGTTAGTCCCAGTGTTGAGGGAAAAAAAGTGCTGTTTCACTAGTGTGGAAATGCTCAAGCAGACCATGTGTGAAAAGGCTGACAAACCCAATTTCTGGGGAGCAGCATTAAAGGGGGTGACAGGAGCAAGCCTGTAGTAACCTCCAGAGGGAACGGGCTGCTGCCCCTCGGAGCTGCCGATCGGGGACCGCTGACCCATCCTCTGAAGGGGTGAACAGCCACATGGGCATGAAAGCGAAGGGGCAGCACGGGAGGAGGCGACAGAGAAAAGCACTTCCGGGCGGGACAGAGTCATGGGTAGCACAGTGAGAATTACAACAGTGTACAGTGAAGAGATACATAAAAAGGGTGACTTCTGATGTAAGGTCAGGCCCGCAAAAGTTTCAGTAGGCTGAGACAGCTGGAGTAAACCACCTCTGTTACTGAGAGAAACAGAGCTCGGTTTTCGGTTAAGCTAGGGAGTGTGGCAAAGCCTGGTACTGAGTATTCAGGTACCACCTAATATTCTCCGCGTGGCTTGTTGACAGTTACAATTATTACAAACATCTACCTGGAATATTTTCATAGGGGAGTTGACGTAACCACGAACGGTTACAGCACATTTTTGATAAAATATTATATTAACATTTTCAGATGTAATTTTAAAAATCAGCTTAAGAATATGAAAACTAAGTCACCCCTGTTATCGTTTAGATTCAGTGAAATTGCCGTATACACACTTAAGAGCAGTTGGTGCATTTTTCCCACGTAAGATGACTGAACTCTTGGTAAGAAACAAAGGGTTGACTGAAAGAAACAACACACTTCAAACAGCAGGGGGCGCCATGCACCAAGGCCGCAGGTGGCACTCCAGTTGTGAACTCCCGCCCATCCCATCTATATCTGCAGAATGGTAATTCTTTCCTTACCTGATCTGAAGAATATTTAGAAAGTTCCAACCTTAGCTTACGTTTAGCCTTTACTTTTTTTGACTGCTAGTAGTCAAACTGGAACTTGCTAGAGGCTGCGTGTGTTGGGCAGGGTATAGAGAGTGATTATTTAATGGGTAGAGAGTTTCCGTTTCGCAAGTTGAAGAGTTCTGGGGATGGATGGTGAGGACAGGAGCACAACAATATAAATGTGCTGAACTGTACACTTACACACGGTTCAGGTGCTAAGTTATATGTGAGGTGTATTTTAGCACAATTTAAAAAAATAAAAAAAATTGGGGCTTCCCTGGTGGCGCAGCGGTTGAGAGTCCGCCTGCCAATGCAGGGGACGCAGGTTCGTGCCCCGGTCCGGGAAGATCCCACATGCCGCGGAGCGGCTGGGCCCGTGAGCCATGGCCGCTAAGCCTGCGCATCCGGAGCCTGTGATCCGCAACGGGAGAGGCCGCAGCAGTGACAGGCCCACATACCACAAAAAAAAAAAAAAGGAACGTGCTTATAACAACACAATATGCACGTGCATTTGCTAATTGCTTTAAGAATTGCACGTGTGCACTGTTGGTGGGAACGTAAATTGGTGCAGCTACTACGGAGAACAGTATGGAGATTCCTCAAAAAACTAAAAATAGAGCTGCCATATGATCCAGCAATCCCACTCCTGGGCACATACCCAGACAAAACTGTAATTTGAAAAGATACCTGCACCCCAATGCTCATAACAGCAGTATTTGCCATAGCCAAGACAGGGAAACAACCTAAATGTCCATCGACAGATGAATGGATAAAGAAGATGTGGCACATATAGACAATGGAATATTACTCAGCTATCAAAAAGAATGAAGTAATGCCATTTGCAGTAACATGGATGGACCTAGAGATGATCAGACTAAGTGAAGTAAGTCAGAAAGAGAAAGACAAATACCTTATGATATCACTTATATGTGGAATCTAAAGTATGACACAAATGCACTTATCTACGAAACAGAATCAGACTCACAGACGTAGAGAACAGGCTTGTGGTTGCCAAGCCAGGGCCAGCGGGAGGAGGGATGGATTGGGAGTTTGGGATTAGCAGATGCAAATGATTAACATCATTTATAGAATGGATAAGCAACAAGGTCCTACTGTGTAGCACAGGGAACTATATTCAAAATCCTGTGATGAACCATAATGGAAAAGAACATAAAAAAGAATGTATATATAGGTATAACTGAATCACTTTGCTATAGAGTAGAAATCAACACAACATTATAAATCAACTATACTTCAATAAAATAACTTAAAAAAAGGAACGCACCTGTGGATTTGTACTGTCACTCTGTTATGAGGTAGAAAGTTGGGGACCAGTCTCAATTGTTTTAATCTGCCCTGAACAAACCAATTGAACCCTCAAATCTGCAATATATGATGACTTAAAACGCAAATGCTGGATGACTGAAGCTTTGGGGAGAAGTGTGAAGGGGGGCAGAGGCTCAGTGGGAAGGAACTAACTCTTATCAATTATTTACTATATGCCAAGAGCCTTCCATAGGCTATGTCATTTAATCCTTAACCCAGTCCCAGGGTCGTGGCTTTGTTTTGTGTTGAGGACAGCAGGACCCAGAGGGGCTGTGTGACTTTCCCCAGGTCAGCCCATTTGTAAAGGGTAGGGCCAGGATTTCAACCCCGGCCTTGGGGACTCAGAAGCCTTGCTCCCCCCATGTCTCTGGGAAGTCTAAATGCGCCCAACTGGCCCAGTGGTTCACGGTACACAGACACCGTGAGGGAGGCCAAATGAGAAAGTCTTAAATTCAGCATCCTTGGTCCTTTTCCTTCCCCCACGCACAAGAGGTCCTTTTCTTCTCCCAGATAATGTGAACAATGAGAAGGCAGTCTCGGGGCATGGGGGTAGGGCAGCCCAGCAGAAACAAAGGCTCAAACAGGCTGTCCTTGTGGGAGACACAGGGCCAGTGTGGTACCACGCTCAGCGAAAGTCCGGTGGTGTCCGCCACCCTGATGGCTGAGGGACAGCTCGTGGGTCAGTTTAGCCACAGGAAGTGAGACTGGGTCACCCTCCTGAGCTGAGCTTTTAACTCTGAGCACAGGGCTGAGGTCCTGTGGGATGGTGGGCTTCGCTATTTCTCAGCTCAGATTTTGCCGCTGTCCAGCACACGACTGAAGGGCTCAGGGCTGAACGCTTTACTGAGATGCAGCTCTGACTGGTGGGACGCAACGAAGAAAAAGGGATTCTTGATGTGCTTGTTGGATGTTGACATATGTTGGACGCTGACAATATGCTGTCCCATGAAGCAGCAACAGAGGAGAATCAGTGTGCCGACCAGAGCACTCGAGATTGTCCATTATACACGGAAATGGAAGTAGGGGAGCTCATCCTGAACTGCAAGGTGCAAAACTGATCCTTAAATGATGAAAAAGTCCTCTAACTGGGGGGAAACTGAGGCTGTGACAGGCAAGACTGGACGAGACTCCAGGCCTGTGACCTGTGCGCAGAGCGTTTTCTGGGGTTTTCTACCGGCAGTGCCTTAGCCAAGCTGCCCAGACCTCGCGGGGAGCAGGTGACCAGTGCTGACCTGGCAGGATTAGGGGCGCTATAAATACTGCCACTGTCAGTGACCTCGCTGTTTTTCAGAGGTGGTGGCCGTTCTGCGGGGAGGGGCAGAGCGGAGTTCCTCTGTTTGTATCTGTGGGATTTGTGCCTCCCGAGGACATACCTAGTGTGAGCCGCAGAAGAAGTGTTTTAAGATTAGCTGAACCTCCCCGAAAGGGATTATTTCAGTGTGTCACAGAGAAAGAAGCTGATGGTGCAGATTTTGTCGACTGCTTCTTTCTCTGATGGAAAGGCTTTTTGCTTTCTTTCCCTCTGGGAGGGCCCCTGTGAGGCCCTGAAGTTCTGAAGCTTTAGGACTAAAATGTTTTAAATACGAAACATCATCACCTTAGATTTTACGGTGGCCTCCGCCCCTTGGATGACACGTATTTTCGCGCTGGCGTTGGCAAGATGGGACAGGCACCCGGGGGTGTTGCAATTCCGTGCCTGGCTTCTGGAGAGCACACACTCACCCCATCCCTCTCCAGCCACCTGCAAGCTAGCCCCCCAGACGAGGATTAGCTCAGGAAGCTGGGGACCAAGACGAAGAACAGCCTCATTGGACGGAACTGTGACCGTCAAGGAGGAGATGGCCACTCACGTGGGAGAGAGTGACCACGTTCTTGTTAAGTTCACAATGACCAGGGAAATTTAAAAAATGAAGTAAAGAAAAGAGATTTCAAAATTTACGGGAAAGAGGCAAGTAAGATCTGATAACACCAGAGATTCTGAAAGGAGCTGGAAACCTCTCAAAAGAGAAGATTTCTCCCCCAACCCCTGCAACAAGCAGAAAAGAGAACAGAAGGCACCTGAAGACGTCAGGTGGTCCCCAGGCTGCTCTCGGGGGGAGGGAACACGGCAGCTGGGGAAGGGGGTACCGGCCATCCCCCTGCCTTCATTTGCCGGCTCACAGGCTCTCTCTTCCCCAGTTCCCGGGAGGTAAGCCTAGATAAAGTCTAAGAACTACCACCTTCAAGGGCTCACCATCTCGTGGATGAATAAGGACAGGAAGGCAAAAGCCCAGATAATGCTGAATGGGTGCAGGCGCTGAGATCCAGAGAAAGGGCTCTACAGAAATACACTCGAGGTAAGAAGAGGAAGAGGAAAGAACCGGTAGGGGTCGAGGGTACATTCCAAGCCCCTCCTTTGAGTCTACCTTTTCCACGAAGGACGGTCATCTTAAAATAAATGGGCAAACATGGTGAAAAGGAATTTGAAGACCGAAACTGATAAGAGGGAGTGAAGCATTTTGCCTGTGCAAGTCCCAGATCACTAACATCATCTGAAGTGAAAACACTCATCGGCGTGGCTGAGAAAGCAATGAAGTGGGGAGATACCAGGAACCTCGAGGTTGGCAAATCCCCCGAAGATGGATTCGAGAAGGGGCCAGCCCCCGACTATGATGAGAATATGGCCAACGGGGTCTCACTGTTGGCTAACAGTGCCATGTGGCTAAATGAAAAAGCCCATGTAGGCTCAGACTGCATTAATAAAAACTATAAAGTCAAAACTGGACAATTCTAGTCCATTAGCCGAGGTCAGACCTGATTTGGCGTTTGTGTTCCACATTCTCAGAGGACACTCACAAGTTGGAACAATTTCAAGGAGCACAACCTAAACCCCGCAGGGTCTGGAAGCCAAGCCTGTTAAAAAGGTCTGGAAACGGGCTTTGGCTGTTTGAAGGGCTGCCACGTGGAAGAGGGATTAGACGGACACTAAGGGCAGAGAGGAGGATGACGCCTCACCAGCCCTTCGTCTGTGGACACTGCAGTCCGTCTTCACAGCCTCCTTCCCGCCTCTCAGGGAGTCGGATCTTAGTTACTTCTATAGTTCTAATTCTACAGTGACCTACTGATTCCCGCAGCAATCAGTTTGTTATTACGACAATGGGCTTCCTACATGAATTCACTCGGAAAATAATTACTGGGCACCTGTCCTGGGCCAGCCACTGTGCCGGATGCTGGGCATTTACAACGGCGAACACGGCAGAGATGACGCCAGCGCTCACGGAGACCCACTGGCTACAGAGCGCTGAGTCATGATGGGGGACTCGGGGCATGACGGGGACAGCGGGGGCCTCAGGGGGTGGGAAGCGGCTGACAGTCCAAGTCACATACGCTGAACAAGGAGGCAGGGAGAGGGTTTCAGGCCAAAGGGACAACGTGAGCAGAGGCCTGGGCGGCGAGAACACACAAGGGCCCCTCAGCTCTAAGTGCTCTGTGTGGCCGGAACGGGGGGCAGGACACTGAGATGCGCCTTGCACTACTCATTTAGGGTTTGGGTTTCTGTCGCACAGAGAGCCCCTGGAAGGTCTCTACACCAGCCGCTCCATGAGGACTGGTTTGGAGGGGAAGTGTGTAGAGCCCCACTGGGGGCTGCGGTCCCCGCTGAGCAGGAGCTGTAGAAGCGGAAACAGGGATGCGATGTGGGGAATGGAGGAGAGGGAGGTCCGAGGGGTATTCAGGGGGAGGCTAAGACCCGGCTCTGTCCCCGAGGGGATGTCAGGAAGAAAGCCGAGCTGGGGATGAGCCCAGGCTTCTGTCTCCGGCAACATCAAGCAGGCAGGAGTCCTTGTTAGTCACTGAAATAGGGAACAGAGGAGAAAAAGCCCAGGGCCACGAGCAGACCACTGAGTCCGCTTTGGGACAGGAGGAGCTGTCAGCGCCCGTGGGAAACCAGGGTGCGTCTCTGGGCAGGAGGCAGTTAGATGTTTGCGCCTGAAGCTCAGGAGGGAGATGGGAGTCAAAGACGCTGATCTGGGAACCAGCCAGACACGGCACCTGAAGCCACGACCGCCAGAGAGAGGGCTTAGGAGGGAGATGGACAGAGGGGGACGCTCACTCAGAGTGAGGAAGAGGGACGTTCCGCCAAGGAGCCTGTGCGGGAACACTCAGAAAGGAAGAGGGAAAAGCAGCCGGGGAGAGGGTCGCAGAAGCCACGGGAAATGAGCAAAGGATGCACACGACGGCAGCATCGAACACGGCAGGTGAGAACTGGACGGCGCCCGGGGGAGCTGCCGCGTGAGCCCGCAGGGACCGGGGCAGGCTCTCTAGGGAGACAACAGGGAGTGATGACAAGAACGCAGCCCACAGGAACGATCTAGGAAGGAAGTGGGGCCCTTCGCCCCTGAAGAAGGAGGCGGGGGGCTGCAGTGGGAACAGCAGATGGAACAGGTGGGGAGCACAGATGTGGCCAACAGCAGCGGGAAGGGTGGGCTTGAGGTGCTTTTGCGTAATTCTCTCAAGGAGCTTGGATGCCAAGGGGAGGAGAAACGTAGGGGGGCTGCTGGATAAAGACATGATTTTTATGCTTTCTTTCTATTTTTTTTTGTTTCAATAAAGTTGGGAGACGAGCATATTGAAACATAGATAGGAAGGAGAGATTTGGGAGAAGTTGGCAGTGGGGACAGGGAGACACTGAGCACAAAGGATGGCTGAAGTCGCGCAGGCGAGTGCACGGAGGTACCACTCAGCCGGGGGCCGGGGGCTGGGGGGGGATGTCCCTGCCTCCACGGCCGCGAGCGCACAGAGGACATCCTGCTTACTGTAAATGTGACCCCTCAATCCAAAGTAGCATCTCCCTCCTCCTCTTTCCTTTGACTTCATTTTTTCCTCCCAAGCAGCTGTGTTTCCCTGCAGAAGGCTGCATTACGGCCACCCAGAGGGATATCCCTTCCTAATGCCCAGAACGAGTATTCATTCCTTTATACGGTGGACAGAGGTGATTAAATTAAGGATCTTGAGATAAGATTGCTTGGGAATGTCTGGGTGGGCCCTAAATACCGTCACGAATGTCCTTATTATAGAAAAGGGAGAGACACAGAGGAGAAGGCGATGTGAAGACAGAGACTGGTGTGATTCGGCCAAGGAATGCCGGCCGCCACCAGCAGCTGGAAGAGGCAAGGAGTGGATTCTTTTCTAAAGCCACTGGAGAGAGTATGCCCCGCTAGCACCTCGATTTCAGCCCAGTGAACTGTATTTCGACTTCTGGCCTCCAAAACTAGGAGGGGATACGTTTCTGATGTTTTAAGCCGTCAGGTTTGTGGTCATTTGTTACGGGAGCCACAGGAAACTAACGCACCGTCCAACACCATAGTGTATGTTAATTGCCTGTCTTCTCCATGAGGTTATGAACCCCCCCTTAGAAAAGAGACTCTGTGTGTTAGTTTCACCACGGTAGCCCTGGGACCTGGTATGCAGCAGGGGCGCAAGCATTTGTTGAATGACTGCATGAACAAATATGCACGTGCCCCTTCTCTGGGGAGCTGTGCTGTAAACAGAGAAAGCCTAGGCATCACCCGTCCCACTGAAAGTGTTCCATAGCCCACGCTCTAGACAAGTCTGGCAACGCATCCAAGCGTGCTTAAAAATCTTTCCTCACTGGCATTTCTAATATCTGGTTGGTGTGTACTGATGTATCAGATGTCTAAGCCAGAGGACTAAACATATCAATTTCTCTCTTTCAGTGCTCACTGAAGCTTGTGGGTAACGGACATTTCTGAATTAACAAGACGAACAAAGGCTGGAACGAACACTGTCAGCACCCGGGACTGGAGGCTTTAAACAGGAAGGGGTGATGGGACATCCAAAGAACTTTCCCAAGTTCTCGGGGGGAAAAACGCGCAATATGTGTCTCGTGTGTGGGTGGGGTCTGTCTAGAGAAGGTATGTATAAATCTATCAAGAAGCTGAATTTATTTTAAACACCAAAAGAAAAGAAATCCCACAGAAATTTGGAAGGGTATTATAGATATCACTAGAAAAAATCATAAAATTATTCACTGGCATTGAAAATACCAGTAGCCACTTATTTACAGATAGAGCCATCCTTTCCTTACATGGAATCCCACATGTCTGGGGACCAAGGAGGAGAGAGCCAGCATTCTTTGCTTCCAGCGTGCCAGGCGCTATATGCTAAGCTATGACCCCTTTGCAAAGTCTTATAAGGTGGGTATTCTTCTCATGCCCACATGGCAGCTGGGGAAGCCCAGGCTTATAGTTTTCAGAGACCACCCAGCTGGTGAGTGGTAGGGTCAGGGTTTGAACCCAGGCCCTGGGGCCTCCGGGCCCACATCCATGAACACTGTGTTATGTGGCCCTGAATTCAAGCCTAAGCTACTCCCTCTCCTTTGGTTCTCTGACCCTTCCCAACCGACCCCTTTTAAATCAAAATCCGCAAAGAGGGCAGGCAAGTGTCACTGAGAGCCCAGGGCCCTTGGCACCATGCCCAGCCCTGCATCTGAATCCATCTCCGGTTCTCAGGGGCCGGCTCTCCCAACCTTCTTGTTTTCGTTTGCTCGGGTAAGGGCCGATTCACTCCTCGAGCCACGTTGGTTAAGAGCCATCTCTGAGGGAGGATTAAAGGCGGGCCTTCGAAAACTGGCTGGTACCTGACGAAGGATGAGCAAGTTTCCCAGGCACTACTATTTGCCACACGTGCTTCTTCTCAGTGTCACACGGTGGTTCTTGAGGCTGGCCCTGGGCTCAGAAGGTTCAAAAAGACTCTGGAAATAATCTCACGGCACAACTCAATCGTGTTTCCTTCACTGCCTGAACAAGTGGGCACTCCCGCCCAGAGCTGGAAATGCAGTAAAACGCTTTAAGATAACATAAAGAACATTTTCAGTAAAGGCCATGCATCAGTTAGCTAAGACTGACGTTACTTCCCCGTTCACTCTCTTAGTCTGCCTACAGGTGCAGAAGACACCTAAGCGCTGGGAGAAGTAAAGCAGATATTGAATTCTCCACTTGCTGTTTCCGTAAGACATCTCTGTTCTTGTATTTCCAGCTTCTCCAGGTGAGAATCTGAACGTGGGGTTTGCTTAGAAATACTGTTCATGCAGGTCAGCACTGTCCCCGGATTTATGTGCTTAATTATGTCTTTGCTGATGGGGCTTTTAGCGGGTGAGGGTAGAGGGTGGTTGGTATCACAGCATCCAATAGAAGTACCAGTGTTTGATTTACGTTACCTTAATGTTTGGGGGAAATACCTCTGTGTAACCAGAATAATCCTTGATTGTTTTCTCTCTTGTTTCTGGGTCCAATGTTCTCTGGCTTCACTAAACACAAAATGATCACTTAGCGCACCTAACGGCGTTTTATGTCCTCACGTGCTGATTTCACTACGTCTATTCAGTGTTTCCTGAGATAATTTACAAAAAAAGTTTTAAGATATTTTACATGGGCTTTGCTGACTCCTTACATGTCTTATCAGCATAAATCAACAGGATATCAAAGTTCACCAGGAAGTTGCTTGTGTTCAGAGCCCAAAGCACCTGGGAATGAGAGCAGACGCTGAAATCAGAAAACCGAGCGGCCACGAATATCACGGCCTCGTTTTGTCCACATGTCTCATCGTGATTATTGTTGGGAGGGCCTGGACCACACATCTGACCATTACATACTGTAATGTACCCACCGGATAAGAAGAAAAATGCTCCCCTACTGCTTCTGTCTTTAAGCTGAGATGAATAAAAGTGATTTTTAAAAAAGCCATAGAGAGTCATAAAATACAGTTCCTGGAAATCTATGAATTGATCCCCACTGGGTTATCTTGAATATTGTGTGGAATGATTCCTGACTGCCTTCTCCCTCTGATAAATCTGCTTTTGCACCAGAAAACCCTCAGAGTGGAGCCTGTGAACCACATCCTCGATGTGAGGCTGGGGTCCGGCAGGCAGCACGGGGAATGTGTAGGACCCACGGGCCAATCAAGACTCTTCTGCAGGAGCTGGGGGAGAACACAGTTGTCTTCTCCCTGGTTCCCAAACCCCTTCAGGTGGCGGCTCTGCACCTGTTCTTTATAGAACACAGGTGTGTACTGACAGGTGACGCTAAAACTAAGTAATTTTTACGGTTTTGTGCCAAATCAGATACTACCGTTGATGCAAGAAGCAGCAGAAGGGATCAAGGTTTTGAGACAATTTGGGGGTATAAATACAACTGGATAAAATACTAGCAACTTAATTTGTTCCTTGAAGATTGCGAACATGTTTCGGCTTTTCAGTGCTCGTGATGGTGGTTCTGCAGGGCCGGGGTGAGACGCATTGGATTGTTCAGCTAATGGAAAGCAGAATAAAACCAAAAAGCAAAACAACCTAAATAGAACGCTGGTACTTCTACTGGATGCTATGATGCCAACAACCACCCCCCCTCAAAAAAAAGCCCCATCAGCACGGACATAGTTAAGCACATAAATCTGGGGACAGTGCTGACCTGCACGAACAATATTTCTAAGCAAATCCTACACTCAGATTCTCACCTGGAGAAGCTGGAAACACAAGAATACAAATGTGTTATGGAAACGGTAAGTGGAGAATTTAAAAAGGAAGCAGATCAGTTGATTAGTTAGTTCTGGTCAATCATCCACGTGACCATAAATGACAAGAGGACTCCGTTCCTTCAGGAACATCAGTGTATGAGTTTGCTAGGGCTGCTGTAACAAAGTACCACAAACCGGGCAGCCTAACAATTTATTGTCTCATAGTCCTGGAGTGACAACAACATCAAGGTGTGGGCAGGGCCATGCTCCCTCTGAAGGCCCAGGGAAGAATCTGCTCCAGGCCTCCCGGTTTCCGGCAGCATCACTCCAGTCTCCACGTACCGCCCCCCAACCCCCCGTGTGCGTGTCTGTGTCCACACCCCCCTCCTCTAAGAGCACCAGTCAGACTGGATAAGGGGTCTACCTGACTCACCCACCAGGACCTCATCAGAACCCTATTTCCAAATAAGGCCTCATTCTGAGGCACTGGGGCTAGAATGTCAATATAGGAATTTGGGGTGGACATAATTCACCCCATAATCATCAGAATAGGAGATTCACGGTCGAGTGCAGAGTCGCATGTCCCCTTTTTACCACGCATTGACGTCAAAAGGCAAGGCTCAGGGTGGATCCAGAGTAAACACCTATTTTAATTCTTTTTTTAAAAGAAAGAGATCCTTAAGTAGTAACAGCCACTGGCCTCAGATACCCTTGCATCCTATTGTGTGAGGCACTGTGGTTGAATGGCAAGTCTCCCTTCTCTCTCTACCTTAAATGATGGCAACACGCACACACACACACACACACACACACACACACACCACCGCCACTGCTGCCGCTGGCGCCATCACCACGCAGCCTCCATTTGCTGAAGCTGAGGGAGGCCAGTGGGACACAGCCTGGAGACCCTGGCACAGTCCCATGACCTCAGCATAGTTCAAATCTGGGGTCATGAAGCCCACCCTGGAGCAGCCTATAAAGAATCACTCTTCACGAGTCCCTCCCATCAGGCAACGTCCACAAGCCTCTTAGATAGCCTCATCCACCAGAGGACAGACGGCAGAAGCAAGAAGAACTACAGTCCTGCAGCCTGTGGAACAAAAACCACATTCACAGAAAGACAGACAAGATGAAAAGGCAGAGGGTTACGTACCAGATGAAGGGACAAGATAAAACCCCAGGAAAACAACTATATGAAGTGGAGATAGGCAACCTTCCAGAAAAACAATTCAGAATAATAACAGTGAAGATGATCCAGGACCTCGGAAAAAGAATGGAGGCAAAGCTCGAGAACATGCAAGAAATGTTTAACAAAGACCTAGAAGAATTAAAGAACAAACAAGCAGAGATGAACAATACAATAAATGAAATGAAAACTACGCTAGAAGGAATCAATAGCAGAATAAGTGAGGCAGAAGAACGGATAAGTGACCTGGAAGACAGAATGGTGGAATTCACTGCTGCGGAATAGAATAAAGAAAAAACAATGAAAAGAAATGAAGACAGCCTAAGAGACCTCTGTGACAACATTAAACGCAACAACATTCGCATTATAGGGGTCCCAGAAGCAGAAGAGAGAGAGAAAGGACCTGAGAAAATATTTGAAGAGATTATAGTCGAAAACTTCCCTAACATGGGAAAGGAAATAGCCACCCAAGTCCAGGAAGCCCAGCGAGTCCCATAAAGGATAAACCCAAGGAGAAACACGCTGAAACACATAGTAATCAAATTGGCAAAAATTAAAGACAAAGAAAAATTATTGAAAGCAGCAAGGGAAAAATGACAACATACAAGGGAACTCCAATAAGGATAATAGCTGATTTCTCAGGAGAAACTCTACAAGCCAGAAGGGAGTGGCATGATATACTTAAAGTGATGAAAGGGAAGAACCTACAACCAAAATTACTCTCTAGCAAGGACCTCATTCAGATTTGATGGTGAAATCAAAAGCTTTACAGACAAGCAAAAGCTAAGAGAACTCAGCACCACCAAACCAGTTCTACAACAAATGCTAAAGGAACTTCTCTAAGTGAGAAACACAAGAGAAGAAAAGGACCTACGAAAACAAACCCAAAACAATTAAGAAAATGGTCCTAGGAACATACATATCGATAATTACCTTAAACGTGAATGGATTAAATGCTCCAACCAAAAGACACAGGCTTGCTGAATGGATACAAAAACAAGACCCATATATATGCTGTCTACAAGAGACCCACTTCAGACCTAGGGACACATACAGACTGAAAGGGAGGGGATGGAAAAAGATATTCCATGCAAATGGAAATCAAAAGAAAGCTGGAGTAGCAATACTCATATCAGATAAAATAGACTTTAAAATAAAGAATGTTACAAGAGACAAGGAAGGCCACTACATAATCATCAAGGGATCAATCCAAGAAGAATATGACAATTATAAATATATATGCACCCAACATAGGAGCACCACAAAACATAAGGCAACTGCTAACAGCTCTAAAAGAGGAAATCGACAGTAACACAATAATAGTGGGGGACTTTAACACCTCACTTACACCAATAGACAGATCATCCAAACAGAAAACTAATAAGGAAACACAAGCTTTAAATGACACAATAGACCAGACAGATTTTATTGATATTTATAGGACATTCCATCCAAAAACAGCAGATTACACTTATTCTCAAGTGTGCACAGAACATTCTCCAGGATAGATCACATCTTGGGTCACAAATCAAGCCTCAGTAAATTTAAGAATTGAAATCATATCAAGCATCTTTTCTGACCACAATGCTATGAGATTAGAAACGAATTACAGGGAAAAAAACGTAAAAAACACAAACACATGGAGGCTAAACAATACATTACTAAATACCCAAGAGATCACTAAAGAAATCAAAGAGGAAATCAGAAAAAACCTAGAGCCAAAGGACAATGAAAACACGACGATCCAAAACCTATGGGAGGCAGCAAAAGCAGTTCTAAGAGGGGAGTTTATAGCTATACAATCCTACCTCAAGAAACAAGAAGAATCTCAAATAAACAATCTAACGTTACACCTAAGGAACTAGAGGAAGAAGAACAAACAAAACCCAAAGTTAGCAGAAGGAAAGAAATCATAAAGATCAGAGCAGAAATAAATGAAATAGAAACAAAGAAAACAATAGCAAAGATCAATAAAACTAAACGCTGGTTCTTTGAGAAGATAAACAAAATCGATACACTATTAGCCAGACTCATCAAGAAAAAGAGGGAGAGGACTCAAATCAATAAAATTAGAAATGGAAAAGGAGAGGTTACAACAGACACCGCAGAAATACAAAGCATCCTGAGAGACTACTACAAGCAACTCTATGCCAATAAAATGGACAACCTGGAAGAAATGGACAAATTCTTAGACAGGTATATCTTCCAAGAATGAATGAGGAAGAAATAGAAAATACAAACAGACCAATCACAAGTAATGAAATTGAAACTGTGATTAAAAATCTTCCCACAAACAAACGTCCAGGACCAGACAGCTTCACAGGTGAAATCTATCAAACATTTAGAGAAGAGATAACACCCATCCTTCTCAAACTCTTCCAAAAAATTGCAGAGGAAGGAACACTCCCAAACTCATTCTATGAGGACACCATCACCCTGATACCAAAACCAGACAAAGATACTAGAAAAAAAGGAAATTATAGACTGATGAATCACTGATGAATATAGATGCAAAAATCCTCAACAAAATACTAGCAAACAGAATCCAACAACACATTAAAAGAATCATACACCACGATCAAGTGGGATTTATCCCAGTGATGCAAGGATTCTTCAATATATGCAAATCAGTCAATGTGATACACCATATTAACAAATTGAAGAAGAAAAACCATATGATCATCTCAATAGATGCAGAAAAAGATTTTGACAAAATTCAACACCCATTTATGATAAAAACTCTCCAGAAAGTGGACATAGAGGGAACCTACCTCAACATAATAAAGGCCATATATGACAAACCTAGAGCAAACATTATTCTCAATGGTGAAAAACTGAAAGCATTTCCTCTAAGATCAGGAACAAGACAAGGATGTCCACTCTCATCGCTATTATTCAACATAGTTTTGGAAGTTCTAGCCTCGGCAATCAGAGAAGAAAAAGAAATAAAAGGAATACAAATTGGAAAATAAGAAGTAAAACTGTCACTGTTTGCAGATGACATGATACTATACATAGAGAATCCTAAAGATGCCACCAGAAAACTACTAGAGCTAATCAATGAATTTGGTAAAGTTGCACGATACAAAATTAATGCCCAGAAATCTTGTGCATTCCTATACACTAATGATGAAAAATTTGAAAGAGAAATTAAGGAAACACTCCCATTTACCATTGCAACAAAAAGAATAAAACACCTAGGAATAAACCTACCTAGGGAGACAAAAGACCTGTATGCAGAAAACTATAAGACACTGATGAAAGAAATTAAAGATGATACCAACAGATGGATAGATATACCATGTTCTTGGATTGGAAGAACCAATATTGTGAAAATGACTCTACTACCCAAAGCAATCTACAGATTCAATGCAATCCCTATCAAATTACCAATGGCATTTTTTACAGAACTAGAACAAAAAATCTTAAAATTTGTATGGAGACACAAAAGACCCCGAATAGCCAAAGCAGTCTTGAGGGAAAAAAACAGAGCTGGACGAATCAGACTTCCTGACTTCAGACTATACCACAAAGCTACAGTAATCAAGACAATATGGTACTGGCACAAAAACAGAACTATAGATCAATGGAACAGGATAGAAAGCCCAGAGGTAAACCCACGCACCTATGGTCAACTAATCTATGACAAAGGAGGCAAGGATATAAAATGGAGAAAAGACAGTCTCTTCAATGAGTGGTGCTGGGAAAACTGGACAGCTACATGTAAAAGAATGAAATCAGAACACTCCCTAACACCATACACAAAAATAAACTCAAAATGGATTAAAGACCTAAATGTAAGACCGGGCACTATAAAACTCTTAGAGGAAAACATAGGAAGAACACTCTTTGACATAAATCACAGCAAGATCTTTTTTGATCCACCTCCTAGCGTAATGGAAATAAAAACAAAAATAAACAAATGGGAGCTAATGAAATTTCAAAGCTTTTGCACAGCAAAGGAAACCATAAACAAGACAAAAGGAGAACCCTCAGAATGGGAGAAAATATTTGCAAACGAATCAACGGACAAAGAATTAATCTCCAAAATATATAAGCAGCTCAATTTTAAAAAACAAACAACCCAGGGCTTCCCTGGTGGCACAGTGGTCGAGAGTCCGCCTGCCAATGCAGAGGACACGGGTTCGTGCCCTGGTCCGGGAAGATCCCACATGGCACGGAGCGGCTGGGCCCGTGAGCCATGGCCACTAAGCCTGCATGTCCAGAGCCTGTGCTCCGCAGCAGGAGAGGCCACAACAGCGAGAGGCCCACGTACCGCAAACAATCAAAAAAACCCAACCCAATCCAAAAATGGGCAGAAGACCTAAATAGACATTTCTCCAAAGAAGACATACAGATGGCCAGGAAGCACATGAAAAGCTGCTCAATATCTCTAATTATTAGGGAAATGCAAATCAAAACTACAATGAGGTATCACCTCACACCAGTTAGAATGGGCATCATCAGAAAAATCTACAAACAACAAATGCTGGAGAGGGTGTGGAGAAAAGGGAACCCTCTTGCAGTGTTGGTGGGAATGTAAATTGATACAGCGACTATGGAGAACAGTATGGAGGTTCCTTAAAGAACTAAAAATAGAACTACCATATGACCCAGCAATCCCACTACTGGGCATATACCCAGAGAAAACCATAATTCAAAAAGACACATGCACCCCCAATGTTCACTGCAGCACTATTTACAACAGCCAGGACATGGAAGCAACCTAAATGCCCGTCATCAGATGAATGGATAAAGAAGATGTGGTACAAATATACAATGGAATATTACTCAGCCATAAAAAGGAACAAAACTGGGTCATTTGTAGAGACGTGGATGCATCTAGAGACTGTCATACAGATTGAAGTGAGTCAGAAAGAGGAAAACAAATATCGTATATTACCGCATATATGTGGAACCTAGAAAATGGTACAGATGAACCGGTTTGCAGGGTAGAAATTGAGACACAGAAGTAGAGAAAAAACGTATGGACACCAAGGGGGGGAAGCGGCGGGGCGTGTGGGTGGTGGTGTGATGAACTGGGAGATTGGGATTGACATGTATACAGTGATGTGTATAAAATGGATGACTGATAAGAAAATAAATAAATAAACATTAAAAAAAAAAAAAAGAATCCCTCTTCTCACCTGCCATCCTGAAACAGTCCAGTTCACCCAAAATCAACCTGTGAAAGTAGCCTATTTGGCCAACCAACAATTTGTCACAGTTACTGGTTTCTTAGAAACCTGCCTCTTTTAAAGTTTTCTGAAGTTTATAGCAATATGTCTTGGAAGGATTGGCAGGGCCCTGGGGGGCTGTGAAGGCTCTAGGGGTCTCTGGGGCCTTCCCTCCTCCCCACTGTCTACTGTACCCACCTCTGTCATTCTGCTCCATTTCCTCTGACTCTCCACCTCTCCTTTCTTTCCCGACCCATGGTCTCTCTCCGCTTCTCCTTCTGACCTGCACCCTCCATCTCTCTGACATTGTCTCTCCCATCTCCTGCTCTTTGCACTTGCCCTCCTGCCCCTCCGGGTTCGGCATCCGGGGGGTGCTCGGTGTGACCGTGTAGGCTGTTCGCTGCACAAAGCTGCCCTGCTGGCTCTGCCTACCAGCATCCATCTGGATGGACTCCCACTTCCATCTTGTAAAAAGGGGGTTGGGGGGGCCTCAGCAGCAGCCCAGCCTGTGCTTTGCAAGGATTCTTCCCCACCGCCCTGGCCCCAGAGGGGCCCCCTCTCTTGGCAACAGCTCCCCCAAACTAGAGCAGTGGGGAGCTTAAGAAAACACCAAATGTTTAAAAAATGCCATTGTGAAGTCAAAATGGAAACTGGTTAACTAAAATCATCTAAAGCTGTTAAAACTTCCCCATTTAATATGATTTGCTACGAACTTTAAACAAATTAAAAAATTAGAAAATTATTAAAAAATTAAAATTAAAAAAATTAAACAAACAAACAAACACACGTTTGGGTAAGTTGGCAAGTCTGGTAAATTTAGCAAGCCCACCCATTGGCTTCAGCAAACCGGCCTAACATCCCGGAATATGGAGGTCTGCTACCTTTTGAGGATGCTCCTCTGCACCAAAAAGGCTGTTGAAAAGACATATCCTACCTTGGTTCACGGTTACTATCTTACCCCCAAATCTGGAATCCAGGAGGGAATCATGGTAAGTCCCAAGGGGTTTACAAGTGGCCATGTTTCTGTAAGTTTAGCATTACCAGTTCTTCTCCCCAAGAGGAAGGAACGATGTTCCTGCTTCCTTATATCACAAGCTCGTTGCCGCCACCCTCTGTCTGTGATCACCATGACTGTCTACTAGAGAAACGCAGCCTTTCAGGACACGCTAATTATCATGGGGCTTTATAGTCAGTCACATAAGCGATGGAGACCATGGCCCTACCAGAAGGTTCAGGGCAAAACTGGTTGTTTGCTTCTGACCCCAACACCGTCTGCGGCCTTATTCTTTGTGGTCCTGCCTTCTCCTGTGCAGCTCTGATGGCTGGTCTGTGATGCTTTCTCCTCTGTGTGGCCACCACACCACAAGCTCCCACCAAGCAGCACACCATCTGCAGCTGTTCTTCCAAATCGATTTAAACTGTACGTATTTTTGAACTGTGTGTTCCTTTGCCCCTAACAGCGGCGTGTCAGTCTGCAGTCACCTTGCTAACCCTGGTTTGCATCGTGCCCACTCCTTTGTTGCTATTGAGGGGATTAATTTTTATCTGACGGTTCTACCATGTTGAAGCTAATCTTCTGGATCAACTAAAGCTCCCCCTGTCCTCATTCGCATCAGATGGTCTAAAGAAATCAACCAGCACTTCACTAAGCATTCCTAAAGGCAGCTCTGAAGGCAGGAAAGCAAGATGCTACTTGAGAAATACTTCTATTTTCCTACTCTGCTCTCTTCCTAAATCCACTTCCTCTTCCAACTGGGCAGAAGGCATTTGCTGCTTTTCTTGAAGCCCACTGGATCAGACAGACTCCTGGATAAGAAAATGAGGGAAGAACCAACTTTTAGAGTTGGATAGATACTCTAAATTTAAATTGAAAATCTATAGTAGGGAATAAACACATACATGCATTGTAGCATTCTGAAATATTAGTCTCTTACTAACTGTCGAAAGTATCTTTCACAGGCAAAGGAAGATGTTGAACCCAAAGTGTCAGGGACTGAAGAGTGCACCCATTCTGACTGCAATTTGAGTTTTTGCTATAGACAGTACACCTTTTCGTTTGAAAAGCAGGTAGCATCACTGGGTCATTAAGTGTCTGCAGGATCTGTGGGGTCAGCTCTTCTCAAAGACCCAGGGAAAAGAGCTATTTATGCCCAAAGGATCAGAGCTCAGGAAAGTGCTCTAATCCTAGGCGATGCATAGAAAGCTGTGGAACTATCAGAAGGCTCGTACTTGGTACCCCGTATCATCCACTGGAATATACATGATGTGCTGATCTTAAGTGCTCTGCTACGTTAATTTCCTGACACTGAGACGTTTCAAAATTAAAAAAGGGAAGATAGACTTGGGAGTAAAGGGCATCTTCAAAGCTTTCAAAATAGGATAACCTGAGTATACATGAGGAGGTGTTGCTCATGAGGGGCGGGTGCCATCGGTGCCCTTCTGATCCTTATCTCACAGGTAAGTATTAGTTGAGTCATGTATTTGTGTTCTGCTTACTGTGCCCCTTCTGTGTCGGGCAGGATGCTAAGCCCTGGGGATAAGAGGTGACTAAGCCACAGACCCTGCCTAGGGAAGTTCAGAGCCTCCAAGGAATCACAGATGTGAAGAATGAATAAATACTGTAAAAAGGTGTATGCTTTACAGTGACAGTGAAACGCTGAATTTAGGGGGAAAAAGCCCTAACATTTTTTTCTGTGTATCTTTTAATGGCAATTCCTCTAGCCAAGATGTTGGACCGACTGATTGAATCGTTATAAGGATAACGTATGTGAGACACACCATAAGCTGCAAACTCAGACACTGCTGTTTTTAGTGTCGGAGAAACCACCGCTTCAAGCATGCCAGCAAGTGCCTCAGTCCAGAGCCTCAGGGCCAGATATCTGTTCCTGCCTGTTGGAAACAGCGCAATACAGAGGAAAGGGCCCCAGAGAATGAGCTGGGAAGTCTGGCTTCCAGCTGGCGTTGTTACAGGCAGAACTCTGAGATACTGCAGGTTTGGGTCCAGAGCACTGCAGTGGAGTGAATATCACGAAAAAGCAAGGAAAAAAACTTAAGTTTTATTATTTACAGGTATACCTTGGAGATATTTCAGGTTCAGTTTCAGGCCACCACCATAAAGCGCAGGTTGCAACAAAGCGAGTCACATGAATTTTTGGTTTCCCAGTGCATATAAAAATTATGTTTACACTATACTGTAGTCTCTTAAGTGTACAATATAGCGTTATGTCTAGAGAACAAATGTACATGCCTTAATTTAAAAATACTTCATTGCTAAAAGATGCTAACCATCATCTGACAACTCAGGGTTGCCACAAACCTTCAACTGGTAAAAAAAAAAAATGCATTATCTGCGAAGTGCAATAAAGCGAGGTCTGCCGGTCTGTACTGGTCTGTCCTGGGGCAAGTCACTTATCCTCTTATCCTCTCTGAGTCATTTCCTTTACTAAAAAATCATGGGATTTGATCAGTTCATCTTCAAGTTCCTTTCCAACACAGGATTCTGAGTCTTTGTTTCTACGGTGACAAATCTACCCTGAGATAGATCTGTAACTTCTAGTTACAGATGGTAGGATTAGACTAATTGAACTTATTAAGTAAATAAAACCTCTACATGGGAAATCAAAGCATTTTTCTAGATCTTACTTGGTTATCATTTCAAAATACACTTGTTGCCCCTGTTTGAGAAGTACAGGTTATTGCCCGTGAACTGAAGGAGGAAAGGAATATCCTTAAACCCAGTCTGGTAAAGTTCTCCACTGGACTCAAGCGCAGCTGCGGGAGGAGGTTTAAATGCAGAGAGAGGAGACCCGGCCGGACTCTGGATAGCAGAGCGAGGAACGACCGGAAGCTCCCAGCTCTCGGCGACGGACGAGGTTGCAGTCACAGAGCCTGGCACCCGAAACCAGCTGAGCTCTCAACTCCCGGTCACTTAACACAGTCTCCAAAAGCTGAGGTCTGTTCCTGGGACAGAAATCTTCTCTGTTTTTCCCCCAAATACTCTTTTGAACGGTTTCAAGGTTGTGCAGCGTTTCGCTAATATTTTAGGGAACTATGGAAAAACTTGCCCACCACAGGGAGAAATAATGCAGCCAGGAGAGCAGGGTTGCCGGGGGCAACCTGTCCTGATTCAGGCAGGCATGCTACCAGAGATCCCCCCCACCCCGGGGACGTGGCCTGGAATAGGCTTCTGACACCCCCCTTGCAGTTTCCCAGTTTCAGGAGGGAAGGACTGGAGGGAAGGGCTGGGCTGGAGTGACGGGACAGCTGAGAATGCAAGGTCATGACTCAGTGTCAGAGGTGTTAGGTGATGGGCTATATATCTTGTGTTGCCCTTGATACAATCTATTCAGGCGTTGGATCAATGGATCAAATATTAAGCTGTGGGTTTTGAAAAAAAAAATCCATAAAAGGCTTAAAATGTGTGTCGGGCTTGATTTCAAAGGACCACTATGAGGGCTTATCTAGCTAAGTGGTTCTTGTGATAATGGCCAGAGGGACCATGGTCAGTGTGTTCCTGTCATCACCATGTCCCCAAACCTCTTATTGCCTTACGTCCTCCTTATCAGTCATTCATGATGGAGCTGCACACACCCAGGCATTTCTGCTACATTCTTACATTGTACTATAAAAATGGAGAACTGCTACAGGACTTAATAGGACACATGTAGTCACAATAACAAACAAGGAACTGAGTTCAAAAGACCCCTATTTCTTTTTATCCTCTTCTCATCTCCATCTTTAGAACCCAAAAGGCACAGTCTACGATGTGAAGTTGATTATAAATGTTATTTTCTTACGACTGTTGATAAATGTCATAAACAACCTTAAATTATACACCATGTGCTTTGGATTACAGAGCATGTAGGAATCTTTTCCATGTTTTTTTGAACGTTATGTCTCTTACATTTGAATTACCCAGGGGAGTTGATAAAGGAAGGATGTGCGCTGTTTATTTAAGGCTGTACAGAGTCACTGACAGGCCCTGCCAACAGTGAGGTGTTATCCACACTTGTTCACACCAGTATCCCTGAAGATGGCAGGGCTTGGGATCCAGTAGGTGCTTGACAAGCAAGTGTTGAATGATAAATAAATGGGGAGGATATATCAGCGTAAACGTATGAGGAAAGGCACTTTTACCAGCGAAACAAACACCACCAATTAAATTTGGAAAAGGGACAGAGATGGTTATAGAGTTGACTCTGGGTATTTAGAAACGGGCTGGAAATTATTAGTAAGAGTATGAAAAATGAAAGGCAAAGCCTGCCTCTCTTCAGCACGTAAGAAGCCCTTAGAAACGCCAGAAGTTGACCCTCTATTCTTAGACTCAACGCCCTCCTTGAACGACGATCGCTCATATTTTGAGATGAAAATGTCTCGAAGAGGTTGTTATCTAATCTAGCACAACATCGTATTAGGGACTCCTGGAACTCTCCCTTGAAAATGGCGATTACCCCCCTTTCCAAAAACAAACACAGGTGGGGGCGGGGATGGGTCTCTCCTTACCGTCAGCGACAAGGCCATGCAGACGAACGTGAACTTCTTGATGTGTGCTGCAGTGACTGCGTTGCTCGTGCTCACCAGCTTATTGCTGGGGTTATTCTAGGGGGGCAAGAAAAGGCTCCACGTTATCCTTGGCTGACCACACATGCACCGTACAGAGCATCTCGTTTCTGTTGTATCTGATGCGTCTCAAGTGTAGATGTCGAGTGACAGCTTGGCAGACAGCTGTCACTCTGAGTCTCTCTCAGACAGCTGCCATGTTTCAGGACATGAATGCTAACCAGAGGGGGTTCTGGACTGAACGCCTGGCAGTGTCTCCTGAATGAGTCCTCTCTCCTGGGCGCTGGGTGCCCACCCAGCTAGGCCAGAGTCCCAGCCCATCCTGCAGTTCCCGACCGCCCTGGAGCTCTGCAGACAGGCGTGGCATCTGGGCCCGTATTTGAGGGCACACGTCAAGGCCCTGTGAGGTGCGCGTTTGCTCTCCGAGATAAAGGACTGTGTGTCTCACCCATCTGTTTATTTTATTTTATTTTTTAAAGACCTTTTTTTTGATGTGGACCATTTTTTTAAAGTCGTTATTGAATCTGTTACAATATTGCTTCTTTTTTTTATGTTTTGGTTTTTTGGCAGCGAGGCGTGTGGGATCTTAGCTCCCTGACCAGGGATTGAACTCGTACCCCCTGCACTGGAAGGTGAAGTCTTAACCACTGGACCACCAGGGAAGTCCCTCACCCATCTCTTTAGCTCCTGCAACTTAGCACCATCTTTCCTGAGTAGAGAAGATGTTCAAACAGGCTTTGTTAGATTGAAATGTAAGCAAATGATGCAGACGGCCCAGAGGTCCTCTGACACGTGCCCGAGGGATTGCTGGGGCCATCCCAGGGTCACTGCTAGGCGTGCCCATCACCCAATCTAAACGAGCGTCCGGCCCTCAGCCTTGAAAGGCAGCAGAGGAAAAACAACGCCAGCCTCCTTACGGATCCCATTAGTCCCAGAGCCGACTCACAAAAACTAATAAGAACCTCCTGTATAAAAAAATAAATAAAATAAAATTCAAAAAAAGAAAAGAACAAACGGTGAGCCCCTGGCTCCCATATCCAGCCCAATGAAAGACACACAAGCAGAGGTGTTACAGGTCCCACTTGCAAAAGAGCTTTTGATGTTTGCTTCCCTTCAGAGGCTGAGGCAATCTCTCGAATCCCTTCCCCTTTATGCCACCTCTGGAGGGGTTGACATTTTCTTAACTCCGGTCTCTAAAGTACATCTGCTTTTCTGAAAAACAGACTGTGCACAGTGCAAATCACAGCAGGTAGGATATCTCTCCATCTCCTCTCCCCCAAGGATCTGCGAGGGTGGTGCCCCGGTGGCCTGGCCGAGAAGGAGGCCAGGCCGGGAAGAATTAGGAACCTCCAAATGCACACGCCACCCATGGTGGCAGCCACGGGCCCCAGCTCCTTCAGGTGCACTTTTATTTTTAAAATAGCAAATATTTCTGCAAGTACGGTTGGAATAAACTAGCACATATCATTAGATTAGCATCTGTGTCCCACCTTGTTTGCCCCATCTGCTCTTTCGCAGAAACATAGTCTTTTGCATATAATAACTGAACATTAGAGAGAATTTGGATGAGTGGAAAACTCTCCCAGCTCACTGTTTAGCTAGAAACAGCAGAAGTTATGCGAGAAATTTTAAATCTCTTATTCTGGAACGCAGAAGGGGGCTAAGGATTTCAACTGTCAGTGCAGCAGATTCTGGAAGTCCACACAGAGGTGTCTTAAGATTCGGGTGAATAGACGGCATTCATGGGAATGGCTTGGAGTAGCGCAGTGGAATGCATGGCAATAATGGGGGAGGTTTCAAAAGGGTTCTGAGTAACTCCAGCACCTGGCTAGAGGTACGCTCCTCAAAAGAATTTTTTTGTTTTTAGGAATAAAGACACAGACCTACTAGAGAATGGACTTGAGGATATGGGGAGGGGGAAGGGTAAGCTGTGACAAAGCGAGAGAGTGGCATGGAGATATATACACTACCAAATGTAAAATAGATAGCTAGTGGGAAGCAGCCGCGTAGCACAGAGAGATCAGCTCGGTGCTTTGTGACCACCTAGAGGGGTGGGATAGGGAGGGTGGGAGGGAGGGAGATGCAAGAGGGAAGAGATATGGGAACATATGTATATGTATAACTGATTCACTTTGTTATAAAGCAGAAACTAACACACCATTGTAAAGCAATTATACTCCAATAAAGATGTAAAAAAAAAAAAAGAATTTTTTTGTAGTGCCTAACCTCTGTGATGGTGAATAAAACAATGCTTATCTTGGACGCTCTTAGTGAAACTGTATAGCGCTGTATTGTTAAGCTTTACTATTTCAATGTAGCCAAAAACAATTTCAGATGAGACACTCACAGCTATGAGGTTCTAACACTTTAGAACCTGCTACTGAGTTTTATTATACAATCTTATATTCCAAGAGCTAGACATTTAGCAAGATGACTTATATCCATTTTGGTTTCTGAGGACTTACTTCTATACACATGTTCCTTGACAATGAAAACACTGATTTCTATCAATGGAGTGGATGAAACCCACTCAAACACAGCTCTCTCCTGCAAATGACTCAGGCCTTCGGAAGTCCACTCTCAAAGGCCTAGGAAGCAGGAATCAAAAGAATTTTTTCGGAAATGCTCTGCATCCTAATGTTGTGAATGAATGTTGGCAATCAGTGGAGGGTCCAGCTTACAGTTTACTGGGGAAGTTCCACACCCAGTAAAGAGTTCTGGGCAATAGCCTACCCTCTCTCACGTTAGGCTGCGTGGGGGCCATCCCTGAAGCACTTGGAGGTGAGTTGCTATTTGTGGGTGATTGACTATAGGTGTGGGAATAGAGGCACGTAATCAGCTGGGGACCCTGGTGAAGAGGCTTCCTCTCCTCACCTCCTAGGGCTCTTTATGGGATCACATGAAATGATATCAGCAATGGCTCTGAGCTAGTTCTATAGAAATTCAAGGCCAAACAGTTGCTATTAAGAGTACCAGTGGCAGGTTCTGTGCTTCTTTCTTATTTTTTATTTTAAAACATTGTACACTATCTTGCTGGGGGTCTGTTTTTCTACTTCTTTGTCTCAGGATACAAGTCTACAGGTTCAAATAATTAAGCTTTAATGAAATAGGCATTTCTCAAATGATCTGCAGGCAGGTCAGTCCTGACCTGGCCTCAGGTTACAGGTCTGAAGGCGTATGTGCCTTCCTGGGCTGTGTCAACAGCTGTGGAAGGACACAGTGGCCGTCACCAGAAGCTTCCAGCTGGAATAACTGCGCTGCATCCCAACCAGCCTGGACCCATGGCTGCTGCATGGACAACTTCGGTGTGCATGTACCCCAGCACCCTGCAAGACAGCCTTAAGCTTATGAACTTAAGCACAGAACTTCCTGTACCTTCACATCTGCTATAAAGTATCGGTTTAACTAAAAAACAACAAAAGAGAAATGAAATACAATATACTAAAAGTTTTTGAGAGTATAATTTCCCTTTTGCAAATAATTTCTTGACAGGAATAACCTTGAAGTGAGTATCGGTTTGCAGAGGCATCATGGGAGCGGCATCAAGGCAAGTGTAAATTCGCCTCTGTTATTTTCTGAGTTTCCTCCGCCAGCCCCAAAGCCTCATTAATCTTGCAGAGCGAGGTGAGATTAGAAACATCACTGCGCCCGTCAACGGCGATCCCTGTCTATCAAACCCTAATTTTAAAGAGTGTGTTTCAGAAACCACGGTGCACGGGGTTCTCACCTTGTCAAAAGCAGGGTAGACAGCACGGATTTCCGTCAACCAGCCATATGGCATGTGACCCACGGGGTATGTGGCTGTCAAAATTGCCACGGCCTGCAAGAGGAAGAGCCGGCAGTTAGCAGGGCATCCGCAGAGCCTGTGTCCAGCCACTGCCCGCCGTCTGCCACGTGACAGAGCAAGCCATCTCAGGTGTGGTCCCCACTGACAGGTCACTCCACCCTGGGTGACAGCAGGAGGAAGGGGCAGGGGCTCCCCTGCATCCCGGGAGCAGGCTGAGTGGACCCAGGGTGTGCACCTGAGACCAGGGGGATGAGTCTTGTTTTACGTGAATCCAGTGAGGAAGGGGTCCAGATCACTGCCTGAGAAGCCAAGATTTCAACCCAGGTCCACCAAATTCTCACTGAGCTAAACCAAACCTTCTAGTCTAGCCCAATTCTTGAGTCTCAAAATGCGATTCTGAGCCCCACCCCTGCTCTCTGGAGACTCTGCACTTAGCGTCCACCGCTCTGCCTCCACGCCACCCCCCAGGGAAGCTGACGGTGTGCGCTGGTCGATGGCTTTATGGTATCCTCCACCCAACTCAACTCACTTTCAATCTGTTCAGCCAGGAGAGCCCAATTTTGATGTTTAACTTAAGAAAACTAAATTAATACTTCTCATAGGAAGGCTCACAGGTTCTTCCATGAAAATGAGAGTTTCATTTCTTAGGTGAATGAAGAGGAAGAAAATTTAAAACAGAGCACCTAACCCTACATTTTTGGCAAAGTTCAACTCCCTAACTAGCTAGGACAGGAGGAATCAGGCTTCGTCTGTTCTAATGACCATAACAGTGATGCCAGGACCGTGAGCGAGGTGGGTCCCCAGCGGGTCAAGACACTGCTGTGAGGAGCGGGTGGTGGCATCAGGCGGCCCTGGATTCAAACCTCACTTCATCACTTCCCAGCTGTGTGAAGCACGAACACTCTCAGGCCCCGTTTCTGTTCCTCCGGCAGAACCATGAGAATAACGACACCCATCGTGCAGGGGTGTCGGGAGTCAATGAAACGTCCATAAGTGCCGACATTATCAGAAGCAGACGATCAGTTTATGTCAGTTCTGTCACCCTAATGCCAAGGTCTGTCTCTGTGCACTGAGGCCATTTAGAAATGGCTCAAATGTATAACGTCTTGTTTTTCTTAGGGGGAGATGGAATTCTAGCACACAGGTGATGGGGGTCCCACACTTTTTACTGGGCAGCTGAAACTGAAGTATTGAAGTAAAAAAGCTGCTATGTTACAGAAGCCAGCCCAGATGGCATTCATGATTCAACAGACAAAATCCAGGAACCAATGGAGACAAGGGAAAGCCTTCTGCTTGTGATTTATGTGCTGCTTGTTCCAAGCCAACATGAGTTGCTTCCCAGGACATGGAAACTGGCAGCAGCCCTCAGCCTGGAAACATGCTGACAGTGCATTCAAGGGCAGTGTGTAAACAGGAGGCTCTCATGGGTAGCCACCAGCCTTCCTGAAGGATCAGCAGTTCTTGAGACAATTAATTCTCCAGAGGGCAGCGGAGGAGGAAACAAATGAAGTCATTCTACTTGTTCATACCGTACTTGAAAGATGGAAAAAAGTTGGAGGAGCTGCCAGTTTCCAGATCAGTTTCTTGAGTTGAGTAAATAATGGAGACCCTCCTTTGGAGGAGGGCAGATTGCCAGAGTACATAAAGCCGCGGTAGGCTCGGCACAGGAGGTGGAGAAAGGACAGGTGAGACGAGGCGGGTCAAAACGGAGGCAGCAGCCCTTCACTCCCTGGTACTTTCACTTCTGCTGCTGCGCATGGCATGTTCCGCTGTCCTCTGCAACTACTGCGAAGAGGTACCATGCTGACTCCACGGGAAAGTGGAGAGGCCGTTGAGTGGAGAGAGAAAATCTGGATTCTAACACTAGCCCAGCTTCTTGCTAGTTGTGTGTCCTTAATCTCGGTTTTCTCATGTGGTAAAAGAGAAGGACGAAGGAGATGTTTTCTCCCATACTCAAATAAATATAAAATCACATGATTCTAAGTCACTGATGGAGATCCTTATGGGTTCCTTGTGTGTAGGTGTCACATAATTTAATATCACAGAATTTCTTGAGCTCTCAAGAGGAATTGGAAACAAATTTGTAATCCACCTCCCCCGCACCCAGTTTTTACACGGCGACAGTGGGTACCCACATCCCCAGAAGCTGCCCTACCTCCGTAGCTGCAGAACTGCCACCAAGGTCCCGGGAAACAAAGAGGTTGACGATTGGCCTACTGATCCTCTGTGTAGCCAAGATGAGAGCCAAAGGCCACCAGAAGCTCAGCATCTTTCTTATTGTTGCATCTCCCTGCATCAAGAAAAGGGGATAAAAGTTCACTGAACTCTGGAAGCAGAATAGAAAAAACCAATTCAGAGTCAAAGCCTTTTCTTTCGATATCAATCATGAGTCAATTCACTATACTTAAAAATAATATAGAAAAAGCCTCTGTAGACAAGCCAAGTTGAATTAAAGTAAAATGTACAGTCTTAATAGAAATGAACTCAGACAGCTGGCAAGCTACTGTGAAATCAAAACACACATTTAAGCCTGATGGATCCAAACGCTTATTTTCCAAACAGGGCAACTTTAACCCAAGCAGAACCCAACTTCATAGCCCAAGAAACAGGCTGGAAATTAGTTTCTGTTTAAATTACCAAACTGACTGGCTAGAAGCCATGTCAGTAAGACGTAACTCTTAGAAGTACAACATTGTTATACTTTATTTTGGAATCAGTCTGCTCACAAATGTGCCTAATTATTTGGGCACTATATAAATCTACTCAGAGGTTCCTATTTTCAAAGTTCTGACAGAAGTCATGTAAATGTTCAGAAGCACAAGCAAAACAAAAGCATGGTAATGAGAAGGCGACTTATTAAGAATTCTACAGCAAAGATGTGCGCCCCCTTTTTTTTTTTTTTGCGGTACGCGGGCCTCTCACTGTTGTGGCCTCTCCCGTTGCAGAGCACAGGCTCCGGACGCGCAGGCCCAGCGGCCATGGCTCACGGGCCCAGCCGCTCCGCGGCATGTGGGACCTTCCCGGACCGGGGCACGAACCTGTGTCCCCTGCATCGGCAGGCGGACTCTCAACCACTGCGCCACCAGGGGAGCCCTAGATCTGATACTATTGATGGCCTGACCTCAGATCAAGGTGGGTGGTCAATACAATTACTGGTTTTTTGGTTATTTTTGGCTGCGTTGGGTATTTGTTGCTGCGCACGGGCTTTCTCTAGTTGTGGTGAGCGGGGGCTACTCTTCATTGCAGTGCACGGGCTTCTCATTGCGGTGGCTTCTCTTTGTTGTGGAGCACGGGCTCTAGGCGCGTGGGCTTCGGTAGCTGCGGCACACGGGCTCAGTAGTTGTGGCTCGCGGGCTCTAGAGCGCAGGCTCAGTAGTTGTGGCACACAGGCTTAGTTGCTCTGCGGCATGTGGGATCTTCCCGGACCAGGGTTCGAACCCGTGTCACCTGCATTGGCAGGTGGATTCTTAACCACTGCACCACCAGGGAAGTCCCACAATTACTGTTTTGACATGACAAAAGTAACATGTGGTCAAAGGTGGGATCAAGGGGTGGAGTGTGGTAATTTATTCAAGGCCATATTTATATAAATATATATATAAAAAATATATATATACATAATCATGCATATCTGCCTTATATCTAGATGGATACCAACCCCAATGATACCCAAGGATAGAGAAATTAGCAAACGTATAAATCAGATACTGTTTATAATGATGATGAAAAGAATGCTTTGGTCACTGGTATAAGATTGTATCCTGCTTGTACCATATTCGCCTTTCGAGGCACAGGCCAAGCTCTGCCTCCATCAGGGGGGCTTTTTAGACCTCATCCCTATCTACCCTCTCTCAGCCTCAGTGAGAGAAGTTCTTGAACCCCCACTGCAGTCTCTGTACTTTCTTGGGTTCATGTCTGAATGTTGCTTCTGTGCTGGATAAGCCAAATGGGACGTAAAGCTGCTTGAGGCCAGAGACCGTATTTAAAAACTTCCTGTGTTGCCCTGTGGTACCTAAATACTCTGCTCCCTCCATAGAAGGCACCTGAATGAGTGATTGTGTTTGGCCAGTACAGAAAGTACAAACACAGCCTGGATCCCTGGTGTGAAATTAAAAATAATCAAATGTGAGTTCAGTGGTACCAGGGGTCCTAAAATCTCTGTCGAGAACAGAATGACTTCCTTTTGACAACAGAGAGTAAGGAGGACGTCAATGTTGTGTCTCCTCCTTGGCCTGACATGACTCACTGTGACTTGGTCTCCTCGTATGGAGGAAAGGAGGCTGGAGAGTGACCTCTAAGGACTCTTTCATCTCCAGAGTTCATCAGTTCTCCAACTGTCTTTCCCTGTGGACACTATGAAGCACTTGGCCTTGAGATATAACCTCCCAGAGCATGTGGTTGTTACACTGATGTCTCGTTTCATACGTGTGGGGTGAAACTATATTCCACTTGGATGTACAGAGAGCATGTCCTCGAGGTCTAAGGACCTACCCCCAGCTCCGGTCCACTCCTGTCCGGGATGATGTCGTGGATGTTCTTGTAGTAGCCCAGGCACAGGGTGGTGCAGCGCACAAGGGCACCCATGTACAAGGATAGGATGGGGATGAGTAGAGGCTCTCTGCATTCCAGATGACTGTGAAGCAAAATGGCGACAAAAACGACCTGAGAGATGGGGAAACAAGAACAAGTCAGTAGGGAGAAGATGGAACCAATCAATGGAAGCGCGGCCCCACCTCTTGCACCCAGGTGAGATGTATCTCTGAGCGAAAACCTTGACACTGATGAGAAGGAGAACAGAAACTGTATTGGGCTACAGCTCAATACTGCTCTCGGAGAATTCAGGGTCATGCATTTGGGATTCACTGGAAGAGCACACGATCATTCTGTTATATTCATCATTAAGATTCTTTTAAGGCAACTGCACATCTGGTTAAGGTTATCGATTAAAAAAAGTCTAGAAACTTTGGATTCCCTGACCCCAAAGGATGCAGAAGAGCTTTGCCCTATCGATGTACACATGTAATCCACACCAGAGGACCTAAGTGACCTTCCACAAAGGATAGAACAGTGACCAATGATGGTACACAGAAAAATGGACATTAACATTTATAACATGGAATCCACTAAAAATGTTGCAAAAGCACCAATGTTAATTATGATAAAACAAGATAATTAAAATTTAAGATATTAACTTACAAAAGTGGCATAGGTCAAAAAATACAAAGTCAAGAGGGACTGAAATAAGAGTAAAGGGTCAATCGCTATTGAACAGTACAGGCTCTAAAGCAAATTTATCAATGTATTTAACCCCCCATCCTGCAGAAATCAGAGAATCAGCCCCGCCTCTGTCCAGAGTCCTTCCTGGGATTCACATGTTTGGAAGACCACTGAGGCGTACTGAGTGCACAAATAGGGTAATGGGGGAGGGGAGAGATTGTCTGGGCTACATCAATTTTTTTGTTGTTGTTTGTTTGTTTAAAAAAATTATTTGTTTAATTTATTTTGAAGAGGAACACAGTGATTAAATATCAAGATTTATAAAAAGTCTACCTAGTACCTTTGAACCCCACCCATCCATTTTCTATCCACTACAGCAATGAATCTGTTTGATTATTTTCAGGAATAATATTCTAAATATTTACCAACAGACTGAACAACTGAACAGAACAGACAACGGGCCTGGCTGTTATGGTAAGAACCAGCTGAGTATCAGCCCTGCATTAGTTTTGTATTTGTCCTTAGAGAATTTTGTTAAGTAGTATCCATTTTTCCCCTCCTTCTTTTAGTTATTTATTTATTTTTCATTTTTAAATTTGGGGGGGCCTACATCAATCTTAATAGCCAAATATCCAGGGAATGATAGGCTTGTGAAATCTACCACCACTAAATGATCCTGACCGAAGGAGGCGTACCCGGATCACTGCATTCTCAAGATATCAGTGATGACAGAAAGTTAAAAAGAAGCTGGAGAACGAGCACAGTTCATCAAATGAGTGCGTTCAGTTGCCACAGGGGACAGAGAAAAGCAGGGTAATCCAGAGAAACTCTTCTGAACGAGATAATAGTATGAGACGTTAGAGGAGGTCTGCTGGTAGCACAAACCGACACTTGTGCCTGGGTTGCTGTTCTCAAACCGGTAAACGGGACAGAGAGGCCCTTAGGGGGATGCAGGGGACAGAGCTACCGCTTGGCTGCGTGGACATGACCAGGCTGCCCAGAGCATGGGCGCGTGAGTGTCCACTCAGGCTCATGATCACACACTCACATTCACTTTCACCGAGGATACAGTGGAGCCCATTGATGGAAATAAAGATGCCCGTGACTGTCTCCATGCCTGTTGCTTCCCAGTGGAACAAATGTACCGTATTAACTGAGGGATGCAAAGACCAGCTGGGGGAAACCTGGTGAAGGATCCATTGTGTTTGGAACAGAAGATTGCGTTCTGTAATGTGGCCAAGATGCCCATTTATTTCTCTAACTAATCAGAGGCCTTAAGGGGCCCTAATATGCAAACAGACTAGTCTGTCTGCCGCAAGCTTAAGATTCGACATACACAGACCTACAGTGTAAACGAAGATGGTCATGTTTAGAGACTGAAAACACACTGGAGGAAAAATGGATACGTGAAGACCAACCCCTCCTCTGCCCAGTCCAGAAAGGCTCCCGGTGACACCATCAGGATGGCCATGCAAGACGAGTAGGACCAAGGAAGGGGATCTGGAAGTGAAGGAGAAGGGAGGGGGAGGTGTGGAGATGACAGGAAAGTGGCCCGAGGAGCACAGCAGGCTGGAGTGTGGCAGAGGGCGGGCAGGAGGCATTGGGCCGGTAGCGATCGAGGCCGAAGTGAAGATTTTCTCAGCCTCCCTCATGTCGTTAATAGCTTGATGCCAGGTGGTCCAACACATACCACACATCTTACACCTTCGCTGTGGGTTGTATCATTTATCCACTTAAAATAACACCTGGGCCTTTTGCAATTCAATCCAGAATTAAGATTTTTGATTCTGATACCATCATCAAAACTTTGTCGGACTATTTTCTGCAGGTAACGTACTGCCTCGGTGGTGAGGATTTTCCCAGGGAAAGCCTGCTACGTGCTGGCCCCGTCCTGGGTGCTGGGGATTCAATGATAGATAAGATTGTCCCAGGCTCTGTTCTCCTGGAGCTGACAGCCTAGTGGGGAAGGCAGAGATGGTAATCAACCTGTGAAAAGGCCTGTGAAGGAGAGAGGGCGGTGGTGCTGGGAGAGCCAGGCTGTGGGGTGAGGGAGGGCGCCCCACGTGGGGTGCAACTGAGCCGAGACCCAATGCCTTGGCAGGAGCCGGCAGGGGCCGACAGGAGCCAGGGTTAGGTGGGGCAAGCCGAGGCAGGGCATCTCCTTCCGGGCAGAAGCCAGGCAAAGCCCCCAGCGGGAGGCAGCTCGGCCACATTGAACTGGTCACAAGGGAGGACCCGTGGCTGGAGGGTAGAGAGCAAGGGGACAAGAGGAGAGTGACGGGGCTGGGGAAGAAGCAGAGCCTGTGGGGTTTCAGCACCTTGTAGACCATGATCAGGATTTTGGCTTTTTATCTCAAGGACACCAGGAGGTGATTCTAAAGTAGGTTCTAGGCAGGGGGTGAGATGGCCAGCATTTCACTGAGAATAGATCCCTGTGGCCGCAGCGGGGAAGGACGGAGGAGAGCCAGAGCAGAGGGGCAGGCCCAAGTCAGGAGGCATCGCTGAGAGTTCAGGTGGGAGGGGCGATCCCTCAGACCAGGGCGAGGGCAGCCGAGATGGGGAGAAGAGGGCAGATAAAGCAACATCTAGGATTAAAAATTTTAGACGGATGGTCCTGAAGAGGGACGCTCCTAGAGTGGCTCCCAGGTTTCCGAGCTGATGGTAGGGGCACAGATTCATTCAAAACCACCATCATCAAGATCATGAAGAGTATGAACTGAGGCTTACGGTGCCTCTGAAGGATGTGAGTGGAAATAGCATAGAGATATCTAGATGGCTTGTCTAGAGCTCAGAGGAGAGGGCTTGGCCACAGATGTTTATCTGGTGATCATCAGTCTTGTTACAGATGGTTTAAACGTAGGGCATGCAGTAGATTCTTCACGAATAGAATACACAGTAAGGAGAGAGACGGATCTGAGGAACTTCAACAGTTACACATCAGTAGGTGAGCTCGGCCATCAGAAGTAGGAGAAAAACCAGGACGTGGTGGTGTGAGAGCCAATGGGAAGGGATGTTTCATGGACGAAGGCGCAGTCAACAGAGTGAAGAGTTGCTGAGACACCCATGAGGTCAACAAAAAGTGCCCGCTGGATTCAGTGGCAAGAGGGTCACTAGTGAGAACAGTGTGGGCAAACTGATGGGAGTGGAGGTCAGCGTGGGGTAGGTAAAAGGAAGAAAGAGAAGTGAAAAAGTGGAGACAGTGAGAGGAAACTGGCCTTCCAAAAGGTGTGGCTGGGAAGTAATAGAGAATTGTAGCTAAAGACATACATGAGAAAAAGCCTCTTGTTGCTGTCGTTATGGTGTTAAGATGGCAGATGTCTGAGCATGTTTCCATGTCAAAGAGAAATGATCCAGGGGAGAGAGAAGGAGTCACTGATAACCAATCAAATAAGGTTCCTGAGAAAGCAGGACAGGATAGGCTTCAAGGCACAGGAGGAAGAAGTGGCCTTGGACAGAGGAGGGACACCTCCTCTCCTGGAATGGGAGGGGGAACGGAGATGAGGCAAGGGTCTGAAAGTAGGCATGTGGGTTTAAATTTCTCAGTGAGGTAGGCAATGAGGTCACCTGCCAGGGAGAGTGAAGTGGGCGGAGACCCTCTGACATGGTTACTAGAGTCCGCCGAGGTGAGTGATGAGAGGATGAATCTATACTTTGATCAGTTTGTCCCACTGTGTAACTTTTTGCTGGAGTGCTTGCTACCTGGGTGCAGGTGGTGCAAGGTGCACACCATTGGGTGGTTCAGGACGGGGATTTTGCCCGAAGGCTGAGATGGAAAGGCAGGAGACAAAGGGACCTAGAGTAGTGCAGCCCGATTACTCAGCTGGGATCCTGGGATCCCATCCCTGGGATCTCAGCTGACTTCAGAAGGCCAGGGCTGATGACAGCACAAAGGGGAAAGGACTAGAGGTCCCACTGAGGCCCAACACCCCATGAGAATTCTCATTTGATACTGAGCAAGCTAAGAAAGTCTAGATGATCACAAAATAAATCAAAAACATATGACTATTACAATAGTGGTGACACAGAAAAGCATGGCATGTTGGAACCAAAGCAAAAGGTTTTTTTTGTATTATGATGGGAAATTAATTAGCTTAGTAAAAGTTTTTCAAACTGGGAGTTGCCACTGAAATTCAAGGCATTATAAACTCTTTTCATTTTATCATTGGTGATTATTACTCCCTATCTACCTATGCCGAGGTGGTATTTCAAAGGACTTTGCCTAGGATCTATTTATTCATTACCAAGTCTGGTAATTAACAAATGCTTTCAAGTAATGAGAGGACTGAAGCTGGGGGGTGGGAGGGGAAGCAGAAGACTTAAGAACAAACATTGAATTTATTCCCCCAACCAAATTGTGGCAGGAACTCCAACTATAAGGTTTAAAACAGAAACTTCACCAGGAAAAGCCCAAGGCCAGATGGCACCTGAATCCAGCTTCCATCGCCCCTACCAACCAGTTATGTTTATTCCGAGCTTTTGAGCCCTCCCAACAGGCAGCGGCCAGGACCAGGTTTAAAATTAAGAAGGAAGGGCTTCCCTGGTGGCGCAGTGGTTGGGGGTCCGCCTGCCGATGCAGGGGACACGGGTTCGTGCCCCGTTCCGGGAGGATCCCACATGCCGCGGAGCTGCTGGGCCCGTGAGCCATGGCCGCTGAGCCTGCGCATCCGGTGCCTGTGCTCCGCAACGGGAGAGGCCACAACAGCGAGAGGCCCGCGTACCGCAAAAAAAAAAAAAAAAAAAAATTAAGAAGGAAAATGGCTGTGGGGGCACTGGCAAAGAATTTTTCAGGGATGTGATTTCTTCCTCTACCCTTGGATGCTGCTATATTTATCTTAGGCGAAGATAGGTGGGTTTTTTTTTGTTTTTTTGCTTTTTGCTTTTGAGATAACACATCTACAAATGCTCACTGAGTTGCTGATGCTAATGCTAAAAATAAGAGCTGTTTCCTTAATTTCAAATTAAGTGATTAGAGTGAACAAGGCAGTTTAGTTCATCCCTCAGAGGATGAATTAAAAGTGAGACCAGGCCAAAAAATCTCTAATAACTCACCAAGAAAATTAACAAAGATATATCAAAGAATGACGTTAGCTAGTATTCACGCTTGTGCGCGTGCACACACTCACACACACCCACACACACAAAATAATGTTAGCAGGAAGTAATTTACATTACTTTTAATAGTGATCCATGGTAAATGCAATTAATTTGGAAATTTAATTCTTGGTCTTTAGGGAGGTACTAACAGTTGAACAGTAGATTATTTCAAAAAGGTGGCTGAAAGACTAGCGTGTACAAAAGGGAAAAACCAGGAAGAAACGTGTGGACATGTTCATAGAATGGAACTGAGAATTGGGAAGGGAGCTTAGAAATCAGTCCACCTCCTTCTCCGTGAAGAAATCGTTCTCCAAACCCCTGACTGTAGGAACTAAGTCTAGCGTACAGGCTATGGGAATTAAATCTAATTTGCTGCTAAAATTTTTCATGATATCTTTGGAGGACGAAGACAGGAAGGAGAATGGAAACCAGGGCTGGCGCCAGACCTCAGGGAACTGGACAGAAGTATAATGTTCTCAGATGAAGCCGACTTCCTGATTCTTTCCAAATGTGGGAGAATGATGCGTGAGTGGCAGCCCCAGGTGACAACAACATTTAAGAATAATACCTAGGGCTTCCCTGGTGGCGCAGTGGTTGAAAGTCCGCCTGCTGATGCAGGGGACACGGGTTTGTGCCCCGGTCCGGGAAGATCCCACATGCCGCGGAGCGGCTGGGCCTGTGAGCCATGGCCACTGGCCACAGGCGTCTGGAGCCTGTGCTCCGCAACGGGAGAGGCCACAACAGTGAGAGGCCCGCGTACGGCAAAAAAATAAAAAAAAAATAAAAATAAAAAAAAATAAAAAAAAAATAAAAATAAAAAAAAATAAAGAATAATTCCTAGGAGCATTCTCTAGAAACTAGCATCTAGTGACTCAGCCACACAGAGGTCCATGTGTGCACAGTGACCCTGTGACCACCCACTAGCTTTGACTTCAGAGTCATTTCACGTGCAAGTGCCTTAACAATAAAGGGCAAAACCTCTGATAGTAAATTTAAATTCCTACAACACCCATTCCTGCAAGATCCTACACGCTTGTATCATGGGGGGGGGGGGGTTCCATTTGCTCATTCACTTAACAAGCATTTATGGAAGTTCACGTTTGTTTTGAGTAATGCAGGGACGCTCGCGGAGCGGATGGTTGTAAACGAGGCAGCAGCCGGTTCTGTCCATCACCTGAAAGGGGCTCTGAGCAGCTCTGATGGACACACGGATCACATTTACCTGAGCTATGACGTCTGAGATTGAGGCACATCCGACCAGGAAACTGTATTTGTGTTTTAAGAGAATGCCAGCATGGGTCCATGCCTGCCAGGAAGGAGAGAACAGGGTATGAGATACACCTTTGGGATTAGGTTATTTCTGGTCATTATGAGTCCCTGGGCATTCCTGAAACAGAATAGAAACGCACCCCCCAACCTTAGTAGCACAGGTTTCATACATCTTTGATTGGTGAAATGACTGTAACTTAGCCTGGCGGCTAGGACCACATGAGACTTAAGTGGAACCAATGTCTGCACAGTGTGTATTTGGTTCCAGTTCTATGCAGACTAGTGTACTGGTTTGTGTGTCTGGCAGGAAACCTGGCTGAATACCAGGAATGGGGGGCCAGTGGGAGTCACACAGCACAGCATTCTCCATCCGTGAAGCATGTTCTAACGAGGGCTCTAAACGGGATCCGAGTTACTACCGTCACTGCAGGCACTCACTGACTGATCAGGGTTCTACTGTTTCCTTCTCTTTAAGTTTGGGCGGGATCCGATCTGTCACTTCGTGCCTTTGAGGAAAATTAAGAGGAAAGTCCTCCAAGGGTTACAGACAATGAAAGTTCCAGGGGATGGCAGGTTTGGAGAAGGTTTGAAGTTCAAAGTAGGATCCGCTTAAGCATCATCCTTCTAACCAGTAACGGCTGACCTAAACTGACAAAGAAATAACATTTCACGTGAGCTAAACATAATCAGACAAGTATGGTTTATTTCCTAGGTCTGTATCAAGACTTTATAGCCGCTGCTACATCTACTTCCTCCTCAGCTCGTAGGGCCAAAGGTGCTAAATGGGAAAAGAAACGCAAGGCGTAGATAACATTTGCAAATTGTGGCTTGTAGGCTACCTTTGTTGACCAAAAGCTGTCTGGACGATAAGCTCTGTGATTTGCAAATATTATCTCTCCAACAAATACATCAGGGCCATGCTGCAAGGTGTGTGCGTGTGTGCGTGTGCGTGTGTGTGTGCGTATGTGTGTGTGTGTGTTTGGGGTGGTATGTATTATTTTGGTTTTTATTAGCAATCTCTTACTACTGGGCCTTTTGGGGGAGTTGAGAGATGAAACATGGAAGAAAAGGGTGTCCATCACAGATGTGCTGGGGTTAGACTGAGCTTCGGAAACTTCCGTGGCAAATAAACAAAGAAGGGAAGTGGAACACAGGGCACTGAAGAGTCTGTGAGTCACGTTTAGTCCTGAGTTCCCTGAGTTCACTGTATAATTGTAATTCTTCTGTGTGTTTACACAGTCCCAGCACAGACAGGAGGGCAGGCATTAGAGCAGAATCATGGGCTCTGCTGAAGAAGCTGGGCTTTTACTCTCTTAGGTTGTGAAAAAGGCCACTCCATTCAATTCTCTCACTGCTTTGAAAGCACTGTGGTACTACCTCAGTCCAGCCTGGGCCCTGTGGGGAATCCGGTTCTACACACTCCAAACCCTTGGCTGTTTTCTTTTTGGGGTAGGGGGTATGGGAGCAGGGGGCATGCATCAACTACCAGAGTAAACACACCTGGTGATAAGCAAGAAAAAGAAAATCCAGGTACAAGTGTTCCAGTGGCCAAATTCTCCACCTAAAGTGATGTCACGACAACTAAAAATCAGGACCTCCGGTGGAAACTAAGGGTTTAATATCTAAGGCTCCCTGGCCCACCAGTAGGAAGCTGTCAGACTCAAGAAGGCTGCCCCCGTAACCCTGCTACAGGCACATTAAGGCTTCTGATGACATCTGAGAGGATGGACCACATACATTTTTACATTGCATCATTCCTCTGAGGACGGGGGGCTAATGCCATACCTCAATACCTCCATTCACCCCACATGTCTAATGTATATAGAACTGGAGGTAAGGACTGGTAGAAAAACCTATATAGATTATCATATGTTAAAGTCTCCTTCCAAGGGTAATTTAAAATGGATCCCAAAGAAAAGGTTTATTTTCTAGCATTAGACATTGTTGGAAATATATAAATATACATATTTGGCTAAGTCTCTTTTATATCTATAACACAGATGAATAGGAAAAAAGCATTCTCTGAGAACGCTTCAGTATCAGAACAAAGAATTTAATCTATGGAAGTCAGCCACCCTTAGCTAATCTAGCAAAGCTGGCTATTAAAGTAATAAAATTCTATCAGTATATTCAAGCGAGTCTTATTCTAAAAAGCTTTGGGTGCTTATACCACACAAGTGGTAAGTTTATCTGAAAGCTATTCTGATCCCTTGATCCTGAATATATCAGAAAGGAATTTATATTTGAATCAATTTTTCAAACAAGCTCTCTTGCCTACTGCCAGAACTTGTGGCAAATATAGATAATTCTCATAAAATAAACTGAAAAGATGGACTGGTTAAAAGTCAGTGGTCAGTTGGAGCCCTTCTGCACTGCTGGCGGGGATGTAAAATGGTGCAGCTGCTGCTGAACTCAGCATGACAGGTCCTCAAAAAATTAAAGACAGAATTACCATATGATCCAGCAATTCCACTTCTGGCTATATACCCAAAAGAATTAAAGCAAGGACTCAAAGGGCTATTGGCACACTCATGTTCACAGTGGCACTATTCATAGTAGCCAAAAGGTGGCAGTAACCCCGGTGTGTCCACTGATGGATGAAAGGGTAAACCAGTGTGGCTTTTACACATACAAGGAATACTATTCAGCCTTAAAAAGAGGGACATTCTGACACCTGCTGCATACGACATGCATGAACCTTGAAGACATTCTGCTAAGTGAAATAAGCCCGTCACAAAAAGACAAATATTGTAGGACTCCACTCACGAGGTACCGAGAACAGTCAAGTTCACAGAGACAGAAGTAGAGGTGGTAGGAGCCAGGGGCTGGGGTCGGGGGCGGGAGTTAGTGTTCAATGGGGCAGAGACTCAGCTGGGAAGATGGAGAGGGCCGAGGGTGGATGGCGGTGATGGGAGCACCACGATGTGAATGCACCTAATGCCACTGAAGTGGGCGCTTAAAAATGGTTAAGATGGGAAGTTTTATGTTATATGTATATTATCACAATCGGGAAAAAAATGTGGTGGGCAGTGAAGACAGCCTCGGATGTGTTGGTCATTTTCTGGGGGGAATAAGTGGATCCATTTCTGGGTTGCTGGGGGCTGGGGGAGGGGAGGGTGGGGAGGCAGTATTTAACGGGAATAGAGTCAGTATCCCAAGATGAAAAGAGTTCTGAAGAGTCACAGCAATGTGAATATACTCCATGCCATTGAACTGTATACATAAAAATGGTTAAGATGGTGAAGTTTAGGTTATGTATTTTTTACCATAAGTTTTTTAAACAGTGCCAACGATCTTCTCTACTCACCATTGCATCCATAAAAGGGAAGGCAGCAAGATACAGGAAGGCCCTTCTTGTTTTGTTCCCCACTGACTCATCCACATGGTGCAATTTATTGATGATGTAGTAGCCTAAGTCACTATATGCTGCAGAAGGTAAAACAAAACAAAACAGAACATGGCAATATTTAGAAAACAGTATCCTCATAAGCTTTTTATCTCAAAAGTTTTTTTTAAATAAATTTATTTATCTTATTTTATTTATTTTTGGCTGCATTTGGGTCTTTGTTGATGCCCGCGGGTTTTTCTCTAGTTGCGGCGATCGGGGGCTACTCCTCGTTGCGGTGCACGGGCCTCTCATTGCGGTGGCTTCTCCTGCTGCGGAGCACGGGCTCTAGGCGTGCAGGCTTCAGAAGTTGTGGCTCGTAGGCTCAGTAGTTGTGGCTCATGGGCTCTAGAGCGCAGGCTCAGTAGTTGTGGAGCACAGGCTTAGTTGCTCCGCGGCATGCGGGATCTTCCCAGACCAGGGCTCGAACCCATGTCCCCTGCATTGGCAGGCAGATTCTTAATCACTGTGCCACCAGGGAAGCCCTCAAAAGTTTAAAAACAATTTTAAATATAATATTTGGGTTTTGGTACAAAAATTACAAAATTCAGATGAGCAAAAAGAAGAAAATCATCTACAGTCTCATTCATCCCTCTGCCCAGAAGGGGTCACAGTTGAAACTCTAGGTTCTAATTGCCCAGTTCTTTTACAGGTCTGTGTGGTGGATTATGCGTGAGTGTTTTAACATAACAATGGGATAACATACCTTTCAATAAAAATGTTAAAGCTAGCTTTTCACTGTTTGTCATTCCTTTTGTATCATTTTTTGGGGAGAAGGGTGGTAACTGTGGGTATAGTCTCCCCAGTGGAAAAATGCTATCTCTGTGCTTTCCAAGTCCCTCCAACATGAGGACCTGTGACCAGTGTGTGACTGGAACATAATGGGCCTTAATCAACACAGGCTGAATGAATGTGTTGGTGCCAAAGGGAGAGAAAGGAAGAAAGAGAAAGGTCTCCTAGTGTCTGCTAGGCGTTCTGGCAGACATTGTTAGTAAAGGTTAAATACAATATTCAGCTATTTGCTACCTCATTGATACAATGTGTAGACTATATAGGAAAACAATGATCTTTGTGTTTTCATAGTGCTCTAATAGTAGTGTTCCCGCTGTGTTCATTCTTTTGTAAATATGAATATCCATGTACTTGACAACTGCAGAAGATGCTTTGAAATCAGAAAGGAGATAAAATTTAGTGTCTCACTTTGTGAAATAATAAGAATTCCTTCCCCCATCTCAAAGTTTGGGGGACGACTTATTACCATATAAACTGGTAAAAAGAAATAATCCTCCATCCTCTGTCGGGATTAGTCTGGAATTATGGGGATGTTGGATTAAGTGTGCTCTTCAGGATGATATCCAAGTTATTTAAATGTCTATAAATAGAAATCTCAGCGAGGGTAGAGGTACAAGTAAGTGATTTCAAGGGGTAGGGGGCTGGAATGGCTAAGACATCCAGCATGCAATGCTGGTGGGACAGGCAAATGCAGGGGAGGAGGGCCCAGTCCTCCCAGGAAGGGCAGAGGTGGAAACCAAGAGGCGAGCTGCCAGGTGAGCCCAGGTGGCAGGTGTGGAGCGTGGCGGGACCAGCAAAACCACTGAGGCAGCAAGAAGAGAAATCCAGGAGGGAGGGTGGCACTTGGCAGAAAGAGAAAAGACTGGGGAAATGGGATTAGTTACGGCCAGGGACAAGGAAGGCAGCTGTGATGTCCTGCTTGGATCAGAAGGCACGTGGGTGACCTGATCCTGGAAAGCAGGAGGAAGCCCTCCAGCCCGACTTGGCAGCGAGGTGAGAAGTGCATTCAGACCTGAGATTAGCTGGTGAAACACAAAGCCGGGATAAAGATGTTGCTGGATCACACACACAGCTTACTTTGGGTGCCGAGATTTGGAAATCGTGGCTGCTGTTGATTTGTACACTCCTTTTCATTCAGTCAAGTTCACTGCGCTGAGACCTGCGCAGAGATGGTCCTGACCCGGCCCACCCCACTGCCCCTCCCAGCAGAGACCGCCGGCAATAGTAAAGGCGGCCACGCTGGGCGAGCAGAGCCATGCCAAGTGCACGAGCCCGGGGCTGGCTCTGAAGAGCTCAGGAACTAACATTCCCTGGTAAAGGTTAGCGCCAATACAAACGCCAGGTGACTGGACTGGACTGGATGGCTAAAGCTGCGCCCTTGAGATTAGAAAAGGCTGAGATCTGGAGGGTAATGTATGGGTTGACCTGTGTCCCCGCACAATTCATTTGCTGAGTCCTTAGTCCCCAGGACCTCAGAAGGTGACCTTATTTGACAACCAGGTCATGGCAGGTATAATTAGCTGAGATGGGGTCACGCTGGAGAAGAGTGGGCTCTTGGTGTCCTTCTCAAAAGGGGGAATTTGGACACAGAGATAGACACGCACAAGGAGAAGCCCATGAAAACATGAAGGCAGAGATCGGGGAGATGCTTCCACAAGCCAAGGGACAGTGCACGTTGCAAACCACTGGAAGCTGGAGAGGGGCCTGGGACAGACTCTCCGTCACGGCCTCAGACGGAACCAACCTCACTGCCACCACCTCGACCTTCCAGCCTCCAGACCGTGAGACCACACACTTCTGCTGTCTGTGTTGCTCTGTTAGGACAGACCTAGCAAACTCATACAGATGGCTTCTAGGAAGGGGAGAATTATTTCCCCGTGAGTCTCTGGGGTAATGGCAGGAAAAGAAGGGACGTGTGAATTTGAACAGCTGAGAGCAGGGCGTGCAGTTTGCTCATGTGGCCTGAGTGTATAGGGATCAGTATAAGTAAGCTTCTCTACTTCTGTGAATATACCTAAGTGTACCAACTTATTACACTATTTTAACTAAAACATCAAAAACAGTGCCTTTATGTAGAGCAATGAAGAGCTGACATCTGAAGTTTAACAGGGTCTGAAGGACTGCTGGGTGCTGAGCTCGACCAAGCCTCTGACTCTGCCAGGATGTTTCCCCCACCTCACCCCCCTGCTTTGTTCAGTCTGCAGCTCCAGGGTCCCCAGGTGCCAGGGGTACTTTGAGACCAATGGGCCCAAGGATGCTTTTGCTTCTTTTTACTTCTTGTCCTCCTTTAGCTACCAGACAAAAACTTTGGAGGCCAAGGGAAGAAGCTTTCTTCCCGTCTTTCTTCCTTCCTTTTACTCCTCCCCTACGTAGTAGAAGAAGAGTCTGGTTATAACTACAAAGGTTGTTTCCACCCTGTGAGCTGGGAGAGTAAAATCCCAGCGGCTGTTTTCCACCCAGTATCGCCTCACCCTCCCCTCCCGTGTCCCAGAGCTGTTTCTGGCTGGAGGTATAGGCTGGGGGTAATTTGTTTAAAGCACTTTGCATAGAGTCTATAATTACCAGGCTAGCTGCCTTAATGGCATTTAGTAACCTTCAACTTATAAGCTGCCTTACCAAGAGTCTTCTGAAATAGCTTATAGTCCTTATGAAAAGTAGGACATTAGAAAGAAAAATTAAGCAAGGTTTTTGAATAGATGTAAATGGAGTTCATGGCCTGGCTGCAGCAGGAGGACACAGACTTAACCTATTTACAGGTAGACAGCTTTGAGCTGCCCAAACAGAAGCAGGAAGGGCCATTCAAATCCCTAGCTCCTCTGACCTCAGAATTATTTTCCCGTGAGACTCTGGGGTGATGGAGCGATGGACCTTTCCAGAATCACTGGTTCTCAAACTTGTTCATCCAGAGTCACCAGCACTTGTTGCAAAATGCCATGAAATTTAGTATTAATCAAAATAAGCCTCATTACCTATAATTTTCCCATGGGAATTGAAGGAAAAGCCCTCTTTCCATTTTTAGTAAAAGAATAATATGTGCATTTCCAAGGGGCAAATTTGGGAGCCCTTATTCTAATTCTAATGCCTTAGTTCCCATGTTTAAAAGTCTCACAAGTGCTACGGATTGACCCACTGTGTTCTGTTTACCAAGGCTCCTGCAGCTCGGGTATCTTGAGCCAGGCTCCAGGTACACATAGAATAGAATATAGAATATCAACTTTCTGGCCAGTGGATCTCTAGATTTCAAGTCTGTCAGTCCAACACAATTCCAAGTGTCTACTCATTTGGCTAATTGCATAAGGTTTGGGTGGTACATTTTCTGGAGCCATCTTTTCCTCACCATCTGCACCATACATTCCTGGGGAAGTGCCTGTGTGATCAGTGGGACCCACTCCGGCCATGTGCAAATGTCTGGGGAAACCCATAACCATGTGCAAATCTCTCAAGGATGAGAGAATGCGTGGCTTACCAGTCTGGCCCAAAAAGAGAAAAAAATCAGAGAAAATGAATATGAAACATAAGAAAAAACATTATTTACAGCAAATGTAATAAAAAGGACCTAGTGAAAGTTCTCTCCTTTATTGGGGCAAACACAATAACAGTTGACCCTGCAAAGGAGTTCTTGGTCCTCTCTGACCTGAGTCTACCTCTAATGTCTCACTGTGATCAGTAAATGGATGCCCAGATGTGACACCAGGTTAGCGAAGGAAAGGAGCTACAGTTGAAACTGGTTTTTCAAAGCTGGTGACGCTTAGCTTTGAAGTCCCTTCTAAGTGAGAAGATCCTCCAGCAGTTGGTAGATTATCGGTAGATACTGAAAGTTTGAAATGTCAAAGTTCATCCAGATTGGGAAAAGAAAATCTAAGATAGAGATCATGCTGGGAATCAGGATTTCTCCAATGGCTGGAGGTACCATGGAATACACAAACTTAAAAAAAATGTATCTTAAGAGTACCTCTGCCCCAGCACTAGTTCATAACCCAGGAGATTATGCAGACTGACAAAATATATTGAACTTTTCTAAATATTAAAAATTTCTTTAGAGACCATAACGTTATCAAGCAGTAAATAAGAACATACAGATCTTCCTTGTTGTTAAAGCTGTATTAAACATACTTACATGAACACTAGACTCAATCTGCTTTATTCAATACAGCTGTCCCTGAGATGTCACAAAAAAATTTTCACTGGTGTCAAAGGCTCTCCAAGGGACCCAGCTACAGCCGCAAAGCTCAATGCCTACCGCCCTCCCTGCGGGTCCTCTTTCTACTTTGCCCTTCCCTGCTCTCCTTCCCTTTCTCTCTTCCTCTCTCCCCCTTTTCCTGTCCCTGTTGCCTAACGGGCTCTTCCATAGTCTCAGGCTGCACACCTCCTTTACCTGGTTACCTGCACCCTAGCACTGGGCATCCACCCTGTTACCCGTGATATTCAACACCGAACTCATTTTCTTGCTTTATTCTCCCCTGATTCATGAATGCGTGGTGGCTGCCTGCCTCCCACTTCTTTTCCTCCCCAAGGATGAATATCTTTTATATTTATCTCACCTCTGTACCCAACTTTTGATTAGTAGGACCTGAATGACATGCACGTACTATTTGTTCAATAAGTAATTTGTTGGACCACGGATAGGACAGATGGGGATTGGACTATTTTAAAGGTGAGTTAAACAAAGGGCAATTCTTTCACTCTTGTTTAGTCAAAGGCCCCCACATTCAAAGCAGGAAGGTCAGCTCTACTAATACTAGTGGTGTGTCTGCTTAGAGTTAAACATTCATGTTAATAACATCGTAAGGGGAAATGGATGAATTTTATCAGTGTTTGAATATATCTAAAAAAAGAGAAATATTCACTAAATATACAGAAGGCATCTTGCTGGGAAAAGTAACTAATATTGTAAAGAATAAAATGAATAAACAGGTAAATTAGGAAACAAAGCAAAAAGAAACCAAGGAGTTGGCCATTAAACTGAAAAAGCATAGAACACGGTGATTTTGTTAAAACCACGAGCCTGAGGTTAGACAGAATTAACAGAGATGTAACAGACAAGAAGAGTCACCATTTGTAATCTTAAGTGGCTACAGCAAAATATTCATTTAGAGCACTGGGTCAAATTTTCCACTCCATCTTGTATCAAAGATAAGGGAAAAATTAGAAAGAGTCGTGCTGGAATACAACCAACACTTTCAGAGCCAGTAAAGAGATGACCCACCCCATGAGCCTTTCAGAACCAATCCCTAAGAGAAAGAACTTCTTCCTCCTCTATGCTCTTGGATGCCCTTATATAAATGCTATGGAAAAGTTAGAAGGTCTAGATAACAGAAATAAATCTATTAAGGAGATAGGGAAATAGCACCTAAAAAGGAAAGTTTCAGGCAATTAGACTAGTTTCGCCTAAACAAAATAATATAGAGAAATTTGGTTTTAAGCCTAGGTTACTCTGGTTCCTATCTCACTCTGTGGGCTAAGCTGGTGAACGTGTAACACGCGGCTTCTTGTACTTACTCTGAGCCCTACTGAGGAGCTGTTCATGTGGGGAATACATACCCATTTCAGTATCAGGCCAAGCAAATACAATTAGGAAGACTGCCTGAGAGCAGACAATGGCTTCTTAAGTCAAATTATTTGGAATAGCTGCTTTTTTGTTTATCTATGTCACTGTTCCCTTGTCCCAAGCATAGATAGCCGAGAGCTGACTGTTAAAGTAGAAATGTCAGTGGCTGTTTCTAGCATTACTAAGATGTGAAAATGGGTTTTAGTGTCTAGTGTAGGTGACACATTGTAAAGTAGAAACTGAACAGGGGGATGTTTATGGATGGTAGGAAAATAATGTTGGAAAAGGTGAGGATGACAAGAGAGCAACATCCCACCTGGAGCTTGTGGTCAAGGTTATGGGGAAAAATTGGCAAGACCTGAGTATAGAAAAGCTTACGGGATTAGTGAAAAAAAGGAGAAAGGAAGGTGAGCAAAGATGCCTGATGCAGCAGACAGTAGAAGGCAAGAGAAGAATCAAACCATTAGGCGGAAAATTGAAATGAGGCCAACCAACTAGAAGAGGGAAAATCATTAAAATCTGAGTTTTAAGTCTTTGAAAGAAATTGATATTGCTTTCTTAGTAACTGTAGAAAGCATTTGTTTGTTGGAAGGAAAAGAAGTGCTAATTGTAAAAATATCAACAGTGATAAGAGCAATTGTTAAATATATCTGGGATGTAGAACCATTTTGGTTCAAATGTAAGATTTTATTATTCCATTTTAAAATTGAAAAACTTGCATTTAACTTGGAAAATGATTTGATTTTTGTTTGATTTTTATTTCAGTGACCAAATGTCCCTCCCAACAGTGTCAATAATACAGTACACTCAAGTTTTCCTTAATTACTGACATCTAGTAATTAGCTATTAGCCCCAAAGTCTCATTTGAGCATGACTAAAACAGGGAATGTCGGGTTTATTTGGAAGTAAGTAGCTAAAAAGAAACTAATTTATCTTCCTTTTTAGGCAAAAATTTATTTAGACCCACTCATTGCACATATGGAATTTTCTCAAGTACATACACCATCTATGAAAATGGCCCAGATCAAATGTAGCTGCAGAAGTTTTCTTTAAAACTCAGCGGATAAGTTAGTATTCAGGGTTTAAGTTAAGGGAAAGAAAGGCATCTCCTCTCTGTCCCATGCCCTGAAGCTCTGAGCCCCAATGAAATGACCAATAGCAACACTTTGCCTGGATATTTGCCCCATGAGAAGCATCCTCTCGCCAACATTGTTCTTAGCACAAAATCCTATGTTGTATTAAAAAGGAAGACCACAGGGGCTTCCCTGGTGGCGCAGTGGTTGGGAGTCCACCTGCCAATGCAGGGGACACGGGTTTGTGCCCCGGTCCGGGAAGATCCCACATGCCGCGGAGCGGCTGGGCCTGTGAGCCATGGCCGTTGAGTCTGCACGTGGTGGGAGAGGCCACAACAGTGAGAGGCCCGTGTACCGCAAAAAAAAAAAAAAAAAAAAAAAAAAGGAAGACCACAAAGGCCTCAGTCTATTTACTTTTAGATTCACAATTATATGAGTAAACATGAGTTGACATCTGAGTACACTGTAAATGGTTTGGGTTAATCTCCCGGCTCTTCATTCACCACGGACATTCATGGTTCTCATACAACCAGTGCCAATTTGAAGACACACAATGGGTTTGTGAAGTGTTGTTCACAAGCTTTATGTAACTGGGTTCAGTAGGTGTGCCATTCAATTTTTATGCCAGGTAAGCTGAGCTGTTCTGAAGCCAAGGGGTTCTGAGATCATGCCCTTAGGGTTTTTTATCACCACCAAGAAGGCAGCAGAAGTAGAACTCCAGCTCTAAAGGAAGGGGCTTTCCTAGGTCTTGGTGAAACCGTAGGCCAGTCACTGTGTGTGATAAAATTTTCTTGTTGTTTCATGAAAAGAATGTTATGCCCAGAGTATTGAGTCTCATCTGAAATAGAAACATGGGGCCCTAAAAGGAGATAATTTTAATACATAAAACAATCTCATCTGTTTTCACTGTTGATAAGAATTAATCCTGAATAACACTCATTCTATTTTTATTCTTAAGATTGAGTCTGATAAGATAAACACCAAGGTCCTACTGTACAGCACAGGGAACTATATTCATTATCTTCTAATAAACTATAGTGGAAGAGAATCTGAAAAAGAACATATCTATATACTGCATATATATGATATACGTATACATATATGTATGTATATAGCTGAATCACTGTGCTGTACACCTGAAACTAACACAACATTATAAATCAACTATACTTCAATTAAAAAAGAAAAGAGTAAGTAATGTCTGTCTCTAACAAAAGCACCTGACATTTTTTTGACCTTACTGAAGGCTAATCCTAGATCTGCTCACCTGTTAATGAAACTCCTTCCTCACTGACACAGGGTTTGGGAACCAGGGACATACAGCTTGCCAGACAAAGGACATTTTCTTTTCTTGACCTAGGAGCACAAACTCCATTCCTTCCATCCCTTGAAATTGTCTTGATATTTAATAATTATGGAAGAAATCATTTACTACAATAAATACACGAAAATGAATCAAGAGGAAGAACGAATTAGCAAAGCTAGATTCTTAAGGGACGGCCAACAGCCTTACCTATGAGGGTGTGGAAGACAGCGGCTATAGCACCGGCCACCACCATGCACAGGACAGCTTTGGTCCTGTCCCGCTTGCTGTTCACAAACACCAGGCCCACATTCTTGAAGTCACTCATGGGCCCCGTGAAGAACTTCATTAAGGAGTAGGCCAGCCCGTAGCTGGCCAGCATCTCCACTGCATCTTCCTTGACAGCTGCAATGCCCCGGTTCAAGGCCTGTGGAGGGAAGAAACCCACAAACAGCGTTAGGAACGGTGTCTTGGGGCTTCCGTGGTGGCGCAGTAGTTAAGAATCCGCCTGCCAATGCAGGGGACACGGGTTCGAGCCCTGGTCTGGGAAGATCCCACATGCCACGGAGCAGCTAAGCCCGTGTACCACAACTACTGAGCCTGCACTCTAGAGCCCGCGAGCCACAACTACTGAGCCTGCGCTCTAGAGCCCGCGAGCCACAACTACTGAGCCTGCGCTCTAGGGCCCGTGAGCCACAACTACTGAGCCTGCGCTCTAGGGCCCGTGCTCCGCGACAAGAGAAGCCACCACGATGAGAAGCCACTGCAGTGAGAAGCCCACGCACCACAACGAAGACCCAACACAGCCAAAATAAATAAATAAATAAGAAACGCTGTCTTATATCTCCTACAATAAAACTCAGCAGGTCATGTTTCCATAGGCACTCTAAGCAGCTTATAGGGCAGATCTCACTGTAATTTGATAAAGGTTATTAGTTTTCATTTTCGTCCATATTAGCTTCATTTTGAAATATCTTCCTGTCGGGGAGATAGCTGTCCACTGGGTTGAAAGTGATAGAAAAAAACCCAACAAGCATTTTATGTTAATATCAGAAAATAATTCGGAGAAGTTCTGGTTAAAAGGTTAACATGTTAAATTTTATTTGTAGGCTGAACCTACATAATAGCAACAGGCATTCTGGAAATGGGTCAGCCACTTTATATGGAGTAGGTGATGGTTTCTCTTTTCCTTTAAGGAAGGGGTGTGTGTGTGTGTGTGACATACTAGGTATCTGTTATGTATGTAACCTTCACAGCATAAAGTAAGTTCTATGCTACGAAAACAGGTATTGAAGGAAATTATTATACAGTACAATGGATGCCATTCACGTGATTCTTACTGTATCTTAACTTGAAATAGATTCATGATCTCTGTGCAGACAAACAGGAAAAGAAAATCTTTAAACCAAATACACCGTTTTGAATAATAAGATGTGGTCATAGAATATTCTGTTTTAATCATCCTCCATGAGGGATCCTCTGAGGTACTGGTGACCTTGTCAGGATGGCATTTCCAAACTAACTTTCCCACCTAGTAGACAATAAAGGAGACTGGAGGTAGTGGGAATGGATGTCCAGGAAGAAGAACTTTATTTTAAAAATGTCCCCAGTACATCGCCTCTGTCTTTAGGCACAGGCAACTGACTGGGCAGGAGAGTCAGCTTTCTGTATAGTAATACACTTTTAATTAGTTAATTTATTTTTATTGAAGTATAGGTGATTTACAGTGTTGTGTTAGTTTCTGGTGTACAGCAAAGTGATTCAGTTGTACATATGTGTGTATATATATATTTTTTTCAGATTCTTTTTCATTATAGGTTATTACAAGGTATTGAATATAGTTCCCTGTGCTATACAGTAGGACCTTGTTGGTTATCTATTTTATATATAGTGGTGTGTATCTACTAATCCCAAATGCCTTAGTTATCTCTCTTCCCCCTGCCTTTCCCCTTTGGTAACCATGTTTGTTTTCTAAGTCTGTGAGTCTGTTTCTGTTTTGTGAGTAAGTTCAGTTGTGTTATTTTTTTAGATTCCACATAGAAGTGATATCATACGGTACTTGTCTTTCTCTGTCTTACTTCACTTGGTATGATCATCTCTAGGTCCACCCATGTTGCTGCAAATGGCATTATTTCATTCTTTTTTGTGAAGCCAAGCTAGCTGACACAGGGGTATAAAAGGTCACCTCCCCTGCCTCACTGTGGGACTGATCACTCTGGTACAATTCATGCTCCAGAGCTCCCCATGGGATCAGGTGGAAGCTAGTCTCCAGTGAAGACCACATCCTTGTTTAATTTTTCCCCACTGCCCACTGCTTCCCTCTCCCCTTCTCCGGAGAGCACACACTCAATAAATCACTTGCACAAGAATTTCCCAACGCAGGTTCTGCTTCCAGAATCCCCAGCTCAATACAACTTCTAATTACGTTTCTCTCAGACACAGAGAACAGTGTATGGTTTGTTCTTTTTCCTTCTCATCCTTCCCCAATCTATGACTGAAAACTGTTTACTTTTTATTGCTAAAATACGTGTTCGAACTTAAATGATAAAATTGTATATTAGCACAAGTTTTAAAACTATATAGGAGGGCCCCTAAATAATGTAGGATTAGTCTTTTTATATGTCTTGTTGGCAAAATTTTATTCTTTGCTAGAAAGACATTAGCTCTGGCTGGGGCATCAACGGCAATGTTTTCTATTTCCACCAACTGTTCCTTGATGAAGTCCTAAACCCAGCACTGAGGCACGAGAGCAGAAAGAAGGGCACGGGGAAGAACAGCTCTGTCAGCAAGACTGGGTGTGAAAACTCCACTGAGCTCAACAATTATGGTAATTTGAGGAAAGAGCACAGGGTTTAGAGACAGGCAGACTCGACTAGATCCACTTCTACCACTTAACTACTGAGTGGCCTTGGCCATGGTACTTATTCTCGCTGAAATAATGGATCTTAGATTGTCTATAAGTAGTGTACAGGGCACCACCCATGACTGGCCTAGAAAAGGCACTTGAAAGCAAGGATTTATGTCTATGTTGTTTACCACTGTACACCTACCACCTTGCTACCTTATAAACACTCAAATATTTGTTGGATGAATGAATGAATTAGGTATTTTCTGCCAGGAATTTCAATGTTGATACTAATTTGTATGCACTTTAAGGAAATCACATTTTGATTGTAAGATGAAGATGTTATTACTTGTAAGATTTACTATTGACTTAACATTTTTATTGGCCAAATTAAATGTACATCGTGATGGGAAAACATATCCTGATTTCAAGAAGCATTAAAATGCAAGGAAAAAGAGCTTTAGAATTGAGGAGATATGCTATATTAATATTATTAGTCTTTTTATTATTTCCATTTTCAGTACTGCCCCCAATTTGTTCACTTCCTAATTTTATGATTTTCTTTTGATACCAGAAATATTAAGTTATTATGTAGTTGATCCTTCATTTCATGGAGTTTCTTTCCATAGTTTTGGACTCTGTCATTCTTACCCATCTTTAGCTAAGGTAATTTTGTCTAGTTTATAGTTTCATTTGCACATTTAGCTTTTCACTCCTCCTGGAACTTATGCTGTGAGGTATGGCTTAAAATTCATTTTCTCATAATAGTTTACTCCTTCAACACCAGTTTGAATAAAACACCCATTGCCCACTTATTTGTGATGTCTTCTTATCAGCCATTAGTTCTTATACTTCCTTCCATCACCTATTGTTTGCTTTACCTGTCTGTCTCAATTTGCTTACCCTGTTTTTCTTCATAGCATGTTCATTACTTGACATTATACTGTCTATTTACTTGTTATTTGTCTTCCTGTCTATCTTCTCCACTTGACTGTAAGCTCCAGGGCACAAAGAGAACTTTGTCTGGTTCACACCACATCTCCAGACCTAAACATGATAGGGGATCACATGATAGGTGAATGATAAGGATGAAAGAATGAAGTGAAATATACACGAACAGGATAAACATTTCCTGTGATGGGTACTGAAGAAATGAAATTAATGAGCTGGGGTTTCCTTGGAGGAGCTTATTCAGATGAACTAGACAAGGAAACCCCTTCAAAGAGGTGATAATTGAGCTGAGAGATGAAGAATGAACAGCTATATAGAGTTGGAGGAAGGCACAGGCCTGCAGGAGGGCTTAGTGTTCTTAAGGAACAGAAAGGCGGCCAGTGAGAATAGAGGGGAATAGGTGAACTTGGAAGAGAAGACAATGCTGAGGTAATTCCAGGTCACAGCGAAGAACACGGTGCTTTGCTCTAAGAGCAGTGGGAAGCCATCAAATGGTCCACGCAGAGGTGGGATAGAGGCTCCTGTTGGCTGCAGGGATGGACGTGGCCTGGAGAGGGACAGGCAGAGCAGGAAGCCAGGAGTTCTGTGGTAATCCAGGTAAGAGAAGGCGATGGCTTGGACTAGGGGACGTAGGGAAGACGGAGAGAAGTAGATTGACTTGAGAGCTTTTTGGAGGTAAAATAAATGGACCTGGTGATGGACTATGTGGTGGGTGTGAGGAAGAGGGAGAAATCAGAGCTGGCTGTTGACTTTTTTGGCTTGAGTCATTGGTCAAATGGTGTTGCTACTTACTGAGATGAAGGGACTGGGGGAGGGAAGGTTTGGGAGGAAAAGGCAAGACCTCCACTGAGGAGTCCCCTGCTGGGCGTGAGACACCCATAGCATTCCAAACACAGAAGTCAGGTAAGATAGTTGACTCAGTGAGCCTGGTGTCCAGGGGACATCTCGGCTATGGCTATTTGAAGGTCGTCAGCATACAGACAGCATTTAAAGGCAGGAGACTAAACGAGATTATCTAGACAAGGTATAGATAGAAGGGAGTCTGAGGTTCAGCCCTGTAGCACCCTAGAAATAAACTTAAACATTAAGTATGTGGCAAGCCTTCCATGTTACCTGGGGGTTATAAGGATGCTGTAGTTCAGCATCCATCAGTTAGCTACTACTGTTCTGGCCACGTCACTAACAAACCCTGCTGCATCTCTAGCCAACACCAGGAAGAACAGCCACTGTGGCTGGGAAAGAGGAAGAGCTATGGCCTTGAAATTCAGCTAAGAAAGTGTCTGAGAAGTCTTTGGAATGAATTAGGCCTGGAGTCACAATTCTGTCCCAAGATTGTTGTAAGTACAGAGGTTCACCGGCTGTTCAGAGGCAAGTGTCTATCAGAGGCAAGTGTCTAAACATTCATGGGCTTTCCAGAGTAAAGACACTTTAAATTAGGGCCACATCTACCGAGACTCCAACCACTGTAAATATGAAGCTGACCTTCAAGCCCAGCCTGGTTCTGGTTCCAGATGGCATGGCACGGGGGCCTCGTCACACTCCAAATCAGCATTCTCTGTGCTGTGGGTAGTCGTCAATATGTAATGTCTGACTTACAAACTTATCTGGCTCCAGAAGGCTTTTCTTGGGTCCTACCTGCCTTAGTAAATCCCAGTATCTGCCAGGTTCATGGTGTTCTAATGCCTAATTTTTTCCCCCAGAAAGTCAGCAAAACTACAGGATATTAAAAAGTGAAACAACACAAAACCCCAAAACCAAAAAACCACAGCCTCCAGGGAAATGGCTAACAAATCCCATGTGATCTCCCTGGTATGAACTGTCTTAGATCTTTAAACCCTAAAAGGGATCCTGACATTTTAAACTTGGGCTCTAGAGACCAGAAACATCTCTAACTGCCAACTGAGCGTCTTTAAACCAAGAGTCACCACCTCACCTCCGTCCTGCCAATCATTTCACGCCAATGTTAACAGCGAGTGTTTCTTAACAGCTGGGCGCTGGGTGGAGTGTTGTACCTGCTCCCCTCCCCCGGCCCCAGGAGCTGGAGCGGGACCAGAAGGTGATACCCTGTCCCGGAGGGCAGGTCTGGTGTCCAGGCAGCACCGTTGATCTCCTGTCTGGGAGATCTGTGAGGCTTTCTCTGCACCTCCCCCTCTAGCTACTCTAAACGCCATTAAACTCGTCACCCTCTTGACCGCCCCATCTTCTCCCTCCTGCTGCCTGTCCTTCCTCACTCTACCCCACATTTCATAGTCATCCCCTTAACCTCACCCTTGTCAGTACCCACAACTCACTGTCCGCAAATCTCTGACCTTGGATTCATCTCATTATTTACCTATTCCACTCTTATCTAGATTTGCAGACTTCTACTTGGGCTTTGGGAGCGGCTGGAATCAAATGTACAACGCAGGGTGCTGCCACTACACACTCATTGTCTCCATCCTCAACCGGGCTGTTCACTGCTCAGTTATCGGTCCATCTTTCCCACCACCGCTCTCTGTATTCCTGGGCTGCCTCGCTTCCTCTTTCTCAGCCTCTTACTTTCTCACCTCTTACTTCATCTGCAATATGGAATCCATCAGGTAGAAACTAAATTTCTTGTTGCTTCTCTCCCTAAAACGATCCTCCCCAAAACACATCTGCCCCAAACCCTTCTTCACCTCCTCTCTCTCGTTATGCTGGAAAGGCCAGTCTGAGCAGGGCGAGTCTAGGGCTATCTCCCTGGGTCTCTGCATTTCTGTCTCTCTGACCTTGGCAGGAGCCGCCATCTTCCTCTCCTGCTCGTCTGATCTTGGCTACTTGACGGGCTCTTTCCCATCCTCATTCTCACATGCTTAAGTCTCTTCCACGTGAAAAATAAACCTTCTCTGGCCTCCTCTCCTCCTCTTGTTCCCGCCCTCTTTCTCACCTCCCTTTCACAGATGACTTCTATAAAGTGGTACCTGTGCTCCTTACTCCCACTTTTGTTTTTCCCATCTACTCCTCCGCCTGTTAGAACAGCAGCTCCCGAAGTGCAGGAACCCCATCTGTGGCCCCAGAACCACAGCTCTAGCATGCTCTGGCCACATGACAGGGAGCCAGCACGTAATGCTGTGTTGAACGCACCCACTGGGTTCTGGCTTCTCTGTCCGCGGCCCTCACACATGCTCTTCCTGCTAAAGCAAACGGGCACTTGCTGTCGTCGTCTTTCTGACCCCTGGGCGGATCTACCCTGTGGGCCGCTCCCTCTGTGAAACGCTGTTTCCTCCTTGGCTTCAGTGACGCTGAAGTTTCTAGGTTCTCCTCCTAGCTCTTCTGCTCCAGCTCTTTCTCCTTGATGCCTCCTCTTCCTTTGTCTCAAATATCGGTGTCCCCAGGGTTCTACCTGGGGCCCTCGCCTCCGCTCCCTCTCCCCTCTGGCTCAGCAATCCCTCCCCCTCCCACAGCTTCAATTATTCCCTGTCTGCTCAGGAGTCCCTGATCCATCTCTCCAGATTTCTCAGGCTTCTCTTAAGCTCCAGACCCACCCATCTCCATCTGAGTGCCCCTGTGGCACCTCACACTCCACATTTCCAAAACTGGGTTCACCATCTACTAGGCTACCTGGGTTCCCACAGACCCAGCCTTCCTCTTGGGTTCCCTTTGAATGAATGCATCCCACCCAGAAGCCTGAGGATCTCCCTGGATCCCTCTCAGTCCTCATACGCACAGATTTCCTGGTCCCAAACATACTCTTTCCCTAGTCATTGTTTTTTTTGTTTGTTTGTTTTCTTAATAAATTTTATTTATTTATTTTTGGCTGTGTTGGGTCTTTGTTGCTGCGTGCGGGTTTTCTCTAGTTGCGGTGAGTGGGGGCTACTCTTCGTTGAGGTGCACAGGCTTCTCATGGTGGCTTCTCTTGCTGTGGAGCATGGGCTCTAGAGCGCAGGCTCAGTAGTTGTGGCGCGTGGGCTTAGTTGCTCCGTGGCATGTGGGATCGTCCCGGACCAGGGCTCGAACCCGTGTCCCCTGCATTGGCAGGCGGATTCTTAACCACTGCGCCACCAGGGAAGTCCGCCTAGTCACTCTTAATCTGTCCAGTTCTCTCCAGCCCCACCTTCCCTCCACGCTACGGGCAGATCACAAAAATCCAAATTCCTACAAGGGTATCCGAGGTGCTTCAGGGCTGCATCCTGTTCACAGACCGTGGACCCCACAGATGTTGCTCTAAGTGTCTGCGACAGTGTCCGGCACACGGGTAGACGGCATCCAATAAGTATTTGTTCAATGAGTGACCACTCACAGAGGCCACTCACGATCTGACCTTGCTTGTCTGTCTGGTCTCTACACTTGCCCTTGCACTATGTTTTATGAGGCTTAAACTGTTTGTAGCTTTCTGGATACGCCATGCTCCCTTTCGGCTAAAGGTCTCTGCTCAAGCTCTTTTCTCTACATAGGATTGCCTCTACCCCTGTCCCCACTCCCACCCACCTGGTAAACTCATCATCAGTTCAGTTCCCAGGAATCACATTTCTGCGAAGCCGTCCCCTAGGCCTAGTCTCCTCTGTGCTCCCTGGCACCCTATACCCCGGGTCCCAGTGCTGCACTCATTGGGCTGTACTGTGGTTGCCTGGTTACCAGACTGCCCCTCTTGCCAGATTACTTTGAGGCAGGGTTTGGGCTTACGTGTCACCAGCTTTCCTGCATCTACTCAGCACAATGCCTGACACATAGTTAAGATTCAATATGTGAATGAAGAGATGTGTTAACTAACATCCAGCTGATTTATCTGGTCCTTCATAAAAACCTTCCAACTGCAGGTTTGGTTTTTCTGGGTAAATAAACTCATTTTTGATAGAATCTATATATTTAAAATACGCAAAGAGAGGGCAGTGGCACTATACACCTTCCTGTACCTCTGATATTTTCTCATGAGATAGACAGGGATATCCACTGCTATTTCTACTATGTCACATGGGCACCCAGTAAGTACTGGATAAAGGTGACTCCTTAACTGCAGACACACAGACATAGATAGGATGCAACAGGGGGACACATGATTAGCCTCTTAAGTACAAAGCTTAAACAAAGATTTTTTCCGACTTTTTTTTTTTCATGTCCTTTGGATGTCAACTGGCATATAGGACAAGCTGTTCCCCTATGAAGTGAAATCCTATAACAGAAGTCAGCTGCCGTGAAAAGAAAATCAGAAGTTTAGATTCAAAGGAGAACCTTCTCGGAGAAGCTGAGAGAACCCTGCTGAGAGCTAAGTGTGCCGACAGGTAACCAGGGTGATAATCTCCAAATCTGAGAAGAGATGGGTGCCTGTAAGGGCAACAAGGCTTGGAGAGAGATGGCCACACAGTTCAGGAAGAGCCAAGGGCAGTTGGACTCGGATCTTGTAACTGACATTCATGGCCATACGGTAAAAAAATGATCACGTTGCTCATATAGAAATGGCTCTTCAAATTCTTCCACAAAAAAGGTGCTGAGTGGACAGAAATGAACATATCTACGAAACAGAAACAGACTCATAGACAGTAGAGAACAGACTTGTGGTTGCCGAGGGGGAGGGAGCATGGGGGAGGGATGGGCTCTGAGTGTGGGATTAATAGATGCAAACTATTACATACAGAATGGATAAGCAACAAGGTCCTACTGTGTAGCACAGGGAACTATATTCAATATCCTGAGATAAACCATAATGGAAAAGAAAATAAAAAAGAATGTATATATGTGTATAACTGGTTCACTTTGCTGTACAGCGGAAATTAACACAGTATTGTAAATCAACTGTACTTCAATTAAAAAAACCCATATTGCTGTCAGAAAAAGGTGTTGAGTTGGAAACTGGTATTGTTCCCTAAAATAGCAGTGCGATTATTATATGAAAGGCTGAAAGTCCCCTTATTTTACTTTTAGTAAGATGAATACTTCCTTTACTTGCCTCATCCTGGATTAGGAAAACCAATGGGACACAGGGCTGGGTAATCTTCTGTCTTTGATAAAAGACCACCCCTCTGTCTACAGCTTCAACACTCCCGTTACACCTTCTAGGACATGAAGCACACTCAACCATTACTGTGGCAGAAGTATACAGTTTAAAAATCTTTCTCAAACCCAAGGTCCTCAGAAAATTTGCATTTGTGAAAGTGTGGAAAATTCAGAAGTACACGTGGAGGCAAAGCTACCTGTGGGAACAGCGTCTTCCAATGACATAGCTAATCAGCAACCTTTGGATTTCAGTCCCCTCAAAGAGACTGGGTTCCTATAATTTCCCACTGTTACTGTTCTGTTCGTTTGTATTTTAAAAAGTGGTTTGGGTTAAATTAGATCATTTGTCTTCCCGGTAGTTTTCCAGCCATGTTTTATTTTCTCAAGGATCTATACACCCCTCTAAAGGACACACCTCGCTCTGTCTAGCTGGAGCTCTGGCCAAGAACTTGACACCCACACATGAGGTTGTGGTTTACAGGGAGTGGCAGTAAAATGAAGCCTGGTCTCTTTGGTCGTCAGAGTCATTGCTCTGGGCAGTGCTATCCATATTTAGTGCTTCCTGGAAACTCAGAGACAACACAAGGCAAGTCCAAAATATACCACTGCTTTTCTGTGTCACTCCTCACACCTGGACAGGAGTTTCTACAAAGAACAAACTACTGAACAGGTTCCACATTTGGCTAACTCAGTTTTCTGCTGTTGGTTTCTTCAATACTTCAGGGAAAACAAAAAGCATTTCACGCTTGATGTTTTAATCTAGAAATGTGTTAGTTCGTTCAAGGATATATTTTAGTGTCATAGGTCCCTCCTCAGATCCTCTTGACCTTTCATTTAAACATGAAGCTTATATACCTAAATTTAACTTTAATTCAAGATGGTAGGAGGCTTGACAAGGAAGAAATATTACTATGAAAATTCTAGTTTACTTTTAAAAAACCAAAGCTTCCCACGTCATTTAAGATTCCTTACTTATTTCTCACCTTGATCTCATATCTTTACTGTTGTGAAAATCTCCATTTCCTACTAATTTTTTTAATACTTATAAGGTTATATGGTCCCCAAATGATGCTATCTCTTGGTTAATATCTTAAGACTATGTCTATTCCACTGTAGAATCGAGTTTAAAATGCTTCTTTATTAACAGAACAAAACTAAACAGCTCGCACAACAACTCCATAAACAACAGTCTGGAATAGATCGACCTTGGGATCGGGGGAGTCTTTTTACTAACTTTCTATGCTTTCTCTCTGCCTACGTACTTACGCGCCCTGCTTACGTACATACTCTCTCCATGATTAGGAGTAGATTCTTCTTCTTGATTTCTCTAGCACCTTAAATTTGGCTGTAGATCTCTGAGCAAGCAGCTCCGAGGCTCTGTTCCTTTTTCTGACTCAACTGCAACATTCTGAAATGTCATCTACGAACTTCTATTGACATTTACAAATGCATTTATTCTAAGAGAAGAAGAAGCGAATGCCTATTTGCATTTGGAGCTTATGAAACCCAATGACCACCATAATAATGACGATGAAACTATCTCGGCTAACATTTCCTGAGCGCTAGCTCTCTGACGGACACTGTTCTGAGATCTTTACGTCTCCCGACCACTCTGTGAGGGATGTACGATTATTTCCCAGCTTACTGGTGAGAACACTGGTACGCGGAGAGGCTAAGCCACTTGTCCCGGGTGACACAGAGCTGGGAGAAGAATCTAGAACTTCTTGACCTCTGGGCTTGAGATCCTAACCATCACTCTATCATCCTGAACCAAGCCCTCTTTCCACTTTGAATTAGATATCGCAGTTGGGGCCAAATGCTTACTTTAAACAGAGAGGATTAGCTGAGCAGAACAAAGAGAACTTTTGGATAAAGATGGATTTTTATGGAAAATTCCAAAGACCCTGAAGCAAAGATTATTTTTTAAACTATAGTGTGTAGCAAGCACTACAAGCGTAAATGTGGAGGATGAACAGAGTGAGGCTGAAGTCATCATATATCTGAGCCACGCCAAGAAAATGAGGATAAGAGAAATCAGGTCACTAATGCTCTGGCATCAGCACCACACAGCATGGCGAAGGGTACAGACGGAAGCTGGGAACACAGCACCACGTGGGCTGTCTTCCCAAGCTCATGCACCAGTCCCCCAGCACTAGCGTGGTAGAAATGCTAAGAGGCTCTCCACGGCGGCCTTCTGGAGACGTGGACAAGAGTGTTTATGAGCTTCTTTTCTACCTGGGATAATGCACCATCCTAGTATCTTTAACTTGTGCAAAATTTTTACTTGCTTCTCAACTGTGGGATTCATTTATTTCTGCTTGAGGTTCAGCTATGACTCACTGCTGGTATTTATATAACCGGGCACATGTCAAGTTTTGTGAAAGATTTCTAAGGGCCTGGGGCGTTTGATCTGATTGTTTTTAGGAGGCTAGTGAGAGTCAAAATTAGTCATTAAACAGGTTAGTCCATCCAGCCCATGGATGTTACAAACCAGTGTTGCACACACACGTGCACACATGCACAGACACGTACACATGCTGAGAGAGGAACCCCGACAAAATTCAAATGGACCATATTTAATGTGACAAAGCTGTCTTCAGTGGTTGCTTTGCTGTGTGCAAGTAGGTTTGACATGGCCTGCCCGTGACGCCATTGCTATAATTGGCCTAAATTACTGATCCGACTCATGAGATTCTAGGTAAAGTAAAATCATCTCACTGAATAAACTGTTTAGAACACAAAACAAGAAAGGACAAAGAATGTCACTGTAGCACAAGCAAATCGGGAAAGTCCAATGGTGTCAATAGTGGTAGCAAGGATTTAAGAATTATATATCCTGAACTTATTTTGTCTTTACAACTATAACCATGCTTTGTGCCAAATATTTTTCACCAAGAAAAGTGATATGATCAAGGAATAAGCTACAGAACAGTGCGGGTAAAATTGAAGTGGTCTGAAAATTTCTAGACTAAAGAGAGAATGAATACATTTTTGTCACTTACTATTTCATGTACATAATAATGAGCTAGTAAACACACCTGCTGAACTTCATTCTGTAAATCCAGATTTACTGTAATTCATATTTTGGATCTCTGAAAATCAGAGTAGCCTGAAGTGCTGTCTTGCTCTAGCCCTTTGGCCTACGTGAACGAGGGGACGAAGGTGACCCAGGGAAAGGAGACATCTGCGCCCCTGTCCACTTGGCCCCTGGAGCCCCAAAGGATGCTGCAGCCATAGAAGCATATTTGTTGAGGGTGTAAATAATTCATTCAAGAAATCTGATTTATGGATCACATGAAGGACACCAACCTCTTACGTATGCAGTATGGCCGAGTTTTGAATGTACCTTCACACGCTATCTTATTGGCTGTCTCTAACAATGCTTCAACAACAGGGCAGGTATTGAAAATTCCTGTTTTTTTAAAATTTTCTTTATATCTTTATTGGAGTATAATTGCTTTACAATGGTGTGTTAGCTTCTGCTTTATAACTAAGCGAATCAGCTATACATATATCCCCATATCCCCTCCCTCTTGCGTCTCCATCCCACCCTCCCTATCCCACCCCTCTAGGTGGTCACAAAGCACCAAGCTGATCTCCCTGTGCTATGCGGCTGCTTCCCACTAGCTATCTATTTTACATTTGGTAGTGTATGTATGTCCAATGCCACTCTCTCACTTCGTCCCAGCTTCCCCTTCCCCCTCCCCATGTCCTCAAGTCCATTCTCTTGTAGGGCTGCGTCTTTATTCCCATCCTGCCCCTAGGTTCTTCATGACCTTTTTTTTTTTTTTTTTTTAGATTCCATATATATGTGTTAGCATCGGTATTTGTTTTTCTCTTTCTTACTTACTTCACTCTGTATGACAGACTCTAGGTCCATCCACCTCACTACTAATAACTCAATTTTGTTTCTTTTTATGGCTAATATTCCATTGTACATATGTGCCACAACTTCTTTATCCAAAAATTCCCGTTTTGTAAAAAAGGAAACAAGGTTCAAAGAGACTCCCTGACTTGCCCAGGGCTTTTGGTTAATATACGGTGTAGCCCAAACCGGAAGGCTGGGAGACCGTTAGCCCGATGCTCTTCCCTCCTTCAACACTAGACTGAAGACGATGGGTGAAGGGGTGGCGTTGGGATGAACATCCCCCCACTGTCAACAAGGCAGGGGGAGGGGTGTGCATGTCCTCACACAGAAATGTCCTTACCCATCCAGACGGTTATTATTAGAGATAATTATTACTAAAGGAAATTGTTACTTTTACCTGATGGCAATGTAGTTTGGGAAATTGGAGAGCCCTTATAAGGAAGGTAGGATAGGCTGAGTTAAAACTTCCCTGAGGTCTTTCCCTTTGAGAGGAGCCAAGGGCAGGCTTTGAGCGATGATGCCGTTGGTGGCAGAGCGTGGTCTGGTCAGCCTCGACCCTGCAGTCTGGGCAAAGAGGTCCTACAGGATGAGCAGTGGGGAATGCTCCTTGGACCCAAGCTTCCCGTGACCACCCGAGAAGGGCGTCTGTTAAAGTAGTACAGCTCCATTCAAGGCCCCAGTGATTCCAGACGGTAGGGTGGTGTCCCGGCTGACCGTGGGACAGGAGCTCGGGCACAACCTGGGTCCAGACAGGCCTACTGGTCACACTCAGTGCTCCTTCTGTGACTCCAGGATATAGTCGACAGCTAATGTATCTCTCCTGGTACAAAATGAGAACGCACAGTGAAGCTTCCCCCAAATACCCACTGCCCACATGGGGTTATTTAAGCCTTTTCAAGTCCTGTGACATTCCCACAGACTCGAGACCCCACAGGAAAAACGACTGATACGTAGTACCAGCCCTAAGTCTCACCAGTTGACACTGACATTATTTTAAAGCATCATTTAAGAAAATATTAATATAAATGGATAGGAGGAGCACGCCCTAGTAAAACTCCTTATCATGTGTTTGTTATTTAAGAGTAATGTGTTGAGGAAACGAAGAAAAGCCAATTTTTCTTTGTTTCTGATGGCACAGTCTGTCTTATGAGACTAATTAACTGCCTCACTCCCATTATAAAAGAGCGATAACTACACAACCCTTGGGAATGAATTCAACAAGGAGTACGGTTCTTAAATAAAGAAAACCATAGAATTTTCTTGAAGTTCATAAGACGGAAAGAAAAAGACAAGCTATGTTCCTTGATGAGAAGACAGTGTTACGACTATAACAGAAATCTTTCTGAATTCACCTGTAAGTTTAATGGAGCTTCAGTAAAAATTCCAGCAACTCGGGTGTTCATTTGCACCTGGGTAAAATGATTTTCCACCTTGTATGGGAGGATGACCAAGAAACCATGATAAAGAAGTCTAGTGAAGGGGAGCTTCGTTTACCAGGTATTAAAGTCCCCAAGAACAGGCGACTCACAGAAGGAAAAGTACCAATGAAACGTAGACGCCTGAAACGATGCTCTACTCTGAGAGTAAAGCAGTTAGGGAAGTAAAAATGGAAACAAGACTGCCATCAGATTAAACACGAAAACGACGGATAAAATCCAGGGCTGGTGAAGATACGGCAGAAAAGGAAATTTCATACAGTATTGGCTGGAGTGAACGGTTATAGTCTTGTGGCAAAGGAATAGGTCAAAAAGTATTAAAATTTAAAGTGTATCAACTCCTTGATCCAGCAATGCCCCTTTAGAATCTATCCAAACAAAATAAAGCCCTAATACATGATGCCACCCATACAAAGGCATTCATTAAAGCATTCTTTGTAATAGCAGACAGTTGACAACAATCTGTCTGCCAATATGGGAAAGGCTAAGTAATTACGGTTATTATTTGGTGCCTGCACGGTCCATGCACATAGGGGCATGCTGACCGGCAATCACAGCGCATGAGGTGCAACTAAACGTATCCAACTAGAAAGAAGCCTGTGACACAGGGCTAAGGAGAAGAAGGTTGTACGGTAAGCAATACAGTATATTCTCACTCCATTAAAAAAATTAAAAAGACACTCAAAATGTGTAAGTATATGGGTGTGAGCAGAGAGAAGGTTGGAGAGTGACATATACCACACTCTTAATACTGGTTATTTTAGGAGAGGTGGGATGAAGGGGGGGCAGGAAGAGGAAAATTCGCAACTTTACACTCATATCTGTATGGTTTTACTTGTGACAAAGAACACGTTACTTTCATAGTTTAAAACAACAACAAAGAATACACACAAAATAGATGAAATGTCTCATTCTTAGGGGCAAAGCCAGAGGGCCACCCCACAAAGCAAAGGGTGATAGGTTATTGGCGTGCTTTTTGTGATCACCTGGCATGATGCCTCTTAAAAGGAATCCTCCATTCATCTCGCTTGAAAAACGTCCTGATTTCCGACAGTTTAAACACAAGGCTGAATTCTAGAAGCCGTGTGCTGTCCAAAAGAAAGGTGCAAGTCTCCAAAACCTAGACCTCTGAGCATGAGAAAAGAGGAACCTTCTCTTGTTTAACTCACCCTCCTGCTGCCACTTGTTTAAGCCCTTTGTTACCTACCTCTGCCTTTGGTGACTTTAACACCTAAGTCATGATATACTTACGAATAAGTAACACAACAATTATAACACAGTCTGACTATAGCAGAAGGGCATTTAATCCAGTCTGCAGGGGCAGAGAAGGCTTCTTGGAGTTCTGTGAACTTAACGGGGCTATCAGTGCTCGCCTTGGGAAGACTCCAACCTCTGAATTTCTTTGCTGTGCTAGCTCTTAATCCTAGCTGAAATGCCAGCATCTGCCCATCCTCTGAGCTTGAAGTTAAGCCTTTCTTTCCCCAGGAACCCCTCTCTAACCAGTTTCAGCCACATGATCGCTCCTGTCATGGGAATTACTGTCATCGTTTCTTTATTCATGGAACAATTTCATTCATTCATATATACTTAATGAGTATAGAATATCTGCCTGGAACTGTGCCCTTTATTGACCAATAAACATGACACGATGGTCAGACTGTTAACCTTTTCTGGGCACCATGTCACGCGCACTGATCAACAGAGAGCACAGGACCAGGCAAACATGCTGTACTCCTTAAGTGATTTTGAATATTTCTTTATATTCGCCACAAACCTTAGAATTAAGGGCTTGTATGAATCGTTAATTAGTGAAAGACGGTCCTGAGGATTAGGGCAGTTTTGTATGACAAGGAGGAGGACAGACTCAAAGAGCTGAAGGTGGAAAAAGCAGTGGGGAGGGGGCAACACAAAGGCTGAGAGAGTACACATAGAAGGATTACTGCTACAACCAGTGCTAAGACACGAACATAGCGGTCCAGCTGTAAAAGCAGTATAGATAGTATGATAATTCTAACTGCTCAGAATGAGTGGAAAAGGGAACTTTAGAACGCAGGTGTATGGAATGAGCCCTACATAGCTGTGCAAAAGGAAATGTATAAGAAAAGGTCTACTCTTTGGGTACAACTACATCTAAACTCATTCGGCATTACACATAACCGCATTTACAGAATTTAAGAATCATTCCAACCTCGGTGTTAGGATTGTTTTACCCAGTCTCACTCATGAGCTTCCTTGTGGCTTAAATGCATGTTGTTGAAACCAACTTTAACATCCCCACTATACATTTAGGTCCACCTCAATTACTCTGAACTCGTGTGTCCCAGAGTGTTGGTGGCAAAAACGCTAAGCTCCTTTGCTAGATATTCTTTGAAGTCCTCAGGATTTTGGCTTGATAACCTCTCCTTAACACTTAGGAATAAAGCAAAGTAAACTTTTCTTCCTGTTGCACTGACAGTAAAAGGGAATTTCCCAAGGCTGTCTGTTAAGTTTCTAAATGGTAAAGTGCAGATTTTTTTTAATGGCACATTAAGGAGAAGACCAATGGTAATTCTGGATTTTGAGTAGTAAATAGATTTTCTCATTGCATAAAATAACTCTGACAGTATATCTGAATCTGTGCTAAAGAAAGCTTTATAATCCCTTTTAGTTGCTCGATATAGAATATGATGCTTCCTCACAAGTTAAAATGCGTTAAGATTTCTCCCTTGGTGTTACTAAAAGACCGTTTCTACATGAAATGAAAGCAAGCTCTTTCTCTATACTTACTTCTACGTGAAGATGAAAGGACATTAAACAGATAAAAGATGACATAAACTATTATATCACCTCATTTCTAATGCACATATGAAAGTAAGACTAGTCCCACATGACCATACCACATGTTTTCTTGACTGATGCAAAAATTGAAGAATTCAAAGAGAAAAACACTGATCAGGGAAAAACAGGAAGTTCCAACTTTGAAAAACACTCAATCCACCTTCCCTGCAAACCACAAAAAGATTAGGCAAACCAAGTATTTGTTGACATTGGCTGTAAATTTTGAAAGGGAACAGAACCTTAAAATATACCTGGAGTGAGACTCAAATCCCATTTTCACTGGTTCTTTTTCTTTCTTTTTGGAAAATGTATTTTAAGGGAACTGCTAGGTATAAATCTAAACTTACATATTCATCCCTGTAGAGATTAACAGCTTTGTATGAAGCGCTGACTGTTTTCAAGTGCTCTCCTAAATGTGTATAGGTGTCTGTGCTGGCCATCTTCTCATGAGTTTGTCACAGTTCATTTAATCCTTCTGAAAACCCAGCAAGGTAGGGAGTCTTAGTTCTTGTGAGAGATGGAGGGGCTGACACTCATAGGGAAAAATAATTTACCCAAAGTCAGAAAGCTATTAGTGGCAGAACTGGGACTTTGGCCTCTAAACCCAGCAGAGTAAGCTGGGGAGCATGTGGCCCATCAGGTCAGATCTGAGTTTCCCCCATACTAGCTGTGTTCTCTTGGGCACACAACTTTACTTCTCTGAGATGCAGTATGCTTAGGAAAATAGGAATGCTCGCCCAAACTGGTCTCCTATAGGACAGATTTTAGGATTAACTGAGATTATGTCCATGAAAGTGCTTACTACCAAAGGAGGCTAATCACCGACCCTTTCTCCCTCCCCCAGATAAGAATTCTGGACACACGATGGATGTCTGTTCTGACCTAAGCCAGAGCACATCAGGGATCTCCGGGATCCCCATGGGATCTCAGGATGAAATTCTGGTTCAGGGTAGATTGGAAATTACTCCTGAAGACCTGTGGCAGGTCTAAATATCTTCTGGAATTTACTTGCTTTTTAGGGTAGCCACAGCCTGTGGAGAGATTCAGGCCCAAAATTCCATCCTGATGCACTGGGTCACACACACGTGGCCCTCAGCGTGGTCACACGGGGCTGGTGCAGGACCCTACTTCTGGCTGATGGATGAGTTTAGCCCTCCAGCAGTGACCGTGTTGACTCAAACTGCCTGAAATTTAAAGCTCCCCTGTCAGTGGGGAGGAGAGGGACAGCCAGAAGATAACAGTGATAGGTGCTTTGTGATTTCCATCCAAATCTTAAAGATAAATGAAGGAATTCCCAAAGCACCTTCTATAGCAAGTCCCTGTGCTGCCAGCCAGGCTCCTCCAGCTTTAATAACCCCTTCCTGCCTCTTTTTTTTTTTTTTTTTTCTCTTAATAAACTTGGTTCCCTTGCTTAAAAGATGAGTGGAAATTGGTTTTCAATGAATTCAGCCATGCAGTCAAAATTAGTAGTAGCTAAGCAAAACCAAGCAAACTTCTCATTACTCAAAATATATCCTCATTAATCTGACAGCTTTAGAAGGAAATGTGCACAGTGTGTGTAATGCAGTACTGGTTTTTACATGTTCAAAAACAGCTTTCAGCGATAGCTCATTAAGTCAAACATAATACACAGGTATCTACCTCGCGGCCCTCCCAGCTCTTACTCTCCACCCAGGAAATCTCTGCCACGCAGGTGCCACATGGACCTGGCCTGTCTGGCAATCACTTGATTAGGAAGACTGGTTCAGTAGCTATTATGTGTCCAGTGCCATGGAGCATACAAAAGAGATGAAGATGAGGTCCCTGCCTTCAAAGAGGCTACGGTGGGAATGTGGAACCAGTAAAGCGTGATTAAAAAGCTCCGTGGTGGTAACATAAGGACTAGCAGTGAGACAACTCCAACAGCGACAGCCACTGTGTGCCCAAGAAGACCTGAACGGTCCTGGGCTGGCTGGGAGGAAGGGGGACGGCTCTGGTTGGGGGATGGGAGTGATGGAGTAGAGCCTGCTCTGGGCTCAAGGAGAAGAGGCTGGGCCTGGGGGAGTGGAGGGATCTGAGGTCAGGTGGGGTCAGGTGGCCCCAGGCAGGGGAGTTTAGATTGGACATGACTGGCCACAGGAAAGACCAAAAGCTTGTGAGTGTAGAGTTTAGAAGACTGACCTGGTAGGAGTGTGTGTAATGGACTAAAACGGGAAGGAAACAGCCAGAGAACCACCTCCTATCACAATACCACAAGGAACAGGTGTTCAGTCCAGGACCCATGGTGCTGGTAGTAGAAGAGGATGGGGGCCACCATTTATTCTGATGCAGGAAGTAAGATCTGCTTCTCATCTGCCTTGAGCACCCCGCTCCCGGGTCAGTCTCCCTGAGGGCAGGGCCTTATCTAGGTTGTCAATCAACACTGGTGAAAGGAAAGAATGATGTCAGGGTTTCTAGCTGAGGTACAGCAGGGGTGCCACTGCCTGAAGCTGGGTGCCAGAGAACGCAAGCTGAAAATGCTACCTGGGACGGTCCATCCTCCAAGTTACGTAAAAAAAAATAATAATAAAACAATACTTAGCTACAACAGAGCCTTAAAAAAAGAGAGGCAGACATTCTTACCAAGTTTAAAGAGGGATGTAATCTTTAGGGAGGGACGTTTGACCAGAGCCAGGCTTCCTTGACCTTGACGTCTAAGGATCTTGGACTTGAAAAATGCCCACGGGGATACTGTGAGCTGCTGCAGCCTCAACTGATTCCACACCGTGTGCAGTGACAGCTCATGGGACCCTGTTTATCTCTGGGCCACGCATGGCCACAGACCTCACCCTAAGTGTCCTGCCCCCCTCGTATCTTTGCTCACAGGAATTTCCCACAACCCCGAGGGGTTGTGTCCATGCAGCGCTCGCAGCCCGGCGAGGCCTGCAGGGATCGCGGCCAGTGAGATCCCCTGACATCCACCAGCACAGTTTGCTGGAAGGTACCCAGGCTACGTGGTCTGGGATGCACAGGGCATGAAGAGGCAGCATACACAGGCCAAGGGCCGGGCAGCCAGAAGCAGGAGATCTACAGGGCCCCGGAACACAGAGTAAGACGGCAGGACAGAAGACAGGCAAGAAGGGGCCCCTGTGCTGCTCAGCTTTACTGCCTCTGCTCCTCGCTTGAGAAACCCCATCCCAAGTGAGTTTGCCGTGGACATTTGCAGGTGACACCTAGTGGCCTAGCTAGCTAGGTGGCCTCAGAAAGGGCAGCAAGCAAGGTCCTGGCAGGAGCTGTTTCCTGCCTCGTTTGCTCTCTCCTGGGGCAGTAAGTCCTCTCCCTCTTCATTTGCCATCACTGATTTTCTTTGTTGGTGACTGTTGAGCGATGAATGGGGTGACTGCCTACGGGGGGGGGGGGGGGGAAATGTGTTTCTCTAAGTGTTAGAAGTCGTGCTAACCAAGGATGCATTCGAGTCTGCAAAGTAAATGTGTTTGCTAAGCTAACGCTTATCTGATGGCAAACTTCTGTTGCGATAAACAGAAATATCACTGGGATCTGTTGACACTGGTGAGAACGAAATCCCATGGGCTGCAGATGGAGTCCATGCAGCTGCTCTGTTCTCTCAAGCAAAGGGTAACACGGTGTGTGCGCCCTGGGAGGTCCTCACAGTTTCAGACAGGGAAGCATAGTCCGGAAGTGTGCTGGGAACACCAGCTGTCCTGGGGCAGCAGAACCCCTTTTCAAAGGACACTTATTTTAGCCACAGTGGAGGCCTGGGAAAAAGCTGAATTACTCAAGCTGGAAGTGTAACGCGCAGCTTCCTGTATGCCCAGCCCTGCCTCTGCATCTATGGCGAACCCAAGAAAGGAAGAAGAGGGGCTGCAGAAAAAAGCCCTGACCGTGACCTCAAGGCAGCTGGTGCAGCACCGGAGCTTTGGGGATGTTCCAATGAAATCCCTTTTTCTCTCTCCTTTCTTCATTGTCACCCTAATTTGTTAATAGTTCTCCTTCCGCAGAAAATCCTTTTGCTTGCTGTTAGATCAGTTTCAAGATAAATCTTCTCAGGTTTACTAACTGCTGTAATTTGTAAATGTGCTGTGGTTAAAAGCTGAACCCACAGACAGAGCACTTTTAAAGGCACTGCTGAATTCTTCCCAAGGAGGTGATAAATCTAATATGCAAATTACAGCTTAAGATAAATCATAACAGTAAGCCTGCTTTTTAACAGACATGGTCTTAAGATCTGTACACCAAGGTTTGGAACAGACAGGTCTTCTCTTCTTGGAATTGGATCGTGGTTGCACTTAGCACTACCTTGTCCTAAAACTTCAAAGAAACCCATATTGCGTTCGCTTCAGCACCAGGTGAGGCAATGGAAATAGAATTCCTTTTGTGCTTTGGGAGGTATGCTTTTGGGTTTCCCTTTGCTGTGTTGTACGTTTCCGGAGGTCATGGAACTAGAAGGCACAGAAACAGTGTGTACTCTCTGCTACTTGACCGAGGGACAGCAAATGCCTGGACCCAGGTGTGGTGCAAAGCTTATCCACCGCACCTCACTCATCACACGCTGCTGCAAACAGCTGCTCTTTTCTGAAGCTGGATTTTTCACGTTCCTGCACAGAAACATTTGCCATTTTCTCTACAGCATGCTACTGGCCGCACAGAATTTGGTCACTGATTTGGAGCCCCTATCACCAAACATAAAAATCAATCAAGAAGAGGGTGGAAACAATCGACCTTCTAGCATAGTAAAATCCAATCATGACCTACTAAGCATCGTTGTTTGCTATTTGAACAGGCAGCATTTTTTTGCATTTGGGAAAAAAAAAAAAAGATACAGCTTTTCTTCTAGACAATTCCCTTAACAATACTTTGTGGTTCTTAAGCTCACTTTAAGTGAAAGTAAGTCCAAAATCATGTGAAAAATTGACTAATGAGGTAGGAAAAAATGAAGAAGGAAGATGCTGGATTCTTTAAGCAAACCCTCACCCTTTTCAAATGAGAACTTAATAAGACATAGTGCAAAAGCAGGTTGTAGCCCAAAATATATAAAAGCAAATATCCTGAGATGAGCCCAGAGACTGTGAGTCTGGTTAATTATTCCTCTTGCAATGTAACACCTTATTAGTGTTCTGTTCCTTCGAGCCTGGTAGAGTTAAAATTATATTGGACACATTTTCCTTTCAGATTGTCAGAGTGAATCGCGACTGAAAAAATTCTTTTTCCTGTGATATTTTTTACCAAGGAATTTGTATCTGGGCCTTTTGAGTATAATTTGATGTATATATTTTAGAAGGTTTAACAGAATCACTGCACTAAAATGTTTCCTTTTACCAGGCTGTTTCATTTACCTCTTCTCTTTACATAGGACCCTACTAGATGCCTCTAAGTCTTTGAATTCTCCTGAAAACAAATTCCACTATTTCCACTCTGTCCCTAACGCCTAACCTGGTGATTATCAACATCACTCTGAAATAGTCTAGGTTTTGAAAGCTAGTGTTTCTGAAAGTATGTTCCAGGAACAGTTTCCTGCATGTTAATAAGTGCTGTATATAAAAAAAGCACAAGGGGGAGGGGGGAGAGATAAATTGGGAGATTGGGATTGACATATACACACTACTATATATAAAATAGATAACTAGTAAGGACCTACTGTAGAGCACAGGGAACTCTATTCAATACTCTGTAATGGCCTATATGGGAAAAGAATCTAAAAAAGACGGGATATATGTGTATGTATAACTGATTCACCTTGCTGTACACCGGAAACTAACACAACATTGTAAATCAACTACACTCCAATAAAAATTTTTTAAAAAGGCTAGGTGAGCAAGAAATAAATAAATAAACAAATAAATAAATAAATAAAAATTTGAAAGAAACCACAAGGCAGGCAAATAACTTTAGGATACAAAGTTAAACTTTTTTTTTTTTTTTTTTAAGAACATCTCAAAGCCCTTATATGCCAACGTGTGTTATTAACCTCTAAGGGGACAATGGTATTAGAGAGTTTCCCAAATGCTCTTGCTTACAGAACCCCAGTTTTGAGGCACACGTCACACTGCTGACTTTTCTAAATAAGATATGGTCTTGCTAGGTGTGCACACACAGCTGAGGAAATGGATACAGAGTAGAGGATATTTTTTGAACAGGAGAATAAAGACGAGTTATCAGTGCTCGCTGACGGCTCCAACAGGGTGATGCTGTAAGGAGCTGCAGGCTCGTTAGGATCTAGGTTCCTGCTCTGGGACAAGCGGCTTCGGGATCTTGAAGCAGTCACTGGGTCACCTGGCACGATTTGGATGGCCTCTAAGTTTCTCTGATTGTGTGATTCTCAGTATATTTATATGACAGCTAGAGGTTATCCAGGACTCTTCTGAAAGTTAGTTTAGCCTTTCTTGCTTTAGGAATTTATTCTGAGGTATCTAGTTTGCATGGAATCTGCCTCATCATTCTTAATTACCTTTTAGGTATCTATAGACCTAATCTATACACTTCTTTTCTGTACTAGATAGTAATTCACATTGATTAGCTGACATATGTTATCAAGGCTGGATGTATAGCAACTCTGTAGATGGTTCCATCCACTGCAAAAATATTCACCTTGCCTTCCCACACGAAGTTAAGACAACACTGTCACCGGGTAGCACATGATGCTAGCTGTTTACCCAGGGCTCCCAATCTAACCAGGTGTCAGTCAATAGGTAGTTTTGACAATCTTCCAGCTCCAGCGGTTTGTGCTTTTAAGTATTTTGATTAGCACCTGAGCTAGACGTTTTGAGGAGATACATATAAAATTAATAGGTAATTTCTGACTCGTTCACAGTCTAGGTGGAGAGATAAGATAAACTTATAAAACTTATACAAGTAGACATATAGTTATATGCAACGTGGGTGCAATTTTTTAACCATAATTTTCAATTCTTCCACACTTCTTCCATCTCAATACATTTGTGTCAAAAATGCTAAAGGAACAAGCTGCCTAATTCAATAGTTGTTGAATAAAATAAGACCATCGGTTAAAGAGAATTATCCCCATGTAGCACCTCTCCCCTCTCACTACCTGTCCCCGCCCCCCCCAAAAAAAACCAACAGAACTCTAAACATCCCGTCATAAAATATATTTGGGAGGGGAGAAACAATCTATGTAAGCCTGCAGCTTGAACAGAGTTAAAACAAGGGATTTTAATGTTTTAAATGGAACGTTCATCACAACTTTACTAATTACCATTTAATAATTATCTCGGAATCCAACAGAACACTCCCCTTTCGGCAGTGTCTGATGAGCATTTGCTATTTTCCCTTCACGCACTAAGACCTTCTTCTCAGGAAGTCAGGGGAGTGACGCTCGCTGTGGCTGCAGCAGGAGGTCACCCTCATGCTAGGGGGGCAGGGATGACTCCATAGAGCACCAGGAACCACCAGGGCGAGTTCCTGTGTGTGTTGATCTTGGAGACCCTTCTAATGGGAACGGGCCGCGGCTGCTCTTCCATCAGATGTGATCCATCTTTAAGACAGTTTTAACTGTCCCCTTGTGACCTCTTGTAAGTATTATAAGGAAATGTGGAAAAGACAGTGAATACCTGAACTGATACCTGATGAAGCAGCAAAGGAGAAAGACAGCGGGCATGCAGTACCTTTGCACTGCAGAATTAATTTAGATACAAAATCACAGTACTGCTTGTCGTGAACTCAGAGAACATGGTTCTATTTTTAAAAACTCATCTTTTAAAAAAATTCCACGTGATGAAATGTTTCTTATGCCTCTTCCTTACTAGCCCAGCCTTAAACCAACTATCACAGAGTCACAGCTACACAGGTATCCTTCCTATCTTATCGAGTCAACACATTGAGTTCATGAGAGCTAAGGATTCGAATACTTCTTGGTGGTTCAGGTACCAATTTTCTTAACCTGAATCAGTTATGAGAAAGGAAGGCCTATTGAAATATTTTCAATTTCTGTGTGTACATCTTTACATGTACCTTCACTAGGGTCATCTATTTAGGTTATAAATCTCTAAAAATCAGGCACTGTGTCCCCTACAGTAAGTCTGTAAGCCAGCAAAGTGGCACAGGTAAGGGGAGTGTTTAAATGCTTTGATGAGATATGTATCCACCACAGCAGAAAGCTCTGATTTCCCCCCTCCACCCAGTTTTCTATTTCTTCTTGAAACCAACTGTTCATGGGATGAAATGATGCCTTTCTATAGAGATGCAAGGCAGAAGTATGTCCTACAGATGTTCAATTCTTATTCTTCTGAGTTTCCCAGGCTTTTCAGGCTAAGGCCAGGGACCACTTGGATGAGAAGCCTCCAAAGAAAACTCTGGACCCACAGGAAGTGGAGTGGATGACTCAACAGGACAGCTCCTTCCTCTGAGTCAGCCCGGTTGGTCTCAATGTGACCCTGGAGTGGGCACCAGGCTCCTGACGCCAAAACAGAATTAAGATCTGAAACCAAGCTTTTGCTCACAAAGGAGCCTAAACAGGAAGTGAGGTTTTGGATGCCAACTGAATTGCAGCCACAGACACCGACTCTGTTTTCAGTCTCTGGTGGTGTTGCTGCCCATTACTCTGACGTTTCAGGGGCTGTGTACCACCAACGGTTTCTGAATCCCATCCAAGGGAGGGAAGATGCAAGATGCAATTCTGAGTTGCATGGGAGAGGAGAATAACACTTATGAAAGCAAGCAAATTATTAACTTTTTAAGATGTAAAGGAGAATAATGAAGGGCATGTTTGTACCTGATTGCACTGATAAGTTTGCCCAGGATTAACTTTCATTGATTTTGAGTTTAAAGCACCCAAGTGACAAGACTAATTACATTAACCATGAATTCAGTGCCTGGCCATTCACCTCCATATTTTCAGGATTCAGGAATCTCTTGCAACACTAAGAAACTAAAGAGACAAGTGCATGTTTAACTTCCACTTCTATGGCCTGAGGAGCCATTACTTGTCCTTGGCTCCCAACTTATCATTCCACGGTGGACTTTTTGTTTCTAAATTAAAAAGTCAGCAAAAGAACAAAAGATTCAGTATGAGATCAAACCTTGTGAATCACTGTCAAGGTCATTTTTTTTTTTTTTTTTTTACCTCTTCTACACCTAGACCACTGCATGGTATAGTGCATTCATAAAATTCCAGATTCAATGCTCTCATTTCCATGTGACAAAATGTCATTTGACAGAGAATTATGACTTCAATAGGGCACCATGGGGTGAAGAAGGGAGGTGGGAAATAAATGGACTATTAAAAGAAGAAGATAAATTATGTTCCCACAAGTATAGCTCACGATCCCTCCGGCACAAGCCCACACAGCCTCCTAAATAAGGGAACCTCTGTCCCCAGCAGCATGCTGCATTCCCAACACTTTCCTTCGGCTGTAATGAAATAGTTACTTGGCTCTGCCAATGAAACAAACTCAGCCACTTCATGACTTGACTCACACAGAAGAAAAAGACAGGGCTGACAGAGATGGACAGCCCAGAGACAGGGGAGGTGGAAGAGGTGAAACCAGGAGTCTGGGCGCCTGGACTCTCTTCTCTGATGACTCCACTGGACATCCAGACTAGATACATTATTCTTTTCCAGATGAAGAAGCTCCCATGCACAACTGTGCAAAGTCAGTGGGAGGCAGGGCTGCTGGTTTCAGCTCATAAAAACCCCAGTACACTGTAGAGCCCTTTGAGCTGCCTCGTGGGCGTGCACTGCTGGAACTAACAGTGTAACAGCATTCTGATGACGTTACTCATTGTCTCCAAGTGCAAGCCAACAATTAACCTTGTGTGACACCACACGAATAAAAAGAATACTGAAACTTCTATCGTCAACCCACTGGATTTCTAGTTTACTAACATTTGAACACATTTCTGTTTCAGAGGAAACCCCTTTCCTTATAGTTCTAGGGTCTAACGCAAAGAGAAACTTTGACCGCTTTCTGTTAAGTTCCTGTTTTCTGCTGAACAAATTCTTGACTGCTACAAACCCTTTTCCAAGTTAAACAATCACATCCACCATGGCAGCGAGGTCCCAGAGCTGGTATATATCTCACCCACTTTTTCATAAAAAGTCATGCTTGGTATTATCCATCTTTTTTTTTTTTTTTTTTTTTTTGTGGTATGCGGGTCTCTCACTGTTGTGGCCTCTCCCGTTGCGGAGCACAGGCTCCGGACGCGCAGGCTCAGCGGCCATGGCTCACGGGCGCAGCCGCTCCGCGGCATGTGGGATCTTCCCGGACCGGGGCACGAACCCGCGTCCCCTGCATCGGCAGGCTGACTCTCAACCACCGCGCCACCGTGGAAGCCCCCAGTATTATCCATTTTTATTCAATTGTCTTCTTAATTCTTCAAGGTCTGAAGACCAACAGGAAAATACATGGCGCCACTGTGGCTCATTAGAAATCCTTCCTCACGTTTGAACATAGAAAATCATGTATTTTTCTACTTTAATTCATGGCACCATCAGAGTCCTTTCTTCCCTCTCCCCCTCCATATCTCCCGCTATAAAATTCTTGATCGGATACTTTAAATCATTTGACCCTGAAGTTAGCTTTTTTGTTTGTTTTTATTGTTTTTACTGTTAAGAGTATTTATTTTTAAAAATAAACCAAACAGGGCACCGAGAAGTATGAAAGCTACCAAGGGAAAACAGATTTTTCTTTAAGGGTTAATGCTTCCTCAAGTTAAAATCAAAATCAAAAAGTCATTTTCTACCAAAATGTAAGTAAATTGGGTAGCCAACTTTTGGGTAAATGTTTCTGGCTTGGACCATGTTCTCAAAATGCCCCTTCCCTCTGCCCACGTTAATATACTGGCCACCTCCTTCCCCCTTTGACTGTTACACAAATCTCTAATGATGCCTCTTGGTCTGGAAACAAACTGTACAGGGGCATTACAGGTCCTACACACATACACACACACACCACGTTTTCCAGGTTTAAAACATCGAACAAGCAATTCTGGGCCTTGTAGCTGATAAGACTCTCTCACTGACCCAACATCATTTGGGCTCCTCTGAGCCCTCGTTTCCATTATGTCTCATTGACCTTGGGCCCTGTTTTCAGCCTGCTTAGTCTATTTGTACTGAGAATCCTGCCACGTCAGTTTAGCAAGAATTCTCCTACCCGCGCTATCGGATCACCCTCAATTTCTGATCAAACGCCTCACCCCCCATGCTTGGCCTGCCCTGAGCAAGAATTCTGTTAGGTCAGGTTAGCTGGGATCCTCCAGTCCTTGATGTCTCCTCTTAGTAATTTTCCATCCCTGACCCCCTCCCTCTGCTCATTGGCTATAAATCCCCACTTGTCCTGCTGAATTCAGAACTGAACTTGATCTCTCTCCCTTATTACAATAGTGTTAACCCCTATTGCAATAGTCCTGAGTAAAATCTTCCTTATCATTTTAACAAATGTCAGACTAATTTTTTCTTTGACACGGGGGGCAATCAAATGATGAATAAAGTATATACGCTCTCAAGCAACTGACTGTCTAGATGGGGAAAGAGACCTGCAGTACAGCCAACATAAATACAAGGCGTCATGAACTGAGGGCTGTGAACAGTTAACAATACAAGCAAAGTGCTGTGTTTTAATTTTATTCTGTGTAATCATCCTTGCCATAGTTATATATGGTTGAATAGGTTCTTCTGAGCATAACCCATTTTTCAGTGCACATAAAGGTTTTAGGACGTTACAAGGTGGTGCTAAAATAGGCTTCACAGATACTCTTGAGAGTACAAATTTCAGCACAAATACTGTGCAGATTCACAATGCCAACTGAAGCCTGAATTCCCTAGGGAGATGTTAAGTTCAGGTGACTACTACAGAGTTATTTTGGCCAAAATATAAATAAAGAACAGTCACAGGAAGAAAGGAGAATTAAATTTAACCAAAATGTGTAACAGTATCCTCAGCTTTGTAGTGCTAAGGTGATCACAAAGTTCCATATCATTCTGGAAACTACCCATGTGAAGAGGATCTATATTTGTGTGCACCAGGATACCCGTCCATGCCTGGATTCTCCCTGTGGACCCCTGGGTGGGGCATCACTCAGAGGCTGAGCTTTACCGGCACTTGGTTCCCAATCAGTATATCTGCCACAGCTTATCAACTCCACCTCGAATTTCTTAGCTCTCTTATTGCTTCTCTATACTGCTCCAGGGTCATCTTCTTAAGACATGGACAAAATCATGCCATTTTCATCTTCAAAACCCAATAAGAACTCCCACTGGCTACAACCATAAGTCTAAACTCCTACCTGTGGATGATTTGTGCCAGGTCCTTTTCCAGCTTCTTCTCCTCCTGTCTTTCCCTGCATCCCATGTTCCAGGTCCCCCCCAACCCCTCACCAGTTCCTGAGCATCACTCCCCTCCTACTTTGCTTGGATGAGTTCCTCACGTCATGCACACCTCTCTCCTGATGTCCCCCTTATCCTTCAAGGTACGGCTCAGGTGCTAAGGTCTTTGAGATGGCATTCCCACCTCTCACATCAGAATCAATCATTCCTTTTTTCAATATAGTTTCGATAGACAATTGTCAATCTCTGCATGACATTTACTTCATTTACATACAGCTTTATAAAGTTAGTTATTTGTATGTTTGCCTGCTCCACTAGATCATAAGTCATGGGAGGGCAGAAGACTGTGTGTGTGTGTGTGTGTGTGTGTGTGTGTGTGTGTATGAGAGAGAGAGGGAGGGATATTAATGTACTAGCCCAGCTTCTGGCAGATATCAAGTATCTAAACATATAAACAAATGGACCCCAAAGTGGATGGATTAAGCCAGATCTTTTCTTTTTTAAGTTCAATCGTCTGTTTCTGACACCAAGGTGCATTTTATAGCATTCTTTGACTCCGACTCAAGGATACACCTTGGCTCTATCCATTTAAGAATTTATCTCAACAGCTCATACTTCCAACCTACAGCATCTCCTGGGGTCATTAAGTTGACTCATAGTCTCCCAATCCAGTTCTTTCTCTCTTCCCTAAATAAAATTTTACTTCTTTCAAATTTCATGGGGGGTGCTAGGGGCAGTGGAGCCCTAAATCCAGAAAGCCAATATTTATTAAACAAGGTCATTTTTACTCACTCTATACTTGAAAATAGAATTGGAATACTTAACAGAGTTTTCATCTTTCCGGTCTGAAGAGTCCTAACCTCTGAAGTACGTTCTTAGACACCAGCATCTTATCTCTGTCCTTTTGAACATTTCACTTGGCCCTTTCTGGAAATTGTCATTCTACATAGACAAACTATGCTCAATATTTTAGGTCTGTGGCTATTTAGAAAAATAAGGGAAATTTTTCCGTTTCATTTTCAATACCCTCCACTTAATGATACAAGGCTCTAGCAGGACCTCTGGGCTGATGTGTTCAAGAGAGATTAACAAGTCTCCTGGGTTGTACCACAGGTGAAGATTTAACAGTTGATGCCCATTGTGCTGTAATCAAAGGGATTCCCTTCCCCCATAAATTCACTAGTTAATAGTGTGCACGTATGTGAATGGGTGTGTTCATGCAAGTAAGCGCATGTGTTGCAATGGCACGAAGCCACAGCCTTGACATTTCTCATTGATAGCCATTCTTATCATTTGTAGTCTTAGCTATTTCACCATTTACTTCCTCCCACAGATTATTATAAAAACAAGAGAGGTCTTGATTTTCCATATAATTCCAAATCCATATGATTTCCAGGGAACTCCATGGGTTCTACATTTCCCTGGAGATGTGCCGTTTCTTTGGTCAAAGTCAGTTCTCATGGATGACAAAGTCTTCATTAGCTCTTACCAAGCAGTATTCTTTATTTATAAGATGATAACCACAGCTTGGCCATTTCTAGACAAATACAACAAGGAACCCCAGGGGTCCATACAGAGACAGGGGCTACAAGGCAGACAGAAACAATGACCAGAGTGTCAAAGAGCACAGAGGCACCAAACACAGAGACCAAAACTGCTAAAAACAACTTAGAAAGGGTTTCGAATGTTGCCCTGTTGAGTCTAGCCATTCTAAAAGTCAGCTTGCTCAGACTCTTAAGGTAAAGATCAAGGGCTCCAGCCAGTAAGCTAGGTGGATGGATTATTGTTATACATGGCCAGGTCTGAGCTCCAGTCCCTATATTTTTCTGTTTGCAGGTCCCATTCACTGGACTGCCCAATCCAGCTAAAGATATTGTTGGTAAATCAACTGACAAAGCACTGAAGACAAGCTGGTGAGAAAGTATTTCTGACCTAAAAATGCCCTCCAGTGTTATTCTCATGTGGAGACATATTAGGCTGAAGTTTCCTTTTCCCAACCTAAAAACCTTCTACTTTGTTCCCCTAAAGCAGTTGAAGGAAGGAGGTGGTTGTCTTAGGACACATTCTACTTCTGGATCTGCCATAGCTGAGTGTGTTACGTTCAACAAATAACCTCTCTGGGGCTCAGTTTCCTTATATAAAATAAAAGAGGGTTGATTTAGAAGCTATAAGAAAAGAGAGAGGAGCTACTTTAAATGAATTTAAGTTTAGTTTCTCCTAAACCTCAAATAACTGGACTGGTGATTAATTTCTCACTGTGCTTTCACTCCCAAATGATCGAATTTAGCACCAGAGAGTGATTCGGAGCATACGAAAGGAACAGGACCTAGCATGAGAGGGAAGAGAAGGGTTCAGATTGGAAAGTGTTAAGTTTAGAAGTGGGAATAAATCATGACCGCCTTATAAAGGATGTAGAGGTCTTGTTGATTTCTTGTTCTCTGGCTCTATTCTCTCACAAAAGGTTTTTATTCAGGCATCAATATTTTCATGAGGCCCATGAGTTTCTTGGAACATTCAAGTACACCTAACTGTTCCTCAGTGGAGCCTCTGTAATAGCCTGGTCTGGAACCAAGAAAAGCTTCTACAAAATTCACCCGACCAAGAGGCAGGGCAGTTGACACGACAAGCCACGAGCTTTAGCTGCTCTGCAACATGACGGCAAAACAAACTCTCCCACAGGGAAAAGAAAAACACTCATTTGGGAGGGAAGAAAGAAAGGGAAACATGAGCTTCTACCTAATTCTATGGATTTTGGCTTTCCTACATGTATTGCCACGAGTTTCTGTTGGATACATTTTTTTAAACTAAAAAATAATATAAAATCTGCTTTGATGATTCCGTGGCATGGTATTTTCTAAATTCAGATATTTCACTGGATAAAGTGCTTCAGTTCCTTTACGACATGGGTTCTCATTTTTCTGTTGTTTTTGCCAAATAGACAGATGGAAAGGATGTATTGTGTAAGAGTCTAGGATTGGACACCGTGGGGTAGAAATGATGAATCAAAGCTTACAGATTCTGTTTGGCTTTCCGTGGCGTACTTTGGCAGCCTTGGGGTACATGTGTCAGAGGCTGTCTGACCCTGCATGCCGGTCAATGGGGGTAGAATTCGGCATGTGCCGCTAAAACACAGGGAAGAAGACAATGGAAACTGTTAAACATGAGTGGAAATGAGTGAAGTGCAAGAATGGAGATAGGAAGTGCCAAAAGGGAATGAAAGAAAAAACGAAGAGCTCACGTGAATGTAAGCAAGAACACACGTATTTCTCAGATACCATGAAATGAAATACGTTTGTAGTGTTGAATTAATCCTCTGCCAATTATACACTGTGCATCCACCAGAGATTGTCCAACCAGTTTCCTTCTTTCTCCTCTGCCCTCCTGTATTTATCTTATATAGAAAGAGTCAAGAGGTGAGACTTGGCTTCAGAAAGTGTGACCCCTGCCATCACTTTACATGTCTACCCCTCCTTGAGCTGTCCAGCTTTATAAAAAAATTTTTTTTAATGAAGCAAAAGAGGAAAAAGGATCATAAGCATGTCAGTAAGCACATCTATGCAAACTGGCCTCCATACTACCCCCAGTATCGTGGCTGTCACTTTCCTAATGTGAATATAGTGATTCTGCCCTGGCTTCTTTCAGAAAGAAATAAAAAGTGACACTGAAATACTATCATTCCAGTCTAAGGCTTGTTGAAATGTACACAGAATACACACTTAGTAGACGATCCTACAGCAAAGGCCTTGACAAAGAACTTATATTTAACTGCTTCTGTGCAGCTACTTTTGAAAGAGCTAATTTTTAAAAAAATCATTAAATATTTTATTCTAAAAACAAACAGAAATTTATTGAGGTTTTAACACAGAGATTGAAAGTGGCTTCACTATAAGGCTCAACTCTGAATAGGGAATTAATGATCAGGCCACTGGCACAAGCTGGCCCTTGTCTGTCACAAATGGGCATGGCCGGCCAGTGTCCAGAAAGAGCTGATCTAGTTCTGGAAGGTGACTCTCTGGGAAGTTTCCATAATTATCTTTGGAAAAATGAAATACCAAAACTACATATTATTCTGCTGGCTTTCACTCTTTCTTTTGCACAACTTGTAAAATAACTAAACCCTGAAGGAAGACATTCTGGCAGGAAACAGACTGATACACAAATCTACGTACCCATATCTTAATCTAGGACGATTTTCGTGTAACGCCGTCATGAAGGTGGGCAACGTGGGTCAGGGCTGTCTAAAGAAATAAGCCCTCCTAACTAGCCCAGCATTTAGACAAGGAGGTCCTCTCTGCAGTGAAAGCTGTCCCAAGGTTAAATGGAATTCTTTCTCACCTTCATTTTAGTCTTATTTTTGCCATAGAGAGACCACTTTCCAAGCCAAGTCCTATGGACTTCCTGCAAGTGGGTTGAAACAAATTAGGCCTCATCTCAAACGACCTTTGCAGCTCACTAGAGAACATCACAGGGAGATATACATGCTCACATATTTTGGACCAAACACTGTGCTAGAAATTAAAAACACCTTATTCCTGCAGAAGCAGTTAAAACTCGGGAAATCCAGTATTTTATAAATAAGCTTTTTATAGTTTTAGGCCAGCTTCTACACATTGGTGGCAAGTATAATAAAATGTCTACATAAAATGAGAGTAACAGATGAGAGAACTTTCTAAGTATGAGCTTCGATTCTAACCATAGGCTTGACTTTAGCCTGCTAAAGTAGTGTTTTTAGTTGGAATGAAATAAGAACTTACTGTGTACCATTATACAATAAAATTATCCTAAAGTTTTAATACATGGGATTCCTATGCAACTTATTATTTTGTTAGTGGGAAAGTTATTCTTGTTTATTTTTTATTGCAGTATAGTTGAGAGGAAAAGTTATTCCTACACGTGTTAAGACAGTAAAGATTTTATTCAGGACTATTGCACTAGGGGGTCAGCACTGCTGTAATGGGGCTCAGCTCTGGAAACAGCCAGACGAGTGGGGATTTACAGCCAATGAGCAGAGGGAGGGGGTCAGTGGATGGAAAATTACATCAAGGATGGGGGATTCTTGCTAAGAGCAGGCCAAGAGCTTATTCATCAAAGTTGGGGGATGTGGAACTTGATCAGATATTGAGGGTGATGAGACAGCAAAGGTGGGGCATTCTCTCTAAACTGACATAGCAGGACTCTTGCTAAAGGCACAGACCCTGAAGGTCAAGGTCGAGGCCTAGTTCAGAAGAAGGCTAGCCAAGACTTGGTTAAGGAGAGAATCTTTGTCAATTTCTACCATGAGTTTAAGATATTAAACTTCAAAAACATGCTAAGACTTTATGAGAGCCTGACAGCACAAGGATGATAAATCTGTGGGTTTGTAGAGACATTCCAAGTTAATTCAGAGAACATGCCTCTATTAGTCATCCCTGGAGGGTTATAATTTAGCAAAACCTCTGTCTCCAATGAACAGTAATAAGCTCAAAGGTCTTAGCTTCTTCAGAGTGAGGGTCCTCTGGTTGGCAACAACTCTTAATTGGCCAGAAAGACAGAGCCTTTTATCACCTTACTTAGAATTACAGTAACAGCTCTTGGACTCCAAAAACTGAATGACATGAAATAGCCTATATTCCAGAGGAAGGACTGAGGGAGGAAAATCGTCACAAATAAACACTCCGTGACAGGTTCTGACTAGGAGTTAACACTAATTGTTTTTGTTAATTATGGCTTATACTTGCTGTAAGTGAGGGCTTCAAAGCATTTGAAATGGCATTAATGTGCAATTTTCCCACTGACCATACTAAATAAAAACATAAGCCTTCATTAACCAAAACTTCCATATTTTCAGTGGGAAAAAAGTCCAATACAATAAAAACAACCATTAGTTGAAAAGGAATATGATAACTAAAGAAAGTTTTGGAACTATAATTGGAGACTGTAATTTCTACTGGATCTCTTCCATGTAGCTATGGCAACGGCAGACCCAGATAAAGGAGTGAAAAAAGGAATCTTTTAAGGTTCTCTGATGTTGATTTTTAATTTCCTTTAAGTAACGACTAACATTAAATCAGTGTTTGTTTGCTTTTCCATAAAAATAAAGTCAGTTCTGCTATGGAGCAGCATTTGACCTGTACAAATAAACAATTCAAAAATCAAGTTGTATTTTCCAGAAAGTCCTGTCAACATTTTCCTTTTCAAGAACTGACATTTAGTTGTCTGCAAATGAGCAGACGTTTCACATGATTCCTCTCTTCTTCCTATCTGAAGCTGCAACCAAGCCGTTAATGGACTTACTCTGTGAAAACATTAGACCTGGGCTGTTCACTGCAGCAACCACTGGCCACGCGTAGCTACTGAGCGTTTGCAATGTGACTGGTCTGAACTGAGTTGTGCTGTAAGTGTAAAATACACACTGGCTATCAAAGACTTAGTACAAAAAAAAGACTAAATGTCTCCTTAATAATTTTATTTTGATTACAAGTTGAAACGATAGCATGAAATATTAGGTTAAAGAAAATATAGCACAATTTTTTTTCACCTTTTAAATGGGGCTACTAGAAAATTTTTAGTTACATCTGTGGCTCACGTGACATTTGCGTTGGGCAGTGCTGCACCAGGAGAGTGCTTTGGGGTAGGCTGTTTTCCTAGCCATCTGAACAGAATGAAGAGTTCACACTTCAGAAATAGCACGCCAGCAGAATCACATAATGACCCTATAATGGGCCCATCTGCTCAGATACTGATTTAACTCTGTTACATAATCTTTGGACTGCATATTTAAAGGTAGTGGCCTTCATTTTTCACGATATACAGCACGCATTCAGAAGCAATGTGGACCGCGATAGTAAAAACTCTGCCAATAAACAACAGAAATTTCATGACCACAAATCCACAAATCCAAGAAATACATGAAAACCACTTTGCCCTTTTCTTCTGCCCTAAGTACCTGCCATTAAATATTACTATACTGTAATAATTTGAGGTTATCTGGGCTTGGCGAAATTACGTATACCATGATGAAATTTTACAACTCTAAATGAAATCAAATTTTCAACTATACATCTGATATTGATGATATTTGTTGCAAAGGGCAAAGTCTGAACTTCAGTTTACTGCTAACAGTTGCTTGGGCCATCAGAAAACTGAATCCATACTATTTTACACCTATAATGGAAGAAAATAACTTTAGTTCATTTGTTTTATTGGTCCTAAGTGCTTTGAACTGTGATTCATTTAAATGTCAGTGTGTCTATCTCCCAGAATATCAGGAATAACAGTAGCAATAATTTAAAAATAAAAAATAATTTTAAAAAAGGAGAGAGATCTTGGTTATGAAATCAACAATTGTGGAAATGAACAATTTACAACGTTATATGGCAAGAAAGCGTGGTGTATGAGTGGGAGGTCCTCTTACAAATAATTAAATAATTGAGAGACTGAGAGAGGGAAAGTGGGTTATTTTCAAGCAAACGGGGGAGCAGAATTACCAAATGACTTTCAAGTTCACAGCCTCTGACGCATAAGAAGTCATTTCCACATTTAAACTTTCCTTTCTTCCTGTGGTGCCGTTGCCCAGATAAACAGGCAGCAGACAGAAACCCACTGAACAAGTAGGTGGTAGCAAGAATATCTTATACTGACGAAGAGTCTGCAGGATCTTCAGACAGCCTTGACTGAAGACAAACACCATCTCTGTTACATTTATCTCCACAAATATAAAGGCTGAAATGATCTACCTCCAGCAGGACTACATCCTTCCTTGTAAGAGGGAAAAAAACTAGGTTCTGATGAAACGTGAATAGGAAAAAATTAAAAAGTTATGGAAAGCTGATTTTTCCTCCCAGATCTCTGGGGGTTGGAGAGGGGGTTAGACTTGCACAGACCTAGCCTAGAAATTGTCTGCTGCACGCACCCTATTCTTGATTAGAAATCAAAACCAAAACTGGACTAGAAGCCTAAAGGGCAATAATGACAGCGATTTGTCCTAGAGCACAGACAGAGAAAAGTGCATTCTTTCTTAATGTTAAAATTGAGCTGCGGCTTCCCTGGTGGAGCAGTGGTTAAGAATCCGCCTGCCAATGCAGGGGACACGGGTTCAAGCCCTGGTCCGGGAAGATCCCACATGCCGCGGAGCAGCTAAGCCCGTGTGCCACAACTACTGAGCCTGAGCTCTAGAGCCCTCAAGCCACAACTACTGAGCCCGCGTGCCACAACTACTGAAGCCCGTGCGCCTAGAGCCCGTGATCCGCAACAAGAGAAGCCATGACAATGAGAAGCCCGTGCACCGCAATGAAGAGTAGCCCCCGCTCACCATAACTAGAGAAAGCCCACACACAGCAACGAAGACCCAACACAGCCAAAAATAAATTAATTAATTAATTAAAAAAATTGAGCTGCATTTGAATTAGAAAAGGAATGAAATGCATGTCCATGGTCATGAAATCTAAAACACAGCAACCCAATGTGTCATAAGAACCCAAAATACCCTCAATTTAACTCATGGAATGAGAATTACCATATTAGGTTATTCATCATAAATATAAACAGTCATTTCCAAACAATGCCAGCTAATAAATACAGTGAAAAGTCCTCCTGCAGTTTGTGCAATCATTTAACCACCTGATATGAGTGATTACTCCTGGTTCCTAATGTGTTATGAGTATCCCTGGCTCTCAAGAATGAGGTCCCAAGTCCCAAGTCCTTACTTAATTACGTATGTCACAGCCCAAGAAGTTGGCCCTGGATACTTCCATTTTCTGCCTGGCCCCAGCCTTGAGCCTGGCCTCCGAGCTCACCTCAGTGCCCCAGGGCTCTGGTTACACACCCTCTAAGGCAAGCAGTGTCACTTTCTCAATTCAATGAAAATTACTTTGAAGAACAAATATGATAAGGAAAATTATAACTTCACACAGTGGAAAATACTCTGAGATCTAGAGGTGAAAAGCATAGGATTATCACCTGTTGGTAATGGACAGCTCTGATGGTTAGCCTAAATTCTCCTCATGTTTTTATAAAACAAGGCAGCATGGAAAAGAAAAAACCCATGGCCATAAAGCCAAATATTCTGAAGTAGGTGCTTTCCTTATTCAGCTGCCACACTGAGACTTTTCAAAGGCAGATGAGGCCACAAACAACTGGGCGCATGCCCTTGAGGCTTGGCCAAATGTGTAGCTACGCCGGCACACAGAAATTCTACTTACTCAGCTATTCCATGGCCTATCAAAACCCTCTGTACTGTTACACATCTGCTGCTTCCATCCGACATCTGTTTAAATCTCAGCCTTTTCAGTACTTTAAGTAAGCTTATCGTAGTTTCAAAGAGGGACTTGCAGTCTATGGAATTAATAAAGATGGCAATGAGCTGACTCATTTTAACTGATTATGCAGAGTCTCTTAAGAAAATAAACTCCTCATTCAACGATCAGTCTTTCCACTGTTCACCTATGAGGGCTCACAGAATTGTGCTTTTATCTCTTTTCTTTATAATGTTATAATTCAAAAGATTAAAGCACACATACTAGTGACATCAGATTATTTAGCCCTGTGATTAAAATGCTAAGATCTGATACAAGTTAGGAAACTGATTTTTCAAGGAATATCTAAACAGATATCAGGTTAAGACAGTAAAGCTACTTTTCCAGACTAATGCAACGTATGCATGGTTCACCTGGTAATAAACACAGCATGTTTAGCTAAGCAAATAAACTAAAATAAACCAAAGGATAAAGTACACACCAATGTGTGTTTTTCCATGCGCATGTGTATCAGGTTTCCTTGACAAACCACCCAGCTCGTGACAAATTAATGAGTGCTGTGTCAGGTAGGGTGAACACCCCATACTGTATTAAGTCTCTTCTGCTGTATATCTAGATTTGGTCTCCGAAGAAGAAAAGAGTTGATGACTTTAATTTGTTCTCTACCAAATTTTGTTAACCTCTGTTAATCCTGTGATTCTTCATCAATTCATATATATATTTTTTTCATTTGAATTAAGAGCTTCTCTGTAATTCAGTTTCTTCATCCATCAAGTGCAGACAATTGTGGTAGCTACCTCATAAGGGCTGTGGTGGAGACTGAATAAATTAATTTCAGCTTGTTAAATAAGATAAAGTAAGCATGTAAATTGTTTCATATGATGGTATACAGTACATGTTCCATAAATGTTAGCTTTTATGATTATTTTACTCTGAAATGATAATGGAGCTAAAGTTCTACATAAACATTAGAATTTGAGTGTTGTGTACCAAAACGAGGGAGTGGATTTCCCCATTAATTCTTAAAATTAAACTGAGAAATGTTTATGCTTCAGAGTGAAACCATAAACCAAAGTCAAAATCATCTATTTGCTATTGGTTTATCCATGCTCTAACCAATATCCACCTTCTTCTCTGCTTCCTGGGCACACAGCTAAACTACATTTCCCAGTCTCCTCTGCAGTTAGGTGGGGCCATGTGACCAGTTCTGGCCAATGAAACATGGGAGAAGTAACGAATGTGAAATCAAGTCACTAGAATGTGGGCAAAGTAATGAAGCCAATGAAACATGGGAGTGTGGGAGAAAGTCTGGTCTGTAAGAATTCCTGAGCAAACAAACCTCTTTCCTCACCTGCCAGTTGGATGCTGAAAATCAGTGAACTCAGAATATGCCCTAGAATATGGCACAACTATTGTATACAAGGGACCTAGATTCCGGATGTCTGCTTGGAGCACAGCCACCTTATTGACCAAAAGGCACCAAAAAGAAAAAAACTTTTAACATGCTAAGTGACAGATGTCGGTATTTTTTGCTCAGGGAGTTGTCAGACCATTATCCATGGTTTTTCCTTTCTGCAGGCATGAATATAACATACTTTAGTAACAGTAACAGCTAATACTTTTACCATGTGTCAAACACTGTTCTAAGTGCTTTCCATATATTAGCTCTTTTAATTCTCTCCACAATCCTAAGAGCCAGGTCTTTTTTTCAGACAAGGAAAATGAACACAAAGAGTTCAGTAACTCACCTAAGGTATCCAGTCAAAGTAAGTTGATGAGCTGGGGTGCAAACTGCAGTCTAGCCCTAGAGCCAGCATTCTCAACCACTAGAATGCACTGCCTCTTAAATATAAGTGCACACACACCTTTGGGATTATTCACTTTGGTATTACAGGGGGTCCAGGCACAGCTGAGAAGAAGGCTGGCTGTCAATAAAGGATCCCCAAAGCAACCTTTCATAGCCCACCCCACTTCCTCTGTTAAGTGGGTATCGCTCCATTCCTTTGCCTTCCTGGGGCTCCTAATTTAAGGGTCCTGTCTGGGCACATTCCATAAGTTTATGGAATTTATCTCTCCTTTATCAAAACTTCTCTGTCTTAAATCCTATTTTTCTTGGGATCCTGCTCATAAACTGATACATTATATCAAGGTTCTCCTTCTCTCAGATTCTCCATTTCAACAGAGATTTTAACAGAGGCCTTCGACAGACAAGGCCATCATCTGAAATGGTAATTTGATTTCCGACAGTTTCCAACATCTCCGGGTATGTATAGGAGCCACATTTGTTTGGAAAAAGGGGAGTATGCGGCACACCTCAGATCACACCATGTGGGCACCTATTCTAGAACGGGGTAAAGCACAGTAACTACAGACAAACTGTAAAACACGTCGCCTCATTTCTAGGCTGTGGCTGCAGCACCCTACTTCAAGCACTGCCTCTATTTTATGCCAGTTAGAAAAAGGAACCACGGTAATCCCACCACACAATTGGACATGAAGCTGTACATGACAGGTCGGCTTGGATACCACCCAATGATTCTTCCATCATAAAAACAAGTTTGTCTTTAGTGTAATGCAGTTCTTTGGGTCCATACCATGGAATAAAAACCATTGGCTGGGCTTCCCTGGTGGCGCAGTGGTTGAGAGTCCGCCTGCCAATGCAGGGGACACTGGTTCGTGCCCCGGTCCGGGAAGATCCCACATGCCACGGAGCGGCTGGGCCCGTGAGCCATGGCCGCTGAGCCTGCGCGTCCGGAGCCTGTGTTAGGCCACAACAATGAGAGGCTAGTCTAGGCCACAACAATGAGAGGCTCGCGTACCGCAAAAAAAAAAAAAAAAAAAAAAAAACATTGGTAATATGCTCTCTAGCGAGGATCTCATTATATGGCAAATTTACTTGTGAAAATGTTTCATGGCCTAGACTCTAGCCGTGCTACAGGAAAGTATCACCTTACCAAAATAAGGGCATTATATCCAAATCAGAGATAAAAGAACAAACTAGCAAATGATTTTGTCCAAGTCAAATGTCCTTATTTTTAAGGTCTGAATTACTCAAGGGAATTCCTTATGGGGCAGTGGCTCGAAGAAGCAATTTCAAAGCATGAACCTCTACTGCAGTTTTAGTTAATTGATGACTTTTGTTGTATATTATAATGAAGAGGAATGACAGAATCCAGAAGGACTGGTCAAACATTCACTACCACCCTATGAAACATGTTTTCTATTATCTTTTTACCAGCGCTTTACAGAGGAGGAAGCAGGCTGAGACAAGTGACTTCATCAAGATCACACTGTGAGTGAGTGGCAAAGCCTGTACTTGAACTCGGGGGAATTCATCGGTATTGTCAACCACTACCGTACTGTGTATAACCAGAAACACTTATTTTCATATACAGATGCCTTCTGTTCTCCTTCCTCATCGTGGTGGTCAGATTTCTAGAAGTAATCCAATCAAACAATCAAAAGCTGAACATACTATACAGTTAAGAGTCAGCTTCTATCGGAAAATATCAGAGTTCTACAAATAACTCAGCCTCTCTCTGAGATACAAGAAGTGTCAAATTCCTACTTCATAAATAAACTACCAAATGCTTATGAAAAATGCATTTGGGCAAGTTGCCTGTCCTGTGCAAATCAACAGGAATGCTTGATATATGATCTGGAATCCACTTCAGCCAGACAAGTACTACCCAAATATCACACATTATGTGTGTCTTACGACTCAGTCTTTGAAACCACCTCCCCTCAAAAAAAAAAAAAAATCAAATCAAATAAAAAGAGTTATTAGACATGTCCTGTGTTTTAGGCAAGGGACCTGAGACAAATATAAGGTGTTTTCCCCATCCTCAAGATCTATAAAAGACAAAATACATGAGCAAGTTCCGTGTCTGCATCAAAGTTTGTCAGTTCTTTTCTAACCGACCAATAATTTCAGCCAAGAAAATGTCCCCCTGGCCTCTAAAATGATCCTTTGCAATATTAGTACCCTGTTCTATAAGTTGGGGAATTATTAATGCTCAATTTCTGATCCTGCTTTTGCAATTTTTGGATAGGGGGGAAGAAGCCACCTATCTATTCTTTATCTGTAAGGTGGAGGGAAGGATGAATTAATGACAGGAAAGTACAGTGGTTTAAGTTGAAAAGCACCTCTTTAAATGTCACCAAGACAGACTGAATACATACTTAAGGATAACCACTAAACAGGTTTTTCAAAAATGGGTGTAGTAAGCAAGACTGTTAGGCAGAAGTCTTCTTGGGTATTTGAGGCTGCCCTTCAAAACAATCCTCTTTTGTGCCTGGGCTTGTTGGGCAAGTGTGTTTTCCTACAGCAGGGCCCAATCATGCAGAGAACACATTACTTGTGGCCAGACCCCAGTGCTGGCACTGCCTTGCCCGTTACACACACCCACGCAGGCGGAACACCCGAAGGTGGGGATGGCACCAATAGGAACGCTGTCCCTGTGCTGAGTGAAAAGGCCAAACCAAACACACTCCGAGGCCTGGGGGAAGGGGTGGGGGGAGACATGCCCGGAAAGATACCCCCTGATGGCTTGGGATATTTACAAGTTGTGGGCTGGGAAGGGTGAGAGTGTGTGTGTGTGTGTGTGTGTGTGTGTGTGTGTGTGCGCGTGTGTGTGTGTTGTGGAATGGGGATGGGAGTGTGATGCTTTGGGGGTAAAAAGCAACATTTCTAACTTAGAAAAATAATTTGGTCATAACCGAAAGATTACAGAAACAGCAAACACAAACACCTTAGCAAAGAACTACTTAAGAGCCCGAGGTCTTGTCTGTTTCCCAGAGTGCCTTCCCACTGGCCATCCTCCCAAGCACTGCCCAGGAAGGCCAGCCCTGGAGTTGGCCCTGCCCGTGAAGCACTGAATTTGATTCCCACTTTCCGTCACATCTAGCCTGGTGCCTGGCATTCCGAAGGTTTGCCTGGGACTTGTCTGGCTTTAGAACTGAGCGTCTCGGACCCCCGGAAACCCCTCAGTCCTGGGCAGACTGGGCCTGTTGGTCACTGGAAAGGTATCTCACGTTCTCGGTAAGCCTTCATGGAGAGGTAGTTCAACTGTCCTTTTTTTTTTTCCTTTTAAAGGACACACTTTTAGATGACTTTTTTGATCAATAGAATATAATTTGAGGAAAACTATAATTTTGAATATTCCCAGTGCTGGACCACATACAAGGTGACATATCCAAACACATTTAAAGCTGTTTTAAAAGTCATATAAGGCAACCTCTCATGTATTTTGTTTTTACATTAAGATATGTTATTTATAGTACTATTGCTGGTGCGTTTAAAAGCAATATACTTGCAACCCAAACGTGCACAAAGTTTTACAAATTTTATAACCCCCAGAAGCCCCTGAGCTGGGCTGCGGCTTCCCCTGTGGAACTCCGCCCCTGGGGGGGGGGCGAGGCAGGAGCAAAGGGGACCCATGGTTAATCCCTGATCTCCAGCCTCCCCTGACTGATACTTAGCTCCACCCCTTCTCCACTGCCGTTCCTAAAATGCCAGCTTCCCATCCTAGAGTCCTTCACTCACACTCTCAAGGCAGAGAGGGCAGGAAAAGGCTGAGGACGCAAGGAAGGACCCCAGCAAGGAAGGGCTGCAGGATTTCCTCATTCTGCCATGACCATGATTTGGCCCTTGTTGCAGCAAACCCCCTGGGGCTACTTCATCCGACATTTATTTGATTGCCCCTACAGGGTCCTGTATGACCCCAGGCTGCCTGCCTGATGGCATCTTTTCACTCAATTTACTGCTCTGAGATTCTGGACACAAAGCGTGAGGCTGCCTCGGTTTTGTTGTTGATTATTTGTTGGTTTTGAAGTAGTCATAGAACCCCATTTCTTTCAATGGGTGTGTAAGTATATGTTAATCATTTGCAAAGATCAGGTATCAGGAAAAAAAATCTTTGAAAATGATTGTACTGTAGTCAACCCAACTTTGCCCAAACTTACTTGATCACAGGGTCCAATTTTCACCAAAGGCTTCTTATTATCCTGCAGTATATTCTGGGAAACGTACTCAACTAAGGGATTCACAGAACTGAAAACAAGCAGTATCTTTTCCTCAACTAGCATATTAATCTTGCTAATTGAGGAAAGGCAGTTACCAAATCGTAGGCTATTTCCCATAGATTAATCTTTCTCATCACCAAGTTAAATTAAGAAAGATAAGGAAGAGAGACAAAGTTTAAGGAACAAATATTAACCATTTATGAAAGATGTTCTGCTTTTAAAACTTAACCTAAAAAAAAGGAAAACTTAACCTAAATTTTGAGGGTAAAAATTCCCTGCCCCGTGAAATACCCAATTCTCCCCCAGTATTTCGTAAGAGCTCTTAACACCAACAGTGCACAGCTCTACTCAATATTACAGTGAAATTTCCTGGTAGCGTCCTACCAAGGAAAGCAATTTTTAGATCAATAACCTCCAAATACAAGTTTTAAAAAATATTTTCTGGCCCGAAAATCATGTGAATAAATTAGTCTTTAAGCAGTTACCTTTCCAAAATAGAATGCAATTCAAAAACTTAAAAACATAACAAAAAGTATTTTAAAGTTATTAAAAGGTTGCTGTCACAGACATAAATTTTATTGTCTCACTGGAAATTCTGACAGCTTTCCATGTGTAAATAAATATTACTTCCACTATTGGGCTTTGTTATAAGGTCCCTAAATAGTTGCAATGAGGGAAAAAAAATTTCTAGATTATAAACAAGCGGCATCATTTCCAAAAAAATTCGATAACAAAAGCTGATGATCCAATTGCTAGTTAATGGTCCTAGGGGTAACACATGGGGAAAAAGCAAAATAAACAGATTACATTTAGTAGATAAGCAGACTTACAGAGCTGTTCAAGTCATCTAGAAAACATAGCATGAGAATTAAAAACAAATTCTAATAGGTTTATTTAAAACTGCTTCAAGAGGAATCAGAGTAGGTAAGTTCCCCAAAAGTTGAAGTAAGTTTTAATTACTATTCGTCTTTTAGTTTTCTAGTTCTAAAATGGGACTGTGGCTATCTGTTCTACCTTAAAAGCAATGAAAAAGTAGGTAAGACTATGACTATCGAGACAGTGGGAAATGCATCAACACCTAACCTTTCTGAAAAGGAGAAATTGGACTAGTTCACAAAAATTACTTCCAGCTACCTTCCAATTGACAATTAAAACATATCTAACTACAGCTGAATGCCTGCATGGCCAGAGACAATTTCTGGTGCTTAATACGTTTTTAACTTCTTGATGGAATCACACAGTTGCTTTGGTGGGCCCCAAGCTCGGCCAACTTGCTTCGTATTCCCTGTGTCTCAGATGGAGCAGTCGGGCAGCAAACATAACCATGCTGAGGTCAGTGGCTTTTCTGCACTCATGTTAAGGCTCTCGATAGATCATATGTCCCCAAGGCAGGTGAATACTCATTCCATTCTTAAATCAGACTGCAGCCAGACATTTTGGAAGTTCTACCAGAGAAGACTGGAAAGAAGAATTGACACGCTCATTAAAAATGAGAGGTCTGTCTTGATATGCTGATGCCTCCTCTCTGTAGAGCTCAGGTCCTGGGGTGGGGATGAGGTTCATTCACTGACGCTCACTGACAAGAGTGTTAGCTAATTGCACGGTAATTGGTAACAGGCTAGCCAAAGCTCTCACCTACTAAAAACAAAGAAAGAAAAACTGCACAACGCAGAAGCGGTGAGTCGAGTTTATGCAGTATGTTACCGAGGACTATAGCCCGGGAGACAGCCTCTCAGAGAGCTCTGAGCTCTGTCCTGAAGAGGAGGGGTGGGGAGGGCAGTGTATATGAGATTTGGTGAAGGGGTACGTGCAACCAAGCACACGTCTCGGAAGAAGGTTGCTGCTGGTCACGAGGAGCAGATGTCTCCATTAACAAGTTTAGTGCTTTTCTAGGTATGAGAAGATGCAAGAAATTAGGTTCATCAAATTCTTCTGAAACGAACTCTCCGAAGGCCTGTTCTGCCAGTATTTCCCAGAGCACAGTGCCTCATTCCTAATCTCCACCCTGAATTCCTTTCGGGATGTGCTGGAGGTCAGCGGCTGCAGTGATTAATGACCTAATTATTATTATTATTTTTTTTTGCAGTACGCGGGCCTCTCACTGTTGTAGCCTCTCCCGCTGCGGAGCACAGGCTTCCGGACGCGCAGGCTCAGCGGCCATGGCTCACAGGCCCAGCTGCTCCGCGGCATGTGGGATATTCCGGGACCGGGGCACGAACCCGTGTCCCCTGCATCGGCAGGCGGACTCTCAGCCACTGCGCCACCAGGGAAGCCCGCGAGCAACATTCTTCAGTTGGCACCTGTAGAGCTTGTTGAGCTCTTAGCAATACAGGCTCCCCCCCACCCCCGGTATTCGAAAGCAGGGCGTGCCTATGAGAGCTTTCCTAAGCCAAAATGGTGCAAAGTGAAGACACGACTACCTTAAGACACATCTTGCTAATGGATGCACAAAATAAGTCAAGATGAAGCACAGGTGCTCACAGACACAGTTCAAGGCTACGGCAGCTCGATGCTGAGGTGCTGAGCATGGACCCCAGGGAAGGAGCTTGGAGGTGCTACTCTCCCGTCTCTGGGTGTGAGCTGCCTCTAGAACGGTTCTCTGAGAAACTAATGCTGAATGCTATTTTGCTTTCTGACTTTTTTCTTAAATTTGGAAATCCTTTTCGGATTTCTTTCAGTTAGCAACAAGGTACTAATGTAGGTCTTTCGTAAAAGTGAAGTGGCGCAAAGTGAACTTTAGAAAAGTCGGGGATCCCTGTACCCGTCCTTGTAACACTCTTTCCCTGGCCTGAGTGTAGGGTCTTAGGGTTGATTCCCAAGGCTATGGGAATAAAAACAAGGATGAGGGTCACATTAAGCCTTCAGGACTGAAAAGGCTGCTGCACAACCTTAAAAGCAAGTGATGATATTTGCCAGAGACGTTTGAGAATAGCCAAGATGCTACTTTTGTGGACTGGCCTATGCTGGTCCCAAGGGAGATGAGTCAGGCTGACCTGATGAGGTCCCTGCCAGCTCATCAGATTCTGCAAGAAGAGAACGACCTGGTGCATAATTACATCCCCCTAGTGGGTCACTCCTTTGTTCACATAACAGAAATCTTTATGTGCAAAGGGACCGTCAGGGGCTCTGCCATCCTCCAACAACATGCTCCCTTCTCTCTCTTGGGTTAAAACTCTTCTCAGTAACACACCACCTCAGACTTGGCAGCAGGAAGGAATTAGAAAACCAAACAGCACCCCCGTGGGGCTCGCGTGCGGCTCACGCTGACATGCATGCGTTGTGCACTGACCTGGCTTAAATTCAGAGCGTGGTTCCCCTTCCGCAAAATGCACAAGCATCTTTAAAGTACGGAGATGACTACTACGGCGATTTTACATACAATTTTAAAGTACAAGGAAAGAAGGACCGAGGACGTGGCAAGGAACACAAGCTCTGCTGTTGGCCTGTGGGCACAGAGGAGAGCGCTGCTGTCTGACCCTGGACAAGTTATCTGCCATCTTCAACTTCAGTTTCTCCGTCTGTAAAATGGAGATAATCACAGGAGCCGCAACAGGGGAAAACACCCATTAAAATACTCAGCCTGTGCATGGTCTAGAGTAATAAGCGTGCCATAAATGGCGATGGCCATTATTATTACTGTTGTTAATTACGGTCAAGGCAAGCATGCTCAAAGAGTCAGGGAGAAAAGGGCAGTGTTAGGGCACATACACCAACGACTGACTAGGAAATTTCCTGAGACTCTTAAAAAAAATGTTACGATCTATTGTGTGGCCTTGGGCAAGTCAGTTATGCTGTCTGAGCCTTATTTCCTCCTTTGGAGAAAGAGGATTCTAACTGCTTGGTCGGGTTATTTAGCAGATTAATGGATTAATATACATAAAGCACTTAGAGCCATTACCTGGAACAGAGTCAGGGCTATTTAACCTTTTGTTATTATTACCATCATTAAGACAAAGCAAAGCACTGTTCTCAAATAGGTCAGCCAAGGTAGAGAAGAAAATGTTACTTATTTCACTAACATTTATGAATCACGCAGGTTTAATCATGACTCCTGATACTAGTACAACTAATTTTTATGGTGGTATCCTTACAAGGTTTTGTTTTGGTTTTTTTTTAAGTTATAATTCTGGATTTGGACAGAGATGGTTAAATTTTAAAGTGCTTCCATAAATATTTTTAATTCTGCTGAGACTTGTTGCTAAAAGAGATGAATGTGTGCCTCTAGTTAATCATTCAAATAATTTGTCTCTTGGAAGTCTGTCCTGTTGCAAAAGGAAACCTTAGAACACCTGACAGTCTGTACCCACGGCCAGCTCTGTGCATGTTGAAATGTTTCTCAGCATCACTGACATTGCAAACCACGATTACAAATGGGCCGTTAATCCTTCTGATAGTTAGGTGTGCTGGTGATACAAAACAGCATGAGTCCTACCCTGTACCCTAGGAGGCACCTACCACATCCTGCTCTCCATCATTTAATTTCAAGCCATGGGAAGATCCAGAAACACCAGTGCAGTGTTACTATGAGTTTTGGGGTTGTGAGATTCTAGCAGATGCTCCTGCTGGCTGCAGATTACTTTTCCTGTTTGTCTTTCTGCTTAGCCAGGCACTGTCTGCCGACAGAATCATGCTCAGGAGGTAATCCTCTCTACCTTCAGAAAGCCACAAATATCTTTTACCCCAGAGCTATGCTCTTCTGTTGTGCAAACCTGGGATTACAAAACCCTGGAGGGGCCACTCCCTTGCCTGGGGTGACAGAGAGGGAGGAGACAGGAGGGGAAAAGCTCCAACACAAGCAACTGGTCCCTGAGGGGCTGTTTGCTTAATTCCACCGGGATTGTGTTCTTTGGCAGACGCTCCTTTGTACACTTTCTGATAAAGGCAAGTTTAGAAGCAGTGTATTTTTTCAGTAAATCGCTTAATGAGCATAACAAAGCACTCCACGAGTGAAATTTTTCTGCCAGGGTATACAAACTGCAGGTGTGCCCAGGCAAAAATCCCACCAAATCCCTCCGGCCCCTAAGGTGCGCCTCTGTTGGCCACGGAACAGAATCACTATCCACGGGAAGACGAAGAACATCCAGGGCCTGAGCGCCAGGGACTCCGGTGTTTGCTGATAACACGAGAATCTCTTTGAACAATAAGGCAAGTGAAAAGCTGTTCATAAACATCTCAGCAAAGTCCCTTAAAGTAATTTTGATCTAGTCATCCCTATGGATCTTTACTTCATTTTTAGCAAACTGAGCCTAGTCTCATGCTAGTTTAACAAGGGGAAAGGTCTAGAAAGTAAAGCAAGAGATGTATAAGTGATCACCATAGTGACCATAACATCCAACATTTTTACTTCCTGACCTGCATCCTTAAGTTTAAACCCAAGTGAAGAGTAATGAAGACAGGTAAAAAGAATGCTAACACAGGGAAGTAAAACTTCATAATTTGAAAGCGCACGCGCACACACACACACACACACACACACACACACACACACACACGGTTTTTATCTTACTGGCCGACTTGGTCTTAAAGAATACCATACGAGCGTATTCAGTCAAGGTTAAGCGTCTAGACTCCATTCTTAGAGTTTTATCAGTGAAGAACAAAAAACAGAGAGAGTCCTTTTTTTTTTTTAATCCTTAGTTTTAAAAAAAGGCTTTTGTTTGGTTCCTTTTTCAACACTGGCTAGATTTTGATCAGTCTCCAAACTCCTATTACCTTTAGGCTGAAATCAAGACTAGAACATGCCAAGCCCTAGATTTTCCTTTTCCTAGAAGAAACTACCAGACACTGGATAACAGAATGCAAGTCCTAAGGACAGTCACTTTTGACATTTCATTCTCAATATTCTAACTCTGCACCATAAATAAGACACTTTATGCATGTCATGGATGTCTGTGGGACCCAGCGTTTATTTTGACCTGTGAAGACAGAATATTCACCGCCAGAGGTAGCCCTGACTGTCAAGTACCATGTAACCAATCACAAGTCAAACCTGCGAAAATGACCAATGTCTGACTTTTTTGTGACCTAACATATTATAATAAACGTCCAGGCTGGCCTCATCTAAGACATTTAGCCATGCCCCTCTATGACTGTCCCAGAAACCTTCTGAGAATAAGCAAGAGAATATATGCAATGTTCTCACATGTCTTAAAAGGGGAGGGTGGTTCTTGCCACACAAGTGATGAATGGTAACATTTTGCTTCTGTCCTGACCACACCTCACACCTCCTGTAAACAGTTTGCTCATGAAGCGATCCCAACACTCTTTTAAATTCTCAACAAGTAGAGCAACTGGCCAAGGCAAGGAATTCCCCCAACACTTTTTAATAATAGTTTGCTTTTCCTCTTTCTGTATCCAAGTTATGGTTCCTAGATTTTAAAGAAGAAACATTATTCTAGCAGAGTATATGTGCCTACGATTTTCTATTTTGTGCTAGGACTAAAATATTAAGAACCACATTAAGAAAGTTCTTTCTGCTACAATTATCTAGGAAGGAGGGGACTGCTGAAAAAAATCAGAAACACGGATTATTCTTTTCTGGATTCAGAACTCGACCAAATTTTGATTTTTTTTTAACTTGGTCTTTATCACGTTAAATTTGAAATCAAAAAATCTATTTATAAGGTTAATTGATCTGTGCATTTTCTTGATTTGTGACAGCTACTCTTTTTTCATTACATATCATTTCTTCTTCTCTTCAAATTTTTTTTAAAAAACAGCTTCATTGCAGTATATTTAACATACGTATTTGAGGTGTTCGATTTGATATTCTGACATACATATATGCCAGCGAAGCCATCACCACTATCAAAATAACTCAAACGTTTGCTTTTAAAAAACTATTTTTTTAAATTGAGATGTAATTGACATCTAACATTGTATTAGTTTTAGGTGTAAAACGTAATGATTTGATATATTTATATGTTGCTAAATGACCACCCCAATAAGTTTAGTTGACATCCATCACCACACATAGTTACAACATCTTCTCTTGTGATGAGAACTTTTAAGATCTGCTCTCTTAGCAACACTCCAACATACAATATAGCATTATTAACTACAGTGTGACGATTATTCTAATGATTGGTTTAGTTGCCAGCTGTAAGCAAAGGTATATGCCTTTGAATTTGCTGTATAAGATGGCTTCTGGAAATGACAAATGATTTGATGTAGTAAGTACTGCATTTTCAGATTTGCTTCCTAATTCTACTGATCTGTCAGCGCTCCCTCTGGCTCTCTAATGATGCCCAGGCAGCCTCACTCAGAGTCTGTCCAAAAGGAGAAGGTTTGCACCTAAAGACAGCCAAGGTGCAACCCGGAAGGTGATTCCAAGAGCATCTATGAAATAGAAAACGAATGGAAAACAGGGAAGTTCCCACTGAGTGAAGCCTCAGTAAGAGAACCCTCAGCTGCTCCAGATCAGTGTGCCTGTTGGTTTTACATAGCTTGACGGGCTAATACCTTAATCATGATTTTTTTCTTCACCCTGCAGCACATGTCTGGAACTGTCCTAAAAGTTTCGAGGGGGAATTTATATGACTAACATGCATAAAGGTACTAACTGTCACTACCGCTTTTACATTTGTTAGGTAGAAATGGGCAAACAAGATGTTTGGAGAGACAAAGAGCTAACACACAAATTTTTTTTAAAAACCAAAAGAAAAAACAGGACCTCTTCAATCTGCACAAACGAGGGATCCATGGGAAAACAATTAAAGCATAAAATAAGTGATAATCTTTTTCTTTCCTAAAATTTATTTTTTAATTGCGGTAAAAACACATAATGTAACATTTACCATTTTAACCATTTTTAAGGTGTGAAGTTCAGTGGCGTGAAGTACGTTCACACTGTTGTACAAGCATAACTACCATCCACCTCCAGAACTTTGTTCACCTTGCAAAACTGAAACTCTGTACTCATCAGACACTAAGTCCCCATGCCCTGCCCTCAGCCCCTGGCCACCACCATTCTCCTTCTGCCTCTGTGACTTTGGCTACTCTAGGGATCTCTCTAGTGGAATCACACAGTATGTGTCCTCTTGTGACTGGCTTCTTTCACTTTGCGTGATGTCTTCAAGGTTCATCCATGTTGTAGCACGTGTCAATATGTGATAATTGAGTTCTCCCCAAATCCTACAGTTCCAGAATTACGTGTCAACTCTGAAGCTCTAAGGAGTTAGCTGGGTTTTTTCGTTCTTTTGGCTTTTTCCAAGAAAAATTAAATGGACCAGTGCTTTACAAAGGGATAATAAACGTTGAGTTATTTCTACCCCCAGAAGATAGTAAAAGGCTAACTAGATAAATGCTTTCACTAAAATTAGATGGATTCCTAGGTAACAGATGCATAGAAGGCTATGTATTGTGAGGAAATTTAGAATATCATTTCAGCATGCTCTGTTTAAGGTAGAGTTGGTAAAAATATTAGTTGGTGTCCTCTATAATACTGATCTCACCTAAGAGCCACTTGAGGCTGGGGGGTGGCGGGTGGTTTCTTACCCGGAGGGAGGATGGCCTTGCCTATCATCTCCCACCTGCCAGGTCTGGAGACTGCTGGTATGTTTCAGGCAGGAGTGAACCACATCGAAAGCTCAGCTCACTGGCAGATCTGAAGGCCAAGGACAGAGACCAGCTCTGACCAAGCAACACCCCCAAAGCGCCTGGACTGCAGGGTCCACGCCAGTCCAGCAACATCTTCTGGAGCCTTGGGCCCAGCCAGTCATTCAGGTTTGGCCAGCGTGGTTCAGCCTAGAGGACACACAGGTGGGTGAGCCCCACCTAGGTCTTCCTCGGGAACCAGCTCTGTCTCACTCTGCATAGATGTGGGGAAACAGAAGTGAGTTGACCATCCAGGCGGCCTGTCGAGCCGTTAGCTTGCAGCATCCTGAGAAAACGTTCAGCTAAGCTTCTCGGGCTGGACTTGAATCAGACGGTGCTGGGGGTTGTGGGAGTGGGAGCTTCCTTCTGTCTCTCCCAAGTCCCCTCCATCCACTAACTGCTCAGGAGCCATGACCGAGCAGTCATGTCACCCCCGAACGGTGGTGTTCCATCCCTCTTCCTCTCAGTGATAGAGCCTACAGCAGAACGTTCTGGACATTCTGGACACAAGGCAGAACACGTGAAGATGCCTAGAGAGGAAATCTGTCCTCCCCACCCTCTCCTCTGCTCCCCCTGGGATTCCGCGGCAGGACGGCAGAGTCTTGAGAGCTCCCCGGTAAGGCGGGTGCTGAGCTGTGGTCAGAGCGCTGGAGTGATTAGAACATGCCAAGGATGTAACTGCCTGCCCTGCGGCAGTGGGAGCCCATCTCCTGGGCCATTCAGCTCCCCAACCAATGAGTGCCCTGCTTCTCATTTCTCTATAACACACTGGACCCCAACAGATAGGAACTTCTGCCGATGAGCACGGGGGCTGGCCAAAAAGGAAGGAAAAGAGCCCATCTCCTGGTAGCAGGAGAGGTGAAGCAGATATCCCTGAAGCAAGAGCGGGCGGCCAGGCCCTGGTCAGAAGCCTGAGCCTGAGCAGGCGGTGGGCAGGAGGGAGGAAACTCAGCTAATGTGGGTTCTTCAGCTGCCTCTATGTGCCCTGGCTCTGGCCATAAGCTCTGAGGTTATGGCCCTTCACCAAAGGAAAACTACGTGACAGAAGCAGTAAGGAGAACCTTCCAGGCTCCACGAAATCCCGGCTTCCAAGCTGACAGTCAGGCAGCACCACTCACACAGCGCGTACACGTTTTGCACACTCAGGTAAGTAAAGATACCTGGGATCTATCTTAGACACCCGAATGTGACCTTTCCGTAACGGACATGATGCTTTTCTCGTCCTCCTGTGAATCCACGAAGCGGGGGTAAAGGGGAAGAGTAGGGTGTTCCTGCATCATCCCCGAGATCCTGACCTGCAGTCAAGGTGACATTCACAGTACAGCAAACGAGCCCCTTGGCCGCAGAGCAGGACAACCTCATTAGCTAGGCTGCGGGGTTTGTCTTCCTCTGCCTCATGCCTTACACTTCCCCTGAGTTCAAGTATAACCTAAAGCCTTTTAAAATTTTTTAATATCCCCAAGGTTGGCAGTCTTGGGACAACTGTGATGTCTTATGTTTCTCCCTGCAGCCCATTCTTCCTCTGAACGATAGGCGAACAGGTTCACTTACTTCCTAAACACACAATTATGTTTCACTTGCCAAGTTTCCCTGACCTTACGTTTGGCCTAACGTGTTTCTAGCTACATGTACTATTTCAGCGTTTTCACCAAACTTCCTGACTGTCGGCTCAAAAGCAGCAGTCAGACTTTAATTTAGAAGAGGTCCTTAACCTAAAGAAAGACATTAATGCCGTTTTGATCTCCACTGTAGCCTTCTAACTCTTTAGGTTTGCCCTCACTTGGGTGAGCTTTCTCGGTGACTACTTAGATTTTATTAAGGCGTGTAGCTGTAACTCAGAGATGTGGGGACACACAGGAAGTCAGAGATAACTAGATTTTCCATATTTCCCACCGCATGCGGGAGCCAGGCCACCTGGACTCAGATGAGCCCCGTCCACTGTGTGTAGCATCCCGCTTCACGGCGGCACAGGAAGAGCCTGCAGATTTGGGATTTGTTTATTAGCACGCCCTCCACACTTTAGGGATTTTTTTACATTTGCTTTGAGTTTGAGACTTATTTCTGTCTTTCTGGGCCCCCTGCCCCCCGCCTTTCCTTTGTGTATAACAAGCTCTTTGTCTGGGTCCGAGAATGCGGGCGCTTCTAGGACCGTCTTTTAGGGAGGATTGGAGCCATCAGGTTGGTATCCATTTTCTACTTAAAAATGTGTGCTTCGGGGGAGAAATGACTTACCAGCCTATCATATTATCAACGTTTTCCTGTTCTTCTATTCCTGTTTAGCTAAGCATGCAAGGGGAAAACAGCTCTTTCTCTACCACTGAACTTTCAGAGTAGACTTTAATACGATATCTGATCATTTAACATCCAGATTAATGGTGTTGACAGAAACGTGCTTTCCAATAAATCCTCCCTTTTGTTACTTTGGCAAAGAACAAAAATGAGTATCGTTTTACCTGTTTGTCTAATAGTGAATCTGGTGAAAGTCTAGTTTGGGTGAATAAATGAGTCCAGAGCTGTCTTTCTTCCCTCTATCCTGCACGTGAAGCCACCACCCCGAGGTTTAAAGGCTTCGTTCGCTGCTGGCAGAAGAAAATAGGGTGGTTTTTGTTTGTTTTGTTTTAACCCTCCTGGTTTCATGAAGAAAGGACAAGGAAAGCAGACGGTATAAAGTAATCAAACAAAACCGGTGTGTATGTGTGTTTAGGGGCTAGTGTCCAGGAAGAGCTATCTCAGGAGTCCCTCATGAGACTTTAGTACTTGCCACTTTTACCATATAGGGCCATAAACTTACAGGGTCTTCTGTAAGACCCTACCCAAAGACTTGGGTTGACAATGACGTGAGAGGAAGTTACTCTGGGTCCAGCCCTAGGAGAAGCCACACAGGGTTGCTGGAGTTCCCCTTGGATTCCAATCCACCAAGGGAGAAGGCAGAGCTTAATCTGACTCTCCCCACACTGGGCTCTGTGGGGTACCTTTAATGTCCTACGACACTGGTCAATGACCAAAGGTACAAGGGGACCCAGGGTATGTTTGACCAGCGACGTGCCAAAGGTAACAGGTTAATCACCCCAGGACTGCAAACTGGCCACTGGAAACTCTCCTTGTGGGCTTTTCACCATCTATGAGATCCCAGTAAAACTCTTATTTGGACACAGCCAAATTCTAACCTCATGAGTATCTTTTGGTAAATCGTGCTCAAAGCACCAGGTCAAACTGCGAGGCAGTGGTTGTGATGCTTAACGTTTAAAGGCTGTTACCAAAGTGTCTACGATGACAATTTCCATGAGTCAAGGGTTGAAGAAGGCATTGCTATCATTTACGTGTATTTAGTGTTAACAGTCAGTGGAGTTTGGACTATGATAAGAAGTGGGCAAGATTTATTTAATAACCACTTTTAAGTGCTTTTTAGCCATTCAGCTTTTCAGAGGATTTCTTTTTCAGCTATTTCATATGTGGGCGACGGAATGGTAGCTCAAGCGTAAATGATGAAGCCATAGCTAAGCAACTGATTCTCGTTTCTTGGGCTGTTTCTATGAGAGATCTAGTTTACATCATCCAGCACAACTCCTATGAGAGAGAACACACCCATCTCACACACTGGGAAATGGACTGAGAATGAACCTCAAGTTTGGAGCTTTTCAAACTGTGGTCTTGCAGGTTGTCTTATGAGATGAAGGGCTCTTCCTCAAAAGCAGTGCATTGCTCTTAGGGAGAGGAAGGGGGCCGATAAGCCACTCCAGGCACAGGGTTAGCTGACAAGAGCAAAACCTTGATTATTTTTATCCATACTGCTGGGGGGAGAAAAAGATGTAAAAGTAGGCATCTCAAAATGAGCGATTATGCGGCCAGTAAAGAAAACAGAGATCACTGAGGGAAAAACGAGATGTTACCGGTTTTGAAATGAAGTCTTTGCTATGGAGGCTGCACTGCAGTGCTCTGGATAACAGCTGTGTACGAGGATGCCCTGACTGTGGAAGGACAGAAGGTACCTTTCTTCCTGCGGGACCGGCGGGCTTCAGCCAAGAGAAGCAGCAAGCTCACAGCACTAAGTGAACAAAAGCGTCGTAATCAAGAAGGATGGTGTGTATCAGGGACTTCATCTGTGCTCCTGTGAAGCAGCTCTGCACAGGGCTGATGCTTTCAGCTTAGCTGTCCTCTGGGACTGCCAGGGCCACATCAGCAGAGGACCATCTACTGCTCAGGCTGCCCAAACCTATGGGTGGGCAGAGGGACAGGCCATTTGTCCTGTGCCTGCACACATGGACCACGGACCCAGCCTTTCCGACAAGCTTAAGATAGAGAGAAAGGGAGGACCGTGTGCTTCCAAGTAACCGCGGCTTGTTAGGAGACTCCCATGGAAAACTACAAGTGAAAATTCAAGAAGGAATTTTAGTTTTGTTTTTTTTTTTTAAGTTTTACACTGTTCTATGATGATGAGAAACTTCAAATGTCTAGGGGCTTCCCTGGTGGCGCAGTGGTTGAGAATCTGCCTGCTAATGCAAGGGACACAGGTTCGAGCCCTGGTCTGGGAAGATCCCACATGCCGCGGAGCAACTAGGCCCGAGAGCCACAACTACTGAGCCTGCGCGTCTGGAGCCTGTGCTCCGCAACAGGAGAGGCCGCCATAGTGAGAGGCCTGCGCACCGCAATGAAGAATGGCCCCCGCTTGCCACAACTAGAGAAAGCCCTCGCGCAGAAACGAAGACCCAACACAGCAAACAATAATAAATTAATTTATAAAACTCACTCCAAATTTCATACACAATAAAAACTACTATTAAAAAAAATGTCACAATTGCACCTTTCTATGATAAAGCAGTAGTAGTTATTAGGAAGAAGATGACATCTTATTATCAGGAAAAGTAAGGTATACATTGTTTTTAATGCTCTGTTGAAAGAAAAAGAGTGATTTATCTCCCTCCATCCTCCCCCTCCCCTCACTCCCCTCCCCACCAAAACAAAACAAAACAAAACAGAAAAAGCAAAAAAACAAACAAAAACACACCTCAGAAGAGGTAAAAGAAGAAAAATGCTTTCATGCCTAGGAGCTGTCCACCCTTAAAAAGGACAATAGCACGTGTATAAAGTGGTTATTTCTATCGTACACTTTTGGAAACCACAGCAATGCAGACTAGGGGAGCGACAGTCACCAAGAGGCTCACTGTGCTGTGCTCTCATCCAGTCTGGGTTGCAGGCTTTATTTTTTGAAGCCCCACCATCAGCTTTACAGGAAATCCATGCTTTGCTTTCTAAGGTTTTCCTTTTTTTTTTTTCCTTTTTCTAAATTGACTCCATCCCAGTAAAAAGAAAATCTAGCTTATTTCAAACAACCTATAAATATTTCACATCATTCTGAGGGAAACCTCAAACAACAGAAAACTATCAAAATGTTGCCAAGGTTACGTACTCAATGATTGAATAACCTCAAAAGGGAAATACATGTAAACAAGTACATATCACAGTTCTGGGTTAAGGAGGACAGGGTTTAGTTTACCAAACAGTGTTGTGTTTTAAAAACATATCACTCTTATTTCCACTGTTGCACGTCAGCCTCAGTTGTTAAGGAACTGGCATATACTGGAGATCAGATTTCTTCTTTATAAACTTGTTACAGCAGGTAAGTCCCAAATGCATTCTCTCTCTCATCTGGATTTTGGGGAGGGAAAGCAGTCTAGTTCTATTCTTGACCATATTTTCTCCCTTTGTGTAATGGTAAATGATGTAATAAAATCAGAATCCCTACGGCAAAGGACTTTCCCCTCTTGCAATGTTAAATACACAGAGGTAGCTCATAAACTCTGATTGCTAAACTTTATTTGTATAGAAATCCTTGCAGGTCATTAGGCTATATATTGGATAGACAGAGGGAGGGAAGGCAGGCTTATTAGCAATAGTTCTTGCAAGCTATCAGATTACTATTACTTCAGTGTTATTCTGTTTGGATCCCATGCTATAACATGTAATATACTATTGCATTGCTATGACATATAATATGTCCCATTCAAAGCATTTTGGTTTGGCCACGGCCCACACTGATGACCAAAAGTGCAAAGTACAGAATACTCTTTACTAGGAGACAACAGCTAATATCATACTGCTGTTCGTCACATCCGGGTCTACTCAGTCCAATTCCAGCCATGGTCGTGCAGGATGATTCCTCTGTCCTGGATGAAGGTACCTGGCAATCAAACAAGATCGCCATGCACTAACACACTGCTCTAATGTCACCTGCTCTGCATCCCTAAAGAGAAGCTGGTCTTTGTGTGCTCTCAGGACTGAGGGCTGGGAGTGGACAGGGGTCTCCCCAGCACGCTCCTCCACGTCCCTGGGATGTGCCCTGCAGGGTTAAGGCCATCTCCACATCAGGGAGCGCCTCAGTGGTCGCAAATCACCCTGACTCTTTCCCCTTGAGTGAAATCACCTCCCACAAAGGCATTGTTTTGCATGGGTTTTTTTCACCAGAAAATGATTTCTCACCCAAACACAAGAGTAACTGGTTTTCAAGGTAGGTAGTCTCCCTGGTGTCTACATTATGACCGGCTGACAAACCCGAATACCAAGCCTGTGCCGCTAGTAAGCCCTCCAGATTCAGCACTGGAGGCGAGCTGCTTCCTGGCTGGCGGGGAGGGAGGCCACCTTGGCTGCACACTGATGCGCTGTCCCCTTCTGGCCGCACACCCTCAGCGAAGCAAGCTCGGGGTACTGTGCTTAGGAAGACATCGAGTGGACTCGGATAGCTGTCACTCCATTTAGGGGGACAGATGTGCTTCAGCTGATAGAAGACGGGGGACGTACACGCTAACCCTGAGCAAATCACATTTGTCATGTGGCTTAAATTTTCAGGCACGGGGTCACCTCACCCAGTGATTTCACTCAAGCCCTTCTGAGGTTCCATCTGTGCCCAGTGCTGTAGGAAGGGGAGCCGGAAGCAGGCACAGTAGGTGACATCACACACCAGCCCTGCCCCGGGAAGGGGGGTGGTTCGTAGGGAGATGGGGAGACAGATGGGTAACTATGGAGACGCTGTGGGCTGTGAAGACAGAGGGGTGAGGCACAGAGGGCAGTAGCCTGGCATCTCCAGGAAGGGTGGAACGAAGGCCACTCTCCCTGCCTCTCTGGAGCCCACTGCCGTGAAAAAGCAACAAACTCAGCAAGGCAGAAACCCGTGGAAACCAATCTGAAATTAATGAATGCTTGGAAGGAAAAATATAAAAAAATTAAAAGACACCTGATTTATGAAAAGTGCCGAAAAGCAAGGAAACTCAACACGTCGGCCAGAAGACACAGCCAATGAGAGCCCACATGGGGTGTTTTTTTTTTCACCTGATGATTAGATTTGAAGAAAGTAATACTCTGTATCATAAATAAGAAGGAATGCAAGGCCCTCAGGTTCAGAGGAGGGAAGGTGGAGGGGCGGGGAGGGGGGAACTTCCAGTGGTTTGGGGAAAGCAAAGCCACAGGCTGTGATATTGAAGGAACAGAGCCAGGGATAAATATGATGGAATTCCAGGAGGACCCAGGTGGAGCCTGCACGTGACTCTGAACTGCTAGGCCTGTGCCGTGACCCCCACTCAGTGCTGAAAGGGAAGTACCCCCATCCTCTTCCTGAGGACAGAGCAGATCCTCACACAGAATGGGGAGGAGGGTTAGGTCAGGGAGACACACAGGAAAGGAAGGCCGTCCTCCGGCTGTGGTCCTCTGATCGGAGCACAGATCGCGGCCTCTCAGGGGCTCCCTACAGGTCACGCCGATGTCTGTGACTCCAAGACTGGACTCCATACTCCTCCGTGCTCAGGAGGACCCCTGCTAAGGAGCACCATCCCGGGCATGGAAGGAAGACGGAGCTCATCTCAGAGAGGGGTATGTGGGCTTTGGGGTGAGTGGGCTCTCACGTCCAGGCTCATCTCGTACAGACACCCGCTGCGGGTGGCCTCCAGGCAGGGTTCCCCTGCGTGCCCGTGGGTCGTGGAACAACTGTTGCATTCAGTCAGAATACATTTTACAAACTGTGAAGTACTCTACAAAGGTGAACTGTGCACCAGGCAAAGCAAAGGGCGATGTTTATTTTGTTGCGTTAAAACTGAGTCCCCCTGCGACTGAGCTCCCTTGCTGAGTTTATGATTAATCTCTCTATCCAAAACTTTATTTCCTTTCTTGTCCCCTCTGACGACCTCAATCCCTTTCTTGTCCCCTCCGACCTCAATTCTCTGCTAACTGAACACCAATCAACCAGAGTCAGAAGACTAAAATTGCTGGTGTTAACATCGTTATTGTACTATAATTGCTATTATACATATAATCATTAACGTACAGACTCAGGTTGTTCCTCCAGGTCAAGATGAGCTAACAGACCCGCAAGCCATGGACCACCTGGCCAGAGAATGCACACTGGGGACATCCTGACCCCCTGAAACGCTGATGAAGAAATGTCAAGAAAGGTCACAAGAGGATGACTAGCCCCAGCTTCTTTGCTCTTCCCCTTTAAACACTGCCCCCCCGCCCCCCCCCCCCCCCCCGCAACTCAAAGACCAAATAGGAGTGGATCTGAGGCTTATCTCCCACTCCCTTGCCTAGCACCCTGCAATAAACCCTTACTTTGTTGCAGACACCTGCTCTCAGAGCTGGCTTCCTGAGCCTTGGGGCTCACCAGCCCTTTCTCAGTTACAGCCTCCTGAAAAAAGACTGTCCACTTCTGCTGAACGTAAAAGAAAAAACCAGGTTAAATGTTTGTTTTCCACCTGCTTAATTTAAGGTATTTGTATTAATACTGGCCGATTCTTAAAAAAAGAAAGAAATGTACAAATATATTTATTTAGAGGTGTTCCTTTTACAATATGGATATGGTCCAATTACAGAAAATATTTTCATTTCCACAAATTTTCACCTCAGTTCTGAGCTTCCTAGTAGCTTCTTGGTTTCTTACTGTTAAATGCTGCATTTTGACTATTTTTCAAGAGGGTATCAAGATATCAATGGAATGAGGGCACAGGTAAGCCTACATCAATAGATACAGGTAGATGTTTTAAAATTTTGTTCTCACTAGAAAACTTAGCAATAACACTAGAAAACTTAGTGATAACACATTTAAAATTAGAATTTGAATGCCACTTATGGACTAATCAGGGAAAAGGAAACATGATATAGAAGTGGCAGGCCCCTTGGAAATTAGCTAGGCACGTAAGACATGATTAGGTCACAATAAATTACAGGGCGGGGAGCATGAATTTTAAAGTCCAGGGAGCTACTGATTGTGAACAGTAGAACAAGTCTTTCTCTAGCCATAAAAAAATCAGAGTTATTTTGCATGTGAAAACATTCAAAACTGCCTTCCATGTCGCACTAGCAGGGGACAGCTCACTACTAGACTTTAGATGACATCAGCTTACAGGCAATGGTTTCCCACGGAAATAGCTGAAGGCACGTGACCTTCCTCTTGCCACCGCCATCACCACCCCCGCCTCCCCGGCTGTCCTGGGTCCGGGACACCAGCGGGAAGCGCGGCTCCCACAGCAGCCTGAAGTGGCGTCCAGCCTCAGGCTCCCCTGTTCTTCCGTCTCCCACAGTCCACCCAGGAGAATCTGCCCAGTCTCACCTGTTAATTCCACCCCAGGGGTTCTGTTTCACATCCACCCATCTCTCTTCCAAGTCTTGTCAATTCATCCTCCGAGGACTGTTGGACACTCCCATTTATGAGTTCTCAAATGACCACAGTCACAGCCAATGAGGCACGTGGCTCGAGAAGACATTTTGATTTTAAATTCACCCAGTTTCGAAGGCCCGTGGCACCGACCTCCTCCCCTCCCACGTGCCAGCACCTTCCCTACGCTGTTATTAAGCCAACTGTTCATACAGGTAATTAGGACAAATGATATTTTTCAACATGACTGCTTTTTCCAATGACTACTATTCTAACAGCATGGTTTTCTACTGCTGCTTGTTGCAAATAGATAATATTTTAATAACATTAGGGGTAATGTAACTTTGGTCAAGTGGCCTGGAAACCTAACCACAATTTATAATATTATTTCTACAGCAAAATGTATTCTAAATGATTTTTATGAATTACAACCAGGCTGTAAGCTGTAGACAACACCAAAATACAAACACACAAACATAAAGCCATAAAAAGAACCCCTCTTTTTGGTCCACTCCCTGCTGTTTACACAGTAAACATTTAATATACAGAGAGAGGGAGCAAAACCAGGGAGCCTCATCAAATTTAATTCCAGATGACATCTCTGCTGTCACCAGGCCCTGGTCTAAACTGTAATATTATCCTAAGCACAGCACAATGATGATGAGGATAAACTTGCTTCCCCCAGAGTCCTAATGTAGTCCAATGCCAAATATTCTGAAGTATTTTGAATTTTCCAATCACTGTTGCATTAAAGCAAATGGCTGAGCACTGACTGTATTATAATAAAGCATTTTTAAAGCTTGAGGGAAAAAATGAATATTCATAGTATTTGCATTTAGGTGAAAATGCAAAGAGCTCCCATTCCGGATAATGTAATGCAGTGGCCCCTTGGAGAGGAGGGCAAGAAGAGAGAAACAGAGCAGCAGTGCTATCCAGATACTAAGCATTTCTTGTTGTTCCCACGGTTATGCATAATGTGTATTCTCTCTCAGGCAAGCAATGTAAAACATCTCACTAGATCTATTAACGCATTACCGTGACTGAAATGGAACTCATTCTCTTCACCAGCTCACTCCAAACCAGCTCTTTTAAAGTTGGGTAACATCACTGTCAGCTGCATCCTCTCCCGGTGGCCAAGTCCATTTGATTCTAGACAGCTCTTCTCTTTTAGTGCTCCCTCCTCGCCCCCAGCCCTACTCTAGGCCTCCTGCACTCGCTGGTGGCGGCCACAAGAGCCTCTTAATTGGTTTCCCCACCTCTGCTCTCACCTCCCTCTAATTCATTGGCCACACGGAAACCAAAGTTATCTTTCGAATATGCAAATCCAAGCACATCACACCCCCACTGAGAACCCTTCAGCATTCCCCAGCGGCCTAATGATCAAGGCCAAACTCCTTACCCTGACTGATGGGGTACTGTCCCACTCACAGTGAGCACCTGCCATTTTCCACCTGGAACTCTCTTGCTTTCCAGAATAGCAGATACGCCACTCTCTTGATCTGATCTCAGGTCTCAGCTGGAACCAAAGCTTCCCTGACCCTTAGGATGGGTTATAGGATCCTGGGATAAACACCCTATTCTTCCCCCATCTCAGACCTGATCACATTCTTTGGCAGGTGCCTGCCTGTCTGTTTGCCCTTCTGGATTCATCGCTGCACAGCTAAAAGTCAGTCCTTTTTCCTGTTCCTCTTTAGTGACTAGCACTGGACCTGCCACGCTGTAGGTGTTCAAGAAACATCTGTTGAATGAACACATTCATGAAGACACTCTTGCCCCCTGCATTCCATATTCTCCATTAATAGTGAAACTATTCTCCATTTAATAGGGAAAACACTCCAAAACAGTATAGTAAGCACCTGAGAAAGAGGGTTACAACTTTCAGCTCATTAAGCAGCCCCCATAATTTGTTTCAAACACCTTGGTGTGTTACTGCCATAATTGTCAACAAATTTGAAAAAGGCTTGGTCCCATTTGTATGTCTAGATTAGAGAAGGGGCCAGTGGTACATGTAGCTACCTTCCCCCAAATTTGTGTCAAACAGCAGCCTATGATAAAGAGAAAATGAAATTTAACCTATCATTTCAAAAAGTGCATGTTACCTAAATCCTAGTAATTCAACTAAAACCGACCAAACAACCAAAAAAAAACAACAAAAAACCCACTACTGAGCAAATCCAGCCTTAAACATCTTTTCCCCAAAGTAGGAAAAAACAAAACAAAACAAAACAAAAAACCCAGCGAAAGTATTGCTGACACACATGTAAAATCCAAGTGTTTCCAGCATCTGTCCCCCAGCACGCTTCTGCCCCTGCTCGCCCCTAACCCAGCTGGCTCTGGTTTAGCAAGTCCCCTTAATGCGAGTCACGGATTCAATACACAGCAAGAACAGTCAGTCGGCTCTAGTCAAGGATGAGTGACAATAAACAGGTGTAGCGGCAGCATGCCTGGCTCAAAGTCTTAGTAATACTGCTTTACATAGGGGCAGCACTTCAGACTTTTCAAAGCTCTTCTGTGTCTAGTCTCTGTGTGGTCTGCCCTTCCAGAAGAAGGTACAGAAACCCTTTATACCTGTTTAACAGCTGGGAAAGCTGAAGCCCCCAGAAGTCGAGTTCTTTGCTCAAGGTCATAGAGCCAGTGGGTGCAGGGATGGAGGAGGTCAAGTCCAGGGGGGCCTATCAGGAGTGGACATTCTTCCTCTCAACCATGTTGCAGTCAGCTTGCAGCACTACTAGAAACTACAGACAAGCCACAGAGACTCAGGGCCTCTCTCAATAAGCATGAACTATTTCCCCTCTCTGTTTGCTCTGCTGCTTTTCTCCAAGGAGGGCTCTAAATAGCAAGAAGACCAGTTTAAGCTGAAGAACCCAGGGGCAGGGTGGTAGAAAAGAGAGAAGAACACTTTCTGTTCTATTTCCCCTAAATATCACTAGCTCCACATTTCCCTAGAACAGTCAACTCCAAATAGGGTCTGAGACCCTAAGCGTGAACTATTGGTCAGAGAAGACTGGCTGCTCTGCAGAGAGACTGAACGACCCGGCACAGCTGTTCAATCTGCTCATCTTTAAAGTGGGGAAGGTGACGACCCTACCGTACATGCCAGGAGCCTCAGGCAGGACCTGGCACCTTGGAAGGTTGGTTAATTTTTTCCTCCTCTCCCACGAGTTCACCCAGGAAGTTTGGGGACGCAAACTTCTTAAGCATCACTGAACTCATCAAAAAAAGCACTTTTCTCTGCCGTGAAACCTGCAGGGACAGATATCCCCCCAGATGTATGAGTAAAACCCACTCACTCCTTTTCCTTCCTGTGCTTCTGCCCAGTCCCAAGTGGAGTACGTATTCGGTCCAAAATGTGCTTACTGAAAAGAATGAAAGTCCTGAAAGAGTTTAAAAGTATGACATGATGAAAAACGGAATTGATGTCTCAGCATTTTAAAAAATGCTTTTAATAAAAGAAATCATTTGAAAGAGTTCAGTACCATGTAGCTTTGAAAGAACTAGAACACAGTTTCCGGGGGCAGAACTCACTGGACAGTAAAATGGCATCCTGGTTGGGAATGTCCACTGGGGGCCGGGGCCACATTCAACAGGCGCCTGCAGGGGAAACTGGGACAACTTTCTACAGCCATGTGGTGTCGCACACGGTGGAAGGCGTGAAAAGGTGCGCACGTGCACAAGTATTTCTAGTGTTAACCCAAAGAAATAATCAGAAGCAAAGATCTCTGAACAAAAATGTTTCAGAGCACTATTTGTAATAGAATGAAACAGGAAAAACTGAACGCCTAGCTACAGAGTATTGTTAAGTAAATTATGGTGTGTCCTGTGAAAGAATGCCATTAATCATATTGGAGATGAATACTTAAAATCGAGGGAAACTGCCTGTGATATAAAGTGGAAAGAGGTTACAATTTTGTTTGAAAATACACGGATAGAAAAGAGATGGGAAGGACATGCACTAAAATAATAAATAGCAATACCTCTAGGTCGTGGGCCTAGAGATAATGCTATATATCCTCATTGCTTCTTGATACTTTATTTTTCTTCTTTATACAATGACTATAACCAGAATAAAATTAACAACAATTTTTTTAAAGAGAGATCCTCTTCAAAAGCCACCAGCTTTCTGAGTAGCTTATGAAGTTAATGAAAATTTTTAAAATGTTGATAAACTATGCATAACATAAAATTTATCATTTTAACCATTTAAAGTATACAGTTCAGGGCTTCCCTGGTGGCTCAGTGGTTGAGAGTCTGCCTGCCGATGCAGGGGACACGGGTTCGTGCCCCGGTCCGGGAAGATCCCACATGCCACAGAGCGGCTGGGCCCATGAGCCATGGCCGCTGAGCCTGCGCGTCCGGAGCCTGTGCTCCGCAATGGGAGAGGCCACAGCAGTGAGAGACCCGCGTACCGCAAAAAAACCCCAAAAAACCCCAATAACTCCCGTTTCTCCCCCACCGTAAACCCTGGTAGCTGCTATTCCACTTTCTGTCTCCATGACTTAGACTACTTAAGGTACCTCATATAAGTGGAAGCATACTTCCACATACACAAAAGCATGTCCTTCTGTGTCTGCCTTATTTCACTTAGCATAATGTCCTCAAGGTTCATCTATGTTGTAGCATACATCAAAATTTCATTCCCTTTTTAAGGCTGAATAAATAGCCCATAGTATGTATGTACCACATTTCATTTTATGATGCTAGCTTTACGTTTTACGATATGAAGCAGACTTTAATTTTTAAGCATGTCTGAAAATCAAAATGATCAGCAGTCCATATAACTGAAGGATGTGTATCAACTGAAGAATTAAAAACACCAAATCGTACAAAATAAGGGGAAAAGTTATTTTACACAGAAAGTCAAATTTTCTACCTGTCTTAAATCCACAACATTGAGCCATAGTTTGCAACAGGAAAGAGTAGCAGCGCTACGCACTGTAGTAACGGTGAGTGGCCGAGAACTCAGTTATCTGGGACCAAAGGCATGCGTGTCACTTTGTCTTGGCAATTAAAAAGGCTCCCACAGCACTCAGAACAGCTGTGGCCTCGGAGGGAGGGGCACCAGAAACCTTCTGGGCTGATGGAAACCCTCCATATCTTGCCTGGTGTGTGGGTTATGTCAGTGTGCATCTATCATTTGTCAGAACTCATGGACCTGTTCATGTAAGATCTGTGTACCTCACTGTAGGTAAACGATACTGTGATTTTTAAAAAGGAAAGAAAAACAGGTTCACCAGCCTCTTCCCCTGACAGAAGACATATTAAGCCTAAAAGCAATTAGAGTAAATAAGAATTTTAGAAAAACAAAAGTGGTTCCGCAGCTCAGCTACTGATGCGCGCTGCCACCGACAGCTTAAGGCCCTTTAGTGGATCTTCAGAACTCAGTCCAAGCTCCTTTCTCCTCGCTGCTGAAACACTGGTTCATCCGCGGAAGACTGGTAAACACTTGGACTAACTACCAACAGTGTCAGGGAACTGCCCAGGTTTGGTAAGCAGCCCGATAGGTGTGAGGCCCAGGTGGTGTTGGCACATAAAGGTGTGGGCCTCAGTGTGGGAGGAGGGGAGGTACGCCTGGACCTCAGGTGGGGCTCCAGGTGATGCAACGCTGCATCGGAAAAGGGAGGGGGTGGGAACCATAACCCATCCCAAGGAAAAACCACAGTTGAATGTGAGTCGGGAGCAGAGAAAAGACCCTTCACTTCCTATTTTGGATCGGGCTGGTGGCAAGGGTCTTTCCAGTTGCTTCTGTGCTGGTCTTGGCTAGGATCATGAAGAGGTGAAAGTTACCTCTTTCTTATGAAGCGTGGTTACTTGTTACTCTGCTCTGCGCTGTCTGTCTTTATAAAATGTCAAGTTTAGGCCACACATCGTGGGAGACCGCCGTGTCCCAGCGCAGTAACTTTCCTGCCAAACCATTTAGAGCACTCAGACAATTTGTTTTTCTTTTTTGTAATCTGCTATTTTAGATTCTCCACACTACCATTCCCCTGTATTGAAATGCATGACCCAGTGGCCAACAGATCTCGGGGCTGTTTATGGAGCAGCGGTAAGAGCATAGCTACTTCTTATCATCCCAAAGACAGCTTTGAAAACACAAAGCAGCCACACCTAAGACAACTGGCACATGAGAAAACGACAGTCCGGGACTCAAAACCTTCCCTAGACTTGATGTTATATTTCTAAAAGAACTGAGCAGGGATTCTGACTAGCTTACTGATGTGGACTCATTATTATTTAGTTAAGAGAACAACCAGGAGTGACCAGCTTTCACCGTGTAAATGCTCTTGCTGGACCACAACCCGGAAAGCTTCCTGACCCAAACTAATCCTTTCTGTCTCTCTCACAAAATAAGCTACTTTTAGTTCTCACATCCTGGGAGGATTACGGCCACAAAGCCAACTTCTGCCCTCTCTCATTCTTGCCTCAGCTTTCTCCCTAGAAAGCCTCGTTAATCTGCTTTTAAAAACATTCAGCTTTTCAGCCATTTAATTCCAACTGAATGTCCTGAGGAGGCTCAGCCTCACCTTTCTAGTCTCCCTTGAAAGTTCTTATCCAGGGAGTCCCACTTTTGCTTTTAACTTCCTCCCAGCCTGAAGTCACAGGTCCCCACGGCCAGCCGCAGTCCCCATCCAGGTGGGATGTGCCCAGACAAGGTACAGGAAGTGCACTGGGAACGTGGGCTTGGAGGTGCCTCTCGCCTCCTTGTGCTGGAGAAGAAGGAGCCATACACACAGCCCCTCCCCCCCCCCCGAGGCTGGGGACAGAGATGTAGACCCACGTTAGTAAGCGGACTGCCTATTCATACTGACAAACCCATCTACAGAAAGGCAACCCTGTAACAGTGCTGGGTGTCAGACTCATGGAAAGCCGCGCTGATCTTGTGATATCAAAACCCCATAAATAATGTAAAAGCCAGCTAGGGCCCGTGAGCTAACTTAGACCAAAATGTACTCTTCCCACAAGAAATGAAGCTGGTCCATCTGTCCCTTGGGACCACATGGCATTCCTGGACCAGCTGTCCAGGCTGTTTTCTGATAACTCATTATCTAGGAGAATAAATACCACCTTTGCCCTGACAAATAACTAAGTTCTTTCCCTTGCCAAGGCGGACTTGGAAAACATTTTTGGCACGGAGAAGCAGCCGTATAGAACCAGAAAGCTGTGATGCGTAAGTCTTCACTTGACTAACTGTAGTCTTGGTCATTTTAAGCTCATTTGTTCTCAGCATGGTGAGCGGTACTTCGTTTTTGGCATAGCCACTGAAAGATTCCCAAACCACAGAAATAGCAAAATTAAAACAAAACAGAAACAAACCTGGGGTTTGTATGGCTTGATATGAAGTCTGCTAATTTCCCTATCCTGTGACTCTATTCTCATCTTTGCAGATGGGTGGTATCCACTTTGGGGACAGGAGAATTTACAGAGAATGAGGCAGGGGTGACAACCTCCAGATAAGAACTGCCTCTATGTGGTTAACTGTTCAGCGCCATGACCACAGACTCACCGCGCTACTGCAGGTACCGAGTACCCTGCCGTACGTTATCACAAACTGCAGTGTGCAATCAGGCGTCTCGCTCTGTGATGCTCTGACTGCAAAAGTGTTTCATGTATGTTTTCTCAAATAGGACCTGATTTGAGAGCAGGGCCTGTGTCAAATCTGGCAACACTTCCCTTATACAAAGGTCACTTACCTGACATTGACTCTAGAATCTCTCTAGAACAGAAACCAAAATAGGGCAGGGCAGGAGAGCTAGTTTAACAAAGTGTATACACTTTTTTCGCAAGGGAGACCTCCAAAATTATTTATTCTTCATTTTTTCATGGATTTCTAATGGATTTTAGTTTGAGGGGCCCAGAGCAGATCCAAAGCAGAAAATTAAAAAGCAAGTATTCAACATGTATTAGCTATTTTTATTAATTATTATTTTTATTTTATCAGTCGGTGCCAAACTCTTTGCTAAGTATTTTGAGTATCACCTGTCAGTGGATATCCTGTCAGCTGACTGCCAGTACAACCTTCACACGCCACCAAAAAAATGTTCGTTGAGTTTTGCATATAGTATTTATCTAATATGGTAGAGAAAGGTGCAATATAGATTTCTTGTACTACAAAAAGAAAAAGAAAACCAGTGATTTGCATTTTAAAGGATGAGCTTCAGGGACTTCCCTGGCGGTCCAGTGGTTAAGACTTGGCCTTCCAGTGCAGGGGGTGCGGGTTCAATCCCTGCTTGGGGAGCTAAGATACCACATACCTCGCGGCCAAAAAACCAAAATATAAAACAGAAGCAATACTGTAACAAATTCAAGAAAGATTTTAAAATTGTCTGCATCAAAAATAAAAAACTTTAAAAAATTAAAAGGATAAGCTTCAGTTATCAAGAAAATGCACTCACAGAGGTAGCTCATATCTAGATAATTCTGCAATAAAACAGGGTTTTCTATATTTCTATGACATTGCCACATCAACTAATAAAGTCATAGGTGTTAAAAAAAACACTGGATTTAATTTTTTAAATGTAGATATGACCCAAGTCACTCTGGTGTAAGTTTAAAGAGGTTTACTTATTTCAGAGCAAAAAGACATGGGAACCAATTACTGGCCACTAATATAAAACTGGGCTTGTCACATCAAAAAAGTGAGATGATGCTATAAACGATATTACTTGGTACGCTTTTAAAACTGCTTTTAAAGAATCAGATGGATTTAGATATCGTCTTGACGTAAGAAGTATTTGATTATCTTTTGAAGGAGATGCTTGGGAAGACGTATTCTGACAAAGTAGTAGTTAGGCTGGTCATCAAACCACCTCAATAAATAAATGAGTAAAGAAACAAACCGCAGAATTATACCTCTGTGGCTCTAGAAATAATCTACTTACCTAAGTGCAGTGAAAGAGAGGTACTTTAAACACAGATGTACATCTAAAGAAAACTGGGAAACACAGTGGAGAAGTGAGTATCAGTTGGACTAAGGAGGTCACGGTGTCCTTGACTAAATACGGACTGCCAGTGACCTCATTTTCTATGTATGAATGAGAAGCTGAAACAGGCATCAAATTATGCTAGCCATAAAGCCCAAGGCAGTCAGAGAAAACACATTATCTACTTATTACACAGAGATGCTCACTGAAACTTTATGTTGGAAAAAACAAACAAAAAACCTCAGCATGTTAACAACAGGGGAATATACAGCAAAGGAAATTACTGTATGCTCATGCAATCACATATTATACTGCTATTTAAAATCACAGTTAAATACTGTGGGAAAAATGCCTCTGTGTTCTGTAAATATATATATATATATATATATATATATGTACACACACATATGTATATCCTCATTTATGTAAAAAACAAAAAAATTGGCAGGAGATACCCAAAACGTTAAAGGGGTTTTTTCTTCAGAGTCGAATTAGAGGTATTTTTACTTTTTTCCTCCATTTTTTAATATGTAACCAAACTTTAAATGGTATATGTTACTTTAATAATTAGAAAAAAATAAATGTTGTTTTGAGATTTAGTCCATTAATATAGAATAGATTGGAGGAGAAAAAAATCTCTCACCGACCGTTACTTAGAAACTTAACCTGGGATTTACTTTTCTGTCTGTAAGTACTTTGGAAAGTGGAACATACAATGGACACTTTTGTTATTACTTAGGGCAAGCTCTGCCTGGGGAGGTCTCTTCCATCACTTAGTGACCTTGGATGATGAGTCCCTGCCCAGTAGTGGCCAGTGCCATGCACAACATTCACTTAAAAAAAAAAAAATCCTGTACCTCCTGGAGACCTTTTTTTAAAGGGGGGTGAGGTGGGGGGCATTTCTCTACTTAGTAGATGAGGAGAACATTTATTAAGCTACTTTTCCTGGGCTTCTCTCTCTCTCTTTTTTTTTTCCCCATTTTGTGATGTTAGTAACTTGAAACCCTCTTATACTGTGGAAGCCTAACTCTAGGTTTCTTAAGTTAGAAAGGAGGGCTGCGGAAACATGAAACATTCCTATTATACATCTTACTCTAGTAATCAACAATCCATATGCAAAACTCTTCGTTCACAGATAAATTCCTTGGGTCTTTGATCTATTATATTGGACCCAACCAAATTCAGTGATTCACTCAGGGTTACCTGAAAGAACTCAATCTCGTGAGTGTCAAAGAGTAGACTGCCTGGCACTGAGCAGAACACATTTCTTCTAAAGTGAGAACAACTTCAACTTTTTCTCTTTCAAGTCTTCACAAGAGTTGTCCTTAACATTTTAAGTGTCATTAGGTACCTTATAAAAAAAAGATCACTGATTTATTCTATATAATTTGGTGAACTTGGCTTTTAAGGAATTCAGGGACTTTGTACCAAGTTTAATTTTAAACAGAAATCACAGGCCTTTGAATATGGTGAGATCAAATGGACATTTGCAGACCCTTCTGAAGAAATACATTTTATTTCTTCAATGTATCTTCATATCTTCCATCTTTCTTTAGCAATCTATATTGCTCTAATGATAAAGACTAAGTGATTTCTAAATAATTTTGTGAAGTGTCAGTTGTTTCTTATCTTTTTTCCTCTCTTTTAACCAAAGGCTATGCCAACCTTGCCAAAATAAGACACAGCATTGATTTAATTAATTATCTGGATAATTCGGCCCTTCTTACATGACCCTCTTGGTCACAATCTCCCTTTTCTGAGAAGCCTCGTTATGATTGGCTTACATCTGTTGAGTCTTTAAAATTCAAACTATGACAGCTAAGATTACATTTAAGCCAAGGCTGGAACTCCGAAAAGCCAGAACTTACTTCTAAATGTCTAAGAACTGCTGGGGGTGGCTCTCAGTGTGCAAGCAGAGAGCAGAGTGGCTAAGGGCCAGGAGGATATGGCTGGAGCCCCGGCTCTGGCCTGCACTGCCTATGTGAACTTGGACAAGGGCTTTAACATGCCTAGGCCTCTTATTCTTTCCTCATATATAACACGTGCTGAGATGTTATAAGCACATACTAAGTGCTCGATGAATGGAAGCAATGAATACTTTTGCTTCTCAATCTGTAAAAATAGAAATAAAATGCTAATTCCACATATACTGCAAATATCATCAAATGTTCTACACACCTAAAGGGTTCTTCAAACATTGTTTTAGTTTCTGCAATAAGGGTGTATTCTCATTTCTTCCATGGTGCCTATGCTTAATATTAAAAAGCAGGTCATTTTATTCCATACAGCTTTTTTTTTTTCCTTTTTTCAGTGTAGAATTCAACACTTGCCTCCACCCCCAAATTACCACCACCATCAAAATTGAAAAATGTGATGATAGATTTCATTAGAGTAAATATTCCATAATATTTGGGTTTCTTCCCTAACTGGCCTATAACATTACAGGGAAAGCTCTACATAACGGATAACGTTCATGGAAATCATGAGGAGGCCCTGGACGGGCTGTTACAGGCTTCTTCACAGCAGCCCCACACGTGACACTAATAGCTCTGAGATAATGTGGAATGCCTTCACACAGTCACATGTGCTGCTTATTCAAATTTCAGTGGAATCTTGCCTATAGCGGGGTTTTCATTTTAAAGGTTCTGTCCACATTTCCGACAGAAACCACAAACTGAGATGTTTATTATCATTAAAAAAAACCTCATCTAGGGAACATTTACAATGATTTCAGTATCCTTCTGTTCTTGACAAGTTAGAGACTTAAAAGCTAATGAGCTATTTTATTTTTTAATTTGGGGTTTCTTCATCATCTCGAACACCCGTGAACCAGGGACTGTTTTGACCTTTGGACTCCCATGTCACCTAACCTACTTTAGAATTAGTAAATTACTGAAATGTGAATCATTGTTCACTCATAGCAAGGTATAATATACACCTGCCCACTCTGAAAGAAGAACAGTAGAAACCTACGTGTGTCCATCTGTCCATAGAACATGACAAGACTCCACATCAAGAACTGCATACTTTCAGAAGTCTACCGTAGACCCGTATTTGTATATAATAGGTTCACTGTTCCTCCTCTTTATTGTGCCTCAAAGCAGTTGGGGTAAAATGTTCTTTTATTCATGACCCACCTATGACCAGGCCACTCTTTAGCTCACATTGCAATTCTTTCCCTCCAGTTTAACAGTAAGAAAAAGTAAGTTCTGTTCTTTGCACCCTGCCCCATTTTGCAAAATTATCATCTGATACTGGAAGGCAAAGCAAGGTTTTGGAAACATATCAATTTCTTCCCTCCATCTCCCCACCCCTAACTCTGATAAAATATCTCTACCACCAGGCAGCGTGTAGGCTCATAAATACACTGGTGCTTAAGGGATAAGGACCTCAAAGGACACTTACTGATAAAACTTGCTTCGGTGCAACAAGACAACTCTTCCAGCACTTTGCTTATGTCACCTATGACAAGGAGCTTAGCAACGTCTCAAGGATGAGTGTGAATTACTAGACCCACCAGGATAGACCACCTGTGTAGTCGTCTTTTATGTCTAGCTTCCCTTTTGTGACCTCAGGGAGACCCCTTTCTTTACACTCAGATCAAATCCTTAGTTATATCACCTTGCATTAAATCAAGGCAAATGTGAGGCAATACTGTGGTATGTTTCAGGCCATTTAATTATGGCAAAGAATACTCATTTCTTCCAGTTATCCCTATAATACACACACACACACACACACACACACACACACACACAGCTGCTACATTTCAGGGAGAAGCGATCAGGTGAGCAGCCTGGGCTTTCTGACAACCTTTGGGGCAGCTCCAATTAGATAAGCTTTAAAACAGTAAAAGGTTGAAGTGAATACACAGCACTTGACTCATCTAAAATGTGCAGTGTAATAAATTCAGGCCTAAAAACCTTTCCAAAGATTAGAGGAAATGCCCAAAGTCACCAGTTAATTATGCAAAAAGGGAAGGTTTTGGGGGGTGGGGGTGGAGGTGGAGCAACAGAGGAGCCCTTGGGGGACGCTGGGGAGGTGCTGGCAGAGCAAAGTGGCAACAGAAAAGATATAATATTTCATCGAAGGAAATAAATTGGCTTACTAGCTAGACAAAGGTCTTCAGAGGCTATGCTGCAATACATTGTGAACACTTGTCAGCAATAAAATTCGAACTAAAAAGTAGCTTACAAGGTGGGCTAAGTATTTGGGAGCTAAACAGTTCCAATTAATCAAAAGTTCTGAGCGCAGAGAGACAAATGCAAGCAGATATTCATCAAAAGGAAGAGTCAAATGAACCCCCTTCCGAAAAACTGTTTGGTTTTTGAAAACTAAAGGTGCATCAAGATAGGTGCCTTTTCTATACAAACATCCTTTGAGGTCTCTTGACTTAAAGGAAAAGAAATAAGAGTACTACAACGTCAGGAGCTGCTCAATCACATGCTGGGGCCAGTTCCGACCCCTGCCCATCAAGGTGACAGGCTGCTGCCCTCTTCCCCCAATCATCTTCCCGGCCTTAAAAATGCAGCTGCATCCCGCCGCAGGCCTGTGAAAACGGGCCGCACAGGCAAAGTGCGGAGTACCAGTGCCCCGCTGCTGGAGAGGCTGCAGCGCTCGATTTGCAATGACGCCACATGGAGAGAAATGGGGGAAAACATGAAGAAGAAACAAGGATGAGAAGGCAACAAACAAAAATGTGCTCCCCTTCTTTAGTGGTGCAAGACGGAAAGAAAGGAAAAAACAAACCCAAACTAGAGATGGCCAATGGTCGGCTTATCAGTACACATATGGGACGCCTCTAATCCATACATGAGCTTAAAAAAAAAAAAGTACCTGGGAAATCAACTTGGACACTTTCTAATACAAAATTCTCCCCATGATCCCATCACCACAAACTCGGGATAAATAAAAACCCCAGCACTCAAGCTATTAGAGACTACTACTTACAAACCAGATGTTTACATAATCACAAATTACATAATACTCCTGTGCACTAAAAATCCTTCTGTAAGTGAAGCTCCAAACCCTCCGGTCTTTTAACGTTTTCCAGGGAGAGCTGGAGAAGTCTGCGGAAGAACTGGGGGGAGGGGGAAATGGAATGCTGGAAAGTCATTGACAAGCTGTCAACCCAACCAAATGTTCCAGGATAAAAAGAGACTCGGAGCAGGTGACTCTCCTCTGTCCCCATCCCCTGCCGCACGGGCGTCTAAGGCCAAGGCAGAGGGAGCAGGGCGCAGGGTGCGGGGCGCGGCCGGGGCTTACCTGCTCCCCGAAGTCGATGGCTATGTTGGTGATGCCCAGGGGCACCAGGAACCGGATCAGGGGCCAGTAGTGCGTGAGCGCCGGGAATTTCACCATAGTCCCCGCCGTGGGCGGACCCCACACACATCTGCCGCCGGGAGGAGACTCTGCCGGGAGGCGCGGGCCGAGCAGGCCGGGCGGGGGCGCGGGCGGACTGAGGCCGGGACCGGCCGGGTCTCAGGGCGGCGGCGGCGGCTCCTCGTCGCGGCTGCGGCGCCCTCTCCGAGCGCAGCTGCTCTAGCAGGAGATCCGCAAGCTCAAGTCCATCCCTGCTGCCCTCCCACACAACAAAGATCTGTCGGGAAAAAAAAGAGGAGGGACGGCGGCGGCGGCGGCAGCGGCGGCAGAAGGTTCCGCTGACAGCGGCTCCATTATAAGCGCTCTGGGGCCCGGAAATAAATAACCGCGCGCACGAGGCGCCGCCGCCGCCGCCGCCGCCGCCGCCGCCGCCGCCGCCGCCGCCGCCGCCGCCGCCGCCGCCGCCGCCGCCGCCGCGCAGAGGAAATCAGGGGCGGGCGCGGAGGCGCGGACAACGCCGGCGGCCAGGGGGCGGGCGACGGGCTGGGGAAGGGGCCGGGCCGGGCGGGCGGCGCCCTCCTTCCCTCTTTCCCTCCGCCGCCGCCTGCGCTCGGCGCGGCCGCGGGGGGCGCTGCGCACGCACAGGCCGCGGAGCCGCCGCCTCCGCCGCGTCCCGGCGGCGCTGGGTGGGACTCGCCGCGGTGCCCCTTGTCGACCGAGGGGCGGCGGCGCGACGCTGATGGGGAAGCGGGCCGGGGGCGGCGCGTGGCCCGAAGCCCGAGGGCACCGCGTGGGGAGCCTGAGGGGCGGGCGCACCCAGAGATCCGAAGGCCCCGGGGCAGCCCGGGCTCCCTGGCCGGGCCCTGTCGCCCGAGCCCCGCGGGGCTCGGGCCTGGGGTCCCCGCGCTGTCCGGGGACCGGCCGGGGCGTGTGGGAGACTGGCCGCCAGGGCCGGCGAAGTGAGCGCGGATGCGCGAGGAGGGATCGGGGCGCGCTGGGGCCGGGAGGGAGCGGGTTTGGGAAGCTCCCACTGCCCGCCTGGCGGGCACCGCGCCATACCCCATCCCCGGGTGGCCGCCTCGAGGCAGGCGGGGACGTGAGGAGGAGACCGCTCCGGGAGGGGACCTGCTTGGGGCCCACCTGGACAGCTGGAGGCCCGGGAGAGATGGAGGCGTCGCTCTTGGCGGGCGCGAGAGACCGAGAAAAGGAGCATCTCTCTCAGGGTGTCCAGGGGCGACGGGGACCGCATCCCGGAGGTAAATGCGAGGAGAGCCGCGGGGACCGTCCCCTCAGGCGCCCAGGCTGGGCCGGCCGGCCTTCGGGGTACCCAGACGAGCCTCCAGCGGACTCTGCCTACTGTGAACTGAGATTCTCCTCAATGCACCGCTATTGTAAGCAAGAACAACCAAACTCGAAAAGTCTCTTTTCAATATAGAAGGAGAAAGAAAAATCTGTTTTACAATACTTGCCCCAGTGATTTCAGGGTTAATAATAGCCATGCTGAGTGTTTTACCTAAACTGAAGAACAGTACGGCAGGCAGCAAAGCCAGCATCCATCTCTGCCCCAGCGCGCTGTGACCAGAGGGTCGAGGCCGCGAATGAAAAGCGCCTCAAGAAAGGAGAGAGTGCGTTGTACCTAAAAGTGCATTGTACCTAAAAGGAGGGTAAAAGAAGGCCTCGTGTGCAGGTCTGAATTCACTGATGTGTGACCTGGAGGCTCGCAAAGGTCCCAGGACTTGGAAGGAGCTGTGCCCGGTTTAATGTTCTGCCTCTGGAAATTAATGATTTTTGAAGGAGGGGTCGGCAAGTTATGTAGCCTGTCCTGCTTATATTATTTTGAACTGCCCCCTCACAACGCATCTTTTAAAGTTTACTGAGCATAATAAATTAATTATTAAAAGTAATAAAGTGTGCACCCAGGAACGAGCCTATTACCTCACATTTCGCAGTGTAAAAGTTGTGTTCATAGTAAGCATGAGATCTCCACCTCCTGGGTTCAGGTATTTCACAATTATTAGAAAATATTAAATGTTTTACATATTTCATGCCTTTAAAAGACCTTTTAAAATTCCAAACAGAGCAAGGCCTTGAGAAATAGGAAGCTAATTTACCTCGTAGCTCAAATTACATGCCCTATAATTAAAATGAAATTCTGGTAATTATTTATTGTGTTAGATTTGTCAAATAGTATTATTTAAGCGATGTCCCAGCAAAACAGGAAGTTCTTGGGTACAGGACTCTGCTCAATAGCAAGTTCCTGAAAGGTGTGTTTTAATATAGTTGGATCTTGTTTTAAATATACCGAGACAGCCTATTTAAAGGAATTCTCAGGGAAGGAGTTTTTTTCTAGAGCAAATATCACCTTATGGTTTATCCATTCTGTCGACTAGCAATTTTACTTAAAGCAATCTCATTACACTGACCTTTGTCTAGAATGTGGGGTTGATGAGGTTCTCAGTAGACCTTCAGGAAGCCCGGTTTGCTCTGGTTGGTCCCTGAACAAGCGCCAGCCTCATTGCTGGTGCTGATACAAACGCACACCTTGGTCTTAAGAAGGAACGGTGAGAAAGTTCCAGTGAATCAATGAGAGGTCATCATCCTTGTTTGAGTATTCTAAGTGTGGTTTTGTAAAATAAATGATTTAATAGTGTCATCTTTGATTCTGGCAAAAAGCACTTTTCAGGTTTGAAAGGGCTTTGCATTTCAATCACACGATGGCAATGTGGAACTGAATGGAACAATTAATTACTTTTTTTTTCTGTCAAAGTTTAAAAATCTGATAGATTTCAAAGGGAGTTTTGGACCTTTCTCCCTCTCTCTTCCTCTTTTTAACTTAGCAGTTGTTTGCAAAGATCACTCCGTAATACAGGTGATGGTAATGAATAGGAAGTTTTCTAAATTACCCGGAAGCCAAGAAGAGATCACAAAGTCATTTAAATTAGATTCAGAGAGTGTTATCTTTCAGAGGGTACAGCTTTACTTTCAATGTACAAAGTTTTTAGTTTAGGTTTGATTGCTTTCAGTCAAAGACCATTACAAGATCTACAGACTTTATATTCAACAGTGTAAGAAAAACTTATGTACCTATAGGAAAAAATGCTGCAAAATAATATGGTCAACTATTAACAGTGGTTAGTTACAGCTGCATAGTGTTATTTTCATTTATACTTTTCAGTATTTAACACAATGGGCCTACATAAGTTTATAAAAAAAAGAGTTTTAAAAAAATATTTACAAAACTTCCTTAGAAGTACAAGTTAGCATTGATTTCAGAGCATGGAAAAAATTACTCTTCCCAAAACAGTTTCATAGATGACTAGCAATATACTATGATTTTGACGCTTAAAATTATTAATGCTAAGTTTTGAACACGCTAATGTGAAAAGAGAAACTAAAAGTTACATATGTGTCTGATTTACTTTTTTCTGTAATTGATCATAAATGAATATGTTCAAGTTACCCTCAAGGAGCTTCTGCTTCAAAGGACAGAATGAAAGGTCATGTTTAAGATCATCCAATTCTACAACTCTACAACTCAGTGTTCTTGATTTGAGGAGCCCAATGGGATCAAATTGGAAACATAGCAGTGGACTTGGTCTGGAAGCAGTTGCCATAAAGATTTGTGTAAGATTGACTTCATAGAATTATCTACACTGGTCACACAGAATTATCCCATATCATGTATTTAGTATAACCAACTTATTTAACAGATAGTTTTTTTTGTTTGTTTGTTTTTTGCGGTACGCGGGCCTCTCACTGCTGTGGCCTCTCCCGTTGTGGAGCACAGGCTCCGGACGCGCAGGCTCAGCGGCCATGGCTCACGGGCCCAGCCGCTCCACGGCATGTGGGATCTTCCCGGACTGGGGCACGAACCCGTATCCCCTGCATTGGCAGGCGGACTCTCAACCACTGTACCACCAGGGAAGCCCTAACAGATAGTTTTTATGGAAGATTTAGTCCCAGATGTTGGTGTCCAGTTTTGAAATGATCAGTAAGATAGAGTAGAGTAGACTCTACTCCAGAATAGAGTAGACTAGATATAAATTCAAGCCTTGTGGTCCTACATCTGGGCCTAGTGAACTGTTACTACATGGCTCACTGTGAATGCAGTGAGGGGGAGCTTCTGATTCTAGATTACTTAATTGTGTCCATATAAATATTGTCCTATTTCATGAAGTCATGATTTCTGCCCATATCCAGGCTTCCAGAGAACAGAAAGAGAAGTTGTTTCCTTCCCCAAAACTGCAAGTTTTACTTTTGCCATCTCTGTGTCATTCCAGCCCAAAGCCTAGTTATAATTTGCTTGGCCTAATTATCAAACCCAATTTTATGCTCTCAGCATATCTCAACAGTTGGAGGTAGGAGGTGAGTGGCATGGGTAAATTATCCTGAAATCGAACATTTGCTGTAGATAAGCTAGAATTTGGTAGTTCAATTCTGTCAAGAGTTCTAGTTCTCCAGACTTGTGGTTGCCAAGAGGACGCGGGGGGTGGGGGAGGGATGGATTAGGAGTTTGGGATTAGCAGATAAAAACTATTATATGCAGAATGGATAAACAACAAGGTCCTACTGTAGAGCACAGGGAGCTATAATCAATATCCTGTGATAAACCACAATGGAAAAGAATATGAAAAAGAATATATATATATAAAAATATATATAAAACTGAGTCACTTTGCTGTACAGCAGAAATTAAACACAACATTGTAAATCAACTATACTTCAATAAGTTTTTAAAAAAGAGTAATAGTTCTCAATTTTAATAAATTCTTTAATAATATTTTTAAAGGGACCACACAGATGCTTCAAAATGTTGTGCTGTAAAGAGGAATGGAGAAGATTTCTACATACTAGTATGGAGTGATCTGCAGAATATTTTGAAAAAAGCAAGGTGGCAAACCATGAAATGGTATGCTATTTGGGGGGTAAAAAGAGAGAGAAATATGACTATGGCTCTGTGTGCCTGTGTGTATTTACTTATATTTGTGAAAAGACCACTGGAAGTATAAATAAAAATTATTCAAATGTTTATCTATGGGGGAAGAAGAAAGAGACCAGCGTGGAACAGGGACAGAAGAAGAATTTCTCTGAGTGTACCTTATTATCTAATTTTGGCTTTGGAAACATTTATGTTTTACATGTTGAAACATAAAATTAAATCAAAAGAAAATAATTATGGACAGCAGATAGATAAATGTCATGCATTTTTTTTGTTTGTTTATTCCTCTTTTATTCTGAGAAGAGGATTTGAGGCAGATTTAATCAGAGTACAGGTGTATGCCTTATGCATTTTATAAATTTTGATTTTTCTATAATTGCTAGGGAATAAAACATTCGGGGAGCCCCTTGCCAGGTCAGTTATGTAACCTGCTGGCATTGTGTATTGGTAACTGGTAACTTACTTCTACATCTGAAAAGAGACCTGAAAAACAAAAGTAAGTTTTGGGATGGATTCTGCTCTTGCCACTCAAAACATCATCACCACCACCACCACCACCTGACTTTCAGGATTCTATAGGGATTCTTCATATAGGTGAGCATTTGATGATTTGCTGACTTATATTTGGCTTCTTATGGTGAAACATACAAGGTAAGTGTGTATGTAATTCACCCTGACTCCTCAAACCTTAGGTCTGGCAAATCTTAATGAATAGAATGGAATGGAGGATGGAACCGATGAAAATGTAGCTACTTTTCATTTCCCTTTTTTCTCTTTCTCCAACTTCTGCTCTTGCTTTTTTTTTGTTTTTTTAATGACCAGGATAACATAAAATGTCTGTAATTATAAGCATTCCTCATTTTATTGCCCTTCGCTTTATTGTGCTTGACAGATATTGCATTTTTTTTTTTTTTTTTTTACGAACTGAAGATTTACGGCAACTCTGTGTTGAGCAAGTCTATCAGTGCCATTTTTTCCCATTTTTTCAACAGCATTTGCTCACTTCCTGTCTCTGTGTCACATTTTGGTAATTCTCCAAATATTTCAGACTTTTTCGTTCTTATTATATTTGTTATGGTGATCTGTGATCAGTGATCTTTGATGTTACCACTACAGCTAGCTGAAGACTCAGATGATAGCATATTTTAGCAATGAAGTATTTTTCAATTAAGGTATGTACATTGTTCTTTTAGCCATAATGCTATTGCACACTTAATAGACTACAGTGTAGTGTAAACATAACTTTTTTTTTTTTTTTTTTGCGGTACGCGGGCCTCTCACTGTTGTGGCCTCTCCCGTTGTGGAGCACAGGCTCCGGACGCGCAGGCTCAGCGGCCATGGCTCACGGGCCCAGCCGCTCCGCGGCATGTGGGATCTTCCCGGACCGGGGTACGAACCTGTGTCCCCTGCATCGGCAGGCGGACTCTCAACCACTGCGCCACCAGGGAAGCCCTAAACATAACTTTTATATGTCCTTGGAAACCAAAAAATTTGTGTGACTCACTTTATTGCAATATTCGCTTTATGGTGGTGGCCTGAAACCTAACCGAAATTATCTCCAAGGTATGCCTATAAATACAATTAATAAAGCTTAACTTTTTATTCTCGCTACCTATACAAGGTCTGTTTACTTTTACAAGCACTTTTAAAATATCTCACAAAGATATCCTGTGTAATTCTAGCTCATTTGATAATTTCTCTTCTGTTTTATATTTTGACAATCAGAATGAGAACTGCATTAGTCTTTACTTCTAGTTTGTAAGTCTGACATCGGCCACAAAATATTAAATTTCCTGAGGCTGGGAACTATTTAAGATATTATTTCATCCGGTTTCACCCTCTTATTTCTCACCTCCACCCCAGAATAATAATAGACATTAAATAACAAATTTTGAATTGAGTTTTCCATAAGCTTTTTTTATGTTTAACCTCCAAGTTGACAAGTGTATTATCCTTTCTGTTATATAGTTAATACTGACTGGACATCCTTAGCATTTGGGTGATAGAAGTAGAAATCAGATTTTCCAGCTTCTCAGACTTTACCATCCAAGAGAAGAGGTAGGCAAACAACACTCCTTTAATTGTTATTGCATTTTAATCAAATCTATTTTTCCTTTGCAGTGTTACTAATTATGGTAGAGTAGGTATTATTTGATTAATTAATCAGGCAAACAAGTAGTGCACAGTCGTCTTCACATTAAGTACATAGGTTATCCCTAAGTTCCTCTACCTCCACCAGAGCATTTTTATCCTAGAAAATGTTCCTGATTTCAAAATGGTATCCTACTACTTATTTACATGATTTTTCTTGTGACTCAGTAGATAGACTGGTTGGACAAGGGGTTAACATAACTGATGTCATTTTAATCTCTATATAGATCAATTAACTTTGTTTTAATTCATTCAGCAACTTCTTTGGAGTGTCTGCTGTGTGCTAGACATGGTGCAAGGTGCTAGGTATATAGTAGTGAACAAAACAAACATGATCCCCCTAAGACTGGGAATAATGCAAGATGTGCTCTCTCACTCCTATTCAACACCACGCTGGAGGACCTAGCCAATGCAATCAGGCAAGTAAAAGAAATAAAAGGCATACACATTGGAAAGAAAAAATAATTTTTTATTCACAAAAGATGAGATAGTTTATGTAGAAAATACCAGAGATTCTGTAAGAAAGCTGCCAGAAAGAATACGTGAGCTTGCTTAGCAAGGTCACAGAACACAAAGTCAATATACAATAATGAATTGTATTTATGTATACTAGCAGTGAAAAATTGGAAATAGAAATTTTAAAAACTGTCATTTAAAATCCACGAAATACTTAGGGATAGAGCTAACAAAACACATGCATGTTTTTATTTATTTCTTTATTTGGCTGCTTTGGATCTTCATTTCTCCACACGGACTTTCTCTAGCTGTGTCAAGCAGGGGCTACTCTTCATTGCAGTACGTGGGCTTCTCATTGCCATGGCTTCTCTTGTTGTGGAGCATGGGTTCTAGGCATGCAGGCTTCAGTAGTTGTGGCACGCAGGCTCAGTAGTTGTGGCTCTCGAGCTCTAGAATGCAGGCTCAGTAGTTGTGGCACATGGGCTTAGTTGGTCTGTGGCATGTGGGATCTTCCCGGACCAGGGATGGAACCCATGTCCCCTGCATTGGCAGGCAGATTCCCAACCACTGCACCACAAGGGAAGTCCCAAAATGTGCATGTTCTGCTGAAAACTACAAAACATTAGGAATTCAGAGGTGACCTAAATAAATGGAGAGCTGTGATGTGTGAATGGATCAGAAACCTCAGTATTATTAAGATATCAGTTCTCCCTAAATTGGTCTATAGACTAAACAGAATTGCAATCAAAATCATTTGGAAAAAGAAAAATCACAGAACTGAGAGTAGACAAAACAATTTTGAAAAAGAAGAAAAAAGCTGGAAGACTCGCCTGGCCCTGAACCAAGATGGTGGAGTAGAAGGACATGCTCTCACTCCCTCTTGTGAGAACAGCAGAATCACAACTAGCTGCTGGAAAATCATTGACAGGAAGACACTGGAATTCACCAAAAAAGATACCCCACATCGAAAGACAAAGGAGAAGCCACAATGAGGTAGTAGGAGGGGCACAATCACAGTGAAATCAAATCCAATAACTGCTGGGTGGGTGACTCACAGACTGGAGAACGCTTATACCACAGAAGTCCACCCACTGGAGTGAAGGTTCTGAGCCCCACGTCAGGCTTCCCAACCTGGGGTTCTGGCAACGGGAGGAGGAATTCCTAGAGAATCAGACTTTGAAGGCTAGTAGAATTTCATTGTAGGACTTCGACAGGACTGTGGGAAACAGAGACTCCACTCTTGGAGGGCACACACAAAGTAGTGTGCGCATTGGGACCCAGGAGAAGGAGCAGTGACCACAGGGGAGACTGAACCAGACCTACCTGCTAGTGTCAGAGGGTCTCCTGCAGAGGCGGGGGTTGGCTGTGGCTCACCATGGGGACAAGGACACTGGCAGCAGAAGTTTTGAGAAGTATGCCTTGGCGTGAGCCCTCCCAGAGTCTGCCATTAGCCCCACCAAAGAGCCCAGGTAGGCTCCAGTGTTGGGTTGCCTCAGGCCAAACAACCAACAGGGAGGGAACCCAGGCCCACCCATCAGCAGTCAAGCAGATTAAAGTTTTACTGAGCCCTGCCCACCAGAGCTACAGTCAGCTCTACCCACCACCAGTCCCTCCCATCAGGAAACTTGCACAAACTTCTTAGATAGCCTCATCCACCAGAGGGCAGACAGCAGAAGCAAGAACTACAATTCTGCAGCCTGTGGAACAAAAAACATATTCACAGAAAGATAGACAAGATGAAAAGGCAAAGGGCTATGAACCAGATGAAGGAACAAGGTAAAACCCCAGAAAACAACTAAATGAAGTGGAGATAGGCAACCTTCCAGAAAAAGAATTCAGAATAATGATAGTGACGATGATCCAGGCCCTTGGAAAAAGAATGGAGACAAATATCGAAAAGATGCAAGAAATGTTTAACAAAGACCTAGAAAAATTGAAGAAGAAACAAACAGAGATGAACAATTCAATAACTGAAATGAAAACTACACTAGAAGGAATCAATAGCAGAATAACTGAGGCAGAAGAACGGATAAGTGACCTGGAAGACAGAATGGTGGAATTCACTGCTGTGGAACAGAATAAAGAAAAAAGAATGAAAAGAAATGAAGACAGCCTAAGAGACTTCTGGGACAACATTAAACGCAACAACATTCACATTATAGGGGTCCTAGAAGGAGAAGAGAGAGTGAAAGGACCCAAGAAAATATTTGAAGAGATTATACTTGAAAACTTCCCAACGAGGGAAAGGAAATAGCCACCCAAGTCCGGTAAACCAGCGAGTCCCATACAGGATAAACCCGAGGAGAAACATGCTGAGACACATAGTAATCACATTGGCAAAAATTAAAGACAAAGAAAAATTATTGAAAGCAGCAAGGGAAAATGACAAATAACATACAAGGGAACTTCCATAAGGTTAACAGCTGACTTCTCAGCAGAAACTCTACAACCCAGAAGAGAGTGGTATGATATACTTAAAGTGATGAAGGGGCAGAACCTACAATCAAATTACTCTACCCGGCAAGGAACTCATTCACATTCGATGGAGAAATCAAAAGCTTTACAGACAAGCAAAAGCTAAGAGAATTCAGCACCACCAAACCAGTTCTACAACAAATGCTAAAGGAACTTGTCTAAGTGAGAAACACAAGAGAAGAAAAGGACCTACAAAAACAAACCAAAAACAATTAAGAAAACAGTCATAGGAACATACATATCAATAATTACCTTAAATGTGAATGGGTTAAATGCTCCAACCAAAAGACAGAGGCTTGCTGCATGGATACAAAAACAAGACCCATATATATGCTGTCTCAAAGAGACCCACTTCAAACCTAGGGACACATACAGACTGAAAGTGAGGGGATGGAAAAAGATATTCCATGCAAATGGAAATCAAAAGAAAGCTGGAGTAGCAATACTCATATCAGATAAAATGACTTTAAAATAAAGAATGTTACAAGAGACAAGGAAGGACACTACATAATGATCAAGGGATCAATCTGAGAAGAATATATAACAATTAAAAATATATATACACCCAACATAGGAGCACCTCAATACATAAGGCAAATGCTAACAGCTATAGAAGAGGAAATTGACAGTAACACAATAATAGTGGGGGACTTTAACACCTCACTTACACCAACAGACAGATCATCCAAAATGAAAATAAATAAGGAAACAGAAGCTTTAAATGACATAATAGACCAGATAGTTTTAATTGATATTTATACGACATTCCATCCAAAAACAACAGATTACACTTTCTCCTCAAGTGCGCACGGAACATTCTCCAGGAGAGATCACATCTTGGGTCACAAATCAAGCCACAGTAAATTAAAGAAAATAGAAATCATATCCAGCATCGTTTCTGACCACAACGCTATGAGATTAGAAATGAATTACAGGGAAAAAAACGTTAAACACATGGAGGCTAAACAATACGTTACTAAATAACCAAGAGATCACTGAAGAAATCAAAGAGGAAATCAAAAAATACCTAGAGACAAATGACAATGAAAACACGAGGATCCAAAACTTATGGGATGCAGCAAAACAGTTCTAAGAGGGAAGTTTATAGCTATACAATCCTACCTCAAGAAACAAGAAAAATCTCAAATAAATAACCTAACCTTACACCTAAAGGAACTAGAGAAAGAAGAACCAACAAAACCGAAAGTTAGCAGAAGGAAAGAAATCATAAAGATCAGAGCAGAAATAAATGAAATAGAAACAAAGAAAACAGTAGCAAAGATCAATAAAACTAAAAGCTGGTTCTTTGAGAAGATAAAATTGATAAACCATTAGCCAGACTCATCAAGAAAAAGAGGGAGAGGACTCAAATCAATAATATTAGAAATGAAAAAGGAGAAGTTACAACAGACGCCTCAGAAATACAAAGCATCCTAAGAGACTACTACAAGCAACTCTATGCTAATAAAATGGACAACCTGGAAGAAATGGACAAATTCTTAGAAAGGTATAACCTTCCAAGACTAACCAGGAAGAAATAGAAAATATGATGAGACCAATCACAAGTAATGAAATTGAAACTGTGATTAAAAATCTTCCCACAAACAAAAGTCCAGGACCAAATGGCTTCACAGGTGAATTCTATCAAACATTCAGAGAAGAGCTAACACCCATCCTTCTCAAACTCTTCCAGAAATTTGCAGAGGAAGGAACACTCCCAAGCTCATTCTATGAGGCCACCATCACCCTGATACCAAGACCAGACAAAGATACTACAATAAAAGAAAATTACAGACCAATGTCACTGATGAATATAGATGCAAAAAATCCTCAACAAAGTACTAGCAAAGAGAATCCAACAACACATTAAAAGGATCATACACCATGATCAAGTGGGATTTATTCCAGGGATGCAAGGATTCTTCAATATATGAAAATCAATCAATGTGATACACCATAATAACAAATTAAAGAAGGAAAACCATATGATCATGTCAATAGATGCAGAAAAAGCTTTTGACAAAATTCAACACCCATTTATGATAAAAACTCTCCAGAAAGTGGGCATAGAGGGAACCTACCTCAACATAATAAAGGCCATATATGACAAACCCACAGCAAACATCATTTTCAATGGTGAAAAACTGAAAGCATTTCCTCTAAGATCAGGTACAAGACAAGGATCTCCACTCTCACCACTATTATTCAACATAGTTTTGGAAGTCCTAGCCACAGCCATCAGAGAAGAAAAAGAAATAAAAGGAATCCAAATTGGAAAAGAAGAAGGAAAACTGTCACTGTTTGCAGATGACATGATACTATACATAGAGAATCCTAAAGATGCCACCAGAAAACTGCTAGAGCTAATCAATGAATTTGGTAACGTTGCAGGATACAAAATTAATGCCCAGAAATCTCTTGCATTCCTATACACTAATGATGAAAAATCTGAAAGAGAAATTAAGGAAACACTCCCATTTACCATTGCAACAGAAAGAATAAAACACCTAGGAATAAACCTACCTAAGGAGATAAAAGACCTGTATGCAGAAAACTATAAGACACTGATGAAAGAAATTAAAGATGATACCAACAGATGGAGAGATATACCATGTTCCTGAATTGGAAGAATCAATATTGTGAAAATGACTATAGTACCCAAAGCAATCTACAGATTCAATGGAATCCCTATCAAATTACCAATGGTGTTTTTTATGGAACTAGAAAAAAAAATCTTAAAATTTGTACGGAGACACAAAAGACCCCAAATAGCCAAAGCAGTCTTGAGGGAAATAAATGGAGCTGGAGGAATCAGGCTCCCTGACTCCAGACTATACTATAAAACTACAGTAATTAAGCCAATATGGTACTGGCACAAAAACAGAAATATAGATCAATGGAACAAGATAGAAAGCCCAGAGGTAAACCCCAGCACCTATGGTCAACTAATCTATGACAAAGGAGGCAAGGATATACAATGGAGAAAAGACAGTCTGTTCAATAAGTGGTGCTGGGAAAACTGGACAGCTACATGTAAAAGAATGAAATTAGAACACTCCCTAACACCATACACACAAAAACTCAAAATGTATTAAAGACCTAAATGTAAGACCAGGCACTATAATACTCTTAGAGGAAAACATGGGAAGAACACTCTTTGACATAAATCAGAGCAAGATCTTTTTTGATCCACCTCCTAGAATAATGGAAATAAAACCAAAAATAAACAAATGGGACCTAATGAAACTTCAAAGCTTTTGCACAGCAAAGGAAACCATAAATAAGATGAAAAAACAACCCTCCGAATGGGAGAAAATATTTGCAAATGAATCAAGTGACAAAGGATTAATCTCCCAAATATATAAACAGCTCATGCAGCTCAATATTAAAGAAACAAACAACCCAATCCAAAAATGGGCAGAAGACCTAAATAGACATTTCTCTAAAGAAGACATACAGATGGGCAAGAAGCACGTGAAAATTTGCTCAACATCACTAATTTTAGAGAAATGCAAATCAAAACTACAATGAGGTATCACCTCACACCAGTTAGAATGGGCATCATCAGAAAATCTACAAGCAACAAATGCTGGAGAGGATGTGGAGGAAAGGGAACCCTCTTGCACTGTTGGTGGGAATGTAAATTGATACAGCCACTATGGAGTACAGTATGGAGGTTCCTTAAAAAAACTAAAAATAGAATTACCATATGATCCAGCAATCCCACTACTGGGCATATACCCAGAGAAAACCATAATTCAAAGAGACACATGCACCCCAATGTTCATTGCAGCACTATTTACAATAGCCAGGTCATGGAAGCAACATAAATGCCCATCAACAGACGAATGGGTAAAGAAGATGTGGTACATATATACAATGGAATATTACTCAGCCATATAATGGAACGAAATTGGGTCATTTGTTGAGACGTGGATGGATCTAGAGACTGTCTTACAGAGTGAAGTAAGTTAGAAGGAGAAAAACAAATATCATATATTAACGTATATATGTGGAAACTAGAAGAGGGGTACAGATGAACTGGTTTGCAGGGCAGAAATTGAGACACAGTTGCAGAGAACAAAGGTAGGGACACCAAGGTGGGAAAGTGGCGGGGGGTGGTGAATTGGGCGAATGAGATTGCCATGTATACACTGATGTGTATAATATGGATGACTAATAAGAACCTGCTGTAAAAAAAAAATAAAATTAAATTTAAAAATTAAAACAACAACAAAACAATACTGGAAGACTCATTTTACCTGATTTCAAGACTTACTATAAAGCTACCGTATCATCACAGTGTGGCTCTGGTGAAATAGATATACAAGTCAATGGAATAGAATAGAGAGTCAGAAATAGGACCTCACATATACAGTCAATTGATTTTTCACAAAAAAATTGCCAAGGCAATTATATGGAGAAAGAGTAGTATTTTCATCAAATATTGGGACAATCGGACATCCATTGGCAAAACAATAACCCTTCATTCTTCTGTATATACTTCATATCATATATACAAATTAACTAAAAATAGATTACAGATTAAAGTAATAACTACAATAGTTCTAGAAAAAACATAAGAGAAAATCTCTGTGACCTTAGTTTAGGCCAGGATTTCTTAGATACATATCAAAAGCACAAACCATATGAAAAAATGTCCTAAATTGGACTTCACAATTTAAAACTTCTCTTCAAAAGCTGTGGTTAAGAAAATTAATACTAACCACAGATTGGGAAAAAATATTTACAAAACATATATCTGATAAAGGGCTTGTATCCAGAATGAACATATATACACATATATATATGAATGTAATATAATATATATACTTTCAAAACACAATAATAGAAATTCATATAACCCAATTAAACAATTCAAGAATGGGCAAAGATTTGAAAAACTGCCTCATTAAAGAAGATGTAAGGAAGGCAAATAAACACGTGAAAAGACTCTCCATTAACCACTAGAGAAATGCACATTAAAACTGCAAAATACCTATAAGAATAGCTAAAACTAAGAACAAACAAACACCTAATGTCACCAAGTGCTGGTGAGGATACAGAGCAGATGGGACTCTCATACATTGCACTGCTGGTGGGAATGCAAAAAGGTACAACCGCTTTGGAAAACAGTTTGAGAGTTTCTTATGAACTTAAATATACACTTATCAAACACCCCAACGATCCCACTTCTAGGTATTTACCCAAGAGAAATGAAAGTATATGTCCAGAAAAAGACCTGCATGTGAATGTTTATAACAGTCTTTATTCATAATTACCCACAACTGCACAAAACCCAAATGACCATCAGCTGAGGACTGGATAAATTGTGATATATCCATATGTGGAATACTACTCAGCAAAGAAAAGAACAAAGCACTGATGCTTGCTACAATATGGATGAATCTCAAATGCATTATTAGAAGCAAAAGAAGCCAGAGTCTGTATAATACAATTTAAATGACATTATGGAAAACACAAAATTGTAGGGACAAAAATCAGACCAGTTGTTGCCAGTAGCTGGGGAGCTGAAGGGATTGTCTACAAGGTGGTACTATAAGGGAACTTTTTGGGGTGATGGAAATAGTCTATATTTTGACTGTGGTTGTGGTTCCATAACTCAGAAAACTGTCCACCTAAAAAGGGTGAATTTTATTTATATAAATTATGTCTTGATAAACCTACTTTAAGTAAAGTATATGTCTACATTAAAACAAACTAGGGCTTCCCTAGTGGTGCAGGGGTTGAGAGTCCGCCTGCCAATGCAGGGGACACGGGTTCGTGCCCCGGTCTGGGAAGATCCCACATGCCGTGGAGCGGCTGGGCCCGTGAGCCATGGCCGCTGAGCCTGCGCGTCCGGAGCCTGTGCCCCGCAACGGGAGAGGCCATAGCAGTGAGAGGCCCGCGTACCACACAAAAAAATAATAATAAAAAAAAACCCAAAAAACAAAAAACAAAATAAAACATTATCCCTTCTTTCCTGGAGCAGCTATTAAACAAATAAGCATGCAAATAGATATGCAGTTACATACTGCATTCAATAATGCAGCTGGCCATCTCCTAAAGAAGGGCTGGATAAGGACGTTTGCAACTTATGCTTGAATATTAAATCAATCCAATTAATTTGCTTTAGAATTTGGTAGAGTCTTCTATTTGCTATATTACAAGTCATAGCTAAATTATAATCTTTCTGTAGGCCAGCCACTATACTAGATTCTTTACATACATCATCTTATTATTATTATTTTTTAACATCTTTATTGGAGTATAATTGCTCTACAATGGTGTGTTAGTTTCTGCTTTATAACAAAGTGAATCAGCCATACATATCCATATATCCCCATATCCCCTCCCTCTTGCGTCTCCCTCCCACCCTCCCTATCCCACCCCTCTAGGTGGTCACAAAGCACTGATCTGATCTCCCTGTGCTATGCGGCTGCTTCCCACTAGCTATCCATTTTACATTTGGTAGTGTATATATGTCCATGTCACTCTTTCACTTCGTCCCATCTTACCCTTCCCCCTCCCCGTGTCCTCAAGTCCATTCTCTACGTCTGCGTCTTTATTTCTATCCTGCCCCTAAGTTTTTCAGAACCTTTTTCTCTTTTTTTGGTTCCATATATATGTGTTAGCATACAGTATTTGTTTTTCTCTTTCTGACTTCACTCTGTATGACAGACTTTAGGTCCATCCACCTCACTACAAATAACTCAATTTCGTTTCTTTTTATGGCTGAGTAATATTCCGTTGTATATATGTGCCACATCTTCTTTATCCATTCATCTGTCGATGGACACTTAGGTTGCTTCCGTGTCCTGGCTATTGTAAATAGTGCTGCAATGAACATTGTGGTACATGAGTCTTTTTGAAACCATAGTTTTCAAAAAGTTTGAGAAACCATAGTTTTCTCAGGGTATATGCCCAGCAGTGGGATTGCTGGGTCATATGGTAGTTCTATTTTTAGTTTTTTAAGGAACCTACATCACCTTATTTAATCCTCAAAATAATTCTATACATTTGCTACTATTACCCCCTCCTTCTTATGCAATGGAAGCATGAACACAAAAGTTCAGCAAATTGTCTAAGTTCTCACAACTAATAAGCAGCAAGGTTGGTACTCAATCCGGACATCCATGACTTAAAAGATATTGATCCCCATGTCCTGGCCTTTTAAATGTTGTATGCTTACAATCAGAATCTCAGTCCTCACCTAGAGCTTGGCATTCAGACTGAAGAACAGGGGTAGTCCTGCCTTTTTTACAAGCAAACCATGAGATTCTGAAAAGATCTCCTGATTCAGACTGTTTACACTAGTTTGTAGTCTGAATGGTCAGTATAGTTGTGTGGATTGTTAAAGTAACTCAGAATCACACGATAGCAAAACTGCAAGGGATTTTACAGATTATTTAGTCCAGTTGTGTACTACCCCCGTGCTTTAGGTTAAAAAGAGAAAAGGCAATGAACGGACCCCTGGAGGTAGAGCAGCAGTGCTGCTGGTTTCTCAGAAACGGGAAAATGAGGGATGACTTGGGAGTAAGGCCTGTGACTTGGGCTTGTGAGAAGAGACAGTAGGAAGTCAGGGTTTCACAAAGCTGGAGGCAAGGTCATCAGCTAGAGCAGTGACAGGAGCTGCCTTGATAATAATTGCACAAGTAGCCTCCCTAATTGCTGCGTCCTTTGCAAAGTATTGTACTTATCGTATGAATTACATTACTTGTTTATAGCTGATCTATGAGAAGGTATATTGGTTGAATTCTTTTGGTTGAATGAAGAAAAATCAGCTTAAACTAGCCAAAGCTGAAAAGAAGGATTTATTATGAAGACATAGGTATATCCCGGCAGAACCCAGCCGCAGGAAGGACCTGGAACCAGGGACTGAACATCATTAGGATTCTCTCTGCATCTCTAACCACGATATATCTCTCTTCTCTCCCTGCCTCCCTCCTTCCCTCCTTCCCTCCGTCCCCTCTCTCCCCTCTCATCCTCTGCCTTTCTGGTGCATGTAGTGATTAGAAAGTGTACAACCACAGCTCTTGAGCTCAGTCATCAGGTTCTTTTTGCTCCCAGTCCTAAAAGGGATTCAGGACCCCTTTTGCTGCTGTTATTTCAACAGAAGGGACCCTGAGTGGGCCAGCTTGGGTCAGGTGCTTACCCTGCTTTAATCAGGGGAGTCAGGGGATGGGATCCTGTTGTCCCCAGCGACTACTGGGAACCCCAGAGAGGAGGAGCTGGCAGGCAAATCAACAGGCATCCAGCACATGGCCCCCTGCCCCCTGGCTATGTAACACCTATACGCATCATCCCATACTTATGATTCTTCAAAGATGCCTCTGCCTAACAAGGCCCACGCTTCTGGTTACAACTGCAAATGTATACTCTCCTTCCCCAACAGAAAACAGCTCAAGGTCCTGTCCAGCTGCTCTCTGTAGAATTGTGGTCTACGATTCGTAGACAATCTCACCTTTGCCATAGAAAGCAATAGCCACCCTTTTGGCATAGTAGGTGTTGTCCTCAGGTTCCAGGCAGTAGGTATCCTTGGATACAATTATGTAGCCTATCACAAGTCTTTCTTTTTGTAGGACGGGCCTTGCCCAGTAGATAAACATCCATGAAGCTACAGTGCCCGCTGACTCGGAGAGGGCTGGAAAGACCAGCTGTCTGGCCCCTGGAGACCCTGAGAGCTCCTTGAGCATGGGAAGGAGAATTCAGGGGTGTCCCCTCTCTACCAGGGAGCTGGCCTGGTAGGACTGAGTCCTTGGACCCATTACCTTGTTGCCAGGAAATTAAAACACAGAAAAACACCCATAGCTATTCACGGGGTTGTCCTGCTTTATCTGCACAGCTGAAAATGGTGGATATCGGACTTTAGGTCTCTGATTTTTCTCCCAGCTACTGTTCTCTTTTGCTTCTAGTTTGACCACATCCATGGAGGGTTTGAGCCAGGATTGCCGCCTGAGGTGGACTGAGTTAAGGATTGTTTATGAAGCAGGCCCCTGTTGGCCTGAGGTAGGGCATCATGCAGGCAGGGCCAGGTCTGTGGCAGGTCAGGAAGCAGGACACGCCAGGGTGAGATCCCTGCGGCTGAAGGAAAGACTGCAGCTTCGGGAGCAGCTCGAGGGTCCAGCCCGAGGTTAGAGGCAGTGACTGGGGCAGTTCACAGAGGCACTTGTTTTGGGTGGAGGAGAACTGCTAAGTTGTTTATTTGGGGGGTGAACTGCCCCACCCAAGAATGTTCCAGTCGTGTCTTCAAGGAGGTAGCTCCTCCAGAGAGGGTCTGGTTTTCCCAAGTCAGTGGTTTTGTCTCCTTCTATCTAAGAATCCTGCCAGTTTGTCTCCAAAAGAGTGTTTTGCCCTCAGGGACGATGGGGACTCTGGTGGCCCTGGACCTAGACAGAGTCCTCTTGGCCTTTGGGTTAGTAATTTTCCAATTCCGTCCAGAGCTGGGGCCACAGGTGAGTGTTTGATGTGAGCTTGATGCTATAACTAGCCCCAACAGCTGCAGGCGCCGGGGGGTCTGCACGGAACAGGCGTCCCCGACAGGCCTTATCTCAGGTGGGTCGGCTGCCTACCAGGCCAGGGGAGCTGCTCACCCAAGGCCTCAGCCCAGCAGTAAAGAAAAGCATCTTGCCTTTGCCCCAAGCGTTCCCAAGGACCCTGCTAAGCCTTTTTTCAGGTGTGTTTACAAGGATGTGTTTGTTGCGTGTGTGCTCACCTCTCCTTGACACGTCCACACAGAATATGTGGCCCAAAGCTCAAAAATATGTATAGATGAATAACAAGTCAGATTGGATGTAGATCTGTGTATATAACAGTTGCCATATAAACTGTTATACACAGTTTATATGCAAACCATACAAACTCGAGGACGAGTTTATATGGTTTGCATTTCCCAGGGTTTACCTAACTTTTCCCCACAAAATTCCCCATATTTAAATTTGTACAATCTCCAAAACAACACAAGAATGATTAAAGGTAAGATTGGCTGTGTTTTCTGAATGCCCAGTACTATTTTGGGCTGCTTTTCAAAGTCGGTCTGGGAGGTGTAATTTGGAGGCAGAAATATTTACGTTTTAGCTGGTATGTGAAAAGGACAGAACACATTATTGGAATTGAGGCTGTCCAAAAATGCATCCAGGGCATTTGATGGCTATACCTGAAGACAATTTAGTCCAACCGTCCTCCTTATCTGTGTATCTGGCAGAACCAAACTCGGTGACCATAGAAGAGGGTTGGCCATTGACATTTTTTTCTCGCCATGGTGGTAATCTCCATCACTGTCTTCTGACTCTTCTTAGGTTCCAGTGGAGAGGTTTGGACATGGCAGGGGGGGGGGAGTCTAAAAAGTCGAAGGGCCAGGAGGAAAGGCAGGGTGTGTAAAGCACCTAAACAAATAATAATTAAAAATAAAAATAACAAGCACAGCAGGAGGTAGTATCTATGAATTACATACAACACACCGTGCTATGCTTAGGGCTTTACATGTAGAACCTCGTTCATTGATTCATTCATGCATTCACTTATTCACTTCTTTATTCAGTTGTTCAGAAGTTATTAATGTGCCCAGTAGCATTCTAGGTACCAAGGGGACAGCAATGGATGCAACCAAGTCCTTACTCTCCTACAGCTTACATTCAGGTAGGGAGATAGCTGACCAACAAATACATATATAATGCAAAGTAGATGAGTCCTAAGAAGAAAAATAAACCTGAGCACGGGATGAAGTGTGACGGAGGGTGACCGGGGAAGTTGCTCTGTCAAGTAGGTATCTGTCTGCATCCCAGGCAGAGGGAACAGCAGTACCCTGATCCTGGGAAGGGCATGGCTTGCCAGGAGGGAAGGAAGGGGAAGAGAGGTTGGGGATGAGATCCATGGGGCAGCTCGGGATTCAAGTGGAATGGGGAAACTCTTGGAGATTATTGAGCAGGGACATGTTTTGACCTAGGTTTGAAAGGAATTACACTGCTTGTTTAGTGGAGAAAAGGCTGCGCTGGGGGTAGGGATGGGAGCAGGGAGCCCAGTTAGGAAGCTACTGCAATTATCTAGGAGGGAGATGGTGATGGCTTGCAGCCATGACCTAAAATTGGAGGAGGTGAGAAGTGGTGGATTCTGGAAATACTCTGAAGTTACGATGGACATATTTGCTGATGGATTGAGATGTGTGGTGAGAACAAGAGAAGAGGCATGTTTTGCCTTGAGCCAAATTAGCAGTACCACTTACCAACATGGGCAGCTTGGAAAGAGGAGCCGCTCCAGAGATGCAGATTAAGAGTTTGGTGCAGACACAAAGCACCAACCTTTGTGATGCTTCTTGCACATCCGGTGACATCAGAGAGAGACCTGAGTGACGAAGTTAGTCAGGGGCTCAGAGGGGAGGCTGGACCTTTAGATTTGGGTGTCATCAGCAAAAAAGGGCTTTGTGAAGTCACGGTCCTGGATGAGGCCAACGAGGGAGTGAGAAGATAAGAGGTCCAAGGTACTCCAGCATTCATGCATAAAAAATGGCTTCCCTGGTGGCTCAGCGGTTAGGAATCTTCCTGCCAATGCAGGGGACATGGGTTCGAGCCCTGGTCCAGGAAGATCCCACATGCCGCAGAGCAACTAAGGCCATGCGCCACAACTACTGAGCATCCGCTCTAGAGCCCGCGAGCCACAACTATTGAGCCCACGTGTCACAACTACTGAAGCCCACACGCCTAGAGACCATGCTCCGCAACAAGAAAAGCTGCCGCAATGCGAAGCCCGCGCACCACAACAAAGAGGAGCCCCCGCTCACTGCAAGTAGAGAAAGTCCACGTACAGCAAGGAAGACCCAACACAGCCAAAAATAAATAAATAAATAAATAAATTAGAAAAACAAAAGGGATACATACTGGGGGTAGTCCAGACGGGAAGGAGGAAAACCAGGAGTGCTTATTATTGTGACAGTAAATCAAGAAAGTGACCCCCTGTGTCAAGTGCACGAATCAGTTGAATGAGATGGAAACAGAATTGATCACAGGGTTAAGCAACTTGTATTTCATTCATCACGAAATCTTAGGCAGTTGGCACTGTTTTTTTTTTTTTTTTTTTTTTTCGGTATGCAGGCCTCTCACTGTTGTGGCCTCTCCCGTTGCGGAGCACAGGCTCCAGACGCGCAGTCTCAGCAGCCATGGCTCACGGGCCCAGCCGCTCCACGGTATGTGGGATCTTCCCGGACCAGGGCACGAACCCGTATCCCCTGCATCGGCAGGCGGACTCCCAACCACTGCGCCACCAGGGAAGCCCGGCACTGTTTTTATTCACACTTTACCAATGAGGAAGCCAAGGCTCAGAGAGGCCTTGTAACTTGCCGGGGGCCACACAGTCAGAGATGGAGCCAGGGCACATTAAACCCACTAAACCCAGAGGCTCCCTAGGGCTACCCTGGAGACACACATTCCCTTCTCTACTTCCAGATTATGAGTCCTGGGCTTTTTAACCTCACCTCCCAGGTAAACAGTGCTCCAGGGAGGAAACCTTTCTCAACTCCATTTGGAGGATGACAGATTATTACAGGATCTTCAGAATGACTCAAAATGAGGACAGAGGGAGGATAACGTAGAGCATTTGAGAGAAGCCTGTCTAGGTTTGGGGCTCATGATTGCTTTAAAAATTTATTAGCGTGAAAGCGAAGGGGAAAAGAGGCTCAAAATAGAAAGTGTTTATACCAGAAAACCCATGGGGGATTTGCAGGCTTTTCTGACAGATTGCAGGCTACATACCAGATTTGTGGGTGAAGTCTAGTCTCTTTGTGTTTGTTCCTTTTTCATGTCCTGTATTTTATGCTTAATGCCCATTTAAGAAAAGTTAATTAAGATACTATAGAAACAGCATAAGGAACCCTCGTCCCTACATAATGTTATCTATCGACTATAAAATATTTTGCATGAAAGGGCATTTTCGTCTTTTGAGAAAAAAGTGGCTGATGCACTGCCCTACTTTACATATATTATTTTCTGACTCTATATTCTTAAAATCAGGAATGCTCTGAACCTAGATTTTCAAATCTGGGTCTTCCCATCCAAAATCGCATAGATTTAGAGTCGGTAAGTTTTCAAAGGCTCTACGCAGCAGTACAGTGTGTGGACGACAGTCGCAAAATGAAAGATCCTTCGTTTCAGTGTGAATTAGTTTCCTGTGGCTGCCGTAACAAACTACCACAAACTGGGGGGCTTAAAACGACAGGGATTTACTCTCTCGCAGTTCCAGAGGCCTGAAGCTGGAAATCTAGGTGTTGGCCGGGCCCTGCTCTAGGGGAGACTCCTCCCTTACCTCTTCCCCCCGCTGGAGGCTGAGGCATTCCCTGGCACGTGGCAGCATGAATCTCATCTCTGCTTTTGTCTTCACGTGGCTTCTCCTTCGAGACTCCTGCGTCTCAAATCTCCCTCTGACTTTTTCTCATAAGGACACTGTCCTTGGATTTAGGGCCCAGCAAAGACCCGTTTCTCCAAACAAGGTCACAGTCACAGGTTCTGGGGCTTAGGATTTGGACGTATATTTTTGGAGGCTCTCCAAAACCCTCTACACAGTGTTAGACCCTAAAGTGGTGGGAAGGAATCAGAGGCCTAGGACGTAGTCTTCCCTGTGATGTCCACTTTTGTAAGTTTGCGCACAACACCACATTCAAGAGAATATAACAGATATGTGCAAGAAGTTTCCAGAAGCACAAGAGAGAGGAGAGGATGCTCACTTTGCAATCCTTCCTTGCAAGGATGCAAATCCCACAGAAAGAGAATGTGCTCTGGATCAGACCCAGCTGGGCTGAAACTCATTCTGCCACTTGCTGGCTGTGTGACCTTGGCAGTTTATTTAGCTTGGTTTCTGTCTCTTCATTTGTGAAATGTGAGTTGTAATTCTGACTTCAGCGTACCACTGAGGATATCAAAAGAGCTGTTAAGTTTCAAGTCCCCAGCACAAGCCTAGATGATTCTACGAGTGGCCACACCCCGCTTCTCTCCAAGCCAAGCCATGCTGCCTGTTTGCCCTTCCTGATGCATTCAGCATTCAGCTTGTACCCTTGGAACCCCCAGCTATGGGGCGAGGTGAGAGCCCTGGTCTGGTTCCTCGTATCCTGCCTCGGCCAGCTGGTCTGTTCAGGATCTCTGTTCCCACAAGATATTTCCGATTCACTGACTCAGTCCTTGCCCAGAGGTCATGGGAGATTTTCTCATCTGTTCCTTAGGAAACCTTTGGTAGTCACTCTTATCTACCCAGTTCAACTCTTGAAGCATCAGATTGGCTTGTGAGGAATACAAAGAGGAATGCACTAGTCCTGGCCCACAGGACTAGGAGACTACTTCAGATGTTTCCAAGCTAGCTAATTAGGGGACGCAGAGCTAGGCTTCCGGTGGCTGTCCATGAACTGAAAGCAGCAAACAGTGGACTTGGTTGGCAGCTCAGAGCTGTGGACTGAACAGGGCTGCTGGTCATGGGACTGGAAATGAAAGGCATAGCGATTGGTCCAGGTGGCACCATCTTCTCAGCTGGAGCAGATGATGGGCTGCCGGGCTTCAGGGAGGAGCCCTGGTCTTGAAACCTGAGGACTAGGTGTGTGTGGACCCAGCAAGCTGTCTAATGTCTCTGAGCTCTAGTTTTCTCCTGTGTAAAAAATAAACAAGGGCTTCCCTGGTGGCGCAGTGGTTGAGAGTCCGCCTGCCGATGCAGGAGACATGGGTTCGTGCCCCGTTCCGGGAGGATCCCACATGCCGCGGAGTGGCTGGGCCCGTGAGCCATGGCTGCTGAGCCTGCGTGTCCGGAGCCTGTGCTCCGCAACGGGAGAGACCACAACAGTGAGAGGCCCGCGTACCACAAAAAAATTAAAAAAATTTAAAAAACCCCAAAAAACAGTTGTAAGTTGTTTGGGAATATAAATAAGACCATAGGCATACATTCAAGTAAATGTTATTAAACTTCAACATATCTTCAATTATCTTACACTTAAGATAATTGGGCAGTTATAAGTCACACGCCTCTGGGGTAGCCCTGCTCTTTGATCCACAACTATTATTTATTCTTTAATGCATAGAGGTGAGAAATGAATGCCAAGAAATGAAAGCAAAGTCAATCCAAGTCAGCAGAGGGGTTTTAATGCTGGTCACTTCCGGTCCAGTGATCATCTTTTTTTCACCAAGAATTAGGCTAGGGTAGCGCATCTCAAACCTTCATGTACAATAGTTACCCATTCCCTGGGGAGCTTGTGGAAATGCAGTCTTTTTTTTTTTTTAATTTTTATTGGAGTATAGATGATTTACAATGCTGTGTTAATTTCTGCTGTATAGCAAAGTGAATCAGTTATACATATACATATATCCACTCTTTTTTATATTCTTTTCCCATATAGGCCATTACAGAGTATTGAGTAGAGTTCCCTATGCTATACAGTAGGTCCTTATTAGTTATATATTTTATATATAGTAGTGTGTATACGTCAATCCCAATCTTCCAATTCAACAGAGGAATGGATAAAGAAGATGTGGTACATATATACAATGAAATGCAGTCTTTCATTCAGCCGCTCTTGGCTGGGGCCTGAAATTCTGCATTTCCAGCAAGTTCCCAGGTGATGCAGATACTGCTGGGTGGGGGCCACACTTAGAGTAGCAAGGGGTGAGGCAACACCCTGGGATTCAGACACTCAAATACTCTGGTCTTCTCAAAAGATCTACGCTCAGGATTTCCCCAAAACTAGCAGCTGTAACTTCTCTTTCCTTTTTCACTGAAAATTCATCTTCTTCAGGTCCGAATTGGCAGAGAACAATCTTCTTAGGGCAACCCAAACAGGATGGAGACAGTAAGACAGAGGGAAATTACTGTTTTGATGAGCCAATTCTTCAACCAATAAACACGCTGAATAATAAACATGCTTTTTTGTCCCCTGGGCTTTAATTTGCACATTTCAGGTCTAGCACTACAGGTCGGTCTAGTTCTCAACCAAGAGCCTAATAATTCTTTCGCTTTGTTTTAATTGTATATGCCTTAAGATTTTGCTCTGACTCCACCTTCTCTTTTCTTTGTTCTCTCAAACCTCTACAAGCCCCCGTGGCTTCCAAGCTTTGGTCTCTATTTTAGCACTGGTTTCATTGAATCTGGCCCTCCTTTTGTGGGTCCCCCTCCTTTAACCTATAAACTCCTTGAAGGAAAAGATGGTGACTTTTGACTCTGTGTCTTAGAGGTCTTGGACAATGTCTGGCATGTTAGACAACTCCAGTTCTAGCAAATGACTGGTTTTGTTGAAACAAAGAACCTTTGCTAATCCTCACTTAATCCTCTTAACAACTCGGTGAATTTTGCTGTCTCTCCCTTTTGTAGACGTGGCAATGGAAGCTTAGAAAGGTTAAGTGACATACCTAAAGTCACCTAGTTGGCAAGTGGTGGAGTTGGGCCTTGGTTGAAGGTATGTGGCGCCATGGTCCAAGTTCTTTCTAACTGCTTTGGAATGACCGAATGAATAAATGCACCCACAGTGAACTTTATGTTTACCATGACCTGCAAAGTTTAGGTGGCTAATCATAGCTTTGACCAGACATGTCAACATCCAGAGTGATGGCTTCCAAGTGCTGGTCTATGGGCCAGTTCCAGCTCAGGACCAAAGATTCACCAGTTTTTGATAGTAGGAAAATATGAGCATAAAATTAAATTTATTTAATTGAAGAACTGCCTTCATGATGGGACCATGTCCATTCTTTTCCGATATTCAAGTGATCTTCCTTTCACATGATAATGGCAAGAAGAATCGGTAGTTATTATTATTTTTTAACATTCTTACTTGGAAAAATAGACCGATCATACTGAGTTGAAATCCTATTTTTTAAAAAAAGTTATTTCTGTGAAATCCCCAAATCTGGGAATGACTGCTCTAGAGAAGGTTAAGAAACAATCAACAACAGAGCTTCTACTTGAGGGCAAATAGTCACGTACCTTTAATGGATGATTTTGAGATTGTAATAAAATTTCCTGCTCATGAATATCCTTTTTCCCACCATGCCTCACTGACTCTGGGCAGCTGTTAATAAGACTACAAATCCATGAGAGGAACATCCCTTTAATTTGAACAAAATGATTGCAGGCTTTATCTTTTAGAGTTCCATTCAGGGACTTCGCTGGTGGCGCAGTGGTTAAGAATCCTCCTGCCAATGCAGGGGACATGGGTTCGAGCCCTGGTCCGGGAAGATCCCACATGCCGCAGAGCAACTAAGCCTGTGAGCCACAACTACTGAGCCTGCACTCTAGAGCCCACGAGCCACAACTACTGAGCCTGCGTGCTGCAACTACTGACGCCTGCATGCCTAGAGCCCGTGCTCCGCAACGAGGTAAGCCACTGCAATGAGAAGCCTGCACACGGCAATGAAGAGTAGCCCCGACTTGCCACAACTAGAGAAAGCCCACGCTCAGCAATGAATACCCAACGCAACCTTAAAAAAAAAGAGTTCTTTTTTTTTTTTTTTTGGTCGCACAGCAAGGCATGAGGGATCTTAGTTCCCAAACCAGGGATCGAACCACTGCAGGGGAAGTGCAGAGTCTTAACCACTGGACTGCCAGGGAAGTCCCTAAGTGGGTACTCTTTGAGGTGCTTGGAGAGCACACATTTCTATAGACTGAGAGTCAGGCAACCAGAATTTCTAGCGAGGCGGGTGAGGAGAGGGATGGGAACAGGGACTGCCCAGGAAGGCCAGGGGTGTTTGGTTGAGGGATCAGGGCTAGAGAGAGCAGGTCTCGAATAATGGGCACACCCAGAATAATGTTGAACAAACACACAGAGAGAAGATAAAAGAATGGGGAGTTCAGATTTTACTTATTAATCTATCTTAAAGCAAAATCCCAAATCGAAATAAACACAGCCAGCAAAACTCCCATGGTATCATCAGAAATGGTCCAGTTTCTAAACGGAAGTGTCAGACGAGCTGCTGGAATTCTTATAGTTTCTCTAATTCATGCAGTATCATGTATTCAAATTTTATTACAATCTCACTGTGTTCATATCATCGTCTGGTGATTAGAATGACTGACAGGATCAATACAGGTAATTACAATCCTTTCCTTACCCGCACTTCACAATATCCAGCCCTACCTAACAGAATTGATCTGGTACCCACGACTACAAAAAGAATATCCATGTGTAAAGCAGTAGATCACAGAATACAAGATACAGTTAGGCATGCACCACAACTCCAGAAAGGGCTTGGTGTGTGGTGGACCTCATTTTCGTTGTCCCCTCAGTGAGTCATGACCCAATAAACTCTTGACACACTTTCCAGGTGAGTAGAATTCACTATCCTGATAGTAAAACTACCCCTCATCGCTAAGTAGCTTAAAAGTTAAAAAGCCACCGTTATGACATAACAAGCATCAGAGCAACGTCAGACAGACTGTATATGATGAGAACACCTGGAGCTATCTTGCTATAGAATGGGTTTATTACGTCTGTTGTATTATATATTATATAATGTTGTATTATGTATCAATATTATATTTATTATATTTGTCGTATACTTGATTTTTTTCTGATCCAGCTATTGTTGACATTAGCAATGATTAAGAATCATATCTGGTGACATTTCACATCTGTGAAATTTTCAATAATTATAAGGACACAGAGACTTCTGGCTAGCAAAGGAGGGAATGGTCCTGGAATACTCCTTCCCCATGAGAGACCTGACCTCAAAATTGAGCCAAAACGTATCTGATGTCTTTATTGATTTGTTGGTGAGGGTGGGATTGAAGTGTCCATAGATTTTGCATGTGGGTGGATCTCTCCGTTGAGTAAACCAAGCCAATACCCTCAGCGTCTGTCTCCCAGGAAAGTGTTTGAGATTTGGCAACATGATGACAAGGAAGATGGAGTCTCTATTCTTAAGGTGCTTACAATCTAGATGGGAATGTAAGATGTGTGTGTGCATAAAGATAGAAAATGGTGATGTGCTGGAGGGAGATACAGAGGAAGTGAGTGAGAAGGGGAAGTTTCTCTGAGCAGGGGCTTGAAGGGCAGCTTCATGGAATGTGTGCTATTTGCACTGAGCCTTCAGGGATGGGGTCTAGGAAGAGGAAGGGCAAACATTTACTACCTTAGTAATTAGGGCATGTCAAGATATAGAGGAGTGCCTAGCACAGGGAGATCCGCTCGGTGCTTTGTGACCACTTAGAGGGGTGGGATAGGGAGGGTGGCAGGGAGACGCAGGAGAGAAGAGATATGGGAACATATGTATATGTATAACAGATTCACTTTGTTATAAAGCAGAAACTAACGCACCATTGTAAAGCAATTATACTCCAATAAAGATGTTAAAAAAAATAGATATAGAGGAGTGCATTCCTGAACAATGAAGCAGCATGAGCCTGAAAGCCCAGGCTTTCTCCACGGGGGTCACGTGGGCACATGGGATGGAGGGATCCTAGTGATGGGCCTTGGAGAGCTAGGTTGAAGACAAGATGGTGGGGGCGGCTTTGAAAACCAGACCAAAGTGTTTGACTTTTATTCTGTATGTGATTATTGCAGACAGATACTGTTGTTTGCCTAAGCAGCAGATATTACTTACTCACCTTTTTCCTTTGCTAACAGAGCCACAATGATCATAAACTTCCCACTTTATAGACCGTCTGTAAAATGGTTTTGTAGGTGTTTGATCAGAGGAATAGTGCTTGAGCTGATTGGTCCTTTATATGGACAACACTGGTGAGGGGGCTGGAGAGTTGCGGGCGGGGAGAAAAACTTGACCAGCCAAAAAGATTAAAATGAAGGTCATGGAGCATAGTAGCAGTAGGACACACCTGAAAACCCAGAGACAGAGGTTTTTTTTTTTTCTTTTTTCTTTCTGTACAAAAAAGGCCAACAGAGGCAAAGCTTGGCATTATTCTGCCACAAGCCAAGGAACAGCAAGAATTATCGCAACCCTAAGAAGATAGAACAGGCGAAGAAGGGTTCTTCCCTAGAGCCTTCCAAGGAAGCGTGGCCCTGCTGACACCTTGATTTTGGACTTCTAGTACCCATGCCTTTGAGAGAATAAATTTCTGTTGTTTTAAGTCATTTTGTTTGTGGTGATTTGTTATGGTAATCTTAGGAAGCTAACACCTAGACCAATCGCTGCAATGAAAACATAAAGATTGGCATGCTGAATGAGAAGCAACCTATATGCTGTTTATAAGAGACACACTTTATTTATTTATTTATTTTTTGTGGTACGCGGGCCTCTCACTGTTGTGGCCTCTCCCGTTGCGGAGCACAGGCTCCGGACGCGCAGGCTCCGGACGCGCAGGCTCAGCGGCCACGGCTCACGGGCCCAGCCGCTCCGTGGCATGTGGGATCTTCCGGGACCGGGGCACGAACCCATGTCCCCTGCATCGGCAGGCGGACTCTCAACCCCTGCGCCACCAGGGAAACCCAAGAGACATGCTTTAAATAAAAAGACACAGGCTGAATGTAAAAAAAAAAAAAAAAAAAAAAAAAAGGAGAAAAATATACTTGGCAAACTCTAGCCAACAGAGGCTGCTGTGGCTTTATTAGTGTCAAACCAGGTAGACTCAGACCTAAGGACTATTACATGAAAAGACGGAGCGCTCTTACTGATAAAATAAGCTTTTCAACAGAAACACATAACAATCTTAAATTGTATACACCTAATAACGTGGCTTTAAACCATATGAAGCAAATACTAGCAGAACTAAAAGGAGAAATACCAATCCATATCATAATTATGGACGTTGACAGCACACATCTCTCAGTAACTGACAGAATAAGCAGGAAAAGAAAATCAGTACACATAAGAAAATATTTGAGCAATACAATTTACCAACTGGACTTGAGCCATGAGCCCAAACAGGGCAGAAAATTCACTCCACGCCACTGACAGATAGATGTCCATGGTTTGGGGTCATTCCCAAGTGTTGACAGGTCTTTGATTTATTTACTGTTAGCAAGTTTCCTCCTTGTACCAGTTACACAGACATTGTATAAAGACAGAGGGGGGAATAGCTTGCAGCTTTACTACTTTATTTCCTGCCCCTCAATGCTTTGGCAGCAGGATATTAGTGCCAGACAAGAGGAAGAAAGGGATCAGGGCACTCAGGATTTGAGTGGCTCAAGAAATGTATAAATGGTGACAAGATCAGAATCATAAATACAAAGATTGATTTGGGGGGCGGTGGTTAAGAAGACATAGCAGTGTGAGCAGAGGAGCCAGTGTGGTTGATGAGCATGGACTGAGAAGCAGAGCAGCCTTGTGTCTCTCCCTCGTAGCAGGTGAGAGGCCGGCTGTAAAAAGGGAAATGAGATAAGGAGTAGGCTAGTGGAAAATTACGGGAGGCCTTGGGCACAGAGGTTAAGAGTGTGGACTTTCGAGTCACACTGTCTAAGTTTGAATCCATTTGCCTATGTGACCTCAGGCAAGTTACTTAGCCTCTCTGTGCCTCATTCTCCAACTGAGAAAATCTGAGGCTTAAACAAATTGATAAGATTCATGTTGTTTGCTACTCTGGGAAGAGGCATGTCAGGCATAGAGTTGTAGGTGTCCAAGCATTAGAAGGTATTAATGCCAAGGTCCAGGGCAGGGCAGAGTGTGCCTGCTTAAGGACCTCTGGGCCTTCAGATGTCTTCATAGCACAGGAGAGCCCCAAGGCCGGTGGCCTCCAGAGGGCCTGGGACAATGCGTAAAAAACCTGAGTCTGGGAAGCAGAAGCGTTCCTTTCTCTAGACTTAGCATTATCCTCCATCACTTTTCTCCTTCTTTTATACTTAGTGACTTTTTTCTGATTATGAAGGCTCTGCATTGCCGCATTATTTGTAATAGCTAAAAATTGGAAACAAATGTCTGTGAATAAGGGAATGGAATAATTAATTGTGGTATATTTGATGAATGCTCTACAGCAGTTAAAATAAACGAATTAGTTCAATACACAGCAAACTGAATGGCTATCAAAAATCTAAAGTTAGTGAAAAAAGTAAGTGGCAGGGCTTCCCTGGTGGCGCAGTGGTTGAGAGTCCGCCTGCCGATGCAGGGGACACGGGTTCGTGCCCCGGTCTGGGAGGATCCCACATGCCGCGGAGTGGCTGGGCCCGTGAGCCATGGCCGCTGAGCCTGAGCGTCCAGAGCCTGTGCTCCGCAGCGGGAGAGGCCACAACAGTGAGAGGCCTGCGTACCGAAAAAAAAAAAAAAAAAAAGTAAGTGGCAGTGTGATAAAATTTATATAAATAAACATATTACATGATGTTTATGAAAGCATAATGTGTAGAAAAGTATACAAACACAGATTAGATGGATGCATTCTCAGGAAGAGAGGGGTCTGGAACTAGGAATAAAGTGGACTCAAACTTCATCTAGAACATTCTATTCCTTCATTAAATATTTGAAGCAAAAACAACAGTTAATTTTGGGGCCATTATTTTCCTGTACTTTCTTCTGTTTTTAAAAACTTTTCCTGGCCATTGTAGAAAATAAAGTATAGAAAAAGCAAGTAACTAGCATTTAGATATAATCACTATTATCATTTTGTCCTATTACAATGTGTGTGTATTTAAAATTATACTGTATATACAGTTTTGTAAAATGCTTTTTAAACTTGATGGATTATGTTTTCCTATGTCATCAACTGTTCTTTAAAGATATACTTTTCAGTGGCTACAAAATAGTTCACCCTCTGCACATGCTATAGTCATTCTATCATTTTTCCATGACTGGGTCTATAAACTATTTCTGACTTTTTGGCACTGTAAATAATGAGACTGTGAACATTGTATATTGCTGATTATTCCATTAAGATACATTTCTACGAATAGAATTATGGGTTCAAAATGCATGGGCATTTTTAAGGCTATTGATACACGTTGACACATTGTTTTCCAAAAGATGGAAACGGTTGATATTCCCACCAGTTCTGTATGAGATAACTGCTGATTTTAAGGTCCATTAATTGGATAAAATTTCTAACTCACTCCACCTCTACTGCAAATTTATTTATCCTGGTCCTCCAGTCATGGTTTAGACCTCAGGAAGAGAGTGGCTTCTGGCTGGAAGACAGGCATGGTGGGTGATTCCCCTAATATTTGCTCAGGTGGGAGCCTCAGAGCCAGCCTCCTCCCTCTGATGGATTCTGTCACTTCCAGTCATTAGGTTGAGGACCAGTCTTATTACTGCTCAGCACCTCCTACTCTGTGGCTGACACCTACACTGCAGTCTGCCTTCATAGAGGAAAGACAGCCTGTTATTTTGTAGTTGTTTCTGTCTTATATCAAGAGGAAGGCAGTGACACTATTCTCAGCAAAAACACAGATTCACCCTAAGTGGCTGTCCCTTTCTAAATGGGATAATCCAGACCTGAAGTTCACTATGACTATTCTCTTACATAAGGGAACACCTCTCCGTACCTGAAATTGAGTCTGGTCACGGGGCTACTGATGAGTATCAAATGGTTCAGTAGAAGAATTAATGGTTTAGTCCTGGCCTATGAATTGACATGTAACATATATGTGTTACAGACCACGTATTTACTTCTAGGACATCTGTAGAGATAAGCCCCAACTATTTTGAAAGAGCCTCCCACCTGGTGATACTGTGTCGCATTTAAATTTACATTGATATAAAACAGAAATTATTTCCACATTCAACTGTCACCATACGACTTCAGACATTTTAAAGTAAAAAAAGTAGCTGCCTCCTACTGTTCTTAGTATAAACAGCCACATCCTCACCATGATCCGCAAGCCTGTCTGGTCTCATTACGTGCAGACTCTCCCCTTCAAACCTCCTTTACTTTCTCTCTAGATCTCAAACTCAGCATGAGCAAACGCTCGCCTCAGGGCCTTTGCACATGCAATTTCCATGGTATGGAATAGTCTGCTTCCTCCTGTTTTATTCCAGCAGATTCTAGCAGATCCCAGCCCAGGGGGCTCCTTTGCCCAGTATTAGTGGAATCCCTTAGAAGAACTAAAAAAAAAACATCTTCAGGAAAGGCAGTCCGTGATACCCCAGACTACATCTGGACTCTCTGATGAATGGTATCGTAACATGTTGTGTTTTTGCTTGTGATGCTTTATAGTTTTCCATTCAATGTTTATGTCATTATTGTTTAATGTCTGTGTCTCTCATTGGTTTTTTGTGCTTCATGGGCAAGGAGGCAGCTTTTCTTGCTACCAGAAGCATGATGGCCCGCACAATGTGGGGCAGACAGGTGCTGAATCACTGCTCGTCAAATGAATAAATGGATACCGACATAGTATGGCTGATGGCTTGGTCGGGTTAGTGCGATGGCTGAGTATCCTTGCATGCAATTTCCTTGCAAGGGGCTAAACTATTTCTTATGCCATAGAAGAGCGTCATTCATAGTACAGCCTTTCAGACAGCTGGCAGGTTTTCTCATCTGCTTTCTCACCTACTAGTGCTGAGAACTCGTCACTACCTTTGCCTCAGTCTCATTTAAAAAATGAAGACAATATCTTCACTTTTCCTTCATCCTAAGACATCATTATTAAGTGACATCATTTAATAATAACTTTTCAGTGGAACAAACCAAATATACCAAAAAGAGCAGCATTGTTCTCACATTAAATATATATATTGATTGTAAAACACCCCCTCCTGGACATGTTAACGTGTGAAAAAAATGAACATCTTAGAATTTAGACAAAATTTGGCTGTCCTGCCACAAAGACTGGTTATGAATATTAAAACAGCATGTTAAGTGTACAGAGCACCGGCACACAGTGCTCAATAAAATGATACTTATTATTAAGCTTATTACTATTATTACCGTCATTTTACTTTGAGAGGATTAACCTGATTTTAGCCTGTGGGTTGTATATTCCCAGTGATATTAAAGGGCCCATGTCTCTGTCTGGGAGGAAGAAATTTTCCTCCACCCTTCTGGCTTCTTCTGACAGGTCTAAGAATTAAATTGACAGGAGACAGATTAACAGAAGATCAAACAAATGTGTAATAACATGTATACATGGGAGAGGCCTAGGAAAAATGAGTAACTCACCAAAATAGCCAAATCCCTCACCTTAAACACCATTCTCAGCTAAAGACGAAAGAGGGTGTCAAGGGTGGGGACAGCCAGTCGTAGGAGGTGACGAGGAAAAGCACAGCGTACAAGGGTAAGGCCAGGGTAAGGCCGTTAGCAGATTTAAGTCTCTAGAGACCTGATCATCCTTCTTTTCCCGGTACAGTGAGGGAGACTCACTTACAAGTGGAGATTTCCCTTATAAATGTAAATACTTCTTATAAAAGGGTAACTTCTACTTGATTTTCAGAGTTTTCCCCCTTGTCTGCTGTTTCTTAGAAAATAACCAGCTTAAAATAATTCATACGCCTAAGAGACATATTTAAGTGTGGCAAATTCTGCTCCCCTCCACCTTCTATGTCTTGATGAATGCAATCTCCCCTAGCATTTAGCAAGCTGCAGAGAACACACAGGAGATAGGCATCACAGCGTAGATAGTGAGGAATACAAACCATGAAGACCAAGCTGTTTTGGACCCTGCCTCCTGCGTGATCTTGAATGAAGGAAAAGAAGCCCAGAGCGTGGGTCTCTGGTGTTCCTAAGAGGGTGGGTCTCTGGTCTTCCTCAGACTGTAGGCACTCAGTATCCAGCTCCTTTTCTAAAGAAAAGCCCCCTTTTATTGGGCCTGCATTTGCTGTCCCTCTGTTGTGGTCAGGATGTTATTGTTGTCTTTTCTGTGTTTTCACAAAATAACATGGGGGCTTATATATTCCAAGAGATCACTGTTGGGCATTTCTGGTCCCACTGCCACCCCTTGGCCCACACCTTCATTGCTCACCCCCGTGCAGTCACTTCCCACCTCCACACTTTCCTGCCTTTAACCCGCCCAGTTTGATTCAATTCAGTACAAACAAGCAACTTGCTGTCCCTGGAGTCATGCATCTAAGTTATAGACGGGCTCTTCTCATTCCCCTTCAGTGTCTGGTTAAGCAGAAAAACTCATAGTCGTGGAAAGCATTATTCTTCTTCACATGTAGGGAATAAAGTCCCTCCCCTTGGTTAATCTGGTATCTGAAGCTTTCCCAAGTCAGAGCCCATTCTAACCTCCCAGCCTCTCTTCTGCTCAATCCTGTTTTGTTCCTGACTCCCTGCCAATCCCATCTCTCAGTCTCCTCTGCTGTCTGGAATAATCTCCCTCACTCTGACCTCCCTTAGCACTGTCTGGGCTTATCCTGCAGCACTTGATTCCACGTTTCTAGCTTGCAGTGCAGTCAGACATGTGCACAGCTGGTGTACCTTCTAGACTGTAAACTCCTTGAAAGCAGAAACTCCACCTTCCTTCTCCTTACATTGTAGTTGTTACCTATAGTACATGCAGAATGAGTAAGTTACTTTTTGGTTACTGAAACATCAAAAGGAACAGTAATTAGGTATCCTTTATGCGTCACAGAAATTAAATCTGCAAGAGAATAAAGGTGCCCAGTGAAGGGATCTTTCTTTTGCAAGTCATTTCTTCTTCTGTGTGTTCTCCCTTTGAACTAATTTAATGGTGCAAAGGGGCTTTCCCTGTCTCTGATGGACAGAGGAGGGAGGTAAATGCTGACAGATGACGCTATTTCAGCCATGCGTCCATTCATGCGTGGATCCCATGGTCGGAATGCAGCCAGTATACATTGTTAGATCAATACCAGTGCTTCACCGTATGAAGGGTGGGCTGAATTCAGATGTGAGGGTTACCGAACCAAACTTGAGTCTGCTTGCTCTCCTGTAGCGCAGTAAAGCCACTCTACTGACAACTGGGTTGTGAGGAAGGAGAGGGCAGCATTTATTGTAAGCCCCCAGACAAGGAGTCTGGGCAGCATCAATGCTCGAACACTTGGAGTCTCCAATAGTTTTCAGGAAAGCATTTTTAAAGGCCAGGTGAGTAAGGGGAGTCACGGGGTATGTGATCAGCCCTTGCACAATTCTCTGATTGGTTGATAGTGAGGTAACAGGGCAGTGTCCCAGGGGTTAACATTATCACTCCTCAGGCTCCAGGAGGTCTGGGGGCTACGTGCTTTTGATCCTCAAGTGGTTAACATCTTCCATTTGGTGGGGGGGTTGGCATGTGTAAAATGGCTCAGGCCATTTGCATCAGATACTGTTATCTAGGTAATTCAGAGAGGAGTTAAGGCAGAGGACATGGGGGGAGGGGTCTGTCCTGGGAAGGCCCTGTAGGGTCCTACTTGGTTACATGAGGGCCAGGAGCTGAAGATGGGATCAGCCACCTGGATTTAGGGCACAGCTGGGCAAGGTCCTGGCTCCCCCAGCTGCCCCCTTCTCAGCTGCAGTTCCTAGGGGACAGAGTAGCCACTGAACATTTTATCCTTAAGAGCTAAGCTGACTCTACCAACTTTCAAAGAAACAGGTGTCACAGACAATTCTTCTAAGCCAATGACCCTGGGATATCTGCAAGTGGAAGTTCTTAGTGTTTTAGGGCGCATGAAAAAAATAATTCTGTAAGCAACATAGCCTACTGGATTTCCCGTATTGTGTTTTATGGCTCCCTCGAGTTTTAGGTGTTCTTTCGAAAGTAATGACTTATTAAATTTGTCTCCTGAAAAAAATAAACCGCGCAACGTAAGAGCAGTGAGTTTCAGTTTTATTCGGGGACCTTACTGAGGACTGTAACGTAAGAGACAGCCTCTCAGATAGCTCTGAGAAACTGCTCCAAAGAAGTAGGGAAGAGCTAGTATATATATGATTTTTTTTCGGCTGGGAAATACATGTAGTTAAGCATAAAAAGATTACTGCTAGTCACAAAGAACAGACATCTCAATTAATGATTTTGGTGCTTTTCTATGTGTGGGAAGATGCTAGAATCTGGGGTCACTAAAATGCCTCCTTAGACATGCAACTTGACTATCTAGGGGCCCATTTATCCAAAGCACAGAATGCTCCATCCTGTTCTTTTTCCATTCTGAATTCCCCCCAGGGTGCATTGTCCTGGGTGATGCAGTGGCTTGTGACTTAACATTTTGTATAAAGACATGATGGGTGACACTCTGTTCTTTCTGTTTACACATATTTTAAAATTGTGCATGGGATATAATTTCTAAATCCAATCTCTTTTCTTTTGCAGTGACCAAATTACATTCATGTCTTTATCTTGTGGCAGACGTGTTTCCAAGTATCAACAGGCTCTGAACAATTAAGTCAACAATTTGATTTTCCTGATTGACAGATGATTTTCAGATTTCTTTTAATTATCGCAAAGTCAAAATAGCAATTCTGAATTAACCAAAAAAAGCTGAAAAGCCCTGGTAAATGTTAGAACAGGCTCAGGGGTTAGGTTGTGGTGAATTCCAACCTCAGTCTGGAGATGATTGAACTTGGTGATAATGAGCACATTATTTTTTCCTCTCACTACTGGCCTCTCCAGCTGTAGAGCAGAGACAGTGGTGACAGTCCCCCTCCTCCTGAAGATGTGAAGTATGTGGAAATATATCCTCAGACTAAAAGGTCACACATATGTTTGAATTAAGTAGAGAGTGCTCTTATTTCTAGGTAGATCCCCTATAAAAAATTTCCATCTCAGTGACAAGTTGCTCATCTGTCATAAACTAGTCCATAGAAATCATTTATCTTTCCCTCCTTCTCTGCATTAGCATCTTCATTTTCAGCACTGCAAAAATGGCAGACGTAATCTGAGTGCTCATTCTGTCTGTGTGCTCCATGTCACCCTATCCCTTTTGAGCCATGTGCCAGTTCCTGGTGATGGGAACAAGCTTCCCGCCGCAGTGCTGGCCTCTCGGGTAATGATCAACCATAGAACTGTTCCAGGACATGAGGTTTTAGGGCAAGGTACTCCTGAATCTAATTTTTCCTGCATTATTTTAAGCAGATGCTAATAGAAATCTATAGGAGAGTGACCTCTCATTAATTTGTGGGAAATTTCTTAGGTAGAAACCGTGCAACGAGAAATGTCATCCTCTAGCAATTTCAGAGTCTTGTGATTTTTATCAGAATAGAGTTGTTTGCCTTAAGGATTTTTCTAAACCTATTACTTTCCTATAAAAGACTTTCAATTGAAATAATACATTTCTCATTATGTAGTTACTTTCCTTGCTGGAGACTCTAAATACTTGAACAATATTTTAAACTCCTATTCAAGGACCATTTTCACCATTGCAAAATTCACACAGGGTGATATACCGGTTTAATACCTTGCTGCCATATTAATAAAATCCAGCTGTAATCAGAAAGGAAAGGATCCTATATCCTAATAATATCATAGTGCTCTTTCAGAAATGCTGAATAATCACTCTGGCTGGACTTGGGGAGGCAAGGGCATCCCATTATTTGAAGAGCATCATATGGTGCCTAATGACTTAGAGAAACTATGACCACACTTTCTATCTTATCCGAAAGGCAGCCCTCCTTCAGATCATCTTTGTGGGGATAATTCTTCTCAAGGCCACACTTTCTCATATGCCTTTTTCTTTCAATTCCATGAAAGACACTAGCTTTAAGGTGGATCTCACATTATCACTGATGGCGTGTTTCATCTCAACCCTTTTCCCCTAGATTGCAAAACACATCTTTGAAGGGTTGCAACCTTATCTATTCACAGGTCTGCTTAATCCATTAGAACTGCCAACCTTGGCAGTGACCCGAAAGCTTATATAGCCTTGTGCTTTGCAAACCACTCTAGTCTGGCTAAAATGCTACCATTATTCAAAACAATATTGCAGAATTTCAGCACCTTTTACTTAAAATTGTTTTGTAAGAAGGTGATTTTTCAGTCTTACTTGTAAAGTGAGAAAACTCTCGATGAGAGTGTCAGCTGTAAGGTTAGAAAAGGAATCTCCTTAGAAGCCTGTGCTAGAAAAATGGGATTTTCTAGAGCTGATATATTTTTACTTAAAAATAGTTGGTAAGCCAATATTTAATTTTTCCCCCCCTTCACAGGAAGGACTTCCTGAGTATTAGTAATATTTTAGGCACACAGTTATTTTATTCCTAAGATGTCAGTGCCTGAAATCATTCATTTTCATACATAAGGAAACATTCCCCCAACTATAGCAAAAAAGGGTTAAGTTGTGTGCTTAAGATTGTAATAAAGTGCATGGTAATTGTGCCACAGAAATGCTTAGAGTCCTTTGTGCTTTTGTCTTATATTTTAGCAAAGGATTCACATTTGTCTTAGTGTTATTGCCCAGCTGGTACTTGTTTTGCCCTTGTCAGTTGTCTTTCAGTGTGTGGGGGGATAGGAGTGCAGAAGGCTCTCATCGCAGGAAGCACGCCAGTCCTCTGCAACCGAGATGGAATGTCCATCAGCATCAATTGCGTCATAGACGGTGCTGTTGCCACAGCTGAAAATTAATGCACAAAGAAAAACTGTGACACAACATAGAATGGAATATAGGTGCGTCAGGTGGCAAGACACCTTCTAAAGATTCCTGAGATCATATTTCTATTTGTGTTAACTTATTTTTTTGAGATATGGGAATGAACAGCTATTGAGTGGTAGAAAAATTATCCTGTGAATGAGGTCATGAATATGAAAGCTTGCTAACCCCTGGTGACGATTGCTTTAGGTTTCTTCACTTTTTTCAGATCTCTTTCTTACCAATATTCTGCATTTGTGAGACAGCAGATCTTCTAGAAGGCTATGGTCTATGGTGGCATTTCCCTAACCGACTAGTTTTCTTGGAACTCTAGTGTCTCACAAAATTTAATAGATGTTTCATGGAAAAAGGATTTTCCTGGCTGTATTCATCAGGGTTTTGCAGAGAAACAGAAGTGACGCATATGTATATAATTGGAAAGGGATTTATTGTAAGGAATTGGCTCATGTGATTATGAAGGTTGACAAGTCCAAAATCTGTAGTGTGGGCCTGCAGGCTCGAGACCCAGGAGAGCCAATGGTGCAATGAAGCCTGAAGGCATTTTGCTGGAAAATTCCTTCTTGCTTGAGGAAAGCTGGTCTTTTTTGTTCTATTCAGGCCTTCAACTGATTGGATGAGGCCCACCCACATTGTGGAGGTGAATTTGCTTTGTTCAAGATTTACCATTTTAAATATTAACCTCTTCCAAAAACACCCTCTAAGTTGACAAATACTATTAACCATCACAGGTCCATCCCTCGTCAACATGGCACCCGTATGCATCTCTTTAAAACATAGATAAGGAACTAAGAGGGGAGAAAGCAGACGTTTGCTTAATACACACACATGCACACACACATATTCATAACAAAGTAACATGAAACAATCATGACATTCTCAGTCCTCACTTCTGTAACTAGTCATGGTAGTTGTTGGTATTCATAACTACCTTCTTCCACTCCCCTTCTGTATTCCCTTTGCCTCCAGCAAGCACCTCTGGTCATGGTTCTTTACCTGGTGGAGTGAACCAGAACTCCATTCCTGAGGCATCTAGGTCATTAGTAGTTCTACCTTCACTGGGTTGTTACAGGTTTTCAGCGACCTTAATCATAGGGTGTGGCAATAGTTAGAGACATCCTAAGAAATCCCCTGTATTCCAGGCATACTCTTGCTTGGCACCCCCATTTCTCCCGGTGGTCACGGCCAATCATTCCAGCCAGCAGAGTAACTTCTTTGTTTGCCTGTTGATTCAGAGGCATGAAAAGCCCAAAGTGGATGGTGGCAGTCTTAACTTCCAGTGCAATGGAATCATTGCTGTGTCTCCTGGTAGAAGCATTCTTCTCTTTGGAACTAAGACCTCCAGACCTGCTAGCCTAGAGTATAAGGTCATGAGGGCAGGAAGCAAAAATTTTGCAAGTGGGTTACTAGGGGTAACCCTCATTCCTACCCCTTGATTCCTGGACCCATGAATCCTATCAGGGAAATAGCACCATTTGTTGGACACTGATTCAGACCATATATAGCCTCCTGGAGAACCCTGCCCCAGCCCTGCAAGGTATTGTCAACTAGTTGGCGCTGTAACTGAGTCTTTTTTTTTTTTTAAATTGAGGTATAGTTGATTTACATTATTAATTTCAGGTATCCAACATAGTGTTTCAAAATTTTTAATGATTATACTTCATTTAAAGTTATAAAATATTAGCTCTATTCCCTGTACTTTACAATATATCCTTGTGGCTTATTTACTTTATATATAGTAGCTTGTGCTTCTTAATCCCCTACTCCTATCTTACCCCTCCCCTCTTCCCTCTCCCCACTAGTAATCACTAGTTTGTTTGTTCTCTTCTAACTGAGTCTTCAAAAGGTCCTTCCACCATTCTATTAATCCAGGCTCTTCAGGATGATGGGGAACCAGTGAATTCCATGATCACGGGCCCATTGTCATGCTTCATTTGCGGTGAAGTGAGTTCCTTGATCAGAAGCAATGCTGTGTGGCTATCATGATGATGTATAAGGCATTCTGTAAGTTCATGATGATGGGGTTAAATTGATGATATCAACTTCATTCACTGGTTTCATTAACTGAATCTAGTAGCCTAAATGGCTGTTTATGCATTTGATTTGTTGGACGCTTATTATCAGTTCTTGTACCAATTGATGGGAAGTGAGGTATAGACATGGGGATGGGATGGGACTTCCCTGGCGTTGTAGTGGTAAAGAATCCACCTTCCAATGCAGGGGACGTGGGTTTGATCCCTGGTCGGGAAACTAAGATCCCACATGCCGCAGGGCAACTAAGCCCACAGGCTGCAACTGCAGAGCCCACACGCCCTGGAGCCTGTGCACCACAACTAGAGAGAGAAAACCCACACGCCACAACTAGAGAGAAGCCTGCACACCACAACGAAGAGCCCACTCACTGCAACTAAGACCCAACGCAGCCAAAGAAACAAATTAAATAAATAAATAAAATAAATATTAAAAAAAAGAAATGGGGGTGGGAGTGTGTACTGTCAAGATCATGGACATAAATGGTAATGTCTAACTGGGGAGGGGGGCAATACTGCCAGTTGTGTCTCATTCCTGATGAAAAGCCCCGCTGAAGCAAGGAGCAGTGGCAGAGAGGGCATGATGGCTGCCACCAACTTAGTGTGTAGAGAGGGTCCCCAGCACAGGATTCCACACACAGCTGGTGAGATGTGAAACGCCAGGTACACTTATCATTATTGTCAGCACTAACACAGAATCACCACCTGAGAAAGACACAAAAAGAAAAGGAATCATAAGCAAAAGAAAACATAGCCATTATTTTTTTCCACTTGCATATTCATAGGCTTATGATTTCTTTTTCAACTCAAGGAAAGAATGAAACATCTTTAATCCTATCATCCTGGAAAACTTGATGAGTAAGTGTCTGAGTGCCAAAAGGCGTGGAAATGTAATATTTGATAAAAAGTTCCTGAAGTCTGCATTCAGGAATGTGACAATCCTACGTGGATCACAGGAAACTGTCATGCTGTATAACTTTACATGAAACCAAATACGAAGTTTGTCCAGTTAATCCATAGATGATTATCATATTGAGATAGCAACGTCTTCATCACAGGTGTTATCCCCTTTCTCTATTGGCCGAAACTCAGGCACCATCCCTGGTCCTCAGCGGCAGAAGGAGGCATTGAAAAGAAGCAGGTAGAGCGGAGAGGTGGGGGGCAGAAGACTGAGGGCTCAGAAAAGATGCTCTTGCAAAGGACAATCTCTGAAAAGGTGACTTGTATGCTAAATTACGAAGCATGGAAGATGTGGAGAAGCACTGAAGAATTTAGCAGGGCGTGACATGAATAAAATATGCATTAAAATTATTCCAATATCCACTGAAGCATAGATTAGTGGGTGTGGGGTGATTACGGGGATGCTGGTGAGAGCAAGTCTTGGTATGCTTTGTGGGTACCAATCTTCGGTATTTAATAAGAACATAGCTTCCAGAGCACAGGTACATGTCCTTGTTTAGAGTCCAGTCTGTTTTGCTGTATTGTGGGCTTCTAGGACATGAACATACTCACGTGCAATTTGTTAATAAAAGAATAAGGTCAGGGCTTCCCTGGTGGCGCAGTGGTTGAGAATCTGCCTGCCAATGCAGGGGACACGGGTTCGAGCCCTGGTCTGGGAAGATCCCACATGCCGCGGAGCAACTAGGCCCGTGAGCCACAACTACTGAGCCTGCGCGTCTGGAGCTTGTGCTCCACAACGGGAGAGGCCGCGACAGTGAGAGGCCCGTGCACTGCGATGAACAGTGGACCCCGCTCGCCACAACTAGAGAAAGCTCTCACACAGAAACGAAGACCCAACACAGACAAAAAGAAAGGAAAGAAAGAAAGAAAGAAAGAAAGAAAGAAACTTTCATTTTTTAAAAAAAAAGAATAAGGTCAGTATTGAACGCAGGTTTGGCATCTTTCCAAATTGCTTGGCCCTACCCCCTGCATTCCCTTCTACCCAGCCAGAGAAGCCTCCTGATGTCTTGGGCTGCTAGCTGGTTTCCAGAGAGTTGTCTGTCTCCCCTAAATGTGATGGCCAGATTTGGGGCAGCTGCAGTGCTCATTCTGCCCAACCGTTCCCTGCTGCTACCTGGGCTGGGGCGGGAGGTGTGAAACAACATGGAAGGCAGCAGAATTCATGCACCTTGGGGTCAACTTTACCAAAGAAGGATAGGAGACAAAAAGAAGAGCTGGCAGAGAAATTCCCTCCCCTCCCCCCGCAACGCCACGCTGGCATCTTTCCTGTGTTGCCATGGTTCCCAATGACCCAGAGTCAGGGGTGTCCTTGTGACCCTGTGGCCACCTTGGCAACAATTTTAAATCTGTTCCCTCCTTCCCTGCCTCATTTTCCTTTTCCTTTCACTCCCGCAACCTCTAGCCTGGGTGAGGTTTGCCTCAGGGCTCTATTTTCCAGGGAAGTCAGCCAAGACAATGCCCGTGTACTAACACAGAAGTCATTTTGGTTCAGATGTGGGTCTTCCTTCACGAGGGGGGCCAGCATAGATAACGGGAGTGGAATTATAGCCTTCATCACGAGAGCCTTCAGCCCAGCTGCTGAGGAGTCCTTCGCTTGCATTTTAAGAGAATTAAGATGAATGTCTGTGTCTGGAGCTCCTTCCTTCGAGAGACACAGGCTGGCTGCATGTGGCTCTGGGCCGGGTCAGGTTGCCACGCCTCTGGGCCCATCTTCACAGGTCTCCCCCAGCTCAGCACTCTCTTCCCATCTTCACTGTTCACATCTCCAGCTCAGCTCTAACTAGCACGCTGCTAACGTTTTCACCCTGTTGTTTCTGGGCATTTTTAACAGGCCGAGCTGCCTGTCTGCTGCTGTGTTCAAGTTATCTCCCCTGGAACCAGTTAGACTGTCTTTTTGTAAGGACTCAGGTTACATAGTTGCATAGGTTTGGCCGTGGTCTTTGTAACTCAGGTTACAAAGTTGTGTAGGTTTGGCCCAACCCCATTTTTCTTGTAAACTGTCATTTTAGTGCCTGATTTTTGAGAATGTGAGTATGTTCAGGTATGCTTATGTTGCAATCCAGCAGAAGTGTCAGTGTCTCTTTTCAGGTAGACAGGAACTAAAGACTTGTTGAATGAATAAAATGCATTAAAAATATTTCTAGGGTTATGGAAAGTAACTTTCCATATAATAGAATAATTTTTTCCCCTGTTTATGTCAGGGAATATTTAAAGCTCTCACACTGTAGCTGACTCAAAAAAAGTTTCCTCACGGCAACACTGTATCTCCGGATAAGGAGGCTGAATATCTTTGCCTCTCTGAATCCACTCTCCCCCCTTCTCCTTATGCTCTGTGCTTGGGAGGCTGGACTTACTGGGCCACACAAATTGTGACTCTCCTGCCATCTGGATCCTATTGGATCCAGCCAGTGGGATGCAAAGGAGGGGAAAGGTGGATGGGAGAAAAGTGAGTTGGGGCACCCACACCTTTGTTAATATGGGTGCCCCCTAGTTCCTGCTGTGATCCTGATGGCTAAACAACTTTCTTTGAAGGTGTGTGTATTTTCCAACCTTCAGTAAGTGAATGAGTAAAGCAACTTATTAACACTTTGTTATATTCAACCCTGACTAATAAGAATTTCACAAGAAATGGGGGGAGATATTTTACTATGTCTTTAAATAAGAGTGAAGAGTATCTCCTCCTTGGCAAATGTGTATCTGAAAAAAAACGACACTATAAAATATGTTTGGAAAAGTGCCATTTAGCACATAATGCCATCTGTCTTTTAATGATTCAGAAGGTATTTCAGTAGATAGCAGTGTCTGAAGAGCCATGGTCATGTAACAATTACAATAGTACTAAAGAGGTATGGAAAGTCTGGTTAGTAGAAAGCCAGAGACTCGAGTTTTCTACACTTTGGGTATAATAATCCTGTGTCTGCTATAAAAATTCCCTATGAACACTGCTAAGTTACTAATAAAACAGAGACCCAGAAAAAGGACCCCGTGATATGTTTTACTCTTTTTGAATAATGTCAGAAATATTTGTTGATTCTCTCCTACATTCCAGACACCATTATGGTATGTTTATCAAATTTCCATTCATCTTTAGGGCAGCCCAACATATTGGGTTTTATTATCTCTGTTTTATAGATGAGGAAACAGGCTCAGAAGAATTAAGTTACCAGCCCAAGGTCACATACCTGGGAAGGGGCAAAGCCTGGCTAAGAGGCCAGGTCTGTTTGATTCCAAAGTCCAAACTCTTACACTAGACCAACTGCTGTTTCAAGGAATGGGAATTTAAGAATTCACAACTTGGTTTTTCTGAGCTTGCATGGAGGAGGTTAATCCCAGCTGGTGATGACAACTAGTGCTTTACTTTCTTGTTTTTTCCTTCTAGGTGGAACTGATTCTTATGACTCGGGCATCGCTGTGTGTCACTACCCACTGCAACGGCATAAGGCGCCAACATTAGCCAGCAAGACAATCCTTCATGGTAATGGCAGCAGTCGTTGTGCTGGGAGACCCTAGGATTGAACTTTTCACCTGAGGAAATGGTAGGAAGCCATTCTTTCAGGCGATCACTTACAATGCCGTGCATTAAATCATAGCATTTTAGAGCTGGAAGGGAGTACTTATAATGAAAGCAATAATTTTTACTTACTCTTGAAAACCTGTCTGAAAATAGTAGACTACACTTGGCAGGCAAAAAGTACAATCTTTATTTTCCATGTCACATGAACAAGGCAACAAACTCTGAGTGTGAAGGTAAAATAAAGCCTTATCTTTCGATATTTTATGTTCCTCAGACTTATATCTGAGTATGTGTTAAATCCTGATGGGGGACCCAGACCTGGAAAGTTACTTCGGGCTAGTCCAGTGGCCGTGGCAGGCAGTGGTAGCAGAGTAGGATGGCACAGCAGAGGGAGCTGTGCTGGTGGGTAGCTACATGCCCTTTGCCTGGAGCCTGCTCTTGGTTGACAAGCCAACGAGGCAGTAGAGTTTTTAAGAGCCAGGGTTCTGAAGAGAGACTGCCTGGGTTCCCATCCTGAACCTGACACTTACCCCTCGGTGTCTCAGTTTCTCTGCCTGCAAAATGTCAATAACAAGCACGTGCACCTCAAGGGGTTGCTCTGAGCCTTGAGTCACGCATGTGAGGAACCCAGATCAGTGCTTTGCACAGGGTAAAACTTATATGTGTTAGTGGCAACGATTACAGTTCTCAGTTTGCAGAGGCTCAGAGAAGTGAATCAATTTGTCTAAGGCCACACAGCTAGCAAGTGAATGAATTGGGACCAGAACCCAGGTCTCTCCCAATGCAAAGCCCGTTCCTCTCTTCTGGGCCAAGAAGAGTGACCCAGGAGAGTTGCTATAAAAACTAATGATGCTCGGATGATATCCTTGGGCTGATACGTTGTGTCTAAAGCGGGAATGCTCTGACTAGGCAACCCCAGGGGCTGCCCAGGATAGGTAGAGGTTGTGGAGCCCCCCCATCTTGGAACTGCCCAGGAGACCCTGAGGTTAGACCAGGGGAAACCAGGGATGAGTTTGTGGTGCCAAAAGCAAGAGTCAACACTGAAAACCAGGCCCTTCTGAGATCCCACTCAAGAGTGTCCTGCAGCTTCAGTGCTCTGCGGACAAACACGTGGGTCCTGGCAGTGGGCTATGAAGGATAGAGACATTCATATCTCTTTGATATGACATTTGCTCAGTGTTCTATCTCTAGTTCCTAGAACAGTGCCTGGAGCATACGTGGTGCTCCCTGAATATTTATTAAATGAATGGATGAATAGATGGAGGGAAGGAAGAAGGGAGAGACAAATGATTGAATAAACTGTTTGCGTGCTGAAGGAGGGCAGAGAGGAGCTTTAGCGAACCTTACGCCGTGTCCTCCAGGCTGGGGCCAAATGTGAGTCCCAGGGCAGCTGGCCGGGAGATCAAAGCAGGGTGTGTGAAAGGGCGGGGCCTCTACATGCCTCTGCACACTTCCCCTTTGCCTTCTCCCCGAGCGTGGGCAGAAGTGCTTGCACATGGATCCACCCACAGGAGACAGCGGGAGCTTTCAGGACACAGAGTGAACCGCAGGCATGTCCAGTTTTCACTTCCTAGGTCAGAATGACTCCTGGAGCGTTAAAGAAAAGCACATTGTGCATCCATCAGGAGATGGGGGTGGAGGAGTGAGCTTGGCACCAGGAGGTTGGGAGGCTGTTGCAGTAATCCAGGTGACAACCATGAGGGCTCGCGTTCAAACACAGGTGGTGAGGGTGGCCTGGAGGTGGTTCTGGAAGTATTTGTACTTCCATCGGTACTTATTGACTCATCATATCCTGCCCTGAGGCCTTAGATGTCCCCAGTAATGTGAGTTTATAGCTTCCAGCTGAGAATGTTGGCCAGATAGGAGTGATTGCTAGGAGCTGGCTTTTTTAGAATGACCACTATATTCATTGTTTTTGAAGTTCTGAGTACCATCTGTTTGGTTCTGCAGTGTTTCTTTCCATACTTAATAAAGACCCATTGAAACGGCATTTAATTCAGAATTTTTGTACCTATGAAGTCACTGGGGCTTTCCCCACTACCCTAGCATCGCAGCCCCTCTCTGTCTCTGTCTGTCTCTTCTCCCCTCCTATCCCCCCCACCATCTCCCTCTCCCATCTTTCTGCTTTAGCCATGACTGGCTCCACACATTGCAGGAGCATCCTGACCTATAACTTTGATCCTAATCCCAGGAAGGCATAATTTATGTAGCTCAGAGGCACCCTGAAAATGCATTCATGATTCCCCTGGCCCCAATCTGCAGGGTCGAAAGAGGAGGCACCAGCAGGGAAAGGGCGCATTTGGCGTCAGGGCCCCTGTCCTTCTAAAGACTGGTTCTCACTCGTTCCTACGCCCTCCCATGAATTCTCCAGTTCTTTACTCAACCGGGGAAGACTCTCCAGATTTGTGCTGCAATCGCTAACAGCTTCAGGGCCCACCCTTGTTCTGGTGAGTGACACCTGCCGCCAGCCCTCATCTGCCCATCCCAGGAATGTTGCTTAGAACATGGCGGAGGGCAGACCATGCTCAGTCCACTTCGAAGATCTGTTTTGTGCCGTCCTCTGCAGACCTGCTCCATTGCTCTTACCAGTTTTCTGTGCTTGGTTCCAACCTTGTGGCTCTTCTGATCTGCACTTCCCTGCTTACCTGGATACCTGGGTGCTGGCTTCCTGGACTCAACTTTACCCAAGTTCCAACCTACCGCTCACTGCCCAGCTTGGACCTCTGGTTGCCATGCTCCGACTTGGAACCTCCTCTGTGCTCTCTGGTTTGGTCTGGGGACCCGGGCGTTCATCTTGCCACTGCCCTTTCCCTGTTGGTCCTGTCGTGTGGTGCTTCATGTCCCCTGGGGGGCATGAAGCTGTTGGCCTGGCTGCTCCCACTTGAGTCCGTTTTGCTAAAAGAATTTGTGCCGCCCTAGTTCCCGGCATTGTTACGTGGGACACCCCTTCTGGGCACCTTTCAATCATTCCATATTTAGACTTGAGATTTCTAAGTTTCTATCTCTCCCATCATTCACCCAAACTTGAAACTCTAGCTTCTTATACAGAAATTTCATTCAATGAACCCAACTGCTTTGATTACACCTTTTAGATTTAAGTTGTGCTCATTGGTCTGTGTATAAGGAGTGCATCTGCTTATTGGGTACCTTCTGTTTTCTCTCTTGGAGGGCAGGCATTACCTTTCTGCTTAAATTACTTGGTAATGTAACCAAAGCCACACATTGTGTTATAATGCAACCAAGAATCAGTTTAGAGAACATTAATGCTATTACTACAAGATGATTTCTTCATGATATGGAAGTAATATTACGGAAGGTATCAATGTGCTTTATCTTCTGCACTTTCGCGTATGTTAACCTTATCCCTGATCACCCCGAGGACTCCATCTGCCTCCTGGGTGTGGTGATGGGGTAACTAATAGGGATTTGTTGACATTACAACAGAAATGTCAAGGGAAATTTAAAAATTAATACTCAACTTGTGACATTCAAAGTAAGCTTTTACCTCCAAACAGGAGGCTTGAGGTTTTTGCTGCGAGAAGATTCCCACGTTGGCATATCGGTTTCTGAAACCCAGCCCTTCTGTTTCTGAAGCAATAAGACATGTAGTCTTTTTCCCACCCCTGCTTTATTGAGAAATAATTGACAATTAAAAATTGTATATATTTAAGGTGTACAGCTGATGATTTGATATACGTAGACATTGTGAAATGATCACCATAATCAAGGTAATTAACATATCCGTTACTTCACATAATTACTTTTTTCTGTGTGTGATGAGAACATTTAAGACCTACCCTCCTAACAAATCCCAAGGTACAATACAGTTTTGTTAACTATAGTCTGTACATCAGATCTCCAGGATTTACTCATCTTGCATAACTAAAACTTTGTATCCCTTGACCAACATCTCCCGTTTCTCCCTCCCCCCAGCGCCTGGTAACTACCATTCTACTCTATTTTAGATTCCATGTATAAATGAATTTATGCAATATTTGTCTTTCTACATCTGGCTTATTTCACTTAGCAAAATGTTTTCTAGGTTTACTTACGTTCTCACAAATGGCAGGATTTCCTCCTCTTTTTGAAGGCTGAATAGTATTCCACTGGACATACACACCACATTTTCTTTATCCATCCTCTGTCAGTGGACACTTAGGTTGTTTCCTTATCATGACTATCATGAACAATGCTGGCAATGAATATGAGGGTGCAGCTATCTCTTCAAGATCCTGATTTCAATTGCTTTGGGTATGTGCCCAGAAGTGGGATTGCTGGGTCATATGGTAGTTCTATTGTTAATTTTGAGGGGAACCTCCATACAGTTTCCATAGTGGCTGCAACAATTTACATTCCCACCAACAGGGCACAAGGGTTCCCTTTTCTCTACTTTGTCTTGATCACATCTTTCTGGGAGAGAATCTGGAGAAAGGAGGGGTGTTGTATTAATTGGTGAGACGCTGAAAGTGTAGAACCTTGACTCCAAGTTTATGTTTGGAGCTCTGGGAGCAGACTGTCTTGTAGACTTCTCACTCGTGAACCTGGGGACGACCCCATCAAAGTAAACTAGGAAACACAGAGTGGGCTGGGATTTCACTGGCCTGAGTTGCTCTTGCTTCTGGAGGGGCATGAATGGGGCCTAGACTTTCCTTCATGTTTCTGATGTTGAGAGTGGGGCAGGAGACACAGAAGGTAGCTGGGTTTTAGGCCAGCTGATCAGCCAAGGTCTCCCTGTGGTGAGGGGGAAGGTGGACCTTTAGCAGAGGCCGGGATGGACCACTTAGGCTAAAAACTAAAGGAAGATGTGCCGGCAACTCGGGCGCTCCAGTGACAGGGAGGCAGGTCAGTGAGGAGGGAACACCTGCCCAGGTGTTATTAATTATTCATTTTGACCTGATAAAGGAAGATGAGCGTATAGTACACACGGTCACATTGTCCTCAATAACATGACCTGGAAGGTTGTGCTTCCAGGCTTGGTGGTGGCTGCACCGTTGTTAGCATTATAATCTTTTCCCCTTCTACCTCTCTAATTTTATACAAAGATAAAAAGCGATCTTTAAAAATAAAAAGCAAAAGAGAGTCTTGTTGGACGCATTACTCTACCTTTTTTTTTTTTTTTTTTTTTGCGGTACACAGGCCTCCCACTGTTGCGGTCTCTCCCGCTGCAGAGCACAGGCTCCGGACGCGCAGGCCCAGCGGCCATGGCTCACGGGCCCAGCTGCTCCGCAGCATGTGGGATCTTCCCGGACCGGGGCACAAACCCATGTCCCCTGCATCGGCAGGCGGATTCTCAACCACTGCGCCACCAGGGAAGCCCCTCTGCAACTTTTAATATTCCAAAGCCATCCCTATAAGTCTATAGACCTAAATCTCTCTTTTCAAAATAATTTCTTGAACACACACATATAACAGAATCATATTGTTTTTGGTTCAGTCTCCTTTTTCCTGTTCCTTCTAACCCCTCCCCTCCCCCTGTACCACTGCCACCACCTACTCCCCCAGGTAGTGTTGGCGACCTAATACATGTGCTTTTGTACTTTTTTCTATGTAGATATATACAAATACATATGAATATGTACAGATATGTATACATCATATACATGCATACAAACATTTAGACACATACTATGTAAATACATTTATAGGAGCTTCATCTCTGCATTTTGTCTTTTGTGCTTACTCCACCTGCTGGAAAGCCTTGCCCGTCAACTGGCATAACTCCAATTCATTTTCTAAATGGCTCTATAATATTCTATGGTGCTGTCATATGATAATTCTTTCATCCATCTGTGAGAGTTTTGAACATTTCTTTTTCTTGATTCCTGGAGATGGTGGCTATTTGGCTACTAAGCTTATTATATGTTCTATATTTCAAGTAAGTTTGGCAATTAAGTTTGATTAATCTGATGATGTTAATACACCTAGATGTTTATCAACTTACTTCTAATGACAGTCAAATGTTTTACTCTATTTTAGGACCAAGGGAATAGTCCTTGGTTAATATGAGAGCTATTGAGTAAAATTATAGGACAATTAATGAATAAATATTTGTGAATATTATGTAAGTTACCAATTTCACTTTCATTAGTGGTTTCCCGCCAAACTCTTTAATAGGACGTGTGTGAGGCATTTCTGGTGAGAGATTAAAGCTGGGCCCAAATCAAGAAGGTAGTGACTTCAATTTGAATTAATCAGTTGTTGAAAAGTGGGCTTGATCTTCAGAAGGCAATAAGGTTTTTACAGTTTTATTGGAACTTTCCTTGCAATTATTGTGTATAGTATTTTGCATTCAGATGTAGGTCGTATCTGATTTTTAGAGGTTAGTAAGATACCATTAGCTTCTTACTGTCAAATTCTCCTTGATCTTTCTAGCAATTAGCTTATGCCCAAAAGATCTGAGTTACAGATCACCAATACTTAACCAAGATAACTCTTCTATATACATCTAAGTCCAACTTTTGGAAAGGTTATATACATATAAACCCTCATTTAATTTTTTTTGACTCTTTTGTGTTGTGAATCTCATTGTTTGACAGTGGGTGAAGATGATACTTTTCATTTTGTTTGCTAAGAGTTTTAAATCATGCCAACTAAATGAGAGAAAAACCAACATCACTTAGCTGAGTTAACTCTCTGATAACAGTTTATAAATCACTTCCTATTATTTTAACTGCAGGAAGGAGAGGTTTTTAGCCTGTTATACTTGTTTTAAATGTCTAACCCTGGCTTCTATTACAAACGGAGTCTGTGAAACATACCCACTGCCATAAACGTTTGACTATTAAAAACATGTCGGACTTCCCTGGTGGCGCAGTGGTTGAGAATCTGCCTGCCAATGCAGGGGACATGGGTTCGAGCCCTGGTCTGGGAAGATCCCACATGCCGCGGAGCGGCTGGGCCCGTGAGCCACAACTACTGAGCCTGTGCGTCTGGAGCCTGTGCTCCGCAACGGGAGAAGCTGCGATAGTGAGAGGCCCGCGCACCGTGATGAAGAGTGGCCCCCACTTACGGCAACTGCAGAAAGCCCTCGCACAGAAACGAAGACCCAACACAGCCAAAAATAAATAAATAAACAATTATTAGGAAAAAAAAAGAATACTGTGTAGATAATTAAAAAAAAAAAAAAAGCCAAACATGTCATACAACTTTTTTTCTCTTAAGCTTAAGTTTAAAACCACGTGTGAAGGCAAAGAGGTTTGTTAACACTGAACATGGGTCTTCAGTCACATGGACAATTTGTAGTGTATGATGGATAAAGTTGATTTTTTTAAAAAAATTACATGCTTTTTTGTAGGAAATAGAACCAGAATTACCTGAGAATCTGCCCCACGTTCTTTTAACTGTGTCAGTCGTTTGACTCTGGATGGAAGTCAGGGCATCCTTAATACACAGCCCAGAGAAAAGGGAAATTGAAGGTCACATAAAGCTAATGGCTTGTAGAGAGTGCCAGGGTCCCCTTTGCACTAACAGCGCTTAATCACCACCTTTGCCTTCTGGGTGTTTTTCTACTATTGTGTCTCATCTCCAAGGCTGGCCAGAGAAGGTGGGATGCAGGCAGCTGTGGTGAGACATTTGGTGTGAGAGAGCTCGCTCTACCACCCACACATCCCTACCCAGTGTGGGCCGAGTTCCGGCCAGCCAGCCTTTCCTAACCTCCAGGCTGACTCACCCAGTGCTGGTAACCTAGTCATATCCCCTGTCTCTGTATTTTGTTCCACAGGCTGGGCTGGCCCCGGCTCAGCAATATTGGGCCAGGCACCACTGTCCTCTCGGGGGCTTCAGGTGTTAGATAGAAGAGACCTTGGTGCCCCCTCCTGATTCCCCTTGCTTTGCTGCTAATGGGACCGAGGCCCAAGGAAGCTGAGTGTCTTGTGGTCAAGTCCTAAGTGGGTCCACGCTCCTATCCTCTGGATCTGTGGGGCTCTCTCCACTGCTTGGGTACAGTTCTCCCTACTGGAGACCGCCCCTCTGGAATGACGGAGTCCTCGTCAAGCCAGTTACCCTCGGAAGACGTAGTCTTGACCAAGCTGAGTGCAGAATTGCCAGACACCTATCTTGGTAGGGAAGATGGTCTTATGTCAGGGTGCCGAGGGCATGGGACTGCTTTGAATGAGATGACAAGATGTCCTCTGAGGCATGAAGCACTGGCCTGGGATGCTGCTAAGAGCACAGGGGCTCAGCTGAAAGCAGTCCTTTTGCTTACATCACTGTTTCTTCTATGGCATCCCTCGCTCCAAGTCCGTCCTAACACCAGCAACTCACAGTCAGCTTTCTCCACCTGGAATGCTAGCTAGTCTGTGCATCTCAAGAACCTTTAGGGGGCGCTAGTATCTCTGACTTCATTCAGCTTTGAGCTTGCCTGAGAGCAGTTCCACAGAGAGAAAATATTACTATTGATACTTTTGGATCATTAAGACTTCCAGCTGTATTAGCCTCTCTTGTCCTGCAATATTTTCATTACCCGAATGAAGGAAAATTGACCTCTAATTCTGGATCATGTCAAATTGTGACAAGTCCATCAGGATGTGGGTAGAATGAAATTCTTTATAAATATTGTTTATATTTTTATAGTTTAAATACTGAATGGGCCTAAATGACTTCCCCATGCTTTTTCTTTACTTCAAAAAAATCAGAAATTGAGCTACAATTTTTACCTTCTTTTCCTGGAGCTTCCCAGAGAAAACTACTAGAGGAGACCACCAGGTACCAGTAGTGAATGACATAAAAGGCTCTTTTGGAAATATACAGCCATTATTGTGAGAATTAATCACTATGTTTTAAATGAATGATGTAAGCAAACCTTAGCTAGAGGCAGCATCTGAACTGCATTTTCATCAGTGTTATTCACTGAAGGTTTCTCATCAAAGAGAATCTTTTTTTTTTAAACATCTTTATTGGAGTATAATTGCTTTACAATGGCATGTTAGTTTCTGCTTTATAACAAAGTGAATCAGCTATACATATACATATATCCCCATATCTCCTCCCTCTTGCGTCTCCCTCCCTCCCACCCTATCCCACCCCTCTAGGTGGTCACAAAGCACCGAGCTGATCTCCCTGTGCTATGCAGCTGCTTCCCACTAACTATCTTACATTTGGTAGTGTATATATGTCCATGCCACTCTCTCACTTCATCCCAGCTTACCCTTCCCCCTCCCCATGTTCTCAAGTCCATTCTCTATATCTGCATCTTTATTCCTGTCCTGCCCCTAGGTTCTTCAGAACCTTTTTTTTTTTTTGAGATTGCATATATATATGTGTTAGCATACGGTATTTGTTTTTCTCTTTCTGACTTACTTCACTCTGTATGACAGACTCTAGGTCCATCCACCTCACTACAAATAACTCAATTTTGTTTCTTTTTATGGCTGAGAAATATTCCATTGTATATATGTGCCACATCTTCTTTAACCATTCATCTGTCGATGGACACTTATGTTGCTTCCATATCCCGGCTACTGTAAATAGTGCTGCAATGAACATTGTGGTACATGACTCTTTTTGAATTATAGTTTTCTCAGGGTATATGCCCAGTAATGGGATTGCTGGGTCGTATTGTTGTTCTATTTTTAGTTTTTTAAGGAACCTCCATACTGTTCTCCATAGTGGCTGTATCATTTTCATTCCCATCAACAGTGCAAGAGGGTTCCCTTTTCTCAAAGAGAATCTTAATTCAAATTACTTTCAAAACTTCCCTGTTGGATTCCACGAGATGCCATAAGTTATTTTCCAAAAGGAAACACTAGCTACAGATTTTTTACCCTCTAAATTGTATTTAAAAATTAGATGTGAGGGCTTACCTGGTGGCGCAGTGGTTGAGAGTCCGCCTGCCGATGCAGGGCACACGGGTTCGTGCCCCGGTCCGGGAAGATCCCACATGCCGCGGAGCGGCTGGGCCCGTGAGCCATGGCCGCTGAGCCTGCACGTCCGGAGCCTGTGCTCCGCAATGGGAGAGGCCACAACAGTGAGAGGCTCGCGTACCGTAAAAAAAAGCAAAACAAAAAAAAAACAAAATTAAATGTGAAAATACTGTTTAATGCCTATGACATTCCATCCATCACTGACATGGAGACAGCCTTTTATTGACTTACTGTCAAACTGACGAGTGCTCTTTGAAGATCACTCGTCTGTGCTCTGTGTCCTGTCTCTCAGTTTCAATACATATTAGTCGTGTTATTCCAGGCGTTAAGGGTACCAACCAGTTACATTACTCAAATTCACTTCCCAAGATCTACCACTGACAGAGGAACTTTAAACAGAAAAGTGAGATAGTGTGGTACTCAGACTGTGTCTACTGTAAACGAGCTGAAACATGAATACTTTAAAGAGATTATAATCACAGTCTTTGGCTTCTATAAAAATTACTCAAGATAAGCTACACATTTAAAAACAGCCCAATTCATGATTACCCAAATATTATAACACCAGCACTTCACATCTCTGCCTTTGCTACAGTGTACTCATAAGAAATAGGATTTTTCATATTACAGCACCGCAGTGAGAACAAAATATGCAAACTTGGAGTACTGCATAGTTGCTGAGATCCTGGGATTTAGTGCAACAAAATGAGTTCAAATCCAGACTCCAGCTCTTTACTCTTACTTTGAGTATTATTTAACCTCACTAAACTTTTGTTTTCTCATTTACAGAATGAAAAAATCAGTAGCAGGTAGACGAAAGGGTTATTTTGAGGGTGAATGTAAAATGTTTCAGGCATTACGTAGTAATGGCCAGAGCAGATCGGCTATTTTTATTAGTTATTATTCACGCTGCCTCTTACATCAAGATTGGATTTAGCAACATCATTCTTCCTTCTAGCAGCATATTAAAATTTTTTTTTAAATTTTATTTCTCAATTTATTGTTTTTTCTATTACAAAGTTTACAAATCTCAGGTAAATTTGGGATCATTTCTTGTAGCAACTCAAGCTAGTATTTTATCTTAACTCCTGTTAGGATTTAAGAGTGTTTCTTGGTCAAATGACCTTGGGAAGTGGCGACATAAGCTATCATTTATCTATATTAAGATTTAAAAATTACTAAATGCAGTCAGAAGATTGGAAAATGGCTTTACTAAGCTACTATATATCATATGTGATTTAAACGGTCTCATACAGTTGGACATTCAAGTTGTTTCTCGCATTTTGCTGCTGTAAATAGTGAAGAGCATGCATAATTGGTAGAAAACAAAATTTAAAAAATCATACTGGTTGAAAACCCTTTCTAAATGACTATAAAATAGACCCCAAAACTTAGAGACATAAAAAGTGTGACTCATACATAACCAGTGGGAACGTAAAATGTTCCCACTGGTTATGTACCACTGTGGAAAGCAGTGTGGCAGTTCCTCAATAAGTTAAACATAGAATTATTACATGACCCAGCAATTGCACTGCAAGGTATATACTACCCCAGATTGGAAACAGATGTTGAAACAAAAACTTGTATATGAAACTTGTGCTTGTTCATCACAGCACTATTAACAATACCCAAAAGGTATAAACAACCCAAATGTTCAGAAAGGGATCAATGGATAAACAAATCGTGGTGTATCTATACAGTGGCGTATTATTTAGCCTTCAAAAGGAATGAAGTACTGAGACATGTTACAACAGTGATGCACCTTGAAAACTTGATGCTACGTAAAAGAAGCCAGACACAAATATTCATATTTGTATGGTTACATTTATAAGAAATATCCAAAATAGATAAATCTACAGAGACAGAAAGCAGATTAGTGGTTTCTTGGGGCTGAGGGGGAACAGAAGGGGTGTCACTGCTTAATGAGTAGGGGGTTGAAATGATGAAAATATACAGGAACTTGATAGTGGTGATGGTTGCACAACATTGCTAATGTCCTTAATGACACTGAATTGTATACTTTAAAATGGTTTAATTGGTAAATTTTTATGTTAGGTGCGTTAACCTCAATTAAAAATGTAAGGTTGCTCCATGGTGCCCCCCAAAATACCGGTATGTGAAAAACCTGTAACTGGAGATGTGCTTTCAAATAATTTGTCCTCTTGATCCAGTGCTCATCTCACCCAAATTGCTTCTGGCCTAATTATTTCCTTCTAAACTATGAAGAGTCCCTTTTCAGTGAATGGTGTTAGGCGTTTTTGCCCTGTCCTCCTGGACTGGACTTGATTGAACGACATTTTGATCAACATAGGAAATTTGTTTAGATGAGGGACTGTCAAGGGTTAGAATCACCTCTTGTTCACATTCTTCTTTTCATCCCCTCTTTTCATTTTTTTCTTCTTCCCATCCCTCTTTGCATCTTCCCCCTAACTGTCGCTTATATTTCAGACTTTCCAGGAATACAGAAGAACATTCTCTTGGTGATACTCAGAGGTGGAGGTGGGTGGTCTTGTTTTTTGTTAGATTGAGACAATCAGGTCCTTAAAAACATTCACTAGACTTTTTGGACTCTGCTAAAGAATCTCCCATGCTTGGATTCATGTCAATTTGTATACTGTAACATAACTGTCTTTTCAAAACAACAGCAGGGAATTGCTTCTATTTGTCGTCTATTTTTGGTTAATTCTTTTTACAATTTACTGTCAAATAGCTTTAAAAGAGACAGGTTTATCATTTTTTTAAACTTTTTGTCCCTGAGAGTGATTTTTTTTAAAGCCAATGTGATTGATATTTAATGTGAAAAAGTATGAGAACCACGAACATTGGACTGGAATTTCAGAAATACAGTATTATTTACCAAAAAAGTAATGGCTTTTTTTTTTCAATTGAAGTGAAACCCACAAACCATACAATTAACCATTTTAAAGTACACAATTCAGTGGCATTTAGTACATTCACAATGTCATGCAATTACCACTTCTTTCTAGTTTCAAAACTTTTCATGCCTCCAGAAGAACAGCCTGAATGTTAAGTATTCACTCCCCACTACTCTCTCCCCCAGCCCCCCGGGAACCATTTATCTGTCTCTATGGACTTGCCTTTTTTAGATATTTCATATAAAAGAATCATGTAATATGTAACCTTTTGTGCCTGACTTTTTTTTATGGAGCATAATGTTTTCAAGGAGCATCAATGTCGTAGCAAAAGTGTGTCATTCTCTTTTTACGGTTGAATAGTATTTCATTATATGGATACACCACAATTTGTTTATCCATTGATCTCTTTATGGACATTTGGGTTGTGTCTGCTTTTTGACTATTGTCAATAGTCCTGCTGTGGACGTTGGAGAACACATTTTTGTTTGAACATTTGTTTTCAATTCTTTTGGGTATATACCTAGGGGGAGAATTGATGGATCATATGGAAATTTTGTGTTTTAACTTTCTGAGGAATCACCAAATTGTTTTCCACAGTGGCTGCAGCATTTTAAATTCCCATAAAATATGTACAAGTATTCTTATTTCTCTACGTCCTTGCCAGCACTGATTTTTTTTTTGTTGTTATAGCCTTCCTAGTAGATGGCAAGTTGTAGCTCATTGGGTTTAATTTTTATTTCCTTAATGACCAATGATGTTGAAAATCTTTTCATGTGCTTGTTGGCCATTTGTATATCTTGTCTGGAGAGATGTCTATTCAAATTCTTTGCCCAGTTTTTAATTGGGTTGTTTGTCTTTTTGTTGTTGATTTGTAATAGTTGTATATAATCTAGATACTAAGTTTTTGTCAGCTATATAATTTGCAAATATTTTGTCCATTCTGTAGGTTGTCTTTTTGTTCTCTTGATAACATTCTCTGATGCACAAAATATTCTAATGTTTACAAAATACAATTTATCTATTTTTTTCTTTCACTGCTCATGCTTTCAGTGTCATATCTAAGGAACCATCACCAAATCCAAGGTCATAAAGATTTACCCCTGTGGTTCTTCCAATAGTTTTTATTTTTATATCTTATGTTTGTTTACGTCATTGATCAGTTTTAAGTTAATTTTTTATTATGGCGTGATAGGGGTCCGACTTTATTCTTTTGTGTGTGTTTATACACTTTTCCCATAACCATTTGTTGAAGAGACTATTCTTTTCCCATTTATTGATCTTGGCATCCTTGTCAAAAGCAATTGGCTATAGATTTTTGGATTTATTTCTGGACTATCAGTTCTGTTCCATTGGTCTGTAAGTCTCTTGTTATGCTAGTAGTACACTGTTTTGATTACTGTAGCTTTGTAGTTAGGTTTGAAATCAGGAAGTGTGAGTCTTTCAACTCTTTTTTCCTTTTTCAATATTGTTTTGTCTACTCAGAGCCACTAGCAATTCTATATAGATTTGAGAATAATGTTTCCATTTCTCAGAAAAAGACCATCGGAATTTTATAGGGATTGCATTTAATCTGTAGAATGCTTTGGGGGTATACTGCCACTTTAGCAATATTATGTCTCCCTATCCATGAACAGTGGATGGCTTTTTATTTATTTAGGTCTTTAACTTCTTTCAATAATATTTTATAGTTTTCAAATGTACAAATTTTTCAGCTTTGTGGTTAATTTCATTGGTAGGTTTTTATCCTATTAGATAGTATTGTAAATAGAATTGTTTTCTTAATTTCTTTTTTGGATTGTTCATTGCTGATGTATAGAGACACAGCTGATTTTTGTGTGTTGGTTTTCTATCCTGAACTTTGCTGAATTTATTAGCTCTTGCAGTTTTTTTTTTTTGGATTCATTGGGATTTTCTATATATAGAATCATGCCATCTGCAAATAAATATAGTTTTAATTCTCACTTTCCAATTTGGTTGTCTTTTATTGTTAACTTTTCTTGCCAAATTACTCTGGCTAGGATTTCCAGTACAATACTGAATAACTGAAAATGTGAATAAAACAAAGATGCCCATTTTCACCAGTGCTATTCAACATACTACTGAGAGTAATGGATTTTGCAGAACATTTTTCATTTATTCCAGTTCACGAACTAAAGCCAGTGGTTTAATAATGGCCCAATTTTTCTGAGGTTAGGTGTTTTGGCAAATTTGCTATTAGAACATATCTAAGAACATAGAAATATTGGAATAGTCCTCTTAGGAGGAAGACAGTGACTATCACACAGCTATGTGTCTTACTTGACTACCTACTTTGTGATGAAAGCCCACCCACTGAAGATCACTTCTAAAATTAAGACTACTGATTTAGCAAGGTTGGTGTTTTCCTTAGTAACCTGTGGTTCTTTCTAGTTTATTATAACACATAATGAATTAAAAGCAGTGGGGAGAGTAGGGAACTGCCAATAGCTGACACTTGGAGAAATGACAGTTAACAAAGGAGAATGGAAGAAAAGCAGAGATAGAAAAAATTTGGGAAAAGGGCAAACTACATGCTAACTACTTCAGTGACCATATCACCCCACTATGCAATCAACAACGTATATACCTTGAGTTAGCAATGAGAGACCATATTATGTTTAGTATAACCCATTCAGTATGTTTAACAAAAAGTTTTATAAATGTGAAATTTAAATATCTTCAGAAGGGAAAGTTTCAATTTCATGGATTTTATATTTACATTGCATGTCGCATCCCTAGTCAATGCCAGGGAAAAGAGTCATTATTTGAAATGAAACTAACATACCATTGTAAAGCAATTATACTCCAATAAAGATGTTTAAAAATATATATAATATTTTAAAAAAGTCTTATATATATATTTTAATTGAAGTATAGCTGATTTATAATATTATATTAGTTTCAGGTATATAATATAATGGTTCAATATTTTATAGATTATATTCCATTTAAAGTTATTATAAAATATTGGCTATATTCCTTGTGCTGTACAGTATATCCTTGTAGCTTATTTGTTTTATACACAGTAGTTTGTACCTCTTAATCCCATACTCCTATCTTGCCCCTCTCTCCTCCCCTCTCCCCACTGGTGACCACTACTTTGTTCTCTTTGTCTGTGAGGAGCCTGTTTCTGTTTTGTTATACACATTCATTTGTTTCATTTTTTAGGTTCCACATGCAAGTGATATCATACAGTATTCGTCTTTCTCTGTCTGACATTTCACTAAGCATAATACCCCCCAGGTCCATCCATGGTGCTGCAAATGGCAAAATTTTATTCTTAAAACAGTCTTTTAAAACAGAGTTCTCTGACATATTTCCGATGAAGGGGCTAGGGAAAGGATGTGAAACATCACAGTAACTCCTCCTTGTGAAAACATATTGGTAATTTTCTTCTACAAGAGCCTTCATGGGGGTAATTTGAGTATGACTCTACCAGTAAGTATTTAGACAAATGAACAGATGGTCATTTCCTAAGCAACTAAATCTTTGGGGACCACATAATTTATTATCCAAACCAGGACCCTTTTGAGAAAAGGATGCACTATTAATTATACCAGGATAAAAGGTGTAAATCATTAGTGTCTTGGGAAAACAGAGATGATTGGTCATTCTAATGAAAACCACTTGAATTTTTATTCTCAATGTTATTGTTGATTTATCATGGAAAAAATGAGTAACAAGAGAAATTTTTATTCTTCAAAGCTATAAGCAGATTTTCAGTGGAGAGGAAAATGAGTTGAGTCTATTGTTACGGTGGTTGCCCTTCTAGTTTTCCTATGTGCTTTTCTAGAGTGGCCTGTTCTGATGATGCGAGCCTAGACGGAAGTCAACCCAAATCAGTTTGATACTGAGTGTGACCAAGACAGAGCTGCCTGGTGGGTTTGGGCCCAGGCAAAGACCACAGTGAAGGGGAGCTTGCTTCAGCCAAGATCTTTTGGGCCATTCTCATGCCCCTTTTAGACTTTGTACCAAAACAAAGCAGCCTGGGACCACCTCCATTTCACCAGGGCCCATACAATGAGGAGAAGCCATAAAATTTGCCTTAACTGGATTCATTCCCAGGGATTAGCAGGAAATGAGCAAGAAAACTCTTCTCATTAGGAATAGTTTTACTCCCTGCCATTCCCTCGATAAGTAAATTTCACAGCAAAGCATTCACCATGTAATAAAAACTATTACATGGACATACTTAATCGTGCAGATGTCATTTATGATTCCAAGGACTAAAGGTAGAGAGGGTTAAAAACCAGAAATGAGTTAGTTTAGGTAAACATGGTAAAAGTTACTTGTCTGATTTTACATTTAACAATCACTCTGTGATATATGATTGTGTTTCTGTATCCCTGTGTTGAAGACTTAGAGGAAGAAGGCTGTTGGAACAATGATAAAAGTAATGAGGATCATCTGTGAGCATCTATTATGTACTAGGCACAAGTAGTTTGCCTAAAGTAACATGGTTAGTTAGTAGTAGTGAGAAACAGAGCTGGAATTAAAATCTCATACCCTTTTCACTCTGCTGTCCTGATCCCTAATTGCAGACAATGGAAAAAGCATTGAGGTGCAGATCAGGGGGCCTGGGTCCTAGTCATACATGTGTCTTTAATAAGGGCAAGTCATATGATTTCTCTGAGTCATAGTTTCCTTATTCTTTAAAGGAAGTTAATAGAGGACCTTTCTGAATCCCAGGGTGATGGTGCACATCAAGTGTGATACACAGAAAGTACTTTGAAAATCTTTTTCATAGTATAAAGCACTGTGATTAAGATTAAGATTAAGATTCTGTCTTAATCACAGTTATAGAGTGACCTGTATGAAATGTTTTTTAGCTTTTTTTATTTTCTTCTCTGTACGTAGAGATGCAAAAGATAGGGAGAGAAAGAATCCACCCCCGCACCACCACTTCATCCCAGGCATTCCTTGTAAATACTTTTCAAAATGATTTCTATGGAAGTGCCTTTGCTGGCTACTTTATGAGTTGTTTGCAGGTAAAAATTTCTACATAGATAAGGACAATTCTGAGTGCCTCCTATACCCTTAGTGATTATTAAGAATTCCTGAGATTTTAAATGTTAAAAGAAGCTGTTAGGACAACTTAAGTTATACCGAACAGAAGTCGCCAACTCAAATTGATTTAAACGTAAGGAAACATAGGGATTTTTAAATCTCTCTTAACGAGAATTGCATAGGTAAGGCAGCTCCTGCTGTGGTATCTCAGAGCCTTAGCTTTGTTTTCTGGAAATTCTGTTTACTTTGACCTTCCTCATGCGTTGACATCATGGCTGTGATTCCAGGTATTAAAGCATACAGGGCATCATCCCAAGGGAAAAAATGAAACTTTATCCCAAAGTTTTTTGGCCAGGATTATACCAAATGCCTCCTCTAAGCTAATTACCAGCAAGAGGAATGGGGTCACCACAGCTAACCATTTGGAGTGGGATGGGTTTTAGGGAATCAACCACCAGTCCTACTGTAATAAGACAGATTGGAAGGGTTGAGCCATTTGACACTTTGTAACTTTCAGGCAAACTCTTCAGAGTAGACTTCTTACAAGGCTGTTTTGTTGATGGAGGTGGCAACGTTTCTGCCATTTTGCACACATTGTTACCCACACAGACCATGACCAGTGTGAAGAAACTGAGAGTCCCATCCCTATTCTGTTGCCACACTAACTGGTTTATTCTGAGATGTCTATGTAGCTTTTCTGGGGAGGTACGTGAAGGATAGAGTGTACCTCTCTCCTTTTTCCATTCAGTGTACCCACCCCAATGCAAATATATTCATTACAACGATTTTGCACACAAATTTAAGGAAGGCCTTTTGGGAAATTATTTCTTAGCTTCCAGAACTGTAGGTGAGACTATAATATGTTTCCAAGTGTTAGTATTCACAATATTTTGTTAATGTTGGCATCCTGGAAACTCAAAGAACATTGATAACAACAAGCGAGGCCACTGGAATGGCCTTTTATAGGTTCCTCTTTTTCCGCATTTATTGACTTGCTCAAAGTAGTGCATTGAAACTGTTAAAAGTGGGGTGCTCTGGACTTAGTGTACTTGGATTCAAAGCTTGGTGTTCCATCACTTACCAGCTGTGTGACCGTGAGCAAGTTAATTAGCTTCTCCATACCTCAGTTTCCTCTTTGGAAAAATAAGTGTAACAATAATGCCTACCTCATAGGGCTGTTGTGAAGATTCAGTTAGATAATATATGTAAGGTGCTTAGCCTGGTGTCTAGAAACCAGAAGTGAATTGCTGTTTCTGATGAATCTTTCCAATTCATGTTCATTCCTGCTACTACAACTACTGCTCTTACTACTGCTACTGCCACAACTATTACTACGCACCCATGGGTGTGTTGTTCTGAATAACAAAAAAGCACAGCGTGAGATCAATGTATTCTCATGCTGTAATTTGATGGGCCAGATGTTGGAGAGAGAAAAGTGCTAATTAGCTCTGCATCACTATCAAATTTCTTATTTCTTGGAGGAAATAAGAACAAGAAAGTGAGGCGGAGTCAGGGGATGTGAGCCTTATTTTCCTCTGTGGATTGGACAAAGTACTGTAGTGATAAATTTTAAACCATGCACCCATTTTGTTTTTTCAATTAGACTGAGTCTACAATTCCAACTGAAGACACTGTGATGAAAGAAAACTTCTACTCTTTTTGGAATGGCAGGGGAAAGCCACAGCTGAAGTATTCCAAGAAGAATTTGGTTATATATTAAGATGACTTTTGCATAAAAAAACGAGCCTCAGGGTCTTGGCAGGAGAGAAATGTTACCTCTGAATCCTGACATCTCTCTCCTGGGCAATTTGTTGCCTTAGTTTTAGTCATGATGTTTGGATTAGCCTGTAGTCAGTCTGGCTAGAATACTATGACCCAGTGCCAAAAGGACGACTAGCTAGTTGGAGACATTCCTATCTGTTCCTTGATAAAAGAAACAGTTCTCGTCTGATGAACAAGAAATAATTAGCAAGAAGTTATGTATGTTTTGATGGAATGAAAAGTGCTCTTCTTGAGGAAAGCTTGTTGGAATAAGGTACTGCATCCTTATTTATTTTGTGTCTTCATCTACCAATCCGCAACGGCAGCTGTTTATCGTGTTTATAATTAGAGTCATGCCAGTATGAAGAACATTTCTATTTTTCCATTCCCTGAAGGAAATACTTGAGAACCCCAAGCTTCTGATATCAATTGAGATAATCTGCTGGTAAATTCCTGGCCTGGACAATTTACCTAAACTGTTCTGTAACTTGTTTCCCTGGATGACTGACATCTTTAAAATATCATGTGTGGCCTAGCCTCTGCATTTTTGCTTTTCTGTCTTCTGTTGCTTTTCTTACATTCGAATCAACATTTGATGTTATGGCAGGAACAACCCATTAAGCTTATGATGAAGCACAAAAACCATCTAGAAAAATATCTACTGATCATTTACCCATGAACCATGACTAACGGAATTAAGGGTAATGACTCCAAGAAGTTCATAGGAAAACAGTGTTCAGTGTTTCATAGCAGTAACAACTGAAGAGTAATTTCCCCTTTCTTTTACAGAAACTTTTACCCTTTAATCTCAAAATGCTTAGCAAAACCTTTTATATACCCTGGAATAATTCTTTTTTTAAAAAGTTATTTATCGGACTTCCCTGGTGGCACAGAGGTTGGCAACCCACCTGCCAATGCAGGGGACATAGGTTCAATCCCTGGTCCAGGAAGATCCCCCATGTCACAGAGCCACTAAACCCATGCACCACAGCTACTGAGCCTGCTCTCTAGAGCCTGCAAGCCACAACTACTGAGCCCGAGAGCCAGAACTACTGAAACCCATGTGCCCTAGAGCCCATGCGCCACAGCTGCTGAGCCCACGTGCCACAACTATTGAAGTACGTGAGCCTAGAGCCCATGCTCCACAACAAGAGAAGTCACTGCAACAGCAGCCCGTGCACTGCAACAAAGAGTAGCCCCCATTCGCCACAGCTAGAGAAAGCCCATGCGCAGCAACAAAGACCCAACACAGCCACACACAAAAAAGTTATTTATTATTTATTTATTTTTATTGAAGTATAGTTGATTTACAATGTTAGTTTCAGGTATATAGCAAAATGATTCCGTTATACATACATCTCTCTCTCTCTCTCTATCTACTCTTTTTCAGATTCTTTTCCCTTATAGATTTTTACAAGGCGTTGAGTATAGTTCCCTGTGCTATACAATAGGTCCTTGTTGCTTACCTATTTTATATATAGTTGGACTAATTCCTTTTGAAAAGCCTTACAATACTGTCCTTGGGAACATTATATTATAGAGAAGTGACAAGAATAATCTTGAGGTTGACCAAATTCGTCAAAAGAGACAATTTTTAAATGCTCTTAACTCAAGTCAGTGATGTCATCAACTCCCCCCACCCTCTTTTGGGAATGGCACCTGTATTATATGCTTTTATATTCAGAAGAGATATTTTCTGAATGTTCAACCTCAGGGCATTTCTTGCCTTTGATTTTAGTTTTTAATATAGCTAGAGAAGGCAGAGACTTCTGATAGAGGATGTCCTTCCATTATGCTTTGGAATTAAAAGAGATAAAAGTGGTAGATATTTCTTTCCTTGACTGCAGTGATCTCTTGAGCTGAATATTTGGCGTCAGGGGAAAATTAATTCCTCAGAGAGCACATTTTGGCTTGAAGGTACAAAGAAGCGAAGCACCTGGTGTAATATCCTGACACAGGGACCCTAATGCTCAGCTTTTCCCAGCATCTCAGTGGATAGTTGAAGGGACTTCGTCTAGCTGAAAATCCTACCTCCTATGGTTACAGACCTAGGGGACCTAGAGCCATGGAGTGTGTTTCCTTCATTTTTTGTGGAAAACTAACCTATCAAACCAAACCAAATCAAATCAAGTGCACTTTTCATCTTAGACATATTTCTGGGTTATCTTTTCACTTCTCAGCGTATAGGATGGCTCAGCAGGTGCGAAACTGTGACCTTAGCTTGGTTCAAATGTAACTCTCTGAATTCATTATCCCGCTCTTATTTAACAAGTAGGATTTGAGAAGAATGTCACTTGATGTATTTTTGTTCTATGTTTTAAGTCTATTAAGCACCAAACAAAAATAAAAATAAGTGGAAGTTAAGACAAAAAACCCTGAGGTCTATTTGATAGTACACATCAAAATCCTTGTATTCATAGAATGCTTTCCTCCAAATTTCATTGTCTCAGGAGAACTGCTTGATCTCCAGATATTCACAGAGACGGGAGTTAAAGGATTACCCGACTTCCAATCCCAAACCTGACAGCTACTTACATATGTCACGTTAAATATAGTTTGATTTCTTCACCTTACTCACCGCTGTGACATTTATCAAAGCCTCACACAAAGGTGTAGGTGGTGGAGAATGACAAGATCATATTATTTAATAGACTTCTAAATTCAACTAAAAATAATGAAGTTTCACTTTAGATATCATTCTTTTTTTTTTTTGTTTAGGGTTCAAATGAGTGTTGGCCAATATGCATATAAGCCACTTGGGCTGGGCCTGCATTTCAGGAAAGGGGCTAATTATCTGAAGTGACTTGTACTTTGAAATATTGGTACGAGAGGGAATTGTGTAGATGCTCAACTTTTTCATAGAGATGACAAGATATCCTGTTTAATCAACTGTAAATGATATACCTGAAGAGAAACATTATAGCCTTAAAAACACATGCATTAGACCCTACAGTTATAGCGTATAATGCATTGTTCAGAATTCTCATTTTCACCAGTCCTGTCTTATTTTACGGTATCATGCATCAAATGAATAAAAAGATATATCAGGATCCTGGAACCAAGAAGGGACTTCTTCGGGAAAATGTCTCAGGTGTCTTTAATTATTCTTGCTGCCACTACTGTTAGCTTTCATCTGATGTCATACAAAGCATATCTGCTATTTCCAGAGTTGTTTAACTTTTCATCTCTCCTTCGGTAGTTTTTTCCTCCAAAAGTCAAAACTTCTCTTTTACTTAAACGCTGGCTGACTTTAAGGTACACAGGCTTGAACGTGATCCTACGTCTCCAAAGCAAGGCTTTCTGTCCCACTCAAAGGCCAGGATTGTACCTTTGCAAAAGCACGGCTGTCATTTGAGCTGTTTTTTTTCTATTGTTGTTTATGATTAGAGATATATGACTTAAGTCATGGGATTGGTTTTAAACAGTCATAACAATAAATGCATCCATCCTCAAAGTGGGCATTGTATTTGCTCAAATAATGGAACATTTTTGGAATTCCCTTGAGAGGGGTTATCGCCCACATAAGGGAATGAGTCATTACTTCACATTGAAGGTTCAGTCTCTGGTTGTCTCACCCTCTTTCCCGTGTCACTCACCTGACCTTCACCCAGGCTTACCCTGCTTTCTCAGCCACATTAGTTGACTGTTCATGAGTCTGTGAGCAAACCTAGCCTCTCTCTGGACCCCGCTAGAATCTACAAACAACAACTGCATGAGAACTAAAGCAAACTTTCCCTACAACTCAGCCCAAATCAAAGATCCAACAGAATGATTCTTCTCCATCAGTCAAATTATCTTCTGAACTCAGTTTGTCTGAATGTCTCCCGGTTTCCTAAATATCACAGGTTTCTTTCCAGCAGCTTCCTTTCCCATGGTTTGCCCACCCAGAGAGGTGATATAGAGTCAGGCCTCTATTTACACCTCTTCTTGTCTTCTTCAGGAAAATAGGAGAGTTTCTAAATCTCAATTATCATTACTTGATTAACAGCCAAACTAAGAGTACTTACACTTTATACTGGACTGCTTTTCTGCTGTAGGTTGAGTTTTCATTGCCATCCTTAAATATTATATAGTAGTTACCATTAATATATAGCAACGTTAAATAATAATAATAATCGCGATTCTTGGAGTGATCCTTCCCCATTCCAAATCCCTTATATACAGAGTTAATGAGTTTTTTTAAAACTAAAAGTATTTGAAGGGCTTTGACATAGTTAAACTTCAGGGGGAACTTCTGCTTAGCTTGCACGTTTAAAGCTTGTCCTAGAGTGTCATTTCATTGAAGTTGACAGCTGTGTCTACTTTTGTACACCATTGCATTTCCCATGCTTAGAACAGTGTTCGGCACACAGTTTCTCAAGGACTGTGCAGTCTGCCCTTTAGCTACTTTGAGAAGTTTGAAGACCAGCAGCGCTGGTTTGTGAATCTAAGCATGGGACAGTAGGCATTCCATACCTGGTCCTGAGTAACTTGGAATTTAGAATTATGTCAGCTACATCACGCTCCAAATGATGAAGATTGGAAGCTGTCTAACACGTTCATACAGTGAGAAGTAAACAGGGAGATTTTGATTTCTAGAACATGTTAATTGGATGTAGATTTAAAATTTTGCCCAGAACAACTTTAAATGCCTCTGATTGGCAATCACATCCTGGCCAAACATTTGGGAAAATAGAAGTAAAATTTTTCTTCCTGTTTATGACCATCTAGCTGGTTAGAGTAAAAGAATGATGCTGGGTTTTGGCTCCATTTTAAGGATTATTTTTGTTACAGCGCACTGTTGTAGTCCCTGATATGTGAAAAGCAAGGGCTTAAACAGCAAAATCGCCAGGTTGAGGCTCAGCACAGGGAGTGTAACCTTAGGTTCTCAGGATGCAAGTTCCTGGCTGGGAATGGATGAAAAATGGCTGCCTTACAAAATGCCCAGTGAATATTCCAGTATGTGTAATAAAGCACTGGCATATGTGCCACATCTTCTTTATCCATTCATCTGTTGATGGACTTAGGTTGCTTCCATGTCCTGGCTATTGTAAACAGAGCTGCAACGAACATTGTGGTACATGTCTCTTTTTGAATTATGGTTTTCTCAGGGTATATGCTCAGTAGTGAGATTGCTTAGTCATATGGTAGTTCTGTTTTTAGTTTTTTAAGGAACCTGCATACTGTTCTACATAGTGGCTGTATCAGTTTACATTCCCACCAGCAGTGCAAGAGGGTTCCCTTTTCTCCACACCCTCTCCAGCATTTATCGTTTCTAGATTTTTTAATATTACTCAGCCATAAAAATGAACGAAATTGAGTTATTCATAATGAGGTGGATGGACCTAGAATCTGTCGTACAGAGTGAAGTAAGTCAGACAGAGAAAACGACTACCGTATGCTAACACATATATATGGAATTTTAAAAAGCTGTACTGATGAACCTAGTGGCAGGGTAGGAATAAAGATGCAGACGTAGAGAACGGACTTGAGGGCACGGGAAGAGGAAGGGGAAGCTGGGACGAAGTGAGAGAGTAGCATTGACATATATACACTAGCAAATGTAAAATGGATGGCTGGTGGGTAGCAGCAGCATAGCACAGGGAGATCAGCTCGGTGCTTTGTGAGGACCTAGAGGGGTGGGATAGGGAGGGTGCGAGGGAGGCTCTAGAGGGAGGGGATATGGGAATATATGTATACGTATAGCTGATTCACTTTGTTGTACAGCAGACACCAACACAACATTGTAAAGCATTTATACTCCAATAAAGATGTTTAATAAAAAAAAAAGCACTAGCATATGCCAACCAGTGGAGGGCACCAGGACTGAGTTGAGCAGTAGAGCCACAGTACCAAGACAGGCTCTGTTTTGCTTTTTAACCACTTTAAAAGGTTCATCAGAGTATCAGTGTCCACACTTTGAAGGGGCTTAGTAACCATCCATTCATATACAGTATCCATTTTGCAAAGACATTAAATGCTGATAAGTTCCATGAGCTGGCTAGCACCAAACAGCTCATTAGAAACAGAGCCAGAGTTTAAATTCAGCAGCGTTTTCCCACTTTACTATTACCTATTTCTTTCTTTACTCTCTCCTCTGTGAACATTATTCATCCAGACTCTAACAGGAAGAACTTATTGCTGCAGTGCAATCTACATAAGCTCTGTTGGAACAACCAGGGTGAGGCAAAATTCTTCCTGTTGAGGGATTTTGCCCTGGAAGCCTTGCCCTTTACAATGCCACAATGAGCCTTTGTGGCATTCCTCAGGGAAATGGTCAGGATGCTCGTTTCCATTTCTGGGCTGTTGTGGTGCTTTGGGCGGCACTGATACAGTGAGGGGGAGATTTGGGTTTAAGAGTTTAATTTTTTTTCTCAAGCCTTGACGTGGTATCAATAGTCCAGGAACAAACAGGCACAATTTGTTGACTGTATTATGAAGATTTCTTTAGGGCACTCAGAAAATGGATAGGAAAAAAATGGAATGAGACATAAAGCAACAAAAGGTCATTTCAATGTGCAAGGAAATTGTATAATGCTTTTGGAAGTAATTTTTTTGAACTTCTGTGTGGTCCTCTAGCCTTGTAAAGCTTCCAATTCAAATTCCAGGCAGAATCAATCCCTTACACAATGCTACACCTATATATTTTTTAAGAAATAAATGTCCCCCAATCCAAAAACAACGGTCGTGTTGTTTTTATACAATAGTAAATGTATATTTTTTGTACCTTATAAAATAAACTTTTTTTTATTGAAGTATAGTTGATTTACAATGTTTCAGCTGTACAGCAAAGTGATTCAGTTATATATATATATACATATATATACATGCACACACACACATATATATTCAGTTATATATATATATATTCTTTTTCAGATTCTTTCCCATTATAGGTTATTACAAGATATTGAATATAGTTCCCTGTGCTATACAGTAGGTCCCTCTTGTTTATCTGCTTTGTATATAGTAGTGTGTACCTGTTAATCCCAACTTTCCAATTTATCCCTCCCACCTTTCCAAAACATAAACTTTTAAGTAAAGAATTACAAAAATAGAAAAAGATATTAATTTTCATAAAGTGAACAGAAGTTATAAATGCCATCCAAGCCAAGATACAGAACATTACTGATAACTCAGAAGCCCTCCTCAAGACTCACCCCAAAAGGTAACCAATATCCTTATTTTAATCACTGATTGTTGGTTTTGCAAGTTTTTGAACTTTCTGTAAATGAAATCGTATGGTAGGTATAATTTACCTTTAGTGTCATTTCTTTCACTCAACATTTGCCTGTGAGATTCATTTTTTGTTACCTGTAGCCAGTTTGTTCATTCTCATTGCCAAGAGTACTCCACTACTGAATATATCGCCATCCATTTACTGTTGATGGACTTTTGAGTTGTTTCCGGTTTCCGGTTACTAAGCCGAGTGCTTCTATGAGCACGTGTGCGTCTTTCAGTACACAAATGTCCTCATTTTCTTTGGGGGCATAAACTTAGGAGTAGAATCGCCTGGTCATAGGGGAAGCCTATGTTCAGCTTTAGTGGGTATGGCCAAACTGCTTTCAATTGTTTGTGCTAATTTACATTAGCAATAAGCCTTCTGTTGGTGAATCCTTTTTTTTTTTTTTTTTGCAGTACGCGGGCCTCTCACTGCTGTGGCCCCTCCCATTGCGGAGCACAGGCTCCGGACGCGCAGGCTCAGCGGCCATGGCTCATGGGCCCAGCCGCTCAGCGGTATGTGGGATCCTCCCAGACCGGGGCACGAATCTGTGTCCCCTGCATCGGCAGGCGGACTCTCAACCACTGCGCCACCTGGAATTTATTATTATGTATGGTGTGAGGTAGGAGTTTAAGATTTTTTTCTTTTTATATAAGTTTCCAGTTGCTTCAATGCAACTGATTAAAAAGTCCATTCTTTCCTCCTGGACTGAAGTGTCGCCTTTATTAAAAATCAAGTGACAGTATTTTCACTCTCTGTTCTGTGACATAGGTCTATTGGTTTATCCTTGAACCTTCTAGATTGTCTTGGCTGTTCTTGGACCTTTGCATTTCCACATAAATTTTAAGTCAGATTATAATTTTCATAAAAATTCCTGCTGGGATATAGATTTGTCTGGGAATCACTGACGCCTTTACAACATTGAGCTGAGTTTTTCAATCCATGGTCATGGTATAGTTTTCCACTAAATTAGATTTTAAAAGATTTCTCTCAATTTTTGTAATTTTTGGAGTAGAAGTCTTATAAATCTGTTTCAGAGTTATTCCTTTTTTTTCTTTTAGTATTCTAGCTGAAACTTCCTGTTGTTTGAATAGAAGTGATCATAGTGGCACAGTTATTTTATTCTCTACCTCAGAGGAAGATCTTTTCATATTTCACCATTAAATATGTTGTTTGCTGTATAGTTTTTGTAGATACACCACATCAGGATAAAGAAAATTTTTTTCTATGTTTGCTGAAAGTTTTCATTTTTGTTAACATGAATAAGTGTTGAATTTTACCAAATGCATTTTGTGCATTTATTGATGTGATTATATGACATTTCTTTCTTTTTTCCTGTTACAGGATGAATTACATCAATTGATTTTTTTAAATGTTAAACTAATATTTCATTCCATTCCTGGAATCAAGCCAACTGGTTGTGTGTATTGTTATTTTTAATATAGTGTTGGGTTTGATATGTGAACATTTGATGAGTAATTTCCATCTGTCAATACCCTCCAGCCAAAGACCACCAGGAACACACAAGAAGTTGAACAATTTGGGTTTATTGCTCACTGAACAAGGGAAACTGCGCACGGTGGGAATCATGGTGTCCTAGTAAGGGGGAGTTAAGAAGAATTTATTATAAGATTTGGTGTTTTTAGGGAGGGTTTTAGGAAGTAGAACTTTGCTCCAATCATGCTGTCAAGAAGCTGGGGCTATTCTATAATTGTGGGGGGGGGGTCTTTATAAATCTTATCTATTAGGCAGGAGGAATGTGTGGAGGCTATAAGCCAGGACAGAGGTGGGGTAGTATTTAGTCATTTTTATGGTTTGAACAATGAACTTGGTTTAGTTGCGTTCAGACACGATAATCTCAGTTTGTCTTGATGCATTCATGATTGGAGAGGGAGCTTAGCTGATGCTGGTGTTTTGTGGAATGGTTTATATTCAACAGGATAACACAAGGCCTGGCTGATAGTAGCAGTCAGCTCCCAGCCAGATGCCAGGGTCTGCTTTTCTCTTTCTCACATCTATGCTTATAAGGGAGATTGGTGTAAGGTTTTTCTTGTTTGTAATATTCTTTTCAGATTTTGGTATCAAGTGTATGCTAGCTTCATAATAGGAGTCAGGAAATGTGATCTCTTTTGCTATTCTGTAGAAAAGTATGTTTAATATTGGTATTAATTATTCTGTAAACATCTGGAGAAACTCCACTGGTGAAGTTGCCTGAGCCTTGACACATACCCTCTCCTTGAGCAAACTGTCGTCAGGCTCCACTGAGCCCTTTCTCAACCAGGCCTTCACTTTGGTGACCAGCTTTGCTTTCCTGCATGGCCCAGTTATAGCAAGAATCCTGCTAAGTTAGAGGGACTCTCCCCCCCCATTGATATCTGCTCACTCTGGCGTGATGTCAGCAAGAATCTTGTTAAGCTGGTTTAGAAGGAATCTCTGCCTTCCCCCCACTTTCCATCCACTGAATCCTACATGCTATTTGTTGGCTAAAATCCCCTGCTGTCTTTACTGTGTTAGGAATTGAGCCCAGTTCTAAACTGAGGTGTCTAAACTGCTGTGTGACTCTTATTTTCTCCAACAGCCTGGAGATATCTTCATAGAGTTAATATCATGATTACACTTTCAATTTCTTTATTAAATATCTCACTATTCAGATTTTCTATTTATTTTAGTGTCACTTTCAGGGATTTTAAAAAAGGAATCTGTCCTTTCATCTGCATTTTCAAAATATAGTTTTGGAATACATTTTATAAGATCTCCTTAAGATCTTTTATATACCTGTAGGATTGGCAATGATATCCCCCTTTCTACTCCTTATCTTTATATTTTGCAGAATTTCTTTTTCTTTTAATCAGTCTTGTTAGATGTTTGATTCTGCTGATAGTATAATGTTTAAATCTCCACAAGACATTAATATTTTATTACTGTTTTGTATAATGAATACTTATTTAGATTTACATAAATATACATTGCTCATTATTCCTACATATTGTTGTGCTGTAGTCTTCTGCCTGCCATACTGGGGAAAACCACTGCGGAGTGTTGTATTCATTCTTGGTGTCCTCCTTCTTTTTGCTACCTTGGGCTCTCAAGGCCTCTTCTGCAGCCTCAAAGCCCACTGTGTCTTCCTGGCTCTTTGTAAAACTGCTTAAAGCTCAGTTCACTTGTCTGCCTCACCAAGCCCAGCCTGCTGTGGATGCCAGAAATCCCTCAATAAGGAACAGATTCTGTAGGTAGAGGCCGTTTAAACTTTTCAAAACTCTGAGAGCATGGGATAACATGCTGACTCTGGGGAATGACAGACAGCAGATTCTCCCTTCAGAGCAGGACTCAGGCACGGGAGAGACACGTTATGACAGAGAGAAAGAGGCAGAAGAGAGGAAAACAGTGTGCCAACATTTTGATCATGTGTCCGGCAGTGTCTGGACAGAGGCAAGTGGTCCTTCCATTGTCATAATAACCAGAGGGGCCCGGAGGCTTGATCGTCTTAGTCTCCCACTGGGACGCATAGCTCTTCGGTAGATGGGTAACAGAGGGTTTACCTTTACCCCTGTGCCGCTGCCTCCCAGGTTGTAGTTGTGGCCCGGGAGAACTCAGGTGGCAGGAAAAACGACCCCATTGTACGTTCTTCCGCTCTCTGGGATTTTATTTTGCTCATAATCTGTTGGGGGCACAGCCCTTCTGAGAAATTGATTATCGCGGAAGCGTGGTGTGCTTCTCATGTATAAATATTCTCTCCTCATCTGTTGTCTGTTTGCACATGGGGTTCTATAAATACATTAGTTGGTGCCACTTTTCATTTAACTATCACTGCTGTCTCTTTCTTTGACAAGCTTATATTAAACTCTCTTATGATGGAACAAAATAAAACCACCCAGCCGTAGGGGTCTATTTTGGCAGAAGAGGAATGTAATGGGAAGAAAATTTGTAGTCTTTTGTGGTGGGGAAAGGACTGTTAAACTCATCAGTGATAGTTGGCATGAAAAATTCAGAATACAATTCTTTCTTAGATGTGGATTAAAGAAAAAAAAAACCCAAAAACAAACAAAAAAAACAAAGCTGCAGGAAACTACTGAAATAAGGCAGGTATAGTGGAATTATCAGAACAGCTGCAACTTAGAAAATGGGCTGAAACCAATTTCAACTTCATTTTGACATTCATCAAGTCATACTTATTTTAGATGACTTTGGTTGTGGTAGTATTTCCGAAACATATTCCATATGTGTTCCTTTCTGCCTTGAAATGCTGTAGCTATTTAACAATGAAAACCCAGCTAACATAAATGTCAATTTCTTTTTTTAATATGTGTTTTTAATTTATTATTATTATTTTTGGGCATGCCAGGCAGCATGTGGGATCTTAGTTCCCCAGCCAGGGATCGAACCCATGTCCCCTGCAGTGGAGGCATAGAGTCCTAACCACTGGACCACCAGGGAATTCCACAAACATCAATTTTTAAAATTTTTTTATTTTTTACATCTTTATTGGAGTATAATTGCTTTACAATGGTGTGTTTCTGCTTTATAACAAAGTGAATCAGTTATACATATACATATGTTCCCATATCTCTTCCCTCTTGCGTCTCCCTCCCTCCCACCTTCCCTATCCCACCCTTCTAGGTGAATTTTTTTTTTTAACATTTTTATTGGAGTATAATTGCTTTACAGTGATGTGTTAGTTTCTGCTGTATAACAAAATGAATCAGCTATACGTATACATATATCCCCATATCCCCTCCATCTTGCATCTCCCTCCCACCCTCCCTATCCCACCCCTCTAGGTGAATTTTTTCTTTTAACATCTTTATTGGAGTATAATTGCTTCACAATGGTGTGTTAGTTTCTGCTGTATAACAAAGTGAATCAGCTATACATATACATACATCCCCATATCCCCTCCCTCTTGCGTCTCCCTCCCACCCTCCCTATCCCACCCCTCGAGGTGGTCACAAAGCTCTGAGCTGATCTCCCTGTGCTATGCGGCTGCTTCCCACTAGCTATCTATTTTACATTTGATAGTGTATATATGTCCATGCCACTCTCTCACTTCGTCCCAGCTTACACTTCCCCCTCCCTGTGTCCTCAAGTCCATTCTCTACGTCTGCATCTTTATTCCTGTCCTGCCCCTATGTTCTTCAGAACCTTTTTTTTTTTTTTAGATTCCATATATATGTGTTGGCATGTGTTGGTATTTGTTTTTCTCTTTCTGACTTACTTCACTCTGTATGACAGTCTCTAGGTCCATCCACCTCATTACAAATAACTCAATTTCATTTCTTTTTATGGCTGAGTAATATTCCATTGTATATATGTGCCACATCTTCTTTATCCATTCATCTGTCGATGGACACTTACGTTGCTTCCATGTCCTGGCAATTGTAAATAGTGCTGCAGTGAACATTGTGGTACATGACTCTTTTTGAATTATGGTTTTCTCAGGGTATATGCCCAGTAGTGGGATTGTGGGGTCATATGGTAGCTCTATCTTCAGTTTTTTAAGAAACCTCCATAGTGTTCTCCATAGTGGCTGTATCAGTTTACATTCCCACTAACAGTGGAGGAGGGTTCCCTTTTCTCCACACCTTCTCCAGCATTTATTGTTTGTAGATTTTTTGATGATGGCCATTCTAACTGGTGTGAGGTGATACCTCATTGTGGTTTTGATTTGCATTTCTCTAATGATTAGCGAAGTTGAGCATCCTTTCATGTGTTTGTTGGCAATCTGTATATCTTCTCTGGAGATATGTCTATTTAGGTCTTCTGCCCATTTTGGGATTGGGTTGTTTGTTGTTTTGATATTGAGCTGCATGAGCTGCTTGTATATTTTGGAGATTAACCCTTTATCCGTTGATTCATTTGCAAATATCTTCTCCCATTCTGAGGGTTGTCTTTTGGTCTTATTTATGTTTCCTTTGCTGTGCAAAAGCTTCTAAGTTTCATTAGGCCCCACTGGTTTATTTTTATATCCATTTCTCTAGGAGGTGGGTCAAAAAGGATCTTGCTGTGTTTTATGTCACAGAGTGTTCTGCCTATGTTTTCCCCTAAGAACAAACATCAGTTTCAAGTGTCTTTTCAGCTTGATGGAAATTGGGATTGTACAATAGAGTATATTCTTACTAACTCCCATCTACACAACATTTAAGGACACAGTAGCAAATCATTTTAAAGGTCTGCTACTCTGTGTTCTAAAGATTACAAAACCAATGTTTTGGGATTTGTCAACTGACTAAAATTTAGGATATAACGGGGGCCTTTATTTCCCGATGAACTTAGATTGATGCCATCCCAGACCAGTTGACTGGTATATCAGTCAGGGTTCTACCAGACAAACAGAACCAGTAACTAGGGGAGCTGGCAAGTAACTAGGGGAGCTGGCAAGTAACTAGGGGAGCTGGCAAGTAACTAGGGGAGCTGGCATCACTAGGGCAGGCATCAGGAAGAACTGTCTGGAAACTCTCAGGCAGGAACTAATGTTTCAATCTGCAGGTGAAATTTCTTCTTCCACCAAGAAACCTCAGTTTTCCACTTAAGGCCTTCAATGGATTGAATGAGGTCCAATCACATGATCAAGGATAATCTCCTTTCTTTAAACTTAATTGATTATAGATGTTAATCACATCTACAAAATACTTTCACTTAGACTAGTGTTTGAGCAGCTGGGTACCGTAGCCTTGCCATGTTGACACGTGAGACTAACCATCACAACTGGTCGTGAAAAACTCTCCTCTGTTTTGAAAGGAATTATCTGGAACTGCCATGCAGTGTAGTCATTAGAAGCAGCATCAACTGTGAGAGGCCTGCTCTGCGTGGTCTGCTTTCCAACTCCTAAGGGAGTCCTTCTTGTGGTGTGAGAGAAAGCCCAGATCATGCTGTCCTGCTCTCAGGGTTCCTAATATTTTGACAGGGGACGTGTGCTCAGGACACTAGACTTGAAGGCAAAACTTTCTTATTTTTCATGAAATAGGCACAGAATGAATAGCCACACTCAGTCACCATCTCTTTGCCTCTTCCCCTTTGCTTCTGGAGAATGGCGTAAAGGGAAAGGCCTTTGAGAATTTGTAATCAGTGTTTAGTTCTGAAGGATGCTTCACTGGAAAGATATAAAAATGAATACATTTCTGTAGGTATGGATTCTGTACATATGGGTAATGTTTCCTTTTGGGAAAAAACATGCGCTTGGGGCTTCCCTGGTGGCGCAGTGGTTGAGAGTCCGCCTGCCGATGCAGGGGACGTGGGTTCGTGCCCCGGTCCGGGAAGATCCCACGTGCCACGGAGCGGCTGGTCCCGTGAGCCATGGCCACTGAGCCTGCGCATCCGGAGCCTGTGTGAGAGGCCGGCGTACTGCAAAAACACCACCACCAACAACAAAAAAAAACCCAAAAAACAAAAAAAGAAACATGCACTTGGTCAATCAGTATTCATTCATAGTAACTTTCATAGTGGCTTCATATTTTTAGTAGCTGGAGTAATGTTTATTGTGGCTCATATAATTTCTTTAGTTTGTTCAGTCTTTTATACTTTTCAGTACGTGTTACGCTGGATCGTACAAAATGAATGCTCTGAGAATGAATGTAACACGCATCCAATGAGAAAGAAAAATGACTCTGAACTTAGGTCTAGATTCTATTCATTGGTCACTAACTACTGACCCAGCAAAAGTGGTGTACAAAGGGGAATAATTCCTCAACTTATTTGTTAAGTGTAGTTTGTCATGGGATTGTAGAAATTCTCCTTCCACCGAAAGCTCTTTTGATCCTCTTATTTCTTGGGTAGCCTGCATTTCATCAAATGTAACTTTAAAATTCAAGTTCTGTTGATAAGAACATATTAAACACATACTAAGATGCTTTGATGTTTCTGGAGCATGACAGATATTCCTTATGGAAACTTGGCTTTTTAGTTTTTAAGACCTTCAAATTCTATTACTATACATGAAGAGGAAAAGGGAAGTTTAAATATTTTGATTTTCACAATTATCTCAAGAATTCTAAGGGGAACAAAAACCCCAAGCAACACTGCAATATTATTTATTGCCTGAATAAAAAGCAACATTGTCCTCATTTTGTGCAAATGGGAGGTGACTCCAGGTGTCCCCAGCGGACAGCCAGCCAGCCAACAAGAGCAGGACCCACAGGGAAGCCATCTGGGCTCAGTGAGGACAGTCAAGCTGGTGGCCCAGGGCATCCTTTCAACTTGTGGTGGTGAGACTCAGGGGTTGAAACCTGCTGCATGGAAAGGAAAATTTTTATCACAATCCTTTTCATCTAGATTGAAGCAAAAATATAAATGGGAGTGTTCGTGTTAGAGGCTCTTGCAACAGATTTCTTGGAAAGTGTTTCTTCTTAAGTGTTTTCTTAAACCTTTGAAATTGAAAATGCAGACTGTGGGATTCATTGGTTTGTCCATGGATGGTCTTCAAAGTCTGGACCAAGACTCGGTGTTTGCCCATGTGGGGTGAGTGAGGTGTGGGTAGGCCTGGGCACATTATTTCTGAGAAATCTTGAGAATAAGCCACATGATTTTCCTGCTTTCACCATCCTGCAGCCGCAGAACACTGGTCCCACGGTATCCCAGCGAGGCCATGCTTCAGAGATTCACAGAGCTGGAAGGACCCTGTTCAGTATGGAGGGGCCTACTCTCGCCTCTGAACACTGCTTGGTAAAATGTTTTGCTGATGTGCTAAGCCAATAAGAGCCGTTCTTTATTTATAGGTGAGAACCCGGCCATCACTGGGATTTAGGTAGCGAAGTCCCATTTCTATTATAATAGTGCACAAACTTTTTGATTATGAAAGATACATCTTACATTGTGACTTAGAACACAACTGCATTTGTGTATGTGCACACACACTTACATACAAAACTTAAATAGAAGTTTCACAGACCAGTTCCCAACCTTGTTACTTATGGTTGGTTCTGATATTTTCTATCCTAACCTATCTATCCTATCTTATCCATCCTATTCTATCCTATCCCATCCATCTTATCCCATCCTATCCCGTCCCATCCCATCCCATCCACTCCATTCCATCCCATCCTATCCTGTCTATACCCAAAATGCTAGTCACGACTCATTAAATTGATTTTATGACACGTTAATGCCAGGTAGAAAACACTGGATCTACTCCTAGAAAATAAAATCAGTGGTGGTGCAGCTTCGTGAGCAATGACAATGAAAGAAGCTCTTCTGGACTGAACAGTCTGGGTCCCACAGATACACTGATTTCTGCCCAGCCCTTCTCCTCCTCAAGGTGAGAAGGAAAAAGAGGAGAAAAGGTAAAGGTGTGCTCTTTCAGTGTGATACAGATACACACAGGGATGTGCTACTCTTTACCATTCACAGTCCCCAAACTTGACTTTCCTTTTCCTGAAGTGGCATGGGGAAGAAGAAAATCAGTGTCAGTTGAAACTGAACTGGGCATGGTTTAGTGCTTGGAACGGGAACTCTCTTTTCAACTCTCAAACCTCATCCAAGCTAGTAGTAAACGGAAGTTACTACCAGACAGGATTTCAAGTAGACCAGTTGGTAATCTGGATTAATGTCTTGATGTGGCATTGGTTTGCTCTCTGTGGTCAATTCTGGCAGACATTCTCAAAGCCCCTGAAAGGGGAAATTAATTGCCTACATTTTCTGTGATGTTAATGGTGCTGCCTTTGGTTTTCAAAAGCAACTATCAAAGGAGAATGCGACTTGGCCCATAGTTGTGTTTATGTTTTGGTTTTTCCAGTGTCTGGACTTCTTTATTAAAGGCTGTCAACCTAGGGTTTTAACCACAAAGATTTAGCACCATGTTTTTAAGAAAAAGGGGTTAATGAAAGTTAAAAATCTTTGAATCTCTTGTTAGGTCTCCTTTACCGACACTTGTTTTGCCACCGTCTCTTGTCTGGGTACACCAGGTCACTGCAGACCAGCAGGACCAGAGGAATAACAAAGCAAACATTACCAATGGCAGCTGTCAGCCTCCTTTTCATTTCCCTACCAGACAAACCTCTTTTTTTTCTTCCCTTTAAAATTTTGTCTGTATTTGACATTTTGAATCACCTCAGAAGGTGGAATATTGTGTTTTCTCATTTTTTGTGGGTTTGTTTGGAAGCCACTGAGGGAGCAGCTCCTACCTACTTTGTCTGGAAAAAGCCCCAGACATCCCTTTTCATTTGCCTCTGGCCTAGGAAAATACTACTCCTCCCGGCCTCGCTGGATCTGACTCTCAGACTGTGGCTCGTGTGGCTTCAAGCATGGAGGAGATCCAGTGTGGAGACAAATACCAGAGCCAGGGTACCTGAGCACCACGGAATTCAGCTCCCACGTTACACGTGGCCCTGAGCCCTAGTCTAGGAGGATCATTAACCCGCAGTGAGCCTGCCGCTCAGACGGAGTGAAATGCTTCCACCCCTCAACATGCTAGTGACACAGGGAGTGAAAATACTGAGGTTCTTAGAGGAGGCATTGGTTGAAGCAATAGAAGCAGGATTATCATAGCAAATATATCTGTCGTCACTTTGCCTAATGGACAGATGGGTCCTGACACTGGGATATAATTTCTCAGGCTTAGTCTCTGTCTCTGTATCTCAAAATAGTCACCATCTACTTTCTTGTTCTCCTAAGAGCCAGCTCCAACCCAGATCTTCTATTTCCCTATCTAGCCAGTCCCTTCTTTTAAAATGTGAGTTCTTTTTCCCATAGCAGGCAAATACGTTAAAAATCTCTCCCATTTTGGAAAACAAAGTCCTCCCTTGACCGTCCTCCTCTTCCTTCCACCAATGGTTTCTTCTCCTTCTCTCCAGGTGTAAACTTCTCTAGGTCTGGCATCTCAAACGTTGGCATGCACCAGGATTGTCTAGAGAGCTTATTAAAGCATCAGTGACTGGGCTTCATCCCCAGGGTTTCTGATTCAGTAGGTTTGAGGTAGGGTCCCAAATATGCATTTCTAACAAGTTCCCAGGTGATGCTGACACCTGGGGACCCAGTGTGGGACCCGCCCCTCCAAAGAACACTCTACATTTGCTGGCCGCATATGAGCTTTTTTCATTCGCTCCCCAACATACTGCAACCTGACCTCTGCTCCCACACCACTGACATCCACATGCTGCATTCCATGGACACTTTGTGTCTTATTGAGCCCCCTGTGACATCAGTCACCCAACCATGTCTCTCTCTTTCCTCATTTGGCTTCCATGACATCACTCTCTCCCCAGTCATCTCCTTGCTTTCCACTTGCTCTGTCTGAGATGCTCTTTCTGAGGTGCCTTTTCAGGAGGCTCTTCCGCTCACGGTGTTTCACTCTTCTCAGAGCACTGTCCTTGGCCGCGGCTCTCCTCACTTCATATTCTTCCTGAGATGCCTCACCCATGCCTGGAGCTTCGAGTGGCATGTCAGTAATCCCAATAGACTCATCTATCACAGGCCTCTCTTCCAGCACCACATCTGTATATCCAGATTCTTGACGTTTAGCGTATTCCCAAACAGGCTTACGGTATCTACCCCAAGTCTTCTCCTCTTGTTTTTCTTTTCTCCTTAACTGAAACCCATTTTGCCTGAACCAGAAATCTGCGTGCCATTCTTTTTCTTTTTCTCCCTCATTCTTAATCCTGAAGTCCAATTCATCATCAAGATCTCTCGTAAGTTTGCCCTTCTTTCATTTCCCATCGCTAATGCTTTAGTTTACTACTGTTTGCCGATATTACTGAAGCAGCCTCTTAACTGTTGCCTCTGTTTCCAGACTGGGAGGAATATAGGGGTAGCTCATGGGATCAAAGGAGCAAAGGCAAGGATATTAGCTTTATGGTGTCTCTGGGAGCGTTTTTTGTTAAGTCTTTATTGAATTTGTTACAATACTGCTTTTGCTTTTTTTAATGTTGTTTCTGGGTTTTGGTCTGCGAGGCATGTGGGATCTTAGTTCCCTGACCAGGGATTGAACCCGCATCCCCAGCATTGGAAGCGCAGAGTCTTAACCACTGGACTGCCAGGGAAGTCCCTGTCATTCTTGATCTGGCTGTTGCCATCTTTTCTTTTTCTCTTCATGAAAGACCACTGCTGAGGCCTCCCTCGCTTTGGATTCAGTGCTAGGAAAGAACTTTAAATACAACAATGCAGGTGGTCTGTATTCTCATCTCCATTTCACAGATGACACAGAGGCTCTGAGAGGGTAACAGAGTTAGAAACCAGTGGAGCTAGAGACACAAACCGGGTCTACAACCAAGCACGTTGTAGCAAATGAGGAACGCCTAGCTCTTTCTGGGTAGAATCTGTAGCATATAGATTCATCCTTTTGTTGAAGTGCTGTAAATTTTAATAAACTCAGGCATCCTTATAAAAAAGCACAAGTGAGAAAAGTACTAAAGCCAAATATAATCTGGTGACCGTTTTCTAGATATAATTTTGTTCTTTTGTGTGTGTGTGTGTGTGAGTGTGTGTGTAGTTCTATGACAATTTAAAACTTTTTCTTTGGAAATACTTATAGATCCTCAGGAACTTGCAAAGATTGTACAGAGATTCTGGGCACCTTTCATCCGGTTTCCCCCAGCATCTTACATAACTATACATCTTACATAACAATAATGTGATATCAAAAAGCCAGCAAATTGACATTGGTACAATGTGTGTGTGTGTATATATATTTTGGGCATTTTGTCTCATGTGCAGATCCACATTAGCACCACTGCAATAAAGATACTGAACTATCTCATCACCAAGGAGATGGCCCTCGTGCTCCCTTTATAATCACCTCGCCTTCCCACACCATTGCTAACCCCTGGCAACCACCAGTGTTCTCCATCTTTATAAATTTGTCATATTGGGAGTGAGCAAGTGTGGAAATCCTGACTGCTGCTTGGCCTTTGGTGATGGAAGGGAGGGTGGAGCCATGTGTTTTTCCATGGTGTTTGGCTGGGGTAGGGTGGTTATGGTTGAAAGTGTTTCACTCTTGCTAGGTTATCTCTTTCCTGGTCCTGCAGATGGAGGGAGCCGCCTTTTCTTGGGGCTTTTTGGTCTGTTCCTGTTGTGGTTTTTGCATTGCTGGCCTCTCTGGCCCCCTGTATGGGATTCATGAGGCAAAAGGAAAACCAGGGAACTTAGCAGAGTGCTGTCCTGGGGTCTCAAGGCCCCTAGTAGGTTGGCCTTTCCTCTCCACCTTCCAGACTCTTCTTGTGTTTGTTTTGTACACAACGTCCAGGGTTTTTAGCTGTAGTTCAACTTCATTTCTTTAAATAAGATGTGGTTGTGCTTTCTTAGGAATGTTTCCCAAACACGTACTAATGATCAGTGCGTGCTAAAATTGATGACCTCTTCTCCAGGCTTGTGACCTTCCTAAGCATCGATTCCTGAATATCCTACAGGCACTTAATCTCCACAGGTTGCCCTCAAATTCCTTCTTCTGTTTTCACTATTTCAAATGGTGATACTACCATCAGCTCAGTCATCTGAGGCCAAAATTTGGAAGTCAGTTTAGACCCCTTCTTTACATAGGCAATCATTCATCATGTCTGGCTGATTCTACTTCTTAAATATCTTCTGAACTTAACGGCTGCTGTCCATTCCCTTGTCTTTATACAAGACTTCATCATCTCTTGCCTGGACTGTTGTTGCTATAAATTTCTAACCTATCTATCTCTTTGCCTCCACTTTGCTCCCTCTGACCCATTCCCCCACTCTTCTGAAATGCAACTTTCCAAAATGAGCATTTGGTTCCTACTTCCCGCTCAAGTCCTTCTGCGGATTACCCAAGCCTGTTAGCCGGTGGGCTGGGCTCTTGTGATTGGGTCTCGATCTCCAGTCTCACCCTTAGTCATGCCCTTGTGGGATGTTCCATCACTGTACCACTTGACCCTCCTCTAACCTGCCAAGCTATCTCATGTCCCTGTACTTTCCCCTGGGTCGTTGCACACCCTTTTTCTTCTCTTGGGAATAGTTCTCCCACTCTTTCCTCCCTTGTCTATCAATCAGATCCTCAAAATTTAGCAAATGAATCACTGTCTTTGTGAAGCTCTCCTAGAGAGCTTGTACTTAGTACAAGGTATTGCAGTTATTCTAGTTTATACCTCTGCCTCTCCTAAAGACTATAAATACCTTTCTGGGATAGGATCTTATCTGACCACATGGCAGCATAAGAGCGCTTGAAAACAAGGACCCTGGAATCCTGAGTTTAAATCCAGACCTCTGTGAATTAGTCCTGGGATCTCAGGTAAGTTTCTTTACATCTTTGATAAGACGTTTGCCATATGTAAAAATTTGTCGAATGTGAAGTAAGGATTATTAGTGAAGATTGGCCAAGATAACCTGAATTGAACAGCATAGTGCCAGGAGCAAAATAAGCTCTCAAAGTTGTTAGTTATTATGATTATTCTTACTGTAATTTACTAAACCATCCTCCTCATTGTTGAATACTTGAGTGGCTTCCATTTTTTCCCTCTTATTGCAAATCAGCCCCAAAGCCTCAAAATCAGCATGAATAGGCACTTTCCAACTGTATGTACATCCTGGGTGGGTTATCTTTCTTTGTCCATGAATTACACTGGGAAAAGTTCTAGCTGTTTCCCAGAGCAAAGACCCCGAGATAAGAGCATTCATCTGGGGTTCAGGAGCAGTGAGCGGGGAGGTAGTGCACCTGGGGCAGACATGCATCACCTTGATAAAAGCAGTCAATATGGTTAGTATATAAGTGTCAGTCACCAAACTCCAAAATGTGGGGTATATTTGACATCATTTACATGTGGACTGTGTTTTTACTCCTTGTTAATTCTTTTTTTTTTTTTTTTGGCGGTACGCGGGCCTCTCACTGTTGTGGCCTTTCCTGTCGCGGAGCACAGGCTCCGGACGCGCAGGCTCAGCGGCCATGGCTCACGGGCCCAGCCGCTCCGCGGAATGTGGGATCTTCCGGGACTGGAGCATGAACCCGCGTCCCCTGCATCGGCAGGCGGACTCTCAACCACTGTGCCATCAGGGAAGCCCCACTCCTTGTTAATTCTTAATTACGGTTTAGCTCATCTATCGAAAACCCAAAATCTTTATTCACTTTTGTTTTTGGCAAATGGTTAACTCAGCCTATAATTCTCCCCTTGACTGTGGTCTTCATTATATAACATCTATTGCCTCACTTAAAAACAAACATGGGAAATGATTCCTGATGACTTCATGTTTAGATCATATGCTAATGCTTTTCAGAATTCCATACCTTAGTATGAGGAGAAATGGATAAAAATCCATTGATTTAAACAACGTGAGTGAAGTGCTCATTTGTTTCTATAAAACCTCTCAACACTTCAAGCACATTTCACAGCTCTATGACAGAGTGACTTTCCTTGCTAAGTGGCTATGGCCAAAGCACATTTCCCAGACTCCTTTGCAGTTAAATATAGTCATGTGCCTGAGTTCTAATCAAGAGAACATGAGTGGAGGTGAAGGGTGCCATTTCCAAGCCTGAGCCGTAAAATCTGCGAGCTGTTTCCCTTTCAAAGTCAACCTTGGAGGGAAAATGTGGAATATAGTGGAACCACAGGAGAGAAGGAGCATGGATCCCTGAATAATTGCTTGAAGGAGAATCTTGATTAGAAACATCCATTTCAGAATTTTCATGAGCAAAAATAAAGCTCAGCTATATTAATCTGCTGAGGTTTGGGTGTTTATCCATTTTATTTTGAAAACTTTTTAATTTTTCTACAATTTTTAGAGGTTACTTTCCACTTACAGTTACTATAAAATATTGGCTATGTTCCCCATGCTTTACAATACATCCTTGAGCTTACATTACACCCAATAGTTTATATGTCCCACTCCCTTACCCCTGTATTCCCCCTCACTCTCCCTACTGGTAACCACTGCTTTGTGCTCTATATCTGTGAGTCTGCTTCTTTTATGTTATATTCACTAGTTTGTTGTATGTTTTAGATTCCACATATAAGATTTCATACATTATTTGTCTTTCTCTGTCTTATTTCACTTAGCATAATGCCTTTCAAGTCCATCCACATTGCTTCAAATGTCAAAATTTCATTCTTTTTTATGGCTGAGTAGTATTCCAATGCATATGTATACCATAGCTTTTTTTTTTTTTTTTTTTGCGGTACGCGGGCCTCTCACTGCTGTGGCCTCTCCCGTTGAAGAGCACAGGCTCTGGACGTGCAGGCTCAGTGGCCATGGCTCATGGGCCCAGCCGCTCCGCAGCATGTGGGATCTTCCCGGACCGGGGCACGAACCCGTGTCCCCTGCATAGGTGGACTCTTAACCACTGTGCCACCAGGGAAGCCCAGCTTTTTTTTTTTTTTACATCTTTATTGGAGTATAATTGCTTTACAGTGGTGTGTTAGTTTCTGCTTTATAACGAAGTGAATCAGTTATACATATACATATATCTCCATATCTCTTCCCTCTTGCATCTCACTCCCTCCCACCCTCTTTATCCATTTATATGTTGGTGGACACAGGTTGTATCAATGTCTTGGCTCTTGTGAATAATGCTGCTATGAACATTGGGGTGTGCATATCTTTTCACATTAGTGTTATTGTTTTTTTCAGATATATACCTAGGAGTTGTTTATCTGTTTATCAGCTGGCAATTCCTTAACCAATATGATAAGCCTAGGTTTTGGGTTCAAATCTAGTTCTCATTTTTCAGTTTTTAGAATAATACTGTTGTTAAGACTGTGAGATCTGGAATCATGGATGGAATGATTCCATCCAGCTGGGATGGAATTCCCTTCCTAGCTCTGCAGATATTTTAAGTTTTCAGAACTTCACTGTTTCCCCATCAGGTGGTGGACAGGATTTTGTGGTTGTGTCAATGAACAGAATGTGGCAAAGTTGATGTTGTGTGACTTCTGAGGCTAGGTCATAGGTCATGTGGCTCCCGCTGACTAGCTCTCTCCCTTTTCCCGGAAATTCACCCTTACAACCAGCCACCATGTTGTAAGGGAGCCCAGGTAACATGGAGTTGCTGCATATAGGTGTTTTAGCGTATAGGACCAGGTAAGGCCCCAGGGAAGAGTCAGCATCCGTCTCCAGAAATGTGAATGGATGAGCTTTCAAGCAGCCTCAGCTGACCCTGAGTGAAGCAGAGATGAGCTGTCCCCACTGAGTCCTGAGCAAATCGCAGATTCAAAAGGAAAATAAATGTCATCATTGTTGTAAGCTTCTAAATTCTGGGGTAGTTTGTTAAACAACAATAAATAGCAGAAGCACCTCCTCTATGAAGCCACCCTTACAACCTCTTGGTTTTCTCTCTTGCCCGGAACTAATTGCTTTTTTTCTGTGTTTCCTTAGTATTTAATTTATCTTACTAACACTTAACAGTTTGCTAAAATTTATAAAATCTTTGAGGGCAAGGATCAAAGCTTATCCTCTTTTTTTTTGTACTCCTTGTAGCATCTAATACAGTACATAGTATAGTGTAGGTACAGAGCAAGTGTTTATTAAATGACGGTTGAGTTTATGTTGCCTTGCTTTGTCAGAGCTATTATGCCCCATATGGAATTTCCACTCTATATTAACTTCTGGTGTCAAATGCATCAAGCAAGTTGCATGAAGTTCAAGGATGGTGATGACTATCCCAGATTTGGTAACGAGAGTAGATGGGAAAAACCACCAGAATGACATGAGAGGATGTCCAGTAGTTATTAAGCAATACTTGCTATCTTCTCTGGTATTCTGTATAGCAATTTTAGCATGTGCTGTCAGGTGATTTAAACATTATGGAACCCTTGATTACTCTTACCAGAATATCTTTTGTATAAAGAAATATTAAAAATGTTACAAGTTCACTGTGACTCTCAGTGATGCTCTCTTCAACTAGATCGCAAAACTGTGTCACAAAACGTTCTGATGTACTTAGGAAGCACAATTCTCACTTTCTATATCCATTTTCCACATTCTATCATTAGCAACTTTGGTACAAGGAGATACATGTTAATTCCAAGAGCTTCAAGGTCACTTATTTCTCAGAAATGGAAAGAGCTTTCAGCTGAAAATCTAGGGACCTGATTTTTCATCCTTGCTCTGTAATCGGCTGGGTGTGTGATCCTTGGGAAAATCCTTTCTTTTCTTCAGGTTTCCATTTCCTTACTTATGAGATGGGATGAAGATTGATGGTCTCTGGGGCCATATCAAAGTCTAGCTCTAACCATTCAATGAGCAAAGAGATAGCACAACGTTTTTACAGAGATACGGATGGAAACTCCGTGTCCTTAGAACTTCCTGACCCATAAACAAAATTGAGGGTGTAGGGAGCATTAGGATTTTGAAATTATGACTAGCTTCTCAGTGGCTGCACAAAACTAGCCTGTTCATCAGCTCTTCTTTTTGCAGATTGGAGCAATACATTTTAACCACTAAGCAATGATTATAGAGAGACACTGTTCTGAAGACAGAATCACAACAGTGCTAGTGGAGGCAAGTCTTTGCTCTGCCCTATCAGATTCCTCTAACTGTGTACATTCACTGTGCTGTAAGATTAAAGAAGTTTCTATGACCCCTTTAAAGCTAAATCCATTTGAGGTTTGCCCTGAGGAGAGACTGAGCAAAGGTTAAAAAAAAATCACCCTAGGGTTGCATTTTGAGACAATCAGAATATCCACCAATATGATATAGATAACAACTGGCAAGCAGGGCTACATTTTTTCCCCTGGTCTGTTCTTTGAAGGTATTCTCTAATAAAACAGAATGGAACTTGTCTCTCTACAGCATTTTCCAATTTTTCTGGCTAGTCAATAAAAGATAACATCGCCACCATCATTTTTTCTCACCTGATCTAGGAGATTTTTCTTTTTGTTATTTTTAATGCTTTATCCTAAATTATAAAAGTGTTTCCAGCTCTTGCATTGTGCCATAACTAATAATAGGAAATGAAAAGACAATTTGTTTACAAGCCTTATAATAACAGGAAACTAAGTGATTAAATAGATGGCAGGTTGCATGGCATCTATTTTGTGACATGAGAGCATTTCAGGTTTCATCTCATACCTTCAAAATCAGGTCATCTTTGCCCCATTTGTATTTCCTCATTGCTCCATGCTCATATATGTTTACGGAACGTTTGTGGGTATTGTAGCAGTGACAAAGATTCAAATAGTTCAGGCTCCAAGAGCAAAGTTGAAACGATGTTTCCCAGGGGGCAGAACACACACCTAGTGTGACAATAGCTCTGCAACCACAATGGGCTTTTGGTGCTGGGAATCAGGGCCAGGCTTATTCTGCTACTTCTCCCCATTTTATGATCTTGTTAAGGTTGGCCTCTACCTATCTGGTGGTATTTTTTCTACAAAAATAAAATTCTTAGTTGGGCTCATTTTCATGAGTGACTGTAAAATTTTTACTTTCAACCCCACCTGTTAACAGAAGGAAACAGCCCTTCCTTCTCCTCTATACTTGGAACAAATGGAATAAAAACAACAAACAGAATAGCTACTAGAAATATTGGACTAACTGAAAAAACGGTATTGAGTTTAGACTTAAATGGTGTAAGATTCTCTAATAGTCCTCAAATATGGTCTTTCATTTAATTTAAAAATGCCGTGTTACTCTAAAACACGTCTCCCTCTTCCTCGCCCCCTCTACCACTACTCCAGAAATTCTTTTACAACGGAGAGCTTTCCATGGTAGAATTGTCACAGTATTCATTTTAGATATGGGTTATTTCTGGGACGATGGCAGATTAATTGACAGGAAGCTGGGGCAATCTTTATTATCGAGTATTGCTGTCCTTAAATACTTAATAGATAATTTTCTTGATTAAATTTGTTAAACACAGTGGCTTTGATAAACATTGCATGAGGATACAGTAATGCAACCTTTCTTATAGTACTATAATATTTTATTTGAGTGGGTTTTTTAATCAATAGAGATTTATTTGGTCCTCAGAGATGCATGGGCAATTCCCATTGTGTGTGTGTGTGTGTGTGTGTGTGTGTGTGTGTGTGAGAAAGAGAGAGAGAGAGAGAGAGAGAGAGAGGTGGGGGGAGAGGCAGTGTGGACCCCTGGATCCAGCTGTACCTAAAGCCATATATACCTCCAAGGTTTTCAATTTCAGGAACGAATACCTTCCTTTTTTAACCTGAACTAGTTTGAATTGGGTTTCTGTTACTACTATGAAAAAAGAAAAGAATATAAGCTTAAAAGAATTATACTTAGAGGGCTGAAGAAAAGTTAAAGAGTAGGTAATAAAAGCCTACAGAGACAAATCCAAGAAGCGGGGAGACTAACAAAGAGGAGGGGGGCATAACACGTCATGTGGTCCCACGTCAGGGAGCAAGGGCTGTGTCAGGAAAAACCCCGAGGGAGCGCTCTCGGCAGCAGAGGGGCAGAGAGGAAGGGGCGCCGCCATCGGCAGCAGAGGGGCAGAGAGGAAGGGGCGTCGCCATCGGCAGCAGAGGGGCAGAGAGGAAGGGGCGCCGCCATCGGCAGCAGAGGGGCAGAGAGGAAGGGGCGCCGCCATCGGCAGCAGAAGGGCAGAGAGGAAGGGGCGCCGCCATCGGCAGCAGAAGGGCAGAGAGGAAGGGGCGCTGCCGGGTGTTGGGGAAAGAGTGGGCGGTCTCCTTTGTCCATAAGAGGGCTCCCTGTCACTTGGGCTTGAAGCCTCGGCATCAGCTCTGCCACCTCTCCTGCTACAGCCCGCACTTCCAAACAGTCATCTTGTCCTGTAAACTCTCCCTCCGCAATTCCTCTTGGACTCATACCTTCCTTTGCCTTCCTACTGCCGGCAGCTGGGTCCAGGTGCCCAGTAGTCCTTTCCTGGAACCTGTAAAGGCCTCTGTGCAGCTCTCATGCCCACAGTCTTCACCCCTGTCATCTGTTTTTATTTTGCTGCCAGATTATTAGCCCTAAGTCTCGGTTGTGATTATAAAACGGCCACACATGGTGAGGGGGCCTTGGGTCGGGACCCCTGAGCCAGCTCTGACTTGCTATGGGACCTTGGGAAAGGCTTGGAACCTCTCTAGGTAATGGGGCTCTAATCTTTGAGGAGAGGGGTGAGACCAGGTGCTCTGACATCCATTGCCTCCACCTTGTCTGTAAAAAAAATCCTAGGGCTTCCCTGGTGGCGCAGTGGTTGAGAGTCCGCCTGCCGATGCAGGGGACACGGGTTCGTGCCCCGGTCCGGGAAGATCGCACGTGCCACGGAGCGGCTGGGCCCGTGAGCCATGGCCGCTGAGCCTGCGCGTCCGGAGCCTGTGCTCCGCAACGGGAGATGCCACAACAGTGAGAGGCCCGCGTACCGAAAAAAAAAAATATCCTAGCCCTAATTTAACTCTTTCAGCTGTTAACTCCTTTAACATACGTATACCTTTGCCACACAGAAATACTTGTTGTCCCTTACTGGCCTCCACCGCCCGCCCCCCCCCCCCCCACAACTTGTACATTCCTGCCCTTGTTCATTTCACCTGCAAACCTTTGTCTGTCCATATGGAAATCCTATCCACCCTCCCAGGCCAAGTTCAAGTGCTGTCTGTGAAGCTTTCCCGAACTCCCAGCTGAGAGCCAAGTCACCGCATCTTGTCTGTCAGGATGCTTTGCCATGTCCTATTGTTGTCTGAGCACACATCACACTTCCTGCCAAATTATTAACAACTTGAGGATAGAACCTGGGGGGTATTCATCATTTTAGCTGTCAAGGCATCCAGCGCAGCAATTAATTCTCAGTAAATGGTCGAGTGAATGAAAACGCATCCTTTACTCCTGCGTGACCAACTCAGTCACCTTGCAAAGCCCCCAGGAACAGTCTGATGTTATAGGTCTGCTTAATCGGATTGTGGAATAATGAGAAAAGGGCCTTTGAATTTCTTGGTGAGTGTTACTGGAGCAAGCGCTGACCTCATTCCAACCTGGGCTAGGCAGGTGTCAGCCCTGCTGAGTGTTGGATGAAAGTCTCATCCAGAATCCTTCTATAGCTCCACGTTGAGACCAGTTTAGCCAACCTTCTCCTTACTCTTTGCAAGATAAGGGTAAGCCTGTTCTGGGCAGAAAAGAGTGGTCTCCTTCTGGTACAACTCTTGACAATGGAGAGGAAGGTGGAAAGGCTAGTCCAGAAGAATAAAGAAGAGCTAAAGGGAAGGAAGAAAAGTCCAGGGGAAAAGGGCAGGTAAAGAGTACTATGGAGTATGGAGATGACAACGGTCCCGTAATCCTTTTCCTAGCAAGATGACCGACTCCAGATCTGTCCACTTGTTGACATGCTGTGGCGAGACTGAGGATTGACAAAACCAGTACCCAGAGCCAGGAGCTAGAATTATGTGGCTCTCTCCCACCTTACGCAATGAACCTGGAGACCTTCCTCTGGAATGCCGGCTTTTCTGCAGGGCTGAGGGGAAACGGGCAGCTGGAATTGCGTCAACCTTTGCTCCTTCCTTATTGGCTTCCCCTCTCTACCCACAACAACTTAAATCATTAAAGTCCTGTATAATTAAGATTTCATCCAAGTTCCAGCAGTTATGTTTGCTGGCCACAGTGAAGCATATAAATATCTTAGAAAGACATAAAGACAGAGGCTGCTTCCTGCCCGCGGTTTGCCCCTCACACAGGATGCTGTCTGCTACTGTCTGCTATCGACAGCTGGGGGAAGCCTGAACTCCCTGCTCCCACTAGCCCTGCTCTCACCGGGCCTTTGTTCCCTAGGTTTATTTACAAAGCCCGGGTCTAAGGGCCCTTGTCTGGGGTGGCTGGCTTTGTTCTGCTCATTACAGGACGTGGGCTCTCGTTCTCTCTCTCTCTCTCTATTTCTCTCTCTCCATCTCTTTCTCTCTCCTCTCCTCTCTCTCTCCATTTAGATTTTGATCTCTTGCTTTTGCATATGTTTACATTAAAATATCTAAATAAATGCTTCTTTCTTTCATTTAACTGGAAAACTGGAGTTTATCTCCTTTCTTCCCCATCCTCTATATCAATATCAGATTACTTTCTCTGGTATTGGTGTTTCATTGCTCAAAACCCCACAGTGGTTTTGCATTGCTTACAAGATGATGTTGAAAGTTTACTGCGCGTTCATTCACTGAATAACTAGTTATGAGCACACATCTCATGCCAGACACTGTCACGGGCTCTCTTGTCATAGATTTCCCAGCAGCTCCAGAACGTTGTGAAAGGATTAGCCTGCAGATTGGTCCCTAGTGTGGGGTTCTGGAGACCTTGCGTTGTGGGCAATGTGTGTATCTCTAAGTCCGTGGTGTGGGGTATCATTGAACTGGTGATGACTCTGCTGTGGCATCACCTTAACTGAGATGCCTGTGACACCTCTGTAATCAGAGTGTGTCTTGGTTTGGGTTCCCACGCAGCTGACCTGGAGATAGGGATTTGAGTGCAAGTAGTTTATCTGAGAGATGGTCCCACGCACGTGAGACAAGAAGGGGACGAAGCCACTAAATATGGCATAATTAGAGCAGTGACCTGTAGGCAACTGGAGCCCAACTCCTCCGGGGAAATCTGGGAAGCAGTGCAGAGCAGGCCTTGGACTTATCCCAGCTGAGGCTCCAGGAGGCTGGGTGTCATCTGACCTGTGTCCCCAGACATAATCGTTGATATGACAGCAGTTCCAGGGTCCTGGATGTGATTGAACGTCTTGCTTACCTGCACGTCCTGTGGTCAGTAAGACGGGGTCGGGGTCGCCAGCCTTGCTCTAGACAGAGGGGCAAGGGCTGTGGGGATACGGCAGATTGACTGATGGATTCGCTGTAGCAGGGAAACCCCTGTTTCTGCTTGTAGAGCCCCTTGTACCGTTGATTCTCATTATTTGCAGTAATGTTTGATAAAGTCACTGTGGATACCAAAGGATAGAACACAACTATTGCTCCAGGAGGAAAACACAGGGTTACGTACCTGCCAGCCATTAGTCAACAGATCAACACATAACCTTGTTTTATATGTTTCTGTTTAAAGACACCTTATTTAATATACACTGTTCGCTAACATTGGACTCAAGACCAACTGCACTTTAGTTCACACCTGATGAAGCTTGTCTAACACACGTTTTCTCACATAAGGCCCATCACAGCCTTTTTGCTCTATGGCACTAGACACTAGACAGCACTATGCTTGGGGGCAATTTTAAACAAAATCACCAAAAATAAGCACAAAAAAATGTGAAAACTGTGGCACTAAATAGACCACAGAAAGGATGCTTGTGTACAGCGTGAGAGCTAAAACAAGAAGGCAGCGTGTTGCCTTGTTAGACCTCGCTGGGAATGTGTGCATTGAGCAACTCGAATTTTTTGCTGTTCTGCCTGTGTCCGTGAAAGATCATGAAAGTGCCTGGAGTTTCACTGATTTGGGGGTTACAAATTAATTTTATAGAGTAGGTGAATTCACAAATACGGAATCCGTGAATAATGAGGATTGACTGTCTTTCACCTTAAGATAAATACGGTAAAAGCCTACCATAAGATATGAGGATATATGTATATGTATAGCTGATTCACTTTGTTATACAGCAGAAACTAACACACCATTGTAAAGCAATTATACTCCAATAAAGATATTAAAAAAAAAAAAAGGCTTGGTGGGGGTCTATCCAGCTCCATCCTGGTGTTATTGGGAGGCTAGAGAAGTGACTAGGGCAGGCCTGTGCAACCGGTCGAAGTCTGTTAAATAGCTATCTGCCCTTAAACAGTCATTTAAAAACACCAGGAGGTTATGCTCCTTAATAAAGAAATCTCTTTGAATCAGAACAATGTGTCTCTGGCAAATTTGGATTTTCTTGGAGACACCAGTATCTTTATTTGTAGTGATACAGGGAGGTCAGTACCTGAATTAGATGAATATCCCTAGAATTATTACATGAGTACGTTTCAGGTCACCTTTTAAATGTATTGTACATGAAGGAAGGGGCTTAGAATATGAACTGGTTTGGGAATAAGAAAGGGAAGCAAGACATATTAATTTGTATAAATAAGAGAGGAAATAAGATAATATTTGCGTGTGTGTGTGCATATATTATATATAAAAATACAATTTTTATATAAAATATATATTAGAAAATATATATTTTAAATGAAAGGCAAACCAATTAGGGCTGATGCTATATTTTCTGGAAGCAATGGAAAGCGCTGGGCAAAAGGAATTAGATTTTGTGGCTGATCTTGGCCATTTCTAAATGGCATATAGTTGGGTAAAGTTGGTTAGAAAATTAGAGAAATGAAAGTGCTAAAAATGTTTCCGTTTTCTTCTGAAGGATTTTTGCGTTGCTTTTGTCTGCTGTCTCTGGGTTTAATTATGGCCAGTGCTTGGTTATGGCATGGAAAAAATTTGAAGAATTATTTCTGGATAAATTTTGAGGATAGCATGATAATGAGTGATAATGAACATCGTCTGTGAGTTTCTGTTCATTAAATCCCACTAAGATGCAGTCTTTCACAGTATTTCAAAATGAATGCTTGCCTTCATTCATTCGTTCATTCACTTCCAGGTCATACACTGAGTGTTCACTCTGCCAGACACCCTTCCGGGTATGGTGGATACAGTAGTGAACTAAACTTAATTCCTTCCCTCATGGAGCTTCCTCAGTAGCTGGGAGAGACAATCACTGAATAAATATATACGTGAAACAGAACTTCAGATGCTGGTAAGAGCAACGGAGGAACACAGAGCAGGGAAGGGGATGGGGCTCCTCTTGTGGGATGCTTCATGGTCCTCCCTTTGACCCCAACTTCTGCCACCAAGACCAGTCTTGGCAGACTTTGGCCAGCTGTGCTGGAGCTGCACAGAGCTCTGGGGCTTCCCTGCTACTGAGCCTGGGACACTCCATGGAAACCAGCTTTACATTCAGATGTGCGTGACCCCAAAGTGCGGGCAGGAGGGGGTCAATAAATGCTTCTTGTTTTTGTCCCCCAGAGGCGTAGTTCTGATGTGCATTTCCTAAGCTTCCTTCCAAGGCACCAGAAGGATCAGTCGCCGCAGGGAGACCGCCAGCTGGATTGCACATCCTTGGGAGCCCTTCCCTCCTTGCCTCTTTCACTCACCTGGCCCTGCCCTTCTGCTCCCTGGGGATTGAATTCTCAAATAAGTCCCTGCATGTAAGCCTTTGTCTGGGCTCTGTTTTGGGGGATCCCAGGTCGAGATGGAGAACACAGCGATTGGGATGGTGTTGCAAATATAAATGGGGTTTCCAGGGAAGGTATCACTGAGACAGTGTATTTAAGAAAAGACCTGAAGAAGAGAGGTAGTAATCACGCAGATAATTGGGGTGAGAGTCTTCCAGATACAGGAGATGATAGCAGAGACAGAGGCCCTTCACCAGTGTGGTTGCAGTGGAGAGAGAGAGGGGAGGAGTGAAAGGAGATGCAGACAGAGAGATGAGGGAGACCCAGACCCCATCCCGTGGTGCCATTATTAGGACCTGGGTTTCATTCCAAGTGAGTTAACCAATGTATTCTCAGAAATTCTGCCTGCTCTGCCCACTTTATATTTTACTTCATTATTTTATGTTTACATGACACACTTGGATCCCCACTTAATAAGCGGGTAAGTTCAGTCTTTAATAAATATTGTTTACTTGGTGAGAGCTGTGTATTCTTATTCTCAGCTTTCTTGGGTTGCTAACTAAGTGGTCTCTTCTTTGAGGAATGCACTACAGATATGATTGTACTATATTGATGCATGTTGATCCTGGAGTCCCATTTCTAACTTCATTTATTGAGCAAATATTGACTGAGTGCTACTATGTGCAGAGCACTGTGAAGCAACAGAAAGACACAAGACCCCAAGTGCCTGAGAATGTGGTAATGCACGATGGCTTCTAAACCAGCCAGAACACAATTCCTGGAGGTTTTCTAATTAAATGTGCCATATTCAATTTGTCTCTTATACACTATTTTCTTTCCTTTTGCTTCTATTTCTCCCCATTTGCGTTTATGGGAAGAAATTTCATACATCAAACCACATTCCTGCTTACTTCAAATTTCATAAATCCTATCGCTGTTTTTAGCTGCCTTATACCTCTTCTCTAATTTGTCCCTACTAACTGCAAATGTAATTCTTCTTGGGAATATTTTGAGAGAGAAAGAGAGAGGACTAACTACGTAGGGTGCATATATATTTATAATTGTTATATTTTTTTCTTCGATTGATAGAGAGGACTAACCACAGAGTGGGAATTCTTCGGTGGAAATAAATGAATGACCTGAGATAGCTTGAAGAATTTGGAAGTTAAAGGAATAATGTAGATTAATGCTCAACTCTTCTACTTCCTGTGTTCCTTCAACGTGATGGGAGTTCTCTAAGGGGTGGACATGTCCCATGAATGTCTCCTTCTTGCTCCAAAGAGAGTTTCCTTTGTAGCTTTAGATGTTTTCTTTGGCCTCACCTTGTCCTGGCTTTGGCACCTCTGGCTTTATGTTTACAGGTCTTTTTAGTATCGTGCCCTTTATTGTGCAGAGATCGTTTGTGACTGTGTTGCGTGATTTTCTTATTCATGGGCTTCCCTTCCTTCTTGAACCATCTCAGTGTGCGGGATCCTACCTCTATTTCCCTGGAAACTGTTAGGATCGGCAGCAGGACTCCTAAGCATGCATTGGATTTCACATCTCCTGGAAGTTCCTCATAATTAAGGAGAATCACATGCAAAGTAGCAGTTCCTTTGTCACTTCCTTTACTTTCTGAGAAGTGAAATTGTAAGTGAGGCAGGTTAAATCCAGACATTTATCAGATGACCTGATTTTCAGATGGAAAGTTCCAAAATTTCTAGGTCACTGAAGTCTCTCCTTACTTCCATAACTTGCCAATATGCCAATTTTTTGATCAATGTCAAGATTAACCAATTTCTTCAGTATACTTCCATTACAGTACCTCCTTGGTTCTTCTCTCTCTCTATTATACACAACTATATGTGTATCTACGTGTGTATATATTCTACCATTACCTAGATTTCTCTACTAAAATTTTATTCTTGTATTTATAGATTTCCCCAAAGGTTAGAGTGACCATATGTCCCAGTCTGCCTGAGACAGTCCTAGTTTATCTGTTCTTCCTGGGGGAACTAATAATTAGTACCTCCCCTTTTGTTTTCAAAAGTGTGCTAGTTTGCACTCTAAATTAGATGAGTACTCTGTCAAGGTTTGGTTTTTTTTTTTTTCCTCTCACATTCTGTATCCTCTCTCAAAGGCTGAATCCTAAGCTGGAAATAAAGATAGAAAGCAACATCTGTGCTTCCTGGACCTTTAATTTCCTGACCAGAACTTCTAGCCTTTGGGCATTTTTCCAGTCACATGCTCCTGGCTATGTCAAGTCCACATCTGGCTGGACTGTGCCATCCACCCTGATGGGTTATTTTCCTCTTGGGTCTTTGACCCTTTAGTTTCAATGTGCCGTTTCCTCTGATTCTTTCCTGCAGGATGTGTCGTTTTGACCAATCCTCATCAGGTCATCGTTCAGAGTCTGTGGGAAGATGGGCTCCCCCTTTTGTACAGGTGAACAGGTTCTGAGTCTCTTCTTTTCCTCTTCCTCTTCTTTTGCACCAACCCATATCCTGAGAATCTTTGATATCTGGAATTGTTATTTTCCTCTGGGACCACTTTGCTGTGTGTAACCAGCAGGCACGTAGATGGGAGTTGGTTCCACCTTCTCTACCTGTTCTTCAAGCAGGGAGACCAGCTTGGACAAAGGTGGTCTCCAGCAGAAAAAAAAACCCTAGCAAGTTCCCACAGGCTATAGAAGCAATCTGCTCTGTTTCTCTACTTCTTGGAAAATAAGGTTTATTGAGTGTCAATCCCTTTGCTTCTCCCCTAACGCCTCCTGGAGACAGCTCCTCTTTGACCTGTTCCAGTTGGAGGGAAGCATCCTGTCTCAGCGGTCAAGATCATGACCTTGGAGTCAGACAGCTTTGGGTTTCGTCCTTCACGCTGTGACCTCAGGCAAGTTACTTTATTTCTAAGTTTCCTCATTTGTAAAATGAGAATATCAATTCTTACCTTATTGGATTTAGGAGAGAGTTAAAGGAGGTCATGTACAGAGCATGCTAACCATTGTGCCTGCCAATTAGGACACACTTAGTAAAGAGTTGTTATTCTTATAATCCCAGCTATTAGTATTAGTTTTAGTGTCAGAATTATACTGAATGATCAATTCATCAGATTCTATCTTACGAAGGTGACAGCAACCCCTAACACAATGACAACAATCACTGAGCCAACGGTGAGGTTCTGAAGGCAGCCCTGTCCTGTTCTCTAGGGTGGCTATTGGTGGCTAAGAATGCCAGAGCCAATGAACCAGCCTGGAGATCATGTGATGGAATAAAAATGATTCTCTCTGTGTGAGTAATTGGGTGACTCTGATTTTTCGTTTTGCAGATTCCTCCCTTTTTAACTCAATATGGGATAACATCCGCTGTAGCTTTTCTTCTTGGAGAAGGATAATGTGGTGTGAATGAAGGGTAGAGAGAAACCAAGATCTCAAGAAGATCTTGAATTTATAGCCTGACCAGATGGGAGTTCCAGAGAAGAGTCATTAGTGTGTCTAAGAGTGTGACCCTCAAGTGAAATCTGAGTGCCTCTGTTGAGTTACTTTTTCCTTCTGGAGGCCAGGGGTAAATTCCTGACACCCTCTCCTATAGGTTCTTGGTTCTTTGATTTTTTTTGTCCTTCATAAATTGCTTTGCAGATACTATCTCAGTTGATACTAATACCCAGCTGAACCAACGCTTCCCGGAAGAGTTTTTGATAACTCCTTTCAGCTGGTAGAGTTAATGAGAGGATCCTGTTTTTCTTCTAGAGCCAATATTACCCATTTCACGAAGCCTTGTATTCAGATGGTATTATTTCTTTTTAGAGCCAAACTTATTTCTTATTTCACATTGTCAGATGATCTGATTATTTCTGAGCACCATCTCTAGGTGGGAAAAGGGTGGATAAACTGAAGCTCATAATGTTTAAGTGACTCTCCTAAGATCTTATGATGAGTCAGGGAATAGGACAAGAATAGAAACCACGACTCTAGTCTCCTAAACTGTTTTTCTGACCACTAGACCACACTTCCTCCCCAGACTATGAAACACTGGAAAATGGGAGTCAGGCAGAGAGTAAATATGGAGGCGAACCCACAGAAACACAATTTTCCTTGTACCCAAATCACGTCATTTAGCAAAGGAAAACAGAAAAACACCCTAGTCTCTTTGCTGTCATCAAAATTATAACCTAAACCCATAAGGGATATAGAATAGGAAATGAGTCTGCCCTGAATTGACATACTTTTTCCATTTAAAATGAACTTGAAAAAAGTGTCCACTTTTCAGTCCTGATATCTTTTTCCCTTATACAAAAGGAGAACATAACCATTCAGTTTTATTTAGATTTAAGGGTATTGTGTTACTCTCATCCTTCACACAATAAAGACCAACTAATAATTATTTATTGTGCGTTTAAGGCTTTGTGGGAACAATAGGTTTATTAGACATAGTCTCTGTCGTTAAACTTAACATTTAGCTGGGCAGAGACTACATACACCCATGAAGAACTGAAGGCAATTGATGATGAATATCAGATGAGCAGGAGTGATTAAGAAACAGTGTCTGATGTATAAAGACTTGGGTTTGAATCCCAGCTGTACCACTAGCTAACTTCCAATCTTGGACAAATCAGATTCTATGCGTCAACAGGAGGCAATAGCAATTGCTTACTTATCTTCCAACAGCCTTGGTGCAGAGACCAACGTGAGAAAACGCATGTAAAATGGGCTGTGAGCTGGAAGATAAAACGTGGGAGGGATTCAAATCCTGGAAGGTATCAGAATCAGGCCAGGGTTGCACAGGCAAGCCTTTCTCCTTTGTATCTAGAATCCCCCATGATCCAGCTTTCGAGAGTTATTCAGCATGCCCAAATGGAAACTAAAACAAGAAATTAAAAGCAGGCTCCCTTTGAAATTATTTTTGGTCGTGAGAACAGAAAATAACATGATATTTTCCATTTGGCAAATAGCTCCTTGCCTTATCCCTTGGAATAAGGGTGAGCGAGAGAGAGCTGAACACCTTGTGTGAAATCTGCTGATAAGGGGTGTGAAGGGAAGACTTTTCCATTGGCGCTCAGAAATAATCAGGCATGCAACTCAGGGAAGCCGGGTCCTCTGTTGACTGGGACACAGAACACCCAAAGCCCTGCCCACCTGTGGTTCCCAGGAAGCAGCAGCAGGAGCATTTCATCACCCAGGCAATGTGGCAACCAACGGGAATCCTTGAATGACCCTTTCATGGAAACAAGCCTGAAACTGTGTTCAGGGTTTCCATCTGTGGGTGAAACTGGGTACTGTTGATACGGGAAACCTGAGAAAAGGCAGGAATTTACTTTTAAAATTAGGCAGGGAAAATTTACCATAATTACTCTTCAGTTAGAGTCTGTGAGGGACATTTTAATTCCAGGAGGTCATGTGATTTTTCTTAGTCGAGGAAACAACTAACTGGAACACTTTTGTCTAAGATGCTTTCATTCATCTCTGTATCAAGTCACTCTTTCACTGCAATAATTCATTACATTTAGCAAAAAATGTAGATTCTTGCATTGACTGGGTGACCCTGATTGTGATATCAAAAGGAAACTATTTAAAGTTGTCTTCTATCTAAAGTAAAGCAATTGGAATACAATCCCTGTCTTTTTCTCGGGGTAGTGCATGGCCTAATGTAAGTAGCACTGTGGAGTCTTTGTGCCGGACATAGAATAATAGGCCACATTTAGAAAATAATACTCTGGCGCCTGCCAGCCCTCAAGCATATTTTTGATTGTGAAATGTATACGAAAAGCATTGTGGGTGGTTGTAACATATTAGCACCACCTAGTGGTGCTGGGCAAAGCTGCCTTTCTTCACTCCCACGATCCTAATCCAACAAATTACCGCCAAAGCACAGCTGATTGAACTCTATTTATAGTCTTTTATCTAAATTTGTTGCCACTTTCCACTTTGAAAGTTAAAGGTACTGCGCAATTGGGGTAAAAAGATGGAGAAGCGTGCAAACCATTGTAATAAGAGCAATACTAATCATTGTTAATATTTCTTGAGCACTAACATGATAGACTTTGCACTAACTGCTTTTTATCATCTGAGGTTGATATTATTCTTATTTTTCCTATTTTGCAGGTGAGGAAACTGAGGCCCAGAGTGCTCAGATAACTGGCCTGGGTTACACATCTGGTATTTAGAGGACAAAAACCTTCCTTGTCTTACTGACATTAAATCTTCAGGCCTTTTCATGTTGGTACCATCAGGAGCACCTCTGCTAGGATATTATGAGTAGGTGGGGCTAAGGATTTTTCCCAAACTGATAAAGGACCTGCAGCTAGGGAAGCAGTGGGGAGTACTGATTGAGAATGGAAACTCCAGCGTCAGACTAGAACTGGATTCAAGTCACAGCCAGTCAGGTATTCCCCCTGTATCCTTGGACAGATTATGGTATCTACTTAGAACCTCTTTTTCTTCTGTAAAATGGAAATAATACTACCCTACTCATGGAGGAGTTGGCAGTGTTGGGTGAGATAGGTGTGCTTAGATTCTGCCTCATAGGGAATATTGAAGGGCTATTACTAGATTCCTATTTAAAAATTTTTTTAAACATTCTGTGGATTTCTATTTTAATTTCTTTGAATGCTGAAATCATACGATGATTGGAGTTCTCTACCTCTGCCCACGCTATCAAAAGACTCATTTTGTAGATGGAAAATAATGAGACAAGAAGCCTTTGTTTTAGGGTTCAACAACAAATCTGGAGTAGAACAGAAAGTAGTGTAACCCCTTTTCTAATTTGTCACCCATCGTGGAAGGAAGGAGTGTCTCCTTCACATCGCAGCGTTGCTGTTGTTGGCAAGTTTGCTCACACGAGGCGTCCAGAGAAGGTTCACACGGTGGCCCATGGCTCTTCCTGCCTGGATAGCGCTGTGGGTGGTGGAGATTTGGGAACAGCCCTCTGCCCTCTCAAGGGCACACCCTCCAGCCCTGGCAGAAGGCACTTGGCTTTCTTTCTCGATTCTCAGGGCACTGTGGGGATCACCATGGGTGAGCAGAGAAAACTCCTGCCTCAGGGCTCTTTCTTCTCTATGACTTTGTCTCCGCTCATGCAGCATGGTCTGGGGTGGCTGCCGGAGGGGTTGAGAGTATGGAATGAGTGAAGAATTTAAGTCTAGAGGATGGAAGACAGAGGACAGTGTATGGGAGGGAGTTGGACCCGATGTGGCTTATATAAAAGAAAATCAGACACTTCCCATTGCCCAGAATCAGCTCAGAGAACACGACTCTTTTCTCCTTTGCTTTGACACGACCATGACCCCGTTCCTCCTCTCTCTACAGCTCTGATCTACTTGAACATAGAGAGAGTCTTGGTTCATATCATGATGTCATATCACCTCTAATTCACTCTCTGCCCAGCAGCCAGAGATGCCTTTTATAAACACAAGCCTGATGATTTCACTTCCTTGTCTACAGCCGTACAGTGGCCTCTATTGTTCTTACTAAAACGTGTGAAAGCTGTAGCTTAACTTACCAAGGCCATATGTGATCTAGCTCCTGCCAGCTTCTGCATACTCATCCTCAGAATCATCTCCTGACCCTCTAGGCCTCCTCCTGACACTCCAGATGCTGTTTCCAGTTGTGCTGAGCTCCTTCAGACTGCAGGGCCTTTGTACATGCTGTTCCCTCCACTAGGACCATCTTCACTGGACTCACTCTTACTTGTCCTTAGACTTGTGGTCCCAAACTTTGCTGCACATTAGAATTGCTTAGGGAGTTTTAAAAATTCTCATGCCCAGACTTCACCCCATACCAGTTTACTCAGAATCTCTGGAGGTGAGACCCACGATGAAGTATTTTTTCAAAGCTCCCCAGGTGATTACAGTCTGCAGCCAAGTTTGAGAAAAATTGCTTAGATTAAATATTTTCTCCACAAAGATGCCTAATTTCCTAATTTCCCAGTCTACTTTGATTCTTTCATTACCTGTTCTTATAGCTCCCTGTACATTTCAGCATTGGTTGATCACCTCTCCCGCTAGACTGTGTCTGTTATATCCACCTCTCTACTCCAAGAGTGTAGCACAGAGCCTGACACTTAGGAGGGAAGAATGAAAGCCGGAATGCGGATTTGTTAGTTTTCCCACCACCTGTAGCTGGCACTCTCCAAAGGAGGGGCTGCTGCAGCTTGATGTGGCTTAGATACCTGCACCCACATGGTGAGTCAATGGAACAACTGCTAAGAAGAGGACGACTCCCTGCTGGGATACAGACACAAGTCCATCATCTGGGGAGAAGTGTTTCCCTGCCCTTGGGAATGCATCGATTGCTGGGCCTTGGCAAGAACCAGAATTACCAAGGATTACCTTTGATCACTGGGCAGCCCTCCCACAAAGCATTGGCCTATTAACTTATTTTTAATTAATTGTCTTCAGCAGTGAACATTTACCAAGAAAAACATTCTCAATACTCGATAGACAGAGGATATTTCCACTTGATTGTTACTCATTTTATTTTAATTGAGGTGTAGTTGATTTACAATATTATATTAGTTTCAGGTGTACAACATGGTGATACAAAATTTTCATAGATTATGCTCCATTTATAGTTGTTATAAAATATTGGCTATATTCCCCAGGCTGTATAATATATTCTTATTTAGCATATTTATTTTATTAATAGTAGTTTGTACCTCTTAATCCCCTACCCCTGTCTTGCCCCTCTCCCTTCCATCTCCCCACTGGCAACCGCTAGTTTGTTCTCTATATCTGTGAGTCTGTTTCTTTTGTTTTATATCCACTAGTTTGTTTTATTTTTTAGATTCCACATATAAGTGATAACATACAGTAGTTGTCTTCCTCTGTCTGACTTATTTCACTAAGCATGATGTCCTCCAGGTCAATTCATGTTGTAGCAGATGGCAAAATTTCATTCTTTTCTATTGCTGAGCACTATTTCATTATATATGTGTGTGTGTGTGTGTGTGTGCATGTGTGTGTGTGCATGTGTGTGTATATATATATATGTTGCTTAGGCTGCAACTTACTTGGCTATTGTAAATAACGCTGCTATGAACATCAGAGTGCAAACTGCTTTATTGACAGTGTATTTCTCAGTAAATATTCACTGGTATGGACTATTAATTAAAAATAAGTTAATAGAGCAATAGATTTACATGAAAGCAGCCTAACACTATCAAGATAGCTTTAGAATGTACTTTATGGAGACCAGAAATAGGCTTGTTTATGGCCCCCAATATGCTATCTTGAGGGGTAGCATAAATATGATATCAGAAGGATAAAAAAATTAAAGGCATGCTGTTCATGTATCATGCACTGTATAATCAAAGCTCAGTAACAGGACAATCCTGGCATCAGTTTCAATAGTTTGCCTTTTTTTTTTCTTCCCTGCATTCACTTCTACAGATTTGTTGTATTATACCACAAACATGGAAAAATATCTTATGGAAGTGAAATGTAAGAAGTAGTTACAGCTAATGAATAGATATCTGAACTAGTATCTACCAATAGATTTTGCATCTAACTCTTTCTGCAGCTGAGGATGATTCATTTTAGTCTCTCTGTTTCTCCACCCTTAGAATGAGTGTAATAAAATTTGCCTTTAATTAAAGTCTCTATTTTTTAAAAAAACTCTTGGGAAGTTGGGACCAATGTAAAAACGAAATACTCAAGGATATGACTTAGCCTGTACTAGAAATTTTATAGGCAGTTTACCAAGGATTTTGTTTTTTCAAGTGATTTGCACAATATGCAAAATGTATTTTAAGCTGAATGTCTTGGACTGAGAGCCGCGCACAATAACCTGTCCCAAAAGGAATGATCACATCAGGACACACCCGTTGGGATTCAATGCTCCTATTTAAAGTCTGTCCAAACACCACAGCCCACGTGTATAATGGCTTTGGCAGGAGGGTGAGAACCAGCATCTGCGAGAGCCTTATTTAACTGAGCAGGAAATGGATGTTTTCCGAACCAAAGTTTTGAAAGTCGAGAAATACCTATTTTGTGAACAGGATTTATGGTTTCATTCCTCCAAGAAGGAGAAGTAAAAGCAAATGGACAAAATTTAATTCTATAAGGAAATCACAGCCCTGGAGCCCATTTTGCAAGGGGAATTGAGGGTGTTTGTGGAACAAGTTGGCTTGAGAGTTAATCTCCTTGAAACACAGGGACTTTTCTGAGCGTGAAAAAATATTTTGATCTCTGTAGATCTTTGACGTTTCAAGTATAGCATTCAGTGCAGACATTGCCTTTTCCAGGAGGTCTTTGCTTCCTCCACCTGTTCTCTGAGTTAGAAGCTCCTTTCATTTATTTATTTTTTTATGCTGCATGTCCCTCACTGGGTTTCCATATTGTTTTGGAATTGTCCTCTTCTCCATTAGATTGTGAGTGATTGATGGATGACCATGGTTGCCGCTTCATTCAACTTTGTTCCTGCTGTAACTAGCATGGTTTGAACAAGAATCAATCTTGGGAGATTGGGATTGACATATATACACTATTGACACTATGTATAAAATAGATAACTAATGAGAACCTACTGTATAGCACAAGGAACTCTACTCAGTGCTCTGTGGTGACCTAAATGGGAAGGAAATCCAAAAAAAGAGGGGATATATGTATATGTATAGCTGATTCACTTTGCTGTATGGTAGAAACTAACACAGCACTGTAAAGCAACTATACTCTGATAAAAATTTTAAAAAGATATTTACTAAGAGATAAACCAAAAAAAAAATCAATCTTGTTGAAGAGATGATTGCTGTATCAATGGAGAAAGGAATTAGTACTATCGTTACTGTTATAGGCTTGCTACAGTGTAGGTGGTGATACTTGGAATCCAAGCCACTAAAGCTAGTCAAGGGCTACTCTTGTTTGCACATGACGAACGGTACCAGTATCTTGCGTCATCCAAAGGCTGAGGGATCAGCATGTCAGGAAGCACTGTGGTTCCATGCAGCCAGTGTATTTTGGCAGTACTGGGTTCTTGGAGTTGCCTGCCACAGTGATACAGGGAGCAGGGAGGAAGGCGGTGGGAAGCCAAAAGTAATCTCTCAACAGTAAAAGCCTGTCTTCTTCAAGGGCCTCTCTTTCCTTAACTCTAAGAGAAAGTACTACCTTAACACATCATTCCTTAAATCACCTTCGAAGAGGAGAGAGACATAGAAAATCACTTAACAAAGAGGGTCAAGAATTATTCTGCTTCATGGTACTTGGTGACCACCTAGAGGGGTTGGATAGGGAGGGTGGGAGGGAGATGCAAGAGGGAGGGGATATGGGGATATATGTATACAAAAACTAATGCACTTTGTTATACAGCAGAAACTAACACACCATTGGAAGGCAATTATACTCCAATAAAGATGTTAAAAAAATTATTATTCTACTTCAGTGTGATTCCAGGGGAAAAGCTGCTTTGGCTCAAGGCCCGGGTGGCCTTTGGTTTTCTGTGAAAGATGCTTTTAGGAAGTCTCAGAACTATGGGTGGAATGTTTAGACCAACCAGGCATATCGGCAGGTAGGTCAGGGGATTCTGGGTCAGAGCTAGGCACTTGATGTGATAATTAAAGGTGTTTGCTGAGGGGCAGAAGAAAGGGGCGGAATCCTGCACGACCATGGTGTGAACTTGAGAAAAGGTATCCAAGTTAAAATAAAAAAGCAACAAAGATGACTTGGTTTTTTGAGCAAAGGACATGTGATGTGTAGTTTTTTTCCTCAAGGAAAGCTCAAATTAACTAAGAAATACGGCTGATTTACACTGCAGTGGTGCATAAAATTCTTCCAATTCTTTAAATATTAAGGTAAAATTTTGTGAGAGAAAAGTGCCTGTATTTAAAACTGTCCCCCCCCCCAAGTATACAGAAATAGGTGACTTTACATACTTGTGGTAAGAATGCCCACTCTGGGGGACTGAACCAAGATGGCGGAAAAGAAGGTCATGCTCTCACTCCCACTTGTGAGAACACTAGAATCACAACTAGCTGCTGGATAATTATCAACAGGAAGACACTGGAACTCACCGAAAAAGATACCCCACATCCAAAGACAAAGGTGAAGCCACAATGAGACAGTAGGAGGGGCGCAATCACAGCAAAATCAAATCCCATAACTGCTGGGAGGGTGACTCACAGACTGGAGAACACTTATACCACAGAAGTCCACCGACTGAAGTGAAGGTTCTGAGCCCCACAGCAGGCTTCCCAAACTGGGGGTCCGGCAACAGAAGGAGGAAATCCTAGAGAATCAGACTTTGAAGGCTACTGGGATTTGATTGCAGGACTTTGACAGGACTGGGGGAAACAGGGACTCCACTCATGGAGGGCACACATAAAGTAGTGTGTGCATCAGGACCCAGGGGAAGGAGCAGTGACCACAGGGGAGACTGAACCAGACCTACCTGCTAGTGTTGGAGGGTCTCCTGCAGAGGCGGGGGGTGGCTGTGGCTCACCGTGAGGACAAGGACACTGGCAGCAGAAGTTCTGGGAAGTACTGCTTGGTGTGAGCCCTCCCAGAGTCTGCCATTAGCCCCACCAAAGAGCCCAGGTAGGCTCCAGTGTTGGGTTGCCTCAGGCCAAACAACCAACAGGGAGGGAACCCAGGCCCACCCATCAGCAGTCAAGCAGATTAAAGTTTTACTGAGCTCTGCCCACCAGAGCAACAGCCAGCTCTACCCACCACCAATCTCTCCCATCAGGAAACTTGCACAAGCCTCTTAGATAGCCTCATCCACCAGAGGGCAGACAGCAAAAGCAAGAAGAACTACAATCCTGCAGCCTGTAGAACAAAACCACATTCACAGAAAGACAGACAAGATGAAAAGGCAGAGGGCTATGTACCAGATGAAGGAACAAGATAAAACCCCAGAAAAACAACTAAATGAAATGGAGATAGGCAACTTTCCAGGAAAAGAATTCAGAATAATGATAGTGAAGATGATCCAGGACCTTGGAAAAAGAATGGAGGCAAAGATCGAGAAGATGCAAGAAATGTTTAACAAAGACCTAGAAGATTTAAAGAACAAACAAACAGAGATGAACAATACAATAACTGAAATGAAAAATACACTAGAAGGAATCAATAGCAGAATAACTGAGGCAGAAGAATGGATAAGTGAACTGGAAGACAGAATGGTGGAAATCACAGCTGCAGAACAGACTAAAGAAAAAAGAATGAAAAGAAATGAAGACAGCCTACGAGACCTCTGGGACAACATTACATGCACCAGCATTCACATTATAGGGGTCCCAGAAGGTGAAGAGAGAGAGAAAGGACAGGAGAAAATATATGAAGAGATTATAGTCGAAAACTTCCCTAACATGGGAAAGGAAATACCCACCCAAGTACAGGAAGCTCAGCGAGTCCTATACAGGATAAACCCAAGGAGAAACACGCTGAGACACATAGTAATCAAATTGGCCAAAATTAAAGACAAAGAAAAATTATTGAAGGTAGCAAGGGAAAAACGACAAATAACATAGAAGGGAATTCCCATAGGGTTAAGAGCTGATTTCTCAGCAGAAACTCTACAAGCCAGATGGTAGTGGCATGATATACTTAAAGTGATGAAAGGGAAGAACCTACAACCAAAATTACTCTACCCAGAAAGGATCTCATTCAGATTCAATGGAGAAATCAAAAGCTTTACAGACAAGCAAAAGCTAAGAGAATTCAGCACCACGAAACCAGTTCTACAACAAATGCTAAAGGAACTTCTCTAAGTGGGAAACAGAAGAAAAGAAAAGGACCTACAAAAACAAACTGAAAACAATTAAGAAAATGGTCATAGGAACATGCATATCAATAATTACCTTAAACATGAATGGATTAAATGCTCCAACCAAAAGACACAGGACTGCTGAATGGATACAAAAACAAGACCCATATATACGCTGTCTACAAGAGACCCACTTCAGACCTAGGAAACATACAGACTGAAAGTGAGGGGATGGAAAAAGATATTCCATGCAAATGGAAATCAAAAGAAAGCTGGAGTAGCAATACTCATATCAGATAAAACAGACTTTAAAATAAAAAATGTTACAAGAGACAAGGAAGGACACTACATAATGATAAGGGATTAATCCAAGAAGAAGATATAACAATTATAAATATATATGCACCCAACACAGGAGCACCTCAATACATAAGGCAACTGCTAACAGCTGTAAAAGAGGAAATCGACAGTAACACAATAATAGTGGGGGACTTTAACACCTCACTTACACCAATGGACAGATCATCCAAAATGAAAATACATAAGGAAACAGAAGCTTTAAATGACACAATAGACCAGATAGATTTAATTGATATTTATAGGATATTCCATCCAAAAACTGCAGATTACACTTTCTTTTCAAGTGTGCAAGGAACATTCTCCAGGATAGATCACATCTTGGGTCACAAATCAAGCCTCAGTAAATTTAAGAAAATTGAAATCACATCAAGCATCTTTTCTGACCACAATGCTATGAGATTAGAAATCAATTACAGGGAAAAAAACACTAACACATGGAGGCTAAACAATACGTTACTAAATAACCAAGATACCACTGAAGAAATCAAAGAGGAAATCAAAAAATACCTAGAGACAAATAACAATGAAAACACAACAATCCAAAACCTATGGAATACAGCAAAAGCAGTTCTAAGAGGGAGTTTATAGCCATACAAGCCTACCTCAAGAAACAAGTAAAATCTCTAATAAATAATCTAACCTTACACCTAAAGGAACTAGAGAGAGAAGAACAAACAAAACCCAAAGTTAGCAGAGGGAAAGAAATCATAAAGATCAGAGCAGAAATAAATGAAATAGAAACAAAGAAAACAATAGCAAAGATCAATAAAACTAAAAGCTGGTTCTTTCAGAAGATAAACAAAATTGATAAACCATTAGCCAGACTCATCAAGGAAAAGAGGGAAGTAAAAAAGGGAGAAGACTCAAATCAATAGAATTAGAAATGAAAAAGGAGAAGTAACAACTGACACTGCAGAAATACAAAGGATCATGAGAGATTACTACAAGCAACTCTATGCCAATAAAATGGACAACCTGGAAGAAATGGACAAATTCTTAGAAATGCACAACCTTCTAAGACTGAACCAGGAAGAAATAGAAAATATGAACAGACCAATCACAAGCACTGAAATTGAAACTGTGATTAAAAATCTTCCAACAAACAAAAGCCCAGGACCAGATGGCTTCACAGGTGAATTCTATCAAACATTTAGAGAAGAGCTAACACCCATTCTTCTCAAACTCTTCCAAAATATAACAGAGGGAGGAACACTCCCAAACTCATTCTACGAGGCCACCATCACCCTGATACCAAAACAGGAGGAATGAGGGAAAGGGAGGAGACTAGAAAGAATGTATTCAGTGACATTTATCTAATCAAGATTTATTAAACTCCCACTGCATGACAGATATGGTGCCAGACTGTTGAGTACATGATGGTGGGGACAATAAAGCAGGTTCCTGCTCTTCCTAAACTCAAGTCAGGTGAAGATGGAAAACAACTAAACACATATTTAGAGTGAAGTGAGATAAGCATGAGTATGGGGGAATGTCTTTCAGATTGCTATCTTGGTTTTTGCTAGTACTTCCTACCGACCAAGTCAGAAAGTCCAGAAGACAGTAAAGATAATGAATCTGGTTTTGGACATGTTGAGTTTAAGGTGGAATATACAAAAAATAAGACATTATTTCCTAGTGCCATCGAAAAATAGGAATATTTTTTCTAAAAGTGCATCTCCTTCATATATATATATATATATATATGTATGTACACACATACATATATACACATGAATATTATATATATACACATATATACACATATATATTATATGGTAGTCACTATTCTAATCCTGGTTTAGTAAAAGAGTGAATTTTCCTAGTTTAGTATGAAGTGAATGAAGCAGACAAAGTTACTGGCATGTGTGGAGCATATTTCCTACCAGAAAAAAATAGTTTATAAGAAAAGCAAGAAGATAGGCAAAAACAATATAATGTATGGAGGAGAAATATGGATTGTGGATGTAATTTTTACCAGAGTGACGAGGGAAGGTCTTTAAAAAAAAAAAGGTGATTTTCATAAAGAGCTGAAGGAATGTCTGAACACACGAGAGGATGTGGGAAGTGAGAGATGACTAGAGGGTTTGGCCATTGCTAGGAACTGAGGCTGGAAAAAGTGACTGTAGAAAACAATATGGAGTTTCCTCAAAAAATTAAACATTGAATCATATGATCCAGTGATTCCCCCTTCTGGGTACCTTCCCAAAAGAATTAAAATCAGAATCTCAAAGAGATATCTGTATTCCCATGTTCACTGCAGCATTATTCACCATAGACAAGGTGTGGAAATAGCCTAAATGTCCAATGATGGATGAATGGATAAAGAAAATGTGGTGTATACATACAGGAAAATATTTCTCAGGCTTAAAAAAAGAGAAATCCTGCCATTTGAGGCGGCATGGATGCACCTGGAGGACATTATACTAGTAAAAGAAGCCCATCACAGCAAATGCTGCCTGATTCCACTTACAGGAGGTATGGAGAACAGTCAACTCATAGAAACAGATAGTAAAACGGTGATTGAGGTTGAGGGGCTGGTAGGGGAGGGCACTGGGAGTTTTGTTCAACAGATATAAAGTTTCAGTTGCACAGGGTGAGCATGTTCTAGAGATCTGCTGTACAACATAGACTGTACAGCTAACAAAACTGTATCGTACACTTGGAAACTTGTTTAGAGCGTAGACCTCGTGCTAAGTGTTCCTGACACAGAAAATGAGGGGGCTGTGAGGGGGAGGGCAGGAGGGAGCTTTTGGAGGTGATAGTCTCATGGGTATATGCATACCTCCGAAGTCATCAAATTGAATATATTGAAAGGGAGGCTTCTTAAAGGGAAGACAAAAATATTAAGGAATTTTATACATCCCTAGTTTTTCCTTTGTGTGTATATTTGAGGAACAATGTTGCCCTCTAGTGTTCAAGCTCGTTTCTTTTTATTTCATGCTGGGAGGGGTGGCGGACGGTCCAAGCGTGACTGCAAAGACAAATCCATCTTGTTATTTCAGGTCTCTGTGGCATTTGGGGTTAAGGTTTTCAATTTGAACAAAGCTGAAAATGTCACTCGTGCTTTCTTTTGCTTACTAGAAATAGTCCATTAAAAAAGACCCGTTTGAATAGTGGTGTAAAGCTTGTGAAGTACGTAGCAGACCCTGATATGGAGTCTTAATGCATCTAAGATTCAATGACAGCCACACAGTTTACATTGTTTTCAGGTGTTTGTAAAATGTTCAGGGTTTCCCTTAGCGTGACATGGTAGGTATACGATACATACACGTGTGTGCACGTATGTACACATACACATACACGTGGCAAAATTTTATACTCAGTATGTATAGTTTGGATTTTTATTAAAACCATTTTTTCAAAACAAATATCTTGAAATAAAATAAATTTTAACCTTCCCCCCCCCCCATCTTGCTCTGAGTATAATCAAATAAATTTTTATTTTGAACTCACAGGGATGCTGTCTTTTGGGAAACCAAAGTCAAGAGAATGATCAGGATAGTGATGTTATTTTCCATTTATAAATGGAGAAAAAAAAAGCATGTGAATTAAAAAATGACAACGTGCAGGTAAGTTTGGTCTGCAGTGTGTAGCTCCCGTCCCCTCTTAAAATTTTTCTCTAGAAGCTGTGAACATCCAGGGCCTCTCTAGCTTGTAAGAAACTGTAACACAACATTGACACCACGGGCAGGCAGACACACCTGAGTGAGTCCAGACTTACTAGATTTCCCTGAGATGCAAATGACCTTTGAATAGCAATTTCTGTAAAATGGGAAAAGTAATCTAATTTATCTTTTAGAGACATAAAATTAAATGGGCTAACGCATGTGAAGGCATTTAGCACAGCGCCAAGGAAGTATACATTAGCCATAACAAAGGAGACCATGACATAAAAAACACATCACAGATTCTTTGCAATAGTGAGTTTTGCTATCAAATAAAAAAGGTACTCTGGAACCAAATAAGAATAGATTTTTGCCTTTGGAATTATTTTCAGCGATGATGTATCAATATACAGTCTAAATCCCAAAGCAAATGTTATAACCCAAACTGTAAAGCCCTCTCTCAAACTCTTGCAGGCAAAGCAGTCATAATTTCTGTTCTCTGGACTGAGCAACTTACTCTTTTCTGTTGTTTCCAAAATTGCCTTGACACTATTGCCAACAATTGTGAATCATTTATAAAATTCAAAGAAAGAGTGAACTCTTTCATAAGAGTAGATCTCCTCTTCCCATAAATATTATCACTAAAAGGACGATTTAGAAACTCCTTTTGCCTTTAATTTCTGGTTAATCAATTGTTTAAGATTATCTTCCTTTCAGAATTGGCCTCCTGTCTTGTCTATTTTTATTATTCTTAATGGACTTTGGAACAAACTTTCCGTTAACTTAAAGTTTTCTTTGAGGATGGTCTTCAGTCAATGTGGGACAGGATTCCAGGGTATCAGCGTGATCTGATGTGATGGGCATATCCCGTACCAAGCCCCATTCCAGCATGTGAGAAATGAGGTTGGAAATCACCCTTCCCAGCAACCACCAACCTCAGAACTCTGTACAGCTCAGGACTCTTTCAATTGAAAGTTACAGGAGCCCGACTCAAATTTGTTTAAGCAACAAAGAGAATTTATTGGTTTGAGAGACTTAAGCATCTAGAGTAGATATCCTCTTGGGGAGACCTCAGAAATACTATCAGGATTTTATCTTGGGCTTGGCAGTTTGTTTTACGAGTGTTGTATGGAGGACAAAGTCAGAATTTTGTCTTCATTAGGAGGTTTCAAGATTCAGTCTCAGGGAGAGCCGTGAATCTACTATTGGGTCACTTCCAGCTTTGTGCATGGACAGTTCATCTCCCAGAAATCCCTTGAACACTGATCACTGTCTATGGGGGACCTTTAGCTTTCGAATATTCTAGGCAAGGCTGGCTACATAATCGGCTGGGCTCAGCGCTAAATGAAAATGCAGAATCCCCTTTACAAAAAGAAGGAAAAAGTGCCATTAAAATACTAAAATATAAACCTCTTCATTTCTTCTGTGGTCTCTCTCCACTGTTCACAGTGTTTTTTATTTTCTGTTTAACAGCATGCTCCATTGGGCATGGGGATACTGGCCAGGGGAGGCTGGACATTCAAAGACACTGGCACCCCTAGTGCATTCTGTAAGGCAAGTGGGAAATGAAATACATTTATCAACCATTTTGACATTCTCTTTTTATTGGCATTCCATTTTGTTTCTTAACAGGGGTTTCGTGCATGTTTTCTAAGCCATGTTGATGAGTCATTTGATTTGTATTTTCTAAGTCATACCGGTAAGTTTTTGAAAATGTCATGTCTTGTTTCCCTAGCTTCTCCTTTGACCTTATTTGACCTGACCTGTTGAAAGGTATTTTTATTACTGTTTAGTTCAACATCTTCTTACTCATCATTCTTGAGTCAGGACTTTGGGAATGAAGGGCATGAAAGGGAAATTATTTCTGTGTTTTGTGCCAATATTGCCATCTCTTGGCAACACTGAGTTCAAGACAAATGATGTGGTGACCCAGTAACTTTCCCATTTTTGAGCCCAGTGCCTTGTGTTTAATGTCTTACTATATCTAACTTTTGAGATTTCAAGCGTGACTATTTGTGGCTCTGCTCTGAGTTCCCAACCTGTGAAGAGAGCAATAAATATAGTAAAAACTCAAAGCATCTTTTCTTCCACTCACTTGAAAGGCAATGTGATAATTTGAGCATTTTTTCTTTATGGGTGGAATCATTCCCAGACCTATACGGTGGAGCTGAAGGGATCAGGCAAGTTAGATCTCTATCTACTATGCACCTGGTGTCAGAATGACTCAAATAGCCCATATTCTTACCCAGAAAGAATTCCACTCCCTCTTGAGCCTTTGTGTAGATTCCTACTATTCAGTTCACTGCTGATTGCATGCATACATTTATATCTCTGTAGGTTCCTCATGTACCAATAAATGCTCTCACAAAAGCCAGACCTATCTGATGGGCTATAAAGTAGGACAGTTTTAACCCACTTTTGTCCTAAGCTCCCAAATAATCTTCCACTGAGGACCAATTTTCCTTAAATAGATTTTACAAGGCCTTCACGGAAAAATTACATTTATATTTCACCACTTTTCCCTCTTGTAATCACATATTTTAACTTAACGGTCATCTATTTATTTAACTTATTGGATAGCAGACAAGGTCATTTGTATTTTTAGTTTTTATCTATTAAACCTTTTATATTTCTTTTAGATAAAGATTTACAACGATGAACTTTTTTTATCTTTGTCAAAGAATAATCCTTGAAGTCTTGTTTCCAGTGTATGCCCTTCATTTTGAAAATACAGCCATTCAGAAAACACATGTGATGGTTAATAATGGTGCTATCACAGCATTGAGAGTGACAGATTGTATGAATCACATGAGGAGAACCCTGGGCGAAAAAGTTTGGAGAACTGAGATATAGTTAGACTTACACCCTCGATAGAGACCTTTAAAAAGTTTCCTTTCTTGTAAAACAGAAAAATTAACAGCAATGTCAACTTCCGAACATTGGACCATGCTATAGAAAGGGCACAGAAAAGAAAGGTAAACATGAGTTTGATTTTTAAAAAGCCATAGCAGCAGAGTAATCTTCAGATGAGTTTAATGGAATGAGCTCAGTAGCTTTTTTAGCAAAAGGTCTTGAAAAATATATCTAATACATGTATTGTTGCTTTATTTTCTAGATTACTAGGTACAAACCATTTTCGTGGGAAAAAGCCTGATGAATGTGAAGATGTACAGGAAGGTCCCTTTAGTGGAGCGAGGCTCTGACACTTCTTCTGCCATACGCTGTCCCTCAGTTTTTCCTTTCATATTCATTAGGCAGATTCCTTCGTTTCCCCAAGGAAAAGTGGGCTTCCTCAAGTTCGAAGCAGAAGCAAAACCTAAAAACAGAAGCAGAATGTAAAGGAACCCAGGGACCAAGTGCACCATGCCAGAGCTGCACACATTCTTGGCAATGAAAAAAATATATGCAGATTTTCTAGGTGGAAGTAATTTCCATGGAGTGGGCAGAGGTTCTTTGGCAGCTGTCCTCACAAATGGATTTTAGTTTTACTTTTGGACTTTTGGGTCACAGATATTTTCAACAATAGATCCAGTTGGAATTAAATGAATAAACTCTTGATACACAAAGAGGTCAGCGCTTGAAGTTCAGGTGAACAATTAGCATTCCCTTAGGTCAGCTCTCATCTCGCTAAAGAGGAGTTTCAGATGCCACCTAAGATGCCAAGCATGTCAGCACTTCCAGCCAGTGTTGTGAAAGCCAGGAAAATGATTCTCGACTCAGAGATGACTGCAGATAAGGCTGCTGTTTGAGGCATTTTGAAAGTAATAGTGTGAAAAAGGGCTTATCTACTATAATTTCTGGCATGTGGGGAAGAAAAATGTAAGCGCTCTTCCAAGTGCCTTAAGGAATGGAATTTAGATTCAAATCCAAGAATATTAAGAGGCTCCAGAAAAAGCAGATTTTCCCACACCTTTGCTTCGTTTCAGTTAAAAACGATTCTTGCAACGTTGAGGATGGGTTCCATTTTATTGCTGGCAATCGCTCTACAGCAGAATTTATTCTCTTTTTGAAATGACAGAAGGGTCAAAATAGAATATTTATCTACTTTTAAAAGACATTAGCTTCTGGGTCTCCTGTCTTCTGTGTTCTATTGTCTCTACTATGATGGTTTTATCCCCCAGGGGACATTTGGCCATGTCTGGAGACACTTTTGGCTGTGTCGGGGTAGGAGGTACTGCTGGCATCTAGTGGGTAGAGGCCAGGGAGGCTGCTAAACATCCTATGTTGCACAGGACAGTCCCCACCACAAAGAATCCACCCCAAATGTCAGTAGTGCTGCTGTTGAGAAACCCTGGTCTCTTGGACACATCTTCTTCCATCCCCTACATTCTCCTCCAGCAGCCAACTCTGTACCCAGGTATGGAAATGTATGATGCCAACTGTGTTTTGTCACTGCTAGTGGGCTTACTACTTATTATCAGTTTGCCTAAAATTAATGTTAGGCAATAATATATGTTTTAACAGCTTATCCTTTCTTTTTGAATAGTCTTTAAAAAACATAATCAGAAATAACAAAACATAATTTCAAATCTTGCTTAAAATCCAAATGATCCTCACAAACATATGTACCAAAGCCTAATTAAAATAAGATCTGAGATGCTATCCAGAATTCTAGAGAGCACTGGAGATGATTATGTCGTGTTGATCATTATTGCAGATAATGGCACGGAGAGTAATTTGGTGGCCAGTGGCATCCCTGGTTGTGTATGGTTGCCTTGTTTGTGGGTGAAGGGCAGGGCTGGAGCATGGGGGTGGGAAGAAACATAGCCATAGTAGGAAATTTTATTTCTGGTCTCATGTTACTTAAAATATTCAGGTGACTGTTGCATTTTATTTCCCAATGTAAAGATAACACTTTAAATTGCTTATCGTTGGAAAAAAATGATGCTCAAGGAAGGTGAATCCTGTTTGCGTCAGGGTTTAGAGTACCCGAGCATATTAACATGTACTCCTGAGGGTAAACTCATCTCAGTTTGAGAAGCACAATTATAAGGGGTGGGGGGAACGATACAAGAAAAGACAGAAGACTTGGATTCCAGTCTCAGCTTCCACATTTACTCGCTCTAGGACTGTAAGGAAGATTTCATCCATTCATTTATCTATTCATTCAACAAATACTTGTTGCCTGTCTATGAGGCACCAGGTACTGTGAATCAGAGATGAACAGGGTCCCCACGTTTTGTGGTGATCTCCCAGGGAGGACAAAGCAGTAACAACAATGGAAACACCAATGATTGAGCATTTGCTGTGATTTGATTGTTATAAGGGCTTTATGTATATTATTAGTTCACTTAATTTTTACACCAACTTTTTACCATTGTTGGTACAATTTACCAGAGGTCACAAAGCTGGTAAAAGGCAGAGCTGAGATTCAAATCCAGGCTGGCAGACTCAGAACCCAGACTCTTAAAACTCTATACTTCACTACTTCTCAATAAATAATTAAGTGAGGAATTGCAGGAAAGGATGGTGATAGTGATAATATGAAAAACAGAGGGTGCTATGGGGCCATTACAATGAGGGAAGGTTTAGGAAAGGTCTTCTGGAAGAAGTGAAATCCGTTCTGAGACTTGAGGACAAAGAGAAGCGAGCTAAAGGGGTTAGGTGGAGAGAGGGCTCCAGTCTGGGGGGAAATGCGTGGCGAGGCCTCCAGGGTGGAGTGCGGTGTGGTCTGAGGAACAGAAGGAAGTTTAGTATGCCTGGAGTCTGGAGGTGCTCTAAATTGAGGAGGGGAGGGAGTCAGTGGGGGTGGGATGTATCACAAAGTGCATATGAAGCTTTTTACATGAAGGGTAAAGGGGAGTTAGGGGAGCCTTTATAAAGAAGAGTGACACATTCAGGTTTTATTCAAGGAACGTCATTTCTGTTGCAATGTGGAGAATAAGTGGGAGAATAAACATGAGATCAGTTAGTAGTGGTTGCTGTGTCCATGTGGGATTTGATGGTGACCTGCATAGGGTAGTGCGAACAGAGAGAAGTAAACTTCATGTGCAAGTGACTGTGATAAATGTGAAGAAGAAAGGAAATCAATCAGGATAAGGAATCAGAGGATGAAGGGATAAGGCTGAGAAGGTGACGTGTGAACAGAAATATGAATGACTGTGCGTCTGAGGAAGGGGACTGACTGACCTCCACAGAGCAAGTCATTTTGTCCACCTGCTTATTGAGTCTCCTCTGCAGTGGATGCCCTTTGGTGGACATTGACCTGAGGCAAAAATATCTCACTGTCCAAGAGGTTCACACACATACCTTTCCCCCAGATTTCCTTGCCACCCATCTTCCAAACTTGGAAGTTCCCAGAACTTTCAACTTCCAAGTCCCAGACCATCCAGCCAAACCATTTGTGACACCCCGTGAATCAGGGTAGAGCCACGCCTCCGGCCATCTTTCACTCAGCACAGTGGACATGTGCTGCTCAGTCGGCTGCCCACTGGAGGATTTTCGTTCACCTTGAACTTCCGTGTTGTCCCTGGGTGGCGCTGTAGCGCTGCAGCTTTCCACTTCCTGGTGGCACCAGCACGTCATCCTGAAGTTCTTCTTCCTTAGTCAGTTGGCCATAGGAACATCCCAGGAGGCCCCTGGCATAGGTTGAGGGACAGGAGACAATTCCAAGAGTCACCTGCTCATCATCGGCAAGTAACTTATTTGTACCCTCTGGATTTCCTTGAGCTCTTCTGATGCTTATGCAATATGGGGCTGGCTAAGCAATCCGTGTAAGGCTGTTGTCCCTGCAGATCCACAGAGCGTGTAGTCAGGAAGGGCAGATCATAAGTAGATTGAAACCTGGTGAGCATGAGCTGGGGCCCCATGAGGACAAACCAAAACCTCTGAATTTGATGACCCCTTATCGTGGAAGGAAAACACACACATACCTGGCCCAGAACTCAGGAAATCTAAAGGAAGATATAGTATAAGAGAGCATTTGCAGGCCTAGATGCTGCTTCATGTTAACGAGGTGGGTCAACAGAGGAGCAACAACTGTATGTGCATGACACACAGCTGCTTCTTCTTTTCAGCCTTCTAAATGTCTCAAGAATCTCCCTTGGGACCCATCATAACCGGAAACATATGAGAAAGGGAATTCTGGGAAGTGTAGTTCAGCCTAGTCCAGTTGACACATTATCAAGCTATCATAATACCATTTATATTTGACGATAGATCACTGCACACCCAATCTAATGGCTGGGTGGGTCAGACCACACTTGGTTCATGATGGGAAACTCAGGATCCATGGTCACGTGATGACCCAAGATTAGGTAGGTCTTCAGTCTTTTCCAAGGTGCACCATCAAGCCAGAAGCTGTTTCTCAAAAGAAGAGTTTAAATCTCTGATTTATCACATTAACATTTCGAATGAAATCTATCTCAATGTAGACTTTCTATTTTTTTAATATTTATCCATGTTTGTTCATGTATTAAGACCAATACAACATCACCATATTGTATTAGCTGATAGAACTTTATAGCTTTTTTCAGCATTTGGTAGGTCAAGTTCCTATCATTGTTCTTTTTTATTCAACATTTTCTCTCTCATTTTATAATTAACTTGTCAGGTTCGATAAAAGGTCTGTTGGAATTTTCATTTACATCTCACTGAATTTTTCTAATTGGATTTAAAATTTTTTCTAACTGGACTTTTGAACTCTCACAAGTAGGCTTCATATTTTAGACTTTACTTCATGCCTTCTTTTCATCCTCCTGTATAGAATTTTGAAAGAATTTTTCGGATCCATCCTCCCACTTAGTAATTTATTCCTCAGGGGTGCCTATTTTGATATTGGTATATATGAGACTTTTATTTTAATAATCATGTTCTTTTATTTCCAAGATATCTCATTGGCTGTTTGTCAAAATAACTCATTTTAATTTCATAAATGGGATAGCCTCTCTTGTAACTCTGAGGTTATTAATTATACATCGATTAAAGTCCCCTCTTTTTTGTTCTATTGTGCATGTTTTTCTACTTGTGGCCTTTGTGCCTCTCTGTCAAAGTATTAGTTTTCCTTAAATATTTTCTGTTTCTTGCTCACATACTCATTTAAAAAATCTGAGATTCCCTGTTGACTCACGTGACTGTGTTTCTGTTTGCAGCAGCCCGCCTCGAGTGATTTTGGAGGAGATTGGAAGTTCTCCCTGGTGGAGCATTTGATTACTCTGTCTTTTGGGCTTGGGGGCTTCCTTTTTCTCCTATTTGTCAGAAGTTACTGTTGGTGCCAACTGTACCACCTTGAGCATTCAAACTAACTGGCACAGTCTAGGAGAAACTGCTGTCTTCTGACTGAAGTGGAGGTGGAGAGTGAAGGGTCAGTGTAGGCAGGAAGGACCTGCCAGGATGCTCTATATGCTCCAGATGTGATCCCATAACCCTGAAGGCTCGCCAGCTCCCTGTAAGAGCCAGTCCACACTTAGAGCACAACCAGCTCTGCTTTGATTTTTCATGGCTTCCCTCTTGTGGGCTGAGTTTTGGGCTCCTGTTTACTCCATCAAACCAACCTCATTTGCCTTCTATCTTTTGGGAATCAGCCACATTTCTGGCATATGGATAGATCTTTCTTTCTAATGGTGGTAAGCAACTATTCCCTTGTACACACACATGCACACACACTTTTTCCCAGTTTCCCATATTTATGGGGATTAGGGATCGAGAGGAGGTAGTCTATCTTGATCTTATTTGATCTGATGTTCTTCATGTGATCTAGGTTGTTGCCTTTTGTGATTCTATAATGCCTCAAACCCCCAGTTATCCCAGGCCTGTTCATGTCAGGTGAAATATTCAGTCTTGCAGCTTGAAAGCACTATAGATAAAGCTACTGGAACATAATGACTCATAGTAATGAGGTTTCATTTGAGGGTAATATGAACAACTGGGGACTCTGGTCTCTGCTGTCTGAATTTTGGAATGCTTTCACATTGGGAAACAGGAGGCAATGGCTATTTCCTTGGCTTTTGTTCACAGCCTCTCTAGCACACTGTCTGCTTGATGGATGTATTTTTTCATTGCTGGTGATAATTCTATAGGGGGTGATTCGCTAGCAAACGGAGGCTAAAGCAGTGCATTTCCCTCCTTCCACACACTCAGGCTCATTCACTTTGCTATTGGTTCCCAATGTCCATTTCCTCTACTCAATAAATCACCTTTTGATGAGAAAAAAGTACAAAATATTATACACGTGAGGATTTGGATCATGTTTAATTTAGCACCAATGAAAGTTTTTTCCTTAATCCAGTAGCTGTCTGGAGCCAGCGCCTGTGATTGCCAATGGTTCTGTGCATGCGCCATCTGAAGCCCAGACAGGTAGCTCCCAGACCAGCCCGGGCTCAAGGGATTCGTGCAAAATTCCTGTTATGGTCTGAGGCACTAAGCCCAGGGGTTAAACTGTAAATTAGGAATGACTCTAAGCGACAACTTTGCTGAATCCAATCTTACTCTTCTTTCTATGGAGATTTCTATTCTTTCCCTTTTCTATTCTTCTATTACTGTGCCGGCCACCTTGGGTTCCACTTTACCCTCATACCTCAGATTAAGAGGCACAGGGGAACTGTGAGAGTACCCAGCTGCACCACCATCTCCATGGAGAAGAGATGGACGGACATTTCTCTGGGTATAAATTCGATCCTTGCATATCAGTAACCAAGTAGCAGACTATGGGCTCATCTCTGTCTTAGGTCTGACCTACATACACAATTAGAGAGCAGGTTGATCACAATGGTTAGACTGGTGTGTGTGTGTGTATGTGTGTGTGTGTGTATGTGTGTTTACTCCCAGACTTAAGTTAAGGATGTGAGAGGTGAAGCTGTGAACCGAGACTGTATCCATACTTATGTTGACCAGTCTGTCATCTGTAGGGAAAACACCCTGGGACCAATAGGCAGACTCTGAGATTCAGTCACATTCTTCAGAAGCGGTAGCTGACATGCAGCTTGGGGTGCAAGATTTTATTAGGAATCAGCAGCTGCAAAAGTAAGGGGGCAAACTGTGCAGAGGAAAGAGTGAGATAGTACTGTCAGCCTGAGAAATCTTGGCCAAACTTGTGGGGACCTCTAAGGGGAGCACCCCCATCAATGTTGTCCTCATGGGCCAAAATGGCGGCATCTTCATACCCCTGCTTTGCTGAGTTGCGGGGCAAGGGCTGACCCCAAAAGGGTAGGACCTGGGGTATGGAGGCTCTGAGCAGCTGAGTCAGAACCCGAAAGAGCTGACAGCGGAGGCTGTCTGCTGACTGTACTTCCTTGAAGGGCCATCTGGCCAGCACATCTCTGTGTCTGCCTCAAGTACAGTAGCTAAAGAGAAGAACATTTACCTTGGAAAGAGAGAAAGTATAGGTCCCCAAACTTCTTCTGGGGGCAGTGGAAGGGGGTCACAGGGGTGGGACAACTATGAGTTCTTGATATTTATTTCTTAGTCCTCTTTTCTGATAAGGTTACAAGAAAGAAAACAGTTATACTAGGAAGCAAGTCACAGGAAAGAATTGCATTGTTCTAAGACTCATTAAAAAAACAGATAAGAGGCAGCTCTGATTTTGGCCTAAGAGCAGAATTCAGAAGAGGGGTAAGAGACTGAATATACAAATGGATTATGGCCATATTATACATACATGTAAAAATAGAACTCTGACCCAACCAACCCAGGAAACCAACCCATTATCGATGGGTACCCAGCCCAGGAAGCCAGCGTGCTATCTATGTCAGACTTGTAGCAAGTCAAACCACTATCTTTAGCACCAGTTCAGGAAGCCAAACAATAACTCCTGTAACAATCAACCCTAAATGGCCAGGACTTGATTAATAAGTGATAGCTTTCCTAATTTTGGTCCCTGCTTCCAACTTAGGACTAACCAGAGAAAGTCAAATGTGTACCCCAAGCAGTCACATAGGGTGTCCTACTTTTCCCTAGCCCTCTTCCAGCTTCTCCAGGACAACAGCCTCCAATCAGGACACACCTGAAGTCTGTTTTCCACTATGAAGCTTTCCCACTCCTCTACCTGCCTTTGAGTCTCTGCCAATGTGCTAACAGAGTGTCAGGGGATGAGGGGAGGTCTGAGAAGCAGTGGGACCAGCATCTACCTGTAGGAGTCAGGGCTCGGAGGGAGGGTCCTTGGGAACCATGTGGGAAGCACCTTTGAACCAGAGCACAGGGCTTAGGGACGGTCAGTCTAGCAATTATTGTATAGGAACTGAGTCCAAGAATCTACTCTTATTTTAAATCTCCTGTTGACCCCCAAAAGGCTTCCATCTGGGAAAAAGTGGACATACCTAGCAACTAATTGAACACTGAATACATGCCAGGCTCAGTGCTAAGTACAGGGGACAAAATAATGAATGAAAGAGCAATCTCACAGGCTTTATTTTCTCCACATACAGCACTCAGCACTAGTAAGCATTTAATACTATTTTTATAATGTAAAAAATCAAATTGATAGGAATGTGCATTAGTGTGGCTTTGAGAAGAAGTTTCCTGACTGACAGTCCTAAACCATATGAGTAGATGCCCGAGGGAAGGAATACTTTCAGAATCTAGTCCTAACTCTGTTGTGTGTGTGTGTGTGTGTGTGTGTGTGTAAAGACACACTTGGATGTTGCCTTGGGCTATTTAGCGTCTCTAAACCTCAATGTCTTCATATAAAAATGTGATTAATAATAGGTCTCTTTTCCCTCAAAGATTTGAATAAAATGATAAAATAAATATAGATGTGCAAAAGCATTTGCAGGTACTGTTATTTCCTTCCCTCCCATCACCAACTGTAGAGCTTGGAAAGAGTGTATACACATAAATCTTTCCAGGGTGGTCAATTCTCCTCAGATTTCAGTGGATGACATTCATCACCCTATGATGGGGTCCAGTTCAGGTCTATCTCTGCCATGAAGGTTTCTCACCTTATTGGCCTCTTTCTTTGCTGAATTCTTATTACTCTTAGGTTCGATGCCCAGTGGTCAGGAGGGTGATACGATTGAGACAGGATCACTGGACTGGTGTGGTTGGCTGGCTGGGTTCTGCTTCCCCTCTAATTCCATGTGTCTCCCTCCACAGATTGGCCCTGAGTGGAGAAAGGCAGAGATTCCCAGGGAGGAGGGTTATTCTTGGGTCAAGGGTAGAGAAGTTGATGCAACCAACCCCCAGCTTGAATCACAAAGCAATCTCTTGCCCGCAAGACTGCAAGGGCTTTGAACTCTGAATCCCCTCTGCCTTCTTCTAACTCATTTTGCCCAGAGTTGCCAGAGTAATACTTTGGAAATATAAAACTGTTCATATCACAGCCCTGCTCAAAGTTGTTTAATGACTTCTTGCTGCTCTTGTCAGACAAAGACATGAGGACATTCCAAAATTCAATCTGATGTTATTTTAATATCAGTTAAAAATTGTGGTTCTAAAAAACAGGAAGACTAGGACAAGAATTGAGGAGAGACTGAAGCAGTATATAGATCTGTTAAATGCAATCAAGGGGAGAAAGCCACTTGGATGGGGATTACAGATTAAACTGACATGCAAATTCAATGACAATTCCTAGCTATAAAAAGGACTACTAACCAGGACTTGGCATGGTAGTCAGAGTGGGAAGTAGAATTGCCCTGGATGTCTGCGGCGCTGGATATTCTAATGCCCAAGATTTGGTCTGGTTATTATGCAGTCTCAGTATGCCAAGAAATCCTAACTATTCCCTGGGGAAAACGAGCTCAAAATTATTTGTAGTGGCAGGATTTCCTTCTTCTTTATGGCTGAATACATTTGTGACAACATGGATGAAGCTGGAGGACATTGTGCTAAGTGAAATAAGCCAGAAGAGAAAGGTAAATACTGTACGATCTCACTCAGATGTGGAATCTAAAAAAAAAAAATTCAAACTCATGGAATCAGAGAGTAGAATGGTGGTCACCAGGGGCTTGGGGATGGGGGAAATAGGAAGATGTACCCAAACTTCCAGTTGTAAGATGAATGAGTTCTGGGGATCAAATGTTCAGACTGGTGACTATAGTTAACAACCATGTAATATATTTGAACTTTGCTAAGAGAGTAGATCTCAAGCATTCTCACCACACATACAAAAAGCTAACTATATAAGATGATGGATAGGTATACTATCTTGTTTGTGGTGATCATTCCACAATGTATACCAAATCATTACATACATTTTAAGTATAAACAGTTTTATTTGCCAATAATATCTCAGTCAAGCTGGCAAAAAATTGTTTGAAGTGACATAGTTTTCCTTTAGTGGATAAGCCCCTTTAACTCCAGGAAGGCTTAGAATGAAGTATAGATATGAAGAAAATAAAAGTTCATAGTAGGGCTTCCCTGGTGGCGCAGTGGTTGAGAGTCTGCCTGCTAATGCAGGGGACACGGGTTCAAGCCCTGGTCTGGGCAGATCCCACATGCCGCAGAGCAACTGGGCCCGTGAGCCACAACTACTGAGCCTGCACATCTGGAGCCTGTGCTCCGCAACGGGAGAGGCCGCGATAGTGAGAGGCCCATGCACCGCGATGAAGAGTGGCCCCCGCTCGCCGCAACCAGAGAAAGCCCTCGCACAGAGACAAAGACCCAACACAGCCAAAAATAAATAAATAAACAAATGTGAGTTTTAAAAAAAAAAGTTCATAGTAGTTAGTACATTTGTTAGACTAAGTATCTGTAATATTTAAGAATAGTTGACATATTAGAGGATCAATAGTTTAACCTTGTGATTTCAGTTTAAAGATATAAAAATGAATAGTTATTTTAGATTTGTGATTAATTTGAAATCATACTAAGCTTACACATATTATAGGGACATTTAAGAGAGTTTAAGAATCATTGTATTTCAATGTACCTATACTAATTACTTAATTGCTTAAGTACTTAGGAAAATTTGTCAGACAAATGTAAAATTAGAAAAAAATCAAATATTAAATTTGTTTTTATCATTCTCCCTGAGTAGAATGTACTCATCTATTCAGAGTGGGAGGTTTGTCTTTTTTACAGCTGACTTTGGCAGTTAGTAGGTGCTAAATAAAATTTTTTTCAATAAATGATTGAAGTGTATATTTATGCTTAAAGCAAATATGGGGTCACACTATCCTGTCTCTTCAGGAACTACTTTTTTTTCGTCTAACAATGACTGAATAATTTTTTCCAAGTTAAATATATCTCTGTTCCTCATAATTACTAAAGACATAATATACCATCATAAATGGCTACATTGTAGTTGGAAGAATGAAGAGCACAAGATTTAAATTTTAATGTTTTACCATTTAAAAAATAGAGGGAAAAAATCATATATTTAAAATAATTGATCCTCAAGGAAGAAGAAATACCTGAAAATCACTTATTTTAAGAATCAGAAAAAAAATGTTAGAAAATCCTTTAACAATAGAGGAACTCATTGTTATGTAACAGAGACAGTAATTGTAAGGGAAAAAAACAGGTTAAGTTTAAGACACAAACAGGATAATATGAAAGCAGATATAAAAGAGATATGGAAATTTTAATGAAAAATTAAATTAAATCTATAATACCAGAGTTAAAATTCAAATTGACATAAACTAGGCACTACAGAAGATAAACTTCAGAAACCCTTAAGGAAAAAGATCAAGCTGAGAAAATAATGACATAGAAAATTACAAATAGAGACATCCAACATAAAATCTGTAGATGTAAATCAAAATAACTGGAGCATAGCTTCCATATAAGAGAGAGAACACAGAATTTATTATTTCCCTTAAATGTTTTCACACTATTTCAGATTAAATAACCAAAGAGAAATACATACGCAGAGAAGTCCTAGTTAAAATTTTGAACTGGGATGACAGAGAAGAAAATTACCCAAAATTCCAACAGAAAAGTAATACTCTTCTGCATAATCTAAAGACCATGAACCATGGAGAGAAATCTAAAGAGGTTATAGGGAAAACTGTGTGATCAAATGATCTTATGCATGGAGAAGTTGTCTCTTATAGGAAAAGTATCAGAAATAAGCTATCAGGTATGCAAGTTTTCGAAATATAAATGAAGAACTCAAGAATGTGGATGTTGTATATTCTTTTTTTTCAATTGAAATATAATCGATGTATAATATTATGTTAGCTTCAGGTGTACTACACAGTGATTGAACATTTGCATACATTATGAAATGATCACCACGGTAAGTCTAGTAACCATCTGTCCCCATACAAAGTCATTACAGTATTACTGACTATATTCCTTATGCTGTACGTCACATCCCTGTGGCTTATTTATTTTATAAGTGGAGGTTTGTACCTCTTAACCCCCTTCACCTATTTCGTATATTCTTGTGTTGAAAGTTGGAATGTTAAATCAAGAACCCTTTGTATCACTTGCAGTCCTTTTAATTCAGGAGCTCACTGTGAAACTTGATACTTCCTTGCTTTCCTCTTAGCTCTTCTTTGCCTTCTTTTTCTACATCAGGAAATGTGTTTTATGTACCTCTCTTTCAATGCAGTGTTCAGATTGACTTCTTGACATATTTGATAACTATGTAAAAAAAATTACTGTGCTTTTCAATTTCCAGCACTTGCTAAGAATACCCCAACTAATAATACAGCAGGACATAGTGTAAGGAGAATTGTTAAACAAAAAACCTTCTTTTTGCTCTCACAAAAGCAGAATTGCAGAGAATTCCACAATGGCCATTTAGTTTCCAAGGAATTTAACCATTTTGAACATATTATAGTAAATGGACTGAGCCATTTTCTTAAACTATTCAAATAGCAGATATTTTTAGTCCCTAAACTCTTGTTCAAATGATACTCAATCCTGCATCTGTGTGTATTACTGAGTTAACTATCTTTAAATATCTCTCTATATATTCCTTGAGCTATAATCTCAACCATGTAAAAACGGCATAGAAAGCACTTTAAGGCAATTCACTGAACAAGTTATCTTGGCAGAAGGAGGTATAAAAAATTAACAAAAAAGTTTTGTACACCATTCCAGCAATTTTCCCTCTCTCTTAATATATTTCTTGGTGCTGTCTTGATCATTCCCATAAACATCTAAGGATGCTGCTGGAGTTCCTCCTGTCTGAAAAGCCTTGTCCTGACCTTACTTCCTACCTAGCTGTCACCTCATTTCTCTGCTTCCTTTTGCAGCAAAACCTTGAGAGAGTTGTCTAGATACTTGCAGTCTCTGATTTCTCCAGTTCGGCCTTAAATCCACCCTAATCATGTTTTACTTCACTGAATTTTTCTTGTCGAGGTCTCCCACAACCTCCAGGTCGCCAAGTCCACCAATCAGCTCTCCTCATCCTACTTGACCAAAGAGCAGCATTTGACACATTAGCCAACACTCCTTCACATACTTCCAGAACCACCCTCCATAGCTTCCTCCTGCATCACTGTCCTTTTCTAGATTCTCCTTCTCCTCAGCCTTTTGCAGTAAAAGAGCCTTCAAGCTCAGTCCTACATCCTCTTCTCTATCAATATCTACTCTCTTGGTGGTTGCATACAGTATCCATGTTTTAAAAGATACTGTGTTCTTAAATTCCATATATATGTGTTAGCATATGGTATTTGTCTTTCTCTTTCTGACTTACTTGACTCTGTATGACAGACTCTAGGTCTATCCACCTCATTACAAATAGCTCAATTTCGTTTCTTTTTATGGTTGAGTAATATTCCATTGTATATATGTGCCACATCTTCTTTATCCATTCATCTGATGATGGACACTTAGGTTGTTTCCATCTCTGGGCTATTGTAAATAGAGCTGCAATGAACATTTTGGTACATGACTCTTTTTGAATTTTGGTTTTCTCAGGGTATATGCCCAGTAGTGGGATTGCTGGGTCATATGGTAGTTCTATTTGTAATTTTTTAAGGAACCTCCATACTGTTCTCCATAGTGGCTGTACCGATTCACATTCCCACCAGCAGTGCAAGAAGGGTAAGCTGTGACAAAGCGAGAGAGAGGCATGGACATATATACACTACCAAACGTAAGGTAGGTAGCTAGTGAGAAGGAGCCGCATAGCACAGGGAGATCAGCTTGGTGCTTTGTGACCACCTGGAGGGGTGGGATAGGGAGGGTGGGAAGGAGGGAGACGCAAGAGATATGGGAACATATGTATATGTATAACTGATTCACTTTGTTATAAAGCAGAAACTAACACACCATTGTAAAGCAATTATACTCCAATAAAGATGTAAAACTAAAAAAAGATACTGTGTTATTTGTAGCAAATTATCACAAACTTAAAACCATTATTTTCTCTCAGTTCTGGAGGCTAGAAGTCCAAAATCCAGCAGAACTGGAGATAATAACTCTCTAGAGGAAAACACTTTTAGCTAATGATCAGGAAGAAATAAAATCCTCTTCTGAGGAACCCTCCCACTGTTGGTAGGAATGTAAATTGATGCAGCCATTATGGAAAACAGTATGGAGGTTCCTTAAAAAACTATAAATAGAGCTACCATATGATCCAGCAATCCCACCCCTTGGCATATATCCAGAAAGGATAAAAACTCTAATTCTAAAAGATACATGCACCCCAGTGTTCACAGGGGCACTATATGCAATAGCTGAGACATGGAAGCAACCTAAGTGCCCATCAACAGACGATTGCTTTAAGATGTGGTGTGTGTATAGAATGGAATATTAGCCACAAAGAATGAATATTGCCATTTGCAGCAACACAGATGGACCTAGAGAATATCTCAGTGAAGTAAGTCGGACAGAGAAAGACAAATATTATATGTTATCACTCACATGTGGAATCTAAAAAATAATACAGATGAGTCCATATATAAGATGGAAACAGATTTACAGACATGGAAACACACTTATGGTTACCAAAGGGGAAAGGGGGTCAGCGGAGGGAGAAATTAGGAGTTTGGGATTCATAGGTACAAAATACTATACATACAATAGGTAAACAACAGGATTTGCTATGTAGCACAGGGAACTATATTCAATATCTTGTAATAACTTATAATGGAAAAGAATCTGAGGGAGAAAAAAATATATAACAGAATCACTTTGCTGTACACCTGACACTAACACAATATTGTAAATCAACTCTACTTCAAAAAAAGATCCCCCTTTGAGAGCAACTCTAAACTCTGATTCCAAGGGTCTTCCGAAAAGTACACATCATCAAAAGCAATTGGCTCCTGGGCTTCCCTGGTGGTGCAGTGGTTGGGAGTCCGCCTGCCGATGCAGGCGACACAGGTTCATGCCCCGGTCCGGGAAGATCCCACGTGGCGCGGAGCGGCTGGGCCCGTGAGCCATGGCCGCTGAGCCTGTGCGTCCGGAGCCTGTGCTCTGCAACGGGAGAGGCCACAACACTGAGAGGCCTGCGTACCGCAAAAAAAAAAAAAAAAAAAAAAAAAAGCAATTGGCTCCCATTTTTTCCCCCTTGCTTTGGCAAGAACAGAAGAAACCGGAGTGTGAGCTATGCAGTCAGGACGAGTTTATCTGCTGGGAGAGATTCTTAGACTTTGTTGCCCCCAGCATCTAAGTCTCTCAGAGGTTTCCCACCAGATAATCCATTAGTATTTTCACTATGTTTACTGTTTAAAACTTTTTCATTTGCATTATTTTCTTTGAGTCTTATGACAGCTCTACCTTGCAGTTGGTAAGACTGAGGACTTCTATGGCATTTTCCAGATGGAAAATCTGAACTTCAGAGAGGTTAAGACCTGTCCAGTATGATGCTAACAGGTAGAGCAGGGCCTCAAGTTCTGACACAAGCCTTCTGATTTGCCCTCTCGTGTGATGCTTATTTGCTTTATGTTGAACCTGAACTCCATGAGTACTATTTCTGTGTTTGAATTGAGTTTATACTAAATGTTTGCAAAAGGTTGGGGGAATTTTCTTCTTTCTTCACCCGTCAATATTTAAAATTGGCAAAAATGCATCGATGACACATTTTACTCTTTATTTTCTGCTTAAATCAAAATAAGAGTTCATCAAGTGGGTCTACAATAAGCATGTGGTAAATAAACAGTTGTAAAATGAAGATGTATTGAGTTGAGAACAATGGGGAATTTGTCTGACTATATTTTATGAACTCTGTTAAAATTTTCAGCGTGGATCACAGAAGTGATTTGCAATTTCTTACACATCGGTATAGAATAAGTCATTGAAGCAGGTTATTTCCTTGGATTTGCAAAAGGGTAATATTTCACTCCCTCGAGGGCTCAGAAACTAGGGACATCATGATTAAATTTTCTAGTGGTGAACGGCATAGACTTTGGAGTAAGACAGCTGAACTTGAAGCTCAGCTGTACCATGAACAAACTATGACTCTTAAATACTTTACTTAATCCTCAGTTTCTCCATCTGTAAGAGGAGGATAATACCAGTACTTATAGGATTTTGTTAGTATATACAAAGAGAGTTTTTGGTGCAGTTAAATGGTATTGTGGCCATGGACCTAGGATGCTGACTTCTGTCCTGGTTGGGATCCTTCCTTGCCCACATGTTCCCAAGAGGTTTGTAAACACCTAGAACAGTAGCAGACTGGTGATTTTTTTATGTTTGGCCAGATTTTGTTTTGTTTTCATTAAGGTAATTAGTCCAAATAACTTAGCCTGCAATTAGCTGAACTGTGTCTTAGTTGTGGTAGTTGCTTTGTTGTTGTTTTTAATTATACTACCTTTTTCTGAAGATGGAGAGTAAAGCCAGTGAGGCCCACGTGTATCAGCCTGCAGCTTTTTTTTTTTTGGCTGCGTTGGGTGTTCGTTGCTGTTCGAGGGCTTTCTCTAGTTATGGCGAGCAGGGGCTACTCTTCGTTGCAGTGTGCAGGCTTATCATTGTGGTATCTTCTCTTGTTGTGGAGCACGGGCTCTAGGTGTGTGAACTTCAGTAGTTGCAGCACGTGGGCTCAGTAGTTGTGGCACACGGGCTTAGTTGCTCCGTGGCATGTGGGATCTTCCCGGACCAGGGATCGAACCTGTGTCCTCTGCATTGGCGGGCGCATTCTTAACCACTGTGTCACTAGGGAAGTCCCCAGCCTGCAGCTTTATTTCCTTAGCTTTGAGATGAATTCCTTGGCCAGAGACAACGTTGTGTGGAATACCACATGATGGACAAAGCCTCAGTAAGCCCTCAGAGGATGATACCAAGACATAGGAGATAAGAAAGCCCAATCCAAGTGGTTCTCCCCTCCATGGCCTTCCATTATTTGACCTGCCACAAGGACTTGACACTTTGAGGTATAGTGCCTTATTCCAGGACTGAGTAGGTCAGTGGTGCTGGAAAATCAGGAACTTAATAGTCATTGTAGCCAGGTTGGCATTTGAGAGGAGTCTTTGTTATTATCAAGGCCATGCAAAGTCCACTCTGCCATCATAGTTGCTTTGTTCATAAGTCCGTTGAGGAAGGAAAATGACCAACATTTATGGAGTTGTTCACCTTGGCAAATGATGGCAGGTCTCTTTGCAGTAGACTAATGGGGTAAAGGGTTATCACAGCCCTGCTCAAAGATTTCTTAAACCTTCCTATTTAAGAGGTTCCAGTTAATAATATGACTCACTGTGAAAAATATCAACTCTTCAGTTTTGGAAACTGGGAAGAATATCTCTCTTTGGTTTTAGTCCAGCTTCTGTCCTTCAGGCCTGGGGTTCTGTTGATATAAATTATGGCAGGTTTCACTATGGGTTCCTGTGGTTCATCCTTCCCTGCATCCCTCGTTCGTCATGGTGGAGTGTATCTCCTTCCCTCTTGGCTTTCAGCCTGCCCACATCATTTTCTCTGGCCAATGGTATATGGGTGGAAATGAAAGTGTGCCAGTCTGAGCCTAGGCTTCAAGAGGCCTCATGCCTTTCCACTTTCCCTCCTGCAACTCCGCCATGTTTTGGGGAGAGCATGCTCTGGCTAGTCTGCTGGTGTGGAGAGCAGAGCCATTCTAGCCGTGGGATCCTGACACAGAGCCACCTGACCGAGCCCAGCTTCTGTCAGTAGACCCCCAACCAGCAGGGCGATGGTTGAGTGATACTACATGATTGTTTTAAGTTGCTGACTTTTGCAGAAATAGCAAAGTAATACAAAAATTAAGCAGACTTTTAGTGGGCTGCCTGTATTTCATTCTCACAAACCTCATGTGCTTGGGTGGGGTTCCTTTAGGCATCATAGGGATTCCCGTCTCACCTGACTGCCTTCACAAAGGAGTATACGTATGTATGTATGTGTTTCCTTTTGACTGAAGTCTTATTTTCAACTCTCTTTTGCTTTTAATCATTGGGATTAGTCAGCTCTGGCACCATCTCCATTGCTATCAATAATCTCATTTTGATTACTTTCTGTTGTTGTCATGTCCAAGTCGTGTCCAGAGGGGGTGCCCACGACCCACAGTCACTTAACAACTGGGAAGATGAATGGGTGGCAGGGTTGGGTGGCATCCTGTCTTCCACAGGCTTTGCTTTCTGTCTTCCACATGGCATCAGTGTCAGCCACCATCAACCAGGGTTTGATTCAGCCCCTAGTTGCTAAATAGGTAAGCTCGCCCCACTGCAACGAATTTGGCTTGGTCTAAAATTGTACTTGGTTCTTTTTGGATGAGCTCCTGTAAATTGCTTAGGAAAATGTTCTCTCTCTAGTCTTCAACAATCTTCCCTATGCAATGCCTGTGATTTCTTTTGAGTATAATTCTTCTCTGTTCAATTTTTTAAAATGGCTAAGCCTCATGCTGTGTTCCTATCCTCTTGAGCATGTAGGAGTCACAATAAAGCAGACTGATCCACTTGCTGACTCATTGGAAATGTCTGGGCAATCCCATGGTTTGGGGTTCTCCCATTCTGAGACTATAGGTTTTGCGAGTTTCGTTTTAAGTGAAACACTGGCTGTGTGCGAATCCAAAAGGCCGTGATCTTCAGTAGCACTTGACGATTGTCATCAGTCTTCGGCCCTGGTTTGCTTCCCAACTGAAGCAACCTTTTCCTGCAGAAACCTTTTCCTGCAGCAGAGTTCCACAGTGGCCAGCTCTGGGTCCTTATATGCCTCTGCTGGGTAACCTGGGACTAGCTTTCTTCTTTGCAAACCGTCTGATGCTGTGGGGAGGTGTGTTCTAGCTCTTTTGGCTTGTGTTTCTTATTCCTTTTGAGTTGCCCCTTAACACAAGGGATCGGAGGCAACAGCCGTGAATTGCTTTGTGTAGTAAGGCATGGACTGTCTGCTTTGCAAGCAGCTGTGGGGAGAACCTCACAGTCCTCTCCCATTTCAGGTGCTAATGTTCATTCTATATCCTCTTTGAAAAGTTGTTTAGAGTCTGCATCTCATCAGTTTCTTCTGTGTCTCAAGGAACTGAAAATGACATACATAAGCTACTTTCAGAAAAGGCTGTTTACTTTAAGAATCTAAGCAGCATCAAGCTGGAATAAATTCATCAGGAACCGTAACCCTCTTGGGCCCCTGCCAGTCTTCTTCATCTCTCTTGTGGTCCACACGATCTCTTTTTCTTGTGGCATCTATTTTATGCTGTGAATTTGCTATGTTTTCCATCTGCTACCAGCTAACCAATCTTCTCCTTAATCTCTAATGAAAGTATAGTTGACTTGGTTAATTACCGTCGTAATGGTTCCCTTACATGACGCCTTGGTCTCTGGCCTGCCTCGTGTCAGATGCTCATACCTGCTCCAAGCAGTGTCTCCCAAGCAGAGGCCAATGTAACCTGGAATAGGAAAGGAGGAGTGGGGAAGCTTGGCGGGCATCACAGAGACATGACCAGGACCTCTATGTCCCAATATGTTCCCAGGGCCCTTATATTCCCCAAATGAAGAATACGAGTGAAGAATACTTTTCACATGTGTGGGTGGCCTGAACAGTCTCCTCTGAGCATGTCTACTGGGGCAGTTGGGTCCATCCTTCACTGGCCTAGTGGTCAGCAGGGCACTTTGACCACTTTTCCTGGGCACTTCAAGGCCATCACTTCTGACGTTGCCCTGCTTCTTCTGACTTGATCGGACCATTGATTCTAGCACCCTTAATCCTCTTAGCTAGTGATCTGACAACACTTATCAATCTGAGACTTTTTCTTATCTACGTTTATTGCCCAAGGCTGAGAGTCAAATCTGTCATCAGGGTGGATCCTATCAGTAATCAAAGTAGACGGTTCATTCATTCTCTTTCACTCAGTGCATATTTAAAGAACACTTTGAAAGGCATTGAGGGTTTACAGCAGTGAATGGAAGCCACCGTAATCTATCAGAGAATAAAAATGCTAAGTAATTAAAAGGGCTATGAGTGTTGTAAAGGGAAAATACTGGGTACTCTTATGAGAGGCAGAAGCATTTGAATGCTGGAGCTCATTCATTCACTCGTTTGTGCATTTATGAAAACCTATTCACTGAACAACTACTCTGTGCTGGGCACTGATCTGGCTACAGGCCTATAGCAATGAACAAGATAAAATCTTTGTCTCAGTGGATTTATATTAAAACGTGAAAAACAATAACATTTTAAGGTTTGGATAAGTCCCACTAGGAAAGCAAGGTGACGGGCAGGAAAGTGATGGAAGGGAGGTGCTACTTTTCACATGTGCTTACAGCAGGCTTCTCTGAAGAGGGGACAATCGACCTGAGCCCTGGTTGAAGTGAGGAAGGAAACCCTGTGAATATCTGGGGGGAAGTATTCCAGACAGAGGGACCAGCAAGCACACAATCCTGAGTCGGGAGTGTGCTCAGCAAGTTCAAAGAACAGCAAGGAGTCAGGTGCAGACAGGGGGAGGATCAGAGGCAAGGTGTGCCCCTGGAGACATGGTCTGGGACCAGGTCCTGCAGGGCTTCCGAAGCGTGGAAAGGATGCGATTCTAGTGAGGTGGCTTTGAGCTAGGGAGTGGGGAGTGACATGATCTGAGGTCTGTTTCAAAAGATAATCACAGCTACCCTGTGGACAACAGATTATATTCTTGAGCCAACTTATGGCTGTTTGCTTGAAGAAACTCTATGAATGTTCTGGTTGGCTTGCAAATACTAATTATGATCTGCGGAGTGCAGAGTAGGCTTAGTTCCACTTTTCTCTTAACCAGAAATTTTCTGAATTGCTATGCCGAGGTGAAGGCAGATTTATTAGTGTGAAATAACGAAATCATGATAATTCCATTAGGAGGAACTGCTAGTATTTTTATAATGGCTGGGACTTTCTAAACATAAAAGAACAATATGCTATTACCCTCCTTTTTATAATATCTCACACTCTGTTTGGCTCCCATGTGTTAACAACTTATTGGTTCCCTTGCTTATGAGGGTATCAAAGCAAGTCAAGTTCAGTCCTCATTATTCGTCATAGCCATATTCCATCCAGCAGCTCATGAAAAAATGAGACAATGGACCCGGAGAAAGGAAAACTTCTACTGCCTCTGCCCAAAGAGCTTATGATCTAGTGCAATGTGAAAAGTGGCTGGGGTTAAGGGTCAAGAGTCTAGAGTGGGTCTTGACCATGTACTAGGTGAAGAATTAGCAAAATGAAAAGAGCATTTTGTTCACTGAGCAAATATTTTGTCAAAACAAAAGTGCCTTATGAAAAGCAGCTATGTTTTTTGAAAGGGCTGCAAATGATGTTTTGGGCAGAAGCCTAAACTTCTTTTTAATAAGTCACTAAGGGAAGAGTCTTGCTGCCCTCAGCAGAGTGGCAATTTAATGAAATCACGAGCAGCAAAGCCATGAACAACTAAGACCTATGGTTCTATAATTGTTGTTGATTTAACAGCTCCTTAGGTTGGGTACTTTCTTTGGGTTTGGTAGTATCCTGGAGGCATGGCTAAGTTCTAATGACGTTTTCTAGCATGGGCTAGCCTGTGTTTTGGTAGAGTTCTTGAAGGGACAATGGCAAACATGGGAAGGATGATTGGATCAGATGACTTCTGAGGTCGATTTCAACCCTGAGATTCAATGATTATAGGATAGAATCTTTGAAGTCCAGAGGTCTTGAGCTCTGCTTTCTATAATCTAATCTCCTGTGGTTAAAAATTGATCTGCAGAACATCTTTTGAGTTTCTGCATGAGTTTGAGAAAAGCAATTTTCCTTCTGAGAAAAGAATGCTTCAGCCCTTGAACGTCCATTTAAACCTTTTTTTTTTAATGATAGAAAAATATGTGTGTGAAAAAATTGCGAGACAGCCGCTGTCCAAGAGAACTGCAGTGACAAATGTTCTATATGTCTGCTGTCGCATTCAGTTGCCACTAGACTCCTAGAGATATTGAGCATTTGAAATGTAGCTTGTGCAACTGAGAAGCTGAATTTTAATTTTATATAATTTAATTCATTTAAATGTACATAGGCACATGTAGTTGGTGGCCAACCTATTGGCCAGTAGAATTCCAAGATAACCTGATGAATTATTCAATACTAAATAACAAGGAAGATTGAATATTCAAACATTTCTATTTTACCCTAAGTCAAGTAAACATGGTTATTTACCTGCATTTTATCTCCAGTCCTGGTATATATGTGTGCATGTACATATACATTACTCTCTCTCTGTCTCTCTCATCTCTCTCTTTCTCTGTCTCAATCATCTATCTATCTATCTATCTATCTATCTATCTATCTATCTATCTATCTATCTATCGTCTGTCTATCTATGTATCTATCTATTCCTCTGTCTCTCTATCTATCTAATGTCTTCAATAGCACACTTTTCAACATGTGGAGGGAAATATGAGGGACTGGAGAATAGAAAGAATATGATGAAGTTTCTCTGCATGCATTCCAAAGATAAAATTATCATTTTTTAAAAGGAGAATAGAAAAACAAACAAAATGGGCGCAGAGAAGTGTAAGCAACCTATCTGTTTAGTTTTTAACACTTCATTAGGTCAAGTCAGTTTCAATGGTGCCTGGAAATTCATTTGGGGGATTAAAATCATATACTTCCTGGAAGGAATTCAAGATTTCAAAAGAATACTTTCTAAGTCGTTTGATCTTTGTAACACTTTGTGCTTTACAACATATAGACAAAGGTCAGGAAAAAAAGGGTTAGGACCACTGAGTCCTGTGTTTACTTTTCATAACTTTGATGCTTTTTTGTAATGACTTTGAAGAATGAGAACTTTTAAATAGAGGGTAGTAGGAAAGGGTGGAGTGGAGTTTGATAAGAGCTTGTACGAAAGTATTAGCTTAGTGGGTGTAGAGTAGAAATAAGATGATTAGAAATTTTAATAACCTATAATGGAAAAGAATCTAAAAAAGGTTATATGTAAATGTATAACTGAAGCAGTTTGTTGTACACCTGAAACTAACACAACATTGTAAATCAACTAGACATCAATAAAAATGATAAAAAATAAATTTTAATAAATAAGTTCTTCCTTTATCTCTGCTGAACATGCAGTTATGCAAGGAATATTAATCTTAAAGCCCAATCATTGCAGATCCAGTATTTTTCGTCTCCAGTTGATTCTCCTCTTAGTTGATAAAATTCATCTACTTTGAACTTGAAATGGCTTCTCATTGCTTGCAGAATCAGGACACATTCTATAAATATCTGCTTCTCTCAATTTTTCACTGACGTATATCTAATGGGAAGGACCAGAACTTGAACCCTGGGAAATCTGGGGAGTGGCTTGAAGCCACTGCACATGGAACACTCTTTAGAAGTTTCATGTTTAACCTTAAAAATTCATGTGTGTTTGTCACATCCAAACAGTTCTGTATTTCTCTGGTTATAAAAATAATATTTTAAAATACTTATCTCAGGAAAAACAAATATGGACAAAAAGGTGAACTTCCTGAAACCCTATTTCACTGGGTGGTTGGTTTACGAGTAAAATATTATTGTATTGAATTTATCAGTTGTAGAAACTTGAAGAGCAATGAACTAATACCTTAGATTTGAATTTCTTCTTGGTGTCACAATATTTCAATAACTCAGACTAAAAGAAGTATGTAAATATATATTGTATTTTTTCCCCTTCATTCTTATAGGAATTTTGTCTGTAATCTCTGGAGAGAGAGGTCCAAAAGTTGCCAGAAAGGTGAAGAGTAACAATTTCAGGCTGCTGAAACTGGTGGACATTTTGATGAGTCCCTCTTCAAGAGGCAAGAGAGTTGAATAACATGCACACTGGAAGCATTTCTGATTCATGGGTCGTATCTCTTCTATTGCCTCAAGAAAACACTCCTCAGAAGAGATTTTTTCAGAAGAAATTCGATGTTTTGATTTTTTTTACCACTGATCATTTTAATCAGATTAAAATGAACCAACAGTTGTTTTTTTTATTATTAATTTATTTATTTTTGGCTGTGTTGTGTCTTCGTTTCTGTGCGAGGACTTTCTCTAGTTGCGGCGAGCCGGGGCCACTCTTCATCGCGGTGTGCGGGCCTCTCACTGTCGTGGCCTCTCTTGTTGCGGACCACAAGTTCCAGACGCGCAGCCTCAGTAGTTGTGGCTCACAGGCCCAGTTGCTCCGCGGCATGTGGGATCCTCCCAGACCAGGGCTCGAACCCGTGTCCGCTGCATTGGCAGGAAGATTCTCAACCACTGCGCCACCAGGGAAGCCCCAGAACCAACAGTTTTAACTCTTATTCCCATGACCTACTTTCTTATCTCTCACATTTAATTTTGTTTACATTTAAAATTTTTATATTAAATTTTATAACATTTATTGGGACAATACATGCACATGGTTAAAACATCCATGCCATGTACAGTCATTGGCTGGGAGCAGCCCATGGGAAAGTGACTTGATGTGAATGTGTGGGTGAATTTCAGAGTGCTGGAGCTGTACCGTCAGTCAAATGCTCTTCCTCTCCTCGACAGAAACACTGCTATTTGTTTGCCCTGCCCTGAGGACTTGCTCCTTTGAAGTGTAGTCTCATACTTCAGGCCTGGGTAGGTCACTGTTGCTGGAATATCAGGAACTTGCTGTGGTCATAGTCACGTTGGCCTTAAAGAGGAGATACTCACTACCAAGACCATGCAAAGTCCACTGGGCCATCATAGCTGCTTTGTTCATGAGTCCCTTGGACAGGAAGAGGCTAAACGTGGAAGGAAGGTGACTGATATTCACAGGGCAGTCATCCTGATCTCTTAGTGGTGCGCTAAGAGGAGGGTGTTCCTTAAAGGTCTCTCCAAGATTTCTCAGACCTCTTAATATAAGGGCTCCCAGTTGGTGAAATGAATCACATCTGGAAACTGTAAAGAATAGCTGATACTGATAGTATCAAGTATTTCAAATGTCTGGAATATCCCCTTTCCCTGGATACTATCTTCTGGAGCTCTCCATCCTTGGGCTCCCTTCTAGGCTAGATGTAGGGAGGGAAGAGAGGGAATGCTTGTCCCGTGTAATTACGTCAGTGAACCTCCTTGATTTCAGGCCCTCTTTTTACTCCTGTCCTCCATCATTCTTCCCCCTCCAAGACTGGAGTCTTAAGTCACCTCCTTTCTCTCTTTCCTGCCACCTGCTTTATATGTTTTCTTGGCTTCGACTTCCTCAGCCCCTATGAATCAGTTGACACTTCTTAATCCATTTTCTGTCTTGCAGAGTAAGTTTTCAAAATATCTTCCCGTTTCATCGATGATGTCTCTACACACTCATTTTTTAGTCTTGTTTGTTTTACCCAACTGCCTGTTTTTACCATCCCATTGAACACAATGAGAAAATCAAGAGGCAAGCACTTTATTCTTAGTGAATGATGACGTGGACGCTGATGCATTTGCTGTTCTTAATGGCCTGGGGCCTGACACCAGCCACCCCAGCAGTTTCATTTTGTCTGCATTGATTTGGCTCCACATTTGCTTTTCTTTTCAATTTTTCCAGTTGACCCAGTAGCCACTAAAACATTCACATCCTTTTTTTTTCCTCACTGGCCATTTTCCATCAAGTATTTGCAAACTGACATGTTTTCACAGAAGACTGCCATTAAAATGACAAAGTATTGAATATTTATTCTTTCAGGCAGCTGTACAGAGAAAACCTCCGTTTCTCAATGAGCTTTTCAATATATCTTATGAGCATATTCAATTATGCCTTATGGAGATTTACTTTGATAAGGACACGGCTTACATTTGTTCTTTCTTTTTGACCTAAAAGAGATCTATATCAAAGGGCTTTATCAGATCTCTCCTATTATTGAGTTTCAACTTGATTATTATTATTGTTAATTTTTATTGAAGTAAAATTGATTTACATATTGTGTTATTTTAGGTGTACAGAATAGTGCTTCTTTTCTGTTTTCAGAATATATTCCATTATAGGTTATTACAAGATATTAGGTATAATCCCTTGTGTTATACAGGAATTCCTGTTGCTTATCTATTTTATGTATAGTAGTTTCCCATACTCCTAATTTAGGAGTATCCCATACTCCTAATTTGTTCCTCTTCCCCTCCCTGTCCCCTTTGGTAACCATAACTTTGATCTCTATGTCTATGAGTCTGTTTGTTTTGTACATAGATTCATTTGTATTATTTTTTAGATTCCACATATGATAACATATAGTATTTGTCTTTCTCTGTCTGACTTATTTCACAAAGCATAATATTCTCTAAGTCCATCCATGTTGCTGCAAATGGCAAGATTTCATTTTTTTTATGGATGAGTGATATTTCATTATATATATATTAATAATGGAATATCATATATATTATATGATTATATATGTATGTATATATATGTATATACCACATCTTTTGAAACCAATTGTCAGTTGATGAGCATTTGGGTTGCTTCCCTGTCTCGGCTGTTGTAAATAGTGCTGCTGTGACAACATATAACTTGGGGTACATATAACTTTTCCAGTTATAGTTTTTATTTTTTATGGGTATATACCCAGGAGTGGGATTGCCGGGTGATATAGCAGTTTACTTTTTAGTTTTTTTTTTTTTTTTTTTTTTTTTTTTTGCGGTACGCGGGCCTCTCACTGTTGTGGCCTCTCCCGTTGCGGAGCACAGGCTCCGAATGCGCAGGCTCAGCGGCCATGGCTCACGGGCCCAGCCGCTCCGCGGCATGTGGAATCTTCCCGGGCCGGGGCACGAACCCGTGTGCCCTGCATCGGCAGGCGGAGTCTCAACAACTGCGCCACCAGGGAAGCCCTAATTTTTAGTTTTTTAAGGAACGTCCACGCTGTTCTCCATAGTGGCTGCACCAACTTACATTCCCACCAACAGCATATGAGGATTCCCTTTTCTCCACATCCTCTCCAGCATTTATTATTTGTAGAATTTTTGATGATAGCCATTCCAACTGTGAGTTTCACCTTTTAATGCATTGCTGACAGCAGCTGAAAGGTAGTGTAAAACAATATTTTTTTGTTTGTTTAACTGTGCTTTTCTTTTGTGATTACACTCTAATGACTTTTCATATAGATTGAAGTATTGCTGCAAAAGTGATCTTTCATGTATTTATTGTTAACATGTTTCTTATATGAGACATTAAAATTAAGTTCATTTGTTATTTATTTACCTATTGAAGGACATCTTGATTGCTTCCCATTTTGGGCGGTTATGAATAAGGCTGCTCTAGACATTTTATTTAAGTTCCTGTATGGACATAAGTTTTCAACTCATTTGGGTAAATACCAAAGAGTGTGATTGCTACATTGCACAGCAAACCTATGTTTAGTTTTGTAAGAAATTTCCAAAACTATACCTGCCTGTACCATTTTGCATTCCCATCTGCAATAAGTGAGAGTTCCTACTGCTCCACATCTTTGCCAGCTTTGGGTGTTCTTCAGAGAGAAGGCAAATGATAAAGGTTAGAAACTTGGGCATAAAGAAAAGACAAGCATTAGAGAGAGAACAGGTGAAGGTAAAATATAATCTTTCCTTTTTCTCATTCTTAGTTGATCTAATGGATAACTATTTGTTCAAGATAATAATAGCAACAATATATTGGTTGATGATCTTGCGAATCAATGAAATGAATGACAGCAGTTACAAGGGACAAGAGGGAGGATTTGGGAATATTCTGTTATAAGGCATCTGCACTGTCCATGAAGTGGTACAATGTTACTTGAATGTAAACGTAGATTAGCTGTAAATGTTCACTGCAAACTCAAGGGAGACAGCTAAACTTTTTTTTAAAAAAGAAGTATGCTGATATACTAAAAGAAGAGAGAAAATGGAAGTCCCATCTTCCTTACCAAAAAATTGCTTAGCATGTTATCAAATTAAGTGACTATTTGTAGAGCAGATATATATTTGTAGTTGGTTTTATTTTTAAAACTTATTCTTAGCTTGTGAGGTGGCCACTTTATATATATCTATATCTATCTATATATAATATATGAGGAAAGTGATACCTAGACACTGAGAGAGGCCAACCCACATCTTTTTTATGGCTGAATAATATTTTGTAGTATGCAATATCTTTATGTACCCAACTATTTTATATATCTTATTTTATATCCAATTATTTTATTATTGATGAATATTCAGCTTATTTCCAGTTTTTTCTGTGTAATAAAAACATAAATTTGTTTTAAAATTTATGATTCTAAAATCAACAATGGGCTTTCTAAGTACTGAGCTATTTAGATATGTTAGAAAAACAAGTATCTGGCTCGCTAAATAAAATTGGAAAACTTTCTCAGTTTCTCTGAGCATCTATTGTTGTTGGTTTTTCCACTAAAAACTGTGCATAATAATGTCAAAAATTATAGTTTTTTGGTGAGAATTGAATGAGATAATAAATGTCAACACACTTTGTGTAATACCAAGGTACTATGCAAATTTATTAATTCATAGCATGACTCTCCTTATGAGATGAATTGTGTCTTTCCAAAATTCATGTGTTGAAATCCTATCCCTCAGTACCTCAGAACTGGATTGTATTTGGAGATAAGGCCTTTAAAAAGATGATTAAGGCAAAAAGAGTTTATACATGTGGGTCCTAATAGAATATGAGTGATGTCTTAGTCTGTTCAGGCTGCTTTAACAAAATATCACAGACGGGAGGACTTAAAAACAACAGGAATTTATTTTTCACAGTTCTGGAGGTTGGAAAGTCCGAGGGCAAGACACTGGCGGATTTGAGGTCTGGTGAGAGACCTCTTCCTGATTCATAGATGGTCTTTTCGCTGTGTGATGAAAGGGACTAGGGATCTCTCTGGATCCTCTTTCAAAGGCGCTAATCCCATTCATGAGAACTCCACCCTCATGACCTAATCACCCAAAGGCTCCACCTTCAAATGTCATCACACTTGGGGTTAGGATTCAACATATGAATTTTGAAGAACATATTCAGACCATAGCAAATGAAGTCTTAATAAAAAGTGGAGATTAGGACACAGACACTCACAGGAGGAAGACCGTGTGATGTCACTGGAGGAAGATGGTTATTTACAACACAAGGGGCGAAGCTTAAGAAGAAACTGACCCTGCAGATACTTGATCTTGAACCTGAAGCCTTAAAAACTATGAGAAAATAAATTTCTGTTGCTTAAGCTACCCAGTCTCTGGTACTTGTTATGGCATTCAGAGCAAACTAATACAACCTCTTAATTAGTTTGTCCCAGAAAACAGCTGGCTAAAGACAAAAGGCTTTTGAGCAAAATGACTATTACAGAAATATTCTGGGTAAAGCCTTTTCCCTCCTTATGAGCACATTCTAGAAAGGAGTTCTCTTTACAAATACAAAGCAGTCAAGAAAACAAATATCCAGAATTTGGATATTTGAATATCCCTTCTTCACTCACTCAGACTCTCAAGATTTTCTGAATAGGTCTTACAAATTATTGTGTCACCAAGCACATTTTAATCCTCTTTTTGAGTATATTTTTATTGCTGGTTTGCACAAGTATTTTCTGATACTATTTGTCTCACTACCAGGATAGTTTTTTACACACGTGCAAGCTTAAACACAGAGTGAAGTAAGATGCTGAGCAGCAGTTACTCTTGTGACGTTTTTAGCAAGAGGCCAGACCATGGGAAATCAGAATCCTGAGGGTCCTGTTCCTGGGAGCCCTCCCACTGCATCCCTCCTGGGAATGAGTAATGCTATTTCCAGCTGACAACAGTTAAGATCACCCCCTCAGTGTCTGCTCTGATGGACCATTTCACCCAGGCAACCACTCTTGGGTATCCTCAACCTGGAGGTAGTCTTTTCCATTGCCCCTTTCTTCAACAGCTTGTGCTTCTTGAGAGAGCTAAGATTTCAAATATTCTCACACCAGAGTTAACAGATGTTGATACCTGAAAAAGGGGACAGGCTCTGGGGTTGGGAAGAGCTCTGATGCTGGGAAGAGCTTCCCTTAGAAAGAAGGCAGTGGAAGTTTTTGAGGCTTTTTAAAAATGGCAGGCACATGAAAAAATGCTTGGCATTAGCCGTGAGGGCAAGGCAGTTATAAGATGAATAGGGTCTTAGGATCTAATTATACCATGGTGACTATAGTTGATAACACTATCGTATGATTGAAATTTTCAGCTTCAGTTTGGTTTTTTTTTTCAGCTTCAGTTTTGAATGTTGCTTCCATTCCTATGGATTTTGCAACTAGTTGGCATTTCAACCATGTTAACCCATAACCTTATTTATTATATTCTCCAAGCCAATATTTGATTTCTGTGACCTCCTTTCATCCCCTTCTTGAAGATCTTATCTACTGCATGCTTTCTATGAACTCCAGGGACTTTCTGAAATAGGTCTTGATCCGTTTGACATTTAAATACCCAGAGTGCAGAGACAGAGCCTCATGTCTGCATGAATACTGTTTGATTCTTTGTTGAAATTCCATATTCTTTAATTACAAGGATTATCTCCAAGGTATATAAAGAAGCCTCTGTTCTAGAAAGTCTAAGACACGCTACAATATGAAAAATGGAGACATGGTCACTGAGGCTTTGTTGACTGAATGATTAACTGAGAAATGGGAATCAACTAATGGGAAACAATTTCCAGAGAGAAACTCAATCAGGTGATATAAAATAAGAAAATTGGTCTCCTTTGTAAGAGACTCCCCACACCTCACTTTTGAGATACGGCAATGAAATGCTTAGGACACACAGAGGTGAAAACTGATTTTCCCTGAAGTGCACATTGGACATTCAAAGCCAAAATTCTTTCAACAAGATTAATAAGTGCTATTCACGACGTTCGTTCCCTGGGCAGATCGACAGTGTGAAAAGCATGGGTAGAGGCTACAAAATCCTCTGCCGTCTTCAGATGTATTTGAGCTTCAGCCCACCATCAGAGGAACTCTGATCATCTTTTGGTGGAGGGGGGCACGCTCTGGAGGGCCAAGTTACAAAACACAAGTCATTTTTAGCCAAACCTGGTGGTTAATTAAATGGCTAACTTGTAAGCTAAAGATCTTTACTTGAGGCTATGGAATTTTCCTAACTTCTAACTTGCAACCCTCAGGAATATAAAAGGTGAGAAATCCTCCCTAAGGCTACAAACATAGGGTAAGTCAAGATGGACCCAGGCCAGATGGAGGGGTCAAAAATTAGAAACACAGGGAAAGAACATAACAGCATATGCTTCTTTCCATTCTGATTAGTGATTAATAATTAAAAGTCAATTCATACCTTTATTTATTTAAAATAACAATTGGAATTAATTTCTAATTCCAGTAATAATGTATTTGGAAAAATAAGGGCGTTGGGACTAAGAAGACCTGGGTTTGGACCTGCCTGCCTTCAACTTCTGTGACTGTAGGCTATTCTTTTCTCCTCTCTAAGATTCAGTTTCTCTATCCATATAAGGATAGGGCTTAAAAATTCTGAGATGCCTTCGACTTCATGATTTTATGATTTATGAATCTTGGGTTTCAGAGCTGGCTGACTCCCTGATGGTTTATCTGAGAAAAATAATATTATTGACTCGCCAATGAGAGACTAATATTTCCTGTGGGTGAAAAATTAATTTTTAGCTATCACTGATGCCAAACCAAAGAAAATATCCTGACTCCAATAAGAAATTTAAAGAGTCTGTCCAAAGATAGATGGCTAGGAACTAGCAGTGTGTGAGTTCCCATAATTAATTAAAACTCCACATAGTAATCCTTCTTAATTTATGAAAAAATTCTGTGGTTCCTTTTCTTTTCCAAACTAAATATTCTCCAAGAAATGAAAATATGCCTAAGGAACATACTTAGCTGGGAGCAGCTATATTGTATTTTCTTATGAATAGTGTCTAACTCTTTAAATGATGAAACTAATATTACAAAGTGCTAATCCACCATTTTTAATTTTTATTTAATCTCTAAGAAGAAAATGAACCATCAGACACTTGGAATATAGACTGAAAATTGAGTGCTATGAAATTTGGATGAACTAAACAGATTTTCCCAAGACCATTTTCATAACCAAAAGTGACCACTTAGTCATAGTTGTTTTGATCAATGATTAAATATGTATACTATACTGTCATACAGAGGGAAGTAAGTCAGAAAGAGAAAAACAAATATCATATACTAACTAATGCGTATATGTGGAATCTAAAAAAATGGTATAGATGATCTTATTTGCAAAGGATAAATAGAGACATAGACGTAGAGAATAAACATATGGATACCAAGGGGGAGGGGGTGTGGGATGAATTGGGAGATAGGGATTGACATATATACACTATTGATACTATGTGTAAAATTGATAACTGATGAGAACCTACTGTATAGCACAGGGAGCTCTACTCAATACTCTGTGGTGAACTAAACGGGAAGGAAATCCAAAAAAAGAGGGGTTATATGTATACATAAATCTGATTCACTTTGCTGTACAGTAGAAACTAACACAACATTGTAAAGCAACTATACTCCAAAAAAAAAAAAAAAGCAATAGGAATGAAGTGAAAAATTGTTGAAAAGATAAATGGTATTTTTTCCCAGTGGGAAAAAAAATATAGATGTCATAAGATTTTCCACACACACAAAAAGTATGTTATACTATGACAGTGGATGTTTGAGGATTTACCAGTGAGGATGCTTTTGGATGTAAACATTGACAACAACCAAAACTTTGAACTGACTTAAACAATGAGGCAAGAAGGAGGGCTGGATTTGGGATGGACGTGACACAGACCTCTGTCTTTGCTTCCTGATAGTCTCTCGTCTCCCTGACACGTTGGTCCATCCTCAGTTTGGATGCTGGCTCCAGAGTCAGGCTGTCATAATTTCTACTCTGTCTCTGTCTCTTTTTGACAGATCACGGTGCCTGGAACACAGTGAACACACCATGAATAATAAAAATTGCGATAAGTGCTCGCGTTTATCGAGCTCTCATTACATGATCTAAGTGTTTTGCATGTACTGATTCATTTACTCTTGACCACAATCCTGTCAGGCATCGTGGTACTTAAAACAAATGTCCTCACATTCTTTGAGATGCCACCCTCAAGAGGTGAGGTCTAATTTCCCTCCTCTTGAATGTGGGCCGGACTGAATGTCTTGTTCTAATGAGTAGGATAAAGCTAAAGGGACGACGTGTGACTCTGGAGACTAGGTCATAAAAGGGCTGTGGCCTCCATCTCGGTTGCTCTCTCTCTCTCTGTCTGTCTTAGTCTCTCTCTCTCTCTCTCACGTCTTGGGGACACCCAGACAGGCCTGTGAAGAGGCCCATGTGCTGAGGAGCTGAAATCCTCAGCACATAACCATGAGGCCTGCCCACAGCTACATGAGTGATCCTGGAGGCAGGTTCCCCCGTGGAGGCCCCAGATAACTGCAGCCCATCGGCAGCTTGACTGCAACCTCACAAGGGACCCTGAGCCAAACCACCAGCTAAGCCACTCCAGGATTCCTGATTCTCAGAACCTGTGTGAGACAGTAAATATTTGTTGTTTTCAGCTACTGAATTCTGGGTAATTTGTTACACAGCAATAGGCAAGTACTACGATTATCCCATTACAGATGAACAAATTGAAGCACAGGAAGGTAATGTAACTTGTCCCAAGTCGCACAGCCAGGAAGCTGCAGAGGCAAGATGCAGATCCACACAGTCTGACTTCTGAGTTCACATCCTTAGCCTCTGTTATACATATCTGTGCTCTGTCTTGTTTATTTTGAAATCCTTGATCTTTCCTTTTAAATTGCCCCAACTTTCAATGTTAGTGGATAATTTCAAGGGGGTTGAGATGAGTGATTAAAAGAGAGTGTAAAGCCTTCTTAAAACTTATTTTATTTGTAGTTAAAAATAATGTTATGTCTTAAAAGCCAGCTAGCATTTATAGGTCTTAGAACCTTATATCACAGAATACAGATGTCAGAGGCAGCTCATAGCTTTTGGAAAGGGGTAAGGAATTTGCTGAATTTCCACATAAAGGGAGAGATTTGAATTTAAATTCTATGTAAAATCAGATTTTACTCATTAAAAGTATGGTGATGAGATAGTCACACATTAGAAGTATTTAATTTTATAAATTCTTGTAAGCATAATTCTAGTTCTGTCAGGTGTTGGGTGGTTTCTTTAGACATCACGACAAGACTTGATGAAGTTACTTTGTTCTGAATTCATGTGACCATCAATCGGAAAGTCAAGAAAGCCTAGGGTTTAATTCTTGTATTGCTGCTGAGTTATCCTGGTGAAGTTCCCACATTGTATTTCTCCTTATCATTTGCAAATCTCTGTGTCCTACTTCTCAGATGGAGAGAGAAAGAGGCCTGGAGCTAGGTTCCTCCCAAGTTCCTCAGTTCTCCTTACTTTATTGCTTCTGACCCCTCAGTTGGGTGAGGGCTGTGTGGACTGGCTGTGAGCTTCAGGAACCACAAATGACTACTCCTGTTTTACATGGAGAGTTCCCTCTGCTTTCTAAAGAACCAGAGCTAGAGAGGGGAAGTTGCCTGCCCTAAGTCACTTGGAGAATGAATGATAGAACCTCTTTCTACTGCGGTATTTAGAATTTGCTTCCAACTCTTAACTTGAGGGTAGGATGATTCTTTACTCAGCCTTGGGAGGCAACCTATACAACATCCATCTTGTATTCCTTGTGCCCTGATTACTCGGGTCTCTCTTACCTCCCTAATATATTAGAAACTCTTAGAGGCAGAAAAATGGGAATAGTGCCTCACCTTGAGCATAGCTCAATATATACTAATGCTGTTGATCAGTGGGAGTGAGAGTGGAAGGATGGATGGATGGATGGATGAATTTTCCTACAAAAGTTACATTGTTAGATGTGCATTGAAATAAGAAAACAAAATCTTATGTATATCTTGAACTTACAAAACAGGTAAATTTAAAACAGGTATTTTACTTTAAATAAAAATTGCATTAAGAATAAAGTTCACCTCAAAAATTCATTTTACAGTAAACTTTTTAGTACTTAATCTATTGATGAGTTTTACAGTAAACAATAACATATTGGTTTACTCAAAAAACTTATAGCAGACTACTTTCTAGCTTGATAGTGGTCCCATTTTAACAAATCTCTCATATTTTGTCTATTTCCACATGCATAAATCAGTTTCCTTTTGACCGGGAGTGGAAAGTTAATTGATGATTGATTTATATTCTGCCTTTCCCCAGGAGGATTGTTTACTGCTAAATCATAGTGCAAAACCTCAGTCTACATGTCTCATAAACACGAGGTGTTTGTTTGGCATTTGTTCCCCAGCACCACAGACCAAGTTACAATGCATCAGATTAAAGATGCACAAATGAATGGCTTCAGAGTAGGAAGAAGCAAAAAGGGAAGTTTTCTATAGCCAAAGAAATGAGATGGAGTTGGGATGGGGTGATGAATATTGATGCCCAGTGATCACATAGAGAGTGGAGAGTTAGACTTTGGCTGGTCCATCTAGGTGCTGGCCACTGAGTGGGGAAACATGGCTATGAAACTCAGATGTTGATAGTAATGTTTGCAAGTAATTTTATATTATAAAAGTGTCTTTCTCATTAAGATTTAATTGACATCAAAATTTACTATTTACTAAATGCCTAGGACACTGTGTGACATATGCTAGGCACCCAATAAGCCAGTAGCAGGTTTATTCATGGATAAAAATATATAAATGAATTTATATCTATCTATCTATCGATCTATCTATCCACCTACCTACCTATCTATTCATAGGTTAAAATAAGACAAACATATTAGCAAATAGTTCTGCATCCTCAATGGAATATGAATAATTTTTGATGCTATGAAACGAACCAAAATATAATCTGAAATAAATAAACCAAAATATTGAGTTCAAAAGGGTAACTGTTGGACAAATTACTGAAACTTTCTGTGCTTCAGAACGCTCATCTGAAAAATGGAGCTGATAATAACACTACTCACTTTATAGGGCTGTTGTGATGAGTGAATATGGTAAAGCACATGATACAATTCCTAGTGCACAGTAAGTGCTCAAGCAGTACTAGTTATTATACACACAGACGTGCCCTTTACTTTATCATAACGTTTACAGTACCTTTTCTAACTGCTTGTTTAGTTACGTCTTTCTTTCTTGACCATAAGCCTCATAAGAGCAGAAGTCACATCTTTTCTCATTGTAGTAATTCTAGCATCTGGTACTGAGCTTGGCATGTCTGAGGGTAGTCAGTAAATATTTGCTGAATATGTGAATGAATAACTTTGGACAAAATCTCTCAATTATTTTTAACATGGTATGTATCAAATAAAACACATATGAGGGCTACATTTGGCCTATGGACATCCAATTTGTGATTTCTGCAGAGTACGGCCATGATAATTTAGCATAGACGTTTTTCAGACATGTGTTATCAATCTTCTCTATAACTCTAGAAGACTCAACAAACATCCACAGTTTGTCTAATTTTGAACAATAAAGATGCTGTTGAAACCGTGATATTTCATTAGCTCAGATGATTTCAAATGTTTCTCTCTCAAAGTGAAAGAATGACAAAGTTTTTATTCTGTCTCCCTTTAAATTAAAAACAATTCTCCCTGTTTTACAAAATGGCATGTGTCCTGATCACTCCCTGCTTATGGCTTATGGCACTTTGCTCTTTCTTAGGGATGTGGTTCATCTGTTACTTCTTTTTTTTTTTAACATCTTTTTTTTTTTTTTTTTCTGCGGCACGCGGGCCTCTCACTGCTGTGGCCTCTCCCATTGCGGAGCACAGGCTCTGGACGTGCAGGCTCAGCGGCCATGGCTCACGGGCCCAGCTGCTCCGCAGCATGTGGGATCTTCCCAGACCGGGGCAGGAACCCGCGTCCCCTGCATCAGCAGGTGGACTCTCAACCACTGCGCCACCAGGGAAGCCCTATTTCTTTTTTTTGGAATTTTATTTTATTTATTATTTTATACAGCAGGTTCTTATTAGTTATCCATTTTATACATATTAGTGTATACATGTCAATCCCAATCTCCCAATTCATCCCGCCACCGCCCCCTCCACTTTCCCCCCTTGGTGTCCATATGTTTGTTCTCTGCATCTGTGTTTCAATTTTTGCTCTGCAAACTGGTTCATCTGTACCATTTTTCGAGGTTCCACATATATGTGTTAACTTACTATATTTGTTTTTCTTTTTCTGACTTACTTCACTCTGTATGACAGTCTCTAGATCCATCCATGTCTCTACAAATGACCCAATTGCATTCCTTTTTATGGCTGAGTAATATTCCATTGTGTGTATGAACCACATCTTCTTTACCCATTTGTCTGATGATGGACATTTAGGTTGCTTCCATGTCCTGGTTATTGTAAATAGTGCTGCAATGAACATTGGGATGCATGTGTCTTTTTGAATTATGGTTTTCTCAGGGTATATGCTGAGTAGTGGGATTGCTGGGTCATCTGGTAATTCTATTTTTAGTTTTTTAAGGAACCTCCATACTGTTCTCCATAGTGGCTGTATCAATTTACATTCCCACCAACAGTGCAAGAGGGTTCCCTTTTCTCCACACTCTCTCCAGCAGTTTTTGTTTGTAGATTTTCTGATGATGCCCATTCTAACTGGTGTGAGGTGATACCTCATTGTAGTTTTGATTTGCATTTCTCTATTAATTAGTGATGTTGAGCAGCTTTTCATGTGCTTATGGCCGTCTGTATGTCTTCTTTGGAGAAATGTCTGTTTAGGTCTTCTGCCCATTTTTGGATTGGGTTGTTTGTTTTTTTAATATTGAGCTGTTTATATATTTTGGAGATTAACCCTTTGTCCATTGATTCGTTTGCAAATATTTTCTCCAATTCTGAGGATTATCTTTTCGTCTTGTTTGTAGTTTCCTTTGCTGTGCAAAAACTTTTAAATTTCAATAGGTCCCATTTGTTTATTTTGTTTTCATTTCCATTACTCTAGGAGGTGGATCAAAAAAGATCTTGCCGTGATTTATGTCAGAGTGTTCTTCCTATGTTTTCCTCTAAGAGTTTTACAGTATCCGGTCTTACATTTAGGTCTTTAATCCATTTTGAGTTTATTTTTGTGTATGGTGTTAGGGAGTTATCTAATTTCATTCTTTTACATGTAGCTGTCCAGTTCTCCCAGCACCAATTATTGAAGAGGCTGCCTTTTCTCCATTGTATATTGTTGCCTCCTTTGTCATAGATTACTTGACCATAGGTGCTTGGGTTTATCTCTGAGCTTTCTATCCTGTTCCATTAATCTATATTTCTGTTTTTGTGCCAGTAACGTATGGTCTTGATTACTGTAGCTTTATAGTGTAGTCTGAAGTCAGGGAGCCTGATTCCTCCAGCTCCGTTTTTTCCCCTCAAGACCGCTTTGGCTATTCGGGGTCTTTTGTGTCTCCATACAAATTTTAAGATTTTTTTGTTCTAGTTCTGTAAAAAATACCATTGGTAATTTGATAGGGATTGCATTGAATCTGTAGATTGCTTTGGGTAGTATAATCATTTTAACAATATTGATTCTTCCAATCCAAGAACATGGTATATTTCTCCATCTGTTTGTATCATCTTTAATTTCTTTCATCAGTGTCAGAGTTTTCTGCATACAGGTCTTTTGTCTCCCTTGGTAGGTTTATTCCTAGGTATTTTATTATTTTTGCTGTAATGGTAAATGGGAGTGTTTCCTTAATTTCTCTTTCAGATTTTTCATCATTAGTTTATAGGAATGCAAGAGATTACTGTGCATTAATTTTGTTTTGTATCCTGCAACTGTACCAAATTCACTGATTAGCTCTAGTAGTTTTCTGGTGGTATCTTTAGGATTCTCTATGTATAGTATCAGGTCATCTGCAAACAGTGACAGTTTTACTTCTTCTTTCCCAATTTGTATTCCTTTTATTTTTTTTCTTCTTTGATTGCCATGGCTATTACTTCCAAAACTCTGTTGAATTATAGTGGCGAGAGTGGACATCCTTGCCTTTTTCCTGATCTTAGAGGAAATGTTTTCAGTTTTTCACCTTTGAGAATGATGTTTGCTGTGGGGTTTTTCCTATATGGCTTTTATTATGTTGAGGTAGGTTCCCTCTTTGCTCACTTTCTGGAGAGTTTTTATCATAAATGGGTTTTGGATTTTGTCAAAAGCTTTTTCTGCATCTATTGATATGGTCATATGGTTTTTATTCTTCAGTTTGTTAATATGGTGTATCGCATTGATTCATCTGTGCATATTGAAGAATCCTTGCATCCCTGGGATAAATCCCAGTTGATCATGGTTTATGAACCTTTTAATGTGTTGTTGGATTCTGTTTGCTAGTATTTTGTTGAGGATTTTTGCATCTATATTCATCAGTGATATTGGTCTGCAATTTTATTTTTTTGTAGTATCTTTGGTTTTAGTATCAGGGTGATGGTGGCATCGTAGAATGAGTTTGGGAGTGTTCCTTCCTTTGCAATTTTTTGGAAGAGTTTGAGAAGGATGGGTGTTAGCTCTTCTCTAAATGTATGACAGAATTCACCTGTGAAGCCATCTGCTCCTGGACTTTTGTTTGTTGGAAGATTTTTAATCACAGTTTAAATTTCATTACTTGTGATTGCTCTGATCATATTTTCTATTTCTTCCTCGTTCAGTCTTGGAAGGTTATACCTTTCTAAGAATTTGTCCATTTCTTCCAGGTTGTCCATTTTATTGGTATAGGGTTGCTTGTAGTAGTCTCTTGGGATGCTTTGTATTTCTGCAGCGTCTTTTGTAACTTCTCCTTTTTCATTTCTAATTGTAATGATTTGAGTCCTCTCCCTCTTTTTCTTGATGCGTCTGGCTAATGGTTTATCAATATTGTTTATCTTCTCAAAGAACCAGCTTTTAGTTTCATTGATCTTTGCTATTGTTTTCTTTGTTTCTATTTCATTTATTTCTGCTCTGATCTTTATGATTTCTTTCCTTCTACTAACTTTGGGTTTTGTTTGTTCTTCTTTCTCCAGCTCTTTTAGGTGTAAATTTAGATTGTTTATTTGAGATATTTGTTGTTTCTTGAGGTAGGATTGTATTGCTATAAACTTCCCTCTTAGAACTGGTTTTGCTGCATCCCATAGGTTTTGGATTGTCGTGTTTTCATTGTCATTTGTCTCTAGGTATTTTTTGATTTCCTCTTTGATTTCTTCAGTGATCTCTTTTTATTTAGTAACATATTGTTTAGCCTCCATGTGTTTGTGTTTTTTACGTTTTTTTTTCCTGTAGTTCATTTCTAATCTCATAGTGTTGTGGTCAGAAAATATGCTGGATATGATTACAATTTTCTTAAATTTACTGAGGCTTGATTTGTGACCCAAGATGTGATCTCTCCTGGAAAATGTTCTGTGCACACTTGAGAAGAAAGTGTAATCTGCTGTTTTTGGATGGAATGTTCTATAAATATAAATTAAATCTATCTGGTCTATTGTGTCATTTAAAGCTTGTGTTTCCTTATTAATATTCTGTTTGGATGATCTGTCCATTGGTGTAAGTGAGGTGTTAAAGTCCCCCACTCTTATTGTGTTACTGTCAATTTCCTCTTTTATAGCTATTATCAGTTGCCTTATGTATTGAGGTGCTCCTATGTTGGGTGCATAAATATTTACAATTGTTATATCTTCTTCTTGGATTGATCCCTTGATCATTATGTAGTGTCCTTCCTTGTCTCTTGTAACATTCTTTATTTTAAAGTCTATTTTATCTGATATGAATATTGGTAGTCCAACTTTCTTTTGATATCCATTTGCATGGAATATCTTTTTCCATCCCCTCACTTTCAGTCTGCATGTGTCCCTAGGTCTGAAGTGGGTCTCTTGTAGACAGCATATGTATGGGTCTTGTTTTTGTATCCATTCAGTGAGCTTGTGTCTTTTGGTTGGAGCATTTAATCCATTCACATTTAAGGTAATTATCTCTATATATGTTCCTATTACCATTTTCTTAATTGTTTTTGGTTTGTTTTTGTAGGTCCTTTTCTTGTCTTCTGTTTCCCACTTAGAGAAGTTGCTTTAGCATATGTTGTAGAGTTGGTTTTGTGGTCTTGAATTCTCTCAGCTTTTGCTTGTCCATAAAACTATTGATTTCTCCATCAAATCTGAATCAGATCTTTGTCAGGTAGAATAATCTTGGTTATAGGTTCTTCCCTTTCATCACTTTAAATATGTCATGCCACTCCCTTCTGTCTTGTAGAGTTTCTGCTGAGAAATCAGCTGTTAACCTTATAGGAGTTTCCTTGTATGTTATTTATCATTTTTCCCTTGCTGCTTTCAATAATTTTTCTTTGTCTTTAATTTTTGCCAATTTGATTACACTGTGTCTCAGTGTGTTTCTCCTTGGGTTTATCCTGTATGGGACTCACTGGGCTTCCTGGCTTGGGTGGCTATTTCCTTCCCATGTTAGGGAAGTTTCAACTATAATCTCTTTAAATATTTTCTAGGGTCCTTTCTCTCTTCTGCTTCTGGGACCCTTATAATGCGAATGTTGTTGCATTTAATGTTGTCACAGAGGTCTCTTAGGCTGTCTTTATTTCTTTTCATTCTTTTTTCTTTATTCTGTTCCACAGAAGTGAATTCCACTATTCTGTCTTCCAGGTCACTTATCCGTTCTTCTGCCTCAGTTATTCTGCTATTGATTCCTTCTTGTGTAGTTTTCATTTCAGTTATTGAATTGTTCATCTCTGTTTCTTTGTTCTTTAAATCTTCTAAGTCTTTGTTAAACATTTCTTGCATCTTCTCGATCTCTGCCTCCATTGATTTTCAAGAATCTGCATTATCTTCATTATCATTATTCTGAATTCTTTTTCTGGAAAGTTGCCTATCTCCACTTCATTTAGTTGTTTTTCTGGGGTTTTATCTTGTTCTTTCATCTGGTATATAGCCCTCTGCCTTTTCATCTTGTCTATCTTTCTGTGAATGTGGCTTTTGTTCCACAGGCTGTAGGATTGTCATTCTTCTTGCATCTGCTGTCTGTCCTCTAGTGGATTAGGCTATCTAAGAGGATTGTGCAAGTTTCCTGATGGGAGGGTCTGGTGGTGGATGTTGCTCTGGTGGGCAGAGCTCAGTAAAGCTTTAATCTGCTTATCTGCTGATGGGTGGGCCTGGGTTCCCTCCCTGTTTGTTGTTTGTCCTGAGGTGACCCAACACTGGAGCCTACCCAGTCTCTTTGGTGGGGCAAATGGCAGACTCTGGGAGGGCTCACACCAAGGAGTATTTCTCAGAACTTCTGCTGCCAGTGTCCTTGTACTCACGGTGAGACACAGCCACCCCCCCGCCTCTGCAGGAGACCCTCCAACACTAGCAGGTAGGTCTGGTTCAGTCTCCTATGGGGTCACTACTCCTTCCCCTGGCTCCCGATGTGCACACTACTTTGTGTGTGCCCTCCAAGAGTGGAGTCTCTGTTTCTCCCAGTCCTGTCAAAGTCCTGTAATCAAATCCTGCTAGCCTTCAAAGTCTGATTCTCTAGGCATTCCAACTCCTGTTGCCCGACCCCCAGGTTGGGAAGCCAGACGTGGGGCTTAGAACCTTCACTTCAGTGGGTGGACTTCTGTGGTATAAGTGTTCTCCAGTTTGTGAGTCACCCACCCAGTAGTATGGGATTTGATTTTATTGTGATTGCACCCCTCCTACTGCCATTGTGGCTTCTCCTTTGTCTTTGGATGTGGGGTATCTTTTTTGGTGAGTTCCAGTGTCTTCCTATTTATGATTGTTCTGCAGCTAGTTGTGATTCTGGTGCTCTCTCAAGAGGGAGTGAGAGCATGTCCTTCTACTCTGCCATCTTGAACCAATATCTCTTTCTTAAAATTTATTTATTTTTTGCTGCACTGGGTCTTCGTTGCTGTGTGTGGACTTTCTCTAGCTGTGGCGAGTGGGAGCTACTCTTCTTTGCAGTGCACAGGCTTCTGATTGCGGTGGCTTCTCATGTTGTGGAGCACGGGTTCTAGGTCTGCAGGCTTCAGTAGTTGTGGCACATGGGCTCAGTAGTGGTAGCTTGCTGGCTCGAATGCAGGCTCAGTAGTTGTGGTGCACTGGCTTAGTTGCTCCGCGGCATGTGGGATCTTCCTGGACCAGGGCTTAAACCCATGTCCTCTTCATTGGCAGGAGGATTCTTAACCACTGCGCCACCAGGGAAGCCCCTGTTATTTCTTTATAACCCAAAGTTGCTGTCCTTGGAGGAGGACCAGAAGCTATATAGAGGGAGTCTCCTCAAATAAGTCCTTGATGTCCTTGTTCTGTGCTCCCTATTGGTCATTAAAATGCAACCTTTCCATCCAGTATTTCACTTCATGTCATTTGGTACTTTGATACTATTTGAAAAGAAAAGAAAAAAAAAAACTTCAGTCAATGTAGCACTAAAAAGATTCCTTGGATTAAGAACTAATAAAGAAATAGTGAGACACATTTCCCAAAGCATCATTTAGGGTTCACTATGAACAAGTGTTAATTGTAAAAAAATTACATAATTAAATACTGCAGTTTCAATAACCTTAAAACATTCCTTATATAATTATGTGCACAACTATTTTAATCAATATTATTGGCTGTCTAGACAGACTGGTAGAGTATCTCGATCTGGAATTTAATTAAATAGAGATTAAAAAACTTTAAGAGGAAAAATGCTGGATGGCTTTGGTGTCTTTTTTTTTTGAAGATGTGGTTTGGAGATGAATAAACATATAAAGAGGGAAAGAGAGAATGCTGGTTTTAGAAATGAGATATTGGGTAAAAAAGAGTGAGAGAAAGAAAAGGGTTAGAAGGGTTAAAAGCTGTTATATTTGTGAAACCACTATTAGGGATTATTCTGTAATTCACTGGAACTGGTCCATAATAGATTTCATGTGTTTGGTGGTAAATAACATCAATGTTTGAAAAAATGCCTTTTCCCTTTCCTGTTCATTGTCTCATGATTTCTGTGTTGTCTTTTCTGCTGTTCTTCCAAGAAGGAGGTCTCTGCAATTATGCCTTATCATTCAGTTTTTACTCTATTAGTATGTTTCTAACCCCAAATTTTACATTTTAGAATGTGGTTTAAATAATGGACCCAGTAAGAAAACAATCCCAGCTTCAACCTGGGGTCTGGAAGAATCAGACATGGTTAAGTAGTCTGCAGAGAGAAACTGGGGAAAAACCCTAATCAAAGTGCAAAGTTTTACAGTTTATGATGGAAGGAAAGGTTTGTAACTTCTGACATGAGGCCATAAGAACATTTTCACTTCTGTCTGAATCTTCTGGAACACATTTTCTGGAGGAAACCAGCTGTCATGGAAGGAGACTACCCTGAGTCTGCCATGCTGGGAGGAAGACCAAGTGGTCCCATTCTTTCCCATTGCTTCACCTATTGTGACAACTTCCAAATATATACATATGCCCCCTCTCTCTGAGCCTCAGAGTCATGTACCCACAGGTCTACTGCCCGTCTCTGCTTGGAAGTCCCATTCCACAAGCATCACAGTGTTAATTTTGGAGACTGCATACTTGATTTCTAGTCCCCCCAAATCTCTCCCTTCTCTAATTTCTCACCTTGGAAATTGGTTCCAACATCTACCCAATGCTCTATTCAAAATCTGAGTCAGCCTTCATTTCACCTTCTTTCAAACCTCACAACGAATCTATCCACAAGTACTAGTGATTCTCCATCCACCAGCGTACCTTGAATTGTTTTCAAGTTTTCTGCATCTCCACTGTCTGCATCATCATGTCTTTCAGTAACCCCTTAGCTGACTCCTGCCTCCTTTCCTGCTACCCTTCTATCCATTCTATCCTCACTAACTACAGTCACGTTTAAAAACGTTAGGTGGATCTTCCTGGGCCCCTGCATCAACACTTGAATGCTTTGCTAAGGCATTTGAGTACAATCCCAGTCACAGAATGTGACATATGTGGCCCTACATGGTCTTCTAATTCATCTTGTGTCCCTCTCCCCTCACTCAGTTATTCCAGCCCATAAGCCCTTTCTGACCTAAGGACCTTGGTAATGATTGTCCTTTGCCTGGACCATGCCATAGATTGTCACATTCTCAGCTTAAATGTCAGGGAGGCCTCTCATGATGGCCCCATCTAAAGTGGGTTCCCCCAGTATCTTCTATCATGGCATCCTATTTATTTACCATAATGTTTGTACCCACTCTAATTATTATTATTTTTATTGAAGTATAGTTGATGTATTATATAAGTTACAGGTGTACAGTATAGTGATTCACAATTTTTAAAGGTTATGCTCCATTTATAGTTATCATAAAACATTGGCTATATTCCCTGTGTTGTACAATATATCCTTGCAGTTTATTTTATACATAATATTTTGTACCGCTTAATCCCTAATCCCTATAGTGCCCTTCCCCCTTTCCCTCTTCCCACAGTAACTATTTTGTGTTTTTACATTTAATATCTATTGTCTAGCTCTTCATAGTGTCCTTTAAGCACCACACACTCGTGGCCCATATCTATTTTCTATACACCAGTTTGTCCTTTGTACTCAGCATAATGCCTGGCACATATGTGGTGCTCAATTAACTATTCTGTTGAATAAATTAACAAATACCAAAGGCTTGGGAAATCTCAAGACAACCATGTACTTGGTTTAGGGGAGAGATTGTGAGAAAGTATGCACTTCCACAGTGAGAAAGAGTGGAGAACTAGAAACAGAAGACCTGCTTTGAAGCGTATCACCTCAGCATTATACCAGGGAGACCTAGTCCCCACACATCTCCTGTTATACCTCTTGGACTAGTTGCCCAGCCTTTTATCACTCAGGTTCCCATCTTTCCCCTCATCCTAGAGATCCAGCTCCCAGGTCTCACTCTCAGCAGCCCTGCCCTCTTCTCTCTCATCTCCACCTGTGACTCCACCCTACCTAAGACCCGTCCCCACGCCCAAAATGCTCCTACCAGCAGCTTGAAACCACAAGTCTCCAGTTCCACAACTCAGTGAATGGGGGAGGTCTGGGAGGGGGCCCATAATCCTCCGTTCCTAGGTCCTACAACTGTGCTCCCAGCTCCCAAATTGACTGAGGTAGAGATGACTGTGGAACTTCCAAGCAAAGATGCCAAGTAAACAAGAGAGTACATGACTCTGAGGCTCAGAGGCGAGTTTTAGGCCAGATGTATACTTCTGTGAGTCATCACAATAGATAACACCTTGGGAAAAGATAAGACCCATAGGAAAAGGCATTTGAAGGAGGAGGAAAGAGGATGGTTGATGGAAATAAGAAAAAAATAACTGCTGTTACTGAACACCAAGTTCGTGTGCCTGATGCACAGTGAGGCCAAACAAGTTGAAATGTCAGAGTTTGGAGCAGAGAAAGGCTTATTGCAGGGCCATGCAAGAAGAACGGGTGGCTCATGCTCCCAAATCCCTGACCTCCCTGAAGGGTTTCAGCAAAGCATTTTTAAAGGCCAGGTGAGGGAGTGGCATGGTTGGTTGTTGAAAACTTCTTAGTGTCAGAATCCTTTGTTCTTGCAGCTGTCCATGTAGGTCAGGTCACGATGCTCTTGTAAACCTGCAACAAGACAAATGTTATTCTGTGTTCTGCAACTTTTTATCTCTATATGAATGGAAAAGTGTTATACCCTTAAAGGTCAGAGCCTTGAGAATGGGCTATCCTATATACTTCAGACTCTAGGCAATATTTTTAACTCAAAGCCAAAGCAGTAGAAAAACAAAGGTTAAAGTAAAAGAAACAAATCTAATATGGAGTCAGATTTGTTCTTCCCTGTTACACTGGGAGGAAAATAAAAGCTCTTCTTCTCCCCTTACACTTGGTCAGGATGGGAAGAGACTGTCTACAAAACATATCAGCTCCTGATATAATCTCTGCTTCTCAGACATCAACCTGGAGAAGCAAGGTGAAGGGACCTTAATGTATTTTTCTGGCTTTCGCTCCTAATATTACAATATCCCCAGTCTCCTACAATTTTACCCATGTCTTCCATGAAACCCATGAAGGTTTTGAGAAGTGCTTGGGAACTGGTCCTTTTTGCTACCATGTGGAGCTCACCGTTTCTCTATGCCCTCACTTGGCTGCCTGGGCTCCTGTAGCCAGAGTGAAAATAGAGTTACTCCCCAGCCACAGGCAACCTTCTGCCAGCTCCAGGCCTGGGAGCAAACCCCTGGGCCTTCCTGTGATGCCCCAGACTATCAAAAGGTTTTCATACCCTTTTCCTCATGGGTATGGATTGTTGTGTCTATAGAAAGGAATGGAATGGGAACAACCAGAAGAAAATGTAATCTTGGGCTAGGGTGAGCAATCTTATCTATAGAATTTTTGTGCCCCTTTTTTCATCCAGGCCTAAGGTGAGTACCAGTCCTCTTTCAAGATGTCCTAGACATTACAAAGCCAATAAAATCTCCTGAGATTCTGTGAGCCACATTGATCCCTGTTGCCTCTTTATGATAGAGTGTCCCCAAAGGACCATGGTGACTGCATAAAAAAAGAGAATGGCATTAATGATGTAGTTTAACCTCAGTTTTGTGTTTTAGACCCTCTTGAAGGATACCACCACTGCCAATACTGATCCAGACATTTACTACTGTCAATTAACCAGTCTCCAGAAAATTACTTTTAAGTTATAGGAGAAAGCATAATATTTTCTCTTCTTTTGGTGAATTTTAGCTTCTCAAGAGTTAGCCAAGCTACTGAGGAAGAGGGAGTTGGATTAACTCACAAGACAATACATTACAGTGTAAAGAAAAATTAAAGAGGAAGAGAAAAACATATAAGCATGTCATAAATCTTTTGCTAAGAATTATAAATCCAATTTATTTACCCATTAAAAAAGAACTGTCATTAGTAAAAATGGTGATGTTAGCCTAGATGGTAACAAATAATGCAATGAATAATCTGCATAGCAATTAGGAACCAAATAATAATCTCTGAGACATATATTATCAGGTTGCACTGGTTGCAAAATCGATATGACACTGGACTGCTGTGAAAAGCTGCAATGACTCTGGAATTAGGGAATTTGGGCGTTGTGAGTAGGAGTGGTATTTACTTGGTTTTCAGCTCTTGAAAGAGGCAGTTTGTTTGGGAGGTGGGTGGCTTTGTGTACAGCATATGTGGCATATTTAATTCTACACAACATGGATAGAATACAATTGTTATATTGACTACTTTGTATTCCAATGCGTCCTTTCTCATCATATTTCTGTTTTGACTCTTGTTGCTGCCTTTACCTTCTATCCTAAAAATTTTACACCCCTTGGAAGCATGAAGAACCCTGATTGTTAGACTTAATAAGAGGATGTGCCATGTGCTACGTCAAAGCAGGTCCTGATTTTATTAAGTTGCATTAAACTTGACAATTGTTGGCCCTGAGCACATTCAACCTCTGTCTCCCTGTGGTCAGGAGTAATGTAGAAATTTTAATATGATTCTCTGCGGTGGCTGATTTGAATTTCTAGGACAGTAATTAGGGAAGAGGACATGTTCTCCATTGAAGACTGCCTCTCCCACGTGTTATCTCAAATGAAACAGCTTCAGGGTGTATTTAAAATGCCCACTGCTGTAGTCTGTGAGAGTCTACAAAGAGACAGGTTTATTAGACTTGGCATCCTTCTTTGCTAAGTCAAGAGCTGTGCAACATACTGGCTTGCCTTCAGAAGTTGAAGGAAATCTACCAGCCTGGCCTTACCCTCATGTAACACACAGTTACACCCCCATAGTTGTGGGGCTTGTTCTTCTAAAACCCAGCTGCCAGTCTTTGAAAAGAAACCTATTTGACTCGCAGTCGTGCAAATCTGCAATTTCCTGCACTATCCGGATCAGAAATTCAAGTGGAATGAGCAGAAATAGCCACCGTTTTTTTTTTTTTTTTTTTTTTGAGAGTCAGAGTTAATGAGTGCCTATCAACTGCTTATATAGACGATAATTTGACATGGTGAAGAGACTTAGGACAGAAATGTATGGGCTGGTGATATTTAAAAGTCAAAGCTTCTAGATTAGAATCTGGGCTATAAATATGCTATTATTTTGGTGTTTGTTTCAAAAATTGTATTTAGTTTCATTTGAAAGTTTAGTCTAAGTTCCAGTGACCTGATATATAATAAACTACGTATGTATGTGTATCTATCCATATATACTTACATATATGATATATATATACACATATATACATAAAAGGATATAGATGTTAAAAGAATATATAAAAATGATCCATATATGCCATTTTATATCTATATCCTTTCTCTCTCTTTCTCTCTCTGTAGACATATGTATGTATACATATATATTTTTTTCCTTCTTATATATTTTCTTTTCTTTAGGGAGAAAACAATTTTTCCATTGGAAAGAAACATTGTTCACTTGTAAAGGCAACTGAAAAAGAAAAAGAAACATTGGACTGCATCAATTTGCTGAAATTTCAGTCTTCTCTAGGCAAAGTGGACTCTTGTTGGCCTTGAAGAATATGTGAGTAAATACCAGACACCGAAGAATGTCAACTTGGCCTTTTCTATGAAGATAATGTCTTGTAACTGCTTTCAGTGCTGAGAAAGTAGCTTAAAAGGATAACAGAATTACACCTGGTGTTTCTTTTTCTTTCTACTGTTTAAACAAAAAACTTCCTCTTTGGAGGAAGTTAAGGTTCCTGAGACCTATATTTACTGCTGATTTTTAACCATGACGTTTACTTCTTCATTCTCATGTTACATCTTGGTCATCAAAACAGTCTCATGTTGTACAGCCTCAAAAGGGCGCCCTTCATGCTCAGTGACCACTCTGTTCTCCCTCCCAGGATAAGCTGCGTCCCTAGGGCCATCTGGGAAGAGATGGGCTATCAGTTTCCTCCTCAGCAGTGGAAAGATTTGGTCATTTTTCTAGTGTTCCACCATTCTGGTAACTTGGCCACTGTTTTTCAGTTTCTTCTGCTCCTACTGTAACAGTACAAACCTGACTCCATATTGGATCTTTTTCTTTAGCTCTAACTGTTGTGCTCTGTTGCCTGTGCTTAGTCATGCTGGCTCTGTGCATTTTGTAAAAGAATGTTGCCTCTAGCCTGAAATATACATGATAGCCCATTCTCAAGACTCTGACCTTTAAGGTATAACACTTTTCCTGTTCATAGAGAGACAGAAAGTTGCAGAACAGAAAATAACGATCGTCTTGGAGGTTTATAGGAACATTGTGACCAGAGCTGCTGGGACAGCTGCAAGAACAAAAGATTCCTGCACCAAGAAGTTTGCAACGAGGAGACACACCCCTTCCCCTTTTAGTATAAAAGAAGCCTGAATTCTAACTCGAATAAGATGGTTCTTTGGGACACTAGCCCATCATCTTCTCAGTCTTCTGGCTTTCCCAAAAACTCATTATTCCTTGCCCCGACACCTTTCCTCTCAATGTATTGGCCTGTCTGCGGTGAGCAGTACAAGCTTGGACTCTGTACACTACTGCCACCTGCTGACCAACTCTGTCTCTCTCTCTCTCTCAATGTCTCAAGTTCACATTCCCCAAGGAAAACCTGATCCTGTCAGCCAGTCACTACCTGGCCTCTGCACACGTGCCTGTTGGCATTGGATGAGACCTCCATCCCTGGTCTAACCTAGATGGCATCAGAGCGGTGGGGTCACGTGGCAAAGCACAAAGTGACTTGTGCCTCCTGTATTGAGGGCAGGTTTCTCTCAGGAGGGGTTTGGACATTTCTCTGGACTGTATCTAACTCTGGCCCCATGTAGGAGATGACAACCCTGCCTCACAGGGTGACGGTCAGGCCTGAAAGAGATTGCCAAGTGCCCAGCATGGTGGAGGCTTAGCAAAGCAATAGGCTTTCCCTGTGAAATTTCTTGTTTGCTTTTGCCTTTTTTATTTGTGTGTCTCAAGAGTGATGCAGATGAGTCGTATTTAGGATACAGCAGGAAAATAATATATTTTATTTTTGTATGACGATGATGATGATGATGTGATGATGATCAAGGCCACCCACACTGAATGCTGTCCATGTGCCAGGCACTGTGTTAAGTGCTTTGCATGAATTATCTTATTTCATCCTCATCTTAATACTACGGGATAGGTTCTGTTTTTGTCCCTATTATATTGAGGAGGCCACAGAGACACTCAGAAAGATTAGGTAACCTTCCCAAAGTCACATGCTTGTGGACTTGGTTTTGAACTTTACTAAAGAACTGAAACTTCAAACAGCAAGTAGGTTGAATTTTTAGTTTCTGGAAAGTTATTTTGGTGACTGTCTTGCTGTTAGAGAATCATTAGTACTTTGTTAATTTATAATATTATACATCCCCAAAGTGGCTGGAATATAATGGTGCACATGAAACTGACTTTTAAAAATTACTAGCCATCAGTTTAAATGTTAAGGATATCAGACAAATCAATGTTAAACTGAGACAAGAGAACTTTCTACAAGTGACTTCTGGGTATGTACATATAACAGAGAAATTGATAAAGTTATATTTTAAGAAAGCAATCAAGCATAAAATCTGTAAGCCATACTTTTCTCATGGTGGTTATAGAAACGGATGCTCTGAATTTACTGTTAATTTGGATTGATGTATATTCCACTAGCAGCTCATGAAAAAAATGTTCTCCATGTTTTATTTTCAAAAATATGATGTACAACCATCGCAACCAGCACATTTGATACCTTATGTTAAATATGGAGTAATTTTGAATAAACAACCTATTTTCATTATTTGATTCTGTCATCAACGGCATAAACACACCTTGTTTATTTCAATGTCTGGAGCTTCTGCTCTAAGGACATCTGTGAACAATTATATCACCCCACCATCTTGACCCACCTTTTTTTAAATAAAAAAGAAGAAGAATTTGCTTTTTTTCTCACCTCTCTACCTACTGTTAATGTACTTATATTTATTACTTCTAAGTGAGATGACAAACATATCAATAGCTCTTCTCTTTGAGAAGGTCAAAGGGTGTGACATTTGGATATTTTTTGAGGATATTTGAAATGCATCTTTTAATATATTGGGTAACAGCTTTCTCAGCTTTCATTGAAAGAAAACAATAAATCATTCTTTACATTTAGTAATTTAAGTAAATTTACAGCAAAGAAGTAAAAGAAGCATCAGTTTAGTAGTTTTGGAAATAGATGAAGAATGAAACTCTCTACTAAGGCTTAGTGTAGGTAATAAAAATCAAAAAGACAAGGGACAGAATTTTCATAATATTAAAATATGATCAGTGTGAAATATGCTGCTGTACCTTCTTATAATAAACTGCCATGGCAAGTGCTATAAATCAAACCCATAAAGTTGTATAAGTAGAATTTACATACCTGTGTATACAGGCTTAAGTGATGTGCATGTGGAGTGAATGAATGAATCTTAGAGATGGTACAGGATAGTGTTTAATTGCACAGACTTCACTACTTAGATTCAAATCCTAGCTTTATCACTTCCCAGCTATGTGCTCTTGAGCAAACTGCTTAATTTCTCAGGTTTTTATCTTATATGTATAATATAAATAGTAGTGGTACCTACCTCATAGTATTGTTACGTGGATTAAATGATTTAACATATAAAGGATTTAGACCTTCTCTGGCACATGTGTGCTTATATGTGTTAGCTCTTGTTATGCGATTGTTTTTCATTCTCCTTCTTCTAGAAAGAATAGAGTCGAAGCTAATAATAATAGGACTAATCCATACTGAGATGATGAAAAACACTCAACCATCACAAGGATAGACTTCTGAAGTGGGTCCAATCCTAATGAGTTAATGAAAATCTCCGATACCCAGAACAAGAGTGACCTACAAGCAGAAAACAGAACGTCAGCTTGTCTGCCTCCTCCCATCAGTTGATGGTGAGGGCTTGAAATGATGAATTGAGAAGTTGACGAGGTCAGTGTGAACGCAGGGGAGGAGCAAGGTGTGACTGAGTGAGGTTGCCAAGTGCCCTGGAGCTGGGAGTGCCTAACATGCACCGCATATTTGCCTTCCTCCACCTACTGCAATTTCATGCACCCAGACCTGCTGATTGAGCCAAACCACTTCTGGAAGAATTCAGAGTGAGAGAGACAGTTTATCTCTGTCATTTTAGCCAGGACATAGGTCTCCATGCTTCTATCAGCTGAGGCCAAATGTTCAGCCAAGCACAGACAGGAAATCCTGCAGCTGCTGGCCAAATAGTCCTTTATCATGTGAGGTGGAACCACTTTGCTAAAATTTCCTCTTCCTTGGCAAAGGCCTCTGTTAAATGCTCCTGGACAATATATTTGTGATGCCCTTTATTATGGGCTTTTAATTTTTTATCACAAAGTAAAAATTTTTATCATCTATGAAGAATTTCTGTACCGCTACCTTGAAATTCCCAAAGGATCTTGTCTAATTCTATTATTTATTCTCCTTAGCAGTAACTCACTAGTCAGTTAAATCTGCAAGTCTTATGAATCATCTTAGCAATTGCTGATGCACATTGAAATCAGCATATCAAGCATGTTGGATTATATGAAGAAGCCTGAAAAATAAAGCATTTTATATACATTATCTCATTAAGATTTATAAGCATCCTAGAGGGTACCTATTATCAGTATTCCTATTTTACAGATGAGAAAACTGAAACTTAGAGAGATAAGTACCTTTTCCAAAATTAACCACCTAGAGGTTGATTTAGCTGGAATTTCAGGTAGATTGGACTCCAGAATCAGAGCTCCTCAGGTTATTTGTTTGTTTGTTTGTTTGTGTTTTTTCTGAGGCACTCTTCCTCTTGATGTAGGAGAAGGGTTTTGTGGCCTTGTGAAATTTAGTTCCATGAAAAAGAGACAAAATCAGAATGGCCAGGTTATAATTATCTGGTATTCAAACGTTACATAGGAATTGACTAAGCACCAAGGGTAGGAAAGATCAACTGGACTGGGTCACACCACTGGACAGGTCGGTCTTACTACTCAAGGTATAAGCAGAGTGTCCCTTGGGCTAGCACAGCCTTCTTTCCTGATCAGGTATCAGGTTTTGGTTGGAGTCATCAAGAAGGACTGGGCGATGGAGTATTAGAAATGGAACATCATTTGGGAGTAGGAGGAACCAGATAGGGTTGGGGGTATATGGTCTCTTGATATTGATAAGTTCTATGTTATGTGTTCATAAAATAACTGAAGAAACCTACTAAGTTCTCATTTAATGTAAGACTGCAAATAATTATGCAAGTGAGAACAAAACACAACCTGAAAGGAGTCCCTCTGGATGCACTGGTTACCTGAATGATGGCAGATGCATGGTTTAACAGTGATGGGAAATACACCATATTCTGCTGCAAAGAACTCACCCTTTCAGATGCAAATAATCACGATGGAGAGGGTGGAAAAGGATATAAGACAGGATGGGATAATTTTTGAAATTTGGTAACTTCAATCTATTTTTGCATGCTTTGACCATATTAATGCTGTTTTCTTTCAAGACAAGTTTTGATCAAAATATTTGTGAACATGGGATTGAAAATAACAGGATAGAGCCCAATTCCACTCATGCCCATGGCAGCCCCCACAGACTTTCTACCCACTGCCGTGTGGCTGACAGGATCTTGGTGCTCAGACCGGGTGGCAGGCCTGTACCTCTGAGGTGGAAGAGCCGAGTTCAGGACACTAGTCCACCAGAGACCTCGCTGCTCCATGTAATATCAAACAGTGAAAGCTCTCCCAGAGATCTCCATCTCAATGCTAAGACCCAGCTCCACTCAATGACCAGCACGCTACAGAGCTGGACACCCTATGCCAAACAACTAGCAAGACAGGAACACAACCTCATCCATTAGCAGAGAGGCTGCCTAAACAGACACCCCAAAACAAACTACCAGATGTGGTTCTGCAAACCGGAAAGACAAGATCCAGCCTCATCCACCAGAAAACAGGCACTAGTCCCCTCGAGGCACCAGGAAGCCTACACAACCCACTGAACCAACCTTACTAACTGGGGACAGACACCAAAAACAATGGAAACTACGAACCTGCAGCCTGCAAAATGGAGACCCCAAACACAGTAAGATAAGGAAAAGACAAGACAGAAAAACACACAGCAGATGAAGGAGCAAGGTAAAAACCCACCAGACCAAACAAATGAAGAGGAAATAGACAGTCTACCTGAAAAAGAATTCAGAGTAATGAGAGTAAAGATGATCTAAAATCTTGGAAATAGAATGGGGAAAATACAAGAAACATTTAACAAGGAACTAGAAGAACTAAAGAGCAAACAAACAATGATGAACAACAAAATAAATGAAATGAAAAATTCTCTAGAAGGAATCAGTAGCAGAATAACTGAGGCAGAAGAATGGACAAGTGACCTGGAAGATAAAATAATGGAAATAACTACTGCAGAGCAGAATAAAGGAAAAAGAATGAAAACAATTTTGACAGTCTCAGAGACCTCTGGGACAACATTAAATGCACCAACATTCAAATTATAGGGGTCCCTGAAGAAGAAGAGAAAAAGAAGGGAATGAGAAAATATTTGAAGAGATTATAGTTGAAAACTTCCCTAATATGGGAAAGGAAATAGTTAATCAAGTCCAGGAAGCACAAGAGTCCCATACAGGATAAATTCAAGGAGAAACATGCCAAGACACATATTAATCAAACTATCAAATACTAAATAAAAAGAAAAAATATTAAAAGCAGCAAGAGAAAAACAAGAAATAATATACAATGGAATCCCCATAAGGTTAACAGCTGATCTTTCAGCAAAAACTCTGAAAGCCAGAAGGGAATGGCAGGACATATTTAAAGTGATGAAAGGGAAAAACCTACAACAAAGATTACTCTACCCAGCAAGGATTTCATTCAGACTCGACAGAGAAATTAAAACCTTTACAGACAAGCAAAAGCTGAGAGAATTCAACACCACCAAACCAGCTTTACAACAAATGCTAAAGGACTTCTCTAGGCAGGAAACACAGAGAAGGAAAAGACCTACAATAACAACACCAAAACAATTAAGAAAATGGTAATAGGAACATACATATCGATAACTACCTTAAATGTAAACAGATTAAATGCTCCAACCAAAAGACATAGACTGGCTGAATGGATACAAAAACAAGACTGATATATATGCTGTCTACAAGAGACCCACTTCAGACCTAGGGACACATACAGACTGAAAGTGAGGGGATGGAAAAAGATATTACATGCAAATGGAAATCAAAAGAAAGCAGGAGTAGCAATTCTCATATCAGAAAAAATAGACTTTAAAGTAAAGACTATTACAAGAGACAAAGAAGGACACTACATAATGATCAAGGGACCAATCCAAGAAGATGATATAACAATTGTAAATATTTATACACCCAACATAGGAGCACCTCAATACATAAGGCAAATGCTAACAGCCATAAAAGGGGAAATCAACAGTAACACAATCATAGTAGGGGACTTTAAGAGCCCACTTTCACCAATGGATTGATCATCCGAAATGAAAATAAATAAGGAAACACAAGCTTTAAATGATACATTAATCAAGATGGACTTAATTGATACTTATAGGACATTCCATCCAAAAACAACAGAATACACTTTCTTCTCAAGTGCTCATGGAACATCCTCCAGGACAGATCATATCCTGGGTCACAAATCAAGCCTTGGTAAATTTAAGAATTTTGAAATTGTATCAAGTTTCATTTCTGACCACAACACTATGAGACTAGATATCAATTACAGAAAAAAATCTGTAAAAAATACCAACACATGGAGGCTAAAGAATACAGTATTTAATAACTAAGAGATCACTGAAGAAATCAAAGAGGAAATAAAAAAATACTGAGAAACAAGTGACAATGAAAACACGATGACCCCAAACCTATGGGATGCAGAAAAAGCAGCTCTAAGAGGGAAGTTTATAGCAATACAACCCTACTGCAAGAAACAAGAAACATCTCAAATAAACAACCTAACCTTAAACCTAAAGCAATTAGAGAAACAAGAACAAAAAAAACCCAAAGTTAGCAGAAGGAAAGAAATCATAAAGATCAGATCAGAAATAAATGAAAAAGAAATAAAGGAAACAATAGCAGAGCTCAATAAAACTAAAAGCTCATTTTTTGAGAAGATAAACAAAATTGATAAACCATTAGCCAGAGTCATGAAGAGAAAAAGGCAGAAGACTCAAATCAATAGAATAGGAAATGTAAAAGGAGAAGTAACAACTGACACTGCAGAAATAAAAAGGATCATGAGCGATTACTACAAGCAACTATATGCCAATAAAATAGACAACCTGGAAGAAATGGACAAATTCTTGGAAAAGCACAACCTTCTGAGACAGAACCAGGAAGAAACAGAAAATATAAACAGACCAATCACAAGAACTGAAATTAAGACTGTGATTAATAATCTTCAACAAAAAAAAGCCCAGGACCAAATGGCTTCATAGGTAAATTCTATCAAACATTTAGAGAAGAGTTAATACCTATCCTTCTCAAACTCCTCCAAAATATAGCAGAGGGAGGAACACTCCCAAACTCATTCTACGAGCCCAACATCACCCTGATACCAAAACCAGACGAAGTTGTCACAAAGAAAGAAAACTACAGGCCAATATCACTGATGAACATAGATGCAAAAATCCTCAACAAAATACTAGCAAACAGAATCCAACAGCACATTAAAAGGATCATATGCCATGATCAAGTGGGGTGTATCCTAGGAATGCAAGGATTCTTCAATATATGCAAATCAATCAATGTAATACACTATATTAACAAACTGAAGGACGAAAACCATATGATCATCTCAATAGATGCAGAAAAAGCTTTTGACAAACTCCAGCACACCTTTATGATATAAACCCTCCAGAAAGTAGGCATAGAGGGAACTTACCTCAACATAATAAAGGCCATATATGACAAACACACAGCCAACATTGTTCTCAACGGTGAAAAACTGAAACCATTTCCACTAAAATCAGGAAAAAGACAAGGTTTCTCACTATCACACTATTATTCAACATAGTTTTGGAAGTTTTAGCCACAGCAATCAGAGAAGAAAAAGAAATAAAAGGAATCCAAATTAGAAGGGAAGAAGTGAAACTGTCACTGTTGGCAGATGACATGATGCTATACATAGAGAATCCTAAAGATACTACCAGAAAACTACTAGAGCTAATCAATGAATTTGGTAAAGTAGCAGGATACAAAATTACTGCACAGAAATCTCTTGCATTCCTATATACTAATGATGAAAAATATGAAAGAGAAATTAAGGAAACACTCCCATTTACCATTGCCACAAAAAGAATAAAATACCTAGGAATAAACCTACTTAAGGAGACAAAAGACCTGCATGCAGAAAACTATAAGACACTGATGAAAGAAATTAAAGATGATACAACAGGTGGAGAGATATACCATGTTCTTGGATTGGAAGAGTCAACATTATGGAAATGACTATACTACCCAAAGCAATCTACAGATTCAATGCAATCCCTATCAAACTACCAATGGCATTTTTCACAGAATTAGAATAAAAAATTTCACAATTTGTATGAAAACACAAAAGACCCCTAGTAGCCAAAACAATCTTGAAAAAGAAAAGTGGAGCTGGAGAACTCGGGGTCCCTGACTTTAGACTATACTACCAAGCTACAATAATCAAGGCAGTATGGTACTGGCACAAAAAGAGAAATATAGATCAATGGAACAGGATACAAAGCCCAGAGATAAACCCACACACATTCGGTCACCTTATTTTAGATAAAGGAGGCAAGAATATACAATGGAGAAATGACGGCCTCTTCAATAAGTGATGCTGGGAAAACTGGATAGCTACATGTAAAAGAATGAAATTAGAACACTCCTTAACACCATACAGAAAAATAAACTCCAAATGGATGAAAAACCTAAATATAAGGCCAGACACTATAAAACCCTTAGAAGAACACATAGGCAGAACACTCTATGACATAAATCACAGCAAGATCCTTTTTGACCTACCTCCTAGAGAAATGGAAATAAAAACAAAAATAAACAAATGGGACCTAATGAGACTTAAAAGCTTTTGCACAGCAAAGAAAACCATAAACAAGACGAAAAGACAACCCTCAGATTGGGAGAAAATATTTGCAAAAGAAGCAACTGACAAAGCATTAATCTCCAAAATACACAGGCAGTTCATGCAGCTCAATATCAAAGAAAAAACAACCCAATCCAAAATGGGCAGAAGACCTAAATAGACTTCTCTCCAAAGAAGATATACAGATTGCCTACAAACACATGAAAGAATGCTCAACATCACTAATCATTAGAGAAATGCAAGTCCAAACTATAATGTGGTATCACCTCACACCAGTCAGAATGGCCATCATCAAAAATCTACAAACAATAAGGCTGTAGAGGGTGTAGAGAAAGGGAACCCTTTTGCACTGTTGGTAGGAATTTAAATTGATACAGCCACTATGGAGAACAGTATGGAAGTTCCTTAAAAAACTAAAAATAGAACTACCATATGACCCAGCAATCCCACTACTCAGCATATACCCTGAGAAAACTATAATTCAAAAAGAAGCATGTACCACAGTGTTCATTGCAGCACTATTTACAATAGCCAGGACATGGAAGCAACCTAAGTGTCCATCGACAGATGAATGGATAAAGAAGATATGCACATATATGCAATGGAATATTACTCAGCCATAAAAAGAAATGAAACTGAGTTATTTGTAGTGAGCTGGAGGGACCTAGAGACTATCATACAGAGTGAAGTAAGTCAGAAAGAGAAAAACAAATACCGTATGCTAACACACATATATATATAGAGTCTAAGAAAAAAAAAAAGGGTTCTGATGAACCTAGGGGCAGGAAAGGAATAAAGACACAGACGTAGAGAATGGACTTGAGGACACGAGGAAGGAGAAGGGTAAGCTGGGACGAAGTGAGAGAGTGGCATGGACATATATACACTACCAAATGTAAAATAGCTAGTGGGAAGCAGCCGCATAGCACCGGGAGATCAGCTCGGTACTTTGTGATCACCTAGAAGGGTGGGATAGGGAGGGTGGGAGGGAGACCCAAGAGGGAGGAGATATGGGGATATATGTATATGTATAGCTGATTCACTTTGTTATAAAGCAGAAACTAACAGACCATTGTAAAGCAATTATGCTCCAATAAAGATGTTAAAAAAAAAAAGAAAAGAAGAGGATAAGTTTTTAATTTCTGCTTGTGTAGATGTGGCAGAAGAGAATAGAGCCTCTGAGAATAACTGCCACTCAGCAGAACTGTTCTCCACTGCCCCCCCCACTCTGAAAACCCCAGGACTCTGAAAACCCCAGGACCCATTGAGATTTGACAAAGACAGGCAAGTTGTTTAATATCTCCTGGTTCCTCCCAGAGGGACTCCAGTGCCCATCCTAGCAACGCACAGAAAAAATTTGTTTCCTCTTTAATGAAAATGAGAGATGTAAGAGAGGGTGACATCAGCGAACATTGTCCTCTGAAGTCAAAATATATGAAGAAATTCAGAATGTTGAAAACAATATAGAAAATTGTTTGCACTCTCCAGACACTTCAATGTCATAAACGACAAAAATGGTGATGGTAGGGCTTCCCTGGTGGTGCAGTTGTTGAGAGTCCGCCTGCCAATGCAGGGGACACAGGTTCGTGCCCCAGTCTGGGAAGATCCCACATGCTGCGGAGCGGCTGGGCCCGTGAGCTGTGGCCGCTGAGCCTGCACGTCCGGAGCCTGTGCTCCGCAACGGGAGAGGCCACAGCAGTGAGAGCCCCGCATGCCGCAAAAACAAACAAACAAACAAACAAAAAATGGTGATGGTGAGGAGCGATCCTAGATGGAAAGAGGCTGAAGAGACGGAATAATCAAATATAACATGTGAATCTTGAATGGATCTTAGATGAGGGAAAAAAAAGGTGTGAAACATGTTTTGGGGAACAACTGAAAATAATTGAAATATGGACTCTGTATTAGATAATGTTATTGATTTGAGGTTAATCTTCTTAAGTGTGGCATTGATATCCTCGTTATAGAGAAGACCCTTATTCTTGGAACATAAACGGTAAAATTTTCAAACTGAGGTCTAATGATGACTTCAATTTGCTGTCCAATCATTCAGAAGAAAACAAGTAGGTTGAAGTAGATAAAACAGCCAAATATTAACAGCTGGTGAATCTATGGGACAGGAATACAGGTGTTTCATGATATGTATTGAGGTTTTTTGAGGATTTGAAAATTTTCCATATAATATGCTGGGGGAACATGGTCCCTAATACAGTCCCTTTTTTCTGGAATGCCATGTACAAAGTTCATCTCACAAATCAGTAGTCATCCTCTGAGTGTCCTCTGTGTGCAGGGGTCTTCTTGAGACATATTTTACTGTTTCTTTTTCTCAATAACTGCAGAAAAAAAATTTGGGGGCAGTGCTGACATTGCTCAAATTATTTTATTTTTCTTTAACTGTTTCTTTCTTTGATTCTATTTTGTTTTTCCCAGAATGGTGCCTTGGCTGTGTACACAGCACTCTGGAAATAACTGTTATAATTGTTTAAAGTTAATTCTATTTTAAATAACTGTCACTTGTACAATGAATCACCTTGGGTATTCTACTTCACATTTTGGGGGGTGTTATCTTCCCCATCCCCAAAATGCCCTTTTTTGAACACTCAGTCTCCCAGATTTCCTCTCTCGGGTGATGGGTGTCTGAGGTGCCCAGGGCTCATGCTCTCTCTGGGAGTGGCCACAAGATGGCAGTGTTTCAGACATTGTTCTACTAGGACGGAAGACCTGAGAGTGTGGCTGAGGGCTGAAGGGGGCATCCACGGCAGAAGGTTGGCAGATCTGATGCTGTGCTCAGCATCCAAAAGGTTTGAAACAAAGACTTGGATGGTGTATTGGGGAAAAGACAATATGAACTGTCTTTGTTATATTCTTTGCCTAGAGCTCAAGCAGTTTATATAGCAATAATCCCATGAAACTCCAGGAAGTATTTTCTTGTCTGTACCAATGTTAAGTTTGCCATTTCCTCTAGCTATTTATGTGGCAATGTACTATTGCAAGGGTGCCACCTAGCAGTTCTCTCTGTTAGCACATGACCTATTCAGTTTACTACTTAAGAACTGTAAACTATGTTCAACTCTCTTTTTGTGGCATGAATTCTAAACACAATTAGAATGTTCTTCCCTCCTAGGGGTATCCATAGAATTATGGATGAATGAGTGTTTCCATTACACTTCCATTAACCTAAAAATCAAAGAAGAAAATGTTTCTCAATTAGAACCTTTATATAAGATATAAGTTTTAGTAAGTTCAGTCTTTAAAATATTGGGCTTTCATATAATAGTCCGTGAGGAGCTAATGATTGAAATGTATGATTCCTATGTTCCTGTGACAAAGAAAAACAAGGTCATTTTTGTCCAAAGTCCAGTGCAGACTCAGTAAATTCCAGAGGAGGCTCATAGACATAAAACTTGATGGCTCCGCAGTTATCTTTGGATGAGCTTTAAACTGAGGCTCTAGATCACTGTAAATGTGTAGGAGAGTTTGGGGTTGGTGAAGCCAAACCCAAAACTTATGAAGAAGTGAGGAGGCTGCCATGGGACCCTCTCAGCGAGTGTGGTCTCCCTGCTCCATAAATCTGCTTGTAGGCTCATCTCTGGTGTGGCTCTTTGGCAGGGTCCCTTCTCAAATCTGCAGAGTGAGCTCAACATCTGAGAGGCATCATTTGGGTTCTTTTCCTCTGACAGCCTCTTGATGAATTCTTTCCCCAAATGGACACTTGACCAGCTATGCTTAATGGATTCCCTTGTTAGAGCAGTATAACCTTAGGGTTATCCAAGGCTGAATGAAGTATTTCGAAATTATGGATTACCTTTTGTTTCTCGTTTCTAAAAAGTCCAGGGGTTAATTGTGGGGTCTGTTATTTTGCTTATAAACACCCTAAGTCAGTACTTTGCCTCCGATGACAGGACACACTATTGTTATCGAGACTTGATTCCTAAGATCTGCATTGATTGTAGGTTAGTATCTCCTCCCAATTGGAACTCACTTTATCACCCTGTAAAATAACGACTAGAGCTCAAGTTTTCATAACAGATCTTGTCTTTTCCAGTTGCTGGTAGAACTTTAACATCAGGAAAGGACCAGAGTAATTTACAAATGCATTCAGGCAGCTATTTCTCGATTAGTTGCATGAAGTTACCACAGCTTCTAACATTTGTTCATGTCAATATGTTAGCAAATTGCACTGTGGTAGATCGTTAGGACAGAAACTGTCCAGGGCATCCCATTTTGTTTTTTCTGTTTTTTCTGTTTTTTCTTAACATCTTTATTGGAGTATAATTGCTTTACAATATTGTGTTAGTTGCTGATGTATAACAACGTGAATCAGCTATATGGCTATACATATACATATATACCCATATCCCATTCCTCTCGCATCTCCCTCAAAACCTCCTTATCCCACCCTCTAGGTGGTCCTGGAGCACCAAGTTGATTTCCCTGTGCTATGCAGCTGCTTCTCACTAGTTATCTATTTTACATTTGGTAGTGTAAATATCTCCATGCCAAAAACAAAACAAAACAAAACAAAAAATATCTCCATGCCACTCTCTCATTAAGTCCCAGCTTACCCTTCCCCCTCCCCGTGTCCTCAAGTCCATTCTCTATGCCTGTGCCTTATTCCTGTCCTACCCCTAGGTCTGTCAGAACCTTTTTCTTTTTTTAGATTCCATATATATGTGTTAGTATACAGTATTTGTTTTTCTCTTTCTGACATACTTCACTCTATGTGACAGTCTCTAGGTCCATCCACCTCACTACAATTAACTCAATTTCATTTCTTTTTATGGCTGAGTGATATTCTATTGTATGTATGTGCCACATCTTCTTTATCCATTCATCTGTCGGTGGACACTTAGGCTGCTTCCATGTCCTGGCTATTGTAAATAGAGTTGCAATGAACATTGTGGTACATGACTCTTTTGAATTATGGTTTTCTCAGGGTATATGCCGAATAGTTCTGGGTCATATGGTAGTTCTATTTTCAGCTTTTTAAGGACCCTCCATGCTGTTCTCCATAGTGGCTGTATCAATTTACATTCCCACCAAGAGTGCAAGAGGGTTCCCTTTTCTCCACACCCTCTCCAGCACTTATTGTTTGTAGATTTTTTGATGATGGCCATTCTGACTGGTGTGAGGTGATACCGCACTGTAGTTTCAATTTGCATTTCTCTAAATGATTAGTGATGTTGAGCATTCTTTCATGTGTTTGTTGGCAATCTGTATATCTTCTTTGGTGAAATGTCTGTTTAAGTCTTCTGCCCATTTTTGGATTGGGCTGTTTGTTTTTTTGATATTGAGCTGATTAAGCTGCCTGTAAATTTTGGAGATGAATCCTTTGTTGCTTCATTTGCAAATATTTTCTGCCATTCTGAGGGTTTCCTTTTCATCTTGTTTATGGATTCCTTTGCTGTGCAAAAGATTTTAGGTCTCATTAGGTCCCATTTTTTTATTTTTGTTTTTATTTCCATTTCTCTAGAAGGTGGGTCAAAAAGGATCTTGCTGTGGTTTAGGTCATAGAGTGTCCTGCCTATGTTTTCCTCTAAGGGTTTTATAGTGCTTGGCCTTACATTTAGGTTCTTAATCCATTTTGAGTTTATTTTTGTGTATCGTGTTAGGGAGTGTTCTAATTTCATTCTTTTACATGTAGCTGTCCAGTTTTCCCAGCACCACTTATTGAAGAGGCTGTCTTTTATCCATTGTATATTCTTGCCTCCTTTAACAAAGAGAAGGTGACCATATGTGCATGGGTTTATCTCTGGGCTTTCTATCCTGTTCCATTGATTGATATTTCTGTTTTTGTGCCAGTACCATATCATCTTGATTACTGTAGCTTTTTAGTATAGTCTGAAGTCGGGGAGCCTGATTCCTGCAGCTCCATTTTTCTTTCTCAAGATTGCTTTGGCTATTTGGGGTCTTTTGTGTTTCCATACAAATTGTGAATTTTTTTGTTCTAGTTCTGTGAAAAATGCCATTGGTAGTTTAATAGGGATTGCATTGAATCTGTAGATTGCTTTGGGTAGTATAGTCATTTTCACAATGTTGATTCTTCCAATCCAATAACATGGTATATCTTTCCATCTGTATATATCATCTTTGATCTCTTTCATCAGGGTCTTATAGTTTTCTACATACAGGTCTTTTGTCTCCTTAGGTAGGTTTATTCCTAGGTATTTTATACTTTTTGTTGCAGTGGTGAATGGGAGTGTTTCCTCAATTTCTCTTTCAGATTTTTCATCATTAGTGTATAGGAATGCAAGAGATTTCTGTGCATTAATTTTGTACCCTGTTACTTTAGCAAATTCATTGATTAGCTCTAGTAGTTTTCTGGTAGCATATTTAGGATTTTCTATGTATAGTATCATGTCATCAGCAAACAGTGACAGTTTCACTTCTTCTTTTCTGATTTGGATCCCTTTTATTTCTTTTTCTTCTCTGATTGCTGTGGCTCAAACTTCCAGAACTATGCTGAATAATAGTGGTGAGAGTGGGCAACCTTGTCTTGTTCCCGATCTTAGTGCAAATGGTTTCAGTTTTTCACCACTGAGAATGATGTTGGCCATGGGTTTGTCATGTATGGCTTTTATTATGTTGAGGTAAGTTCTCTCTATGCCTACTTTTTGGAGAGTTTGTATCATAAAGGTGTGTTGGATTTTGTTGAAAGCTTTTTCTGCATCTATTGAGATTAACATATGGTTTTTCTCCTTCCATTTGTTAACATGGTGTATCATTGATTGATTTGCATATATTGAAGAATCCTTGCATTCCTCGGATAAACCCCACTTGAACATGGTGTATGATCCTTTTAATGTGCTGTTGGGTTCTGTTTGCTAGTATTTTGTTAAGGATTTTTGCATCTATATTCATCAGTGATATTGGCCTGTAGTTATCTCTTTTGGTGACACCTTTGTCTAGTTTTGGTATCAGGGTGATGGTGCCCTTGTAGAATGAGTTTGGGAGTGTTCCTCCCTCTCTATGTTTTGGAAGAGTTTGAGAAGGATAGGTGTTAGCTCTTCTCTAAATATTTTAAAGAATTCATGAATGAAGCCATTTGGTCCTGAGCTTTTGTTTGTTGGAAGATTTTAAAACAGTTTCAATTTCAGTGCTTGTGATTGGTCTGTTTATATTTTCTGTTTCTTCCTGGTTCAGTCCCAGAAGGTTGTGCTTTTCTAAGAATTTGTCCATTTCTTCCAGGTTGTCCATTTTTTGGAAACATAGTTCCTTGTAGTAAGTGCTCCTTATCCATTGTATTTCTGCAGTGTTAGTTGTTACTTCTCCTTTTTCATTTCTAATTCTATTAATTTGAGTCTTCTCCCGTTTTTTCTTGATGAGTCTGGCTAATGGTTTATTAATTTTTTAATGTTCTCAAAGAACAAGCTTTTAGTTTTATTGATCTTTGCTATTATTTCCTTCATTTCTTTTTCATTTATTTCTGATCTGATATTTATGATTTCTTTCCTTCTTCTAAGTTTGGGTTTTTTTGTTCTTCTTTCTCTAATTGCTTTAGGTTTAAGGTTAGGTTGTTTATTTGAGATGTTTCTTGAGGTAGGATTGTATTGCTATAAACTTCCCTCTTAGAGCTGCTTTTTCTGCATCCCATAGGTTTGGGGTTGTCGTGTTTTCATTGCCATTTGTTTCTAGATATTATTTTATTTCCTCTTTGATTTCTTCAGTGATATCTTGGTTATTAAGTAGTGTATTGTTTAGCTTCCATGTATTTGTATTTTTTACAGTTTTTTTCCTGTTATTGATATCTAGTCTCATAGCTTTGTGGTCGGAAAAGATACTGGACACAATTTCAAATTTCTTAAATTTACCAAGGCTTGATTTGTGACCCAAGATATGATCTATCCTGGAGGATGTTCCATGAGCACTTGAGAAGAAAGTGTATTCTGTTGTTTTTGGATGGAATGTCCTATAAATATCAATTAAGTCCATCTTTTTTAAAATATCATTTAAAGCTTGTGTTTCCTAATTTATTTTCATTTGGGTTTGTCTGTCCCTTGGTGAAAGTAGGGTGTTAAAATTCCCGTACTATGATTGTGTTACTGTCGATTTCCCCTTTTATGACTGTTAGCATTTGCCTTATGTAGTGAGGTGCTCCTATGTTGGGTGCATAAATATTTACAATTGTTATATCATCTTCTTGGATTGATCCCTTGATCATTATGTAGTGTCCTTCTTTGTCTCTTGTAATAGTCTTTATTTTAAAGTCCATTTTGTCTGATATGAGAGTTGCTACTTCAGCTTTCTTTTGATTTCCATTTGCATGTAATATCTTTTTCCATCCCCTCACTTTCAGTCTGTATGTGTCCCTAGGTCTGAAGTGGGTCTCTTGTAGACAGCATATATATCGGTCTTGTTTTTATATCCATTCAGCCAGTCTATGTGTTTTGGTTGGAACATTTAATCCATTTACATTTAAGGTAATTATCAATATGTATGTTTCTATTACCATTTTCTTAATTGTTTTGTGTTTGTTATTGTAGGTCTTTTCCTTCTCTTGTGTTTCCTGCCTAGAGAAGTTCCTTTAGTGTTTGTTGTAAAGCTGGTTTGGTGGTGCTGAATTCTTCAGCTTTTGCTTGTCTGTAAAGGTTTTAATATCTCTGTCACATCTGAATGAGATCCTTGCTGGTTAGAGTAATCTTGGTTGTAGGTTTGTCCCTTTCAACACTCTAAATATGTCCTACCACTCCCTTCTGGCTTTTAGAGTTTTTGCTGAAAGATCAGCTGTTAATCTTATGAGGATTCCCTTGTATGTTAATTGTTGGTTTTCCCTTGCTGCTTTTAATATTTTTCTTTGTATTTAATTTTTGATAGTTTGATTAATATGTGTCTTGGAGTGTTTCTCCTTGGATTTATCCTGTATGGAACTGTCTCACTTCCTGGACTTGCTTGACTATTTCCTTTCCCATATTTGGGAAATTTTCAACTATAATATCTTCAAATATTTTCTCAGACCCTTCATTTTTCTCTTCTTCTTCAGGGACCCCTATAATTCGAATGTTGGTGCATTTAATGTTGTCCCAGAGGTCTCTGAAATTGTCCAAAATTCTGTTCATTCTTTTTTCTTTATTCTGCCCTGAGGTAGTTATTTCCACTATTTTATCTTCCAGGTCATTTATCCATTCTTCTGCCTCAGTTATTCTGATATTGTTTCCTTCTAGAGAATTTTAAATATCTTTTACTGTGCTGTTCATCGTTGTTTTCTTGCTCTTTAGTTCGTCTAGGTCCTTGTTAAACATTGCCTGTATTTTCTCCTTCTGTTCCGAGATTTTGGATCATCTTTACTATCATTACTCTGAATTCTTTTTCAGATAGACTGCCTATTTCCTCTTTATTTGTTTGGTCTGGTGGGTTTTAACCTTGCTCCTTCATCTCCTGTGTATTTCTCTGTCTTCTCTTTGTGTTTAATTTACTGTGTTTGGGGTCTCCTTTTCGTAGGCTGCAGGTTTATATTTTGCTTTTGTTTTGGTGTCTGCCCCCAGTGGCTAAGGTTGGTTCAGTGAGTTGTGTAGGTTTCCTGGTGGAGGGGGCTGGTGCCTGCGATTTGGTGGATGAGGCTGGGTCTTGTCTTTCTGGTGGGCAGGACTGCATCTTGTGGTGTGTTTTGGGGTGTCTGTGACCTTATTATAATTTTAGGCAGCCTCTCTGGTAATGAGTGGGGTTGTGTTCCTGTCTTGCTAGTTGTCCATCACTGTAGCCTGCTGGTTGTTAAGTGGAGCTGGGTCCTAGCATTGACATGGAGATCTCTGGGAGAGCTTTCAGTGTTTTATATTACGTTGGGCTGGGAGGTCTCTTGTGGACCAATATTCCGATCTCGGCTTTCCGACCTCAGAGGCTCTGGCCTGACACCCGGCCAGAGCACCAAGACCCTGTCAGCCACACGGCCCAGAAGAAAAGGGAGAAAAAAAGAAGAAAGAATGTTATTAAAATAAAAATAAAAAAATTATTAAAAGAAAAAGAAAGAAAGAAAGAAGAGAGAGGCTGAACCAGAGCACAAATCCACCAATGAAAACAAGTGCTAAAAACTATACTAAAAAAAAAAAAAACAAAGAAAAACGGACAGACAGAACCCTAAGACAAATGTCAAAAGCAAAGCTATAGAGACAAAATCACAAAAAGAAGCATACACATACACACTCACAAAAAGAGAGAAAGGAAAAACAATATATATCTATGTATAAATAAAAGGAAGAGAACAATTAAATCAGTAAACAAATCTACCAATGAAAATAAACTCTAAATACTAAACTAAGATGAATATAAAACCAGAAACAAATTAGATGCAGAAAGGAAACCCCAAGTCTACAGTTTCTCCCAAAGTCCACCTCAGTTTTGGGAGGATTCGTTGTCTATTCAGGTATTCCACAGATGCAGGTACATCAAGTTGATTGTGGAGATTTAATCCGCTGCTCCTGAGGCTGCTGGGAGAGATTTCCCTTTCTCTTCTTTGTTCACACAGCTCCTGGGGTTCAGCTTTGGATGTGGCCCCGCTTCTGCGTGTAGGTCACCTGAGGGCATCTGTTCTTCGCTCAGACAGAATGGGGTTAAAGGAGCAGCTGATTCGGGGGCTCTGGCTCACTCAGGCCAGGAGGAGGGAGGGGTACAGAATGTGGGGCAAGCCTGTGGTGGCAGAGGCCGGCATGATGTTACAACAGCCTGAGATGTGCCGTGTGTTCTCCTGGGGAAGTTGTCCCTGCATCACGGGACCCTGGCAGTGGCGGGCTGCACAGGGTTCCGGGAGTGGAGGTGTGGATAGTGGCCTGTGCTTGCACACAGGGTTCTTGGTGGCTGCAGCAGTAGCCTTAGCGTCTCATGTCTGCCTCTGGGGTCTGTGCTGAGAGCCGCGGCTCGTGCCCATCTCTGGAGCTGGTTTAGGCGGTGCTCTGAATCCCCTCTCCTCACGCAGCCCGAAACAATGGTCTGTTGCCTCTTAGGCAGGTCCAGAATTTTTCCCATACTCCCTCCTGGCTAGCTGTGGTGCACTAGCTCCCTTCAGGCTGTGTTCACGCAGCCAACCCCAGTCCTCTCCCTGGGGTCTGACCTCCAAAGCCCGAGCTTCAGCTTCCAGACCCCACCCGCCGTAGCGGGTGAGCAGACAAGCCTCTCGGGCTGGTGAGGGCTGGTCAGCACCGATTCTCTGTGAGGGAGTCTCTCTGCTCTGCCCTCCGCACCCCTGTTGCTGCGCTCTCCTCCTTGGCTCCAAAGCTTCCCCACATCCACCCACCGTCTCCGTCAGTGAAGGGGCTTCCTAGTGTGTGGCAACTTTTCCTCCTTCACAGCTCCCTCCCAGAAGTGCAGATCCCATCCCTATTCTTTTGTCTCTGTTTATTCTTTTTTCTTTTGCCCTACCCAGGTACGTGGGGAGTTTCTTGCCTTTTGGGAGGTCTAAGGTCTTCTGCCAGTGTTCAGTAGGTGTTCTGTAGGAGCTGTTCCACAGGTATATGTATTTCTGATGTACCTGTGGGGAGGAAGGTGATCTCCACGTCTTACTCCTCCACCACCTTGAAGGACCCCTCCCCATTTTGTTTTTAAAGGGATTCCAGTATCCTGCAAGATTTAAAGATTCCAACATTTAATAAAAGCTGGTGATTACCTAGACTTTCAGAAACAAAGATTTCAAGACAACAGTTTAAGTGAGAAGACGTCCTCTCTTATGGTTCAAAAAATGTAAATTCTAAGATGGTTTAAATGCCAAATGCATCAGAGTTGCCTTCATCTGAGTGGAAATTCAGCACTAAATCCCTCAACAGAAATTAGTGTTGGAGATTTGATTTCGCCCCGATTGCTATGTCTTTCAAGGCACGGGTCTCCACTGCTGTTAGATGTGTTACCATCTTCTCTCCTTAGAATGTTAACTATTTCCGATCTTAGAAGACAGTACAGCTCCATGGGTCATCTTCTGTTTCCTTCTGTTACTTCTGATATTTAAAGAGCAAAATCCTTGGCATGTTCCCCCTTTAAGAGCAGAAACATCACAGAGTAGGATCTGGGGCAAAAAAAAGAAAAGAAAAAAAAGAAAAGAAAAGTAAAAGTCAACTGTTCACATGTCACGGTTTCAAATCCACCCACTGTTCTCTTAACCACTCCTCCCATACGACTCACCTTGCAGTTACCTACTTCCTTCCATTCTCCAGGTAAGGTCTCACCTGGGCAGAGTCAAGGAAGGTCACTACTTAGTTCATTCTAAACACTCAACATTTGTGTTGATGTATCACTTTTCTGGAAGCTACATCACCTTGTTTGGTGAAACTTGTAAGTCTGTTCCCCATGATAACTGTGATGTGTCTAGAGATGTGTCTAGAGAGATGTACTTGTCTTTTTTTTTTTTTTAATCCAAAGGAAAGACCTTATATTTAACCCAGACCTTAAGTGATTTTAGAAAATACCTAAATAGAATAGAATGAAAATGTCATCTCATTCAGTTTTGCAACTCTCTACTCTCAACTTTGGACCACTCATTTGCCGTATGTGGTTTATTAATCACTTAGAAAAACCTCGCTGGTTTCCTTACCGCATCTTGCTTTCATGAGAAACCTTGGCTGGAAAAGGCCTCTCTCAAGCTAGGAATTCTTATGACAGAGGTTCTTGTTGAAAACATTGAATTGTGATATTAGTGTGGTATCTTAATTTATTAAATTTACCTTAGTAAGGGAGTTGATATCCTTGTAACAATATTGATGATGGCATGTCTTGGGTTTATAAAGAAACTTTTTACCTAACTGACTGGGAACCATCAGGGGAAGACAGGAAACCCAATACTGTAAATAAATTTGACAATAATAATTTCTATACGTTTCTTGAGTCAGCTATGTAAAAAAGTAGAAAGTGCTGTGATATTAGTGCAGGTATCGCACAATGAGCTAAAAAAAAGACTGTGTTCAACACGCTTGGAGAAGCAATAGTCTAGGAAGAACTATAAAGGATGTCTGGATGGGCACCAGTCCTGGGAAGTTGAGAAGAAACCATAGAATTGGGGTTTGCGGCATGTGGTGCTAGACGGGTCTCCATGGGGCTGATTCTAGCAGGATGAAAAGTTACATTTATCGAGTGTCTATTGACAACTGTGCCTATTCCAATGGTGTTAAGCCTAACCATTTTCTGGGTATTTTTTGTCCCAGAGAAGGCTATTTTCCATAGTCCTATACAAGTAGTAAGTGATGGAGTGAAGCTTATGATCCCGGTCTGCCCAACTCTGTGACCAAGCCTTCTGCCTCAAGTGACTGAAGGTAGCAGTCATCCTTAGTAGCTCAACAGGGTCTTTAGCTGTGGAAGAGACTCTATCAATCATTTTAACATCACTGCCCATCAGCGATACAGAAACTTTCTCTCCTTAGGGATATTTATGTAAAAACATAATCATAAATAATAAAACATAAGTAATAAAACCCCTTAATCTTTGTTTCTTAACAAAGTTACAGGAGCATCTGTGTTTGACTTGATTTCTCCCTTAATTCCGAAATGGTGCTGGTGGAATCTAGAGATAGGTAGAATTTATGATCAATGGTAATTGTGAGCGATGTAATAATCATGACAGCAGTGACTTAGACTTCCATTTACCTTCCTATCCAATAACTCAAAGGGAAATTCATGTAACCCATGATTTACAGAAATGTGATGTCAACATATTCAATACTTTTCTTGGGTTGGTAATATAAAAATAATTGTAGGGCTTCCCCGGTGGCGCAGTGGTTGAGAGTCCGCCTGCCGATGCAGGGGACACAGGTTCGTGCCCCGGTCCGGTAAGATCCCGCATGCCGCGGAGCGGCTATGGCCGCTGAGCCTGCGCGTCCGGAGCCTGTGCGTCCGGAGCCTGTGCTCCGCAATGGGAGAGGCCACAACAGTGAGAGGCCCGCGTACCGCAAAAAAAAAAAAAAAAAAAAATTGTATAGGGGCAGGGAAATTCAAAATGGGCCATGGAATCATAGATTTCAGATTCTTGCCAAGTAGCTGATTATCTAGAATGGCTAAAGTATTAGTTCATGAGTATCATGTAATGCACTGCCACGTGTATTACCATATACTACCATGTTGAGTGCCATCCAAACTCCATGGCAGTGCTTTCTCATCTGGTCAGTCAAAAAAATCTACGTGCTTTTCTCTAGAGAGGGAGAGGTTGGCCAGAGAGGAGAAAAATTCCTATAAGCAAAAGGCAAGCAATTTTCAACATTTCTTGGTTTGTTTACCTTTATGATGCCTTCTGTTCAGCTTACCCAAGGTTTCATATTACTCCAAGAGTAGGATGAAGTTTAAGTCGATATTGCTAATTTTTGTGGCTTTACGGAGAAAGAGAGAAGTTGCTCGTCCAAGTGCATCACATGGAACTACTGTCCTGCCAAGAAGAGAATGGTGATATCCAGCAACTTCCACTTTCCTGGCTGTGCTTACATAACCCACTAATTATGCAGAATAAACCTGTTCCATGTCATCTCCCTGTACCTTTGATGCCCCCCATTTTTCTTTCTCTCCTTAAGGATATTTACACGAAAACATCTTTGCTTCTAGAGAGTTTGTTTTTCCTTCTCTTTTTGAGGGCTACCCTCCCTTTGAAAATACTGACTTTTGTCTCCCACCTCAGAAGGATGGGTTTGTACTGCTCTGCTTTTAACAACACAGGTCAGTTGCTAGGGAAACATGTAACTTCAATGGAAGGCTCTGAGTTAAAATAGACAATCTTTTAGTGTAATTGGAACCAACGATATGCATGAACAGTAACGTTTGCTGATAAATTCTGTATTAATGAATTGGACTTAGCTTCTTCCCAAAGGGCCACTGTTAGCCTTCTAGCAGAAGGTGATGGTTTTGAAAACATCTTGTAAAAACACTTCTTAAAAAAAGACTTCTTGCATCCTGACAAATTATAAAAGATCTTTTGAAAGACCTCTTTAAAGAATCTTGCATCCTTACAAATTACTTAAGGATTCTTAATAATATTAACCATATTATAGCTAAATTTTGAGCCCTTGCTTTAAGTTAGACACTGTGCTGAGCACTTAGCAAGCGTTAACAGGCTGAAGGTGAATTATTAGTTACTATGGTAGTTTCAGGTAGGGGTTTTTTGTTTGTTTGTTTTTGTTTTTCCAGTTTATATTTTGTAAAAAGTCCATTGTTTTAAAATGTTTGAAAACTACAGACCTGCTTTAAAACTGTTGGAAGTATGCCTGGCTTGGACACTGTCAGTTTTGTTTTTTTTTTAACTTTTTAATTTTATGTAATTTAGTTTTTTATACAGCAGGTTCTTATTAATTATCTATTTTATACATATTAGTGTATATATGTCAATTCCAATCTCCCAATTCATCCCACCACCACCGGCCTCCACCGCTTTCCCCCCTTGGTGTCCATACGTTTGTTCTCTACATCTTTGTCTCTATTTCTGCCCTGCAAACCAGTTCATCTGTACCATTTTTCTAGGTTCCACGTATAGGCATTAATATACGATATTTGTTTTTCTCTTTCTGACTTACTTCATTCTGTATGACAGTCTCTAGATCCATCCACGTCTCTACAAATGACCCAATTTCGTTCCTTTTTATGGCTGAGTAATGTTCCATTGTGTATATGTACCACATCTTCTTTAATCATTCGTCTGTCGATGAGCATTTAGGTTGCTTCCATTTACTATTGTAAATAGTGCTGCAATGAACATTGGGGAGCATGTGTCTTTTTGAATTATGGTTTTCTTTGCATATATGCCGAGGAGTGGGATTGCTGGGTCATATGGTAATTCTATTTTTAGTTTTTTAAGGAACCTTCATACTGTTCTCCATAGTGGCTGTATCAATTTACATTCCCACCAACAGTGCAAGAGGGTTGCCTTTTCTCCACACTCTCTCCAGCATTTGTTGTTTGTAGATTTTCTGATGATGCCCATTCTAACTGGTGTGTGGTGACACTTCACTGTAGTTTTGATTTGCATTTCTCTAATAATTAGTGATGTTGAGCAGCTTATCATGTACCTCTTGGCCACCTGTATGTCTTCTTTGGAGAAATGTCTGTTTAGGTCTTCTGCCCATTTTTGGATTGGGTTGTTTGTTTTTTTAATATTGAGCTGCATGAGCTGTTTATGTATTTTGGAGATTAATCCTTTGTCCGTTGATTCGTTTGCAAATATTTTCTCCCATTCTGAGGGTTGTCTTTTTGCCTTGTTTACGGTTTCCTTTGCTGTGCAAAAGCTTTGAAGTTTCGTTAGGTCCCAGTTGTTTATTTTTGTTTTTATTTCTATTACTCTAGGAGGTGGATCAAAAAAGATCTTGCTGTGATTTATGTCAAAGACTGTTCTTCCTATGTTTTCCTCTAAGAGTTTTATAGTGTCTGGTCTTACATTTATGTCTCTAATCCATTTTGAGTTTATTTTTGTGTACGGTGTGAGGGAGTGTTCTAATTTCATTCTTTTACATGTAGCTGTCCAGTTTTCCCAGCACCACTTATTAAAGAGACTGTCTTTTCTCCATTGTATATCCTTGCCGAGACTTTTTTTTTTAACATATTTATTGGGGTATAATTGCTTTACAATGGTGTGTTAGTTTCTGCTTTATAACAAAGTGAATCAGTTATACATATACATATGTTCCCATTTCTCTTCCCTCTTGCGTCTTCCTCCCTCCCACCCTCCCTATCCCACCCCTCCAGGCGGTCACAAAGCACCGAGCCGATATCCCTGTGCCATGCGGCTGCTTCCCACTAGCTATCTACCTTACGTTTGTTAGTGTGTATATGTCCATGACTCTCTCTCGCCCTGTCACAGCTCACCCTTCCCCCTCCCCATATCCTCAAGTCCGTTCTCCAGTAGGTCTGTGTCTTTATTCCTGTCTTACCCCTGGGTTCTTCATGACATTTTTTTTCTTCTTAAATTCCATATATATGTGTTAGCATACGGTATTTGTCTTTTTCTTTCTGACTTACTTCACTCTGTATGACAGACTGTAGGTCTATCCACCTCATTACAAATAGCTCAATTTTGTTTCTTTTTATGGTTGAGTAATATTCCATTGTATATATGTGCCACATCTTCTTTATCCATTCATCCGTTGATGGGCACTTAGGTTGTTTCCATCTCCAGGCTATTGTAAATAGAGCTGCAATGAACATTTTGGTACATGACTCTTTTTGAATTATGGTTTTCTCAGGGTATATGCTCAGTAGTGGGATTGGTGGGTCATATGGTAGTTCTATTTGTAGTTTTTTAAGGAAGGTAGGGGTTTTTATTTCTGCATTTTACAGATGAAGAACTCGAGTAACAGAGAGGCTAAATAGCTCAGCAAAGCACATCTGGGCAGTAAAGTGGGGGAGTGGTGATCTGAACTCAGGGCACCTGACATTATGGTGGTAGATGTCCTTAGCTGTTAAATTATACTACCACCCAATCACGATCACATTGGTTGTTCATACATAAAGTCAAATTTTAAAAATTGATAGTTAAAGAAGCAGAAAGTAAGAATTCCATAAGATAATCAAAATTTTCCCACAATGGACATTTTTTTCTTACTTTGTCAATTGTAAAGTAAATAAGAGTCTGGGTTATACAGTAGGTCTTTGTTGGTTATCTATTTTAAATATAGCAGTGTGCAGGGAACTCTGCTTGGTATTCTGTAATAACCTAAATGAGAAAAGAATTTGATAAAGAATAGATACATGTATATGTATAACAGAATCACTTTGCTGTACACCTGAAACTAACACAACACTGAATCAACCACACTCCAATATAAAATAAAAATTTTATTAAAAAGAGTCTGGGTTTTTTTGGGGGGGGCAGAAGGGGTGGTTTCTTCTTCATGCACAGACAGAGGGCTAACCTCCGGAACATCATTTATTTTTAAAGTAACCTCAATCATATCAATCCTTAGCAAAATGGCAGTTGTAGGGCTGGAGGTGACATGGCTCAGTCCACAGGAAACAGATCTGCTCTCACTTGTTTCTTACCGTCTCCTTTGCACTGAATTATTTCTTAAGCTATTTATTGGACAAGGCTCATTCAACGCTGAGACAGAATCGAGATCTGGGGGGTGACGAATAGCCACCTAGAAGAGGTGTGTGTATGGGATTAAACAGAGAGATAAGCTGTTCTTCCTCGGATGTGCTCTTAAGGAACAGCATCCTTTTCTCTGCAAAAGAAATAGTCTTTCCTCAGAGAGCTGCTACAACGAGTAAGTGTTCTTGAGATCCAAGTGGGCTGTCTCCTTAGGGGTGCTTTTCTGTATACACATAGAGTGATGTAGGAGTCCTTTCAAAATGGAAAAGTACCTTGAACTTGCAATGAACTGAAATAATAAATTAAACTAATATAAACAACAAGGAACATTTTCGACTTTTCAAACTTTTTAAATTAGGAAAAATTTTTAGGAAGAACAGAATAGTGCTCTCCTGTAGTTCCTGTTTTCCTCTGAAAAAGTCTCAGAATTAATCACAGGCATATCACCGAGGTCTTTACAAACACAGTTCTCAGTTTGACTGGATTAGATTTGGTCTTTTCCCTTATTGTCTCCACTATTTCAAAGAACACCATATATTTTAACTTTTGTGAAAACTCCCTTTAATGAAAACAAAACTAATAATTAATGGTCTCAGTAGCTTGGTTGCCAAGAGTCCCTGTGGCTCTTTCCTGCTTATATATCTGCAGGGATGGACACTGCATACCAACAAGCCTTTCAACACGTTTTCTGTTTCCTCTTCTCTGTGTACCTTGTAACCAGCTAATGTCCAATAGCAAGGTTAAAAAATATTTTTTATTATTATGATAGAAAATCGGTAGATCAAATGTGTCCCTTAAATGTAAAACATACTTTTGAGTAAGAGGCAAATCAGTGGGATGCTTTAGATCAGGAGTTTGTCATCACGTTGGCTTTGGGATGGTCTGGACCAGTGTGTGTGTGTGTGTGTGTGTGTGTGTGTGTGTGTGTGTGTGCACTTAAGTGGGCATGACTGTGCTGGCTCAGAAAGGACCTGAGCATATGGGGATATATGTATACATATAGCTGATTCACTTTGTTATGCAGCAGAAACTAACACACCATTGTAAAGCAATTATACTCCAATAAAGATGTTAAAATAATAAATAAATAGATAAATAGATAAATAAATAAAAGGACCTGAGCACACACAGTACAATATTTAAGGAGGGCCTCACTCTCTGGGTTGTACAAATGCAGAGTTCGTACCTGGGAGCCAGTGCCTCCTTAACTATTGGCTTTCTCTCTCTCTCTCTCTCTCTCTCTCTCTCTCTCTCTCTCTCTCTCTCTTTCTGTGTGTGTGTGTGTGTGTGTGTGTGTGTGTGTGTGTGGGGGGTAAGCTTAGTCCTGGCCCTGTAGTGGATTCTCTAATAAGAAGGAGTGAGGGATGGAGGAATTGCTGGCTTAGTTCTCTGTCCCCCTGTGGATAGTGAGGCCTGGGACACCACACTTGGGTAAGATCTGTGAACTGGGATAGATGTGGCCAGGCTCTCACCTCTCCCAAGGTATTTAAAGTGAAAAAAGCTAAAGCAGAGCTGCAAAATTTGTGGTGAGTTTAAAATGCTCGCAATTTAACTCACCAGTGCTTCGAATACACCCCAAACAAAATGTATTATAGTTGTGTTACTCAAAATTAATGTTATGATTGATAAAAATATGAATTCCTGGTAGACTCTAGGTGGTATGGTTTATGAGAGGCATTCGTGTTTAAAGCTGTCAGATGAAAGTATTCTTTCAAACCTGCCAGTGTATCTTTCTGACTGCATGAATCCAGTCATTTGTGGATGAGGCCAGGAGTCTACATTTGAGACCCTCCATCTATGTGGGGCTGGAGGCATGTGGCCCATTAGTCCCGTCCTCCTCTGTGTAGGTCCCATATTGGAGGATAAAACTGGCAAACAGCTGTGGGCAGTCAGTGTTGAGAAATAAACACCCAGTCCCGATAGCGTCTTGCTCAAAATGGCTCTGCAGAGAAGCAAAGCCATGGGTGATTTCTGAGAATAAGCAGTGGAAGGAAACTTCAAGATGAAAAGGAGAGGTGGACCAAGGCATTCACCCTGAGAAACAGAGACATTCGGATCAAGCAGTGACTCCGCACCAGCTCTGCATTAGAACTTTCCGGAAAGCTTTAAAAAAAATACTAGTGCCCGGGAACATCCTTAGACCCATGAGATCAGAATCTCTGAGATGGGTTGGATGTTTCTAGTTTTACGAAACTTTCTCGAATGTGCAGCTGTGTTGTCAGGTATCTTATGAGGAGCTAGTAGTGGTTGACCAAGTGCCTTTAACAGTTCTTTCTACTAGAAATTTGTATGACCTCTGTTTGTTGGGGGCAGGGAGGGATAGCTCTAAAGGGCAAGGAGAATAGAGGATTCCTAGAAAAGGTGTCATTTCTTGGTTCCTACTGCCTGGGGAGATAAGAGCCATCATTTGGGGGTGAATGAGACATCCATCAATCCTGTCAATGAGAAATGGATAGAGAAATGAAACCATTCTCCCTAGTTTCATTTCAGACCCCCTAACTTCTCTCCTACAGCTGCAATCATTTCTGAACCTTGTGCCCCAAAGATGTGTGAGGACAGAGAACAGCTAAGGAAGTTCTTATTCCTGATAATCCAAGGCAACTATAATGATTTCACTTCCATTCAAGGCCTAGTGGCCAAAGGGATGCTGGTTCTCAAATGAGAGAGATCAAGTTGACTGGAGATGAGGTTGCTTGTTTCCATGGTTTAAAACTTCAACCCATCTCTCTAGCTTGAGTGATGCAAAAAATAAAGACAAAAAACAAAGCAGAGGATTGCATCACCTATTCTGAAACCTATGAAGCATTTAGGTTGAACCTGAAAAATACAGTAAAATTTTCCATACATAACTGGAAACTTTCCCTGTTGGTTTTCTCAGGGGACTGAATTCAAATGTCTGTGGCAGATCTGTGGTTAATATAAATGTTAGGAGTGAGCTTGTCTTCAGATGCTAAGTTTCTGGAACTGTGACCAACAGTGGCAACCTAGGTGCTTTGCCTTTTAGAATACTGTATAAGCATATTTAAAACAGCCAAAGGAAACCCCTGCTCAGGCGTAAATGCCAACAAGTGGCTAGTTGGAACTCTCTTCTTTAGACGCATAGTCACATTTTCTCCTTCCAAAAAATTCTATATTAGGTGATTTGTTTTTGTTTTTTTTTCCAGGAAAGCATTGATCGGCATGGGCTTTTGTGCTGCAGAAAAGCAATTCTTCATGTGTATATCAAGGGTATATGCAGGAACCTAGTGGAAAGAACATAAACTTGATATATACTTAATTTCATGTCTGACTGGGCTGTGTACCAGCTGTGACTGTGGGTAAGTTACTGATTCTCTCACCTCTAAGATGCAGATAAGAAGATCTTCCTGGCACATGGTAGTCAACCTACACAAGCTATTTCTATTTTTCCTCTACCATTAAATGAGACACATGTAAAATGTTTAGCTCAGGACCCAGCACATAGTAGGTGCTCAATAAATTATTGTGTTCTGGTGTCAAAAGCATTGTCTAGCCTATAATATATGCTGAAAAATTCTTTCCACAAATGAATAAATATATGTACCCTAATGCCTAATTCTTACATCATGGTTCCTATGTGCTAGACCGTGTTCCAACTGCTCAACTTATGTTGACTAATTTGATCTTCTTACTAATCCTATGATATAGGTCATATGAATAAAACATTTTATAGTATTGGGACACTGGGGCAACAAAGACTCAAGTAGAATTGCCCAAGGAAGGACCTCTGCTACTGTGTCTACATATACCAGGTATTTCTGTAGTATTTATCTTCTGGCAATGACAAACCCATACTCACTAACACAATGGAGAGAGTTTCACAGGGAGATTCAAACCAGAGTGTAGAAAAATGAGGCACCAGGATGGGTGGGTGGCATGTTTCATTCAAGGACCCAAAGTTGTAGATAGAGGCTTGAACTACTGCGTCTGGAAGACTTTGTTCTAAGCATCTTGTAGACCTTCTACTGAGGTCTTTCCCCCACCCCCTTCCAAGTATTTAAGACTTTCCACAATTCAAAGTCAAGTCAGCAAATAATGGAAGAACTATTTGCAGTGACTTGGAGGGTGTGGGTTTCCCCAGGTCAATGTACTTCTGTTGGCCCCTTGTCTCCATCCTGGCAGCCCCTTTTATCCTGACTTGGTGATAGGCTACTTCCTGGCTGCTTGGCCCGATCCAGAGGGACCTGGCCTTTAGCTAAATCTCTCTGAGGTCAGAATCCTCGTTTTGTGAAGAGCAAGTGTCCTGTATAAGGACACTCACAGAATAAATGAAGTCCCGTGTCATGTACTGCCTTTGTAAAGTACCTTGAAGTGGTAGCAAGAGGGACTGTCTTTTTAATAAAGCTCATTCCTTACTGCTCCCACGACTTATCTATTTGGACTCTGTGCTTCTCATTATCAGTAAATGGAAATGTTATGGGTAGATTTTGGTCATTGTGGAAAAAAATCATGACGGTCACTGCCTTCTGCAATCTAGTCTTTCATTATACAGATGCAAACCCTTATCTTTTCTCCTCCTCAGTAAAGTGCTTTGTGTATATGCGCGTGTGTGTTTATGTTATGTCTCAGCCAATAAAGACAAAGTATGAGGAGGAAAATCCTATAATTTTAGAGTTCCAACTGTGAGAAAAGGAAAAAGGGTCACTTTGATTAGGACATCATGTGTGGCAAATGGAAACTTCTGAATTTTTCATAAATCCTCACTCATCAGCAGAAACACCATGGTCCTTTTGTTCCTTCCGGCCCTAATCCAGGGAATTACGTTTTCTCAGTTTGATCACTTTTTTTTTATCAATGACAGATGCATTTCCCCTCTTCCTTCAGTAAATAACATTTTAATTCAAAAGTCAGTTTTTTCAACTGCATTTTGCTAATGAGATGAGTCATCAGACAAGGGGAAGTGATGCGTTTTTAATTTTTTTTTTTTCCAAAAGTAAACACATGGAGCAGCCTGTAGGGCATCTTTAGCTCACATGTAACTTGTTAAATGTTCATTAAGGGGCTGAAATTGAATTTGTTTGTGTAACCAGTGTTTATATTTCTCTAGTTGATGATTTATCACTTATGTTACAGTAGCACTCTCCCTAAGACGTAGGCAGCCTGTGGATTGTGACTCAGACTTGCCCATGTTTCTTTGTGTCCTGGTTTTCAGGTCACCTGGATGTGGACCATCCCATTTGCTTGGAAGTTTCCTGGCTGTCATTCTAGAAGGAAATGTCCTCATAAAGGCAGACTCTGTAATATAAAGCAGCTCAAAGCACAGAGATTTAAGAGCAAATTAGTGGCTTACTTTGTCTAAATAAGGAAACTAAAATGTCATGATATTATTTCATATGATGTGCTTAGCAGATTTGGGAAACCTGGGCAGTTTAGATGTTTGAAAACTGGAGAAATGCAACTTGCCTGGCACTATCGCAGTTTGTCAAGCACTTGCATGCACAATATTTTTTGGACCCTCCAAACAACTCTGTGAGACGAGTAGCGTGGGGACTATTATTTCTTTATGTAAATGTGCCAGCAAGGTTCCCAGAGGTTGCAGGCTAGACTTTCATTCACTTAATAGTTGCAGACAGAGCTTCTGAATGGCTGAAACAAAGTCTGGAAAAAACTCTCTACTTCAACTCTTCTCTACTACTCTCTACTAGTTCTTTCTCCATTTTCTCATTTTTATCTAATAATTTCTGCTCCCTTGATTACAGATGCCAATTTTAGAACTGAAAATTCTACTAGTAAATGGTAGTCACCTGTGGGTGTGAAGGTGGCAACGCCTTTTCCCTTTACTTTGTTTCCATGTGAAGGGACTTCCATTAGAGCAAGGTTCCTGGCCTAATACTTTGACCTTCACTATAAAGGTGTTTCATGAATTTGGGGGAGGTCACTTGGTGTGCTCGTACTGGTTTTTGTGTTTTTGGTTTTTTTTGATCAGTATTAAAGCTGATATCTGTCTCCTGGACCTGGTGTTTATACTCCACAATTCTTAATTTAGTTAGGGAAGTTATGGTACCTGATTTTTATTAGAACTCCCATCTCCATTCCTTAACCTTGACCCACAAAACTGTTAACAAAACAGTTTTTCCCCCTAAGCAAATTGCTGACTTGGTATCCATTTGCTTTTCAGATTTTGATGGTTGGGGGAGTGTGGTAGATCCTTACGATGCCTTTAAAATATGTCATTGATATGCTAGGTTGTAACCAACCCAGGGATTTTTTTTTGGCAGGAGTAGCAGCAATGTCTTATTCTTCTTTGTAGCTTCCTAGACACAGTTTAGTCCTCATTGTTGAGTAGGTTGAACTGGATTGAATAGGAGTTGTAGTTATTGCTATGACTGCCTCTCTTTGTCTGTAACTATTCGAACTGAAATTGATACTATCTGTCCTTTTCTATTGCTTAAATAAATTATATATATCATATTTTCGATTACCTAATTTAGAGCTGCTTGTTGCAACATGCAAAAGATTAAAGAGCGTGACAAAAGAAAATTATCAACAGACCTTAGAGCCAGTTCATGAATTGGATTCAGTTTGTCATTCTTCCCTCAAACTATGGATAGACTGGCTTTGGAAAGAAGAAATGGTTGAAGAAACCCTCACTGAAGTTTTAAAAATCACTTTCAGTGCTATTTTTAAAATTTTAAATTTTGTTTATCCATTCATCCACCAATAGATACTTTGGCTATTGTAAATAATACTGCTATGAACATGAAGGTACAAATATCTTTTAGAGACCCTACTTTCAATTCTTTTGGGTATATGTCCAGAAGTGAAATTGTTAGATCATATGGTAAATTTATTTTTAGCTTTTTAAAAAACTGCCATACTGGGCTTCCCCGGTGGCGCAGTGGTTGAGAGTCCGCTTGCCGATGCAGGGGACGCGGGTTCGTGCCCCGGTCCGGGAAGATCCCACGTGCCGCGGAGCGGCTGGACCCGTGAGCCATGGCCGCTGGGCCTGCGCGTCCGGAGCCTGTGCTCCGCAACGCGAGAGGCCGCACCAGTGAGAGGCCCGCGTACCGCAAAAAAAGACCAAAAAAAACCCTGCCATACTGGTTTCTACAGTGGCTGTACCATTTTGCAGTCCCACCAGCAGTGCACAAGGATCCCAGTTTCTCCACTTCCTCTCCAATGCTCATTATTCTGTCTTTTGTTTTGTTTTTTGATAGCAGTCATGCTAATGAGTGTGAGGTGATATGTCATTGTGGTTTTGATTTCTATTTCCCTAATGATCAGTGATTTTGAGCATCTTTTCATATGCTTATTGGCCATTTGTATGTCTTTGGAGAAATATCTATTGAAGTCCTTTGCCATTTTTGAATTTTTGTTGTTATTGTTGTTGATGAGTTGTAGAAGTTCTCTGTATATTCTGAATGTTAACCTGTTATCAAATATATGATCTGCATGGATTTTCTCCCATTTGGTGGTTGTTTTTTCATTCTGTTGATGCCAGCATCACACGGATTTGATTAACTTTGTAATAAGTTTTGAAATCAAGAATTGTGAGTCCTCCAACTTTGTTCTTCTTTCCCAAGTTTTGGCTTAACTTTATTTTAAAATAAAATTTATACTAAATTTATATCAGAGTGGTTTTTAATGCCTTACTTAACAGAAACAAGTTCCCACTGAAATGGCTTTTCCAGCAATAAATTACTACAAATCTGTTGGCTATTTTAGGTACATTGTTCCTTTGAAATTATTTCCTTGTCCTCATGGTTTATTGGAAAGAATGTTGCATTAAGAGTCGGGGACTGGGTTTTGAGGCCTCAGTCTGCTGCCAATAAGTGACTGTATCTTCAGACAGTTCGCTTAACTTGATAAAGATCTTCGTTTCCCCTCCCAGTGAAACTTCAGGGAAATGTGAAGATTTGACAAGATGAGCCTTAGGTTCTCTTTCAGCTCTCAAAGTCCAAGTCTTTATAAAGCAGATCAGTATTCTGATGTTTGCTGAAGGATTATTCCTTTCGATTTAATATAAATGCTCTACACTTTTTTGAATCTTCCCACTTGTTTCTCATGGCATGTACACAGTGATCTGCAAAACGCTTTCCTCTTACAAGCTCAACTGAGAATCTCAAACATGGAACTAACTGGGCTCCTGAGGTGCAAAGACAAAACAACTTTATTCTTTCTCATCCAGCCCCATTGAATTTCATCTATGAAAGAGCTCTTTCTCAACTTTGGATAAAATCTTGGGCATCTCAGTAAATCTTATTTTTCCTAGGTAATTTAAAGTTCACTCCAGTTGAAAAATCACATGATGTCATCTTTTCAGTACTACTTTAGATCTCCTCCTCTCTTCTGGCGCAGGTCAACCTCTGATTCAGATGCCTCTGGTGGGTGTGGTGGAGGGAAAAGCTGACACTGACACTGGCTGGTTCTCTGTTTCCAGTCTCCACCCGCTTCCTCACCCACTAGCTGCTGTTTGGAGACATGGAGGAAGAGGGAAGGTAAGGAATGTTCTACTTTCCTGGTAGAATTGTAATCTGCCAGGATTACAGAATTGTAATCTGCTGTTGGTTCTGTCCAGTATGGTAGTGTGCAAATTCTCTTTTTTTTTTGCATGCATTTCTGTTCCTGTAAACTCTGGAATTTCATTCAGTTCATTACCTCACAGCCTACCTTCTCATCTTTAGACAGGTGGGAATCAGGTTGCTATCTCCTTATCTCCCAAATGCTAGAGGATACGGTCAGTCTATCTATGGAAATCTCTTAAAACCTTTCTCAGTTGGCTTACAGGGAAGGAAAAAACAAACAAAGCAAATCAGAGCACTGTCTGCAAAGGAGGTCCTCATGAGTGGATTCATCAAAAACCCAGGGGCTTCCCTGGTGGCGCAGTGGTTAAGAGTCCTCCCGCCAATGCAGGCAACACAGGTTCAATCCCTGGTCCGGGAAGATCCCGCATGCCATGGAGCAGCTAAGCCTGTGCGCCACAACCACTGAGCCTGTGCTCTAGAACCCACGAGCCACAACTACTGAGCCTGAGTGCCACAACTACTGAAGCCTGCATGCCTAGAGCCCGTGCTCCAAAACAAGAGAAGCCGCCGTAATGAGAAGCCTGTGCACTGCAACAAAGAGTAGTCCCCGCTCTCTGCAACTAGAGAAAGCCTGTGCACAGCAATGAAGACCCAACGTAGCCAGAAATAAAATAAATTGAAAAATTAAAAAAAAATCCAGGGAATGCTCTGTTTTCTGCTATGCAGACTGGAGGGAAGCAAAGGGGCCATACCTGCAAAGCTGTTTCATCTCTTGCTCCATCCTTCCTAGATGCTCTAGATTCTTGCTATTCAAAGTGTAGTCCTTGGACCACAGACACTGACTTCATCTGGGAGCTTGGTAAGTACGCAAACATTGAGCCCCAGTCCCACCCTTCAGAACCGGCATTGCAACAAGATTCCCAGGGGCTTTTACGCTTATTAAAAATTGAGAGGTAACAACCAAGAACTTAGACTGGTTGGTGCTTATAAAAGTGCTTAGGAGCCCCTGCTGAGACCAGGAAATGTCACATTTTTATTTATTTATTTTGCATTTTTGTCGCAGTACATTTGCTTTACAATGGTGTGTTAGTTTCTGCTGTACAGCAAAGTCAATCAGCTCTATGTATATATATGTCCCCATATCCCCTCCCTCCTGAGCCTCCCTCCCACCCTCCCTATCCCACCCCTCTAGGTCATCACAAAGCACCGAGCTGATCTCCCTGTGCTATGCGGCTGCTTCCCACTAGCTGTCTGTTGTACGCTTGGTAGTGTATACATGGCCATACCACTCTCTCACTTCGCCCCAGCTTCCCCATCTCCCCCCATGTCCTCAAGTCGGTTCATAAGGTTCTAAATAATGAAATACTGAGACAGGAAATAAGTGAATTGAAAGAAAATATGAGGTGGCACATTTTTAACACTAATGAAGTCACATGGAATATGTTTTAGAGTTAGCAAGGGTTGCATCTGATGCCATCACATAAGCATGTGTAGAAGTTTTATTTTCAGCCGTGTCTCAGTTGCATGCTCTTTTCCCCATCTTTTCTTAATTGCTTTTTCCTACCATGTCTTAATCTTCACCCTCTTAAAGCCCTGGTGCTAAGTCAGCAGTTTGGGTTTTTTATTTGTTTAGTTCATATGAGTCAGGGATTTCTTTTTGTCAACTTGGTAAACTTTTCCATATTTCCAGTTATATTGTTAGTGGGTTTGGAGGATTTCTTCCATCTACAGAACCCTTGTTGAAGTTCTTGAGTCTTGGAATTGTTAACTATTCAGTTATGTGTCATAAAAATGCGGTGTGTGTGTGTGTTTAATGAGAGTCAGTTAAAATAATTACGAAGAAATTCCCTGAGTTAGGATTTTTGTTCTTGAGGCTGAGTAAAACTGCAATTTGTTGTTTTGTCAGTAGGCCAGTGTGCACTGCTTACACATGAAAAGCATACACAGTTCAACGTTTTGTTTCCTTTAATTTTAACTGACTTCTCTGAAAAGCTTTGGGCTGGTCTTCATTTCTGTACACCATCTGTTACCACTGGATCTTAGACCATTCTGCTTGGTTCAGGCACATAGAGTACAGTTCATTTACCCATCACTAGTCTGAATGCAACTATTTATATTGCATTTTGTCATGTTAAACTTATTTTGATATTTCTCCCTCCCCCTCCCTCCCCCCCCCACCTCCTCCTTATTTTGGCAAGTCAAACCTTTACCTTTGCTTGGAATTTTTAATAGTTGAGGAATTTTAAGGTAAGCAAACAAGGACTTTTTTCTACCCTTCTTTCTATTTCCCTGTTTTACACCCACTTACGCACCCCTCCAATGTCTCTAACATTTAAATATCACGATTCTCACTTTATTTCTCTTATTATCCCTTCTCCCATCCCAGGGCTAGCCTGAAGCGGATTTATATAGTTGGTCTTTGGTAATGCAGCCTTTTCGAAAGCTAAGCTTTTTATTTTGGAACAACTTGAGATTTACGAAAAAGTGGCAGAGAGTTCCCATACATGCCTCACCCAGTTTCTCCTATTGTTAACATTTGAGGTAACTGTGGTGTATTTATCACAACTAGGAAATTGACACTGGTACGTAACTATTAACTGAACTCTATACTTTACTTGTGATTTCACTAGTTTATCCACTAATGTCTGTTTTCTCTCTCGGGATCCCATTTGGATATTCTATTGCATTCAGTTGTCATTTCTCCTTAGTCTATGGCAGTTTCGTAGTCTTCCCTTGTTTTTCATGACTTTGTTAGTTTAGGGATTTTGTAGAATGTCCTTTTACTTGGGTGTGTCTGATGTTTTTCACATGGTTGGACGGGAGTCATGAAGTTTTGAGAAGAATACTACAAAGGGCAGGTGAACTGCCCTTCTCACTGGCTTCACTCATCATTGGTGAAGTTAACCTTGACCACTTGCCTCAGGTCCTGTCTGCCAGGCAGCCCTTATTTTTAATCTTAGTCCCTTGCATCCCACTGTCTACACCACGATCTCCTCCTTCTTACTCAGAGTGGATTCCCTTTCTCAACTTAATGTAGGTCTCTAGGAAAAATATTTGAACGAATTATATGCAACCAAGAAAGTATTTAAATATTGTTTCCTCTCCAGAGATGCTTAGAATCTCAGCTTTATCTCTAATGATGAAATCATGAGTAAAGCTTTTTATCCTGTTAAAATGATTTGGTCATCAAAAATGCTGACAGGCAGCTTGGCAAAGGTTTAGTATGTCCTTGGGTCATCATGCAGGCCTAGGAGAGGAGGCCATTGACACTGTTGTAGTTAATCTGCTGCCTCCCTTACTAAGCAATAAGTCCTGCCCATTTGTAATGCTCTTTTTGAAAAGGTAGGAAACCATGGCCTGGGGCTGGGTCTAAGTGAGGTCATGTTCCCATTTGAAAGAGGAGCAGGCTGGGTGTGTGGGTGCAGGGTTCGGTTTCCCAGCAGGACAACTGGGTAGTACAGACTTCTCTTTGCATGTGGCTCCTTTCTGAGACAGTTGCTCATTTTCTTGCTTCCTTTCTCCATCCCTCCTTCCTTCCTTCCTTCATCTCTCCTTCTGCCTTTCTATCTTTTGTCTTCCTCCTTCTCCTCCTCTACTTTTTTTGTGTAACAGGCTTTCTTTTCTAAGTCTTCTTTGTGTCTCTCATGGTGTCTGCCTCCCATCTGTTTCGGATGCAACTGTAGCAGGTACCTGATGCCCCACACATATCCCTGCAGCCATTCCAGAGGTTACCTGTCAGTAATATCTGTACATTTATGTGGCTCTGTGTAACTCTCAGCCTGAGAGTGGTCTCTGGTAGAGGGAGCAAACAAGAAGGCAAGGTAACTAAGGCTCCACGAATGACCCTTATGCAGTAAGGGATGAGAGTTGGCAGATAATTACCTCAGCTTCCTTACCCATTGCATGGGACATTTCTGTGCTGGGGCTGACACCAGCACTGCCCAATAGAACTTTCTGTGATGGTGGAAATATTCTGTCTTCTGTCTTGTCTAATAGGGTAGCCATTAGCCACATGTGGCTACTGAACACTTGGAGTATGGCTAGGGAGAATAAAGAACTGAATTTTAAATTATAGGTAGTTTAAATTCAAATTTAAATAGCCACAATGGCTAGTGGTTACCATGTAGGACATGCATTCACACCATCCCTCAGAGAGTCCTGGGGAAGGCTGAGCATCAGTTGCCCATGGTGGTTACCCACCCATCAATAAATCTGCCTTTCCTGCCCTATGTCCTCTCTTCTCCCTGAAATTACCTCCTGTAATGGTTGGTTTTACGTGTCAACTTGATTGGGCTAAGGGATGCTCTGATAGCTGGTAAAATATTATTTCTGGGGTGTCTGTGAGGGTGTTTCTGGAAGAAATGAGCATTTGAATCCATAGACTGAGGAAAGAAGATCACTCACGCCAATGCAAGTGGGCACCATCCAATCTGTTGAGGGCCTGATTAGAACCAAGAGGTGGAGGAAGGGTGACTTTGCTTGTTGCTTAAGCTGAGGCATCCATCTTCTTCTGCCCTAAGTTCTGTGCTATGTTCTTGGTCCTTCAGACTTTGACTGGGATTTACACCACTGACCCCACTAGTTCTCAGGCCTTTGGTTTGGACTGAAAATAAACCATTACCTTTCTTGGGCATATAGCTTGCACATGGCAGACCATCAGAGTTTTCAGTCTCCACAATCATTTGAGCTAATCTCTCATAATAAAATATATCTCTCTTTACATATGTCTTATTTTTTTATATTTCTCTGGAGTAGCCTGCCCATCTCCCCCAGAAACTACTGGCTTAGAATTTCTTTTCTCAGAGACTGTTCTGAGGGGACCTTAACCTAAGAAGCATTTGTCCTCAGCCTCTCCAAGTCCCACTCTGTCTGTCTGCTAATGTCTCTGAAGTTCTTCATATGCTTCTGCCTCTGAGGCCCTGCAATCATGGTGTTGATGTGGGACTTTCCCCATGTACAGCATAGGCATAAATACAGTGCTGTGATGAGTGGAAACAAGCTTCAGGTGTTTGCTTACATTCTCAAGGGCCCCTTTCTGAGATTGCTGTGTACTCCAGAGGAAATACAAAAGCAATAATTTTCTTCACTCCTCCTGACTTTTATTTTGTTACTATAGAAATGCATAGAAATCAAATCACCTACGTATGCTCTGGGGCTTTTGCTGTAGGTCAGATTTATCTCTTGTAGAAATAAAAAGAAAAGATGGAATAGAAATGGCTATTGCATATTCAAAGAAAGATATTTTTCAAAAGACTAAAAAAGTCTACTTGTGAAGAAAGACATATTACCTTGTTCAAACTATCCATTTCTCAGCTCTCCACTTGCTTAAGGTTGACATTTGCTGTGGGGAAGGCAAAGGCACAGGTGCAGGGGACTTGAGCTTTGAACACATTTGATGCTCCCTCCCCCACATAACTCTTGGTGCCTCTCCAATCTCACGGTGCAAGTAGTTTTGCTCTGCCTGTACTCACTTCTCAGTCTGTTGGGTATTTGTATTAATTCACAGCAGATTTACTGAGAGTAAGAATTCTTAAGCCAAGTTTATTATGGCATCCCTGTAACCATGCAAGATGATGAGAGGGGGACTCCTGAATTAAACACAGGTGATGCTTGACTAGCCAAGAAAAGTACATTGCTTTCAGGAACCAATATGCTGCTTGTCACTCTAAGATGCTAACATTAAAATAAGCATAAAGACACATTACTCTTGAATATGTTTGGGATTTCCTGTTATCTGTTATCTTTTTATAATTTTTCCTGTTACCTTTACTCCTTATATATTTTAATCCTGGAATTGGTAAGAAGGAAGCATTATGGGCAATAATGTGACATTATTCCCAGATGACATAACTGTATATGTAGAAATTCCTAAAGAATGTACAAACTGTTAGAATTCACAAGTGAGCTTAGCAAGCCTTCTCAATTATATTTCTTTTTAAAATACATATGTATATATTTATTGAGGTATAAATGACATACAATATTATAATAGTTTCAGATGTACAACATAGTGATGTGATCAATTAGATTTCTATATATCAGCAGCAAACAAAGATAAATTAAATAAGACTTTATAAATGGAAAGGTATGGACTGGAAAACTCAATATTATTAAGACACCAATTATCCCCAAATTGATTCTTAAAGTAATGCAATATCATTCTAAATCTAAGTAAAAATTTTTGTGTGCATGCATAACTTGACAAGCTGATTACAAAATTTATTTGGAAATGCAAAATGCCAAGAACACACAAGGCAATCTTGAAGAAGGGTAACAAGACTGGAGTACTTAAACTAAAGCTATGGAAATTACAGCTGTGGTGTTGGAATCAAGAAGAGACAAACTGACCAACAGAAGAGAAGAAAGTCCACGAACAGACCCAGATGTACACTTTTATCTGATTTATGGCAAATTCAACACTGCAGTGCTGCCAAAAAGGATGGTCAATTGAATAGCGATATGGAAAAGCAATGTATGTGGCCCCTACCTCACACCATACAATAAGTAAATTCCAGATGCTTTGTAGATCTGACTGTGAAAGGCAAAACAATAAAGCTTTTAAAGGCAAAACATTTAAGTTACATTTTCCTGACCTTGGTATTGGTAAACATTTCTTTGAAAAAAGTATTCACCATCAAGTAAAACCTGATATATTAGACCATACTAAAATCAAAAACTTCTGTTTATGAAAGTCATCACTGAAAGGTGAAATAGTCAACCCACAGAGTGGGAAAAAAGCACTTGCAATACATATATTCAGAATATATGCATTCAGAAAGAATGCAACAAATAACAAAGAAAAATAGGGACAACCAGTAGAAAAGTGGGTAACAGACATCACAAAAGAGGATATCTGAATGGCCAATAAGTATATGAAATGGTGCTCAATCTCATTAGTTATTGAGGAAAAGCAAAATAAAATCACAATGAGATGCTACAGCACACCTATCAGGATGGCTAAAATGAACAAAGAATGGAAATACCAAGCGTTGGCCTTTTGTGTGTAATGTTGAAAGTTTATAGACTATTTCATTATCTCTATGATCTCATTTTTTGTCAGGGATAATAAGTTAGTTGGTGCTAACTAAGGCTTTTTGCTTGTTTGTTTTAACAGATGAAAACAGGACAGTATCCATTGTTGGCATCCACACCCTCCATGTGTATTTTAGTTAGGTTTTCATCTGAAATGTTAACTGGGGGCATGTGATTTCTGTAAATCCATGGAGGAACAGAATTCTGAAATTATTCAAAAGCTTGTTTCTGCCAGACATTTAAAATTGACAAAAGAATCTATTTAATCCCTTTTGTTGAGATCAATGACACATTAGTTTGATATTTTATTCTCTCAAGGTCCACTTCAGACATATTTCAACAAAAATAAATAATATGTCATATACACGGTTCGAATTCTTCATAAGAAAATTTTTTTTTCGTTTTCTTCTTTCTTTTCTCCCCCTCTCCCTTTTTTGAATATTTTCTCTCTCCTTTTTTTCTTAAAGTCACTTGAATGGAGGGAGAAGAATAATCTCCTGGTTGTATCCTCTCCATTAGGTTTTCTCTCTTGTTAGAACACTTATTATTTCATTTGCTCTTATTTTCTTCACAAGAAAAATGTTGGATACATTTTGTTTTCCCTTACCCCATATTCATCACTGAATTTTCCTAAAGTATCCTGCTGTCAATTTAATCCAAACCCAGTTTGGGTTTATGCAAATCTTTTCTCACGATCTGTGTTTTAATCATGACATATTGCTTGGGATGTCCCAAACCTGCTTGGTCTCTGCATTTCCCCTACCTTTGCTTATGATGCTTCCTTCCTTTGCTGGGAATGGCTCCCACCATCTCCCTCCCTTCCACTTGCCACAGGTAGATTCTTTCTTCAGGGCCCAATTTACATTCTCAAAAGTTTTCTTCACTGTTTATAGTTCTGCCCTAGCACATTTTAGTGCATTCTTAAAGCATTTACCGCTCAGCCTGTGTTTGAATTAATTTCATATTTTAAAAATCCATTTCTCCCACAGTAAGAATAACATCTTTTATTGATGTTGATAATTCCTTAGTATCTAGCATGGTGCCTTCATCATAGCAGGTGCCTAAAACATATTTATTGTTGCCATTTACTGATTTATTTCAAGACATTTAAATCAATAAAATGTGTGCTAGGGACTTCCCTATCAGTCCAGTGGTTAAGACTCCACGTTCCCAATGCAGGAGGCAAGGGTTTGATATCTGGTGGGGGAAGATCCCTCATGCCACGTGGTGTGGCCAAAAAAATAAAAATAAAGTACATGCTATTAATTTTCTTAAAGTTTTAATCATTTGAGGAAATATTATGATTGCAGGGGCTTCTAGGTTGTCTGTTAAAGGCATTCTGAACCAGAATATGTTGGAATTAATGTGGCTGAATCACAAAGTGGTACACCCTTGACTCTGATAATCTGTTTGAATTAAAAAATTTCTAACACCAGAAAATCCACATCACTAATAAGAGAGAAATGGCCAACCCAAATGACAGATTAATTAAATGTTATATTTTGTGACTATCAAGTACACACAACTGTTAGATTTAGGTATCCTAAATTTTTTTCCTTTATTTTATTATATTTTATTTTTATTGAAATATAGTTGATGTACAATATTATATAAGCTACAGGTGTAAAATAAAATGATTCACAATTTTTAAAGGTTATACTCCATTTATAGTTATTATAAAATATTGGCTCTATTCCCTGTACTGTACAATATACGCTTACTTAGCATATTTATTATATACATAGTAGCTTGTACCTCTTAATCCCATACCCATATCATGCCCCTCTCCTCTTCCCTTTCCCCACTGGTAACCACTAGTTTGTCCTCTATATCTGTGAGTCTGCTTCTTTGTTGTTATATTCACTAGTTTGTTTTATATTTTAGATTCCATGTGTAAGTGATAACACAGATTGCTTGTCTTTCTCTGTCTTATTTCACTTAGCATAATACCCTCAAGGTCCATCCATGTTGTTGCAAATGGCAAAATTTCATTCTTTTTTATGGTTGGGTAGTATTCCATTATGTGATATATATAATGGAATATATATATATTCCATTGTCTGATATATATATATATATATATCTCACATCTTCTTTATGTATTCATCTGTTGATGAACACTCAGGTTGCTTCCATATCTTGGCTATTGTAAATAATGTTGCTATGAACATTGGTGTGCATATATCTTTTTGAATTTTTATATATATATATATATATATATATATATATATATATATTTGGATATATACCCAGGAGTGGAATTGCTGGGTCATATGGTAATTCTACTTTTAGTTTTTTGAGAAACCTCCATAATGTTTTCCACAGTGGCTGCACCAATTTACATTCCCACCAACAGTGTATGCATGTTCCCTTTTCTCCACATGCTCACCAACATTTGTTGTGTTCTTTTTGATAACAGCCATTCTGACAGGTGTGAGGTGATATGTCACTGTGGTTTTGATTTGCATTTCCCTGATGATTAGCAGTGTTGAGCATTTTTTCATGTGCTTATTGGCCATCTGCATTTCCTCTTTGAAAAAACATCTATTCTGTACTGCGCATTTTTCAAGTGAGCTGTTTGATTTTCTGATGGTGAGTTGTATGAGCTGTTTATATATGTTGGATATTAACCCCTTATCAGTCATATCATTTGCAAATATTTTTTCCATTCAGTAGTTTGTCTTTTTGTTTTGTTGATGGTTTCCTTTGCTGTGCAAAAGCTTTTAAGCTTATGTCTCATTTGCTTATTTTTGCATCTATTTCCTTTGCTTTAGGAGACAAATAAAAATATTGCTACAATTTATGTCAAAGAGTATTTTGCCTATGTTTTCTTCTAGGAGTTCTATAGTATCCAGTCTTATATTTAGGTCTTTAATACATTTTGAGTTTATTTTTGTTAGATTTAGGTATATTAAATTTTGACAAGTGAAATATTTTTATAACCTTCTTCAGTAAAATAGCTATTTATAATGAGTACATATTGTTTGTGTGAAAAGAAGTCCTCATCACTTTAAAGAAGTTTGTTGTCACAAGGTGTGACCCAACTATTTTATATGTAAATTTGTTTGCAAATCCCTTTCTACAGTTGAATTATGAGTAAACTTTACTCCAAATCAATAATTCCAAATTAACACCATGTGAATTAATGAAGATTTTGCCAACAGCACTTCAGAATTAACACACACTCAAACTGAAATCAAGCCATGCATCATAACTCAAAATCAGCTACACTCACTTTTGAAAAAGTTTCCATTAAAAAAAAGAATAAATATGCAATTCTATTGAATGACTAACTATTGCCTCAAGTAAAAGGACTATGCTGTTCTAAAATACTGTGGACTATGTTTAAAAAATAACTATTTATTGGCCCAAGGTGCCATTAATTCTGCTTCGGGTAGAGTAAATTGGAGGAGTCACCTAACGAGTTTTGCACAGGTTGGATGTACATAAACTTTCTTGAACTCTTGTTTTATCTAAGCCTCAAAGTTTCTTACTTCTAAATCCTGTTTACTTCCAGCAAAACATGACTCCTTTGCTTCAAAGTAAACAGGCTATAAAAAATCTCATAAATCATCTTGGGATTTAGAAAGCCCTTACAAAACAAAAATCTTAATGGGTTCAGTGTCCATGATTCAGAAACATACGGATTGAATTTCCCTTTAAAATACACATGAGCTTGAAAGTTAAGGGTGAAAGTGGTTGGGCAATTGCACTTGGGGTTTTTGGGGAGCCAAGACCTTCAGAAAGGCACTTGAGACATTTTTCTATATCCTCAGATTCAACCAGGTTTTGCAGTTCAGACAGACCTCCTTGTAATTACAAATTCTGTGTGTACATAGCTTTCAATGGTCCCAAAGAGGTTGTACAGCCTTTGTAAAGACCAAGGGCATTATGTAATCAAGATAATGTGCTTCCTTTTTAGAAAGATATCAACATACATCACTCATTGCCTTTTATCTCCAAGATGAAACAGCTTAGTCTTGGACGTTCCAAGCATAACAAAATTATGAACCCTAGTAATTAATTTAATGTAGGTGATACATATCACTAGTTTAGACAATTTTGTGAGTTGCCATGACATCTATTCTTTTCTTTTTTAAAGAGGGAGAATGTATAAAGTCTTTTGTTTTCCCAGAATACACACAACCATAGTCTTTGCTTATGAGTGTATACAACAGATTTCTCCTCAATAGCATATGTACAAGATACTGAGACAATTTTGGTAAGGGATGTGAGCACTTGGTACATTTTTTAGCCATTCTTGGTACACATTTGAATTGATGGAAAGAATTGTCCAGCACAGACAGCCAGTATTAATTTATATATATATATATATATATATATATATAATATATATAAAATTATATATATATATTAATTTATATATATAGCTTTTGGAGGTTTTAGGTTCTTTGGAATCTGGAGGGTGGTTTCTTCACTGCTAGGAAAGGGAAAACACTAATTACATTTTCTAGCTTTAAGATGAGATCATTTATTTAAATGAAACTTTTAATATGGTGGTACTTTGCAACTGTTTTAGCTCTTTAAATTTTGCTTGCAATTTGGTATTTGGTTTGGTACGGAATCATTTAAAGAATGTATTTTAAAAATCTTTGAATGTGATATGGCATGGTACATATTTAATCTGGTAGGACGCCTTGCAAACGAAGAAGAGCTCTGCCTGGTAACTCCCAGCTGGTTAGTGGACAAGGCCCAGAGACATTTACTCTTTCTAAATGAACCAAGATGGTCCAGTCTTTCTTCTTCAGTGTAAACAGCCAAAAGGTGGTCAGCTTGATGACATAAGGGTTAGAAAGTTTTGCTTTGTAAAACCTAAATGAGGTGCTGTTCTGATACACATTTTCTTTCTCGTTGGAGGTTGAACTGTAAGATGAGATATGTTATTTACAAGAGGACTTCTGTGTAATTTTTGATGGGCTAAGTGAAATCACTTCTTTAAAAGCTCCTTTATTAAATTCTATGGCTTCAAACACTTCAGAAAAGAGAAAATTTATTTGACGGATCTGGACAGAGACAGGAAATATTTTCACACAAAATGTTTCTATATCACTTCTATAGATAACTATGTGAATGAGGTTATGCTGAGATAAAAAGCAATCCCCAAATCTCAGTGACTTAGAATAACAAAGGTTTATTTCCTGCCCCATTGAGGGATGTTTGGGGGTTCTGTCCCCACACTGACACAGTCTTTCCTCTCTGAGCCAGGCTGGACTTTCACATACCAATTCTTCAGTTCAGATTTCAGGTCATAAGGCTGTACTTCAAGTAGCTGGTGCATTTCCACATGTGCCTGGAAGGAGAGAGCTAGGATAATTGTGCAAAGTCCCAAATGGCTCTGACACTATTTTGTATACTTGCAATCCATAAAAATCAATTTAATTTTCTCTAAGGGTTTTATTCATTTGTGTATCTCTTGGGAATTATTAGAAGTGAGAGATTTGGGACCCTTGGAGACCACAGGTAGAAAATCATGGCTTGTCACAAATAATAGAGTAATTGACGAGAGGAAGCCATTTTCCTACCTGGAAAAGGACACTTCATTTAGATACTTAGGAGCCTGGCTGAGTGTACTGACACTTTCTTCAAAGAAAGATAATCTACGGGCAAGTTTAGAGCATCCATATTGAAATGTGTTTTGTTATGTAGGTTGAAATGAAATAATAATAACAATTATTTTAGTGAATGAAGAGAGTATTACTCTAGTACCCATGAAATTATTTATGATTAGACATTGCTATAGAAAATATTGGTTTGATTTAAATATATTTCACTTGAATTTTTATTTAAATAATTAAATTATTTATAATTCATTCAAAATAGTAAATATTAATATTTAGTAGTATTTGCTTAAAACATTAATAATTTAAACTATTAAAATTTGCTTTAAATAAATTTCAAAAGTTTAATTAAACTTTATTTAATTTTAACTTGGCTAACTCCAGACTTATGTGATCTCTTCATTTGCCTTCACTTGATGTCTGTTTCGTCTTGCTGTTCACATATCAATTGACTTAAAGCTATGTGTTTCAAAATAACTGTCACAGTCACAAGTGGGTCATACAGTCATTTTCATGTGTTATAACTAGGGAATTTTTCTAAATAGAATATAAAATATTAGAATTCATTACATGGTGTACAGTTTCAGGTTATGACATCATGATTCTATGTTTTATAGGTTATACTCTGTTTAAAGTTATTATCAAATATTAGCTATATTCCCTGTGCTGTACGTCACATCCTTGTATCTTAGTTATTTTGTGCCTAGTAGTTTGTACCTCTTAATCGCCTTCCCCTGTCTTGCCCCTCCCCCACCCCTCTCCCCACTCATAACTGCTAGTCTGTTCTCAGTGTCTTTGAGGCTGTTTCTGTTTTGTTATATTTGTTCATTTGTTTTATTCTTTAGATTCCACATATAAGTGAAAAGATTCAGTATTTGTCTTTTGCTGTTTGACTTATTTCACTAAGCATAATATCTTGTATATCCATCCATATTGCTGCAAATTTCATTTTTTTATGACTAATATTCCATTGAATATGTATATCACATCTTCTTTATCCATTTTTCTGTTGATGGACACTTAGGTTACTTCCATACCTTGGTTATTGTAAATAATGCTGCTATGAACACTGGGATGCATGTATCTTTTCCAATTTCTTCAAATATATGCCCAAATGGAATTGCTGAATCATATGGTAGTTCTATTTTTAATATTGTGAGGAATTTCCATACTGTCTTCCATAGTATATGCACCAATTTACCTTCCCACCAACAGCATACTAGGGTTCCCTTTTCCCCATATCTTTGCCAACATTTGTTATTTGTTGTCTTTTTGATGATAGCCCTTCTGACAGGTGTGAGGTGATATTTCATTGTAGTTTTGATTTGCATTTCCCTGATGATTAGTGATGTTGAGCATCATTTCATGTGTCTGTTGGCCTTCTGTATGTCTTCTTTGAAAAAATGTCTATTCAGGTGCTCTGCTCACTTTTTAATTGAGTTTTTTTTTAATATTGAGTTGTATGAGTTCTTTATATGTTTCGGATATTAATCACTTATCAGTTATACCTTTTGCAAGTATCTTCTCCCATTCAGTAGGTTGCTTTTTTGTTTTGTTGATGGTTTTTGCTGTGCAAAAGCTTTTAAGTTTGATCAGGTCCTGTTTGTTTATTTTTGCTTTCATTTCCCTTGCCTGGATCATGGTTTATGATCTTTATATATATTGTTGTATTGTTTGCTAATATTTTGTTAAGGATTTTTGTATCTATGTTCATTAGAGGTATTGTGTAATTTTCTTATTTTGTTGTGTCTTTGTTTTTGGTATCAGGTTAATGCTGGTCTCATAGAATGGGTTTGAGATGGTTCCTCCCTCCTCAATATTTTTGGAATAGTTTGGGAAGGATAGGTATCAGCTTTTCCTTATATATTTGGTAGAATTCCCATGTGAAGCTGTCTGTTCCTGGACTTTTGTTTGCTGGGAGAGTTTTTTTTAGTTACAAATTCATATTCACTACTAGTGATCACACTGTTCAGATTGTCTACTTCTTCCTGATTCAGTCTTGGAACATTGTATGTTTCTAGAAATTTATCCATTTCTTCTAGACTGTCCAATTTGTTTGCATATAACTGTTGGCAATTTTCTCTTATAATTTTTTTGTGTCTCTGTGATATCAGTTTAATTTCTCTTCTTTCATTTCTTCTTTTATTTATTTGGGGACTTTCTTTTTTCCTTGATGAGCCTGGACAAAGGCTTATCAATTTTATTTATCTATCAAAAACCAACTCTCGCTTTCATTGATATTTTCTATTGATTTTTTGCCTCTATTTTATTTATTTCCTCTCTGATCTTTAATATTTCCTTACTTAGACTGACTTTGGCTTTGTTCTTCAATTTCTAATTCCTTTAGATGGTAGTTTAGTTGAGATTTTCTTGTTTCTTGAGGTTTCTTGTTTCTGTATTGCTATAAACTTCCCTCTTAGAACTGCTTTTGCTGCATCCTGTTGATTTTAGAATGTTGTGTTTCCATTTTCACTTGTCTTGAGGTATTTTCTGATTTCCTCTTTGATTTCTTCATCTACCCATTGGTTTTTTAATAGCATGTTGTTTGGTCTTCAAGTGTTTGTGCTTTTCTCTTTTTTCTTCCTGTAACTGATTTTTAGTTTCATATTGTTGTGGTTGGAAAAAATGCTTGATATAATTCCTACCCTCTTAAATTTGTTGAGACTTGTTTTGTGGCCTATTGTGGTCTATCCTGGAGATCATTCTATGTGCACTTGAAAAGAATGTGTATTCTCCTGGTTTTGGACGGAATGTCTTGTAGTTCAAATGGTCTAATGTGTCATTTAAGACCGCTGTTTCCTTATTAATTTTCTGTCTGGATGATCTGTCCATTGATGTGAGTCAACTGTTAAAGTCCTTTACTATTATTGTACCACTGTCTGTTTCTCCCTTTATATCTGTTAATATTTCCTTAATATATTTAGGTATTCTTGTGTTAGGTGCATATATGTTAATGAGTATTATATTCTTTTCTTGTATTGATCTCTTCATCAATATTATTATGCCCTTATTTGTCTTTCATACTTATTTTAAAGTCTATTTTGTCTGATGTCAATATTGCTACCCCTGCTTTCTTGTTATTGCTGTTTGCATGATATATTTTTCCATTTCCTGATTTTCAGTCTGTTTATGTCTTTAGCTCTGAAGTGAGTCTTGTGTAACCAGCAAATAGATAAGTCTTGTTTTACGTATACAATAAACCACCCTATGTCTTTTCATTGGAGCATTTAGTGTACTGTAATTAAAAGTGATTCTTGATAGGTATGCACTTACTGCCATTTTGTTACTTTTTTTCTGGTTGTTTTTGTAGTTCTCCTCTGTTTGTTCTTTTTCTTTTAGTTTCTTCCCTGTGGTTTGATGAGTTTCTTTAGTGGTATACTTGTGTTTCTTTCTGTCTAGTTTTTGTGTATTTATTGTAGGTTTTTGATTTGTGGTTACCATGTGGTTCATATATGTTGACCTATAACTATATGTATTTGTTTAAACTGGTAGTCATTTAAGTTCAAACACATTCTAAAAGATCCAAATCTTTTACTCCCCTCCCCTTCATTTTGTGTTTTTGATGCCATATTTTTACATCTTCATGTTTATCCTTTTACTGATTATTGTAGTTACAGGTGATTTTACAATTTTTTGTCCTTAATCTTTATAGTAGCTTATTTAAGTGGTTGATCATCAGCCTTTACTATGTATTTACCTTTATCAGTGGGGTTTTTACTTTCTCAGAGATACTTACTTCTTGTTATAGCCTTTTCTTTTTCACTTAGAGAAAACCCTTTAATATTTCTTTTAGGATGGGTTTTGTATTGATGAATTCTTTTAGTTTTTGCTTTTCTGAGAAGTTTTTTTTATCTCTCCTTTAATTCTAAATGATAATCTTGCTGGGTAGAGTATCCTAGGTTGCAGGTTTTTCCCTTTCAGTACTTTAAATATATTATGCCACTCCTTTCTGGCCTGCAAAATTTCTGCAGAGAAATCAGCTGATAGCCTTATGGGGATTTCCTTGTATATGACTCTTTGTTTTTCTCTTGCCACCTTTAGACTTCTCTTTTTATCTTTAAATTTTACCATTTTAATTATGCTATATCTTGACATGGGTCTGTTTGGATTCATCTCTTTTGGGACCCTCTGTTATTGCTGTACCTGGATATCTGTTTCCTTCTCCAGGTTCAGAAAGTTTCCATCCATAATTTTATAATATAAAATTTTCAACCCTTTTCTCTCTGTCTTCTCCTTCTGGGACCCCTATAATGTGAATGTTGGTACACTTGATATTGTTCTAGAGGTGTCTTAAACTGTTCTCATTTTTAAAATTTGTTTTTCTTTTAGCTATTCTAATTTTGTGATTTCCATTTTTCACTTTGGGTCTGAGCCACCTTTGTCCTTCACATCAGAGCTCTACCCTCAGCCACTGCAGCCCTCGCCCAATGTGGAGTTATGCTGTGAAGCCAGAAGGGCCAGAGTTAGCAATCAGTTCAGGCTGGGGTTCATACCAGGGTAGTCTCAGGAAACTGGCCAGTGTCTCATGCAGTTTCAATCTGCCCTCTCCACCCTGTTTCAGGGGTAAGCAAGCATGTGTGCATTCCTCATGGGTGGAGCCTAGGTTTCCCTATTAGTCCCACAGGCCCTTTAACCAGCCAAGGGGACTTGTCTTCCTGATGTTGAGCTCAAGGGCTGGGACACCCAATATAGGGCTTGAACCACTCACTCCCAAGGGAGGGTCTCTGCCCATGTAATGCCCCTCCTCTTCTGAGTTCCCTCCCAGGGGCACAAGTCCCAACCTGATCACTTCTCTTCCCTTTGTACCTGATGCCTTGCAGATATTTCTTACAGCTTTGGTTGTACAGTAGCCTTTCTGCTTCTCCAGTTAGTTTCCAGTGAGGATTGGTCCACATGTAGATGTATTTTTGATGTGTTTTTAGAGGCAGGTGAGTTCGGTGTCCTCCTACTCTGCTATCTTTACCTCATCCCTTGATTAAGTCAGAATTTATAGTATGCTGCCAAACTTCGAAATAAAAAGTGATCCTCCTAATTTCATACATCAAAACTTCTATGACGCTTCATTGCCTTCAAAATATAACCTTCACACATTATCTAGCTGCTTAAATGCCTTTTTACTCTTGCCCTAATCTGGGTGCTTTTCATGTGGAGTTATATATTTTATTTTATTCTCCTTCATCTCCATCCCCCAGATCTTGATTGACCTATTTTCATGTATATATTTTCTCTGGTTCTGATTTTAAATTTCTGTCTATATATATAACCATGTATAGTTATGGTAGTATAAAGAAATGGATTGTTTAGGAAACACATTGTTATACTTAAGACATTTTTTGATATTTAGTTAGTTATGTCTGTGAGCAACCCAAGGACAGGGATTTTGACATTGCATTTTTGTACACCCAGAGCCTGGTACATAATAAATGCTCCAAAGAAAATGCTCACATAATTACTCTACAAATTGGCATTTTGCATATGTGCCATTGAATGGTATGGGCCAAACATTACAGAATGTTACATATTTTGGGACTGAGTTCTTAAGCTGAGAAGCTCAAGAAAAATTTTAAAGAAAGTATAAATATTGAGATGGTCTTCAGGCCATCAGGACTTTGATAAATGGTGATGGGGAAAAGCTTCTTTCTTTGACCTTTTTCTACATTCAGTTTCCTCTCACTTACAAAATCCTAATGCAGAGAAGAGAAGTTTTCTCTCCTGTGCCAGCTCTGAATCAAAATAGTAGCTTCCAGGAGCATGATGTTGAGAAGGATGCTGAGGTTCAGTGTGGTCAGGGCAGACTTGTCTTCATAGATGCCGAGCAATTGGATAGGGTGGACATAATAGCTCATTTTAAGGAGAAGAAATAGACTTTTGACTACATTTTGTAATACAAGGAATGGCAAGGTAGTTCTGTGGAAAAACACCCCCACTGTGATCTCTCAATTCTACTCCAAGAATTTATTATTTTATGATAAAGTTTTTCTACTTCTAAGATGAATCCTGATAGTCAAGTTACCCCACCTATGATTTCAGAGGCCAGAATAACATACTAGGGCTTTCTAGGTAAAATGATAATCCCCAGGGTGTGCTGTAGACACTTTTGTACATCTCAGGGTTTTGAATTAGATGATTATGCATAATCATGGGTATTTACATGGGCCCTTCGTTTGATTCCAAGTTCCTGTGATAGATTGCAAATTAATGTTTCCTCCAAATGGTTTGACAGAGGTCTTGGGGGAAGAGCAAGGCAGTGTGCCAACACTATGGTTTGGGCTCTGCCTTCTTGGGTGGAAGTCTGCCTTGGTCCTACCAGCCTCAAGACATATCGTGTGTCCAGGCTGTCACAATATTTATTCACAACAGCTGGCATATGACAGAGTGAGGTCTGTGCCTTCATTCAAATTAGACCCATGACTTGGTTTATTTGAACTGGTACAGAAGAAGAACAATCTTTATACAAAATGACATCTGGGAAAAGATGTACTTGCTTTTCAAAACATGAATGATATCATAAATGCATGAGTTTCTAGGACCACTGCAGATGTCTGAATGGGAAATAACACAAAGAGAGAAAAATGAAAAGTAAAATGGTTTGAAGGGCATCACATTCTGGCTCTTCAGTTGTTTCCTGCAAAAACCTGAAATAACTACCGAATTTCTCTCATTAGCCAAGCAGGGGCAGAGGGGATGGTGTGGCATAGTGACTGTAACTGTGGAGTATCACCTACTTAATGATTGTGATCATGACCATTGATAAGACAGTTGAGCTTTTGGGAAGTGGTTGGCTGGACAGGGAAGGTAGGAAGGGGACATCTCTCACCAGGGGACAAACTCACCTGGAAGTTGAGTTTCCAGGGTGATGCCATGACAGATGTGTGATCATTTGTAGTCTGAGTTCTGCTGGGAGGGTGGCTGGAGTGTACCTGTGGTGTCCACTCCAGGTCACTGAAGACTGTAATGTTGCAATAGCCATGGAGTCTTTCCTATTCCTGCTAAACCTCATTGCTCAGACACATGGCAGGTTTTCATCCCTGACTAGGAGGGGATGTGGGTCCCAGGGAGAACTAGTCTTTTGGATCATATTTCAAGTGCCAAGCATCCTCTTATCCTTCATTACCGAGCACTTTTAGGCAAATAATATTCCATGATGCTAACGGACACACTTGTCTTTTTCATATTTTGTTATACTTGACCCTCTCCCAATTCAGCCAGAGACCTCCACTGCACATGGGAGATTATGATTATAGCAAAAGTGCAAAGAGAATGAGTTAAAAGCTTTACAATTCCAAAATAGACTCAAAGTCACTTTCAGAGACAATAGTTGTGAAACAGAAAGGCAAAGCCTGTTTTCAAGGGCTTTTTGAGAGAAATATTAAGTGCTTTTGTTTGTTTGTTTGTTTTTAGAATATAAAGTCAGAGTGCTTAACTATGTTTTATGCCATGGACCCCCCTTGACAGTCTGGAGAAGACCATGGACAACTTCTAAGAATACTTTTAAAGCATAAAATGTAATACATTTATTATAAAATTACAACTTTCTTGAAATACAGTTACCAAAAATGTAAGGAATGACATATGTCTTACAGAATAGTATGTATGTTTCTTTATTAATGAATTAGATGACAAGATCTAATGGTGGGTCTAGTGACATTGTCATTTTAAAATAGTGATGAGTATAGATATTGATATTGAGATATCTGGAACATCTATAATGTGATATAAAAGCATATGTGATTATTTTTGGTAACAATGCCACACATTTTTCAAATACGACTGTGGTTTGTTTCCTGCATTTATCCTGCAGGAAATGTTAGATTCCAGTTAAACATTGGTGAAAATAAAGATTTTCCCACATTTAAATTCATAGAATCCCTGAATTCTTTAAATCTGCAGACCCAGGTTAAAAATTCTTTTTTTTTTTAATTAAAAAAAAAAGAAACATTTTTAATTGGGTTTTTGCTGTTTTCGTTTTTTGGGGTTTTTTTTTTTTTGAAGTATGGTTGATTTACAATATTGTGTTAGTTTCAGGTGTGCAGCCAGCCGTGATTTGGTTTTTTTATATATATTCTTTTAAAATATTATTTTCCTTTACAGGTTACTGCAAGATATTGAATATAGTTCCCTGTGCTATACAGTAAATCCTTGTTGTTTACCAATTTTATACGTGGTCATGGGTATCTGTAAGAACTCTTGATCTAAAGGCAAAATTTTAGTGGAACAGGACATAAAGTTAATTTACATACAATAGAGGGTGGGTAGAAAGCTGGACCTTTCTGCTTTGTGGGAGGGGATCAGGGCTTGAGGAATTCAATGACAGAGAATGGTAATAAGGGTTTCAGCACCTGGATCTGCGCTGCCTCTGCCGAAGGAGCTCTGTCTGGCATCCTCAGGAGCTGCGGGGTGTCCAGCCAATGCCAACAGAGGTCCCTCACCACACAACAAGCAGGGCATAGTTTCTAGGATAGAGATACAGGAACTCAGAGGAGTAAAACTAGTACAAATGTATGTGTCCCACTCACATAGCAGTCACTCATTCATTCAATATTCAGTCAACAATAATGTCTTGAGCATCTATCATGTACCAGGCACTGTGCTGGATGCTGGGGGCGCAGTGGCGGGGAAGACTCTCATGGTGCTTGCTCTCATGGAGGTGACACTCTGGTGGAGGATGGAGGTAAGTAATTATCAGTTAAGAGAGAATGAGAAGTGCTGAGAGAGGGTTGTCACCATGTTAGGGCACACCAGAGGGGCACACACCCAGAGTGTAGAGATTAGGAATAAACCCCGGAGGAGGAAGCTAGTAGGAGCAAGGGTAGAAAATGATTCCTCCTGCAAGAAATAAAGCAGGAGAGAGAATAGCATATTCTGGAAACCAGAGAATGGCTGGTGTTTAGACTATGGGAAGGACAACAAAGCAAGGAGTAAAGCTGGAAAGGTAAGGGGCGGTAAGGGAAATCAGATCACCAGAGACACTGAGAGCTGTGTGACGTTTCCTGTGAGAGCAGTGGGGAGTTGCTGAAGTGTTTCAAGCAGTGCAGTGATAGAGCCAGATTTGCACTTTAGAAAGATGGATCAATCTGCAGAGAGGAGAATGGGTTTGTGGGAAGGGAAGGAAAGAGGTAAGAACAGAGGCAGCAGCTAGGCCTGAGAGGGGACTGCTATTTGACTATGCACAAGGATGGTGATGGCCTGGATGGTGGTGGTGGCATTTAGAAGGGAAATAAATAGGCAGATTGAGGAGATATTTTGGAAGTAGGCTTCACAGAACTTGATAAATGATTAGTTTCGAGGAACGAGGAAGAGGATAGAATCAAGCATAACTTTCAGGGTTCTGGCCCAAGCCATCACCCCAGAATATCATCGTTTCAGGGAAGAGCAGAGAATGAAAGGTCCAAAAACTTTACAAAGAGAGAATTATCAGAGAAGAAAAATAAAAGCCTACAGAGCATATTTCCATAGAACAGAGTGGTCAAATGCTGCTGAAATATCAAGCAAAGTGAGTTTGAGCGGTGACCATTGCACCAAGAATAGAGGTATTTAGGGAATTTGACAGCAGCAGTGCCTCTGGAGGGGTGGGGAGGGCCTCAGACCCCACTGAGCTAAGAATGTATGAAAGCATAGGAAAATGGAGCAAAGTTTTCCAGACACTGACTGCAAAGGGAAATAGAGAGAGAAAGGATAACTGCTGGAAGAGATTTGTTCAGTAGGAATCTGTTATTCCAAGAAAGGGAAAACCTAAATCAAAGTGGCATAAACGCAAACGGAGTTTATTGCTCCATGTGGCTGAAATTAGATGGTGATGTCATCTGAAACTGAAGGGGACACGGTGAGACTGTATGTTGTGAGGGGAGCAGGGGGGCTGCTAAAGATGATGGGAAGGGGAGCCAGCTAGGGAAAAGGAGTCACAGCTAACAGGAGGGCTCAGTGGAGGCAGGGCATACAGGAGATCAAGGTGTGATTCATCAACTACCGTTTCCTTTTGCGTCAAGGTGCTTTAAGATACAAATCATTTACTAATTTTTGAAGGGCTTCTGTAATTTTGATAAATGTTGCCATGCCATGCCCATTGAGTTCATAATGTCTTTTTGTATTAAAGTTCTATTGCTGCATAATGAATTATTACAAACTTAGCTGCTTAAAACAACAGCCATTTACTATCTCACAGTCTCCATGTATCAGGAGGCTGGGTGCAGGTTAAACTGGGCCCTCAGCTTGGTGTCTAAACAGGCTTAAATCAAGGTTCTGGCTGGAGCTGCAAACTTGTGTGAGGTGTGGGTTCTTCTTCTAAGCTCATGAGTTGTTGGTAGAATTCAGTTTCTTGCAGCTGTAGGGTTGAGATACTGGTTTTTCAGCTGGTTATTGATGGGGACCACTCTCAAGTCATTGCCACGTGGCCCTCTCCCACATGGCCGCTTACTTCTTCAAAGCCAGCAGGACAATCTCTCTGAGTTCCTCTTGTTAGGACTCGCTTGTTTAGGTCAGGAGCATCCAGGATAATCTGTCTTTTGATTAACTCAAAGTCACTGATTAGCAACCTAATCATGGAAATGAAATCCCATCACATTCAAAAGTCCTAACAGCACTTAAAGGGCAGGGGATGTTTCAGGGTGTGTATATCAGGAGGTGGGAATCTTGGGGGTGTTTTTGGATTCTACCTACAACACTTTTTTATAATTGCCTTTCTTTTTTTAAACATAGCACCTTCATTTTTTTACTGTAGTAAATTGAACAATTGGTTCCCACGTTTCATTCCTCTGTTGGAGCATTACACATCTGCATACCTGACATAGCTTTACAGTGGAGAGAAGTTAATTTTCCAGCCCTTGCTTTTGACATTGACCAGGTGATGTGCTTGGAAGAATAAAGGGTATGGAGCTGAGAAGGTGGGAAGATTGTAGACCCAAGTGCAGACCTGGCTGGAGCAGGACAGGGAGAAAGAAGAAGGTTGGAGAGGAGACGGACTGCAGGGCAGTCCAAGGAGAGCTTTGGCCAGACTCATGGGAAATCTTCAAGCCAAAGTCACCCAGTTAAGGAGTGCTGCGTCTTGCAGGAATGGAGCTGCATTGGCACACTTTATTCCTGATCTCAGTCATTGGCCGGGAGTAGCCCAAGGGAAATGTGGCCCCATCACGAATATGGAGGTGAACGCACAACAGCAACGACTGACACCTTCAGTCGGTTAATTTCCCTGCAGCAAGATATCTGAGCAGTGCATTCTTATGCCTCCCCTGGGCAGAGACATGTTATTAAATGTGATGTGGACAGAGGCTCACAAAATGCTTGCTTGGTGGACTTGCCATCTGATATTGCTGTCATTGCCAATCCCTTGTAGCCAGCATGAGACAGGTGGAGCAGAACCTCGCCCACTAACCAGCAGAGTCAATAGTGTACACCTCTGAGATTTTGTGGTTGTTTCTCACATGGCAACAGCTGGCTGATACAATGGCTTAATACAAAGCATTAATATAAAATCTTAATATAAAGCTTAATAAAAAGTATTCCTGAGCATCATAAACTAAAAATATTAGATTTCTATTCTTAGGGCAATAAGGGAAAGTAAAATGTATACAGAATCATAAAATTAAAGGAACACAGTATTTCTTATATAGATGAGTAAACTGGGATCTAGAGAGGTTAAATGAAAGGTCCCAGTTCACACATTAATTTAGAAATGAAAAATGAAGTTAGACTAGACTGGGTCGCCACATATACCTCTCTTGTCAATAAAGCAGATACTGGGAAGTAACTATTGTTTTTTACACATGAAATAGATTTAAAATCTCTTGAATAATACTTGATCATAACTCTTTTTAATTAGAACCAGAAATGGAATAACTTTAAAATGGAACATCAATTTTATTAGAGTTGAGTCTGATTTTCTAGTATTTTGACTTTCTGAGATAGGAAGTTTGGAAAGAATTAAAAGCAGGAGGGAGAAAATATGGGTATGTTAGAAAAGACCTAGAATTATAGAGATTGTAATGCGGAAGCTCAGACCCTCTGCAGATGTGTTTTGTTTGGCAGAGAATTTTTCTAAATTGAATGTGATGCCTTTAGGAAGGGTGGGTATCCCTCAATCCCATCATTTTCTATTGTTTTATACCTCGCCTACTTCACTCATGGATTGCATCTCCCTGGACCCTGAAGGTATCTGAGTTCACAATCCCCCATCCAGAATGATCTAATATGATGTTATCCTTGTATCCATAGGGCCTCCATTAGTGGCCGCTACACTGTAATTCCTCAATTCACTAATTCGTTTATATATTCATTCAAGGATATCAAGTCAGTGCCGATCTGGACAGATGCTCTTCTAGGTGCTTGAACAAAACTGACAAGGATTCCTTTTCTCATGGTGCTTGCTTAAAATATGATATATAATATGCATAATAAGTAAATTATATAGAATATTAGAAGATGATAAATAGTATAACAAAAGAGAGAGCATGGTGAGGGAGAGGAATCGGTTTTGTAATTTTAAATCAAATGGTCAGTGTAGACCTCATTGAGAAGATAACATATGGATATTTGAGCAAACACTTGATGGAAGTGAGGGAGGGGATTTTTTAAAAAATTTTATTGGATTATAGTTGATTTACAATGTTGTGTTAGTTTCAGGTGTACAGCAAAGTGAATCAGTTATGCATATATATCTCCACTCTTTTTTTTTAGATTCTTTTCCCATATAGGTCATTACACAGTATTGAGTAGAGTTCCCTGTGCTATAGAGTAGGTCCTTATTAGTTATTTATTTTATATATAGTAGGAGGAGAGGATTTTGGAAATGAGAAAATGAGGAGAGGAATTATTCCTGTGAGTTGAAATGTTTTTATCTAAAACATCTCACAAAGATAATATCTTTTCTGCTTCTGAAAGAATAGCAGGAACATGACACTTGTTGCTTACATTTTTAAAGTTCAAGTTTTCTCTGTTTCTGCACTTTCCTACTATTTCAGGCACCATCATGAGAAGTCAGCTTGCATCTGCCTTTTCCTAGGCTTTCAGTGTCACCTGGCTTATCCTAGCACTCAACAATGATGCATAACTTACTTTTGTAGAGAGAAAGTGGGATGATTGGCTGTACTTTAAGAGAGGAATCTGCCGGTAGAAAGAGGGATACGGGCACAGCACAATTCGGAAGGCATGAACAGCTCTGTTGTGCAAGGGGCACATTTTACCCACATGGATGGCTTCTATGGAACAGAGCTGGAGCTGAACCACAGACAGAAAACAATTTATGTCAAAGGTGGCGGAATAAAACATGGACAGTCCACTGAATCACAGTCGCAGGCTTTGACTGGTGTAGCTGAGTCCAGTTGAAGCTTCCATTTCACTACTGGGAGGAACTTTCTTGGGAGACGCTGAGGTATGCATTATCAAAACAAACCTGATCCAGAACTCAGAATTTCAGAGCTGCAGAATTTGTTACATTGGTAAAAAAATGCTTCCCCTTCAGACACCTATACTGTACTGTACTGAAAGACCCCAGGGTTTACAGCCGATATCTGATCTAGCATTTAATACTGGAACACAGTATTTGTACCCAGACCCTATGGCCTAATTCTTGAGATTCAAAGAGGTGGTTACAATGTTTATGCTTCAGAGAAGGAGACTATGAGAATGGGCACCATTTCAAAAATGCTGATTTTGGAGAAGTAATCCTCAATAAAAGGCCTTTTGTTTCTGTCCCTCAAGAAGAAATGGTACTATCCAGCCCCAGCTAGCCTGAGGCTGAATTATTGCAAGGATTGTTTTGTGTGCATTTTCTCTCAGTTGTCAACACCAAAGCAAAATATAAAGAAAGCCTTGTCACTCCTCAGGAATTTCTGGGCTATAGCTCACATTTAACTTTTCCGGGCATGTTCATGGGCTTTGGGTAATATTTTGGTCATTTCTATCTAACAAACTTATTGGCAAAGCAAACAAATTGCTTTCTTTGAATCTGGTGGCGGGTAGAAAAGGAGAATGGGGAATTGTCAACTGGACGTGGAGCTATGCTGAGCATTAAACTTGGTCTCATGTCTCTTTTGCAAAAGAATCATGGCCCTCATCCAGCAGTGGAGGGAACCTAAGAAAGACGGCCCCACATCCAGCTGAATCTTAGAGGAATGAGTTCAGGTTGAAGCCAATGTGTTGGTTTGAGTTTCCCCCAAAGCAGACCCCGACATAAGGATTCTGGTGCAAGTAATTTACTTGGAACAAAGTAAAGATGTGGCCAATGAAGGGAAGGTGGCCAATAAGATAAGCTACCACTGTGGGTGACGGGTTTATTTTTTCTGGGAGATTCTGGGAAATGACATAAAACAGAGCCAATCTAGTTTTCTCCCAGCACACTAAGATATTCATCGATCCATTTATTCAACAAATATTTCTGAGGGTCACTAAGGCCAGACACTCTTCCAGGCCCAGGGGTGATACATTAGTAAACGAAACAAAAAATTATGTCCTTAGGTAGTTTTCATTCTGGAAGGAGAGAAGGACAAATGCAGGAAAATTAAGTAAAGTCTAGACCTGTACTCTTCAATACGGTAGCATCTAGCCACATATGCCTATCAAGCACTTTAAATGTGGCCAGTCCAAGTTGAAATGAAATGATAATAATAATTAAGATATATGGGGTTAGCTAAAATATGTTACTAAAATTAATGTCTCTGATTTAGTTTTTAAATGCAGCTACTAGAAAATTTAAACTCACACTGTGTGGCCTACATTCTAGCAGCCTTAGCTTCAGCTGGAAGCTTCTTAGAAGTGCAGAATATCTGGTTCCACCCAGTCCTGCTGAATCAAAATCTTCAATTTAGCAATTGTAGGCAATTTGTAGGCATATCAGTGTCCGAGATTTATTGATCTACAGTGTGCACTTGTTAGGTGCTAAGGTGGAAAGTAAAGCAGGGAAAGAGGATGTGACATCTATGTAGCTTATGGTTTTGTTTCATCCAATTTTAGATGTGGTGAAAACGTCCTCTCTCAGCCTGGGGTAAGTCCTCACTAGGAACATAATAAGTAAAATCTAAAAGGAAGGGATGGAACTGCCATGCAAGTATATTTGGAAATAGAAAGCCATGGGCAGATTTTGAGCAGAGGTATGACATAATTTGAGTTTCATTTCAATAGGAAGGCTCTGGCTGCTGTGTTGATAAGAGATTGTAGTGGGTCAAGAGGAAAAACAAAATTGATAGATTTTGATTGATATTGATATTAAAATAATCTAGTCAAGAAATCATAATGGCTTGAACTTGACTGGTAGTAACAGAGGTAATGAAAAGTGAACGGATATATTGATTATTTTGAAGGCAGATTCAGCAGGATTCTTGGAGTAATCAATGGTAACTAAGGTATTTTGGCCTGAACAAATGGAAGAATGCAGTTGTCACTTTCTGGGATAGTAGAGTGGGGAAAGAGCAGATTTAGGGGAAATATCAATATTAGAAGCTTGGTTTGAACAAGTAAAGACTGAGATACTTATTGATGTTTAAGTAAAGTTTAGGTAAGATGGTAGATATATGAATCTAGAATTCAAAGGAGTGATCTAAGTTACAGACATAAATTGGAAAGATTTTGCACATAGATAATAATTCCACAAGATTGGAAGAGAATCACAAGAGATTGAGAGTATATAGATATGAGAAAAGGTGAAGGATTCAACACTGGGATAGATGACAGGCAGAAGGGAAGAACCAGTTAAGGGTGGTCTGAGAGGTAGCAGGAAAATCAGATGAGTGTAGAGACCTGGAAATCTAGTGAAGACAGTGTTTGGGGGAGTAAAATGTTATCAGGTAGATCATAGAATATTGACGGTCAAGCAAGATGAGGATTGAGAACAACTGTAGAATTTAATATTATGGAATTGCTTAGTGATCCCGAGAAGAGAAGTTTTTGTGCAGTGTAGTGAGAGCCAGGCTGGACTTGATTCAAATGAGAATGGGAAGAGAGAAATTGGTGGTATAATTATAGCTAACATTTTTGCTGTAAAATGAAGGACAGGAATTTGATGGTAGTTGGAAGAGGAAAGGATATCAAAGGAACTTTTATATTATGGGAGAAATAATAGCATGCTTGGTAATGATCTAGAAGAGAGAAAAGCTGATGATGTGGGGGAGACATGGGACCATGGTTGGACTGATGTCCTTGAGTAGGTGATAGAGCGTGGTGTCTGGTGGAAAGTGGAACAAGTTTTCATTAGCTGGGAATACAGATCATTCATGCAGGAGAGAAGCTAGTGACTTGGGGGCAGACATGAAGATAGGTGTGCAGATGCAACAGTGGGAGGCTTAGCAAATTCCTTTCTGACTACTGCAAATTTCTCAGCAGAGTAGGAAGCAAGCCCATGAGTTGAGAGTGAGTGTCCATTTGTGATGAGAGGATGAAGGTGTGACATAATGGTCCAAAACAGTGGGAGAGAAAATGCAGGCTTGTCGGGCAACATGGAGGATACATATGAGGTTAATAATTGTGGCAATGACTAAAAACTGTCAATCAAAACAGTTTCTCACTTTCCTCCATAGTCACAGAATCTTATCTAAGGACTTGGCTACCCAGCCAGGCCTATGTTCATGGCTTCCTTCCTAGTTTTATATGGCTATTTTACTAAGTTTTTAGAAACAAACGCTGAGAAGAGATGTGTACCACAGCCAAGTCTGGGCCAGAAACATTGGACATGGACTAGTCCACACTCTTTTCCCCTGTTTTCCAGCTGGACTTTTGATATGGAAGCTTCCCAGCTTTGTCAACACAGACAACAAGAAGACCCCAGGAGGTGTCAGAACAAGATGGGGGGTCGGTGAGTGTCTGAATGACCATATGAGGCAGTGACACTCCGCCAAACTGGATTGAGAGAACACATTTCTATGATACTTAATCCAATGATTACTGTGTTTCTTGGTTATAGCAGCTTAGCTTAATGCATGATACTGTGATTATGAGTTGAAAGTGAGACCAGTCAGCACAGTTGTGGGTTTTTTCTCTAGTTGTATGGATGCCGCTGTGGTTGCAGACTTGGAACATGCAGAGATTTGGATTTAATGAGAATTGGAGTTTAGCTCAATGTATACATCAAATGCAAGGGTGATAAGGTAGTGGATAGCAGAAAAAAAGGAGACATTTGTAATAATTGATCATTATATTAAAGAGTCATTCCACTCTGATACAGCTTCTATTGATTCCCTTCTGAAACATCAATAGACCATTAGTCAAACTATTTCTCCTTTAAAAATAATGCATCTTAGGGGCTTCCTTGGTGGCGCAGTGGTTGAGAGTCCACCTGCCGATGCAGGGGACGTGGGTTCGTGCCCTGGTCTGGGAAGATCCCACATGCCGCAGAGCGGCTAGGCCTGTGAGCCATGGCTGCTGAGCCTGCGTGTCTGGAGCCTGTGCTCTGCAACGGGAGAGGCCACAACAGTGAGAGGCCTGCGTACCGCAAAAAAAAAATAATAATGCATCTTTTTCCTTTGGACTGCTTTTAAGATATGGAAATAGATATAACTATAGGTAAGCTCTCTCTCTTTATATATATATATATATATATATATATATATATATATACACATATACATATACATATATGTATATATAAAATGTAGTCTACCATAAAAAAGCCATGCATTTCTTGGGATGTTACATCTTGGAATCCAACCACCATATTGTGAGGAAGCCCAAGTGGTCTGTGGAGAGGTCCATGTAGAGAAGAACTGAAAACACTGGCCCATAGTGGTGACTGAGCTGTCAACTTGCCAGTTATTGAATAAGCCATCTTAAAAGTGGATCGTACATCCCCTACTTGAGCCTTGCTAGCTGGTTCTGTGTGGAATAGAGACAAGCCATCCCTGTCAAGCTATAACCAAATATCAGATTCATGAGTAAAATAAACAATTGTTATTTTAAGCCACTAAGTTTTGAGGTGGTTATACAAAAATTGGAAAATGCAACATATACCTAGGAGTGAAGTACATCCATAAAATTCCTAAAATTTTTGATATTGGCTTTGGGACTGAGTAATATGTAGAAGTTGGAAACGCTTTAGGAAGACTGTTGTTTTTTCTTAACATTATAATTTTTAAAGGTTTTTTTTTATCAAAAGTCATTTTATTTTAAATATAGCAGTGAGTACATGTCAATCTCAAACCCCCAATCTATCCCTACCCTCAACCTTCCCCCCCCGTTAACCATAAGTTCATTCTCAAAGTCTATGAGTCTGTTTCTGTTTTATAAATAAGTTCATTTGTATCATTTTTTTAGATTCTGCATACAAGCGATATCATATGATATTTGTCTTTCCCTGGCTGACTTATTTCACTTAGTATGATAATCTCCAGGTCCATCCAAGTTGCTTCAAATGGCATTATTTCATTCCTTTTAGTGGCTGAGTAATATTCCATTGTATATATATACCACATCTTCTTTGTTCATTCATCTGTTGATGGTCATTTAGGTTGCTTCCACGCCTTGGCTATTGTAAATGGTGCTGCAATGAACGTTGGGATGCATGTATCCTTTTGAACCATGTTTTTCTCTGGATATATGCCAAAGAGTGGGACTGCTAGATCATATGGTAGCTCTATTTTTACTTTTTTAAGGAACCTCCTACTGTCTTCCATAGGGAGACTCTTAATGAGAGCCCAGAAGACCTCAGGAGAATGTCAAAGAAGCCTAAAGTGATGCTGACAGTGAGGACTTAGAAGAATATGAGAAAAATGTTATTGGAAGTGAGAGGAAGGGAAATCCTTGGTAATTAGTGGTGGGAAGTTTTGCAATGCTGTCATCTGCAGTAATACAGAAAATAATAAATACACCTAATGAACTCAAAGATTTAGATAAGTAGATTTCCAGGTACAATATTGAAATGTTTCCCTTTTGTTGTCTATGAGAAAAGTCAAGAGGAGAGAGACAAGCTAAAGATCTGAAATGTTTATATAAAGGAGCCAGGACTTTACCAGTTTCTCTAGACCTCAAACAATTCTCAAAGTAAGAAAGAGCCTCAGGCTAAAGATAAATCCAGGGTAGAATTGTAAGGTCTTTTTAACAGACATAAAAAAAATCTAATGCCATACCTTTTAGATTCTTTCTATGATTCTTAGGGTCTCTAAGAATCTTGAGGACACGCTTAGGTCATAGATTCTCTCCACTTAACAACAGGGCTTATAAGAATACTAAGGGCTTAGTCCAGCATCATCATCAACAAGAGATAGACAAGTCTTATTGTGAAGAATTTTGTGGTTGTGGCTTTTGTCTAACAGAGAAAAGCCCAATAAGTTTGATAGAAAATCCACAGTGTTTTTAAGAGAATTTCCCAAAATAAATACTTTCAGAGTGGGCTAAAGAAACCCAGACATACTACAAAATAAAAAGAAACCTTTTACCACAAAAATTCTATTAGTTAGGCTGAGAAAACCACCTACCTTCAAAATGGGCTACTTTTAATATAAAAAGAAAGATGGTTCCAAAGGAGCCAAGAACTTTGGAAGACTACCCCAAGGAATAGGATTTAGCATTCACCAAGCAAGTGAAAAAGTTTTTCTGGCTGGATTTTAGAATTGCTTTGGATCAGTGACAACTGGATACTTCTTAGTTTTGAACTGGAATGTCTAAAGTTCTTACTCTATGCTAGTCCCACCACTGTATGTGTGTGTTTAGTTCTTATATTTTCAGAAAGAGAAGAATAATTCTCAAAGAGCTGCACCTGAGGAACTGCATTTGAGGAGCCTCGCCCATACCTGGATATGATTTAGGAGACAATATCCTGAACCTCAAGCCCAAGCCTTATGCTGCGTGGTGAGTTTGAGGTCTTGGGGGAGGAAGAGAGTATATTTTGTATGTGGGAAGGATGTGAATTGCTGTATCAAATGAAGGTAGTGACAAATCTTGTGTTCCAAAGATGGCTGAAAAAGTACCTCCCATTCTGCATGTACTTGTGGAACTTTGACACTTTTCCATTGGAAATCAAGTCTATCCGCTTTCATTGAATCTGTGCAGTGTTTGTGACTGGCTTGACCAACAAAATGTGGTGGAAGTCTTGTTATATGACTTTTCAGATAAAGTCATAAAAATGTCATATACTTCTACTTTTTTCTCTTGGGGTGCTAGCTATTGGAACTCAATCACCATACTGTAAGGAAGCCCAAACAGCCGGTGGAGAGTCCTGTGTTAGAGGAACCTGCCTACCATGTGAGTGAGCAACACTGTAGGTAGATCAGCCCCCAGTTGAGAACCCTTGTCTGATGCTTCATGGGACAGAGGTGAGACATTCCTGCTACACCCTGCCCAAATCACAGATTCTGGAGTACAATGAATGACCATTGTTGTTCTAAGTCAGTAACTCTTGAGTTGGTTTCTTCTCCAACAATAACTAACTGAAACTTGATTATATCAATACATTATATGACTCTATTCTAGCTTCTACTGTTACTTTTCAGAACGCATCTGTCAATTTAAATAATGTTCTTATTCTCGGTCTTTGTGCTTCTATTAAGAGTATACTTTGCCTTTTGTGTCTTTCAGTTGCATTCTGATGTATCTAGGTGTCAATTTATTTATATCTACCTTGCTTGGGATTCATTTGACTTCTTGAAACTACACTTAGATCTTTGACCATATCTGGAAAAGTTTCAGATATTGACTGTATTCCATCCTCTGTCCTCTTCATCTGGAACTATGTATATTTGGATGTTAGTGAATATTTGCTAGTTACAAAAATCAAACATTTAGAGTTTCAGGAAAGGAGAAGAATGGAACACAGGAAGCATTTCAAGTGATAATGGCTGAAAATTTTCCAGATATGCTAATTTCCATGTCTCCTCAGTTGTATCCAATATGCTATTAAGCCTGTCCATTGACATTTTACTTTCAATTACATTTTAAAATTTCTATATAAAAGCTTTATTTTCTTCTGGCAGAAATGTACATTGTAATTCTTTGTAGTTTCCTTTACTTTGCAGATATTTTCAAACCTATCTTTCAATTTTTACTCTTAGTTTTTGGTTATTGTTCATGGTTTCTTATTCCTTGGAGGATTAATTGTGAGAATTTTCTGAGGTCTAGAGTGAGGGCAAATTCCTCCAGATAGAATTTGCCAGGTCCCTGGGAGCCATCCCAATTGGAATACTCTTTAAACTAAATGCACTGCTTGAATTTGCTTATGTGAATTTGGACAAAAAAGCTTGTCGTTACCATTTCTCCCTCCCTCTCTCTCTCTCTCTTTCTCTCTCTCTCTCTGCTTCCCACCCTCCCTCCTTTTCTTTCTCTTCCTTCCTTCCTTCCTTCTTTCCTCCCTCCCTCCCTCTCTTTCTTTCTTTCTCTCTCTCTCTTTCTTTTTTTTCCCCCTCTGCTTTTCTTATTGCCAGAGCAACAAAGTAACTTTCCTTGCAGTCTTCAGTGAAGAGGGTGATAAATTTTCTTCCAGTTAGTCCTTAAACCAAAAATGGAATCCTTTGGGGTCCCAACTTCATGAAAAGAAGACTTGTTATTAGACCACCCAGTTTGCTTCTGTTCTATATACCTAAATGAGACCTTGAAAATCACCTCTCAAGTTTCCACTTTGGCAAATGCCCTCACCCCAAAGAGGCTAAGGCCCAGATTTCCTGTTATAGCTTCTAGCTTTCACTTAGATTTCAGCCTCGGACTTTCTTACTACCTTGTAGCTCACCAATGCTTTTAGGAAGATATATTTTTTGGGTTTACTTTTACCTGCATTTTAAATTATTTTTCATGAGAAAACTTATTCTAATACCCAGGCCATCATATTACCAGAAATGCCTTTCACCTTGTATGGCACAGTCAGGCCTTCTCCATACTTTCAGGCACGATTTAAGTCCTTTGGGCCTTGTTCCATGTGGATTTTACAAACATGAATTTAATCCAATGACCAAACATGGAGTATGGACTAAAGATTCCCTAGTCCCTTTGACAGAACAGATGGGATCTGCTTCTATCACCACCCCATGATGGGGGAAATGGAATTAGCAAAAATAATTTTGGAAATTGAGGGAGTTTCTAGCAGAGTAACCAACATTATGTTGTCTTCTTTTACACACACGGTATGTTTAATCAGAAAGTAGAATTTAAATGCCATATGACTAGCCTTCAATAGTCTTCAGCTTTTGATTAGAGATTGAAAGAATAGGTCTCCAACTGTGGTTATTTGTTCATTTGCTGGCATAGGAATTCTAAATGCTATGTAGGGCAACTGTTCACTTGTGGTAGGATGGTCCACTAAAAGTACAGGAGGCTTGTTAGATGGACTTTATCTGTTAAATTTAAACCCATAAGGGATTGCCAACAGATAAGAAAATTAGATGGTAAGTTAAAATACTGTAAAGAAAATTAGATTTGTTTTAGAGTACAAGTGTTTAAAGAACTAACCAGGCACAAATTTACCTTAATTTTTTCAATTTCTCACAATTGTACATCTCACTCTGGAGTCAGTGTTCATGATTTTGAAGAATGCTTATGTGTATTTTACAGTCTTAAGAAATACACATTTCCCAAGAGTATAATTTCACAAGAAAAAATACTACCCACAAAATTAGAACTTACTAATAGATAAAAGAAATCTTATAATGACATTTGCAAAAAACCTTCAATTACCTTGAATATAATTGTAGATACTTTGGGCTAGGGACAGAAAGGACTTAGACTAGGTCTGTACTGCATGGTTTATTCTTTCCCAGGAGCCTGCCACATTCACTCTCTGTTTCTGAGCAAAGAAGCAATAACCTATTTTCTATCTAGATTTCCATGCTTTAGATTAAAAATAATCATATATTTGGCTACTACTGATGGGACCAGGGAAAATGTCTGGGTATGAGAAAGGTAAGTGGTTTAAAATGTGGTTTTGCATGAGCAAATGACAATTGTAGGGTCATTCTTCTCCTGTTGGTGGTAACTTTAACAAATCAATTATATCTTCTCTTTTGAGAAATTTGAAAGTAATATAAGAAAGACCAAAATAGGTAGTAGAATAAAACAGAATTCAAGAGATACTGAAAGAGTAGGATACAAGCATAAAGCAATGAGGCAGTAGAAGCTGTGAACTGGCAGAAACCAGGAGGTAGAGTGGCAAGTAGAGAGAGGCAATTAGAGTGGCCTCAGGAAAAAGGAAGAAAGGGAAGGCCAAAAAAAAAGTTGTTGGGTAATAATGTATGGTGGGGATGCCGGTCTTGTTTTAGTTTCATGGAAAGTATCCAGCTCTCCATGATGGCTCTTTGCTTACTGCATGTGTTATCTTAAATTGCTTATGTATCATTTCAATAAACTCTCATTACCTTAAGAAAATATGTTTCTGTTTCTTAATAATGGAAAGTTATTAATCAAACCAGCTCTGAAGGAAAACAGACAATGACCAAACTGGCTTTTTAGTAAAGTTGTCAAGAGCAAATTAGTCAAGCTGGCACAGTAGGTGTGTGTATATTTTGAGACTCTTTCTTCTTCAAATAAAAACAATGATAGAATATATATTGATAAATATATAATTTATATTTATATATAATTGATGTATATAATATATATATCAATGAGAGTTAAACATTTAAAAAGAGAAAATAAAAATCAAAGTCATAGCCACACTCTAAAATCAAGTTATGCATCTCTAGAAATGAAGCTGAGCCGAATGTGACAATGCAGCACTCACAGGACTACAGTGGGGTGGAGCTGTCGACTCCAGTCAAGGAAATGGGCAGAGGTACCTGGGAGTTCTACTCCTGTGTGTTAATGGAAAATAAAAGTGCTCTGTGTGAGGTGGGTGACTGTGGTCAGTTTACTGCTATAAAGCCTGTGAAAGGCAGATGAAAAACCTGTGACTAGCTTCTGCCTGTGGCCCACATCTTAGGGAAAGAGAGAGAGGCAACACCTGCCTCACCAGCAGGATGTGGGCCAAACTGCCATTGGCTCAGATTCCATGAAAATAATGCCCTCGATATCACCTCAGGACAGATCCTTGAGCAGCTGGATAGAGGCAAAACTGCTCCATGGAAAAGGATGAGCTCAGAGCCAGAGATAAAAAACAATCAAAGAAGTGAACAATATCCTACTCAAACAGAAGAAGCAATTTGGACTTGAGACTCCAACATCAACTGTCACCTCAGCTGCCAACCTGCTGACCAGCCCAGGTTTCAGACCTGACAGCTCCTATAATCAGGTAGATTTATTTTATTATATAAATATATTATAATATATTATCTATTATTATATATAATATTTAGTATATATTATTATATAAGTATCTTACAGTGATTGAAGAATCACTATTTGAAAACAAAAGGTCCAAGAAACTTCCAGAAATGAAGAAACTCTATGGGCCCTCAGATTCAAAGTATAAACTGAATGCTGAGCAGGATAAATAAAAATCAATTCACACCAGACACATCAAAATGATATTATAAGCATTAGGAGGAAATCCTAAGACCCACCAAAGGAAAAGAATCAATCTTAAAATCTTAAACTGATTTGACAACAAATACAGATTACCCGCAAATGAACAACAGTTAGACTGACAGCAATTTTCTCCAAAAAGGTAGTGGAGGTAGTCCTCCACTACCTTTTTAAATGATAAAAAGGTAGTGGAGGACCGAAGAGAGAGGTGGGGAGAAGACTGAGAAGACCCGGGCATGGGAGGAGGGTCTTGGTGTTCTGGCCAGATGTCAGGCCTGAGCCTCTAAGGTGGGAGAGCTGAGTCCACAACATTGAACCACCAGAAACCTCCCAGCCCCAAGTAAAATCAATTGGCGAAGGCTATCCCAAAGATCCCCAACTAAACAGTAAGACCCACTTCCACCCAATGGCCAGCAAGCTCCAGTGCTGGACTCCCCATGCCAAACAATTACCAAGAAAGGAATACAATCCCACCCATTAGGGGAGCAACTGCCTAAAATCATAAGTTCACAGACACCCCAAAACACAACACCAGATGTGGTCCTACCCACCAGAAAGACAAGATACAGCCTCATCCACCAGAACACAGACACCAGTCCCCTCCACCAGAAAGCCTACACAACACACTGAACCAACATTACCCACTGGGAGCAGACACCAAAACAAAAGGGAACTACAAACTTGCAGCCTGCAAAAAGGAGACCCCAAACACAGTAAGTTAAACGAAATGAGAAGACAAAGAAATACACAGCAGTTGAAGGAGAAGGTAAAAACCCACCAGACCAATCAAATAAAGAGGAAATAGGCAGTCTACCTGAAAAAGAATTCAGAGTAATGATAGTAAAGATGATGCAAAATCTTGGAAATAGAATGGAGAAAATACAAGAAACGTTTAAAAAGGACCTAGAAGAACTAAAGAGCAAACAAACAATGATGAACAAGAAAATAAATGAAATTAAAAATTATCTAGAAGGAACCAATAGCAGAATAATTTAGGCAGAAGAATGGACAAGTGACCTGGAAGACAAAATAGTGGAAATAACGACTGCAGACCAGAATAAAGAAAAAAGAATGAAAAGGATTGAGGACAGTCTTAGAGCCCTCTGGGACAACATTCGAATTATAGGGGTCCCAGAAGAAGAGAAAAAGATAGGGTCTGAGAAAATATTTGAAGAGATTATAGTTGAAAACTTCCCTAGTATGGGAAAGGAAATAGTCAATCAAGTCCAGGAAGGGCAGAGACCCACACAGAATAAATCCAAGGAGAAACATGCCAAGACACATATTAATCAAACTATCAAAAATTAAATAAAAAGAAAAAATTTTAAAGCAGCAAAGGAAAAACAACAAATAACATACAAGGGAATCCCCATAAGGTAAACAGCTTATCTTTCAGGTGAAACTCTGTAAGCCAGAAGGGAATGGCAAGATATATTTAAAGTGATGAAAGGGAAAACACCTACAACAAAGATTACTCTACCCGGCAAGGATCTCATTCAGATTCGATGGAGAAACTAAAACCTTTACAGACAAGCAAGAGCTAAGAGAATTCAGCACCACCAAACCAGCTTTACAACAAATGCTAAAGGAACTTCTCTAGGCAGGAAACACAAGAGAAGGAAAAGACCTACGATAACAAAACAAAAGCAATTAAGAAAATGGTAATAGGAACATACATATTGACACTTATCTTAAACGTAAATGGATTAAACGCCAAACAAAAGACATAGACTGGCTGAATGGACACAAAAACAAGACCCATATATATGCTTTCTACAAGAGGCCCATTTCAGAACTAAAGACACATACAGAATGAAGTGAGGGGATGGAAAAAGATATTCCATGCAAATGGAAATCAAAAGAAAGGTGGAGCAGCAATTCTCATATCAGAAAAAATAGACTTTAAAATAAAGACTATTACAAGAGACAAAAAAGGATACTACATAATGATCAAGGGATCAATCCAAGAAGAAGATATAACAATTGTAAATATTTATGCACCCAACATGGGAGCACCTCAATACATAAGGCAAATGCTAACAATCATAAAAGGGGAAATCAACAGTAACACAATGATAGTAGGGGATTTTAACAGCCCACCTTCACCAATGGACATATTATCCAAAATGAAAATAAATAAGGAAACACAAGCTTTAAATGATACATTAATCAAGATGGACTTAATTGATATTTATAGTACATTCCACCCCAAACAACAGAATACATTTTCTTCTCAAGTGCTCATGGAACATTCTCCAGGATAGATCATATCTTGGGTCACAAATCAAGGCTTGGTAAATTTAAGAATTTTGAAATTGTATCAAGTTTCATTTCTGACCACAACGCTGTAAGACTAGATATCAATTACAGGAAAAAATATGTAAAAATACCAACACATGGAGGCTAAACAATACACTATTTAATAACAAAGAGATCACTGAAGAAATCAAAGAAGAAATAAAAGAATACCTAGAAACAAATGTCAATGAAAACACAATGACCCCAAACCTATGGGATGCAGCAAAAGCAGATCTAGGAGGGAAGTTTATAGCAATACAACCCTACCTCAAGAAACAAGAAACATCTCAAATAAACAACCTAAACTTACACCTAAAGCAAATATAGAAAGAAGAACAAAAAAACTCCAAAGTTAGCAGAAGGAAAGAAATCATAAATATCAGATAAGAAATAAATGAAAAAGAAATGAAGGAAACGATAACAAAGATCAATAAAACAAAAAGCTGGTTCTTTGAGAAGATAAACAAAATTGATAAACCATTAGCCAGAATTATCAAGAAAAAAGGGGAGAAGACTCAAATCAACAGAATTAGAAATGAAAAGGGAGAAGTAACAACTGACATTGCCAAAATACAAAGGATCATGAGAGATTACTATAAGCAACTATGTGTCAGTAAAATGGATAACCTGGAAGATACTGACAAAATCTTAGAAAAGCACAACCTTCCAAACCTGAACCAGAAAGAAATAGAAAATATGAAGAGACCAATCATAAGCACTGAAATTGAAACTATGATTTAAAAATCTTCCAGAAAATCAAGAGCCAAGAACCAGATGGCTTCACAGGCGAATTCTATCAAACTTTTAGAGAAGAGCTAACACCTATACTTCTCAAAATCTTCCAAATTATAGCAGAGGGAGGAACACTCCCAAACTCATTCTAAAAGGCCATCATCACCCATACACCAAAACCAGACAGAGACGTCACACAAAAAAGAAAACTACAGGCCAATATCATTGATGAACATAGATGCAAAAATCCTCAACAAAATACTAGCAAACAGAATCAAACAGCACATCAAAAGGATCATACACCATGATTAAGTGGCGTTTATCCCAGGAATGCAATGATTCTTCAGTATACACAAATCAATCAATGTGATACACCATATTAACAAATTGAAAGATAAAAACCATATGATAATCTCAATAGATGCAGAAAAAGCTTTGGACAAAATTCAACACCCATTTGTGATAAAAACTCTCCAGAAAGTAGGCATAGAGGGAACGTACCTCCACATAATAAAGGCCATATATGATAAACCCATAGCCAACATTGTTCTCAGTGTTCAAAACTGAAACCATTTTCACTAAGATCAGGAACAAGACAAGGGTGCCCACTCTCACCACTATTATTCAACATAGTTTTGGAAGTTTTAGCCACAGCAATCAGAGAAGAAAAATGAAACAAAAGGAATCCAAATCAGAACAGAAGAAGTAAAACTGTCACTGTTTGCAGATGACATAATACTATACATAGAGAATCCTAAAGATGCTACCAGAAATTACTAGAGCTAATCAATGAATTTGGTAAAGTAGCAGGATACAGAATTAATGCACAGAAATCTCTTGCATTCCTATACACTAATGATGAAAAATCTGAAAGAGAAATTAAGGAAACACTCCCATTTACCATTGCAATAAAAAGAATAAAATACCTAGGAATAAACCTACCTAAGGAGACAAAAGACCTGTATGCAGAAAACTATAAGACACTGATGAAAGAAATTAAAGATGATACAAACAGATGGAGAGATATACCATGTTCTTCGATTGGAAGAATCAACATTGTGAAAATGACTCTACTACCCAAAGCGGTCTACAGATTCAATGCAATCCTTATTAAACCAACAATGGCATTTTTCACATAACTAGAACAAAAAATTTCACAATTTGTATGGAAACACAAAAGACTCTGAATAGCCAAAGAAATCTTGAGAAAGAAAAACGGAGCTGGAGGAATCAGGCTCCCTCACTTCAGACTATACTACAAAGCAACAGTAATCAAGAGAGTATGGTACTGGCAAAAAAACAGAAATATAGATCCGTGGAACAGGATAGAAAGTCCAGTGATAAACCCACACCATATGGTCACCTTATCTTTGATAAAGGAGACAAGAATATACAATGGAGAAAAGGCAGCCTCTTCAATAAGTGGTGCTGGGAAAACTGCACAGCTACATGTAAAAGAATGAAAATAGAACACTCCCTAACACGACACACAAAAATAAACTCCAAATGGATTAAAGACCTAAATGTAAGGCCAGACACTATAAAACTCTTCGAGGAAAACATAGGCAGAACACTGTATGACATAATCACAGCAAGATCCTTTTTGACCCACCTCCTAGAGAAATGGAAAAAAAAAAACAACAACAAATGGAACCTAATGAAACTTAAAAGCTTTTGGACAGCAAAGGAAGCCATAAACAAGACAAAAAGATAACCCTCAGAATGGGAGAAAATATTTGCAATTTAAACGGAAAAAGGTTTAGTCTCCAAAATATACAAGAAGCTCATGAGCTCAATATTAATAAAACAAAAACCCAATCCAGAAGACCTAAATAGACATTTCTCCAAAGAAGATAAACAGATTGCCAACAAACACATAATATGCTCAACATCATTAATCATTAGAGAAATGCAAATCAAAACCACAATGAGATATCACCTCACGCAGGTCAGAATGGCCATTAGCAAAAAATCTACAAACAATAAATGCTGGAGAGGGTGTGGAGAAAAGGGAACCCTCTTGCACTGTTGGTGGGAATGTAAATTGATACAGTCACTATGGAGAACAGTGTGGAGGTTCCTTAAAGAGCTAAAAATAGAACTACCATATGACCCAGCAATCCCACTACTCAGCATATACCCTGAGAAAAACCATAATTAAAAAAGAGACATGTACCACAATGTTCATTGCAACACTGTTTACAATAGCCAGGACATGGAGGCAACCTAAGTGTCCATCGAGAGATCAATGGATAAAGAAGATGTGGCACATATATATAATGGAATATTACTCAACCATAAAAAGAAATGAAATTGAACTATTTGTAGTGATGTGGATGGACCTAGAGTCCGTCATACAGAGTGAAGTAAGTTAGAAAGAGAAAAACAAATACCATATGCTAACACATATATATGGAATCTAAAAAAAAATGGTTCTAATGAACCTAGGGGCAGGACAGGAATAAAGACTCAGATGTAGAGAATGGACTTGAGGACACGGAGAGAGGGAAGGGTAAGCTAGGAGAAAGTGAGAGAGTGGCAATGACATATAAACATTACCAAATGTGAAATAGATAGCTATCAGGAAGCAGCTGCATAGCACAGGGAGATCAGCTCGGTGCTCTGTGATGATGTAGAGGGGTGGGATAGGGAGAGTGGGAGGGAGACACAAGAGGGAGAGGATATGGGGATATATGTATACATATAGCTAATTCACTTTGTTATACAGCAGAAACCAACATAACATTGTAAAGCAATTATACTCCAATAAAGGTGTTAAAAAAAGAAAAAGACAGTGAAATAATATCCTCAGAGTGTTGAGGGAAAATATATCTTGACCTGGATTACTATATTCGATTAAGATATGCTTCGCACATCAGGGTTAAATGAAGACATTCCCAAGAATCTAGAGTGTGCCTGCCAGAGTTCTCCACTGGAAGAACTAATTAAGGGCATAAGGTAACTCAGAAAAGAAGTAGGATGTAAAACAAAGCAAACACTCATGAAGAGAAAATTCTAGGTAAATTAAATTAAGTTTTGACTGCAAAAAGAACTCTAATTTTTATGTTTACAAATGCAACAAAAAAGAGTTCTATATGAAATAAAATATATGATGGCAGCCATGCAATCACTAGGCGAATTGTGTGTATTTGTCTCGAATTTAGTGGGGAAGAATAGATACACCAATTAACTTGAAAGGACACTGATTTACACTGAATTTGTGTTCAGTGTATTTCAATATACTAATGCTCATTTGCAGCTGTGCTAGATAACGTAAAGAAATTAACAGCTGCTTGCCCCTACAGAGAATTATATGAGTGCTACTGCTACAAATGCAGAGTGATATTGGTGTGTTTTTCTGGTGACTCAAATATGATTAGCAGTGTTGCCTTCAGTAACATGAGTTCCAAAATATTGACAAACTTTTGGTAAAATCCTGAGCCAAAGTGTCATTTTCCTTTGGTTTCCATTGTGCATTTCTGAAAAATTCTGTATAAATTAAAACTGTGCAAAAATACTTTGTATATACAATCAATCCTCATTATTCATGGATTCTGCATTTGTGAATTTTTCTACTTGCCAGAATTTATTTGTAACCTTAAAATTGATATTGGCACTACTCTTGCCATCTTTGTTGGGAGTGTGCAGAGCAGAAAAAAACCTGAGTCACCAGCGTGCTTGTTCCCAGCATGGGTGGGACAACATGGCCTTGTCTCACTCCTTCAGCTCTTATACTGAAAACAGGGATCCTTTTGTGGTCTATTTAGTGCAATGCTTTTCACATTTTTGTGCTTTTTTTGGGTGATTTTGCTGTTTAAGATGCCCTCAAAGCACAGTGCTGAAGTCTTGTTTAATGCTCTTAAGCAAAAGGAGGCTGTGATGTGCCTTATGGAGAGAACATGTGGGTTCGTAAGCTTCATCCAGGCATGAGTTATAGTGCTGTAGGCTGTAAGTTTGATGTTAACAAATCAACAATGAATCTCTTCAAACAGAAATAGACATAAAACAAGGTTATGTATTGATGGGTTGATGAAAATGTAGTGACCAGAGGCTCACAGCAACCTAACTCTGTGTTTCCCTTAGGAGCAATGGCTTAGTAGTTGCTAATTCAGTCTTTATGCTGACTGTATAGAACACAACTACCACAAATTATGAGAATCAACTATATAGGTAAAATGGAGATGTCCAGAATAAAGAGGAATTTTGCCTCATAACTGTCTGGTAGGACTTTTGAAAATCATGTGCAATTTGGGACAATTCTTGTTGTGCAGGATTGTCCCACGAATTGCAGGCCATCTAGCATCCTTTGTCCCACCCACTAAATGCCAATAGCATCTCCTTCTCACAAAGATGCCCACGACCAAAGACTTCATCTATAATTTCCAAAATGCTGCCTGGTAGAAAACCACTTCCATAGAGAAATGCCTTAGATATAAGGTGGGCCTTGAGTTCCAGTGAGTCTGTGCCATACACTGAATTCTAATTTCTACTCAACTCTGATGCCCAAAGTCTCTATTACCTGGCATGTTAGCATGTTTTCTCCAGAAAAATCAGATTCCCCATAAAGGTGTTCTCAGGTCAGTTCACTTGCTGGGAGTTTCATTAACTTAGATTTCAGTCTATGCTCAAATCAGCCACTCTAGTTCTCTTGTTGATGGAGCAGTAGAATATTCCAGGAGACTCTGGTCTTGAGAGGAGAAGAGCTTGTGGAATCTTCAAGCCAAAAAGGGATCATCAGTTGGGATTAGCATTAAATGGAAATCCAGCCAGGAGGTCTCAAAAGTCACTGCTCATCAGATTAATACTGTGATGTTTGTTTTCATTTTTCTTCTTCAGTTTCTACTTTCACCCTTTTTCCCCTCTCCAAATGGAGAAGGATTGCAAAAGCACACAGTGAGCATTACCAGGCCTTGTATTTATTCAAAGGATCATGCTACTCTGCTTACCTTTAAGTCAGGTCTTCTCAATTGTGTAGGTTTAGGAGGTGCATCAAGAACATACTTTTTTGTTTAAGATTTTTAGAAATTTCATGTAATGTCTGAAACATTGGTATTAACATATTTCCATACAAATAACCCAAATAAAGTTTAGTATTAGTTGTTTTTATTGTTTGTTTGTTTGTTTATACTGCAGGCTCTTATTAGTCGTCAATTTTATACACATCAGTGTATACATGTCAACCCCAATCGCCCAATTCAGCACACCACCATCCCCACCCCACAGCAGTTTCCCCCCCTTGGTGCCCATACGTTTGTTCTCTACATCTGTGTTTCAACTTCTGCCCTGCAAACCGGTTCATCTGCACCATTTTTCTAGGTTCCACATACATGTGTTAATATGCTATATTTGTTTTTCTCTTTTGACTTACTTCACTCTATATGACAGTCTCTAGATCCATCCACATCTCAACAAATGACTCAATTTTGTTCCTTTTTATGGCTGAGTAATATTTCATTGTATATATGTACCACATCTTCTTTATCCATTTGTCTGCCAATGGGCATTTGGGTTGCTTTCATGACCTGGCTATTGTAAATAGTGCTGCAATGAACATTGGGGTGCATGTGTCTTTTTGAATTGTGGTTTTCTCTAGGTATTTGCCCAGTAGTGGGATTGCTGGATCATATGGTAATACTATTTTTAGTTTTTAAAGGAACATCCATACTGTTCTCCATAGTGGCTGTATCAATTTACATTCCCACCAACAGTGCAGGAGGGTTCCCTTTTCTCCACACCCTCTCCAGCATTTGTTGTTTGTAGATTTTCTGATGATGCCCATTCTAACTGGTGTGAGGTGATACCTCATTGTAGTTTTGATTTGCATTTCTCTAATAATTAGTGATGTTGAGCAGCTTTTCATTTGCTTCTTGGCCATCTGTATGTCTTCTTTAGAGAAATGTCTATTTAGGTCTTCTGCCCATTTTTGGATTGGGTTTTTTGTTTCTTTAACATTGAGCTGAATGAGCTGTTTATATATTTTGGAGATTAATCCTTTGTCCATTGATTTGTTTGCAAATATTTTCTCCCATTCAGAGGGTTGTCTTTTCGTCTTGTTTATGGTTTCCTTTGCTGTGCAAAAGCTTTGAAGTTTTATTAGCTCCCATTTGTTTATTTTTGTTTTTATTTCCATTACTATAGGAGGTGGATCAAAAAAGATCTTGCTGTGATTTATGTCAAAGAGTATTCTTCCTATGTTTTCCTCTAAGAGTTTTATAGTGTCCACTCTTACATTTAGATCTCGAATCCATTTTGAGTTTATTTTTGTGTATGGTGTTAGGGAGTGTTCCAATTTCATTCTTTTACATGTAGCTGTCCAGTTTTCCCAGCACCACTTATTGAAGAGACTGTCTTTTCTCCATTGTATATCCTTGCCTCCTTTGTCATAGATAAGTTGACGATAGGTGCATGAGTTTACCTCTGGGCTTTCTGTCTTGTTCCATTGATCTATGTTTCTGTTTTTGTGCCAGTACCATATTTTCTTGATTACTGTATCTTTGTAGTATAGTCTGAAGTCAAGGAGTCTGATTCCTCCAGCTCCGTTTTTTTCCCCTCAAGATTACTTTGACTATTTGGGGTCTTCTGTGCCTCTATACAAATTTTAAGATGATTTGTTCTAGTTCTGTAAAAAATGCCATTGCTAATTTGATAGGGATTCCATTGAATCTGTAGATTGCTTTGAGTAGTATAGTCATTTTCACAATGTTGATTCTTCTAATCCAAGAACATGGTATATCTCTCCATCTGTTTGTATCATCTTTAATTTCTTTCATCAGTGTCTTATAGTTTTCTGCATACAGGTCTTTTGTCTCCTTAGGTAGGTTTATTCCTAGGTGTTTTATTCTTTTTGTTGCAATAGTAAATGGGAGTGTTTCCTTAATTTCTCTTTCAGATTTTTCATCATTAGTGTATAGGAATGCAAGAGATTTCTGGGCATTAATTTTGTATCCTGCAACTTTACCAAATTCATTGATTAGCTCTAGTAGCTTTCTGGCGGCATCTTTAGGATTCTCTATGTATAGTATCATGTCATCTGCAAACAGTGACAGTTTTACTTCTTCTTTTCCAATTTGTATTCCCTTTATTTCTTTTTCTTCTCTGATTGCCGTGGCTAGGACTTCCAAAACTATGTTGAATAATAGTGGTGAGAGTGGACATCTTTGTCTCATTCCTGATTTAGAGGAAATGCTTTTAGATTTTCACCATTGAGAATGATGTTTGCTGTGGGTTTGTCATATATGGCCTTTATTATGTTGAGGTAGGTTCCCTCTAGGCCCACTTTCTGGAGAGTTTTTATCATAAATGGGTGCTGAATTTTGTCAAAAGCTTTTTCTGCATCTATTGAGATGATCATATGGTTTTTATTCTTCAGTTTGTTAACATGGTGTATCACATTGCTTGATTTGCATATATTGAAGAATACTTGCATCCCTGGGATAAATCCCACTTGATCGTGGTGTATGATCCTTTTAATGTGTTGTTGGATTCTGTTTGCTAGTATTTTGTTGAGGATTTTTGCATCTATATTCATCAGTGATATTGGTCTGTAATTTTCTTTTTTTGTAGTATCTTTGTCTGATTTTGGTATCAGGGTGATGGTGGCCTCATAGAATGAGTTTGGGAGTGTTCCTTCCTCTGCTATATTTTGGAAGAGTTTCAGAAGGATGGGTGTTAGCTCTTCTCTAAATGTTTGATAGAATTCACTTGTGAAGTCATCTGCTCCTGGTCTTTTGTTTGTTGGAAGATTTTTAATCACAGTTTCAATTTCATTACTTGTGATTGGTCTGTTCATATTTTCTGTTTCTTCCTGGTTCAGTATTGGAAGGTTATACCTTTCTAAGAATTTGTCCATTTCTTCCAGTTTGTCCATTTTATTAGCATAGAGTTGCTTCTAGTAGTCTCTTAGGATGCTTTTTATTTCTGCGGTGTCTGTTGTAACTTCTCCTTTTCCATTTCTAATTTTATTGATTTGAGTCCTCTCCCTCTTTTTCTTGATGAGTCTGGCTAATGGTTTATCAATTTTGTTTATCTTCTCAGAGAACCAGCTTTTAGTTTTATTGATCTTTGCTATTGTTTTCTTTGTTTCTATTTCATTTATTTCTGCTCTGATCTTTATGATTTCTTTCCTTCTGCTAACTTTGGGTTTTGTTTGCCTTCATTTTCTAGTTCCTTTAGGTTTAGGTTAGAGTGTTTACTTGAGATTTTTCTTGTTTCTTTAGGTAGGCTTGTATAGCTATAAACTTCCCTCTTAGAACTGCTTTTGCTGCATCCCATAAGTTTTGGATCATTGTGTTTTCATTGTCATTTGTCTCTAGGTATGTTTTGATTTCCTCTTTGATTTCTTCAGTGATCTCTTGGTTACTTAGTAGTGTATTGTTTAGCCTCCATGTGTTTGTGTTTTTTACGTTCTTTTCCCTGTAATTCATTTCTAATCTCATAGCATTGTGGTCAGAAAAGATGCTTGATATGATTTCAATTTTCTTAAATTTACTGAGGCTTGATTTGTGACCCAAGATATGATCTATCCTGGAGAATGTTCCGTGCACACTTGAGAAGAAAGTGTAATCTGCTGTTTTTGGATGGAATGTCCTATAAATATCAATTAAATCTATCTGGTCTATTGTGTCATTTAAAGCTTCTGTTTCCTTATTTATTTTCATTTTGGATGATCTGTCCATTGGTGTAAGTGAGGTGTTAAAGTCCCCCACTATTATTGTGTTACTGTCGATTTCCTCTTTTAGAGCTGTTAGCAGTTGCCTTATGTATTGAGGTGCTCCTATGTTGGGTGCATATATATTTATAATTGCTATATCGTCTTTTTGGATTGAACCCTGATCATTTTGTAGTGTCTTTCCTTGTTTCTTGTAACATTCTTTATTTTAAAGTCTATTTTATCTGATATGAGTATAGCTACTCCAGCTTTCTTTTGATTTCCATTTGTATGGAATATCTTTTTCCATTCCCTCACTTTCAGTCTGTATGTGTCCCTGGGTCTGAAGTGGGTCTCTTGTAGACAGCATATATATGGGTCTTGTTTTTGTATACATTCAGCAAGCCTGTGTCTTTTGGTTGGAGCCTTTAATCCATTCACATTTAATGTAATTATCGATATGTATGTTCTTGTCTATCTTTCTGTGGATGTGGTTTTGTTCCACAGGCTGCAGGATTGTAGTTCTTCTTTCTTCTGCTGTCTGCCCTCTGGTCAAGAAGACAGTTTTATGAAGACTCACAGTGGTGCTAGATTAGCCACTGGGGATGCAAAGACCTTGAAACACTCCTGCCTTGAGAAGCTTGCAGTCCTTTAAGGAAGACACCAAAGAACAGCACATTTCAATATATTGAGATGGCATTGCAGGTAGCCCCAAGGAGAGGCCCATAACTCATCCCTGGGGAGGGAGTGAGGATGGGTCTGTAAGACTGTCTGGAAGAGGTGTTACACTTGAGCTGATTCCTCAGGGATGTCTAAGAGTTTCCCAGACTACCTTATGCCAGCTTCCTTAAGGTTAAGGGTCACTTTTAAGTCACCTAAAACTCTTTCCAACCACTCTTGGACCAGATTTATTCCATCCACAAATTCAACAGCTATATCATAGCAGTGAATTGTGTATTTGGAACAGTTGAACACTTTGCTTCCAACACATTAAGTTAGTCATGAAAACTCCCAAACATTTCCAGCATATTTGCTGGATTTTTTTAACATCTTTATTTTAGGGAGGTCTAAGCTTTATAGACTGTTTCATTTATTCTTATATCAAATATCACTGAAAGGTTAAATTTGGTGTTCAGTGACATTCTCCAGGCAACCTTTCCAAAGCTAAAACTGAAAATAATGGACGTGACATTTCTTCCAGGAAATCTTCTCCACGAAGTCCAGTCTTGAACCCTTAGAAGACTGAGCAGTTTTGGACTGTATCAAAATTGCCAGTTTCTTGTGATTGGAGCTACAAATAGTTCAACTGGACAAAGTGTCAGGACACATGTGTTCTTTTAGCTGGAAAGAATTCAAACAAGGGAGGAAGGAAGGGAGATAGAGAAAGGGAGAAGGAGGAAGGAACGGAGGGAGGGAGGAAGAGGAGAGAGAGATAGAGAGACAGAGACAGAGAGAGAAAGAAAGTAGTTGAACATCAAGAGAAGCCTCATCCTCATCACTGATGAAAAAGAAATTAAAGGAATTAAACAGTTGATCCCTTTCTAAAGAGGCACTGTCGTATAGTAGGAAAATCTGGGAATAAAATCTGAATTCAAAGCCATTTCCATCATGTACTAACTGTGCAGTCACATGAAATTAAACTGAGCTTTGGTCTAGTTTAGTGAAGAAAACTGGCTTGATAAGAGCACCTAATTCATAACATTGTTGTGAGGGTTAAATGATGTAAAACATGTAGAGTACTTAGAAGAATTGCCACTTAATAAATATGTTATAATAATAAAAATAGTTATCGTTATTTATGATATAATATTATTATAATTATTAGTAGTGATAGTACAATTTTGACTTTATTGAAAAACACAGAAGGAAAAGAGAGTGCAGTATGTCCATTTGGGTTAGATATCTACTGCCAATCTGAAATCTGTTGGGATAACTTGAAGGACAAATGTATATTCATTTCCTAGGGCTGTGGTAACAAATGACAACAAACTGGATGGCTTAAAACAATGGAACTTTATTCTAAAGTTCTGGAGGGCACAGATCAGAAATCAACATGCCAGTAGGGCTGTGTTCCCTCCCAAGGCTGTAGGGGAGATTCTGTTCTTTGTCTCTTCCAGCTTTTCGTGGCTTCAGGTGTTCTTTGACTTGTGGCCTCATCATTCCAATTGCTGTCTCTCTGGCCACATCCTTCCTCCTCATCTCTGTCTTTTCCTCTGTGTGCCTCTTATGAGGACACTTGTCTTTGGATTTAGGGCCAACCTGATAATCCAAGATGATCTCCTCATCGCAAAATGATTAACCTAATTATGTCCACAAAGAACCTTTTTCCAAATAAAGTAACATTCACAGGTTCCAGGGTTTAGGACATGGATATATCTTCTGGCAGGGGGCTACTATACACATATGTTTGTATATTATGTTTTAATCGCATGATACTTGGCATGTAAGCAACATTTTGTTTTCAGAGAACAAATGCGTGCAGTTAAAGTGTAAAATAGGTAGCTAGTGGGAAGCAGCCGCATAGTATAGAGAGATCAGCTCGGTGCTTTGTGACCACTTAGAGGGGTGGGATAGGGAGAGTGGGAGGGAGATGCAAGAAGGAGGGGAAATGGGGATATATGTATACATATAGCTGATTCACTTTGTTGTACAGCCGAAGCTAGCACAACATTGTAAAGCAATTATACTCCAATAAAGATGCTTAAAAAAAAAATTGGAGACCGGGCCAGGCAGTGAGTAATGTACGATGGTTGTTAGCTGTAAGGACAACAAGCTGAGGTGGTTGGGCACATGGAGAACACACAGGCATCAAGACTTGGAATGTCCTTCAGGGTCTATCACTTACCAGTTTCTTGCCTTTACATGCTTTCCTTTCCTGAGTGTCAACAGTCTTTAAAATGAGATGATTTGCTCTTGATACCCAGGATGTTGTAAGTATCAAAATAGACACTCTACATGAAAATGCTTTGATAACCCCAAGAAATATCTTCCTTTTGAACACTGCACTCCTCCTCCTTCTCCACTGAAGTGTCGTGGGTAGGCTTCCCTGCTCTCTGTTCACTCCAGGCTCCTGGCATCCTCTCTCAGGGCACACTGTACTTACTCAACACACAGTGTGAATGTATAGTTGTATCATGTCAGCAGCCTAATCTCTGTTTCCCCCGAGCCCTGAGCTTCCTGCGGTAGAGACTGCAATAACCCAGGACCCAGGATAACACTTGGTACACAGTAGTCATTCAGTCATTGGAGTGTTAAAAGGAATAAATGCTTCTCAAGTGCATGCATCTCAGTGATGTTCATCTGTGAAAAAATGAAACAGACACACTATGAAACTTGCTGATGCAATAAGTATAGGCCTGGAATATTTAAGTTGTTGGAAAAAATGAAGGACGGAATGAATGAATAACCAGCCTGATGGGTTAGTATAATAAATGAATAATAAAATAAGATTGCTTGATGGAAATGTACTTACTGAATAATTTAATATGTAAATAAGATGTCTATTTTTTTAATAATTAAGCATTCTTAAGGCATAATAATAAAAATGTCAAATGTTAAATGACGTTTATAAAGCTCCTTATATTTCCTCAAAGAGTTCTCATACTTTTGCTATGTATATTTGTCAAAGGATGATGAGAACACCACTTAATATCTGAAGTTAAAAAAAGACATGTTGCTTATTGCTGACTATAGGGAAAGAGAGCTATGCTGGTCAGAGACCATCTCCCCTTCTGGGATTGGTGATTTTCAGAGGTATAAGTGGGCTCTTGTCACCAGCAGAAGTGTGGTTACTCAGGAAACACTGTTGCTGATTGGTGGGCATTTAGGGACGTGGCCATTGGAAGAGTGCATCTCTGACTGGCTAAACTTTTTCAGAAGCAATGGGCTGATGATGACTGGTTGATGTGCAAAACTGTGTTTATGGGAGGTAAGTGGTCCTTGATCAATTAAGCAGGTTTAAAAATGATTCTTATGGTTATTTATTATCATGACTACAAGAACATCATTCTTTGCCTAAGCTAGGAAACTTTAAAAAACTCTCACTTTACGCTTGTTCAGATTCATTTATTTATGTTTTCAATAGCTATTTATTGAGTGCCTATTATGCTTCCAGAAAATACAAATGGATAGGGCAGTGTTCCTGTTCTTATAGTCAAGTGAGAGAAACAAATAAACATAAATAGAGAATATATTGTGATGATAAGAGCTAAGGAGACTAATAAGGCAGGTGATGTGGAGGCCACTCTAACTGATGCATTGAGGATATTCTGCAGGTTGGTGTTATGGGGTAAATTTTGTCTCCCCTCCCAAAAGATATACTGAAGATCTAATCCCCAATACCTGCGAATATGACATTTGGAAATTGGACCTTTGCAGAGGTAATCAAGGTAAGATAAAGTCATTGGATTTAGCACTTTTGGATTAGATCCAATATGCCTGGTGTTCTATGTGAAGATGGAAACATGGGCAAAGACACACAGGGAGAATGCCATGTGAGGACAGTGACAGAGACAGGAGTGATGCTGCTATAAGCCAAGGAATTCTAAGGATTGCAGGCAACCAACCAGAAGCTAGGAAGAGGCAAGGAAGGGTTCTACTCAGAGCCTCAGAGGGAGCATGGCCCTGCCGATACCTTGAGTTTGGACTTCTAGCCTCCGGAACTGTGAGTCAATAAATTTCTATTGTGTCTCGCCACTCAGCTGGTGGTACTTTGTTAGGCATCCACAGGAAACAGATAAGGTTGGCAAGGACAAAAGAGGGCAGACCAGTCAGCAGACTCCTGCAAGGGCCACATGAGAGATGCTGATGGCTCAAACCAGCCTGCTAGAAATGGAGTTGGTGAGAAGTGGTTGGATTCTGTATGTATTATGAAGCTAGAACCAACCAGATTTTCTGATGGATAGAATGTGAAGTGTAAGAAGACAGGAGTCCAGGATGACTCTAGGTTTTTGGTCCAAGCAACTGGAGTTACTATGTACTAAAATATTGATAAAAGCTATTCCAGGTAGGGGGGAAGGTCTTGATTCAGAAATTTGGTTTTTAAATATGAGATGTCTAATAAACATCAGTACAGAGATGGCAAACTCAGAATCAGATATATGTGTTTGGAGGACAAGGAAAACTCCAGGTGGGAAAATAAAGTTTTGAGTTGTTAGCCTACAGATGGCATTTAAAAGCATGAAACTCAGTAAGATCACTTAGGTGACAAATATATAATGAAAACAAAAGTAAGTCCAGAATTGAGACTTGCGAGGTAGACAAGACAGGTATCACATGTTAAAAACAAGAAAACTGAGACTCAGAAAAATTAAGAAACTTGCCCAAAGAGAAGTAATTAGAAATCATTCCAGAATTTCAAATTGGATTTTTTTTACTTCCAAATTCTTTCTTGTTTCTAATACATGCAGTGAGTGTCTCCCCATGTAAAATTTTCTGTTACTAGGAAGAGTTTGATCAATACAAACTGATTCTAACCTGTTCTCTTTCTCACTGTACCCCTTTGAAAGATGTAGTAACTAAAATAATCTAAATTTTAATTATTATATAGACACATGACTTCTTCTCTGACCTTCCATAATTGCCTACATTGTCACTTCAACCATATGTTGAACATCAGAAATAAGTTTTCACTTGAGATAATCAAAGTTAACTTCATTAGTTACAGATTGAATTCTGTACTTCATTAAAATGGAGTTAGATACACCTTGAAAGTTTTATCTAATGGTATCTTATTGATGTTCTTCCTATTTCCATTTTGGGAATGGATAACTTATGATTGGCTTATTGTATATTGTCTTATGCAGTTGCTATTCTAAAATATTTTTGGTTAGGTGCTTGACAAAGTTTTGTTGAATCAAATACATTTCATATTCCTACTTGGTACAGTAATTATACAGTTTTTAAAGTGGGACACGACCCAGTACCATTAAAACAAAAACAAAAAACAATCTTTCTTTCAAAGATGGAAAGAGTGGATTCCAAAAGCACTACTCTGTGAATGTGAGAATGGAAAGAGACTTTATAAATCATGGATTTTAACCCCTTCCCTTTAGAGCTAACCAGATCTTCACTTTAGAGAAGGCTAAGGTCTCGAGAAGTTTGGATGACCTACTCAAGGTAACAGCTGGCTGCCACAGGCTGGCCTAGAATTCCAGCCTTCCTCCTGATGCTGGGGTCCTAGTCGCCAGCTGAGAAAAGAGAAAAGGAAGATAGATCAATGCCTACGGCTGATAACCTTCATGATAGTGTAGATTTAGAGGAGAAGAGAAAATCAGGAAAGAAAGGAACAAGGCCAGTTTTCTGCAGTATGTGATAGTAAAAGTGTTTCAGTGAGCAGCATGGCCAAAGCGTGTGAAGCAAACCCCGCCTTCACCACTGAACATGTTACCTTAACTCTCCCTGCCTCTGTTTCCTTTTCTGCAAAATAGGGATAAAAGTAATGGGCTTGTTTTGAGAATTGTGTGTAATCACACACAGGAAGTGTTTAGAATAGTGCTTGGCAAGGAGTAAGAGCTTAATGAATGCTAGATATTTTTATTAGTAATTTTTAATAATAAAGCCAGAACCCAGGCTGATGTCCTAGCTCTTCCTCTAGCCCTATAAACTTAGCAAGTCACTGAAGTTTTCCGAGTTTCAGTTTCTTCACTATAAACTGGGGTCATAATACTTTACCTGCTGACTTTATGGTGATAATATGCACGAAGATTAGATGAGAAAAATAAGTGCGAAAATTCTGAAAGTGAGAATTGCTTTTCATAAATTCTTATTTCCATGTCCTCTCTGTATTATTCTTTCCTCAAATGCCTTATCTGAATACATTTTTAATCTCAATGTTTACATAGTTATTGCTATGATAGCTGAAAGAATTAAAAGAGAGCAGCTTGTTTTCATATGGAAGGAAAGGAAAAAAGATGCTATTAAAGACCATATATTAAAAGTCTAAAGGGTGTGACCTAAAAAATTATTTTATATCAAACAAGACCTTCCTAAAATAATTAGGGAAAAGTACCCATTCAGGCAGTTTTCCTGGTATACTGATGGATTTAATCAGTTTGCTTTTCTTAAGTGGTTGGATGGATTTTTTTTAATGTTAAAATTAAACATCCTGGGCTTCCCTGGTGGCACAGTGGCTGAGAATCTGCCTGCCAATGCAGGGGACACGGGTTTGAGCCCTGGTCTGGGTAGATCCCACATGCCGCGGAGCAACTAGGCCTATGAACCACAACTACTGAGCCTGCGCTTCCGGAGCTTGTGCTCCGCAACGAGAGAGGCCGCAACAGTGAGCCCGTGCACCGGGATGAAGAGTGGCTCCCACTTGCCGCAACTAGAGAAAGCCCACGCACAGAAACGAAGACCCAACACAGCCAAAAATAAATAAATAAATAATTTTTTTAAAAAAAATTTAAACATCCTGAAAGAGTCTAGTAATTGTGAAACTTTTCCTTGTGGTTACATTTTAAAATGAAAAAATGGGACAGGAAATGATCTTTGGTAACTAGTGGATAGTTGAGAATCAGAAGCCATGACACTTGCTTTTCAGCTCCATTCAAATTTTCTCCAGGCACTTTATTCATTTATGCCTCATTTATTCCATCTTTTAAGGTACTGTTGATTTTCAGCTCTTCAACCCACAACATAGAATTATGAGGCTTGGTTTCTAATAGTTCCCCTGAGCTAGTAACAGAATGTTAGCTGTTTTGGGATTATTATCCCTGTGAAAATGCTATTTTAATTGAACAAAGGAAATATGTTTAAAATTACAAAGTGCAGAATATAGTATGGCATCCTTTTATATATTTATAGTCTTAGTTTTCAGTGGTATGTTCATTATCTTTTTGTGTGTGCTGTTTACAATTTTTAAAAATTAGTAGCCTTTATAAATCAGGTTACTGGTGCTTAACAAAAATTTGCACAAGAAAGTTTGAATTAAGAGAAGTAAATATCAGTTTTCTTCGATCGTGTCAAACATCAGACACATTACATTTCTGTATCAGTTTTCAATGAAAGATGCTCTAAAAGGAGGGCTGAAATAAATGATAATAAAACAGGTTGCTTTGTGGGTTGTTCCCAAGGTTAAATTGTGAGGCAAGTAAGTTGTCTTTGTTACAGAAAGTTGGGTCCGGCTGCTCGCTGCTCCTCGAAAGCCAATACATGAGAGGCAAGGTTGGTGGAAAGGAAAGTTTGCTTTATTTCAGAGACTGGCAAGCAGGGGAGAGGGCAGACTCATGTCCAAAGGCCACCTCCCCCCTGACAATCAGTGTGCAAGAGCTTTTAAAGGGGAGTTTCAGGGCTGAATAGACAGAGGGAAGGGGCTACAGGCAGAAATAGCAGTCAGCTCTGACAGTCATCTTGATTGTTTTGAGTACAGTTAATTTTCAGTTCCGGGGTCAGTTTGTTCCCATTTCTTTAAGGCCAGTTCTCGGAATTGTGGCAGCTTATGTCATGGCCACACTCTGGTCATCAAGTAGGTAACTTCCTCCACCCAGTGAAGGTTTCAGTATCTACAAAACAGCTCAAAGGATGTGACTCAGAAAATCCTCTCTAGCCCTTGAGAAGGAACCAAAGGTCCTTGACTTTGTTTAATTGCTAAACTATTATTATGTGGTCTTGTTTGACTGTTTTCCTTTGCTTCTGCATTTTCTCACTTCTCTGATTAAATTTATTTGTTGACTAAAGTTTTCCTGCAGACAAAAGTTAGGTGGAGAACACGGAGGGGAAGGACCATAGCGTCCTGCTCCATTTCATCTCGGCATCAGCCCATTTCTGTTTTTGGATTGTTTCCCATTTTCTTGGTTTATTCCTCAACTCCCCTTTGGTAGGTGGAATTTTCCTTTCCTCCCTGTGTGTTTTATCAAAGCATGCGCTAAGGAAGGGATTTGATTTCATTCAATTTTTCTCTAAGTGAATTGAAACCAGAGAATCATTCTCCCACGGTTATTTGCATTTTAAGTCTTAGCAATAAATGCCAAAGAAAATGCTTTCTTCCTGGTAATGTACATTTCAATTCTTAACAGGAGGGGGAAGTATATTTTAAAGCAGAAAAGCAAGTCTCTTTAGTCCTTCAGTGATTATACATTTAATGCTTAAGATGGGTCATGATGACCAGGACAGGAACAAACATTCCAATTCAAAAACACCTGTGGGATAAAGAGAGTAGATATGTGAAGAATTTTGCCTTTGAGAAACCAGAGGCATATTTGAAAAAGTGTTTGAAAATCTTTGAGAAATCAGCTTATTCAGCCTGGTTGCAACTCTCAAGCTTCCTCTGAGGTCTTGTTCTCTTTTGAATTTTATCCTTCTTTTGACAGAAAAAAAGCCAAGGTCTGCATTCTTATTAGTTGCTTATTTTATTGAAAAAGTCATACTTACATGCTCATTTTTCCCAGAGACCAAATCGCTGAATGAGATTTAGGTAATATTTAAATGAGAAACATTCAAAAACAAGAATGAAACTGTAAATACAGACCATTTGTTTCTAAGGCACAACTATTATCTCATTAACTAGACTGTTTCTGATAGGCAAATATGTTTCAGTGGAAAGGTAAAACATTCTACACAGGAAATGATTGTTGTAAATCAAATCTGAAACCTGAACTATTTGCAAACCAGGAAGTACAGAATCTGTTCTCACCACTAGTTTAACTCTGCCCCCTTGTGTGTACAGGATATATTGAAATGAGGCCAATAAACTTCATAGGAAACAAGGAAGGAATATATCACAAACTGCATTAAAATCATATTTAGGAAGAAGATATCCCTCTAAAAACAGTATAAACTTTATGCTCTGTGGTAAAAATCGTATCCTAAGAATCAACCTGTACAACAGACCAAATGGTGAAAAAGTGACATGTTACTCTACGCCCATGTGATCCTTAGAATAACTCCCTGTTTTACCTCTACTACATTCTTAGTTAAGACTGTACTTACTAAAAAAGAAAACATATTTTTGACTTCAAATTCCAACTTAGCAAAAGAATATTTTTTTCTTCTAATATATTCACTACAGTTACTTTAAATCTTAAACAACTCAAATTCTTATAAAGTCAATTGACTTTTTACAGCAAAAATACTAACAGTGTACTGAGGGGCATGTGATATTGTAGAAATAAAATATACAACAATAACAGCACAAAGATGCAAGAGGGTTATGGAATTAAACTGTTAAGAGATTTGTAAATTATATGGGAAGTCATGTAGTATTAATTCAAAGTTGACTGTGTTAAGTAAGTTAAAGATGCATAGTATGATCCTTGGAGCAATCACTAAAAATCATATATATATATATATATATATATATGGAGAGAGAGAGAGAGAGAGAGAGAGAGAGAGAGAGAGAGAGAGAGAGTGTCAATACAAGGTCAATAGAAGAAATAGAATGGAATACTTAAAAAACACTTAACAATCCAAAAGAAAGCAGAGATGAAGATCAAATAATAAAACAACACAAACAGAAAGAATGACTAGAAGACATCTAGCAAAATGGTAAACACATTTCTATCAATAATTGTGTTAAATCTAAATATGCTAAAAATTCTGTGTAGAAGGCAGATTGTCAGACTAGATAAAAAAGCAATATTCAACCTCTGTTTATAAGAGATTCCCAATAAATACAAACACACAGATTGAATGGAAAATGACAAGTTCTAAGCATGAATTGTGCCATATATCACCACACAAAGTAGACTTCAAGGTAAGGTGTGTGTTACTGGAAGTAGAGAAGGTGATTTCATAGTGAAAAAAGGGTCAATTCATCAAAAACATAAAGCAATACTAAAAGTGTACTCATTATGGCAGAGCTTCAAAATACATGGAGTAAAAATTATAGAACTAAGAAAGAAATGAAAAAGTCCACAGTACTAATTGGAGATATCAACACCACATTCTGAATAATAAATAGAACACATAACCCCCCCCCCACCAAAAAAAAGAAAATTCAGATTGACTAAAAATTCTAACACCCAAAACACAATCATTTAGAACATTATACCCAACAACTATAGAATACACACTCTTTCCAAATACATATGAAACATTTATCAAAGTAGGTATAAAGCATATCTTGATAAATATCAAAGGATTGAAATATCCAGTGTGTTATTCTTAACATAAGAGAATTAAGTTAGGAATCAACAATGTAGTATATCCAGAAAATCACCAAATATGGGAAATAATGCATCTACAAACAACTAATGGATTAAAGAAAGAAATTACAGGATGAATTAGAAAATTTCTTCTAATTAAATAATTGTTTATTATAGATTTTAACTTTTTAATGGTAGATAATCATCATTTGCCCCAACAGCCATCTGAAGCTAATAGTCTTAATTTACAAAATCATGAAGTTGTATAAATGTTCTCTTCCTTTTTGAAAATGATGTTCATTTTCTCCCCATGAACAGGTCTGTCTGGAAAGCCTTGAACCACAACATAACCCACAACATTAACTTTGGCAAATCAAAGCAATGACACAGCTATTGCAATAGGAGATGCCTTCTCTAGAAGTATGAAGCCAGTGATTAGTATATACAAATCAGCTTTGGTCAACATTGTCCTTGGCTGAGGATAGCAGTCAGTTGATATGACATTATTAGACTCATTATTTTAAATTTTATGGTATATATCTCATATATATATGGTATATACCATATGTATATATATATGAGATATATTTGCCAGAATACTGAGATGCATGATCTTGAAGTCCAGTTGCTTCATAAGTTTCTTTGTCCAGTGATAATATTGATTTCCCACTTGACAGCAGGGCAACAGTATTATCTTCATCAATATTTGTGTTGTAAGCTGGTGCAAGTCACAAATCTGGGAATTGGGGTTCTCCTCTGCTCTCAGCAGATCCTGGGTAAACCAGTAATTCACCTCACAGATGCCTCAACTTCCATAGCCTGTAATGTAATATTGTGTCTCCCTGAGATGTCAGGGTTATGAATAGTCATGGCAAAGTTAAGGTTGGTGAGCCATTTTTTTGGTAACTACTGATGTCAGTAAATTTTTGCCCTTCCCATTCCAGGATCAAAAAGTGCCCCAGTGCCCCTTGCAGCCTGCCCTGCCCTGGGTGTGAATTAAATAATTTTTAAACATGTCAAAATTTATGCAGTGCAGCCAAAGCACAGCTTAGTGGCAAATTCATGGCTATAAATATTTACATTTAAAAAACTATAAAAAGAAGCTATAAAGAGAAGAAAAATATCTTAAAAATAAGAAATTAAAAGCAAAGTTATAGGAGAAAAGAAATAATAAACATGAATGTAGAAATAAATAAAATGGAAAACAATGAAGCAAATCAATGAATTTCATATGAAAAGAATAGTGAAAGTTATAATCTCCTAGCTATATTCACTCTTCACCCCCCCAAAAAAAAAATCCCACAAAACAAAGAGAGAGAATAAAAATTACCAATATCAGGAATAAAGAGGATACCTCACAACTAATCCTACAACCAATATAAAAAGAATAAATGAGTATTATGTATACCTTTGTGAAGTAAGTTCAACAACTTAAATGAAATGGGAAATATTCCAAAACAAATACAAGAAAATTTTATAGCTCTGTTTCTTAAAGAAATTGAATTTTTAATTAAAAATAATTCTAGAAAAATTGCCAGGCCCATATAGCATTACTGATCAATTCTATAAAATATTTAAGGAAGAAATAATACTTATCTTACACAAATTATTTTAGAAAATAGAGGAGAAAGAACATTCCTTAACTCTTTTTATGAGGTCAGTGTACCCCTGTTACCAAAACCCGACAAAGACATTACAGGAAAACAAAATTTTAGACCAGTCTCTCTCTTGAAGTTAGACTAAAACTTCTCACTAAGTTACAAGTCAAATCCAGCAATGTTAGCAAATGAACAATTCATTATCACCAAGTGAGTTTTACCCCAGGAATGCAAGGTTGGTTTAATATATGAAAAATCATTAAATGTAATTTACCACATTAATAAATATAGAAAAACAAAAACATACAAAAATGTTTGTATACACAATGAAAGTGTGACAAAATTCAATACACATTCAGAATTACAACAACAAAACCTCTCAGCAAGGCAGGAATTGAAGAGAACTATCTTAATCCAATAGAGCACATACATGTAATATCTATAAATGACATTATACATAGTACATGTATGTACTATATGATACATATACATTTGTATTATACATAATTGTGAAAGAATGGGAAGAGCAAATATGTAAATTTACTGACATTAGTAGATTCCCAACAATAGGCGCACCAGCACCACTCTACAATAATGTTCCAGGTTGACAAACTCCATCTACATGTTCAGGGGTTCCAAGTACATTTTCATTTCCCCACTGTGAATCAGGAGCAAACAACAAATCATGAGCAGACATCTAAGGAAGGCCACTAAAGGTAGAGATCCAACAATAAAATAGAAAATAAAAGCAACCTAGAGATACAGAAAATAAAAAGGAAAACTTCAAACCAACTTTAACCTTAACATCCTGAAGGGTGAGAGAGTATCTTGCATCCACAAAATAAGAACAGGATGCATTAAAAATAAAAATAAAAACAAGAAAAAAATCAGATAACAAAATGTTGCTCTTGGTAATTGAAAACTTGACAGCAGAAATAAAAAATATTTGGAAGAGTTAAAAGATGAAGTTGAGAGACTCTTACAGAAAGTAGAGAAAAGAGACGGACAATAGGAGAGAAAAGGTAAGAAAATTTCAGAACCAGCCAAGGAGGCTTAATATTTGAATAAGAGTAGTTCTAGAAGGGAGGATATGTATAGGGAAGAAATCACCAAAAAATAATTCAAGAACATTTCAGAAAGTGAAGGACATGTCTTCACTTCTAGTCTCATGCTACAAACCCTATAAGATATTATCCATTTTTTATGGTTTGTCTTCTATTGTCTTTATATGGCTCTTCAGCCCATACTTCTCTCTTATATGTCAAAATGCAATTTTATTGCTACCAGACATCTTGCACTGGAGGCATAATTGTAAAACAAGGAGATATACATGGTACTTTAAAGAAAGCTGTGCAAAACATGTTAGAGTGCTTGGATAGAACTTCCAAGGAAGTGAGACTTGAAGTGAACCTTGGAGCCTTATATATTAGTTTCCCATTGCTGCTGTAACAAATTACCACAAACTTAGAGGCTTAAAACGCAAATTTATTCTTATAGCTCTGGAGGGTAGAAATCCAAAATGGGCTAACATCAAAGTGTCAGCGGGATTGTACATCTTCTGTAGGCTCTAAGGGAGAATCCATCTCCCTGCCTTTTCCAGCCTCTAAGAGCTGCTGGCTTTCCATGGCTCATGGCCCCCTTCCATCTTCAAAGTCAGAAATCACATTGTTCTGATCTCTGCATCTGTCTGTACATCTCTTTCTTTGACTCTGCTTCTCCTGTCCTCCTCTTTCACTAATAAGGACCCTTATGATTACAGAGGCCTATCAAGATTATCCAGAATAATCTTCCCATCTCAAGATAATGAATTTAACAACAACTGCAAAAGCCCTTTAGCCATGTCAAGTAAATTAATAACAGCTTCCAGGAATTGGGGGTATTATTCTGCTTATTACAGCTGGGTATAATTGGGATAGCTAGAGAGGAATCATTTTCCATATCACAAAAAAAAATGAATGCAATATGTTTCAGGGCAGTGAAGAAGCTGTCTGGCTGGTTTAGAGTCTTATGTTAGGAGGTACTGAGAGAATGGATTGCCAAGAGGTGCAGTGGGGAAACCATATTATGAAGACTCTTGGTTGCAGGGATCAGCATTTTTTGACTTTTCTGAAGCCAATGGGAGAATTTTGAAATTTTAAAAGTATAGAATAAAGGGTTCTACAGCTGTACAGACTCTTAGGGGAAGTTCTGACACCATGCCCTGCCCTCAGGAATGTAAAGTGAGATGATGCCCATTTTGAAGATAAGACCACAAAAGTCCAGCTGTTGTCTTACCTGAGGCATGGATTTGGAGTATTAGCAAGCTGTCTCCTGTTACTTATTAAAGGGTAATTCTGCTTTGGGAGTGGTAATACAAATTCTCTATGCATTACCTTGCAGAGTCATTGATTTATTAACTTTTCCTTTGGCCACATGGAGAAGAACTGGAATGTGTCTGAGCTCTACTGCCGATCAAAATTTTTGGAGCTACAGATGCCAATTTCAATATGGGTACCATGGTAATCAATTAGCATATAATATTTTTACATTCCATGGGAGATAACATTGAACCTTTGAAATCCACCTGGATTCAAGGGGGATTTTTATAGACAAGTTTAAAAGAATGCATGCTTGGTTATCAAATCTGAAAAGAATTTAATTCTTGTGAATATTCACAGCCTTCAACTTTATCTATCAATACCAAATTTCTTCTAAACCATTTTATTCTTTGGAATTCTTTCTTATACCTACTTAAATACCCCATCCCGTATTTTCAGAATTCCTTATACCAACATATCTTATTAGGAAGGCCTATATATCCGTGGCTATAGACAGATTTCGTTTGGTAAAAATGGAATCAGAAATACATGTTCTCAAGGAAACTGACACTTAACAAAAGACTACAGAAATCAGTCTTTAGGAAAAGATAAGGAAGTTTAATATTCTTCTATAGTTATCCTTCTTGATGCCTCTTTTGGCACCATATTATTTCAAAGTTAGATCTGAATAAGATCTACTTTCAGATTTTAAAATCCTTTCACCCCTAAATTTGTATACATGTATTGTGTTTAATATCTTAGAGATATCTGCCATTTTTAAAAGGCACAACTTTTTTTCTAAACATGTTTATTGGAGTATAATTGCTATACAGTGGTGTGTTAGTTTCTGCTTTAAAACAAAGTGAATCAGCTATACATATACATATATCCCCATATCTCTTCCCTCTTGTGTCTCCCTCCCACCCTCCCTATCCTACCTGTCTAGATGATCACAAAGCACCGAGCTGATCTCCCTGTGCTATGGGGCTGCTTCCCACTAGCTATCTATTTTACATTTGGTAGTGTATATATGTCCATGCCACTCTCTCAACTTTAACATCACTTATCAATATCACTCTTAGATCTAACAAGATTTTAATCCTCAGTATTATCAGAATACCTGAAGCAACTTATACCTCTTGGTTTCTTAATAAGTACCATATCTATCATACCTTCTTTCATAAAACTACATTTTTTTTCTTCAGAGTGATCTTACCCCTTGAAAATGTTACTTTTTGAGCCCAGCCCAAGATACTATTTCTAAGATACCAGTATCATTATTAGAATAGCATAGTAATCTAGGGACTAGAGTTGTTAATTGAAGGATAAGTGCCTCTGTCCTTTTTCCACTGTGAGAGTGTAGGGAAATTCCAGATTTTTAAAGTAAGGTTTTGCCATATGCAGAAACTTTGGGGAGAGTTTCATCCCTTGATGTTTAATTGTCATACGTTTCAATCCAGGTGAAATGATATCTCTTCAGTGTTGTGTGGCACATGAAAGAAGTTCAGCATGTAGAAACCTACATGTCTTTCATATCTTGAAATAACAGATGAAGGACCATATTGTTCTTAGGTCCTTGTGCTCCAATAGACAAAATGTAGTAACAGAAAAATACAGGCCCACAGTTTTCAGCAGGGGCCATTTTTAATTAGCCCAAGACAATGAATCCTCTTTATCCTACAGTTTAGACTTTTGACCACATCAGAGAGATTAGGAGCAGAGGAATGATGAGCAGCTCCTGGGGTGTATGCTCACTGCTCTACACATTATCCTTAGTTATGGACTTTCTTTAGTGGATAAGGGACAACTAGCAATGGTGCTGTGACAATGGCTAGCAACGGGTGGTGTGACAGACCCAGAGTAGGGATGGATCACGCATTGAGAAAAGTGATTAAATCACATCGTGCAGGAAATAGAATATCAGTGCATCAGTTCTGTCTCCAAATGTGCTGTCCCTTGATTTTGTCTAAAGGTAGCCAACAATAAAATTATTTTAAGATGACAATGATCACCTATAACATATATGAGATATTCAAACTTAGATGGAAACAGTTTTATTGTTGACACAAGTCAAGTGGAAATCCTTTGGAGATTATTTTCTGTGTCACTTGAGGGGCTGAGTCCCCTTGGAGCAGTCAAGGGCATTGATTGACAACTCTTGCCCCAGGAGGTAGATTTCACTATCTACAAATTATAGCTGAAGCTCAAGAGTTACCAACTAGGTTTGTGTGGCTTGAGTCTACAGGGTGTCCTCGTGGACTGCCACAGGACTGGTTTATCAGCTCCTGAATCCAAGAGCTAAGAAGCTGGTAAATAGATGTGGGCAAAGTTGTAGAGAGTTTAGACCCATTGAGGGCAGCATTAGCAATCAGTGAGTTTTGGTAATGTCCCTGGCAGTGGGGTTCAAGGGCATCTGTAAATGCTCATCTCACAGATATCTGCATGACTGTCTTATCTCCAAGTTTTTGCTTAACCGTCACCTTTTCTTAATGGCTATCCTATGTGAAAATTGCAATATGACTCCTTTTACCCCCTTCACCCTCCTTACCTTCTATGCTACACTATTTCCTCTGTTTTTTCATAGTACGTTTTACCTTCTTATGTACTGTATTTTTTATTTTTTTATTTTGTTTATTTTAAAATTGTTTGTCTCGATGATAAGCTCCAAAGAGCAGGGATTATTGTTTTTCTCAGCGCTAAAACCCCAGGACAGGGCCTTTTATATAATAGGTGTTCAACAAATATTTCTTGAATGAATTAATGAAAAGAGCAGATTCTGATACATTTCAATAATACGTTAAAATAATTGTAACCCAACATTATTTAACACACAGTTACATCAACCACACAAATTCCAGGGCCAATACCGAGTCTAGAATCATCAGAAAACTTAAATCTTGATAAAATCTTGCCACTGGAGGGCCCTAAGGAATAGAAAATCTCGACAACCTACCCATTAATATTTTATCTGGTGCAAATTCCAAACTTTAACTTGTTGAAGAGCTCAAACTCTCCAAAGTTATGGGCGGTGCATCTAGCAACTTCGTGCATTTGCAATACATCATTTTTAAATAAATATTTTATCCTTCAATTGAGTTTTTAAATTCTCCACTTGGAAGGCATAGTTTTTAGGAGAAAATTATATTAGTACCAGGTCTTCTGATTGCTAATATATTTAATATATTTATATCAATTACTAAGTTTAAATAACAAGCTTCAATGGAGGAAAATCCTTACTTGCAAAATCCATGAAGATCATGGATAGCTTTGGCTATCATGGGAGGTGAAGTTAATGAAAATTTAACTTTTCTGGGAATTCTGAGTTTGTATTGGCAGATTTTAGATTATTAAAGATTCTGTTGTATTTAGTTAAACATGTGTCAACAATTTCCAGCTCTTTCCTAAAAACTCATATATGTATTTAGATATGATATATGAACATACACACACCCATATATGTGTAACATACACATGTGCATACATATTTAATATTAGGGATTTTATTGAGATTTAAGTTTTCTGATAATTCTAGACTCTGTATTGACCCTGGAATTTGTGTGGTTGATGTAATGAGATCATTTTTTTCCATGACTGAGCATCCCTTTAAGTGGGATATTAAATATAAAGCTTTAGAAGTGCTGTCTTTATATTTTTTCAAGAGTTTTAACAAATCTCTAATTCTATAATGGAAGTCTTTAAGACCGTTGACTCAGGAACCTCTCTCGTAGGAAAAAAAAGCAAAAGTCAAAGATTTTAAGTAGCAGAAGAAACGAGAAATTTTATCATAGCTTTCTGTGAGCCAGCCCAGGTTGGGTGAGTTGAGACTGGTGGTAGGACGGCCCCAAGTAAGCAGGTAAGGATCTGCATATTTCTGCTTATGCCCAGGATGAAAGAGACACGTCACCAACAGAAAAGCCTTAGCTTCCAGGAGAGAAAAGAACATTACAAAGAAAGAAACCCTTTAGCTGTGCATGTACCCTCCAAGGTTGCAGGGACACTTCTGTGGAGAGGAGGTTAGGGCCAGAATGGCAGGTTTCATCTCTGATGGCCCTGGGTACCATTTCAAATCATGCATGCTGTTCTCCATGCCTGGGCATTTTCATATACGTCTCTTCACTTTGGGGTGCCTGAATTATTGTAATCTTTTTGCTGGTGGAGCATCTTGCCTTGATGTTGATGGCTGCTGACTGATCATTCCAGCTGAAGCCTTATCTCTTAAAATAAGACGTTTCCTTTCAGCAATGAATTCTCTGTAGCATACAATGCTGTTTGACAGCATTTTACCCACAGAAGAACTTCTTCCAAAACTGGAGTTAATCCTCTCACACCCTCCTGTTGCTTTATCAACTAAGATTATGTAATATTCTAAATCCTTTGTTGTTATGTAGCACATATATACAATGGAATATTAGCCATAAAAAGAAGTAAAATTGAGTTATTTGTAGTGAAGTGGATGGACCTAGAGTCTGTCATACAGAGTGAAGTAAGTCAGAAAGAGAAAAACAAATTCCATATGCTAACACATATATATGGAATCAAAAAAAAAAAAAGGTTCTGAAGAACCTAGGGGCAGGACAGGAATAAAGATGCAGATGTAGAGATTGGACTTGAGGACACGGGGAAGGGAAAAGGTAAGCTGGGACAAAGTGAGAGAGTGGCATGGAGATATTTACACTACCAGATGTAAAATAGATACCTAGTGGGAAGCAGCCACATAGCACAGGGAGATCAGCTCGGTGCTTTGTGACCTCCTAGAGGGGTGAGATAGGGAGGGTGGAAAGGAGACGTAAGAGGGAGGAGATATGAGGACATATGTATATGTATAGCTGATTCACTTTGTTATACAGCAGAAACTAACACACCATTGTAAAGCAATTATACTCCAATAAAGATGTTTAAAAAAATAATCATCATAGCATTTTCACCAGGAGTAGTTTCCTTCTCAAGAAACGACTTGCTTTGCTCATCCATAAGAAGCAATTCCTCATCTGCTTAATAATGAGATTGCACTGATTCATTTACATCTTTAGGCTCCACTTCTAGCTTTATTGCTACTTCCATCACATCTGCAGTTGCTTCCTCCTCTGAAGTCTTGAACCCCTCAGTGTTATCCACAAGAATTGGAATCAACTTCTTACAAACTCCTGTTAATGTTGGTATTTTGACCTCTTCCCATAAATCACAAATGTTCTTAATGGCATCTAGAATGATGAATCCTTTCCAGAAGGTTTTCAATTTACTTTGCTCAGATCCATGAGAGGAGTCATTATCTACAACAACTACAGCCTTACAAAATGTATTAAATAATAAGATTCGACAGTCAAAATTACTCCTTGATTCACAGGCTGCAGAATGGATGTTGTGTTAGCAGTCACGAAAACAACATTAATCTCATTGTATATCTCTGTCAGTGCGTTGACAATTAGCAGTAATATTTTGAAAGGAATCTTTCTTTCTGAGAAGTAGGTCTCAACAGTGGGCTGAAAATATTCAGTAAACCATGTTGTAAACAGATGTGCCGCTATCCAGGCTTTGTTGTTCCTTTTAGAGAGCACAGGCAGAGTAGATTTAGCATAATTTTTAAGGACCCTAGGACTTCCAGAATGGTAAATGAGCATTGGCTTTAGCTTAATGTCACCAGCTGCATTAGCCCCTAATAAGACATTCAGGCTATCCTATGAAGTCTTGAAGCCAGATATTGACTTCTCCTCTCTAGCTATGAAAGTCCTAGGTGACATCTTCCAAGAGAAGGCTGTTTCATCTACATTGAAAGTCTGTTGTTTAGTGTAGCCACCTTCATTATCTTAGTTAGATCTTCTGGATAACTTGTTACAGCTTCTAAATCAGCACTTTCTGCTTCACCTTGCACTTTTACATTATGGAGACAACTTCTTTCCTTAAACCTCATGAACCAATCTCTGCCAGCTTCAGACTTTTCTTCTACATCTTCCTTACCTCTCTCAGCCTTCATAGAATTGAAGAGAGGTAGGGCCTTGTTCTGGATTGGCTTTGGCTTAAGGGAATGTTGTGGCTCATTTTTATCTCCTATTCAGACCTCTAAAACTTTCTCTACATCAGCAGCAAGGCTGTTTTGCTTTCTTATCATTCATGTGTCCACTGGGGTAGTAACATTTTTACTTTCTTTCAAGCACTGTTCTTTTTTTTTTTTTTTCTAATTTTGGCTGCATTGGGTTTTCATTGCTGGGTGCGGGCTTTCTCTAGTTGTGGCGAGTGGGGGCTACTCTTCGTTGAGGTGCACAGGCTTCTCATTGCTGTGGCTTCTCATTGCGGAGCACGGGGTCTAGGTGCACGGGCTTCAGTAGTTGTGGCTTGTGGGCTCTAGAGCGCAGGCTCAGTAGTTGTGATGCATGGGCTTTGTTGCTCCGTGGCATGTGGAATCTTCGCAGACCAGAGCTCGAACCAGTGTCCCCTGCCTTGGCAGGAGGATTCTTAACCACTGAGCCACCAGGGAAGTCCCAAGCACTGTTCTTTTGCATCCACAATTTGGCTAACTGTTGGGTGCAAGAGGCCTAGCTTTCAGCCTATATTGACTTTCGACATGCCTTCCTCATTAAGGTGAAATAAAGTTTGAAATATTGTGAGAATTACCAAAGTGTGACACAGAGACACAAAGTGAGGAAATGCTGTTGGAAAATGGTGCTCATAAACTTGCTTGATGCTGGGTTGCCATAAACCTTCAATTTGTAGAAAACACAATATCTGTGAAGTGCAATAAAATAAGGTATGCCTGTACATAGAACTACTGTGTCATAACTAGGTCTGAGACATGATGACTTAAAAAATGAGTTTAATGATTCTCTATTTGGCTTTATTTCAATTTGCTCTCATCCCTGTCCTGGGGATATGCCCATGATAGCTGATTAGGATTTCAAAATGTTTTATTTCCGTCTGAGATTTGTAGTAAAGGAAAGGGACAAGCGAGCAGGAGCAGTATTTTGAAACTTACTCAGAGATCAAATCTGAAAAAGACTTGTGTGATATAGATGGTTTAAATTGGAAAGGAAGGGTTAGGGGATATTTGTCAGTGTCTCCAGATTCTTTTAACACTGCAGAATTTTGTCAGTTTCTTCTTTTAGTCTCCACCATGTAAAGCTTACACTTCTAAATCCTGGTGCATGATTGAAACAAAGTAAATATGAATATGATCCTTCTTGGGATTAATTTGTATAAGAATCTGTGCTGCATAAAAGTGGGTGTATGTCTACTGAGCTGACTACATATTTATCCTAAGGTGTCTAAAAAAGCAAAATGTTAAGTGTAATTAGTGTGCACATCAATTGTATATCCAGAATTGTCTGAGATGTTCTAGAGCAGTGGTTCTGGGGTAGAGGTTCTTTTTTGAAATTTCCGACGTGTCCCCATCTGATACATGGTCATACTGCACAGGACTAGTGGGCAGCTCATGCCACACAGGATTCATCACAAGAGTCTGACCATCCCCAGAATACCCCATACCGATTCACAAGGTGATCTCACTGATCATGTACTTGGATGATCTGGCAATGGAAAATTGCTATAAAAATTTCTAAGTACTTACTCTTGATTTCTGTGCTTATCTCACTGCAGTGACAAATAGATCACAGACTGACAACAACGAGAGAAAAGATATGCTCTGTACCAGGGGAACTGATCATCTTGTGGGGAGGGTAACAGTTGAGGAAGGGAAGTCATTATTCTAAGACAGCATAAAAGAAAGTATGAGTGCTGTATCTCCAATGAACAGACCTGTAGACAAGAATTTAAGTGGAGGTCGGTCATGGGGAAATGATCTCAGGAAGTACTTTTACAGGTGTGGGGATATGAGGAAGGGAAAGGAAAGATGCCAGTACAGAGTGCCTTCATGAGCAGGTTGTTGCTATGGAGACTGAGATGAATCCTGCTGGAGCCCTTAGATTGTGCAGGGACTGAGTTGTCTTACACAAGACAGTGAGAAACTGGGAGAATTTAACTTCCAAAGGTCACCGGTTGAAGGTTGCTTTGTTTCTGGGGCATTCGGGCCCTTTCTCATGCTCCACACATGCTGGTATGTTCTGTTGACCAGAGAAAACCTTCAGGCAGAGTCACAGGTTTTTGTAACACAAAGCCAAAAGTGTGTAAGGGAATGGTGAGGACTGAAAGGATATGGGTGGGGCATGGCCAGCGTCTGCTGCTGTCATGTATAAATACGTAAATAACCCTAGATAATTAATAACCATAAATATAAATAAGCCCTAGAGACAGGAGGCTATCAAGCATTATTCAAGGAAGTTTTCTTGGAGGAAGTTTATTTTGAATGGGGCTATAAAGGATGGGTACAAATAAAATGTCAGAGAGAAGGGGACCTAGCACCTGTCAACAAAAAATTAATCCATCGATCTAAGAAAGAAATGGAAAATTTTATTCAAGCCAAACTTGAGGATTATAACCTGGGAAGAGCATCTCAGAAAGCTCTGAGAACTGTTCCACCCGTTAGAAGTCAAGGCACAGTTATATAAGATTTTTGAGACAGAGGGCTATACATCATATGATGTGTTTTTTTTGTTTTGTTTTGTTTTTTGTGTGTGGTACGCGGGCCTCTCACTGTTGTGGCCTCTCCCGTTGTGGAGCACAGGCTCTGGATGAGCAGGCTCAGCGGCCATGGCTCATGGGCCCAGCCACTCCGCGGCATGTGGGATCTTCCCGGACCGGGGCACGAACCCGTGTCCCCTGCATCGGCAGGCGGACTCTCAACCACTGCGCCACCAGGGAAGCTCATATGATGTATTATTGACAGTTTACACAATCCAGTTCTAAGTGCCATGTGACCCCTTACCAAGAAGGAATGCCATCTTTAAGGAGTTGTCTTATTGATGTTAGGAGAATGTTGCTCTTTATGATTAAGCAGCTATTCCTGTCGGTGGGGGAGGTTTAGGCGATGCATAACGCAGACACACAATGCACAGTGTGGGGAGAGAGGTCAAAGGGCAGAGAAAATTTTTATGTTTAAGTTTTTCTTGTCTTGCCATAAAATATGAGTTTTATTTCACGAATCCTAGGCAGAGGTAGTGAAATCAATAAGGACAAAGACCCTCTAGTGAATAAACACAGTGTGGCATCTACAAAGGAGAGCTTGCCTGGAAGAGAGGTGCCGTAGTGGGGAACCGGGGGGGCTTGCTTGGTACTGTTGACCTAAAACAGACTGCCAGATATTTCTCCAGCGAAGATGGGTTGATTTGAGATCAGCAGAGAATTGCAATTTTGGGGTCTGCAACCATGGTGAGCCATGTGCAAGTCCCTGTGGCAAAGGAAGAATGCTTTTGGAGCAAAGGAATTTGGGAGGGCTATAGTAAACAAAGAGTCCATGGCTTTTTATTGGCTGCATCCTTGCCAGGAAAGGTCTTTCTTCTTCTTATTGGGCTCTGCAGGGTGTGAGAGCTCCCCCTTCTGGCCACCTAGCTGTACTTAATTGAAGTTTCCGTTTATTAATTTTTTACAGTACTGATTGAAGATGTCATGAATGAAAGATAAATAATAAAATATGATTATAATTGCAGACATGTAGTAGGAATTTATATGTTTATTACTGTGCTCAGCACTGTATTTTCATTTTATTATCTTTTATTATGTAACATGCATGAAACTTTATTCCATAACATCCTGGTATAAGAAATTCCAGGTTAAAAAAAAGACAAATTCCAAATCAATTTAAATTTGTTCCTGTGATATTGTGATTTATAATAAAAAATATATACTTGATTTTTTTTTTCTGGCACAGAGCTCCTAAAACTCTTGGAATTTCCTAATTGATAAGAGACCTAAAGGCATATTTATGAGGTGACTTTTGGACCCCACCTAAGGATTGGAGCTGGTTGCCAGGAAAACCAACCCTGTGATTAGAGGGTTAGAACTTTCAGTCTCACTCCTCCCTCCACCTCCGGAGAGGGGAGAGGAGATGGAACTGCCAATGGCCAATGATTTAACCAATCATGTCTATGTAATTAAGTCTTCATAAAAAACCGAAAGGACTGGGTTCAAAGAGCTTCCAGACTGGTGAACACGTGGAGGTGTTGGGAGAGTGGTAGTGCCTGGAGACAGCCTGGAAGCTCTGCACTCCTTCTTCACAGCTTGCCCTATGCATCTCCTCCATCTGGCTGTTCCTGAGTTACATCCTCTTATATTAATAATCAATCAGTAATCAGTAAGCGAAATGTTTCTCCAAGTTCTGTGCGCTGCTCTAGCAAATTAATCAAACCCAACGAGGGGGTTTTAGGAACCTCTGATTTATAGCTATTCATTCTGAAGTACAGGTGACAACCTGGGCTTGTGACTGGTGTGTGAAGTCCAAGGAGGGCATTCCTGGAACCTCTAATGTACAGTCAGTGTCTCAGAAGCACCTGGGCTTATGACTGGCATCCAAAGTATGGAGGATGGGGCAGTCTTGTAGGACTGAACGCTTAACCTGTGGCACCTAATGCTATCTCTGGATAGAAGTGAGTTGAACTGGAAGACACCCAGCTGGTATCTGAGAATTGCTTGGAGATGTGAGGGAACTGCTCCCCGCAACATTGGAATTAGTACTAGAACACTCAAGCTAGATCTCCATTCTTACTCACTCAGCTGACGGGATATTCTCTCTTGATTTTGTTTAATGCGGATTGTTTCTCTCCATTAGACCATGCTGAGTCCCAGGCCAGAACATTTTAGAGATGAGGCCACTGGCTCTGATTTTACCTTGATATGCTTAGTTTCTAAGTTCGTGGGGTTCCTTGAAGGCAAGTGGCTCTGTGTCATGTCTGGGCACATAAGTAAGCACCTAGCAGCTTTTCCCACTTAAAGTTCTAAGGCTTCCTCAAGCCAGTTGGGGAAACCAGGCACTGGTCCCACTGTTCATGAACCTGATGTCCCAGTTAACTACCTTCTATGTCTAGGGAAGGGCTCTCAAAATCTCTCATTTCTAAGCTGATCTACTTCTGCCCTCTGAGACAATGAGACCATTCTGGTCCAGGGATATTAGGGGGTGCTTGTAAATTTCTATTTTCTTCTCTATGATTCAAAATCCTGAGGCAAGAAATTCAGAGCTCAAAACACAATGTCTGTCTAGCTTCTTGGGACATGAGAAGACTTTTATTCCTTTTAGTGCTCTAGGTCTATGAGCACAAAAACCTAAGTTGATATTTCAATTGATTATCTTGGCACATTTCACTGTCATAACAACCCTATGAGGTAATATTATAATGCTCATTAAGGAGGAGGAAGTTGAGGCTTAGTGAGGTTTTAGAAATACACCCAAGATTACACTGTTAGTGGGGAGTCTGCCTAACTTCATGGTTATAGCATCCTAAGACTGTGTATGCGGTTATTTAAATTTGATTTGATAGTTGACTGCAGATCTTTGCAAATTCTGAAGCTCTTGTGCAAGTTTAAGAGAGCAGTCTTTTGAATGTTTTGGAGAACTGAGAGAATGGAGACGTGGAGACTTTTGAAGAAGTTGGATCAGCAATCCACAGCATGAGGATCAAAACCATCTTTTAGGATGATTCATTGATTACTTAGAGGGACAGAAGAAAGGGAAGTTGAGAAGAGACAAAGATGAAGTTAGATTTCCACATCTGTTCTCCCTATACTCCTGAATGTCTCATTAAAATATTTTAAGTTTTACCTTACATAATTTTAACAAAAATGGCTACATGGGGCAGTTAAAATCTAAGAATCCTGTCATCATGGTCCCAAAGCAATTTGCTTACAGTTATCATTGATTCTCAATATTAAATCTTTCTGATGAAATTTAAGTTCAATTTGCCAATGGAACAAATCCTTTGGAACTTTGATTAATATTATATTAAATTTATAGAATACATTTTAGATGAGTTGGCAAGATCATATTATTAAGATTGTCCAGGTTGGAACATGATATGCTTGTCTATCTTTTCCATTTTTCTTTTATGACCTTCAATAAAGTTAAATTTTTTCTTTATATCAAGCTTGCACATTTCTCGTAAAGTTAATTCCTATACACTTTATATTAACTGTTGCTAATATAAATGTATTTTTTCATTATATTATGGAACAGGTTATTGCTAATATAAAAGAAAACTATTATTTTGATGTATTTATCTTGTATTAGACAATTATTATATAGATCTTAGGGGTTTCAACAGTTTTCATTATTTGGGGGAGTATTCTAGATGGATAAATCATATAATTTGCAAATAATAATTACTTTCCAAGAATAATACCTTTCCCCTTTTGCTTAGTGTATTGGCAGGAAATACAGACAATATTGACAGTGATAGTTTTAAAACTTTTAAACCTTTATAGCAAATGGTACGAGTCTGTTGAAACCAACTATAAATCATTTAATACTCCAAATTATTGTTTTGGATTAGAATTGTTGAATAAAGTGCTGTAGTTGTGTTTATTCAACAAACCATAATTATGAGGCAACTCACTTCTTTAAAAGGAAACTCATCATGAATGGGAAATTGCTGAATTCCATAAGACACTAATATCTTCATGGGGCAAGATCTCGGTACCTGAAATATTAAATATGTGACATATGGTTGAGTGTTCATTTCCAGAGCATTTTTGGCTCACTCAAATGCAGCTCTACTACTTTTGAAAATGTCTCCTTTGGGTGAAGGGCACATGGGGAAGTTTATACTCTCGAAAGCAGCAGTAAATACAACATATAGTTTGCTGTTACAGGGACGTGGAAATTTATTCATTTTAAGTGCTTATTTCAAGCATGGGTGTATGACGGTTCACTTTTACTCTTTGCCATGTACTAAAATAAAATGACATCATTAAAAATCATCTGAAAATAATTAAGATTGTGTCTCTACTTGGATTCTGAGTGGGAACAAATAGGCACATTGGCAGGGAAAGTGATCAGAGGTAGTGCTAGGGAAACATTGGAAGAGACAAAGATCTTGCAATATTGCCTGAAGTGGAGTCATGTGCCCAGGGGAGGATGCTGGAGAAGTGAACCCAGTGGAGGGGATTACTGACCCTGGCCAGGAAATAAAACAGGTGTCCAAAAAAAAAAAAGTCGGCTGTTAGGTTGCAACAGGGGTCAAATCCCACAACAGAAAAAAAGGTGTCATAACCACCAAGACCAAACCTCCAAAGCTAATGTAAAATGGATAATTGGAACAATTTTGCCTCTTGTCTTTTCTTTATTCTGCCAAGCACATGTTTTAGTGATGATCTTACAAAGTTACAAATACCTCAGAATAAACACCCATGGCTTCTTATCTGATTGATTCTAGACGCTTAATTAAATCTTTTCTTTGGTTTTAGATATGAACTCCTGAATAGGAGAGTAGCAATGGAAAGCAAAGTCTAGCTATGAGTCTACACTGACACAATCCCTTGCTTTTCTCCAAATTTTTCTCCAATTTCCCTTTAAAAAGAGATGTGTTTGGAGAAAAATTGGCATGAGCAAGTTAAGATAATAGGGGTGGATTATCCAATAGAACAACAACAACGAATGAATTAAGTACACATAGTAGATACTAAAGAAATAGTGAATGCATGGAATTGAATTAATGATGGCATATGACATACAATCCTGCCTTGCTTCACACTGAACAGATGCTGTCAAGCACTTGGATAATGTCTACGAAATCTACATTTTCTGATCTGTAGGGTCAAACGTGCACCTCACTCAGGTTTAGCGAATAAAAAGTCTGTTGAGTAGACAGTGCATTCTGTGCTCTATACAAATGTTTCCACCATTTTGGTCCTTGATAAGACATGTACTCATTGTTATATAGTAACATTTTTTTAACAGACGATATAATACAACAAAAAGAATTGTATTAAGTGTATTTAAATAAAAGTATAGAAAAAGTTCACTTATCTGGAATATTAAATTTAACTGGTAAACCAATTATTTTGGTTGTTTGAGTATTATGCATTTGGAATGCATACATCAAATAAAAATAGCTAAATAGCTATTTTTAGCTATTTAGCTAAAAAAATAGCTAAAAATGATTTAGTGAATTTCTGATAATCCACAAGGATTCCTTGTGGAATCTCATTCCTTAAGTTCCTTATTTTTCAGTAATAAACACTGCATGGCACCATGTACAAAATCTGGTCATTTGTTATTTGATTTAAATGTCATTTAAATTCTAGGTAACTAGAAGTTTCAATACATAATTCTGAATTAATTTCCAGAGTGTCAAGAAATGTCCTTGAAAGAGAGATAATCTTCAAGTGGCTTTGCTCTAAAGGAAGTATATTTCCAAGAAGGTGTATGCATCAGGGAACTCTGTAGCACTGAGAACTTGTTTATGATCTGCAATAAACCTTACATTAATTTTGGAAAGCAAAAGGAGAACCCTGCTGTGGGGAGAGTGGACACCCAGTCTCTGTGGCCTTGAAACCCCTTCCAGCATCATGGCACCTTAAAATGAAATTTGCATGGGTCTGGTACAGCTGAGCAAAAGAGACCAGATTCAATTTTCATGATATTAAGAGCATATTATAACAGAAATTAATGATGATTGTACAAGGTTCTAAACACATTCCACATACTAATAAACACCAGAGCTGAAAGAAAATATGTAATTAATGCCATAGCAGCTGCTGACTACTGCCAAACTCTGCCACCCATAAAAAAGTTCCAACATTGCTGCACTATTATTAGAGTCTATGCTCTATGCAAATATTTCTTTTTCAATAAAAAGACCCATATGTAGCAAAAAGACTTAGCTTACTTTTGAAAATCCTCTGGCATGACTCTAGGAGAAGCAGTAAAGGAGAAACATTAAAATACAAGGTCCCAAAGCACTTACTAGGAAATTTTGTGGAAGCAGCTTATGGTTCTGCTGTAGATGGGCCAGAGGAAGTGCATATGACTAAAGCACCTCTCCTCAATTTTTAAAAATGGGCACTTATTGTTGAATTTCCCAGCATCCTTTTCTTCTCCTTTTGAGGATAACTCAGCTATTTTAGGGGAACTGCTTACTCTTTGGTCAATGATAGTACCCTGTCTGCCAAAACTACCCCTCTTCTGCTGAAGACACAAAGGGGGGCACAAATACAAACTTGGCCAGTTAGTCTTTCCTTTAGGGTTTTCCAGGTGTGACCTAGAGAAGAGTAACTCTTACTCTCAAGTGGCAAAACCAAGGCATGAGTCAGGGAGCTGCTAGCAGCCTTTTGGTGAAAGCCAGTCTGCCATAGGAGGTGATAAAGCTGACAGTCAGTACGAAGCAGCAGCCAGATGCAGGGATGGCTCACAGCCTCAAGACCCTAATTCCCACTCTATGCAGCTCTAGTTGGTCTTTCCCAGTGGTGTGAGCTCCCCTTTTTGCCTAAGTTGATTTGAAATGTGTCTTGACATACTCTCTCCCTTTCAAGAATAGAATGATGCTAGCTTTGATTTACTGCCTCGTGACCTTGCACAATCTACCTAATCTCTCTGAACTGTTTCCACATCTCTAAAATTGGATCCATAATGTTGTTGAGAGGATTAAATGAGCAAATAAGGATGTAGCTTGTATTTATTTGTTTATCATCGGTCTCTTTCACTAGAAGAATGAGGACAGGTACTATGGCGATTTTAAAATATGGTCCCAAATTATATGACATTCCATCCAATCAAGAGGTAGAACTTTACCTTAGTCCCATGGATCTGGGTCAGTTTGTGACCATTTTAACCAATAGAATGCTGTGGGTGTGTGTGTATAAGTATAAATATAATACATTTATAATTTATGTATATATATAATTTATAATGAGTAAAAAATCATACACTTGCTATTTTATTTTTTAACCAAAGTTATCATGTTCCTTTAGTTTTTCCAGTTCTTTTTAGATTTTCCAAACTTTCAAACATGCTAATTAACCAAACTGAAAAACAAAGCAAAACAAAACTTATTTATTTATTTATTTACATCACTCAGCCTGCAAAATTTTGTTGTTCTTCAAGTCTCCATTCAAGTGTCATGTCCTTCATGAAAACACATATATCATTTCATGTACATCTGCCAGAAATTCTGTGTAATAGATACTTTATGTAAGATAATTGAATCAAAGGGGTTATGCATTTTAATGTTGATTCACTCTGCCATATTGCCCTCACAAAAGGTTAGACCAATTTACATTCCGACCAAAAGTATATAAGACTGTTTACACCATGGTCAACATGAGATATTACCAAATTTAAAAATAAATGCCAATTATGAGCAAGAATGATCTCATTGTTTCAATTTCTAATTTCTGATTTTAGTTAGGAAATACTTTTGCAAGTTTTTTTTAAATTAATTAATTAATTTATTTTTGGCTGTGTTGGGTCTTCGTTTCTGTGCAAGGGCTTTCTCTAGTTGCGGTGAGCAGGGGCCACTCTTCATCGCAGTGCACGGGCCGCTCACTGTCGCGGCTTCTCTTGTTGCGGAGCACAGGCTCCAGACGCGCAGGCTCAGTAGTTGTGGCTCACGGACCCAGTTGCCTCCGCAGCATGTGGGATCTTCCCAGACCAGGGCTTGAGCCCATGTCCCCTGCATTGGCAGGCAGATTCTCAGTCACTGCGCCATCAAGGAAGTCCCTTTGCAAGTATTTTAACACATTTTTTTCCTCTTTTTCTATTGAAGTATAGTTGATTTACCCTGTTATGCCAGTTTCTGGTGTACAGCAAAGTGATTCATATATATATATATATATATATTCAGTTATATATATATATTCTTTTTAAGATTCTTTTCCATTATAGGTTGTTACAACATATTAAATGTAGTTCCCTGTGCTATACAGTAGGTAACTGTTGGTTATCTATTTTATATATAGTAGTGTGTATCTGTTAATCCCAAACTCCTAATTTATCCCTCCCCCAACTTTCCCCTTTGGTAACCATAAGCTTTTCTGTCTGTGAGTCTATTTCTGTATTTTAGCACATTTATCTGAAGGCTTAAAATGAGTTTGGGCAAAAATATCAGCAAAAAATATTTTTTATCAACAGTAAAATTATCCATTATTGAAAATGTATTAGAACAAACAAAATAATTTTTAAGGTGTCTGGATATAAGAGCAATATGCAATCAATGGTTTTTAATTTGTTGGAATGATATTAGTTAAGCAGTAACAAAACTATTTCTATTTTATTCAACTTATATAATGAATAATAATTAGTAGATATAGGCATGAAATATAGGCAGTAAACCACACATAGTAAAATTTAGATCTGATATATTTGACTCAGGAAATTCTTACTTGGTATAAACAGTGGTTGTAAAAATAAACTTACAATGGCATCAGCTGCAAAATGTAAAATGGTTCTTAAACTTCAGAACACAAGCCTACTTCAACTTCCAAAGAGAACCTGATAAAAGTTACAAATATTCTCTGAGCAAATGAACACACACACATGTACACAATTTCATATACATTATCACATAGAATATTAGAGAAGTCTTTGATTAAGAACCCTGGGTTGGTAGAAAATATGCACACTGGACTATTAATTATTCTTATTATTCCACTTGGTATTCTTGAGAGATGAGTAAAAGATATTCCCAGATGGTTGCTTTATGTCCTATACAAATTTGTTACTTCTGCATTAATTTATCATTGTGAATAGACTATTTTAAATGTATATAATATGGAATTTGTGACTCCCTGGCATGTAGATGTCATTTTGAACCACAAAAGAAAATTATATTACATATAAGGACAAAGTAGATTGACAAGAAGAAAGTTTTTCGAACCAGGCCCAGGCTATTCTAGCATCTCTAGATCTTTCAGAGCAGGAGAAATCATCAAAGGAGACTGAAAAAGAAGAAACTTTTTTTGGTAGATGAAAAACTAGTAAATTAAGGGAGTGTGATGTCATTAAGTTAAAGGAAGAAAGAATTTTGTGGCCAATGGAGTGGGTCAACTGTGATGAATTTGCTGAGATGTTAAGTAAAATGAGGGTGGATAACCAACCACTGGATTTGCAGCAGTGAGGTTATTGATGATCTTGACAAGAGTAATGTCACTGAAGTAATGACTATAGTAGCTACATTGCAGTGGATTGAGGAGAGAATGGGAGATGAGGGATTAGAAACAGTGACAATAGACAAATCTTTTGAGGAGTTTTGTTTAAAAGGACATGGCTAAATGGTGGGTAGAAATGGAGATAGTTGGAAAGACATGTAAAGACAAAGAAGGAATCTGTTTTTAGATTGGATTTACTAGGGCTTGACTGTATACTGGTGAGAATTGTTCAGGAGCAAGGCAAAACTTGGTGGGGCAGAATTGAAGCCCTTGGGGAGGTGAGAGGTGGTGGAATCCATAGCATTGGAGGGATTGGCCTGGGATAAAAGTGGAGACATTCCTTCTGCTTCTAACAAGAGAGCAGGCAACAAGTCAGGCCCATATTATGGAAGATTAGTACATTTGGAAGGAGGAATGAGGACGTTTCCAGTTTTTTTTTTTTTATAGTTTCTCTGTACAATATGAGGTATGGTCATCAGCTGAGAGGTATGAGTGGGAATAAGGGGCAAAGAGTCTTTAAAGTGGAAGAAGAAAGTGAGAAATAGCCATTTTGGAAAGCGAGAAAGCAAGCATAATTAGCAAATGCAGTAGGAGTGATGAGTAATGGTAAACTGCTACTCGAGATTTGTGGTAATAAATTTAAAGTGAGACCAGGTAGCATAGTTTTGGCATTTTCTTTAGTTAACATTCAGCTACTCATGTTCGTGGAAGGAATCAGCAGATTTGAGGTTTTTCCAGGTGAATGTGAGTGAAAGGAGTGAAGTCAGGGGAGTTAAGAATGTTTGCAAGAAAAAGATTATAATGCTTGACTGTGAAGTTTAAGTTGGGTAAAAGGAGAGATGAAGACACTCATATGAATATGGATAGGGAAAGGGTTGTACGGCCAATATTTTGTTTAGAAAAATGAAATGACGGTATTAAGTAATGAGCTGGAATAATAGAATGTGGTTATTGCTGAGTGAGAAGCTTGAAACTGAGGATTTCAACATAATGCAAGAATGAGAGATCATGAAGTCAAGTAGATGACTGTGAGATTGCTAATGGGAGGTGAAAAATAAGATCCCTGAAGGTGAGGAGCTCAGAGGCAGAGAGGTGAATTTTGGGAGGATCATTTATTTAGAAGCTGTAGCCAAGTAAAATGATAAAGGAGTAGGAGTGAAAATAAAGGCAGTGATGCAGGTGCTATAGTCATCATCAGAGAATGAAGGATGCGATTGAGATATCGGTAGATGATGACTGAAGAAAGTTTATTGAGCGGCAAAATCATTTGGCATGAACTTCCCAGAAAGTGCAAAGTTTGAAATAAGAAGTGAGATGATTTGGAAGTGACAGTGAAGAGCATGGAGGAAATTTACCCCACTTCCAGGGCTTGAAAGACACAAACAGCTATGGAAAAGCATCCACTGAAGAAGGCAACAGGAATCAGTATTATAGGCAAGAAGGTGAAGGAAATTTTCAGAGAAGTTGAAGGTCATAGGGGTTTGTGGATGACAGAGTGTTCAGATGGCACAATTCAAGGGCCAAAAGTAAGGGAGGTCAGAAAGATGGATCAGGTTCAGGGAGGTACAGAGGCCCTGGGGATAAGGAAGGACCTGGGAGACTCAAGCTTCTTTGACTGATGGGATGCAGGTAGATTTGATCCGGACACCTTGGGGGAAGGCAGGAAATCCGTTCAACCTGGAAGGTCTGGAGCCACAGATGTAATTACTGCAGGTTCCTGTGGTGTGCAGGGGTAGCTTGGGAGATGGGTGCAAAACTCTGCAGAGGGCTGATCTCTTAGGGAGCCAAGAACATGGGATTGTTGGGTCTCTTGTTTTCTATAGAAGAGTGGTGTCACAGACCCTGGATTGACTATCTCACCTGGCATAAGTAGCTTTGAAAGGGCCTCTGCTCTCTTCCTCTCCATGTATTTCCAGAGCACCAAATGACAAAAGTTATTGACAAATCTTGAGAAATTTGAACCTTTGGAAAGACAGAGCTTCACTCTCTCCAGATCTCCATACATGGAGCTGTCTGTCAGGTCCCTCCCTCTAGGGCACACTGCACAACCTCACTCCAGAATTCCCTGCGAAATATCACTCTCTCAGAGATCCTTTCCCTGAGGAAACAAGGGCCTCTTCAGTCTAGTTTATTTGCATCTTAACCTCTTTCAGACAGAGGCTGGGGTAAATAATTTTTTGCTCAAGGCCAACAAGAATCAGTGAAAGAAAGTGTTAAAAAAAAAGCGGAGGCAAGTCAGCCAGGAAGATAATCTCTGGGTGGAGAATTCCTTCCTCGTCTGGGAGAAGTAAAGAAATGGTAATGGAAGGGAAATGACAAAAGCCTAGGAGCTGGTCTTGAAACAGGCAGTAACCTTGCTTCCGTGCTGCTAATCTCATATCACACAGTCCTAGGGCGCATGGCCAAGTGGCGTAGCTGGGCAAACTTTCTTCTGTGTGTTTCAGGAGAGGAAAATCTTATACTATCATGTGTGTCTTGAAAAGGCCATGCCCCTGACCTGTGACCATAATCCTGAAACTTAATGTCCTTGAGTCCCCACTGGTGCCACCCAAAGGACCCAACCGCATTTACTCAGTTTCTCAGAGCTGCTATTTGTTTTTTTTCGTTTGGGTTTTTTTTTTAATTAATTTATTTAGTTTTGGCTGCATTGGGTCTTCGTTGCTGTGCGCGAGCTTTCTTTAGTTGCAGCGAGCAGAGCCTACTCTTCATTGCAGTGCACAGGCTTCACATTACGGTGGCTTCTATTGTTGCAGAGCACAGGCTCTAGGCGCATGGGCTTCAGTAGTTGTGGTACACGGTCTCAGTAGTTGTGGCGCGTGGGCTTAGTTGCTCCGCGGCATGTGGGACCTTCCTGGACCAGGGCTCAAACCCGTGTCCCCTGCATTGGCAGGCGGATTCTTAACAACTGTGCCACCAGGGAAGTCCAAAGAGCTGCTATTTGTAAGGACCCTGACTAGTACTGCAAGTATTTTCTAAACCATTCTCCCATGATGAGAACTTTAAAATAATAACCCCTTTTCAATTGGTGTAATGCACAGAGAGCTGCTCTTGGAACAAGTCACTCCTTATTCTGGTCTCAGTCCTGGTACAGATTAGGAGAGTGACTTAGGGAAAGACATTTTGGCTTGCTGGCCTCAATCTTCTGCTCTGTAAATGGAAGAATCAACCTCTTGCTAGTTCTAGCATCCTGTGAACCATAAAACAGAATTCTAAGAGAATTCTAAGAGCGGGGTGTGTAACGTTCCTTTTAGCCAGGAAAGTTGTACCCCACTGGTCATCAAGGAAATGAAAATTTCAAAGCAACATTATTTTAATTTTTGCTCATTGAGATAATGAAGGTAAAAGAAATGAATGTCTGGTGCTGCTGTGAGTGCAGAAAAATAGACTCTCTCAAGTATTGCTGGTGAGGGGGTAAAGTGGCACAGTAGATCAGAAAGTGATCTACCAATAGTATCAATAAATTTAAAAGCATACAAGTTCAACAAGTCAACGTCTGGAATACCTGTTTATATTTCCTATAATAAACACCTACTTATTAACTATAAGGAAAGAAAAAGAACATGGAGGAAGGAAGGAAATGGGAAAGTAAGAGGGAAGAAAGGAAGAAGGAAGAGGAAGAATGAAAAAGGATGTTGTTTTTCATTTAGTGAGATAAGAAAGAATGAAAGTTCTTTTTTTTTTCTTTTTTTTTTTTGCCAGAGAGAATCAGGAGTTCAATTTTTGACATGTTGAGTTTGAGATGGACATTAGACCTAAAAGTGGAGTAATTGAATAGGTTTTTTGGATATAAATGGATATAAGTGAATTAGATATACTCCATTCTTTTATTCCAGTATTTCTTTTGCTTAATGGCAGGCATGGCTTGTGACTTGGTTGGGATTGGAATTTGGTTTCGGAATATGTAGCAGAATTTAAATACTGAATATAATAGTACAGACCTAGGCCCTGTGGGATTCAGCCTTCAATTGGTAGTTGGTGATTTCCTGGTAAAATCAGCATCCTTTACATATTTCAGATTGACATATTTTGGTACAAATAAAATTTTTAATTGCACGTGCTCCTCCTTGTTTGAGAAAGTCTATACTTCTATACGTTATCTTCTAGAAGAAGCATTCCTACTTCAAATGTCCCTTTAGTGAAGGACTGGGGAATCTATTATGTGCCAAAGGATTGTCTGCTCTATATTCAGAGAAGACTCCATAGATACTCACAAAACGTTGCAGAGTTGAAGCTAAAAGGTCATTTATCTGATCCAAGAAATGTGTTCATTCCACCATGGTAAGGGGCAGGAGAAACACAGCTAATTGCCATCCTGAAGCTTTTCCTGAAAATGTGTCCCTTCTTTGTTTCAAGTCAATCCAAAGTGAAACATCTTTCTTAAAATAAGAAAAAGAGCATCACCACTTTAATAAGAAGTTGGTTAAGTCACCAGTGAGAGAGAAATGATGATGGTTTTATTTTGCAATCTTAGCTCATCTTTGACATTTTCTTTCAGAAAACCAAGTGGCCTAACACTTTTTTATGCCGCTCAGAGGAAGCAGCTGCAAGAAAGGTAGTGCTGCTACTGGGAATATACCCTGAGAAAACTATAATTCAAAAAGAGCCGTGTACCACAATGTTCATTGCAGCTCTATTTACAATAGCCAGGACACGGAAGCAACCTAAGTGTCCATGAATGGACAAAGAAGATGTGGCACATATATACAATGGAATATTACTCAACCATAAAAAGAAACAAAATTGAGTTATTTGTAGTGAGGTGGATGGACCTAGAGTCTGTCATACAGAGTGAAGTCAGTCAGAAAGAGAAAAACAAATACCGTATGCTAACACATGTATATGGAATCTAAAAAAAAAGTGGTTCTGAAGAACCTAGGGGCAAGACAGGAATAAAGACGCAGACATAGAGAAAGGACTTGAGGACATGGGGAGGGTGAAGGGTAAGCTGGGACAAAGTGAGAGAGTGGCACTGACATATATACACTACCAAATGTAAAATAGATAGCTAGTGGGAAGCAGCTGCATAGTACAGGGAGATCAGCTCGGTGCTTTGTGACCACCTAGAGGGGTAGGATAGGGAGGGTGGGAGGGAGACACAAAAGGGAGGAGATATGGGTATATATGTATACATATAGCTAATTCATTTTTTTACAAAACAGAGATTAATGCAACATTGTAAAGCAACATACTCCAATGAAGATATTAAAAAAAAAAAAAAAAAGAAAGGTGGTGCTGGAGGCTGATGAACTCTGACATGTGATCAGAGGATTTCTGGAAAATTGAGCACCTCATCTTTAGAATGTGTTGTGTTTTCATGAATAGGATAGTTATACCATATTTTAGGCAAAACACTTGGTATTCCATGAGCGATTTTAAAAGGAAATGTTTACAATAAATTTTAAAGAATTTTTAACTTAAAGGCATGTCATTGCTAGAAATATTTAAATAACATATAGCTGTATATCTAGAAGAGTATCAAGTCATAGTTAAACATTTACTGGTAAGACAAGACTCAGGTCCCTGCTTTTGTCAGGATTTTTTCAGTGGTGTGTGAAGGAAAGTTAACCCCAAGGGGCTTAACTGTGGGAGGGGCTTTGCTGGCTCACAGAACACCAGGGCTAGGATAGGTAATACCAGGCAAGGCCAAAGCCAGGCACTCACACAATGATGTCTGACACCTGTCTCTCCTCATCTCCTGGCCCTGCTTTTTCTGTGTTGGCTTCATTCTCAAACATCCCTTTCCTTCATGGGACAAGATGAATCCCAGCAGCCCCAGGTCTGCATTCCATTAGCTAAGCAACCTCAGAGGAGAAAAGAATGTCCCTTTTCCCAGAGTTCCAGCACCCAACCTGGGGCTCAATCTGATTGGTCTGGCTTGGGTGGAATGCTTGACCCTGAGCCAATTTCTGAGATCTGGAGTGGAACCTTGTGATTGGATGGGCTCAGGTCACCTGCCCACAGCTGGGATTGCAGGGGTAAGGGGAGGATCATTGCTACCTAAACCCTAGGAGCAGAGTTGTGTATTAGTTTGCTAGTGCTGCTATAACAAAATACCACAGAATGGGTTTCTTAAACAACAGAAATTTATTTTCCCACAGTCTGGAGACAGGAAGTCCAAGCTAAAAGCTATGGCAGATTTAGTTTCTCCAGAGGCGTCTCTCCTTGGCTTGCAGATGGGTGTCTTCTCACTGTGTCCTCATGTGGCCTTTTTTCTATGCATGCATCTCGTGTCTATTTCTCTTCTTATAAAGACACCAATCCTATTGATTAGGATCCCAAACTTCTATGTGTGTCCTTATATCCACAGTGAATCTCTTATAAACAGCGTATAATTAAATCCTGTTTTATAAAAAATCCATTTTGCTAATCTATGTATTTTGATTGGGGAGTTTAATCCATTTACATTTAAATTAATTATGATAGGAAAAGACTTAACTATTGCCATTTTGTTTTCTGTTTGTCTTGTAGCTTTTTACCCTCATTTCCTCTTACTGACTTCCTTTGTGTTTAGTCAATTTTTTATAGTGACACTTTTGATTCCCTTCTCATTTTTTTGTGTATATATTCTACAGATATTCTTTTTGTGGTTACTATGGAATTATAATTATGGAATTATAAAATATAATGTTATAGCAATCTATTTTAAACTGATACCAGCTTAATTTCAGTTGCATACAAAAACTCTACTCCTTTACAGTTCTGTACCCCTCTTGGTGTTATTGATGTAATGATTACACTTTATATATTATGTACACATTAACATAGATTTATAATAATTTTTTATGCTTTTGCCTTTTAAATCTTATAGAAGAATAAAAAGTGGAGTTATGAACCAAAATTAAAATAATACTGATTTTTGTATTCATCCACATATTTTCTTTTACCAGAACTCTGTATTTTTGTATGGCTTTCAGTTACCATCTGGTGTCTTTTAATTTCTACTTGAAGGACTCTCTTTAGTACTTCTTGTGGGACAGGTCTAGTGGTAATGAACTACCTCAGGTTTTGGTTCATCTGGGATATCTTAATTTCTTCCTCATTTTTGAAGAACAGTTTTGCCAGTTATAGACTCTTCAGTTGACAGAGTTCTGCTTTTCTTTTAGCTCTTTAAATATATCTTTCCAATGTCTTCTGGCCTGTAAGATTTCTGCTGAGAAATATACTGATAATGTTTTTGAGGAGTCCTTGTATGTGACCATTTCCTTTTCTCTTGCTGCTTTCAAGATTCTATCTTTGTCTTTGGCATTCCACAGTTTGATTATAAGGTATCTCAGTGTGACTCTCTTTGGGTTCCTCCTCTATGGAGTGTGTTAGTCTTCTTTTATTTGTATATCCTTGTATTTCCTCAAATTTGGGAAGTTTTTGGCCACTCTTTCTTCAAGTAAATTCTCTGCTTCTTTCTCTCTTCTCCCCCTGGGACTCCTCTCCCCCTCACCCCCTCACCCCCACTCATAATGTAATATGTACATTGGTCTGTTTGATGGAGTCCCATAAGCCCTTTAGGCTCTCTTCATTTTTCTTCATTCTTTTTCCTTTTTGCTCCCCAGTCTCAATAATTTAAATTAACTTTCTTCAAGTTTATTGATTTTTCTGCCTGTTCAAGTCTGCTGTTGAACCCCTCTAGTGAATTTTTCAATTCTAGAATTTCTGTTTGGTGTTTTATTACTTCTATCTCTGCTGATATTCTCATTTTTTTTACCTATCATTTTCCCAATTTCCTTTAGTTCTTTGTTCATGTTTTCCTTTAGCTCTTTGAGCATATATGAGGCAGTTGCTTTAAAGCCTTTGTCAAATAAATCTAAGACCTTTGTTTTCTCAGAGATGGTTTCTGTAGATTTGTTTTGTTCCTTTGATTGAGCCATGTTTTCCTGTTTCTCTGTATGCTTTGTGATTTTTTTTTTAATTGGGCATTTGAAAAAATAGCTACCTTTCCCAGTTTTTACAGACTGGCTCTGTGCAGGGGAAAACCTTCACTAATCAGCCCAGCATAAATACTTAAGGTCTTCTTAAGACTTTTCACGGTGTGCATCTTTTCTGGGCGTGTGTGTGTGTGTGTGTGTGTGTGTGTGTGTGTGTGTGTTTTCCAATTCTCCCATATGCACAGCTGTTTTTAAGTGTCTTGATTTCCCTTAGAGTCTCACCCCTGTTTCTTCTTGGGGGCCTTAGCTGTTCTATTTCATCCTTCACTCAGAAATCTCTTACCATAGGCATCTAGGGTTGGTCATCTTCTTACAGTTTCCATAAGCTGTGCCTGATACTTCCCAGTTTCCCTTAGTTTGTTGGAGATCTCAGCTGTTTTTGAGCATCTGAACTCAAAGTTAGATGACCCAGAAACCAGTCTCTCAGGCAGCGTGCCGACAGGTTAGCACATTGAAAATTCACTCTGCTCTATTATCTCTCTGGCTAGTGGAAAGTAAATGGGAATCAAGCCACTGCTTCTCCCAAACTGTGCTGTGCCATGCCAGGTAGGAGATGGGGAAAGAGGGGAAGGGCAAATAAAATTTCATGAAGTTTCCTACCATTTTGAATGTGACTTTTTCTTGACTGGACACTTGTTTGGTTTTTGTAGCTCTTTTACTGATTTCCAGAGCACCTATAAAGTTATGTTAGTCAGTTTCTAGTTTATTTAATGTTTCAAAAATGAGGGTCTGGAATTTCTTAGTCTACCATCTTGTTGATATCACTCTTCTCTCCCTTTTAAAAATATAATGGGAACTAGGACCACAACCTGTGCCGTCTGAGAACTGATATGCATTCTTGCCAAAGTGAGCTCTCACCTGGGCTAGAAACTGGAATGGATTCTCAGCACATTAGTGGGACATTGCAATTCCTCCTTTGAATTAATATGCATTCCCATAGGAGCCTCTGAGAATTGGAAGGGCAGAGGCAACCAGTTTCAAGCCTTTCTTTGTCAGTAAGGAGACTTTCTTCAAACTATAAGTCTTGGAAGACTACAGGTCAGGCACTCTATTTTCCCAATTAACATTTACTTCAGACTTCCTGCCAAAGAGGGAAAGATTAGACAAAGTTGGCTGCCATTGCAATCGTCCCTTTGACCTTTTCCTGAACACAGGAAGTAGGACCATCGGTTCAGATTTATGTCAATTTACAAACCAGAGTGGATTATTGCCTACTAGGTGTATTGCAGAGGAATTAACTTTCAATTGAGGTGACCCAGAAAGGGAAGCTGTTTCAGCAGAGACCTTCTGCCCCAAGAAATTGGCTTTTAATGACCAATTTCTTTTCATGTCAATTCACTAGAGGCAGTTATGTTCAGGAATCTTTTTTTTATTTAACTCACCTCTGATGCTTTTATTCACCTCTGAGAAAGGATAGACATTAATTTGCTTTTGTGACAGGGAACTGAGAATGCCATAAGTCTGCTAAAGAATGTCAGAAAAGGAAGACAACATTGTGTGTTGTTAACTAATGGAACATCTAAACAAGTAAGCTCTTGACCTTGAAGTTCCCTTATTGCAGATTAGCTTATACTGCTCAGACTTATAAAATGACTGTGTACACAGGCTCATTAGAAATGATAATCACTGATTACCATTGTTATATGCCTTCTGTTTCTCCTGGTTTTGCACAGTTGGCCTCCTCTTCCTGTTACATTCATGGATTCTGGTAAAAACTAACACCTGTATAGTAGTCCATTTGAAAACTGATGTTAATTTAAAATTTCTGTTTCTGGTTTCTATCTTTCCATTTTGTATTTTTCTAGGGCACTCAGTAAGAATGTGTCATCACGATAAAGTTGTGGAACTATTTTCTTATAGGATTTAAAGAAATCTTGTGCACTATTTTATAGTTACTACCTATGTTGTGGGACTTTATCTAATGACTCTTTATGTTTAAGGAAAGAAAGAGACAGGTTTATTGCTTTTGAAACAGGCTAAACAGCACGGGATTATTAAATTATTATCGTGTTCTTATACTGACCCCCTGTGTGACCTAAAGAAAGTAAAGGGACACACAAATTGGAAAAAGGGGACAGCCTGATAAATAAAACAACTGATATTTAAATGCACTCATCAACAAACACGCTTTCTGAAGGAGGTACTATGTATAAGTACATATGGTGGTAATCTTGCTTTGACAACCTTTTAATTGAAATGGGAGTATTTTTTTCTTCTCACTAACACTTACTTTCTTAAAGGAGTGGATGGAATAAGGGATGAAAGAAGTACAATGAATAATTTCTTTATTTTTAATGAGTTTTTAAAATAGAAATTTCTAAATGCTACATATTAGTCATAGTGAAACACATTATAAATCAGAGTTTTCTTTGGAAATATTTTTTTTAAAAACTACTATACAGATAAAAATAAATATCCTTTTGCATCAGTCATGCATAACAATCCCAGATTATAATCAGAAATCTCTCTGTTTGAAAGGAACCCTGAACACATGCAGCTGTTGGCGGACAGAGAGTGTTGCGTGTGTCAGTTTTAGGACAAACCATATTAACCCCAACCACCTCTTGAAAAATTGTTTTATTTTGATGTCCCTAAGGGCAAGCCCTTTTCGCTGGTGAGTGCAGTCATCACTGCAATAGCTAAACATGCAGAGAACACATCAGAGTGAAAAAATAAACAACAGTTTCCTTGCAAAAATCAGGAAGACTGTCTCTTCCATTTTGCAAAGGGAAGTCAGCGACCTTTAGCAGGGAGTGTTTCACTCCTGATTGTAACTACTTCATTATTTCAATCATATGCATTGGGATACTATTCCATAACATCTTACAGAAAACCCCGAATGAACTTTTTGGCCAACCCAATAGCATACTCAATAATCCTTCCACCTCCCCTCCCCAGGCAGTTTCCTGGGGCTGAGGGATAAGAAAGACTTACAATGCTTTTAATCCAAACATTTTTGCTTCCCCAAAAAGAAGTTTTCATAACAAGTTTCTCAAGCCCTGTTTACTGCCTGAAGTACGTCTGTTAAAGGAAATTTATCTTTAATTAATAAACCTTCATAGTTTTCTATCAATACTCAGATCCATCTACCCTAAGAATTTTTCCCATTTCTTTCTTTGACGATAAATGTTTTGTTCCTCATATTCAGAGAAGCAGTATAGGAAAAGCAATGCTATTTTACAGGTCCTAGGTGAGTTATTTTAAAACGAGAAGGTTATGTGCAGGAAACCCCCTAGTGGGAACCTTAACTTGCATGTTGCACAGTCTTTGATCTCTCTCCTCACTGCTCTGTAGGAGGAGAGGCTGCTCCCAACTCCTGCTGACCCAGCTATGTTCTCAGCCATAGCAATGTTTTGATACCTGTGGTTTCCTGGCCTCAAGAGGTTGTGTGTTTGGCAGTGGGGAGGGTGAAGGAGCAGGCAGCAGACCAAGGAGTTTTGCTGGAGATATGGGATTGCAATCTAGGAGTAAAGCCTGAAAAGTCTAGAAGTCCTAGTCCCAGATTTCTGACCTCTTGTTTCTACAACCAAGTGAGCCTCCAGCACTACTAGTTTGGTGCCTGTTTTCTGACAAAAACTCAGACCATGGTGAACCAAAACATACAGCTCAATGAGACAGAATTATAAAGTTTGTCATCTTAAAAGTATTTAAATAGTAATAAATAATTAAATGTATTTAAACCAGACTCAATCAATCAAGCTTTTGAAAAGATCGTCAAGTACCTACAGTTCCATTTGTCTATCTCTCTACCCATTTTTAAAACTCAAACCTGTTTGAAGAATGTGTTGCTAAAATGTAATAACTAATCTTACATGAACTCACACAAAATAATACTAGGAGACAATTTTCACAGTAAGTCAAGTAATATCTTCAGTCCTTACTTATATGTGATTCACTTGGAGTGAGTTTTCTCAATGTTGCAACCTGAGTAAGTTAATAGGGGCCAAGTGGAGACAGAAATCCTCCCCAAGGGAAGAGGGAAGAATTCTTAATTACTTCCCATGCCCAGGTAGAGTTATGGAAATCAAGGCCTCCAAGGTGAGATGGTCACCTCACATTAAGATGAACAACATCTTGGAAATAGAGAGAAGGTGGTTGCTCTTCGGTTTCATTTGTGTAAGAAAAGTAGTGTTCCCAGAATATTCAAAATAATGTCATGTACCACTGCAGTGATTTCCAGAAGCTACAGTTTCAGTTAGCCATCGTTTTTATTGAGGTATAGTGATTTATAGTATATTAGTTTCAGGTATATGCTTTAGTGGTTCAAAATTTTTAGAAATTATATGCCATTTAAAGTTATTATAAAATATTGGTTACATTCCCTGTGCTGTACAGTATATCATTGTAGCTTAGTTATTTTATACATAGTATAATGTATACTATTTCCCTATACTATTTCCCTATACTATTTCCCTATACTATTTCCCTCTCCCCACTGGTAACCACTAGTTTGTTCTCTATATCTGTGAGTCTGATTTGGTTTTGTTATATTCACTCATTTGTTTTATTTTTTTAGATTCCGCATGTAAGTGATAACATATAGTATTTGTCTTTCTCTGTCTGACTTATTTCACTAAGCATAATACCCTCCAGGTCAATTCATGTTGTTGCAAATGGCAAAATTTCATTCTTTTCTATGACTGAGCAGTATTTCATTGTATATATATATATATATATATATATATATATATATATACGTTGCTTAGGTTGCAACTTATCTTGGCTATTGTAAACAATGCTGCTATAAACATCAGGGTGCAAACCATTGAACTGACAGTGTATTTCTCAGTGAATATTCACTGGCATAGACTATAATTAAAAATAAGTTAATAGAACAATAGATTTGCAACAGATTTCTGTATATTAATTTTTGTACCCTGCAACTTTACTGAATTTATTTATGAGCTGTACTGGTTTTCTGGTTCAGTGTTTAGGATTTTCTGTGCGTAGTTTCATGTCATCTGCAAACAGTGACACTTTTACTCCTTCCTTCCCAATTTGGATTCCTTTTATTTCTTTTTCCTGTCTGATTGCTGTGGCAGTTAAGTATATTTTGAACATATTAGAGGTTCTGTTAATTTTACAACTTTGGAAATTCACTCACACAAGAAAATATTTGTTAAGGAGAGCCAGAAACCCTCTAGATGGTTACATAGCATCATATGGAAAGAAGAATGCACACAAAGCTATTTGTTAAGCATATATTATTTAGGTTCAGGCAAGTTTGTTGGTTGCAAGATTTTATTTACCAAGTCAATTTAAGCTTCTTTCACTGGCAATAAACTATGCTTAATTTTTTAGCTTTATTCTTAGAATTTCTAATATTGATTTTTGAATGGTCTTTGGTATACTATATATTGTATAGCAGGCTCAATTTTTCATTAGTTCATCCATTCATTATTTTCCTTGTATTCTGCCCTTGGATAGAACAAAGACCATCCTATCCCTGCTGTTGAGGAGCCCACTGTTTAGAAAGGTTGTTGATGAATGATTTACTATAAAACATATATAAATAACACTAAAAGGATTTGAAACACACACTTAAGGTCAGAAGGATTAGCACAGTAAATCAAGGAGGAAAATAAAAATGTAAATAAATCCTGAAGTGATTTTTAAAAATAAATTTATTTGTTTTATTTTTGGCTGTGTTGGGTCTTCACTGTGGTGCACAGGCTTCTCATTGTGGTGACTTCTTTTGTTGCAGAACACAGGCTCTAGGTATATGGGCTTCAGTAGTTATGGCATGTAGGCTCAGTAGTTGTGGTGCACTGGCTTAGTTGCTCCATGGCATGTGGGATCTTCCTGGACCAGGGCTTGAACCCATGTCCCCTAAATTGGCAGGCAGATTCTTAACCAGTGTGCCACCAAGCAAGCCCCTGAAGTGATTTTTGAAGACAAAAAAAATCCCCATATTCTTATTTTGAATTCCCAAAGCAACTGGAGTATGTTTGGTGGATATTCAACTTATGCTTACTGAATGAATTCCACACAATAAAATGTTAAAAGGCAACAGACCATAAACTGCTGTCCCATAGGCTTGTTGTTGAGACATATTGAATTCAGAATGTTTTGACAGAAGGTTAAGGGCTATATGATTCTTCTGTTTCCATCCTCCATCTATTTTCAGTTATTTTCATTACTTTACCCACATTTCCCAAGAGTTCAATTCCTTCTACTTTTGTTTCATTGTTCTAGACAGGTTTTTACATGTTAGAAATGCTCAGCAGAGTGTTTTTTTTAATTCACTGTTTTTCGAGTAAGATTAATTTTCACATTTCCCACAGGTTCAGTCTTTAATCTTCTACATTATATGAGTAGAAAAATATAGCAACCATGGGTAAGTGAGATTTTGAATCTCAAGTCTTGGAGACAAGTTGATGGAACTACAGACGGGAAAAATCTCTCTCTTTCTCTCTCTCTCTCTCTCTCTCTCTCAACCTCTCTCTTGTCTCTTATAAGCACCAGTAATATGCTTTAGGAATAATTGTACGTAGTCCTCAAATTTGAACCAAAACTCAAAGAGTAAGCAAGCTAGGGAATCTACGAATAAGTAAGCAGAGGAAACCAATCTCTACCATTCTCAGTGGGTTTGTTAAATCTGTATGTTTCCTGCAGTCTTGGGCCGAAATTTCTTTTTATTATTTTTCAAAGAAACATTTTTTGTTTTTATGAAATAAAGTTGCTTATTTCCTCAGCACTGTTCTGTTTGTGATTTGGCAGAAAGATCATCTCTAGCTCTTTGGAGAAGGTTGTTGAAACACATTATTTTTTTATTTTTATTTTTTTCAGTACGTGGGCCTCTCACCGTTGTGACCTCTCCTGCCGTGGAGCACAGGTTCGGGACGCGTAGGCCCAGCGACCATGGCTCACGCTCCGCGGCACGTGGGATCCTCCCAGACCGGGGCACGAACCTGTGTGCCCTACATCGGCAGGCGGACTCCCAACCACTGCGCCACCAGGGAAGCCCTGAAACCCATTTTAAAAAGCCACTTAACTGACTCATCCTAGGAGAAGCAACAGCTCTTTTTACAGTACTCAGAGTGGCCTTGGGGATTTTGTTTATTATAGTTCTACAGAGTACCTCTCAATCTAAAAGGCTTAAATTTAGTTATCTACACAAAAGAAAATCCCTTAAGTGGAATATTTTCTTTTGTTAATGCTAAGTGAAGAAAATAGAAGGTGGTCAGTCTTTTTTGCTGTGGGATAAATTATAAGGTGGAAGAAAACTGTCTAAATAGATCAGCAAATTTAGTAGTCACATAGGAACTAGATCAACATAGTCAACATGGTCTTCAACAGGGACATTCTGAACTCTGAACTTGGAGTCTTGCTAGAGATGTTTTCCTTTCTAAGAAGGCTCTTTTCATGACCGTGTATATCTTTCTGCCATTTTTCCTCCTTGCTTTAATGAGCATGCACCTCATTTGGTCTGCCATACTTTATAGCTACTGACAAATTATTACTTCTTCATTTCCCTAACAAAATTCCTGAAAGCTCTATTCCCTCATTTCCCATTCACTCTCCATTCATTATAGTCTGACTTCTTTCACTCTTCCACCCACACATTAACCTCTGGGAAAAAAACCAACAAAAACCCAAAAGAAATTTAAAAAAATTTCCCTTTAAGATAGATTTAATGGCTAAATAGCTTCCCATTTTGAACAACTGCCTGCCCACTGATGTCAAGTCAAAAAGAAAATGCTTAATTAATTTCTTCCTTTTTTGAAAAAGGAAGAAAACACCTTCTGCAAGATGGAGAAAATTCCATGCCTTGAACTCTGTCTCTGTCCCAGAGAACAAGCAGTGGTATTCCAAAGAAATATAATTTTACTGAAGAAGCTTAAGTCTCTTTGGCAAAACTTAGAAAAGAGACAGTGGAAAGTGACAATCCAATGGCTTATTCTCAGATCTCATCTTACTTGATATTTCTGCATTTTCCCACACTCTTGTCCCCTACCTTTATCTGGCAGCCTTCTCCCATGCCTCAACACCCCCACTGACTTTCTCACAGCAGGGCCTTGTTTCTGTCCACATTTTCCTTCTCAGTCTCCTTCTTAGCTCATCTAGTTTCATTTCACCTTCAGTGACAGAATTCTCCAGGACCTGGTGTCAGTTGTCTCTTTGCCACAGCACATCCACCCTTATGCCCCTACTTCTGCCCACAGGCTATGAGCTCAAGACCCACATTTCCATTTTCCCAAGGCAAATCTCAACTTTCTTATCCTTTGAGCACCTTAAACTTAACAGGTTTTAGTCTTTTACTTTTAGTCTTTTACTCCCCTTCCCCTTCCTTCCTCAAAACTGTGTCTTCTCCTGCATAAACTGCCCAGAAAATAGAATCATGTTGCCTCAGTGTCTTCTTTCACACCATCATCCTCCATATCCAATCATCCTCAGATTCTTTGTCAGATCTACTTCTTAAATAGCTGCTCGATCTGTTTTCTTTACCTTCATGACCATTCTTCACCTGTCATCGGGCCATTGAAATTGTCTCTTGCCTCCTCCTCCCTCTCCCTGGGTTCTTTCTTCTCCAAATCTTATCCAATAAGTAATAACCTATTTTTTAATGGAAAAATGATATTGCACCCCAATATATAGCAGCACTACTTACAATAACCAAGACATGGACCCTACCTAAATGTCCATGGACAGATGAATGGATAAAGAAGGTGCAGTATATATATGTACAATGGAATATTACTCAGCCATAGAAAAGAATGAAATGCCATTTGCAGCAACGTGGATGGACCTAGAGATTATCATACTAAGTGAAGTAAGTCAGACAGAGAAAGAGAAATATCATGTAATATCACTTATATGTGGAATCTAAAAAAATGTTACAGATGAACTTATTCATAAAACAGAAACGCACTCACAGACATAGAAAACAAACTGATGTTTACCAAAGGGGAAAGGTGGGGGGGGAGGGATAAATTGGGAATTTGGGATTAACAGATGCATACTATTATATATAAAATAGATAAACAACAAAGACCTGCTGTATAGCACAGAGAACTATATTCAATATCTTTTAATAACTTACAATGGAAAAGAGTCTATACATGTTGTGAATCACTGAATCACTAGCTAAATCACTTTTCTGTATACCTGAAGTATTTTAAATTAACTATACTTCAATAAAAATTTTTTTAAAAGAGAAAAAAATGATATTACTACCTAAAAATATTACAGTGGCTTTCAGTCACTCTAAATCCTAAGATAAAGTCAAGACTTTATCTTATGAGATAAAGATCACATGAGAACTTACAGACTCTGACTCCAGTTTACTTGGCCAGCTTTGTTTTCTACAAGGTCTTCCTCTACACCAAGTCAAGTACGTCAGAATCTTTTTTGACTCCTTAGCTCTTCCTTCACTTGGAATGACTTCAGTTTTCTCAGTCTGATTACAGAGTACTGGTCCAATAAAAAACCTAGATAGAATATGGGCTTTGTCTTCTCTCAGTCTTTCATTCCAAAGGTGTTGGTCCTTACCTCTGTTATAACACCACAGAAGAGGCTGAGGCTATCTCCTCTGTAACCAAAGGAAGCCTTTTGTATTTATTGCTAATCCATCTGACATAGATTCCTGGCTCTACCACTTCTCTAATGTGTGACCACAGATAAGACATTTAACTTATTTTAAAAGCAGATTTAATAATAAACCACTTAATGAACTAGTGAGGAATAAATAGAAAAAAAAAACATGGGAAAGGAGTTTGTAGATCGCAGCATTTTGTAAATATGCCATTGTTTGCTGTCCTTGAACAATTTTTCTTTATATGGACTGTTCTCTTTCTAGGCATGTACAGCTACTTTATTTTTGTTGAGTGGCAGAAAAAATATGTTTATGTCTTTTACCATATTTTGCTTTTGTCACTGTTGTTCATATATTCGACTCTTGCCCATTGGATTATGTGCTCCTGGGCTGGGACCATGTCATCCTCATCATGGCAACCCTCACACTGCTTAGAATATATAAAAAGCTCATATTCGGTGATTGAATCATTAGAATTAGTGAATGTTAGAACTCCAGCATTTTTCTATAATTTAAGCCAGTAGTTCTCACCCAGGGGTGATTTTTTTCCCTAAAGGGACATTTGGTAATATGTGAAGACTTTTTCATTGTCCCAGCTCGGGGGTTTGAGGGAGTGCTATGGAGTTTAGTGGATGGAGTCCAGGGATGCTGTTCAATGTGCTACAACAAAGAATTATTCAGTCTAAATGCCAGGAGTGATGAGGTTGAGAAATCCTGCTTTAAACCAAAAAGATTATCTACAAGAATAGCTATCTGGGCCAAAATAGGCTTGTGCTGCTAATAATAACCAGAAATATGAAGTAAGTATCACTTAAATAGGTCCAACATTTCATCAGAAAAACAACTCTGACATCTTGGGGGATTTCTGAAAGCTTTGTTTTAAGAATTTTTCTAGGATTTTTTTTTCGTTCTGGTATGAATTTTTATTATACTCATAGTTCATCTCAGCTTACAGTGTAAGTTCAATAGTGTAATACTTCACTTGCTTTAAAAATTTAGTTTAATATTTCATAAAAAAATGGCAAAGAGATCCCAACTCTGCATATATTTTTAAAAAGTAGTGTGAATGTTTTCAACAGCCAGTGTTTAACTTTTAGAAGTATAATCATAGAATAAAATATTCCTGTGAGTATATTTAATTCTTTATTATTCAAATATTATTTTGCAAGTGAGGAATTAAATGTAAAGGGCATGCTAAGGATAAAGAAATAGGGGAAAATACTCTTTATTTTTGCTTAAGACCTGAGATAGCCAATTACTACTTCATCAATCTTAGGCAAGCTATGGCAATGGGAAAGAAGTGGCAGGAATGTTAGTTTGGGAATCTGAGAAGAAACTGTGGCAAGACTCCAAACCAGAAAAAGACCTTATTCTCTATTCCCTTTTTCACTATCACCTTCCTTCTCCACTGTTAAGGGGTGGCACAACCTGTAAAGATACTTTACTTGGACTACACAGCAATGTAATTCAGTAGAGTTCCAGGGAATGCTAGAGTTGTGACATTTCTGCTATCTTCCTGCTAAGATATTGTCCTGTTGTATCTTTTGACACTGAGATCACAGAGGGGAAAGGAATAGGAATTAGTTTTCTATGTCGGGAGGCAAGTTTTCACCTCATCTCTCTCAGCTTGACAAAAGGCATAATTTTTCTAGTCCTTTTTCTTCTTTAAAAAAATGAGGATAATGCTAACACTAATACAAATGCTAATACTAATACTTATCCTTCATAAGTGAAACTACTTGTTTAAGGATCATGCTTAATTATTTATAATGGTTTTTTGAAAGCGAATGCACCATAAGAATGATATAAATTATTATATAATGAATTTGAGGAGACAAAGATCTTTAAAACTTTTAGAAGTCTCTTTCTAACAGTATGACTGTAAGTGACAATTTTCCTTCTGGAGGATCTCCGTAGCTGTTGTGGTGGCCCATCATTCCTGAAGGTAGAGAAAGTTGTTTGTGAGGAAAATTTGGTAGAAAATGTATTAAACCATCCCCCCTTTTTTTACTTCAAAAATCAGACTCTAATTACAGATATCTTTTCCAGATTGAACCACCACTAATTTAACCAAAAACATGTGTGTGTAACAAAAGAACTCGTAAAAGGAACATTTGAGGTTTCACATGGATTTCTGCAAAAGACAAACACAGTAAAATCACAGAATTGGCTGATGGACGCTCTGCTACACTAAAGCTATAAAGGTTTTATTGAATCTTTGGGATTTATAATATCCATTCATCCTTTAAGAGAAACTAAAGGTCTTAATCCATAGAGAATCTTTCGACTGCTAACCAGAGAAGCAAATACTCCCACCTTGAATGGCACAGTTCAGAACTTTCTGGAACCCAGTTTGATTTGCATTTCTGATCTCCATTCAACCCTGTATCAGATGTGCTAAGGAGAGGTGTCAGCCTGTCACTTAGCTTATGACTTGATATTGAGCTCTTAGAACTGGAGTTATTGCAGTATGTATCTAATTAGAAAATTGCCCATTTTGCAACTCTTATCCCGGAAAGATGCCTAATAATGCCAAGAATACTAACTAGACATTCACCAAATACTATAAATTCAATTGACTCATACTCAAAATAAAAGTGCTCAGAACATGACACCCAAAGACCACTTATTAACCAGGGCTGACAAATGGGTATGCCATCCAAGACCCCATGGAAAAGCCCGTCATGTTTTAGAGTGATACTGAGAAAAATTATTCAATAAATTGAATTCAAGAAACACTTCCTTTACTTCGATGTGGGCTACTTACACTTTCCTATTACCTTTGTCTCTTCTCATAAACTGTGAAAGATAAATCTTTGAGAAGTCAAGCAGACCAATACATTAGATCTTAGAGTCCGTCAGCTAGCTAAGACAGATAGGCAACATCTGTTGTAATATTATATATAATATTATTAATATATAATATTATACTTCTTGGAAATGAGGGTTATTGTCATGACAAATATCATAACACCCATAATTGAAGGGGATGGAGAGAGGGAGGTGGAGCCTATGTGCAAAATAGTTACTTAATTCTTTTGTGAATTATAGGAGCCCAGAATATGCCCATTCCCTGTCCTGAGCACAATAACTTCTTATGAAATAAATGGAGATGATATTGACTTCTGGGAGAACAAGACTTTTTTTTAAATTTTGGATTCAAGGTATTTAGAGGAATTACTTTATTCCTTATCACTCAAATTCTTCTATTGTGGTTATAAAAGTAATTGTGCAGGTATCATCTCCAACAACCATTGGATTATCTGCTGATATGCATGCCAGTCATTGTGTAGGATGTTATTATCACTTCTGGGCTAAATATTTTTACCAAGCATTAATTAAAAAGAAATATCTAGGTAAGGTGGCTGAATCATTTGGTATCACAAACCTTTTCCAAATATCTATGAAAACAAATTTTTAATAGTTTTTAAAATAGCTAAAATTTACTAGTAGAAACCAAAATAGGAAACATATGTAATTTTATGGTAAAAATCTCAAAAAGTGTTAGTCAAGGAAAGAACTACAAATGGTTCTGATAGGTTTAAGCAACAGCCAGACCAACAGCCATAGCAGTACTAAGGAAAGAATGATAATCAACACAATCTTTTGAAATTTTATCAGTATAGGAATACTTGGTTTCATTTAATTAGAGAACTGAACTAATGGAACAGAAAAAAGCATAGCGGTGCAATGCAGGAAACTTTCCTCTGAATAAAGGAAGAAATAAACTGTAGATTGAAATGGCATGTGGTATACAAGGAAAAACTGATACAGAAGAGTTTAGGTGGAAACCTCAATCTAAATACAGTTGATCCTTAAACAACATGGGTTTGAACTGTGAAGGTCCAGGATACGTGAAGATTCTTCAATAGTAAATACGATACACTACATGATCCCAGTTGGTAGAACCTGTGGATGCAGAACCAAGGGTATGGAGGAACCAGGTATAGGAAGGTCCAACTGTAAGTTATACTAGAATTTTCCACTGTTCGTGGAGGGTCGGCATTCCTAACCCCTCCCCGCATTGTTCAAGGGTCAACTGTAAAAGCCAAAAACCTTCAGTTGCCTCAAGGCTTTGTGTGACATGTGTCTCCATTTTCTCTCCGACTCCATCTCCTGCTTATTCTTGGCAACAGCATCTCTGCACTGGCTATACTTGCTTCCTCACTGCCATTGCATACACTGGGGTAGTCTGCTAATGCTTCATGACTTTTATGTGCAGAAGTCTCCTCATCAGATATACACATGCCTGAATTCTTTATCCCCATGAAGTCCTTGTTCAAATATCACCTTCCTGATAAGGCTTACCCTGCCCACCCTGTTAAAACTGACATATAATACCCAGATCTTTCTGTACTATTTCCCTGCTTGATTTTCTCCATAGCAATTACCACCTGCTAATATGTTATGTAATTTACTTTTCATTTTAGTTCTATGAGTCCTCCCTACTATGTATGTGCCCTGAGAAGGTTTATTCTTTTTATTTTTTTATTACTCTTTTTTAGTGCTAAGAGAAATGACCAGAATATGGTAGATGACTGATAAATAACTATGAAGTGAATGAAGCTTGTGGATTATTATGGGCAAAAAAAGCTAGAAAGTTGTGTTCAAGGAACAAATAAGAATGAATAAATAAAGGAATTAAGCTACCAGGGCTAGTCCTATAGGGGCAGTATGTGCTGGAACCATCGTGCCCCAGCTCGCAGAGCCAATTGTGAGTATATCTTCCCAACTCTGTATTCAGTGACATCATGCAGTAGCTTAAAATCAGCCCTGGGAGCATTTACACCACAAAAATCTGCAAATGCTACTCATGAGGATGCTTTTACTCATGGAGAGTTGGTTATTAAACATTTATCAGTACATGACTATGTAAGGGAAACAATGAAATTTGGAATCAGGGGATTTAAATTTGAATCCCACCCCTACTACTTACCAATTCTTTAATTTGGGAAGAAGATCATTTCATATTTCCAAGTCAAAATTTCCTTCATTTTAAAGTGGAAAGGAGGAAATCTGTCACAAAGGGTAGTTTCAGCTAAAACACATGAAAGTGACCGGGGTTCCCAAGCCCTGCTCATTCAGTCTTTCCCACCACTCACAGCCCCCCAGGCGCAGGTGAAAACCTTGGCTGTCTGCTCCCCTGGATTGGCTGGGCTAGAGTAACAGTATTCATCTGTAATACATGGTTGATACAGCTTCTAATATTTTATTCTTGCTTTTACTTTCAGTGTAATTTTGTAGCTTGTGCTTGTCTTATTTAGTTTTGGTGTCGAGGTTTTACAAATCTCATTAAGTCAGTTGAGGGGCATTCTCTAATTTTCTGTTTTATTGGAAGAGATTTTGTAAGACTGGAATTATTCCATCTTAAATATTTGGGAGAACTTGCTTGCTTTGAGATCTGGTGGTATTTTGACAAGTATATTTCTTACTATTGATTCAATTTATTTAAAAGTTATAAGGCTAGTTGGGTTTTCTTTTTTCTTGCTTCTTTTTTTAAGTTATATTTTCCCAAGAATTTGTATGTTTTTATCAAGTATTCAAATGTATAGGCCAATATACATTCATAATATTTTCTATTTTTTAAGCTATACCTTACAGGAGCTATGTACCATGTTTTATTTGAACGGTTTATTTGTAACTTCTCTCCTTTTTATTTGTGAATCTTACCAGAAATTTGACTATTTTTTTAGTCTTTTCAGAGACCCCATGTTGGCTTTTTTGACTGTTTCTACTAAATTTTTATTTACTATTACAAAAATTTCTCCTATCTTTATTATTTTCTTCCTCCTAAATTCCTTAGATGTGTTCTGTTCTTTTTCTAACATTTCGAAGTTGTGAACCATTAGCTTCTTATTTTGGTCTTTCTTTTTCTTATCTAATATTTACATTTTACTTAACAGCTTAGCCCTATCCCACAAGTTTTGTTGTGCTGAATTTCATTATTACAAAGTTTTACACAACATTTCTATTATAATTTTTTCTTTGAGTTATGAACCACTCAGAATTTTGTTTTTAAAATTTTCAGATATGGAGATAGAGTTAATTTTATGTTTAATGCTAATTTCTAATTTAATTTTATCAGTGTAAGAATGTGGTCAATAAGAAATTTATATTTTGAAATTTATTAGCTCTTGACTTATGGCCGAATACCTGGTCAGTTTTCATAATAATAAAAGTTCCATGTTTGCTTGAGAAACATGTTCATTCTACAGAGGTTGTCCTTCAGTTCAAGCTTTTTTTTTTTTTTGATTGCTGTTTTCTTATATTGTTCAATTCTCCTGTATCTATATTCAGTTTTGTCTGTTTTATCTATTAATTACTAAAAGTATGTTAAATTCTCCCACCATGCTGGTGTTAGATTTTCCCTGTCTTTCAATTTTTGTATCTACGTTGAGCTTAAACCATTAGCTGCATACAATAGTATATCTATATTTATATCACATTTTCATGGTAAATCTTTATCACTAATAATGCTTCGTGGCATAAAAGTCTATTTTGCCTGTTGCTTATATAGCCATACTGGCTTCCTTTTAATTGGTTTTGCCTGGTGTACCTTTTCCCTCTGCCTTGACTTCAACCTGCCTGAGTCTTAAGGAGTTCAGTTTGTCTACTGCAACACATACACCTGATTTTGTTTCTCTCTTTTCCTGCCTTTTTAATTGATTGATTGTTAAGTTCATTTTTTCTCTTTATTTGCCTGGAGGTTATACATTATATTTTTATCATTTTAGTGGTTACCCTTAAAGTAGTAACATGAATAATAGATTTAACACAGTCTAAAGTTAACCATTACCTTTTTTCTCTTCTCACATAATGCAGGACCTCAGAACAGTTTAAAACTAACCAAGTGTCTCTTAAATGTTATTTCTATCCAATTATTTTATTATTTATATTATATTTTATATTATTATATTATATTATATTATTATATATTATATTATATATAATTATTATATATATAATTATATAATATTATATATATTATATTATATATATATTATATATAATATATAATAATATTATATTATTTATATATTATAATATTATATAATATATAATTATATAATAATATTATATAATTTTTATATATATAATTATATATAATTATTATATTATATATAATTATTATATATTATATTATATTATTATTTTAATCTTTTTAACTTTCTAAAATCAAATGTTATTATTATTGTTTGGAGCAGTTTGTGTTTGTTTAGATCTAACCACGTGTTTATCATTTTCTTTGCTCTCCCCTCCTTAGTGGATCCCTTCTGAGACCATTTTATTTGTTCATGATTTAATTCTTTTGCTGTAACGTATGTTATTGCCTATTCTCTTGTTTTTATTTATTTATTTTTGTTTGAAGATATCTTTATTTTCTCTTCATTCTTGAATGACAGTTTAGCCACATGTGGAATTCTTAGTTTATGGGGTTTTTTTCACAGCATTTTGAAGATAGTAATCCACTGTGTTATATCTTCCATTGCTACTATTGAGAAATCAACTGCCTGTTTGATTATTGTGATTAATCTCCCTATTCTCTCTGATTCTTTTTTGTGATGATCATCTCACGATCAATATATGTAATCACTCACTGCCATAAATCCCTTCCATTATAACTAGCCTAAAATCTTTTCTGTGTTAGAAAGATCATTTTTCTTAGTCTTATCCTTACAAAAATTATATTAGATATGGTTATTCACCATTTCTTTATTATTTATTTAATTAGTATTTATTGACTATCCTCTACATATGTAGAATTGTTCTAGGTACTAGAAATGGAGGACAAAAAAAAAAAAGAGAAAACCTGTCCTCTAATAGAGCTTATCTTCTAAGTTAGATGATTAAGCCTTGCCTCTTTCTTTTATAGGCTATGAAAATATTGAGATCACTTGCAATTCTCCTTATGTGGTTAGTTTTTTACCCTTTAGTAATTCTTACTTTTCTCCTAAGGCTCCTTAACACAGACTTTGTAACCCTGAGTCTGTCAAAGTATGTTAATGATGAGCCTGTGCAAAGCTCTGGTCAAGATTTCAGTGGTCTCATATGTAAAAGTTCTCTTTAATTTCAGAGATACAAGGAAGCATCCAGGGTGGAATTCAGTATAGCAGGACCCTAGGTCAAGCTTCGACTGCAGAGTGGTCCTGAACAAATTCCTAAGCCATTCTGGGTTCGAATTTCCTAAATTCAAACATAAAGTGGTTCTGATGATTCTTTAGGTTGTTCTGTTCCATACTTTTGTTATCAAAGCAGTATAAAATGGACACCTTGGTGATGAGTCCCCAAATTCACCCTCTTCTATTCAGCTGCACAGACGAAGAGTGTTTCTTCCATTTGTATCAGGAATGACTTCATCTGCAAGGACAGAAAACCCAACTTGGTGGCTTAAACAGTAGGAGACCTATCATCTCACAAAAAACCCTAAATAGGTAAGTTCAGTGTTGGTGTAGCTGCATACAAAAGCCACCAGGGACCTAGGCTTCTTCTTCCTCATTTCTTTGCCATCATTTCAATAAGCATTTGTTCTCATTGTTGCAGGATGACAGCCATGCTTAGCATTGCATCTCCATTTCAAGCAGCAAAAGGGGGAAGGGGGAAAAAGCTGAAGAGGCAAAATGGGTCATAGCTACTAAGTCTGTCAGTTTGAAAAATCTTTCTTGGATATTTCCTCCACTGACTTCCATGAACATGTGATTGTCCAGAACTGTCAGGTGGTTATTTCCAACTGTTAATAGTCGTGAAAACTTGAATATTTTCAGGCTCTTTAGTGGAGGAACCTAACACACATTTAAATTCTGAGTAATCATTACCCATCTTGTCTTTGTGAAAAAATATAAAGACTTAAATGTAAGGAACCATAAGCTAAGAAAAAAACATCCAATCATAGTAAAAGTGAACAAGACACAATTCAATGAGGGAATATGAAGGTTAACTGAAAGAGTGCAGTTTTGAATTATATCTGTATTTCCATTGCTCTACATTTTAATCCGGCCAGATGTTCTCTTGAAACTGAAGCAAGGTGCCTTCCATTTCCTCTGTTCTAATACATACATATGATCTTACAACAGAGAGGGAGATGGGGAGATAGAGGGGGAAAGAGAGAGAGGAGAAAGAGAGAGATTGATCCAATAGACCGTTAATGTGGTTACTTTCTGTTCTCAAACTACAATGCCATTTACTGATGATGGTCATATACAATGGAATGCATGTTGTCAACCAATTGAGTTTAACCCATGGACTGCTCTTTGCATTGATGAAAGTGGCTATAAATGAATTCTCTTCTAGTATTATATACTTATAAGCCCCCTCTAGTGCACTTGGGTCTTAATTCTTACAGTATAGCACTAGTCTGACTGCTTAATTCTTCAAACATGGTGTGATATAATAAAAAGTGTATGAGATTAAGGATCACAAGATCTGGATTCAAGGTCTTGCCTCTATGAATCTCATCAATTTTATTATCTGTCAAAACAAGAAAGGGAACATCACTACCCACACCACTTGATTGTTATAAGAATTGAGAAGAAGTTCATCCTGCAACTCTGTTATACTTAAAGAAAATTAACATTCAGCATTCCACCAATTTCACAGAGAAACAGGCAAAGACATAGTTGCTTTATAATATGATCATCACTAAAATGGAAATATACAGCCACAGGTGAAAGAGTAGTTGCAAAAAGTATTTAAATCTGAAATAGGAAAGGCTGCTCAGAGAATGCAATCCTTGAACTGAGACTTGTAAGAACATATAACATCTTCTAGGAGGATAAGATATGTGAGGGAATTTGGGGAAGGAAGGCAAGCACGAAGAACTACTACTGGTTCAGAATTACCAAACACAAGAGATTAGGAGAGTGTGATGGACATAAGGATAGACAAGAAAACTAAAGCCAAATCACAGAGAACTTTATATGCCTGATTAAGGAAGCATATTGTATTGTGTAGGCCATAGGAGAGCTGAAAAACCTTAAGGAAGGTAAAGAACAGAGAGTGGGCAAGGAGAAAATGAAAGCTCCTATTACATTGTGTAGAATTGGGTTGGAAGAGGCTGGGAAGCCAGTGATCAGGTCTCTGCAATTGTCCAACATGGAATGACAGAACCTACACCATAAATATATCTGGTAGTGGGTGGGTGGGTTGGAGGTATATTTAGGAGGTAAATTAACTATTTTAATCAATTATGTCAAAGGGGAAGGGAGGAAACTGATTGATAACCAGATCTTTGGCTTAAGATGAATGGGTGGATGTTAGTACCACTCCTAAGATAGGAAATTTAGGAGACAGAGTCAGAGTTGGGGGTGGGGATAAGTCAAGAGTAAAGTTAGAAGCATGCTGAATTGGAAATATAGACAAGGTAGGAGAGAGGTCTATGTATGATCTAAGTGGAGATATTCAAACAGTTAGATATCCTTTCATTTGCCTAGTTACTTAACATTCATTAAACACCTATGGACCAGGCACAGGCTGGGCAGAGGGGGTGTAAGGTGATAAGACATGGTTCCCTCAAGGATTTTCTTGCCCCATAAGAGAACGGTTATATATCCATGTAAGCTGAACGAAGCCATTATAAATGTTAAGATAAAGGTAGATACAGAACTTGGTTGGTAATAGATAAATTCAATTCTTTATTTAAATTGAAGTATAACTGATTTACAATGTTATATTAGTTTCAAGTGTACAATATAGTGATTCAATATTTTATAGATTATACTTCATTTAAAGTTATAAAATATATATTCCCTGTGCTGTACATTACATCCCTTTTATTTATTTTATAACTAATAGTCTATACCTCTTAATTCCCTTCTCCTATCTCACCCCTCCCCATACCGCTCTCCCACTGGTAATCACTAGTTTGTTCTCTTTATCTATGTGTCTGTTTCTGTTTTGTTATATCCATCACTTGTTTTATTTTTTAGATTTCACATATAAATGATAACATAGAGTATTTGTCTTTCTCTGTCTGACTTATTTCAGGAAGTATATACCCTCCAGGCCCATCCATATGGCTGCAAATGACAAATTTTCACTTTTTTATGGCTGACTAATATTCCACTGTGTATATATACCACATCTTCTTTATCCAAATGAATTCAATTATTGCAAGGAAAGCCTGGAATGGAGGCACTTTGTTTGAGAACATTAACATGAAGGTGATGAAGGTGATTGGTGAACCCAAGGGCATCATTGGAATTGCACATGGAAACATGTAAGATGAGAATAGAACTGAGGTCTGAACCTGGGGATCACCAAGAAGCTTGAGAAAAGGGAAGCAGGACAGAGCAGCACTTAACGCCATGGGATTTGTTGCAAGAAAGACCAGGATTTGAGTCCCAACTCTGTCTCTGCTAGATGAACGACCTCGTAAAACTTAGTCAACCTCTTTAAGGATATTTTATCATCTGAAAAATAGTTGTTATTAGGTCTGACTCAAAGAGGTATTGAAAGAATTAGGAAAATAAAGTTTGAAGGCTACAAAGCACTTAGCGTTTTATGTTATAAAATTGAAAAATGTTTTAAATCTTCAATAAAATGAGAAAGTGAGAGCTTAAAGATGAGAATAAAAACAAGGAGATAGTCCTGCTATGGAATTTGGGAAATAACAGAATTTCAAGATAGTCAGTAGTCATCCGTGGCAGGCATTGCAGGGAGGTTCATACAGTGAGGAATGAAAACTGTCTGTTGGGTTGGTAGATAGGAAGCCATTGTTGACTTTAGTGAAAGTAGCGTCCAGGGTCTTCTGGGGCCAGATTGCAATAGTTTGAAAGGTAAATGATGGGTGAACAATTCCAAAGAACAAGGCATACTTACTCTTTCAGGATTTTTTTTTTCTGTAAGAGAAGGGGGAATAGCTTGAGGGAGACAAAGTGTAAGGAAAGTGTTTTCTTTTACAGTGGTAAAAAACTGTTTTCCATGTGGATAGGAGAGAATCAGTGGAGGGGAAAATGGGAGAAACAGGAAAGAAGGAATACTTGACGGATTGAGGTCCAGAAGACTGCTGGGGACATGAGGACCAGAGTATTCTGGCTGGATGAGCTTTGAAGAGAACCTCAGTCAGCAAGGATGGAAGAATTATCTTGACTAGGTCATCTCTGTTCGCTGAATTTCGGGTTTCACTGAGGTGAGTGGTCACTGCCTCCAGGGGTCCAGCAGGTGGTCTACATGAATGAAGTTGGCCTGCCTTAAGCATCTCTGCAGGTGTTACAGGAGTAGTGGGGTTTAGATGGAATTGGTGCACTCAGGCCCATCAGCCCCAGCCAGTTGTACCTTGTAGGAGTATTAAAGCCAGGGTTATGAGACATTCCAGTTCTTCAAAAGAAGCCAGAAGCTTGGTCTTTATGTGAAGTACCTTGATTTTATTTTGGTCTACGTTTAAGGGGGGAAAGAAAAGCCAAGCCTAACAAACACCCATCTGCAAGCCAGACTTGGCCCATGGACCACTAGATTGTAACCTCTACTATCAGAGCAAAGAGTGCACTGGAATGATAGAGATCCTGAAACAAGAAGCAGACATCGTCTGAGCTTGGTCAAAGGAGCAACAGTCACTGAACCAGTAAGGCAAACACATAATCAGGGACACATGATCAGGGGTCAGTAGACTATGAACTATCTGACTCAGTTGTAGCTCTAAAGGTGGATTTTTACAGTTGCTGTAAATGAAGTCTTCAGTGGAAGTAAGAAGAAAGCCAGTGTCATCCTTTATCTTCTAAAAATACTTTCAGTCTCTACCCTGCCCTGACAGGTGCATGCCCAGGCACTCTTGCACATGCTGACACACTGCCCATTCCAAACATATCTAGGCATCTTCCTGCATTACCTCTGCTGCTCTTTGTTCCCCCTCTGTTCCCTGTTACCAAAGCCTGAAGTGTGGGATGGACAAAAGGGAGTGGTTTAAACTGGAAATAGAAAAAAAAGAGTTCAATCCAATTTCATCCCCTTTCCCCACATTATCCCACACTTCGACCTGATGAAAAGGATGGCAGTTTCCTATATTACAAAAGTAAATCACATTCCCTTAATGTCGTAATCTTCTTGGCTCCATCCGTAACCTGGCAAGCATGGAGAACATGGAAAGTTTATATACTGAAAAAAGACTTTTAGATTAGCTCATGTTTTGTTTGGAAAATGTATGGCTCTGCTTGGAGATAGTATAGTAATGCAATTCCTTTATGGTGTGGGGGGAATATTGTGACATTTCCTAAACATAATAGCCTCGCCTTAATGGTTCCTTGGGATGGAAAGTGTCTAGAGGAAACCTGCAAAAAATTGTTTTGTAAACTTAACAAAAACTTGAGATAAAAATGTCATTTTTGGCTCTAACTGCAATAATTGCTTAGTACCGTATGTTTATTTTTAAAGATTTAAGAATAAAATATTTAATCATCTACATACTGAATTATATCTGCAACTTTTTAGTAGGAAATGCTCAGTGTTAACACATGTCTGGTATTCTCTTATTGTAGGTCATTGTAATTGCTTCTCTATCGTGGTAAACCTCAAATAAGACTGATACGTATCAGTCTTACATATCAGGAGCAAAGATATATATAATGCCTGGATGGTTCTACCAGGGATCTCCAAAACCTTTGTGCAGGTGGGACTGAGGGTGTCTGCTCGTTGCTATGCCCTTGGTGACTAGCCCAATGCCTGGCTTATATAGAAGACTCCTTCATTATTTGCAAAATGAATAAATGGTGGGTGTGTCTGAGAGATACACATTAGTTTGCATATAACCATATTGTTATTTTTTAAAGTTTGGTTATGTTTCAATTAGATTATTTTCATAATTAGATACTTATCTTTAGATGGCACTGATACCTCACTGTAGTAACTCAGTATATTTTTTGCTGTGTCGACACAGCTCTTCCATGTCGAACTAATTGGTTCTGATTTCTTTTCCCACTTAGCTGCTGAATTCCTTCAACACGGTGTAGATAAAGCAGGAAAGTATTTTTCTAGGAAATCCAAGAGGGGGCTTTAGTCCCTACCACAACTTTCCTAAACTCTGTTCTGTAGAACACTAATATAACCCAAGATGTTAATAGAGGTCTGTCAAGAAAAACTTATGGTGGCCAAGTAAGTTTAGGAAATACGGCATTTGGTACTCATAAATCTGGGAGAGTCTCAATGTGTATTAGTTTATTAAGGACTCTGAAAAGTTCTTCAATAAAAGAAATCTGTCCAATTTCATTTACTCAAGCACTCCCAATTTTTAGACTAAGGGATCTATTTCTAACAATATTACATGCTCCATACAAGCGACTTAGAAAATGCTGCCCTGACCTATGTTTATATCCTTGTGCTAATTCTTAATATATTCTAAATCAAATTGAACAATCATGAAAAAGAAATTTGAGCATCATTTCCTTTCTGTTGCTTGTAAGAGTTCTCTTTATTTCTTTAAAATATACAATAACCTCTAAAGTATGTAAAAATATATGAGGAGTAGTTAAATGGCCCAATGGAGCTCTTTGGTTTCTAATGTATATTTTTCTAAGCCAAAAGATACTCTTTGAAAAGTGGGGAAATAGATACAACTGACCATTTTAGTGACTATTTTCATTTTGTCTGCGATAAATTCAAAATTCCCAATGGTATACTGCATTGTGTTCATCTAGAACTAATTCTGCTTTGAACACAAAATGTACAAGTCTGGTATTGGCAGAAAATTGTCTCTTGACATGCTTACATGCCATAGAATATGAAATGTTTTCGAGATGAGAGAAAAGTTGATATTGTCTGTGTCAACATGGTATGGACTTCACTTTATAAGAAACTGAAATTCTGTTTCTATTAGGTTCACAAAAGTTGTTCCACTCTTGGGGAAAGAAATATGTGTAGTAAACATATGAACAGAGCTATTGAGAACCAACAGAACTTATTTAATTTATTTCAAAATCCAAATGCATACTCTATTCCTAAAGAGTTTGATGCACCCACCTTTTAAAGGTTGAGCAGCTAAATTGCAACAGAACTACATATAGTTGGGAAGTCAGTGTCGCATGTTTTATCTACACTTCCCCTTAGATGTGTTCTGGAAGGTTAGTAAAATTATTTTAAGTCTCTTTTTTTTTAATGGAAATTGGGATAACACAGAGCAGGATATTGATGTCTAAGCCTGACTGTGTCTTCCTCAAGAAGGATTTTAAAAAATGCACAATACAATTTGACTGTGTAAGGTCTGGAACTAATCTGTGCAGCTTGATTTCCTAAGGTTTGAAAAAAATGAATTCCTAAGATCATGGATTCTAATGTCTGCAGAATGACGACTGCATAGACACTGAGGAAAAGCATCTAAATGGACCAAGAGACAACTAAAATCAGGCATTATCACCCTGATATCTTTCCTTGTTCCAGCCTGAGAAAAGCAGTTAAAGATATATGACTGCATATAACAAAAGAACATGAGTGGATCCACTGTTACTGCTTTACAAAAAAGCATGAATGACACTATATGATAGGAGTTTTCTTGTAACATTTATTTGTAACACACACTTGGACGCTGTTGAACATGAGTCCTCTGTGGGAATCCAGAGTTCCCTAGTCAACTATGATTCCAAGATGGTCATCCAAATCATATGGCAAAGCTTGCCCTGGTCAGCTCAGCAGAAATACTTAATTATAACTACATTTATATCTATATCTCTCTACATATAGGTATATGCACACAAATGCATATATGTACATATACATACATGTATATAATTACAGGTGTATATATATTATACATACATATATGGGTATATATGTATACATATATATGTATATACAAAATATATATGTATAAGTGCACATATATTTTCTTTTTTTAAAAGATTTATTAATTATTTATTTATTTTTATTTTTGGCTGTGTTGGGTCTCAGTTGCAGCACACGGGGTCTTCGTTGAGGCGCGGGCTCTTCGTTGTGTTGCGAAGTGCGAGGGCTTCTCTCTAGTTGTGGCGTGTGGGCTCAGTAGTCGTGGTGTGCATACTTAGTTGCCCTGCTGCATGTGGGATCTTAGTTTCCTGACCAGGGATTGATTCTTTACCACTGGACCACCAGGGAAGTTCCGCATATATATTTTCTTTGGTAGAACATATTTATTTGGATTATGAAATTGACATGACAGGTCTGAAGAGCTAAGCCTCCTCCAGCTTCATCCCCACTAATCATGACACCTCCTCCCTGCAATCACCTCCCTCCTCCCAGCCCTTATAAGCAGGAGCCTTTGAGGCTTTGAGAGTACCTCTTCAACAGAGCAACTCCTCTAAAGTTGGTAAATTCCTGTTGCCAAGGTTACAGATTTTCTCTTCTTAGATTATTTGTCCAAAATAAAGTATCTGGTGCTTCTGGAATGGTGTGGTTGCAGAACAAGCCCAGATGCATAGAAATTTCTCTTTCAGTGTGGACAGGAATAATACTCGGTGTTTCCCATGCCTTTTGCTTTTCATTGGATTTAGGAAGACTACATTCCTCAAAATCTCTTGCCGTGGGATTGGGGCTATGAAACTGGCCTATGTAATGTGCACAGAAATGACGTATGCTACTTCCAGGTCTGTTGTTCAAAAGCACCCCATGAGAGCCATCCAGATCCCTGAACCATCCATCCAGAGCTGCCCATTCCATCATACTTTGTGTGAGTGAGAAATAGACTTTTTTTTTGTATTGTGTCACTGATTTGGGGGCTTACCTTTTGCAACAACTAGCAGTGACTACCCTGAGTAATAAACTCAGAAAATAATCAAATAGGGTGGCAGTCAAGTACTTCCATCAGATTTGGTCCCATTGAATATGTTCATGTGGGTTGAACTCGTTAGTAATGGGACAAAGCGTTCACAGGCACCTCAAACATTTACCAATAGTCTAGGAATGTAGTATCACATGGAAACAAGCATTAATAGCCTGAAAAAGAGTGTAAAAGGGCCATAGGTTGTTATATTGTTTACCCTAATGGAAGTCTTATTCACAGCCACACTTCTATTTCATCATGAAATAAATTCTTTTTGGTCTTTGGCCTCAGGGATTTTGCAAATGTATATTATAGGTTGATTTCTAGGAATTGTGTCCCAGAGAGATGAGACTCCTGTACAACTCAGGCAAGTATACTTTTAAGTAGTCACTAATGCATATGCAGACCTGCCGCATGCTTCCATTTCAGTTAGCCTTATGTAGAGTTGATCTATATGTTGTATTTCTGTTGAGAGATGGAAAAATGTAGTTTGAAACCACCTGCAGGTTATCAAAAATATGGATAATCTTCCTGTAGAATAAACAGATACACTTGAGCAAAATGGCACTTTTTTTTTTTTTTTTTGCGGTACGCGGGCCTCTCACTGTTGTGGCCTCTCCCGTTGCGGAGCACAGGCTCCGGACGCGCAGGCTCAGCGGCCATGGCTCACGGGTCCAGCCACTCCGCGACATGTGGGATCTTCCCGGACCGGGGCATGAACCCGTGTCCCCTGCATCAGCAGGCAGACTCTCAACCACTGCACCACCAGGGAAGCCCAAAATGGCACTTTTAAATCCAGGAACAAATTGATATGTCTGTCCAGCTAATGAGGTAAGGGAGGGACTGGGCCAAGGGCAAGAAGCAATGGCTTTGGGGCTAGAAAGTCAGCTGCCAAGTTCTTTTCTGACAGTTATGGCTGTGACCTTGACATGTATCAGGAATCATTTAGTCTTTGAGAGCCTCAGCGTTTTAATTTGTAAGATGGAGATAATAATACCTTCCCAGCCTATTTCACATGCTTGCTTTAAGTTATAAATGAGGTAACATGCATGAAAGTGCTTTATAAAGTGTTATACCAATGTGTTATTGTAACTAACTTAGGATTCTTAGTTAGGGAGTCATGAACCAAAGTTGAAAAAGCACAAACGTGCAAGCCATTCACTTAGTAGACATGAGAACCCTATGGGGGTGCTATAAGAAGCGGGTGCATTAGGCTCTTTCACCTTATCCCATCTGCTTATTCCTTAGCATTAAGGGATTGGGGGACCCCCCTTCCTTAGAACTTTGGTGGTTGATTCCTGTGGGTGTTCTAAGCTCAGAAATAAAATGACATGTCTGCCTCTGGATTAATTAGGCCTTTAAGATGAATAAAATAGACTTCGCTGGAGGGGGCTTTCGAAACAGGGAGCGAAAACATCCCAGAAACAGACAGAAATCGTGATGCAGATGATAAAATTTCTCTTGAGCTGGATTTAATTAGAAATTGCTGGAACCATTTGGCATGCAAACAGCTGCTGTCAGATCTACACAGCATTTCCCAGCCTTGGAACAGCTGTATATAGTTTTTCTCTCTCTTTCCAACTAGACCTATGCAGAAAACCTGTTACCTTCTGGCAGGGCTTTGGCGTTACCCTCATGAGCTAATCAGATCAGCTTAGACAAGACATGAAAAAGAGTTGCATATTTTATATCTAAATAATCCTTTATCTTTTTGTTGTTGTTGAAGCTTTCTCAGAATGTTTTCAGTGTGAGCTTGTGAAATGTTTTGGAGGGAAAATATTTCAAGCCCCTGGGAAGCTCTCGCAATGTTGCAGTGGGTTCCACTACACTTTGAAATCTGCAGGTAGGTTTTAGTGTCCTTAAATTTACACATAGGCTGGAGGCACTCTTCAGCTCTGTCATTTGAATGTGCTACTAGTTATAATTAGGTGGAGGGGCAAAGGGTCTTTGAATTTTGTTTTGAAAAATTAGATGCCTGGAGAAATGCTGCTTCTCGCCCTGGCCAGCCACGTGAAATGGGTTCTGGTGGTCACAAGAAGAGGGTGAATGTTCATGTGTGGCCCAGCCCTCTACTGGGGAAACATGAATTCCAAATACATGCTTTCCTGGTGATCAGTAGTCTTACATAGTCATGCACAAGGGAGTGCAGGGTGTGTGTGTGCGTGAAAGCTCTTCTGAAGAGTTCTTGGGGGTTTACATCTGCTATGGGAGTGGTTCTGACTCTGGCAATGCAAATCTCGCTCCCCCAAAGCAGCTCTCAAGCTAGACAAAATGCTCAAAACCAACCATTTTTCAGGGATGGGATCTGATCAAAAGCATGCCGCATCATGAGAAGGGTTTATTCATGAAAACTACTGAACCTTGGTTAAGAATGGTGTGGGTCTGTGGCCTCATCTTCAGGGGCTGTTGCTAACCCCCCAGCTCTGTCTGTGGTAGTTCATCCAGGGCAGGCAGGGCAGCCTTAAAACCCATCAGCTTAACTGTCCCTGGAGAAAGGTGTTCACTTGATTGTCAGTTGCAGCGGCAACTTGGTGGCTAAACCAGCAGGGAGGGCCAGCAGCAAGAATATTTGGGGCAAGCAATATTTGAATGGATCAGTCAGAGATTCAGCAGGAATTTTTAGGATGAGAGACAGCCTTGGCAGTTTGCTAAGCCTTGCTATATCCCCGGTGGACCAGAGGCTGTAGGCACGCACAGCAGAGATGCAAGCAGCCACACATCCAGGCAGATGGAGGCTGAACACACGTGCAGAGGAGGTGGGAGAGCCAGTCACTTGTCACCTCATTGAACGTTCTTACACACCGCTAAAGATGCTGCTTTGATTTTGGAAATATCACTCTTGTAGTCATGTGGGACATGGAAAGGATGTGAAATGGTGTTTTTTTCCCTCAAATTGAGCTCCCTACTCTCCAATGAAAGAAGTGCATCAGAATCATCTAAGGGGACTATGAAAATGCAGATTCCTGGGTTCCTTCCAAATTTACAGAATTAGAAGTCCTGATAGAGCCCAGGAACTGGCATTTTTGCAAATATGGTGGGTGACTGTGATGCACTCTGACCCCTGGGAACTGAGAGGCAGTGTGTCGGCCCAGGAGAAAAAGGAGAAAGTCTGAAATTAGGAAAAAGAAAAAAAAATTGAAACTTTTTTGAACTGAGAGGAAATATCCTGGTATCTCAGTTGTTCCAACTCTAATGTATAAATATTCATACATTTTGGCAACTGCAGCTTCCTTTTTGAGTGATAGAGTATCACCATTTATTTGGATGCATTACGAATTATGCATGTATCGCACCAATTCCAATGGACAGGATTTAGTCACCAATTTAAAAAAATAATAAATTATAATTAGGAATCACTCTGTGACCATGTAATTTATCATATAAACAGATATTCTGAGTGTTAAAAGGGGGTACTAAAATAATTTAAATCCTTTGAAGTACTTATTTATTGAGCTATAAGTTGGTTTTATTATATTGGACAGTTATACAGTCCTAGTCACAAGGCTATTTAACAAAATATTTTTTAAAAGTAACAAATAACCATGTACATTATATTCAAAGAAAACATTATATTGATCATCTGAAGATTTAAAATAACATAAGTCGAGTAGTCATTTATGGAGCACAGTCCCATACCTCAATCGGTTTTTCAGGGATTCTCTCTTTAACACCGTGTTACCGGTAATTTTTCTAAAGAATTTTTAATTTCACTCACTGTAGGCTTATTTTTTGCATAAATTGCATATCATCTTCTTTAAGGTTGCATTTTGTGGCCAATAAATATATAAATGTTGACACATTCAACTGACACTTTTCTGTACCCCATAATATCGTTAGTTTAAGAACCCTCTCCCTTCAAGGGTATCTGGTAATTCACGCAAAGTTGCTAAAAGTAAGCATTAACAATTCTCACATTGAAGTCTACAAATAGTTCAGCCCCAATATTTTCATGAGTACTGTCTTTTTACTTCCATTCATAGTACGTTTACTTGATGGATATTTTTACAAGACAAAACAAGTCTAAATTTTTTCTGATTCCTTTGAATGTTTTACTGTATGTAGATGATGTGAAATCATAGGCTTTTCAATATTACTCCATTTTGATACAGAATATTCAATTATCTAATTAAAAAGAAGAACTCCGGGACTGCCCTCATGGTGCAGTGGTTAAGAATCCACCTGACAATGTAGGGGACAGGGGTTTGAGCCCTGGTCCGGGAAGATTCCACATGCCGTGGAGCAACAAAGCCCATGCACCACAACTACTGAGCCTGTGCTCTAGAGCCTGTGAGCCACAACTACTGAAGCCCGTGTGCCACAACTACTGAAGCCTGTGTGCCTAGAGCCCGTGCTCTGAAACAAGAGAAGCCACTGCAATAAGAAGCCCGCGCACCACAACAAAGATTAGCACCCACTCGCTGCAACTAGAGAGAAACCTGTGTGCAGCAACGAAGACCCAACACAGCCAAAAATAAATAAATAAGTAAATAATAAAAATAAAATAAAAATAACTCCATCGAAGCATGGAAAATCTAAAATCAAGTTATTCTGAAGTTCAACTGTAACCTATCTAAATTAGACCACTGTATTAGTTCTCCTATTTTTGCTGTAGCAAATTACCACAAATTTAATGGCTTCAAACAACACAAATTTATTATCTTACAGTTTTGGAGGTCAGCTGTTCAATGAGGGTTTCATGGGGCTAAAGTCAAGATGTTGGCAGGGCTGCATTCCTTCTGGAGGTCTTGGAGGAAAATCCATTCCTTGCCTTTCCAGCTTCTAGAGGCACCCACATTCCTTAGCTGGTGATCCCTTCCATTTTCAAAGCCAGCAATGGCTGGTTGAATCATACTCACATGGCATCATTCTGACTCTACCTCGGCTTCCCACCTTTACTTTTAAGGATCCTTATGATCACTCGGACCCACCCAGATAATCCTGGATATCTTCCTATTTTGTGGTCAGCCGATTAGCAACCTTAATTCCATCTGCAACCTTAATTCCCCTTTGCCATGAAATATAAAATATTCACAGGTTCTGGGGATTAGGGCATACGCATCTTTGGGAGGCTATTATTTTGTCTATTTAAAATAATATTTTTTCAATTTTATATTGAAGTATATTTGATTTACAATGTTGTGTTAGTTTCAGGTGTACAGCAAAGTGATTTAGTTGTACATATACTTGCATCTATTCTTTTTCAGATTCTTTTCCCATATAGGTTATTACAGAGTATTGAGTAGAGTTCCCAGTGCTATACATTAGGTCCTTGTTGATTATCTATTTTATATATAGTAGTGTGCATATGTTAATCCCAACCTCCTAATTTATCCTTCCCTGCTTTTGGTAACTGTAAAGTTGTTTTCTAAGTCTGTGAGTCTGTTTCTGTTTTGTAAATAAGTTGATTTGTGTCCTTTTCTTTTTAGATTCCACATATAAGTGATATCATGTATTTTTCTTTCTCTGTCTGACTTACTTCACTTAGTGTATTTGAAATGGAGGTATTAGTTGTAGGAAAGGTTTAGCATACAGAGATGAGATATTGGTGATCAAGTAACAGATTTAAACACACATCATTGGGAGAACCAGATTCATTACATGTGCGTATCACACATTACTAGGCAAGTAATAATACAAGAAATTAAAAGTATGAAGTAGATGTCTACTAAACATATTCTGGCTTATTTTAATATAAATATCAATAATAAACTTTAGTTAAAGTATGAAAACTCAGGGCAAATGCTAAACTGTATAGGATGTCAGATAATTGGTATAAAGTGGGAATGTAACAGGATCTATAATCATCTTGCACGTGAGGTAGGTACTATTCTTATTACGTTCATTCCCATTTTACAATGGAAAATTAAGCCATGGATGATGGGGAGTGGGTAGGAAAGAAACCCAACCAAGTTCATGTCTCCAGTAAAAAGAGCTTATAAGTTTTGTCCTAGAGCTACTGATTTTAAAATCACTGTAGAATTCTGCCAATCATTTGGAGAATGGTTGAGAATATGTGGGAGAATGTATTTTCAGAAACAGTTGCAATAATATCTCGCATGTACGTGCTATGCTTACAATATGATTTTGAAATTCCATTGAGAGGTGAGGGTCTCTCTTCCCTCCATTGGAATCTGGGTGGACCTGTGACTGGAAAGTGACTTGTAGGTTATAAAAGGCTTTGACCTGATTCTCTTGAGATTCTCTCCCTTAAGTTTCTTTCCCTTGGAATCTAGCCATGTTGTGGGGAAGCACAAAGCTGCATCATGTAGAGGCCCATATGGAGAGGAACAGAAGCCAGCACCAGCTCGCCAGCAATGTGCGGGAGGTATTTTATAGGTTGTTAGTACAGCTCAGGTGAGCCACAGATGACACACCACCTACAGCAGGTTGTATGCAGATTTTTCAGCAAAATAAGTGATTGCTGTTACTCCAAGCTTCTAAATTTGGGAGTGATATTTGACCCAACGATAGTTAACTGGAATAGGATGACTTCAAGTTTCTAAATTCAAGTAATTGGCTATCTTGTCTTACTTCTATAACTGATGTTTTCTGGCAACTTGGTATCATGGTGGCAGGAAGAACAACGGTTGACATCTGATGGAATATGTTTGTATGTGTGATCTTCTTCAGCTTAGAAATGCAGTGTAAGATCTGAAGGCAGAGTTCCTCTTTCTCAAACAGTTGAAACCTGAGTTTGGAGACTTAGTGTTTCATTCTTGAGGCCTCTGGAACGTTGATGCCGAGACAGACACAGAGGCCATTAATTCAAGCCATTGCAACGAGCTTCTTCTGTTACACGTTTGATTCACCTGGGGGACTTTAAAAAATACTGATGATTGTGTGGTGCTCCTATACCCCAAATATTCTGATGACATTGATTTTTGGATGGTGCTTGAATATTAATAGTTTTAAAAAGTTTCCCAGGTGTTTATAATGTGCATTTATGTGTACAAACCTCTTGACTAGGTGGACAGCAACATCCAAAATTCAACCCTTAGAGAGAAGATTCTAAAATGAAGAAACGAGGAAATAAGGATTGACTAATGAGGGTGAAATAAAAGTGGTTTGGACCCTTGGCAGAGCTATGGGATATACCCTGCTGGCAGGACAGCAGGGCCTGGTGTGCATTTGTGTAGTTCAAGTTAGTTCTCTTAAAGAGACTTCTGGTAGTCATTGGGACAACTCCCCCAAATCCAGTTATCCTCTCCTTTTGGACTCATAAAGTTTGACTTTCTGGCCCTGTCCTGCTTTAGTGGGGTCATGAGATCAGCACTGGCCAATGAGGTGTGGATTGGAGCCTGTACTAGCAGGTTCAAGGTCCTGCAGAATATTCTCTTTCTGGCATGGAAAGAAGCAAGATTTTAAATGCATCTTTTCCATCACCACAGATCACTGAGAAATCATGAGGAATAGAACTCTGCTGCCAATCCCTGATGGGAATATTGGATGAGGGAGAAATAAATTTGTTGTTGCTTTGAGCCACTAAGATTTTGCATTATTTGTTACTGCAGCAGAACCCATCATATCCTGACTAACACAAAGTCTGAGCAAGATAGGCATGCATCTCTTTGCAGAGGGTTAGAGCTCCTACCCTTCTGAAGCCAAATTTTGTCCAGGATTCCTTTAGGGGAAATAAGAGGACAGAAAATAGAAGTTTTAGCTCATGCTTCATGAACTAAAGCAACATGGTTTGACTTCCAGTCAGAGAACTAAATATTTTATTTAGAAACCAGTATTTGGAAAGCAGGCAGCTTTCCCCTAAGGGTAAATGGGATATGATGCCAAGTTCACACTCATGGAATTAACTGACTGCTCTACTTTCAACGTAAGGTATCAAAGCTTTCCATATTAGTGACCCATGTAAAACAAACCTTACCACATGGGCTGCGGTTTTCAAGAAAGCTTCTATTAAACGAACTACTCGATATAAGTTTACTGGGGTGGAGTGACAGGGGATGGAAAAGCATACCCATACTAAGAATAGCCCTTTTTGTGCTTCTTTCTTCTAATTTTATACTCAAGAACTTTTTTCAGAAGTCAACATTAGTGGCAGAATTTACTTTCAATTATAGACTTCTTCTTAGAGCTGGAGCCTAGGAGAAATTACTTCTCTTAAAAGCAGTCTCCATGCAGAAATCCCATTACGTGTGCATTTTGATCAATTTACTGAACTTTTGATGGTCCTCTTTGCCATGTAAATCTGTAAGGTTACCTTCAGCCACAGCCTGCTACCTCTGAACCTTTACTTTCTTATAAACTTTAAGTTCATCTTATGTCCATTACCTGTGCAGCTCTTTCCTGGGATCCTCTTTCTTCAGAACTGTCTTTTGAAAAGCTTCACAGTCATGAAAGCAAATGCAAAGCTATGGCAGAATATATGTGGTATTAACTTCTGCATTTTTCACCTAGTATTTCCTTTTTTCCCCCTTTAAATTCATAAGAGATTAGGCCTATAGACAAGGCTGAGAGCAAGAAAGGCCCGTGGTCTTTGACATTTAATGGTTGGGGCATGGTATTCAGGCAAAATATTTCACCAGAAGCAGGAGGAAAGTGGAACTTCCTTCTAAACCTACTTAACTACAAAAGATGCCCCTGGTTGGAAGGAAGACAAAAGGAGTATATCTAGTGTGTTAATAGAAACTTTGAGCTATAATAAAGCCAACAGATTAGGAGACTATGGCTACTGAAAAGACAGTTTGTTACTCACAGTTCCGAAGGGGAGGGTCACATCACACCATGGGGGGCCACACAGGGAACCGCCAGGGTCAGTCAGGGAGCACAGGGAGGTGGGAAAAACAGGGTAAGAACATTTATTGTAGTTTCCTGGGAAAAACGGGTAAAGCAGGGCAAGCAGGTTTAGGACTGGCTAGTTTAAATAACATTATTGGTCTCTGGGGCATAGGAGCTGTCCCTAATTGCCTGGTACCTGGCCCTGGGGTGGCTAGGGCAGGTGAATTCCCCAAGAGGACATGGGCATATTTGAAAAGATGCTAATCCCCAAGCATAGCAGAAAGGTGGCAGAAAGTCCCAGTCCCCAAACCTGCTTACCTACACAGGCCAAATGATGGGCATTTCTGAGAAAACTTGTATAATTTAATGATCAGACCCCTGTCCCCTTCTCCTACACCAAAACATGTAAGCCTCTAGGAACTTTGAGATGACCTGGGGTTGGGGAGTGACTTACCAGGGTGACCACATATGGACAGCAAGACACATTTAAGAGTACTTAATAAGTTATGCTGGGATAACCAGCATAAGCCAGGACTGCCCCAGGGAAACCAGAACATACAGTCACCTAGCATTAACCTTAAGGAAATTAGCCTTAACTAATGAATAGTGAGACATGTATAAGAGATTCTCTCAAAAACTGCTCTCTTGACTTAAACATTAAGTGTACTATACCCAGAAAATAATGGAAAACTAATAATTCTCTTCGGTTGCATTGTTTATCTTTCATATGATCAACAGTGTATAAATTGCTCTTGTTCATAAATAGTCTCCACCTGGTGTCAGGTTATTCATCCTGTCCCACAGTCTGCAAATAATTTGCTCACATGATGCCAACTTTTAAATGTGTTAAATATGAGACGTTTACCCACACACACAGAATTTGTACACTTTTTTTGCGATAACAGTAATGGCTTGTCTAATATTATAGAGACACACGTATAGATTCATCCAAAATTTTATTTTAGGTAAAGAATGTAAGTCGCTCAACAGAACTGATTGTGACCCTTATTCCCATTTCATATTTCCTTGACACCACTGTGGTCATAATGAGGAATGTACATATTCAAAAGCCAAAGCAAGGGATGACTTCTAGTCAGAGAGGGTCCCCCTAATAAGTCCTACTGAGAGTAATGAGTGCCTTGTGGGAAATGAGGAGAAAACCAGGCTTCTATTTGCATGAATAAAATCTCCATATGGCTTCAAGAAGTGTGTGCGCATGTGTGTTTTTAAAGTAGCTTTGTTCTTTCCCACGATCATAGGAAGAAGATCATGCTCTAAGAATTTCAGTTTACAACAGCCAGGCAGCTGTGGCTTTTTTTAAAAAAATCAATCATTTATATATCTATATATCTATATATATATGAAGTAAATATTGAAAGAATATAAGGCAAGGGACAAATAAAATTATGTGAAACAAACCCCAAAAGGTATATTATTGTAACGACAGAAGTTTGGTGACTTCTGTACAACTTTCAAGCTTCCTATGAAAGACTTCAACGTAAAAAAAAGTCATTTCTCTCTTCCTTGCCATACTCTTTCTGTGCAGATGGTGTGGACTACATTGAAGTCCCTACTCTTTCTGTGTGTGCTGATCACTGTTTGATTTTTCAACCCACTCATTCCACACTACCTGAAAGAACCAGCCATGACCTCTAATGATGAGATAAAGGATGTGGGAGGGACACACATCTCTGTGGCTGGACTGAGACCAGGGTGAGGCAAATAAGGCACTTGCTTTGGGTGCTCTAGAGGGTTGGATAATGGCCCCCCCCAAATAATGTCCAAGTCCTACCCGCAGAACCTGTGAACGTGATCTTATTTGGCTAAAGTATCTTTTGCAAATGTAATTAAGAATCTCCAGATGAAATCCCACCCTAAATCCAATGACAGGTGTCCTTACTAGAGAAAGGCAGAGGGCAATTTGACACACAGAGACACAGGGGGAAAAGGCCTTGTGGAGACAGAAACAGAGGTTGTAGTGATGCAGCCGTAAGCCAAGGCACATCTAGAGACACCAGAAACTGGAGGAGGCAAGGAAGCATTCTCTCCTAGGGGCTTCAGAGGAAGCATGGCCCTGGTGACACCATAATTTCAGATTTCTGGCCCCAGAAACTGGAGGAGACAAGGAAGCATTCTCTCCTAGGGGCTCCAGAGGAAGCATGGCCCTGGTGACACCATAATTTCAGATTTCTGGCCCCCAAGAACTGTGAGAGAATATTGTTTTCAGCTGCCCAGTTTGTGGTCATTTGTTACAGCAGCCCTAGGAGACTCATACAGGCACAAAAACTTTAAAAGGGTGCCAGAAAAGTCAGTAATCAAGATAATATTTTGATGTAATATTTTTTTAAAAATCAAAATAAACACAAAAAAGACAACTATGGTGACCAAAGTGTTAACAATTTAAAGATAACCTTTGTGAGGTCATGGCAGGGACGGGCATGTGGGTGCCCTGGGCATGCTGACTCTGGTTGGTTAATAAATTGGTGCCTTTGAAACAGAACAAAAAGAAAAAATTATTAACGTGTATTTGGAATAGAGACCAAACCCTCCAAGGGAGAAAACTGTAGCTGCACTTCATTTCTTTTCTATAGTTCAGACCAATTCATCCCTGGTCCCTAGGTTGTGTGACTCTCTGAAGTGAACTGGATTTACAGTAGAGACTAGGAATGTTTCTTTTTAATCTCATGTTCTCTGAGAAGGGTTCAGTAGATATTATTTTCTCTATCTGAATACATTTCTTTTAGGTTTATGGTTCCAGCAACCCCCTGGCTGGCTACCTCTAAATCTAGCTTTAGTTGCATCTATATTACCTTCTGGTTTAAGTTGGGAGCCTCAGAAGCCAACTGAGTTTAAACGAAGGAATGACCTTCAGTGGAAACCAGCTGTCTGCGCTCTTCTCTCACCTTCCATTTAGTGTGGTGAATCTGTCTTCCCAGTCCCCCTAGATCACCATGGGCTCTCACTAAGGGATGACAGAGAGCAAGCAGCTGGGGGCTTCTGCTGTACAGCAGTGTGAGACGTTCTTACCATCTGAGACATGCGTCATATCCACTGGTTAAAGGAACCCCTCCTATGTAGGGCTCTCCCCTCTCCAGACTGCATGCTCACTGAATAAGAGCACCAGTGATCTGAGAGTGGGGTCTACTTGCTCCCCTCAAGCTCCTGGCTTTGGGAGGAATTGGATAAAGTCTCCAAAGAAATGAAACTACCTAGTGATAACTCCCAAATCCCTGTAGGTGTGCAAGAAGGCAGGAGAAAGGAAGGTCCACATGGGCTGCTCTGGCATGAAACGTAGAGGTCCTTATTTCTCCCTAGGACTCTTTTCAGAGTCACAAGTTGCTTCTTTGATTATCCAAACCATGTCAAAGATCTTCCATGGGCTGTTTTCTATATATGGAGACAACAGGAGACAGATTCCAAACTGCCTCCATAATTTGTATTGACTTAAAGTCAAATCACATAGCCAGGACATGGAAACAACCTAAATGTCCAACAACAGAAGACTGGATAAAGAAGATGTGGTACATATATACAATGGAATATTACTCAGCCATAAAAAGGAACCAAACTGGGTCATTTGTAGAGACGTGGATGGACCTAGAGACTGTCATACAGAGTGAAGTAAGCAAGAAAGAGAAAAACAAATATCGTATATTAACGCATATATGTGGAATCTGAAAAAATTGGTAATGACGACCTTATTTACAAAGCAGAAATAGAGACACAGACACCAAGAGGGAAAGGGTGGTGGGATGAATTGGGAGATTGGGATTGACATATATACACTATTGATACTATGTATAAAATAGATAACTAATGAGAACCTACGATATAGCTCAGGGAACTCTACTCAATGCCCTGTGGTGACTTAAATGGGAAGGAAATCCAAAAAAGAGGGGATATATGTATACGTATAACTGATTCACTTTTCTATACAGTAGAAACTAACACAACATTGTAAAGCACCTAAACTCCAATAATTTTTTTTAATAAATAAAATGGCAAGTCACAGAGGGGAATTAGGAATATAGGTGTCTTTGCATTCTAATAATCAGTAACTATAACTTAACACCTTTTTTATAATGTAGCTACAGGAAATAATCTTCACTAGAGATTTGATGGCAGTTTTTTTTTTAAACATCTTTATTGGAGTATAATTGCTATACAGTGGTGTGTTAGTTTCTCCTTTATAACAAAGTGTATCAGCTATACATATATCCCCATATCTCCTCCCTCTTGCGTCTCCCTCCACCCTCCCTATCCCACCCCTCTAGGTGGTCACAAAGCACGGAGCTGATCTCCCTGTGCTATGCGGCTGCTTCCCACTAGCTCTATCTAGTTTACATTTGGTAGTGCATATATGTCCATGCCACTCTCTCACTTCATATTTCAAAGACTGAGGGTGTCTTATATTAATGCATATGCAGACGACAATGGGAAATGCAGGTACTAATCTGAATTTTTAATGCAATAAAGCTGAGTATCCAAGTATTTGGAAATAACCTTTGCTCGAATGGATGTGACATCAGCTGAGAAGTCGATGTAGCTCATGTGGTGCAGGTCAAGGAGGGTGGAGGCAGTTAAGCTCTGAGCGAGTGTGACCGGCGGTGGGAGCTAAACTGTGTTGTGCGTGAAGTGTCATGGTGTCTACGTTTCTGCACAGTGTGGGGTTCATGTTCATCTTTCTCTTAGAGCAGGAAGTGCCTTTTTCTGCCAAAAGAGTTTAAAAACCCATCCTCTCTGCACAGCCTGCAGAAGACTGATGATCCTACAGAGAGAACACAGCTGCCAGAGAGAGAGAAAGCACTGGTTCCCACAAGGAGACTGAATGAAGCTGCTGGCAGACACAGAATCCTGAGATTAGAGAGAAATGCAGTGAGGAAACATAGCCAGAGCTGTGATTTTGCATAGAATTTTGGATGAAATCGAAGCCTTGTATTGAATATATTGGCAAAGGTTCAGTCCTTAAATGGTATACTTTAAGTATACATGTTGGAATATGTTTACTAAGATTTAGTAACAGAGGTTCAAAGCTAGATATGGCCACCCCACACCACCTCATGGGTGATGTGAACACCCCAGCGCACCTTGAATAGGGTCCATACTCAACCAGCATGATTTCTTTAGTCCTAATAAAAGTTGTGTTATGCTCCATCATGAAGAGGAACTATAGACTGATTTCAGAAGACTCAAAATATACTCTTAAGTAGCAAGGTATGAATTTCAGGTCACAAACTCAAGTGCTCTATAATACAACTTCCATTACTTTTTAAAAACTGAACTTAATTCTGTTTGGAGCTCTCATTCCATCACACGGCAGAAATTTAATCTCAGACAACTGAAGTTTATCTCACCACTTCTATCCCTTTCTCCATAAGTGTATGTCTACATACTGAGGGGACTGTGTTATGTTCCTCACTAGGCCGGGGGGAAGGAACTGGTTTTCCATTAATTTGGTTGTCATAGTGTCCTCTGCTCTATTGCCCATCCTTTCCTTAAAGGTCCATCTAAGGGTCCTACTGACTCACGCCTCAAGCTCACCTCAAGGTCCCTCAGCTCTGTCCTTCTCCTTGCTATTTCAGGGTCATTCTTTGCATGCTACCAGATAGGACATCACTCGAAGCTGCTTCCACTGCCCATCCTTGGGAATTTTTCAGTTGTTTATGCTCCACCCTAGACTGTGGACACGCTGTGTTTGTCTAGGACACTATCTGCTTGAATGCACCTACAGCGGTTATTACCTGGGGGTCTTGCTGCCTCCTTATATCCCTCTGGGAATGGCCATGTGGACTCTCTCTGCTCTGCATAGCTGGGAGGTAGAGGGAAAGGCAAAGTCCATGCCCCTCCATGGAGACCCACAAGCTTCTCATTTCTGTCCCTCTCCATCTCTTCTATCTCCAAAGATTAGGAAGATTTTTTCCTAGTTTGTAGAAAGGGAGGAGGGGAGAGCATAGAGCAGAAGATGTGCTTTTCTTCAACAGACATTCTCTCAAATCTACTGATTTTCTCTGAGTTTGGAAATTTTAAAACCAGAAACATCTTCTGTGATAGCCCTGCTTCCTGCGGCAGCTCCACTTCTGGGAGACAAAGGTGCAAAGTGCCTATCTGGATGTAAGGGGGGCAGAGGAGGAGAGGGAATATAAGCAATCAACAATACATTCATTAGAAGGACACTGACATATATGCACTACCAAATGTAAACTAGATAGCTAGTGGGAAGCAGTTGCATAGCAGAGGGAGATCAGCTTGGTGCTTTGTGACCACCTAGAGGGATGGGTTAGGGATGGTGGGAAGGAGAAGCAAGACGGAGGGGATATGGGGATATATGTATATGTATAGCTGATTCCTTTGTTATACCGCAGAAACTAACACACCATTGTAAAGCAATTATTCTCCAATAAAGATATAAAAAAATAAATAAAAATAAAGATCTAGTAGAAAAGGAAGAAAAGGACACATATTAACAAGAGAATTAGAGAAGAAAGTCAGAAAATTTTGCTATTAAGTTATAAAATTGTCGTGCAGAGAATAAAGAAAAGAGTCTTCTCCATAAAAAAACATCATTAATATTTCAAAATGTCAGCACACCTAGAAACTGTATTTAAGAAACTGATTATGATTTTCACAAAATCTGAGTTTGGTCATATTCTGCAGGTTCCTTCATTCATCTTCATAAAGTTGTAAGTTCAGGCAACTATATGGTGTTATTAATATGAATATTCCTGGTCTTGGTGGATTATGTATGAATTAAGATTCTCACGTTTACAGTAGGAAATATAATAACGTGAACACCATCCTTCGCAGAATTTTCTCTTGGGAAGCTATATTTGTTTTGTTTTGTTTTGTTTTGTTTTGCCACAAATTTCCTTTATAGCAAAAGAGTCAGGGATGGGGGGGAGGGGTTGGTCCAGGATCCAATCTAGATCACACATTGCATTTAACTCTCATGTCTCTTTAGTCTCTTTTAAGCTGAAGTAGTTTCTCACGTCTTCTGTCTTTCATGACCTTGGCATTTTAGAAGAGTACAAGGCTGTTACTTTGTAGAATATCCCTAATCTTGGGTTTGGCTGTTTCCTCATAGTTAGATTCAGGCTGTGCATTTTTGGCATCAACACCCAGAAGTGATGCTGTGTCCTTCCCAGTGTACCCCTGTCAAGGGGTAAATGATAACTAGTTGTCCAATTTACTGGTGATAATAACTTTGATCACTTAGGTAAGATGGTTTCTTGTGTAACCACAATATAATTACCAAAACCAAGAACTTAACATTACTACAATCCTACTATCCAATTTATGGACTGTTCAAACTTTGCCACAAATTTCCTGTAAGGCTATTTTTTTGTGTGGGGAGATATATTTGATATCAGTTCATGGACACAATTTGAAGCATAAGTAGAATTTGCTAAGTATCTAATACCTAAACTTTCAAATACAGCTTTTTAGAAGTCAAGCGTAAAATGAGTTACTGGGAAAATAATGTTCTAAACCCAAATCTTAAACTGTAAAAAGATTTTACTATCTCTATGTAGTTAAATACAGAACTTGCTCTTTTAAGGTGACCCAATTAAACCATGAATCTGGAAACGAAGAAACTGAATATTGAGTCTATGCATTACTGAGAAGTCAGTTGTTCAGGAACTTTCAGACCCGTTATTCACTTCTTGGTAAGCATAATTTGAATGTGGTGACAGAAATTTCATTAATTCCAGAAAACTCTATATTTTGAGTGAAATAACCTTTTCTTTCTATCAGCAAAAGCGTTTAGAGGAGTCCTTGTATCTAATTCAAATCTATCTCTCAGTGTTTACTCACTCTTCTTACAAATTCACTTAACAGAACATGGTTTCTAGAGTTGGAAACAGCATAAGAAGAGAAAGTCGGTAGGAACTTCAGTGCAAAATGAAAAAGCAAGACATGTCAGATAGAGTTTAGACTTATCAGAGTTGTTCACCAAGTTTCAAAAGGGTTGACTGGCATGTGATTTATCTTCATATGGTTAATGTTCAGCTTTTACCTCCTTGAGGAAAAAACTGCCAAATAACCCAATAAACCATGGGCCGCTTACCAGAGGCAGATGAAAGATTTGCACCTGCAAAGTTACATAAACATCTTAGATAAGAGTCAAGAGCCTTAATCCCTTGTGCAGATTTAGGTCCCCCAATTAGGACACTGGCTTAATGACATTTGACCTGAATGTGTGAATATTTTGCAATGGGAATGGACTCTATTTTAGGATAAAGCTGTTGGTTACCTGGTTTTGCAGCTGCCAGTCACATTTATCCCCATGGAGAAAAAGAGAATGCAGTTTGCTTAGTGGTGCAGGGAGAGTCAGAACATCGATTGCACATGGGATGATAGAGGTCATACCGATTTCTTAATAATTCTTATATTTTCATGCCTTCTACCTCCTGAGAACTCTGTGTGTTTGTTTGTTCCATTTTTTTGTTTCTTTTTTCCACTTTTTTTTTTGCCACACTGCGCAGCATATGGGATCTTAATTCCCCAACCAGGGATCAAACCTGGGCCAGTGAAAGCGCTAAGTCCTAACCATTGGATGGCCAGGGAATTCCCTCCCTGAGAACTCTTAAATACGTTTTCTCACTTGATTCTTAGAGGACGTTTGTGACTATGGAAATGGAATCTCAGAGCCCAGGGCCACAGGGGATAGTTGCTACTCACACTACCCCCGCACATTCCTCTGCCCATTTCCTTCACCCAACCGGTACCTTCGTCAGCTCTGGCTGCTGCAACAAAGTACCATAGACCAGGTGGCTTAAACAGCAGACATTTACTTCTCACGGTTCTGGAGGCTGGAAGGCCAAGATGAACGTGCCTGCTGATTCTGTACCCGGTGAGGACCCTCTTCCTCGTTGTCAGCCTGATGCCTTCTTGCCTGGTACACAAGGTGGAGAGAAGAAGGGTTTTGGTCTCTCTTCCTCTTCTTAGAAGGACACTAATCCCATCATAGGGGCTCTACCTTCATGACCTTACCTGGTCCTAATCACCTCTCAAAGGCCCCTTCTCCTCAAACCATCACAATCGGGGAGTTAGGGCTGCAACATGTCAATTACTGGGGGACTCAAACATTCAGTCCGTAACAACCAGCAATGAATTCCTTCCGATGCGACCTCCTTCAAGAAAGCTTTCCTGACTTCTCATTTTGATTTGGGAGAGCATCTGGATCTCTCTCTGATCAGATTGCTTGTAACAGTGGATCCAAATAACTGAGAATGTCTAACAGTGCTTATCTGGGTGGGCTGATGTGGTTCATTCTCATCAACAGAATGTGGGCAACTAATCTGGCCTGTAATCTTGCTTCACACAAGTGTTCTCTCTTCTCCTCTATCCTCAGTGACTGTGTAGCCCACAGGCTGAGAATAGCCTGCATGATAGAACATTTTGACTACAGCTTCCCATCCAAGGAAAATACATCGAAAGTCCATTTCTTTTATCAAAAACGGATTTAAATTTTACCATAACTTTGCAGGATAAATTATTGGCAGTGGTTAATTTTGAAGACTTGAAAACGAATATTGAAAATATGACACAAAACATAGTAGCACTTTAGATACACATTGTCCCCTGAGAGGTGTTATTGTCAATCTGACCTAGATCATGTGAATTAACAAACCAGAAACAAGCTCATTTTTCACACTTAAAAACTTTGTATGTTGATATGTACAGTGTTTATTCAAAGTTTGTATAAAAATGTTTAATATAGAAATCACTGTTTTACTTAGTATAATAGTAATTACATACATTAATCTCCTATGTATATACTTTCAATGAGCAGTGGGTATAATTTTGCAAGCTTTTTGATTTCTTTGTGCTACATTTATTATAGTTATAGCTACTGAAATGTAATTTTATGACTGTTGAATCAAATAATAAAAGATCAAGATGTATTTTGCATGTCTTTTTTTCATTTTATATTTTCCAGTAATTCATTTATGTTAAGATTTTAAAGTATCAGTCTGTGATGGATTAGGGTAAAAAATTAACAAGGGAGCAAGGTTAGTTCTTCCTCACAGACAGCCTGAGAAGCACTGAGTCAGGTTTCAGTCTTGGGGTGTGTGGTGGGCATGCTTCTTTAGTCTCCAGGGGACCAGTGACACATCTGGGTAGGACTGCATGATACCCACAGATCCTGGACATTGAACTGCACATAGTGACAAGATGGAATTTTGTGTTTTCTTCCTGGGAGATGGCAGTGAGTGTGCTTTATATGTTGGAAGAAGAATGAAATTATTTGCTGACCAAGAAATGGAAACTGTTTCAAAGGAAGTATTCACATTATAAGAATTCTGCTTTGTTAATGTCAGCAGAGATAAAAAGAAAATCCAGAGGTACATGAGCTAAGAACATAATAATAATAGCTAATCCTGTTTGAGTTTATTATATGACAAGTTCTGTCAATGCTAGGCACTATTGACTTTGGGTGGAGTTGCAGGAGGGGACAGCCTTGTGCATGGTAGCTTGTTTAACAGCATCCTTGGCCTCTACCCACTAAATTCCAGTAGAATATCCCACCCCAGTTGCAACAACCAAAAATGTATACAGATAAGGCCAAACGGCCCCAGAGGATATAATTGCCCCCTTTGAAAATCACTGGTCTGTGTGCTTTGCCACAGTAATTCTCTGAGTAGGTACTATTATCATCTGCATTGGGTAGATGAGGGCAATGAGGTGGGGGCTGGTTAGTGAAGTAGCCCCATGTCAGGAAGCTAAAAAGAGGCAGAGTTGGGACTTGAAACGTTAATGGTTTCACTTGGACAGTTCACTGGGACCAAGACATTCTGGTCCAGTCTGTCTGAACTCTACCATGCTTCTATAGCTGAAAGGTGCTGGTGACTTTCACCCTTTGAATGACACAATTACTCTAAAGGGGGGATATTGTAGCTGTAGTCTCTCTGTGACCCACTTCAAAGTCTTAAAAGAAATGTCAGGGATTCAGTAATGGAACTTAACATTTCCCTTAGATGCTTGCTACTCCTCTCTTTTTTTTCTCAGCAAAATGGCACTTATAATGACCTAGTTGCTCAATTCAGAAAGTTTCCTCTTCCTAAAACCTATAACCTATTACCAAGTTGTGTACTATCAAGCTCATAAATTGAATTTGAAAATACCTTGAAGTAATAACATGCTTTCTTTTCTCATAAGACTAGCTTAAGAATATATTTCCATAGATTATCAAATATTCATTTTCAAAATGAATTTTAGTGGTAGCATGGCAACCCACCTTTAGGATGTACCCTATTTATTTAAGTAATCCCTATCTTTGGGCACTGAAAGTTTTCGTGCATCGTAACATTTTTCTCTGTTCGTTTTCTGTCCGCAGAGCCTCAGACAGCACCGCTATCCAGGGCTTACTAGGGAACCTCTTTTGACATGTCTTACCAGGGGACTCATTGCATGGTTTCCTTGGAGACACAGAGGAATTTTAAGTCAAAGACGACATGATTGATTGTGAGTCTAGAGAAATCATTCTTGATGTAGATTTGAGGCTGAAATGGACAGAAATGAAACTGGATTCACGGAGAAGAGCTAGAAATCAACTGAGATTCGATAAGGTTCTGAGATAAAGCAGTGGCAGTGGGAAAGGCTTAAGAGATATTAAGGAAGATTTACAGTATCTGGGAATTGATTAGATAACAGGGTTAGGGAGAGGGGGAAATTTAAGATAACTTCGGGATCTACACTTGCTTATCATCCTGATTTAAAAAATTAACTGTGAAGGATAAATCGGATTCCGGTTGATTGACAGGGCCAGAAGAAAAATAATTTGAGAACTATTTTGTCTCCCTGAAACCTAAACCATTGTAATTCCACTTAGGGTCAATTTTGTTATTCATTATAATATGAAACATCATACTTCTTAAAATCTCTGAATGATGAAAAGGGAACTGGTTCCCCCCTCTCATTTTATTTTACATTTTTAAAATATGTGTGATCCTTGCATGTATATGTTTATCTGGATGGAATGAACAACCTTTCTTGATTCTTCCCTTTATAAAGTGTGGACAGAAAGGAAAGGAAGGAAAATAGAAGTTCCTCTGTACAATCATTAATGATCTAGTAATCACAGCAGCTCAATTCAAGTAAAAGCCATTTACTGAGTTCCTATCCCCTGCAAGGCTCTGGCTGGGTGCTGAGTTGTGCCGTGCCCAGAGCAGTTAGGGGCTGCTGAAAATTCAGGGTCCAGTGAGAGGTCCTGGGTTAGGCAGAAGAGGTGACCAAAGGACTCATCTATGAAATTACCAAGACAGAGTCAAAAAATGAGTTTGTAAGCCTGGAAACAAAGCCAGGGTAAGTTCCAGAAATTTCTGTGCTCCAGTTTTTTTAATATGTGAAATGATTAAAGTAGTGTGTGATATTTGATTTGCATATTATAATTTGCAGGTACAAGATTTAATTTCTGAAAGGATGTTTAATTATTTTCTTGGAAGACTGAGTGATTTCTTACTCCTGTTAATGGGTAAGCCCAATACCTTTGTTTTACAGCTTCATGTCTTTAGATTTGAAATAAACAAAAATTTAGAAGTTTCTCCTTAAGTATGAGTCAAAAGAGAAGTAGAAAGATGATACATCAATAATTACCAGTTTTCCTAAAAACCTATTTAGAGTAGTTATACAAATCTTTAAACATATATCATTTTTATTTTTTTAAGTAAATATAGATCAAGATACCATGTGAAGCATGACTCAAAGAAATGCAAATAGTTAGGTGGCAATGTTAAGATATTCTTCATCCAAAATAAAATGTTTCTTATTCGATAATGAACCTTTGCTTTTTATTTATTCATTTAACCCTTGAGAGCTTGCTATCGATATATGCCAGTCAGTGGTATGAGTAATAGAGATACAATAGTAAACAATACAGAAAAGACATCTAATCTCAATGTCAAAAACATTACTTTTCTGTCACACACACATGCTACTAAGTCTTTTTATGGAATACTAAAGGCATGAAGATGGTTAATAGTTGGGAAATTATTTTTCTAATTATTTCTATGATTTTAACCTAATTTCCATTATTTGCACAGAACAATGCTATGTTCTGTTGAGTCCCATGAAGGTAAAGAAGGTATGGTTCTTACCCTTAAGGATTTCACCATCTGGTGAAAATGGTTCACCAATTCCAAGATAAAGAAGATAAGCTAAGTATTAAATATCAGTCCTGCAGGTGAGATCTTTATAAAACAAAAGTTTCCAAATTGCACTTCTTCTGTCATACTCTCCCGTGTAATTAGCCTACATCAAGCTAGAAGATTCTAAAATAAAGGAAATGAAGAACATTTTGAACATCAACAAGACTTTTCTGGAAAACCTCCTCTTAATATGGCAGAAATTAATGCTTTTAAGCAAATGTAAAAGTCCTAGACTATGCTATAAATTTAGTAAACACAATTTTTTCAGCCGTTGTAGCAAATTCCCTAGGAAATACCCACAAAACTTGAGATAAACTTGCTGTCAAACCCTATAAGAAGTGGTTGATAATAAGTGGACATGAAAAAGACTGCATTCCTGAGAGAATCTGAGTCGCTTTATAAGACTGGGAGGAGAACAGAGTGTAGCTTATGATTCTGAGAGAGAGTACTATTCCTCTCCCATCGTAGAAGAGAGGAAGAAAGAGGACCGAGTTTATCCTTTATTCTTGCACACATTTGGGGACTGAAATTGAACGGCCATCAAAGTAAGCCAAGGCTGTAGTGGGACACATTCTTGCACCACTGCTGTGGAAAAAAAACTAGATAGTTCCCTGCAGCTAGGTTTCATTGCGTGGCACAGATGTCTTTAAGAAATGGTAGCCTTTTAGGAGCTATGGAGAAACAAAGTTGGGCAGGCTGTGCCAGAAGCACGGGTGAGCCAGTGACATTACTCCTCGGCTAGGAAGATAATGGCATAAGGACATCTCTGGGCAGCAGAAGAGCCAGGCCTGCAGATATATAGAAAACATCTAACAATTGCGCACGGCGGCTGACTGTGGTTTGTGTGATACCTGAGGAATCCCACCACCTACCTCCCCTTAGTGGGAGGAAAGGACTTAGCGGGTTGAAAGTTCCCAAGTGTAAATCCAAAGTAAAATGGCATGCTCATTATTTGATACTTGAAAGAGACAGAGAGAAAGACAGAGAGAGAGAGAAAAAAAAACACAATTTATAACACTATTTATTCTTAGGCATGAGAATTGGGTAATTGATAATTGACCCTTCTGCTCCTCCACATTTCCCAGCCTCCCTTGCCATTGCATTTGGTCCTGGCCATTGAGATATGGACAGAAGTGCTGTGTCATTTCTAAGCCTGGCCCATTAATATACCCCTCAAGATTCTTCAGCTCTCTCCTTTCTTGCCATGGTGACTTGGGAAGATCAATGTGGCAGAGGGACAGGATGGGCCCCTGGACCTGCCCTGGACTTCATGGATGCAAATTTAAACCTTTCGTGTGTTAAGTTCCTCAAACTTACCTGTTGTGGCAATTGGGGTTGATTACCTGGACAAATATAAGTCCCAACCTCTATCATTACTAAGGTGAGAGGATAGAATTGCCAAGCCTCTCTTTGAAACACGTCTTCAGAAGGGCCTTTTATAACTATGCTCACCCTCCCCCAACTTGGAGGTTGCCTTTTTCATTAGTTTTAAATTAATAGGGGTAAGGAGCTGGAAATAAGCACAATATATATTGCTCCAGTGGCCCCTAGTTTGGCTGAAGAATGGCTCTCTTATTTAGATTATACTAAGGAGTAAAAAATAATGCTCTCTATAATTCTAGAGCATATATGGACTAGTTAGAGAAACAAGATGCAATCAACTTGGAATCATTAGAAGAATCATTGTCAATTCCAAGGGACTCATCCCTTATGTCAGGACTCATTCATATCATTAGCTTTCTATTTATGTGATATGAGGACAGAGATTTTGATCCTCTTAGGAATGACTTTTTTTTTTAATTGAAGTATAGTTGTACAATATTATGTTAGTTTCAGTACTACCTAATTATTTGACACTTGCATATATTGTGAAATGATCACCATGATAAGTTTAGTAACCATCTGTCCCCATAAAAAACTACTACAATATTATTGACCATGTTTCTTATGCAGTGTATTACATCCCCGTGGCTTATTTATTTTGTACTAGAGATTTGTACCTCTTAATTCCCTTCACCTATTTCACCCCCAGTCCCATCCCCCGACCCTCTGGCAACCACCTATTTTTTCTCTGTCTCTATGAGTCTGTTTTCATTTTGTTTTGTTTGTTTGTGTTGTTTTTTAGATTCCACATATGAGATCACATGTTGTCTTTCTCTGTCTGACTTATTTCACTTAGCATGATACCCTCAAGATCCATCCATGTTGTTGCAAATGGTAAGATTGCATTTTTTATGGCTGAGTAATATTCCATTATTTATATATATAAATAATATATATGTATACATATGTGTGTGTGTGTGTATGTGTGTATATATATATATATATATATATATATAAAACATCTTCATCCATTCATCTATTGATGGACACTTAAGTTGCTTCCATACCTTGGTTATTGTAAATAATGCTGCAATGAACATAGAAGTGCCTATTATCTTTTCAAATTAGTGGTTTCGTTTAATTCAGGTAAACACCCAGAAGTGAAATTGTTGGATTATATGGCAGCTTTGTTTTCAATTTTTTGAGGAATCTCCATACTGTTTCCCATAGTGGCTGCCCCAGTTTACAATCTCACTAACAATGCAAGAGGGTTCTCTTTTTTCCACATCCTCGCCAGCACTTATTTGTGGTCTTATAGCCATTCTGACAGGTGTGAGGTGGTACCTCATTGTGGTTTTGATTCGCATTTCCCTGACAATGAGGGATGCTGAGCATATTTCTTGTGTCTGTTGGCTACCTGTTTGTCTGTTTTGGAATATGTCTATTCAAGTCCTCTGCCCACTTTTTAATTGAGTTGTTTGGTTTTTCTGATGTTGATTTGTATGAGATCTTCATATATTTTGGATATTAACCCCTTATTGGTCATATCATTTACAAATATCTTCTCCCATTCAGTAGGTTACCTTTTCGTTTTGTTGGTGGTTTTCACCGTGCAAAAGCTTTTAAGTTTGATCGGGTCCCATTTGTTTATTTTTGCATTTGTCTCCCTTGCCTGAGGAGGCAGATCCAAAAAAATACTGCTAAAACCAATTTCAAAGAGTGTATTGTTTATGTTTTCTTCTGATTTTTATCTTAAAATGAAGTTTTGTCTGTCAGTTATTAGCATTGCACTCTTTTCTCTGAGAGTATATGTCCATTTCTAATTCACTGATGACATATATTTTAGACATTATATTAGATCCTGAAACAAACCAATCACAGGGTTACACGTTTATCTCTGTACAACTTGATCTGGAAATGCATATTGACAGATATGTTTCCAATACACATTCTCTTCTAATGTCATTGGAGAACGAATACATGTGTGAAGTAGAAAAATAAGGGGCAATTTGTACATCAGTAAGCAACATTTCCTCCACTCAAAAGTCACCTTCAGGGCTTCCCTGGTGGTGCAGTGGTTGAGAGTCCGCCTGCCGATGCAGGAGACGCAGGTTCGTGCCCCAGTCCGGGAAGATCCCACATGCCGCGGAGCGGCTGGGCCCATGAGCCATGACCGCTGAGGCTGCGCGTCCGGGGCCTGTGCTCCACAACAAGAGAGGCCACAACAGTGAGAGGCCCGCGTACTGCAATAAATAAATAAATAAATAAAAAGTCACCTTCAGAAAACAGTAAATGTCCTTTGTATTTTGCTGCCATTTTCTTAAAGAAAAAAAAATCCATTACACTGAAACATAGTTCCCCTGATCAAAGTTTGGAGCATGTAACTAGAGATAATAAGCTTAAAATAGGAAAGGGGGATAATTAAATAGCTGACCGTAAAAGTTTATTATACAATTAGTTACATGCACATGCTTGTTCATTTTTCATTTTAGACTACTGTTATAATTAGAAAAACTTTAAACACAAGAAAAAAGAACAAAGTTATAAAACATGTAGTTCTGTTTACAACTCAATGATGACTAATTTAGATTATCAGATGGGTGATAAAATGGAAAGTTTCCAATAAAGCAAAACATTTAACATCAATTAAAGTCTTCCTTATAGAGGTAGAAAATATAAAATTTTACTTATCAATCTTGCTTTCAATAACACAGCCTGAAGATATCATGTAACTTGCCCATTTAACTCTTGAATGAATCTCTTAAGAGATTTAAATTGGAATAAATATCACATCTTGAATCAGAATTATCAATGTTAATGTCTACTTAATTTCTGGCTTTAAAACTAATATAAGTCATGTTTTCATGATCCATATGGTATTATTTTTCTAAGGCAAGGCATTCAAAATTAATTATTTTACTTTAGTCCAGATTGTACATAAACTGCTCACAAAAACATAGTTCTGATATCATCAAAAATCTATATTTATAAATAAAATAAGATACTGCAAAGCAGATGGCTTAAGTTTAGCTATACATTGTTAGAGATATGATATTTAGTCTCACTCTACCTGGAATTTTCTTATTTATATATATATTAGTTTTTCTGCCTATATCATTTATAATAAGTTATTCCCAGCTCTAAAACTGTGTTTTTTATTAAGATACAAAACATAATATGCATAGAAATGTGTTTAGATGTAAAACATTCACTTAAGTGAAACATTATTATATCATATTATTCAATAATAATTGCTTACATTTGTTTCAGACTCTTTGTATGCATGTTAAATCTTCTCAACAAAATTAAGAAAATTCAACATAATTAACTCCAATTATAGGGGAGGAAATGAAAGTTTAAGGATTAAGAATATTGACCAAATTCACCCATCTAGAATTATAGAATTGAATTCACATTTGATTATGATTAGTTCATTTGATTTGAGACATTCTGAAAAGAAGTTCAATACCTGAGACCTTATGTTTTCTCCACTGTCATTGTGTCAGAAACGCTATGTTGAAACTCAGTACCATCCCTACTTTATAAACACTTTTATGTATTGCAGGGGTGGAAAGCCCAGACTTCCTTGTCAGGGTTCCATTTAGACTTTGCTGTTTAGAGGTTCTTGGTGAGATTTGGGAGTTAGAAGAAGAGAAGCTTCTATTCTCTAGTGGCAGAATGTTGCCAATGGCTTCTTGGTGATCTCTTAGAATCACCTGCTGCCATGCTGCTGGCATCTGAGCTCATCCAGTGCCTGCTTTCTGGGATCCCAGCATTCTGATCTCTGGCTAGTAGCAGCTTCCCTGATTTTCACTCCTCTGACTTTCCCAATGACTGTGCAAGCCTCTAATGCCTACGCATATCAACAATGGTTTCCAGTTTCCTGACTGAAGCTCTTGGACAAAGAATTTGATACCAAAGTTTGATACAGTTACAGAACCTCATAGAAGGGAATCTGGAATTGGTTATCTGACTGGGTTAGATTTGAAGGCTGTAATTATCTCATTGTCAGTGAAAACTGGGCTTTTGGTAGTTCTCAGCATACAGAGACAAAACATTTGCTTAAAGTAACATCTGAAGACACTTGTAACTCCATGACTATTGAAAGGAAGGACACTGGGAGATGAAATAGCTATTCCAATACAATATTATAGTGGAAATGATTGTTATCCTGACTTTGGAATCATTTGATTGCTGCGTACTGCAATGGAAAGGTGAGTCAGATAATGACAGGTTTATGGTTCAAAGAAGAAGAGAGCCTTAATAAAAGATATTTCTCAGCTCTTACAGTCATAGAACCAAAGTATCCAAAAACCAGGCTTAAGATTTGATCCTATAGGTCATAGAAATTAAACACCAATTGATTTCACAGTTTCATCATGTCTCTTTTGTGAAAATTAGGGATTAGGCAAGAGTGGGATCCCAGGAACTGGAATGTATGGATTTTGTATGGATTCTAATGATTTTGAATATTTTGATCCGCTGTTATTACTGAGCCCCCCTTTCTAGAAGCCAGTGCCACTGCCGAGCTGCTTCCTCAATCATTCCTCCCCTTCTCTGATGATCCTACAATGACTTAACCCGAGACCATCGTGCACAAAGAGATGGGATTCTCCTCGCAGCCTACTCCCAATGTCTCCCCTGTCTCTAGCCCATAATTAGAGCCCACTGGCAAGGATTTGAGTACAAATTGAGAGCCAACAGGAGATAGCATACACACCAAAAGAACTGTAAACTTTTTGCTAATTTATATTAAGGGAAACTCAGGGAATATGTGTGAGGAATGGATTCTAAGCCGTTAACACCAGGGAATAAGGAACATAACATTGATATAGGTCAAATTTATTGTTATTCATTGTACACACAAGGGTTTCTGGATTTAATATGTGGTTCAGATAGCTTGGAATGACTCTTACAGTTTCATTGATTGATTGATTGAAACCTAGACTCAGAGTCATCCTACACTAAATGAAGTTGAGATATCAGAACTTCCTTGACACAATGGAGAGGAAGGAACCCAAAGGCTTAAGGAGGCAGGAATGTTGGAACGAATTTATCATGTGCAAGTAATTAATTAGCTCCCTTACCATGTGTCCCGTGAGGATCCAGATAATAATTGTTTCCTAAAGACTTTGGAAAAATATACTGATGAGGAGAACAAAACATCCTTGAGGCCTTTAGTGACTGATCTTCACAAATCAGGACTGATGGTGGGAGATACTATCAAGGAAATAGTGCTATACTTAAAAAAATAAGGACATCCCAGAGTAGCAGAAGCTTCTGGCTACACTCAAGCACCAGGAACAAATGGGGACTGTTACTGAAATTGGCTGCAAAGTTGGGGCGGTAATCAAAATTGTTTGATTTGCAAATTTTTTGGCAGTGGCTAATTGATTATGGTGTCTGTAAGGCTGAAAAATAAAATGGGAAGCCTGCTAAAGTGTTACTTAAAGTATATAATCCAATAAAATCTAGGTCTTAATTCAACACAGTAGAAAGTGATGCTGCACCCTCACCCCTAATCCATTCCCAGATGTGAATCAATTCATGGACCGAGAGTGCTTTGCTTAAAGGAAGACCATGTTCTCTTGAGAGGAGACCCTGTGACACTGCCACATACGTTCACTGTAAATCTGCCTTCTAGCCTTCCTCACAAGACATTTGGTTTTTCAACATAGTGATTGTGCACTGAAAAATGGAGTTACCTGGACATTTGGAGATTTATTGGACAGTTTCCCTGAGATGAAATGGGAAACTGAAATTCAACTCTGTTCCACCTGTCAGAGGAGACTTATGGAGGTCCCAGCGGAACTGCAAAACCACAGAGGTTATTTTCCTTGTTCCTGACTACCTACTTGATTTAGACATAGTAAGTGACAGAATTCCTTCACGGAGACAGGGCTATTTTAGGAGGAAGTGACAATTGGAAACCTTACAACCACTATCAAAGCAAACAAAAGTCAACAACACATCCCTGGGGAGACTGCAAAGACTAATATCACCATCAAAGCATTGAAAGGTGGCAGAGAGTTCAGTCTAACTACATCCCTCACTTAATTTCCCTAATTAGCCTGTGAAAAAACAGATGAATCTTGGAGAATAAAGGGATTATTTTAAATGGAAGCTGATATTCACTCTAATTACAGCAACTACTGGAACCTGGTATTCAGCTATTGATCTATAAAATGTTTTTTACGTACACTGACTCAGAAAATTAGAGGCAATTAGCTTTCACCTTATAGGGACAGTAGTACACTTTAACTGATCTATCTCAGAACTATGTCAGTTTTGTAGTTATCTGTCATAATCCAATCCACAAAATCATTGTGTCACTGTCCCACAGCACATTAAGGTTGTCCACTCTATTGATGATAACATCTAACGAGCAGGATGTAGACAATACCATAGATGCCTTGCTAAGACACTTGTATGACAGATGATGAGGGATAACCCCATTAAAGTTCAGTGACCTGCCACCTTAGTGAGGTTTTTAGTGGCATAGTGGTCTGGTCTCGTTGATGTATCACATTCAATATGAAAGACAAGTTGCTGAACCTTTTGCTCCTTATCCCTGAGAAAGAAATAAAATGCTTGGGAGCGTCTTTGGATTTTGGATACTCTATTTGAGTGAGCTGCTCTGATGCATTTACTAAGCATTCCTCAAGGCTGCCAACTTGTCCAGGCCACTCTGTCAACTGCAGCTTATGACCTATAGATCCAATGGAACTTAAACTGTCTATGATGCAAACAGGAATGTTCTAAGGAGTCACTGGCGCACTCCCATAGGAGACCCACTGTGAAGAGACTCCTAGGGTTTTAGAGCAAAAACAAAACCTCCTTTGCACACAACTTTCTCCTTTTCAGAAACAATTCCTGGTTTGCTACTGGGCCCTCATAGGGACTAATTGTCTGATCACAGGAAACTCATGATCACATGAGCATGAAATAATGTATTTGACATATCAAGATGACTTGATATATTGTAGAATGCACTGAATGATGGGCCAGTATGGAAACACTTCAATTCAACTGGGAACGACATACATACAACATCAGTAGGTTACAAAGGCTAAAAATTTAATGTGCTGATCACTCAAATTCTCATGAAACCATTCCTAATATATTGCTACCTCTCCCTCAACTCACACTACATCCTCATGTGGAGTTTTCTCTAACCAGTTGACTGAGGAATAAAATAACTGCCCTTGGTTTAAGCTGGTTCCAAGAGACATGCTAGCACTGGTCATATTTGGACTGTTGCAGATTCATAGCTCCCTCAGGGGATGCCCTAAGAGGTAAAAGGGAAGAGAAATACTTTCAAAGAACTCCAGTCGCCTTACTTTCCATTGTGCATGAGAGGAGAGTGACCAGAGATAATGATCTATACTAATTCATGGGTGATATCTAACAATCTGTCCAGATGGTCAAAGCTTTAGAAGGAATTAGGTGACAAGAAGGTATAAGAATGGAGCTCTCAGAATGCACAGAAAGTATGAAAATATTTGTTTTCCGTGGGAATGCTAATCAAAAGTTACCGTGGGGCTTCCCTGGTGGTGCAGTGGTTGGGAGTCCGCCTGCTGATGCAGGGGACACGGGTTCATGCCTCGGTCCGGGAGGATCCCACATGCCGCGGAGTGGCTAGGCCCATGAGCCATGGCCGCTGAACCTGCACGTCCGGAGCCTGTGCTCCGCAACGGGAGAGGCCACAACAGTGAGAGGCCCGCGTACTGCAAAAAAATTAAAATAAATAAAAATAAATAAAGTTCTGTCAAAAGTTATGTTTCCTGTCCCCATAACTCGGGCTCTGCAGATTCTGAGATCTTGGTTCCTAAGAATGGAGAATTTCTACCAGGGAGCATATTTAACTTGAATCTCAGATTGCAACCTGGCCGTATTGGATTTCCAATGTCATTGAAATAACAACAGAAGAAGGAAATACTGTACTGACTGGGATGACTAATCCTGATTAACAAGGGGAAATAGGACTGATGCTACCGTAAGGAATGAAAAATGTACACGAAATTCAGGAATTATCTGAGTGGGTCTGTTAATACTTCCAATATTGTTAATGAAAAATCAGAGCTACCCAACTAATGGCTTGGACCAATCAGGAATGAAGTTTAGGGTTACTCTGCCCAGCAAAAGCCCATAACCACCTCAATGCTGACTAAGGACAAAGTGAATATGAAATAGGTAATAGAAAAAGTAGGTTCTAAACCAATTATAGCATTATGATCAGTCACAGAAAGGACTACAGTAATTGTGCTTATATTCTTGCTTGCTATATTATGTATATATTATATGAGCCAAGTTAATTTTCTCCTTCATCTTCTCCTACTAGTTTATGTAAGGAGTGTTTGTGGTTATATCTCTAGCTTAGTCTGCAAGTTATAGGATATTAAATAGGGATTGTGACTGAGCTGAAAAAGAACAAATATCCAGAGATGGGTACAGTGACATTTGAATTTTCATGCCTTGCCTTTGGAGGGAGAGAGTGAGTACATCTTCATTAGACTGAGGAATGACTGCAGCAGGTCAGTGAAAAGAAAAACATCGCTGCTATTTGGAAATTTAAACACAGATATACGGAGAACCAACTAGATATTGCGTCTTGATATGTAGTATGATCCCTGTTCTTTTAAACTGTGTCTTGTAACATGGGGCTTGACAGTTTGGAAGCTACATTAACTAGATTTACTGGCCAGTGGGGGGTTGGTTTAAATTCTGCCAACGGAAACCATTTGTGTGAGATTTGGAAGTAGAAAATAGAGAGGCCACTATTCTCCAGGAGCAGCTGGGCATCTGCAGATGGCAGGTATGGGGTTTTGCCAGTGGCTGTCAGGTGTCCTTCTGCAATGCTGTGGGCAGCATACATCATTGGTGGCGGTTTACTTGGATTCTTCTACTTTCTGATTATTTGATGTTATTTTTAGTTTCCTTGACCTTGCAATAATTGTGTAAGACCATAATTCCCTGTATTATACCCCTTCCTCCTTAAAATACCTAGCAATAGTTTCTATTTCTCTGATCAAATCCTAATATATATATTGTATCTTTATTCCTATATTTGGCCATTGGCTACTACGAAGACTTTATAAGACTGTGTGGGGCTTCCCTGGTGGTGCAGTGGTTAAGAATCCGCCTGTCAATGCAGGGGGCATGGGTTCGAGCCCTGGTCCGGGAAGATCCCACGTGCCACAGAGCAACTAAGCTCATGCACCACAACTACTGAGACTGCGCTCTAGAGCCTGTGAGCCACAACTACTGAGCCCACGAGCCACAACTACTGAAGCCCGCACGCCTAGAGCCCGTGCTCCGCAACAAGAGAAGCCAGCACAATGAGAAGCCTGTGCACCGCAACAAAGAGTAGCCCCCACTCGCCGCGATTAGTGAAAGCCCACGCGCAGCAACAAAAACCCAATGCAGCCAAAAATAAATGATAATAAATAAATATTTTTAAAATCTTATAAAAAAAACACTATGTGAGGTGAACAATGAAAATGTATTTCCAAATATATTTCAAAATGTACGCATAGGGCTTCCCTGGTGGCGCAGTGGTTGAGAGTCCGCTTGCCGATGCAGGGGACACGGGTTCGTGCCCCGGTCCGGGAGGATCCCACATGCCGCGGAGTGGCTAGGCCCGTGAGCCATGGCTGCTGAGCCTGCGCGTCCGGAGCCTGTGCTCCGCAACGGGAGAGGCCACAACGGTGAGAGGCCCACGTATAGCAAAAAAAAAAAAAAAATGTAGGCCTAAATAAGTGCTTACGTGCAGCATTGTCTTACAATACAAAGATAGCCCATAAATGGTATATTTAAATATACTGCACATTGTGTATTATAGCTCAAGTGGTTCAGTAATAGTCAAAACAAAATACATTTAATTTGTCTGCTTGAATATTTAGCCAACTCATATTTATTATGTTGGTATCCCAAAATGTTACCCTGCTGAAGTTTCTGCCAGTTTAACTTACTGTGAGTTTGCCAGCATAAATGGAAATAGAAGAACAGGTTTCGTTGTGCGAAAATCATCACAGATCCAACCATATGTTTTTTGAAAACATTATTATTTAAAATTTATTTTTATCTTACTTGAACTGCATATTCTTCTGTGTCACAAAGGGGAAGGGAAAGGAGAGTGATAGTTACTTTCAGCAAAGAAGACTGTATTTATTTTTTTTTAGTTAGACAAGCTAACTCTCCTCCATGTCTTTTAGTCAAACTGCCTGGAAAAGCTTTGTATTTCTAACGGTGTGTCAGCATTTTTTGAATGACACTCTGCCGATTTAAAAGAAAGGAAAAAATATTTCTAGGATGGAAACCAAATATCTCAAAATGGAGTAGATTCATTATAGAAACTTTTTAAAAATAGTGTTTTAAAGAATATATTCACTTTTAAAAAACTGCCAAATAATTTTTAATCAGCCCAGTATATTTCTAGGCAAATTATTTCAAAATAGATGTTTGTTTAAAAAAGAAGAAAAGAAATATTGAAGATTCTCAAAAGACTTTAGGGGATGAAGTGCAAGCTCCTTGGTGTAACCCACACTCTGAGAGCATCACTCCCCCCTACTGACGCTCCATCACCCCGTGGACTGGCACACACCACAGCGTTTCCATGTGTGACCATTTGCTGCTCCAGGACATACCAACACTTTCAGCTCCTGCTTGAGCAACGCTTGGATCTGAATCCCGTTAGCCACCTGTAAATGTCTTTAGTGGTTTATATGTATCTTTTCAACTGGATTGAGTTTGGTAAGTGTAGAGATTCTTTGATTCATTTGTGTATTAATGGTGCTTAGCAAATATAGCTCGTAGTTACCAACAAATGGTCGAGAAATACATGAAATGAGTGAATGAATCATAGGATTTTAGATTTGGAAGGAATATTAGGGGTTTTACTGTCCAAATTCCGTGTTTCACAAAAGGAAAATGAGGCTTAGTGAGGCTTTGGTTTGGTCAAACTCACACAGTAGAAAAGTAGTGTTGCTGGTCCTGAAACGCAGTTATCTCAGCTCTCCATTCAGAGTCCTTTCTACCCTTTCACTCCTGGCTAATTTGGAATTTTACTTGGAGGGATTGTGGTCCTTTTTTTTAAATATTTCACTGTGATACTCTTAATATCCTTGGGAACATCATTCACATTTTAAAAATAATTGGAGAAAAGTACCTATAACTTCAGGCATTCAAATAGCTACAGTAGCCTTCTAGTTTTTCAACTGCCTCTGTCTGTTAGCATTTCAACACTTTATAAAACAGTAGCACCATTGTGGCAATTATATAGTACTTCTATTATGGGTATAGATATTCTATAGCTATATGTGACTTTTTATTATTAAGTTGTCAGAGTTCTTTATAAATTCTGGATACAAGTCTTTGTCAGAGAGATAGATGAAATATCTATCTATCTATCTATCATCTATTTATCTATCTATCATCTATCTATCTATCTAAAATTTCTACCCAGAATGTGAGAACATATTTTCATTATCTTCCTAGTATTTCTTGATGAGTAGAAATATTAAATTGTGATAAAGTCTAATTTATCCATTTTTAAAATTTTTATGGTTAATACTTTCTGTGTCTGTAAGTACTCTTTGCCTAGCCCCCACATCATTAAGATATTCTTTATGTCTTTTTTGAGAAATTTTATAGAGTTTGCTTTAAAGTTTAGGGCTCTTTTCAACTTAAGTTAATTTTTTGTATGGTGTGAGGTAGGACTTGACCTTAATTGTTTTTTCATATATTAATCTAATTGTTGCAATATTATCTACTTATGGAAAAGATTTTCTTTCTCCATTTAGTAGATTTGACATCATTTTTGAGAGTCAATTCATTATATACAGGTAGGTCTATTTCTGTACTCCCTATTTTGTATTGTTGATTGTATTGTCTATTGTCTTAGCAAACTCACTCTGTCTTGATTATTGTAGGTTTATGGTAAGTCTTTAAATCAAGTGGGCATAAGTCCTGCAGTTGTATTCTTCTCTTTCAAATAGCTTTTTGCTATTCTAGGTCCTTTTCATTTCCAAATAAATTTTAGAATCCGCTTGACAAGTCACACCATGCAATTCATTGAATCTATAGATCAATGTCAGGACAAAAGACACGTGAACAATATTACTTTCCAATCTATGAACATGGAATTTTTTCTGCTCCTTCATTTAAATCTTCATTTCTCTCAGCAGTGTCTTGTTATTTTCATGAAAGAGATTATGCATCTTTTTTGCAAATTTATTCCTAAAAACAGGCATACCTTTGGAGATATTGCGGGTTTGGTTCCAGACCATCGCAAGACAGCAAACACTGTGCTCGCTTCAGCAGCACATATGCTAAAATTGGAATGATACAGAGAAGATTAGCATGGCCCCTGCACAAGGATGACACAGAAATTCGTGAAGCGTTCTATATTTTTGAGAAACGTGAACTCGCCAAACAAAGATTTCAGTGTAAATGTTGTCTTTACCAAATGAAGTTAAAGGAACAAGTTATATTTAAAGTTTGAATGGAAGAGTCTGCCATTGTTGTTCCACATCTTGTTGTTGCTGTTTACAGTCTTTTACTGAGCCTACATCTTCATAAGATTCTTGGCAGGTATATGTTGGACACTTCTGTTTCGTGGTCAAGGCAAGATCAGAGGCCACGGATACTGACAGCTGATTTGTCTGTTTTCTTCTGTCTTCTTCCATGACTGTATCTACTGCCTCATCTTGATTTACAAGCAAAACCTAGAAAACCTACAAAAATAAGTGTTCTGTAGTTTATCTAGGAATAATACAGAAAATATTGCTGTTATTTTGGTGAAGAAAATCAATTTGTATAGTTTATTTCAACCTAAATAAAAGGTGAATATTTTTAAAAAAAATAAACAGCAAACATTGCAGTAAAGCAAGTCACACAATTTTTTTAGTTTCCCAGTGCATATAATGGTTATGTTTACACTATACTGAAGTCTATTCAATGTGCTATAGTGTATGTCTGAAAAAAAACAAGGTACATACCTTAACTTAAAAAAAACTATTGGAAAAATGGCTCCAATATACTTGCTTGACATAGGTTGCCACAAACCTTCAATTTGTAAAAAAATATAGTACAGGGACTTCCCTAGTGGTGCAGTGGTTAAGACTCTGTGCTCCCAAAGCAGGGGGCCCGGGTTTGATCCCTGGTCAGGGAACTAGATCCCACATGCATGCTGCAACTAAGAGCTCGCAAGCCACAACTAAGGAGCCCACCTGCTGCAACTAAGACCCAGCACTACCAAATAAATCAATAAATATATATTTTTAAACGTGATACATGGCAACCTCAATAAAGTGAAGCACAATAAAATGAAGTATTCCTGTATTGTATTTTCGATGCTATATTTTTTAATTGAGAAGGCAAAATCCTACTATCTTATTTCAAGATTTCTTAGTCCCACTTGCATTCAAATAAATTGTAGAAAAAATTTTATTTGTTGGGCAGTGCTTAAATCTTGGAATGTAATTCCACATTGATGTAACTATTACAAAATAGTAGTAACTACAATTATAAAATGGTATTTATTGATCCATGCTAGCTCATCAAAAACATAATAGTAAAAATGAGTCATATACAATAAATGAATCTGTAGTAGTACTGAAATGCTTCTTCACTCTCCAGCTTAATTTATCTTTCTAAATTAACCATCGGATATTGGACTCTTAAGTACCATTCATGGTTAAGTGTACACTGCTTAATAGACCATGTGATGTAAAGATGTCAAACAGGATTGGTGGTGACAACAGAGGCTGCAGTTTAGTACAGAAGCCTACAGTTAACGTACGGCTTCTATCTAAGTGGAGTAACTAAGAATAGCTATGAAATCTGCAAAGGAAGCTAGAAGAGATCAACAGAACAAAGAGGTAGCATGAGCCTAGCCACTGTGAGCCGGTTATGCATCCTTGCATTTCAGCAAGGGTGGGCAAGATAAAATTACTTACTACTCCCCTTATTTACTCAAAACAACAATATATTTCTATTCCCCGAATCTTGCCAATGGTCTCATTTCATTGCACATATCAAAATGTAAGAAATCAGTCCTAATAACAAAATGATCACATATTCAGAAGAAATATATATAATGTATTCAGAATGCATATCAATGTATACTGGTGGCCTTCTCTTCATCTTTTATGCTCCAGAATGTGTAAGGTGATTATATCCCTGGCATTTCCTCTTTTATATCAGATATGGGTTGTTTGAAAACTATTTCATCATCACCTTCTGTTTCATCCACTTGGCAATTTTCACTTCTCCATCAGTGTTGATGTACAAACTGTTGTGTGGCCCTGGCTATCCATAATCATCTTCAGAGGGTCAGAATACCTAAAACCTCTTTATCTTTGATAAAACCTGGCAATTCATAGAGCTCTGATAACCAGTCCTTGAGATATTTTTTTTTTCTTTTTCCATAAGACCAGCGAAGGAAGATCACAATTTATTCCTAATTTAGCTCTTTTTTTCCTATTTTTTCTTGGTTTTTAAATTCCTTCTCCATTTTGAGCTTCTGTTTAAGTATTCACTTCTTCTTCTACTATTCCACTGGTAGTATATGATGTCTTTGAAAATAGAACATCCCAGTCTTTAAAAATTTCTTTGGGTAATTTTTCAGATGACATAAACTTACACTTCAAGATTCTTTGCCAAAATGGTAGTTGTTCATTGTTTCAGTCACTATCTTGGCAATATCTTCATATTCAAACTCAAAGAAGGCACAGGCTTTGTAATGTCCAGCCTTTTTTACTTCTGGGCAAAGTGTTTTAATGATGTCAGGCTGGGAGCTGGGGTTCAAAAAGCCCTCTAAGTGTATGACCCACAGAGACTACTCCAAAAGGAAGTTCTCCTTGCTGGATGTGCCCTGGTGGACCTCCCATCTCCTTACTTCTCAAATTTCACCTGCTACTGCAGGTTAAGTGACAGTAGCATCTTGCCATACCTGCACAAAACAATTTGTGGAGCCTATGCACTCCACCTTATGCTCCTGGAAAATCTTTTTGATGCTCTTTTGAATAGCATTTAAAAATTAATTTTCTAATTATTTTTTCATAGTATATAGTAACACAATTGACATTTGTATATTAATCTTCTATCCTATCACCTTGCTAAATTGTACTTGTAGTAAAAATTTTAGATCCCATTGGACTTTCACATAAACCAAAAGGTCATCTGTGAATAAAAATGGTTCTAATTTTTCTTTTCCCATTGGTACCCTTTTCTGGTTATACGAAGTAGCTTTTTTCCTAAAATTAGGGGAAATGAGTTCAATTTTAGCATTAATTATGATGTATGTTACAGGTTTTCATAGATCTCTTTATCAGATTGTGGAACTTTCCATCTACTCCTACATTGCTAAGAGTTTTCCCATGAATGGATGTTGCATTTTGTCAATTTTTTCTCCTTCTATTGAGATAATTGCATGCTTTTTTACTTTTTATGTTTATGTACAAACAAGTAAAATTATCTTTGTACAAGACCTATTTTTATACAAAAATTCCTGCCGAATCTACTAAAAACTATTAGAATTAATATTTGTTAGTGACTGACTGGGCTATGTTAGTGAATTCTATTTGCTCTGCAGTGTAAGCTTCTGATGTAGCTGTTCAAAAAGTGCAGCCTTGGGGCATGCACAGTCACCCTGGGATGAGAGTAGTTTTAGCAAAGCTCTCTTTGACTTTCTCTTTCCCTGATTGCTTCCAGCTGTTATGCTCTACTAAATTCCAGATGATTGCCTTTTTGATTTCGGCAATGCTCGGGTGAATACATTGCTCCACAGATTGATCCAATTAGATTCAGACTCCTTCGCAGGGGTAGTTTTTGAGGTCAATGTTTGAGGTTTGTTCTGACCCTAAGAGGGCTCTTCTTCATTGTCTCTTTTACTTCTTCTCACTGGCAAACTAACTGGCCTATAGTTTAGCTTGTACCTTTCGTGAAGCTACCAGCCTCCTCTTAATTGGTTAGTACCAAAACCACCACTGCTTCTGAAAGCATTGTTTGGCTTGAACTTTCTCACACTCTGTTCCCCAGAAGCTTAATTCCTTTGGGGAGATTTTTGAAGCTTTCTGTTTTATGTCTGTTGTTTCATCTGGGCAAAATTTCTGAGCCATGGCTCTGGATCTGGGGCAAGGATAGTTGCTCACTTCTCTCACAGTCTTGCATTAATAGTAGGGTGCTGGGTGAGTTGAGGAACCTTTGGTATTCTTGGCTAGCCTCTCCAGGCATTGGATCCCACCCGACAAATGAACTGGGGTGAAAGCCATGAGGGTCTCAGTTTTCTCAGCATGCCAGGCTTGAGGTTGAGCCTCTGTCTTGTTAGTGGGATGTTGGTGGAAGAAGTGATCCCCTTGCAGCTGTGCTCCTCTGGAATTTAGTCTCTGCAACATATATGTGGAAGTAATGAGAAGTACTAGTGGCCTGCCCATGCCAGGAAGATACTTGTCTTAGTCCATTGGGCTGCTATCCAAAACACCACAGGCTGGATAGCTTATAAAAACAGAAATTTATTTTTCATGTTCTAGATGCTGGAAGTTTGAGATCAGGTTCCAACATGATCAGGTGAGGGCCCTCTTCCAGACTGCAGAATTCTCATTGTATCCTCACACAGTGGAAGGGAGTTAAGGATCCCTCTGGAACCTCTTTTATAAAGACTCTAATCCCATTCATGAGGAGTCCACCCTCATGATTTAAGTGTCTCCTAAAAGTCTCACCTCTTATTACCATCAGCTTTGGGGATTAGGATTTTAACATATGAATTTTAGGGGGACACAAACATTCAGATCATAGCAATACTATATCCCTCAACAGGGACCCAGAGGAAGATGAAGACCTGTGTTCTGCAACCACCTGGAGTGGAGTTTCCATCTTGCTGAGCTGGGCAGAGTGAAGAAAAGTGTGGGTTGCAGTTCAAATGCCACATACGCTCCCTGTTCTATAGAGTTTAAGTAGATATTCTTGATAACCTTTCATTTCCTATATGCCTTAGGACAATTTCCCAAGGCTTTAAATGGTTTGGTTTTTCTAATAATTTTCATCAGTTATGCTTGTTTTTCTGGGTAGGGGGTCCAGAGGACTCCTCTTGCTACCATCCTAGACTAGAACTTCCAAAATCCACCCAGTCCTATCTAGTACCTTTTTCATTTTCAGACATCATACTATTCTAGTCTACCACTTCCATTTGTTCTTATTTATACTTACCATTCCTCTCATAATACTTCCTTTTTGTTCCCTCATTATGTTAATATTTTCTTTTAAATTCTTGAATAGTATTACAGTAAGAGTTTTAACATCCTGTCTGCTAATTCCAACATCTTGGTCATTTCAGGGTCTGTTTCTGTTGCTTGGCTTTTTGTTTTTCTTGATTGTTGGTCAATTTTTCTGGTTTTTATTTGCATGATTAATTCTTTTTTTTTCTATATACAGAACACTGTGTATATTTTGTTATAGAGTGTGTGAGGTAGGTTGTCTTCCTTTAAAGAGTGTTGAGTATTTTTGGACAGCCATTAAATTACTGGAACATCCTCTTGATCTTATCAGGATTGAATTATGCTTTGTTAAAGCAGACCTGGATTGGATTTTTCTTTTGTCCTAGGGTTTGTTCCCTTTTCTAGGGCATGCTCCTGATTCCCAAAACATCACCTTTCTTGGGTCTACACTAAATATCTAAGTTGGTCAGTCATTTCTTTCTATTCTGGCTGAACTGGAATTTCCATATATTTGAGCTGTGTGATCTCTGTAACTCTGTGCAGCTCTCATTCCAGGAGCCACACTCCACTATGCATGACAACAGTCTTGCCTGGTGCATGTACAGCTCAGTCCCAGCTAAGGACTCAAGAGAACCAATGTGCAGACTTCAGGGTTCCTCTCTGTACACTTTCTCCTTCTAAGTATCCTGACACACAAAATTTCATCTGAATCAACAGCTAAGAATTCTTATCTTTGTCTTCTCAGGTTAACAAAACTCTCATTTTGTTTTGCTTGAGTACTACTTCCCTATGCCATAATAAGAAAACTGCTTGCAGTCTGAATGCCAAAGCAAATGTGGGATTAACTTTTCATATTTTTCTTTTCTTAATGATCACTGTACTTTGATGCCAGTTATCTAATGTCAGAAATGGTTTTGTAATATATTTCAACCAGTGTTATAGTTGTTTACGTTGGGAGGGTGTCTTAAGTCACCTGGATTAATATAACAAAATACTATTGTTTTGTTAACAATGACTTATTAATAAAAGAAATTTATTTCTCAGAGTTCTGAAGGCTGGGAAGTCCAAGATCAATGTGCTGGCAGATTTGGTGTCTGGTGAGAGCCCACTTCCTGGTTTATAGGCAGCCGTGTTTTCACTGTGTCCTCATGTGGCAGAAGGGGTGAGGGATCTCTCTGGGATCTCTTTTATAAGGACATTAATCCCATTCATGAGGGTTCCACCCTCATGACCTCCCAAATGTCCCACCTCCTAACACCATTGCATTGGGGATTAGATTTTAACACATGAATTTTGAGGGGACACAAACTTCCAGTTCACAGCAGAAGGTACAGAAGCAGAATTCTTGCCCCTCCCCCTTTTAAGATATCTTAATATGTATCAATGGATCATTCAATATTTAGATATCAAGTTTGCATCTAACTGTATCTAACCTGGATATGAAATATTTGTACTATTATAGCCAATTAACCAGTAATGTTCTAGCCTAGGAAAGAAACCACAACAGGACTAAACAGCATACAAAGAAATTCCAACAGGTGGTGCCAATGAATCTAAACTCTTCTCATTCCTTCTGTGTCAATCAAGGACTAGGCAAAGCCTGTCTCAACTTTGTACATGAGAGGAGATATCTGAGAGAAACACATATTTCTGGGCATTTTAAAGAATTTAAATTTAATTAAAGCAATTGGAAATTTGAGTGTAGAGAGTAGAATGATCCAAACAAGGTCTACAATCAAAGCTGGACCTTTGGTGGGGGAGTGCTCCCCAACTACAAGAGAGTAAATTTAATGCAGTATAAACAAATGAGTCACAATGTTTAGTTAGCATAGCATCGTTACAATGGATTAAGCTTTATTTATCATTTCAGTTGACAAAGTATGTTGGAGATGATACTCTCCAGACATGCTAAATGCTAGAAAAATTTTATTAGTGATATAACTTATGTGAATTGACTTAAATTTTTTTCTCATTTGTATATATGTTAAACATATTGCTGAGAAAATGTCAAATAAATATAATCACACTTTGTGTTTAGGAAACATTTCAACATGTGTAAGTTTGCCCCATACAGACACTTAATTTGAAATAGAAACGTTAAGACTGTCAAAGTTAATATACCCTTTAAAGGAGGATTTCAACTGTGGCATCTTTACAAGTGGTATAGACTAGTTAAAGTGTCCTCTTTATTCTGTGAGAGAAAATGGCAGTTTTCACTTTTAGTTTCTATTTAAGGCATCAGATTCCTCATGTGAAAGAAAGATTAATTTTGCCATGAACCAAGATTTCCTAGTGCAATGGTCTACTTTGTGATTTAATTTTCAACTGGTTAACAAATTCCGTCAGGTGCTAGTATTGCTGCTAATGTGAGTTGGGTGGACTTATGTGTAATGAAAACACAAGCCAAGCAATTATATTTTCAGAGCTATGGAAAATCTCCTCCACTACCTATGATGTCTAAAGCATAGAGTATTCCCACTTTAATCACACAAACACTATGAATACATGCTAGAAAATTTCATCACCGTTGGACTGATCAGTTTCTGCAAGTTGCTCACGTAATAAACCTGATATTGGAAGAAGTTATTTTCCAGAATGCCCAAGTGCCATTTCTGCATTCAGGTAAGTCATTAAAGGTAAATATGTAGGTCCTATTATTGTAGACTCCTCAAAAAATGCTTGTACTGAGTAAAAATGGAATCATTATGTGCTCAGCCTATGGAAATGACAAATTGAGAATCGTGCATTTGATCAGTTTTTCTGCATGTTTTGCAAATCTGTAAAGTTATTAATCTGTTATGTCATTTGGTGCTCCTCAGAAAAGAATCTGTATATTCTTTAATTTAGTTCATAGAGAAATATAGTCTCTGCAAAGTGTTTGAATTTCTTTGTCAGGCAGTGAGCAACAAATAATTCCATGGGTTCTGCTTGCTTATTTATTTGTTTTACCATATATATCAGAGAAATCAAGGGTGCAAGAGTGCTAGAACTCATCTCATTTAGCTGGTAAGATCAGACACTTATATGATATTGTGGGAAGATCAGCACACACAAAATCAAAGAATCTCGGTTTCAGTCTTGATTTTGCTGCTCCTAACTTGAAATTTTCATTAAGTTACATATTCCTCTGAACCTTGATTTATCTCACCAGTAATCAATCGGCCTTCTGTATCTGTGGGTTCTACAGCTGTGAATTCAACCAACTGCGGATCCATGAAGCTAAGAGTATATGGAAAATAACACTTTATTTTAAGTAAATTATCTGAATTCCAGGTGTGGCAGTGTTGACCCAGTTTCTATGACCCTTTCTCACATTCCCATAGAAGCACTCTGCAAAATAAAGAAAAAGAATCCTGTGAACATTCACCTAACTACTCACTCATTCTAAAATATCTGACTTACCTAAAAAGGGGAAAAAAAGCAAACTGAGCTCACAGTTTTTCTTGGCAACACTGAAAGTTAAGAATGATGGAACATCATCCAAAGAGAATTGGAGGAAGCAGGTGTGAATCAAGAATTTTATACCCCTCTTAGGGGAAAACATAGACAGAACACTGTATGACATAAATCACAGGAAGATCCTTTTTGACCCACCTCCTAGAGAAATGGAAATAAAAACAAAAATAAACAAATGGGACCTAATGAAACTTAAAAGCTTTTGCACAGCAAAGGAAACCATAAACAAGACAAAAAGACAACCCTCAGAATGGGAGAAAATATTTGCAAATGAAGCAACTGACAAAGGATTAATCTCCAAAATTTACAAGCCACTCATGCAGGTCAATAACAAAAAAACAAACAACCCAATCCAAAAATGAGCAGAAGACCTAAATAGACATTTCTCCAAAGAAGATATACAGATTGCCAACAAACACATGAAAGAATGCTCAACATCACTAATCATTTAGAGAAATGCAAATTGAAACTACAGTGCGGTATCACCTCACACCGGTCAGAATTGCCATCATCAAAAAATCTAGAAACAATAAATGCTGGAGAGGGTGTGGAGAAAAGGGAACACTCTTGCACTGCTGGTGGGAATGTGAATTGGTTCAGCCACTATGGATAACAGTATGGAGGTTCCTTAAAAAACTACAAATAGAACTACCATACGACCCAGCAATCCCACTACTGGGCATATACCCTGAGAAAACCAAAATTTAAAAAGAGTCATGTACCAAAATGTTCATTGCAGCTCTATTTACAATAGCCAGGCCATGAAAGCAACCTAAGTGTCCATCATCAGATGAATGGATAAAGAAAATGTGGCACATATGTTCAATGGAATATTACTCAGCCATAAAAAGAAACAAAATTGAGTTATTTGTAGTGAGGTAGATGGACCTAGAGTCTGTCATACAGAGTGAAGTAAGTCAGAAGGAGAGAAACAAATACCATATGCTAACATACATATATGGAATGTAAGAAAAAAAAAAAGGTCATGAAGAACCTAGGGGTAAAATGGGAATAAAGACACAGACCTACTAGAGATTGGACTTGAAGATATGGAGAGGGAGAAGGGTAAGCTGTGACAAAGTGAGAGAGTGGCATGGACATATATACACTACCAAACATAAAATAGCTAGCTAGTGGGAAGCAGCCTCATAGCTCAGGGAGATCAGCTTGGTGGTTTGTGACCACCTAGAGGGGTGAGATAGGGAGGGTTGGAGGGAGGGAGACGCAAGAGGGAAGAGATATGGGAACATATGTATATGTATAACTGATTTACTTTGTTATAAAGCAGAAACTAACACAACATTGTAAACCAATTATACTCCAATAAAGATGTTAAAAAAAAAAAGAATTTTAGGGCTTCCCTGGTGGTGCAGTGGTTGAGAGTCCACCAGCCGAAGCAGGGGATGCGGGTTCATGCCCCGGTCCGGGAAGATCCCGCATGCCGCGGAGCGGCTGAGCCCATGAGCCATGGCCACTGAGCCTGCGTGTCCGGAGCCTGTGCCCCGCAACGGGAGAGGCCACAACAGTGAGAGGCCCGCGTACCACAAAAAAAAAAAAAAAAGAATTTTATACCCATCAGCCTTTTGTCCAGGTGCAAACATGACCTGTAGAAACACTCAACAGCACCACAAGACTCTTCTGGAAGCAACCTCACTTCTCCACACTGCTTGCACCTAAGAGTCTGCAGATCTTCCCAATAGCTAGTCACATACTAAAACTAGTTCTCACTTTGTATGTCAATTTCCCAATTAGCATCTTAGGTATTAGCATATGACTTATTTCCATATTCCAAGTTTTGCACAGGTGAATCCACTTATAGGAGAGCATGTTAGAAGGGGGCTGAGTGGGCACTGCAAAAGGCAATCTGCAGTGTGAGGCACAGCCAGGCACAAGCAGTAAGAAGAAATCAAGGGAAGGAACATTCATTTCAAAATAGATGTCAAAACAAACTTCAAGAGGCTAAAAAAGGGTCATTTATAGTGATTAACATAAAAAAGATATAATAGTTAGAAATCATTAGTGTAGTTCACATAGCATCAAAATATAAAAATGAAAATACATTAGGATTACACAGCCCATTGATAAAAACAAAAATTTTTCTAGAGACTTTCAAGGGAATCAAACAAAAATATGAGATTTGACTGATGCTATTATTTATTTAAAGAGTGAAAGAGATACGCATGGTTGTACCATTTTATTCTCACTGTTTTCAAATATATATGTGTTATAAAAATTTTTTCATATACTAGTCCACAAATAAAATCTTAATAAGTAATTCCATGAAGCACAAATTATATATGCTAGACTGCATTAACACTAGAAATTAATAAAAATACTTACCAACTTATAAATTTTTAGGTGGCTTCTCCATTTAATAAATATTATTTTAAAGATAAATTAAACCTATAACTTTTATTTTTATAATATTAGGGAAACCAGTTCATTTAAAAATATTTATGCATAAATATCATGGATGAATTCACAAAAGAACTGATAATAGATTGACCTCATTAAAATGTTAACACTGAAGAATCATAACCCAACAGCAAATCTAAAAACTTTGAGGTGGCAGATCAGAGCCTCCCAATTTTTCACTCTCTTCACATTTTAGAGTTAAAAATCCACACCCTTTGCCATGTAACTTTGTAGTACTCTCACTGGGGTAAGTAAATTATATTCCCTTGCCACATTGATGATGAGCTTGCCTTACAATTTTATTTTGCAGATGGAATGTTAGCAGAAGTGAAATGAGCAATGCTACAACCTACTGGCAATCCTATACACAATAAATAGGTAAGCCACTGAGTACTGGGGTTGTTTGTTTTGTAGCATTATTGCAGCAACAGCTGATGAATACAACTTGACCAAAAGTTTGTAGGAAAATGGTAAGGAGGCCTTTAAATGTGTTTGCATGGTTTGTCTTTGTCTTTTGCATCTCCCATGAGAAGAAGTTCTCTGTAGCCACTGGTCCAAGGAGGATGCAGAGACAAATGGAGCTGATCTTGAAGATCAGCTTGCAGCCTGGAACAAGTTCAGCCAACCACAGCTGAACCCAGCAGAGAGACAGCCTGCCTGAAGAACTGTACATGGGAAATAAATGCTTTCTGTGAGCAATTGAGTGTTGGCATTGTCTAGAGGGATAAATATAGTTGATCAGAGGTTTCTGGGAAATATCACAAGAGTGAATAACTTTAATATTTATACAGTTGATCTTATAAATCATTGAAAAAATTCATATCCTTCAATGGAAAATGGGTAAAAAACACAGACAATTAACAAAGAAGAAAATTTGAAAGCCAATAAAAAATACTTAAATAAAATTTAAAAATAAAATGCTATCAAAATGAGTTATTAAAAAATGAGTTCCACTTTTACATATCAAATAATCTAAAATTGAAAATTGAAAATGCTCAGTACTAATAAGGATGGTATTTGCAACATTCTACAGGTGGGAGGTTAAATTGGCTCAGAAATTTTAGTCTGTGTTGAGTCTATAACAAGTTCATAAACTTTAATCAAATAATTTATTCTCCAGGGATCTTTTCTAAAGAAATGACAGAAATATATGCTAGTTTTAAGTAAGGTATACATGGTAATATTTTATACACTTTTCTGACAAAAAGGATAATCTAAATGTTTTACCGTAGGAAATGCTTAAATGAGTTTGACACACATGTAAACAGATACCAAGTCTGAAATAGAAATGGTATTTTCAAAGAATTTTTCATTACATAAACCCATTTATAATATTGATTTAACAAGCAAAATACAGAATCTTTTGTAATAGAAGAAAAAAGAAAATGACTAGTGAAAATGCCCTAAGATATTACCAATAGCTATTCACTTCCTCTACTCCAGTAGTCTCTCCTATGCTTTGTAAGTTGGTTTCTGAACCCAATTTGCTACATAGCTGTTTTCTTAAAGGACATTAATAACCTACTTTTCTGATACTAAAGATGTCATTATCTGAGTTCTTAATCTTTTTGAGCCCTTCAAAAGTCTTTAAAACTTTAACGTTCAACACCTTCAACTATCACCAAGTTGCTGTTTTCTTCTGCCAGTGCTGCCTTTGGGTCTCTTGCCCCTCCAACTCCTGTTGCTCTGTCCCCTTGGTGGGCTTTCCCACCCCCGCTGAGATGAAGTGTTCGCACAAGTTTTGGTCCCTGGCCCCTTTCTCTCTCAACGTGTAAACTTCCTCCTAGAATATTAGTCATTTCTAGCCTTCTAAGAGACACCATTATTTGATTGGAGTCTCACTGTACTTAAACTATAATATGCCCATTTCAGGGTTTATTATTTTGTGATCAGGACTGAAGCAGTCCTGGTCTGTATGGACTAATCCTGTGATGGCCTCTGGATGGACTTCCTCTTCATTCTCTGAGCTATTTTCTAATCCTTGGTAAATGCCCATCGACTTCATGAGAATACCATGTCAGAATATATTTTTATTCAAAAATATTTAATCTCCTTTTCACATTCATATGCAAAGTGTACTTACCTCTACCATTGATGTTGGGCTTGCCCATGTGAGTTTTGCTTTGATCTAATATAGAATGTGCTTCCCTGAGCCATGGCTTGGGATTTAACCATGTGTCTTGCTTTCAGTCAAATGAAGTTAGCAGCTGTGATAGTAGCAGAGGCTTGACCTGTACTCATATGTTTGGACTTGTCATCTTACATTTATGCCATCAGTGTGAAAACTTGCCCCAATACTGCCCAATTATAGACTCCAGAAAAAACAAACATGGAGCAGATCCGAGTCAGATCTACAGTGAGGAGTCAGGAAGGGTCAAATACACAGATCGAAGCAAACTCACACTGCTGATCTCAGTCTATTTCAGCTTTCCTGCAGCCAACTCACAGACATGTGAACAAGAATAAGTGATTATTATTTTAAGCCATTAGGGTTTTTTATCTTTAAAAATTTGTTTTAATTTTTTAGTGAAATATAGTTGATGATTACATATTAACTGTGTACAATATAAGGATTCACAATTGTAAAGTTTATACTCCATTTATAGTTATTATAAAATATTGGCTATCTACCCTGTGTTGTACAATATATCCTTGTAGCTTATTTTATACCTGATAGTTTGTACTTTGTAATCCCCTGCCCCTGTGTTGCCCCTCCCTCCTTCCCTTTCCCCACTGGTAACCACTGGTTCTTTCTGTAAATTTGTGAGTCTGCTTCTTTTTTGTTATACTCACTGGTTTATTGTTTTTAGATTCCATGTATAAGTGATATCATGCAGTGTTTGTCTTTCTCTGTCTGACTTATTTCATTTAGCATAATGTCCTCCAAGTCAATCCATTTTGCTGCAAATGACAAAACATTCTTTTTTATGGCTGAGTGGTATTCAATTTTATATATTTACCATATCTTCTTTATCCAGCCATCTGTTGAGGGACACTTAGCTTGCTTCTGTATCTTAAGCCATTGAGTTTGGGGATGGTTTGTCACACAGAATTATTGTGTCAATAGCTGACTGATACAAGTGGACCTATGTTTGAAGCCAGCTCCCTGAACTAGCACCCTTTTCTTGGAGTTTTATGGTGCTTTATCAGTTATGAGTCTTTCATTGATGAAAGTCTTAGAGTAGAGATAGCTTTAAGCAAGGCTTGATTCAGACCATGTCATCAGGTCCCAGGTTCTCTTGCTCCATCCCAGTTTAAGTTCTATTCTCAGGCTTTCTTTTCTTTTCTTTTTTTTTTTTTTTTTGTGGTACATGGCCCTCTCAATGTTGTGGCCTCTTCCGTTGTGGAGCACAGGCTCCAGACGCGCAGGCTCAGCAGCCATGGCTCACGGGCCCAGCCGCTCCGCGGCATGTGGGATCTTCCAGGACCAGTGCACGAACCCATGTTCCCTGCATCAGCAGGCGGACTCTCAATCACTGTGCTACCAGGGAAGCCCTCAAGCTTTCTTTTTGTGTGTGGCAAACAGTTGCCTTCATTTATTAAAAGTTTAATAATTGAGCACATACTGTGTGGCAGTCAATTCTAGCTTCCAAATCTCATCCCAATATGAATAATCTTCTGTTTCTCTTTTAAGAACACAGACACAGTCATTTTAAAACCAATCATTTTACTTAGGGGGACACACTGTTTTGATTGATGCCATAAAAGTCACATTTCCACATCTGGAACCAAGAGTGGAGTCAATACCACTTGAAGCGCATTAGCTGGGAGCATTGGTGTCCCCAAAGGGAAACTGAGGAACTGTTTCCAGAGGAAAAGGTCATGAGTGCTTGGTATTGTGCTGAAAGGCAAAACACAATAGATCTTCTCTATGCTAACTCATTAGCATTCTTGTTTCCAGGCTTTCCCTACTTTAAATTGTCCCCCACATGCACTCTGTCTTCATACAACACAGGGCTGGTGGTATCACACTTCTGCACAAAACTTGTAAGAGTCACAGTTGCAATCAGAATATGGGCCACGATCTAAAGGTTGAAGTTCAAAGCACTTGGTCATTTGTTTCCTACCTTCTTTTGCATCCTTGTACCCCTGAACACACATGCAAACCTTCATTTTAGTGACACTGGTAATTCTTCCATTCCCCTAACACACCTTGAGGTCCTCTTGGCCCCATGATGGTGTTTGACATGCCATGAGTCTTTTAGGATGTCGACCAAATTTCACCCTTCAAATTGTGCATCTACCATGGCTTGTATCACAGTCAGCCTCATGTTGTGTCAAACACATGTGTGTTCTCCAGATGGTTCATGGAATCTCTGGAGGATGTAGGTAAAAATTCATCTCTGTATCCCCCAGAGTAACTTACATAGTACTTTTGAAATAATCAATAAATGTTTGTTGAAATGTTGAGTTGTGGAATTATCCAGCCCCAGGCTCAAGAGCATAAGTTAGGATTGGCATAGAACTCAGGATTTTCAGCATATAATCTCTTTAGATCCCTACAGGCGGCTGAATCTTGACAAGCTGCTGGGCAGGAAAGGTGATTTAAATTACATATTTAGAGGAAGGTATAATTTAGCCCATATGTTGGGATAAAATAAGCAGACAGTCAGAAACTTCACACAAGTAAGAAAGAGGCCCAGAGTCAGGTATTGTACAAGGGCTCAAATAAAATTCTTTAAAAACATACTGTCTACCAACTGGGGAGTGTCCTAGGATTACTAAAGAAAGAGTTCCTGGACAGTTTGGAACTCAATTGATTGGTGGCTAGACCCTGAGAAAGAAATGCTGAAGGTTTTCTACATTGTAAGGAAGTCGTTATTTATACAAAGTTCTAACAGCTCAGAGGATACCTCTGAGTGTATTGAAAGGGGAGAATGATATTAACCAGAAATCTTAATATTGAGCTGTACCTAAAATGCTTGTCTTTCATCTTATGCCATTTTCATGCACAGTATACACCAAGAGCCATAACAATTAGCCTAGGGTGTTTAGAAAAGGAGTATATCATGATCATGAGATCACAAACACATACATACGGGAAAATATCACTTTCTGAAGTAGTAGAAAGAGCATTGAACCTTGGGTTCTGATACATGGTCTCTAGTTGAGCTCAATAAATAACTAGTTCTGTGGCCCTGAAAGATTTCTTAATGCTCTGAGCCTTATAACTTATCACATAGAGCAAATCTCATGTAGCCATTGTCAGAAAGTTCTGCTACACTTTGCTAGTCAATTATTGACTGATATTTCTCAGTCCATTTCCAATTGTGTAATTTATTGTTGCAGTTTAGCTAGTCAATAGTCAAATTTCAAGATGCCCATCACTCATTGTCAATGTAATAAAAAAGTGTTAAATTTTTATCAAGTGGTTTATGACTTCCTAAAATTCTTGGGATTATTTTTAAGTTGTTTAGAAGTTTTGTTTCCATTTTTCATGTGCAAATATGAGAGTCTTTATAAGTGATAACTATACACCATTTTATTTTTTTTGGCAATAAAAGCACAACACAAAGGACATTTTTCCAAATACCTATTTTCAAAATGACTTCCTCACCGATCAAAGTAGCTGCTTATGGAGGTTGGATAAGCAGTAGAGTTTGTGCTTGTGTCAGTCTCAGAGATTTCCCCAGGACTCCTTAATCCCCACTGAATTTAGGGAGCCTAGTTTGAAGACAGCCATTCCTGTTGCCCTTTTTGGCCTACAGAAAATATTAGCCACACTGCTTTTCAAGGCTTCCAACAGAAATATATTTCTCACAGCCTTATTAAAGAGAATATCCTCAAGGGACATATTTTGGAGATCAATGAACAGACCTTATGTTATAAATCCACTCGGTACTCCATATCTTCAACGTAAAGGTTACACTTAGCAAATTGTCCAGTGGGTCCCTGAGTCCATCCTATGGTTATTTCCTCAGTTCTAGAATGCCAAATTGTAATATACACAGCCAACAACTGACAGAATCTCCATTTGGGTTCCTTGATCCCTGGAGTGATGACTATTATGGTAGGAAAGGTCAAGGGGAAGTGTGTGGAACTGTCTTTACCTAATTCAACAATAAACTAGAAGTAATACATTTCTGGAAGCATTGCAGAGATTTGTGCTACTATTAAGGATGGGAAAAATTCAACTGTGGTGATTATTACCATAGTTCCACTCAACTCACCTATTTGGCTTGTTCAGAAATTAGCTGGACCTTGGAGGATGATAGTGGATTATTGTAAACTAAACCAGGCATCGACTCTAACTGCAGCTTTGTTCCTGTTCCATTTTTACTCAGGGTTTTATTCAGATCAGGTTTTCTCAAACTTGGCACTGACATTCTGGACCAGATAATCCTGTGTTGTGAGAGCCTGTTCTATGCACTGTAGGATATTTAGAAGCACCCCTAGCCTTTACTCACTAGATGCCAGTATCACCCCCCACTCCAGTTGTGACAACCAAAACTGTTTCCAGATTTTGCCAATGTCTCCTGGGAGTCAAACCTCCCCTCACCCGCTCTATTGATAACCACTGTTCTAGAGCAAGTCAAACATCTCTTGGCAACTGGTATGCAGTTATTGATCTGGCAAATGTTCTTCTCTCTACCTCTTAGTAAAGACCATCAGAAGCAGTTTTCCTTCACCTGACACAGACAGCAATACACTTCCACTGACTGCCCAAGCTCCAGCCTCATCAACCCTCCAGCCCTATGTTGGAATCTAATCCATGGAGAGCTAAATCACCTCTCTATTCCACAGGACTTCATGCTGATCCATTACATGGAGGATACCATGCTGGTTGGACCTGAGAGCAGGAAGTAAAAACTGCTCTTGGTAAAATACATGTTTGCCTGAGGGTGGGGAAAAGTTTCATAAAATTACATTGGTTTGCCACCTCAGTGGAATTTCTAGGAATCTTACAGTCTGAGCAATATCAAGATAAGTATTCCAGAGTGAATGACAAGGTGTTGCAACTGTCCCTTTCAATACAAAGAAGAATCAAGAGGGCCTAGTGGACCTAGTGACCTCTTTGGATCCTTGAAGTAACATATACTTAATTTGGGTGTGTGCTCTGGCCCGTTTACTGAGAACATCAGAAATCTACAAAGTTTAGGGGGCGGAGTCAAGACAGTGATGTGGGAAGGTGCCAAGTTAGCTTCTCCCCACAACTAGGGAACCTGCCGGCCACTGGTGGGGTACCTTGACACCCAAGGAGACAGGAGGAACCCCCAAGTGAAAAGATACTCCATGCAAATGGAAATCAAAAGAAAGCTGGAGAAGAAATACTCATATCTGATAAAATAGACATTAAAATAAAGACTGTTACAAGAGATAAGGAGGGACACTACATAATGATCAAAGGACAAAAGGATCAATCCAAGAAGAAGATATAACAATTATAAATATTTATGCACCCAACATAGGAGCACCTCAATACATAAAGCAAATGCTAACAACCATGAAAGGAGAAATTGACAATAACACAATAATAGTAGGGGACTTTAACACACCACTTACACCAAGGGACAGATCACCCAAACAGAAAATAAATAAGGAAACACAAGTTTTAAATGACACAATAGACAAGATAGATTTAATTGATATTTACAGAACATTCTACCCAAAAGTGGCAGAATACAATTTCTTCTCAAGTGCACACAGAACATTCTCCAGGATAGATCACATCTTGGGTCACAAATCAAGCCTTGGAAAATTTAAGAAAATTGAAATCATATCAAGCATCTTTTCTGACCACAACACTATGAGATTGGAATTACAGGACAAAAACTGTAAAAAAAACACATATACATGGAGGCTAGACAGTGCACTACTAAATAACCAAGAGATCACTGAAGAAATCAAAGAAGAAATTAAAAAATACGTGGAAACAAATAACAACAAAAACACAATGACCCAAAACTTATGGGACACAGCAAAAGCAGTTCTAAGAGGGAAGGTTATAGCGATTCAGTCTCACCTCAAAACACAAGAAAAATCTCAAATAAACAATCTAACCCTACAATTAAAACAACTAGAGAAAGAAGAACAAAGAAAACCCAAAGTCAGTAGAAGGAAAGAAACCATAAAAATCAGAGCAGAAATAAATGAAACAGAAATGAAGAAAACAATAGCAAAGATCAAAAAAGCTAAAAGCTGGTTCTTTGAGAAGATAATCAAAATTGATAAACCATTAGCCAGATGCATCAAGAAAAAGAGGGAGAAGACTCAAATCATTACAATTAGAAATGAAAAAGGAGAAGTTACAACAGACACTGCAGAAATACAAAGCATCCTAAGAGACTACTACAAGCAACTCTATGCCAATAAAATGGACAACCTGGAAGAAATGGACAAATTCTTAGAAAGGTATAACCTTCCAAGACTGAACCAGGAAGAAATAGAAAATATGAACAGACCAGTCACAGGTAATGAAATTGAAGCTGTAATTAAAAATCTTCCAACACACAAAAGTCCAGGACCAGATGGATTCACAGATGAATTCTATCAAACATTTAGAGAAGAGCTAACACCCATCCTTCTCAAACTCTTCTAAAAAATTACAGGAGAAACAGCCCCAAATTCATTCTACAAAGCCACCATCACCCAGATACCAAAAACAGACAAAGATGTCACAAAAAAAGAAAATTATAGACCAATATCACTGATGAACATAGATGCAAATATCCTGAACAAAATACTAGCAAACAGAATCCAACAACACATTAAAAGGATCATACACCATGATCAAGTGGAATTTATCCCAGTGTTGCAAGGATTCTTCAATATATGCAAGCCAGTCAATGTGATACACCACATTTACAAATTAAGGAATAAAATCTTTATGATCATCTCAATAGATGCAGAAAAAGCTTCTGACCATTTTCAACATCAATTTATGATAAAAACTCTCCAGAAAATGGGTATAGACGGGTATAGAGGGTACCTCCCTCAACATAATAAAAGCCATATATGACAAACCCACAAGCATCATACTCAATGGTGAAAAACTGAAAACATTTCCACTAAGATCAGGAACAAGACAAGGATGTCCATTCTCACCACTCTTATTCAACATAGTTTTGGAAGTCCTAGCCATGGCAATCAGAGAAGAAAAAGAAATAAAAGAATACAAATTGGAAGAGAAGAAGTAAACTGTCACTGTTTGCAGAGGACATGATAGTATACACAGAATATCCTAAAGATGCCACCAGAAAACTACTAGAACTAATCAATGAATTTGGTATGGTTGCAGGATACAAAATTAATGCATAGAAATCTCTGGCATTCCTATACAACAACAATGAAAAATCAGAAAGAGAAATTAAGGAAATAATCCCATTTACCATTGCAACAAAAATAATAAAATACCTAGGAATAAACCTGCTTAAGGAGACAAAGGACTTGTCAAAGATGATATAAACAGATGGAGAAATATACCATATTCTTGGGTTGGAAGAATCAATATTGTGAAAATGACTATACTACCCGAAGCGATCTACAGGTTCAATGCAATCCCTATCAAACTACCAATGGCATTCTTCACAGAATTAGAAGAAAAAATTTTACAAGTCATATGGAAACACAAAAGAACCGTAGCAATTTTGAGAAAGAAATAGCCAAAGCAATCTTGAGAAAGAAAAATGGAGTTGGAGGAATCAGGCTCTCTGACTTCAAACTATACCACAAAGCTACAGTAATCAAGACAGTATGGTACTGGTACAAAAACAGAAATATAGATCAATGGAACAGCATAGAAAGTTCAGAGATAAATCCACACACATATGGTCACCTAATTTATGACAAAGGAGGCAAGAACATACAATGGGGAAAAGACAGCCTCTTTAATAAGTGGTGCTGGGAAAACTGGACAGCTACATGTAAAAGGGTGAAATTAGAACACTCCCTAACACCATATACAAAAATAATCTCCAAATGGATAAAACAGCTAAATGTAAAAACAGACACTATAAAACTCTTAGAGGAAAACATAAGAAAAACACTCTTTGACATAAACCACAGCAAGATCTTTTTTGACCTACTTCCTAGAGTAATGGAAATAAAAGAAAAAGTAAACAAATGGGACTTAAACTTAAAAGATTTTTCACAGCAAAGGAAACCATAAACAAGACCAAAAGACAACCCTCAGAATGGGAGAAAATATTTGCAAATGAAGCAACCGACAAAGGATTAATCTCCAAAATTTACAAGCAGCTCATGCAGCTCAATAACAAAAAAAAAAACAACCCAATCCAAAAATGGTCAGAAGACCTAAATAGACATTTCTCCAAAGAAGATATACAGACTGCCAACAAACACATGAAAGAATGCTCAACATCATTAATCATTAGAGAAATGCAAATCAAAATTACAATGAGATATCATCTCACACCAGTCAGAATGGCCATCATCAAAAAATCTAGAAACAATAAATGCTGGAGAGGGTGTGGAGAAAAGGGAACACTCTTGCACTGCTGGTGGGAATGTGAATTGGTTCAGCCACTATGGATAACGGTATGGAGGTTCCTTAAAAAACTACAAATAGAACTACCATATGACCCAGCAATCCCACTACTGGGCATATACCCTGAGAAAACCAAAATTCAAAAAGAGTCATGTACCAAAATGTTCATTGCAGCTCTATTTACAATAGCCCAGAGATGGAAACAACCTAAGTGCCCATCATTGGATGAATGGATAAAGAAGTTGTGGCACATATATACAATGGAATATTACTGTCTTAAAAAGAAATGAAATTGAGTTATTTGTAGTGAGGTGGATGGACCTAGAGTCTGTCATACAGAGTGAAGTAAGTCAGAAAGAGAAAAACAAATACTGTGTGCTAACACATATATATGGAATCTAAAAAAAAAAAAATGGTACTGATGAACCTAGTTGCAGGGCAGGAATAAAGATGTAGACATAGATAATGGACTTGAGCACACGGGGTGGGAAGGGGGAGCTGGGGTGAAGTGAGAGTAGCATCGACATACATACACTACCGAATGTAAAATACCTAATGGGAAGAAGCAGCATAGCACAGGGAGATCAGCTCGGTGCTTTGCAATGACCTAGAGGGGTGGAATAGAGAGGGTGGGAGGGAGGCTCAAGAAGGAGGGAATATGGGGACATACGTATGCATGTAGCTGATTCACTTCAGTGTACAACAGAAACTAACACAGTATTGTGAAGCAATTATACTCCAATAGAAATCTGTTTAAAAAAAAAGTATTTTCTTATACTCCTAAAAAAGAAAAAAAGCTACAAAATTTAAGTAGGACCAAAATAAAAGAATGCCATAATATGTCCAGGTCGCCATGAAAGCTTTTCTGTCATTATGTCTATGACTCATAGTGATGTTATATGGAACATTCTTGAAAAGATATTCCAGAAGAAAGGCAGTCAAGTGTCTCTGACAGCAAGGTAAGCAGAAATGTGAGAGAGCTGTCTCCCAACACTGTCAGGTAAAATATGTGTCATGTGTCCCTCTAAGGCAAAGTTCAGGCAGGTTTGCTTGCAGCCTGTTGTAAAATAGTTGGGTTCCCTAAACTTGGGGTTCCTCAGCCTTGACACAAATTCAGTACATGTGCAGCATCTACCTATGCTGCTTCATGATGTCCCAGTGGGATGGACATGGGGCCAAGAAATATTGATGCAGACATGAAACTCATGCTGCTTGCTGGGCCATGGTAATAAACGTTTTTGTCTTTGACTCAGGAATCTCATGTCTTCTGCCAGCACCCATGAAACTATGGCAGGCTAATTTCTTAGCACACAAGTACAGAATAATCTCAGGCTCTTCATATTCCTGCAAGTTTTTGGAAATGAGGATGGGATGCTGATAGAGACATGGCTTGCTGGAAGAGAAAGGATGAGAGCCTTGTAAGCCTGGTTAGGGAATCTTAGACTTCCTACGATCCAGTAGCAAACGTTCTCAACCAAGTGATTGGAGGGGTGTAGAATAAGGGTCCTCCATTAGACTACCTGTTGATGAATGTTTAGAGGCTGAACACTAGAGTTAAAACAAGTCTTTTGAATGGGGCTCTGGGTTTTACTTGCTTTCCTTTGGGTAGAGAAGGAAGGGGCATTTATCATGACAATTGGGCAAGAAGTCCTTAGACTCCAGACAAAAGGCAATATGACTACGGCTGCTGAGTCAAGGAGTCTCCAGAGTAGAAATATTGGTGTTATTAATGAGAATAAAGAGCTCTGGGTGGATCAAAAACATTAGAAGTTCATCTGGTTGAGCCACAGCAGCCCCCGACAAGGTGGAAGGTAAATCTGCCTTCTTTACTGTCATGGAGCTCTGGCTCCTTCTGTGCCCCTGATGTCTCCCTCTCCATCTATGCAATCTCAAATGCTTTAAGAGGAAGATGATTAGAGGTGAGGCTGAGGACTCTTGGTTTCCAAACTGGACTGAAGTACTGCCCTCTCTTCAATCTCTGCAGCATCAAAAAGAGTCCTAGCACATTACTGGATTCTTTAAGTATTGGACAATATGTGTCTTACCTGCTTAGTCTTTTATATCTTTCAATCCCCAAATCAGCATGCTTTGAGTGGTAGCCAAGTCAACAGACTGCAGAGGAAGTCATCCAGCAAGCTGTGGCATGCTCTTTACCTTTGCAGTCGCACAACCCTAATGATTCCTTTAAACTACAAGTCTGTGTGACTGATGATATTACCACCTAGTGCAGGGAGAGAGCCTGCACTCAGAGGTACCTCTTGGGATTTGGACTCATCGCCTTTTTGACTTGGCCTCCATACACCCATTCTGAAAAGCAGTTATTGGCTTCTCCTAGCCTCTCATTAAAACCAAATGCTTGGGCTTCCCTGGTGGTTCAGTGGTTGAGAGTCCGCCTGCCGATGCAGGGGACACGGGTTCGTGCCCCGGTCCGGGAAGACCCCACATGCCGCGGAGTGGCTGGGCCCGTGAGCCATGGCTGCTGAGCCTGCGCGTCCGGAGCCTGTGCTCTGCAACGGGAGAGGCCACAACAGTGAGAGGCCCGCGTACCCGCAAAAAACAAACAAACAAAAAAACCCAAATGCTTGACCCATGGAGACCTTGTGACCCACAAACCTGATATTCCCACTTAGGGGTGGGTTAACTTGGACTTAATGGCTAATCAGGTGAGAAGGGCCCAATAAGTCTCAATTGTCAAATGGAAATGTTATGTTCAAGAACATAGTTGGCCTATCCCAGCAGCATGCCTTTACATGAAACTGTGGCAGAATTTAGGTGCAACCTCAGAACCTTCACTGTCATTGACAGACAATAAACAAACATGCCCTCTGATCTGGATGGAGACACTATCTTTCAAGATGTTTACTATGCAAACATCCTTTAATAGATACTTTAGAACAAAGGCCATCAATGCCTCTGCTCACAAGAGATACAGAAAAGGCAAAAGATCCATAGAAAATTATCTCCCAACAGTATACTAGCACTGGCTGAACGTAGGTGCTTGCAGCATTTCACTTGAGGGACGTTGATGATGGAAAACCCTCCTGGCGAGCATAACTTTGAGCAGTGTGCATGGTTGTTCAGTTTGCCTGGAAGGAGAAGCCAGAGATTCAGGTCTACATTGATTTATGGGTAGTGGTTAATATAGTTTGGCTAGATGGTTTAGGTCTTAGAAGGAAGATGATTAGGAAAGGGGTGATAGGGAAGTATGAGGAATAGGTATTTAGTTAGGCTTTACTGAATGGGCACAGATTTCAAAGATATATAGGTCCCGTGAATGCTCAACAAAGAGCAGAGTAAGATCAAAAAAACTGGGTAAACAAAATCACTTGTTCTATAAATATCAATCAACCTCTTTGCCAGGCATCCTCTGTCTTTGCCAAGTAGTTGCAATGTGTCCAAGGCAGCAGGATGAAAGTTATGCATGGGATCAAAAAGCTGTGTCTCCAAAGCTGATCTCACTCTGGACATTGCTGAGTGCACCACTTGTCAACAGCAAAGACGACACTAAGCCAACGGTGGCACCACTTTCCTGGGGCATCGGTCAGACACGTAATGGCAGGTTGATTCCATTGGACTGATTCCATCATGAAAAGGACAGGGCTTAGCTGTCACTGGAATAGACATTTATTCTGAACAGGAATTTTTGCCTTCTTTATTTGTAATGCTTTTGCCCAAACCACCAGTGAAGCCTTATTCACTATTATGATCATCTTCACAGTGCTGACTATGATCAAGGAACTCATTTTACAACAGACGAAAAGTAGCAATGAGCTCAGGAATGTGGAATTCCTACCCTAATGAGTACACTTTCATATATCTATTGGTTATTCATGTATGTTCTTTAGTAAAGTGTCTTTTAAAATCTTTGCCCACTTTTTAATAGGTTGATCGTCTTTTTTTCTTTTTTCTTTTTTTTGGCTGCACCATGAGGTCTGTGGGATCTTAGTTCCCCGACCAGGGACCAGGGATTGAACGTGGGCCACGCCAGTGAAAACACCAAGTCTTAACCACTGGACCACCAGGGAATTCCCAGTTGATCATCTTTTAATTATTGATTTATAGGAGTTCTTGTGTGGGTACAAGACCTTTATAAAATATATGTGTTGTGAGTGTTTTTCCCAGTCTTAAAAATAATATTTTTATGCATGTGAAGGCAATCTGGCTGTGACATCTGTCACCCCATTGATAGGGTTGATTTGGCTGATCTGACTGGCTAGGTGGGGGTCCCCTGTCTCCCTCTCCACTCCATATGTATCCCTCCTGAAGATGCATGTTTGGTCCAAGAGGACAATCTTCTCTGATGGAGGAGGACCATTCTCCAGTCATGGGTATAGAAGTATCTGTGCTCCTCTGCTCAAACCTCCAAACAAGTTCTCAAAGTCCATTTGTAGGAGAACGTAGGACAGTCAAGCTTCCAAGACTCCAGATACTTCAGATGATGTGCTGCATTGGCAGTCTGCCTTTCTTTAAAAAAAAAAAAGAAAAAGAAAACTTACAAATGAGATTTCTGCTCATTTCCACAGAGGCTAGATTAAAAATACAGATGAAGTGCTCTCTGATACAATATACCTAATCAGACACTGACATAAAAGTTATTTAGATAATAACAGTTAAGCTAACCTTTGAAACAGTGGTAACTTTGAACCCTGAAACATGCTCTATGTAATTTCCATATGTGCTACGTGAAACAATGTCATGGTAAACTTCCTAGGGAATTATCATATTAATCCAACCACTTCTAAATAATTACTATAACAGCATATGAAATAATAATCAGTATTATTCCAAAAATACTTTAGGGATTTCCCTGGTGGTCCAGTGGGTAAGACTCCACACTCCCAATGCAGTGGGCCCCAGTTTAATCCCTGGTACAGGAACTAGACCCCGCATGCATGCCACAACTAAGAAGTCTGCATTGTCACAACTAAAAGATCCTGCATGCCACAACTAAGAGTCAGCATGCTGCAACAAGAAAGAAGGAAAGAAAGAAAGAAAGAAAAGAAAGAAAGAAAGGAAGGAAGGAAGGAAGGAAGGAAGGAAGGAAGGAAGGAAGAAATCCAAAAATGGGCAGAAGACCTAAATAGACATTTCTCCAAAGAAGACATACAGATTGCCAACAAACAGATGAAAGGATGCTCAACATCACTAATCACTAGAGAAATGCAAATCAAAACTACAATGAGGTATCACCTCACACTGGTCAGAATGGCCATCAGCAAAAAATCTACAAACAATAAGTGCTGGAGAGGGTGTGGAGAAAAGGGAACCCTCTTGCACTGTTGGTGGGAATGTAAATTGATACAGCCACTATGGAGAACAGTATAGAGGTTCCTTAAAAAAACTAAAAACAGAACTACCATATGACCCAGCGATCCCACTACTGGGCATACACCCTGAGAAAACCATGATTCAAAAACAGTCATGTACCACAATGTTCACTGCAGCTCTATTTACAATAGCCAGGACATGGAAGCAACCTAAGTGTCCATCAACAGATGAATGGATAAAGAAGATGTGGCACATATACAGAATGAAATATTACTCAGCCATAAAAAGAAACGAAAGTGAGTTAGTTGTAGTGAGGTGGATGGACCTAGAGTCTGTCATACAGAGTGAAGTAAGTCAGAAAGAGAAAAACAAATACCGTATGCTAACACATATATATGGAATCTAAAAAAAAAAAAAAAGGTTCTGAAAAACCTAGGGGCAGAACAGGAATAAAGACGCAGACTAGAGAATGGACTTGAGGACATGCGGAGGGGGAAGGGTAAGCTGCGACGAAGTGAGAGAGTGGCATGTACATATATACACTACCAAATGTAAAATGCATAGCTAGTGGGAAGCAGCTGCATAGCACAGGGTGACCACCTAGAGGGGTGGGATAGGGAGGGTGGGAAGAAGATGCAAGAGGGAGGAGATATGGGGATATATGTATATATATAGCTGATTCACTTTGTTATACAGCAGAAACTAACACAGCATTGTAAAGAAATTATACTCCAATAAAGATGTTAAAAAATAAAAATAAATAAAACGTTATTTAGCTAAAAAAAAAGAAAGAAAGAAAAAGAAAAGAAAGAAAGAGAAAGAAAGAAAGAAAGAAAGAAAGAAAGAAAGAAAGAAAGAAAGAAAGGAAGAAAGAAAGAAAAAGAAAGAAAAAAGGAAGAAAGAAAAAACACTTTAGATAGAGCACGTATTTGAATATGATGTTGGAATTTTATGTGTATTTTACATGAGTTGGTTATTTCAATAAAATCAGGTGAATTATACACTCAGGTGAACTGTACAGCAGAGAGGTTAGAGAGGGAGTGTCGGAGATGAGGAGAGAATCCAGAAATTGTTCCTAAGAGCCCTGCTCCTTCACAGGAAATGGGGAAAAAAGCCACTTAACTCTCTGGCCTCCATCTCAGCTTTCCCCAACCCCCAAAATGCTAAACCATCTTAATTGCATTGCTGGGGTCATTGAACTGGAACTTGGTTATCAATTCTTTGAGGTTTAAAATAAAAGAACCCATTTAAAGGTTTGCTTTCTCACTTGTCTTTAAACAACCTGCATTGGTAACTCAGAATCAAATGGCAGAATTGTGCATAAGATTTTTCTTTCATTATTTGTTTAGAAAACAAAATTCCAAAGGTAGTTTAGACTGAATGTCTCCATTGTTCTTTTACTAATACAGTTTTACTACGCTTTGGAACTGGTCCTCAAATTGAAGAATGAGTAAGAAATCTTGTGATAAATAGACAAAATGGCCACTTATTTTATAGCTCCAGCCAGAAAGAGGTGGAGTCTCTTTCCCTCACCCTTAAATCTGGGTTATACCAGTAACTGGCTTTGGCCAGTAAAATGCAGCAGAAGTGAGATTGCACAAGGACCAAGCCAAGGCCTCAAGAGGCTTCCCATCTTCTCTTCTGGAGCCTGAGAAGAAGCTCCAGTATCAGGAGAAGCTGGGGCCAGCCTTCTGGTTGATGAGAGACTCACGTGGCCCATCACTCCTCTTGCTAAGAACCACCAATGCCAAGTGCCAGACAGCTTAGTGAAGCCAGCTCAGACCCTCCAGCCACCAGCTAACCAGCCAGCTGACGACATACGTGTGTAGTGTCCCAGCAGAAGTCAGCCACGCCAACCCAGATCAGAAGAATCACTCAGCTGATACACAGAGTCATGGACTACATAAATGATGTAAGCCGTTAGGCTGTGAGGTCATTTTTTCTACCAGAGGAGCTAACTGACACAGGGCTCTTTTTAAAACCAAACAGACAAAAAAACCCTGGTGAATTGTAGAAGCTGGGAACGAGAGGCAGGCTGCAGACCCACAAACATTGCAAACTTGGGCAAACAGAAGAGACTGATAACCTCATTCTACACTCTAGGACTTTGTTAAAAATATTTCTTGAGGTGGCTTATTTACTCTGGTAAAGGTTATGATGGGTTTTTCTGTGTGTGTGTGTGTGTGTGTGTGTGTGTGTGTGTGTGTGTGTGTGGTTTTCAAGAAATACCAAACAGCAAAGTGGCACATTATAAAACTAAAGAAGATATCTACCCAGGTAGTGAACAGGGTATAAAGCCCAACATTAGAGAAACAATGAAATGTCCTTTGTTAATCAAATCACAGTGATGTTTACCTGCCTTGAACTTAATACTTAAAGATACATTGTAAATAGCCACTCCTCCAAGGCAAGAAAAGATTGAATCAGGAAAGCATTAAAGATGGTTGTTTCACTTATTTTTATTGCCTATGTGTATCCAGGAAGAGGAATACAATTTTTTTATATTGAATTTTTTTCTGTATGTTTTGAGAAGTTGGAAAGAACGTTATTAAAGGAAATAAAAATATCTGGAGTGTAAAGGCTTTGCTGGTTTGAGTGTTGTTAGTGTTGTTTTGCTCACTTGCTATATGACCTTCAACTCGTCTCTTCTTGTCCTCACCTGTAAATTGAGGATCATGTTATCTATTCACAGGATTATGTGAGGATTGAATAAAACGATGTATGTTAAAGGGACTGGCACATTGTAAATATTTAATGAGTATTTACTACAGCCCTGTAAGTTTAAAAATCTTTTTTCTCTGGACCGAGAAAAACTAAGGGTGAATAAATGCCACAGCATTGTAAAATTAATGATTGTAAATGAAAGAAACCCAAACGTTGAATTCAAATTAAAAAGTTTTCACTAATAATGTTCCATTGTAATTCCCAAAAGTTGACAATTTTGCAAAATTCTTTATTCCACAGTAATAATTATACATTTTTAAACTACTGTCCTTTAGATATTATGCAATTACATAGCATTTGATATTTTCCAAGGGGCTGTCATATCCCATATATTCTTTGACTGTATCTTCAACACTTCGGTATAGGTAGGGCAGATCTTATTAACTCCATATTATTAAGGGGGAAACTGAGACCCTATTGAAGAGTACTTTAAGAGTACTAAAGAGTACTTTAAGTACTCTTCCTGATTCCATGCTGTATGGCCAATATCTATTTACAAATCAGCTGGTAGCTGTTTGCTGTTGTGGATACGAATGCCATGTTTTCTTAATTATTTTAAGTTTGTGTTCACCTGGCACTTTTCTGCTTATTTTGGAGAGTAGAACTTGTTTTGTTAAGGTTTCCTTTAGACACAACACAGAGATGACAGGTTTTGAGTTTGGACTCAAAATGGAAATTTTAGGTGCGTAAAATTTATTTACTCTTGGCAAAACACAGCTTCCTGTTATCTGACCTTTTCTTTAGAGAGGATTTTTCTTTTTAAAGGAAAGTGGTTTTAAACACTTATTTAAAACAAAACAAAACAAAACAAACAAACAAACAAAAAACCCTCCTTGGACATTAGATAACTATGAAATAAACCAAATTTTAATGACTGAAGTGTAAATGAATCAAAAACATATGGATAAAATTTTCTTTAAAACACACATGGGTTTAAAAACAAAATAAAGTTGCTCAGGGCCAAATACATCTGGAATTTTATTGAACCCCAAACATTTGGAAAGCAGTTTGTGACCTTCAACAGACTGTTACCATAGCTCAATTCTAAACTCCTTTTTGCATGTATCCAGTGGAACCTAAGTCAAGGGTGAGCGGCTAACAAGGTGAGGTTGTACTAATATGATGACCACTTGCCCAAAATACCCTTTGGGCTGACCCACTTCAGTGTCTGAAACTTCACATAAGTGTTCTTTTCTGCTAAAGAGACTTATTACCTGGAAAAACCAGATCCTTGCTAAAACATCGATAATATTAGGAAAAAATAATTAGAAATGAATATTTAAATAGCCTTTTAAAATTAATAAACACTTTCACACACGTAGGTGTTTGAATGCTAATTTTATAGTTTACAGAATATGCTCATGCACTTTGTCTGAGGCTCAAGGAAAGAAGTGATTTCCCCAAGACACACAGTGGTCAAGCCAGGACCAGAACAGAGAACTTTCATGCCTCATACTTCTCTTTGCACCATGCTCCCTCTCGGATAGCATGCACGTCTTTGCATTCACCAACCCATTGGTTGGATTGAGGAGTAAAACGGCAAAAGGAGGCATGGGGACTGCAAGCAATGGCAACTCTTTCACCAAGCTTGTCTGTGAAGAAAAGGTTAGAGACGGGTATACTTTGAGATATTTTTGTGATTTTTGTATGCTAAGATGGAGGGGCCATCAGAAGATAGAGTTTGAAGATCCAAGAGAGAGTGAGGAGAGCTAATGGAACAACACCCCTGAGGAAACAGGTGGGGTTGGGATCCAGAGAGCAGACTGAGGGATGGATGGCTGCGCCTTACCCTGAACGAGGAGAGGAGGAGTGTGGATACATGCAGATACATGGAAATTGATAAGCTAGATGGACAGGGTGTTGAGGGTGTTACTGGCTGGAAAGCCTCTATTGCCTCAATGAAGCAAGAGCTAAAGCACCAGCTGAGAGTCAAGGCTGGGCCAAGGGAGGACAAGAAAGATGGAAGCATAAAGTAGGTCTTGGAAGCGAAGGAGAGGTTAGTGACTAAGGACACTTAAAGGGGCTACTGGGTAGAGCTAAAGGTCAAGAATGACTTTTTCTTCCCTGCCAGACAAATGGCTTTTCCAAGCAGAGAGCAGCAGCTTAGTTGTTGGAGCAAAAATTCTGTTAAGATTAATCTGAGACTGGAGTTCTATAAGACACCCGTGGGTGATGGGCTAAGAGATTTATGACTTCAGAGATAAAGTGCTTTTGCACAGTGATCCAGTCCAGGACTTGGTCCTGGAAATAGTTTACTAAAGAGAATGAAGTTGAGAAGTTGACCCCCTTAGATGTTGCAGTCAGCTGGGATCCTGCGGCTTTTGGTATTGAAAGAAAAGGGGTGGACCAAGTGCCAAGGAGCTCGACTAAAACTGGGCATACATAAGAGGTTGGCATATGGTCATAACATAGACTACTTAGAGGACATTAGAGCTGAGTGTTCTGAGCCCAAAGATGCTTTTCAATGATAAAATAGTATGAAAACAGCTATGTGGACTGAGAAACCTCCCACTACTATCCCGAGATTCATGGAAAGTAGTAGGAGCAGGTACTCAAGAGGGAAACAGATGGAAAGCGATGCCTCCTGAGATCAGGCTGAGGAATGGGGGCTGCAGAGGATATCACAGAGAATGTTGGGGAAATGACAGCTTGGGTGAAAAGGCAGGCAAAGGGAGCAGAGGTTAGAACAGACCAACCATGACACATATTTGGGGTGAGGGTCAAGGATGCCTTGGAGAGAGTAGTATGGGGCTCAGCGGGATTCACAGCTCTGCTTGAAGCTCTGATTAAAATTCTATGAATGACAGTCTAGCTAGAAATCTTGAGCTTTTACCCAAAGTCCCAAGTGAAACATAGATGTAATCTTGTTTCTTGCCTCCATCATAGGCATGGCAACCCCAGGTGCAAAATTTATACACTCTTTTAGATTCCTTACATTTGTTCCTCCCAAATCCTCAACACAGTAGAAGCTCAAGAAATGTTGAGACTTGGTGAATTCTTGGTCTGGTTGCTTCCTGCTTATTTAATATATCTTCTGGGTAGGGCCGTAAGAGTTTTTATCTTTCCCTTTGCAACTAATCCTCTTATCTCTTACACATTCCCAAGGAAACCAGTTTGATTATTTTTTCCAGGAATCTTAAAGTTATAATATTTTTCTGAAGAAATAGTATGTATTTTTCCTGAAATGGAAGGTTTTAATTCTGAAATGATTGGGGTCCTGTAGTATGGCTTTTGTGGAAATGTTCAACTGTACAGTTTGGTGGGTTTAAAGGCTTTATCAGTTGGACCTATTTTTATAAACAAGTTATTCTTACAGTTTCTCCAGTGTATTATTGTCAAGGTGCTTCTGAGAAATTATATGCAAATGTTATTTATATTGAAACTATATCTTGATAAACAAAATATTTTCATATTTAGTAATTTTAGATACTTTCTATGTGTAAAATATAAGTGGATTACATTTGTTTCTTTGACATATTCCTTAGGACTTAACAATCCTAAAGAATAAAGTAGTACACTTGGACATTGCTAAGAGTTCACTGAAACATACTAATATAGAGGAACGAAGAAAAACATGAGAACCGAAGAAGAATTCACTCACTTCTAATTTAAGACAGAAATGGTAAATTTGTGGGCTGTTTTCTTGTAAACTATAGTTATGGAATAGGGAGTACTTTAGCTCACTTTGAAAAAAATCAAGTTCTTTGGCAAATATTGATTGAGTGTCTGTCAATATTATGTGATAGTCTCTGGCAATGAAGACACAGCAGTAAGCTAAATAGGCAAAGTCTCTGCTTTCTTGGATTGTAGTCTAAAGGGAGACAGATAGACATTTAAATATGTAAATAATCAAGATAGTTCCAATAAAATTAATACTTAAAAACGTAGGTATTTAATTTAATTAAAAAATGTAGTTCCAGATAGTGATAATGATCATTCTTATGATGAAAATAAAACAGAGCAACCAGATAACGAGTGCTAAAGTCTGGGGGCCGCTTTAGATGGGAGTTGGAGAAACCTCTCTATGGATATAACATCTGAGCTGAGAATTGGATGTTGAGGAGCCAGGTAGTCACGCCCACGCTCTGGAGGGAAGAGTGATCAAAACAGCAGAGACTCGGAGGAGGAAGCCATTGGACAGCCTATGTGGGGCAGTAGAGGGAGCAAGGAGGAGGACCAAGTCTGAAATGAGATGCAAGATGGGGGAGCAGGTCAGATGATGTGGGCTTGGGAGGACATGGAGGACATTCAGATTTTACTCTAAATACAATGGAAGCCACTGGGAGACTGAATGACAAAATTTGATATTTATATTTAAAAGGCTTCTGTGGCTGCTGTAAAGAAATTTGATGGCCATGAAGGCAAGAGTGGGAACAAGAACACGCTTTAGGAGGCTCTTAGTGAGGCCCTAGTGACAGATGTGGTGACATGGGCTAGATTGGTAGTAGGGAGAAGCAGCTGAATCAATTCAGGATTATTTTAAAAGTTTTTTTTTTTATTGTTGTAATGTATACACAATGTAATATTACCGTCTTAGCCATTCTTAGGTGTACAATTCAGTGGCACTAGGTACATTCACAATATCGTAGGTACATGACTACTATCCATTTCCAGAATTTTTCTTCATCCCAAACAGAAGCTCTGTATCCATTAAACAATATTACCCCGTTTCCACCTCTCCAGCCCTTGATAACCTCTATTTGCCTTTCTGTGTCTATGAATTTGCCTATTCTCGGTAGCTTACATAGTGGAATCATACAATATTAATTTTTTGTGTGTGTCTGGCTTATTTCACTTAGCATAATGTTTTCAAGATTCATCCATGTTGTAGCATGTATCAGAATTTTTTATGGCTGAATAATATTCCATCGTATGCATATACCTCATTTTGTTTATCCATTCACCTGTGGATGCACACTTCAGTTGTTTCTACCTTTTGACTACTGTAAATAATATTGCTATTAACATTGGTGTACAAGTATCTGTTTGAGTCCCTGCTTTTGTTTCTTTTGTGTATATACTAAGGAGTAGAATTGCTGGATTATAGGGTAATTCTATGTTTAACTTTTTGAGAAACTGCCGAATTGTTTTACACAGTGGCTGCCCCATATTGCATCCCTACCAGCAGTATACAAGTGTTCCAGTGTCTCCAGATCTTCCCCAGTAGTTGTTATTTTCCAAATCTTTTTATATTATAGCCATCTGAATGTGTGTGAAGTGGTACCCTATTGTGGTTTTGATTTGCATTTTTCTAACGACTAGAGGTGCTAGCATATTTTTGTGTGCTTATTGGCCATTTGTATATCTTCTTCAGAAAAATGTCTATTCAAGTTCTGTGGTCATTTTGAAATTGGGGTTTTTGGGTGTCTTATGGTGGTTTTTTTTTTTGGTGTTAAGTTGTAGGAGTTCTTATATGTTCCTGATGTTAGTGCTTTATCAGATATATGATTTGAAAGTATTTTCTTTCATTCTGTGAGTTGTCTTTTCACTTTTTTGATGGTGTCCTTTGATGCACAAATTCTTTAATTTTGATGAAGTCCAATTTATCTATTTTTCTTTTGTTGCTTGTTTTTGGGTGTCATAAAAATCATTGCCAAATCTAACATCACGAAGATTTCCTTTATGGTTTCTTCTAAGAGTTTTTTTAGTCTTATCTCTCAAGTTTAGACCTTTGATACATTTTGAGTTAATTTTTGTACATGGGGTAAGAAAGGGTTCAATTTCATTCTTTTGCATGTAGATATTCTGTTTTCCCACAACCGTTTGTTGGGAAGACTATCCTTTCCACGTTGAATGGTCTTGGCATCCTTGCCAAAAATCAATTGACCACCTTAGTTCACTTTTGTGAAAAAGTTTATAGCTTTTGAAAAGCACAGAGAAGTCTTATTTTAAAGTATTTGCCTACAATGGTCAAATCCAAAGTGTTAGTAGTATTGAATGGGCATGTGTTCAGACAGAGACTGAATCTAGGTGTTGGAATCAGGGTATGAGAGTGGGAATTGAGCCTTAAATAATTTTTTAAAATATATGTATGTATTAGTCTGCTTGGGCTGCCATAACAAAATATCATAGACTGGGTGGTTTAAACAACAGACGTTTATTTTTTCACAGTTCTGGAGCCTGAAAGTCTAAGTTTGAGGGGCCAGCAGGGTAAATGTCTGATGTGAGATCTCTCCTTGGGGTGCAAATGACTCTCTTCATGCTGTGGCCTCACATGGCCGAGAGAGAGAGGGAGAGAAAGAGAGAGAGTGAGAGATAGCGAGCAAGCTAGTGCTCTCTTGTCTCTGGTGCCTCTTCTTTGGGGCACCAGACCTATTAGATTAGGGCCCCACCCTTATGATCTCATTTAACCTTTATCTCTTCCAAATACAGTCACATTGGAGGCTAGGGTTTCAACACATGAATTTTGGGAAGACACAAACATTTAGTCTATAACAAAGTATATGGGTCATCATTTTGGGTCTGCTTAAGTGTGTCTTCATGCAGGTGTTGTACAAAAGAAGGAAGAGCAGTTTCCCCAGTGCTTTGAAATCCAGTGTTGGGGATCTTAGCATCATAGAAATCGAGTGGTGGACGGGACTAGAGATGACCCAATGCACTAGTCCCATTAAATTGGGTGAGGAGACTTTGTACTTGAGAGATGACACACTTTGCACAAGTCAGACAGCCAGTAATTCCTGGACACAATTTTTAATCAGTTTTTCCAATCTTAAGCCTATTACTCTTTCCAGACTGAAAACATTCCAAGTTCCACAACTTAGAAATCCTGTGAAATTCATTTTGCCTAAATGGCATGTAACATGTTCAAGCAGGAAGAATGAGCCAATTTATTTCACCAACCATGATTTTTTTACATGAATATTATTCACAGATAGAATGTCAGCTGCCCTGTCAATTTATCTTCTTCCCTGCTGGCAAGAGTTCCAGACTCTTGGCTTCTACTTGCACGTGGTCAGGTATCAGAACTTCCACCACAAAAGAGAAAGAAAATGACTGAATATTATCGGTCTAAAGAGATCGTGGGAACCATTTTATTTCATGAAAACTTGGAAAGTCATTAAAAAATGTTGAGATGCCACAGCGTTAGCTCATTCTTTTAAATAAAAGCATTTCCCTACTTATTATCTGGAAGATTTAGGTTCTGTGTCTGGAGGAAGGTGTCCAACTATAGTCTACATACTTCCTGTGTGGTGCACATTTTGGGGTCTCAGAGGCAGATCCACATATATCAAGTTCTTAATAGGGCTTTGCCATGGAACTCATTTGACAATGCAAATGAAGAACTTATTTCCCCTCATTTACTCTTCATATTTAATGAAAGTAATGTATAGATAAATACTCTAGCTAAGATCAGAGATCTTTTAAGTCTTCATTCAGTTTGAGGCAAATCTGAGAGTCCTCTGTTAGCTGGAGTGGGTAAGTTTGTCGGTTTTCCCCTGACATATAACAATCCCACTCTTTTCATCTTTCTGGCATGCAATGATTCTGAACCTCTGCAGCACGGGTCTGTGGATTGCTGATGTCATTCCAACACATGGTCGAAGCCCACTCTGCATACATTGTGGAGAGCAGCTCGCGGCAGTATTTAAATGCAACTAGTCTCCCTCGCCAAGGGAAATGCAGGGCCTCTAATAAGCCCCATGTGTGTGGGAAACTTGTTGGAAGTTTGGAATTTGCCAGTCTCTGCAGAGGAATGTTCTCTGAAAATACAGTTCTGTATTTGTCATTACGGCATCACCCTGTCACAATTCAAGTGCATTTGGGGCTTTAGTATTCTCTGAGGAACATCTCCGTTTTAAATTCACATAATATTGTGCCATATTGGAAAAATAGGATGTCCAACTCATCTTGGTTTGCCAAGGACTCCCAATCTTAGAACCTCTTTGGGCCTCAGTTTCTTCACCTGGATCCTTTAGGATTTTTTAGCAAGATGGGGTTTAAGATCTGCTAGTTATGAAAAGATGAGGTCATAAGGGTGAGGTTCCAGTCTGATAGGATTAGTGTCCTTATAAGAAGAGACACCAGAGAGCTCCTTCTCTCTCTCTCTCTCCATGTGAGGACACAGTGAGAAAATGGCCAAGTGAAAGTCAAGAAGAGAGCTCCCACCAGATACCAACCATGATGGCACACTGAGCTCAGAATTTCAGCCTCCAGAACTGTGAGAGAGAAATTTCTGTTGTTTAACCATCCAGTGTATGGTATTTTATTATGGCAGCCAGAGCTGATTAAGACAGTAGCATAAAATTGTAGGCAAGATCAACTGCTTAAAGTGGATCGATTGGCAGGCAGATAAATGGCACATTTGGCATCCTAACACCTAAGACTTAAAAGGAACCATCTATTTCTAGCAGAAAAAGCCTTTAAGGCTGAACATTTCTAAATGTCAAAGAGCCAGGTTAAAAAAAATTGTGGGTTGGAAGTATAGAGTTTTAATGAATAAATCAGTCCCTGGGAAGTAGATTCCATCTATTAAATATGAGTCTGAGTCAGAGACCCTGGTATAGAGGAGTGATGTGGCAGTTTGCTACTAAGGTTCAGATCAAAAGCAGAGATCATCAGGGGTGATGCGTGCCTCTTACCAGTGGGTGGGACATTGTACACCCCTGTGCTTACCAGCAGGGGCCGGCCATGAAAGAGGTCAAGACAGGACACTGCATAGGTCACACACATTGTGGTCAAGTGGCTGCATATGTCCTTGATCAACACATGAAATCAAAATCAGAAGAGGTATAGGTATAGAACTACTTTCATTACCAGTAGAACAAGTTAATAATTACCCACCAAAATTACTAGCCAGGAAATGATCACTCAGGCACAGAAGCTGAATGCTCTGATACTGTGTCATTGCCAAGTGTAGGGGAAGCTACCGATTCCTTGTCAACTTGTCTAAACAGACTGAAAAGAAGAGTTTTCCTCAACCTGGGCCAATATGTATAAAATATTATTAGTCAGGGAGAGCTAAGGTTGGGACATCCAAGTTTGTTGCTCAAATTTCTTAAAAATACTGTGGAATAACATGTAAATGTACTAAAGTATAGTCCTGCAGCTTTGTTTCTAAAGACCTCATGATTTAATCCTGTGATTGGTAACAGGGTAAAAAAGAACGTCCAAAGAGTAGAACGTTTAAAATTGATTAGTGGGGAACATGTGGCCATTCACAGCAACCCTGTCTTCTCCCCAAGCATCTGTAGCCAGTGGGAGTGTTGGCAGCCTGGCTTCAGAAACACACAGAGCCCATGACTTCTACATTCTGGAGAAGCATTTTTCAGCCCACAGCAACCAGACTTAGCCTAAAAGTTTCTCTATTTCCAGGGGAGAAATTAAGAAGGATATAAAATCCCCCTTCCTCACCACCACAAGTTGGCAAAGACCTTATAGAACAGAGAGAGGCAAGAAGCTGATACAGTAGAGCACCCATAGTCTGAAGTCAATTCCAGACAAGAAAATGGAGGGGACATTTCTGCAGAAAAGCACACCTCGGAAGACAGCAAACCGCCTTAGAATTATAATGTCTCATGACTTCCCTAGGGAAGAAGGATATAAATTAATATCAGCTCCACATATACTATTTGCTACTTGTTTTAGGTAAATCTATGATTAAACAATTTATTAAAACTGACACACATTTGCATTTAAGCATTCCAAATTAATTGTGTTTTCTTAAAAAAAAAACTAAACTAGAAATTTGTTTTTATGTCAATTGACAAAGTTGACTGACCAGTTACTGTGAGCCAGGCTAAAGACTTTCTATGTCTTGGAAGTAGGGAATGAAGAAGAGGGAGAAATAAAGATAAGCCTATGCTTTTAGCTTTTGTCCCTGGCTGTGACCACTGACCCACTAGAACACACAGGAGCATGAGGAGCATTTTGAGAGAAGATGATGAGTTCTCTTCTGCACATGTTGAGATTTAGGTCTCTGTGACAGTTAGGTGACAATATCTAGAAAATGGTAATATTTATTATGAGTCTGAAACTTGAAAACAATGCTAAGGATATAGATTTTGGATTCATTGGCATACAAACATGAATTAGCTGAAAGTTGGGATCAGAGTACATACATCATCCGGAGAAAGAATAGTGAAAATGAAATGAAGAAAATCCAAGATGGAACCCTGGGGAAAACAACATTTAAGAAAGTCCAGGAAGGAGGCAAAGAAAAATAACAGAGAGAGATGTGTGCAGAAACAAACAAATATTCTGTTGCATGTACAAGACAAAGGAGAGGTGTTCTATACTACAAAATGCTGTGGAATTTTCCAGAAAAAAAAGCCAAACCCATTGGCTTTGTGATCAAGCCATGGAGAGACTACTGTGAGAACGCTTTCAGCAGCATAGCGGGGACAGATGTCATGTCACAGCAGATTTCAGAATTGCAAGGAGTGATGAAAGGAACACAGCAAGTGTAGAACACTGTTTAGAGGGATTCAGATGCAAAGTCAAGTCTGAAGTATAACTAGAGAATCAAGGGAGGGATTTTATTTTTAAGATAAGAGAAATTTCAGGTACCTATGCCTCGAGGCGATATTCCGTTTGGTGATAACCCGATCTAGGATGTTAGCCTAGGGATGGTGAGTGACCAAAAGAGTAAAAGGCCATTGGAATTAAGGAGGCAAGGCTGCATTTCCAAATGCACTCTCTACATGGCATTGCCACGCAGGAGTAAAAAGAGATCACCTGGAGGTCATGTTTCTCCAGATGGGCAATACCTACATAGCTCTAGCATACATAGCAACTTACATAACCTACAGAACAACAGCATACGCTGGTTAAATAGTTTAAGAATTGTCAGAGAAGAAGTAAGTGGATCAGGTCTTAAAGTATTCAGTGAGAACAACTGACCAGGAGGTCAACAGACCACAGCAATGAAGAAACATAGGAGGTAATTATAGCTGCATGGCCTGTATTTTAGAGGAACAGGAGCTCTTTTTTTTCAATTAATTAATTAATTTTAAGGTTTTTTTAAAAAAACTGAAGTATGGTTGACTTACACGGCTTCAGGTGTACAGCAAAGTGATTCAGTTTTATATATATATTTTACATATATATACGATATATTCTTTTTTTTTTTTTTTTGCGGCACGTGGGCCTCTCACTGTTGCATCCTCTCCCGTTGCAGAGCACAGGCTCCAGACGCACAGGCTCAGCGGCCATGGCTCACGGGCCCAGCCACTCCGCAGCACGTGGGATCTTCCCGGACCGGGGCACGAACCCATGTCCCTTGCATCGGCAGGCGGACTCTCAACCAGTGCGCCACCAGGGAAGCCCGATATATTCTTTTTTAGATTCTTTTCCATTATAGGTTATTACAAGATATTAAATATAGTTCCCTGTGCTTTATAGTAGGTCCTTGTTGTTTATCTATTTTATATATAGTAGTGTGTATATATTAATCCCAAACTGATAATTTATCCCTCCCCCCTTTCCCCTTTGGTAACCATAAATTTGCTTTCTGTGTCTGTGAGTCTCTTTCTGTTTTGGAAATAAGTTCATTTATGTCTTTTTTAAATTATTATTCCACATATCATATAGTATTTGTCTTTGTCTGACTTACTTCACTTAGTATGATAATCTCTAGGACCATCCATGTTGCTGCAAATGGCATTATTTCATTCTTTTTTATGGCTGACTAATATTCCATTGTCTATATGTACCACATCTTCTTTATCCATTCATCCGTCAATGGACATTTAGGTTGCTTCTATGTCTTGACTACTGTAAATAGCGCTGCTACGAACATTGAGGTGCATGTACCTTTCTGAATTAGAGTTTTCATCTTTTCCAGATATATGCCCAGGAGTGGGATTGCTGGGTCATGTGGCAACTCTATTTTTAGTTCTTTAAGGAACCTCCATACTGTTCTCCATAGTGGCTGCACCAATTTACATTCCCACCAACAGTGCAGGAGGTAGCGGAACAGGAGCTCTTGAATGAAGAAGTAAAGATGATGATGATATAGATGAGAGAGTGGCTGGTAGAGAAATGACAACCCTAACTTACCGCCCCTCCCCTCCACTGCCGCAACTGGTCCCTTTGTACAGATCCACTGGTGCCTGTCCAGAAGGGAAGAGTAATGCAGAGCACAGGAACACATCACTTATTTAATTATTTGGCATTCACTTACAAAACATTTCAAGGTTTACAGAAACAGTGTGTTTGGGTATAGCTTAAACTGAAAACTTACTGCTTTGTGAACTAAAAAAACAATTTTTGATTTTCTAGTCACTCATGCCAAATAAGAAAAACAGAAATGGTTCTACATTCCCGAATGAGAGACATTGAGAATTTCTACTACACATTTTATTCTGACCAGGGTAAGAGATTTTGTGGGAATTGCCAGCAGAGTGTGGATTCAGTTTGGTTTAAGGGGACATTTAAAAAACCCAAGCTTAGGGCTTCCCTGGTGGCGCAGTGGTTGAGAGTTCGCCTGCTGATGCAAGAGACACGAGTTCGTGCCCCATCTGGGAAGATCCCACGTGCCGCGGAGCGGCTGGGCCCGTGAGCCATGGCCGCTGAGCCTGCGCGTCTGGAGCCTGTGCTCCCCAACGGGAGAGGCCACAACAGTCAGAGACCCGTGTAAAGCAAAAAAAAAAAAAAAAAAAACACCCAAGCTTAGCGGGCCAAACCTCACCAAAGGTTTAAAAGTTGAAATAAAGGCCCAGGCCTCCAGTGATTTCATTAGCGCCCATGGATGCTTTGTATGTGTACATACTCAAGAATGAGCCCAACAGAACAGCTGTAAGCTCCCACCATTAACCTTTGTGCCTGGATATTGAACTTGAGGGGAAAAATAGTAAGAGGCTGCTGGTTTTAGAAAAGTGAACAAAGCAGGTATATCCAAAGGGAGAACTTACATTGGAATTGTGAGGCCCAGGGCCATTCTCGGAACTGATGTGTCCTGCAGGGGACGAAACAGCTCAGGAGAGAGAATTCTTCTATGGTAATCTTGCATGAATGGCATGACACCTTAAGTGTTCCTAGGGCACCCAGGAAAAAGAATTATTCATGCCTCCCCCATTATTTCAGCCTAACGGCATAAATCGGTACAGAAAAAGGGCTGCCACACAGCATTCTTGGGGCTGAAATGCTTCGCAGGGCATTTTTTTCCTCAGAGACTCTCTAAATGGAGCTAGGGTAGGGGAAATTGCTGCACATTAGTTGGGAAGTGGTTCCAAGAATTAGAATTGGCATGTGGTCAGAGGGTACTGGAGGAGACAAAAAATAGGTGGGGAGATGTCTGGGCAGCAGGGAAGGGAAAGAGAGGAAAGGAGAATAGTATAAAAGCCACGATGTTGCAAAGGGCTTGCCTAGTTGTCAGGAGATCTGAAAGTGGGGAAAGGATGCATCGTCAAGGTAGAAACTCACTGAGTTGCGAAAAGCAAAGAAAATATGCCATTCAAAGCCAAAAGGATCAGTATAGCTGATTCACTTTGTTATAAAGCAGAAACCAACACACCACTGTAAAGCTATTATACTCCAATAAAGATGTTAAAAATTAATTAATTAATTAAAAAAAAACAAACCAAAAGGAAGTTTGCTGATCAGACCAACTCGGGTGTGCATTCAAAGCATTATTATGCATGGTGAATAAACATGGAAACTCTTTTTATGAACTGCTGACTCTATCATTATTTCAACTCTGTTGCTTTCTGTTTAAGCCTCTTTTACTAATACCTGAGGTTGAATGGACTTGTCTGTCACATGGTATATTCAGAGATGATCTGTTCTTTGGAGCAGTCTGTAACTTTTAAATTTCTAAGAACTGTGCCTTTAAGATTATATTTGGTGTGTTTCCTCTATTATTTTCATTCTCTGTAAAGCTGGAGAAGGTACTAAAAATAAAGCAGATGAGGATCTATTACACTGCTGAGCAAATCAGACAGCTTCTGTTTAGAGAAAAAATATGCTTTAGAGCAAATTGGAAAAAAAGGAATCTTCATAGATATTCATTATGCTTATAGAACAAAAAGTCCTATTTTTCATGCCAATTTTGTAGCAAAATATGGCATTTTTACCTCACCTCTGACTTTTGAAAAATCAAATCAGATAAAAAGATGACACCTGTGAATTTCCATCTGCTTGTTTTGTTCATGTTCCTCCCTTTCGAAATAGCCTTTGCTCCTTTTCCTGTGCATTCTGGTCCTCTAGAGCTACTGACTTTTCACCTCCTCTATGAGGCTGCTCCTCGTCATTACTGCCTTTAATGATCCATCACTCTCACGACATTTATTTTCCTGCAGAGTCATTTGATGTTTCATAAATAAAGGTTCTGTCTTCATGTCAAGAAAATAAAAAGCTCTTTGTGAAAAGAGAACGCTATAAAATGATGACTATTTATTATTTACCTCTGAATTCTCCTCTCTATTTAGCTTTGCAATTTGATGATGCAAAGCTTTGGTGATGCAACTAGTTTACCAGTTGAGGTAAACTCCACTGGTATTTATTGATTGAACGTAAAAATGTAGTAGTAGCTTTAACATAATTTCTTTAACATAGTACATATATACCAAAGTTTCTCCTCTGCCAAGATATATGTTTTCTATCTGTAAGATTCATTTTATTGCCTGAGGTTAAAGAGCCTTATTTTTTTTCCAGTTGGGGAAGTCACTGAATAATAGACTGAATATTCGAGATTTTAGAGAATCTTAGGACCATGTTGTGCAACATGCCTGTCTCCTCTGCTCCAAATATTGGAGAGGTTTCATGGCACCCACATGACTTCAGAAGCAAACTCGGTGGTACTTTTCACCCAACGAAACTGATTGTGGAGCAACAGCCCTTTTTACTTTGCAAATTTCACTTGCCTCATCGCTCGTGTGTTATGGTACAGGGTCCTCCTTACCCAAGTATGCATTTAAAAGATTACATATAGAAGAAAGACATCATCATAACCAAAAGTATTGACTAAAGTGCTGAGACTGAGAAACATACTCTCCTATCTCTCTTTTTTAATCCACTTGTCCTTCAATTATGTCAGTCTCTCTGTCAGCGTTAGCCCTTCTTAGCTGATAGGCAGATCCTGAGTATAGTGCAAAATAAAATGTAAAAATTAGGCAAATCCATTTTAGTGAAAATTGCAAATCTTGCAAAAGATTCAGAATTTCATGAAGTCATAATGGATAAAGTATGTTTCAATCCTTACATCACACCATACAGAAAAATAAATTCCATTTGGATTAAATATCTAAATTTTAAGTCAGGAAATTTAAGTTAGGGAAACAAATAAGAATATTCTTTTATTATTTGAAAGTGGTAAAGATTCAGGAAGACAGAGTATCCAGACCCCATAAAATAAAGACTAAGATACTTAATAATATGAAAGGATAAATAAATACTACTATGCAATTAAAGATACAATAAATAAAAAGCAGTAGGGCAGGATAGTAGAGAGGATGAGTTATTAAAGTTTAACTTTATATAATTTTAGCATCTTTATTGCAGAGTTCACACAGAGAAGCTATTCCACTTTCCATAGTCTAGGGAGGAAGACTCATATCATCTACTTATAAATAACTTAAGAGTTACCCACAAGAAGAGAAACACATTTAATTCCATGCGTAGTTGTCTGCTTGGTCATTATGCTTGCTAACCTTCACCCATTATTCCTTCAGGGAAACCTGCATTAGTGAGAAATTGTGTAAGGTATGACCACGTGGAGAAGAAGCAAGGTTGTTCTTCCATTCCTTGTTCCTGAGCGATGTGGAAGGCAGATCCTGCAAATTGTTAGGAGATTGAGATGGTAGATAAGATTGTGAAGGCTGGGAGACAGTGTGATACAGGCTTGCTAGGGATGAAGGTAGCCTAAAGACAGAAAGGACCCCTGTTAAGAGGCCTGCAGTATGATGCTGCTAGCTAGTAATCAATTAGAGGTAGCTGAATCTCACCAATAGTCTCCAAGGCCCGGGAGACCTGGCCACCACCTTCCCTCATTGCCCCAAAAGACAATGAGTTAGAGTAGAAGTTAGATTCGACCAAGGAAGATTGCAGCCTCATACATGAAGACAGATAAGGAGAACCATTTCCCCTCTCCCTCCTCCCTGCTCTGCAGGAAAGCCCAAGGAAAAGGAAAGTGGGTGTTGGAGATCAAACACCACCCTCCTTCACTGCCCCAAGTCTCCTAGGATCTCTAAGAAGGAGAGTTTTAAGTGAAATATGAGACTGAAATTTCTCAGTGATCAGGACTGAGTCTTTAAAACCAGACATAGTTTTTCTGATAATTCAAAGTTACTAGAAAGTGATAGAACTGAGCAAATATTGCTCATTAAGGAGTTAATTATTGAGCAGGGAAGAGATGAAGAGAAAGGGGTTCAAGCCTCCTCACTGAACAAATTCACATGTGTCATAACCTTTTGCTCTATAAAAGAGTTGTTGGGACATCAACTTAGATGCACTAAGAGTAGCTCACCTAGATGGGTAGGTGCAGGCACTTTAGCATCACGTTGGTAGCCACTATTGAGACGAGCAAAGCACCACTTAGAATCACAACTTTTCTCGAGAAGCTGGGCAGAAGGTTGATTGGGGAAAGAGTGTATAATCAGATCCAAGTTTGGAAAACACAAGCATTTGGTCCTCCTCAGAAGACCCTCTGGAAATAAAGCTGGTGATGGTTATGGGTTTGTAAGGAGACCTCACCCTCTTGGGAGTGCCCGCAAGGCTGGGGAGTCAGGAGCTGACTACCACAAGCCAATCACAGGATCCCAAGCCTAGAGATGTCAGGGCTGAGTTGGCACTAGCGAGGGGTCCTTGCTTCCTCGGAACACGTCGAGGTCTGTGACGGCATCTGGGTCAGCAAGGAATCATTGCAATTCATTGTAGCCTTGAGACATGACAAGTTTTGTGAGCTAATGAGACCCTAGTCTTTTCCTCACTTAGGCCGGGCAACTTGACAGAAGCCCTACCCATCAGGAAATTGCATCCATATTTGTGCAAGATGGTTCAAAAGTGACATACAGTCTTGCCCACTAAAAAGGCAAATGAGTGCTCAGCATTTAATTGAACAAATGAAAGCGAGAAAAACATACATGTAGCCTGCATTGGGAGGCAGTTCATGGAAGTTCCATGAGAGAGCTCAAGACCTGGATTTAGGTATCCTCGGCAGTATGATTCTCTATCACTGACTAAAAATCACTGCAGTGAGAGTCATTTGAGTTTGAAACAATGGCTATACAGTGTAGATTTTTTAAATACAGTTGGACAATGTTAAGAATGAGTGACTCAAAGTCTTTAGAAGATAAAATGGGGTTGGAAAAAAGGGATAAAGTATTGAGTCAAGTTGCTGAAAATAATTTCTCTGTGACTATACACCCTTTCTGGGAGATAACTGAGAAGGGGAATGCATGGAGAGATATTTTTAACACTCTTGTCTCAGACCATCACCCAAAGTCTGGAACGTCCATCAGAAACGTGGCTGACACACAGAGACAGGAGATAGGAAAGGTCATGTTGTCTGCACAAGAAATAGTGATGCACCAGAAATGGAAGTTGTTTTCAAGCAATAGAACATCAGCTCCAGGAGAAAAGATGTTTGAACCTTGGCTGACCTACTGTAACAGAAGCCTGCAAGAGTGGCAATGAGTGGGTTGGGAGAATGTCAGGGGCTAGTGGGACCCTTAAGTTGTCTGCCCTGGAGTCATCAAGTTTTCCCAGACAGGCAATACCTACATATCTCTAACCACAGATATGCTGGTTAAGTATTTTAAGAATTGTCAGAGAAGAGGAAAGAAGGCAACAGCCTGTCAAGGGCTTGGCTCAAAAAGTTTTAGCGAATGTTTCCCTCACACGGCAGGATGCACTGCTGCAAAAGGGAAGCGTTTCTGAGATAAGCCCTTGAGAGGCAGGGAAATGGACATACCCGTCCTGCTGTTTCGTTTCTGGAGAAGATGGTTATTTTCTTGTAGGCTTGACACAGGAGACTCCACTGCTAATGACAGAAAAGTTAAGGTGAGCCTGAAAACTTCAAGAAATGAGAAGGACTCAGGCAGAGATGCCTTGGTTTTGCCAGAGATTAGACTCAGCAGTACTGAGGACCTCTCATGGCGTAGACCATGGGAAGCTGAAGAAGGGGTGTGTGATTGGCTGAATGATGTCCTCAAAGATGTCCACATCTTAATCTTCAGAAACTGGGAATGTTACCTTACATGACAAAAGGGACTTTATAGAGGTAATCAAGTTAAAGATCATGAGATGGGGAGATAAGCTTGGTAGACCCAATGTAATCCCAAGGGTGCTTATAATTAGGGAGGTAGGAGCATCAGAACCAGAGAAGGAGATGTCACAATGGAAGCAGGGGTCAGAGTGATGCAAGGCCACAAGCCAAGGAATACGGGCCACATTTAGAAGCCGGAAAAGACAAGGAAATGAATCCTTTCTTAGAATCTCCAAAAGGAGTGCAGCCCTGTTGACTCGTTTAAGCCTCCGGAGCTGTAAGTTAACAAAATTATATTGTTTTACGTTGCTAAGCTTGTGGTAATGTGTCATGGAATGAATGGGTGGAAGAGACCTGAATACCTGCCATGTGATCAGAGCTTGGGAGTGAGGGAGACTGGCCATGTCCACACCCATCACCCTTATACTAGGCCACCTCTGGGTGAATTCAAAGAGAACCCCACCATTAATGCCCTGAGTCCCACAGAAGGAGTCGCGGCCTCCAGAGGGACAAGAGCTGCTCATGTCCAGTTCTGTCCTGGTGAAGAAGAAGCCAGAGGTCACCCTGGGCACCAGTCCACTCTGCTGGACACAACTAAATCATGATATTGATATGTTTAATCTCAAGAAAGCAGTTCACTCTCAAGTCTTATGTAACTGATTAAAAACTCTCTCACAGAAATCCAAGCAGAAATTACAGCCCTTTGGAGCTGAATTATAGTTGAGGAGACTGCAAGGAAGGGTCTGCCCCATGAAGAGAGGCATAACACTGCAGAGTTACCTCAAGAGGCACCCGGGGATATATCTCATACCGGGTCAGACACTTCTGTGACCATAAGAGGTGTCCTGGAGAGGTGGACCAGGACCTCCGAATAAATAGATAACTTGGCTGCATATGGAAACTGTAAATCAAGGCTAGCTTCCGAATGAGTGCTGCCGAGACCTCCAAGTTCACCCCCAAAGCCCAGCCCCCCTTCTCTCCACTGAGTCTCCAAAATTTGTTCTGTACCCCACAAAATTTAGCTCTAGGTCAAAGTTTATTTATCCTACCCAGAGAAAACATCATTCCTTAGAAAATAGCATCACTGGTTTCCCCTTAAGGACCTCACCTTCTCACCAAAGGGCTATTGAAACACTCACTCACTCCCTAGCTGGTCCTGGAGCAGACTAGGGGAGCTGGTTGTGAAAGGGATTGAGGAGAAAAGGGGGAAAGGGAAGTCCGTAGGAATGGATTTTGTGAAAGAAGAGGCACTGGGAAATCCATTTACAATTTGCTATGTGATATCTGCTGCCCCATGAAATCGACATTACTCATGAATGGATCTTGGACTTAGGTTTCTCTTTGGGGGCTATAATAAAAATATGAGTCTCGGTCAATCAGGGTTACAACAATGTTTTCGTGGTACAAGTATTTATAAACTGTGGAGTGTAGCGTAAGAAGTTTTTCTTATGCATGATTTAAATGCACACTGGTTATCTCCTCTAATAATAAACTTATTTATTTTTTAAAGTAATAGTTAAATTCTCAAATCTTCATTTACTTAATTGAATTGAATAAATATGTACTGAGTACTCAGAAGTAAAAAGTGTTTTGTTTTCGTTTCTTGATTTATTGCAAGTTGATCAACCAGGCAGCGCAAACATCGAATGTTTCACCTGGGCTGTGCATTTCCACTGCTAGGGCCATTCTAAAACTGAGAAGCCAACATCTGGGTCCAAATCACTTTGTGTCTCTCATTGCATCCATGGATCAGCCTTCTGTAAAGCAACCTATGGTCTAGCTAGACATTTCTCAATTTCTATTTTCAAATTGCAGCACTCACACGTGTTTTGGGAACCTAGGCATAACCACATTTACAGTCGAATGAAGCATTTTCTATGTAATCCAACCACTAACAGTACTTTAAGCAGGAAGCAATAGCCACAAAGTATGTGGGGTGTAAAGTTCGCAGTGCCCTCCAGAGGCCAGTTTTCTCACAACAGGATAATTTCCTAGTGCATATTATCACCAAAATGGCCTACATTTTTGCAGTGTATAAAAACAAGCATTCTGCCATTTGCAGCAACATAGATGGGCCTGGAGATTACCATACTAAGTGAAGGAAGTCAGACAAAGACAAATATCATGTGATGTCACTTCTATGTGGAATCTAAAAAAAAAATGACACAAATCAACTTATTTTCAAGACAGAAAGAGACTCACAGACTTAGAGAACGAACTTATGGTTACTGGGGGAAGGGATAGTTAGGGAGTCTGGGATTGACATGTACACACTGCTATATTTAAAATGGATAACCAACAAGGACCTACCGTAGAGCACAGGGAAATCTGCTCAATATTCTGTAACAACCTAAATGGGAAAAGAATATGAAAAAGAATAGATACATGTATATGTATGACTGAATCACTTTGCTGTACACCTGAAGCTAACACAACATTGTTAATCAACTATGCTCCAATATAAAATAAAAATTTTTTTAAAAAGCAGAGCATTTCCTAAGGAAAAAGAATAGAACAATTTCAGAAAAATCCTGAAACAAAAATCTGATGGAATACAATCCAAGAAGACCAACCAAATTCTAAAAGAGAAAAGAAAAAAATAAAGAAAAGAAGAAAGAAAACCAAATTTTTCCCCCATAAATTGACAAAGCTCCTTCAAAATTCAGGAGTAAAATACCAATATAAAAATAAATTTATGTGAAAAGTGTGCTGTTCCCCCTAAATCCTTAAAACAATGTAGTCCAGCCATAGCTGAAAAGCATCAGCTCCTAACAGGGGCAGGACTCAGATTTAAAGAGTGATAAACTCAATTGCCAAACATCTTTGCATGTGAGACTGAAAACAGAGCAAGAACACACAGGGGCGTGCATCCCACAGAATATGGGCCAAGTGAGATAAATAAACTGCAACTGGCTGGGTTTAAACAAATTATGGTTGGGACCAACAGACAAAATGCAGGGCATTCCAATTTGTTCTTGGGAGGAGATCTCAAATGACCCACACAGCAGCCCAGGTCAGGCAGTAGCATCTTAGTTTCTAACCACCGAGGAGGAAAGCCTCCAAGAATAATGCTGACAGAAATGGAAAGTTTATAAAAGAGAAATGTAATATGATGAGGCCACAGATATTCGTTGCTTCCCTGCATCATCTACCACCCTATCCAGCTGGCAGCCAGAGCCCCTGAACCATCTCTAGATGAGAAAATCAGGAGGACCTGGAAGCTTTGACTCAGAAAGGGGTTTTCAGCCTCTTCCGCATGCAGGGACTTTGATGGACGCTCTGGGTGCAAGGAGGGAAGTTATGGATGTGCCATGAGATACGTCCTTGCGTTCAAGGGATTTATGAGATCAGCTATATACACACACTCAAGTCTTCACTACAAAGCAGAGCCCATTCGGAGCCATACAAGAAGGAAAAACCCAGTGCCCTGTAAGTTCAGGAAAGTCTTGGTCTCTCCGGGTAAAAGTAATTCTGTCCTCTTCTCAATTTCCATAGTACTCTGCCTGTCTTTGGTTTCTTGACTTAGAAGAGAAATAACAGCAATGGTCTCACATAAGAGAGAACAAATGTGTGGAGAATACTGAAAATAGATTCAGAAACAAATGTAATCAATTTCTTTTTTAATTATTTTTTTTTACATTTTTTTTGAATTTTATTTTATTTTACTTTTATACAGCAGGTTCTTATTAGTTATCTATTTTATACATATTAGTATATATATGTCAATCCCAATATCCCAGTTCATCCCACCACCACCCCCTCTCCCGCTTTCCCTCCTTGGTGTCCATACCTTTGTTCTCTACATCTGTGTCTCTATTTCTGCCCTGCAAACCGGTTCATCTGTGCCATTTTTCTAGATTCCACATATATGTGTTAATATACGATATTTGTTTTTCTCTTTCTGACTTACTTCACTCTGTATGACAGTCTCTAGATCCATCCACATCTCTACAAGTGACCCAATTTTTTTCCTTTTTATGGCTGAGTAATATTCCATTGTACATATGTACCATATCTTCTTTATCCATTCCTCTGTCATTTAACAAAATATTTATGGAGTGCCCACTACCTGTGAAGCATTGACCCAGGCTCTGAGCCCAACATGAGTTTCCTTGTGCACTCTGTGATATAGCCTGCTAATAAAAATACAACTTGAGGGCTTCCCTGGAGGTGCAGTGGTTAAGAGTCTGCCTGCTGATGCAGGGGATGCAGGTTTGTGCCCCGGTCTGGGAAGATCCCACATGCCGCCGAGTGGCTGGGCCCGTGAGCCATGGCCGCTGAGCCTGCGCGTCCGGAGCCTGTGCTCCGCAACGGGAGAGGCCACAGCAGTGAGAGGCCCGCATAAGGCAAAAAAAAAAAAAAAGCAACTTGAAAGAGTCCCAAGTTAAAAGTGGTAATATAAGTAAATGACAGTACTCCTTCTATAAGGAGAAAGTAGAGTTTCCTTTCTATCAGGGTTAAGACCTTCCTAAACCATGGAAGCCCCAGAACAATGCTTCCAGCCTGATATCCCCTCCCTCCTCAACTCTGAAAAAACCAAAATGGTGGCCTGATATTGATTTTCTGTATTTCAAAATGTATATGTGGGATTATACATTTATCCACCAGCACAGGACTTCACAAATGACCTTTGCTTTACTGGGAGTCTAATCAAGTTTGTGGGGTTATCTCATCCTGATCAGCAGATCCAAGGAGAGTCATATAAGGTGGAAAAGAGTTATTAATAAATGCAGTTATTTCAACTGCCATTAATATTTGAAGTCATGTCTAAATGCAGGGTAGGTGAGGGAACCTACAGGAATGTAGGTCTGTGAAAGACTCAGTTTACTATGGCTGCTGTAACAAATTACCACAAACCTGGTGGCTTAAAACTGTAGAAATTTATTCTCTCACAGTTCTGGAGGCCAGAAGTCTGAAATCAAGGTGTTGGTAGGATTAGAGTCCCTCCAGAGGCTCTGAGGAGAAGGCTTCTTGGCTTTTCCACCTTCTAGGGGTTGTTGACATCCTTGCCTTGTGGCCGCAAAACTCTACCTCTGCCTCTGTTTTCACGTGACCCTCTTCTCTGTGTGATCCTCTTCTGTTTCTTGTAAAGACACATCATTGGATTTAGGGTGCACCTAGATAATCCAGCATGATCTCATCTTGAGATGATAAGGTAATTACATCTGCAAAAACCCTTTTTCCAAATAAGGTTACATTCATGGTTCCAGAAATTAGGACATGATCATATCTTTTATGAGGCCACCATTAACCCTCTACAAAAACCAAGGAGCCTTGTGGAGAATGAATCATGCTATGGGAAGGAAGAATTCAGGCTTCTAAGTTTGGTCTCAGGACAATGGGTCAGAAGTGTGGTGTATTTAATAATATGCTGATTAAACATATTATTTAATGTATATCAGCTGTATACTGATCTAATTAAGCCTTCTCCTTCTAGTGCTGAATCATTGAAATTTCTGTAATGACATTTGAAAAGCTGGTTAAATGGAATGACAAAGTTACATTTGTCCCCACTTAGGATGGAGGTTCGTTGGCTCATGGCTTAAAGACAGATGGAGTGAACCCGTGATAACATCTTTTTATTCCCAGGGCTTAGCTCAGATCCTGACATAAGAGTGGTAGATGGATAAATTAATCAGTGATCAAAACATAGATCCTACGGGCTTCTCTGGTGGCGCAGTGGTTGAGAGTCCGCCTGCCGATGCAGGAGACACGGGTTCATGCCCCGGTCCGAGAAGATCCCACATGTCGCGGAGCAGCTGGGCCCGTGAGCTGTGGCCACTGAGCCTGTGCGTCCGGAGCCTGTGCTCTGCAACGGGAGAGGCCACAGTAGTGAGAGGCCTGCGTACCGCAAAAAAAAAAAATTATAGATAGATAGATCCTAAACTCAGCACCATCTTCAAGCAGTATAGGAAACAGACTCATTTTAGAGCCATTGGAAAGGAGAAAATGACTGGATGAATGGAAAATTCCTGAAACCAGCAGTTATTAATGATGGGTGTTCTGTAGTCCTCTATGAATGGAGAGTCAATTTCTGTATCTTATTTCATAGGAATGTCCCAGTGTGATACAGTATCATTTTCATATAGTGGGGAAGAGAACATAGCACTGCAAGTCAGGTGATGGGGGATCTAGTTCCATGCATTTCTAGTCATGCTACCTTGAGAAAGCAAGGTGTCTCCCTCTCTCCTCACAAGTCAATGGATGGGTCTCAGTTCATATCCAGTGTAAGCACACCTGAGACCTCCCACCTGCAGTTTCTAACATCATAGCGGCAATGCTACCCTTCCTGCAGTGTATCCAGGAGTTTTCAATGATGGTCCTGAGGCCAGAATCTGTCCTAGCTCTAGCTTAACTCTCTATGCTAACCATGAAGAAGATTGGTGGCAGCCCAGTAGACTTTACGCTGATGAGTTGTGTCTTATATATGATGTGCTTCCCAACACTTGCAGTGGGAAGAGGGGTTGGGACATTTGGTCTCTAGCGGTTCTCATGGTGAAGGCTGGCACTGCTGTCCTTCAGATGGGGAGCAGAACCCTGCGGTAGACACTGGGTCCTCCTTTCTGTACAACTCTCAAAGTAACACCCTCTTGTACAAGTTACCTGCATAGCATGTTCCGACACGCAAAGTGAGACAAGATATCAGGATTGATGCCACCAGCAGATCTAGAATCACTTCCCTTTCCTTTTCCCTGGCAATGCCCCTAGGTGTCATAAGAGTTTTCACATTAAGTCTTTGGAATATAAAATGGTTAGTTACAACCATTTCCTTAAGTATCTACTCTTTCAAGCTGGGCTGGCACATGGTGATATGGAATACCAGTTGTTTAAACACTGAAATACTTGTATGTTGGTTAGTGTATATGGCTTCTGCCTTGAGTTTCCCAGAAGCCCCATCCCTGGCTGCTCAATGCCCTTGTTTGTTCCCAACAGACATCCCTATTATTCAGCAGCTAAAATTTAGTGCCCAACACAGTAGTTACCCAGAACCCAGCTCCAGGTGTGTGGCCAGTACCCATTCTGCTTGGTCACTGCCTGTACCACACCACTTGTAATCTTTTGAATATCACCTCTGCTTCTGCGACCTCTGAGCACCCTACCATTTCTACCCTCAAGGGGTAGTTAGTTGTTCCCCATGATCCAGTGTGGTTTTCTGGCATCTTCCTTGCTGAAGAAGAAAGAAAATAAAAACCCAGGTTAAATTAGCGTTGGGCCCCTGCTAACCCCATGTGTCCACTCTTGATCACAGATTTTTCATCTGTAAAATACAAGAGTTGAACTATGATTTCTAAGGCCTCCCCCACAGCTTGAAAATTCCACAATTCCATACTCTTTCTAGAAAGACTCATCCTACAAATGTTAATGAATGATGGATCAATAATAGTCTAAAAGGAAAGCTGGCATTAATTGATTTCTACAATACAGCCATAGAACCCGTGAATGATGGAATTCTGAACTGGTAGGTATGAGACAGATCCAGGGTGTTAGTTCACTATTCTGTGGACTGTTCCAAAGAACAGGAGTAAAGCACCTGATTAAGGAAACACTTCTCGTTTACACTACATCATGCCTTTTAGCAGGAGCTGGTAAAGTCAGAGTCTGACAACCTCCATAGGAAAACCACTAACAGACAGAATGCCCTTGAGTGGCGCTGCTCCGATGGTTATTTGTTTGACACTTTCTAGACTCTGGGACTCTTTATCTCTTTCTCTTATTTGCCCATAGCCTAAGTTTCTTGATCACAATATATCTTAAGTGACAAATAAGGGGAAGCTTTCATCAGGAAAGACAAAAATTAAAGGACTTGAAAAATCAAATCTTCGTGTAACCTGTAGCTCTCCTCACTTCTGGAACAGTTCTAGTTAAAGGCCTGCTATGCTCTAACCCCTAAACGTCGACTCCTCTTGGAAGTGGGTAACCTATTAATTATCGTGGTTCATCGTTGCTCTTTCCATTTAAAGGGCTCTGACTGGAATGCCAGGAATCCAGATATTTCCATTGCTGAACTGATGCAGAGCGACATGGAAAACAAAGTGAAGCGAAACCTTTAATAAAAACAATTGCTTCTCCTATGTCGTACTGTCCTTTCAATTTTGCACTTCCCTAGCTCCTGTACAAAATGGGGTAGCTGAGAGACGTAATTAAATTGGTGGCATTTACTGTACAGAGATTCCAAGTGTTTGTTATGGTGGCGGTTTTTTATTATGAAAAAAGAAGAAAGGAAATGTGTCGGTATCTTATTATAATAGGGGTTGCACTTACAGCTGTTCACAAGTTGGAATATGACAAACAGCTAATTGAATCAAAATATTCTCAGAACCATATCTGTGTTGGTTTAATGTATGATTAGCAGTCAATGGGCTTGAGCTCTTAACATCATTAACACTTTAAAAAACAACTGTATAGATTTTGAGGGATTAGTGGAGTTGGGCTCTATTATAAATAAAAGTTCACTTGGACTGGGTATTTCATGCTTTCTCGAACAAAGGAGGCTGATTTTCCCATGCCCTCTGCTGGGTTCTATTGAGCAAGGGTGTTGTCAGAATTACTGTGTGTGGAACAATGCCGGCAGCTGCCAAGTGCTCAACAGTCATCAGAAGAACAAATAAGATGCTTATTCGTGTTTAAAAATAAATACCAAATAACACAGACCAGATGAAAGTGACATTCTACTGAACACATAGCATCTGGAATATTTTCTCCATTTTGGTAGGCTCATTTTGGGGTGGAGAAAGCTGAGACTAAAGAAATCCAAAAGAAAAGATGATAGAGTTGCTATAAAGCTGTATGTGTTCTATACCAGTTTGCTTCATCTCTGTGATAGTCAGCTAATAATTCTATAGTCTCAATGGGGAATGTGCCGTTTCTCTTTCTTTGTTAGGCAATTCTTGGTGCTATTCCCAAATGGTGGCATCAGGACACTTTAAACTTCAGGCAATCAGTTATCTTCATCTCTTTCCTGTTTAGGATAGAGCAGTGTTGCACCTGCAAAGGGTTAAACCAATTCTCAGACATTCTCTGGTAGTAATCCTGTAACACTAAGCTCAGACCTGTGAGAGGCAGATGTGGCTTCTTGTTTCAGGGACAAGTGCATAGGACAGCCCACACAGGACGAGAGAGGGAAGTACCATCTTTTGAATGAAATCTCTCAGCCACCAAGGGACTGAGACAAAAGGACAGGTAAGGTTTTCTTGAGGAGAAAACCTGAGAATGGTTTAGATCCTGGAGTTAGGCTGACAAAATGGTCTTTCATATTAAGGAATGGGAGATCTAGGGAGTAGAGAATTCTAAAAAGCAGAAAGAGGCACCAGGGGACTCTGATGACACACTTTGCCTTAGGTCCGGTCCACAGGAGTAGCCCCTGAGAGACCACATTATGATATTCATGGGCCATAGCCACCCTCATTCACAATAGGTTGATGAAACACTCTTCTTTTCTGCAAAGCCAAGATGTGTAGAACTGACTAGAAACAAAAAGAACAGTAGGAAGTGAGAGGAAGAGAAGAGGGAAGAAAATAAGAAAGAATGCTGGCACCCATAGTGTGGCAGGGGAGATAATAAGAACCTGAGTTGGGTGATGTACAGTGAACCCTATGATGATGATAATGATGGGAACCTGGGGTATGAAGCAGAGTGAACCCCATGATTATGATGGGAGCCTGAGTTGGGTGATGCACAGTGAACCCTATGATGATGATAATGATGGGAATCTGGGGTAGATGAAGCAGAGTGAACCCCATGATTATGATGGGAGCCTGAGTTGGGTGATGCACAGCAGACTCCATGATGTTGAGGGTCAAATGAGGTCAACCACAAATACACAAGCCAGAGAGGATTTTTAAGGGAGCATGAGGGTTGTGCAGCTATCTGCACTTTATAATTATATTCCTCTTTTTGTACATGGGTGTTGGAGTGCAGGAAGGGATGAGCAGAAGGAATCAGTTCCTTCTGCCACACCTGAGGATTCCTCAGGGTCGGTTTCAATGAGAAGACATGGCATTTCAGCCCTGGGTGCATAGGCTCTAGCATGGGGTACTTCTAGAGTACATGCTTGAGTATCTGAATTCAGCACTGTATGTCAAGAAACTGAACACAGATGCATTCTCATAGAGAACTCTGGTGTAGCCAGGAATTCACGCCATCCCAGAACAGCCATCGGCAAGGACAGAAATTATGTTGGAAAGAACTGAGTGTGGGGAAGTGAGATGAACTCATGGAGTGAGTTGCTATATCCCCCAAACTTAAATCCATTGTTTGCATTTGTTGCTTTCTTATTTCAATTCGTTATGTACATAATTTCTTCCCTCTGTTTGGTATAACTTTTAGCTGAATCTATATGTTGCCAAAAATCAAATAAAATCTTCATTGCTTTTGGCATAGAATACTAAATGAAACAAATTATCATTTGTTCCTACACAGCTAAAACAGAGATGAAATAGATTGAATTTTACATTTAAAATTGATTTATTGTGCACTATTTCACTCATTCGACAAATATTTAGTGAGCACCTACTATATGCCATGCAGTATTCTAGGGTTAAGGATAAAACAGTGTATAAAAATAGCAAAAATCCTTGCCATCAAAAAGCTTATATTCTGGTAAATTTTGTTTCCATAGCTTCATCATAGACAGAAAAATATTCAGTGTATTTAGGGGGTCACCAAATTTTCTCTGCAAAGGGCCACATAGTAAATATATCAGGTTTTTGTGGGCTATCTTTCTGACTTGCCCTGAGGTTAAGCAAGCCTTGGAACATAGAGAACCCTCCCCACAACAGCTTCTCCTGAGAATCATCTGGCCACAGAAGATGACATTGCCTACACAAGAGTCCCGTCACCCCATGAATTCATCCCACTTCCCCACTCCCAGTTCTTTTTAACATTGCTTAGTCCTCCTTACAAAACATAAGCCCTTGTTGCCTGGTCTTGAGACATTTTGATGTTCTATGGTATTACAATAGCATTTGTAGGGTACCTTCCGTTGCATCCATCATTTCAAATAGGGTGCCTCCTTACATAAATCCAAATTTGGCTTTCATCTGACAGCTGAAAAAAGAGGATAGAAGACCTCTTTTCTCAGTCCACAGCAGCAGGTTCCATGTTTAACTGACATAACTGTCAGTTCTCTGACTCATGGTAGGAAAGAATCTACTCCAAAGAAACTGGGCCAAACTGCAAATAAGACCTGAAAATATGCCAAAAGCTATCATTCCTTCAGCTTTATAGATGTTAATAATGTACCTTATTGAGTCTTAAGCAACCACGTGTTTGTATATTATTATGACACTAGTTAAGTTGCAGCATAATTTTGAGATCAGTCATTTTGAGTTTCAAGAAAAAGTAATTGAATATTTTAAGTGTAGACATGACAAGTTCTTTAAAAGCCAAAAATTCTTACAGCTTTTCAAATTAGAAAGCAAAAAGCCACTGAAGAATCCTACAGGTTTTATTTTTAATACAATAAATGTAGACAGCTATTGTATAAAACAAATAAACAAAAAACACAAAGTTCTTTGAAGTCTGCAATAATTTTTGAGTGTAAAAGTTTCTTGAGGTCAAAAAGTGAGAGAAAACCACTATTGTAGATGAAACTTGGGTTGATTGTCCCCATTCCTATTTGGTTGATTTTTTGATATGATTCATAAGGAGTCAATCCCTGTTTCGGTTTCAGGAAGGAGCCCACTCCATGGGTTTGCATCCTTCTGGCTCAGGAAGCTGTTTGCACCAACCTGAAGGGTTTGACCAAAGTTTGCTTGTTTCTTCCTTCAAATATATCATATTGATATTGTAGGGGTTTTGTCTTTTTAAACGTTTAAAAATTATTTTCTTGTTTATTTATTTACTCTTCCCCCCTAATTTTGTCTTTATTCTTTTATTTTTCTCAATTTAACATTTATTCTTTTTTAATTTTTCATTTCTCCTTTACTCTTTCCATTTTATTTCATATTTTTCTTTTCTTAATTCATTTTCTTTTTGTCTTTTCTCTCTTATTTTTTAATTTCTTAACTTTTTATTTATTTTCTCTTTTCTCATTCTTTTTTTTTTAAATCTTTATTGGAGTATAATTGCTTTACAATGCTATTAGTTTCTGCTGTATAACAAAGTGAATTAACTATACATAAACATACATCCCCATATCTCATCCGACTTGCAGCTCCCTCCCTCCCACTCTCCCTATCCCACCCCTCTAGGTGGTCACAAAGCACCAAGCTTACCTCCCTGTGCTATGTGGCAGCTTCCCACTAGCTATCTATTTTACATTTGGTAGTGTATATATGTACATGCCACTCTCTCACTTCGTCCCAGCTTAGCCTTCCCCCTCCCCTTGTCCTCAAGTCCATTTTCTCTGTCTGTGTTTTATTCCTGTCCTGCCCCTAGGTTCTTCAGAACTTTTTTTTTTTTGATTCCGTATGTATGTGTTGGCATACGGTATTGGTTTTTCTGTTTCTGACTTACTTCACTCTGTATGACAGTCTCTAGGTCCATGCACCTCACTACAAATAACTCACTTTCATTCCTCTTTATGTCTGAGAAATATTCCATTGTATATATGTGTCACATCTCCTTTATCCCTTCATCTGTCAATCGGCACTTAGGTTGCTTCCATGTCCTGGCTAGTGTAAATAGAGCTGCAACGAACATTATGGTACAGGAATCTTTTTGAATTATGGTTTTCTCAAGGTATATGTGCAGTAGTAGGATTGCTGGGTGTTATTGTACACTTTTTCCTTAAAAATCTTTATTGGAGTATAATTGTTTTACAATGGTGTGCTAATTTCTGCTTTATAACAAAGTGAATCATCTATACATATACATATATCCCCATATCTTCTCCCTCTTGGATCTCCTTTCCACCCTCCCTATCCCATCCCTCTACATGGTCACAAAGAGCCAAGATGATCTCCCTGTGCTATGCGGCTGCTTCCCACTAGCCATCTATTTTACATTTGGTAGTGTATATATGTCCATGCCACTCTCTCACTTCATCCCAGCTTACCCTCCCCCCACCCCATGTTCTCAAGTCCATTTTCTATGTCTGCGTCTTTATTCCTGTCCTGCCCCTACAATCTTCAGAACCATTTTTTTTCTTTTTTTTAGATTACATATGTATGTGTTAGCATACGGTATTTGTTTTTCTCTTTCAGACTTACTTCACTGTGTATGACACACTCTAGGTTCATCCACCTCACTACAAATAACTCAACTTCATTTCTTTTTATGGCTGAGTAATATTCCATTGTATACATGTGCCACATCTTCTTTATCCATTCATATGTTGATGGACACTTAGGTGGCTTCCATGTCTTGGCTACAGTAAATAGAGCTGCAATGAACATTTTGGTACCTCACTCTTTCTGAATTATGATTTTCTCATGGTATAGACCCAGTAGTGGGATTGCTGGGTTGTATGGTAGTTCTATTTTTAGTTTAAGAGACCTCCATACTGTTCTCCATAGTGGCTGTATCAATTTACATTCCCACCAACAGTGCAAGAGGGTTCCCTTTTCTCCACACTCTCTCCAGCATTTACTGTTTGTAGATTTTTTGCTGATGGCCATTCTGACCAGTGTGAGGTGATACCTCATTGTAGTTTTGATTTGCATTTCTCTAATGATTAGTGATGTTGAGCATTCTTTCGTGTGTTTGTTGGCAATCTGTATATCTTCATTGGACAAAAGTCTATTTAGGTCTTCTGCCCATTTTTGGATTGGGTTGTTTGTTTTGTTGATATTGAGCTGCATGTGCTGCTTATATATTTTGGATATTAATCCTTTGTCAGTTGCTTCATTTGAAAATATTTTCTCCCATTCTGAGGGTTGTCTTTTCGTCTTGTTTATGGATTCCTTTGCCGTGCAAAAGCTTTTAAGGTTCATTAGGTACCATTTTTTTATTTTTGTTTTTATTTCTATTTCTCTAGGAGGTGGGTCAAAAAGGATCTTGCTGTGTTTTATGTCATGGAGTGTTCTTCCTATGTTTTCCTTTAAGAATTTTAAAGTTTCTGGCCTTACATTTAGAACTTTAATTCATTATGAGTTTATTTTTGTGTATGGTGTAAGGGAGTGTTCTAATTTCCTTCTTTTACATGTAACTGTCCAGTTTTCCCAGCACCATTTATTGAAGAAGCTGTCTTTTCTCCATTGTATATTCTTGCCTCCTTTATCAAAGATAAGCTGACCATGTGTGCATGGGTTTATCTCTGGGGTTTCTATCCTGTTCCATTGATCTATATTTCTGTTTTTGTGCCAGTACCATACTGTCTTGATTACTGTAGCTTTGTAGTATAGTCTGAAGTCAGGGAGCCTGATTCCTCTAGCTCCATTTTTCTTTCTCAAGATTGCTTTGGCTTTTCAGGGTCTTTTGTGTTTCCATACAAATTGTGAATTGTTTTGTTCTAGTTCTGTGAAAAATGCCATTGGTACTTTGATAGGGATTGCATTGAATCTGTAGATTGCTTTGGGTAGTATAGACATTTTCACAATGTTGATTCTTCCAATCCAAGAACATGGTATATCTCTCCATTTGTTTGTATCATCTTAATTTGTTTCATCAGTGTCTCATAGTTTTCTGCATACAGGCTTTTTGTCTCCTTAGGAAGGTTTATTCCTAGATATTTTATTCTTTTTTTGCAATGGTAAGTGGGAGTGTTTCCTTAATTTCTCTTTCATATTTTTCATCATTAGTGTATAGGAATGAAAGAGATTTCTGTGCATTAATTTTGTATCCTGCTACTTCACCAAATTCATTAATTAGCTCTAGTAGTTTTCTGGTAGCATCTTTATGATTCTCTATGTATAGTATCATGTCATACGCAAACAGTGACAACTTTACTTCCTCTTTTCCAATTTGGATTCCTTCTTTTCCTTCTCTGATTGATGTGGCTAAAACTTACAAAATTATGTTGAATAATAGTGGTGAAAGTGGGCAACCTTGTCTTGTTCCTGATCTTAGGGGAAATGGTTTCAGTTTTTCACCATTGAGAACAATGTTGGCTATGGGTTTGTTGTATATGACCTTTATTATGTTGAGGTAAGTTCCGTCTATGCCTACTTTCTGGAGTGTTTTTATCATAAATGAGTGTTGAATTTTGTTGAAAGCTTTTTCTGTTGAGATGATCATATGGTTTTTCTGATTCAATTTGTTAATATGGTTTATCATGTGGATTGATTTTCATATATTGAAGAATCCTTGCATTCCTGGATTAAACCCCATTTAATTATTGTGTATGATCCTTTTCCTGTGCTGTTGGATTCTGTTTGCTAGTATTTTGTTGAGGATTTTTGCATCTATGTTCATCAGTGATATTGGCCTGTAGTTTTCTTTTTTTTCTTACATCTTTGTCCAATTTTGGTATCAGGGTGATGGTGATCTTGTAGAATGAGTTTGGGAGTATTCCTCCATCTTCTATATTTTGGAAGAGCTTGAGAAGGATAGGTGTTAGCTCTTCTCTAAAAGTTTGATAGAATTCGCCTGTGAAGCCATCTGATCCTGGGCTTTTGTTTGTTGGAAGATTTTTAATGACAGTTTCAATTTCAGTGCTTGTGATTGGTATGTTTATGTTTTCTATTTCTTCCCGGTTCAGTCTCAGAATGTTGTGCTTGTCTAAGAATTTGTCCATTTCTTCCAGGTTGTCCATTTTATTGACATAGAGTTGCTTGTAGTAATCTCTAACGATCCTTTTATTTCTGCAGTGTCAGTTGTTACTTCTCCTTTTTCCTTTCTAATTCTATTGATTTGAGTCTTCTCCTTTTTTTCTTGATCAGTCTGGCTAATGGGTATCAATTTTGTTTCTCTTCTCAAAGAAACAGCTTTTAGTTGTATTGATCTTTGCTATCATTTCTTTGTTTTCTTTTTCGTTTATTTCTGACCTGATCTTTATGATTTCTTTCCTTCTGCTAACTTTGGGGCTTTTTTGTTTTTTCTCTAATTGCTTTAGGTGTAAAGTTAGTTGTTTATTTGAGATGTTTCTTGTTTCTTGAGGTGAAATTGAATTGCTATAAACTTCCTTCTTAGAACTGCTTTTGCTGCATCGCATAGGTTTTGGGATGTCGGGTTTTCACTGTCATTTGTTTGTAGGTATTTTTTGATTTCTTCAGTCATCCCTTGGTTATTTAGTAGTGTCTTCTTTAGTCTCCTTGTGTTTATATTTTTTCCAGATTTTTTTCTTGTAATTGACATCTAGCCTCATAGCGTTGTGATTAAAAAGATACTTGATATGATTTCAATTTTTTTATTTTGCCAAGGCTTGATTTGTGACCTGGAGAATGTTCCATGAGCACTTGAGAAGAAATTGTAATCTGCTGTTTTTGGATGGAATGTCCAATAAATATCAATTAATTCCATCTTGTTTAATGTATCATTTAAAGCTTGTGTTTCCTTATTTATTTTCATTTTGGATGATCTGTCCATTGGTGAAAGTGGGGTGTTAAAGTCCCCTACTATGATTGCGTTGCTGTCGATTTCCCCTTTTATGGCTGTTAGCATTTGCCTTATGTTTTGAGGAGCTCCTATGTTGGGTGCATAAATGTTTACAATTGCTATATCTTCTTCTTGGATTGATCCCTTGATCATTTTGTAGTGTCCTTCTTTGTCTCTTGTAATAGTCTTTATTTTAAATCCAATTTTGTCTGATATGAGAATTGCTACTCCAGCTTTCTTTTGATTTCCATTTTCATGGAATATCTTTTTCCATCCCCTCACTTTCAGTCTGTATGTGTCCCTAGGTCTAAAGTTGGTCCCTTGTAGACAACATATGTATGGGTCTTGTTTGTGTATCCATTCAGCCAGTCTATGTTTTTGGTGGGAGCATTTAATCCATTTACATTTAAAGTAGTTATCGATATGTGTGTTCCTATTCCCATTTTCTTAATTGTTTTGGGTTTGTTATTGTAGGTCTTTTCCTTCTCTTGTGTTTCCTGCCTAGAGAAGTTCCTTTAGCATTTGTTGTACAGCTGGTTTGGTGGTGCTGAATTCTCTTAGCTCTTGCTTGCATGTAAAGCTTTTAATTTCTCCATCGAATCTGAATGAGATCCTTGCTGGGTAGAGTAATCTTGGTTGTAGGTTTTTACCTTTCATCACTTTAAATATGTCCTGCCACTCCCTTTTGGCTTGCAGAGTTTCTGCTGAAAGATCAGCTGTAAACCTTATGGGGATTCTCTTGTATGTTAATTGTTGCCTTTCCCTTGCTGCTTTTAATATTTTTCCTTTGTATTTAATTTTTGATAGTTTGATTACTATGTCTTGTGTTTCTCCTTGGATTTATCCTGTATGGGACTCTCTGTACTTCCTGGACTTGGTTGACTCTTTCCTTTCCCATATTAGGGAAGTTTTCAACTATAATCTCTTCAAATATTTTCTCAGTCACTTTGTTTTCTCTTCTTCTTTTGGGACCCCCATAATTTGAGTGTTGGTGTGTTTAATGTTGTCCCAGAGGTCTCTAAGATTGTCCTCAATTCTTTTCATTCTTTTTTCTTTATTCTTCTCTGTGGTAGTTATTTCCACTGTTTTATCTTCCAGGTCATTACCCGTTCTTCTGCTTCAGTTATTCTGCTATTGATTCCTTCTAGAAAATTTTTAATTTCATTTATTGTGTTGTTCATCATTGTTTGTTTGCTCTTTAGTTCTAGATCCTTGTTAAAAGTTTCTTGTATTTTCTCCATTCTATTTCCAAGTTTTTGGATCATCTTTACTATCATTACTCTGAATTTTTTTTCAGGTAGACTGCCTATTTCCTCTTCATTTGTTTGGTCTGGTGGGTTTTTACCTTCCTCCTTCATCTGCTGTGTATTTCTCTGTCTTCTCATTTTGCCTAACTTACTGTGTTTGGGGTCTCCATTTTAGAGCTCCATGTTTGTAGTTCCTGTTGTTCTTCATGTCTACTCCCAATGGTTAAGGTTGGTTCAGTGGGTTGTGTAGGCTTCCTGGTGGAGGGAACTGGTGCCTGTGTTCTGGGGGATGAGGGTGGATCTTGTCTTTCTAGAGGGCCGGACCACATCCAGTGGTGTGTTTTGGGGTGTCTGTGAACTTATTATGATTTTAGGCAGCTTTGGTGCTAATGGGTGGGGTTGTGTTCCTGTCTTGCTGGTTGTTTGGCATAGAGTGTCCAGCACCATAGGTTGCTGGTCGTTGAGTGGACCTGGGTCTTAGCATTGAGATGGAGATCTCTGGGAGAGCTTTTGCCATTTGATGTTACATGGGGCTGGGAGGCCTCTGGTGGACCAATGTCCTGAACTTGGCTCTCCCACCTCAGAGGCTCGGGCCTGACACCCAGCTAGAGCACTAAAACCCTGTCAGCCACACTACTCAGAAGAAAAGGGAAAGAAGGAAAGAAAGAATGAAAGAAAGAAAGAAAGAAAGAAAGAAAGAAAGAAAGAAAGAAAGAAAGAAAGAGAAAAAGAAAGAAAGAAAGAAGGAAAGAAAGAGTAAAATAAAATAAATTTATTAAAATAGAAAAAAATTATTAAAAATAAAACAGTAATTAAAAAAAGAGAGTAAGAAAGAAGAGAGCATCCAAACCAAAACACAAATTCACAAGTGATAATAAGCACTAAAACTTATACTAAAAACAAAAAGCAAAAAAAACCCAGACAGTCAGAAGCCTAGGACAAATAGCAAAACAAAGCTATACAGACAAAATCACATAAAGATGCATACACATACAAACTCACAAAAAATGGAAAGGGAAGAGAGCAACCAAATCAGTAAACTAATCTACCAATGATAATAAGTTCTAAATACTAAACTAAGATAAACATAAAACCAGAAACAAATTAGATGCAGAAAGCAAACCCCAAGTCTACAGTTGCTCCCAAAGTCCACCGCCTCAATTTTGGCATGATTCATTGTCTATTCAGGTATTCCAGAGATGCAGGGTACATCTAGTTGATTGTGGAGATTTAATCCGCTGCTCCTGAGCCTGCTGGGAGAGATTTCCCTTTCTCTTCTTTGTTCGCACAGCTCCCAGGGTTCAGCTTTGGATTTAGCCCCACCTCTGCATGTAGGTTGCCTGAGGGTGTCTGTTCCCCACCCAGACAGCATGCGGTTAAAGGAGCAGATGATTAGGGGGCTCTGGCTCACTAAGGCCGGGGGGGAGGGAGGGGTACAGAATGTGGGGCAAGCTTGCGTGGCAGAGGCTGGTGTGAAGTTACAACAGCCTGAGGCACACCGTGTGTTCTTCTGGGGAAGTTGTCCCTGGATCCCGGGACCCTGGCAGTGGCAGGCTGCACAGGCTCCCCGGAAGCTGGGTGTGGATAGTGACCTGTGCTCACACACAGGCTTCTTGGTGGCGGCAGCAGCAGCCTTAGCATTTCATGCCCATCTCTGGTGTCCTCACTGATAGCCACGGCTCGCACCCGTCTCTGGAGCTCATTTAGGCGATACTCTGAATCCTCTCTCCTCACACACCCCGAAACAATGGTCTCTTGCCCCTTAGGCAGTTCCAGACTTTTTTCCTCCTGGCTAGCTGTGGTGCACTAGCTCCCTTCAGGCTGTGTTCATGCAGCCAACCCCAGTCCTCTCCCTGGGGTTTGACTTCTGAAACCCGAGCCTCAGCTCCCAGCCCTGCCCGCCCCGGTGGGTGAGCAGACAAGCCTCTTGGACTGGTGAGTGCCAGTCGGCACCTATCCTCTGTGCGGGAATCTCTCCACTTTGCCCTCCACACCCCTGTTGCTGTGCTCTCCTCTGCGGCTCCGAAGCTTTCCCCCTGCCACCCCCCAACTCCTCCAGTGAAGGGGCTTCCTAGGGTGTGGAAACTTTTCCTCCTTCACAGCTCCCTCCCACTGGTTTAGGTCCTGTCCCTATTCATTTGTCTCTGCTTTTCTTTTGCCCTACCCAGGTAAGTGTGGAGTTTCTTGCCTTTTGGGAGGTCTGAGGTCTTCTACCAGGGTTCAGTAGGTGTTCTGTAGGGGTTGCTCCACATGTAGATGTATTTCTGATGTATTTGTGGGGAGGAAGGTGATCTCCGCGTCTCACTCCGCTGCCCTCTTGAAGGTGCCCCCTCAATCTTTATTTATGCTCTCCCTTTCATTTCTCATTTTTCTGTTTCTCATTTTTTCATATTCTCTTTTTCTCATTTTTCTGTTTTTCTTTTTCTCATTTTTTATTTTTCTTTCTGTAATTTTTCTTACTTATTTTTCTAATTTATTTTTTTCTCACTTTCTTTATTTTTCTCATTTTTTTCTTTTTTTATTTAGCTTGACGGAATCATTTTGGTAGTTTTACTTTTGTCTGCCTTGTGTTTTGAAGTTATTGCAAAGATAAGTTCATGAAGTGGACTTCCTTTGGAAGTGATTTTCTTTTGAGGTAATTTGGCCCAAGCCTCTCACCAGCTTTTTCCCATTTTAAGCCTCCTTTGGGACACCTTGACAAAGCCCAGCAGTAACCCTTACATGCAGTGAGGTTGCAAATCGCCCACCTCAGTGGAAAGGAAGCTCCTTGAGACCATTGGCACAGGTCAGCTTTCCACATCCTGACCTGGGAAGGGGTAGATATGAATGAAGATCACTGAGAGATGTAAGATTGAGGCAGGCATTGAGTCAGCCCAACATAGTCAAATTCTTAGAAGTGACTGAGTGACACGCTATCTTACCATGGGCTACACCAATAGAGTCAAGGTGTTTGCATACCTGGTGCCTGTGGAAGTATGAACGAAAAAGAGGCTGAAGCCAAATTCCACCAGACAGAGGCTACTGTGAAGTATTGACTGTGGAACTTTATTGCTCAGAGAGGCTTGAAGGCAGAAAGCCTGCTCTTGGGGCTGAGGTGAATATCAAGATGGCTGACTTTGGCTTCAACAACAAATTCACCTTTGACAAAAAGCTGGCTACCTTCAGTGGCAGTACCCCTTTTATTTTTGCGGCAGTCACCCCATTACTGCCCCAGAACTGTTGCAGCATAAAAATATGGTAGGCCTGACAGGTGGAACCTGGAAGTCCTGTTATATGCACTGGTCAGCTGAGTCCTGCCTTTTGATGGACACAACCTCAAGAAGGTATGGAAGCAGGTACTGAGGACCATAGAGACCTGCACACCAAATTTCTTATTCCCAGTCTCACTACATCAGGGCAGATCATTATGGATGGTTGTGGATCATGAAGATCTTATAAGATCTTATAAGGTCTTATGTGGACACACTCTCTGACTACAAGGACCCCCTGTGGATAAACTTGGTGGTGTCCATGTGTTACAATGGGAAGAGATCCCAGCCTTGCTGGTGGGTGGGCCAGAGGGACAACAAAATAAAAGGCCATTCTGCTCCTGGGATTCAAGAGCTCAAAGCTGAAGGGTGACATCATCATCTCGAAACCAGTCTTCAGCTGGGCTGACCAATAGCCCCATCCTACAAAGTTCAGCACAGCGGGTCTACCAACCCCAAGCAGGAGTGCTTGCTTCAGCACTCAGGTGGCCCCTGCTGTTCTTACCCACAACCTGTGTTCTACAAAGACTCAGAGTAATCACGCCAGGGGCCCCTATCTGCACACCTTCTCCTTGCACTGCTGTCTCCTGCTGGCCAGCCTCTAGCAGCAGTCGCTGCAGGCTTCAGTGCACCCCAGCTAGGCCCTTGGGTACCCCTCACAGAAAGTGGTTGAGAGGTGCCTTGGCAGCATGGCCTCCAGGTGAGCCTGTCTCCTCCCAGCTCTCTACCCTCAGCATCACAACCGTCATGGGCTCTCAGCTGGACCATTTTCCTCCTCAGTAAGTCCAGTTGCAGCTTCCATAGTGGACAAGTGTAGACCCAGAAGATATTGCCCTAAGGTGTGACCTCAACACCTTAGAGGCCAGCTGGAGGCATCTGGGGTTATCTTCAGCAAGGTCACCTTCAAGTTTGTCCGCACCAATATACTTTGCAGGTATGCCGGAGGGCACCTGGATGAACCTGAACGCTGAAAGTGAAGGCCCAGGCCTCCCATGGTGGCAGTGGAGGTGATGATGAAGAAAAGGAAGATATCCCGGAAGTCAGGCCACAGTCACTACACTTTCTGTGTAGCCAGAGACCACTTACTCCTCAAAGTCCGTGAAGATGAGGTGGGAGATCCGTAGGCTCTAGACCCCCGCATGTGCGGCCACCCAGCATGGAGGCATCAAACTGCCATGAGGTCTCTCAGCGGACATGGGGTACTTCCCTAGCTTTAGAAAACATTGCCTTCAAACCAGCCAACCAGCTGAAGTGTGGTGAAACGTTTCACCTGGGTGAAACAGCACAGACTGGCCTGAACATTGTGTCACCCTTGCTCATCCTTCCCCCTCCCAGATCCTTCTCCAATTTTTCGTCAATATTGTTGGGGAGGGGAGCTAGGTCTTTGCCCTGTGTATCCATCTCTGTGCAGAAACCTCCCTTCCCCCAACAAGAAAGGGGGAGCAGGGCTTCCCCTTGGTGCTGCAGTTGGAGAGAGTAAGCATCTTGCCTAAACGAATGCATTGTTTATTAGCAAAAAGAAAAAAAGAAAGGAAAAAAATCCATTCCCTCAGCCACCTTTCCTCTTTACCCCATTGTCAGTGAAGACCAGATCTGTGGGTTTCCCAGGAGGGTGGCTCGGATACCAGGGTAGTGAGTTCCCCGTTAGTCAGTGCGTGGGCCAGGCCCACTTCAGGTTTCTACCCTCTCGTCCCCTTCTCCCCTCCAGGCCAACCAGCAGATGTGGCCTTCGTGGGCTGGAGGCCTGGGCAGCTGGCGGCTGGGAGCCATGGGGTCTGCTCTGTGCTGCCGAGATAAGGGTGGCAGTCACTGGCATTCCTCCTTCCCCAGAGCTGGACCTTTCCTTCCACAAGCTTCTGCGAGGCCTTTGATTCTCTCTCAAAAGTGGGCACCATCTCTCCCCGAATCCCCAATCCTGGGAAAGAAGGGGGTGGAACCAGGACAGTGAGGAGGGGACTATAGGGTGGGTCAGCTGTTCCCCTGGTGACAGGGACCTCGAAGAAGGCTTTGTCTGTAGCCCCCTCACACTTGCTCCCCTCCCTTCCCCCATCGCCCCCTCCCCTCACACACACCCCACTGTTTCCCCTTCATCATCTGGGCACCAGTTAATCCCACAGCCGTGACAGCTCCCCACCTCCACCCTGCTGTCTCATCTCTCGGCCTTGCCTTCTCTTCCTGACACTGTCAGGGTGGGGACGTATGTGACCAGTGGCTCCAGATGGCTCGCCTCTGTGTCTTGATGGGACTGGGTGGCTCTGAGGGCTTGACTGGGGGCCACATGGCATCTTTTCATCGTTTTCTTTTTTTAAAATTTATTTTTATTGGAGTATAGTTGATTTACAATGGTGTGTTAGTTTCAGGTGTACAGCAAGGTGAATCGGTTATACACATACATATATCCACCCTTTTTTTTTTCAGATTCTTTTTCCATATAGGCCATTACAGAGTGTTGGGTAGAGTTCCCTGTGCTCTACAGTAGGTCCTTATCTACTTTATATATAGTAGTGTGTATACATTCCTTTTCTTCTATACTGTCCTTTTTCTTGAGAAACTGCTGGAGGGAGTCTTGCACAAAGGTGGTCCCCACTGCCATCTGAGTTTTGCATTTTTTGGTGGTGTGTTTTGTTTTTTATTTTTATTACTACATTCTTTGGATTTATGATGATTTTCCCCCAATTTATCATGCCCACTTCCAGCCCAGTCTCACCTGTGAGTTAAGCCTCTGGGTTCCAGGAAGGGGTCTGTGGGCTCTGGCTCAGACCCTCTCTCCCCTCCCCTCCCTGTGAGACAGCTCGGTGCTCAGGGTGTAGGAGGGCTCGGCTGGCTTCCCACAGGGTGTGGGGCACAGGGCACCGGAGAAGTGGTCCACTCCCCGCGCCCAGCCTGCTGGCTCCTGCATTCAGTTTCTCCTCTGGATGAAACAGGCGATAAGGAGAATGTTGGGTGGCATAGCTATTCATGATGGTGTGTGGATTTTAGGGGTGCATGAGGTTGACGAGGGAAGCCAGTTACCGTCCGGGGCAGGGAAATGGCTTGAATGAGAATATCCAAGAAACAGCCAAGAGGGATGTTGGAAGTAGAACCAACAGGACTTATTAGATGTGAAGAGCAGAGAGAGGGAGATATTCAGGTTAACTCCCAGGTGTCTGGCTAAGGCAACTGGGCAGGTGAGAGGGACCTGGACAGGCTCAGATTTAAGGGGGAAACCATCATTCAGTTTAGGACATGGTGACGCTGAGAAGACTGTCACTTGGGCTTGTGACACTGCATGTTGGAGGCAAGGTCGGGGCTGAAGATCTGAAGGTAAAGTTGGGGGGCTTCCGCACATGAATATTGGAGATCTGGTGATCAGAGAGGGCAGAGAGGAAGTGGGAAAACGTCTGCACAGACTCCTGAGGAATTCTAACCTTTGAAGATGAGCAAAAGAACACTAAGGCTGAGAGAAACTGAGCGGAAAGGCAGGGACAAAATTCACGGTGCAGTGTCAACAGCCTGTGCTGTCAAGGGATCAGAGAAAGGGTTGAAGGGTCAAAGGTGCCTGTGGAGGGAGGGGTCACCCGGGAGGTTTGGCCTTTGAAGGGAGGAGAGGGCCTCTCTGTGTTTTGCTAGGAGGGAGAAAGGAGATTCCTCTGGATCAGGGGTCCGCAAACCTATAAAGGGCCAGAGAGTAAATATTTTCGGCTTTCGGTGGCATATGGTCAATTTCTCAACAGGCTATTATAGCAAAGAGCAGCCTTAGACAATCAGTGAACAAATGAGCATGGTCGGTTCCAAGAACTCTTTATTTATGGACACTGAAATTTGAATTTCGTATAATTTTCATGTGCCATGAAAGATGATTCATCTTTTTATTTTCCCCCAATTATTTAAAAATGTAAAAACCACTGTAAGCTGGTTGGCCGTACAAAAACAGGAGGAGGGCGGAATTCAGCTCACTGGCCATTACATGCTGAGCCCTGGTCTGCATGCTGGAAAGGAAGGTGGAAAAGTTTATTAAAAGTGGGGCGGGACATGGAGGTGGGGGGACCAGGGGGTCCTGCTCACAGAACTCTGTTCTTTCAGTGAAGTATGAAGCAAAGTCATCAGCTGAAATTGAGGAATTGCGAAAGGAAGGGATTTCTCATGGAGGAGACCAGGAAGCTGGTGTACAGGAAAAACCCAGCAGCATGTAGAGCGGATGGAAATCCCACAGAGGCGTGACCGTGTTGACCAAGGGGAGGTTTCCCGGAGGCCCTGCGTGTACGCTGGGTCTTAACGAATGATCAGAGATCGTTAATTCATTTAAAAGTGAGAAGGACTATTAAAATCCTGAAGAGACAGAGCAGCGACGATGACATCCCGCAACAGGCACATTTTCAAGTGACAGTAACCACATTCCATAATTTTCATAATTTCTGTTTTAAGCAAATTGCCTTTTAATGATACTAAAACAAAAACTGACTGTAGTGTAAATGTCCAGACATCTCCAAACAGGCCAATGGACTGTAATGCACACACATCTGGTCAGCATCTGGAGTGCACACAGGACAAAAATTCTTCAGATTTGCTCTGCATGTTAAACTTGGGTGTAGCCAGAGAAGTTCATGCTCATTTCAGGTTCAGGCAAATCTGGTCAATTTGGCAACAGGCTATTGACCTATAGAAGGCCTTAAGAGGAACTCTCACTTATAGTTTTTTGTGGAGCCTCGTGTAAGCTCCTGGAGTATGATCTTACCTTCAAACAAGCTCAGCCTTCATTCTTTCCGGAATGCTGCCCAAAAAAAAGTAAGTTGAACTTTGAGTGAAGTTAAAATTTCAGGGAGTGATTCACAATACCATTTTTTTCTTTCAAAAAATTTTTAGACTTTTAATTGTGGTAACATAAAATTTACTATCTTAACCTTTCTTTCTTTAAGGCTTTATTTTTTTTAGAGCAGCTTTAGGTCCATGCAAAATTAAGACAGTACAGAGATTTTCCCATATACCCCCTGACCCGACAGAAGCATGGCCTACCCCATCATCAACATCCCCCACCAGACGGGGACATTTGTTACAACTGATGAACTTGCACTGACACATCATAATCACCCAAAGGCCATAGCTTACATGAGGGTTCAGTCTTGGTCCTGTATGTTCTGTGGGTGTGGATAAATGTATAATCACATGTATTCACCATTATAGTATCATATAGAGTATTTTAAAATTTTAATAATATATTTTATTAAACCCAGTATACCTAAAATATTATTTCAACATGTAATCAATCTAAAAAAATTTTACACTCCTTTTGTAAAGGAATTTTACAAATTTTACATTTTTTAAAATTTAATTTTATTTATTTATTTTTTATACAGCAGGTTCTTATTAGTCACCCATTTTATACATATTAGTGTATACATATCAACCCCAATCTCCCAATTCATCCCACCACCACCCCCATCCCCTGCCACTTTCCCCCCTTGGTGTCCATACGTTTGTTCTCTACATCTGTGTCTCTATTTCTGCCCTGCAAACCGGTTCATCTGTACCATTTTTCTAGGTTCCACATATATGCGTTAATATATGATATTTGTTTTTCTCTTTCTGACTTACTTCACTCTGTTGTACTATGTCTTTAAAATCCAGTGTGTACTCTACACTTTCAGCCCATCCATCTGGTCACTAAAATTTTAACTGGAAATACTTGATCGATACTTAGGTATAAAATTTTCAGTTGAAAAAGATTCACATACTTAAGTTGTTTCAAACACACTTAAAACAAGTGTCCCAAACACACTTAAAAGATTCTAATAGCTGATTTGAATATCAGTTTTTAAATGAAAATGAAAAATATTGAAAAAGAGGAAGCTCAGAGATTTCCTGTATACCCCATGTCCCCTCACAAGTACAGCCTCCCGCATTATCAGCATCCCCACCAGCGTGGATATTTTTCAGCTGATGAGCCTACGTTGTTATGTTATAATCACCCAAAGTTGTAGTTTACATTAGGGTTCACTCCTGGTGTTGTACATCCTATGGGTTTCGATAAATATATTATGACGTGTGCATAATTATAATGTCATACAGAATATTTCACTTCCCTAAAAATCCTCTGTGGTCCACCTGTTCATCCCTCCTTCCTCCCCTGGATTTTATTTATATTTACATTTCATAAAATTTGTAAGCATTTTAGACCTTATGATACCTTTTTAAAAACAACATCCAATTGGGTTCATTTCACGTAAAAGAAATGCAATCTAAACACACCTTTAGGAGGAGATGAAGAATTTTCAGATGATACTCCTGTTTTACAACTCAAAAAATAAACTGAATCATTTAGGGAGAGATCAGAGTTTAGAACTGTTCTTGCCATGCACCTCATATCAAAATAAATCCTGGCTTGTGTATTTTCCTTAGAGGAAGATCTATTATTGTCTCATTCTTATAATAAACTGTTTTCAGTCTTTTTCTTAAACACATAGATCTACTAATAGCCTCAGGCTTTATAGAATTCCCACTCCAAAATGTCTATAATAAATCAAATTTCTTCGTTCGGAGTGTGCAGCCTCTGAAGGACTGATGCTGATGGGTTGGGTGTAGAGGGGCAGGTCAGACTTCCTGGGATTAGAAAGAAGTAATTAGTAACTAGAGTTAGTCTCCACACTTCCTCACTTTAGACCCCTTTTACCAGCTGTTTGAACCAAAGGGAGAGAAGATCTTTCACCTTTCTTTAAACTTTGTTTTAGCTCTATTGAATATTAAAACAAATTAAAGTAAATAAAGGAAATTAAAATAGTGGATTTTCCATGAGTACAGACGATGAAGCTGAATTCAAAGAGCTTCGTTTACTTTCCCCAGGCATCCTCAGAGGATTGGGGGTCACATGGGATGAAAATGGGAATTCTTATTGCCTAAACTGATCTCAGATCCCTAGACAGATGGTTTCTCAATGAGAAAACCCAACAAGATTTCAACAAATGTCTTTGTTTTACATCTTCTGAACTCAGGAACATTAGAATAGCTTTGTGCTCATTTTTATTTCTGGCAAAAAGAAGCTGGTTTGGCCAAAGTGTTATTTTGGGGGGCATTGGCATGTTCTTAGGTATAGGATTTGCCTTTTAACCCAAGCTAAATAAAGTCAGACAATTATGGTTTGGGGTTCTCTTCCAGGAGACAAATCAATATTTTTTAAAAGCAACATGTAGGCTCTAGTTATTAAAAGATTTGTTCAAGAACATTCATATTCCATAACCTCATGTCAGAAAAATTCAAGCAGTAAGACGTCTGAAGAGGGGGCTTTTTGCAGTTTGACTCTTTTCCTTGTTAGCACTTCATAAAAAGTGACAAACCAAATATCCTTTGGCCCTCTTGCATTTACTTCAAACTCTGCCTTATAGTGATTTTTCTCTTTAGATGAGCCCTCATTTATACTTTCTACTTCTCTGAGTTTAAGAGTCTTTGAAGCCTACTTTCCTTGTGAGATACACCATCAGTCTTTAAAAAAAGGGGGGGGGGAACTGAGTGATTTGTCACAGATACAGTACATAAGGCCAAAGAGTCACAACACTTTTTCGTGCTTTTCTATACATCACGCATGAATACGGATGCTATGAATTTCTTTGATTTGGCAACCATAATGCCAAGGAAACATTAATTTACATCTTAAGGGCCAACAGACTCAATGTGGCAGAAATAAGGTTTTACCTTTATAAGAACACATTGGGAGCAAAGACATATCTCAGAGCTATCTTGTTATAGGATTTTTTAAAATAAATTTATTTATTTTATTTATTTATTTTTGGCTGCGTTGGGTCTTCGTTGCTGTGCGCAGGCTTTCTCTAGTTGCGGCGAGCAGAGGCTACTCTTTGTTGTGGTGCGCGGGCTTCTCGTTGCGGTGGCTTCTCTTGTTGTGGAGCATGGGCTCTAGGCGCACGGACTTCAGTATTTGTGGCACGTGGGCTCAGTAGTTGTGGCTCGCGGGCTCTAGGGAGCAGGCTCAGTAATTGTGGCACACGGGCTTAGTTGCTCCACGGCATGTGAGATCTTCCCAGACCAGGGCTCGAACCCGTGTCCCCTAGCATTGGAAGGCAGATTCTTAACCACGGAGCCACCAGGGAAGCCCAAAACGATCTTGAAAATAGCATTCTTTTATATTTAGGGGTATAAATGGCTGGGATATAAAGGGGCAGATAGTGGTAAAATACCCCTACGGGTTGTTATTTTACACTTCCAACACTTGAAGTTTATTCCATCAAGAGTGAATAAACTCTTATAATTAAAAGTAGAATAATATGTTTTCATGTATAATTGGATATGTTATGTGATTTTTAGTGGTTTGGACCAAATGAGAAATACAGTTAAACTTTCTCTTGGATGGAGGAGATTTTTGCCTGTGATAAGGGAGAGGCAAAGGGAAGTCATACTATTTTACTTATAATAAACCAGTTAGAAAATTATAGAAGGATTATAACTTTCTCCAAACACAAAGATTGCAGCAATTCTCTGTTTTCACACAATTCAAAGCCAGCTCTCTCACAGTGGTAACTTTGCATAAGGAGATGACATATTTTAAACCAAAAGAAAACCATTTTGAGCATTTCCATATTTTGTTGCTATAGAATGATATTGCTTTCTCTCTCTCTCTCTTCCTTCCTTCCTTCCTTTCTTCCTTTCTTTCCTTCTTTTTCTTTCTTCTTCCTTCCTTCCTTCCTTCCTTCCTTTCTTTCTTTCTTTTTCTTTCTTTCTTTCTTTCTTTCTTCCTTCCTTCCTTCCTTCCTTCCTTCCTTCCTTTCTTTCTTTCCTCTCTTTCTAAAAAATGTTTTTCTTGGTTATTCAACCAAATTTCCAACTAGGCATATCTAGCATCAATGACGAAAAATGTTTTTTTCAAAACTGAAAGGTTTAGCTGAGTTGGATATCCTGATTTTTGATAAGGTAGTCCCAATGAGGATGGCAGTGTGTGTTTTTTTTGCAGATAATTTCTCACTTTCTTGTTTCTATTGGCAGCCCAAAGTCCAACCAGGCTGTTGCCTGCAAAGCACCACAGGGGATGTGAAGAAACACGGGCTTTGGCATTCTTTGGGAGATTCCCTGGTGTTGGGAATTCTTTAGGCAATAATATTACAATTCTGACTTTTGAACTATGCAACCGGCAAAGGATTTTTAATTCTTTTCTCAACCGGAGAAACCCAAGATAATGATGGAAACTACAGGAATACCAGAGAGGAGGGGGAAAATGATACCTTTTTAATTTTAGGAAGTATTTGTGTATTTGAGCTTCACTCTCCTGAAAGCATATATAAATAGATAGCCCTTCTATCCTTTTTATTTAAACTAAAGAATAAAAATAGTTCGGATTAACCACTATTGATGTCATTATTCTTAGTGCATTCACAAGAAAAAGCAGAAGTCTTTGAAAAAACAGCATTATATTAAAGTATGTAATGTTGCTCACATTAGAAAACTCTATTTTAACATATTTACTTATGATTTAGTTAATGAATTTAACATTTATCAATAAAATAAGTAAATGTAAGATCCAGGACAGTAAGCCTTTAATCTGTTGTATTTTATTTCCCAGTGTAACCTTAGCACTTGGAACAGTACCTGACATATGGAAAGATTTCAATAAATATTTTTGTATATAAACAAATAAATGAATATTGAGATTGGCTTTGCATAAAAAGAAGAGATTCATAGGCCCCAAACTTTTATTATTATTATTATCTTAGTCTTAATGGAACTATAACATTTAATTTGCTATTAATCTTTTTTTGTTATTCAATAGAAGGTCTTTCCTTTCTGCTTTTCTTTTTTTCACCATCTTCCTGTTTTGCTTTGATGTTCTATGATGAGTTTTCCCCAGGTCATGCCAATACTCACAATGAACAGGAATCTTTGACTTGCTTAAGCCAATTTGTTTGTTTGGATTTTTTTTTTGGTTTTAAATTTCTCTGTCAAGGTTGCTTTTCTGAGACAAAATTTGTCATCATCTTCATTTTAATCTGCTTTCATAATTCTGATCGTTTTATTTTCAACTTTAAAAACATTTTCTTCCAATTCTTGCTAGCAGAAGTAAATATCACTAATACCCAATCTTGTTACTTTTGTTTTAGGATAAATGTGAGAATTTCTCCATAAGTAAAAAGCGCATTCTTCCTTTTCTTTTGAACTCAATTAGTAACTTATTTTGTACATCACAAATAGTTCAAGCTCTTTTCCATCTCTTTCCTGACCAAATTTGCGTATGTTTGTATTTGCAAATATTCGCAATTATTTGTGGTACTCTCATAAATCTCTTCTTATCCAGTATTTCTTTATATGAAAAAGCTTTACTGAGATATAATTTATATAAAGTAAACTGAACACTATGTTCAACTGTACACTTGGGTTTGAAATACAATCAGGATAATAAGCCTGGGGCTTCCCTGGTGGCGCAGTCGTTGAGAGTCCGCCTGCCGATGCAGGGGACACGGGTTCATGCCCTGGTCCGGGAGGATCCCACGTGCCGCGGGGCGGCTAGGCCCGTGAGCCATGGCCGCTGAGCCTGCGCGTCCGGAGCCTGTGCTCCGCAACGGGAGAGGCCACAGCAGTGAGAGGCCTGTGTACCGCAAAAAAAAAAAAAAAAAAAAAAGATAATAAGCCTGTCCACCACTCCTAAAAGTTTTCATGATCTTCTGCAGTCTCTTCATTGGGCCCCTTTCAACAACTTTAATCTTGTCCCCAGGTAACCACTGATCTGCTTTCTGTTACTATAGATTCGTTTGCATTTACTAGAATTTTATATAAATGGAATAACACCAACTGCAATGTCAATAAGAAATTTTAAAGTACCTCACACACGAGGCTCACAAACCAAGATTCATTATCTTTCCTCTACGTTTGTGAGATTACTATGTGCTTTCTATTTCTGTTAATAAAATTCTTTTGTTAAGATCAAAACTCTTTTATTCAAGCTCAAAACTGGACTTGTCCTCAGTGTTCTTTTCCCTTTTGTCTAGAAATCAGTTTCCATGATGGCCAACTCTGCTTCTGAAAGGTTACTTTCCTATCTCTACATTTCTTTTCCCACTGCACTACCCCTGGCCCTCATTATTTCCTTGGATTATGGCAATATTTTCACAATTGTTCTCTTTGCCACCAATATTTCTTTTTCTCTATAGACTGTCAGCCACACTGCCACCATTTATTGAGGATTTATTATACCAAGACAATAAAGGGAATTTGTTTCATCCATCCTGGTGTCCTTCCGTAGCATCATGTTCTTTTTTGTCACAGCATTACTTTCATAATTATTTGATCTGTTTCTCTGCCTACACTTCAAGCTTGATGAAGTCATGAGTCATGCCCATTTGTTATTATCATTTTCTCTCTCCTCAACATGTACCACAGCATCAGTTACAGGGGAGGTGTTCAACAAGTATTTGTTGAATAAATATGTAACATGTAACTTCTTTTATATTATATCTTTAGATTATTTTTTATAGCTCCATTACCTATAGAATAAATTTCATACCTATTATTGCTACATATAATGCTTTTAGGAAATTGGACTCAACAACCTTTTTAGATTCAATTCTTTTCACACTTCCTATAACATGCCTTTTCCATCTTTCTGGAATATCTTTCCCTCTTCTCTCTGGCAAATATCTGTTTTTCTTTAAACTGGTCTCCAAAGTTTCTCTCCATATTCTAAGATTCCCTGGCCCAACTCTGCATAATTAATCATTTCTTCCTTCATTCTTCTACACACCTGGCCATGTTGTACTATGTTAGTAATTGTTTCAGTTTTCTATAACTATATAACAAAACATCCCCAGACTTAGTGGTTTAAAGAGCAACAATTTTTAGTCATCTGTCATGGTTCTTTGGGTTGGCAGAGCTCAGCAAGATGGTTCTTCTGCCCCACATGGTCCTGGCTGGGATTTCAATCATCTAAGAGTTGGACTGGTCTGGAATATCCAAGCTGTCTCACTCATAAGGCTGGAGGTTGATGCTTGCTTTCATTTGGAAGTTTAGATGAGGATGTCAGGTGGTGAGCTTTGGTCACCTACTATATATGCTCTCCATGAAGGTCGGGCTTCTCCGAACATGGAACCTGGGTTCCAAAAGGACATGTTCATGTGGCAAAAGATAAAGCTAAAAATGTCCTAAGGTTGAGCCTTGAAAGTTCAGAGCTTCACTTTCACCATGTAAGTCTCAGGGCTATCCCAGATCCACTATGGAGAGGAGCACACCAGGGCATGAATATCAGGCAGTGTAATCCATTAGGGTCCATCACTGTAGATTTTATGTGTTTATTCTCTTCTGCCAAATTATGAGACATTTGAAAACAGTCAATGTGTTTTATCTTTGTTTCCATAGCAGCTAACATAGTGCCTGAAATAATCATTGTTTGATGAATACTTGTAGAATGTAATGGTCTTACCCCATCCTTCTTTCCCCGTTCATCACTGGTTGTAGACATTCCCAGGGTTGATTTTTTTCACCCTTGTTTCTGTCTATCTTTGTCTTCCAACTTCAGCCATGACGTCTGTGTTTGCTATTCACATTTCTGTCACACGACCTTACACATCTTACACATTTTCCTTCACTCCAGAGCAAGGCCTCTCCTCCAGCCACCATATGGGATCACTGGTAACAATAAACCTTCAATTCTTTGAAAGCAACACCATAGGGCCACTTCTACTTTTTTGCCCTCTTTCCTCACTATTCCTCCTCAAGATTAGACATGTTGTCATTTGAGATGTCACAAACTCTGTTCTCATTTCTATTATGCTGACCCAGGCAATCATCCTTGAACAACTAGAACAGGAACTTCTGGATTCTTTTCTATGCCCCTCTTCCCAACCAACCTAAGCTCAATCTCTTTCCCAGGAGGTCTCATGGAAACACCAGCCTCATCAAAGGCTCTCTCCTGCCTCATCCCTCAGATCAGAAAATGCTGAAGGCAACTGGTTGCCTAGCAGTAAACTGTTTTTGTCCTTTTTTTAAACTTTTTATTTTATCTTGGAGTATAGTTGGTTAACAATGTTGTGTTGGTTTCTGGGGTACAGCAGAGTGATTCAGTTATACATACACATGTATCTGTTCTTCTTCAAATTCTTTTCCCATTTAATCTATTACAGAACATTCAGCCTTGTTCCCTATGCTATACAGTAGGCTCTTGTTTGTTATCTATTTTAAATATAGCAGTGTGTACATGTCAATCCCAAACTCCCATTCTATCCCTCCCCCCTCCTCCCCCCCCCGGTAACCATAAATTCGTTCTCCAAGTCTGGGAATCTGTTTCTGTTTTGTAAATAAGTTCATTTGTATCATTCTTTGCTTTTTTAGAATCCACATATAAGTGCTATCATACAATATTTGTCTTTCTCTGTCTGACCTACTTCATTCAGTATGACAGTCTCTAGGTCCACCCATGCATGCTGCTGCAAATGGCATTATTTCATTCTTTTTAGTGGCTGAGTAATATTCCATTGTAAACTGTTGAGTGTTAACCCTAAGTGCCTTGGGGTAACATTCAACAGTTCTGTAGAATCTGTCTCCACTCCACCAGGACAGTCTCGACCTCTACCTCATCAGGAACCTCAGACAGGCCCGACTCCTCTCTGATTCCCAAACTCTCTGTGATCATCATGGGCTCAAACATAGGCTTTTCCCAAGGATTTGAGGCAGTATTTTTTGGAATGCTTGCAAGTTTTCTTTGAACACTAGAATATTAATAGATTATTTTAGGAGAAAGATATAGATCTGCAGTTAGAAGATTTGGGGAAATATTCGATTAAAAATTAGTTTTAATAATCATAAGAATTCTCAGAGATTTTGTTTTGCTTATATGTATTGTATCTCTCCACAGAGGAAATTAATGTGTACCATTCTCCAAATCTTCTTAAATGTAGAAACCCTTTTTTTTGTGTGTGGTATGCGGGCCTCTCACTGTTGTGGCCTCTTCCGTTGTGGAGCACAGGCTCCGGACGCGCAGACTCCGGATGCGCAGACTCAGTGGCCATGGCTCACGGGCCCAGCCGCTCCGCGGCATGTGGGATCTTCCCGGACCGGGGCATGAACCCATGTCCCCTGCATCAGCAGGCGGACTCTCAACCACTGCGCCACCAGGGAAGCCCCTAGAAACCCTGTTAAATCCATAAAACATGCCTAGGAAACTGCTGCTCCAGTGTATACTGATTCCAAATTTTTCTTAATGTTTCTGGCATTTATTACCTCTATGGCTAATTTGCGTACTTATTCATGTATTTCTTTCCTTCTGCATCTTTTTTTTATCACCTAGCTCAGTGTTGTTATGGAGAAGGTATACAATAAATACTCATTAAATGAATGAATAAGCTTTCCATTTCATTGATGAAAAAAACTGGGAAATTTTGAGACTGGGCCAAAGTTTCCTGATTCTCATTCAAGTATACTAAGGGTTTTCCTAGCTAACTGGCTACCAAGAATGAAAGTTTTTACTGCTGAATCCCAATTTTGTGAGCCCTCTGGAATTTAGCTACTCATTTATCTTAAAATACCATAAAAATACCAGTTCATATAGCAGTCAGAGGAAGATTATTAAAGCTTTCATTTTTCTTTGAAAACTTGAGAATTTCCACTAAGATAGTCTTATTACATCCTCTAATTTACTTGAAATTACAGGACATCAGACAAATATGGAACTGTGATTTGGTATATTTGCAAGGAGACATAAATAAGTAAGGAGGTGATAAGTTGTTGTGTTTTTTGACTACTTAAAAAAATCTACTTCACCCTTCCAATTTAGTTGTAACTTTTATGTTCCATAACATGAAAACAAATTAACAACATTATATGTAGACTTTTCTTTTGATCAAGTACTATTTATTCAATCAATAAACAACTATTTATTGAGAAATCATTACCTCCCAGGCTCTGTGGTAAGTGATGTGGTTACTGCCATGAATAAACTAAAGGCACTATTGAATATATGATCATGATAATGATAGATGCTAAAAAGGAAAAGTACAGGTTTCCATGCGTGCATATAACAGCAACACCCTAACTTAGTCTTAGGGCCACAGAATGCTTTCTTAAGAAAGGTCCATTTGAATGAAACTTGAAGGGCAAGTTAAAACTCAGACAGAGAAAAATAGCGGGAAACTGGGAGAAGGCTCTGCCGTGAGAAGGGTCTTGGAGAGTTTGGGAAACTAAAATACAGTTGAAGAATGTTGAGCAAAGAAAAGGTAGCAAAGGCTAGCTTATGGGCCCACAAATGATGTCAATAGCTAATCTCACCCTTTCCTTTTTTTTTTTTCTCATCACTTTCCCCGAGTAAAAGTTTATATTTTTACTTTTAAACTTATTTAGGAAGCGTTTTATTGCAAAGCATTGCTGGTAAACAGAGTAAATGATTCTGAAGCTGATTGTCAACTTTTTAGAAAGCTTGGAATGATGAAACTTCTGAACTTGTGAGTCTACAAAAGTTTCCTTGGCATTTGAGCACGGTCGTCAAGTCAACTCGGATGGCTGGCTTAGGACCAACATGAATGATTCCTGTCTGGCCGTAACTGCAGCGGGATGAAGGAGCATTCATTTTCTGCTTAAAATTACTCTCAGTGGTGTTCTGCACTGTTGAAATAGCTCTTGCCCTTCACCCCAGAGTGGAAGCTTACAGGTGCTGGTTCGGGTCCAGAGGACCCAGGCATTGCAGTACCACGAGATTCACCTCAGTGTGAAGATGTGATTAAAGGGATCACAATCAAGGATATCATCTAAAAGAAAATGCGGAAACGTTCAAGCTAAATGAAATCAAACTTGAAGCTTCTGATAGATATTTTGGAAAATTCCGTTTTAGAAGTGATATTTTTAAAAGATTACCTTAAAGGCATTACCAATGGCTTGAGTATCTTTAAAAATAATAATGATGGAGAGATTAATCAAGGACCTAAACATTTAATAATTTTCATTAACCCGTTATCTTAGAAAATGTGAAAAAAAATAAAGATTAATAAGAGAGAGTTTTCTGTTGAAAAGTCCCTGGAGCAGGAGAGAGAATGCCACACTCCTGCTCTCCTTTTCCCTTCCTCTCCTTTCTCTCTTCTTTCCTTTTTATCTACACTCCTCTTTCCAGAAATTTTTCATGATGGCTTATAACGTCGCATTTGGTAAAGCACTTAATGAGGAAACTGGAGAAATGAGAGAAAAGAGAAGAAGAAAAAAACTAAAAGCAGGGACCACATTAACACCTTCCCCACCACACTTCTGTACTTGACTTGGCATTTCCTGGCACCCAGTACAACGGCCTTAGGACACAAATGAACCAAATGCTGGTTGGTGAGGCCAGGGCTTAGAGAAATTTCCCCGCTGGGTGGTTGGTGAAAGTGATGGTGAAAGGGAGCTCATGGAAAACACATGCAAGTGAGGGTAAAATGCTCAACAGTATCTCTGTAATAGATTCAATCACACATATGGTTGATCTGTTTTGAGTCATAGCTCCTGAAGTCCAGCAATGGCCTTCATTCTGGAGTGTAGTTCGGTGAGCCTGAGGGACCTGCTCCAGGTCTGGAATCTTTGGATGGTCAAGCACAGTCCAAGGATCAAATTTAGTCCTTTTTTTTTTTTAGCATTTCAGGGGATAGATGGCTGGATGCACGATCTTCCCTTTGTCTTTACAAAGGCTGAAAAACAATCAGGGGAAAGGAAGTCGTTAGAGATCATTAAGACTTACATGAGAAAGAAAATGAAAATTGAAATAATGACAGCAAAATCATAAGAAGGAGAAGCTCTTACAGTGTTAGGAGAATATGTCTTATAAGTCAAACAAAGAAGAAAGGCAGAGAAAGAATAAACTGGAAGTCAGCGGTCCACGTCCTTGATAGAGGGGTTCTTCTGCACAGCCTACTCCCCAGCAGCTGCGGGTGACACAGACAGGGGGTGTTACAGGGCCATTTCCTCGTGATCTTAGCCAGGTAAACAATTGCCTTTTCAGGTCTTCTCACAGAGGCCATCCTGCCTCGATCAAAGAGCTGGCTTTGCAGCCAAGGCTCCACCTGCAGAAATGAGTAGAATGGTCTTTTAGCCCTGCCCACGATCAAAACTTCCAGATCTCAGTAAATGAACGGCAGTGCAGGGTGGCAAGTTCTTTGCTGGTGTTATGGGCAAAGTGCTAGAGGAGCCCTGGGAAGAACTGATTATTGGTCAATTTCTATGTTAGCTCTATAGTTTCAGAAAGTATTAGGTGCTAATGTTTCTTAGAGAATAAATAGATACAGTTTTGTCTTCAAGTTTAACTAAACATAAAAATCTTTTAGTGTTTATGTTTTCTTTGCAGTTTGAAAAATAATAACTTGCTCTCATAAGTAGTGTAAAGGTCCTGGTATTTTCATAAACGTGTTGCAGAAGGTCCACGGACAAATAAGATCTTCTCCTGAAAGATATGATCATAACTATGTTGAGGGAAAATGAGAAACAAGGTAACATAAAAATTTATATTCTTGAAAAATGCCAGAAATATATGATAAGCTGTTAAGGAGACGTTAAAATGTCTGGCAATTGCCACCAACAGCCTGGGCATCCGGCTCTGTCAGGGCGCCCTACCCATAGAGCTGGTACAGAAGCTGTAGGAGGACCTGAGCTCACACACCAAGGTTTCCACCGCAGCACAGATTATTTCGGTGCAGGAAGTAGTTCACAAAACTGCCATTTGACAGATGCCCAGTAGCACTGGAGATTGCCATAGACTGAATGTTTTTGTCCCCCCAGATTCATATGTTGAAATAGAATCCCCAATGTAATGGTATTTGGAGGTGGGGACTTTGGAAGGTGATTAGATCACAAAGGCAGAGCCCTCATGGATGGCATTCATGCCCTTATAAAAGAGACCCCAGAGAGCTCCGTAACCCCTTCTGTCAAGTGAGGACACAACGAGAAGACTACCGTCTATGAACAAGGAAGTGGGTCACCATCTATGTACCAGGAAGTAGGTCCCCACCAGACACCAGTTCTTGATCTTGGACTTCCCAGCCTCCATAACTGTGAGAAATTAATTTCTGTGGTTCATCATCCACCCAGTCCACACTATTTTTCTTATAGCAGTCCAAACAGCCAAAGTTTGATACACAGTCAAAATTCTATTTATGCCCTATAACATTTCTAGTTTTCAATACAGCATCACAGAATTTGTTATAAGCTGTAACTATGATGTTGAAGAACCCAATTTTCATCCCAGCATAGAGCTGTGAAAACCAAGGAGATTGGAATTGCAGTATCACATTGTTTGCAAAGTTCTTTTAGACCAGTTGTTTTTTGAAAGGAAATGCCATGCTCTTTAAACAGGAAAAGAGAGCAATGTGACGAACAACTACGGCAATAAGGTTAAATGTAATACACTTAGTATCAATGAATTAGAGGCCCCTTTGTGTTCCCAGTTATTTAGCACCTTGTGTGTGGGCTTCTCTTTGCTTTTATTGGAGGCAATGTCTCCATTAGGATCAGGCCATGCTTGTTGAGTACAGTAGAAAGCTGAACCACATGCCTATGAACTCATGTTCCAAAGGCTGATTACTGAGCTTTCAATACTCTGAAAAGCAAATGAGAATTGCAGACTTAAAACTGAGAACGAAAATGTTGGCATAGATATTTTCCTACTATTTAAAAAATAAATCTTAGATATTATTAAGTATATCATTATATAATATAATATATTAATGTCTTAATAAAATTTATTAATATCTTAGATATTAGCTTGTTTATTGATATGTAAATAATCATCTACGCCCCTCCTTGAAGTAGCCACCAGATATGATGACTTTGGATTGAGAAGTGTAATGATTTGGGGGTGGATAAGTAAAAGCATCCAAAGATGCAGTAAAAATTTTTATGCAAGTCCCAACCTTGCTACGAATGAGAAACGGACATCGTGTTTGTATTTTGAACAACAGTTTATATTGTTTTATCTCTGAATGAACCCATCTCAAAGACTATGGAAAATCAATGACTTGAACTTGGGCTTCCCTGGTGGCACACTGGTTGAGAGTCCACCTGACAATGCAGGGGACGTGGGTTCGAGCCCTGGTCTGGGGGGATCCCACATGCTGTGGAGCAACTGGGCCCGTGCACCACAACTGCTGATCCTGCACTCTAGAGCCCGCGAGCCACAACTGCTGAGCCCACGTGCCACAACTGCTGAGCCCTCGTGCCACAACTGCTGAGGCCTGTGCGCCTAGAGCCACTGCTCTGCAACAGAAGAAGCCACCGCAGTGGGAAGCCGTGCACCACAAGGAAGAGTAGTCCCCAGTCTCTGCAACTAGAGAGGGCCCGTGTGCAGCAATGAAGACCCCACGCAGCCAAAAATAAATAAATAAATTTATAAAGAATAAAAAGAAAATCAATGACTTGAACTTGATATTCCTACAAAAGAAGAGAAAATCACCTGGAAGTATTTTGAAGTCCCCTGAAATCACTAATAGCCTACTGCAACATCTGGCCAACTTACTGGAACAGTCACTGCCTAAGACACATCATCAGACTGTCAACATTTAAGCCGAGGCAGGGAGAAGTGCTAACCCACTGAGCCAATGACAGTTAATTGGTGTCAAAATGAGAAGAAAATTAAATAGGCGCCCACCATTCTCATACAGAAGTCTTATTCCTCAAAACAGAGTAAAGAAAACCAGAAAGGATAAACAATTAATTATTATAACATACAATGAAAGAGCAAATTTACCTTACTCTAAATCAGCGATAGGCAATTCTTTTCCTGTAAAACCCAGATAGCAGTATTTTCAGCTTTGCAGCCATACAATGTCTGTCACACTACCCCATTCTGCCATTGTAGCACAAAAGCAGTCAGAGACAATGCCGGAACAAATGGCATGATACTGTTCCAATACAGTTGTTGGGTTCTCTCTCTCTCTCTCTCTCTCTCTCTCTCTCTCTCTCTTTTTTCAAAACCTAGCAGCAGACTGGATTTGCCTAGGACCTTATTTTGTCAACTTCTGTTTTAGGTTATAAGAAGACTTAATTGTTAGCAAAACCACATCAAGAGTATAGACAGTGTAACAAATATTTACCTGCAGTGAAGCCATCGAATTTCATAGCTATTTGTACCAATGGCAGAATCTCCAAACTTCTTGGAATAATAGCAATATAAAGTTTTACCACCTAAATGTCAACCAAGATCTGCACTGAATAATATGGTAGCTACCAGCCACGTGCGACTATTTACATTTAAATATACATTAAATTAAATTAAATATAAGTTAATTAAATACAAATGTAATATTGAATTTCTCAGTTGCACTAGCCACATTTCAAATGTTCAGTAGGTATATATGAGTTATAGCTGCCACATTGGACAGCCCAGAATATCGGATATTTCTATCATGGTCAGAGTTTTATTGGATAGCACCGATCTAGATTACACAGATACAGGTTAGACAAACAGAGAAACTGAAGCTTAACTGTGGACTGTCTTGCTATAAGCCACAGGGCAGTTCAATGGGAACATCAGAAGCCGATCTGAGTTCTTCCACCTCCCAATATCTTGGGCATAATAGGAGATAATCAGTCAACAAAGAAAGAACAGCGCTCTGAATATACAATGGGTAGCAACTCCAGACAGAAGTAACGTCAGTTGAAGGCCAAGTTATTTAAAGATGCTATGGACCTACTCACCTGAGCCACCAGAATCTTGGTAAAGGCCATATGGATACAAATGTTTCTCTGTGAAAACATTTAGAAAAGCTCCTTGACATGGAAAATAGAGACAACAGAATTAGGAAGATAATCTGTTTAGTGAGTTTATATAAAAAGTGGGGTTTGTCTAATACTAATGTCAAATATTTCCCTTTGAAGGAGCAGAGAAACTCCCACCTAAGGGTGGATGAAATGGGATTGCTTCTGACCTGCTTTAAAAGGAGAGCTATCTGTTTCACCTGTATTATTTAGGTTCTATGGGTCCCTTCTATCTGCCTCAGGCTGTTTGTGCTCAAGTTGGAGATTCTTTTTCTTGCCTAGCTGTCCTTATTCCCAGTCTCCACGTGTACATGTACTGAAAACTCACTGTTAAGATAACATCTGTAGTCCCTGGAGGTGTTGTTTCTACTAAATACCTACATCACTTCCCTTTTTACTCGGAAACGTCTTCTAGTACTTTCTTTTTGCATAGTTCTGCACTTTCAGCCTCAGTCATCTGAGTTTTCTCTTTATTGACTTCTGTATTCTGTTTTCACTCTGAAACCGGGGGAGCTCCATCAAACTATTCATTTTGGTAGAAAGAATCTCTCTCAAACTAGGCTGGAGCCAAATGGTGGACCATCTGGAATACGGCACTTTCTGCAGAGCACTGTCGGCACGTGCCTGGGATGTTGCTGTGTAACAACTTAATTGTTACTGCCCAGTGAGTTTTAGCACACACTCCTTGAAAAGCTTTTTCCTGCTGAACTATTATCTTCATCCCAACTATTAAAAAAAAGTGCTGACTTGCCATAAGACACCAAATAGTATGCAAATACCAAATGAGGGTCTTAGGTCGGGTTCCCTGGAAAAGACATTGAGGTTGATTAAGCTGGAGGCTGATCGGGGCTGCACCAGCGACAACTCTTGTCCAGAAGTGAGGGAGGCAGTAAGAGACAGAGGGAGACATTGAACTGAGATGCAAAAGAGGCTGCAGCTGATCCAGGAGGGGCTCTCCAAGAACAGGGATGGTCTTCAGTTATCCCAAAGTGAGGCAAAGGGGGAAGATCTTTGTCTAGCTATTGGATTGGGTTCCCCCAGGAAGGAGGCATAAACTTAAGTGGGGCAGCCCCTTTGGTCAAGGGCAATTTCTAGCGAAGGAAGTAGCTTCCAGCACAGTTGTCAACACTCCCAGCAGCAGGGGGAAAGGGTGTGCCAGTCCTGAATAGGCATCTGAGCAGTGCCTCACAGCATCCACTATAATGAGGTGATGTAACAGGAGTTACTGGTACAAAGTAGGTGTTCAATAAATGTTTATTTAAAAAAAAATTCTACTTTGACTCATTTCAATGGAATTTTGTTTTGTTTTGGGCTCATCTCAAATCATGGAATCTTAGTCTGGGAAGATACCTTAAAGATTATTCAAACCAACCCAATGTAAGAATGCTTTCACAAATTTGCACAAAGCTGGTGGTACAAAGTAAACATTTGCTAGGTGCTATAGACTGAATATTTGTATCCTCACCAAATTATGTTGAAACCTAATCCCCAACATGATGAAGTGTGGAGGTGAGGGCCTTTGGGCGGTGACTAGGTCTCTGCCCTCATGAATGAGATTTCTGCCCTTATGAAAGAGACCGCAAGGAGTTCCCTTGCCATTTCTGATATGTGAGGACACAGTGAGAAGACTATGAACCAGGGAATTAGCTGCCCCCACCCCCGCCCCTGCAGATACCAATTCTGACTGTACCTTGATCTTGCACTTCCAGCTTCTGGAACTGTGAGAAATAAATTTCTGTTGTATATAAGCTACTCGATCTATGACATTTTGTTATAGTAGCCTGAACAGACTAATACATTAGTTATGTGGATAAATATCATGTCCCTGATTAGTGCTTGAATCCTCAAGGGATAAAGTCTATCTACATGATGCCACACCCAATATAAAACACTTGAAAGAAAATTGAAACTTTTGGTCTAACTATACATGTCTGGAGTATATGACATCAAAAATACTTCTTCATAGCTATAGCAATAAATTACTTCATTTTTAGGTGTCTTTTCCTTTCTAACTATTTGACATTGTGTAGATAGTCTTTAGATTCTTTTTAAGGGTGTATGAAGCGAAGCTACATGAATTTTAATTTAGCCTATTGCAACTGGCATTGTATAAAGTAACAGATTTATGCCTAACAGAAGTTTTTAAATTACAATAAATTTCTTCAGCATATCATTTACATAAGGCACATCAGCCTGCTTATTGGTACTAAAACAGGAAGCAATATAGCAAATAGAAGTTGCTAAATATAGCCAAAGAAATAGGAAGACTCTATCTATAGAAATTTTGGCTGCATTTTTACTCCGGTTTAAAAAAATAATTCATACTAATTATTTTAAATAGATTACTGAGTTCATTTAAGTGATAAAAATGGACCTATTCTCAAATCAAGATTCTGTTTGAATAGATTAAAGCAAATAAATTTTGTCTGAATTTATCTAGTTGATCCAAAAGCAGATAAAGAAATGTATTTAAAAATCTGCCAATGTACGAATATAGCGATCTTATTATATACTTAGAACTACCCTGAACTTATGGAGGATTCTGAAAATGCAGGAGGACACGACTGTGCAGAAATGTTGGGGAGTCAAATCTCATGCAGAGGAAGTAAAAACACAGTGTAAGTCTGAATAAAAGAACTATCGCTGCAGGATTAATACTGTGGTTTTGTTTGCTAGACAGGTTCATGGAGGCTTTTTCATCCTCAGAGGTATGATTCTTCCAGGGCCCACCTTAGAAGACTGGTACTTCTTTCAGAGACGCTCCATTTTTCAGCTCATTTCTAGAACATCCTTAGGGAAATTGCCCTTACAACTTGTTTCATATTATTTTACTATGTTTATTATTTGTCTTTGGGTTTAATCTTGGGAAAGGCCAAAGTAATAAATAAAATCAAATTTAGAAATAATTCTTGTGATCCAAACTAAGTTATAATTAATGAATAATTACCTTTTTTTTTTTCCTGGAATGGCTCATAGACTAGCCAATTCATTCACTTATACAATTTTATTTAAATTGAGGTATAATTGACATATAACATTCTGTAGTTTAGGGCGAACAATGTGTTGATTTGAGACATTGATATATCATATAATATGTTGATATTACATTGATACAATATGATGACAACAGTCACATTAGTTTACATGTCAATCATGTCACATAGTGATGGTTTTTTTTTTGTGGTGAAAACACTTAAGATCTACTCTCTTAGCAACTTTGAAGTATATAACACAGTGTTGTTGACTATTATCACTTTGCTGTGCATTAGAGCTCCGGAAATTATTCACCTTCTACTTGGAAGTTTGTGCCCTTTGACCAACAGGTAATCAATCTAAACTCTCTCCTTTTCTCTTCCATGGAAGTCACCCACATGAGGATCCCAACACTGGGCATTCAAAGACGCCCACCTAACCTTGGACAGATAAGTTGCAAAAGAGTGTTTAAGGAGGATTCTCTGATGAGGCACACTGGATAAAGGAAAGCACGGAGTCAAACAATTAGTTGGGGGTCCAAAATGAGATCTAAATTTGAAAAATATGTGGTTTTGCTTTACTCAAATCCCCTATATATTTGCCTCAATTCTCCATTTCAATTGTGGGTTCAGAAAAACTATCTGACTCAGAAATAAGGAGGATAATGAACAAGAAGTTAAACAAGAAGGAAGTTGAGAGAATGTGTAGATAATGCAAAATAGGGTCGCTAAAATACCACAGTAATTAGAATGGGAATAAATAAACATTCCAGAAGTCTCCAAAGGATTAATTTTTGACACAATTAATTTTATTTGCTCTGGAAACGTGAAGTGGATTTGGTCCTCATCTGGATGCAATTGAGTCTTCTCAATCCTAGGCTAGATAGCTATTTTTCTGCTGATTTTAATATGCTGCCAGTGCCAAAAGTCCTCTGGGTAAATATATCGGATTTATAAAAATGCCCAACAAAATCAAATTAACCAAACAATGTTGAATGAATGACTCACAAAATGTGACATTTTCACCGAATAAATATTTTTCGCTTTCCACTATATTTAGCTAAGGAAAAAAAAAAAAGAAAAAAGAAAAATTTCACACAGATCTAAATACTTTGTGAGTTTATTATGAACACATGTACAATGCAGTGTCAGAATTTTATACACAGGTAGGTGGCGTAGGTGACCGAAGGTTGGCGCTATTTAAACAATTCTCAAAATAGTTCTTTTTGGGCACTCCAAATTTTTTATACACTCTTCAGAGAGATTATCTGAAGGTTAAAACGCTATAGCATTTTGTTTAGAAAAGCATTGCATGACTCTCTGGTTAGATTGTAGAAAAAGTTTGGGAAACTGAAAATACGTTTTAAGTCTGTAGTTTACCAGCTTTTAAAAGAGGGTCCTTTTGGGCTTCCCTGGTGGCGCAGTGGTTGAGAATCTGCCTGCTAATGCAGGGGACGCAGGTTCGAGCCCTGATCTGGGAAGATCCCATGTGCCGCGGAGCAACTGGGCCCATGAGCCACAACTACTGAGCCTACGCGTCTGGAGCCTGTGCTCCGCAACAAGAGAGGCCGTGATAGTGAGAGGCCCGCGCACCGCGATGAAGAGTGGTCCCCGCTTGCAACAACTAGAGAAAGCCCTCGCACAGAAATGAAGACCCAACACAACCAAAATAAATAAGTAAATTAATAAATTCCTGCCCCCAACATCTTAAAAAAAAAAAAAAGAGGGTCCTTTAAAAAAAGTATTCACATTTATCAAGGAAAATAGACCCAGTGTCTTGGGAGGAACCAAGAAGTGAGAGCTGGCGCTGGTGATGAGTTTTACAACAGACTGGAAAACACTTGTATTAATAGTGATAGCTCAGGGAGGGGAAGCTGTTATTTTCATGTTGTTTAAACATGAATGGCTTGTTTCAATTACTTAAATCTCTGTGTCTATATTTATGTCAATATCATAATCTCTTGTTGATACACACATTGACTTCCAACTTCAACAGGCTTGTGTTACATGAAGCTCTGTGAAGTCCTAAGGAGTCATAGAAGTGGGACAGAGGTCCAGGTGGAGAAGAACCAAACAGAATACAGGTGCTATATTGGGGAGAGCTAAGAAAGGATGAGATTTATCTGGGCTGTATGATGAAGATGTTTAGGTAGACCGGAGAGATGCCTCAATTAAGAACCTGGAGAAGATTACTGTGGAAGACACACTGTTTTCTTGAAAACCAAAGCTATCAACCATCAGAGGATAATTTAATAAGGCTCTACAAATGGTCACAGGACATTATTTACCATCACAATCTTTTTCAGGGAAATTGCTTGAATATTTTCTGAGGACATTTCTGTGTAACTGAAAATTCAGAGCTGATTGTAAACATGTATACTCTAGACTCTGTTTATGGAAGTAGGTGGGATGTAGATTACTCTAACAGTGAAATGGGTACAACCTTTCCTTTTTTTCTCAATTTATTTACTTTTCTAATTGTTTGTTGCTGATATATGTAAATTAATTTAATTTTACACTGACCCTGATAAATTCACCTATTAATTTTAATAATTTATAAAACTCTTATTTGGCCAAGGAAAGAGTTGTATTTTCTTGGGATGATGTGGCCATCTGGGTAAAGTAACCCCATAGTTGCTTTTGCCTTCTCTTTGTGCCCTGGGTCACTTCCCCTTTCCCTTGCTTGTGCATGGGATTGCATAATTTGATAAAGTGTTAGCATGTAAACTTTTCTTCAGGCTCTGTTTTCCAGGGAGCCCAGGCGAAAAGAGTCTTCAAAATTCCTCCTCTGTTTAATGCCTCCCAAGGCCCCTTCCAATTTTAATACACTTGCCCAAGGCCATAATGCTAGAAGGGCATGTAACTGAGAGCTAAACCAATCTGTCTGTCCGTTAGCTCCATATTCCCACTAGCCAAAACTTTACTCCAGGCATCTGTTCCTGCCCTGTTCCAGCCCCACTCCAAGAAGGCTTCCCTGTCTCTTCGTGAGAAACGTCTGAAGAAGGAGAGAAAAATAGAATTGCCTTTTCATCATGAACTGCTGTGGGCAGAACTTGTCTTCTGCTGCTCTACAAATGGAAATAAACACTCAGGAGTTAATCCTCAGAACAAATGGAGATCTTGCTACAGAATGTTTATTGACAAGCCATTTCCTATTTGAAATTCTTTCCTCTCTCGGTCTCCATCTTGCCATATACTGTTTCCTTTGCTAACTTCTCTAGGCATGTATAATTATTGTCTCCACCAACCCTATCCTCTGGTTTCAAAAATTACTCTGGGTGTTCAGTTCTAGCCCCACCCATATTGTTGGAAGTTTTCTCCATCTGCTGCTTCTCCTCAAATCTCTTTAAAGCGCCCTTCTTAACCAGAAGACCACAAAGGCATTTTAAGTCTAATCAGATCAATGGATGCTCAGATTCTGTATCTAACAGCTCTTTAATATTTGGGTATTCTTCTTTCCCCAATGCATGGGTGCTCTGAAAATTGGCCATGAGTCCCTTTGGGGAAGGATTGGGGAAATGCCTACCCTTCACTCCACTTACCATGACTCCCCTTCAATGGCTCTGGGTCTGTGAATTAACTTAGATCTCGAAATAGGGTGAGGAAACTTGAATTTCCATTGTAGCTGTTGACATCATCCTTCAGTTCATCAGACTTTGATATTTTTTAATTATACCACTCAAGTAACACCATAGTTATCTAAACACTTCTTTGTCTTTTCTGACTTTTCCAAACATAGTTGCTGTAAATTCCTGTGGATAAAACATTGTGATTCCCATTCCCACTCCATCACCACTGTTAGAATAATTACATCTACTTTGCCTCAGACCAATAAGTGTTGTCATCTAGCCTAGTCACAGTGAGGAGTAGTAGGGACAGACCATTTGAAAAAAAAAAGATTCGTATTGAGAGAGACATGCTTCAGGTGAAGTCTTTGTACAATCTCCGGGCAAGGGGGGTTTGTTCTCCTCCGGCAGGTGGTAAGGGAACTTCTTTTGCTGACCAATAAAGTTCTGGTATTTGAGGGACAAAGATTATTAGACGTGTTGATCTACTGACATATACACACGGCTATATTTAAAGTAGATAACCAACAAGGACCTACTGTATAGCACAGGGAACACTGCTCAATGTTCTGTAATAACCTAAATGGGAAAGGAACTTGAAAAAGAATAGGTACATGTATATGTATAACCAAATCACTTTGCTGTACACCTGAAACTAACACAACATTGTTAATCAACTGTACTCCAATATATTTCTATAAGATCTTATGGAGAAACCCGAACGAACTTTTTGGCCAATCCAATAAAACAAAACTTTAAATAAAATAAAATTCCCCATTCTTACTCTTTATATCAGGTCTCAACTTCATTATGAAAGATCTACGGTGCGCATTTAGTTTCCTTTGCAATTCTGCCATGCTGGTAATCGGATACTGGGCCTGATTTTCAATTTTCATCTTCTCTGTGTGAAGGAAGGGAACATTCACTTTAAAGCTGCCAGGGAGGCCCTCGGGCTTTCGAAATGTGATTTAAGTTGGCAATTTGTTGCCCTAAGCCCGTCATTTACTTCTTACAAGTCCTCTACTGGTAACAAAGTATCCTCCTTCTCACCACGATCTTTATTATTACAACATCCCTCTTACCAATCAAGAACAGAAGCCACATTGTCTCCTGATGCCCTGCTTTCCACTGACAGCACTTCAATTATCATTAGATGAAAGCTTTATAACTGTTACTACTCCATTTGTCCTCCATATCACCTCCAGACAAAGTCGTATCCCAAGGGACGGCTTTCATCTTAGCCTAGATGCCTACAATTAGGGTAGAACAAAGTTTACCTTCCTATCTGGTGAAGCAAAAATGAGGGAAAAAAGCACAGGAGGAAACAAATTCAAGTGTGTGCATTACCAAGCTGGCCACAGCTTTACAGGAAAACATAGCTGGCCATGTGGGTATATGAAATGTCTCCAGTAAGGCAAAATGGAACTCTTACCTCTCAGCACATTCCATTGGAGGTGGGGTGGGAAGATGAACAATGTATCAGCTGTGAAAAGGACACTCACAGCTGCTGCTTAGTTTGCAGTCTAGGATGAAATAGAAGAGAAATGAGAAAATAAATAGATATATGGATTTAAAATGATTTCAAGGTTTTGCCTGACAACTTCAAAAATCTGATATATATGGTGTAAATATCTACGATTTTTGTGATTGGGTTTTATAAAGCCATATAGAAGACTGCTTTTTCAGTGACAATGGTACTTAATATGCCCAGAGATTGTTAATGTATAATGGAGATGGCATAACCTCTGATGAATAGTCTTAGAGATTTCAGTTTTCTGTGCTTTTGAATTTAACTCAGAGTCAGTTACAAGAGGCTTTCTCCTCTAATTGTTTCAGTAAGGAATATTTCCTTGAAAATACTGTTTAATATACCGTAGCAAAATTTCCACAACTTGACCTTGCTTTATGCTGTCTGATAACTTAAATATTCATGATTTTGTACCTGGGTACCTGAGCTGACTGTACCTTCCAATATAAGTAGAAATGTACTTAGTGAGAAGGACAGTGCATAGCAAATACATACTGCATGGAAAAAACAGCTGTATTTTGGTTTATGAAATGTCTCAATTTATTTTTCAAATATTTTGGGTTAGATGAAACCCAACTAAGTTTTGCCAAGAACGTTTCCTCCTTAATTTTTGAAATCATGTGCAATTTTGCAGAAATTTACTCCATATGTTTCTGTTTCATTTACACTTAAATCACCAAAATATTGTTTTGTAAGATCTATTTGATGTCCAAGAAGCCATTTGAATTACTCCAATACAGTGTTTTTAAACTGAGATATTACTCTCATACCATAAAATTCACCCTTTTGAAGTGTATAATTCAGTACTTTTCAGTATTTTTTCAGAGTTGTGCGACCATTACCACTATCTAATTCCAAAACCCAATACAGGTTTTAAACATATTGCCTTAATCGGAAGCTGAACCGTAACGCTGGGAAATGCACGAACGTGCTGCATAGCGGAGTTTACCTTGAAGCTTCTTGACTGGAATTTGATGTGAGTCTTTTCTGTTAAAAAAAAAGGGGGGGGGGGAGAGAGACTTGTGCCAGCCCTAATACCACAGTCATAAATCAGAAAAATCTGTATTAAACAAAGTGGCTGCAGGACTCAGGGGTTATCACAAGGATAGCCCGAGTTGAAAATTCTACTGCTTTACGGCTCAGACCCATCCCCTTACTGATGGTATTTTTGACAGTTTTTTGACCTGGAAAATCTCAGACCACTGGGTCCTGATCACACAAATTTTGGCTCCAGAGTTCTCCTAGCTCGCAGTTACTACCACATCCAGCTAAGTCACTGCCAGAAAAATAAGAGACTACAGAAGGCTGACTTTGAAGACAGAATGTTCCCCTAGTGACCTCTGTGTATTGAATTTGGAACAGTCTGCTTAAGAAGCAGTGGGAATAGTGAGTCATAAAACTTAATTTGTTATCTCAGTGAGGCCCTCCAGATAGTATTTAAGGATATTGCTCTATCAGGTTCTTCAAGGATAAAATAGATTCCTGTTGAATACTAATATCCCTCTTTGTCAACTTTAGTTCTCAATTAGGTATACTGGATTTAGAACATGGAAAAAAAGAATATATATACATACATACATATATATATATATATATATATATATATATATATATATATATTACAATACACAAAACAAAATAGAATGACAGTGCATTTAGCCATATTTCCCAGCTTTTTTAGGAATCGTAACACCAAACTCTAGAAATTTGGTCTTCTACGACTCTCGTTTCTTTATTCTACTCAAAATAAGTCATGCTAAATGAAAACAAAATTTTTTTAGTACCATGTTATTTGCAGACATAATCAACCTGTGAGATTTTGGAGATTTTTCTTTATATTTAACACTCAGATTCCCATTTAAAAAATGGGAATTACAATAGGAACCCCACAAAATTAATGTAGAATAAATTAAATGATGACTTACATATGAAAAAGTGACCAGCATAGTACCTGGAACAGCAAAGGTAAATAATTATTGAATTGGAACTGAATCTGGGCTGATGAGTTGACCCATGATTAGACAACTAGAATTTATTTCTATATTTGTTCTTCCAGGATATAAATGAGTGCTTTAGTAGTCACTGTTCTTTTCTGTGAATGCATTGCTTCATTTGTAAAATAAACATAATGTTGTATAAAAAGTGGTTTGTGTGTTTTCTATTAAGTGTCTCAGAATGGAACCACCATTTATCATGATCACTGTGAACATGCAGTAAGAAGCTTATTCCAGTAAAGCCTAGCATTTTTAAAAATTAATTGACACAATATCTCATCAATTGTCCTCCTTTCCCATAATAAGCTAAGCAACAATTCTTGAACTCTACAAATCAGGCAAGTTTTGCTATATCCTGTTTTTTTCTTATGTCCCTAACTTGGCAGTACTTTTTGTCCGCATGACAACAAACTGTCTGGATGAAGAGTAAAATATTCAATCATCTAGATGTTTTGTCTACACAGTGCTACATGTTTTGATATTATGTAGACAAAATATCCAGATAATTGATCTTTTTTCCCATTTCATCCAGATGCTCTGGCATTATTTATACATAGCTCACATCTAGTTTACTATTCACTGAAACAGGAAGAGAACACAAACGTAAGAGGTGACATGAAAAATGTATCGGGCATTAGATCACAGGTGAGCATTTTCCTGCATGGGAATAATTCATTTCTTGAATATATATGGTATCCACTTTGCATTTTTGTGGTTCACGTATATGAAACATTACCTAGCAAAATATGGTTGGATATACACAATGTCTACGATACTGATTACAAATTATTTTGGATGAAGAGGAATAAAGAGGAAAGTTTGTTTTGAGTAAACAAATCCCTTGATGTCATGAATGTGGGAGATACTGATGATTACCTACACAAATCATTCTGAACCATTTTCTCTCCCTTTCTGCCTTCCAGTACCAAGGCTGAAAAACCAGACACTTGATATCTTGGCCTCTCAGTAAGGGGTGGGTGGCCAAATGGCCTAATTTTTGACAATGAGGTCATAAGGGGAAGTGTGCCCTGGGATTTCTGAGTGTGCCTCTTGATTAAAAGAACAGCTCCAAAGGAGAGTTTAATTAGTTCTGTTCCTTCTTTATTCTTTTCTTTGTCAAGTGTGGATATGATACTGTAGCTGCAGCAGCCATTTTGCAACCATAAGACAACAAGGATGGAAAACTAGCAAATAGTGGATAGGGTACAATGGACATAAGAAAGAATGGGTCCTTGATACCGTTGTTGAGTTGCTGCTCTATTCTTAGGCCTCCCATCTCCAAACTTTTTATTAAATAAAGAATCAATATCCTTATGCTTTAACTACTGTTATTCATGTATTTTGTTGCTTTCAACTGAGAACATTCCTATCTGGTAAAGTAATGCAGATATTATGTCCCTTTGACCCATAAAAAAAACTGTAGCACAGATTGCTGAACTGACTTGTCTAATTTCACAACTGCAAAACTAATGTGAAAATAAAACTGGGGCCCAGGTCTCCTGGTTTAAATTGCTTTATGTTCTTGTCATCAGAATACACTTCCTGAAGGCACTAAATATTGACCAGCCAAATGTCCAGGACTTAAAACAAGTGAGATAAAATGTCACCAACTAATAAAGGTAACACTGAAAAACTGTTCAAAGATACTTAAATCAGCGTAATGGATTCCTCTAATTTGCTACACATGGGGCATATCACAGCAGCTTTTGAGGTTTTAAAAACTGTAGGGATTCAGAATCAGAATTCAATATTCTAACACTTGGTTTCAACACAATAATCTCTGGGTCCTGTTTTAGTGTCAATGCAACATGTTGAATGGGAGGAAAAAAACATGGGTTTTGAGAGCCAGACCTGTATTCAACTCCCACCTCCGTACTTGCCAGACATGAAATCTCAGGATTGGTACTTATCTGGTCAGTTTCCTCATCTGTAATACTGTGCCAATCCAATGCACCTCTTCAGTTCTCGTGAGGATTAAATGAGATAATACATGCATAGCCCCTACGTCAGTGCATGGCAAATAATTACAATTTAATAAGTAGTAGCTATTATTATTACTAGCAAATTAAGAAACTAACAGATCTAGATGATATAAATGCCCTGATCAAAGTCGCTGTTCACTACTCAAGTGGCCTTCTGAAGTATGGTCGTGATGACAGTAGATATAACTCCTGATGGTAGAGCTGGGCAAAGGTGTAACTGTGATGCCCCAAGATGTACTAATTTAACGTTAGTTGACTGTGGCTTGTGGCACTTCCATCACGTAAAACGTTCAGGTGAACATTGGGAATCATCTGATTATTTGGTTCTCTTGTTGTATGAAAGATCCAATTGAGTCATCAGACTACCTGAAAGATAAATTTTGGTTTTCATAGATATACTCAACACGGTGAATAACTTAGTTCCGATCTACATTTAACAAGCCTCTTGTCAAAGCACCTTGGTGGTTTATAGCCTGAAAAAGGAAATTAAAGTAATAACAGCGAGCCAAGTGCCATGACTTGTCACACATACACACACTGATTTCTACATTCGAATGGGCTCTTGCTACAGTAAATTTAGCTTACTGTGTGTTTTCACAAAATAACAATTATCCGGGAAGTTCTTTCTGTCCTGAATTCTCAAATGCTAAATAAAACCTTGGGATCTTGGCTGAAAGGTAGAACCTGCCATTCAAATCGATTCCCAACACAGGGAGTGCAGCTGGAGTTAGAGGACTCTAAGCCCAGCTCCATTATTTTTGCATCACATAATATTTTCTATAAACCTGGCCGAGGCCCACAAAGTAAAGACAGTTGGTTTTTAGGAATCAGCCTTGATTTTCTGCTTGGGACAGTGAATACCAGGAATCCATTCCTAATGAAAAGCAAACAGAGAATCACTACTTTCCCCCATACATTCCTTACATAGTTATACTTGAACGTATTCTGTGGAGACAGTTTTTTCTACAAGTTCTACATGCAGAGGGTGTGCACAGGAAAGCCTCATCTGGAGGGCTGGAGCTAGAATAACTAACTGGAAGTTAACTCTTGTGTGCTCATGAAGCCCTTGAACCTGCACTTCCTCTGCCTTCTCAGAGGTGTCCTGTCCAGATGCATCTTCACTCAAGGACCAGTCAAGTCAACTTTGACTACTCCTTGGGATTTGGAGAGTCACACTGCTCCTGATACTGTCGGCCTGGACCTAATATATTCCTGTATAATTCTACATTGATTTTCACTGTATTCTTAGGGATACAGAGGTAGTTCATCCTCTTAGATGGCTAGGCAAACTCGTGATTCCAAGGTAGTCTAGTTGTAATGGAAGAAGTCCCTGAGTCAGGGCCAAAGCCTCAACTCTTATTTGTTATGCAACTATTTTCCAGCTAGCTCACGTCTAGAAGTTGCAGATTCCTCATGTCTAAAAGGGCAACAGTGGCTGCCCAGCAGGTAACCAAGTTCTGGTGAGAGGTATTGTCTAAAAACACCTGGAACAATGTCAAGAACCATATGAATGGGAGGTATTATGGAATGCAAAGACATTCTAAAAACAGTTTTAAAACAAGATTAATTTTCAGGGTATTTATGTAAAATTTTATTCTTTTTAATTAAACTTTTTATTTTGAGATGTTTGAAGATGATTCACATGAAGTTGTTAGAAATAAGAGAGAAACCCTGTGTACCCTTAACCCACTTTCTCCCTGGGTAGGCAGCTCAGGCTACCATGAAAAAACACAATTGAGTGCTTTAAACAACAGAAATTGCGCTCTCATCATCTGGAGGCTGGAAGTCCAAAATCAAGATGCCAGTATGGTTGGTTTCTGCTTAATATTTCTTTTCTTTTAGCCCTTGAAAAACACTGTGGCACTTCCTTCTGGCTTCCGTGATATCTGGTCAGAGAAATCCATTGTCATTTGAATTATTTTTCCCCTGTAGAAAAGGTATCATTTCCTATTCACTGCTTTACAGACGTTGTCTGTAGTTTGTCTCTAGTTTGCAGAAATTTGACTCTACCATTTCTTGGTGTGGATTTCTTTGAGTTTATCCTGTTTGGGTTCTACTCAGTTTCTTGAATCTGTATTTTATGTCTTTTGCTAAATTTGTGAAGTTTTCCACCATCGTTTCTTTCAGTACTTTTTCAGCCCTCTTTCCTGTCTATCTCTATCTATCTATCTACCTAGAGAGATTTTAAGGAGTTGACACACATATTTGTGGAGGTTTTGCAAATCCAGAATCTGCAGGGTACCCAGGCAAGAGTTGCAGCTCAAATCCAAAGTTGTTTGCTGGCAGAATTCCCTGTTTATCAGGGGAGGTAATTTTTTTTTCTATTAAGACCTTCAAATGATTGCATGCAGCCCACTCACATTATGGGGAGTAATTTGCTTCACTCAAAGTCTACTGATTTAAATGTTAATCTTATCTAAAAAAATACCTTCACAAAAATATCTAAAATAATGTTTGACAAGTGATCTGGATACTACAGCTTAGGCAAGTAGCCACATACGATAAATTATGACAGTCTCCCAGGTCTCTGCAGCTTTGTTCGTTTCCTTTTTTCAGTGTGTTTTATCCTTGTTGATGTTCAGATTGAGTAATTCTTATTGTTCTATCATCCCTTTATGCCTCCTTTTCTCTGTTCCCTCCATTCTGCTCCTCATCTGGTCCTCTGAGTTTTTAATTTCTGTTATGGTATTTTTAGTTCTAAATTTCCATTTAGGTATTCTTTGTATTTTCTACTTCTTTGCTGAGGATCTGTATTTTTTATTTGTTTCAGTCATGTTCATAATTGTTCATCGATGCACTTGTATGATGACTGCTTTAAATCTTGGACAGATAATTGTAGTATCTACCATCTTGGTGTTGGCATCTATTGATTGTCTTTTTATTCAGCTTGAGATCCTCCTGATTCTCAGTATGATGAGTAATTTTTCTATTGAAATCTGGACATTTGGGGGACAGCGTTATGAAAGTCTGGATTATTTATTTATTTATTCTTTTTTTTTTTTTGCGATACTCAGGCCTCTCACTGTTGTGGCCTCTCCCGTTGCGGAGCACAGGCTCCGGACGCGCAGGCTCAGCAGCCACGGCTCACGGGCCCGGCCGTTCCGCGGCACGTGGGATCTTCCCGGACCAGGGCACGAACCCGTGTCCCCTGCATCGGCAGGCAGACTCTCAACCACTGCGCCACCAGGGAAGCCCGAAAGTCTGGATTATTTAAACCTCTTGTTTTAGCTGCTTTCTCTGGCACCACTCTTGAAGGAGAAATGAGGAGGAGACTGCCTCATTACTTCTGGGTGGGAACAGATAGCCAGGTTCCCTTCTTTGATACTGAGGGGAGAGGAAGCTTGTTAGTGCTGGGCAGCTGTGGGAATTTTCACTCCCAGCTAAGTATCTTAACTTGGCTGGAGGGATAGGAAGGTCCAGTACTCTCCCCACTTGGCCTCTAATGATCCCATGCTGAGCAGGGGTGAGAGTTCTGACTCTCTACTCAGCCTCCTCTGACATCACTCCAGCTGGGTGGTGGAAGGCCCCTCATTACTACTAGGTTTGATAAAAGTCAGCCTCCTACTTAGCCTTCTCTGAAACTACCCCAGCAGGAGTTTGGGGCATCTCGTTAAAGCCTGGTGAGGATGGAAGTCTAGGCTCCCCACTCACACTTTGCTGGTGAGAGACTCCCCACTTTCTGGTCTTTTGGCAGAGAAAGTGGGATTTGGGGGGGTGTTGTCTGTATCCTTTGGTGTTTACAGGTTTCTGACTTCTTCACTTCCAATTGGGATGTACAAGGCAAGAGGACACCTCTATGTTGGTCCTTAGATCCTGAGATCCCACCCTGACCACCACCTTCTCTCTATCTTTCAAAGTATTCTTACATTTATTTTATATCTTATATTTAATTGTACTTAGCAGGTGAAATAGGGAAAAGTATACTTACTTCATATTCCTGGAAGCAGAAACTATAAAAATTCACTTTTAATGAAGAGAGGTAAAAGGGTAAATGATATGAAGTATCAGTTTAATATTATAAGTACGAAGGGACTATGGCTTGCCACTAAGCTAGAAATCATAAAAGCAGGTCTTAACCAAACTTTCTTAATAGAATTACAGTTTGACTTTGGGATTTCACTGAATTCCCATCTCAAGTTTTCTCACAAATATTTTAAGTGTTTGATAGTAGTTGTATCTTTAGTTTATGATGACATTTCAATTTATTCCTTCTAAATTGTGGTATAGGATATGGAAAATATTTAGCACTGTGCTTCTTATCACTAATTCATACTTTCTCCGGGGGGAAGTGAGCTATTCGCCTTCCCTCCACATTCCTGGCCAGTTCCCAACTTTATCACCCATATTCATAAGCAAAAGAATTTAGGGTCACCTTGACTATATGTTTGCAATGAAGTCATAGCCTATACTAAGAGCCTTTCTTTTACCCTTTAAAATATGAATAAAACTTTGCATTTTTGTATGTCAAAACTTGAATTCTGGAAGATGCTTTCATTTCCAAATCCTGAAATCTTGGAATAATTTTATCAGTGAAAAAAATGATAAATTACATAGAAAAGTTCAGGTCTGAATTTTCTTATTCATAAATTAAAGGTATTAAAATTAATTAATTATAAGGTCCCTGCCAATGGTAATCTTTCCACACTTGCAGTTGACACAGCACATTAGTGGCTCAAATGCAATTAGAACTCTCACATCCTGACTTCTATTAATCTGACCATTCTTATGTCTGACTGCTTCTCCCAGGATGCCTGTGAGAAAGTAGGTTTTACCATCATTTTGCTGGTGAAGAAACAAGTTCATTGACCTGTGTCACCTACTAAGTTATTAACTCATTAAAATTTCTAAGGCAACATAATTAGTAGCTGGCAGAACCAGGACTCACTCTCTTTAAGCATTCTAACTCCAAATGCTGTGTATGTTTGTTTGTTTTACTGCATCAAAGTTCCCTTTCTTGGACTGATGTCAAGCTCTGTTTCCTCTCAAAGGATGAACACTGACAAAGTCCTAGAGAAAGTGTCCAAACTCTTCTCCTAATTTTGCTCTGACTATGCCATCTTCTTTCTTAATATCTTACAGTGACTTATATTTACATTTGAGATAAAGTCAAAGATCCCTATAGCCCTCATTAAAGCTCTTTATGAGGAGGTTTTTGTTTCTGCTTCTTCTCATGATACAGTAATGGTTTTCCCTTGAACAACTAGAAAACTGGACAGTATATATATTAGACAGTGGATTTCAGACATTGGACAAAAGGCAGTGCAGCACTGTGATTCCCAAGAAAATAAAAACAAATGAGGTGATCCATATAATGGCATCAGCTCACTCTCTGGATAAAATTTTAGGGTGTAGCAAAGGGAAGAGGAACCCAAACAGAGCCAACCAGTCTTTCTGAGTTGGGAGGACAAAGTTTGGAGGCTTTGTCCCTTTCTTTTTTTTTTTGTTTCCTCCTCCCCGCCCCTCCCCCCCTGGCTTTGCCCCTTTCATGGGGGCAGAGTTGACTAGAATCTTCAGGAAAGAATGCCATAGAGGAGCGAATTCCGTAAAGAAAGGTCTGGATATTTGTGGAGATAATACCTTAACTATTTCACTGAGTATTGATCCTCATATGCAGGAGAGGAAAATACCCAAGGCTGGAGGGAAAAAAAAAATCACTCACTGAAAAGCTATAGACAGAACAAATCCCAGAGTCCACACCGAGCTGAGAATAGTTCATGTGCCCACTGGCCAGAGTAGAAAGGCATGTAATAAATGACTGGGCAAGTAGAGTCCACAAAAAGGTATTGCCTTAATAGTGGGATGAAATCAGCCTTAAACTGCACGGTGCTCTGGCATGCCCTAACAAGGCATGGATGCATGCCTCAAAGGAGCACGCTGATTTCAAATAATATTGAGTGTGAACTACAAAAAGTCAAAACTGTACAAAGAAAAATGAAGAAATCTAGCGTCCCAAACAAACTGTAAACTTCATGATATCCTGCATCCCCCCCACGCCCGCCACCAAATATTATTAGATATGTGAGAAAACAGGAAACTATAACCTATAACCATAAGAAAAAAAATCCAATAGACACAGACACAGAAATGACAGAGATGACGGGACTAGCCAACAAGAAGAATGTTAAGACAATTATTGTAAATATGCTCCGTATGTTCAAGAAGGTAGAGAAGAAACATGATTATGATAAAGAAATGAAAGACTAAAACAAAATGAAAGGGAACTTATAAAGTTGAAAAATATAACATCTAAAATGGATAGTTCACAGGATAGAATTAGATGAAATAGTCACTAACTTTTAAAAAATTAGTTATTTTGAAGACATAGTAATGGAAGCATCCAAAATGAAGTACAGAGAGAAAAAATAATAATTTCAGTGAGTCAGTGACTTGAGTGACAATATCAAACAGTTTAGTAAACATATAGTTGGAGTTCCAAAAGGAGAGAAGGAGAAACAGAAAAAAATGGGGAAATTAACAGTCAAAGTTTTACAAATTTGATGAAACATATAAAGCTACACATTCAAGAAGTTCAACAAACTCCTATAAAGGAATCATAAAGAAAATCATCCCAAGTGATATCATAATCAAATTCCTGGAAACCAATGAATAAAAGATAATTTCAAAAGCAGCCAGAAAGGAAGAGACCTGTTAAGTATAGAGGAACAAAGATAAGAATGACAGCATATTTCTTAGCAGAAAATAATGCAAGCCAGAAAACAATGGCAAAATGTCTTTGAAGAACAGGATCAAAAAATGTTAGTTGAAAATTCTATACTTGGCAAGAAGATCTTTTAGAAATGAAGGCAAAACAAAAGCTTTTTTAGTTAAGCCAAAATTTAAAAAGTAATTTCCAGCAAGTCTGTACTATAAGACCTCTTAAGGAAAGTTTTTCAGTTAGGAGAAAAATAAGAGATGGGAATCTGAATCTAAAAAAAAGGAATGAAGAGGCTTAGAGATTGTAAGTAAGTGGATAAATATAAAAGACATTTTTTTCTCATTTTAGTCTCTTTAGAAGAAAATTGTTCAAAACAAAAAAAAAACCCAATGTATTGTACGGTTCAAAACATACGAAGAAATGAAACGCATGATAAAAATAGCATAAAAGATCAGAGGGGAAATGGAAGAAGTCTGTTTCAAGATTCATTCGATGTATAAAGAATGATGTAACAGTACTGGAAGGCAGAATGTGGTATGTTAAAGATGTGTGTTGTAAACCTGAGGGTACCCACAAAAAATAAAAGCAATGAATTATACATAAAAAGCTAGTTGTAGAGATCAAATCTAATCATTAAATATATATAATCAATTAAAATAAATCAGAAAATTGAGGAAAAAGGAATGAACAAGAGATAGGACAAATAGAAAATGAATATCAAGGTGATAGATTTAATCATAATCCTATCAATTATCCCATTATTTGCACATGATCCAAACATTCCAATTACAAGGGAAAGATTTTTAAGTAGATTTAAAAAATACTATCCATATATCTAAAGACACAGATGGGCCAAAATTAAAAGGATAAAAAATGTATATCATGAAAACCCTAATAAAAAATTCTGGAGATATTTTATTGTATCAAAGTAAATTTAAGAACAAGAAATATGATCAGGGACAAAGAGAGAGATTTTGTAGTAAAAAAAAGGATCACTATATCAAGAGGACATAATAACCTTAAATGTAAATGGACTTTATAACAGAGCTTCAAAATGCATGAAACAAAAACTAATAGAAGTAAAAGGAAAAATTTGAAAAATCCAAAGTTATAGTTGCAGCCTTCAACATTCTTCTCGATAATTAATAGAAAGTAGGCAGAAAATGAATATGTATGTATATGACTTTAACTTGCCCTAGTTGAGGTTTATAAAACATACCACCAGAAATAAAAGTAGAATACACACTATTTTTATGTACCCACAAAACATTCACAAAGATGGGCCATATTCTGGGCCATAAAAAAAAGCTCATCAAATTTAGAAGGATTGTAATCATGCTAAACATGTTCTTTTGCCATAATGACTAGAAATCAACAGCTAATGGATATGTGGAAAATGTCAAAATATTTGGAAATTGAAAAACACACTTCTAGATAATTCATGGGTCAAAAAAGCAATGAAACGAGTGATTAGAAAACGAGTGATTAGTGATTAGGAAAAATTATGAATTGACAGAAAATGAAAACATAACTCATCAAAATTTACAGTACTTTGAGGGAAATATACAGAATTGAAAACAAAGAAGTTCTTAAGCCAGTGTTCTTATATCTCACTTTAAAGAAACCAGGAAAAGAAAAGTCATTAAACTCAAAGTAACGACAGGGAAATAATAGAGATTTGGGCAGAAATCAGTGAAATAGAAAGCAGAATATAATAGAGAAAATTAATGGAATCTAAACCTGGTCCTGTGACAAACATCATTAAAATGCATAAAATTCTAGCCAGATTGATCCAAAAATAGGGGGAAAAGAGCTAAATTACCAATATCAGAAATAAAAGAAGGACATCACCACAGATGCTACAGACACTGCAAGACTCATAAGGGAATATTACCAAAAAGTCTATAAACCAATAAATATGACAATTTTAACAAAATGGACACATCCTTTAAAAGACACAAACTACTAAAGGTCACCCAAGGAGGAATAAGCTGAATAGCCTCACCATAGTAAAAACCTTCCGGCAGAGAAACACTCCCAGAGTAGATGGCTTCACTAGCGAATTCTAGCAAACGTTTAAGGAACAAAAGTGAGTCTGAATAAATTCTTCCAGAAAATAGAAGAGTAAGCTATACTTTCCAACTCACTTTATGAAGCAAGCTTTACACTAGCATCACAATCAGCCAAACAGTTATAAGAGATGAAAACAATGGACAAATATTCAGATGAGCATCCATGCAAAAATCCTTAACAAAACATAAAAGAGTTAGTCAAGGAATATATACATATTTATGTAACTATAAGCTATGACTAAGTGGACTTTACCCCCAAATTGCAAGATTGGTTTAACATTGAAAAATTCTCTTAATAGAGGCAGAAAAATTACTGAAAAAAAAATCAGCATCTATTCATGATAAAAACATTTCAGTAACCTAAGAATAGACTTGATCATCTCGATAAAGGACAGCTTTCAACAGCTAACATCAGTATAGTTGTGAGAGACTGCATGTTTTCCTCTTATAACTGAGAACAAGGCAATTGCTCACCCCTCCTATTCAACTTCATATTAGAGGTTCTGTTCAGTGAAATGAGGCAAGAAAAAGAAATAAAAGACATACAAATTGGAAAACTGAAATAAAACTGTACTTATTCACAGACAACATGACCATCTCTGTAGCAAATTCTATGGAATCTAAAATAGCAAACTAGAGCTAACAAATAAATTTAGGAAACTCATAGAATTCAAAATCAATATACAAAAATTAATTGTATTTCTATACACTAGGAAACAAGCAACTGAAATTTTTTAAAATGTCACTCTCAAGAGAATTAAAAATATGAAGTATTCAGCTATAAGTCTAACAAAATTTATGCAAGACTATGTGCTGAAAACAATAAAACATTTCTGAGAGAACTTAAATAAGACTAAAAATAAATGGAGAGATATATCATGTTCCTGGCTCAGAAGACTGTCATTAAGATTTCAATTTTCCCCAAATTGAACCACATTTTCAATATAATCCCAGATAAAATCCCCACAGACTTTTTGCTGACATTTAAAATACTCTTTCGTAGACAAGGAAACTCTTATCTTTATGGAAATTCACAGAACCTAGAATTGCCAGAACAATTTTGATAAAGAAGAAGAAAGTTGGAGGGTTTGTACAACCTGAAGTCAAGCCTTATTATAAACTACAGTAATGAAAGCAGTGTCGTACTGGTGTAAGATAGATACCTAGTTCAATGGAACAGAATATATACGATATATTTAATTGATTTTTGACAAAACTGCCAAGGTAATCCAACAAGGATAATCTTTTCAACAAATGATACTGGAAACATCAGCTATCTATATCTTAAAAACCTCAAATCTTAACACATACCATGTATTTTATTTCAAATGAATCATGGACCTAAAGGTAGGAGTCAAAACTATTAAAATTCCATAAGAAAACCTAAGAGAAAGTTTAGAGACTCAAATTAGGTAAAGATTTTTAAGTAGGACAAAACAGTACAAACTGCAAAAGAAAAAAATTTAATTGGACTTTGTTAAAATTAAAAACATTTGTTCTCCAAAAACTCTGTAAACAAAATGAAGTCGAGTCACAGATTCGGATAAAATATTTGCAAAGCATTTATCTGGACTTGTAATCGAGATATATAAAAAAGTCTTATAACCCAATTAAAAAGGGAAAAAAGATTTGAATACACTTAAAATTAATATAAGCGAACAGTAAGAAGTAAATAAGCACATAAAGAGGTCCTCAACATCATTAGTGTTAGGAGGACGTCCATTAAAACCACAATGAGGTACTAATACAGACCCACTAGGTTAGCTAAAACCAAAAGGAGTAACAGCTAAAATTGAAAGGAATTAGTGTGTTGGTGAGGATATGGAACAGGTGGAATCTTACACATGCACGATGCAAAAGACCACATGCTGTACGATTCCATTTGCATGGAACCCTAAAAAGGCAAAACCATAGGCATAGAGAGCAGATCAGTGGTTGACAGGGTTCAGGGATACGGGGAGGAAAGTGACATTAAAGGGCAAGATGGGACTTGATGGGGTGAAGGAAATATTCTATATCATAACCATGATAGTGGTTAATGGCTGTATTCATTGATCAAAACTCTTCAAGTAATATTCCTAAAATTAGTGAATATTTTGTATGTAAATGGTACTTCAATAAAGCTGATTCTTTTCAAAGCAAACGGATGGAAAAAATATCCCAAGTGAACACTAATCCAAAGATAGTTGAAGTGACTGTATTAATATCAGATTTCCAAACAAGGAATATTATTAGCAATAAAGAGGCACATTTCATAATATTAAAGAATTCATTCATCAAGAGAACATCTTAAGGTTTACTTGATTGCCTACCCAGTTATTTTTAAGGCTGTTAAAATGGATCCTCCTGGCACAAGTTTACTTCCCTTCAGAAAGAGAGATTCTAAAATGACTTTTTTGTTGTTGATTTAGTGTGGCTTGGAGTAGGGGAGATTTTCTTTCTTCAAATAGTGTGCCTGAATGTTTTCAGCCAATTTCTCAAGGTCTACAGTAATTACATTGGCTGGCTTTGTTCATCTGCTAGATACATTATTAATTGCCTTTCATTCAGAAGTCTGAAACTTACTGGCTTCACTGACAGATTTCCCATGTTACTCAGTAAAAAAGTAACTCAATCTGTCAGAAAACTTCTTTCACTTTGCCACAGATTGTAATATTTAGAAAGATTAACAAACTTGAATCACCACGATTGACTCAAATGATGGCCAAAACTAAGCTGAGTTTCCAAAAATGATAGTTCAATATTAGAGCTTCCCCCCTTCAAAATTTTTCAACCTGATGATCAGAGAGTCCGCAGCAACTCTGCCTGCTTTTCCACCACGCCATCACTCCCCAAAATGAATCCTCATGCTGTTACCACCATCGTGGTATCACTTGTCTCCACTTTCGCTTACGGCGTTACCTATGTTTCTCCTACTTTCCCTCAGTTCTAGTCTATTTCCCTCCCTGCTGCCCTGTCCATGTTCTTTCCAAGATTCAACCACAGCATCTGGACCCCCCTCTTCTTGCCCAGGTCATGATAACATGGCACCATGGATTTGTAACTCACCTTTGCTGCATGAGGTTTGTAAAACATACTTTCTTTAAAAAGCTGAGGCTGACTTTCATGAAATGAGTGTAATTCAGATGTCCACTGAGGCCACGCAGTCTCTTGAAGTGGAGGAAATGCAATCTGGCTGTAACCCACACGTGGTGGGAAGTCCAAAGCCTCCCTAAATTTGTTACTTCCCGGAGGGCTCATGCTCTCCTGGTCACTTCTGGCTCCTACCGAACTCTTGTTCTCACCTCCCAGAATTTCTCTCATTTCTCTGCTCCATACTGGCTGAAGTGTGGAATGTTACTAATTTTCTGTGAGCCCCCTCACTCCAATAAAAACACTCACACCTAGCATTTAAATATGTAGCAGATCCTGCAAATGGAAAACTTTCGTATTATCCTCTTACTCCAAATTCCCCTCACATTTTCCTCTTCTCTTCATTTCCCTAGATCCCAACCTTTAAAGGACTCCAGGAAACTCTTCTCTCTTCATTCTACTAAGCAAACTAGTGCAGCTCATGGGCCCTTAATTAGCTCATGTCCTGCGTATCTAGAGAGGAGGTATCTAATGCGACCTAAATAGAACTATAAATATCCCTAAGGCAGAATTCCATGATAGATGCTACTTCCTTGTCTTTTCCTACTTTGGGCACAAGATCCAAGGTTCTAGTAGATGAGCACAGTTAACCTGATCCAGTCATCCTTACATAATAATACCCAGAGGAGGCTTTATACATTAGGATGTTATGAAATTGACTAAAGATTTCAGACTGGCATTTTGCTGACCTTTGTGAATAGAGCTCAGAGCTCATGAACTGAGAATATGAAATGAAAAATACTGGCCCTTGTTGACCTTTGAAGATTGTGTAGCTACTTGTAGTCCTTACATTATGAATAATTGGACCCTGCTTTAGAATGAAAACTGGTTACAGAAGGGTGACATTAAAGGTTGTAGTGAGGTTCCTGATATCAGCATCAGTTTCCTCATGTGAAAGATGAAAGGATAACAGTTCTGGTCTAGTTTCCATTTTCTTCTGGGTGATTCAGGTTCTTTTTGTCCTTCAAAGTATGGCTTTCATGGAGAGGTCCTTTTCTTAATTTGGGTTCTTACTTGCTACTAATCAGAGATATTTCCTAGTCTTCTCATTTTAACCTCAGAAGGAGGGGCTGCAGCCATCTGTTTCTCTACTCTTTTTGTGAACCTCTAATTTCTGTTACATTCATCCTCTTTGTGAGACCAGTGTTCCCTGAGCCCTGCAATGACTCTGTGTGTGTGTGTGTGTGTGTGTGTTGGGATGGTGCACTGGCAGAAAGAACCTCTTTCTACTGGGAGTCTGGACTTGAAAATGATGTCCCAATTGTGCATCCCCATGACAGTTCTTTGTATTATATTGTTTTTTAAAAGAGCACCAGAAGGTGATATCTATTCAGCCACTTTATCCTAACCCTAGATAATCAGGTGTTGCAACATGAAGCAGGAGAGATGTGGCTGCCACTTAGCATTCCTGGTTTGTGCACAAGCCAACAGGGCCATGAGACTAGAGCACAACATTCATTATTTATGTGAGGATCTTATTATCATTGTTATCAGTATTAATAGTAGTATCTGTATTGATACTGATTTGGTTTTGACAAATCTGCTATTTACCTTAAAGTAATAAATGTTTAATAGAATAAACGCTTTATATTATTGGAAAAGGCTGCATTTACATAATGCCAAACATAATTTTTCCAAACTGCATAGTTAAGGTAATAATTTATTACAATTGATATCATGCAGGTTTTGTTTAAATCTTGCCCCCTCAAAATTATTAGTTACTTTATTGAAAATAAACAGATCAACAGGTTGCTTTACTGGTGTATATTTTCAGCCTGAGAAAATGTTATCTTGAGTCATGACGGCAGAAGGATCCTAGCTCAAGGGTTCTAATGTGTATCCACCCTAAGGATCCAGACACACATGGGCTTTCTGATATGTTTTGTAACATATCAAAACATAGGATATCGAAACATCAGAGGGCTGATGTGAGCGGGACCTCTCTGCACAAGAGCCTCCAGGAGAGAGAGTCATCCTTGGGAAAGATTGAGTAAAGGAGTATGAAATTTGTTCCTAACAATTGATTAGGGAACGCGACCTTCAGTTCAGTGGGTGTGGAGGCTGGGAAGAGGAACCTGGGAAGCCCGTGCCTAGGAAGCAGGGCTACATGGTCCAAGTCCAAAGCCAGCCTCACCAACAAGGGTGGAGAAGTCCCTTCCCAGGGCCTCCACAGGCATCTGCACAGACTATGCACCTTATGGTAGGCTGAATAATGTCCCCGCCAAATATGCCTATATCCAGATGCCCTGTTTTGTGAGTATGTCACCTTACATGGTAAAAGGGACTTTGTGAGAGTCGTTAAACTTGGTGTGATTATCCCGGATTATCTGGTTGAGGCCAATGGAATCACAAAGGTCATTTTAAGAGGGAAGCAGGAAGATCAGAGTCAGAATAAGAAGAAGCAAGGAAGAAAGCAGAGGTCAGAGAGAAGATGCTACGATGCTGGCTTTGAAGATGAAGGAAGCAGCCACGAGTCAATGATGCAGGCAGCTCCTAGAAGCTGGAGAAGACGAGGAGACAGATTTTCCCCTAGAGCCTTCAAAAGGAGCACGGGCTCGCTGACACCTTGATTTCAGCCTCGTGAAAATGATTTTGGACTTCTGACCTACAGAACTGTAAGAAAATAAATTAGTATTGTTTGATCCACTAAATTGTGGTACTGTTATACAGCGATACAAACAAATCCACGTGTCATGCCCCCAGGGGCCACCATCTGCATGCACGCTGATGTGAATGCTGCTTCTGGGAACTAGGCAGCATGGTTGTCTCTCTAGCCACATGGCAGGGGAAAGGGCAAGGAAACCGTTGTGCTGAGTGACTCAAGGACTCGAGTTGTATGCTCTTGGGAGTCACATCCTCCTTCCATCTATTATTTTACTCTCCACCCTCATCTCCACCCTCCCGAGGCCCTTGTTCCCACCTGGGCAATCAGGAAACAGGTGTTGGGTCCTTCCTGGGTACCACCACCCCATCTTCCCAACCTCTACACACACTGACCCAGATGGAGGTAAAGCTGTTGTTTTATTGAAGAGCCAGGAGAGACACTCATTTCCTCTGAGGATGGGAAGTGTCTCACAGTAGGTCTGCAGAGAGTTTCAAGGGAAACCTCTCTTCCTCTCAATGTCCCTCTATCCCTTTGGTCCTCTTTTCTTTCTACATTTCCACTTCAAACCCATTGTCCCATTCAATCTGATGACCCAACCCACTTCCTCAAAAACGCCACTAGACCTACCTGCAAAGGAGCCCTGGTCCGCTGCCCCAGCGTGGGATTTGCAAACTCTAACCCTTCAGGTGGTAGCTGGATGCTTTCCTTGGACTGGTTCTTTATCTCTCCAAGAGAATCCAGCACAGGCTCTGGACCCCAAAACGGAAGTGAAAGCAGATGCTCTGTATCCACTTTGGTGTCACAGAATGAGGCCAGTTGGCTCCCAAATGACTTCCCAGCAAACATACCTCAGCCCACATTTGTTTTTTCCCTAAGAAGCCCTCAGTCTGAAATCATGTGGGGCAAGGTCTTTTCCCAGACAGCACTTGGACCCCGTTTCTCAGGTAAGTATCACAAAAGTGTGCTGGGCCAAGGAGTCAGGAGCTCTTTGCCATGGCTGCTTTCATTATCAAGAGGCCTGGTTAGCAGAGAATAATCCAGACACAGCTATCCGGGATACGTGGCACCATCTCCATAGGCTGCTTCTGATTCCCAAACTTCTCTCTGGATAGAAGGCAGGGGGTGTCTTGGTAAGTGACCCAGAGAAGAAGCAGCAGAGCACAGTGAATAAGAAGTGGTAGGCTTGGACTTCCCTGGTGGCGCAGTGGTTAAGAATCTGCCTGACAGTGCAGGGGACACGGGTTTGAGCCCTGGTCCGGGAGGATCCCACATGCCGCGGAGCAACTAAGCCCGTGAGCCACAACTACTGAGCCCAGGTACCACAACTACTGAAGCCCACGAGCCTAGAGCCCGTGCTCCACAACAAGAGAAGCCACCGTGATGAGAAGCCCGCGCACCGCAATGAAGAGTAGCCCCCGCTTGCTGCAACTAGAGAAAGCCCGTGCACAGTAATGAAGACACAATGCAGTCAAAAATAAATAAATACATAAATTAAAAAAAAAAGAATTGGTAGGCTTCACGTGGAGCTAGAAGAATGAGAATATGTGCTTGTATGAAATGCCCCCAGATAATCACTTTCTGAACTAGTTGGGAAGAATTTAAGCGAGGCTAAATTTCTTGCAATCCTGTGGGCAAGGCCTGAGTCAGAAAAATACTTCTCGATGCTGTTATTTCAAAACTGTGTTTCCTCCAGGCTGCTATATTCTCGAGAAACATATGTTAAATATGTTATTTTCACAAAGACCTAGTAAATCTAATTGTTTGCAATTTGCTTCTTTCTTATTTTGCCCCATTTTTATTCATTGTAACAACATATTGTAATAACAATAAAAGAAGTTAAAAATGAGGGAAATTACCCAGAAATCTGCCTACGAAAGCAATTCTTTTATATTTTCTGTGTTTCCTCCCAGGAATTATCTATATGCTGGCAAAACAGTTCTATGCTACTTCCCAGAATGGAAGATCTAGAGAAAGATAGAGCTCTGCTTCTACAAAGTTGTGAGACATTGGCCACATCACTTAAAATCTTGGGTATCAGTTTTTCATATTTAAAATGAAAAAACTGGACTAGTGGATTTTATCATGGATCCTTCTAGTTTTAAAATTATTCGTATTTCAATCCTTGCAACAGAATGAGTCTACTTTGAAGCATCATGTTTGGGGAGCTGGACATTTTTAAAAGCTGAGAGGATGGTACTGGCAAGTAAAAATGGCAATTAGCAGCACCACAAACAATAGACAGGAGCAGAAACTGAAACTTGAGAGTAACCTTTCAATAAACATACTTTAAAATAACTGCTTGTTTTGTTCTAATTCTAGAATTCCCCAAACTTGTTTGCAAGACAAAGTTTTTCTAACTGTAACTTAGCCTTTTGTCCTGAAGGCAGGCTAGAGATAAGTATAGCTCCAACAAGAGTGCAGTATAGGGACAATGGCTACTTTGGTCATTAACCACAGAAATATTATATTAACATCATTAAAAATCAACGAGTGATGCTCCTCCTTTTACCATTTTGTGGTTGCATGCTATGCAACTTGGAATGGTGCTTGTCTTAGTCAATTTGGGCTGATTTAACAAAAATATCATAGACTGGGTGGCTTAAACAACAAACATTTATTTCTCACAGTTCTGGAGGCTGGAAAGTCCAAGATCAAGGTGCTGGCAGATCCAGCGTCTGGTAAAAGCCTCTTCCTAGTTTTCAGAAAGCCTTCTCCCGGTGTACCCCCCATGGCAGAGAGCAGAGAGAGGAAGCCAGCTCTCAAGTCTCTTCTTACAAGGGCACTAATCCCATTCATGAGGGTTCCACCCTCACAACCTAAGTACCTCCCAAAGACACCAACTCTCTTAATATCCTCACATTGGGAGTTAGGATTTCAATATATGAATCGGGGCAGTACACAAATATTCAGTAATTAGCAGAGCTGGACCAAAGTAGCTGTTGTCTCTATACTGGCCTGTTGTTGAAGACACACTTATCTTTAGTCTGCTTTTGCTACTACTTTGAACCAAGGTATTCTGGCAGTAAGCATGAGATCTTATTTTTAAAAGATGAAAACAACAGTTGGTAGAAATCTTCAAGTGCTTTTTCAAGCCACAGAGTATTTCCTCTCCCCAGCAATTTAAGGAGAATATATGCTTAGATACATGGATCACAGACATATTCTAGAGCACAGCTTCCATCAGTAAACCTGGTCTTAAATTTCATGTGCTTCATGACTTTCTACACTGGAGCAGAAAGCATGGAAGATACCGAACCAGGTTATTATTCTGTAATTCTGACCATTTGTGAGTTACATTATACACAGGTATTACATATCAGAACCATGCCTTCGCTTGGCACGGTGCAGTGACAATGCAGATTAAATCTGGGTTACCAAAGAATTGTGCAAAGCAAGGACGCAGCTCATGTGCACATGTTTTAGATAACATGGCACCATGCATAGTGAGAATTGCCTGTACTACAATCCAGACACTTTATTGCATCCTTATGAACTTGCGGTATATACACAAGATTTACCAACATTATTAGTCACGGTTCTGTTCAGAGATCTAAAATCAGCAAACAGGACTAACAACGTGGTGAGGGTCATCTTAGCTTTATTGCCAAGCCGTGCTATCTATCTTAACAGATGAGCTTTGTCAATTTCTTGGATGTTATAGTGCCTGTGATGCTTGTGATGAAACACTTTGGGACTGAGTAAATTTGACGATGATAATAAAACAAGAAAATTTATTATATTCTAAATGGCAACTAAACTAGAATTAAAATGCCAACTTGGAGCACTGTGCTGAGAAGCATTCTGAGGTCCCATGTGGATCCCATGGGGAAGTGTATGTAACTGAGAGGCTATATAGTCTATTGACAGTGGGAAACATATGTCACATATTTGCCATTCTTGTATAAGGAAGACTATATTACATATTATATTAACGTTAAATCAGCTTCTAACATAAATGCTGTTTATAAAACACAGATAGAGGGACTTCCCTGGTGGTCCAGTGGTTGAGACCCTGCGCTTCCACTGCAGGGGGCGGGGATTTGATCCCTGTTCGGGGAACTAAGATCCCACATGCCACGCGGCACAGCCAAAAAATAAAAAATTTAAAGAAAAACACAGGTAGAGAGTTCTGGTGGGATTCACACTATATTCATGTGTCTTCAGATATAGCAAACCCTGCTCAGGCTGCAGAGACCGAGAAAAGTATCTTGTACGCATTGATGGAGGATCACAAATAAACTCTAATTGCATTCAGCCCAGGAACTCTTAAAGTAGTTGTAATATGGCAATGACCTTTCAAAATAGGTTCTATGATCTTTTTCTCATAAGACTCTTTGCCAAGACCAGTGCGTACTTTTCTCAGATGCATCAGAAGCTGACATCAGTCACCTTGACTGATATCTGATTTCAGCTGCAGATGCAATGGATGGTTTAAATTTAGAATCACCTCATGCTGACAGTTCTTTACCTCAAGCATGTTCAGAGCATCTTTTCTCCTCCGGGAGCCTGGTCATCTTTTCTTTGGGGCATCATTTCTTCTCTGACTCTGCAGGGACCTGCTCAGCCAGCTGGCACACACACGTGAAAAGCAGAGGTAAAGTCCCCGAGGGAAATTCCTCAACCAACAGGGGACAGGAGCCAGCTGGTAAATGGGTGTGATGAGCAAACAGTTATTTGAGTTACTGCCTGGGCATTTTACAGTATGACAACCCTGCTCACACCCAGAGTCTGGACATTTAGATAAGGACCTGAGCAGGATCCCTGCCCCAAGTTCCTGCTTTGCTTTTCCTGAGACACCTTTTCCAGCCCATGAACACTGAGTGAGTGACCTCTGTCCCAGCCACCTTATGAGTAGCAGGCGCTTGCTTGCTACCCTGCTCTCTATCTCCTGCTCCCTCCTGACTAGAATAGAGGACTGCCCTTCCCCAAGCTCATTGCCCCATTCCTGGGATCTGTAAGCAATAAATCCTGTGACTTGACTTCTTTTGTGTTAATGTACTAAAACTCTGTCTTTAATCAAAATGACCCTGGGGTTTTCCCTTCCTCAAAGTGGGAGTACAGATGCTGAGGGACCTACTTGCTGACCTCGTGTGTGGGTGGCTTGAGCCTTGTCATTCATCAGGTCAACATCTGCATATGCTTACTTTAATACACCAGCAATGGACCCCCAATACAATGGGCTTGCTGCCCCTCCTTCAGGTGGGCAATTCCAAGATGTATTTTATATGTATATCTTGAATTACCAGTGGAATTGAACCTCCACTGCCTGTAGTGATAACCTTGACAATGTACCATTTTGTCAAGTTTTTCTCCTTCTCTGTGTCACTCTCTTCCCCTGCTCTCTCATGATTCCCAGGATTTCCTTCCAAATAAACTATCGCATATAAGTCCTCGCATCAGGCTCTGCTGTACGGGAACTAATGATAAGACAATACTCTTTGAAATTGCAAGGACCATACAGTTAATGATGCTGAAATTTGCATGATAAATGGATAGTCCTAGGCCTTAGTTTATGAAGAATATTCTAGATTCCATCAATGGAAATAGTGTACGATCCTATTAAGAAGGAAGAGAGCCATAGCTTGGGTCAAAATGGCACACCAACTGCCTGTCCACGCCTACTTGCCATTCCCACCCCAAATTAGCAATGACACAAAAGAGATTATTTATAACAGTGCTAGAAAACAAGGAAATGCCATCAAAGGATCAACATTTTGGAGGAATCCTCGATTAACAGAAGGCAGACAAGTTTGATGGCACAATGGCCAATGGCACATGCAGACAGGACTTCTGCAGAAGGTAGAGCCACTTTCACAGAAGCTCTAGCCCAGAGGTAATGGGTACAGGGAGTAGGAAGAGGACCTGTAGCAACTGCTTGGGTGATTGCTTTGGTAAACCACAGGAACAGCTAAGAATGTTCGTGCTTCTCCACCAATTGCTAACTTATATCTAGTGACACATAGACACAGCAGGGCTCTTTATCTCCAACCTAGAACAGTGAGTGTGGGCACTAGATCTAGAGAAGCAGAGAAGTGCCCAATATGTCTGAGGATACCTGTGAGTAGAGGGGGGGCCAGCACCAGACAATAAGGTACTGGCATTCCCTAGAAGAATAAGATTCTGCTCCTTCCATAACAAATGCTAGCAGCAGTTCCCAAGCAAATTCACAGTTAGGGGCACAGAGAATCTCAACTATAAAGCACATAACCAAGAATTACCAAATATTTCAGTATATCAATATGATCAGTCATCAAATTCAGCAAAGAAAAGAACTAACACCCAAGGAAGCAGAGTTATTAGCAAATAGAAGAGGACATGAAAGAAATATAATCATATGATAATTTAGCATCTGATAAGAGTGCTAGGCAATTTGTGACAAATAGATGGAATACTCAATAAAGAGGAAAACATTATTTGACTTGCTTCTTCATTATTTACAACAGAAATAAATTTCATGTGAAATAATAGTAATAGGAGAAAACATGGCTGAATGTTTTTCCAGTTTTGGCATGAGAAAGACCTTTCTAAGAATGACAAAGATCTTACAAGCAATGAAGAAAAGTATTAAATAACTGTATTGCAATAAAACTAAAAACAAAGTGAAAAAGTGGAAAAATTTGCAACCTACCTGGCAGAAAAAGAGCTAATCACTTTATACTATAAAGAGCTCTTACAAATCAATGAGAAATTACCAATAATCCAACAGACAAATAAGCAAAGGCTATGTCATTAATTAATTTAATTAATAGAAAAAAATCCAAATGACTTAAAAATGTATGAAAAGATCATCCATAAAATTTAAAGCTCTCACTCATAATTACAGAAAAGCAAAATAAACAATGACACCATCTCTAACAATCAAATTTATAAAGATCAGAAAGTTTATAATACACAGTTTTGTTAAGGTTACAAGGAAATAGGCAAATTCTTAGTACAAGCTTTTGGAGGGCAATTTGGTAATCTTTGTCAATGTTTTAAATGTGTATACGTTTAGACTTGGCAATTATACTTCTAGAAATTCATCCTACAACTTATATTCACATGATGAGTGTAAAAACAGATGTGTAGAAATGTTTACTACAGCATTGTTTGTAATGGCAAAAAACAGTCTAAATATTTATCAATAGGATAGTAAATGAATGATTCATGCTGATCTATATGGTGAATTATGAGAAAGTGTAGTTTAAAAAGATAATTCTGTATATATGAATATGAAGTTAACCCCCAAATTTTATGTGAAATAATGAAAAGAAATAACATAAATAGGCATAATTCAGAAGTACATATAGTATGTCAACTTCTTTGTTTACAAATTTTTACATACCCACAGAAAAATATATGCTTTTATATGCATAGAAAATTTCTGGAATTATATACCCACAAAAAAGAAACTGTTGACCACAGGCCTCTGCTGGTCCTAGATAACAGGAAGACAATTTTCATTATTTGCTCATTGAAGCTATGTTTTTTTTTTTTTTTTTGCTCTTACCATGAGCATAAATCAGTTTTTCAATAAAAATTAAAAAAAATAAGGTGTCATTATTAACCTGAGAAAGATAGGACAGGATAAATCAGGAGCAGGTTGCTATGTAAATAATCTGTTAGAGATCTCGGAGATGAAAAATTATGGTCATTGGAATAAAAAAATAACTAAGAAGATGGAGCCGACTAAAAATACAGATTAGTTAATAAAGACTGAATTCAGAAGCTAAAACCTCAAGTTGTGAGTGTTCACAGAATATAGTGTTAAATAGCACAGAAATAGAAGAAATAAAAGAAAAAAATAAGAAATCTAGAAAATAGATCCAGAAATTCCATTATCTGTCTAATAGGAGTTCTAGTTAAAAAAGAAAAAAAAGAATAAATGCAAATGGAGAGGAAGAATTACTCAAATTAATAGAAGAATATTTTCCATGAGTTTTCAGATGGAAAGAACCATTTGACTGTCTAAGAGTTTGAATGAAATAACATCCACACCTAAACACACTATAGTAATTTGAAAGCCCAAAATAATGGGGGGAAAAAAATAAGAGCTTCCAAAAAGGGGGGAAATGTTTAACCTCTGAAGGAGCTGTAATTAAGTCACAGAAAGATTTAGGAATACCCACAAAACTTCAGCATGACACTACAGGTGTTCACTCAATAAAGATGTGTCAAAAACATAACATAGGGCTTCCCTGGTGGCGCAGTGGTTGAGAGTCCGCCTGCCGATGCAGGGGACACGGGTTCGTGCCCTGGTCCAGGAAGATCCCACATGCTGCGGAGCGGCTGGGCCCGTGAGCCACGGCTGCTGAGCCTGTGTGTCCAGAGCCTGTGCTCCTCAACGGGAGAGGCCACAACATTGAGAGGCCCGCGTACCGCAAAAAAAAAACCAAAAAACATAACATAAATGCTCAAAACAACAACAAAACCAAAAATACCTTCAAACTACCCTAGATTTTCCATATGCTGTTGTTTTCCCCACAAAGATGATCATTCCTGAGCCTCTTCAGACCTGCTAGAAAGCCAGACTGTGGCACTGGACTTGTCTAGTTGGTGGTACTATTTGGACTGTCAAATAGTATTGACTTCCAAGCAGGGGAACGCTCCTGTAAAATAATTTCTTGTTTCTTAATCACTGACTCTTCATGACGTTAGAGTAACGTTTAGCCGTACAATATCAAATAGCTATGAGAATGGTAGAATGCCATAGAGCTGTATTAATATATTACCAGCTTTGAGTGATCCCATCAATGAACCGACCTCACACAAAGTGCGAAGATAACCATAGGCATAAAAATCTTTCAAATTTTCCTCTACATCTGGATTTTTTAGTACTGATCATAATATTCTTTGGAAACCATTTTATTAGAGTAGAAACACACCTTAATTATGTCACTATGTAGGCCATGCTACTTCCTTTTTCTCATTTCTTAGGTTTGCATGTTTTTTTCCCCAAAGACTGGGAAAACAATAGTAAACGTTAACACAGTCCACGTTTGTCTTGGGAACATATGAAAAGTTTTGGTCAAGACACTGTATTGAATGTACATGTACATCATGGGGGCTGGGGGGCGGATTTCTTGACTGTGAACGGCTACTGTTGTGTACTGGTCTCAGCCTTTCAATAACTAATTTTGTGGCTGGACCAGCCCCTTGAGATTCTTATGACTGCAAGATGCCCTTAACAATAACCACTAAGAAACTTTGACAAAAAGGTTTACTACCCACAGGTTCCGGAAATTACTTGGCATGTCTGGGGCCATGCATTGAATTCACGGGTGGGCAGGGGAAAGAGAGGGACAGAGAGGGACAGAGAGTGAGTGGGGCCTGGGGTCTGCTTTTATTGGGGTCCAGGGTCCAGGGTGAAGGCCTAGGGTTTCTAGGGCTCATTCTTTATTGGTGATTTTAAAATATAAGAGTGGGAATTTAAAGCACAGGAAGAGAAGAAAGCAAATGGCCCAAACAGTCAGTTATCAAAATCAACCGAGATCTCTCAAACAAAGAATGGGGTGAGGGGGCAGCCAGGCTCTTTACCTAGTAAAGTAGCTGGCAATGTGTTTATTTGAGATAGCCACATTTGAAGTGGATGCCTAAGTAGTCAAAGCTTAAGTTAGGCACTTGCATTACAAAAAGAAAAGCCAACTGTCAGGGCTTGCACTATAGCTACTCACAATAGCTCAAATAACCACAGCTCCATCTCAAGTTTTGACGACCACGGCTCTCCGCCAATTCTGTATAACTCAGGGATTGTGTCACCCTATCTGTTCTGAATATGTTCACCAACTCCATGAGCTAGGTTTGAGGAATTTTCTGACAAGGACCTTAGGTGATATATCACTCACTATCTTATTTCATTACCCTTATGTCAAGTTAAGTGCCCTACAGCTGGTGATGAGCAAATCAAATTTCTTTCCTTTGCTCAATATAACTCTTTGTATAATAACAGAAGTCAGTTGTGCTGAAACAGTGTCTCAAGATGTGTCTTGACTGTCTTCACGTATACTTTTGGTATAAATGACGTGTATATTTTGTCCACTGAATCTCATTTTAAACAGTTTTATCGAGATGTAATTCACATACCATACATTCACTCATCTGAAGTGTACAATTGAATGGTTTTTAGTATATTCACAGATATGTGCAAGAATCACCAGAGTCACTTTTAAAACATTTTTATTACCTGGAAAAGACACCTTTTATCTGTCACTCCCCTATCACCCCATCACTTCCCCCAGCCCTGGGCAACTACTTTCTCTATACTGTTGTCCCTCAGTATCCACAGGGAATTGGTTCCAGGACCCCCACAGAAACCAAAATCCATAGACACTCAAGTCTCATATTAAAATGGCATACCAGGGCTTCCCTGGTGGCGCAGTGGTTGAGAGTCCGCCTGCCGATGCAGGGGACACGGGTTCGTGCCCCGGTCCGGGAAGATCCCACATGCCGCGGAGCGGCTAGGCCCGTGAGCCATGGCCGCTGAGCCTGCGCGTTCGGAGCCTGTGCTCCGCAACGGGAGAGGCCACAACAGTGAGAGGCGCGCGTAAAAGGCATACCATTTGCATATAACCTATGCACATCCTCCCATATGTTTAAATCATCTCTAGATTACTTATAATACCTAATACAATGAAAATGCTATGTAAATGATTGCCAACTCATGGCAAATTCAAGTTTTGCTTTTCGGAACTTCCCGAAAATATTTTTGTTTGTTTGAATATTTTCAATCCAAGATTGATTGAATCCACAGATGTGGAACCCATGGTATGGAGGTCCAAATGTGTACAGATTTCCCTGTCCTGGACATTTTGTATGAATGAAGTCATATGTGGTCTTTTGTGACTGGCTTCTTTCACTTAGCTTAATCTGTTCAAGTTTCTTCCATGTTATAACATGTATCAGTACTTCATTCCTTATTATGGCTCAATAACATTCCAGTGTATGGATATACCATATTTTATCTATGTCTGTTGAGATTTAGATTGTTTCCAGCTTTTGGCTATTGTGAATAATGCTGCTCTAAGTATTTCTGTACAAGATTCTGTGTGGGCATACATTATCATTTCTCTTGGATATATACCTAAGGAGGGAAATTGGTGGGTCATCTAGTTTAAACTTTGAGTAACTGCCAGACTTTTTCCCAAGGTGATGGCGCCATTTTATGCTCCTGCCAACAACGTATGGGGGTTCTGATTTTTCCACATCATCGCCAATACTTGTTCCTGTCTGCCTTTTTTATCTTGCCACTCTAGAAGATGTGAAGTTGCATCTCATGTGTGATTCTGATTTGCATTTTCCTCGTGACTAATGATGTCAAGCATCTTATGTGGTTATTGGTCATGTGTGTATTTTCCTTGGAGAAATGTCTATTTAGATCTTTTGCCTATTTTTAAATTGGGAGGTCTTTTCATTATTAAGTTTTAAGTGTTCTTTACATATCCTGTATACAAGTCCTTTATCAAAGATATGATTTGTAAATAATTTCTTTAATTCTGTGGATTGTTGTTTCACTTTCTGATGATGTCTTCTGAAACACAAAGGTTTTTAATTTTGATGAAGTCCAATTTATCTCTTTTTTCTTTTGTTGCTTGTGCTTTTGGTATCATATCCAGGAATCCTCCAAGAATCCAAGAATGGTCAAATCCAACATCATGAAGATTTATCCATTTCTTCTAAAAGATTTATAGTTTTAGTTCTTACAGTTAAATCTTTGACACATTTTGAGTTTTTAATATGGTGTGAGGTAGGGGCACAACTTTACTCTTCTGCATGTGACTATTCAGTTGATCCAGTGCCATTTGTTGAAAAGATTACTCTTTCCCAATTGGATGGTCTTGGCATTCTTGTTGAAAATCGGTTCACCATAGATAGGTGAGCTCGTTTCTGAAATCTCAGTTCCATTAATCTACATGTATATCCTGGTGCGAGTACCACATCATCTTCATTACCATTGCTTTAGTATAAGTTTTGAAATTGGGAAGTGTGGGTCCTCCTACTTCATTCTTCTTTTTAAAGCTTGTTTTGTGTATCTCATTTTGACCCAATGGTTGGTCTGCTTAAAACCAAAGCACCGGAAAGAGGTAGATTTTTGTAACTCTGTGATGAGAATTTCTGTGATACAAACCCTTACATGCAGATGTGCCAGGGCAACGCCATGTGTGTGTGTGTGTGTGTATGTGTGTGTGTGTGTCTGTGTGTGTGTGTATGTATCTTAATATAAGCATGGAGTGACATCTCACCACTTTTGCTATATTATTGGTTGGAAGCAAGTAACAGGTCCCTCCCACATTCAAGGGGAGCAGGTCTTCCAGAGCTTGAACATGAAACTGCCCTGGGGTCTGTCTGAGAAAACATCAGTGCATTTTTTTTTCACATCTATTTAAATGTAAATAGCAGCAAATTGCCCTTTGCCAAATTATCTCTAAATTAAAAACTTCGATGATTTCAGTAAATATCTGGTAACATTAATTAAAATCAGGTGGGTAGTAAGTGTAGCCCAAACATTTCATTCTGACAAAGTACTTGCAAGCATAAACATAAATATGTGTGCAGAGAGACACACACACAAATACATACCAAATTCCACCACCAGTACTATGAATCATCATGGCCCAAAGAGTTTAGCAAACAGAATACTTCTTTATGCTGAAAAAGTATATTGAAGGCCAAAAATTATCCGAATAATTTATTCCAACATTTTCTCAAATCCTCCACCAGTTTTTCCAATTAAAATTCTTTTTGCCAAAATATCTAGATATCTGGGTCAACCATACATTTCACCTTGTCTCATAAAACTACCTTTATTTGCCATTGTTGATGTCACACTTGAGTCCCATATATGGGCTGCCCAAGTACTTAATAGGGAAGTTTTACCTTACATTAAAAATGTAACAGAAAATAGTTGTCATGGTAAGTATTGCAGATCTAAATGTTTTGCACCCCCTTTTCTGTTGGTTGGAGTGTTTTACACTTCTTCTCTTTACTAAAATAGCGGAAACATCTGCATCTCCTTCCTCAATCAGAACAATACTTTATGAGTCCCAGATTTACAAACAGTATCAGTTACATGCAGTAAACCTTATTCTTGGTCTTATTAATTACTTTCCATCAACTTATCCCTCAGGCATTTTGGTTACAAAAGCATGCTGACAATCAACAGTAACAGGTTTTAAGTTAGTTATTTGACAAGTAGGTCCCTTTGCAAAGATTTTCTTGTTAATTATTTAAAGAATCAGTGCCATGGGGAGACTTTGCTTGTTCTCTTGTAAGTCATATTCATTCATCTATAGCTGTTTTTCTCCTTTCCTCTCTCTAATTCTCTACAGAATATTTAGAAGTCTGAGATATAGACGTTCTAAGGTAAGTTAAGTTGTTTTAATCTGTTATATAGCAAATTCACCCTAAGTCTTAAACCAGACTCTCATCTTAAAGACTCATGTCATTCCATGTACAATTCTCTGACATTAGGTAAAAAAAGAAATGTAAACAATAAGCGTATCACATACAATATATTTTAACAGACCTCTTCGATTGTATTCTGCTTGCATCTCAGTTTCTGGGAAAGATAATGATTGATGAATCATTAAATGCATATGATCTGAAGTTCACGTGGGAAAAAGGTAAATTGGGAAACCTTTTATTCAGAGGTTGTGGGCAAATGATGTGTGAAATTGTTGACAAATTGCCTTCATTAGGCTTTTGAAGTGGACATTTTTTTTCATAAATTTGGCTTCCTTTCAAATATGACTATGCAGAGTTTCAAGACATTCACTGTCAAGTTACAGTCTGCAAGAATATTTGTCCTTGAAAACCTTTATTCTTGAGCAAAGCGGCAGAAAGTTTAAAGTAGGGTTCTCCTTGACAGTACTTACGTGGATAATACTCAATTTCTGAGCAAAACATGGATTTCAATGTTCTCCTATTATCCCGCAGATGAACAAAGGGAATAGGAGTGAAGTAGAAAGACCTTTTTTTTGTCAACTATTGACCTCTCAATAACAAAGCCTTTTGACTAGGGGTCCCCTATTGACCCTTGAAATTATAGTAATTCCATTATAGTTGTCTCTTTTCAGCTCAGTGCCATGCAGTATAGAAGATAAGACTGTGGTTTTATAGTCTAACTGTTGGGGGTTTAAATCCCAGTTCTGCTACTTTCTAGGGGTGGGACTCCAAGCAATCAGCTAGTTTCTCTGTGCCTCAATATCATCATCTGTAATTGAAAATAATAATATCTGCTTAATAGGACTGGGCTAAAAATGAAAATTCGATGTGAGAACATACATAAAGAACTTGTCCTTTACCTGACACACAATAGACTGTCGAGAAATGATAACATGTATCATTACACATTTGGAGAATCAGCACAAATTTCAGCCTGAACTTTGAATCTGAAGAACAAACATTTATCCAGGTTTCTGTAAATGTCTGTAGTTATCTATAAGTCCATTATTTGGGGAATGCGTTTTTGGTTCCTATATGGCCTACCCAACATTTAGGCCTTCTTTCCTCTGGGGATCTTTTTAGCAGAGGATAGATAATTTTGATAACATATTTTTTTTCATTCAATGATTCCTGCTTCTTAAAAGGCTTTCCTGCATATCATGTCTTTTCTTCCTCACACAATTCTGCAGTGTGTGAATAGCCAGACAGGTAATCAGTTTCTGAGATAGGCATTGGACAAATGAATTCATTACAGACCTTTGTTTTTCCGGATGAAGTAATCAAATCACTGAGAGGCAAAGTAACTTGGCCAATGGTACACCCAGCCAAATCAGAGCAAAGACTAAGATCCAGAAATCCTGCCACCCAGTCTCCAACTGTCTAAAAGTCTTTAAACATCAATAAATATAAACTGGTGTAGGTCTTATACAAGTGGGTTTATCTGATAGAGCCTGTCCTTCCTAATAGTTTATAATCTGAAAAACATAGAACTTTGACTCAGCTCTTTAAGGAATCTGGTATCATTTTCCAAATTTGGCTGCATTTTCCAGTCTTCAGTTTTGCCAATGAATATCCTGTAATATGAGATGTGGGCTAGATGTAGTCTGAATCAGCAAGTGAAATATCAATTTGTTTTTAATCCATGGTAAGGAAGAGTTGTTTGGTAAATTCCTGTCCATTTCTCATTGTGTTAATCTACGCTCAGTTCATTTCTCCTTTTGTGTGGTATTCAGCAAGGATCTTATTTTGGAGCTGATGCTCCAAGATTGAATTCAGAGTTTGAACTCTACTGTTTGGCTTTTGGTGTGTTCTTCAGTGATAAAACTTGCTGTATTTCAGTTGGAGGAGAGCAGTCGTGATTGGGAAGTTAGTAACATCCAGCTTCAAGAAAGTCACTATTTCACCAACGTGGCTATGGTGATCCCATCAACTCTTCTAAATTCAGACATCTGAATGTTAAAGTGGACTGTGAAGTCCAGACCTACATGTCCCCTCGGCTTGAGAGTCAAGGTCCAGAGAGGATTCCAAAGATACAAACCCACCCTTAGGGGTTGTGTTTCTCCTCTGGGCTACCTACCACCTGGAGGACTTCAGAGTATTGGTTCAGAAGAAAGATGGAACTGTGGTGATTTATGAGGGGCCACTAATCTCTAAGCAGTCTAGATGAGAAGAAGATCTACTCCAGTGATGGCTAGAGTTAGAAGCAGAGTCTCTCAAAATGCCTAACTCTCGATTCATATTCTAGGGAAGCTGAAGAGTATAAAGTCATTTCTATGGACCTGCATGTCCTCTACTGTCTCATGATCCTCTTGGGAGACTTGCGGCTGGAGTGACTCACAACGTAACAGTTAGGTTGGAGGAATTGGGAATTGTCACACTCACACACACAAATAACTATACCAGAACCAGCTGCTTAAAATTGCAAAAAGTATTGAAAAGCACACTATTCCCTGCATCGAGTATTGGCTGTTACTGTCCCAGCCCCATTAACTGCTTTGCTTTCTTTGCAGAAGGCACTCTGTGGCTCTGGACCTCAGTTTCTTAGCATTTACATTCTGTGATCATTGCTCCCTCCTCTTCTTCCACAAATCATCCTAAAAGTGAAGGAAAAGAGTAAGAGCTATTTTCAGAATTTATTTCAATATTAAAGGAATGACTAGTGTCATTAAAACATATGACAGAAATATAATTAATACAAGCTAGAAACGTGAGCTTTCTTTGGGTGCTCCAAATCAGACAAGATTAGCATGTGATGAGCTTTTCTCTTTGATTACATAATGTATATGATAGGATGAACCTATATAAAATTTGAAAATATTTTAAAATGGATTCTACAAAACCAAAATGTTTTTTCTATTTGGGGCTTGATTTAAAATATTTAAAATATCTAAAATCAGTTTCAGTCCTGTACAACTTTAACACAGATCAAGTGTTTTAAAATATTTATGATAAAGAAAATGTTTCCATCTGGGCAGGGAATTTATTACTGGAATATCATACCAATTTGAATTGAAGCCACTGTGAGATTAATTTCTTCTCTGCTGCTGGAATATAAATGTGTTCTGACAGCTGCTTTCTGTAACTGAAGTGTACTTATTTGCATGCAGCATCTTCTACTTAATGAAATCATAAATATCGGAGGAATCTTGAATGGTTTAAGCAACAAACAAAGATTGATTATCAACGCAAATGCCAACTAGGGGTTTACTATAAGTAACAAAGTATTGGCCAGTGGCTGTTTTGAAATCAACACCGGTTATTTAGAGCTTTCAGAGAGACAATCATGAATTTCAGAAGAACTTGCTGATGTTAAAAAAAAAAAGAAAAGAATTACTCAAAGGGAAAAGATGGCCTTGATCAAACACATGTTTTTCAGATTTATTAATGATTAACACACCAGACACTCTCGTTTGGATTATATTGCCCTTTCACTATGGCTAAGAGCTGAAGAGATGGACATTATTACAGAAATAACATGTCGTGAAAGATATGGCACTATGTAGGCATTTCTGTAATATAATTGGAGTCTGAGTAGGTACAGTTAGAGGCTATAATTTAGGCATTGATGATGATAAAAGAGAAGGATTTCAAAGTAAGAAGCCGAATTTGTCGTGCTTTGTTCGGGGATAGTTCCATCTAATTGAGAGGCTATCAACTCAAGCAGAAGATCTGAAAGTCAGTATAGCTTTAATATAAGTAAAAGGACCAACTGCCCTCTACAAGCAAATAAAGGTGAACAAGCACCATTAAAATTGAGACTAATTGAGAATAAAAATGGTTCATAAACAAAATGATGCCAGATAAAATTCTCACCCTAAGTCTCAAAAATCATATTTTCTTATTTTCCCCTTTTAAGAAGAACTTTACAACTAGCTGAATATGCTTTTGCCTAGAGAGCCTTCTATTCTAAGTACATCAGCTGCTGCCAGAAGGCATCTAAGGCAGCGCTGGAGAGAGAATACAGTCATGAAATCTAAGGTCTAGATGTCTATATCTCTCTGCTAATAGTGACTGTTGAGCCAAAAGGAACATCCTGGAAAGAAGAGAAAGGAGGAAGTATGGAAGAAGGGAAGGAACTGCAGGGGATTCTTTCTCTATGTGTATTTAAGCTGCAAAAAGAGTTACACTCAACTAACTGTAGAAGTCTATATTCCCTAAAAACGACCAAGCCGTTCTCAGATAAAAGATAATTCTCCACGGCACATAGTTACAGTGCTACCCTCTATAGCAAAATCTCTAATTCTACACTTCAGTAAGGACAGGGCGATTTTATAAACAATGAAAGAAAATTCCATGAGTGGCAAAGTCGAGTGAGAATTAGACAAAGGGGAAAGAGAACAATATTAGCAGGTTCTGTTGCTTGAAATCTAGAATGCTCTAGAATCCTACTGAACTCTTACATTCCAGGGACCGTCGTTGGGCATGGTCAGTATTTTCCACGCAAACGGTGTTTTTGAGTCGTTTCTGGGAGAAAAAAGAAGGAAGCTATTTTGAAGTATTCAATCACTTAGTTTTTGTATTTCTGTCAGAACATGGTGCTAAGTATGAGATTATGTGTGGGCTATATTACTCAGAGGTTTTCCTTTATAACAGAAAATCAGATGTTCTTAGGCTTTCTGGTGAGAGACTGGAAAGGGAAAAGTAATATTTAATGCTCGTTAATAGATATTTTCTTCTCCTCCCCCTTTCCTTCTCTCTCTTTTGAACTCCTAAGACCTAATTTTAGGTGGATCAAAAGTGGTCTCTTGTAACGTGCCACTCATCCAACCAAGAGTTACAGCATTATTGAGACTAATGTTCTAAAAGGGCTGCTGCCTACCTGTCATGTCTGCTCTGGGCACCACAGCGTTCGGTGAAACTATTGTTTGAGGTTCACCTGAATCCCCTATGTGCCTTTACAGTGGCAGAAGAAATGGGTTTTTTTTTTTAACTTCAGCCTGCATAAAGACAAGGAAAAGTATGAGAATGCCCAGACACCTACAATAGAATAAGAAATATGTGTACTTTACTAAATAGTTAATGTAAATAAAATATGAAACACACTCATATAAACTTACCCAACCACAAATGCCATGTGAAGCTATAAGTTTTACAGTAAAAACTGGGGTTTTACTGTAGCCATGTCATCACCACCCTATGAATCTATCCTTGTTAATTAACAGTCTTATTTCTCTAAACTTGGACCTATACCCACCGTTTTTTTTTTTTTAAGGAATATTTTGATCTTTTTTCAACAACATGGACCTCTTTGGAAATGATATTTTCAATGGCTGCATTGTGTCTATCACATAGAAGGACTATATTATGATTTAGGTACCCTTACTCCCCTTATCCCTTTAACAATTAATGGTAGATTTTCTTCTATGTACCAAGCATAGTTCTTGGTTCTTGGTCTCCAGGAGCTCAACACTGATTGGAAGACAGAAAAATATAAAGAAGAGAGGAGCACAGACTGGTTGGTGGGTGAGAGGAGGACACAATGGTGACATTCTGGACTCAATGATCCATCTCCTTTTTTCATGACTCAGCGGAATGGATTAAATGGAGAGAAACCTCTGGTTTCAGCAACTATTGGGGAGATAACAGAACCAAGCTCATATTGTCCTTTTCAGCTGATACAATCACATCATAGAGCCAATGTCCATTCCGACTACAACGCTGTCTCTCAAGAAGTTTGAACTTCAGATTTTGATAATTCTGGGAGGGAATTTCACCTTTTGTGTACATTTTAACCATTTTATGAGGCTTAACATTAATAACCTCAGTTCCCTACTTAGAATATTATTTTTAAAAAATAAAAATACACAAATGTAAAATACCTGTCAAGCCAAAGATAATTTTATATTAGGGACTATTATTGACTTTTTAAATTAGCTATTTGTATTTAAATTTCCTGTTCAGAATATAACTTACCTTACAAAATGAAAGTAGACCAATCTGTTTCCTCGAGATTTATTTATTTATATTTATTGAGATATTACATATTTTTTCCTTCAAAACGCATTAGTCAGTACAGTGATTTTCAAAATTGTTTATAGCCAAGGGTCCTTTAAATTTCTCTAAGGGTAATGTCCTGTGAATTAATTAGTAGAACAGCTGTATGAGCTGGTCCAAATTCTTCTCAAGACCTGCAAGATTTGGGAGAAAGTAATAAGGAAACAAAGAGAATTAAGGCATAAGAAGTGCTGCTGGTCTTTGATCAAGAAAACCAAACATTCTGGATCCTTAGCTTGACTGATAGGAAATAAGCCAGGGGTCCAAGAACAACTGGATTCCCAAGAACTTTGGTTTCAAAACTGTTATGACTTGGCAACTTTCTAATGTTTTATGGGGAAAATGGCCATGTCTCCAGCAGAAATCCCGCTGCTGGCCTTTAAATGGGAAAAGGTGACTGGTAGCTCAGAAAACATTTTCCATGATGGGTTAACTATGTTAAAACTGTTTCCCATTTTCCATCCCCAGCAGTAGGGGCTGGGCTCAGCCTTAGGTGGGCTGTACTTTGCTAGTGGATGATGAGTTTCCATCTTGGGTGTTCTTCACTGAATTTCTGATGAACTGAATGAGTGAGATCTTTGGGGCCCTGCCTTACAGATGACGTGTGAGAGATGTCTGTTTTACTCTTTCATTTAGTTGCTGCTTGGTTGGAACAAATAAAAGTCAAGGGCAGTGTTGAGGGGGATGATGATGGCATTGGAGAATGACAGGGCACATTAAAGCACTGAGAAACCCTGCAGAGCAGAACCCTCTTTAACCCAATGTTTACCCAAGAATATTTTTACCACAGAGACCCTTTTGTCAATTCTATTTCTTTTCCTGTTCATTAAGCAACAAACTCCAACTCATTTACTCAGTTTGTCGCAAATTTATTCATTGATTGTATGCTGAATATAATGTACTGAACATTAAACAAAACCATGGTCTTTGCCCTCGAGAATCTCAGAATCCAGAAGAAATATATGTAAACAGCTAACAAAAATGGTAAGTAGTAATATATAGAAAACATAGTGTGAACAGAAAAATAAGTGACTGGGTAGGAGAGACATGGAAGGAAGTTACTGACACCCTCAACATGAAGAAATTATTAGAACTGTTCCTTGAAAGACAAGTAGAAATTCTTCACGTAAAGAAAGGTATGTATTTAAGGGGTAGAAATGAGGCTGGGGAAAAGAGGGAGAGAGTTGTTCTCTGGTTGTGATCCATACTGCTTCTAATCTAACAGTACTAACAAAAGAAAAATGAAACTCAGAAGCAAATGTTCCCTCATATACAAACTCTTCTTTACCCCCAAATCCCTCTGAAGTGCCTGATGCGTGTTTTTCATATTGTGAGTTCATGAGAAAAGATAGGAGGAAATAAAAGAAAACCCCCTTTACATCACATAAAATAGTGTTTTGATAAAACGAGAAGCTACCATTTCCCAAAGAAAGTGCAAGTAGTATCTCTTTTTAACAAGCTGGTCAGTTCACCAGAATTACCCTGTTGTCATTTTACAGTTTTGCTAAATTGAAAAGCCCACTGCTACACTGGAGCCAGGCTAAACTGAAACACTTATTGGAGCTTTAAAATTTTGTTTAGAGAATGCAAATGTTTAGTGTATCGTGTATGAGAAGACAACAACAAATGCTGGTGGGATGGATGGGAACAGGACTGATGTGAAAACGGGAATGCTTTTGCAGTCTAAAAACAGTGGCTTTACCCACTTTTCAGGACTTGTGAATATTTGAAGGCATTAAGAGATATTCAATCAAACTTGCCATGTATACATTATCAAAAATACTTAACTAAAGAATTCATATAGGCAAACTGCCAAAGCTTAGGAACGTCTGCAGAGGGGCCAAACACAACCATTAAACTATGAGGTTCAGCAAGTGGCTTTGAGAATTATCACATGTATGCTAAGTATCTGACTTGGTAATTGACAATGACAGTCCCAGGGACGCACGAGTGATTGGGCAGAGCAATGAAGCCAAGCGCCTGGGAATAACTCTGTGGAGGACTGGAGGAGAAGGCAGTAATTGCCAACTCTTTGGAACCCCAAACACTTTACAATGTAAGGGGTTCCTGAGAAATTTCTTACCCCTTTTAAACTTGTAGATTGTGATGAAGATCCATGAGGCATTCTCCCCCTGAGGTTTACGAGTCTGTGGGAAGATGTGACAGGCCACGCTGTTAGAAAACCACCCTACAATTTGGTTGTTAGTCCCTGTGAATACAGATCTTCCTACCCCACGTATAACCACAGTTATCTCGGAGTAAAAAGCAAATTAGTAACTTTGGCAGCTGGATGTCAAGACAAACTCAAGAGAATAGTTAGATAGGATTGGGCCTAGCAGTCCCCCTTCCCCAAACACAGAGGCTAAAAATAATCACTGGTAAAAGTTGGAAAAGTCAGAAAACACACAAAGCAGGAGGGTGTCTCCAGACAAGAAAAGGACGGAGTCATAGAAGATGCGGTGTTGGGGGGAGTCATTGGTACCCCAGGTCTGGGGGGTAAGGAAGGCATGGACCATAAGTTTGAAGAGCGAAAGTCAAGAATCCAGGTTGAGAATCTGGGAGCAAAGCAGGTAACGAGTTCATATCAATAACAGAAACAGTGGGTAAGAGTGGATATATGTATATATATAACTGATTCACTTTGTTGTACACCTGAAACTAAGACAACATGGTAAATGTCACGCTCATAAAAATTAAACAAAAAGAAAGAGTGGGTAAATACAGATGTGGCAATTTTTTTTTTCTTTTTTTTCTTTTTTTGCGGTACGCGGGCCTCTCACTGCTGTGGCCTCTCCTGTTGCGGAGCACAGGTCCCGGACGCGCAGGCTCAGCGGCCATGGCTCACGGGCCTATCCGCTCCGTGGCATGTGGGATCTTCCCGGACCAGGGCACGAACCCGTGTCCCCTACATCGGCAGGCGGACTCTCAACCACTGCGCCACCAGGGAAGCCCTTTTTTTTTTTTTTCTTTTATTGATTATTTTTTGGCCGCGTTGGGTCTTTGCTGCTGCGCGCGGGCTTTCTCTAGTTGCAGCAAGTGGGGGCTACTCTTCGTTGCAGTGCACAGGCTTCTCATTGCGGTGGCTTCTCTTGTTGTGGAGCACGGGCTCTAGGCTCGTGGGCTTCAGTAGTTGTGGTACCCGGGCTCAGTAGTTGCGGCTCATGGGCTTAGTTGCTCTGCAGCATGTGGGATCTTCCCAGACCAGGGCTTGAACCCATGTCCCCTGCGTTGGCAGGCGGATTCTTAACCACTGCACCACCAGGGAAGTCCTAGATATGGCGATTATAAGAACTTTGGCTATTTTTCTAAATGAGATGGGAAGACAGAGGAAAGCTTAGAACAGTGGAGGGACATGGCTTCATTTGTTCAAAAAGGGTTATTCTAACTGACTTTTTCAGGGAATATATGCTGAAAATTATATATTGAAAGGAGAATCAGAGAGTCTAGTAAGGAGACTATGGTAATGTTTCTGGGGCAAGATGGTAGTGTCCTGGCCTTCAGAATGAGGGTAGAGACATGAGAGGCTGCAGTCTGAACATTTCTGAAGGTAGAGCAGGGATAATATTCTGATAGGTTGTGAGAAAAAGAGAGGGGCTAAGGATGATACCAAGAGTTTTTGCCTGAGCAAATATGAAGTTGGAGTTGCCATTTACTGAGAATACAATAGAAGAAACAAGTCTGGTTTTGGATATGTTGAGTTTGGGATATTTATTAGACTTTCAGGTGGGGAATGCCAGAGTCACAGTTAGATACACTGATCTGGAATTCAAGGGAGACCTGGACTAGAGAATTTGGAAATAATCCTTTTGAAGATCCTTTTAAATAGGAAATAATCCTTTTAAAGGCAGGACACTGGGTGAGGTCACTAAGAAAATGAATGCAGATGAAGAAAAAAAGACCAAGACTGACCCTTGTACTAATTACTCTGAAATCTAGAGGCTGGGAGATACGTAGGAACATATTAAGGTGACGGAGAAGGGGCTGACATTAAGGTAGATGGAAAATGAGGGACGTGTAGCTTCTCGATGCCAAGAGAAGAAAGAGCCTCAAGAAGAAGGGGCAGATCAACTGAGTTGAATGGAACTGACAAGTCGAGCAAGAGAAGAACTGAAACTCACCCATTAGGAAGCAATGAGGATGCTGACAAGAGAGGCTTGGTGGAGCAGTGGAGGGGAGAACCCAGCTGAGAGAGGTCAAGACGGAATGGGCAGAGGGAAAAGGACAACAGCAATGCAAGAAAAGTCTTTAATGACAGGCTTCTGGGGTCAAAGGATGGAAGGCAAATTATGCGGCTTGTTTAAAAGATCATACGATGATCGAGTAAAGTAGGAGAAATCGATGTCTTAATTTAGGATTCTCCAGAATTGGACCCTGAAACAAGGTTCTGAGTGCAAGTAACTTATTTGGTAAGTGTAGGAAACCCCAGAGGAAAGAGGGGCAGGGAAAGGGAAAGGCGCCTTATCAAGCCAGCTACCACTGTGGGTGCCTGGAGCTTAATCCCAGGGGCAAATGCTTGGAAACAGCGTAAAACACAAGCTTCAGAACCATCCCACCCAACGACATGGGAGCAGGGCTATCTACACACTGTTTCTCATCTGTTGCTGCTTGAGGGCTGCCGGGGGTGGGAGGGATTGCCAGGCACTTCCAGCCTGCCAAAGTGAGGGCAAAATTTGGGGAAAAACCTCACTTTCTATATGCTGAAGCCTTCCAAACAGATATATCCAGCGATGTTCTCCCCACAAGACTTGACTCATTAACTGAACTGTTGCCTAAAATCTCATTTTCTAGTTGTTCTAGTTGTGCTCTCAAGTTTAATGTGTCCAAAACAAATTTCTGGGTACCAAAATCCCCCTCCAGACAACCAGTTCTAAAGTGCTTCTCCACCGTCTGCGCTAACGACCCTCCACCCTCTTGCCCAAGCAAAGACGCCATCTTTCATTTTCCTCTTTTTTCATAAAACACACAATCAGGTGAGTTGTGTTGACTCTACCTCCAAAATATATCTTGAATCTAGCCATTTTTTACCTTCTTCACTATTGTGCTAACAGAAGTCAAATTTCTCTCATCTCTTCTATAGCAGAAGCCTTTTAACACATCTCTGGGCTTCTAAGATCTGCCAGTTTTTCAGAATAAACCCTGATGATTTGAAAAGTATCAGTCAGATCAAAGTAGTTCTCTACTAATAATCCCTCTGTTTTCCTTATAATTAGAACAAAGTTCAACATGATTATCATGCTTACAAAATCCTATATAATCTGACTTTTGCTCCTTTCCCAGCAAACCTGTAAAGTTTACATTTATTCACAACATTCTGTCCATATTGGCTGCAGTAGATGAGAATGTTTTTAATTCCTCACTCCCTCCTTCTGTCAAGTGACCTTGCAATGCACAGAAATGGGTCAAGCATCTCCCTCATCCATTGGATTTGGACTTGGCCATGTGACTTTGGTTTTGATGCTTGTGAAAGTTTAAAATGTGCTTGCAAATTTTGGCCTGGGCTTTCTGAGTCCTAAGACCCACCATGAGGAGGGCATGCACTAGGGACCCTCAGCCTCCTTGGCCTGGGCTCCAGAAGGACTTTGAAACTTGACCTGAGCTTCTGGCACCAGAAGCTCAGCTCACTCACAAGCCTAAATTAAAGTGGCCCTTACAGACCTGCAGACTTGTGAGCAAAACAGAGTTTGGGATAATCTGTTACATAGCATTATCAGAGCAATAGCTGACTGCTACACTGGCCCCCTTCCTGGCCTTGGAATATGCCAAGCTCATTCCAGTCTTAGGGACTTTAGATTTGCTCTTTCCTCTGTCTGGAATATTCTTTCCATCAATTCTCACATGGCTACATCTCTTCAGAGTTCAAATCTCAGCACAAATGTTGCATCCACAGAAACACCTTCTCCGATCTCTCCAGCCATAGCAGCCAGTCACAGAAATCACCTCCTATACACCATTATCTTGCTTTATTTTCTACATAGCATTTTTTCACTATTTGAACTTATTTATTTATATGTGAATGTGCTTGTTGTCTGTCTCTACTCATGAATGATTCCACCTCCGTAAAAGCAGAGACTTGGTACCTTATTCACTGTAGTAGTTCTACGGCTTGGAACAGTGTTGAATTCCTGCTGATGTGAGTGCTGGACCATCCTGGAAATTTGTGCAGCTGGGCTGCAACTACCAGTTATAAGACCATTGGCTATTATCCTAGTTTTCACAACCCTCAAGACCGCAAGGCTGAAGTCACGAAGACTTTTCCAATCACACCCTAAGTGCCCACTTACAGCTGGGAAATGGGGAGAGTTTGTCCAATAGTGAAAGCCCTTGGAGTTTTGTAGAGAAAGGTGAAACATATGTGAAAACTGCTTATATCAGGGAATTAATTTATTGCTGCCAGAGAATAAATGCACACGTTTCCACTTTAAACAAATTATAAAGTCTATTAAAACTTTTTTTTTTCAAGAAAGTCACGCTGAATTCCAGGAAAGTTTTATATATTATCCATAGTTGAGAGAGAAATATTCCTTTGTTATTTTGCATCTTTTCTACATGACATAAGGTTTTGGCTTTAAATACAGACTGAGTTTTGATAAAGACATTGAAAATACTATTTCTTCATGTTGAGTAAATGTATATTATTCATATATGCAATAGTGTATTTAGACATGATGGAAAGTGAATAGAGTGACATTTTCAGGGGCAAGCAGTATGGAAAATTTTTTGTGTGTATGTATATTTTCTGCATAATTTAAAATTTCTCATTTAAGCATCAATGTATTTTAATACTATTTTTAACTATTAAGGATGGAAATATTATTATATTATCTATTTTTTCTTCCTTCTTAAATGAACAAAATGTGTTATCTTTTAGGTATGCAGTTGGCTTTAAGTAACAGTTTTTATCCTTCCATTACAGGGACTTTGGAAGTAGGAAGTTGCTGGCGTTGCCTCAGGGGCTCTGTATCTTCAGGACTCCAGGTCACCATCCTTACAATTCTCCTGGCATTTCCCTGAAGTTCACAAGATGCTGCCACAGTTTCAAAAAACAGTGGAGTTGAAGGTAGGAAGAAGAGAGAAGAAATAGTGGCAGAACTATCTCTGGATTTTATTGCAATAGCAAAAATCTATTCCAGGTGCTCCTAGTGAATTTTGCTTACACTTCCTTGGCCAAGACAGGGCCATATGGCCATTCTTAACTATGGGGGCTTTTGGGAAAACAAGTATTTAACTTTTGACCTAAAGAGAAGAGGAAGGCGAGGGAGAAGGGCAGATGTGGGTTGGGTGAGCCCCCCAAAGTGTATGACATGTAGTGGTTATGTGTATTAGTAACAATAAAGTGTTATCTTCAGGGGTTATTCAAGAATGTTAAGCTACATGCATGTTCACCAATATCACTGCTTCCCCTCCCCCAGTGTGGGGTGTTGCTAGGGACAGCAGGCCAGTCAGAGACTACATTTTCTAGACTCCTTTGTGGCCAGATGAAGCCACTGAACTTGTTCTCATCAGTGGAATGTGAGCAGATGTGATGGGATACGACTTTCCACTTACCTTTTGTGCCTCAAGCCAGCTGCATGTGGACCATGTTGTGGTTGGTGGGGCTATAAGAGCAGAAGCCTGGATACCTGAATCACCATGTGGAGCATAATCTCCAGTGGACTAGTTACATGTGCTTAGATTGCTTTAGGAGTGAGAAATAAATTTCTATGGTATTAAGCCAAGTCACTAAAATTTGGAGTTTTATTTACTACAGGTGCTAATGTTACCTTATTTAAGACAATAACCTATGATTATATCACCCTGGATTTTTCATTGGTTTCTTGTTTCTGTTTTCCTTATTCAGTTTTTCCATCTTCCATTTAGAGATTTTTCTCATTACCCTACTTTTAAGGAGCCGTAACTTTTTGTAGTTTCTCAAGTATGTTGAGCAATATTCTTTCTAATGCCTTGCTTCTATTTTGCTGTGTTCTAAGAAATCAGATAATTAAATATGTTAGGACTCCGAATGACTGCTGTAATACTCTGAGCTAAGCACATGAACTTTGTGATGCTGGTTTGGGCTACTGTGGGGTCTCGTGTGACTTACTTCCTGATATATAGGATGGTTGCCTGATAAAGGACAAAGCAATATGAAGTTGCATGCTAAATGTACAGTCAAGGGTGAAGTGCAATGGTTCAGTGGAGTATGTGAATATTGTAATATTTTGAATTAGAGCCAATTCAATATATTAGAATTAGAGCTACTTTGTTTCCCAGAGCTGTTAAGGGAATTTTTGTGAGCAGAGAGAGTTTCGAGAGTCCTATATAAAGTGCCCATCCTATTAAGCTATCTGTTTACTTTATAATGATTAAAATATCTAAATTATTTATCTAAAATATCCAGCCATTAATCATCATGGCTATGATGAAGATTCATGTGGTATAAATGAATACTTGTCTTGAAATCTAATTAAATTTAGCAGATTTCAAAAGATCCTTCACTCTTTTTAAGTTAAATACACAGTATCTCCACTGAAAACCAGACTTCGTCCAAAACTAGGGTGGCAAGTGATGGCACAAAATTGGTGGCAGAAAGCAGTGAGAAATATCATAGGCTTTGCAAATAGATCTCAGTTCCAATCTTGCTGTCATCATTATAAGATTTACTAGAAGCACTGCCTGATTAAGTTATGAACATTAAGCGAAACATGCAAAACACTTAATTCAAAACAGCACAGTTGCAATAATAAAATAAAAATAATGCATGTTCTTTGTTTTTCTTTTCTAATATTACAGATTATGTAATAATATATTAAATGTTCTGGGGTGGGCATAATAATCACTTTTACCCTCATTTTCTATCTGAAACAAATATTTGTCTTGCCAAGAATCCAACTTTATATTTTGGTAATAAATTTATATTAATTAAAAAACAGTACTTCCGCTTTTGGATAATAAAGGCATTTCAACACAAATCTATTTCAGAACTGAGTTTCTAAATATTTTCAGTGATTGTGGCTTCTTGAAAAAGGCAGGGAGAGAGAGTGGAACAATATTTAAATCATTGTATCTCTTTGTTCAACAATCATTCCTTCTGCAGGTTTTTACTGAGTGAGTACATTGTGTTAGGAACTATGCTAGTTATTCAGAACCCATTGGTGGAAAACCCACCATCCTTTTCTCAAGAGGCTTAAAAGGTGGGGTTTCAGTTTGGCAGCTAGGTAAAAAGATTGGAATTTCTTGCTAAAATCATATATGTGTACAATATCTTACTTTTGAAATGCAAAACATATATACATGTGAATGCACCTTTATTTTAAGCAGAAGTAGTGCTTTTCTTTCTTTTCTTCCCCAAGATTTTACAGTGACTATGACAACATGTATTTATAGTTTATAATCAGAAGGATGTTAAAAATCAAGTTATTTTTTTCTATTTTTGTTTTATACTGGAATTTCTTAAACTGGATTGTCTCTGTTCCCTTTTACGGCAGGCAATAGAACCTTGAAAATCTTTAGAGACTTTAATTTCAAAGGAGATATATGTGGTTAGTCTCTACAATTTACTTTTCACTGTTACCTTTGCTTTGATGTTAAAGGTCCCGGAAGGTGACTCAACCAAAAGGGGAGACAGTGACTCCAAGCTGAATAATGGCCAGGTCAAGAGAAGTAGGGGAGTGGGGAGGAGAGGGCCTGAGAACCTGAAGCCATGTGGCACTTACCACGCAGGTGACTTTAGACATTTGAACTGTTGGAGCTTCAGTTTCTTCTCTGATCACTTTCCTGATCTGTAGACGTCACAAGAGCGATTGAGAGGATCAGGGAGATAAAAGCCTATAAAGAAGCAAGTTGTCAACTCAATACCAAATATCAAGATGAGCGTCCATCGTTCCACTACTTTACAGTGGGTTAATCTTCAACTAAGTCTCCAAAGAATGATCTGATCCAGGGTTAGATCCAGGGCAAGTCCCTACATGGTGATGGAAAATCACAAGGACCAGGTGAGCCGGGACCCACTTTGGATGAAGATAATATAGACATCTGTTCATTTCTAGCTTGAGTTTATATTTTCAGGTGGAGTCTCTGAAAACCCATTTAACTCTTCCACATTTTTGACACCCTTACTTCCTATACAGGGCCCGTAACACAAGTTTTTAATTTAACTCAACAGATATGGGAAACATATTATTGGCCAGGCAGTGTGCTAGATTATATATATGAAAAGATGAATTGAAATACAGCTCTTAATCTCTTTGAACTGGGACAGTTGAAGTGTTATCGGTACAACACCAAACTATTTAATCCTGTGCTTGAAAATAGATGAATTCATTATTTTTCTTTCAATATATGATCTCTCCGGAACAATAAATCTAGATTGCTAAATTTGGAAACATGATATTTTAGCTTATCTTTAAGAAAGAAGATTGTATTAAGTTAAAGGAAATTACCTAAATAGAATCTACAGAAGGTCGTCACTGACAATTTCTGCATGTGGTCGCAAGTCTTTTAAGAAGAAGGTAATTACAAAATTCCTGGATCTCCATTCAGGTATCATAAATGCTTATATATACATACATACATACATACATATATGTATCACTATATAAGTTTAACTTAAAACATCTAACACGTATAAGGAGAAATCGCGCTGTGTGCTTGCTTCCGTACAAAGTAATTTGTGCAGTGAATGCCCGGTCTTCACTAAGATGCAATGTTACAAAAATCTAGGTATTTACACGGAAAGGGAATAAAACATTAAGAAGAATTTCCTTTTTCCATTTAAAGGAGGGAACACCAAAGGGCCATTTTAAGACTCTACAAGTGCCATATAAAATCTCCAGAAGAAGTTGTAATATATTAAACAAAGGTTAACACCAACCACTAGAAGAAGAAGAAGAAAAAAAAAAAACATAGAAACGGGGAGAAAATACACTTCCTGGCTCGGAAGCTCTTAAAACTTCTGAGCCAGGAAACCTTCCGCACCGGGGCGGGGAATCTCTTTGGCTCTGCAGTGACTCCCTGCTAAGCTCCCCTCAAGTTTTCCCTCCCTCGCGTCCCCATTCCCCGCCTCAGTCCCAAACGTGGGAGCCGCAGGAGGATACCAGCACGCCTACCTGGAGTTGTCAGACAGAATCAGCCTCTGATGCGTGTTGATTTTAAATGCCACCACACCTAAAATAGGCCATATCTGCAGGCAAACCCAAGGGATTTCAAACGACGCCCGGAAGCTCATCTTACTAACTAGGGGCCCAACCGGTAAAAGAACAATAGTAAAATAGAGCCAAGAGCGTGTTCCTTCGCTCGAAGCGATTCGCTGGTGGCGCGCAGGGCCTGCGCGGAGCCTGAGGCTGGAAGCCGGAGCCCCGAAAAGGCGCGCTGCCCCTTTAAAAGGCCGCGCATCTCCGGGCCGGCCTTCCTCCCCGGGTCTCCAGCTGTGATTGACGCTGGGCGGCGAGAGGAGGCGCCTGGCGCTAACAAAAGTCCGGCCCTTGGGCGAGCGGCGCCGGGCCGCGAGTCTCTGCTCGCTCCGGGCACCCGCAACAAGTGGCCGCCGCGCCCTCCCTGGGGAAGCCGCGGGTGCGCAGGGGCGCCCGGAGGAAGCGGCGGAGCCCGGGAGCCCCGGCCGCCCGCGCGGCTCAGCGTCCACCGCAGGGGGATCGGGGCGGGCGGATGGGGACCCGGCGGCGGCGGCGCGGCGAGCCTCTGGGCGGCCCCGGGGCGCGGGCTCTCCGCGGCGCTGCGCCCGCCGGCCCCGAACGCGGATTTTAAGGGCGGCGGCCGCCCCCCGGCCCCACCCGGCGCAGTCGGGGGTGCCAGGAGGGGACGGAGCGCCCCCTCCCACCGGAGTGCGGGGGCCGCCCCCGTCCGGAGATCGGCCCCGGAGCGTGGGGTATGCGCAGCTAAAGGTCCCGTCGGGCGGGCTTTCCTCTGGCGGAGCGCGCAGGCGGTGCGCCCCACCTATGGAGTGTCCAGGGAGACGGCGGGCATGACGGCGGCAGGATGGGCGCGAACAATGGCAAACAGTACGGCAGTGAGGGTGAGTGGGCCGCCAGTCCTCACAACTCCCCAGTCGCGCCCCCCTCCCTTCCCTCGCCCTCCCGTCTGGGAAGGAAGATTCTCGCACGCTGCCGGGGCGCATCCCCATTTGGCACCCTGTCTGGGCCGTCACCTTCCCTTTTGGCTCTGAGTACTTCGGCGCCCCGCGGATGCTTTCCCACCGCGGGGGTCTCTCTAAGCAACTTCCCAGGTTGCCTTTGGGACGGCTCGAGTTGCATTTCTGTCTGTTTCTGAAACCATGTGCCTCAGTTTCCCTTCCCTGGGCATCTGGGGTTTCGGATGATGGTTTGGCAGAGGGCGGAAGACGTTTTTGAAAAACAACGCAGTGAAAATTTTCCCAGGCCTTTGTGCACCATTCCCCGGGACTCTCCTGTAGCAGGAAAAACTTCTGGAAGAAGTTAAGTTTCCATTCTCTGCTCACTGCCCCCGAGCTGACAGCTTCGTAAAACTGACCACCTAGGGGCCGTGTGAGGCGAGGAGTGGCGGGGGGCTTTGTCTGGGCTCTCTCGGGGCTCGAGACGGGCAGAGGACCATCTGTTACGTGGGGCTGGAAATTGCACAGAAATATTGCCTGTCAAGTGGGAACTTGGAAGTTGGGGAAACTTTAAACTCCACCTACTCCTAAAAGGATGATGGATATGTGGGTTGGCTTCTCCCTCGCCCCTCCCCGCCCTTTGCATAGAGCCGTAGTGTTGTAACCCGGTTGATTAACTGCATGCCCCTCATATGCATACGGCAAAGGCATTTCCCGCAGTTCAGTAGTTAGGAAGGTTTGTCTTTTCGTGAACTTGGCTGGAGGGGAGTGGAAGAGACAGGGTCGGTTTTACAGCCCGCCCCCAGAGGACCGGCGGTTAGAAACGGGGTCCAGCGCCTGAAGACTGGTAGGAATGCAGAATGGCTCTTCAGCCTGTGGTGTTAGGGAAACTCCTATCATCCTCTTTAAAACTTTGAGCTGTGGCCACAGAATGTGGATGCCTCTCCCCATGTTTGCGTCTGTGTTCCTTCTCAGCAGCTTTGTGGAATTACAGCAGAAACCGACCCTAAAAAACCGTATCCACAAGAACCTTTTGTTTAAATCATTCTTTTCCAGAGCATCATGTTTTGAATTCCACATATATATATGAAATATATATATTTCCTTATTCTGGGCAGTTATGTGAAAGAGATTTTTTTTCCTGACAGTTTCTTTTTAAAAAAGTTAAAAGGTGGTCTTTTTAGAGAGCAACCGTGAAATTATGCCAAAAAAGATTAATGGAGAATCTTGGCCACCCCCCAAAACTTCTTGAAGTTAATGTTTTAAAAAATTTTGGAAAAATGAAAGATTAAGCCTCCTTACTCTGAGTTATTAAAGAAGCTTTCGGGGAGTGAAGTGTGTGCCTGTCAGTTCTGGGTGTGCATACGTTATGCTATTTGAACACTGGTGGGGGGAATGGACACCCCAAGAGGAACACAGGGTCACTGCTCTGTGTTCTTCAGCAAAACCCCTCACACTCTTCCTATTCCTATGCAACTTGTTCTTAGATCCCAGCGTTCTTGCATTGTACAGTGTGTGGTGTATGACTACTTCCTGTCTGAACAGTGGAGTTTTCAACCCTTGGGAGAGAAAAGGAGAGACAGAGAACTAATGTTCTCCAGCTGTTATCCGTAAATGCTACCTCTGCATTTTCACTTCAGCTGAAGTGAAATTTTACTGGGATCTGATTTAGATACACTGTGGACTTTTTATAGGAAAAATCTCTTGGGCTCAGCTGATTTAAGGGGACCAAAAGGAAGCTTTGGGAGGTAACTGAGTTTTGGCTGGAGGGACACGTTGTGTTCAGCGTTCATCAGCTCTCTTCAAGTGCATCACCATTCCTCTGTGATAGGTGTGGGGGAACATAGAGAAATCGAATAACAAGAGCTTTTCAAAAATCTTTTCTCCCCCCAGTTACACCGGGCCTCTCCTAATATGTGTCATTATAATATATGTAATGTATTATATGGTTATAATATATGTGGTTGGGTATGGTCAGCCTTATTACATGGTGCTATTGGATGGTAAAATCTATGCAGATAAGCCTTTTGGAATTTGGTGTGTTAGTGCCACACCAAATCCTTATCTAAATCTTTCTTATCTAAAATGTCAACTTTCAAAGAAAGTGAAAGCAACCCCTAGACACCGTATTTCTATTATCAAAGCAGACTGAGAATTAAGAGAGTTTCATAGATTTAGAGCAATTTAGGTGTGGTGTATTTCAAATTATCAACAAATGCATATCCACAGAATGGCTCAGTGAGAGATCCCCCAACTATAAAACATCGGTGTTTGTGTATACTTAAAAAAACTGTAACTTCAGTATATTTTACTTACTAGTGGAGCTGACACCATGTAAATGGCCCTGAAAGTTTACAGATATTGTTGTGAATTATTAGAACTTTCAAAACTTCAGTATTTCATCTGTAATCTCACTTTCTCCTGCTCCTGGAAAATATCTTTTTTATTAAAAAAAAAAAAATTCCCAAGACTTACCTTAGCAGGTGCAATGGGACAGAGGCTTCCTACTTCTGCATCATTCCAGGCCCCGCAGCAGCAGTATCACCTGGGAGCTTGTCAGAAACTGAATCTGAACTACTTATCACATGCGTGTTAAAAGCTCCAGGCAGTTCTGATATAGGATGCAAAGCACTGATTTGAGAGTCTAGAAATTTGATTCCAGCTTCAACTTAGCTACTGTGACCTTGCTCAGTTGTCCCCAAATCTTAAGGTCTTTCTTCTATAGAGTGAGGAGAGAATTTTTTTTTTATTGGCTTTATTTGTCATGCTCATCCTTGTGCATGCAGTCCTTCATTTTAGTTTGCTCTTATAATGCCTGAATGGACCACTTAACAGAGATTTGCCTTGGGAAGACATGTTATAATAAATAGGGAAGTTAAGGCTATTACTGCCCTGAAATCAGTAGATGCCCCAATCCCTTTGTTATCCCCTTTACCCTCATCTCTATCTTCCTTACTTATTCCCACTTCCTCTCTTAACTCAATCAGTCTCTGCTTTTTTCTGCTGAGATTAAAGTTATGTGTTTATCAATATTGGGTGTTTCCAGTGTTTTGTTTTCCTAAATACTTAGTGAATGTTCAGGTTAATGATTTAGTTCTCAGCCTTTAGGCAGACTTGGATTTCGCTCCAGGAAAAGGTTGCCACACCACTGCCGATGTTCAGCTTTCTAGAAATATAAGCGCATGTCTGTATGATTAGTATGTTCCGGTAAACTCTCATTATGGAGGGCTGATTTTTTCTCTTTGTCTTCTTTCATAAAATTTAAGTTACAGCCCATGTGTAGAAATCTGGAGAATAAGCTGAGGTGATTCAAAGCCATTAGAACCATTAGCTTTGACTCCAGTTAAACTAAATAAACAAATCTCTCTGTTCAAGTAGTGAGAGAGGAGCTGCTTTTCCTGCCTTTTAAGGTTTCCAGCCTCACCCTCACTTACTCAGTGGTTTCGTTGTTATGTTTATTCTACTCCAGCAGGGCTGAGTCTGTCGTCCTTGCACTGTTAACAGCTCCTTTGTAAAATCCTGCCTGTCGTTGAATTGGAGCTGCTGAGGCCTTGTGATGGGGCTTGACCTTGGTAGCTCTGCTGCTCTATCAACGCCCCGAGTCCCTTTTCACCATCTCAGATCTGTGCTTCTCAGATATGTTGCCTGGGAGCATAAATCATCACCAATCCATCACCACTTCGGGAAGCGTATCTTGAAAGAATAATAACGATGGCAAGTAACATTTATTGAATGCTTACTTTGTCCAAGCCTGATCCTGAGCCCTTCGTGGACGCTGACTCTTGTTGTTACCGAGTCCAAGCTCACTCTGCTCGCTGCACGACAGGCCGATAAATCGGGAGACGAGTTATTGAGGCAAGGAATGGCAACTTTATTCGGAAAGCCGGGCGTCCAAGAAGATGGCAGACTAGGTTCCCAGAGTACCATCTTATGGGGTCTGTGTGCTAGTTTCTTTTATAGAACAGAGAAGGGGAGGAGGTGAGGAAGTAAAATAAAAAGGCGGTAAGTCTTGCAAAACACCTCCTGGTTTGGCCAGCCTCAGGGAGGGGATGTGTTACTTTCTTCTTTCTTGCAGCAATCCACAGGTGGGCAGAATGTTTCCCTGTGAACTGAACAAAGGCACTTTAGTTTAACATTTAGGCAGAGGGGCAGGCTTCCCTGAGGGAGGCCATTAGGTATGCCAATAGCTATAGACAACATCTTTTTAGTGATTATAGTAACAAAAAGCAACTGGAGAGCAAAGGTTAAAGTAAAAGAAACAGATCCAACATGGTGTCAGATTTTGTTCTTCCCTGTTACAATGTAATTCTCATGACAATCCTGATCCTATGGGGCAGGTGTTCCTATGTCTCCATTCTACTGATGAGGAAACAGAGGTGCAGAGAGGATGATCATTTTCCCAAGATCCTACAGGTAGCGTAGGTGGAATTGGGACTCAGGGCCAAGTCTGTCTAAGCCCAGAGTTACTTATTCATTCTTTCATTCAACCAATATATGTTGACTTCTTATTTCCTACCATGTACCAGGAACTCCTCTAGATTCTTGGAATACAACAGTAAACAGATAAAGATCCTGTCCTGGTCAATCTTACCTTCATCTGTGTGCATGTGTCCATGTGTGTTGGGAGGGAGGTGAAATGGAACAGTTAACACGTGTGCACACAGGCACAGTCATTTAGTAAACCACATGGTAAGTTCTAAGGGGCCAAGGCTCTGCATAAAGAAAATTGTCAAATTAAGACTGATGGGGGGACTTCCCTGGTGGTCCAGTGGTTAAGACTTTGCCTTCCAACGCAGGGGGTGCCGGTTTCATCCCTGGTTGGGGAGCTAAGATCCCATATGCCTCCTGGCCCAAAAAACTAAAACATAAAAAACAGAAGCAATATTGTAACAAGTTCAATAAAGACTTTAAAAAAATGGTCCACATCTAAAAAATCTTAAAAAAAAAGACTGATGGGAGTTGAGAAGAGAAGGGTGTGGCAATTTTAATTAGAGTAGTCACTGTGGGCCTTATGGAAAAACTGGCATTTAGACTGAAACTTAAAAGAAGTGAGGGACTAAGCCCTGAGGATCCATGTAGCATGTTGACTGTTCCTTTCAACCACTGTGTTCTACCAAAGTGAATACTCTTTATGCTGGAGGGCTTGCATCATCATTTTATGCAAGTGTAAAAGTGTAACATCATCAGTCTTCTGTAAGTAGTCAGCTAGAGTGGAACAGAGTCAGTCTGGCTACTGGGCATATTTTTTGCCTAGAGTCTTTACAAATATGTTTTATCCAATGGTATTTTAGCAGATGGTTTGTGACTGCTTTTGCAGGGAGGGGAGGGGGAGCCTAGGAAATGCCCTTCATTCTGCAACCAGTAGATGTTGCCTGACTTACTGGATGTGTGACTGCTCACCCGAAGATCTCTCCAAAGGTCTCTGTAATTCTTAGATGGATGTAGCTCTTTATCTTTTGCCTCCAGTAAATAAATTCATTCTGATGAAAATCAGAAGATATATGATAGTGATTCCACTGTTTGGCACAAATCAAAGCATTAGGGAAGCTATCAGTACCATTTTTGGTCTGACAGTGTTTTCAGAGATTTGAGGAATCTTTTTGCATATTTAAAACAGAGAAAGAGAAGAGAGGTAACTTTTCGTTCTCCTTAAGAATCAACTCACCTCAACTTTGTGTCAGCTCTCTCTGCCCTTTGAAACAGAATGAATTCTGGGTAGATTGAGTAATTGCTAATCACTTTTACCCTTAGCCCTTATTGAGTGGTGTGTCTGGAAGTTGATTAGACTACTTGGCTTAGCTCTTTGATTGAGGGAAACTCCTAGATATCACGCACCATGGCATTTGGAATGTAGTAAAGTACATGACAGTATCTTGAGTAAAATCTAGAGTGAATTAATTCTCTGAATAATGAAGAAGGGGATAGATGAAGTTTAGAAACTTAATACCTCAAAAAATAATATTTGAAGAGCTGTCATGATGAAGGTTAAATTTCAGAGTGCTGAGCAAAGACCAAGATATGTAAGTTACTAGCACGTAGGTAGATTTGACTCAGTCTGAGGAAGAGCTAATGATGAGAGCTGCCCACATCTGAGACTGGCTGCCTAATGAGGAAGTGAGTCCTCGCACGTGGGAAGGGGGATCACAGGAAAGATTGTTGTGCTTGAGATTTCTGCATCAGCTAAGGGGTCTACTATAGGACCCTACAGCAAGATCCCTAGCAAACAATTTGCCATGTGCAGTTATTTACTTATTTTTTTAATTGAAGTATGATTGATTTACAATGTTGTGTTAGTTTCAGGTGTACAGAAAAGTGATTCAATTATACATATATACATATCTATTTTTTTCAGATTCTTTTCCATTATAGGTTATTACAGAATAGTTCCCTGTGCTCTACAAAACAGTTCCCTGTGCTCTGCGGTAGGTCCTTGTTGGTTATCTATTTTATATATAGTAGTGTGTATATGTTAATCCCCAATTCCTAATTTATCCCTCCCCCCTTTCCCATTTGGTGACCATAAATTTGTTTTCTGTGTCTGTGGGTTGCAGTTATGTTTGATGAAGTGTTATTGTTTGATTTGAACTCATATTGCTACTTCCCCCCCTTAATACGTTTCTGTCCTTGTACTTGTTGAAAAGTACTATCCCCACTTCCTCTAGGTTCATTTTCTCTCTCTGTTACATGTATGTGTTTATGTCTTTTTAGATATATTTAGATATTAATTGGAAAATCAACTGATTTAATTTGTTTCCCTGCCTTCGGTGGTACGTAATCTCCTGAACCAAAAATGGGGTTTGATAAATGACATGTCCTATTTTCAGTGCAGTAATGGATACGGACTCTACCTACTGTGCCTTTTATTATGACCCTAAAACATGTAGATCTCCTGAAGTTGAAGCAAGACCCTGAATTGTGCTTGTGTTGACTATCTTGAATTAATGTTTTAACTTTGTTGATAAGACTTAATTGGCATCATTGGTTAGTGACATCTGATCAGAAGCTACAAATTGACTAGAACCTCACAAAGACAGCATCTTTCTCAAGGAGCCCTGACTCCTTTTTGTTCAGCACCATGTCTTCTGTGCATGAGCTAGACAGGCAGTTCTGCCACGGGGTGATAAAGTCCATATCTGCTGAACTTTCCCAGAATGTAGCTTTTTTTGGGTTTTGGTTACAGAAATTTAGACCTCTTCTTCCATCTACTCACTGCGTTAAATCTCTAGATAGAATAAGACTTTTGCTTTAAGGAAGTTCAGTATCTAACTGAAAAGCTAGGCAGGGAGGCCAGTGATTTCAGAACAAGATGATAAATGCTGATTCACAGAGGGACCCTACTTTTCCGACGTGCTAAGTGTGAATGTAAGCGATAAGTGGGAAGTGGGCATAAGACTAGAGCAGCTCTAAATAATGACAGCACTGGACCATATCTGCAACTCCCCAAACATCTAAAGGATGGACATATTTTCTAAAACGATGACAACAATAACAACATATACACACCACTATATATAAAATAGATAACCGATAAGGACCTCCTATATATAGCACAGGGAACTATACTCAATATTTTGTAATAACCTATAAGGGAAGAGAATCTGAAGAAGAATATATATACATACACATTATATAATTATATGCATATAAATTTTATATATATATATATATAAAACTGAATCACAGTGCTGTATGCCTGAAACTAACACGATATTATACATCAGCTATACTTCAATTAAAAAAAGAAAACAGGTACATTGGAGGGGGAGTCGCTTACACTCTTGGGAGAAACTAAATCTTTTGTTAGGAGTCTTTCCCTAATTGTTCCCGAAAATCTTCATGTTACGTTTCGGATATCGTTTATTCCATGGGAAGTGGTTCTTGTGGGATCTGTAAGCGAGGACCTTGGAAGGCTTCACTGGAGGGGCAGGACCTGACCAGCCTAGGTCCTCGCCACACCTGTACCCTGCAACCAAGGGGAATGGGAGCCTGCAGGCAGATGCTTCTTAAGCGTGCTAGTTCATACCCCAGAGACGTACAACTTTCAGACTTCTGACATGACTGATCATGAACCATCTCTGAATTTTCCTGAGTAATGAAATCTAAACACGGGGTCACCATTCTCCCCGTTCCCTGGGTGAAGGAGTGTCAACTTTGTCTGGAGCCGTAAATCTTTATTCGGTTGTGCATTAGATATGCTCACTCTATCAATCCCTATTTAACTTCTAAACCAGTAACAAAATGAAAAACAGTTGTTAACACCGCACAAACTCATAATTGTAACTTTAGAAGCCTTGAGCCACGTGTAGAAATGTTATTAAAACATTTTTTTTGTTTGCTACCCTTTCTGTGGTAAATTCCTGTGCTGCATTTTCCAAGCAGATGTAGCAGTGGAAAGAGAATCAGAATTTCTAGAGAAAAATTTCAGGAATTTTTCTTCTGCTCACAGATTGACCTTCTGGCTGCGAGTCACCCACTTTTTGGCAAGGCGGAGAAGTCAGGAAAAGGCTCCTTGCATGTGCAGTTGAACCTTTGACCCGATGGAGTACTCGAATTGAATCTCAGGAGCCTCTGGGTTAGGTCCAAGTCTAAGGCCAGGTCTTCCACGGTGCAGCTGTCGGAGGTGGCTCAGACCCCAGGGAGAGGAAGAACATGTATGAGACTGAGGGTGGAGCGGAAGAAACATAAATAAGAGGAGAGGGAAGAAGAGGAGAAATTCAGAGAGAATTGGTGTTAGGGCACTGATTGCCCTCTACCGTAAAGAATGGAATCACTGTTCTACTAAGTGCTCTTTTCTTACAAATATCTTAGCTCGGGCTTCCCTGGTGACGCAGTGGTTGAGAGTCCGCCTGCCGATGCGGGGAACACGGGTTCGTGCCCCGGTCCGGGAAGATCCCACATGCCGCGGAGCCTGCGCGTCCGGAGCCTGTGCTCCGCAACGGGAGAGGCCACAACAGTGAGAGGCCCGCGTACCGCAAAAAAAAAAAAAAACAAAAATCTTAGCACAAGGAACAAAAACAATTACTAATAGTTACTCGGTAGGCTTGGATGTTGCCAAGTTTACTGTATTTTCGGTCATTTCAGTAATAGTAACAATTACTGAGCACTTAGTAGATGCTACTTCCCTCTCCGAGCATGTTACACACACTCATTCCTGTAGTTCAAGACAGCGAGGGATGCGGGCACAGATCATCCCATTTTGCAGTTGCCAACACAGGAGCTTCGAGGCAAGGCGGACTGACTGCCCAGGGCACAGAGCTGGTGAGTGGTCCAGTCCGGTCTGAAATCCCTGTGGCTGTGCTAGCTTTTGTGCCCCTCTCCGCTGTGCCCCTGACCCCCTCCTGCCTGGGCATGTCAGTGGCAGCCAGCCTCTTTCCTGATCTTTGTTTTGTTTGTGTGTTTCAAAGGATTTCAGTGACTGCGAAGTAGCCCCTTAAAAGTGAAAGTGACAGTTTTATGTATGGATGAGGTGAGCAAAAATGAAAGACATCTTTGGAAGGAGACTTTCAACTCACTTTACCTGGCTCTCCCAAGGGCCAGTTAACTGCTCATTAGGCACCAATCTGCTGACAAATTGGCAGGCTGACGAGTGTCTCTGAGAATGGCAGCCTGTAAAATAATTAGCATATTCTAGAGTCTTCAGAGCGCCTAGTAGAGCTGGGAGGCTGTCCCACTTCGCCCCAGAGTGTTAGCAAATTATCTTGGTGCCGGGATAGCTTTTGACCTGGGACGGCCACCTGCTCACAAACAAAAGCTAACGGAGGACTGAAAGAGGTGTTCACATTTTCCTTCCTAAGTAGTTTATAAGTTATATCTTGTATTTTCCTCTGGTTTCAAAAGTATGGATTTGAAACAGCTATTATGTGGGGAATTATTCCAATATGTATTTGTACTTGCCTTTATCTTTGCTAGCCCCTGGGAGACTTCTCCATGCGTATGTCTAGGAAATTGCTTTGGAAACTATAAAGCATTTCAGAAATTAATCTCATTTATCATCACAGGGACTGTGGGAGGGGTGTCTGCCATGATCCCCAGTTTGTAGATGAGGAAACTGAGGCCTTGGCAGGTTAAATGATTTGCCTTGATTTTACAGTTGAGAATAGATGGGGTCATTCCGATTCTAAATTTAGTACACTTTCTATCATAATATGGCTTCCCTTAAAATGCTACAAGATAAAATAATATAATCATGCTAGGGTATTATCACCAGGCATCTGTGACAATATTTTAAATTGCTTGCACCCAAGGATGAAAGTAGGGGTCTGCAAGCATCCATCCTGTCCTTTAATTGCTTTTGGAGCTCTAGTATTGATAGAAGCAGAGAAGCCTGCTCCCCCTTGGGCGTCTCAGGCCACAGAGCTGTGCCACTGCTCAGGGGAGCAGCCTTGCAGTGGTAAGATTATGATAATGAGAATGCAGAGTGAATTGTTAGATAAATATTCAGGACAAGATGGCCTTGTTTGTTAGGGTGTCACTTGCTAGCTGATAAAACTCAGCTGGGGCTGTGAGGGGTGTTTTCCTTCTGAAAGCTTCTGCTCTAGATGCGTAGAGAACGTTGCTTTACTTTTGGGAGCATCAGAGAATCAACTCTAAAATTGGGGCCAATCAAGCATCGCTGGAGTCATTGTTTTCAGTCTTCTGGTTTCCTTTGCTGTTGAAGAACCGCATTGTTCAGAGGTCTTTGGAAGTGTTTAAGTCCTGGACAAGCCCTTTAGGATGAGCTGCTATCAGAGGTCACTGAGGTTCTGATGTTGTTGTGATAGAAATCCACACTCATTTAGCCTTTAACTGCTTTGCCTTCCATTCATTGTCCTCTGGTTTACTGTCTGCTTTTTTGTTTTTTTCTGTTTCTTGTTCCTTTGTATTTATTTATTGCTCATCCTACCACATGCTTACCCGACATGACTCTAACCCTGTTCACGTGTTAGGTCCTTAATATATTTTTGTTAAACAAATACGTGAGGATGAATCTGTAGCCATGATCTTTATTGGATCTAAAAAAGCCTATGAAAACCCTATCATATTTTCAGTGAACTTTTCTTAGACTTGAACATTTTACTCTTAAAAGAAAGTTTTTCTGGGCATGTTTTCTTCTGAGGATATTCTAACTTGGACTTTTATTTTGAACACTGTGGATCTATCTTATGGATGAAAATAGCTTGTGTACTTAAGGAAAAATGAAATATGTAGTTTTCAGCATTGCTGAAAACAATTGCAGAAGACGTTTCAACTTCACTGATTTACAGTATTGTGGACTTAATTCTTTTCAATGAGGAAAATGAAATATGTATTTTTCAGCATTGCTGAAAACAATTGCAGAAGACATTTCAACTTCACTGATGTACAGTATTGTGGACTTAACTATTTTCAATGGGTATTGAGTAGAATGCTGCTGTCTATTTTTTATTGCAGATTGTATTGTTTGGTAATATTTGTTTCAGCTGCTTTGGAAATTGAGCTTACGTGACAATTTAAGTAAATCAATCTAGAAAGCATTTAAAAATTGATCTCTAATAAATTACTCCTTTGGCTCTGTTCTCTTCTCTGGATTAAAGGGTTATAGCATTATGAATCCTTTTAAATTTATATAGTCATCTACTTCATGCTGGGGGCTCTGCATCTTTATTTTTCTCCTTTTTATTATGCAAAATATAAAAGTTATTAGATGTGTCTGGTATGATTGGAATGGTTTCTAGTAGGTCTTTTGTTCCTGGCTTCCCTCCTTACTAAAATCAGAAGTGAAATAATCAATTTCGGAAAAAAAGAAAAACATTATTGAGCTGTAGTGTGTGTATATGTGTATACATGCACGAGATTATTTAAATAACCCTTTTCTATAAATTCAGCAAAATCCATTATTCCTCACATCTGTTTTTTTTCTCACATCTGTTTTTTTCTGTAAATGAAGAGAAATATGTAACCTATAAGGAATTAAAAAATACAATTAAAATTAAAGTGCCTTTTTTTTTTTTTTTTAATGGTACGCGGGCCTCTCCCTGCTGTGGCCTCTCCCGCCGCGGAGCACAGGCTCCGGACGCGCAGGCCCAGCGGCCATGGCTCACGGGCCCAGCCGCTCCGCGGCATGTGGAATCTTCCCGGATCGGGGCACGAACCCATGTCCCCTGCATCGGCAGGCGGACTCCCAACCACTGCGCCACCAGGGAAGCCCCGTTGTTTTTTTTAATAGTATGTTTTCTGTTAGAGGAGCAGCTTTAGACAAAGGGTCACCGTAAGAATCAAACTACAGAAGAATCAAATAGTCCAACACACGAGCTTTCTGAGATGAAACTTGGGATAGAGGTGTCTGTAGTTTATGAACAGACTTGAAATGGTTCTGTGACATGATATCCGCTTGGAACTGTACGTTGTAGTTTGTTGGTTTCCCTGACAATGTGTTCAGCTCAGAGGAGTGGCTATAATCTCTGTTGGTGAGAACTGTACTCTGCACGGCACTGAGCCTGGTTGACGTTTGTTCTGAAGTACCAGAGCGTAAATTCAGATTCACAGGCAGCATTCATACCCTCATTTTTGTCTTTTGTTTTTTTGGGTTTTTTTTTGTCTTTTGGTTTTTGATTTTAAAGATCAACAGTTGCTCCGTTGGTTGGAAAGATTTACGTAGCCCCGCTTGGACAGTGTATATTGCGGAGACTACTATGAAAAGAAATTTCAAGACATGACATTTCTGTCCTGAACAGCTTACTTTTCACATCTCATCTTGCATCCACTTTGCCTACTTAATTATATTTTAATAGTTTTCTCTATTTTCCATCTCTCCCAAAGACCTCTCTTGTTGATCACCCTGGGAGCTTGTTTTGAGAGACAGTGTTTCCTTGGGGAGTCTTTTTCCATTCCTGAAGCCACAACATGAACTGAGCAATAAAAAGCCAATTCCCTCCCCTTGGTTGTGCTTCAAATAGTCTTTTCTTTGATACAGGCTAATAAAAACAGGAAAAGGATCATTTTTAAATGCTTTGGTTGGGGTTGCTTTACTTCCAATAAGGAAAATTGCCTCACAAGGGGGAGCATGGGTAATAAAGTTACAACTAACTGAGTAATGTATTCAGTCTAACGTCAAAATCTCCAAGCTGCTGCCTGCAAATCTAATTTAATCGTGGGTTTGCTGTGTGTCCACCGTGGTGTGTAGATTTGAATTTGCTGCTGTTCGTCGACTCTTCACAGTTAATGGAGTTGAATTTCAAAATGCTTCTGGAGAGGTTGGGTATGTGTGGGGTTTTTACCTTCACAATATTTGTAAGCCTTGAGGTAGGTGATAAAAGGGCTTTGAGGGTAGACCAAGAATGAAACATGTAATAGAATCTTGGATGTGTTCATGGTGAAATTGACCACAGATCAGCTGACAGTGAAAGAGACTGAGGCACAAAGAAATCAAAGAGTTTGGTGAAGGTCATACAGAGTCCAGGTGTTTCTTTTAAATCCATTTCTTTCTTACTCACCATGCTTCATGCCCTTTTTTCTTACTTTCAGAAGATTTGAGGTGAATGTAGTGGCTGTTTTCCTTCTCTGTGCAGTTAGCCCCTCCGGGACTGACTGTCTCATACCCCCAGCATGGCTCAGGGCTTCTCCGGAAATTACTGTCACTCAGGGCAAGGGAGCAGCCCCCATCGAATGACTTTTTGAGGCGGGGGTACAATTTGGGACCACTCTGAAGAGCCATCTTTGGTCTGGAACTCCAGTTGGCTGAGTCCTATATTGCATCTGCATCGCAGACCAAATTCTGTCTCTGCCTGCCTTCTCCCTTGCCTTTCCTAAGTGTGATGCCAAGGGTACTTCCCAACAAAGCACCTGTACTTCAAATCATATCAGAGACTATTTACTGGGGAAACCAGTATAAGACAACGGAGAAGCTGAATACGATGCTGTTCTGGCAGTGGTCAAGGGCAGGATGCCACTGCTGGGAAAATCATCTTTCTGGGAATCCTGGCTGTTCTTAAAAGGGAGCCTTCATCTGACAGTTAAGAGACATGAATGGATTTTTGCTTGGGGACCTAGTCTAATCCTTTCATTGTATAGATTTAGGAAATAAAGCCCCATGCACTAAAGTAACTTGACCAAAAGTACATAGCTAGTTGGCAAAAGAGCGAAAACAGGCTTATAGTTCCAGGTGCTGTTTTTGAAGAGCCGTATTGGAATTTGTTCAGCGTTGTTTTGCTGCTGTAACTCAGAATTGACTGCAGATGGGTCTAGAGACCAGTTATCTGTCTGATCCGTTTGTTCAACTCTGGCACTGAAGTCAGACATCTCAATAATTTCTCCGTGGTTCTATTTTTGAAGAGTGATCTCTGAAGCTCACCACAGTTGGTAATTGAATAGTGAAGAAGAAATGGCGAAGTAGAAACAGATGGTCATAGTTATTACTGCCTGAAATCAGCGTTTTGTGATACTGGCTATTAAGAGAATTGGGAAATTGGCAAGGCTTATTACATGATAGGCCAGTGGCAAGTACGGATTCATTAGGTGGATGAAACATGCAGGGGTGGGTTGAAAGAATCATAAGCAAAATGAAAAATGATGACAAATTAATATTTAGTCTGTTGATCATCCTAAATAGTTTATTAATCCTTTTATTATGCTCAAATAATGTTTCGTTGAGATTATCGAATGACTGGAAGCTCAGAGTCACTGTGGTCCTGAGAAATTTGGAAGGAATTGAAAAACAAATTATGAGTTTGTTATTATCACTACTACAAGGATCCAGATTTTATATAGTTTCCTTGGCATAATTAAGCAGCTACTCTCTTAGAAAATATTCTTCGACTCCTGTCGTCTGTAAATTAAGTAGAAATTTATTTTATTTGGTACTCAAGGCCCTATGTGTGCTTAGACAGATTCCCTCTCTGGCTTTCTCTCAGGATGCTCTTCTATATGTACTCCGTACCCCGGCTAAACTAGGAACCTCAGTGTTCCCCAAATATGTCTTTTATTTTCCCAGATTTGTGTCTTTTGTCATGGGTTTTGTTTTTCTTGGACTGTTCTTTCTATTTGATTACCAATCAAGTCCTGCTCAGTTCAGGCCCAATTCAATGTTAACTTCTTAAAATAAAATTTTCTTTGATTTCCCTTAGATATATCTTTGTTCATAATGCTTATTAACCCCTTACTCTGAGGGACTATGTCAGGTGCTCTCAGCTGGATTGGCTTTTTCTTCCCTCTGATCCACTGTGGCATTTTATTTGTATGGAATTTTTATGTCCTACTTTGCATTTAGCTACTTGCATCTCTAATCCAGTAAACCTTTGTAGGTATCCATGTACCAGAATCTGTGCTCGGTTTTGAGGGGTAAAAAATATAAGAAATTGTTCTTGATTTAGGGGCCTGCAGTCTAGTAGATGGAATAAAGTACTGAAAGAGCCATGGATGGCGAAACTAAAGCATGCGATGGGGGACAGACCTGGCTGTGGTGAGCTTTAGCTGGGGATATTCACAAGGACTTCTTATCTGAGATGACCTTGAACTGGGTCTGGAAAAATGAGTCAGGGCTTGCCAGGCAAGGCTGTTAAGGAGGGAATGAGAGAAGGTCAGGCAAGGAGGCGGGAACCAGTGGGTCAACTACGAGGGGAGGAGAGGATGATCTGAGTTCAGCCCCATACCTGGAGCAGTAGACCGGTGCACGTGGCTGTGAAGGCAGCGTGAAGCCCTGTGAATGGCAGGAGGGCGCATCAGTGCTTAGCAAAGGCAGCCGGCTGGGGACAGATTTAGAGAGATCGCTGGCCAGGCACATAGATTCCTCTTCTCTACTCCTTGTGAAGGGAGTGCCATTAATATAATTTCTGGCCTGGAGTATTTACCTGGTTGGTAAATTTGGAAGGAATAAAGTCGACATCTGAGCTCCATTCTGTTTTCCTCTTGGGGGAAGCTCTTCTGCCCAGAAGTAGACCGGCTTTGGTCTCATGCTTGCCAACAGTTGGATTCAGTATTAGCCACTTGGCTGTAGACCTAAAACTATATACAACCTCTGAACTAGAGTTCCTGGAAATAAAGGAGACATTTTCCTCTCACTGCCACTCCTCTTTTCTGATTTCCTCAGTTTGTTTTGAATCTGACTCGGAGAGAAGGGTGCTATTCCTGGAGCCCCATCCAGACCCCAACAGTAGAATACGTAGGGGGGAGGAAGAACGGCTAAGTGAGGGGAGGTGAAAGCTTGAATTATAGCGGGGACATAATGACTGAGGAAGAAGGTGTGGGTTTCAGCAGTGGAAAGAAGGTAGAAGGACTTGGGGACTCATTGGCCGAAGGGTATGAATGAGATGGAAGGTTCTAGAAAGACTCCGCCTTCTGTTTGGGTGCTTGGGGGCCACATTAGCTCACAGACCTTATGTTCTGATTGACCTGAGTTTCCCCGAATTGGTTCTGGAGGCCAGGACAGTTAATTTGGTCTTTGATCTCTCCTCTCGTCATCACCACCCAGGATCTGAAGGAATTTTTCAGGGACTGATACACTTGGGCATTTGCTCATCTAAATTGTTCAGTTCCTTTATTAATTCATTTAGCCAGCAGATATTTATTAATCTCCATCTGTCAGGCCCAGGCATGGCCTGCCCATGAGATATAGCTGTGAATAAAACATTCGCTTGTTCCCTGCAGACTCGGGGTCTGGTGAGGAAGTCGGCGCATACAGTAGGGGGTTACTGGTTAAGCGGCTTTGGAGGCAAACAGCCCGAGTTAGAATCTGGATCCCACTACTTGCAAGACAGGTGACCTCATTAGGACCTCATTTTTTTTTGTTTGTTTGCGGTACGCGGGCCTCTCACTGTTGCGGCCTCTCCCGTTGCGGAGCACAGGCTCCGGACGCGCAGGCTCAGCGGCCATGGCTCACGGGCCCAGCCGCTCCGCAGCATGTGGGATCATCCCGGACCGGGGCACGAACCCGCGTCCCCTGCATCGGCAGGCGGACTCTCAACCACTGCGCCACCAGGGAAGCCCAGGACCTCATTTTTAAGGGAGCTAAGTTGGTGTCTCCCTCAAACAGCTACTTCACACTATTTGTGACTTCTCATTTGGCCCAGTAAACTGGTGGATTGGCTTTGAATAAATTCTTCCAGAAACTTAGAAAATTGAAAAAAAAATTGCTTTTGGAATTCATTTTTTAAAACAGGAAATTCCTGTCTAAAGCTGGAAGAAGTTGTCACAGGAGCAGCATAAGCTATGCTCTATTTATCCCTCTTTTGGACGATCCCTTTAGATCAGCACTTGATGGAGGGAAGCTAGAATGTGGTTTATTTTTTGGTAGAGTTTTCATTTTTGAGTTCTAACTGCATGAAGGATTTGAAAAAGAGTTGAACTATTTTTTTATTATGGCAAAGCTGGATATTGCTGTGAAGTAGAGCGATCCAGTGTTTGTGTGATTTGAAGATAGACCTGGTATTAATAGGGGGTAATATTCTTTTTTTTAATGCAAGTATGGTTAATTTACAATGTTGTGTTAGTTTCAGGTGTACAGCAAAGTGATTCAGATTCTTTTCCATTATAGGTTATTACAGGACATTGAATATAGTTCCCTGTGCTATACAGTAGGTCATTGTTGTTTGCCTATCTTGTATATAGTGGTGTATGTTAATCCCAAACTGCTAATTTATCTCCCCCACCCCTGCTGTCTCCTTTGGTAACTGTAAGTTTGTTTTCTATGTCTGGGAGTCTATTTCTGTTTTGTAAATAAGTTCAGGGAGTAACACTCTGATTTGTAGTTTTCTATGCTATTTCATACAGTGATGGACATTTTCATGGTTCTAAAACTGGGGGAAAAATCCCATTGTTTCAAGAGTCCTCAATCAATGTGAAATACCATTCACACACACAAATTTGTTGGGGGGTGTGTGTGTGCATGTGCGCGTGCGTGTGTGGTGTGTATATATATGTGCACTTTATTGTTTCTATTTTAAAAGTCACAAGATTGAATGATATGCTACATGCCAGATTCTTGCACATTTATTTGCTATGATTTAGTTTGTCCACCAATGTCCAATCCTACAGAAATCGAAAAGGCTGAATTAGACAGAAGATGGCACAAAAGTAGTGGTCGGGTTTCCTAAAGGGTAATATTTGCTTTATTTAAAATTACTGATATTTAACCAAGAACAAAAATGCCTCAGTTTTGTCCTGTAAGCTTTTTTTCATTTTCTGTTTTCTGTCAGTGAAGAGAAAACCAGTATCCTTCTGTAAGGAATTTAAGAAATCAATTATAAAGTAACGTTTGTTTCTTTAATAATATGGTATCAGCCCCACAAAGGGAAGTGATGTACTCTCTTTCATGTCAGGGCACCCTGAGTTTTAAAGATGGATTAGACCCTAGAGATGATTAGTCCAGTGCACTCCTTTGGAGATTAACAAGAAGCTTGGGTACCAAATGCTTGAAAAGACAGGCGAAGTCCTGTATGAGGCACAACAGTGAGCGTGGTGGCTAAGAGCACAGACCTTGGTGCCAGACTTCCTGGGTGTCAGTTGGCTCAGCCAGTTACTAGTCGTGTGATCTTGTGCAAGTTACTTAACCTCTCTGTGCCTCAATTTCTGCATCTGGAAAATGGAGTTAGTAGCAGTTCTTCTCTCCCAAGAGTTGTCAGAGAGTGGATTGAATTGGTAGATATAAAGTGATAGTACTTGGCATGTAACAAATGCTACTTTCTGATTTATCCTAATCTGCATTTCATCAAATCTAAGATGATTTGAGGCTGCTGCTTTCTCGAACTCAGAACATATGACTGGAAGCTTTCACGAAATTACAGTATGATTTGCCAAAGTGATTGAAGAAAATATTGGTTGTAAGATGAAGGTGTTAAATGGGTGGTGGGAGGGGTGGGGAAAAGGTACTTAGAGTCAATTAAATAGGTTGCTATTATTATCATTATTATTATTTAACTGACTTGGAATGGGAAGCTACATATCCTGGTACAGCCCTTAGTCCATTGTTCTACAATACATTGTATGTCTGGGCAATGTTTATAAACTAGAGTTTTAGACACTTCCACTTTGGGAAATAAAAATTTTAGCTGTTTATTCTGAGCACACAAAGTCTACTCCACTTTGGGTAATATCATTTGATTTAAAACTATTGCAGCACTGAAGTTTTGTAGTTCCAAGTCCTAAGGACAACTGGGTGCGATTCTCCTAACTTATTAGAAAAAGCAGGGTAAAGAAACACCCAAATTCCCGTGTAAGAATGAGTGTCCTCTCTCTGCACGTGCTTGCAGGCTCAGGGGTGATGGAGCTGCGTGTATCTTTCTCTGTTTGTTATTGCTTTGTATTTGGATAGGTTAAATCTTTAAACAGTTATAAATTTCTTCCTACTGAGTGAAGGTTCAGATTCAGCTTTTCACAGTAGTTAGAAATACTGTTTTCATTCCTGGTCAAGTTCATCCAACAATGGAGGCTGGAGTGTCCCTTTCAGGTTACTACTAAACTGACTCGGGGGCAAAAACCATGTCCATTTTATACGTGTCTATGTAAATCCTCCTCAAAAGTGGTTTAAATGAGGGCTCTTGTGAATACCTTTAAGACTTTGGGCCAGTCACTTCTCTTTGCCCCTTCATTGCTAGTTGATTATCTGTCCTGCTGTAGGCGACTTATCTTTCCTCCCCCTCCCTCCCCGCCCCCCCATCTCCCTCACCCGTGGTTCCCCCTTCTCTCTCTTGCCCTTATCCCCCCTGCCACCCCCTTCTTGTCTCAGCATCCTCGCTTCATTTCTGTCTCTCTCCAAAGTTTATATTTGACTGTTGTCTCTGGGCAGTGTGCCCAGTTTGGTTTATTTGTTTCTCATAATTGTATTCAGAGCCTCAGCTACAAGTTTCAGATGGACGTTTCCCATGGCATTTGTCTCCTTTCTAACACAGGTATTTTCTGGGAGTTTTGTAGCGTTTGACAATATAAATGCAAACTTGACCTCTCCAAAGTGGAGTTTTACAAAATGAGTACCCAAATGAATCAGAAGACGTTCCAAATCTTAATCTCTCAATTAAGTTTCACCATCCCAGGTCTCAGTGTAATGGAATAAAGATAGTAACTTATTGGTCAGCTTGCTTGTTGCTGACTGCTTTGCATGTGTCTCTCCCACAAAAAAATCTTCTGCTGAGTTTAGTTTTATGGAAGATAAATGTATTGATGGTAGTGTAAAAGAGTCCCATGTGTTCTTCATGTTGAAATATAAGCTAGTGTCAGCTTTAAAATGACAACCCTAAACACTGCATACTTTAGTCGCAGCCCAGTGTCTACTTCTACTTTGAGAAAATTGTGGTTTGAGGCCTTCTGTTCTCTGTAACATTCTAGCAAAAGCTCTAAGCTTTAAAATATGGATCTTTCTATGATGATCATGGGTCTTCCTAATTGTTGTGCCTTCACAACTTTACATGTTCCAGATACTACATTGTCCAATAAAGTAGTAACTGGCCACTGGCCTCGTGTGGCTTTTAAATTTTTAATTAACTACAATTAAATAAGATCATAGATTCAGTTCTTGAGGCACACTAGCCACATCACAAGGGCCTGGTCTCCCCATGCGGCTACCATATTGGGCCGTGCAGATACAGAACAGTTCATTGAGAAAGCCTTATTGGACTGTGCTGTTACAGAGGATTTCAGTTAGGGTAAGTGGGACTCACGGATCGATTTCACTGGGTTTATTAGTTAGGGTAAAACTAAGCTGTTATAATAAGAGACTACAAAAATACAGTAAATGAAAGAATTTTTAAAAATTATGTAATATTCAAGACGTGAGCAGTCAAGATGGCACATGGTAAGTCATACCGGGATATGGTTCCTTCCATCTTTTTGACCCATCAGTCTCATGACATTGTCTGCACCTGTGTGTCCCAATATACGGGAAGATCAAAATGAACTCCAGGGCAAGTGGCTTTCTTATAGGTAGAAAAGGAACCAGACATTGTAGCATCACTTTTGTTCGCATCCTGTTGACCCAGACAGAGCTGCACATTGACACCTTGCTGCCTGCGAGGCTCGGAACTGTGGCCTTTAAATTATTGCTGTGGAAGAGAGAATGGATTTTGGGACAGAATCAGCAGTTTTTACCCTACAAGCTAATGCTCAACGCAAAGAGATGACGTTTAAGGTGACGGTTCATTTGCCATCGTTAATTTGGGTGTTGGGAGAGATGATATGTGGATTTAATTTAGACGGTGCATGGCTCTCAGCGTTTACTATGTTGTCATTTAAGCAAATATGGGCATAGAATTCCAGTAAACTAAACCAGAAGGTTTTACCCAGCTGGTTTTGTTCCACCATCCAGTACGTAACCTGGTGTGTGGAGTGGCTCCGTCTGGATTCTCATTAAGAACCACAGACCTGTGACTCCCCGTGTGCTTTCAGTGCTCAGTGGATTTGGGGATTTGGAAGACATGCACACTCTTGCTACTCTAAGCAAAAGGCTTGACTAAGGCAGTGAAGTACACTTGGAAGGAATGGATTTTATGGTCCATTAGTGTGAGTAAATGGTGCTTCCTTCGTGGGAGATGGAAGGGCTCGTGTCTATAATGAACTGATAAACCTCTTGTAGAGAGGCTGGAGACATTCTTTTCAAATTAGTGGAATTATATTTTACTTTCCCTTTTCTATTTTAGAATGAAAATGGGAAATTATTTGTATGTCTCTGCATGTGATTTCTCTCCTCCTTGCTGCCGGTGACCCTCCTCTCTTTTAACCCAGACATGGTAGGATTATGAAGTTACTAGAATGTACTTTGGAGCGTTGGTGTTATTATCAGTTACGGCTTGGAAGAATAACTCATGCACTTTCATTAATTTTGGCAGGTCAGTAAATTTCCTCTTTTTCTTATTATAACCAAACGTTGAATTTTATCTCTTCTCAGGTGGTGTGTTGGATTCTACTTTATCCATTTATCATAGGAGATTAAGTTATAATATAGGTAACCTTGAACTTGCCTACTTTAATCTTTCTGCAGCTAATTGTACGTTGTAACGTATGTCCCAACCCATGAGGAAGGGACAGGAGTGGCTTAGGCCTGTGGAAAGGGAAGATGCCTCGGTGAGATGTTTGGTGGACCCCCTCTTCCCAGAGCCTGCTATGTGTATCATCTGTTCCACTGGGTTTAGAATTCGAGAGTGTTTTCTCAAATTTCTGATATTGTTTAGCTCTCTGCAGAAGCCTCTTTCTATAGCATATATGTTTATCATCTCATAGTTTGGATCCTGGCTCTGTCACTTCATGAGCTATATGACCGTCAGCCAGAGAAATAACCTCCCCGTGCCTCAGTTTCCCCGTCTTTAAAATGAGAATAGCAGTACCTAGCTCAGAGGGCAATTGTGAGATTTTTAAATGAGTTAAAAAGTCCTAAGTGAACTGAAAGTTCCTGGCACGTTGTAAGCCCACTGTAAGTGGCGGCTCGTCTCTGTATTGACTCAACTTCGGTACATCTTTATGTAGAAAAGTAGCGAAACTGTCTCTCTTGGAAAAGGAACACTTGAAAAGGTACTTGTCTTCAAACTTTTAAATTATTTTTCATATAGTTACTAATGAATGAGTCTGACCTGATTCGTTTTAAAAAATCCATAGCAATGCCTTCTTTTTTTTTTTTTTTTTTTTTTGCGGTACGCGGGCCTCTCACTGTTGTGGCCTCTCCTGTTGCAGAGCACAGGCTCCGGACGCGCAGGCTCAGCGGCCACGGCTCACGGGCCCAGCCGCTCCGCGGCATGTGGGATCTTCCCGGACCGGGGCATGAACACGTGTTCCCTGCAATGGCAGGCGGACTCTCAACCACTGCGCCACCAGGGAAGCCCCATTTGCCTTCCTTTCATCATGGTACTTTTAGAATGCGACCCCACCATCTCTAGAATGTTCCAGTCATATTTTTCCATTTTGCAAGTGGGATCATTGAAGCTGGTTAAGTGCAGTCACCTGTGCACACGAACAGAGTTAAGTTGTTGACTTGTCCCTTAGCCCAGTTATCTGGCTTCCCGGATAGAAGAATGCTTTTTCCTCTCTGCATTGCTCTGTGTGTGTGTGTGTGTGTGTGTGTGTGTGTATGTGTGTGTCTGTGTATTTACATACTTACATATATCCAAATACATATACATCTGTAGCTGAGGGATCTATTGTGTAAGAGAAGGCACAGGGGACAGAATTCATGACATGCAACATAAGAGGAGTCCACAGAACGTGATGAGAAGGGATTTTAGAACAATTTGAGTTTTGCCGATCTGGATCCCACATTAAAGATTCTAGCCAGTCAGCAGCTCCCTGACTCAACTCTGGAAACAGTGTCCTCCCCGCACAGCGTTGCACAAGGTCATTTAAAATGTAAGAAAACCATTAGAACATATATGCCTCCTGCTGTTTAGAAGCCGGAATGCTTAGGTTTGGGGTTTCGTAGAGGACACCCACACTTGCACAAACACGGTGATCAGTTCTGAGCGTGAAGTCACCCATCAAAAAGTAAAGTACTGTTCTGTGTGCTTGATGGCAATGAAGTGGAAGTGATGAAAGAGACTGGGGAGATGAATGAGATCATCTGCGGTGGGCGGGGCGAAGGAGGGACTCCTGCTGGGGAGCCTGGATTTGGAGTTGCTGTGTAAAGTCAAAGGGACTTTGGCTTGGCAGAGAGGACAGGTGGGACGGAATGTGTGATGGGGCTGGCATTTGGGAGTAAGTTCCATGTAGGGAATGGCAGGCTGGGTTAGTGGGATGGAGCAGAGATCCTGGGTAAGGGTTACCCAAGAAGAGTCCACATAGATCACCCAATTTACTTACTAGTAAAATCTCTCCTGCGATTTCTGTGTTATACTAGCCCGTTCGCTCACACCTTGTCTAGGGAGAAAAGCAGAATGTCTGTTTGTGGGAACAAGAATTCCAAAGGCATCTTTTGGTTGCCCTTAAAGTTTTGGTTGACATCCAGTCCTGGGAGGAATGATCAAGAAGCCATTTAATCAGTGTAAAACAATGAGTATCTCATGTCAGAATCTCAAAACAATTAGAGCCTTTTGATTCAAAACAGACCTGGGGCGCTCCAAGGAACAGGGCAAGAGCTTGCTGTTCCAGTAGAGGGAAGCCTGCTTAAAAAGCACTGCATCCACAAATAGAAGAGGAACATTCCTGCATAAAATCAGATTATAAGCAAATGAAGAGAATATGAGCATGTCATCATAGGGAATGGGAAAGCTCATAATCAAATCTAGACTAAGAGAGTTAAGGGGTGTAAAAAAGTGTATACTCCACTTAGACTGTCCTGGACCACTTGCTTTCTGGTGCCTGTGAGGATTGTCTATGCCAAGAAAGGATTGTAGCCTTCCTAGAAAGTACTTGAAGCTATTGTAAGCTTCCTGGAGGGCTGACAATGCTCGGGACTCTCAATCTCATTCCTGGGTTTACTTCAGAAAGAATCTCCATTCTCTCAAGGTTGGGTGGAGTCCTGCTAAATCTTGCTTACCATTCACATCGCAGGCGTTCAGTTGGTTTATTGGCCTTTACAGTATTGATTGCCCTTTCAGACTGGGTACACTTAGAATAGAAGATAATACACAGTTTTGCATTTTTTCATTTTCAGGGTTTTTTTTTTTTTTTTTTTTTTTGCCTTTAAACTGCCTTGAGCTTAAAGTAACTCAAAAGTGAGATGAGATTCTTGGAAAATGAGCATTCATCAGTAATGTAAGGTATAATAAAACTTAGGTCTATATGCTTTCCTGCCTTTAGTGATTATATTCTAGTATCACAGTGTCTAAATTTAATTTACAATAGCTGAAAGAGTCCATTGAGGAAGAAAATGAAATATCACTGATGGCTATTTTTTCTTATTATCAGCTTGAGAAATTATAAAATATTTATCTCTGTGACTTAACTGTTTCCAAAAATTACCTTCAGATGTTACTCTGCCGTGAAGATGTTTAAATTCGATTCATAAGAAATGAAAGCTAGTGTGGTTATCTGTTGCCAACTGGCCAAGTATATGTAGACAGAATATCTCCTTTTACCTTAAAGGAGTTTCTCTAAAATGTTCTCAGATATTTACTACAAAACATTTAGAGGATATAGCTGAGCAAAAAGCATAAAATTACAATTACCATAATCTCACTACCCAGAGATAACCACTGTTAACATTTTAATCCATTTCCTTCCAGTTATATACTTCATAAACTTTATTCAGAGAAGGGTTTTGGGGATATTTTAAAACAGAACATCATAGAATCTTAGACTTGCAGGGTGTCGACTGAAAAAAAAAACACAACCTAAAAGCTGAGAATTATATTTTATTCAGTGGACTTTCTGAGGACTTAATAAGCCTGGAAGATGGCCTCTGGTATTGCACTGAAAGAAGGTCTGAAGAGGTAAGGGTGGAGCCAGGATGCATAGGAGTTTTTGCAACAAAAAACCAGGTAGTTGGAGCAGCAAAAGATTATTGTTAATTACAGGAAACCAGACAACTCAAGTTAATGAATTTAGTGCTTTTCTGTGTGTGGGAAGATGCAAGAGTCTGGGCTCATTGAAATCATTCCTTTGATAGGCACCTTAGCTATCTTGGGCCAGTATTCTGCTTTCCTCCATCCTGAATCCCCTAAGGGTGCCCGGGTTGGGGTAGCTGTAGTGGCTGCTGGCGTGATGGCTACAACCTCCTTTGTTTAGTGGTAATGGCAGGCAACATTTTTCATCCCTAAGGGGATCCTTGATTATCTGGTACAGCCTCTTATCCAAGAAGGAAAGTCTTCCATACTGCCTTGATTGATATATATCCAATATTATGACTCTCAAATTTCTCCTGTTTCAAGGTGCTTTGCCTGTCAGTACAGATCACTTTTAAGGGTAGAATGGTTCTAATTCTTTAGGTATTCTTCGCTAAGACAAAAACTGTTTTCTTGCAAATATCACTTAATGATCTTCAGAAACGTTCTACTTGGTTCCTTCTCTGGATAAACATTTCCCTTTACTTCTGTTTATTCCCATCTCCTCCTCATGGATTTTGTTAAAGAAAAAATTATTATGACATTTGTTAAAGAACTGGAAGCAGGGGGGCTCTCAGAATAGGTGTAGAGATCAATCACTGCAATGGGGCTTTGCAGTAGGAGAGAGATTGGGCTCAACTTGCAATACGACAAGGAAAAGTGGAAATTCATGGTCAAGGGGCAGGATGGGGGGGTCAGTGGATGGAGAATTACTAAGAGGAAGCGTGAGGGACAAGGGGAGATTCTGGCTAACCAACCTAATAGGATTCTTGCCGAGGGCAGAAAGGGGGATCAGCCATCACCTGGGGGACAGTGGGGGACGAAGAATTTGGTCACATATCGAGGGTGGAGGATTCTTGCTAAAATGACTTAACAGGATTCTTGTTAAAATTCGGCAATGCAAAGAAGGATACAGAAGTTTGAAGTCGAGGCTTTCTTAGGAAGAGGGTTCAGAGGAACCTAATAAGAATTTGGTCAAGGAGAGAATCTTTCACTTTGAAACCCCAGGATGCAAGGCAGGCATTGGATGGGAAAAGCCTTGGGCACCTCCACTAGTCTGCTATGACTGTCTAAGAGGGAAGCCTCTGTATGAGCTCAGGAATTTCTTTTTAGCTCATTTACTCAGGACTCAGTTTCCCAGTTTCCTTAGCTTTCACATTCCCCAGAATATGTTTAGGGCCCTGTTTGGTAGAATCCAGCCTGACATTTATGACCTTGCTCATCACCCTTCCTCACAAATTAACTCTCACATTCCCAACAAAAAGGATTAGAGTCCACAGGCTAACTGTTTTAACCCAGCTTCTTCTACTTTTTCAAAGGCATGGTTGCAAAAATATTACTTTTCTTCTGTGTTTCCTATTACCTTCCTTCTTAATGCTCAGTTTTCTCTTTTTCTTATTTGCACCAGTATATAAATTATCCCTTTCATCGATAGTGTTATAGACACTATTGGTTGTCTACCTATCCATGTCCCCAGCCATCTTGCTAGTAGAAACCCAAACTGGGGTGGTGGTGTGTCAAATAAAGTAGTTTCCCTAGATTCCTTCATGATTGGAGTAGCTTTATGGCTGCTGTAGTCAGTGAAATGTAAATCGATATCTCTGGGAGTTCTGGGAAAGCTTGGCTGAAATTGCAATGTCTGGAGCTGTGGCAACTATCTTGCAACTCTTAGGTAATACGCATGGTGATGAGATCCAATGTGCTGAGGAAGATAGAACAGAATGACAGAAACAGTTTGGTTCCCTGATTGAAACAATGAGTAGTTGAATTAATGCTGCTATTCCTGACCATACTTTGTGTTATGTGAGGAAAAACGAGCTCTTACTAGTTTAAGCCATTTTTAGTGAGGGTTTTCCTTGTATTCTAACTGATACAGATGGTTTTACAAAACTATCAACCATCCTGATTACCCTTCTCTATCCAAACACCACACTGTTGATGTCCCTCTTAGAATATAGACACAGAATAAGACATCATCATAAAACTACCGCCTCCTATTGTCTGGTGCATAATGGGACCTAATACATATTTGTTGAGTGAGTTACTAAATAAACCTTATGTGTCCATTAATAGGTCCTAAGAGTGTGCTCTTTGAATTTTTAAAATAAGTCAGGTACCTGGTTGGGTTATATTAGAGTTTGGTTCAACTAAAGTTTACAGATTTCTCAGCTAAGCAAATTGTATCAGAGGCCCCTAAGGCCACCTTCAGGCTTGATGATTCACAGGACCCAGAAAAGCTATTATACTCATGGTTACGGTTTATCACAGTGAAAGGATACAGATTAAAATCAACAAAGAGAAAAGGCTTATGCGGCGAAGTCCAGAGGCAAGGCACAAGCTTCTAAGTGTCCTCTCGCAGTGGAGTCACATGGGGTGTCTAATTCTCCCAGCAGCGATGTGTGACATCACGTGCAAAGTGTTGACAACCAGGGAAAGTGACTCTAGCCTTGGTACCAACCGGGAAAGCTCACCTGAACCTGGGTCTTTATTGGGGTTCAGTCATGTAGGCATACAGCACCCCCATGACTGATGTCAGCTGCTCAGATACCAGTCCCCCTGGAGCAAAAACAGGCATGCACCATAAATCCCTTTGTTAGAATAAATTTATCTGGTCACATTAGTCTGGAATGGCTCAAGGTCTCAGCATACAAAAACATTCTTATCAGGCAGAATATTCTAAGGGCTCAGAGCTTATCTACTAGGAGCCAACCAAGGGGCAGACACAGATAAGTAGGAAATGTATAAAACATATATAATATACATGAAAAAGAACCTAAAGCAAGGGCATGAAAGTATTATGATCTCTGAGTTGTGAGATACATGATTTATTCTTTCCTAATCATACTTTTAATAATTTTCCAAAATTTCTCATTAGAATAAAGGATTATTATAATCAAAAATATTAAATGTAATGTAGGGTGATATGGTGACTTTATGACAACACGAAATGCAGCTCTAAAAATGTAATGTCAAGGTTTGCTAATAGAACTGCTATTGGAGAGCAAACTGAGTATTTTCAGGAATGTACTGGTGGTTTGGGATGGTTACATGGGACGGGCCCTAGGATGGAGGCAAGTTGACTGGGGTCAGATGAGGGCTTGTGGGAGGCCCAAGTGGTCACGTATCCGGAAATGCTCTTCACTCTGCATGTTCGTTATAATGTAATTTTCATTTCAGTTTTCAAAGTTCTGCTCAAGATGTTACCCCGTCTAACCCAATTTTCCGTAATTACTTGCACGTTCAGCTTTATCAGTCATAGTTTATTGAAGCCTACTATGTACCTCACACTAAATTGATCTTTGTACACTACCATTTTTCTCCCCCTGCTGTCTCTTCCCCCCACCGTTTTCAGGACATGAACTATATCAAGTTGAATTTACATGCGTGCCCTTCTTGCCATTGCTCTACAACATGGAGTCATATCAAAGAAACCCTTTGTTGGTCTCGTTTGGGATCAAACGAGATCTCTGGTAAATTACCAACCTCCCTAGACCTTGGTGTTTCCAGTCATAAAATGAGGTGCTTTTAATAAGAATAGCATAGCTTCTGTGAGATGACATGTTCTGTAAAAAATGTTAACATATTGATTGGTATATAAGGAGAGCTAGGTAAAAGTTATTCCTGGTGGTTGTTAAAACTAAGCCAATGTGCCTGAATGTACTTGGTGAATACGTGTTCAGCACTGTGTAGTCTGATACGTCTTCTTGCAGTGTCTGCTTCTAGTAGACACTAGAATGAAGAGCTTTGGTTTCCTGAAAATTCTTAACATATTCATAGAGTTCCCCATTTTATTTATTTATAATAATTTTTATTGGAGTATACTTGACTTACAATGTTGTGTTAGTTTCAGGTGTACAGCACAGTGAATCAGTTATACACATACATATATCCACTCCTTTTTTTTTCAGATTCTTTTCCCATATAGGCCATTACAGAATACTGAGTACAGTTCCCTGTGCTATACAGTAGGTCCTTATAAGTTATCTATTTTATATATAGTAGTGTGTACCTGACAATCCCAATCTCCCAATTTGTCCCTCCCCACCTTTCCCCCCTGGTACCCATAAGTTTGTTTTCTGCATCTGTGACTCTATTTCAGTTCCCCATTTTAATATTACTAATATTGCCTTCCACTGTTTAAAGAATATTTTGAAGTGAGAGTGAACATTTCTTGAATAATCTGACCAAGACATTGTTTTAGTTTGTTGATAAGAAAAAGCTGTGACTGATGTTTCTTCAACAGCCTCTATTTTTCTGGATTTAGTACTTGGATAAAGGCCATATTCCTTTTTTTTTTTTTTTAACAACTTTATTGGGGTATAAATGCTTTACAGTGGCGTGTTAGTTTCTGCTTTATAACAGAGTGAATCAGCTATACATATACATATATCCCCATATCTCCTCCCTCTTGCGTCTCCCTCCCACCCTCCCTATCCCACCCCTCTAGGTGGTCACAAAGCACTGAGCTAATCTCCCTGTGCTATGCAGCTGCTTCCCACTAGCTATCTATTTTACATTTGGTAGTGTATATATGTCCATGCCACTCTCTCACTTCGTCCCAGCTTACCCTTCCCCCTCCCCGTGTCCTCAAGTCCATTCTCTATGTCTGCGTCTTTATTCCTGTCCTACCCCTAGGTTCTTCAGAACCATTTTTTTTTTAGATTCCATATATATATGTTAGCATACGGTATTTGTTTTTCTCTTTGTGACTTACTTCACTCTGCATGACGGACTCTAAGTCCATTCGCCTCACTACACATAACTCAATTTCGTTTCCTTTTATGGCTGAGTAATATTCTATTGTATATATGTGCCACATCTTCTTTATCTATTCATCTGTCAGTGGACACTTAGGTTGCTTCCATGTCCTGGCTATTGTAAATAGAGAGGCAATGAACATTGTGGTACATGACTCTTTGAATTATGGTTTTCTCAGGGTATATGCCCAGTAGTGGGATTGCTGGGTCATATGGTAGTTCTATTTGTAGTTTTTTAAGGAACTTCTATACTGTTCTCCATAGTGGCTGTATCAATGTACATTTCCACCAACAGTGCAAGTGGGTTCCCTTTTCTCCACACCCTCTCCAGCATTTACTGTTTGTAGATTTTTTGATGCTGGCCATTCTGACCTGTGTGAGGTGATACCTCATTGTAATTTTGATTTGCATTTCTCTAATGATTAATGATGTTGAACATCCTTTCATGTGTTTGTTGGCAATCTGTATATCTTCTTTGGCGAAATGTCTATTTAGAACTTCTGCCCATTTTTGGTTTGGGTTGTTTGTTTTTTTGATATTGAGCTGCATGAGCTGCTTATATATTTTGGAGATTAATCCTTTGTCAGTTGCTTCATTTGCAGATATTTTCTCCCATTCTGAGGGTTGTCTTTTCTTCTTGTTTATGGTTCCTTTGCTGTGCAGAAGCTTTTAAGTTTCATTAGGTCCCATTTGTTTATTTTTGTTTTATTTCCATTTCTCTAGGAGGTGTGTCCATAAGGATCTTGCTGTGATGTATGTCATAGAGTGTTCTGCCTATGTTTTCCTCTAAGAGTTTTATAGTGTCTGGCCTTCCATTTAGGTCTTTAATCCATTTTGAGTTTATTTTTGTGTATGGTGTTAGGGAGTGTTCTAATTTCATTCTTTTACATGCAGCTCTCCAGTTTTCCCAGCACCACTTATTAAAGAGGGTGTCTTTTCTCCACTGTATATTCTTGCCTCCTTTATCAAAGATAAGATGACCATGTGTGCGTGGGTTTATCTCTGGGGTTTCTATCCTGTTCCACTGATCTGTATTTTTGGGTTTTTGCCAGTACCACACTGTCTTGATTACTGTAGGTTTGTAGTATAGTCTGAAGCCTGGGAGCCTGATTTCATCAGCTCTGTTTTTCTTTCTCAAGATTGCTTTGGCTATTCGGAGTCTTTTGTGTTTCCATACAAATTGTGAAATGTTTTGTTCTAGTTCTGTGAAAAATGCCATTGGTACTTTGATAGGGATTGCATTGAATCTGTAGATTGCTTTGGGTAGTAGAGTCATTTTCACAATGTTGATTCTTCCAATCCAAGAACATGGTATGTCTCTCCATCTGTTTGTATCATCTTTAATTTCTTTCATCAGTGTCTTATAGTTTTCTGCATACAGGTCTTTTGTTTCCTTAGGTAGGTTTATTCCTAGGTATTTTATTCTTTTTGCTGCAGTGGGGAAGGGGAGTGTTTCCTTAACTACTCTTTCAGATTTTTCATCATTAGTGTATAGGAATGCAAGAGACTTTTGTGCATTAATTTTTTTTTTAACATCTTTATTGGGGTATAATTGCTTTACAATGGCGTGTTAGTTTCTGCTTTATAACAAAGTGAATCAGTTATACATATACATATGTTCCCATATCTCTTCCCTCTTGCATCTCCCTCCCTCCCACCCTCCCTATCCCACCCCTCCAGGCGGTCACAAAGCACTGAGATGATATCCCTGTGCTATGCGGCTGCTTCCCATAAGCTATCTACCTTACCTTTGGTAGTATATATATGTCCATGCCTCTCTCTCACTTTGTCACAGCTCACCCTTCCCCCTCCCCATATCCTCAAGTCCGTTCTTCAGTAGGTCTGTGTCTTTATTCCTGTCTTACCCCTAGGTTCTTCATGACATTTTTTTTTCTTAAATTCCATATATATGTGTTAGCATACGGTATTTGTCTTTCTCTTTCTGACTTAATTTTGTATCCTGCTACTTTACCAAATTCATTGATTAGCTCTAGTAGTTTTCTGGTAGCATCTTTAGAATTCTCTATGTATAGTATCATGTCATCTGCAAACAGTGACAGTTTTACTTCTTCTTTTCCGATTTGGAGTCCTTTTATTTCTTTTTCTTCTCTGATTGCTGTGGCTAAAACTTCCAAAACTGTGTTAAATAATAGTGGTGAGAGCGGACAACCTTGTCTTTTCCCTGATCGTAGAGGAAATGGTTTCAGTTTTTCACCATTGAGAATGATGTTGGCTGTGTGTTTGTCATATATAGCCTTTATTATGTTGAGGTAAGTTCCCTCTATGCCTACTTTCTGGAAGGTTTTATCATAAATGGGTGTTGAATTTTGTGGAAAGCTTTTTCTGCATCTATTGAGATGATATTATGGTTTTTCTCCTTCATTTTGTTAATACGGTTTATCACATTGATTGATTTGCATATATTGAAAAATCCTTGCATTCCTGAGAGAAACCCCACTTGATCATGGTGTATGATCCTTTTAATATGCTGTTGGATTCTCTTTGCTAGTAATTTGTTGAGGATTTTTGCCTCTATGTTCATCAGTGATCCTTGCCTGTAGTTTTCTTTCTTTGTGACATCTTTGTCTGGTTTTGGTATCAGGGTGATGTTGGCCTCGTAGAATGAGTTTGGGAGTGTTCCTCCCTCTGCTATATTTTGGAAGAGTTTGAGAAGGATAGGTGTTAACTCTTCTCTAAATGTTTGATAGAATTTGCCTGTGAAGCCATCTGATCCTGGGCTTTTGTTTGTTGGAAGATTTTTAATCACAGTCTCATTTCAGTGCTTGTGATTGGTCTGTTTATGTTTTCTATTTCTTCCTGGTTCAATCTCAGAAGGTTGTGCTTTTCTAAGAATTTGTCCATTTCTTTCAGGTTGTCCATTTTATTGGCATATAGTTGCTTGTAATAATCTCTCATGATCCTTTGTATTTCTGCAGTGTCAGTTGTTACTTCTCCTTTTTCATTTCTAATTCAATTGATTTGAGTCTTCTCCCTTTTATTTTGTTTTTTACTTTACTTCAATTTTTTTGCAGTACGCGGGCCTCTCACTGCTGTGGCCTCTCCTGCTGTGGAGCACAGGCTCTGGACGCGCAGGCCCAGCGGCCATGGCTCACGGGCTCAGCCACTCCACGGCACGCGGGATCCTCCCGGACCGGGGCACGAACCCGCGTCCCCTGCGTTGGCAGGCGGACTCCCAACCACTGCACTACGAGGGAAGCTCTCCCTTTTATTCTTGATGAGTCTGGCTTATGGTTTATCAATTTTGTTTATCTTCCCAAAGAACCAGCTTTTAGTTTTATTGATCTTTCCCATTGTTTCCTTTATTTCTTTTTCAATTATTTCTGATGTGGTCTTAATGATTTCTTTCCTTCTGCTAACTTCGGGGTTTTTTTGTTCTTCTTCCTTTAATTGCTTTAGTTATAAGGTTAGGTTGTGTACTTGAGATGTTTCTTGTTTCTTGAGGTAGGATTGTATTGCTATAAACTTCCCTCTTAGAACTGCTTTTGCTGCATCCCATAGGTTTTGGGTCGTTATGTTTTCATTGGCATTTGTTTCTAGGTGTTTTTTGATTTCCTCTCTGACTTATTCAGTGATCTCTTGGTTATTTAGTAGTGTATTGTTTAGCCTCCATGTGTTTGTATTTTTTACAGATTTTTTCCTGTAATTGGTATCTAGTCTCATAGTGTTGTGGTTGGAAAAGATACTTGATATGATTTCAATTTTCTTAAATTTACCAAGGCTTGATTTGTGACCCAGGGTATGATCTATCCTGGAGAATGTTCCATGAACACTTGAGAAGAAAGTGTATTTTGTTGTTTTTGGATGGAATGTCCTATAAATATCAATTAAGTCCATCTTGTTTAATGTATCATTTAAAGCTTGTATTTCTTTCTTTATTTCCATTCTACATGATCTGTCCGTTGGTGAAGGTAGGGTGTTAAAGTCCCCTACTATGATTGTGTTGCTGTCGATTTCCCCTTTTATGGCTGTTAGCATTTGCCTTATGTATTGGGATGCTCCTTTTTTGGGTGCGTAAATATTTACAATCGTTATATCTTCTTCTTGGATTGATCCCTTGATCATTATGTAGTATCCTTCTTTGTCTCTTGTAATAGTCTTTATTTTAAAGTCTATTTTGTCTGATATGAGAGTTGCTACTTCAGCCTTCGTTTGATTTCCATTTGTATGGAATATCTTTTTCCATCCCCTCATTTTCAGTCTGTATGTGTCCCTAGGTCTGAAGTCAGTCTCTTGTAGACAGCATATATATGGGTCTTGTTTTTGTATCCATTCAGCCAGTCTGTGTCTTTTGGTTGGAGCATTTAATCCTTTTACATTTAAGGTAGTTATCGATATGTATGTTCCTATTCCCATTTTCTTAATTGTTTTGGGTTTGTTATTGTAGGTCTTTTCCTTCTCTTGTTTTTCCTGCCTAGAGAAGTTCCTTTAGCATTTGTTGTAAAGCTGGTTTGGTGGTGCTGAATTCTCTTAGCTCTTGCTCGTTTGTAAAGGTTTAAATTTCTCCATTGGGTCTGAATGAGATCCTTGATGGGTAGAGTAATCTTGGTTGTAGGTTTTTCCCTTTCACCACTTTAAATATGTCCTGCCTCTCCCTTCTGGTTTGCAGAGTTTCTGTTGAAAGATCAGCTGTTAACCTATGGGGGTTCCCTTGTGTGTTATTTGTTGTTTTTCCCTTGGTGCTTTTAATATTTTTTCTTTGTATTTAATTTTTGATAGTTTGATTAGTATGTGTCTTCACGTGTTTCTCCTTGGATTTATCCTGTATTGGTTGGACTCTCTGTGCTTCCTGGACTTGATTGACTATTTCCTTTCCCATATTAGGGAAGTTTTCAACTATAATCTCTTCAAATATTTCCACAGTCCCTATCTTTTTCTCTTCTTCTTCTGGGGCCCCTATAATTCGAATGTTGTTGCATTTAATGTTGTCCCAGAGGTCTCTGAGACTGTCCTCAATTCTCTTCATTCTTTTTTCTTTATTCTGCTCAGCAGTAGTTATTTCCACTATTTTATCTTCCAGGTTACTTATCCAGTCTTTTGCCTCAATTATTCTGCTATTGATTCCTTCTAGAGAATTTTTAATTTCATTTATTGTGCTGTTCATCATTGTTTGTTTCCTCTTTAGTTCTTCTAGGTCCTTGTTAAACATTTCTTATATTTTCTCTATTCTTTTTCCAAGATTATGTATCATCTTTACTATCATTACTGTGAATTCTTTTTCAGGTAGACTGCCTATTTCCTCTTCATTTGTGTAGTCTGATTGGTTTTTACCTTGCTCCTTCATCTGCTGTGCGTTTCTCTGTCTTCTCATTTTGTTTAACTTACTGTGTTTGGGGTTTCCTTTCCACAGGCTTCAGGTTCGTAGTTCCCTTTGTTTTTGGTGTCTGTCCCCAGTGGCTAAGGTTGGTTCAGTGGGTTGTGTAGGCTTCTTGGTGGAGGATACTGGTGCCTGTGTTCTGGTGGATGAGGCTGGATCTTTTCTTTCTGGTGGGCAGGACCGCATCCTGTGGTGTGTTTTGGGGTGTTTGTGACCTTATTATGATTTTAGGCAGCCTCTGTGCTAATGGGTGGGGTTGTGTTCCTGTCTTGCTTGTTGTTTGGTGTAGGGTGTCCAGCACTGTAGGTTGCTGGTCGTTGAGTGGAGCTGGGTCTTAACATTGAGATGGAGATCTCTAGGAGTGCTTTCGCCATTTTATATTTCGTGGAGCTGGGAGGTCTCTAGTGGACCGATGTCCTGAACTCAGCTCGCCCACCTCAGAGGCACAGGAATGGCCATATTTCTAAGGTAATTCCTTGAAGATGTATTCTGAAGTCCAAATTATTCTTTGTATCAGTCAGATATTTCCTTGGATAAGTTGAAAATTAAAGGATTTAATTAAGGGTGAATAAAAATCATCCTTTCAAAAATCTTACTGACTGCCTGGGACCAAAACTGCCTGATTGCCAGAAATAAAATCTCAGTGACCAGTGTCCTTTCTCATGGGGCTCTATTTCCTTTGGTTGTATCTTCTAGATCTCTACCCAGAGAACAAATGCTCTTATGCCTTTAGAGGGGGAAAGTCAGAGTTCAAGAAAAACTCACTTCACATCAACATTATCAATTAGATGCAACCAGAACGGTGGTTATTGGGTGAGTGGTGGATTCAAGAACCACTTAGGACTTAACATTGGCAGAACTTTGTTGATTGTTTGGATATCTGAATGAAGAGGAAGAGTGAAAGAGTGTCCCACGTTTCTGACTTGGATGAAGGTTACGTGGGTGTGCCATTCACTGAGAGGGGAATCTCAGCAAGAAGAGCACGATTTGGAGGCAATATAGTGTTTTCTCGATTTGTTGAGTTTGGGGTGACTATGGGGTGCCCAAATGGGCATGTCCAGTGGACTTTCAAGTTCGAAGCTTGGGAAGGAATCTGGGTCAGAGAGATTTTGGAGCATGATCCTGGCGTCGAAATCACTTGAGTGGATGAAGTTGGCCAAGGAGAGCATTTCTTAGAGAATCCCACTGTACGTCCAGTGCAAGCTGTGCTCTTGTTTTAATGCTCTGCATACTGGGGCTGCTCTATAAACATTTGGTGAAAATGATGAAAAACTCATTGGCTCATGGGGATAAATTGTTTTCTCATTTTGGCTCCAAAGAAATGACAAAACATTTTTGTGGTAGGATAAAGGGGGCATGGCGTGTGGTTATGAGTGATATTAAGCATTGTTTACGTGCAGGGAGCTGAGGGAATTTATGAATGAGTTTCAGAAAGCCCACAGAGACAGGAAATTATATACAGAAATGGGTAAAGGAGACATAATTTTTATCCGATTCTCAAAGCGTCATGAAAGTGGTTGAATAAATACCTGTTATCCTGGAGGCAAATAAAGGGAACAAAGGTCACGTCGGAATAACTCAGAAAACCAGAAAAATCACCTAAACAACGAGGGATCCCATTTCCTCTGGGCTCTGCTTTTGTGTCCTGTGCCGGTATTGTACAATATTGGAGGAATTTGGGCCAGGAGTTTTCATTGTGTGGCTTGGCAGAATCAAAGGCCAAAATATGATTAATTCTAGATGTGGATAATTTGGAAGGATAAGGAATGTAGGGAGGATTAGGGGTAATTTTCAAAATCTGTCTACTTCTTTAGCCAGCATATCACTCTCTTGTTTACTATAGATGAGACAAGGAAGGTACTTTTGAGAATATTCAAGTATCACTAGTTACTTAATGTAACCCCACCCCACCGCCACCCTTTCTGTTTCCTCTTAAATAGGTTTCATGTTTTAAAGCAGCTTTAGGTTCACTGCAAAACTGAGAGGATGGTCCAGAGATATCTCAGGTACCTCCTGCCCCGCTACACTCACAGCCTCCCTCATTATCAGCATCCCCACCAGAGACGTGTGTTTGTTACAGTTGGTGAGCCTACACTGACACATCGTTATCACTCAGAGTCCTTACTTAACGTTAGTGTTCACTCTTGGTGTTGGACATTCTAGGGGTTTTGGCAAATATATAATGACATGTACCCACAATTATAGTATCCTACAGGATAGTTTCGTTGCCCTAAAAACTCCTCTGTGCTTCACACATGTTCATCCCTCGCTCCCCTCTAACCCCTGGCAACTGCTGATCTCCTGACTGTCTCCATAGTCTTGTCTTTTCCAGACTGTGAAATACAGCGGTTGAAATCACACAGTATGATTTGAAAGATCATACTGTATGATCAGAAAGGAATAGACCATCTTCTTTCACTTAGTAGTATATGTTTAAGTGTCTTCCGTGTGTTTTCATGGATTGATACCTTATTGCTTTTGAACACTGAATAATATTCCATCGTCTGGATATACCACAGTGCATCCATTCATCTACCGAAGGACGTCTTGGTTGCTTCCAAGTTTTGACAGTTAGGAATAAAGCTGCTATAAACATCCATGTGTGGGTTTTTGTGTGGACATAAGTTTTCAGCTCATTTGGGTGAATCCCAAGGAGTGTGATTGCTGGATCATATGGTAAGAGTATGTTTAGTTTTGTAAGAAACTGCTAAACTGTCTTCCCAACTGGCCGTACCGTTTTGCATCCCACCAGCAGTCAATAAGACTTCCCGTTGCTCTGCACCCTCGCCAGCATTTGGCGTTTTCAGTGCCCTGGATTTTGGCTATCCTAATACCTGTGTAGTGATATCTTACTGTTGTTTTAATTTGCATTTCTCTAGTGACATATGATGTGTAGCATCTTTTTATGTCCTTATTTTCCATCTGTGTATCTTCTTTGGAGAGCAACATTTTTTTTTTTTTTTTTTGGTACACGGGCCTCTCACTGTCGTGGCCTCTCCTGTTGCGGAGCACAGTCTCTGGACACGCAGACTCAGTGGCCATGGCTCAAGGGCCCAGCCGCTTCGCGGCATGTGGGATCCTCCCGGACCAGGGCACGAACCCGTGTCCCCTGCATCGACAGGTGGACCCTCAACCACTGCGCCACCAGGGAAGCCCGAGAGCAACATTTTTAACAAAATGTTAAGTTGCAGGTTTTGACTGAGGCATGAAAACACAGTAGATATGACACACCAAAGACTCCAGAGCAAGTACAAATGTTTTTAATGACATTTCAAAAACCATTTTGTAATGCTTGAATCACTCACTGCATAGGGTCTAAAAGAGTTGGGTTACTGAAAATGAAAAGAAAAGCTATGAAAGCAAATATCTTTAGAGAGAGCTATCAGTGTTACGTGGGCCTCCGCCCCTAACCCATAGGGGACAGGAAGGGTGCCTGCCCTTCCCTTCAAGGCCATTTGAAAAGCTTCAACCAGACAACTTGCAGTGTTCTCTGAAGAGTAGGCGGAGTGACAGAGATACCAGGGTCTTTCTTCTACTTGCAGAGTCTTCCTGGCTAGCTACTTGAGTGCCTAAAGTGAGTTTATAGGGAAAAGGATGCTTGGAGTATTTCCCAAGGAGGTGATGCTCTCATGCGCCAGAGCTAAGGACTTAGATGCTGTCAGATAGGCAGCCCTGGGGCTGACTAGCTGTCAGCAGAGGGAGGCTGGAGCTTAGACCTTGAAGGAGGAGTAAGCGGTCAGCTAGAGAAAGTTTTCTTCCATGTGAGGGGCACTGCTGTGAGAGACACTGAGCTCTGGTGGGGAGAGGTGGCCCCCAGAATCTGGAAAAGTGTGTTAAACATTAAGCCGGACCCAGGTTCTTTTCAGCGCCAGTAAAATGAGATCTTCTGTTCACCTTGTTTCTCCTCCTTGTAGGACTCCGTTCCCTGTGTTTTTATCCAGGAGCAATGGGAAGTTTTTTTCCTTTACTGAATACATTCTAAAGGAGTCGTGGAGGACCAATGTCAATTCATACCTTGTGAGTCTTGCTTACTCAGTGTGCAGTTACATACTGAAAGGGTAGCACGATGAGAAAAACAGTTTGAAGGTTGTAACTATCTTTCGGAAAAAGTTCTTGATCCTCGTAATTTCTGAGAACGTGATTTTCTTTTAGAAGCAAGTCACTAATATACTGCTCTTCTTCATCTGCTAATAGAGAGTGGAAATACCCCAAATGATGCTTTTCCGTGGGTTTGTTATGCTTAGAAAATTCAAGCGAAGACAAAGTATCTTCAGGGGGTAAACTGAAGACGGCAGCCACCCCTCCCGTGTCTTATACATACCATAATTGCATTGATAGGATTGGAGGAGGGAGAATAATTGGTTTTTGCTAAATCATAGGACAGAAACCAAGAGATTCAAGTTGACATTGAAAGTCAAGTTTTCAAGAAATTACTGGCATTCATAAGTTCAGAATATTAATGGCAAATGTGCTCAGGGAACCTGATACTCTCTCTTCCCTGTATCCTGGCAGAGCCACTCTTTAAATCTGTTTAAATGCATCGACTCTGATTATGAAAGGGCCCACACAGGCCAGTGTGCACTTGGAGGGGCTGGTGGGGAGCTGGTGGGTCAGTGACATTGTGTTGGTTCGATTCCAGCTGAAATGAGGGAATCAGTTTGTTTGCTTACTTGTGGGTTTACACAAACTCAGAAAGCATGTTTGGGTGATTCTTCTGTACAGATTTAGAGACAGCGTATATTAGAGGAGCCAGTAAAAAATGTTGATGGAAGAGAAAATAAAAATGTATTCTTATGAGTGGTAGACAGAGGAAAAATTCGAGAGGATAACTCGGAGGAAAAAGCTCATACACTTTTTATTAGCGTACAGAATGCAAATGATTTGCAGATGTTCGGCTGAGCGTTTCACATAAAACGTACTTATATACCTGGGCTTTTTTCCCCCTCGGTTATTTTAATAGCTGAAGCATCTTTCTTTTGTGAACAATTTATTCTAGTGGCAATAAAAATGCAGCAGCACAACCTCATTATGCCCAATAGCAAATGACTTATGCGGCGTCTTAGCTTGCTTTGTAGGGTTGAACTCTGAAGACTGATGGCAATCCCGGCTAACCAGGCACTTGGATGAGTGACTTTGTAAGTAAGGAACCATAGGAAAATAGCTCAGCTCTTAAAGTGGTACTCCGCTTTCAAGTTTCTCCTCACCTACACACAAACGTCAAGTTCAGAACAAGGATGTTGGGAAATCTTTTTGGAGTTTGCCGAAGAGCTTTTGTAAGCAGAGTCATTCTTGCTGGCCTGCATGGTACTTTGTTTACTTGCCACCATTTTTAAGTTGACTGTGAGTCATCTGTGCATGTACCAGTTGAGCTGTGACGCTTTGTATCTTCAGTAAAAGCTTCTGTTGATGAGGCGTGTCCAAGGGACTCTGGGTGTCCTAGAAGAGGGATTTTATTGGACAGTGTACATTTATGTTTTTGAGGGTGTGGGCAGATGCCTCTCCTGTAGTTCATCCCCCTGCCTTGGCGCATTCATGAAAGGAACCATTTTTCTTTTTTCTTTTTTTAGTGGTAGCAGTTTTTTATTTATTTTTTCATCTTTATTGGAGTATATTTGCTTTACAATGCTGTGTTAGTTTCTGCTGTACAACAAAGGGAATCAGCTATATGTATACATATATCCCCATACCCCCTCCCTCTTGAGCCTCCCTCGCACCCTCCCTATCCCACCCCTCTAGGTGGTCACAGAGCATCCAGCTGACCTCCCTGTGCTATGCAGCAGCTTCCCACTTGCTCTCTATTTTACATTTGGTTGTGTATATATGTCCTTTGTCCTGGCTTCCCCTCCCACCCCGTGTCCTCGTGTCCATTCTCTACATCTGCGTCTTTATTCCTGCCCTGCCACTAGGTTCATCAGTACCATTTTTTTAGATTCCATATATATGCATTAGCATACGGTATTTGTTTTTCTTTTTTTTGACTGACTTCACTCTGTATGACAGACTCTAGGTCCATCTACCTCACTACAAATAACTCAATTTCGTAAGGAGGCCATTTTTCCCATTTTTCCAACAGACAGCTCTTAGGCTTTCTTTTGCAAATTGAAGAATACTATGTAAATAATATTTTGATTATTTTATAAAATAATGGCATTCTGCATATAACTCAAATTATTCTTTTAAATTCATTAAAAAAATAGTTAACACTTAGAACTACCATATGATCCACCAATTCCACTCCTGGGTATATATCCGAAGAAAACGAAAACGCTAATCCAAAAAGATACATGCACCCCACTGTTCATAGCAGCAGCATTATTTACAGTAGCCAAGATATGGAAGCAACCTAAGTGTCCATCAATAGATGAATGGATGAAGAAGATGTGTGTGTGTGTGTGTGTGTGTGTGTGTGTGTGTGTGTGTGTGTGTGTAAAATGGAATATTACTCAGCCATTAAAAAGAATGCAATCCTGCCATTTGCAACAATGTGTATAGACCTAGAGAGTATTATGCTCAATAAAATATGGTGGACAGAGAAAGACAAATACTCTATGTTATCACTTATATGTGGAATATTAAAAAATAAAGCAAATGAATGTATATATCAAAGTAGAAACAGACTCACAGATATTGAGAACAAACTAGTGGTTACCAGTGGGGAGAGGGAAGTGGGGAGGGACATTTAGGGGCAGGGGATTAAAAGGTACAAACTACTATATATAAAAAAAATAAGCGGGCTTCCCTGGTGGCTCAGTGATTGGGAGACTGCCTGCTGATGCAGGGGACACGGGTTCGTGCCCTGGTCCGGGAGGATCCCACGTGCCGCAGAGCAGCTGGGCCCGTGGGCCGTGGCCGCTGGGCCTGTGCGTCCGGAGCCTGTGCTCCGCAATGGGAGAGGCCACAACAGTGAGAGGCCTGCGTACCGCAAAAAAAAAAAAAAAAAAAAAAAAAAAGCAACAAGGATATATTGTACAGGGAAATATAGCCATTGCTTTGTAATAACTTTAAATGGAGTATAATCTACAAAAGTAGTTTAAAATTTTTTTATTTTTATACAATTTTAAAGATTACTTTCCAATTACTACCAAAGATTAGCTATGTTCCCCGTGTGGTACAGTACATCCTTGGGCCTATCTTACACCCAGTAGTTTGTACCTCCCACGCCCCCCACCCCTATATTGTCCCCACCCCCCCTTCGGCCACTGGTAGCCACTACTTTTTTCTGTATATTTGTGAGTCTGCTTCTTTTGTGTTATATTCACTAGTTTGTTGTATTTTTTAGAGAATCTCTATGTTGTGCACCTGAAACTACTATAATATTGTAAATCAACTCTACTTCAATAAAAAAATTTTTTTAAATAAAAATATTTAATACAACTCCTAATAAGGATCCTTCATTTTACTCTGTTTATGGGTTTTCAGGAAATACAAAGTTGGGTGAAAATCTGATTTCTTGGTTGTCTTTATCATTGTTTCACAATAATAGCTTTTTCAGAATGACTTTATGATCCATTTTCCCAGGTAAAGATGCAAATTAAGCATTCTGCTTGATTTAGCCATGGTCACTGGAGTAGACTATGGAGGAACCAGTTTGAGGGAGATGGAAAGCCCTGAAAAGAGCACTTTGCCTTGATTGACAGGGATGATGTCATTAAAAAGGTCATGAGTCATCATCAATGTTAACTTTCTTTTCTTGCCCTTCTAATCAAGTAGTTTAACTTAAGGGAACCTTTTTAAGAAAATAAAATGCCCTAAGTACATTTCACTGATTGGTTATATGGTCCTTTTGTAGGGCATCTTGTTATTGTAGCTTAAAATTCTAGATTTGCATATCTTTTTAAAAAATTAATTTTATTAGAGTATATTTGATTGACAGTGTTGTGTTAGTTTCAGGTATACAGCATAGCAATTCAGTTATACATGTACATATATTCATTCTTTTTCAGATTCTTTTCCCATATAGGTTATTACAGAATACTGAGCAGAGTTCCCTGTGCTCTACAGTAGGTCCTTGTTGGTTATCTATTTTATAAATAGTAGTGTGTGTATGTTAATCCCAAACTCCTAATTTATCCCTCCCCCCCAAGTTTCCCCTTTGGTGACTCACAGATTTCAAAAACAAACTTCTGGTTACCAAAGTAGATTTGCATACCTTTCACTGAGCCATTTTGCCTCAAGGAATCTGACCTGCAGGAAGACTTGTTCCACGTTGTTTCTTTTCAGCCACATAGGACTAAGATGTTTCTTCGTAGGTTTAAAGTCTCCATGACCCAATCTCATCTCCCAAGGGGTAATCTCCTGCCTGCCTCTCTGAGCCCCTGGCCCTCCAACCCCTACCAGTGAGGCCAGTCAGCCCATGGCAGCTATGGAAGGCTCTGGGTAAAATCCTGTTCAGTGCTAGGAGAAAAAGAATGAAGGTAAAATGTTTTCTGGTAACCTTCCCCTGGGCTCATCAAGTTGTAAGATTCTGTCTCACTGTATCTCTCTCTCTTTCTCTACCTTCTCTCTCTCTGTGTGTGTGTGTGTGTGTGTGTGTGTGTGTGTGTGTGTGTTCTCATATGTGAGTATGCACTTGCATATACATTTTCATTTGTCTGAACTATTTGCAAATATAATACAGATGTAATAACGCCTCACTCCCAAATACTCCAGCATGAATCTCTCAAGAATAAAGCCATTGGGCTTCCCTGGTGATGCAATGGTTAAGAATCCACCTGCCAATGCAGGGGACACAGGTTCGAGCCCTGGTCTGGGAAGATCCCACATGCTGAAGAGCAACTAAGCCCGTGTGCCACAACTACTGAGACTGTGCTCTAGAGCCCGCGAGCCACAACTAGTGAAGCCCACGTGCCTAGAGCCCGTGCTCCGCAGCAAGAGAAGTCACCTCAATGAGAAGCCCGCGCACCGCAACGAAGAGTAGCCCCTGCTCGCCGCAACTAGAGAAAGCCCATGCACAGCAACGAAGACCCAACGCAGCCAAAAATAAATAAATAAAATAAATAAATTTATATATGTATAAGAAAAGAATAAAGCCCTTCTCTTACATAATCACAATGCCAATATCCCACCCTTTCTATTTGTATTCAAATGTAGAGTTTATTTTTCTTTTCATTTTGGGGGATTTAATTATATTTTTTAATATGAGAAACAGTTAAAAGTTTCAAAAGTCAAAACTCTATGTATATAAAAAGGTGTAGTGGGAGAAGCATTCCTCCCATCTCCATCCCTTACCCCCTCTCCCTGCTGCCACTCATCCCTGTAGGAAGCCATTTTCATTACTTTCTAGTTTACCCTTCCTGTTTCTTTTTGTCCAAATAAGTGTGTGAGCATGGAGTTCCTTTCTTCTTTCTTACTTACACAAAAGACAGCATGATTTTACATGGAGCTTTTTTTTTTTAACTTAATACTCCTGGATATCACTCCCTATATGTTCCTAGAGATCTTTCTCTAAATGAGGACTTGTTAGTTGAAAGGTAATACTCTTTTAAGACATCATATAATTGAATTACACTTCAGAATTGATGCGTCATTATACTTTATACCAGTGACCTTGCTTTATTTAAATTTTTAAAAGAAAAAAAATAGCAATTCTCTTAAATATTTATCTGTAGTTAATAACCAAACAGTATGGTTCTTTATATGTTTCCAAATAACTTTCATGTAGATTTTTTTATTTGCTTTCATGTAACACATGAGAGTGTGTGAATGCATCTGCACTTTCCCATTGGTTATCCCCTTTAGCTGACTAATAATTGCAGGTCCAGAGGGTATAGGAGACTTTTCTGCCATCACGCATCAGACCTTCCTATGAACATTCTACAACCCTGCAATGACAAACTATTTTTAGTCACAATTTTAGCACATTCCATAATTTTTTTTCCAATGTAATTACTGTAACTATCTACCATGGGGCATATGATCATGTATTTCATACACTTAGACCTATAACTATTATTATTCTTTTGGCATAGTTTCCACATTTGTGAAGAGCCAGAAATGTCAAACTTCTAATTTTTTATTGCCTAAATCATGTGACCCTTTGTGATGTTAGCAGACATGGGGCGGAGAGATCAACTTCAGAATCCATAAGACCTTTTCCATATTTTGATTGAGACAAATCTGAAGTGTTCCAAACTGCAAATTCCTTTTCTGCTTTTTAAATCATAGATTTAGGTACACTAAAGCAAGAACAAGGTTACTCTGTTTTCTGTTAATGTCCCCATGATTTTTATGCCCCTTTATGCAAACGGGGAAGGTGATGTGCTTTCAGAATAGAGAAGAACTGGTTTCCTGAAGTAGAGACAGGTTGGGGATCAGTGCAGAGAATGGGGTGATCTATCAGATGCCCTTTCCATGCAGAAGGGAAATTTGAAGTTCCTGAGCAGTGAAAATCTAAACATAGGTTTAATGGATGACCATTTGTGAGTAATACAGAAGAGAGCTGGCCTTGGAAGAGAGACTTTTTCATCCAGTGTTTCCAAAAGACAATCAGCAAACCCAGTTTCGTCCAACAATTATTTATACTGTTTTTAATATCTAGCAGGCTTCAAGCTAGGCACTGGGGATAAACTGATGAATAAAGCACACTCCCTACTCTGAAGACTGGTCTAGCAAGGGCTAAATGTTTTTCTCAGATTTGGAACTTTATGACTTTGGAAACATGCAGGGAGGAACTGCTGGTGGTCAGTGGGGATTTCACAAGCCAGGGTCTGGTTATCAGTCACAGGCACAGAAGGGAGAAAAGTGAAGGGTCAAGCCCAGTGGGAAGGCTGTTGGGTAGTGATGGTTATTGGGCTATTGAGCCATAGATGGGATATCTGTTTCTTTTAAAGTCTTCCAAATGTTTTGAAAGGGTTCTCAAGACGAAATAGGCCCAGGAAAGAAATGTACTTGGCCTGCCAGATTTGCATTTGCTCTGTCATCTGTCAGCAGTTAGACTGCCCTTGCTTATCCATCCATGCTTCTGATCTGTTTCAGTAGGTCAAGGGAACATCAAATGGGCACCCACTGGAAATACACTTAAGTCGGTATATGTGAGAGAGCGTCCTTGCAAAAATTAATTGTTCCCTAAGCCCATTTTTGACAATTACTCTTTTCATTGTATGGTTTGATTTTGTAGTTGTTTCTTATCTAATTTGTCATTTAGACATGATAATGCCAGCTCACCCTTTTTTGGTGCAATGTCTGCAACACTCACACACACACACACACACACACACACACACACACACACACACACCCCATCCTTCCATACATGTTTAAGTGCTACGAAAAATAAGTAGCAAAGAAGGAAAGAAATTTACTTTAAGGATTGGGTCTAGGCTTATGTTCATGATTACTTTCAGAGTAGAGTGTAGGTATGGAATTTGCTCGTGAGTGGGGCAATTAAACAGCCCACCGGAGGTCACTTCTAGCCTTGAAACTCTTTATGGCTTCAGAGCACAGCGGAGTGTCCTGTTAACTACTCAGCAGAGTTTGCCTTCCTACATGAAGCATGTGAGCTTCACCTTCATCTGACCTCATTTGTTTTAGCCCATCTTATTTCTTACTTGTTCAGTTTTTGATTCAGGGGGTCATTATTTATCTAGTGTGCCGAGTAAGATCTGCCGACACTTGACTAAGAAGGATTATTCCTTTTTTTTTTTTTTTTTTTTTTTTTTTTGTGCGGTACACGGGCCTCTCACTGTTGTGGCCTCTCCCGTTGCAGAGCACAGGCTCCGGACGCGCAGGCTCAGTGGCCATGGCTCACGGGCCCAGCCGCTCCGCGGCATGTGGGATCCTCCCGGACCGGGGCACGAAGCCGTGTCCCCTGCAGCGGCAGGCGGACTCTCAACCACTGCGCCACCAGGGAAGCCCTAAGAAGGATTATTGAGATGATCTCCATCCCGAGGAGGAAAGAGAAGTGTCTTCCTGGAGACATAGCCTCCACATTCTGCACAGCCTTTGTAAAGAGAGGTGATATCTCCCCACTCTACTGTTTCTGATACACGGGAACATCCTTAGAACGATCAGGAAGACAAGTTTATTTCTCGCGTGCTGTCCTTTCTGCTCACACTGGTTCCATATTTCCCATCACGCACGTTATCCTTATTTTCATCATCATGGTTCAGGTACCAATCGGATCTGTTACTCGTTCAGTCGATAAACCTTTACTGAGTACCGGTCCATGCCAGACACTTCACCGGCTCCTTTACCCTGCGTTAACAATAGATTTACCTTATGAGGTGTCCAATGTTTTATTAGCAGATATAATAGTTTATAATTTAGAAATGGACATCAGGAACAGTGGAGTAATGGAACTTACTGCCCCTGGACTGGGGATTCAACATGAACAGACAGGCAGCCCGTCCTGTACACTAGAGTCTGCTGATGGCTTTAGCAGCTAATCAGGGACCCCCTCCCCGCCAAAACAGTGTGATAAAGAGCTTCTGTGCTATGTGTCTTTTTAACTTGTTATCATCTCTAGTTTTTCTCTGGCGCTGTTCCCTCATGTTCTGTGAGAATTGCAGGCGTGGTATTAGTATGCCAGCATTTGAAACTTACACAAAAATACAGATTAAATTGAGTAATAGCTCTATGCAAGGGTAAAAATATATTTTCATAGGATTGTCATTTTCTTCAACCAAATGTCACTGTGTCTTTGCTGCTTTCAATTTTCTAATGATTCTGTCCTCAATTTCTCCTTCTATTTACTACCGACACACAATTTGTTGGTTCCTTGTCAACAAATTAATACATATTTATTGAATGGCTATGTCTGGCATCATGGTAGATACTCTATGGATAAAACAGTTGTTTAATATGTTTGGAGCTCGGTTGTGAGGATAAAACTTAGAGTCATAAAGTACGTGGAAAAAAGTGTCCAACAGCGTGTGTTGGTTATCATTATAATCACAGTTCAAAGAAGAAGCGAGAAAGGGCTGCAGGAACTAGAGGAATCTTGCAGGAGGAAGGAGTTCAGCTGATCCTGAGTGCTGGGTAGAATTTTGCCCTGCAATGTCCGTGATGGTAGCTACTGGCCACATGTGGTTCCTGAGCACTGGAAGTATGGCTAACTGGAGTCAAGACCTGCTGTGAGAGGAAAATGCACACTGGATTTTGAAAACTTAGTATGAAAACACATTTAAAATATACCCTTAATATTTTGTATTGATTACACATGGAAGTCATAGCCTTATGACTATATTGCATTAAATGTATTAAAATTAGTTTTGCCTTTTTTCGCTATTTAAATACAGCTTCTAGAATATTTAAAATAACATGGAAGGCTGGCAGCTTGGCTTGCATCATCTTGGATAGATTCATCTATAGAGAGGAGGGGGCTTTGAAAATTGAATGACGTGGAAGGTCAGGGAAGGGGGAGGCAGGTGGACCTAGTCCTCTGGTGTGAGGATGTGATCACGGATCGAGTTGAGAGCTGGAAGAAAGAAACTTGCGCACACTGTAGTTGACACACTGTTGGGAGAGTGGGCAGCCCAGGTTGACGTTACCCTTGGGCGTGGTCTGGCAGATTACATGTGTTTTTGACTGGGAGGAGAGATTTGGGTCAGAGATAGGGATTTGGAGACTTGATTTTGCACTTAAAATTCCGGAAGGTACCTGAGGTTTTCACAGGAGAGAGGGGCCTTGGGGTGGACCTCTAGGGCTCGGTTTATGAGCTCCTTCCAGGAGGTTTGCATCTGCTGCCCTGTGCCTCCTCTTCTGCTTCTGATGATTGCCTCTGGGTATGCATTTTTAAAGCAAATGAAGAAAGCTGACTAGCTCTTGGGAAATGTTCCCCTTCAGTTTAGTTTCTAGGGACCGGCAGGGGACTACACAGATGCTTGGCGAGGAAGGTCTGGCAGCTTTGTGCAAAGGCTGGGGAGACCGGGGACCCATGAGAGCTGAGTGAAGGACCCATGGGCAGTAAAGGGGGTGTGCTGTCAAGCCCTGCGGGCTGGTTCCCTGGCCCGGACTCCTAGGGGATCCGGGGGGATCCTGGTAAAGGGACCAGGATGACAGATACTGACAAAGTGGGAAACATCCTGGCCTAGCATTTTACTTTCCTGTTTAACCAAGAAAGGACGCTGGGAGTTCTTTTCCTAAGTCAACAATAGATCATGTGATGAGGCAGTCTAATATTTTAATTGATAGTTAGCTTACAAGGGAGGAGTGAGTCTGAATGCTCCCTTGAAGTTAGTAAACTATGGTTTTGAAAGGTAAAACCGAGAACAGTTTGAAGAGTGATGCTTTATTCGGAACACTGAAAACCTCCAAAGGTGAACTCCTTTGAAGGATAAAACTCATTTCGATGTCTGTGTTCTGGAATGTACATTACAACTTCATCCTAATTACTTCACTGACATACCTCATTAGCAAGAATGAAAGTGGTAATAGCTCCCATCCATCAAACACAGCTCGCAGGCACTGGGAGGTGAAGAGTGCCTCCCTCTCTGGCTGGGTAACCATGGGCATTTTGCTTACCCTCTCTGTTCCACAGTCTCCTCACCCAAAAAATGGGTGTAAGAATTGTATCTACCTTCTAGGAATGTTTTGATGACCAAATGAGTTAATACATAAGGGACGTAGAGCACACAGAATAATTTCCGAGACGTAGGAGTTTGACAAACGTTAGCTGTTAGTGCACTGAATGCTTACACTTATCTTCTTGGCCTCTAAGATAAAGTGGAGAAAATTCTGTGTTGGAGAAGTCAAGACAGAAGCTGGCAAGTAAGTTGTGGAACCAGTATTCAACCCAAGCCTAGCCAGGATCTCAAGCTTCTTCCCTAAACCTCCTTTTTAAAAAACTAAAAACAAAAATTTTAATTGGAGTATATGTAGCTCATTTACAATGTTGTGATAATTTCTGTGGTACAGCAGAGTGATTCAGTTATACATACATATGTGTTCTTTTTTGTATTCTTTTCCATTATGGTTTATCTCAGGGTATTGAATATAGTTCCCCATGCTGTACAGTAGACCTCCTTGAATCAGTAAACTACAGCATGTGGGCCAATCGTGCCCTGCTGCCTGCCTCTGTAAGGCCCTGAAGCTGAGAATGGTTTTCAGGGATGAACACTGCAATTGAGTTAATCGTAGGAAACACTACCTTTGAACCCAAATTAAGGGAAATGTTATCCCCACTCCCTCCCAAATAATTACAATCTCTCATTAATAGACTTGTGTTCTACAAGTGATTGTACTCAATCATTATTATTGTATTTTGGATTTCATGAATAAAAGACTTGGAAATGTGTTTTCTCTTTTGTAAGTATCTGCGTAGTAGCCTTGATTTTGACACTAGACCTGCAAAGCCTAAAAGACTCCTTGCTGGCCCTTTCTAGAAAAGGTTTGCTGGGTGCCACCCAAACCTCTCTTACTGCCTTCGTTTCTGCTAGCTACGAGGGTGCTCACTGTAGGAGAAAGTTTGGAAAACCGGAGACCTGGTCATTACAGATAGGGTGCAGGGGACTGAAACTGGGTATTGGGGCAGGGAGGGGGGGAGGAGGGTGCTTGTAGAAGTAGGGCTGTGAGTGGCCACTGTGCTGTTGCATGTAACGTACCTACCGAGATTTTGGCCGGAACCTGTGCCCAGCAGGCGCTTCTGTGCAAAGGCCTGGGGGGGTATGTTTCTGAAGATCGCTTCTGCTAGGGAACATCGGCTAAATTTGTAGAAATAGGAACGTTCTCCCAGATTACACTTTTCTTTCCACCTCTCAGGAGTGCTCTAAATAAAACAGGTCCTCTAAAGATGTAAGGCTAGAAGCTTGGCAGGACTTTTCAAAAGCAACTTTAATATTTTTATTTTCCCTTGAAGGAGGCTTGGAAAACTCATTTCCACCACTGAGCTATTGGGAGATAACTGGTGCCTGGAATAAAAATTGCATAACAGATGGCTTCTGGGGCATGGTTAATGGGCTCTGGTAGCGGAGATGGTATGATGTAGTGACAAGGAGCCCACGGTGATTTTGATTTTGTGAAATGAAAATAGACCAAAGTATGTGGAATCTAAAAAGAAGGGTACAAATGAACTTATTTACAAAACAGAAATAGAGATACAGATGTAGAAAACAATCTTATGGTTACCAGGGGGGAAAAAGGGGGAGGAATAAATTGGGAGATTGGGATTGACATATATACACTACTATTTATAAAATAGACAACTGATAAGAACCTACTGTATAGCACAGGGAACTCTACTCAGTACTCCGTAATGGCCTATATGGGAAAAGAATCTAAAAAAGAGTGGATATATGTATATGTATAAGTGATTTACTTTGCTGTACACCTGAGACTAACATAACATTGTAAATCAACTATACTCCAATTAAAAAAAAAAATAGACCAAAGAGACGGAATTCTGGAGGGTATGAGGCTTGAAAGGAGCCCTGAAGATGTTCAGGCTGTGTCAGCCCTTTCATGTCACAGGTGTGAAGATGGGGACTCAGAGATCTCAAATGACCTCTTGTCCAAGCTGGTGAGTGGCCCCGAGGTAGACGCAAGGCTTCTTGCCAACCTCCTCCTTCACTTTGTCGCTGAAGTGCTTCAAACCTTTTTGTTCCTGAAATTTGTTTAACATTTAAAACAAGTCGAGATCTCTTTGTGAGGACCCCAGTTCTTCTGAACCCTTCACCAAAAACGCCTCGCCCTCTGTTCCAGAGACTGCCCGCAGGTAATGAGACCGCCGTCACCTTGCACCTCACCTGGATCCTGACCAAGGGCGCCCACCTGGCCTTGAGCTCGCCTATCCACCATTTCTGCCCTCTGCTTTCGAGCAGCTGAAACAGTTCAAGACTTGACTTAAACAGTAGCCTATGAGCAAATGTTAAAATTGAAATCTGGGCTTTGGGCCATACAAAACAGGGTGGGAGTTTTTATTTTCTGCCAATTTTGAGTAAAATGAACATCCACTTTTTTTAGATTGGGAGAATGAGGCAGAAAACGTCTTATTGGGAAACCCCTGCCTTTCATCTGTAGATGTTTGTTGTCCTGGGCACTGCTGCAGAATTGTCACTTTATGGCACAAGGACCTGATTAAAGAAAACCTCACCAGAGTAAGCTAAGCCCTGGTGCATTAGTTTGTGTTCATTTGCATGTCCCTTGCTTTCTCAGAACATGTACTTGACCCGGGAGCATCTGTGTTACCATGGAATCCTGTGTCTTTAGCTGTTAGGCACCAACATTTGAATAGTTTCCCTCTCAAGGCAGAAAGCCTTTGTGGTCTGCGGGCTTCTCTCTACAGAACACGAGAACCGTGCCTTATTTCTGCGTAATTATCCAACTGGTAGTCACACTAGGGGTCTGTGCTGTATGCGTTATGTGGCATATGACCAAGAGCAAGAATTCTACTCCTTCAGCCTTGGAAGGGGATTTTCGCGAGCGCAAGAGTAATCCGTTGCCTGAGTGGTTAAATGATCGCCCAGCCTCACACTGTGAAGTAGTGGCAGAAGGGTGACTGGTGTTCCAGGCTGGGCTTCCTATTGATCTTTATCTGGTTATGAAAATAATTTTAACTTTTTTTGATATGGGGTAAGTCTTTAGCAATTTCCAAAAAAAAATACATCTTAAGGATCTTTCCAGAGAAATTTATTTTATGCCTGTTCATTATTTTTCTGGATTCAAAGGTGGTGGTGTTTTTGTGTACGTGTGTTTACGTACGTGTGTGGAAATGCAGTACTTCTGACGTCTGCTTCCTTCATCGGCTGGCACTGGGAGAAACTTGAAAATCAATTTCACTCTTGGCTTACATGTCCATTGTGAGTCCTGGTTTCTTTTGTGCCAGAGAGTCTCATCTCTTCCTGTTTCTTCAGTGTTCATCTCATTTTCATATCATCTTGCCTATTTCATGGTATCCCTTAGTCTTGGAGGAATTTGTAGACATAAAATAACTCATCCGATCTTCAAAAGGGAACAATGGGTTGCTACCTCCATCTTTTGAAAGCCTTCCTTCTGCTTGTGAGGTGCTCTGACATATGGATTATCTAGTTTGATGCTCACAAAATCTGTGAGCCATTCATGATGGTAATTGCCTTTTTATTTTCAGAGCTCACTTCACTGTGCCCTATACTGTCCTGGAGGTTTTGTGTGTTATCCAGTTTAATTCCATTAGCCATCCTGTCATTTGATGGACGCTATTGGCCACTTCCTCCTGTCCTCGTGGAAACACCTTTATCCCTGGCTCATGACACATCAATCTCCTGGTCTTGCCGCTGTTTCCCCTGTGGATCGTCCTGCTCTGTGCTGGTCACTACCCACTGGTCACCCTCTACCTCTCCTCTCCTCTCCTCACACCATCATCTCTCCCTTGGCAGACTCCCCTATGCCCGGGTCTTCCGTTAGGTCTACCGGTTGGTCTCCTTGACTCACAAATGTATATCTCTGGTCTAGACCTTCTCAGCAGGTCCTACACTCATAGGCACAGTAGCCTTCTGAGATGAAAAGTCAGTCTCATCTTGGTTATTTCAAAGACACCTTGACTCAACACATCCTTAGTCAAACTCATGACTTTTGCCCCTGTCTCTGGACCTCTGCCCTGAAGCAGCCTCTTACCTGGTCTACCCACATCCACTCCTGTCTCATCCAGTACATTCTCCACGATGTGGCCAGTGTGATCTTTTCAAAGGCAGATCTGACTTAACATCTTTTTATCTAAAACTATTCATTAATCTTGGGATACGTATCGTAGAATAAAGATCAAAATACTCATCACGGCCCCCGCAGCCCTTGGCATTTTGACCCCAGCCCTCTTGTCCAGCTTCATTTCATATTACAGTTTCCCTTCTTTTTTCTACAGTGCCCCCTTCCCACTTTTTTTTTTTTTTTTTTTTTTTGCGGTATGCGGGCCTCCCACTGTTGTGGCCCCTCCCGTTGCGGAGCACAGGCTCTGGACGCGCAGGCTCAGCACCCATGGCTCACGGGCCCAGCCGCTCTGCGGCATGTGGGATCTTCCCGGACCGGGGCACAAACCCGTGTCCCTTGCATCAGCAGGCGGACTCTCAACCACTGCGCCACCAGGGAAGCCCCCCACTTGTTTTATTTTGCAGCCATCATATTACCATGCTTCTTCTCTCCTAGGAATCTTTGCAAATGATGCTCCTTTTGCCTAGAATGCTTTTCTCTTCCCTCTTTGCCTTGTTAACCTCTACTTAGATTCTCTCTCAAAATTCCTCTTAAGTCAGCCCCTTTTGAATATATTTTTATCATATCAGGTACTTCTGCAGTTGTAACACTCACCCCAGTTGTAATTTTATGTTTATTCTTATGATTGATTTATCCACTAAAGCTTGTATCTTTTTTTTTTTTTTTCTCTTTTGGGTGACCTATATGTGAAGGAAGTTTATTTTTAACACTGTTATGATTTTGTTTAAAAACAAAAGGCATACTGGAAAAAATTAAATACAGAAGTAAGCAAAGAACTAAAAACTGTTTCCCCTCGTATTTCATTGCCCTGAGATAACCCATAGTAACGCTTTGGTGTGGCTTTCCAGAGGTCAATCTGCACGTATGTAAACATACGTATGTTTATATAAATGATTGTGTACACGTTTAGAGAAATGGGATCCTCTGTGGTGTTTGCCAGGCTGCTTGTTCTGTTCAGTGATATGTCGGAGACATCTTTCCATGTCGGTGTACTCTGTATCACCATATTGGACGCTTGTATTGTTTCTGTGATACCCACGTACCGTGACTGGCTTACAAGCTTATGTCGTCTACTTTACTGTGAACTCCACAAAGTTGGGGATACTTTCTGGAATATCTAACCATTGTTTCCCCACTACTTAGCTAGTGTTTGGCAAATAGTAGGCACTAAATAAATATTTATTGAACAAATGAGTCCCATTTTACAGATGAGGAAACCAAGGCTTAAAGTGGTTAATTGAAAGCTTACTCAAGTTTCTTAGACATGCACTGTTTAGTTGTAAGTTCTAGAATTCCCCACAAATTAGCCAAAGAAAAGGGGAAAAAAGAACACAGGGTAATTATTGAAGAACACAAGTGCAGGACTTGAAGCAAGAAGAGAACTCTGTCAGCAACCAGGAGGGTGGTACAGTGTCTCTGTTTGTCCTTTCCCTCTGCCCCTGTTCACGGGCTCTTTCTCTCCCTCAGCATGTGGGGTTCTCATTCTTGCTTCTCTCTGTTCATCTCTGTCCTGCTCAGTTGCAATGGCCATACAGCTCCTATTATCATCCACGTTCAAGGTCTGGGGCCACTGAACAGCTGACTCACAGGGAAAACCATGGGAAAGTTGTCATGTTCCAATTAAATTCCTGGGAGAGAGATCAGATTGCTTGGGTCTTGCTTCCGAATCATTTCTGCCTATTAGGTGTCCATCCCAGACCCACTCCCTATCCAGTGTCCTCTGGGTGGGCCACCTGGTGCCAGTCCTCAGAATAGGTTGGAAGAGGTGATGTGTGGAGACAGCAGCCATCTTCCAAAGCATCTTCCATCACAAAGATGGCAGAGTGGAAATGGGAACTCTGTGCTCTTTGCATCCTGCTTCCTGTATGTTCCCCCAGAGTAAGCCGATCTCTGTCAAATTCATTTGTGAACTTTGAAATTCTCAGTAAAATGTGTGCTTTGATGTATGACCATTATATCTACCAATGGTGGGTGCTCCGTATCTGCCAGGTATCTTAAATGCGCTTAAATACTTCCTCTCATTAAACTTCATAATAGCCTGTTTTTATCCCCCTTTTGTTGGATGAGGAAACTGAGAACAGGAGAAGGTAGGTGATTTGATGAAAAATGTGGCACTCGAAATCTTCTGCTTACAAATGGAAAAAAAATCCCTTCTAAGTTATGAGCTAAGAATATTGATATTGATACCTCTTTTACTGTGGCAAATCAGAAAGGAAGTAAGGTCTATATGTAAACTTAGTTTTAGGATTTTCCCAATCTTGATGATATTAAGGAACTGCCAACATCTCTTTTGTTTGGAGCTTGAGTTACATGGAGCTCATCTCTTCTCAACTTTGAAGTGGCGCTTTAGAGCAATAACCAGTAACCAAAATGAGAAGTCATTAAAGAATACGTATTCTTAACTCTGCCTGAAATATACCATTCTGTCATTCATGTAAGGGACTTTTCATTTATTAGGATTTATTGGCCCTACTAACACGTTAAATACAGAAATGAGACCGTAACGTTATAATGAGTAAAGGTCGTATTAGGAGTCTCTGAAATGTATCATAGCAACAGCATAATGCAGTTTGATTCAGAGTTATACATAATTATATTTAAAGTGAGCTGTGGGTCATTTTAAACTGATATCCTATAGGATAAGTCTTCTAGAAGTAAGGCGTAAGGCATATGACAGGCTTAAAATGACCCCACTTACACCTTTTACAAAAAAGAACCTTACTTTTTGTTAGCTTCTCCGTCGGTGTCTTGGACGCAAGAGTCAGGCATGCTTTATCTGAAGTTATGGGGCCTGAAAGCCGTAGAGGTAATTGAAGGAAAGATGCATGAGAGTCTTGTATTCAGCCAAGTGGAGAAGGCATCTGGGTCTGCTGTTCCTGTTGGATCACTGGAGTTCTGTGGAACCTCGGGGGGTGAGATGGCTTCTTGGAGACGAGCAGTGGGAGAGCTCTAAGGAGGACGCAGGTCTCCCCACTCTCCTGCCATCCAGTGTCTAGTGCCTGTAGTTAGTCGTGCTATGAAGCGATAAACATAAAACCTTAAAATAAGGTGACACAGAAGGACAAATATTATATGATTCCACTTCTACGAAACCTCTAGAACAGGTAATTTCATAGAGACAGGAAGTAGATGAGAGGCGACTGGTGATTAGAGGTGCTGGGTGAAGGGGTCCTGGGGAGTTTTTGCTTTATGGGGACAGAGCTTCTGTTTGGGGTGAGGACAAATTTAGGAAATAGTGGTGACGCTGGTGCAACACTGTGTATGCCATTAATGCCACTTATGTTTAAAATGGCACGTTTTTATTTAAAATTTTTTAAAGAGTGAAAAAAGAAAAGAAAGAACCTGCAGTGGGATGTTTTGCACAGTGCAGATCTCAGCAAGGGCATCAGTGGCAGGTCGCAGGGCCTCGGCTACTCCCTCCAGCATCCTGACAAGGTTGGGCTTGTTTTTCCTTGGCTCTCCAAGGGGATGAATCTTCGCGTCCCTTCAGAACGCGGAGCACAGATTCTGGCTTCTGCCCTGTTATTTATTGCTGCCAGGCCAAGGGGAGCCAACCAAGGGCATCACACAGGTGCCAGACTGGGTTTGACTCTAACTGGCGTATGTGGTTTCTGAGGACCCAGCGTGCTATGCCCAAGGGACTGAATATGGAAATAGCTCATTTCCTGCAGCTGGATTCCAAAAATAACCCCAAGACTCCTAAATAAACTGGAGTCCCTCATCAAGTTCCAAGCAACGGCACCTCCCTGTAGGTGAGGCCACGTATGAGGCCCTTTGGGGACTTGGAATTAAACCCACATTGAATGGTCTCCAAGTCAGGCTCGTTTTATAGAGAATTATTTTCTCCTCTTATACTGAGGTTGCTCTTTTATTCTTTAGAGTCTTAGACATAAATTGTGCGTGTGTGTGTGTGTGTGTCTGCGTGCATGTGCGTTTGTTTGCGTGTGCGTGTGTTCGCGCGAGTGCGGTAAGAAAGCATCCACAGTTCTGGCATTTATAACGGCGGGTTAGGTACCCTAGAGCCGGATTGTCCAGATTCAAATCCGGGGTCCTCCATGCAGGAGCCGTGTCATCTCCACAAGGAACTTAACTCCCTGGGGGTTGTTATAGGAATTAAATGAATTAATACAGATGAAGTGCTCAGGACAGTGCCTGGCCCATAGTAAGTACTCAATGGATGTGAGCCATTATTATTAGCAGTCATAGTGGTGGTCTGAGTACTAGTGTGTTTTTTTTTTTTTTTTTTTTTTTTTTGCGGTTCGCGGGCCTCTCACTGCTGTGGCCTCTCCCGTTGCGGAGCACAGGCTCCGGACGCGCAGGCTCAGCGGCCATGGCTCACGGGCCCAGCCGCTCCGCGGCATGTAGGATCCTCCCGGACCGGGGCACGAACCCACGTCCCCTGCATCGGCAGGCGGACTCTCAACCACTGCGCCACCAGGGAAGCCCCCGTGTGTTTGTTTTTTTTTGGATGCTATGTAAGAAGCAAGTTGTGTTTGGGGAAAGAGAGTGCATAGGAAGATAACATAACAGGTGGAAATGAAGGACACGTTAGGAAGACATGAAGTGCTGAGAGGTGACATGTGTCTGAAACAACTGGAAACCCTTCAACCTGTTGCCATTTAGTTTAATCTAAGGTGAGATTTGTAAATAAATTTATTTTTGTCATTTTTTAGATTCCACATATAAATGATATCGTATGATATTTGTCTTTGTCTGACTTACTTCACTTAGTATGATGATCTCTAGGTCCATCCGTGTTGCTGCAAGTGGCATTAATAGACTCACAGACATAGAAAACCAGCTTATGGTTACCAAAGGGGAAAGCGGGGGAGGGATAAATTAGGAGTTTGGGATTAGCAGGTACAAACTACTATATATAAAATAGGTAATGCATACCGCAAGGAAGAGTAGCCCCCGCTCGCGGCAACTAGAGAAAGCCCCTGCACAGCAATGAAGACCCAGCACAGCCAAAAATAAATAAATAAATAAACAAAATAGATAAACAACAAGGACCTACTGTATAGCACAGGGAACTATATTCAATACCTTGTAATAACCTATAATGAAAAAAAATCTGAAAAAGAATATATATATATATATGTATATCTGAATCACTTTGCTGTACACCTGAAACTAACACAACATTGTAAATCAACTGTACTTCAGTAAACATGAATAGATAGAGAGATAGATTGTAGAAGGGCTACGGTCGTGAATAGATAACATAACCATTTGAAGACTGCAGTCGTGGAGCTAACCATGGAAAGTATCAGTGTGGTAGAAACTCTCATCTATATGCATACAAAGGGTGTGTGTGTTCAATAAAAGTCCCTGGCTAGGTAGGTGAACTTCCTGAATTTGTAAATAAAAAATGGCATCTGAGAACTTAAGTGACTTACCCTAAGTAATATTCACTTTAAAAGTGATCTGGAAATTTCTCATTGAAGGCCCTTTTCATTATCCTATGGACAGTTTCCCACACATCTTGTGAACAAGGGATGAAAAGGTTATTTTGCCAAGTTCCTAATTCGTCAGAATGTACCTAGTATTTGACCACAAAAAAGAGGACGATTAGTTAGGGGAGAGGTTAGTTAGGGGAGAGTTAGGGCAGAGGTTTGAAAGATTTGCAGCATATATGTAATTGCTGTGGCAATAAAACACCTGGAGGCATGAATGATAACCGTTTACATTGATGTTAAGAGTTAGAACCGATACTGAATAATGTAAGGCAAGGCAGCGTTCAGCAGTGAACATTGTGGGGTTCTTTTCCTTGCATGAGAACAAATTGCTCATCCCCTCTTGTGACTTCATGCAGAAACCGGCCCTGACATGCGCAGTCACTTTCGTTGTTCAAGGGTAACCCTGGTACCTGTGCCTATGGTGACGATTGTTATGTGTAAGCCTTAACACTAGCATATAAGCTCATTGAGAACATCATTCGGATGTTTGTACCTTCCTGTATATCTAGCAAATATCTTTCATTTTGCTGCTACTCGGTAATTATTTCTGAATGAATAATGGATGAATATACAGTAAAACAAGTAGTTCATGCCATTATAGACAATAGATTCTTTTTAATTTTTATTTTATATCGGAGTATAGTTGATTAACAATGTTGTGTTAGTTTCAGGTGTACAGCAAAGTGATTCAATTTTACATATATCTATGCTTTTTAAAGTTCTTTTCCCATTTAGGTTATTACAGAATATTGAGCAGAGTTCCATGTGCTATACAGTAGGTCCTTGTTGGTTATCTATTTTAAATATAGCAGTGTGTACATGCCCAAACTCCCAATCTATCTCTCGCCCCTACCCTTTCCCCCCCCGGTAACCATAAGTTTGTTCTCTAAGTCTGTGAGTCTGTTTCTGTTTTGTAAATAAGTTCATTTGTATCATTTTTTTTAGTTTCCACATATAAGTGATATCATATGATATTTGTCTTTCTCTGTCTGACTTTTAGTTCACTTAGTATGATAATCTCCAGGTCCATCCATGTTGCTGCACATGGCATTATTTAATTCTTTTTATGGCTGAGTAATATTCCATTGTATGTATGTACCACATCTTCTTTATCCATTCGTCTGTTCATGGACATTTAGGTTGCTTCCATGTCTTGGCTATTGTAAACAGTGCTACAGTGAACATTGGGGTTCATGTATCCTTTCGAACCATGGTTTTCGCTGGATATATGCCCAGGAGTGGGATTGTAGGATCATACGGTAGCTCTAGTTTTAGTTTCTTAGGGAACTTCCACACTGTTCTGCATAGTGGCTGTACCTACTTATCAATACATTTCCACCAACAGTGTAGGAGGGTTACCTTTTCTCCACACCCTCTCCAGCATTTCTTGTTTGTAGGTTTTTTGGTGATGGCCATGACCAGTGTGAGGTTATATCTCATTGTATTTTTTTTTTTTTTGGTGGTACTCGGGCCTCTCACTGCTGTGGCCTCTCCCGTTGCGGAGCACAGGCTCCGGACGCGCAGGCTCAGAGGCCATGGCTCACAGGCCCAGCCGCTCCGCGGCACGTGGGATCCTCCCGGACCGGGGCACGAACCCGTGTCCCCCGCATCGGCAGGCGGACTCTCAACCACTGCGCCACCAGGGAAGCCCTCTCATTGTATTTTTGATTTGCATTTCCCTAATAATTAGCAATGTTGAGCATCTTTTCATGTGTCTCTTGGCCTTCTATATGTATAGACAATAGATTCATAATAGCACCTACCTAAATGACCTTAGTAATACTTAATAAAATATTTTCTTTGGTTCCTTCCTCAACCATCCACATTCTGCTTAAGCTGGGTAAGATTTCTTCCTTAAAACATTGTTAACAATTATTTAAACCATTTCTCTTGATAATTGACCGTAGCCAATGGACTACAGGTTTAAAAATACAGAAATCAAGTGACAGTTGGAGACCAGTTCCCTCAACTACTGTCAAAAGAAACATTTAAAAATGTAAAAACATTAAAAACTGTAAACTAAGAAACTTACATTAAATGTAAACATGTAATGTAAACATTAAAACATTGTTAACAATTATTTAAACCATTTCTCTTGATAATTGACAGTAGCCAATGGACTACAGGTTTAAAAATACAGAAATCAAGTGACAGTTGGAGACCAGTTCCCTCAACTACTGTCAAAAGAAACATTTAAAAATGTAAAAACATTAAAAACTGTAAACTAAGAAACTTACATTAAATGTAAACATTTAATGTAAACATTAAAACATTGTTAACAATTATTTAAACCATTTCTCTTGATAATTGACAGTAGCCAATGGACTACAGGTTTAAAAATACAGAAATCAAGTGACAGTTGGAGACCAGTTCCCTCAACTACTGTCAAAAGAAACATTTAAAACTGTACATGGTTCCGGTCTGACCAGCTGACTGGGCACTGCATAGCCCACACTTGCTCCTTTGTCCAAGACCTCATCCCCGTCTGCTGATTCATCTCTTGTCAGGTTTGACCTTCTCGCCAGATGGTAGGCTCCTTAGGTGACTTGATGTTTTTGTATTAATTATGAAAGTCATAATCGTGTTTACTACTTATATGAAATATGGGAATACTAATGAAACGTAAACCCACAGCCCATCTTAAGGAATAGAATGTTGCCAGCACATTCAAGTCCTCTCTGTGCTTTCTGCAATTCCATTGCCCTTTGCACGTCATCAACCCCGATTTTGTGCTTACCACACCTTTGTTATTCTCTTTCCAGTTTTTCTACTTATGTACGTATCATAATAGTAATTTTGCATGTTTGGAATCTACTGTAAATGGAAACATACTATATGTATTCTTTCATATCTTGTTTTTTTCAATCAGCATTATAATCATGAGACTTGCTCATGTTGAACCTGTAGCTATAGTTCTTCCATTTTCACTGTTTTTAGCAATTTCTTGCCTGTCTCTCTCCCTCCTTCCCTCCCTTCCTTTCGTCCACGTAGATTTATTGAATTCTTTTCGTATGGCAGACACTGTTCTAGGCTCTGTGGAGAGACACAGCAGTAAAGAAAGCAATCTCAGAATTCTTGCCCTCGTGGAGCTTCAATTCCAGGTGGGGACACAGGTACTAAACAAAATTAATTGTTACCATATTTGTATATTAGATGTTTATAATTGTTATACAGAAAGCTAAAGCATGACAGAGGTTAGGGAGCCTGGTATGCAGGGATGATTTTCAAGGGAAAATCATTGAAAGGGATGGTTAGGGCATATGGCCCAACTCATTTAACTGTTTTCCTGCTGATGGCATTCGGTTGTTTCATTTTGAGGCCATTATGAACACTGCTTTGTGTGTCTTCAGCTGCAGAGGTACAGAGTTATCTCCCAGGTATATATTCCTAGGGGTGGGACTGCTGACTTTTCTAAAAGTGCCAAATGGTTTTTCATTGATAATGATTTATTCGTCTTTGCATCTTTAGAAGCTAGCACAGTGCATGGCACAGAGTTGGGCTAATATTTGCTTGACTAAGTGGAACTTCATTGCAGAAGCAGGAACAACAGGGGTTGATATTGAAAATCTCCTTCACCGTGTTGATTGTGCTGTGCTGTCAAGGTGTTGGACCTTGAGTGGAAAGCAGAAATTGGCCTTCCATTTGTCTTCTGTGCTCAATTATTCTTAGGGAATGCCTTCCGACATTTGCCAAGTTCATGTTGGCTGTGACAGTTGGAGTTGCTAAAGCCTCTTTAATAATGAGGGAACACTGCAAGTAGATTCTAGCTGTTTACTGCAAGTATCTCTCACTCTCCTGTTTGAAACAACCCTTGAAGAAGCCAAGTCCTCTTTATGGGACGCCCTGCCCGCCCTTCCTCTGTGCTCCTGGCTTCTGAAGCCTGAGGAGACAGTGCTCTAGCTTCTTGTACGGAATCACAAGTCTCCACTTGAACTTTCCCCTTTGTACATTCCTGTCTGGCTGATGTTTTGGCAAACAGAATGTTACACTTTAAAATTGATCTTTGCTTGCTTGTGGAAAATAAATCTAAGGTACTTGGGGAATTATTTGGGCTTGGGAAGGCTTGATGCCTCATAAAATGAGGTTCTGGACTGAAATACCCTTGAAATATGTCAAGCCCCAGAGTTGTGTCTTTACTTTCTAAATATTTAAAATAAAAATGGGTGGTTATATCCAGTCACTCTGTGTATGAGTGTCTCATCATGTTAAAAAATGTCCAGTCTCAGCATTTAATATAAACAAATTCATTTCTTATGAAGCCCTTTTGAGACGTGATCATTGGAAACTGTTCGTCCTGGTTAGCATATTTAACAGATGAATTAGGAGTACTTTTTTTTTTTTTAACAGTTCTCATTCTTTCCGGTATATATTGAACCCTTTAGTTACCAGCTAACTTTTCTTTATTAAAAGTTGGGGTAAAATATTCTTCCTACCAAAGGGTTCTTGGCATATATGTTATAAGATTCCTATGTACTTCTCTCTGCTCCATCATAATAAAAGTCGTAAAGTGCATTTTTGTCATATTAATGCAAAATAACAGAACAGTTGGGCCTTTTTTTCTCATTTTAGTGTAATTGATCATTCCTAAATTTTGGCTCTAGCTTTTTTTTTTCAGTACGTGGGTCTCTCACTGTTGTGGCCTTTCCCGTTGCGGAGCACAGGCTCCAGACGCGCAGGTTTAGCGGCCGTGGCCCACGGGCCCAGCCGCTCCATGGTATGTGGGATCTTCCCGGACCGGGGCACGAACCCGTGTCCCCTGCATCGGCAGGTGGACTCTCAACCACTGCGCCACCAGGGAAGCCCCTGGCTGTAGCTTTTAACAGTAATTTTCATCTTCAGTCTGGTGGATAGGTCAGTTATGATGTCAATGATATGTGTGTGTGTGTGTGTGTGTGTGTGTGTGTATATATATGTGTGCATGTGTATGTGTGTATGCATATGACATATTTGGTGAAATTTACTCTCAAAGAAGATGTTAAAAGTAAACGCCAGTGTTCGTGAGATCTATTGAATAAATACATAAAAAAGAGACACACACTCTCAATATCAGTTAGAGCAAGAAATGAAAAAAGGAATTAAAAAAATCCTGAATTGCCATTCAGTATAGAAAAAAGTATTAGTCACCATATGCCCGAAATACAGTCAAAAGTTATAAGGTTTGCTCTTTTGGTTCCTGTACTGATGTGCACAGCACTGATATTAAAAGGCCTGGTAACAGTTATGTAGTCTTTATTAAAAAAAGTAAACATTTCAAGGCTTTCAGCACATAAGAAAGATGTTACATTGTATTTGTGTGTGGCTTCCTTTTGAAATAAAGATACAACTTTGGAAAAGTAAATAAAACTAAGCATTTATGGATGTTTCTAGTATGTCACTATTAAAATAACAGTAATAAAAATAGTACATTTCCCTATTTTTAGAGAGGAGAAGGCACATGATCTTTCCCATTCAAGTGAATGGCAGTTGGATGCATTTCCCTATCTTTCTGATATGATTTTTCCATGCCATAAAAGTATGATTAGCTTGTGCTTAAGAAAAATTTGTCAAGTTTCCATGGAGAAAATATCTATTGAAACCTAGACTGTTTCTAACGTGACACCATATTTTTACAACAAAAATGTGCAGCTGAGGAAGGGTGATAGTCACGCTGAAGGAAACCTTCATTTTCATTCAACAAAACAGTTTGATTATACTTGTGAAAGTAGAAAAGGGAAAAATGCGGTCTTTGTTAGAGACCCTCCATGTCGTGCTGTGTAAGGCAAGGTTCTCTAGAGAAACAGAACCAACAGGGTGTGTGTGTGTGTGTGTGTGTGTATGTGTGTGTGTGTGTGTGTGTGTATGTCCACACGCCCACACGCATAGGAATTGGCTCACACAATTACGGAGGCTGATAGTCCCAAGATCTCAGTTGGTAAGCTGAAGACCCAGGAGGGCAGGTGGTGTGGTTCCAGCCTGAGTTTGAAGGCCTTGGAACCAGGAGAACCAATCGTACAGTTCTAGTGAATGCCTGTGGGTTCAGCACCCAGAAAGAGCCAGTGTTTTCTGTTCAGGTCTGAAGTCTGTAAGAAAACTGAAGTCCCAGCTCAAGGCAGTCAGGCAAGGAGGAGTTCCCTCTTACTCACTGGAAGGGCAGCCTTTTTGGTCTCTTCTCGTCTTCAACTGATTGGACGAGGCCCACCTACACTAGAGAGGGCAATCTGCTTTTCTCAGTCTACAGTCAAACGTTAACCTCATACAACACACTGTCACAGACACATGAAGAATAATGTTAGACCAAATACCTGGTCACTGTGTGATTCAGTCAAAGTGACATAAAATTAACCATTATCCACATCAAAAAAAAAAAAAGATGTTATTTTTGAAGGATAGGAGGAGAAAATCACAGAGGATGGGAGAATAAGGCAGTTACAGGAATCTGTCCTGGAAAATTCACATCTCCTCTGTGTCCTGTGTTGAAAATAGATTGACGATGATGTAAAATGCTTCAGGCTGTAGACATTTTAATGTTTTAGCAAGAGAAGAGTGTGGGGTCCAAGGCCACTGTTACATTGAGAGAGAATTTGGATAGGAATAAGACTCAGATTGAACAGGTTTCCCAAAACCTGTGCTCCAGGACCTTTTTAAAACTTTGGAGCATAAGCAGTAAAAATAAACAGCTAACATTTCAATTATAAGTGCATTTGGCAAAGAAGCACTGGCTTCTCTTGTTTTATTTAGGCCGGCAGACTTAGGAATACCAAACAATAGTTGAGTAATTTCCCCCAAGGATGCCTATAAAGTATTTAATTCAGTTCGGTGAACTTGAGTAAGCACCATGTGCACGGCACCGAGCTGGGTGTGATTATCTGGGACGTGACTCGGAGCAAACACTCAAGGACAGAAAGGACCTTGGCTTTCTAAATGTGAACATGACCTTTGGGAACTAGATGCTAGTTCCAACCCTGGAAACTGTGTTTTGTACAAGAAGCAGGCTTCTGAGAAACATATTTTACTGCAAATGAGTAGATATTGCAAGCATTTGAAAAAACAAATGGCTACTTTTCTGCAGTCTCTGAAAGAGTTTTGAATGCCAGGGGCTTCTTAGCACGGGTGTGTGAAATGCAGTGTCCTGCTTTGTATTTCCCTCTTTCCTGACCTATCTGTAGTGACTGTCCTTTCTCCTGGAAACTGGCAGTTCTGATATAGATGTGGTATGTATACCAGAGAAAGGTTGTCAGAAAAAGTTTATGACAAGACCACTTTTTCTCCCAAATTATAGACGTTGAGTCTCACAGGCTCCTTCCAATGGTGGAGCTGAGAAAACAGTCATTTTTGTCAAAGTGATGTGTGTTTACTGCTGATCTGGTTCCTACTGTACTGCCACACTTTCAAAAATTTTAAACCTGTAGCATCCTGTGGGCACCAGCAGCTCCTCAGCATCACTTTTCAGGACTTTTTCCCCCTTGTTTCTTTTTTTTTAGACTTTATTTTTTAGAACAGTTTCAAGTTCACATCAAAATTGCATGGCAAGTACAGAAATTTTCCGTCTATCTTTTGACCCTATACCTGCGTAGCCTTCCCATTCTCAACATTCCCCACCAGAGTGGGACATTAGTTCCAATTGATGAGCGCACACTGATACATCATTATCACCCAGAGTCGAAGGTGACATTAGGGTTCACATAGATGTTGTACCTTCTGTGAGTTTGTGTAATGACATGTATCCATCCACAATTACAGTATCATACAAAGTAGTTTCGCTGCCCTGACAATCCTCTGTGCTCCACCTGTTCATGCTTTCCTGCCCCCTAACTTAGGGGACCTTTTTTTTTTCCTATGGATAATTAATGACTGTACTTTTAGATCTCTACTTAGTTCATACATTTCGTCAATACAAAAAAAATATTCACTTCTTTTTCATCCAGACTATAGAGGAGAATATTAAATATTTCAAATTTTTCATATTCTACTCTACAGTTAGGAAGAAAAAAAAACATTTTTTGTATTGCGAAAATGTATGAACTAAATAGAAATGTATAGAATCACAGAACTGGATTGGAGGGAAAGTTAGTGAATACTGAATTGAATTCTTTCATCTTATACACCAGGAAATGGAGGCCATGAAAAATTAACGTGTTTGCCCAACTATAAGTGAAATATGTCTAAAAATGTTTCCTGGTTTGTAGGAAAAGATATCTCCAAAGTTTATTTTTCTTCCCAATAAAACTATACTGGTTGAATTGAATTATTTAGAAAATGTGAGTGTCTGCTTGCAGATCAGCTTCAGTGCCCATTACTTGGGGGTCTAGATGGTCTTCATTAAGAGCTCCTTTCCTTTTCCGTAAGCCTGTCTCTGCTTGCAGATCAGCTTCAGCGCCCATTACTTGGGGGTCTAGATGGTCTTCATTAAGAGCTCCTTTCCTTTTCCGTAAGCCTGTCTCTTTCTTGTCATCAGAATTATGCTATTCTGCTGGAGTCAGAGTGTGCACGTCCAAGGTGAAGGAGGTGACCAGGGTCTGTGGCTGTCCAGCTCTACGGAAGGCCAGAGATGGTCCACCTCTCACTCCAGGCAGCCCCTGCGCACTTGCCAGCTCTCAAAAAATGCCTTCCAGTGTCAGGTTGTAGGGTGTGTGTTTTCTGCTGTCCACACACCCCTCAGCTGAAACTTGGAAGACAGTTGCCCCTCATCTGACTGTAACTGTGTGGGGCTGGTTCCTTCTGCTTCTGGTTTGTAGCTGTGCTTTCATTTAGTGTCATTTATTAATGACATTTTAAATACAACTTTAAAATGTCATTGTTCCAGCAGCTAAACATCTTTTTTCCACAGGCGATTCAAATCCCAAAACAGAACTGAAATCATAAAACCTAACCAAGAGTTTGATTCTACTATTTAAATCAGCAGCGGCTTAACATTTTTTCTCTGTTTCCAAACGATGCCTTTTAACTAGCAAAGTAGAAACTGAGAAATGTTGTAGCTTGGCCATCATTTCTTTAAAATTATACTAGCAGCAATTGAAGTGACTTCTGGGAAATCTTCTAAGACCTCTAAACTGTGACCTATCCCACAGTAATTGGAAAATGAACAGGTGTGGCATGCCAGAAGATTAAAGTTTTTGCTTTAAAATAGAGAGGTGGAATAGGGCTTGAGACAGTGATTTGAGTCTAGTGACTTTTCCCCTCTACAAATATGTAAATAGTTTATAATAATAAAATTATTTGACCACGGTATAGACATACTTTTTCAGAGGAAGTATTTTCCTTTTTTTTTTTTTTTTTCCCTGTTCCTGTTTACGTACATATGAAGTGGTAGCTTGGCATTTTGAGCTGATGACATCTGGATGGAGTTTGTGTGAGTGGGCATGGAATCACCCTGGAACCACCCGGGTGACATAAAGGAGAATAAGGCTTTTGGGTGAGATTCCCTCTGGCACCTGTAGATCTCTGTCTCTTGATCATTAATGTTTTCTTCCATTGTGACGGGGTTTAGCAGTGCCGTGACAAATTCAGGTGCCTTCATGGCTGGGCAGATTAGATGAATGACTACTTCATTTGGTCGGGACAGGGAGGGAGGGGGGAGGGGTCTTTCACCCTGGTCTTAGCACAGAGATTTAGCCCAGAATTGTCAGAGCTTCCAGGTTGCATTTTCTCAGAATCCCATTTTTTCAAGGGATTCTAAAAAAAAAAAAAAAAAAAAAAAAAAAAATCTGTATTTTTATGTGAAATATCCAATTTAAAAATTTTTAATTTTAAAAAAAACAAACACCACGTGGACCAAATCAAAGATGTCTCTGATTCCCTGGTTTGTGATTCTGGGTGTCAGGTTCCCAGGTCTGTCCACATGTTTTTAACATTTACTACTGGAAGAAACTTGCCATAGTAATTTAACCTTTCTGGGGTGTAGTTTTTCCTTTTTAAAGTTGAAGTAATGATGCTTGCTTTAGAAAATGATGAGGATGAAATCAGAGAGGGAAAATGGAAACACTTCGTAATTGCAAAGTCTTTTAGAGGCTTTGACTATTACGTGCAAGGACAAAATGTGGTAACGTTCCAAATAGCTTCAGCAGAACCACCGGTAGTGGCCCCGGCTTGTGGCAGCTGCTTCACAGCTGTATCCCACTAGCTAAACGGTGAACGAGGCTGAAACGAGGAGGAAGCAGCCTAGCTCTTTTGCTGAAATACCAAACAGAGGCCAATGACCAGCAGCTCTGTTTATGGTGTCCTCTTTGACTTTGAAGAAGAAGATGGTATTTAGATTGTGGACAACTGACTTAAAGACAGATGTGTCCCTTGGGGGCGGGAATTTGAATTGATGGCCGCAGTTAGGGGCTTTGAGGGGCTGGAAATGAGCCCCTGTCATGCTGGCTGGTATGGCTGCACCTTAACTCAGAAAGTACATGGCTTAAAGCCAGGGTGAGGTGAGGGCATAGATTCTGGAAACCTGCACTCTACCTCTCCCTTCATGCCCATGCCAAGCATTGTGTACCCTATGCCCCCTGACCCACCCTTGTATAGCCCTTGCCCCTTTTTATACTTTTCCATTTTTGAGGCAGACTCTCTTGATTTTTATTAACTCAAGTTTACCCAGGTAAACATAGAATTTTTGTTTGTTAGGGAAGGATCAGTAAGAGACCCAGAGAATATTGTCTGACTGTAGGTCTTGCAAAAAGCCTGCAGGATCCAGTTTTGTTCATCAGGCAAAACTGACCATTTCCCCTCCTCCAGCTTGTGTCCCATAGAACCTGGGTACGCCTCTGTTATTGCACTTTTTTGTTTATAGCAGATGTTTGTCTTCTATAATAGACTGTGAAATCTTTCAGGGGACACTGCTCAAAGGTGATTTATTTTTAACTCTAAGGCCCAATGAGCAATACGGCAGCTCAATAAATGTTTGCTCAATTGCATTGAGTGACTCTGAGCCCACCATGTCTTCAAGTCTCTGGAGAATGTGTTTACAAAAGGAAAAGCATTCTCATTCACTCTAAATAGAGAGGGAACAGGAATGAGTGGCAAGGAATAATACTATAGCAGAAAGTTTCAAGGAAGGCTTGAAACTGCCCTGCCAATAAGATGGTCAGGCTAGCTAGAAAAATATTTTTTTTTCCTTTTTATAAAAAGTCACGGTGAGATGGTAGTTTTAATTTTCTTAGTAGAAGGGGGAAGAGGGCAGCTGTGATGGCTTTTTTAGTGAAGGTGATGTTGGCTGAAGGGAGAATCCTGCAGTGGGGATCCCTCAGTACTGCAAAGAAGGGCAGTGTTACTGATGCACTGTGGGATTTTCTTTGTTTCCCCCAGAATCAAGATGGCCTTGTGCAAGCAGTGGCTTCTGCCAACGTAAACTAGATACTTTCTGATGCTAGACGATGCCCTGTTCCCCTCATTGGATGCCCTTCTTCGGCTGGTCGGCACTAATGAGTAATGTCAATATGCCTCACATTTCTGTAGACCGTGAATATAAGGTCATCCATTCAAATTGATAGTTTACTATGTGGTCCTTGATTTGTACTATCATAAATATAGATAAGCATTAATAAACATTTGTCCCATTTACATCAACTCCCCCACCAAAGAAAAATAATATAGCTGGAAAATTTTGAGTCATATAGACATGTCCTAAAGCTGATAATATAGAATTGAGTGTTCCCCTACATTGGATATCTTGCTGAGGCAGAATGAAGCCCATAATGTCTTTACTTCTAGGAAACTCTTTTAAGACTTCTGAGGGCAATTTATTTTTCCCAGAAATCCTTTGGTAGCTTTTTATTGTCTATACCTGTCCTTATTATTATTTCAAAAATATTGCAAATATTTGGCAAGTCTTGTAGGTGCAATAACTCTGTAATAATATACATCTTTTAAAATTCAGAAATATTTTATGAATGCAGAAACTGTGCTATCTCCAGAGTGGTTTGTTATATAACAGCTTTGGCTTAAAAAATAAACTTTAATGCCTCCAGCGTAAAAGTACAAAGGGAGAAAATATGGTTTAACAACAGAAGTACTTACTGAGCAGGAACTTACCAGATTCCATAAAATAATTCCATAAAATAATTCAGGTTCAACCCAATATTCACCAGTGTAAGAGAAGAGTGTTTTTTAGGGTAAAATAAATTCAAATCTTAGCAGCCTTTGGATATGTCTTTCATTATTTTATGAAGAAATGTTTTGTGATGTGTTAATATTTCTGGACTATTGAAATTAGATTAAGACTAAACATAAACTATGAAGGATTGAAGTAATCCAGTAACTTCATTACTCATGCATGCCCTGGAAGTTTCCATGTGAAGAAAGTTCTGTTTGCCCTAAGGTAAGGTTTCACTCTCTGTTGGTGTTTAATATTTAATGCTGGAGAGAGTGAGAGCGCGGGCCTGATGGTGGGCTGCTCTTAAGCCTGCACTAATTATGGCGCTTGGACTTTGGGCTGGAATGTTCTGGTAGCAGCCAACCTTAGGTCATTTGCTTTAAATAAAACTAGGGCTTTTTGGTGTAGGAGTTGGGATGGTGGAAAGTTAAAAAAAAGGAAAACAACATAAAAATGAAACAAATCAACTAGAATCAGGATAAGTACTAAACTAGTTGCTCATATTTCTTAGTTATCCAGACTTGAAATCTGTGTAGTCATCCTTGATTCCACCTTTTCCCTTTAAATTTAGCACATCTAAATTGGAAGATCTCTTGAATCTCTTCCCTGTCTCCTTTAATGGTCTTTCCGATATATTTTTTGTTCCCTGCAGCCCCATGCTGGGATGATTTAGTGGTAAGACTGGTGGGAGAACAAGTATGACTCAAATACTTGCATCCAGTGTAAGTCAACCAAATGTAGAATTGCATCCAGGTCAGGAACTTTCAAAGGAAAGATGTGCTGTAAGAGCCTGTTATAAGGCAGGGAGATGAGGGAGGCTGCCTGGGGGAAGTGATGACTTTGCTGGGATCTGAAGGGTGGCTTAGAGTTTAACAGTCCAAATAAGGAGACCAAGCTCTTGGCGGATGGAACTGTGCATACAGTGGCCCTGTGGCGGGGTGAGCGTGGCAAACTTGCAGGACTGAGTCATTGGTGGCTGGTTTCTGATGATGGTCAGGCCTTGCTGAGGCATTTTGTACATATCATAAGGTCACTGGGAAGCCATTGAAGAAGTTTAAGTGAAGTGGTGTTGTGGTTAGGTTTGGAGTTTGACCTAATGACTTGTTGTTGGCAATAGGGAAGCAAGAATGAATTGGGGTCAGTTAAGTCAAGACTGTTAAGGAAACAGTCAAGCAAGGGAACGTGGCAGGTTGGGCTAAGGAGGTGCAGATAGAGGGCAGAGAACAGGAGGGATCTGAGAGATGCGTGCAAGGTCATAGCCACAGGACCTGCTGGTAGGTTGGGTCGGGGGATGAAAGTGTGACATGCAAATATCTGGCCTGTGTGACTGGAGAGGACGTGGTACCGTTTCCAGAGAGAAGGGACATAGAGAGCACTAGGCTGTGTGGGGAATATCATGAGTTCAGTTCGGGACGTGGTGAGTTTGAGGCGACTTCAACATGTCCAAGGGGGGGAGGTTAAAAAATAGGCAGTTACTGCTGCCACTCTGAGTGTGAGGCGACGTCCAGGAGGAGAATTTCCAAACCACGTGCATACGGATGAGAACTGAAAGAGCACCGTGAGAACATCCAGGGAAAATAAATGGAAGAAATGACTACAGGGTGCCCCGCCCCCTGGGGGAATCTGACCTGCAGCTGGATGAGCCTGAAAGGGAGTCAATCAGGAGTGTTCCCGTGGCAACCAAGGGAAGCTGGTGTTTTATTTTGGGCTTCTTGCTTTAGACATGAAACTCGACTTCCTCCTTTGTCTCTTCCCTGGATCCTTTATTTTAAGAGCTTTTGAAAGATTAATTTTTTGAATTACAGTTTTACTCTTTTCTCAGAAATGTTCAGAGGTTCTCCATTTTGTACACAGTTTAACACCCTCCAAGGTCTGGTTTCCATCCACCTTATTCTTCTTTACTGCCCTAGTCAGACCCTGTGAACGGAGGGAATTGAGCCACTGGTTTTTATTCTCTGTTGTTATATGCCCTTGATTTTCCATCATGGTGGTTTTTTTCTCTTGTAATTTCAACTCGAAATTTCAACTCACCCACTGTCTATGTCCAAGTCCCCACCAACCTTCATGGTCTAGCTCAAAGGCTTTTAAGAACTGTCCAGGGATCCAGATGCTTATGTAACTGACCTGGATGTAAGCCTGTCCGTTGGTAATTTGAAGAAGCTCTCCCAGATGACTTGAATATACAGCCAGGTTTGAGAAGGTCTAGTCTATATGTCTCAGATCTTAATGGGTCCCTAAACTCCCTAACATGGCAGGACCCAGTTCTCTCTTATCTTTTTATCTCATGCCTTGAATCCTGATAGGTGTGCAATGCGTATTGATCAAATGAATTGATGATTTATCATTTACAATATCTGAGGCATCTTGTAAACCTTTCTTCCAATATTTCTTATATATTTTAGTTTCTTGATTATTTTTGGTGACTGTTCAATGTTTTCCCTCTCCTTTCCTTTCTGTTGGTTTCTAAAATTTCGACATCATCTAGACAAGTTAAATAGACTTTGCTTATATAGGTAACTCTGCTAAAGTCCCAGTGTATAAATGGAACATGTCACTCTCAGAAGAGGAAATGCTCTGGAAGCATTTTGGGACAGTGTGAGGTTTGAAGTTTCCCCCCCTTTGCATTGGCCTAGACAATACTGCCTCTTGAGCAGAGAACATAGTGGGCTCATTTGAGCACCTTGGACAGAGATAGGCTAATTGCATCTATATGGCCATGCAGCACTGAAAGCTATTTGGCTTTACCTTGTCATTGGGTTAGATTAGTGGTTCTCAGTGGGGACAGTTTTGCTCCCTAGGTGACGTTCGACTCTCTGGAGGCATTTTTGGTTGTCACAACTTGGAGAGGGTGCTCCTGGCCTCCAGTTGGTAGAAGCCATGGAGGCTGTCTAAATGCAGAGGACAGGCTCTCAAAACAAAGAATTATTTGGCTTAAATCAAAATGTTTGAGTGCCAGGATTGAGAAACCCTGGATTAGCAAAAACCGGCTCAAAAATATCTCTTGTCTGCTTTCTTCCAACCTGAGTTATGGAGCATTCCAGGCTTGCGGCTAACTCATTCGGACGTGGAGATGTGTTTTCACATAAATTTCCTCCCGTTGTGCACTTATTTATGTGTTTTTTCGTTTGTGTGTGTGTACTTTGCCTTTTCTGTGAAATATGAAATACATCTAGAGTTTGATTCTTGGATCATCCCCACAAGAGGATTAAACATCACATGAAAGACAGTTATCTTCTTGGAGTTTTCTTGGTTCTTTTCAGTTATAACAGCTTTCTGTTGTGAATGATCAGAAAAGACATATGCTTTTGCATTAGAGGAACCTATGGTTAGCCTCATTCTTTTAGGTTAGCTGTTTCTTTCTTGGTGGCTTCATATTTTAAGTCTGTGATAATAACTGAGTATTGCTTTACTTTAAAATACAGTTTTTGTTTCTTTGTCCGTAGTATTTGGACCGCTTAGCTGAACATTTCATCTCCTATGAAGAATGGCTGGTAACTATAGCTATCATTTTCTTATGTCTTGCACTTCAGTTGTTTTCAAGCTGGCATGCAATAATATAAGTTGAATGAAATATATTAAATATTGTTTATGTCTATTGGGAAATATGGTGTAATCTCAGGCTACTTATTTTGTTTCTGTTTTAGCACGTCCAATATGCCTGTCTCATCGCATGCCAGTTTAGGGAGCAAAGAGCTGCAGTTTTCTACAAAAGAACAACAAGAGACCTATAAACCTATAAATTATTGGCAACTCACATCCCTGGTCTTTGACGATACATTCTCAATTCCCTGCTTTAGTTTGTACCATAAGGTTTTGTGTTTGATTTATATTTTTAAATGGGAACTGGGTTTAGTGGTTTATTAAATAATGTCAAAAATAATGTTTGTCAGAGAAATTCTTAATATCATATTTTCTTTTAGGCATTAAAATGGTTTAGAGCTCACTACTTCTGTAGCAACATGAAAGATGATGACTTTGGAATCTAATGGTTAAAGTTTCATAGTAGGATGATAACATTTCAGTAGCTAGACTTTATAAATAAGCAAGAAGCTATATCTTTGGAATTAAGAATAATATTTATGTTGTTAGTGCTTAGTGAATGGCAACATTCACCAGGCAAAGTTGACGTAGAGCCCTTGCTTAACTTAACAGCTGGTGTGGCTCACTGGCATTTAAGATACATGCCTTTAAAAAGGTTGATTTTTTTTTTTTTTTGTCCTTAATCACTTGTTGGAACCATAAAGTTTAGATGAGGTAGTTGGCTGTCTGAAGTTTGGTCCATCAGTTAGAAAAATCATTCCCAAGCATCGATGCATCTCATTACAGTAGGTCATCACTACACTTTTGACACTCTGATTATCTATTTGTCTGACTTTCCTATTATTTTGTAACTACTTTGAGGGCAGGAGACTTTTTCTGATCATCTTTCTGTCCTGGGCATTTCCTAACACAGTGGTGTGCATATCAGCAAACATTAAAACATTTTTTAAAAAGTTGAATTGAATTGAAAGGAAACAGTATCCATTCTATTGCCATAAAGCCTTTGTGCAACAAACCCTCCAAAGTTATGAGATTTTATGTAAAATATTTTGAGAAGCACCTTGTTGACAGTGTCCCGTAAAAGACTTGCTTCATTTTAATCTGCCCACCGTGAAGCCACTTGTGACAAGCGTGACCCACTCGCTCATGCCTCATCCTCCAGTAAGTAGCTTCTTCTCATTCCCAGATGCTCTGGCTTCGTGTGGTTTCTGATGATGTCATCTCACAAGGCATTCATTCTCCATATCATAGTATGTGGGTTCTTCAGAAGACTGGCTTCCATCGTCCTCACTGGCATGAGGGCATTTCTTTTCTTTCCCTGGAGTATGTGAGCTTCCCGTGGGCATCACTTATCTTCTAAGGAAAGTCAGACAATATGGAAAATATCTATTTGCTACACGATAAAGCGTAATTGGCTCTCCATTAGCTAGCTGCATTGCATCTTCGTTCTGTAAGACTTCTGAAAAAGATGTGTTCTGGGCAACATCATGATTTTCAAATAAATTAAAATGGTTTCTAGCTGTTTTTGTTTTTGCTCTGATTCTAATAATGAAACATTATTAATATGTAAAACATTGTGTTTGTGTGTGTGTGTGTGTGTGTGTGTGTGTGTGTGTGTATGTGTTTATAGGCTTAAAGATGTGATAGTTTAGAGGACTTGAGGTCTAAATATACCCTTTGTTCAAATTTGTTTTAAAATTGTTAAGAAAAAAGACGCTGGAAGGTCTGGCTAATTATTTTACAAACACAACGTGTTGTCTTTGTCAGCCACCATGTGTCTCCAAGGAACTCTGCCTTAGTGCTTTAATCTGTGGTCATGTTTAGTCCAAACCCCATATATTATAAAAATAATGGTAGGTTATTGGGGTTGATGTCCATGTTTCCTAGCTATAATTATACCCTTATAATCTTGTTTTGAAGGAATTGGTGCTTATGGAGCTGTTTTTCTGCAGCACCTGTGGCTTTTGTCCTTTGATTTCTGCAAGTTGTTTATGGGATGAGTGATCATGGTTGTAATTTGGGCTGTACAGGTGTTTCCCTTGGCTGATAGGAATGCTGTACTTTGAAGATATACAAATGTTCACTGGCCGTCACCCATAACATAAAAGCTTCTTTATTATACTGGGAAAGTGCCTAGAACTACTCTTGTGAGAATAGAGAAATTTCTGGAACTTTCTGCCAGAAACAGAGAAAATCGTTATATAAAACAGAGGGGTGGCGAACAGCATATGGGTCATGTTTTGAAATAACTAGTGAATTTCTTGAGACAAGACACAACAATGAATTGAAAAAGATCCCCTTTGGGCAATAATTAGGATGTGGTTTCCAGTAGGCAGAGACTTGATCTCTTAAGAAAAACAGTGTTGTTTCTAGACTGATTCCAGATATCAAAAGGACATCAGTTGGTCTGACTGGTCAGCCTTTCCAGTGGTTTTGTGAAAGCCCAGTGGATTTGGAACTTCTGTATCTTCTTAGGAAAAGTCTAAACAAAGCAACCCTCATAGCGGTGGTCTCAGGTGTAACTCTGGAAAGTCTGGAGTGCACTAAATACTCTGAATGCATCATACAGTACTTTCAGCATCAGACCCCTCATGAGATTTTCATGCCCTTCATGATGCTGCAAGAGATCCAAAGTACTTTCATAATTTAAGCAGGAAGTAGCACAATCACCATATGTTTAGAAGGAAAATTGATACAATTCCAATCCAATATGAAGCAAACACAGGTGTACTAATTCTGCAGAACAAACATGTTCAACTTTTCTTGTCCCATCATACTCCCCTCTGAAATTCTTTTTTAAGTTTGGTGGTTGGATTAACTTGGAATGTTTTGAAATTGGCTAAATGTTTATGTATGATTTTGTCATCCATGACATAGAACATCTTGAGGAAAAATAAACGACTCAGCTGCTTTAGGCATTCACTGTTTCCAAGTGAGTTACATGTTTGTCATCAAATAGATACATATAGATATACAGCTGTTGCCAAAAAGTGCAGTGGATTAGTTTGGTGAGATTGAACAGTGTCACATTCTTTGGCATTTTCATCTTTTCAGATTCTGGGTCTTAATGTCTTTAGGCTTCTAGGTTCCTACCTGCATGTGGGAGGGTTACAGTATGAAACAGGAAAGCAGTGATATTCCTCATTTCATGAAAAGATATCGGAAGAGGTTTTATACCTCATTACTTATGTGTAACCACATTCAAGTTAAGACTCCTCCCTGCCGCCCAACCCCGCCAGCAGTATTTGGCCATAAGCAGTACGGGAAGTAGACTTCTTCAGGGGAATTTGAATATATTACTGTTGGGCTCTGTGAATAATTGGTATCCTAGGGGGATGTAGGACTCCAGGATGCTGCTTCTCCCACAGGCTATAATTTGTCCATTAATATGTGGCTTTAGAATATAGCCTGTAATTCCTTATCCAGAAAAACAACATGTCTGAAGGGAAATAATGAAAGTTATAAAACACAGATGCTTCCCTAAGCTAACCAAAATTGCTTAACAAAAGGGCAAGAAATCGTATTTCACAATAAAGCATTTCTAGTCTCTTTATTATCATGTCACAGTGTGTTCTAGTTACTGCTGCTGCATAACAAATCACCTTAAAACTTAGTGGCTTAAAACAACAGACATCGTTTTATGATCTCTTTTAGTTTTTGTGGGTCAGAAATTTGGGAAGGCTTAGGCAGATTGGTTCTGGGGCCAAGCGGTGGCTGAAGCTGGACCATTAGGGCTAGAGCAGTTCTGGATGGGGCTGGCCTCTCTCTTTCTCTCTGTCTCTCTGTCTGTCTCTCCCTAGGGTCAGGGCCTCTCCTTGTGGTATCTCCACATGGGCAGTCTCAGGGCGATCAGTCTGCTTACATGGTAGAAAAAGTTCTCAAGAGTGGTTTATTCCAGTGAACAAGGTGGAAGCACTGTTACCTTTCACAACCTACTCTCAGTGGTCATGCAGTGTCACTTCCCACCAGGATTGAAGAGGAGGGGAATTAGACTCCATCACTTGATAGGGTCTCGAGGGCATGTGGATATAATGGGTCATCCTTTTTGGAAAAATACAGTCTACCATACTTTTCTTTATAATTACTTAAAAACAGAGTTTTAGTCTCTGTTCCTGGATAAGCAAACGGAGAAGCCATGCTTTTACAGTCTTTGAACAAGTCTTGGAATATTTAACTCCTTTTCTTTTGTAACAGGCAAGTACCAGGCCGTGCCTACCTGGGGGAAAATACTGAAGGCAACATGAACATAAACCTCAGGGTCAGTGGGTGTCAGAGGTGCCAGAATAGGGAAGGGAGCTAATGATGGTCCTAAGACTCTCACAAATTGCCCTTCCTGTGTGTGTCTCGAGCCCACGATGAGTCTCTTGACTGCACATGGTCTATCTCGGGTGTCCAGGTGAGCAGTCAGGAGTCTGCGAGAATGTCTCAGCGACACTTACAGATGCAGCAGTGTATTTAAATACATGGCTAGAAGGAGAAATGGCGGACAGGAGGGTGGAATCCTGTGGTAGTCCTACTTTGAGCTGGCAAGGTGACACAGCAAAGGTCTCTGCAAGATTACAAGTTATGCCAACCCCTAATCATGGTTGAAAAGTTCCAGCATCCAGGGACACATGCCACTAGCTGATGGGCACAGCATTCTTGCGTCCTCGCATGTAACCAAGGGCACGCTTTAATGGGCACCATATCTGGAAAATCCTCAGAAGTCATAGTAGAGCCCACTTCAACATACTGACCAGTTTTACCTTGATGCATACTGGGTATAACATTGGGCATATCAAGTATCATTTGTAATGATCAGCACAGCAATTTCCCTCCTGAAACATTCACTGGCTATTGGTTATTATTTCAAATTAACCTAGAGAAAGCAGCCTCTAGGGCTTGTCTGGAACCAATGTAGCCATTTTTACCAGCTTTATGGGACCCGATATCCCTGTTGTGGAAATTTCTCCCGGATTAAAACACTTAAGACTCCTCAACAGTCTGTCCCTTTTCAGCTGGAAGACTCTCAGACTTCGGTGTTATAAGTAGAATCTCTTTTGCCTGTTTGCCTCCTTTCCTCCCTCCCCCCCCCTCCTTGTGTCTGTTTATGTGCTTGTGTGAGCATTTATGGGTGTAGTACGCCCGTGTGTGAATTTATGGGGTGGGAAGAAGGCGTGAAGGGTGGGAAAACAAGATTGTTTCTGACAGATACCCAGCTCCCTCCCTGCAGCCCACGTCTCACAATGCTGACATAATCGCCCTTAACACAGGCTTGCTCACTCCTTATGGTACTAACTGGGGTTCCTGGCCTTCCCCAATCAATAGAAACTGGTAAGAGGCCGGACAAGAAATTCAGGCAAGGCTTTATTGGGGCCCCTGCTGCAGCTGGGGGGAGGGAGAACGAACCACAGGTTCCACTGCTTGCTTGCTCCCTGAGGGGAAGAAGAGCTTGTTCCTTACATGGGGTGAGGGTGGGGATGTGTCCAGGGGTCACGCTGCAGGGGTGGCTTAGGTGAGGCTTAGGTGGTCTGCCCACCCCTTAGGTGGTGGTGTGTGCAGGGAGTGTGTACAGTGTCCTGTTTTTGCTCCGGGGCTCTTCAGAAGCGGCAGTTGGGGGCTTCCCTGGTGGCGCAGTGGTTGAGAGTCCGCCTGCCGATGCAGGGGACACGGGTTCGTGCCCCGGTCCGGGAAGATCCCACGTGCCGCGGAGTGGCTAGGCCCGTGAGCCATGGCCGCTGAGCCTGCGCATCCGGAGCCTGTGCTCCGCAACGGGAGAGGCCACAGTGGTGAGAGGCCCGCGTACCGCAAAAACAAACAAAACAAAAAAAAGTGGTAGTTGGTCTTTTTTGGTCCAGAATGTGCCCCAACTGTGCATGCCTGTTATTTTTAGTCCCTTATAGTTTCTTTGTATTTTGTTGCTCAAGGAGAGGTTTGTCCAGGTGCAAGAACTGCAGCACTGTAGCGAAGGGTCCCAGGTCCCAGCCTGTCTCACTTACACTAAAATATATTCCAGCTAGATGAGAGATCGAAATGCATACACTGAAAATTGAAGAGGTATTAGAAGAATGTCAGCATGAATTGTTTTCTACTCTGAAATCTAATTGAATGATATTAGGATATACTGAAAGCATACAGGAAATGATGAATAAATTTGACCATCTGTGTTCTTCTGTGTAGGAAAAGAGGAAGGAGAAATCTATGTTCATACAAAGGTAACTTACATGGGTATCACTCCCCACATGTGAAATTATGCCACACATGCTATTCTGTAACCTAATTTCATTCAGTAGTGTCACTGACAGATTTCCATGCCAATAAATACATCACATTTTAATGTTTGTATAATCTTCCTTTGGATGTAAGTGATGGTTTACTTAACCATTTCTGTATTGTTCTCTTTTTGTTAGAAACGATTCGATGCACAGCCTTAGGAATAAACGTTTTCAACTTGTGCAGTTCTTAGGCTAAATTCTGAGAAGTCTTCTTGGGTTAAAGACTGTGCTCCTATTAAATTTTGATACACGTTGTCAAACTGGCCTCACATATGGTGACCAGCTTCCCCTCTTACTGAGTGCTGCAGAGTCCTTGTTGCCTCATTCCACACATGTGGTTTGGTCAATCTTTCAAATCTTTTATGGTCTCACTAACGCACACGCCAATTTCTTCTTATTTTCATTTTCATTATCACCACTGAGATGGAACATTTTCATATGTTCACTAACCACTTGTATGTTTTCTTTGCTAAATAGCCTAATCTTGTCCCTTGCTCATCGTTATGTTGGAGCTTTTGTTCCCTAGTATTACATGGTAACTGTTCTTTGTCCATAAAATGTGTTATTCATATTTTTTGTAGTTTTCTTAAAAGTCTTTCAACTTTCTATATGGTATTTTTAGGGTGAGTTTCTTATTTTTGTTTCTTTTTTCTTCTCCTATTTCATTTCTTCTTGCATGTGCCTTATTCTGAGATTTTCTCTCTCTCCTCTTTTTGCTACATAGAAGTTCTGCCTTATTATTAGGTCTCCCTTATGCCTCCTTTCTGTTAGGATTTCTCTAATCCAGAGCAGAAAAGCTTTTACACTTGTGTTCTTTTAAGCACCTCTTCAGTTTTCCGTTTATGCATTTTAATGATTCATTTGTCTGAAATATATTTTAGTGAAAGGAGTGAGGTCAGATCTAGTCTTATTATTTTTTTCTAAATTGTTCAATAGTAGTCCCAAAATATTTGTTGAAGCATTTGTAATAGGGACGGGGTGGGTGTGCGTGCAGCCATTCACGTGACTGTTGTCGCAAGACCATTACTGTGAGACCCTGAGCGCAGCAGCTAGGGGTCCCTCTTTGCCAACAGTCAGCTCGCAGTGGTCCGCGTGGTGGCGGAGAGTGCGGTGGGAGGTGGATCAGGGCCGGCGGGTGAGCTGGGGGGACCCAGGGACAGGCTGAGGACTGTGTCCTGCAGAGCCTCTGAGCCCTCGCCAGGCCACCCACTGACCAGCCCAGGCCTTGAAGCAGCAGCGAACCTCTCCCCCATCCTCACCTCTGCGACCTAACGGCAGTGGCAGTCTCTATGAGTCCATGGAGGCCTCAGCAGCTGGAGTATATGGACACTGCCATTAAGGTAACAGCTTTAACCAGCTTCAGTCTCTCCATTCGAGTTTCAAAAATTGGTCCAGTTTCCATCAGTTGTCTATCCCTAGGAGGTGTCCAGAGGTCAGGGTTAAGTTGCGAGGACACTGCACATCGTTACTTCAGGTCCACCTCTGTGATGAGGCTGTTCTCAAAGAAGGGCAATTGCTGTGAGCTGGGAATTCACCTGATGGGTATTTGCTACCACATGCATTCCTATTGATCCTGTGCAAATGATTCTCTCCAGTTTACTTGTCAGAACAGAGAGTAACATTTGTTTTGGTGGAGATTTATGGGAACATGGTGACCTGACCGAGACCTGACCTCAAGAACAGAGGATCTGACACCAAGAAGTTTGCAACCGCTCATCACACCCCTCCCTCACCTTTCCTATAAAAGAGCGTTGCTGAAAGCTCTCGGGGAGTTTGGGGTTTTTAAGGCGTGAGCTACCCATCTCCTCGCATGGCCCTGCAATAAACCTTTCTCTGTTCCATACTCCAACGTCTGGGTATTGTTTGGCCTCACTGTGCATTGGGCACATGGACTTGCATTGGAGAACACATTCACCTTTCCTCCTATTGATTTGAAATGCCACCCTTACGATGGACTGAATGTCCACGCAACTTTGAGTTTATTTTGAAACACTTGGGTATTTCTCATTGCTTTTGGGACAAAGGCTTCTGTCCTTAATGGGTTTTGAAAGTCTTGCATGGTCTTCTTTCTGCCCACACCTTGTCACTGCCTGCTACGTGTCCTAGCATGTGATCCTTTTAAACTCCTAAACACATTATGCTCCTTTTTTCTTGGGGCCTCTGCACAGGCTGTTCCCTCTGTCTGAGATTTTCTGGACCCAGATTCTTCTTTCACCTTCAGTTACCTCTTAATTATCAAGGGAGGCCTTCCTTGATTTCCAATCTTAGGTTGAGTTTTTTTCTGTCTTTTATTTCACTTTCACAGAACTATATTCATTTCCTTTAGAGTCTTCAGTTATAAACTATACATCTGTAAGTGTGATGCTTTGATTAGTACCTCTGTCCCTCAGTGGGCTGGAAACTTCACTGTGTCAGGACTCTGCCTGATTTTGCTTATACTTATATCCTCATTGCCAGCCACATGGTTGCATTTAATAGAGATTTCTTGGATGCCAAATGAGTAGATGAATGGATGGATAGACATTCTTTCTGCAACTCTTCTATGGGTATTAGATGTTATTGCCCGAGTATGTATATAAGACATAATGAGGAGTTCTGGGCTAAAGTCGATCTCTGGGATACCTTTGAAAAAGGGATTTGTGGTCAGGTCTGCCTGGGTCTTGAGTCTCCTTTGATTTTCAAGCCTGAGTCAGATGCAGATAATTCCCACCCTTTTTCTGCCTCTTGGACCGGATGTGGTAATGAGGTTTCCTGGGGTCCAGGATGCTCTGGGATTGCCTGGTTCTTGAGGTCTCTGTCCAGGCTTATGAATCCCGTGATAGATGTACTGGTTGCTGATGCTGGAGTTCAGCCAGAAGTAGTGAACTTCCTGGTCTCCTGGTTTTCCTGGGGGTTGGGGGAGAAAGAATGATCATCAAAGAATTCTGTCTTTATCCTGGGACCAAACTGCAACACACTGAAACCATTTGATTGAAAAATCCAGGCTCCTGGGAGGATGTTTAATGCCTATGAGAAAAATTTTTCTTTTCTTTTCTTTTTTTTTTTTCACATCTTTATCAGAGTATACATGCTTTACCATGTCGTGTTAGCTTCTGCTGTACAACAAAGTGAATCAGCTATATGTATACATATGGATATCCCCATATTCCCTCCCTCTTTTGCCCACAGTCATATGCTATTAAACCAGTTGGTTCTGTGAACTCATGAACACAGGAGTAGCCAAGCTTCCAAGTGGGATCCCTTTCAGCCACACCACTGTAGGGTACCAAAACAATCAGATACATTTCTTTAAAAAGATTCTGTGTTTTATACTTAATTAGATTATGATTCCTCCGTCTTCTTCTTAATTTAAAATGTGTATCTGTGTTTAGTAGTGGGGTTGAGGAGTTGAAGGGTTGCCCTTTGTGAGATTTAACAACTTCTAACATACCAAAAGGAAGGGAGTGTGTCTGTAATTTTTACTAGATAAATGAAAAGACTGAAAAGTATAATGAGACCAAACCATGAACCTATTTGTACCACATGGTAACTCATTGTCTTTGCTTGGAGAGAGAGAGAGAGAGAGAGAGAGAGAGAGAGAGAGAGAGAGAGAGAGAGACGATGAGACCAGTTAAGTGAATTATAGAAATGATAAGATTTAGAAATGATGAAAAGTTGGAGAAGCCCAGGTTATTGTTATTTCATGGGATTTCCCCAGGCATATAGAAGCCACCCGTTTACATGGAAAATTTGCCCTCTGAGATATTTTTCAGAGCAAAGAGGATAAGTGTTCACACTTAAAAGTTACCCTTCAAAACTATCACTCGTTTTTGTTAGCGAATTTACCATCCTATAAGCATAACTGAGGAAGTTAGACTTTTAAGCCTCGTTGACCTTTGGGTGTTATCGGTGGAGAAGACTGGATTGTGTGCCTAAGATATGTTGATAAGAAGAGGGAAAATTTGCGCTCACTTTTCTTCCATCGAAGGTTCAGATAGCATCCATTATACCTCCATCGAGCTGTCTAAGCTGTGCCTTATAAATCCTGGTGAACTGTTAAAACTGATGGAGTTTTGTGCTAGAGTTGCATCACGTTAAGCATTTCTTGTCAGACTCAATGGTATGCGTTACACGTGAGCGTGTATCTTATTAAATCTAAATCCAGTTCTTGCTCCAGGCTGGTCACCCAAATGTGATCTTGTTTTTAACTGTGAAATGCCAATGAGTGGCGGTTCTGGAGGAAGCTCCCCTTGGGCTTGTTTTAAAGTGGATGATGTAAAAAGGATTAACTGAAGAACCAAGAAAATATGTGAAACTACGAGGCCGGGAGCCAGTCTCCTAAGTTAGATCCCAATAAGCCCTTACAGATATGTGCTGTCATTGCAAAGCTCATTTTTCCAAGCTAGAGTCTCATGTTAGAGTCTAGCTAAGAGCTTTTCTTTTTCTGCGTTTGCGCTCTGCAGAATCTGGGGGGTGTTAAGACTGATGAAGGAACCAGAGCTTGAGCTTTGGAGCCAATCGCACTTCTGAGCGACGGCAAATCACGCCTTAGTTCCCTTCCTTTATTACATTTATCCTCTCTCTCTCTCCCTGCCTCCCTCCCTCCCTCTTTCTCCATCTCTCTCTTCCTCTTCTCTTTCCTTTCCCAAAGCACAACAAGATAGGTTGGAATGGAAGCCCATAATTTTCACGAAGCGTTCCCTATGTTAACCTTTGGATGGAAAACTGAAAACAAAGTTATTGCTTTTGGGCCCTTTACCAGGAAGCTATGGTGGGGAAACCTCTCCTTCCTAGTCTTGGCTGGCATCAGACCTCTAGCTCATGTTCCAAAAGACAATTTACCATTTCATTCAAAGTGAAAACAATAAAGAATTTTCTGCAACCCAGATTTAGCATCATCATACATCTTGATTTTACTTTCTAAGTAATGGGGTCTTTCAGTTCTCAATCTAAACCACACCAAGCAGTCAGCCTGAACTGTCGAATCCATTCATGGCTATAAACTATCCTGGTAGTTCGTAAACTTCTCTGGCCACTGGCTTTCACAAAGAGAGCCATCTGAAGAACTTCAGTAAAATAGGGACTATTTAAGTTTTCTTTTTTTGCCATTTCTCTTGTGCATGTTTGCACCAGAGAAGAGAATACCAGGGCAGACATTTGGTGAGATTTCAGGAGGTGTCATAAGTTCTGTCTGTTTCTCTCCATCTTCCCTGTCACTGCCTAAGCCAGGCAATCACCTTCTCCCACTAGAATTTCACTAGACCCCCAGTGCTTTCATTCTGAACCTCCCTAGTTCATTCACTATCCAGCAGCTAGAATCATCTTTCAGAACAAAGATCTGTCATTTTCCCACTGGAAAACTATCCAGTGATTTCCTAATTCACATAGATAGACTCACCAAAGCCAAATTCTTTATTATTGCCTCTGGATACTGCATGGTTTGCCCCTTCCCTATCTTTCCGCAGTTCATGGAACACAGCTGGCCAATTCCAAGGTCAGGTCCTTTGTGGATCCCAAATACTTGGCCTGAAGTGGGCTAGTCTCTTCTCTTTGCATGGCCCACTCCAGGGACCTTTAGATTTCAGATCAAAGATTCCCAACTCAGCAAAGCCTTCTATGATCCCTCTATCTAATAAGCTCCCCTTCCTTTTTATTCATTAGTACCCTATGCATTTTCTCCAGGTACTTGGTTGGTTTTCAAATTCTGTGTGTATTTTTTTTAAATTTCCTAATTATGTCCTCTTTTTCCCTGGAGGTGGGGATCTGGTTTACTTTATTCACTGTTGTAAATATCAGCTTTGGCATGGTGTCTGGTACAGAGGATGCATGGCCATGGTTTAAGTGTCTTGTAAATTAGGTGCAGGCATTGTCCCATTTTACAGATGACGAAACTGAGGTACAGTGAAGTTAAATAATTTCTTCTGAGTCCCAGAGCTAGTAGGAGATAAAAACACAATTTGTTGAACATTAATTGAATGAATGAATGAATGTATCTTTATTCATCTAACATGTGCCTTCTAGAGATAATAGTTTTAGAGATTAAAAAAGAAAATCTGAGAATGGGTCAGCTAAAAGAAAAAGTCATTAAATAGCATGTTTCCTTAGCTAAGGTGAAAGCTTTTCTCATCCTTTCATTCCCCCATCCCCAGCTGTTTAGCATATGTTTTTGTTTTGCAAACTTTTTTTTGGTTCCTAAAAACTCTCTGAATTCTGGGATCCTTGACAAAGCCTCACTGTTATGCCAGGTTGAAACTCAGTCACCCATATTTGCTCATTTTGCATCAGATTTACTGTCCAGCAGAGGCAAAACTGAGGTCACTGAGTTAAAACTAGACTCCTACTTTACAGCGTTATGTCTGGTGTAATGCTGAATTCAAAGATTTATTATTCAATGTTGATAGGCTGTGGAGAGACTATCATGTGAGTTATTTACTGTCAGAACTACATGGTCAAGTTTTGCAAGTGAATGCTATTATTCCCCAAATAAGTTATCAGTTTAAAAAAGATTTTAGGCTGATTTTACTACACATTTTATAGTATTGTTGTGTAAATCTGTGACTCTGGGCATTACAGAAAAACTGTGGCACAAGACAAAAGTGGTGTTATAATCTCAACTCGGTAATGGTTTATGTGCACGAAGATGGATATATATATACATATACATAAAGTTATATATATATACGATTTTGCTCCCAGTTGTAAAATGTGTCTCTGACCTCTATCCCTGTTATGTTTCCATGCAAACCATGGAATAATTACTTAAATATGAGTTTTTGAAGGCCAGTGCCATCAGAACCTCCCTTTGTTTAAACTTTGAAGATTTTAGTTCAATTTCTTTCCTTTTAAACTCAATTAGCTCCTTTTTCCTCTTTCTTTTGATATTGTTAATCTGTTGCCTCTTTATCCTTCATATGGAAATCATTGAACTACTGTGGATCACAAAAACCCCTTTCCTAACGGAAATTTCAAAAGGTTTCTTGTTGTAAGTAATGGAATTACTTATAAAATATATTCAGTGAAAGAAGGATGAATATATAAGCAGAAGAATAGCAGGAAACCCCATGTTCTTGACGCAGACACCCAGTAGCCTTGGGTATCAGTAAGCAGCCCATTTGTACCTGTGTTCCTGGGTGGACACGGTACATGTCATGTGGGGAGCGTGATGCTGAGTATTTGCACTTAAAGAGCCTTGATGAGTTGCATTATTTCCCTATTAATTCTTTAAATCAGAAGGAATGGCTTTGGAAGCTGTCCTTAAAGAAACCTGGAAGACAGGGTACCTTCTGCTGGTAGTAGAGTCCGGCCAACATGTGGCCCGAGTAGCTGTTTTTGTTTTCTGAACATCCCTGTAGGGTTTCCCAAGCCAGCCTTGGGCGCAGCCAGCGAGTCCTCAGTGCTGTCGTCAGAGGTGATGATGCGCTGGAGAGATTCAGACGGCGGCTGTGGACCCTGCAGCCACGTGTTCAAGTGGCTTCTTCATCTGCTCTACAGCTAATGAATAGGACTGTGAAGAATTGGCTAAAACTGGATCCTCTGCGTTTAAAAAAGGAACCAAGATTGGTACTTCATTCACCATCCTGAGGCCATGCCATGTTTTTTTCTTAAAGGATTGATCTTCCTTTACGACACGTTTTAAGTTGTCTTTGACCTTGAGAGACAACAGTGGGGATATAGTCATGTATGGAAGAGGCAAGTGGAGGGGAGGGAAGCCATTGAGTCCCAGATGGACCTGATCTCTAGGGTAAAGAGGAAAAATAAGAGCGTTTGAGAATTGCACAGGCATGGGGAGAGTGCCAAGAGGGAGACAGATATGTATGGCAGGGACGGGAGTCTGCTTTCTGGTTGCTTCTTGGTGCAGGCACGATTCAGAGAACCTTCCGTCTTCAACTGCTGAGACATGCAGGCTAGGCAGCGTTTACCCTTCTGAGCACTTGAGAAGATCATCTGGGGGTGTCATCTGTGACTGTTCCACCTGCCTCACCCTGACTGTCCAATCACAAATTCCTGGGGTTTCTACTGGACTCACATCCGTCAAATCCATTCATCTCTCTGCAGCCACCACTGCTACTTTCAGTAGCATCTCTCTAAGCAGTCTCACTGCCTCCAGTTGTACCCTCTTTGGTCCATTCTCCACATGGCAGCTCAGTCTACCTTTCTGCACCTGACATGCCCCTCTGCTTGTTCGAACCCTTCACAGGTGCGTCACTGCTCCCTGGATGTAGTTCAGTTTTCCCGCCAGAATCTGTGAGATTTCAAGATGACCATCTCCCACCTCCTTCCTTTCCTTCACCTTCTCTGGCCCCGCTAGATTATCTGTGGTTCCTGAATGCTCAGTGTTCTCTTTTGCATCTGGATCCTTCACTCTGCTTGAGATGTGCACTCACCATTATCTAAATTTCCAGATCACCTTATTCCCCCAGCCAAGTCTGAACTAGGTGGACATACGGTGAACTCCGGAGCACCTTGTCTTTATTCCTGGCATTTGTAGAGATGATTATGTTTATTGGGTTAGTCCTTCATGACCTGTAAATGTCTTGAGAGCAGAGAGGCTGTTGCTCTTAGGTTCCCAGCTCCTAATGTCTGGTCGTTAAAGCAGGGACCAAGTCAATATCTGTTGTATAAAGTAATGAGTCAGATAGCTTTGTTTGGGGAAATGCTTCTAGTTAACAGTTGTATTATTGTTTTACTTCCTGCCTTTTTTCCCATTTATCTTTACAGCATGAAGAATTCTGTAAAGAAGGCAGATTTTTAATTGTGTGAGCGAGTTTTGGACCACATTGACCACAGCTTGCCCTTCTTATTCCCTTAGTATGTCAAAGACTCAAATCTGGTTTTCCTGAGGCTCAGTGTCTCCCCTGACCTCAATGATTGAGACACCATTTTTCCCACAAGTAGAAGCAGGTTGTGATAGCTCTTGGTTAAGACTGGAGAATTGGTACTTCCCTGGTAGTCCAGTGGTTAAGACTGTGTGCTCCCAATGCAGGGGGTGGGGGTTCGATCCCTGGTCAGGGAGCTAGATCCCGCATGCTGCAACTAAGACCCGGAGCAGCCGAAAAACAAACATACAGACAAACAAACAAAAAGACTGGAGACTTTTACAGGTCATGGGGCAAGCCATTAAAGTGCAAGTTTCACCTTAAAAAATGGAAATAATTTCCTTGTTTAGGACTAAGACAAAGGGGGAAGCTCAGAGTAGTGGAAGCCTTAGGAGTAGACCAGAGTTGACTCTGGAAGTGTCAGCTTCCATTTTTCTCTCCACTTGGCAGGTCCAGGAGCTCAATGACATCAGTCCCCTTCGCCCCAGACCTTGTAATGTGAGTCTTGAGATTTCTGAGAAATGAGATTGGCCCCATAATTAGCCATCTGCCTGCTGTGGAAGGAGGGCCCTCTGAAGGCCACTGCACTGGAGGCATCTCAGAGATTCATAGAAATATTTGGACTCAATAGGTGCTCATTGACCGCCTACTGTGTCCATGCTCAGAGGAAATTGGGGCTCAGAGAACCTAAATTGCTTAGCTAGAAAATTCTAGAACTTGGACTAGACTCTAGGTCTTCTTTCTGTTCATCCTCTGCTCCAATTTGATATAGTCCACCCTCCAAACTTCATAGTTATCCTTTTAATTTATGGTGGCACAGGATTACAGAGAAAAGGTGGACCTGGTTCTGCTCTGGGATGGCATTGCACTGTGACCCTGGGAAAGCTAAACTTCTCAGCTCTGATTCTCTTACCTTGGGAATGACGATAATAAGGCTTGGTTCATAAGCTTGTTGTGAAGATTAAATTAGATTTTGTATATAAAATCCCTAGTACACTGCCTGAAACCATCACAGATATTCTCTCCTCCTATGTTTAGAATGCCTAAAATCCACACTATTTAGCCACTTAATTTCAGGCTCCTCATGTAAATATGGCTACCCCTGAAAGCTTTGTGGTGATGGTGTATTATTCGCCCCTGTATATGTTTTATAGTAACTAATTTGGAGACCTCAGTCATCAGAGGGAAGAGAACATCTGTCTACCCATCTAGTCCAAGCCCTTAGTCTTTGTATTTTTGCTTTCTACGTAGGTGAAAAAACTGAAATTCTATTAAGTGAAGAAAGTCAAAGACAAATATTGTATGATATCGCTTATATGTGGAATCTAAAAAAAAGATACAAATGAACTTATTTACACAACAGAAACAGACCCACAGACATAGAAAACAAACTTATGGTTACCAAAGGGGAAGGTGGGGGGAAGGGATAATTTAGGAGTTTGGGATTAAAATATATACACTACTGTATATAAAATAGGTAAACAACAAGGACCTGCTGTATAGCACAGGGACCTATACTCAGTATCGTGTAATAACCTATAATGGAAAAGAACCTGAAAAAGAAAAGAATATGGATATATATATATATATAAAATATGGGAATATGAGTAATATATATATATGTATGTAGAACTGAATCACTTTGCTGTACACTTGAAACTAACACACTGTAAATTAACTATAATTAAAAAAAAAAACTGAAATTCTACTCCTAACATTTAGCTCAGCTTAACCACATAGAAGGAAAAAAATTTATCAGTGAGAGATTATTTTATTTTTTGGAGAAATTTACAATGAATGCTGTACTTACTTCACATTTTAGCCTAGAGCTAAAAGTTTCTTTTGTACTTGAAAACGAAAAAGAAAAAGAATGCTGATGAATGACAGACTCCAGGATAAAATACGCATATTCAAACCCAAGGGAAGTGTCTTCCACGTTATGCTGCTGCATGAGTATAATTTTCTTGAATGCTGGGAAGTATTCAAGGATAAGCAAACCATTCTCCTTATAGGACAACAATACAAGCAAACATTTGACATTTTAGAGCCTTTCAAATGAAAAATGACTGACTGAAGACTAGTTAGCTGCACTAGAATCTAGCTGGTGAACATTTGCTTACCACTGTGTTCCCTTATGTGGCCCTTCCTCTCTCCCACTTCCTCCAAATACTTCTGTCACTTCTTCTTTGGAAATAATCAGACCTTAGTCTTTCTGTGCTCTGCGTGGAATTCTCATTAAGTTTTCTGACACAAAGATTTAGATTAGAAATTAATAAGCTGATTTTCCCAAGAGTTATGTAAGAAGTTAAAGAGCATAGGAGATGGACATAAAGATGTACAGCTTTTGGTGTTATTTATGTAATTAGTATAACAAATAGTTTTATGCTTATTGGAAGTTTGTGAATTTTCTCTCTTTAGGCTAAATATATGTTATTTCTCTAAACATGTTCGTTGGTAGCTCACTGTGACACCATATGCTGTAGAGAAGAATTCAGTATGTGGGACTCTATCTTGGGCACCATCCAATGAAATGTAGTTACTTCATGCTGATCACCAACGTGTTAGTGTAATCCCCAAGAATGTTTATAATTAGGTCGAACCATGTCAAATGGTTGATTTTTGACTCTTTTTTTCCCTACAAAAATGGTGGGTTTTTTTGTAACTTATACAATATTAAAGATCCAGTCTACTCATTTTTTTTTCTTAAGCTAAATTATGTTGTCTGATGCCATAATATGTTCTATATACATAAGACACTTAATATTTAATTGTTGATGGGATAGTGGGCCTGGAGTTGATTAAGTGAGACTGGTTAGGTAGGTTGTAAGGCATTTGTGTCCACCTCTACACCATGCAATGAGCATAAAACATCATGAGGCTGGGGGCTTCCCTGGTGGCGCAGTGGTTGAGAGTCCGCCTGCCGATGCAGGGGACACGGGTTCGTGCCCTGGTCTGGGAAGATCCCACATGCCGCGGAGCGGCTGGGCCCGTGAGCCATGGCCGCTGAGCCTGTGCGTCCGGAGCCTGTGCTCCGCAACGGGAGAGGCCACAGCAGCGAGTGGCCCGCGTACCGCAAAAAAAACAAAAAAACAAAAAAACAAAAAAACAGAAAAAACAAAAAAAGAAAAAAAAACATCATGAGGCTGAGCTGGAGGTTTAATGTCTTGGTTGTATATAAAGGGAGGACATATTATGGGTCAAGGAGGTGAAGAATTTCGTAAGGCATTTGAAAAGTAAACAGTTGAAAAGGTTAAAAGTGTATCTGTTCTGATCTTGGGAGGTCAAGCCAGTAAACTTAACATCCACTCTTGGAAATGGTGTTTCTAGTCGTTCCTTGGCGTTGCAGGAGGTAGATTTTGCAAGAAGGATGGCACTGCTCATAGGCCATCTCCAGACAGTCTATATTCCTAATGCATATAATTCAGAGACAGGAACAGGAGCGTGGATTGCCATCCCCAGCTCACACTGGGGATGGAGAGGAACGGTGCAGTGCATCTGTGGGCTCTGCCTTGGATAAAGAAGCTGAGGATGGGCTTAAGGGACCCAAAGAGACTGATGCTTGAGAAGGGGCAGGTCCAAAATAGAGACTCACGGGTGGCCGTGGACATGTTCCAGAATTCCGGTTTTCAGAATTTTAGACCAACCGTAATAATCTGTACTGTGGCACACTGTATTCCAGCTGCTGCTGACAGAAATGCCAGACTCCTTTTTGCATATTACAAAAGTTTTCGATTGCAACAGAAATGCTGTGTCTCTCCTCTAATTCTCTGTGTCCATCTGCATCGCTAACTTTAGTTACTTGGTTATTCTCCTGCACCAATGTGCACACACGAATGTAGAGTCTTGGTCAATCTTTACGTTTAAAAAATAAACCTGCACGTGACAAAGCAGTCCACTGTGACCTTGTTTTCATCTCCCATTTTCTAGAGCATTGTCTAGAAAGTAGACTAAAGCAGTAAACGTTTCCTGAGGGTGTAGTCTTTTTGCCAGCTGCAGTGTCTGAGAGGCTGTGATCCCAGGGTGTGTTAAGAAGATAGGAACTCCAGTGCGGTGAGAAAGTCTACATAAAAACAAATTGGTATATTCCCGTGATGGCTGTAGGTATCTGTTGTGATTATTACATTTTAAGTGCCAAATGACTGTAAATGGTACCAAGTGGGGAGGGGTCCCCAACACCTGGAGAAGGCTGCTGTGGAAGAGTTGATAATAGATAAGGGTCATGTTTCGGAAGGGAAGAGACACCATTCTAGGCTAGCAAAAGCATGAAAACAAGGCATGAAGTGAGTCTGGGGAGTTACAGGCAGATCGAATTGGCCAATACAGGGACAAAAGAACCACTTAGCGAGACCTAGTCTGAATTCTTTATACAGATTATTACCGCAAAATAAATTGGACAAAGTGCTGATCTAGGACCTTAATTTTGAAGTATCAGTTTACACTCTTGGAACATTTATTAATGGGTAGCATTTACTGAGCGCTTACTATGGGCCAAACGTAGAACTGGGTGCTTTGAAGGTATTGATTCACCACTCTGGGACCTCATTTGATAAATAAGGCCACTGAGACAGAGTTAAGTATCTTTTCAAAGTCAAGGAGGTGATAAATGACAAGGGATTCATATCCAAGTGCACTGATTCCTGCCTTTGGGCTTTTCCCCAAGAGCCTGTAATAAAAATCGAAGGGAATATAGTGTGGTGACCAAGGTCACTAATGCCTGATGCTTTCATCTGCAAGCTTTGGGAAGGTTACCCAATCTATGCCTTAGTTTTCTTGTGTGGACCATGGGGATAGTAACACAGGTCCTATCTCACAGGGTGGCCGTGAGGATTCAGTAGAATAACGAGATGTCAGAACGTGCTCGGTAGGGGCTGGCTGCCGTGAGAGAGTGGGGAGCGCTCAGCCCTAATCTTCCTGCAGGATAGAAGAAGCTCACAAATATGAACTGCTTGTTCAAGTACAAAGTTGGGATTAGAATGGAGCCCTCTTGTCTGTAAGAACAAGGGGTCTTGTCTCAACCCCTGCTAAATCAGGATGTGTGGTCATGCCAAAATGGCTGAGGATTGCTTTTGAAATAATAAGAAAAAGACATTTTAAGGTCAATTCTGATGCTTGTGGATGAACAAATCATTTAATTTTGTGCAATAGGAAGATACATGTGTGTTTGTGTGTACAGAGTGCTTGTTTTTTTTTGTTTCTAAATAGGCAACTAATTATTCAGAAGTAGTCACTAATTCTTTACTTCTGTATTTTTAAATATGTGTTTCCCTACATTAAAATAAAGATGGATTGAACTTTCAAATGCTCACAAAATTTTATATACGATATATTGCTATTCCTAAACGACTTTTGTATGCTGAATTTATTCAACAACATACAAACAGTCTTGATGATTATCCGTTATCTCAAAATCCCTTTTTGATGGCCCTCCTTGATTTCAGAGACACTAAGAAATCAGGCTCCAGGGGCAAGGCCAGCCCCTCTGCTGGCCTGGCGACCCTCCCCATCCAGGGGCAAGAGAGGGTTGGGCTGGAGGTGGGCAAAGCTGCTGAGGCTCTCTGACTTCCCTTGCAGCACAGGAGCAAGGGAGAGTGACCTGACTCCCATTCTAGATGCTGAGTAAGTTCCACGCAGAGATGAGAAGGTCAAGGGCTGCCCTGATAAATGCCCAGGCCTTGGTACCAGCGTCTACTCAGGTGCATCATCTCTCTAGGATCTTACTCTCACTCTCTCCTCAGGGAGAAAAGGTCACTTCCTCTCAGCACCCACCCTCTCTTCCTACTGCATCCCAAGGCTCTCATCCACCAAGCAGAATCAGAAGGGCGGTGCATGCATGGACCTTCCGCTACCCCCATCCCAGCAGTGTGGGTACAGATTTCCCCCTAACAGGGCCAGCTCCTTGAGTTTTCTGCCCTGTGTTCAGAAGGGCCCCATGCTTGGTTTGTTGCTCTGCTGTTGCCCTCTTGAAATTCCTAATCCTTTTTTTTTTTGGCTGCACCGCACAGCCTTTGGGATCTTAGTTCCCCACCAGGGATTGAACCCGTGCCCCCTGCAGTGGAAGCTCCGAGTCTTAACCACTGGACCGCCAGGGAAGTCCCAATCATTTCTTTTTTTTTTTTTTTTTTTGGCGGTACGCGGGCCTCTCACTGTTGTGGCCTCTCCCGTTGCGGAGCACAGGCTCCGGACGCGCAGGCTCAGCGGCCATGGCTCACGGGCCCAGCCGCTCCGCGGCATGTGGGATCTTCCCGGACCGGGACACGAACCTGTGTCCCCCTGCATCGGCAGGCGGACTGAAAACCACTGCGCCACCAGGGAAGCCCCCAATCGTTTCTTAATAAGGGCCCTACATTTTCGGTTTGCTCTGGGGCCCACAGACTGTAGCCAGCCAGTCCTGCCCCCTAACATGCTCCTTGACTTTCGTATATTTACTTTCAAAGACAAGTTCAACGATACAGTAGGTAAGAAAGGAGCAGACTGCTTCTGTTAATTTAAGGAGAAGTGGACTTGCTGGGATAAAAAGGTTTAAATCGTATCAAGGCTTTTTGATGTGCATGTTGCCAGATACTTTAAAGTGCTTGTATCTATTTATTCTTGCAGCCATGCAATGGATATTCTCACTCAAACCATTTTGCAAATGCATGGAGTATAAGTGGTATCTTCTCGTTTTGTTTTGTCTCTTTACGAGCAAGTTAGACTATGTTTCAAATTCTCTTACACCATTTGTGTTTCTTTGGTGAATAGCCTGTTGTCATCTTTTCCCAGCTTATATGCTAGTCTTAGTGTCTTTCAAGTGACTCGTATGAGTTCTTTGGAGAATAAAGACATTTGCCCCTTGTGATTTTTTCCCCCCAAAGGGTTGTTTGGCTTCAATTACATTTGTTGCTATTTGTTTATTTTTCTTATAGGAAGTTTGAAATTTTTATATGGTTGAATGTCCTGATAATTTTCTTTGTACTTTCTTCTGTTGGTTTTAGGTTAATAGACTTATAACCTTCTAGAAATTTGATAAATATTTAGTTCTGTTTTCTTTTGAATTTATATCTTGTGAGTTTTATACTTTGTTTTTTTGAGTAAGATGAGGATATGATTTTTAAAAAAATAGATACCTAGTTGTCCCAGTACCAGTTATTATTTCTTCCTTCTTCACAGATTTTCAGGGTTCCTTTCCTGTCTTCACTGTTTATCTACGAATTTATCTCTGGGCTCTCCATTCTGTTCCACTGGTATTTCTGATTTAATTGGTGTACCTTTATATGCCATCAATGGTATAGGACTGGTCCATTTCAAAATCCTTTCAAGTTTTGCACACATTTAATTATTACACCATTTATGGATATGATTGGATATTTCACCATATCCAAACGGTAAAATAAAAGCATAATAAACTTGCCTTCAAAAATATTGCAATATACAAAGCAACATTTTAAAAAAATCAGCATTGTTTCCTTCCTGTCAAATACTGTAAATAAATGAAACCTTCTTTTAATGGCAGATACTGTGGTAAATCAAAGCACAGACTAATGAATTCAGATTAAGTTCTGTGGTCTTCAGACTCTTGCCAGCCTTCAAAAGAAAGAGTAGGGCTTCCCTGGTGGCGCAGTGGTTGAGAGTCCACCTGCCAGTGCAGGGGACGTGGGTTCGTGCCCCGGTCCGGGAGGATCCCGCGTGCCGCGGAGCGGCTAGGCCCGTGAGCCATGGCGGCTGAGCCTGCGCGTCCGGAACCTGTGCCCCGCAACGGGAGAGGCCACAGCGGTGAGAGGCCCGCGTACCGCAAAAAAATTAAAAAAAAGAAAGAAAAAAAAAAAGAAAGAGTAAAATGGGGACTTTTCAAAAAGAAAAAAAAAAGCATCCTCTTTCTCTACCTCCAAATAATTTTATTTTCTGGTCTGTTCTCAGGTGTCTGTTTTTCTCTTAACCGCTGTCAGATTTAAGTAGTTTTCCTATGGATTTAAAGTGTACAAGTGGCATTTCTTTTAAATGTTCAACATTCAGACTCTTTACTAAATCATTGTCTCATATTGATCTATGTTAAATTTATTTTTCTGGACTTGATTCTTTGTATTTTGAAAACGTGCTAGTTTTATAATTTGGATAAACTAAAAAGGCAAAGTCTGTGTTTACCTGATAGCTATTACCTTGTTCATTCAACAGTTCTGTATCGAGGGTCTACAAGCAGCTGGCACTGTGGGTAGCAGTGATCTCCACAGACAGAGTCCTTCTCTGGGGAACCCTCAGGGCACATTCTGGGAAGAGGGCAGTTGCTCCTGTCATACAGAGTCTCATGGGCTGTAGTAGAGAGTTTGGGTTTAAGCCAGGACCCAATGGGAAACTGTTAAGGGGTTTAAACTGGGCTGGTGATACGATCTGGTGATGTGTGTATCATTGTCTATGATACCTCAAGAAGATGGGGAAGGAGGGGTCAAAAGGGCTGGGGGAAGACAGGGCAAAATATTTAAATCCATCTCTTGACTGTAAAAGATAGAAATCTGGAGGCAGGCAAGATTATTCTGCCTGTCTCACACCATACATCCGAAAACATTTCCTTAGCTATCATCACACTGAGAAAAACAGTACCATCACAAATGCCTGAAATGTTTACGTTTTATTTAAATAAGTGAAGGCCTTGCAAGTTGCATTCCAACAAAGTCTTTATGAACGTACTGCTATCATAAACATGCCCTAGAATTTCCATTGGGGTTCCACAAAATGTATTCGATTTTTAGGATGAGTATAATAATTTTCCAAGAAGGTGAATGAAGAAGGGCCTGGAGTAGCGGAAGACATTGATGCACAGCTTGAAATGTCCGATCCCCGTCACCTGTCCTTCCTTCAGACAAAATGGGAGAGTCAGAATGTCCCTGTCAGCTTCACGGATGAGGCGATGCCTTTGTTCTAGAAGAATTTGAGACGAGAATTCTAGGGAATTTTACAGTTATTAATCAAGTATCTGTACATCCAGAAAGAGAATGAAGTAAAGGAACAACAGCTATTGGTGGAGTATTTGATCTACTTTGGCTAAAAGGCAAAGCTGTTATATTTTCAAAAGAGAGGAGAGATTAGATCCTAAGTTGCTATATTCAAGAACTATTCCAGTTTCAGGCAAGATTTATTTTGCTTAACGTTTCTCATTTTATAGAAGCCAGACCTTTCGCTTCACTGGCCCCTGCAAACCTTAAGTAAGGTTATGACCGCAATTTGTATGATAAAAGGGCTATAAATGCAGAATTTAGGGAGAGCGATTTTTTTTTAACGCATAAAGCTTTGAAAAATACAACACAGATTGTAGGTGGAAGCTGAATTAAACTTTTTAAAAGAAGAAAGACCTACCAAGTCATCTGTTCATTGCCCAGAGCAAATTAAACTATTTCACAGGGTCTGGAAGCCTTATCAAATTTATCATGTGGCTATATATACAGCTTCTTATTTTTACTTGGTTGTGCTTTTTTAAAAGTTACAGTTCATCACTGTTAAAATAATTACTTTATGCTTATTACACCTTTCACAGAGTCAGTCTTTTCACGTAGAAGAAATACCTTTAGGACGATCTTTTTTTTTTCTTTTTTTTTTGGCTGCACCAAGTGGCCTGCAGGATCCTAGTTCCCGGACCAGGGATAGAACCCAGGCCCTTGCACTGAAAACGCGGAGTCCTAACCACTGGACTGGCAGGGAATTCCCAATTTTTTTTTTCTTGAATTCTAAGTTTTATCTTTGTTAAGCATACATTTCTGCAGTTCCAACATTGATCACCAGGTGCAGCAGACAGACTCTTCCTTTGTTCCTTATTGGTTCACATAACAGAAATCCAGGAGCAGGGTGAGTGTCAGGACCTATTCGAACTGGTTTATGTCTTGGGGATGTTCTTACCTGATTTCTTTCTGTCTTTCTGCTTTGCTGCATGCATCTTCATGGTAAGGTGCGTGCTCCTTTTTGATACAGTATGGTTGGTAACAACTCCTAGGGTTATAATCCAGAGAGAGAGAGCACCGTTTCCCCACCATTGACAACTTTGGCCATTTAACTGCCCCTCTCTATCTGCCTAGTCAATCACTGGTCAGTGAGGATGGGTTCATGTTGATTGGCTTAGGACAGGCAGAGCTCCCTGCTGGAGACAGAGGTGAATTCACTGTCACCCAATCATGAGAGAGCTACACAGAGGCAGGCGGATGGAATGGATTCAGGGTGGGGGCAGTCACTGCACTCAGTGTACTGCTTTGGCCTCTCCTCCCTTCCAGTTCTGATTTAGAAGGATTCTGGCTATCTGTGAAGTACTCTGTTGCTGCCATTCATATTTTCTGTTGCTTTGTGCTCAGAGATGCCTCTTGGCAGGAATGGTTACCTCTCCTCCTATCAAATAGAATGGTGGCTTCCCACTGTGGTTCCAAGGGAACCTTCTCTCCCAACCCAAGGAAGGTGGAAGAGATGTAGGAGGAGAATAATGACACTCCTAGGACTGGACATGCAAGGTCAGAAGTTGCATACTCAAAGGGAAGACATGGCAGTGAAATAACCCAGGACATTTTTATATATGTTTTTTATATATATATATATATATATATATATATATATATATATATATATATATAATTTCTTTCCAGTTGAGGAAGGAGGAAGTTGATTAACAACTCTAGCTCTTCCACGTGACCTTTAACTTTTAGGGTCCTGGTTTGTGGTTGTAAAGTGGTTTTTAGTTTTACTAGAGGGCTGGTAACTTTTTTTTTTTTTTTTTTTTTTTTGCGGTACGCGGGCCTCTCACTGTTGTGGCCTCTCCCGTTGCGGAGCACAGGCTCCGGACGCGCAGGCCCAGCGGCCATGGCTCACGGGCCCAGCCGCTCCGCGGCATGTGGGATCCTCCCGGACCGGGGCACGAACCCGTGTCTCCTGCATCGGCAAGTGGATGCTCAACCACTGCGCCACCAGGGAAGCCCTAAGGGTTGGTAACTTTTTGAGTCAGGGAGGAATAGAGAATGTGGGAGTCGAAAGGGATCTTGAAGATGAGCTCCTCCGATGTTCCTCTCCCCGGTCTGATATGCTGCACTGATTGTTGCTGAAAAGTCTTGAGTAGCTTCAGGACCACCAGCTAGTCAGGGAGTAAGTGTGGATCCGAGCTATGAATTCTGGTTTCTTCACTTAAGTGATTTCTTAACGGTATTTAGTGCCTTGTGTCTTCTCTGTGGCAGGAAAACCTGCTGTTGTAATCTTCTTTGCCAAGCAGGGCTGTTTGGATCTCTCTTAATTCCCTTCACAAAATTTTGACAATAGACTTCTGCTCATGACTTTCTAATAAATGGGCCGTGTGGGATGGGAAACATAATAAGATCCTAAGATTGTCTTGTATTAAATAAGATTAAGATCTGAAATGTATAGCCCTTTTTTTCCCCTTTCACCGTGGGTAGACTTACTGCTTATGTGTGAAAGGAGGAGAGTCAATGCCTTTTAAGATTTATGATTCAGAATTTCCACGAATTTGGATAGATCATCACAGACAATTAAGGTAAACATAAATAAACATGCTTTGTATAAAATCCCTAAAATCAATGAGTGGCTATAGGGTGCAAAGGTCTGTAATTGTCTGGGTTTGGGTCACCTAAAGCCACAAAATATTGCTGCCTGTCCCTTTACAACACTTTATGTTGAAAGGTGAAGTTGGTATTTTCTCCACTCTTTCCCTGTCCTCCATGTCCTGCAGTAACGTACCCTCTGTCACCGAGATGGCTTGATGAGGGAATTGTGTTGGACATGGTGTCCGGCACATGGGCTGTTGAATGAATGAGTGCGTGAATCAAGAAGAGGCACCTACGACTTTGTCACTTGAGCCTCCTGATGCCAGGAAACAAGCACGTGTCTTTGAATTTGCCCTCAGATCCTGCTGAAACAGCCTTGAACTTCAGAAAGAACCTTATCTTTCCCTGCCCATCTGGATTAAGCCAAACACGGTCTTCTCATGATCTTTGGGACATAGCAGTCCTTCAGAACTTTGGAGGAAAATCATTGGTTCAAATTGTAGTGAGGCTGTTACTAGCATGAAACTGTCTTGTGAATGACTTACAGTATGATGGAAATTCTTGTGCTGACGCACTACCCTTTAGCCTGTCCATGGTCTGATCCTCTCATTACTCTGCTCAGAAACCCAGCTGTGAAGCACCATCTGTCAGCAGCGGCAGCAGCATCCGTCTTAGTGTCAGCTGACATCTGTGTTAACTCTGGAGGAATTGCCTGAAGGCCGTTTTAGGTGGGTGTGACGCTCGCGGGGAGCAGGCTCCGCCTTGGTGCCTTTTGTGAAATACTGCCTGGCCTTTTCAACTTAAAACCACCCGTGATGGAGTGCCAAGTGCTTGCTTTTTCGCGTGCTGGAAGACTCTTTTAGGACTTCTGCATTCCATGATACATTAAACCTTATGGCTAATCTTCCTTCTCCTCTCATAATACTGCCGTGCAGTGAGACTTGAGTAAATGCTCGGATGATAGACTCAGGGTAGGATTTTCTGCTTTCTGCTTCATTCTGCAGAAAATGGCGTTGGGGAATCTACTGGGTTGAATCTACTGGGTCCTCCCCCTCCCTTCCTGAAACATCAGAATGTGACGTTATTTGGAAATAGGGTCGTTGCAGGTGTAATTATTAAGATGAGGGCACACTGGAGTAGGGTGGGCCCTTAATTCCATAAGGCTGGCGTCCTTCCAAGAAGGGATACAGAGTCACATGGAAGGAAGACGGCCATTTGATGACAGGCAGAGGTTGGAGGTACGCTGCCACAAACCAAGGAATGCCAAGGATTGCTGACAACTGCCAGAAGCCAAGAGAGAGATTCTTGGCATGGAGGAGATTCTCTCTAGAGCCCTTGGAGGGAGCACGGCCCTGCTGGCACCTCGATTTCAGACTTCCAGCTTCCAAGACTGTGAGACAATACACTTCTCTTGTTTTAAGCCATCCAGGTAGTGGTAATTTGTTACAGCAGCCCTAGGAAGCTAATACAGAGTACTATACAGTGTGTCGCCACTGGGAATCTGTATGAATTTTGTTAAGCTCTGTTTTAAGTGCTCAACACATAGCCATTATGTAAAGACTAACTTTTGGAGTAACATAGTAACATAGTAACTTTTGGAGTAAGGAAGGGATAGTGCTTTTTAGGAAATAGTACGAGAACAGGGCTATTTCATTAGGAGTAAATTTCCGGTGTACTCACTCAGTCAGTCCTTCAGTCTTATGCCGATTCATTCAGCACACATGTACTGATTGACCATAATATGCCAAGCACAGTGCTTGCTCTGAAGAGTAGAGCAGTGAACAAAATAGTTATGGAATCTGCCCTTGTGAAGTTGAGAATCCAGTGGAGAAGAAAGACATGAGTTTGTTTATAATCAACCTACATATTTTTTAACATCATTAGAAAAGAAAAAAGTCACGCTAAAAAGCGATGAAATTTTGTGAATCATTTAGTATTTGGGAATATCACATAATGATCCTATATAAAAACTTAAACCTACTGCATTTATGTTCAATTCTATTTCTGTGTCTGTGTTTTATATCCTCACCCAGTATAGACGGTCTTGTTTTGTCTACTGCTAATCATAATCCTTCACATGCAGTAGGTTTAGCGCGTAGTTGCTGAATTAAATTGAACTATTGATTAAGAATAAAAGTAGGGAGGATGGTTAATAATAGCTAACATCTATTAAGTATCTATTATATATATGCCTTATAGAATTGACCTCTTTTTTTTTTTTTTTTTTTTTTTTTTTTTGCGGTATGCGGGTCTCTCACTGCTGTGGCCTCTCCCGTTGCGGAGCACGGGCCCAGCCGCTCCGCGGCATGTGGGATCTTCCCGGACCAGGGCCCGAACTCGTGTCCCCTGCATCGGCAGGCGGACTCTCAACCACTGCGCCACCAGGGAAGCCCTAGAGTTGACCTCATTTTATTCTCATAGGTGTTTCTATGAGTTTCTTTTTCCCAGTACACCACTTTACAGATGGAGAGACTGAGGGTCTCAGAAAGTAAAAAAGCTTCCTCCACCTCAACCAGCTAGTTAGCGGCAAAGCCAAGATGTGGGTCCAAGCAGTGGGCAGTCAGGCTCCACGCCCTGGGCCTCACCTCCGGCTTTAGTAACACTTGCAGCCATCCTGCTGCCTTCCATGGATTCGTTTAAGAGGACTGTGTCGGAATCATGTGCCTTCCTTCTTTTTCTTTTTACTAATCACAGACTCCGGGAGTAATGCAGAAAAGATTGGCTTTCATTCACATTTTTGTCTAAGAAAATCTTCTTTCCTCACCAAGGTAAAAAGAGCGTGACACTAGAATGTGGAATGATTGCTGATCATTTACATCATTTCTATTTAATTCTTTCTCTCTTTAGCCTTTGGCTTATAAGCTAATGTCACTTAAATGACTAGATACCCTGCAGGGTCGTGTGTGGTTAAGCCCAGCCTTGCATTTCACGTCATGGTTTCACTTGTGTGGTGTTGGAGCAGGGAATTCCGCTCCCGTGCTGTCTGCCTTGAGGCCGAAGCTCTTGCCTTTCCTAGAGAGAATGTGGACCATCCCCAGGAAGAGGGCAAAGGGGACGTCCCCAGGCCTCTCCCGGCTGTCCAGCTCCAATCAAAGCCCCACGGGCTTTGCAAGAGCCAGGCTTTGTGCAGCAGGTGTGTGTTCGGGTCTCAAAGCCCTGGGCTGCTCCATTCGCGTCTGTGATGTGGGCTGGTTGGCAGCCCATCCTGGAAGCTGCTGCAGGATTGTAAGTAAATGGCTCCAGAGGAGCTGCTGACTCAGCCGTGGGGCTGTCCCTGTTCCTCTCCTGGAAGAACTCTGTGTACTTTGTTCGCCTGCTCCAGCCGCAGCCCTCAGGATCTGATTTCAGCTGGAAACAAGCAGCTCTAGAAGTTTCAAAGTTAAAAACCACGAGTATTGAATCCAGCACTCTGTCATGGCAGCATCATTCACAGTAGCTACAAGGCGGAAACACCCCAAGTGGCCATCAATATGCCCCCCAAAGTGGTACATACACATGATGGAATACTATTCACCCATAAAAAGGAATGAAGTACTGATACAGGCTACAATCTGGATGAACCTCTGAAAATGTGATACGTACAAAAAGCCAGACACAAAAGGATGAAGATTGTATGATTCCATTTATATGAAATATCTAGAATAAGTTTATTTGTAGAGATGGAAAGCAGGTTAGAGGTTACCAAGGGCTGGAGGACAGAGGAATGGGGAGTTACTGGGTAATTGTACAGAATTTCTGGGTCAGGTCATGGAAAAGTTTGTAAACAGTAGTGGTGGGTGTACAACACTCTGAATGTAATGGATGCCACTGAATTGTACACGTAAAAAATAGTTAAGATGGCAAATTTTATGTTATATATGTTTTTAAAATAATGAAAAAAATGCCAGCACCCTGAACCAGATCTTGCATCTCTCAGCAATGAGCTAAATGTCGAAAACCATCCTTGGCTTTTCTCAGGCTGGACATAAACCTGTGAGAACTGTGGCCTTGTAGGGGAAGGGCCCAGCACACGGGCAGGGTGAAGGAGGTGCTCAGTTAACGGGTCTTGTTTCCTGTTTCTGCCTGGACTGCCCCCCAGTTACAGCATGTGTGGCCTGCTCAGTGGCCCTGAGGTCACTTGTTAGGTGCTTTGGAAACTGGAGTAAAGAAAGTTCCAGTTAAGACATTAAATGGCTTGAAAGGGAAAAAAAAAACCAAAACATGACTGAGAGTTCTCTATTTCCTTTCCTTTCCTTTCTTCTTCTTGTCTTCCTGAGACTGTATTTCCAATCTTCACCAGGAAAGAACAAAAAATGGAGAAGCAAAGCAAAGGACATCATCTACTATTCTTCACTCACAATAAAGTGAGGCAGGGGCTCAGGACTTGATTCCTCCTCGTTTCACTCTAGTTCAGCGTCTCCAACTCTGGAGAACTCATCTATTAAATCCCCGCTGGCCTGCAAGAGCTAATACGTGTTCACAGTATGTGTTGAGTTTCTTTCCAAAAACTAATATGCACCTGGGCCAGGGATTAATCCAGATCATTTTTTGAAGTAACTAATATTATTATTCTGTATATACAGACATTTGAACTGTGGATCAAAGAAGATAAGAAACTATCTCAAAATAACAATCAGGAAAATAACAGTGAATTCAACACACAAACATGACCCACTGCTCCCGTGATCTAATTCTGAGATACAGAAAAAAAAGAGAAACTCTCTTTCCTTTGGTGTGGACATTTAATATTAAAGCAGACTCTTATGGTGCACGGCAGCCACTTGGAAACAAGGTGCGGGAGAGAAACAGTAAATAAGGGGCTAAGGCCCTCACCACGTGGGTCCACGTGCTCCTTTGTAGATTTCCTTTCCGAGGTCTGTGGCTGAAATCTGCAGGAATGAGTTCAGTGCATATAGTCTGGAGTTGATAAAGGGCATCAATTTTGCAGCGGATTTCTTGGACTCTTTAAGAATGTTAGAAATCACAGGACCCCACTGATTCATTTTTTTGTTACGTCTTGATTGATCTTTTCTGTTTTCCCCTTTACCTTCCTCATGTTATCAATAAATAACAACGGAATGTCTGACTGTCTTGTTTTAAACATCTGCATTTGCACAGTCAGCCTGGGCACTGGGAAAGAGAAGAGAGAAGAAACTTAGTGTTGCAATTTTATATATGAGGATTTTTATATTAGAAGAGACTTAAAATCCTATTCTAATAGGATCCCCATTTAATGACCATTCTCCTCTTCAGACATTGGGAAAACCTGTCACCCTCTAACAGAAAGCCTGAAGGAATCAATGATTGGAATCACATTCTTCTGCCAACATTCCCGGGTTAACAGTGTGCCCCAAGTGACCGAAATGATTGACCCACCAACTAATTTGTCCATACAGTGGTTCACGTTTACACGTGTGTATGTTCACCTGTTCACAGACAATGCTTACCAACTTCAGTGCATTATTAGTCTTTGCTTGCTTTGGTATTTGTATATTTGATACCTAATTGTTTGTTCAATTGCCCTCATTTGGGCCTCTAGCCTCCACTTGGGAGGAAATTCAATAAAAAGCCAAATTTTACTGTACCAAATCCAGCAGGCACAGTTTGGATATGCTAACAACTCCTAATGAGGGTTTTGGCCATTGGTCAAATAAACAAACTTTCATGTAGCGGTTGGATAGAAAGCAGAATTGCCAACTCTGTTTATGCTTGAGGGATTTTTTACTGGATCTATAAGGCATGTAGAATTTATATGCGTATGTAATATTTACTTACTATTATATAATAGTAAAATAATAATTAGTGTTTTAAATTTCATTTCTTGTTTCCTGATACAAATTGAACTGTGATAAATGTGTCAATAGTAAACACTCATGGTGGACTCTGGCCGGGACCGGATGTGATTGAATGCTTTACAGCCCCTAGCTCATAGCAACCTCTCCCACGCTGAAAGGTGGCGGTACAGTTCCCCTATTCTTAGTAGAGAAAATAGGCAGTTGGTTTTGTTTGTTTGTTTGTTTGTTTGTTTTTATCCATGTTTTATGGATGAAGGCAGTGAAGCTTAGAGAGTTTGAGAGATCTTCTCCCGGGCATGGTGCATGGAAGTGGTAAACATGGATTTTAAACTCCCGTGGGTCTGACGTCGTGATGGACAGTTGTACGTGTCAGCTTGGCCAGGCTGTAGTACCCAGCTGTGGACTCAGACGCTAATCTAGGTGTTGCTGGGAAGGTGTTTTGTGAATGTGGTGAACACCTGCAATAGTTGACATTAAGGAGACTACTGTTGATGGTTACTGTCGACTGGACCGTGGGCCTTCAGTCCAATCCCTTGAAGGTCTTAAAAGCAAAATGTGAGATTTACTGGAAAAGAAGGAGTTCTGCCTCGAGGCTGCAGCATTAACTCCTTCCTGAGTTTCCATCCTGCTGGCCTGCCTACCCTACAGATTTCCAACTTGTCAGTTTCAACTATCCTGTGAGCCAATTCCTTTAAATCCCTCTCTGACTCTGTATCTATATATATTATATGTGTTGATATTATATATATATCTTACATATATGCATATATGAATAACCCTATATATATATATATATATATATATTTATAGAAATAATGCCATAATTTTCCCTGGTCGTTACATGTATCCTGATAGGAGATATTTACACATCTCCTATCAGTTCTGTTTCTCTGGAGAAGGACATCAAAGCCTGGGCACCATGACACCCATTTGCAAAAAGTGAAAGAGGTTTCCATCTCCACATTACAGGAGATGAAACAAGATTCAGAGTTTGAGAGACGTGCTCATAGATACGCATGTGGCTTGGAGATGGTAGAGCTCAGGTTTGAAGCCAGAGACTCCAGAGATAGTGCTCGAAGCACTCGAACCCAAATCACTCCAATTGCATGAGAAGTGTGCAGCTGTGATGGATACAGGACAGGGCGGCTGATGTCTGTTAATCACTTGTGTGTGTGACGGTCACCGCGCCGAGCACTTTGCCTGGTCCTCCTGGGTTCTTGGTGCAGCTTCCTGTGGAGGTCAAGGCATCGGTCAGAAGGAGAAGCTCCTGGCTGCTTCTCAGACCGTATGGCAGGTCTGAATCACCTGGAGGGCATGTGGAAACACAGGTGGCTGAGCCCTCCGCCAGCCCCGCCCCGTGTCCCATTTAAGGGCAGGGGAGATGAAGCTCTGCCTTTTGTAGTGGAGCCGTCACAGAATCTGTAGATATATTTTGAAACCAGCGCACCTCAGTTCTTGCTGGTATTAGTGTTTTCTCAGGTCTGGCTGTGCTTCCCCTGCAGCCCTCCGCGGTGATCGCTCTTGTTCTGGCTATAGAAGCATCACATCCGCTAAGCGGACTCCCCTAGGCGGGTCCCCAGCGGACGCTCCTCTGCTTGGGGTCCTGTCGCTGCCACAAGGGATCCCAGGCGACTCCAGGAAGTCGCACCTCCGGAGCTCCCTGAGTCCAGCCAGATTACCCTGCAGCCTGACGTGGCCATGCGTCTGGTTGGTGCTGGGGTGTCTAAGGGCGATGATCTCCGGTGTGCTAATTCTAGGGAGCGAGGTGACAGCACCCCTCTGTGCCCAGAGCTGCTCTTTATCTAACACACCACCCCCTCTCTCAGAGGAAGCCCAGAGAGAGAAACAGGATGCAATCTGGGTATGTCTTACCTGTGCTTCCCTTTTGCCTGGTCCTTTCCAGTTATTTCCCTAGGCTGGGCTTCCTGCCCCATCTTCCCACCACCTCCCTCTGGTCTGGATTTCCCTTATGTAAAACTCCAGGATCGAGCCTGACAGGTCTGGCCCTTGATTTGCTAAAGGAGGTGAGATATGTTGGCAGTCCCTTCCTAAGACAATAACTTAGCTCACAGAAACATTGTCACACGACAGATGTGTTTCTGACTATTAGAAACCAAGTATCCCCTTGTTCTTTCCTTCTGAGTTCCTCCTGTGACAGTTCTTCTGTAAGTGCCCCCTCTCCTCCTGCCCACAACACACACACCTTTTCCCTTTCCACTTGAACTCACTGGGGAGATGGTTATGCTTCCAGAAGCGAGGCAGAAGAGAAGAGCATATTAATAGTATCCAAAATATGAAACCCACTACACTAAGGTTTATTGAGTATTTTCTAAATGCACTCTCCTAAGTGATATATCTGCATGATTTTATGTAATCTCACCCCACCCTGTTTATAGCTGAAAACACTGAAGCATCGAGGGGTTTTATCATTTGCTCAATACTAGTAAGTGGCAAATCCAGGTATAAACCCCGGCCTCCTGACTCTAGAGCCTACACCCTACCCACTTAACTGTACGTGAAAGCTGGTTACAAGCTGTGAAACCAGATTTAATACAAGATTATATGTAGTTGATCCTCACTATTTGTGGATCCCATATTTGCAGATGGGCCTACTAGCTGAAATTTATTTGTAACCCCAGAAGGGGACTCACGATGCTTTCATGGTCATCCTCGGATGTGCACAGAGGGTGAAGAATTTGAGTGGCCGGGCGTGCAGGATCCCAGCTGAGGTTGAGCAAGGCTGACTTCTTGTTTCAGCTCTCATGCTGCAAGTAAGGGTCCTTATAGTCTCTGCAGCACCACGTGTTTCACATTTTTATGTTTTTATTGGTGAATTCACCATTTGAAATGTGTAGTGCTGAAGAGCTAGGTGTCTAGAGTTCCTAAGTGCAGGAAGGCTGTGATAGGCTTTACCTGTGTTAGGTCAGCTTCCTTTAGGCTTGAGTCGCAGTGCTGTCGGCCTTGAGTTCAATGTTAATGTATGAACAGTATATGTTAAGTAAGGTGTCTGTATTTTCTTTTCTTTTTTAAAATTTTTTTATCTTATATTGGAGCATAGCTGATTAACAATGTTGTGTTAGTTTCAGGTGTACAGCAAATTGATTCAGTTATACATATACATGTATCTATTCTCTTTCACATTCTTTTCCCATTTAGGTTATTACAGAATACTGAGCAGAGTTCCGTGTGCTATACAGTAGGTCCTTGTTGGTTATCTAATTTAAATATAGCAGTGTGTACATGTCAATCCCAGACTCCAGGGTGTGTTTAAAAACATGCATAAAACAAGTTTACGTATTGATGGGTTGACAAAAACGTGATCAGAGGCTCACAGACACCTAATCCTGTGTTTCCCCTCAGAGCAAGGATTCCCTGTTGTTAATTCAGTGTTTACAGAGACTTCATGGAACTTAACAAGAATGGACCGTATCGATCTCTCTGTTACCTTGCTTTCCTTAATTAGTTAATTCATTAAATACTCAGACATTTAAGAATGCTTTACTTATCAAAAGGCATACATTCTTAATGGAGGTGATATCACCCCCAAGGGGACAAAAGTTGGTTCTTGCGGTAGAGGGGAGTGAAAATCTTATTCTTTTTATATAAAAAGGAGATATATATATATATACACACACACGCAGTACATCTGTGGTATTACAGTTTCAGTTGGAGGGTGATAAGGAAAAATGTCTAAAAAAGTTTCCTTGGAGGGAGGGCAATCATGAAACAAAGGTTGAGACACACAGTTGTAGGGCACAGTGAATGATATGATGAAGCATCTAAAGTATTTACTGGACTATGCAGCACAGCATATGCGCTCAGTGTTAGCTCTTTATTAGAAAAATCATTAATAATAGTATTTGTTTCCCCAATCTTCTTCCCTTTCTTCATAGGCCAGCATTTCCTATACTGCAGATCATGGTCTTCTGAGGGATCTGCCCACACATTTTCAGATCTGTCTGAAAATTTCTCCTGAAATTTGTTGTTTTCTTTTGTGCTTTAATTTTTATGATGATCTTAAAGATGATGCTTGCATACCGGTCCTCTTTGTAGCAGAGTCCTCCCACAAGACTTCATTGCCCAAGTTTGCACCTGGCTTTTAAGGAGGGAGCTCTCCTTCAGTGGTTATAGGCCAGTAAGGGATAAAAGAAGAGCAGACTGAAAGCACGTGAATGATATAGTCAGAGCAAGTGAGGGCCAACTGACGTGCACCCTGTTGTAGCAGGAAGGACTCCCCAAGTTCAAGTGGGTGGAAGTGGTGGGTAGGGCGAGTCCCCAGAGGGCCGGGCTAGTGTGGACATGCCCAAACCAAGAGCCCATTGGCTTCAGGAGCCAGTGCTGTATTTACGTTTTCAAGGGCAATGTAATCTCAGCAAAATAACATCATCTGCCAGGTTAAATTAATGCTGTTCATTTGAATTTTATGGGTTTTGTTGTTTTCATGTCCAATTCGTTAGTTTGTTTTGGTCTTATTGTTGAATCAAATCTAAGGCAGATGGAGGTCATTTCTAGTTTTCCATTTGTGCATCACAAGTAACAATATAATAAAAATAATTTCTATAAGTTAGTGGTGCACAATAATTTTTTTTTTTTTTTGCCACATTACAGTAGTATTTGCATGACTCAGGTTTGAGGAACGACCATGGACTCGTAGAATCATAGACTATTTGAGCTGCTGGGAATCCCTTAGTCCAACCATCTCCCCTATCAGATGTCAACACTGAGAAGTGAATGTCCAGGGTCAGAGAACAAGGGAGCAGCAGACTGAGGTCAGAGACCAGGTTGACATACTTCTAACTAGGTACCAGGTCCAACATGTCAGCCCCCACCAAGGGTGAACCATGGCAGATAAATGGTGCTGCCTGACTCATATAAATGCCGCCACAAAGGCCTGACACATACTGATGGAGAGTTTCTGCACTGTCTGCTAACTCTGAGAGAGGAGGATGTGAAATAGGCAGAAACGATGGGAATAACAGAATTGTTTCAGAGCCATAAGTTATAATGAGCAGTGGTGAGAAGCAACAGCCATTGAACGTCACTGCTCTGGTGATATCACCCATGAACTTGGATTGTTCCATTACTCTGAACATTAGCAAACAAAATCCTGAAGCTCTTTCAATTGAAGCCCATTTGTGCTTTTCTACTTTGTCCTTTTTATAGACTATAAACTCACTCTACCTAACTGGGGTGTGTACACTATGCCGGGAAGACTATTGGAAAACAGTGTTTCTCAGCTTAATGGAAGAGTTTAGATCATAACTTGTGGTGTGAAAAGAGTTCATCTGGGATGTAATTGGTTGGTGACTGTTTTAGTTTTCTATTGCTGCATAACAAATTACCATGAATTTAGCAGCAGCTTACCGCAAGATATCTATTATTTCACTGTTTCCTTGGGTCGCGATTCTGGGCTTGGATCAGCTGGGTCTTTTGTTCAGGATCTTGCAAAGCTGCAGTCAAAGTGTTGACCAGAGCTGCTTTCTCATGTGAGGTTGGGGTCTTCTTCCCTGCTCATGTGGGATTGGTAGAATTCATTTCTTGCAGCTGTGGAACTCATGGTGGTTTGCTTCTTCAAGACCAGTAGGAAGGATCTCTCTCCTCTAGGCTCTTTAAAAGGGTTTACTTATGTATTTAGGTCAGGCCCACCCAGGATAATCACCCTTTTGATTAAAGTTAATGCTATAGGAAACTTAATTACATCGGCAAAATCCTCTCACCATTGCCATGTCCTGTTGCTTAGTGGCAAATTGCAAGTTCTATCCATACTCAAGGGGGGCAGGTTACCAAGGGCATGGACACTGGCTTAGCCTGTCCAGGTTGCTACAACAAAATACCATAGACTAGGTGGCTTATAACAACAGATATTTCATTCTCACAGTTTTGGAGGCTGAAAAGTTTGAGATCAAGGTGTCTAGTGAGGACCTGCTTCCTGGTTCGTAGACGGCCATATTTTCCCTGTGTCCTCATGGTAGAAGGGGCAAGGGAGCTCTCTGGGGTCTCTTCAATAAGGGCACTAATCCCATTGATGAGGGCTCCACCCTTATGACCTAATCACCTCCATAGGCTAATCACCTCCTAATACCATGGCACTGGGGATTAGGTTTTAAGATATGAGTTTTAGGGAACGTAAACATTCAGCCTGTAGCAGGTACCATGGGGATCATCTTAGAATGCTGTCCACCATGGTCATTGGCACTTCCCTCCTGAGGCAGTGAGTGTGGTTCATATTTGTAGACTTTCATGTGCATTTGCAGAATGTCTGCAATATTAATGTATATGTTCAAATTAAAATTTAGAAGAGTAGAAACTCAGTTGTGAGCTGAGGTGAGGTTATTTAGACCAGGGTTTCTCAACTTCAGCAAATTGATGTTCTGGGCTGCATAATTCTTTCTCGTGAGGTGCCGTTGTATACGCTGTAAGATGTGGAGCAGCATCCCTGGCCTCTACCCACTAGAACCCAGTAGCACACCTTCCCCAGTTGTGACAATTAAAAATACCACCAGTCATTACCAGATGTCCACTTGAGGGAGAGGCACCCCCATTTGAGAAGTCCTGCATTAGAAAAACAAAGTGGGTTTTTTTTTTTTGTTTGTTTTGTTTTAATGAAGAACCCATTAAAGCAGGGAATTTGTTTTTTAAGGTGATGCAGCTGTTTGGAGCCAGCAGGCTCTTGCTCCTTGGCTAATGCCTCATTCTTAGATTTGTCTTTAGCCTTTATTAGGAAACGTATGGTTTATAGTTGCAAAGAAAAACTTAATACTGTAGATGTGTTTCCCACATGGACTCTCTTATCCACATGTATGCCAAAACAAGATTACGTTATCATATTTGACTATGTTTTATAATCTTGTCTGAATTTATAGTCAAGCCATATTATAATAGGGCTTTAGTTCTACTATGACATGGGTCAGATATTTCCCCAAAGATATTTAATGCCTAAGGCAAGGAACCTAATGAACTCCTTTCTTGGTATTATGGCTTCTTTCTTGGAAACAAGTGATATGGCTTGGTAAGGGATGGAGTGGAAGGCACGGTCCAGTGCTGAAATTACAAAACTCAAAAGCTGCTCGTTCCTGTTTTCTCTAGGCAAAGGCAGCTCAAGCATCTCATCCGACGTGAGTTCAAGTACAGATCACACGCCGACCCAAGCCCAGAAGAATGTGGCTACCAGTGAAGGTAGGCATCTGCTCTTCATTATCTCTTGCCCTCTGGTCACAGTGCTGGCTGTGTTTGGAAGACACGTAAAAGGTGTGAGTTTCAGTTCTGTTCTACTGAGTGGAAGCATATGAGATTCTTAAATATGAGAAGGCCAAGGTTTTCCCAGGTTTCTTTTTTGTTGCATTGCTGTCACCATCTACTGAAGTTGTTTTGATGTGGTTTAAGGTAAATGCTGTTATTTTGTGAATATATAACAGGCTGACTTTTGGGAAGTGTTTATGAATGACATATCTTGTTTTTCAGTATGAAAAACATTATGATTGTAAAATCTTTATGCTGCAGTTGAAAGTTCCTGCAAGAACTTTCAAAATAGGCACACCTGGAATTCAGGATTTTGATAACGGGAAGGTCATAGTCATGGGATTTGTAGAACTTGAACTCTTCCCACTGCCTGGGGAGTAGGAAAAGAGGTTTGTTTGATTCTTTCAAGAGTAAGTGAAAAGTCCTGCTTGTCAGAACAAAGATTGGTTGCACTGATATTCTTGATAAAGAATTTGACTATATGTAGTAGCACATGTTGGAATTTAATTGCTTCCCAGTAGTTGAGAAGCTTTTCAGTTATTACTTACTCGTTTGAGTGTGGAAATCATTGTTTCTATTGTAGTTATTTAGTGGAAAGTTGACCCAATTATGGAATCGGCTCCTTTTATTTTAAGGTGAAACACATTTAAATGACTTCTTTTCTGAAGAAGAGTTCTTTCTAAACGCATTGTTGAATGAAGGTCCATGGAAGACACGAATGCCGTTTATCATGAAAGACTTGTGAGGTGTCAGCCGATTTTCTCACGACACTGTATAGAGCCTGCTTTCCTAGTGTGCAGGGTGTTGTGGAAACACCATTTCCAGTCTTTGTTTCAGACGCTTAATTTCTGCTGCTTGTGATATCGGGAAAGGCACTCAGAGCCTGATGTTGGTCATGTCAGTTGTTTGATGGCTCTTGATCTGCACTACAGGGTATGCATTAATGATGATGCTTTACTTCTGTTGTGTGTATCTTCTCTTTGGGTATTCTTTGACGTGGTGTGTTTCAAATAAGAATTATCTCCTCTGGGTTAATTATCCCCAGACTGACGGATAAATAGCTTTTACAACTGGATTGCATTCCCTTGTGTTTTGTGCCTTAGCGTTGTTTTTACCAGCATTCTGTGGCAAACAGATTGGGGTGTTCTCCTTAATGGAGTGAAGAATCAGGTAGCAATCCAGCTTTAATTTTGTGCCTGTTCATTCAAATATGGGGATTAGATCATTCTTGAAATTCAGTTAAGGTAATGTGCAAATCGGGTAAATTGATTTTTAGACCTTTGCTTTGATTCTTAAAAGCCAGAGTGGAAATCACTTCCATTTAATTGATTTATGATCTGCTCTAATCAGAAGTCTATGTTTTGTAAGATTATCACTTCTTTCCATCATTATTTTACAGTCACACTTGTCACAGTAATTTGTCTAATTTGAGTGGCTGTGAAAATAGAAAGTTAAAAGTATGTGAAATAATTCTTCCGGGTTTCCCTATCCGGATTTAAGTTCTCTTAATATTTTTTCTCCTTTTCAAAAATAGAAAATACAAAAATATATGAGCTCTGTTGCAAAGGTTGGGGGAAGGGGCCATGGGATTTCATGCATTTTAAAAATGTCTGGGGCTTCCCTGGTGGCGCAGTGGTTGAGAGTCTGCCTGCCGATACAGGGGACACGGGTTCGTGCCCCGGTCTGGGAAGATCCCACGTGCCGCGGAGCGGCTGGGCCCCTGAGCCACGGCCGCTGAGCCTGCGCGTCTGGAGCCTGTGCTCCACGACGGGAGAGGCCACAACAGTGAGAGGCCCACGTACCGCAAAAAAAAAAAAAAAAAAAAGTCTGCTTTTATGCTTCAAAAAAAAAACTATATAACTATGAAAAAATTTTTCATTTTTGTTTTGCCATTTTCTTAGGAAGATCCTTTTGGTGTAGGCCCTGTCAATGTTTCATACATTTTGGTCACAGTGCATTTTCAGGAGAGAAAAATGGGAAAATGTGTGATGTTCATATGAAACAGAATTTTTAGCAACTGGGCTAAATTGATACGGAGTTTTTTCCGAACTCGTAAGTGGAAGAACCTCATCGTTATGAAAGATGCTATCCATTTTTTGCTTATCTAAAAAAATTTTTAAAGAATGTGTTGTTTGGCTATTTATTTGCATGAATCCATTTTGCCACTGTTTTTCAATCAGTGAAAATTTTAAAATATTAAAAAATGAATTTGATGTGGGTATTAGTTACATTAAAATGTGTTTCAGGGTTGTTTGCCACAGAATGGTCTCATATTATGGGTCTAGTTTTTTCCAGATAGAAGCATAATAGACAGTGCTCAGTTTCTCAGTGCACAGGTGACAGAGCCCAGGTCCACCTCTCAGGACGAGCAGTCAGGACATCACATGTTCTGACCTCCACAAGGTGGATTTACCTGATGGCATTAACGGTTCCTCCTACCGGAAAACACCTAGGTAACCACTGTATGCAACACACTGACAAAAGAAAAGAAAACAGAAGGTGGACACAGATTTCTTACACACGCTAAACAAGAGCACATTTAAAAATGCTTCTTTGATTCTCTTTCCACTGTTTTCTAGGACTGTATTTAACCTTTGCTATTAAAAAGCGTATTGGGTAAGTTGTGTGCCTGACTTTCTGGAAGCTGTATGATTATGGTTATTTTCTTCAGTTCTTTGATCTTCTTATGATTTTTTGCCTCTGAATTCCTGGGTATTGCCTTCAAGAAGCACAGGGAGGATCCTCAGTTTAAGGGTCTGCGTGATACTGAGTTCTAAACATGGTATCTTTTGTGGAGGGTAATATTCAGTTTTCCTGCAGCTTTTGAAAACCGTGACCATACCTGTAACAGCTGGGATGGAAGCATTTGGAGCAGTGTTGGACTTCTCCCTGATGGGCTGGATGAGGAGGTGTTGTATCAGCTCCCTGGGTGGTGTGTGTGTGTGTCTGTGTGTGTGCACATGTGTGCATTTGTGTCCAACCTCCACAGGGTAGCTGATGGCCCAGGCACCATCTATAACTGGGAAACATGTGGGTAACCACTCTGTGCAACGTATGCTGGGAAATAAACTGAGGACCTGGGAGTGGAGGGAAGGGAAGGACATACAACATGCACTGGCCTGGGGCTGGCAGCAGGAACGGCGATGAGCTGTCTTATGGGGGAGATGACAATGTTCTAAAATTGGATTGTGGTGATAGTTACACAGCTCAGTAAATTTACTAAAACTCATTGAATTTTACACATGAAAAAGGGTTTTGGGGGGCCGCTGCCTGACCTTCAGACTTATATCTAAACCATCACAAACCATTCTTTTAATATGCTGCCTCCCAACTCTGAGAGGTGAGAGGCTGAGTCTTGGCCAGTACAAAGTGCAGGGCTGGAGGCTGGAAGCTTCTCCTGAGATGCTCTGGCCTTGGGGCCAGAACTGGCCTGAAAGCCATGATGACAAATCCCTGGACCAGGAGGGTTCATAGCCCAGCGTGTGGTACCCTGTCAGAGTTGACCTATTGTATGTGCATATTCGCCCATGAAGCTCTGGAAGGCGGGAGAGCTTATAGACCCACAGATTTCCCAACCTTTTAATTAATTAATTAAGTTTTTAGCTTTTCTTGGATAGTTGTTAACCTCAGCTCAGGTTTTAAACATGTTAGCATCACTCCCAGTCAGATTCTTTGCTAAGGGCTTATGTCTTTGCTGTCTATCTCAAATTGCAGCGATCCAAATTGCAGCGGATCCACCCATGATCCACTTTGGGTCATAAGGCTATTCCCCTAGGATGGTGGGCCCAGATGATGATACAATTTGATTTTAATCCAAAAGAGAATGGCATTTTTTACCTGATGGTAGTGTTCTGTTCCAAAATCTCATGCAAAACTTTCATGAGTCTTAATTTGTGACTCTAAAGCCACACCCCTTTCAAGGAATTGGCAGCCTGCAGTGCTTTCTCTCTGATACGATATAGGCTTTCTTTAAGATCCATTATATTTCTTGTGACAGTTGAAGTTCCTGGTTTCCTGATACTGTAGGGGGTTTGGCTTCAAGTGTAGAAAGCTGGAGAACTTTCCATTTTCTCCCAACAAAATCTGCATTCCAACATCATACACCATAGCTTCATTCTTTCCAGTTGTATTACTATTCTTTCTCTTCCATTTTTTTCTGTCTTTCTCACCCACAGGGTGTTTTCTCTTGTACTGGAAAGAATGGCCTTTGACCTTCAGCTCTTTGAAAGTCATGTCCAGCTGTGAGCAGAATCGGCTGGATTAAGTTAGATCATGACGAAGCTTCCTAGAAATAAGAAGCTGAGCTTGGGCTTCTTTCGTGGAATGGGCGAGGGGGGGCATGAGGGTGTGGCTTTAAGGGTGGCATCTCAACAACTCAGCCTTCTCTTGAGCTGGGGGAAAATGAAGTGGTTAGTTCAAAGGCCAAATGCAGTTGGCTGATGAAGAGTCAGCTTCACTCAGCTGCTCTTTAATCACATTCAAGTTTAGATACTGAACTCATGGACAACACAATTTATAGGTGTGATGGCTGTTTATACATGTTAGTTATCAAGCCGGACAGCCGTGGAATCCGAGAATTTTTAGAGCTACAAAAATTCTTGGCAATTTTCTTTTTTTTTTCTTTTTTTTTTTTTAACATCTTTATTGGAGTATAATTGCTTTACAATGGTATGTTAGTTTCAGCTTCACAACAAAATGAATCAGTTATATATATACATATGTTCCCATATCTCTTCCCGCTTGCGTCTCCCTCCCTCCCACCCTCCCTATCCCACCCCTCCAGGCGGTCACAAAGCACCGAGCTGATCTCCCTGTGCAATTTTCTGATCTACTGCAGTCATTCTACAAAGAAATTCCTGTGGCACAGAGAACTGAAGAGATTTGCTCAAGATTACACACCTAGTACATTGTCAAGCAGGAGTCTGACACAGTAATGTTTTGGTGAAAGATGGTCCAATTAGAAAAAAGCTCCGGACACGCAGGCCCTGCGGCCATGGCTCACGGGCCCAGCCGCTCCGCAGCATGTGGGATCTTCCCGGACCGGGGCATGAACCCGTGTCCCCTGCATCGGCAGGCGGACTCTGAACCACTGCGCCACCAGGGAAGCCCAAGAAAAAAGCATAACCTTTCAAAAAAGCTTTTGCCTTTGGAGCGTGAAGCTATTTATCTCTCATTTGTGCACCTGATCTCTTGCTGCCTATTTTGAGCTGGTTGCAAATCTGAAGCAGGCTGTTTGGAAGAGTTTGAGAAAGATTGTTGAGCCCCAATAGATCAGTCCTTCCAGTGGGAGGAGGGGAGCTGCTTCAAATGGCAAAAGGATCTCAACCTACTTGAGTAGATTCGCTTCCAGAGATGGAGACACTACCGTTGTCAGCTCAGGATTATAAAATAGCCTTTTAGTAGATTTGCATAACGTTGCTTTGTGAAATTGCCCATTTAATTAACTCCCTGAAAGAAGTTCATTTTAAAATGTTTCATCTGAAATGAGTTATTTAGGAAGAATTTGCGGTGATGTTATTTCCGTGAACCTACAATCACCAGTTTATTTATACAGTCCTGGGTTCTCATGTTTTCGGTGCCCAAATGCGACCAATTCCAAATGGAGTTATTTTGAAAATGTCCAGGCATTTGGCTTTGCTTTTATTCTCTTTGTCTTATGTTATCTTTTTACTTCTTGAATGTACTCCTCAGACAAAATTCACATGAATCACTCAGGAAGAGAAAGATGATGCTTTTAACTCAAGGTAGATTCTGTTTCCCAAAAAGCCTTTTTGACTATCCAACAAATTCAACAGACATTTCTCGGACACTTATTTCAGGCTCTTGCTAGTACTTCCATGAGCATTATTGCATTCATCTTTGTTTCATCGTCATACTTCTCTTGTGACGTCGGCATAAATGTTTCCATTTGGCAGATGAAAACAGGGAGACTGGGAAGAATCAGGGTGGCCCAAAGTCATGTAAAACTGGTGGGTAGCAAAGATAGGCTTTGAGGGCTGAGTGCTAAGATTTATTCTTAATGCTTGTTTTGTAATTGTCATGCAAAAAGTAATGAGAATTTCACACTAGTCATTGTTACAAGTTTATATCAAAGTATATTTTGAAAGTACTTATGAGAAGTACCTTTTCAAAAGCCAACTCATAATCATGTCTAGATGGCTGACATTCTGCATGGAAACACTTTTGTGTCCATGTATAGTCTAGAAAATGACTTCAAATCCTTAGTTATAGAAAGCAAAAGTCAAGATTCCAAGTTGCTTTTATACGGCACTGTTGAAGGCTTAGTTTTCTGGTGACCAGAACTGTGCCCTTAACAGACTGCACCAGACAGAGTTAGGGTTTGAAGGTGATATGTCAGTTAATCATGATATGGGGTCTATAGTGTATGTAATATAAAAGTACTGAATAGTTGTTTTGCTTGTTTTCCCTTTAAAACTGAGCGATGGAACGATTCTTAAATTGGAAATGCACACAAGTGATAGATACCAATCTCAGACCATGTGCCTTGGAAGACTGGAAATGTACCTTGAAGCAGTCTATTACAGTTGAATGAAATTCTATCTATGACACAAGAGCAAATAGATAACATAGGAAGAGGAATATAAAGAACTGGAGAAAGAAAATGATGCTGAAGAAATCTCTTTTGAAATAGTTATAAAGGGACGACTTCCCTGGAGGTCCAATGGTTGACTCCGCGCTTTCACTGCAGGGGGCGCGTGTTCGCCCCTTGGACATGGAACTAAGATCTACATGCTGTGCGGCACAGATAAATAAATAAATAAATAAATTAAATAGTTATAAAATGACATTTATCCAAATTGGAAGGTAGGGTGGAGGACCTTATGGAGAGGAAGAGATTCCAAAATCAAAAACTGGTGTTTAGGAACTTTTATTCAGTATATGAGGAAGGTGATGACCGATTATTATAGAGCTTTGTTTTGCCTTTAAAAATTAAATTTTAAACTTAACTATCTCTAAAATTTCAGGATCATTTAGGAATGCTTTGCAAGGCTTTAGCTTTGAAGCTTAATGTGTTTTGGTAATTAAATTAGCACCTTACTGCCTCCCGATCAGATTTCCTTTATGGTTGAAGAGACTGCTTAATTGTAACTTAGGTGACTTTTGAAAAGCTGCGCCAATTACATCTGGCGATTTGAACATTTTATAGATTCAATGTGCCCGATTTAGTAAGGAAGTCACATTTGCCTCTGAGGGTTAGTTTAAGCAGAGGCAACCTCATCAACTCAATATCCAGAAAGTGGTTATGTGAGCCTAGAAATGTACATTGAAATGATAAATACCATCTCAGACTCAAGAAATAAGTTTAATTTCTTGTGGGAGTTATCTTCCCAAATGAATTATCCAGAATGGCAAAAATGTCATTTAAGAGTCTCAGAAGGAAATTACGTTTCTCTGTGAGTGTGTATATGTGGGGTGTGTGTGTGTGTGTGTGTGTGTGTGTGTGTGTGTGTGTGTGTTTAAGGACATTTTAAAGTAATACTTGAGACAGCCAGAGTTTCTCAGATCTTCAGTATTCTAATCTCATGTGCAAAATTCTATGTTTATTTCCTTCACCTACATCTTGTAACTTGTAAAAAAGCACTCAAATAATCAATATATTTCAAATATAGACATTCTGATTCATCTAAGTACAGCTAAGTGTGTTTGTAATAAAAGCTTGGATCATTCTTAAGATATCAGTAATTTCACTAGATGGAAATTTATAAAAGGATGTAATCTAGGTTCAAATACATTTGTTTAGGCACTGATTGGGGGCTACAAAATGTATGTTAGTCACAAACTGGTAGCACAGAGAATGATCCCTACCCTTCTTCTACCTGAAGAAGTTTCAAAACTAACTCTGGGTTTAATGGATTTAAGTGGGGCATCCAACCTGCAGCTCTTGAGTCTCCATCATTCTCTAACGCCATAAACCATCATCCTTCACAATATTGCTAGTAGCTATTTTGGTTCCCTGAGGAATTTGATTTTATGACAAGATCCACTGCTTCCAGAACTTTCACAATTACTGGGGGAAATAAACACCTATGAAACAGTTAAATAGTAGTTTGGGGTAGTATGGGATTGTGTCCCAACAAGTGATCTGAAGAAGTGCTCTAGCTGGAGGAGTTGGGAAAGGCATCCTGGGAGCCCGGGACTTGGCTTTTGCTGTGTGGGTAGAAGGTGGAGGATGGAGAGGGTGATACAGCATGGCATGTTAGATTGTGACGAAAAATCCATTGGGGCTTACATGGGGGAAAGGGAGACTTCCAAACAGACCTTTCTCTGGCAACATTGAATAAGGTCAGAAAGTGCGTTGAACGCCACTCTTTCACTAAAACGGTTAGTTATGGAGTGGCTGCACACTCTTTGTATTAGGTTTTCCGTGGATCCCATATAATTGGGGTTGTCAGTGACCAATAGGCTATCATTCTGTGACACTGTACACCCACCATCTTTGTTTGGGTTATTTGGAAGGTTTTACACTCAGTAACCAACTTCTGATATCATCTCAGGCAAAGAAAGAATATGGAGGAAGTTGGGAACCAGCGTTTTAGGACAAATATCCTGATGTTGGAAATATTTGCCCTTTACAGTCATGGACAGAATCTGACCTTAAAACTCGGGTTAACATGTCTGTTTACTTCCTCTTTGACCAGGAAATAACTTCCTGAGGATAAACTAACTTCCTCAGGAAGTCCCTGACTTCCCAAGGCTGTTAGGCTGATTAATAAATGAGAGAAAAGCACTTGAGTTGTAAAGGACATTCCTTTACATTCTATGTATTCCAAAAAAATATAGAAAACTCACATTATGGAGGGAATAATATACAAGTAATTTAGAAATTCTTTGTGATCATTAAGAGGCGATTGAAGAATTGTTATAAGGATGCAGTCTGCGGGAAGCAGATAGTAATACAGTCAATAATTATAAATATAACAGGGGAGTTTTCAGCTGTTTATAACCGCTACTGCCTTCCAGGGTGGGGTGAGGACATTTGTTCTTCCAAATAACTGCATGTGTTTGAGTGAGTTTCCCGATGTGGGCTATAGAAAGCTAGATTCCTCTGCACAGTAGAGATTCTGAGCTTCAGAGGAAGGAGACACAGGGGGAATCCAGGGGAGGGAAGAGGGAGATGATGGGAAGAAGAAGAAATAGTGGAACTGGGGAGATACTCCAACAACTTGTGGGTTAGTGGTGCCCAAAGTGACGCTGTCCTGCGTCCCTGAAAATCGCTAGTCAGTCTTTACCAAACTCACAAAATTCTTGGAAGGAGGGAATTTCCTATAGAAATCAGTGATGGACTCACTTTTGAGACTGTTCTCTTGCCTTCTTTGTAGTCACTCACCTTACACAGATACAGCTAAAGCCAACTTCTAAAGAATCCATCAGCGAACTCCCTTACCATTAGTCCAAATTTAAGTATTCTATTATGTTTATCTTCTGTTGTATATAACAGTATTTTATATAACTTATAGTGACTTATGCAGCTTATATTACCTTTTCTCTTTTGACTCTAATTACAAACTCACTTTGTTCTGATTATTAACAATTATTATTCTCTTTTTGATCTTTGGCTTTTCACAACTTCTGTGAAAAACCTTTAAGCATCTCCTTTGCCCTTCCAGCCCTGTCCTTCAGGCTATAAAACCATCCTTGCTTTCTGGCCACAAAAGAATGTCCATCCTATTTTCTTTTCTTCTGCCCAAGACACAGAATAAGTCATGCCCCAAAGAGTCTGGGGCCTTTTATTGGAGAAATATATTCAAGACATAAATCTGGGAATCAAGCAAAGGGTTCCTGCTGCTGTGGGCTTACTTTGAGGAAAGTTAGAGCAGGGGTAAAAGTATGTCTTAAAATCACAGTACACACTGATTTTACCAATTTATAGTATTTTATATTATAAATCATTGCTCTATACATATGTTCTTATAGTATGAAATTTCATTTGCTACTAAGATTTTTCTACTACTCAGCAGCCAAGCCTATCACCTTTGTTGGGCTGCCCCATCAGATCTCCAGATATGCTCAGATATGCATGCACTGTAGCAGTGACAAGTAATAAACTACAGCTCAGTCGAGATGTCAACTGCATAAGAATTTTGTATTGCTTCAATTTATACCTCCAGGGTGTCCTTCCTGCACTAGCTTGAACTTCTTTGAGGAAAGAACTGTGTTTTATCCAGCTTTGTATATACCCTGCGGCTACCACAGTATTTGACATGTAATAAACATTTAATACATGTTTATTGAATGAATGACTGGGTTGTTAGTCAAGATTTTAAGGAGGAGTAGACCTCTTGATTAACTTTCCAACTATAGTCATAAAGACCGTACCGACAAAAGCTGTGCAGAACCAAAGTAATATGTGAGAAGCATAGTTACTTTTTAGAAAAAAGAGTAATGCTATTGCTTAGGGAAACTTGAGGCACATCCTGGGAATATTTGCTCTCAATGTGTTTTCAGCTGCCTTTTGTGTTAAAGCGATGAACAACTTTTTAGAGCAGAGTGGGCATGTTGAAAGGAAGATAGAACAGAGAATATGTCTAGTTTCTATGTTTTCATATGCTTTGCTGCTTTAAACCAAAAGGTTAAGTTGTCTGAATGCTAGCTCTATAAACAACCAGTTTCTCACAGAAAGTTTTTTAACATTTTAGATCAGCAAATGAAATAAACTTAGAAATCTAAGAATTCTAGGGCTATTCAGCACCCCTCCCTGCAACCTCAATTTTCAGGGACGGGGAAAATATGTTCTTTCCCCTCACCACCTTAATTTTATTAAATCCCTTTTTAATCTCTTTTAACCTCAGTACATTGAATTGTTTCAATTCTTCATTTACTGACATCTCAAAGTACCAAATTAGAGGCTGTGGTTCTTTAACTGATGAAATTGGAGAAGTAAGTTTCATTTTATTGGCACAAAATATGGCTGAATTGGCCAGTTAACAAACGTGCTCTTATTCTCTGGGTTCACTGACTTGTTATGAAGAAAATGTTAGAAAAACCATTCCTAAAAAAGAAAACGATATTATTCTTTACTTTTTTTAAAAGAATTATCCTAGAACCAACCTTGACCTCAGATTATCTTTTGCCAGCTATGTTCTATTTCCTAGAAACTAGGAAACTATAAAGTTCAGATGTTTTGTCTTGCTGGATTGGAACTGGTCAGGATGGAGATTGGGAAGTGAATTCATCCAATCGCAGAGGTTTACAGAGCTAAATTCTGGTTAATGGATGTATGTGGAAAATGAAGTTGGAGATTGAACTCTTCATTTAATCTGAATGAGAGGGGAAAAAAAACCTGTACAACAAAAATTTTGTGATTTTGTAACTCCCCATATATATGTGACCCAAGTTACATAGCTTTAATTTTCTTCTCTGTGAACCAGGAATAATAATATTATCTACTTCATGTGTTGGTCATGCGGATTGAATTTAAAAATTATATTCATGGGCTTCCCTGGTGGCGCAGTGGTTGAGAGTCCGCCTGACCATGCAGGGGACACGGGTTCGTGCCCCGGTCCGGGAAGATCCCACATGCCACGGAGTGGCTGGGCCCGTGAGACATGGCCACTAAGCCTGTGCGTCCAGAGCCTGTGCTCCACAACAGGAGAGGCCACAACAGTGAGAGGCCCGTGTACCACAAAAAAAAAAAAAAAGAAAAAAAAATTATATTCAGTGTGAGTCCCTCTGCATATTAGCTGGTTTCGCTTCATCAGCTTAATCACATTCACTTTACGTAAGTTCCATATCCAACCTTGTTCTGGGACAGGAGGACTTAGTATGGAAAAGTCTCCCCTAAATGAATTCAGCATAATTATTATGAAAATCCCAATACGATTTAAAAAATATATATATTTATTTATTTTTTGGCTGCATCAGGTCTTAGTTGTGGCATGCGGGCTCTTTCGTTGCGGTGTGCGGGCTCTTTGTTGCAGTGTGTGGGCTTCTCTCCAGTTGTGACATGCAAGCTCATTAGTTGTGGCACGTGGGCTTAGTTGCCTTGCGGCATGTGGGATCCTAGTTGCCCCACCAGGGATCGAACCGACGTCCTCTGCGTTCGGAACCACTGGACCACCAGGGAAGTCCCCCAATATGATTTTAATTTTGGAACTTGACCAAATTCTACTTTCTTAACCTAGAAGAAAAAATCCAACATCTATACGTACCTAACCATATGTGCATGATGAATTCAGTTCAATTACATATGTATCACAGTATGGATGTTGAATTACTTATATGTGGAACTCATTCGTTGAATTAATACATGTGCATGTGAGAATATCCAAGAAAAATTTTGGAAACGCGTACTGAAAGTACCATTTCCTTAGTGTCACGAAAATATATTCTGCATTTACAGATATTTACGAAGTGTGGTATGGTGGAGCTTGGTGTAATGGAACAGAGAGCTTAAGGTAGATTGAGTTATCTGTGGCCATTTAGGATATGATAAAGATGGCATTATAGTTGGATAAGAGAGATAAGCCTTGTCAGTATTCCTAACAGGAAAATCAGCTTCTCATTTTAAAAAAAGGAACATGGAGAACCTAAGTTGTTCCTGATGCCAAAATAAATTCTTGATGGATGAAAGATTTAAATGTTCAAATTATATATAGATGACTTCTTTTATGATCTTGGGGTAGAAGAACCTTTCAAAGCATAAAAACAGAAGTTGTCATAAAGCTAAAGGAGACCACCAGCACATTCATGGGGTAGTTCATGCCGTATGGGGTAGAAAATATCTTGATATTGTTCAAAATATTTATCTTTCTATTAAGCTAAGTTCATTGCAGGTTTCTTTTTTATTGCTGGACCTCTCAGAGCTTTTGATGTGTTAGTCTATGTTGTTAATCTTCACGTAGCATATTTTATTTCTCGAACTTCTTTTATTACACCTCACAATCAGAAAACACTGATACATGTGAATTGAGAGCCTTAAAAAATGTATACGTACTTTGATCTAGGAATTTCACACTAGGAAATTACCTTACAAGTCTGAGTGTTATTTGTAGTTCTAGTTTCTTAACTTTTATCATATAAACATGTTGGTAAAATATTTTATTGAGACAATTGTGTGTAAAAGTCCTGTTAAGCTATTAAAAACATGTTAGCAAACAATGTTTAATGATGTAAGAAAACATTTATGAAGAATGCAGATTATGAAGCATCATTTCTTATGTGATCCCAATTGTCCTTAGGATCATATTCTTAAAGGAAAACGAGTGAGGGGACATATTTCAAGGTACCATCAAGGGTTATCACTGAGAATCAGAGATTACATACCATACCGTTTTATGTAAGGGACTTGAGCATCCATAAATTCTGGTATCTGTGGGGACTCCTGGAACCAATCTCCTGCAGATACTGAGGGACAACTGTAGGTTTCTTTTTTGTGTTTTCCAGTATTGTCCAACTTTTCCACGTTAAAGAGGCAATTTATAGAAAATTCAATTTGATTCTTTTTCTGTAAGGGTGTGAATGTCTCTTTGGTCAGTTTTTTCTTGTTTTGGAATTTTGCTGAATGTGATATGATCAAAAATTCAGTTCTTTGATTTTTTTCACTGTTGGTTAATATTTTTGGGTAAAGGTCAACCTTGCTATTTTTTTCCTCCCTGATGCTCAAATATGCATTCAGCCCCCATCTAGCCCCCATCACTTGCTTTCATGGACTTTTTATAATAAGTTTTAAAAGAATTTTCTATTCTTAAAACTTCTTTCCATTAGTTGAACACACTTCTAACAGTTTTTCTTCTTTATTTACATTTACAAACTAAGGCTCCAATACATTATTATTTTTTTGATGATGTGTTAATGTAGGGTTTGTTTTGAATTTTATTTTATTTTTTATACAGCATGTTCTTATTAGTTATCTATTTTAAACATATTCGTGTATACATGTCAATCCCAATCTCCCAGTTCATCACATCACCCCCCCCCCGACCCCCCCGCTTTCCCCCGTTGGTGTCCATATGTTTGTTCTCTACATCTGTGTCTCTATTTCTGCCCTGCAAACCGGTTCTTCTGTACCATTTCTCTAGATTCCACATATATGCATTAATATACGATATTTATTTTTCTCATTCTGATTTACTTCACTCTGTATGACAGCCTCTAGGTACATCCACATCTCTACAAATGACCCAATTTCGTTCCTTTTTATGGCTGAGTAATATTCCATTGTATATATTTACCACATCTTCTTTATCCATTCATCTGTCGATGGGCATTTAGGTTGCTTCCATGACCTGGCTATTGTAAACAGTGCTGCAATGAACATTGGGGTGCATGTGTCTTTTTGAATTATGGTTTTCTCAGGGTATATGCCTGGTAGTGGGATTGCTGGGTCATATGGTAATTCTATTTTTAGTTTTTTAGGGAACCTCCATACTGTTCTCCATAGTGGCTGTATCAATTTACATTCCCACCAACAGTGCAAGAAGGTTGCCTTTCTCCACACCCTCTCCAGCATTTGTTGTTTATAGATTTTCTGATGATGCCCATTCTAACTGGTGTGAGGTGATACCTCATTGTAGTTTTGATTTGCATTCCTCTATTAATTAGTGATGTTAAGCAGCTTTTCATGTGCTTCTTGGCCATCTGTATGTCTTCTTTAGAGAAATGTCTATTTAGGTCTCCTGCCCATTTTTGGATTGGGTTGTTTGTTTTTTTAATATTGAGCTGCATGAGCTGTTTATATATTATTTTGGAGATTAATCCTTTGTCCATTGATTCATTTGCAAATATTTTCTCCCATTCTGAGGGTTGTCTTTTTGTCTTGCTTATAGTTTCCTTTGCTCCAATACATTTTTTAATATTCTAATTCATTCTGTATTCATGTACATCGAATATTTATAGAATGCCAGGTATTGCACATGCAGAAATGGGGATTCTTTGGTGAGCCAAATAGACCTCACCTTCTGGAACTTTTCATCTTGTAGGGACTCAGATATTATATAATCTCAGAAATAAATTACATGCTACATGCTGAGAATATATTCTTCAGTACATGCCTACAAGTAAAAATTTAAGCTGAGGGTCTGAATGATGAACAGGAACTAGCAAGGTAAAGATTTGTTTGAACATAGGTATGCGGGGAGGTGTGATGGCAGGGAGAGTTGTGTTCTGGTTGTCTGTTATCGTGTAACAAACTACCCTAACACTTACTGCATTTATTTCCTGTTGCTATTGTAACAAATCACCACTAAACCTATTATCTTACAGTTGTGGAGGTCAGAAGCCCTCCATGAGTCTCAAGAGGACTAAAATCAAGGTGTTGGCAGGGAGGTGTTTTTTCCAGAATCTCTAGGGGAGAATCCACTCCATGTTTTTTCCAGCTTCGTTCATGGCCTCTTCCTTCATCTTCAAAGCCAGCATCATAACATCTTCAAATTTCCCTCTGTCTCTCTCTGTCCCTCTGACTCTGATCCTTCAGCTTCTCTCTTATGAGGACCTTTGTGATGACTTTGGATCCACCTGGATAAACCAGGATAATCGTACCATCTCTAGATCTTAATCACGTCAGCAAAGTCCTTTTTACCACATAAAGTAACATGTTCAAGGTTCTGGGGATTAGGATGTGGACATCTCTGGGGAAGTCATTGCTCTGCTTTTACATTTAGTTACTTCAAACAACAGCCATTGTCATGTATTTCACAGTTTTATATAGAGGTTTTTAAAAAAATTATTTATTTTATTTATTTATTTTTGTCTGCGTTGGGTCTTCGTTGCTGCGCGTGGGCTTTCTCTAGTTGCAGGGGGCTACGCTTCGTTGCGGTGCACGGGCGTCTCATTGTGGTGGCTTCTCTTGCTGTGGAGCACGGGTCTCTAGGCACGCGGGCTTCAGTAGTTGTGGCTCGTGGGCTCTAGAGCGCAGGCTCAGTAGCTGTGGTGCACGAGCTTAGTTGTTCCGCAGCATGTGGGATCTTCCTGGACCGGGGCTCGAACCTGTGTCCCCTGCATTGGCAGGTGGATTCTTAACCACTACGCCACCAGGGAAGCCCTATTTCACAGGGTTTCTTTTCCCCAATCAGACATTTGGACGGGGCTCGACTGTAATTGTTTTGCTCCATGTGGCATGGACTGAGGTCACTGGTGGTATTCAGCTGGTGAATAGGCTAGTCTAGACGGTAAACAATGTGTGCCCAAACTTTGCCTAGGATGGCTAGACTGTCAGTTGGAGAGCCTACAGCTGACCTCTCTAGCAGGATGTTTTCAGGGTAACCAGACTCCTTATGTGGCTGTTCAGGGTTCCAGAGTCTTTCAAGAGACAGGAGTGGAAGCTGCCAGTTTAAGTTCTGGGCTCAGAAATAACACAGCATTTATTCTGCCATATTCTTTTAGTCACAGTGGTCACAGAGTCATCTGGATTTGAAGGTAGGGGCATTGACTCTACCACTCTACCACCATGGGATGAATGTTGATGTATTTGCAGTCATTTTTATATATATATATATATATACATATATATATATATATGTATTTTTAAAATATAAATTTATTTATTTATTTATTTTTGGCTGTGTTGGGTCTTCATTTCTGCACGCGGGGTTTCTCTAGTTGCAGTGAGCGGGGACTACTCTTTGTTGCGGTGTGTGGACTTCTCATTGCGGTGGTTTCTCTTGTTGCAGAGCACAGGCTCTAGGTGCACAGGCTCCAGTAGTTGTGGCACACAGGCTCAGTAGTTGTGGCGCATGGGCTTGGTTGCTCCACAGCATGTGGGATCTTCCCAGACCAGGGCTTGGACCGGTGACCCCTGCATTGGCAGGTGGATTCTTAACCACTGTGCCACCAGGGAAGTCCCTGCAGTCATTTTTAGTCTTTAGGATGGATGGGTGGTGATGCATGATTCCATGAAGAGGGACCGACCTGTAGAAAGACCCTGGACCTAGAGGAAGCTGAGGGCTTCCCTGAGCAATGGCCCGTGTGTATTTGCAAGACAGTGACAGAGGGGAGAAGGGATGACATCAGACAAGTGGGCACGGCCAGTTCTTGTAGGACCTTCTAGGCCATGTGTAGATTATGGATTTATTCTAAGAGCAAGGAGGAGCCCCTGAGGACCATGAACAGAGACAGACCTGCTCTGGCTGCTGTGTGACCCTGGGAGTGGGCAGTAAGGAAAGCCCATAAGATGTCAGTTGTGGGCCAGGTAAGAAATAACAGTACTTGGGACTAGTCTGGCTCTGACCCATTTTCAGTCACGTTTTTTCCTAGTAGCTTATGACAGAGGAGTGATAATCAAGTGTGCTCAGTGATAATCTGTGAAACATTTGCTTCTATCAAAGTAGATGTAGAAATTAAGAATGATTAGAATCCTTTGTAACGACTTAATATGCTGCAACATCCAAAGGGATGCTCATGGGCTTGTAATTTGTACATCTGCCTTTTAAAAAAAAAAAAAAACTTTTGTGTTTCTCTTCATTTTTGTTGCATTTTACAAAGTATTCCTATGAATTGGAAACGTGAAAAAAAAAAGTCCTTTCTAACGCTTAGATCGAGAAGCATCTCCTCAAGACACAGTCTCTTACTTTAACACATATATCAGTCTGTTAAAACCCCTGATATTGTGCTCTTTCATAAAATCTTGTCAGTATTTATTTGTCATATGTCTAGTATTTGCATTTTAGAATTAAGTGTTCTCTGGTTGCATTAAGCATGCAAGACTTTTTGCTCATGGTGACAGGGGCGAATTTGTGGTTGGCAAATATTAGAAAAAAAATAGATTAAAACAGGAAATCATTTAAAAATTAATATGTAGGCTAGAAATGTTTTCTTTTAACTCAAAACATATTCATTTGTTTTCCAGTCTTTTGAAGTTAGGTCAAAACCTTCTCTTTGGATACGTGACTACTGATTGGATTTCTGCAGTGTTTTTCCTTGCATAGATTATTTAGCAGCATATCCTTTATGATTTTCAGTTTTGATGTCTTTAAACTTGGTAGGATGAAATATACTTCTGTTTTTTCAAAAGTAATGGATCCAATAGAGAGACTTGGGAGGAGTACAATTTAAAAATATGTTATATAATTAATACTAAATCTACATATTTAAAACTAGAGATGGTACATTTTAGTTATGATAGAAGGAGAACGAAGCAGAAATGTTTCATTTTTGCACGTATTGAATGCATAAATGACACAGTCTTCTGTCTCGGCAGACAGAAAAGATAGGTGTGATGGGTCACCGAGCTCCTCAAATGCTTTATTCTCATTCTGCTAATAAAGAGCATCTGATAAATTTAGGCACTCTGCTGATAGTTTTATCCCTCAGAAGTTAGAAAAAGTAATGACGGTGAAGATTATAAAATAAAAAAAGTAAAGAATGAAATTCTGATAATTGCAACCCTTTCCAATGAGCAGAATTTGGAGGCAGTGTGAATGGATCTCATATGAGCTTAGATTTTAAAGCCCATATAAAAGGGATAAAGACAGGTGCAGAATCAAGGGAAAAGTAGTACCAAAGCTTCAGAAATGGTGTCAGTGGGAGGAGCATCCCAAATGAGCTGAGGCAGACAAGAATGAAGAAGCAGAAAACTACACAATGGTACGTTGTTTGAAGTTTGTAAGAAGGTGAAGTGGGAAACTTGTCAAAGAAAGCATAAGGCAATGACAGAAGATAGTATCATTTAACAGGTAACAGAGGGAAAGCAGAGCCACAGATGCTGGTCTTCAATTCTTTCAGTAGCAAGGAGCATGTTTTCATAAACGCTGAAAAGCATACATGATAGCAACAGCTAATCTTTCCACAGTGCTTACTCTGTGCCTTACTCTGTGCTTACTCTGTGGTTCTAAATGTGTTACATATATTATCTTATTTAACCCCCAGAATCAATGAGGCAGGTGCTATTATTGTTACCAAACCAAGCCTTACTCTGTGCTTACTCTGTGGTTCTAAATGTGTTACATATATTATCTTATTTAACCCCCAGAATCAATGAGGCAGGTGCTATTATTGTTACCAAACCAAGCCTGGGTCCACTTGCCTGACTCACAGCAAAGGCAGTCTACTGACACTGGGTTGTGATGAAGGAAAGCACAGCATTTATTGCAGGGCCAAGCAAGGAGAACAGGCAGCTCATGGTCAAAAGATCCAAACTCCCCAGTGACTTTTGGCAAAGGGTTTCTAAAGGCAAAGTGAAGGAGAGTGTCTCAGGTTGCCTGATCAGCTCCTGAACATTCTTCTGATTGGTTGGAGGTGAGGTAACCAGGTGGTATTTTGGGAGTCAACATCATTAACCTTCTGGTTCCAACCAGTCTGGGGTCTACATGCTGGTGGTTAGCAGTTAACTTCTTCCACCTGATGGGGGGGTTTAGTACCTGCAAAACAACTCAAGAATATGGCTCAAGATATTATCTATAGCCCTTGAGGAGGAACTAAAAGTCCTTGACTTTGTTTAATGGCTAAATATTATCACTTTGTCTTTCTTGACTGCTTTCCTTTGTTTCTGTATTTTCTCACTTCTCTGATTAAATTTGCTCTTTGAAACTCAGGGAGGGCCTAAGAGGCTAAAGCTGTTTTACAAACAAGAGGTGGAGACATGGAGCGGGGACACGGTCTGTAGCGGGGAATGCCCCAGAGGGTCCTGCTTTGTTCATTATTAAAACCATTTTAGAAGTGAGAGGATTCAGGGTGATACAGCTACTCAACGCCTTGAACTAAGGCATCCTTTTCTGGACTCGATTCTCTGTTGTAGGCCTCTGTGATTTAAAACTGCAGCTCACAAAAAGTGATGACATGTTTTAAAAAGAATCTTTAAAATGAGCACCAGTCAACAAGTCTGAACAAATCACAGCACAAGGGACTGAAAGAACTGGAGATAAAACTAATTATCTGATTTTGAAAATTAAGGGAAGTGTAAACTCTTGAAACCACAGCCCATTAAGTCTGCTGTATTTATTTGGCTAACCCAGTTTACCAGCTACCCTGTTGCAGACCCTGTTCAGAGCATTAAGGACGAGAAGACACAGTAGATATCATCCTTGCCCTCCAGAAGCACAATGTATCACAAAGACAAACAAATTAAGTAGAACTCTAGTTCTTTTTAATGTGTTACTTAGAAACCACAACGGACCTAGAGGAGGGAGAGGCCATGCCTGCCGATCTTCAGAAGCTTCAGAGGACCTGATGTTTGATACAAGCTTGCATGATGAGGAAGGGTCCTCCAGTGCGTACTGGAAGAATGAATGGTACCCACCCATGAGGATAGCTAAGTGTGAAGCTGCCAGGGGGCTTGTGAACATTGGTCATCTAGCCCTGGGCTACTCAAAGTGGGACCCAGAACCAGCAACATTGCATCCTGGGGCCTTGTCAGAGATTTCAGACTTCCGCCACACCTGCCAGATCTGCATGTTAACAAGCTGTCTGGGTGACTGATACGCACATTAAAGTTCGAGAAAGCACTGCTGTAGAGTTGAGTGTGTAATTCTAGCGTCGAGTGCACACAGTAGGTGTTGGTGGTGCTGAGGGGGGATGGACAGCCTGTCTCACCAGTCAGGCTGACTGCAGACCGTGTTTCAAGGGCAATGATGACCTGTTGTAAAATCCCAGCTCAGCTCAGCAAGCAGTTTGCACACTTGCTCCTTACCAGTCATCAGTCTGCTGATTGACCTGTTTATAGGTTCCAGAAGCGGTGTTTCAACTGTGTTTGTAGAAAGTAATATTATATCTGTGGTACTAGAAAATAGATTTAGAATAAAAACAATCCTCTGGCACTCTCCTTCTTACTTCTCTGAACCTTAACGTACAGTCAGAGCCATAGAAACCAAAGTTTGACTCCCTACCCAGGCTGGTTTCCCAGGCAGAATCAGAAAATGATCCTTTAGTGGGAGTTCCCAGTAAGGAGTGCTATTTTGTGTTTTGATCATTGAGGACCTCTCATGTTTCGAGAAACAATCTGATGAATAATTATTGAGGAAGACTTGTATTTTTCGTTCCTCTCTGGCACTGTGATTTATTCTTAAATTTCCAAATTGCAGAATCCATCTGGTTCTTCATGTCCAGAAATATCTCGAAGACTGAGCTGGCATTTCAGACAGGCCTGGCTTCAAAATCAGGCTCCATGATTTATTGGACCTACGAAGCTCAGTCTCTCATTCCAGAAACTGCAGATAAAAATGTTCATCTCTCAAGTTATTACAAGCATCAGACTATATTCTATGTAAAGACTGCTAAGTCGCTGACTGGCATAGGAGAATGCTTAATGAACAATTGTCATTATTCTTAATAGTTTACAGATTCCGTGTCTGTTGAAGTAGACTAACTCAGTGAATAGTAGCAATCCAAAGCTGGGCGTGGAGGGGAGACAGTGAGTGCTGTGTTGGTGAATTTGGATGTTGCTGCTGCCTCTGACCAGCCCTGCCCTGCTGCTGCACCTACAATGCTGAGGACCAGAGAAACACCTTGCCCCTAATTGGGGCAGGGGCATTTATCCTAGGCTATTTACAAAAAGGCTGGCTTCCTTGGATTGCAGCTTAGGGCATCATAAGGAACTTTGGTGCATGTCTTAGTGTTTGTCTAGAGGTTGGGATTTGGTGTCGGATTGATATTACACTAGTCTCTATAGTTTCCCGGGGCCGCCAGAACAAAGTACCATAAACTGAATGGCTGAAAACAACAGAAGTATATTGTCTCACGGTTCAGGAGGCTCGACGTCTGAAATCAAGGTGGTGGCCGGGCCATGGTCCCTCTGAAGCCTGTAGGGAAGAAGCCTTCCTTGCAGTGCCGGGTGTTCCTTGGGCAGCAGCTGCAGGCTCTCAGTCTCTGCCTCTGTCATCACCCCGCCTGCTTCCCGCGTGTGTGTCTCCGCGTTCTTTCTCCTCTTCTGTATGAACCAGGCACCCATGTGCTTCAGCACGACTTCATCCTAACTAATTGTGTCTTCATGGACCCCCAGCTCCAAATAAGGCCACACTCTGAGGTAACGGGCCTAGGACTTCCACAGATCTTTTGAGGGGGCACAATTTAACCCATAGCAGAGTCTAGGGGGGCTAGTCTGCTCTCTTCCCTGTACCCAGTGTGACCACCAGGGCGAGTGGAGCCTGTGGCATTTACGATGGAGCTGCAGCATCTCACACGCTGGAGCTGGAACGTTCCAGGGCGGATTGCAAAGGCTCCCACAGCTGGTACTTGCTGAGGTCCTGTGGCCTGAGCCTGAGAACACACCCCCGGAGTTCAAGCCCGCGTAAGGCAACCCCCCTGCCCCCAAGATTCTCCACACTCTCCAGGGATTATTTTACTTCCAGAAATCCATAATCTTTTTCTCTAGGTTCCCAGAAAATGCACCAAATATTAATGTTTTAAGGACCCCTTTAATTGAGCCAGTCCCTCCAGAACCGTCCCGGGGGGCTGCGCGCTGAGGATGGCGCATGCTCACTCTGCTGTGAGGTGCGTTCAAGGCAGAGGCCCAGAGGGGGCGGAGTCCTGCACACCGGAGTCCTTCTCCCAGACTCTACAGTCCTTTAGTTCACTTCTCCTTCTCCCCTGGGTGTGATTAGGGAGGCAGCAGAGGGAAGCAGGGGGTTTTGCTTGCGTGGACCTTCCTTCCCAGGGGAATGGGGGGAATGGGGAGTAAGGGTCTCCAACAGTGATGTGATGGTTTGCTTCACACGTCAACTTGACTGGGCCACAGAGGGCCCAGACGTTTGGTTAAATGTTATTCTGGGTACGTCTGTGACGGTGTTCCTGGATGAGGTGAACGTATGAATTGGTGGACTCAGTAAAGCAGATTGCCTTCCCCAATATGGGGGTGGACCTCACCCCACCCATTAAAGGCCTGAATAGAAAGAAAGCCTGAGTATAAAGGATTTTCTCTCTCTGCCCGAGTATCTTGGAGCTGGGATGTCAGTCTTCTCCTGCCTTTGGACACGGACTCGGACTTGCAGCAGAACTTAAAGCATCAGCTCTCTTGGTTCTCAGGCCTTCGGTCTCAGACTGGAGCTATACCACCTGCCCTCCTGGGCCCCAGCTCACTGACTGCAGATCTTGGGATCTCACAGCCTCTAAAACCACTTGAGCTAACTCCTCGTAATGAATCTGTTTACATTTATAATCTCCTATTGGGTGTGTTTCTCTGGAGAACCCTGAATACATTAGTAAATGTGACCTCCCGTATGTTTGAAGATTCAGTGAGACTTTGAAAGAGTATTGATTCTGACACGATTTCAACAAGCTTAGCAGTGAAAACGATGGGCATTTTATAGCTTAGAAGAGACTTAGAGACCTTCTACCCCAACCCTAGCCCAATGATCGCTTCCCTTTCCTCCAGGCTGCTTTTATCTTCTGGTGAATGGAAAAATTAACATGAGGGTGAGTTTTTACGTTTCTCCAGTGCTTCCTGTTTGTTGCAAAAAGAAAAAGAAAAACACTCAAATCCATGTTGAAAGTGACAGGGATGTGTAATCCTTCAAGAGTACGACACGCAGCCAGTTTTGGTGCTGACTGGCCTCTGAGGGTCACAGATATCAGGGCTCGTGCACCTGTTCAGCTCAAAACTAGAGACAGACAGTCCTGCCTAGCCCTTGATTTCTGACTCAGAAGAGCTTGGCGTGGCTGGCGTGACCAGGAATTTGGGGCTATTTAGAAAGTAAACATTTATGGTCTCTGAAACCTTCTCTTCCTTACCTAAACCCAAACCCTCAAGTGGTGGGGGAACTAACGAAGCCCTTCAGGTGAAAGCCTCTCAGCCTTTCTACGTGAAGGGAAATCTGGTTGGCTCTAGACCCAGTTACTGCCATGGAGCAAACCAGGTGAGCCTTTGTGCCCCTAGAACAAGACAGACCTCGAGAGGATTCCGTGTGGGAAGCAGAGGCCGAGAAAGTCTTAGGAGAGCTGGGGTCCCTCTCAGAGCTTCCCCTCGTGCTCATCTAATGTCCCATTCTCGAATGTTCTTCTGTCTCACGGCGTGCACTTGCCCACCCCTTCAACTGATTTTGCGATTTTCCTTAAAACAAAAAGAGAACCGTTGCATCTCTCTTTCATAAATGAAGTGCAAAACTCTGAGGACTTCCTACCTGTCTTCTTGTGACCAGAGCACCATTTTACTCATCTCAGTTATAATTTATTTAACAGATTTCATTTGCTTTTCCCCACTTCACGCACGAACCCTTTTATGTGTTTAACAGGTATTTGTTTAAGAGGGTCTGCAATGAATAATGCAGCGAGCACGCAAATTTTTCATGTAGTAATTTTTTACGAACCATGCAAAAACAGCTCGAGTTTTATAAATCTAAATGAACTCTCTAGCAACAAGTGTCCCAATCCTCAAGCTTCCTCATGGAGCTCCTTGTCTTTTTATATGTTTGAATGATTGATCTGGCCAATCTCATCTTTTTCCTTTGCTGCAGTATTTTAGGAGAGAGGAACCAGCTAAATCTAGCTAGAGATTTGCATGAATTTTGAGTTTGGGGAGCCAACAAATTTAGCCAAGAATCACGTTGTCCTGTGTACCATATTTGTATTCGTAGGTCAGAACCTCTATGCAATGCCTGTTAAAAAAAAAAAAAAAAAACAACAACAACTCACCCTGGCTTCCTCATGTGAAAGGCAGATGTATAGAAAGATCTTGGACGGAACAGCTGATCTTGGGTGGAACCACGTGGGAAGCCCTTGTTGTCCTCCTTTTTACTTTATCTCTTGCGTTGTGGCCAGGGTTGGAAAGGTGGGTGGATGCAGGGTCTAACTTCTTTGAAGTATTAAGTATGGAACCTTGAACCATGCTTTATCTTCCCGGGTCAAGCAAGAATTGAAGGCTGAGCTCAGAGAGTTCGAAGGAAGCATTTGCTTCTCCACAATATAAAGCTGATGGAGATGAAGACTGGTTTGGTTGAGGAAGAGGAAGTGGTCCCCACGTGCTCAGTTGACATGATGTGCTTCACGTGTCTCTTGATTGGAAGCAGTGATTGTCTCTGGAAGGATAATCTGTTTCTCACCTGTAGAGGTGGCTACTTGGGCTTGATCTGAGGCCATGTCAAGACCTAGCAAATGAGAGGAATTTAGTCCAAATGAACGCTTGGATGTGTGTATGATTCAGTGTTTTCCTTTATTATAAAACCAAAATAAGGGCTTCCCTGGTAGCACAGTGGTTGAGAGTCCGCCTGCCGATGCAGGGGATACGGGTTCGTGTCCTGGTCCGGGAAGATCCCACATGCCGCGGAGCGGCTGGGCCCGTGAGCCATGGCCGCTGAGCCTGCGCGTCCGGAGCCTGTGCTCCGCAATGGGAGAGGCCACAACAGTGAGAGGCCCGCATAACGCAAAACAAATAAAAAACAAAAAAACCCCAAATAAGTGATTTTTGAATTAAACATTATTTTGACAGTTTATACTTTCATTCATTAACAGGGATGGTGAGCTTGTCAGGCCACAATATCCCTCCTGGAATTGTCCTTGTCAAATCGGTCCTCATTGATATTTTGCTACTTATACAGATAATTTGGAGCAGGGAGTTAAAAATAGTTCTGTTATTGCCCTTATGTGGGAAATGATATAACAGTGATGTTAGAATGGTAACGAGTGCTTTCCAGACACATCAACAGAGATAGAGAGAGAGAGAGCAACTGCTCTCTCAATATTAGGCAGAGAGAGAGAGAGCGCGAGAGAGCGCACAACTATTCTCTCTCAATATTAAGGGCTTTTGGTAGTTAACGTTGAACTGAAATTCTTTCCCTGGACAACCAGCTGTCACCTCTTCTTTATAAATCTTCTCACTATTTTGCCACATGGATGAGTTTGTTCTAGTAACTGTTGTTCATAAGTAGCTCGTCTGGTTTCAGGTAGTTTAACTTAAGTCTCTTTGTTAAAATATTGCTAATTAAATCATTATGCAAAAGGTACGAGGGATAAGCTTTGCTTTTTGTTACTTTTAATGTTCCTTTACTCATTCCCTTAAGGTGTTTTTTTCTGTGGTGCCATTAGTGTTTAAATTTCTATCTCCTATACTTTAGACGTTAGGTGAATGTTTTATTTGATTGGTTCGTGCTAGTGTGATGGGAGGGGTGTGGGCTAGATTTAGTTCAAGGCATTTATAGGCTATGAAATCTTCTAGGTGTAAATGAGGTGCTTTATTTAAGCTATGCTTTGGTTTATCCAAGCACACTTTCCAGTATGCTTACCTTGTTATGACTTATCTCCTCTCATATAATTGGCTAGTATATGCTAATAAATTGTGGTTTTGTCAGTACTTGAGGAGGGTGAGGGGCGGTGTGTGCATGCTTCATAACCTTATTCAATTAAGCGCTCTATTCTTAATTTACTACTAAATCCTCCTTTGGTTTTTAGGTTTCATAAAGACTTTCGTACAGATAAAAGGGTATTCTTGGTGTAGAAAATGTAGCGCACTTCTTCCCACCCCATGGGTTACACCTTGACCTAACGTTTTTATGGGTTGTAGTTGTGCTTACTTTTGCTGCTTTTCAGGGTTTGCTGAAGATGGCGGTATATAGACTGAATTAGCCAGGGCTGGTGAGGTTTATCGGGGTTTATCAATTATAGAACACGCCCTTCTAGAGGGGTGTGAAGCACCGCCAAACCTTTGAGTTTTAAGCTCTTGCTGGTAGTCCTCTGACGAGTAATCTGGTTCCTCTGATTATTTGGGTTTAGGGCTAAGCATAGTGGGGTATCTAATCCCAGTTTGGGTCTTAGCTATCATGTAATCAGGGTATGTTAAAGTCACTTTCGTAGTCTATTTTTACTTTGGTTAGGGCTCTTTACAGCTTAATCAAGGTTTAACTTTATTTTGTATTATTCTTTATCACGCTTTATGCCGTATTGCTATTAATTTGGGTCAATCGTATGATCGCAGTGGCTGGCACGAAATTTACCAACCCTGATTAGTATGGCTTAGTCGAACTTTCGTTTATGGCTTAGTTCTTTTCACTGCTGTCTCCCGTGGGGGAGTGGTTGAGCAGGGCGTTGTGAGCTACTGGTGCAGTGTGCTTGATACGGGCTCCTTTTAATCTTAGTGATTCAGAGGGCATTCTCACCGCAGTGCAGATACTCGCATGTGTAATTCTATTAAAAACTAACAGCAAGGCTGGGACCAAACCTGTGTGTTTATGGGGCTAGTAGGCCCATCCAGGCATTTTCAGTGCCTTGCTTCAGCGGTTGTTTAAGCTACATCAACTTGCTGTGCACAGATGATGTTTATATGGCTGTGTTGTGTGGTTTGTATCAGATTTAGTATTAAATTTTTGATAAAAGAGCTGATGAATCTAGGGGGATGTCTGTCTGTATGGGTGGTGAACATCTAAGTAGTTTATTGGTATGATGGGGGTGTTCTGAGACTGATTTGTTTTGATGGGTATATTATTTTAGACAGGGGAGGGCGAGTGGGATGCTCTGTCTACTGCACGTATGTACACATATAATATAGTTATGTCCTGTAACCACTGACTGAATTGCACACCATGGATTGTTGATGTTGGTAAATAATATTCAATTAAAGTCCAGCTACAATTTGCTTGACTGTGTTAAGACCTTTTAAGGTCATAGCTGAGTCCAAGCATCTCCCTTAAAAATTAAAAAATACCCAATGCATGAAATCACAGTTATGTGTGAGCATGGGCTCATCAGTCCATCAAGATGTCTTATTTAAGGGGAAAGAGTGGGCGATTTTAGGTGAGATGGCCTTAAAGTAAGAACCAGATGTCTGAGAAAGTTCATCAATAGAAAACCCGACAAGTTATGGGCCCAGAGCGAGAAGAGGCACACCTGCCAACCGGGGTGATGGTTTCATGAGGCCTGGTGATCAAGCTTGCGGTCTAACGGACGGCATTTGCATATTGACTGGAATTGATTTGACTCAATGCGCTATGTACGATTAATAATCTGTATGTACTATGTAATGCTAATAGTATGATGTACATGCTTATAAGCATGGGGTAAATAGTGTAATGTACGATTATACATATAATGTAATATGTACGTATGAGATATATGTACTTATTAATGTGGTAGTACAGATATGCACGATGTACATGGTAGTATGTGATAAAATGGACTGTTTTGATCCTGACATAGTACTTAATAATTTTGTAAATGTCTTATAATACAATTTCAGGAAATAGTTTAAGGTAGAATTTCAGCTTTGGGTGCTGGTGGTGCTTAGGGTGCTTAGGGCTTCCTCCTTGAGTCTTAGGGAGGTGTGTCGTTCTCCTTTACTGGTTTACAAGACCAGGGTAACGTGATATACCACAAAGACTCTTCATTTCAGGAAATTGTTTTCAATGACGCTAGTTACTGGCATTGGCACTAAAATTAAAAGAAAGTATAAGATAGATGCGAGTTGTCTGATAATGATGAAGGGGTGTTCTACGGGTTGGTTGTCCTCCAATCCATGGTTGTGTTAGTAGATCTGCCACTAGCCCTCAGAATAAGAACTGGCTGAGAGGTTGGAATATTATGCTTCGCTGTTTGGGTGTGTGGAGTATTGGGATGAATGCTAGAATCAGGACTGAGCGTAATAGGACTAAGACTCCTCCTAGTTTGTTGGGGATTGATCGTAAAATTGCATATGCGAATAGAAAGTATCTCTCTGGTTTGATGTGTGGTGGTGTGTTGAGTGGGTTTGCTGGGGTGTAGTTGTCGGGGTCGCCTAGCAAGTCGGGTGAGAAAAGGACTAGTATTAGTGAGGCTAGGATGAGGCTAGGATTAGTAGTAGAGAGCCTAGGATATCTTTGATTGTGTAATAGGGGTGGAATGGGATTCTGTCTGTGTCGGATGGGATTCCCGTGGGGTTGTTGGATACTGTTTCGTGGAGGAATAGTAGGTGGACAGCTGCTAGTGCTGTAATGATGAAGCGGAGACTGAAATGAAAAGCGAAGAATCGTGTGAGTGTTGCTTTGTCTACAGAAAAGCTGCCTCAGGTCCGTTCGACAAGAGTGGTGCCGGTGTTTGAGGTTGCTGAGAGGAGGTTTGTGAAAACTGTTTTCCTCTTGGTAGTGCATAGCCTATGAATGCAGTGGCTATGACTGTAAGCAGTAGAATAATCCCGATGTTTCGTGTTTCTTGAAAGGCATGGGATCCATAATATAGGCCACGTCCTGTGTGAATGTAAAGGCAGATGAAGAACATGAAAGCTCCGTTTGCTTGCGTGTATCGAATGATTCATCCGTAGTTTAATGATGTGGGCGTATTTTGCTAGGAAAAATATGGCGAAGGGGCCTGCTGTGTATACTGTATTAAAGCCGGAAACAAGTTCGGATTCTCCTTCTGTTACGTTGAATGGGGCTCAGTTAGTTTCTGCTAGGGTGGAAATAAATCATATCATGGCTAGTGGTCATGATGGGAAGATCAATCATAGTTGTTCCTGTGTTGTGGTGAGGGTTGATAGGGTCAAAGATCTGTTTATTAGGAGAACAGATGAGAGAATAATTGCTAGTGTTACTCTGTATGAGATCATTTGTGCTACTGCTCGTGGGGCCCCAGTTAGTGCATATTTTGGGTTGGAGGCTCATCCAGATCATAAGATAGAGTATACGGCTAGACTTGATATTGCTACTATGAATAATACTCCTAAGTTTGTATTAATGAGGGCGTATGGCATGGGTAGGGGGATTCATATTGTTAGTGCTAGAGTTAGAGCTAACATTGGTGCGATGATGAACATGGAGGTGGAGGATGTACCTGGTCATGGTGGTTCTTTAGGGAATCGTTTGATTGCGTCGGCAGTGGGTTGAAGTAGGCCGTGTGGTCCTACAGTGTTGGGTCCTTTTCAGAGTTGTGTGTAGCCTAGGATTTTTCGTTCTCCTAATGTTAAGAATGCTACGGCTAAAAGAACAGGAATAACAAGCATTAAGATGTTGATTATAAACATTTTGTTAGGGAGAGGGTTTGAACCGCGGAGTATAAAGGCTTCAGTTTTACACAGTTACTGGGCTCTGCCACCCTCACCAAACCCTGGTCTCGGGTGGTTGTTTAGTGTTTGCTCATTAAGTTGAGATTATGTCATTAATTGTTTTGAAGGCGCTTGTTTAAAGTGGGCCATTTCTCTTGTCCTTTCGTACTGGGGGAAATACATAACAGATAGAAACTGACCTGGATTGCTCCAGTCTGAACTCAGATGACGCAGGACTTTAATCGTTGAACAAACGAACCTTTAATAGCGGTTACGCCATTGGGGTGTCCTGATCCAACATCGAGGTCATAAACCCTATTGTCGATATGCACTCTAGAATAGGATTGCGCTGTGATCCCTATGATTCCATTGATCAATTTTTGGATCAATAAGTGATATTATGCTTTGGCTAGGGGGGCCTAGGCTTTAATCACTCAGAGGTTTTTTTGTGCTCCGAGGTCGCCCCAACGGAAATTGTCAACTCGTGAAGTTCTGTTGTCCCTTGGTGGTTTCATTATGGCTTTTGGGGTTGATTAATTGAAGCTCCATAGGGTCTTCTGGTCTTATTTTGTTTTTCCTGCCTCTTCATGGGGAGGTCACTTTCACTGATTAAAAGTAAGAGACAGTAAAACCCTCGTGTAGCCATTCATACAAGTCCTTAAATGAGAACAAATGATTATGCTACCTTTGCACGGTCAGGATACTGCGGCCGTTTAACGATTGTCACTGGGCAGGGGTGCCTCTAATACTGGTAATGCTAGAGGTGATGTTTTTGGTAAACAGGCGGGGTTTGTGTTTGCCGAGTTCCTTTCACTTATTTTAATCTTTCCTTGGCTGCACACCTGTGTTGGACTAACAGTGTATTTAATAAATAGTTTAGTGTTGTGTTATATTTATTTACTGTTAATTATCAGTATCTTATTAGTTGCTGATGTAAACTTGTGCAAGGAGGAATATTGCTGGTTACTCATATTAACAGTATTGCTTCTATAATTTTATAGATTAGTCCAGTAGTAAGACTAGGAGCTGATTTATTTAATATTGGAATTAAGGTACACTTATTGTTGAGCTTGAACACTTTCTTAATTGGTGGCTGCTTTTAAGCCAACTATGGTGCTTCCCTGGTGGTGCAGTGGTTGAGAGTCTGCCTGCCAATGGAGGGGACACGGTCCGGGAAGATCCCACATGCTGAGGAGCAACTAAGCCCGTGTGCCACAACTACTGAGCCTGCACTCTAGAGCCCACATGCCACAACTACTGAGCATGTGTGCCACAACTGCTGAAGCCTGTGCACCTAGAGCCCGTGCTCCGCAACAAGAGAAGCCACCACAATCAGAAGCCTGCACACTGCAACGAAGAGTAGCCCCCGCTCACCACAACTAGAGAAAGCCCACGTGCAGCAACGAGGACCCAACGCAGCCAAAAATAAAATAAATAAATTTATAAAAATAAAATAAAATACGCTGAATTTTACAAGGCAAGATTTTATGTGAAGTGCTTTGAGAAAATAAATATTAATATAAAAGGAATATAAGCTGCAGATTTTTAGGGGAAAAGAAAATATTAAGTTTATTCTACCAAAAGGACTGATTTAGCGTAGCCAGAGTTCTTTTTCTTATGCTAAAATACATCTAAAACTTTAAGGGCTTGCAGCAATACCTACAGGATTTGTATATATGCTAAACATAGGTTCATCCATTTTTACTAATAGATTAACAGTATAAAGTCAATATTGAGCATGGATTAAAGATAAACATATTAAGATTAGAAAATGAGCAATAAGAGAGGGAGAACGCACTTATTCATTACTTTTGGCTACTCGAGTAATGCTTCATTTTTAAGGAAACACACCCTCAGTTTCCAGATGACTTTGGTTTGAGGTTTGCTTTAGGAGGCTGCATTTTAGCTCATCAGAAATGTGCAAGAAGTTTGATGCCTTAATGAGACATGCTGTCATAACAGAATTAATGGCATCTTTGAGATGCTCCTGAGTCAATGTTTTTCTAATATAGGGAATCTAGTGTACTCGGGAGGAAGTAAAACCCCTCCCTCACTACACTGGAGGGAAGAGAGCAACTGAAAACTTCCCTGGTGGCACAGTGGTTAAGAATCTGCCTGCCAATGCAGGGGACACAGGTTCGATCCCTGGTACGGGAAGATCCCACATGCTGCAGAGCAACTAAACCCATGTGCCCCAACTACTGAGCCTGTGCTCTAGAGCCCATGAGCCACAACTACTGAGCCGATGTGCCATTACTATTGAAGCCCATGCGCCTAGAGCCCATGGTCTGCAACAAGAGAAGCCACTGCAATGAGAAGCCCACACTCTGCAACAAAGAGTAGCCCGCGCTCAATGCAACTAGAGAAAGCCCACGCATAGCAACAAAGACCCAACACAGCCAAAAATAAATAAATAAAAACAAAATAAATTAAAAAAAGAAAGACTTTCTCTCCATCCCCACTTTCATGGCTCCATTTGAGCCTCATCAGAGTTTGCTTTTGCTCCCTAAAAAGAAACAAACAAAACCAAAAAAAACCGTTTTTCTTGAGAAAGAAAAACAGAGCTGGAGGAATCAGGCTCCCTGACTTCAGACTATACTACAAAGCTACAGTAATCAGGACAGTATGGTACTGGCACAAAAACCGAAATATGGAATAGGATAGAAAGCCCAGAGATAAACCCATGCACATGTGGTCATGTTATCTTTGATAAAGGAGGCAAGAATATACAATGGAGAAAGGACAGCCTCTTCAATAAGTGGTGCTTATTGGACAGCTACATGTGAAAGAATGAAATTAGAACTCTCCCTAACACCATGCACAAAAATAAACTCAAAATGGATTAAAGATGTAAATGTAAGGCCAGACACTATAAAACTCTTCAAGGAAAACATAGGCAGAACACTCTATGACATACATCACAGCAAGATCCTTTTTGACCCACCTCCTAGAGAAATGGAAATAAAAACAAAAATGAACAAATGGGACCTAATGAAACTTAAAAGCTTTTACACAGCAAAGGAGACCATAAACAAGATGAAAAGACAACCCTCAGAATGGGAGAAAATATCTGCAAATGAAGCAACTGACAAAGGATTAATCTCCAAAATTTATAAGCAACTCATGCAGCTCAATATCAAAAAAACAAACAACCCAATCCAAAAATGGGCAGAAGACCTAAATAGACATTTCTCCAAAGAAGATATACAGACTGCCAACAAACACATGAAAGGATGCTCAACATCACTAATCATGCTCAACATCACTAATCATTAGAGAAATGCAAATTAAAACTGCCATGAGGTGTCACCTCATGATGGCCATCGTCAAAAAATCTGCAAACAATAAATGCTGGAGAGGGTGTGGAGAGAAGGGAACCCTCTTGCACTGTTGGTGGGAATGTAAATTGATATAGCCACTATGGAGAACAGTATGGAGGTTCCCTAAAAAACTAAAAATAGAACTACCATATGACCCAGCAATCCCACTACTGGGCATATACCCTGAGAAAACCATAATTCAAAAAGAGTCATGTACCACAATGTTCATTGCAGAACTATTTACAGTAGCCAGGACATGGAAGCAACCTAAGTGTCCATCGACAGATGAATGGATAAAGAAGATTTGGCGCATATATACAATGGAATATTACTCAGCCATAAAAAGAAACAAAATTGAGTTATTTGTAGTGGGGTGGATGGACCTAGAGGCTGTCAGATAGAGTCAAGTAAGTCAGAAAGAGAAAAACAAATACCGTATGCTAACACATATATATGTAATCTTAAAAAAAAAATGGTTCTGAAGAACCTAGGGGCAGGACAGGAATAAAGATGCAGATGTAGAGAATGGACTTGAGGACGTGGGGAGGGGAAAGGGTAAGCTTGGATGTAGTGAGAGAATGGCATTGACATATATACACTATCAAATGTAAAATAGATAGCTAGTGGGAAGCAGCCACACAGCACAGGGAGGTCAGCTCGGTGCTTTGTGACCACCTAGAGGGGTGGGATAGGGAGGGTGAGAGGGAGATGCAAGAGGGAGGGGATATGGGGATATATGTATACAAATAACTGATTCACTTTGTTATACAGCAGAAACTAATACAACATTGTAAAGCAATTATACTCCAATAAAGATGTTAGAAAAAAAGGTCTCTTTATAACTCTTTGTACTCTTTGCAATGGGCTTATTTGTTTCAATTCTATGCGAGACTTTACAGTTTGAAAGTTCTGTCCAGTAACAAAATATCTTGGCTGCATTGTTCACTTGAAAATGACAATGTAATTGCCTCACCTTCCTTTCGAACATGGAATTTTGGCTTGCTTAGAGCTTCTTCTCCGTTCTAACACTCACTCACAGCAATTACTTCATTCATTTGTGTTTCTAAGAAACTTTAAAACTCCTGGAGGCAGGTGGATAGAGGTGGGAGGAGGGGCAGCGTTTTAGAAATCATGATTAACCCACCAAGGTGTTGGGTAATATTGTGAATTCAATCTGTCTGACACTCATTCTCTTCATTTATAAAGTGAGGATAATAGTGAATGCCTCACATCTTGTACAAATTGAAGGCATCACTTTGGTACACTATAAATATCAAGTGTAAAGTTATTTTTGAGCATTTGCATCTGAATTATGGTAGTAATAATAATAAATAGTAAGTAACTACTTTGTGTCTAGAATTATTCTAGTTATTCCAATTTAATTCTTACAATACTTGAATGAGGTAGCTTTATTATTACCCCATTTTACAGATGAGGAAACTGAGACAGAGGTTAAGGTTCTTGCCTAAGTTTATACCGCTAGTAAGTGGTCACCTTACGAATTGAACCCAGGCAGTCTGGCTCCAGAATGCAGAACTTGAAACAATGCCAAGAAATAACTTTCACCAAGTTTAGCTGCAACCAGAATTGAAAACTGTCTCAAGTACTGCCTCTATGGCTACGGCAGGACTGAATAGATACTCCTACGTTAATGGAAATTAAACATTCTCCTTGGCTAATCTTATTCCTCAAATCATTTTCAGCTGTTACAGAGCCTTGGAATTGCTGGAAAGGTTTAAACACCACGTTATTAATTTAACTTATTTGTTGTTTTGCAGTCCCCTAAAATTCTCCTTCTGAGTTAATGGTGTGTCACTATGTGATACTAAGTGGAGGACTGTTGCCCTCACACGTTGAGGCTTATGGATGTTATGCATGCAGAGTCTCAGAGATGTAGATCGTGTTATGATGAGCCCAGCAGACCGTCCTCTGGGGAGTATATGACCAAGTGAGATCCCCAGAAAACTCAGGAGCCTGGAGTGGCCTGGTTCATTCTGGAATTCACTGACGATTCAGATCAGATTTTGAGGAACTGCACTGGGCAGTGTGCGCTCACTATGTTTATTGAATGCTGCCTCTCAAATCACAAAAGAATGCCTGATTTAGTCTGGTCTTCAGGTCTTAAGTGATTCCAGTTAAAGTTCTCTGATGCCGCTTCTGATAAGCTCAGTGTCTGTGAAGTCCTACACTAAATTTGATTGGACCAACTTCAAGATGAGAGTATGAAGGCAATGTGAAGAAAAGCATTCCAATCTATCTATTTGACCTTATAATGATAAGAAAAGTGTCAGTCGTTGATGTATTTAGCACTTACAGTGAAATTTCACAAATAATTGTATCTAATCCTCCTAAATTCTTATGGCTTCCATCGGACAAGCATTATTAGCCACATTTCCAATGTGAGAAGTAAGACGCAAAATTATCAAACCAGTAAGTGTTCCACTGGGGACTTAAACACAAGACTTAGACACCAAGCCTTCTTACTGCCTTATGCAGTGTCTCTTTTATTTCTTGTTATCGCTCAATGCTTAGAGGCAACTGTCAGTTTTCCATACTGTCTCATATAATATGTTACTCCCAAATCCGAATGGTAGACCACAACATTCTAAAATCCAGAAAGCAAAGAGGCTAAGTGCTGGAAAAATGGAGTGCTGAAAGGGAGTATTATGGGTGGAGCTGGGGGTGGGTGTAGTGAATTCATTAACATAGTTTGCCCTTCCATGCTTATTCTTTCTCAGCACTAAATAGTAGGCAACAATAAGAGTCCCAGAAAGAATTTTTAATCAAATTTAATTTGTTCCAATGATAGAGTCAGAGGGAATAGAGGAGCATTACCATTTATTGGAGTATTTTGCAACTTCGCTGAATGCTATCTAAACGTTGCATTTCTTCATCTTTACCACAACCCAAGTAGGCAATGGCGCCTCCGTTTTACAGATGAATAAATTTAGAGTAAGAGGTGGAAGTACTTTGCCTGAGCTCATGCAACTTAGACTTTCTGTGCCAGAATTTGAAACCAGAAGGCTGCCTCTCTACAGCCTGGAGGATAGAGTAAGTGCTGAAAACACCAGTCTGCAAAAATATGTTATAAACACTTGCCACCAGCATACTTTTTTTTTTTTTTTTTTGCGGTATGCGGGCCTCTCACTGCCGTGGCCTCTCCCGTTGCGGAGCACAGGCTCCGGACGCGCAGGCTCAGCGGCCATGGCTCACGAACCCAGCTGCTCCGCGGCATGTGGGATCTTCCCGGACCGGAACACGAACCCGCGTCCCCTGCATCGGCAGGCGGACTCTCAACCACTGCACCACCAGAGAAGCCCCGGCATACATTTTTAATGAAAATTTTTATACAGGAAAGGAGAACATGAAGTGCATAGAGTGAATCACCGCTTTTTGAATGCATACTTCCTTTTCCTGCTGTTACCTGCTACTGAATTTAGTTTGTCTTGACCACATCGACCACTGATGTGACTGTAATATACATTGAACTGTATTTTCACTAATATTTAAGTCAGCCAAGAACTGAGATGGGTTTTATAGAATCCTATCTGGTGTCTTCTTAAACATTGTGCCTTGTTCTTGTTTTTATTTATTTATTTATTTTTTATATCTGAATTGGGAATGAAGGCACCTGCTTGCCACTAAGTGTACATTTAAAAAAAAATAAATTTATTTATTTATTTATTTTTGGCTGTGTTGGGTCTTCGTTACTGCATGCGGGCTTTCTCTATTTGTGGCGAGCAGGGGCTACTCTTCGTCGCGGTGTGCTGGCTTCTCATTGCGGTGGCTTCTCTTGTTGCAGAGCACGGGCTCTAGGCATGTGGGCTTCAGTAGTTGTGGCACCTGGGCTCAGTAGTTGTGGCTCGTGGGCTCAGTAATTGTGGCTTGCGGGCTCTAGAGTGCAGGCTCTATAGCTGTGGCGCACGGGCTTAGTTGCTCCGCGGCATGTGGGATCTTCCTGGACCAGGGCTCGAACCCGTGTCCCCTGCATTGGCAGGCGGATTCTTAACCACGGCACCACCAGGGAAGCCCTAAGTCTACATTTTTTAAGTCCGGTGAAAGGATGTGTATAAAACCTTCTGAGATGCAGAAAATGAAGATATCTGTAACTAGACATACATGAAAGGGCACCAGACTCTGGCTTTGGGCTTTCCATGAAGGGTTTTCTCTTCTACATTTTAAAATTTCTGGAACATTCCTGTGGTGATTATTTTTATCCTGTCTGAACTAAAGCCTAGTTTTAACTGTTCAGTATTCACAGAGCCAAGTGAATCAGGCCCCAAGATGGCTCGAACCTGGCCAGTTGAAGGGCCCACATTCCTGCAGGATAAGGTCTCTGTTACCAACTTCCACATGCATTCATGTGAAGGTTATTTTTCCATTCCGGCTCTCTTAGCCACAGTAATTTTCCACATCTCCCATCCTTTAGCCTTATACCCTGGTGAAGACTTCTGTTGAACGATGAACACCAGCTGAAATGATCTTCCCTGGAAACTATGGAGGAATGACCACTTGAACTCAGACTCTGTAACTGTTTTATTGTCTCAGACTGTGCTCATCAGACTCCCAGCCAAGTCAATTTCAACTTTTTTTGGAGCCAGATTTGTTCTTATGCTTTTAGGAAAATGGCCATATTTTCATTTCCTTTCTTGATATACTTATTTTCTTTTTATTGCAGTGCATGTATACCTTGCAACTGGAAATCTAACAAGCCTTTCTTATTGGTTGCTCAGTTAGTATACTACTGGTTCAAGTTATTGAGGTGGACAAGTCTTACAGTTATAAAACCTATGTGTACCTAGGGAACCATCAAATAGCAAAGGAAAATTCATGTTATGAGGTCCGTCCCAAGAATAAAACAGAAGAGAAGAGGCTATCACATTTTGGCAGGATAACTGTAAGTTAACCGGTTAAACTTGTATCAGCTCTCCTGTTCATACCCTTAGGTAAGTATATTTGTTTCTGATAGTGTGAAGACATCCAAAGATGTTCTCACAGCTTGGCTTTTTAGATATTTATCTTACGAAGGTATGACTGCAGCAGACTGCTGGGGTGTCACCTAGGCAGGACTACATGAAAAAAGATGCTTAGTTTGTTATTCCAATATCACATCGGTCTATGTGTGGGAGTCTGAAGTCAGATAGTTGTGGGCTCTACGTAGCCCTCTGTAACCTTTCTGAGCGCTTCCACTTTGTGGCTGGGACTGCTGTGACTCTCCCAGTAACGTTAGCTTTACTTGATCTCCATGGCCAATCTTGACCTCGGCTGGAGAGATTTAAGGAGCTCCAACAGAATTCTCATCTTTACCAATGACACCTGTTTTTATCTGGTTCTGACCTTGTATCCAGTCCTTAGAAGTGGACTGCTGCCTGATTCCAAGATTCTAAAGCTACAGGAAGTAAGACAGAAGGTATCAATGCAGAGACAGACAAATAGACCAGTAGAACAGAAAGAAGTTTAGAAATAGACTTATACAATTGATTTTTGACAAATGTGCCAAGCCAGTTAATTCAATGGGGAAAGGATAATCTTCATGACAAATGATGCTGGAACAATTGGACAGTCATATGCAACAAAATTAATCCCGATCCTGCCTTCACACTATATACAAAAAATAACTCAAAATGGATTGTAGACCAAAATGTAAGAGTTAAGACTAACAACAACAAACAGACCAAACAAAAAGAGCCCATAGGAGAAAATCGTAGTGACATTGGTTTGCCAAGACTTAATAAGCTCCTATCTCAGCATTGTGCCTGGTCCCTGGTAACTACAGGACCTGCTTCACCCTCTCCCCCAGTTTAACGGTCTATACATGCTTTTTAAAAAATTTTTATTTTACTTTATACTGGAGCATAGCCGATTAACAATGTTGTGTTAGTTTCAGGTGTACAGCAAAGTGATTCGGTTATACAGGTACATGTATCTATTTTCTTTTTCAAATTCTTTTCCCATTTAGGTTAGGATGCTGCTTAGAATACTGAGCAGAGTTCCGTGTGCTATCCAGTAGGTCCTTGTTGGTTATCTCTTTTAAATACAGCAATGTGTACATTCTTACCAATTTTGCTCTTACCTGTCTGTTCCTATTTTTGAGGATTGCATACTCCTGGATTCTCCCCTGCTGTGGCTGTGCTTTCTCTCCCCTTTGGGCTATGTGGTTATTTCATATCTTGCCCTCATCAGCTATGACACCTGAATAACAGTGTACTTTTGCCTCGCTCTCTGCATTGATGTGTACCACATTTTATTTCACTTGCTGAACTTAAAATGCTCTAATTCCTCATCGTGTTCCATCCCCAAACTTGACCTTCATCAGTTGTTAAATCTTTTCCTGATACTGGCCCCTAAAGCCTGACTAGTTCTTGTCTATGACATGGCGTGGTCAGATTTTCAGAGCATGTTGCAATAATACATTTTGCTAATTTGTGCTGGCATGTTATAGATCCATGCAAATCTTTAAGTAGGGAAAGATTAAAGTCTCTACAGCTTAAATTTTCTTTTATATTTGATGCTCAAGACCTAACACAGACCTGGATTTTTGTTTTACACGTCCTTGGGAATGAAATTTTGCATTTGCTTTATTTCCCTTTGTTATTTAGAAGCTCTGTTTGCCTCCATTTTCCCTCATCTGTGTGCATTTCTTCTTTCTCTTACATCAACCTGAAATATGAATGCCAACATATCTTCTTTTTGTATCTGACTTATCTGCAAATCTTTCTTTTCTTTTAGCATCTTGCTCTGTCCACCTCAGTACTCATGCTTGTGCCTGTGTTTCGGTTTTCACTTGTTCATTCCTTGTTCATGAGTCTCTCTTCTCTCTTATTCCCTTCTGATTTTCTCTGATTTCTTTGATTAAGATAGAAGCAGCTCCTGCATCACCAAATGGCTGGATAAAAAGTGATGCCTCATGCACTTCAAGGTTAGCAAATTTTTCTACATGATCTAAATGTAGGACTGTTTCTATGAAGCAGTGGTTGCCTTGACAGTTAAGGAATTTTTCCTCTGATCAGCTGTTTTCCAGTCATATAAACACTGCTGTACTTGGAGACCATGTCTACGCAAAAGTCTCTCCAGTAGCTTCTATGTTCCCTTTGGGCTCATCTTTTCTCCTCCTTTCTGTCATACTTCCTTGAGTATAAAGAATGTTACTCAAGTCTTGGGCCAACATCTCAGCTCCTGATTCATAAACAATTTTATAAGCCTGTCTCATTCTGAATTTGGAAGTTTGTGCGATTACCCACAGGAAAGAAATGCCTTAAGATTTCATTCAAACTCCAGTTTATCTGGAATTGCTGATAGCCTTTATTCAGATTCCATTGTCAAAGGACTTCTGACCCATGGACCTGATTTCCCTATAGGAATTATATTTCTGGATGGAAAGGTTATCAAAAATTTTCCAAGTAACTTTGCTTTTCATCCATCTGGTACAGTGTATTGTAAGACTACTTAGGCGCTTGAGGAACAGAATTAAATTTAAAGAAGGTGTGCTATACAAGCGATTGGCCAATTAAAAAAAAAAGGTGAAATATGAAGCAATTTCCACTTCTCAAGAATATCGCCTTTAGTAGAAAAGGTTAATGGAATAAAAAAAGCTCGTTTTATCCATTTGTTCTCACTGCATTTATCTACAGTGATATCATTTCCCTTTGGGGGGTTCTGTACAGAAGCTACCAGAAATGACATGTACCTTCAGTTCTCCCGACTTTGCATCACCAAACTGAGTTTTCTTTTCCTCAGCATGGTGTTTATTTACAGAAACTTGCCCGTTTACTGAAACATGAATGGCTTTGACTCAAACTTGGAGAAGGAAAGAAGCAATAAACGTCATTTAGCCGCACTGAACGTGTCAACACCTGGGAATGAGGTCATGCAAATGGCCATCGTACTTCACGTGAGTGAAACACACCAAGCAGTGAACTAATTAGACTTAAGTAAGCTGGCTTTCATTCCTGCAGACAGTGGAACCAGTTATTTCTTAGGGAAGGGTTTAGTTTTACTCCAGGGCAAGGTTCTGTAACTCCTGTAATACCCCTGAACCGTTCTCCAAATCAGGCCAGATGAAATTGGCAATTCAGAGATAGTTACCTTGATGTGTAAATGGTAGGGTCTTTAATTAGGCTCATTTACATCATTGAGAAAGGAGCCTTGGAATCCATATGTGCAAGGATGAAATTAAAAGAGAATCATCTGCCTCTTAATTCTATATATGAGGGAAATTTATAAAACAACAGCAACAAACCTTAAAACGGTTCTTAGCAGTCTACTTACTAGCCATAAACTGTCTTTCCTGTAGTTTGAATGCCTGATGCATATTCGGTAGCCATCTCTCTATTGAAATGTTCTTCATGTCTATTACTTATGGCTCATTTTTATCTTGAATTTAATACCTGAAGGATTCAAAGTTATTTAAAGGATTCAAAACCTCCAACTATTCCCCAAAGCTGTAACCTCTGAGACAGAAAACTGTCTGATTAGAAAAACAGACACCTGCTTTGGCTCCTTGAAACACTATGAGAGATATTGCCCAAGATTTTTTGTGGCTTTTCTCTGTGTGTATTAGATAAATTTTAGAAGATTAGGGCTTAAAATTTCACTTTAGATTAAAAAAAATCATGTAATAGGATTCTTCCATAAGCCTTACTTTATTTAGACACACACATGTGGGTTCTGTAATTATGTCTCTAGAAGATAAATGACATATTAAAAATTGTTTGTATTCACCTTTATGTTTGCATGCTATTTACATGCCAGATAATTTCTCAGAATGTGGCTCAAGTGGATCTTACTATAAGCTGGTAGATGGTATATGGCTAATTTGCAATCGTATGTGTAGAAAACACCCACATTCCTGGTGTGACCACATTATGATGGTTACTGATGTCAGCACACACTTTAGTCCAAGTTACATTTGAACATCCTGTGTCAACCAATCCAAGGTGTGGAAATAAGCAGAGGCTATATTTCTTTCTGTGGTATCAGAATTGATACAGAAATATACCTTTTGACTAAGTTAATCAGCACTTCCATATGTGTGGTAGTATCATCAGCAAAGATCCAGGCTACAGTAAAATTTCTTTATTAGCAAACTATGGTTGATCAGTTTGCTTGAAAGTTGTGGTTTCAGTGTGCCTGAAATAGTTCAGTGTCCATGGATCCAGACATGTCCACCATTCCCCATGGTCTTGGGGGAGCCACGGGGCCCACTTTTGAAACTTGGAGTCTCGGAACATGATAACGGAGAGAGACCTAAATGCTTATTACAGTAACTCACTCATAGATGTCGGAACGATATGAGGAGAAAGTAAATGACCTACAAACCTGGCATCTCACAAAGCCTTGATGAAAACTCAGATCATTTGACCCAGTTCATTGCTGCAGCCAGTGATACTATTACTGTATCTTGGGTGCTCTGCTCTGTACAAAGCATGTTCCCATCACCAGAACCTTGGTGCTGTTGGAGCCCCTAAATTTGATGGTTGAGAATCATTTTTGTGTAAAGGTGTGTTTGTGATCCTTACCTTGTTCAAAATACTATGAACATTTTACAGAAACAATTAGTCTTTTGTTTATGTGCCTACCCCTAAGTTACAATCATGTGGAAATTTTTCTTTTGGTTTGCAGTAGAAACTGGAACTACAGGTTCTACATAGAGAAACAGATAATTTCACAATGTTTGCTAAAGACTTACATTTTTAGGTCTAGTTAGATATAAACTTTGAGAAGTTGTGAATGCATAGATTTATGTGAATCATATGTCAAATTGCAGAATAACATTGGTAAGCAGTAAGGATGTAACTATAACACGTATAGTTATTATTACAGTAAAGAAAATATGGAACTACAAAGTCTAGACAATGATTATCTAATAGATGTGTCAATTTGAAGAAAATAATTAGTCTAGTGTATGTGATAATCAGTTTTAATTAGGAAGTGGTCGTATATTCCCTCAAACTCATTTTATATAAAATTATCAATATTGAGCACTCTGGGAATTACTTACATGAAGGGTAGACTATGCAGTATGTATGTTGTAGAATCAGATGCATTTAGAAAAAGAGGCTAAAGTGACATTATAAAAGTGGAAGTGAGAAAAATCCCATTCGTAATAATGTGGGGAAAAAGCCATGAAATACCTAGGAATGAATTTAATGAGGAAGACTATGAAGAGAACTATAAAATTATATTGAAAGACATAAAACAAAACCCAAATAAGTGGAAAGACAGACCGTGTTCTGCATAAAAAGTCAATGTCATAAAAATGTCACTTCTTTTGAAATTAACATATAAATTTAATGCAGTCTCAATCAGAATTTTTTTCTCTTTTGGAACACATAAGTGATTCTAAATAGGGATATATGTATACATGTGGCTGATTCACTTTGTTGTACAGCAGAAACTAACACACCATTGTAAGGCAATGATACGCCAATAAAGATATTAAAAAAATAAAGTGTTTAGAAGAATAAATGAGTGAAAATTGCCAAGAAATTTTGAAACGGAACAAGAGCAAAGAAGCTTGCCCTACTAGGCATGAAAACCTAATATAAAGCTGCTTTAAATAAAACAGTGCGGTACTGGCCTGCGATAAACAGTTTTATAGAACAAATAGAGATCATTTAACATATAATTAAAGAAGGCATTATAAGTCAGTGAATACATTATATATTATTCAATTAATGCAATAGAAAGAACTGCCCATACTTTTGGAGAAATTACAACTTCATACTTCATTACATAACAACGAATTACAGATGAGTGAAAAATCCGAATGCTACAAAATAGACCACAACAGTCTTGGAAGACACTATAAGAGAATATTTATATAATCATCCTGTGGTGATGGGTTTTTTTTTTTAAGCAAGACCAAAACCATAAGAATATAAAGAAAAAAACGACATACTTGCTTTCATGAAATTTAAGAATATATGTGAGGGAAAGTCTCCATGTAGTGGACATTTTAAATGTTTCCTCACTGGCTACCAACTTTTGAATGTCATTCAGATGTTTGGGGAATTACCTCCTTTATAAATTCTGCCTTCCTAAAACAGAAGCCAGAAATCCACTTTCCCAGGCTCCCTTGCAGCTAGTATTGAGACTGGTCTCATGATTCACATGGGCCCATTGTAATTTCTGATTCAGAAAAAGTGAAATGAAGAAGAAGGTGCCTCATGGAATTAATTATATTGAAAGTGACAGAGAAACGTCCAGCTGTTTGCAGTGACATCCTGCACATTGGAAGTTGGAAGAGAGCAGTGTATCTGGTGTAACAATGCATCAGCTTAATTTGGACACTTCCCTTAGCTTTGTAGCCTCAGAGATCAACTGTTTGTTTCTTCTTGGAACTTCTGTGATCTCTGTAATATTCTTCAATAAATTATTTTTCTGCTTACACTAGTAGGAGTGAATTGTGTTTGCAACCAAGAATTATGACAGAGTCCCTTCCTTAAAAGGACAAAAGACAAATGACAGTCTGGGAGAAGAAGATTACAATCCAAATAACAAAGGGTCAAAACAACTAAAGAGGAAAAAATATGCAAATGATATAAACAGGCAATCCACTAGAGAAAAAATGCAAATGAAAAGCTGCATAACCTCCTAGATAATTTGGGAAACAACAATAAAATCACAAGTTTCAACCATCGCATTTGTTTAAACTCGAAATATGGTTAGAATTAAGGGCTTGTAAGAATGTAGGAAAATAACTACTCTCTTATACCCCGTTGGTAGGACTGTATGGGCCTGAGGCCTTGTGACCTGGTAATACTTTATACAGTGAAAATGTGGGTACTCATTGATCTGTAGTTTCATTCACAGAGATTTATTCAAAAACAAAAGCATTCAATTTCTAAGATAGGCAAACACAAACGCGCATAAATCCAAACACAGGAATGTTTATCACAGCTTTCCTTGGAATAGGAAACAACTGAAATGATCATCAGAATGATGGTATAAGGACAGTTATATTTCTGTAGCCTAGAATTCTTCAGCACTGTTTAAGTGGGTCTATCTGTATCAACCTGAAGACTGTGCTTGACATATTTTAAAATGAAAATATCAAATTACAGTCTTATCCCAATATAAAAGATTATATGTGTAAATATATTTCATAAAAAATTAATATTGTAGAAGATACATACCAAATTGTTACTACCGTGGAGGAGATGTTGGATGTGGGAAGGAGAAACGATAAGCTTTAGATGTTTCTGTGTGGTTTGCATTTGCCACTATTGCTATTATAATCAAAATGATTGTGAAAAATGCTCAGTAGTGAATACCCTATACCATCATCACAGTTTCACCCAACAGCACATTGTTTGTCAAATGGAGAGGTGTAGTCAGTCATCCACTGTACTTTCCCTGCTCTAACTCCCTGAGCCATGAGCCACAATGCCCTCAGCAAGAGTGTCCCCATCAGGCAGGGTTTCTCAATCCTACGCCAAGCTCTCATAGAAACACTTTGATTCCATGCATCTCATCCCCTCTGAAGAGCACATTTTCTACTTCTTCATTCTTTGGCTTTCTCGGTTTTCGCAAAGGAACTGAACGATTGCCATGACTACCAATCATTGAAACAGATCAAAGTTCAGTGGAAAGGACTTGGATGCTGGGTCTTGATGAATTTATTGGGAGAAAAAAAGGCACCTGCTCAAACTTCCTTGTAGATTTCCTTAGGGATGTGCGGCCATTCAGCTCATCTCCCTAAACTCCCATTAAATTATAAGAAGGCAAACAGTTATTATTAGTTTATTGTTTATTACTGTCCTCACATTAGCTTGAGATCAAATTTATGACACAGCCTAGTTGGGTTTTAGGGATTATGTGTACACTTCATAGTGCATGAAGGCCCTTCACATTTATGCCCATTTTGTAGACCTTGGAGTGTAACCCAACAATTTTTAAATGCTTCTGCTTCCATTTTCTTTTATTTTTGCAGTATTTCCTATGAATAGTGTGGCTCCATCTAAGACTGAGAATCTTGCTTGTCTCACTTCAAACTCCTTTCAAGCAGTTTGCCATTCCAGGATGGAATAACTATAGTTTCTTGAAGTTTCTAGACAGTTTGTGTAATTTTCTACATCTGACTGGTAGGAAGCAATCTTTTATGTTGAGAAAGTCGTTCATTTCTTTCCACTTTTAACTATTGGTCTTAGGATGACACAAATGTAATTTCAAATTACAAATGTTCATTGCTAGTATATAGAAATACAATTGATTTGTATTAATTGTTTGTATCCTGTAACCTTACTAAGGTTACTTATTAATTCTAGTACCTTTTTTCTCAGTTCTTTGGGATTTTTCATGTAGATGATTGTGATTGTGTCATATGTAAATAAATGCTATTATAGTTCTTTCTTTCTAATTTGTGTGTATTTTGTTTGCCTTGACTTACTGCATTAGCTGGGACTCTAGTACAATACTGAATGGAAGTGATGACAACATACATTCTTGCCAATCTTAGGGGGAAAAAACACTCAGTCTTTCACCATTAAATGTATTGTTAGTTGTAGGTTTTTTATAGACATCCTTTGTCAGGTTGAAGAAGTTTTCTTTTAATCTTAGTTTTCTGAGAGTTTTTATTATGAATGGATGTTTTGATTTTGTCAAATGCCTTTTTTGTCACTGTTGATCATCTATTGAGATGATCATATGGTTTTTATTTTTCAGTCTTCGAATTAAATTAAGCACTTTTTGAATACTGAACCAACTTTCCATTCCTGGGGGGGAAAAACCCACTTGCTCATAATGTTATCCTTTTACATATTGCTGGATTTAATTTGCTATTTTGTTAAGAATTTTTTATCCGTGTTTGTAAGGGATATTGGTCTGTCAGTCTTCTTATCTTGAAATATCTTTGGTTTTGGTATTGCTGATCTCCTAACATGTCTTGAGAAGTATTCTTTTATCCTATATCTTCTGAGAAAGCTTGTGGGGAGTTGGTATTACTTCTTTTTAAAAAATGTTTGGTAGGCTTCACTGGTGAAGCATTCAGGACCTGAAGTTTTCTGTGTGGAAATGTCTTTTAACTATACATTTAGTTTAATGGGTAAATGGCTATTAAGGTTCTTTTTTTTTTCAATGAAATTTGGTAATTCATGTCTCTTAAGGAATTTTTCTGTTTCATCCATTTAATCAAAATTATTGGCCCAAAGATTTTCAAAATATTATCTTACTATTCTTTCACATCTGTAAGATCTGTAATGATGTGTCCTCTTTCATTACTGAGATTGGTAATTCTTTCAGAGTTTCTCTTTCTTCTTCTCTCTCTCTTACTCTCGCCCTCTCTGCATATCAGTCTGGCTAAAGGTTTAGCAATTTTCTTGATCTTTTTAAAGGACCAGATTTTGTCACTTTACTATTTTTCTGCTACAGTTGTATTGACTTCAGCTCTTACCATCATTATTTTTCTTTCTACTTACTTGGGGTTTAATTTGCTTTTATTTTTCTAGTAACTTAGGGTAGATACTTAGATTACTGATTTAAGACCTTCTTTTCTGATATAAGCATTTGATGGTATAAACAAACCCTAATTACTGCTTTAGCTGCATCTCACAAGTTTTGATATGTGTATTTTTATTTTCAATTCATTCCAAATAGTTTTTGATTTTGCTGTGACTTCTCATGTGTTATTATTTCTAAATATTTCCTTAATTTTTTTCTGTTTATAAATATATTAGGATTTTCCAGATTTCTTTCAGTTATTGACTTCAGGCTTAATTCCAGTGTTATTAGGAAACATATTTGTATGATTTCAATCATTTTAAATTTGTTGTGATTTGTTTTATGACACAGAGTATGTTCTAGTTTTATGTTGGCAAAAATTTTTGTGCTCTTCAATGTATATATTTAGCTGTTTTGGGTTTGAGTGTTCTTTAAATGTCAATTAGGCCAACTTGGTAAATAGTATTGTTCAGATCTTCTGTATCCTTACTCGTTTTACTATGTACTTGTTTTATCAATTATTGAGCGAGGAGTGTTGAAGTCTCCCTAAACTATGGATTTATTTCTCTTTGCTGTTCTGTTAGCTTTTGCTTCATATATTTTGAACCTCTGTTGTTACATGCATACACACTTAGGATTATGGTGCCTTCTTAGTGAATTGGCCCTTTATAATTATAAAACGTCCTTCTCTATTTCAGGTAATATTTCTTTATCTGAAATCTACTTTGCCTGATAATATAGCCATTCAAACTTTCTTTTGATTAGTATTTTCATCCATTTTCTTTAACCTGTCTATGTCTTTTTACTTAAGTGGATTTCTTACATATATTATATAGTTGGATCTTGCTTTTAAAAGTCCATTTATTGTCCCTTCAATCTACTTTTTTCCAATTTGGGTGTTCATACTATTTATATTTAATGTAATTATTGATGTGATTGGCTTTCATAGCTATCATCTTCCTAGTCATTTTATTTTCATTCTTTTTGTTTTATTTTCCTTTCTTCCTCTTTTCTTGCCTTCTTTTGGATTGTTTTGTGTTGTTATGATTCCATCGTGTCTCTACTCTTGTTTTTTAGTTTTCTTTCTTTATTAATTCTTTATTGGGGGAAGTCTCTAGGCTTTACAATATGTATAATTAACTCATTGCCATCTACATTCAAATAATACTATAGAATTTTATATATAGTGTAAGACTCTTACAACAGAACCTTACATCTCTTTCCTCTCTCCCTCCTTTGTGCTATTGTGACCATGTATTTTACCTCTACATATGTTATAAACCGAACCGATGTAACTCTGTTGCTTAGACATTCAATTATCTTTGAAAGTGATTAAAAATAAGAAAAATGTCTTTAATATTCACCTTCACTTTATTTTTTCTGGATTTCAACATGACCTTTTAAAGATTCAAATTTTCATCCGATACCATGTCTTCTTTCTGAAGAACTTTCTTTAACATGTTTTGTTGTTGTTGTTGGTTTGCTCTTTGATAATAAATTCTTTCAGCTTTTGTTTGTCTGATAAAGTGTTTACTGTGATTTCAATTTTGAAAGATGTTTTCACAGGGTATAGGATTCTGGGTTGACTGTTTTTCTTTAGTACATTAAGAATGTTACTTTATTTCCTTCTGTCTTGCGTGGCATCTGACAGGGAGTTTGCTGTCATTCCTACCTTTAATTCTCATTTTGTTAAGGTACTTTTCTACCCTCTGTGGCTTAAGGATTATACTTTCAATAAAAGTAAGATCCAGGACGATGGGGAATGTTTCATGCCTGCCCCCAGCAGTTGCTGAGTACAGCTCTGTCTATTCTCCCAATCTGCCCCCAATTTTTGCCATGAGCACTGGCGGGGGAAGCCAGTGACAAAGCAGATTAATGAGTGAAACTCTACCCCTCTCTTGGACTTTGCAGCTATTGTAGACTGGCCACCCTCACCCCCACCCCAGTCCAACTGTGGTCTGTAAGAATCCATTACACTTGTAGCTGATTTCTTTTTAGCTCTTTGCATGGTGGCCATCTCTTCCTCCCATGCTCTGCCAAAGGCTGTCTCCTGTCTCTTCTTGGAATCAGTTTCGTTTGCTTTATGAGCTTAACTCTCAGATGAGGATCACTGTTTTCTGATTTTCATCGCTACAGGGGGAACAACATTATTTTGCAACTTTCTGCACCCTAATTCACTATAGTTTTGAAGCAGTTCATCATCCTGGATGCTCTTTTCTGGGCAGATTACAATTTGTTTATAGCCCACTTAAATTACCCCAAAATAAAAATAATGCTTCAGGTGAACAGAGTACAGTAGGGCATATCCATAGCTGTGTACTTGTCAGTGTCAGTTCAACTTTTACTGCATCATGACTATCATTGGATCATAATGTGTTTACTGTCAAAATATCTTCCAAGTCTTCTTCATATATCCTGCCATTGCTAAGCCATTTCTTCCCAATCCTGCTCTTTAAACTGGTTTTTTGATCCCTTGAGTGAAGTTTTACAAATTGTCATTTTAAATTGTAGTTTGGGGTTTCATATAATCTCTTCAGATTGCCCAGATTTGGGAGATCCTGATCTTTCGTTCAACAGAGTTGCTGTTCCTTCAGTAATCACTAATGAAACTATTGAATAGGTCACAGCTGGGTCCAAAGAGAGATCTGCCAGAGATACCTCTTCCCAAATTTGATATCCATTCATGAATTGCTACATTCAACTTGATAAAACCCACTTAATCTTATTTTTATTCTTTATTGTTCTTGGTCATATGATTGATTACATGATAGCTCTGAATGGCTTTCTCAGAAGTCCACATATATTATTCACTATATTTGCAAACTATATTTACTTGTGTAATAACCCTGTCTAAGAATAAAATGAAGTTAGTTGTACATGGCAAAGCCATGCTAGTTATTAGTGATTACTGCTTCAGCTTATAGCCAGTTTCACACCATCCCTTAATAATCCATAGTAATAGCTACAGCTTGGAGAGTGCACTTGCTCATTTTTTGAAATCATAACATTTGCCCATTTATTGTCTTATTCTTCTGACATCATTTTCTACAGTTATTCCAACATCATGTTCAATGATTTTAGGTGCATGCTCTGTTGGTAGTCTGGGACATTTTTAAGCTGAGGCAGAAAACTAGAACTCACTTGCATCACATAGCAGCTATTCTCTGTGTGTTTCTTTTTTCTTTTTTGGATTCATATATATTTACCTGTTTATGTTCACCATTTTTAAATGGTAGTTCACGTGCATTGTTAGGAAAAACAAAAATAATGTAGGAGCTCTCTCTTTGTCATTTCTTATTATCTCTTGGCTCCCAGCACAGCTTTTAGTCCTGCCGTGGTCTTAGTTGATCATTTATGAATTTGACATCAAGTGTTTCATTTTAACCTCAGTACTCTTTCACAAGTTACATTATGACTTTGTTTGTAGGATTACTCTGTGGTGAAAATTGGAAACTTCTGGTACTTTGTTCTAATTTTTTAACAAATAAAAGAGAAAGTTTACGGGGATATATTGATGGTCTATAGTAAATTCTAGTCACTGGTTCATAATATTGGAAGCTTAGCTATAAAGGATAGTAAATATATACAAACACCAATCATAGGCTAATAGTACACATACAGACTGGATGTAGCAGGCAGTCTCATTTGGAGTGTGTTCTTTTTTTCCTTTCTGTAGTTACAGTAACTGCCAGAATGTTATCAGTCCAACTTAATTTAAACCCATTTGCTTTGGACCAATTCCGTCTGATGCAATCAAGCTTCTTTGTCTGAGGTGAGTAGACAGTGGCCGGAAAGAAAACACCGTTAAAGGCTAGTGTACTACGTGCAGGGCACTAGTTACTAAAACTTGAACCTCTTATTCCTAGAAAAGAGGACTATACTTGCTACCTTCAGCAGTGTTTCCTGGAAGTTAGAGTGAGATTGAATTGTTGAGCGTGCATTTCATTTGGGTACCCACCTCGTTCATCTGAGGAAGTTGGCTGGCCGGTTTGTTCTCTGTTGACCATGGCTCTTTGGTGGTCTCAGCAGTGTAGTTGCTGATTGAGGTTTGACATCACACACATCTATTATTTTCTTCTCTAAGCCTTCTTCCCTTCTGTATTTCATCTCTCCAGTTAAGTCACCTTCATTCAAACCATCTTTCAAGCTTAAAAATCTCACTTAGTCTTGATTCCTCCTTCCTGTGTGCCAATCTTCAGATGATATCTAGGCCTGTTGAGTCTCACAAAGAGCCCTGCAATCTGCTCTTTCTTCCCTTCATTCCAATCACTAGACCTTCAGTTTGGGCCCTCAGTCCCTCTTGCCTGTAGGAGCCTTTCACCTGGGTTCAAATCTGTGCCCTGAAATTGTGTAACTTGGGATAAATCACCTCTTTGAGCCTCTGTTTCCTCCTCTTAAAAACGTTGACAGTCATAATACCTATTTCATAGGTAGCTGGAAGTGCTAAGTGAACACAGTAACCAGTCTAGTAATGAATGTTCATTATTTGTATCCTTACCACTGCCCCCGCCATTATCAACCCCCGCTCCCCGACCCCACCAATACTGCAAATCCAATCTGACCCGTCTTCTCTCTACTTAAGATCTGGCAGGGGCTCTCATCAGCTACAAAAGCCAATTCTGACTTCTGAATGAGCCATAAATGCCCCTCTCAATCTTGACTCTCTTTAAAGCCACATCCCTGAATATGATAATCTGTTCTTTATGTCCCTGTCTTTCTCCGTGCTAACTGAAAGAGCCCATATTCACCTTCTCTGCCTGACCAACTCCTACAGTTTTTCCTCAAGATTGTGTCAAAGATCTTCAGCTGCTTCTCCATATCCATTTCCCCTGCTTCCTTGGTGGTAGAACTTCTAAATTTTACCATGTTTTGATGGGGAACCTGTTTTCCTGTAATAAAGAATACATATCCCAGAAGCTAGATATGACCAGGTGATTAATCTGTGCCTAGTGTTAGGTAAGTGGATGTTGTGTATGTGCCTTCCGGAAAATGTCATTAAAGGGAAGGAGCATGCCCATTTCTCCCTTCTTTCCTTCTTAATGTTGACTGATGGCTGGAACCTGAGCAGCCATCTTGGACCAAGAGGTAGAAAGTCATATTTGAAAGGTGACAGTACAGAAAGATAGAAGCAACTTGGATCCTCATCTGTACTGGCCTACGAGTATGACTTTTGGTAGATTAAAAACCCAACAATGTATCATACTGTTATTTTGGGACTTCTGCTATTTGCAGAAGAACTTATTTCTAAGAGATTAAAGTCAAGAGTCATCCTTCATCTATGCCCTCAACACCTTTTGTGTATCCTGTAATTATATTTTTTATCAAATGACATATCTATGCTTCATTCAGTTCTCTTATCTGGAAAAGAAGGATGAAAAAAAAAGAAAAAAAAAAAGAAGGATGAAAGTAAGAACCTCCGTCTGAGGGTTGTCACCATAAGTGAGACAGTACATGTAAAATGCTTATTAGGACCTTATCTTACTTAGAATGAGTGATTGATAAATATATAGGCTTTATTGTTGTTGCTGCTTTTTCTGTCACTACCATTTCTGTATCATACATTAGCAATGACCTCTTCAAAATCTGGGTCTGTGTTCTCCCAATGGTCCAGCTCAGGGTTTGACATATTAAGCAGATGTTAGCTAAGTGCCTTCTATCAATGAGTTTAAAAAAACAAATGAATGAAACTTGTCAGAAGCGTTGAAGTGTAGAATTTTAAAGCACAACTTGCTAGCCAGGAAAATGCAATTCTCAGACGTTTTACTGAGGGAAGCATGATAGACTGATGGCCCCAAGTGCTGTGCTCTGATCCATCACTGCATTTACCCCAGGGCTTTGCCTCCCATGGCTGTTCCCAGCCAATGACTGACCATGGCAGGGATACAGGGTGAGACACAGGACTGTTTTGTCTTTGGCTCTCCAACTCTTCCCTCTTGGCTTTGCCAGAACTTTCGTAGAACTACACTGCAGTTTAAGACTCTTTCTACCTTCCTTCTTCCCATCTCTCCTTCAGAAGCATCAGGCATGTTGTTCTGGCAGCTGTCCCTGTATCGTCCTGTTCCTGACACATTCGTCCTCACAGGTATTTTCCCAGTAAATCACTTGCACATCTAATTCTGTCACAGTATGTTTCTTAGAGGACCCGAACTAACATATACAGTGGTTACTATTAGTGTCCATTTAGATTAAGAAAGGGGGCTTCTTTATATGAACTTAAATATTGTAGTAAATTGTATTACTGTTTCAAAATATTTGCTGCCCCTTGTTGAAGGAGGACTGTGCATCCCTTTTCATTAATTCCCTTGGCCACGTCATTTCTCCTGCTAATGAAATTTGAGTAGAAGTGATGTTTCTTCCAGGTGGTACCTTTAAGAGACATCATTTGGTTTGCCTTGTTCTACTCTCCTTCTGCCACAAAGTTCACAATGCATGCAGATAGAAACTGTGCCATGAGGGTGTGATCTACATTGGACATATAGCATGAGTGAGGGGTAAGCTTGTATTATTTGTGTTGTCTGAGAGATCGTTTGTTACTGCAGCATAACCTTGCCTAGGTAGACTGATACATACGCTGAATTTAACTTAGTAGAGCAGTCAGCTATAACAGGAAGAGTCTACATTAAGAGCTAAAAGCAGGACCCTTCCATCTGAATCAGGGCAAGAACTTATGTTGAAGTTTCCTGTGAAAGGAATAGTAACTGATAACATTTCTGATTTTATTATTGATTCTATGAATGGGTCTGAGGTACATCTCTTTCACTTAAAATGAAGACGTCTTTCTCCATATTCTCACATTTGTTTCTGTACTAGGTGTTAGATCACCTGACGACTACTTCTAAGATTTTCTTCAGTGGAACAGAGCCATCCCACTGGTCAGGAGACTCAGTGCACAGTCCAGATCCTTAGTTTATTATGTACCCTGACCACAGTCGAAGTCAGTGGAATAAACAACTCATTTGTAGTTCCCCAAAAGTTCCTCACCCTTGTACACTTACAGCCCTGTTCCTTTTTATCTTGTCCTTTATCTGCTGTGTAATGCTCCCCAAACTCATCCTCTGACCTTACTCCAAGGTGGAGCTAAGTGGAAAGTGGTACTTTGCATTCTCCTTTAATTACTGTTCTACTTCATTTGCATAGATCTTCTTTCATTACTGTATTATCATGATAAGGGGGGCCTCCAAGAGCCAAGGTAACTCAGAGTGGTGCATGTTTTATTCAATTTCAGCTGTGTCTTTGCTCCATTTCAACAGTTTCAAGTGTGTTCTCTGCTCCCCCCACTTTTGTGGTGGAAAGAATGTAAAGTTTCTATAGTTCCCTGCAACTCAGAGTGGTGCATGTTTTGTTCAATTTCAGCTGTATCTTTTCTCCATTTCAACAGTTTCAAGTGTGTTCTCTGCTCCCCCCACTTTTGTGGTGGAAAGAATGTAAAGTTTCTATAGTTCCCTGCTCTATATTTTTTTGGTCTGCTTTTCACTGTGGTTCTGTGGTCTCCTAGAGCCATACACTCTTTCCTAAAGTCCTTAACTAAATCTCTTTAATTTCCACTAACCCTGATCCCATCTTCTCCGATATAATCAATTCCAATTAAATCAATAATGCCACACTCCGCAGTAAGGATTTTTTCTGAAAGTTTTGCCCATATTTTTTCAGTCAATCCTCTGCTGTATTAGAAGTACCATGTAACATCAGAAATTGTTTTTTTTCTTTTTTTAAAAAATAAATATCAGCTTGGGTTTATGAATTTTTTTTAATTTTTAGGACTCATGATTAAAAGTTTCCTAACTCTGACTTTGGGTTTGAGATGAAACTGACTCTTCTCTGCTCCTGGATGATTCATTTTTAGGTTCAGTGACCTGTGGCAACCACAGGTGTAGCAAAGGCCAAGAGTTCCAGAGTTATGTCAACAGTGGTACACTTTAGAGCTTAATGTTGAATTGGAACCAAAAAATTATTTAGATGATTTGGTTCATTGAACACTATGAAGATCCAACTTTGATTTCTAGTGCCAAATTTAAGGCTTGGTCTGCTCTATTAATGGTGATACGCACAGAGAGAAATATAGAACCCTTTTAAAGCATTTTTGAGTGCTTTGGGTCGACAAGGTATCTTATTAACAAAAGTCACTTTTGTCATAAGCATTTATAGGAGGTTTGAAACTATCACTGTTGGTGGGAGCTACTAATGCTAATAATATTAGTTGCTATACAAATTATCTTGAATTTAGAAAAAAAAAACCTGAATTCATGCCATGACTAAACTTTGGGTTGTGTCTATGACAGGGACCTCTATTTTCCCTACTTTTTAGGGAAGGAGAAAACTATAGTATTTAGTCCCTATATCTTTATATATATTTCTTGGCCATATAAAAATACAGCAAAGAGGGATATTTCAAGACATCTTAATGTTTCTAAATGGATTTCTTCCAGGAACATTAGGAAGTAATGCCTTTAAACTACTTGAAAGGGGGTGTTATTTTAAAGAGCTTTAACTCTTTGAAATATCCTTAGAATTTATTTTATGTGGTTGAAACACTTTTGGCCAGTATTACATTTCTTTTTCCTCCTGTTTAAAATTAGATATATTAACAGTGTTTTCATTCAGTTTCTAAAAATAATTCTGTTTTCATAGAGAGATTTTATGCTGGAAATAATGTTCTAGGAGGTCCTTTAAAATCTGAAATTGTAAATTCAAAACTGATTTTGTAATTTGTTTTCTTAAATTTAATTCTTGCCGGTTGTCCACCTGTCTGTTTTCTTTCTGTCTTGGAAAATGTATTTGATTGCTATTTTTAGGCTCCTTTGAATGTTCTACCAGATTTTCCAGGTGACCCAAATACAATTTAAGAGAGATGTGGATAGGATATTGAACAGAGTTTCCTTGGACTTTTAAAATTCATTAAAGTTAGAGAAAAAGGCTAAATAATCTGACTGAAAGTAATACTCTCGTTCTCATTCAGGACTCACAATACTTTAGAAGTATATTCGTCTGTTAATCATTTAGTTACAGGAATAATGTTTTGGAATGAATCTTAGTGACTATACCTATGGTAAACATTGATCATGAAACATAGAAACAAATTTTTAAGCAGACATTATTCTTTAGGTTGAGTTTTGTCCTTTGGAGTGGTCACATGGTAAGAATGTGCAGTGATTCCAACATGTTACTGCTGCTCAAACAATTTTGGGTATCCTTGGAATTGTCTTCAGAGTCTCTGCGCCACAGAAAGAAATGAATCTTGTATTTTAGGCACATTTCACTTTTGACCCCAAATTGTACCCCGAACCTGACCATCCATTTTATTTGTGTCTTGGCTCCTCATTTATTTTGTAGTAATCAGTAAATACATCTCTAAAGAACAGAGGTTTGTTGCCATTTGTGTTCTAAATGTTTTAAACTATGAAATTCCAAAAGGAGGAAGTCCAAAAACTATGTGAATCGATGGCAGCATGCTGGAAAAGGCATGTAATTCCCTGAGCAAATTACCTTGCAAGGAAGAACATGCATTTGGATATACGTCTGGTGCGTTGGGGAAATCAGTCTCATTGCATTTGTACTATAATGTTACAAAGGGGGAAAGCTAAGTATAGGCTTTAAAGAGTCCTGCAGGTTAGTCAAAAAGAGCTCCACTACTTGCTAACTGTGTGATTATCAGGTGTCTTTCTGAACTACCATTTCCTCAGTTTTGAAGTGGCATTGTGAGAAGCAACCTTATATTTTAGGGTAAGCACTGGCGGTGAGCCACTTCAATGCCTGGGATCACTCCAGGATCAATAGTGGTACCAGAAATGAGGTTGGGGTTATCAGAATGTTTGTACATAGCTCGTAGAATGCTTTATGTAGCTTCTTGTTAGTGTAGCTGTGTTATTGGCTATCAACCGTTACATTATGAAACAAATAGATACGTGATGAAGTTTCTTGTAAAGTTTTTAAGAAGGACCAGGTCCAACTCTCGACTTCTTAGAAGTCTGTTGCAAAGAAATCAAGGTTTTGAAGGAAAAACATTAAAATAATGATCCATTTGTGAAAAGATCTTTAGAGATTGTTGTGTTGTATGTATAAAGTCCAACCAGAGTGGGTCTGAGGTTTCTGTTTGGAAAGGAAACTCACACTATGAACTATCCCTTCACTTGAGGGAAGAACTCCAATCCACAACAACTCACATAGTTTGGAATCTGAGTTTACCTTAAGAGTTTGTTGGTTTTACCTGAAAAAGAAAAGGAAGGGGCGATTATTAGATCTCAGAGCTATAAAAGAACTCCCCCTCCCCTACTTGTAGGTTAGAGTTTAGCCCCATCTCTCTTGACCACAAAAATGCACTTGATAATTACATTAGGTAATTCTGATGTTTTGCCATGTATGGGAGATTTTAGTGTTGCCCTATATTATCAGAAAGAGTTAAGTTTCCTTAGCTAACTGGAAGGTTTTCATTTTCTCTGACAGTATCGCATTTCTTTCAGATAGATCATTACGATTCCAGGACCGACCTCTAGAAGGACCCCTTGAATTCACATTACTGCATCCATGTCAGTTTTCAGTCTTTGCTCTGTGAATGAAGCCGATATCAGCAGACTTTCCCTTGAACTGCAACAGACTGGGTCAGATAGATTATCTGCATTTATTGTGGAACACAGTAAATTAGCAATCAGATGAATAATGCATCAGTTGCAGTGTCTGGAATGGGAGGTTAACTCCCTGAAAAAACAATGGAGTCAAAATATACCTTATATTCAAAATGTTAAGTTTTATATTATTTACGTGTTAATTGAAGGCATTTTTGATGCAGTTGAAGTTTAAGAACCAGAATTTTTTATGATACGTATTTGTAACCACTGATTGTTAAAAAATGTTATATTGATATATGCAAGCTTTCCTCCTGAATTTAGGCATTACCTGAAATAAATAAAGGGAGGTAGAGTCTAACTTATTAGCTGGGAAACTTTAACAAAGAAAGCGATCTCATATCTCAGTTTTCTGGATATTTTGCATCAAAGTGTTGGCCTGTAAAGGCCTGAGAAGTTTATGTAATTGCTTCCATTCACCATTTCAATTAGCTCACGTAAGTGCTCCAAAAAATGTATTTACTTAGCGAGCTGAAATGTAAGGTCTTGTTTTGTGTAGGCGATCTGTTTGGAGGAAATAGGCCAGTTGCTTAGGCCTGTGGTACACTCTGCTGCAGCTCAGTGGGCTTACCTTTCCACTCTTGCTCATAGATTTGCTGGATTAAATACCTACTAACATGAGGTCCATAAAATTCTCATTCTGTAGGTTCTGAGCAGTCTGTCATCTTACTAAGGACAGTATTGGAAGGATTCTGCATGTGTTTTGATTGCTCTGAATGACCATTCATTTTATCATGTGAATGTTCACTCCCTGCCTTGGGATAAAATTTTTGGCATCAAACAGAAGAAGTGTACGGCTGATTTATTCCTTTATTATTTTTCATGCCTTTCAGGTGCTAGCACTTGGCCACTAGAATGGGGTCTAGAATGGTAGCAGCATCATATGACAAAGAACACGAGGGAACACTAACTGAGACAGGGTCGTCGTAAAAATTGTCACTGTTTCCAGCTGGCTGTTCGTTTTCTCCATAAATCGTATACTCCATATGATTGATTATCTATATGTTCTATTGCTCTGGCTTCCTAGGTCTGCCCTTCCCATCTGGAATTAAATGAGTCCACATAGGCCTCATTCTTAAGTCTTAATGCATCTCGTGTTCTTTGCTGCACATTCTATCCAGTGATTCTTAAAACCCTTCACTGACTTATCACATGTAACAACCTTTCCCAAAATGTGTCCCATGTAGCCGTACTCAGCATGTAAATATTACTCAAAAATAGTTCTTTGTCTCAATACTGGGCAAAATCAAAGTTGAGAATGGTTCTTTTGGCTGGATATGTGAAACTATAAATACAATAGTAGGAGCTGTGACTTCTCGGGGGTGTGTGATAGTTTTCTGTTTTGTTTTGTTTTACAAGAGCAACTTCTCAGACATACCTCATGACACACACTTTGAGAAACAGTGAGCTAAGATAAAGCTGCAATTCCTTTGCGTGTCATACAAGGCTACTGCCTGGCTGAGGAAATTCACCTTCTACCATTCTCATCCTTTGGACAAGACATATTAGCCATACCAACCTACTTAACCTTTCCCCAAGATACTGCCCTGCTGACTGACTACATGATTTTCCCATCTTCCTAGAATATCCATCCCTACCTCCGAGAAGTCTTCTCTGACAATCCCAAACAGTACCCAGCAGACTATTTTCAGTGCTTCTTTGATGCATGGAGTATTCACTCACTGAACATATTTGAGTTTTGAGTCCTGTTCTCAGGTTCTTTTTCCATGGTTTAGTCATTCTTTACTTCCTTGGTCCCCTTCCTTGTCACAGTCTTAACTCTTCTTCATATTTGCTTTCCTCCTGCCTACCAGAGTGGCCTGCACAGAGTAGGAAATTAGTGTGCAATGGCTATATTCACAGCCCTTGGACGTCTGTGTGTTATGCTGTGATCGTTGAGGTTATGTTTTTAACTGTGTCAGTATTTTTACCTGATACTGTGTAGAGGGCAGTAAGTCAGGAGATCTGAGATCGTTCGTTTCTCTACTTAATCTTGAATACGCAGTCTAACTTTATTGAGCCTCAAGGTTGCCTATCCTTAAAATAAGACCGAAACAATCTTGGGGGTACTTCACAGCTCTCAATTTCTGTAACACTAAATCAGCTTTGCAGATGTTCTTTAAGTAATGAGTTGGTTTGCAAGCGAACTGGGGGAAGACAGATATTTTTCTCCCTCACTTCTCTCCTCTCATATCTGATGGGACTAAATCCTTTCTTGACCCCATTTTTTTGATCCATAAAATGCAGCGTGATATTGATGCCAAGGTTTTCACCAGACTTTGTAATTTGAGAAACACAAAATATGGTTATGTGTTTAAAATAATATGGCAAAGGGTTTTGTTATTGTATTTTTGTAAAATCTTACTCAAGGTTTTTGAAACAATGATTTTTCTGGTGTTTAGCGTCTGTCTCAGACAGTTTGACTGAAAGTATGTCTTATGAAGATGAAAACACTCCTACTCAGTGACATGTTTCATCTTCAGCAGTTTGCCCTGAAAGAGCTCATTTGTGTGTTGAGAAGGCTCCTTGCTTAAACTCCAGTTACAGAAGTAGAACCATAGGTCACCACACTGTAGGGCACTGCTCTTCACGAGGGGTTGGACAAGGAGAACGCTTGTTTAAGCATTTGAAACAGAAGATGAAATGCATGCTTTTCAGCTAGGAGAAGGCTCACGAACTGGCCTCCGAGCCAGTGTTCCACATGATAAATCCTGACTGCAGTGGAAGCAGCTTGTCATTAAGTGCACTAGCTGGGAAGTCTCGCATCTAGCACTCCACACCTGCCATTTTATATTCTTCTATTGCAAAGCCACACATTAAATATGGTCCTTAACTTTAAAAGCAGCACTTTTTAATGCCCATATTAAGTTCTTGTGGTGAAAATGAAAATATAAAATACCTCTCTCATGTTGGCTAAATCATCGTCATTTCCCTATCATCATCAACAGAGCAGTAAGTAAAATTTATAGCTCATCAGTACCATGTGATTGTTTTCGAGGTAGATGAATGATTATGAAATATAATTACTGTCCTCAAGAAATTTCTGGAAAGGAGAGATACTGAATGTGTAATAGATATTTTAAAAGATGTGAGCTTTAATTGTAGTCTGTTTCTCAATGAATTCTTTTTTAAGTTTGGGGAGACTTCTTCTTCATTCTGGTAAGAATACTTAACATGAGATCTACCCTCTTAACAAACTTTTAAGTGTGCTAGACAGTACTGTTAACTATAGGTACTGTGGTGTACAGCAGATCTTTAGCACTTAACCATCTTACGTAACTGAAACTTTATACCCTTTGAAAAGCAAGTCCCCATTTCCCCCTCCCCTCCCCTCTTGGTAACCATCGTTCTACTCTCCGCTTCTATGTGTTTGACTCTTACAAATACCTCATTTAAGTGTAATCATATAGTATTTATCTTTTTGTGGCTGGCTTATTTTATTTAGCATAATGTCCTAAGGTTCATCCATGTTAACACATATGACAGGGTTTCCTTCTTTTTTAAGGCTAAATAATATTCCAGTGTATATATAGTGTGTGTGTATATATATATATATATATATATATATAGCACATTTTCTTTATCTATCTAGGAAAGGCAGATTAAAACCATGATGAGATATCACTTTGCACCTTTTAGGATTTTAAAAAAGAAAAGTATTGGTGAAGATGTGGAGAAATTAGAACCCTTGTCCACTGTTGGTGAGAATGTAAAATGTTGCAGCCACTATGGAAAACAGTATGGAAGTCCCTCAAAAATTTTAAAATAGAATTACCATATGAAATACCAGCAATCGCACTTCGAATATTTATCCAAAAGAATTGAAATCAGGATCTTGAGGAGATATTTACATTCCCATGTTCATTGTAACATTCACAATGGCCAAGACGTGGAAACAACCTAGTTTGGGGAGAACTTTATTAAAAAAGTCATCTGTCATCAAAGGGAGAAACAAAGTTTTTTTAACAGCATGTTTCAGCATGTATATCTCAGACCACCATGTGGATTTCGTTTCTGAACTACCACTCTGACCAACCATTTTTTTTTAATAGGGGGGAAAGAAAAGGACATTAGCAAATCCTGAATTTTTATTCCTCTTCCAGTCTCTTGCCCTAACTTCCCTTTCTCTTTAGCTTCACGTCCCCAGAAAGATGATAGTATGAAGAACACCATTCACCTGGAACATTAAATGTGCCAACCTCTCTTCAATGCTTTGGTCAGAGATGGTCCTGTGACTTTGTTTCTCATCCATCTTCTACCTCCTGCATGGGAGATGGAGCTGTCCTCCTGCCTGCACTGACAGCCTTGCCAAGTTGGCCGAGGGAGACTGAAGGGATATACATCTCATTACAGCCTCTCACTGCCAAATTCTAGTCAGTTTCAGCAACATATGTGAAAAGCTCCAAAGCAAACACAGGGAGAGAAAATAAAAATTAAATTAATCCTCTCCAAGGATAAATAAAGCATGGATGCATTGATCTTGAGTTTACAGGATGGAAATCAGAAAGACTTTGCTCGGTTTTTAATGATACTGGTGTTCAGATTCCTGATTCTTCAACCCAGAAAAAAAGGATATATATAACTAGACCAAGAAAATCTAGGTTCCCTACTAATGTCTATAGATGTAAGGAAATATGCCTCAACAGTTGATATTTATAGACATCTTCAAGATGATGTATGTGGACTTCCGGGAAGATGGCGGAAGAGTAAGACGCGGAGATCACCTTCCTCTCCACAGATACATCAGAAATACATCTACGCGTGGAACAACTCCTACGGAGCACCTACTGAACGCTGGCAGAAGACCTCAGACCTCCCAAAAGGCAAGGAACCCCCCACGTACCTGGTTAGGGCAAAAGAAAAAACTAAACAGAGACAAAAGGATAGGGACGGGTCCTGCACCAGCGGGAGAGAGCTGTGAAGGAGGAAAAGTGTCCACACACTAGGAAGCCCCTTCGCGGGCGGAGACTTCGGGAGGCGGAGTGGGGGAGCTTGGGAGCCGCGGAGGAGAGCACAGCAACAGGGGTGCGGAGGGCAAAGCGGACAGATTACAGCGCAGAGGATCAGGCCGACCGGCACTCACCAGCCGACAGGCTTGTCTACTCGCCCGCCGGAGCGGGCGGGACTGGGAGCTGAGGCTCCGACTTTTGTCGGAGCGCCGGGAGAGGACTGAGGTTGGCGGCGTGAACACAGCCTGCAGGGCGTTGGTGCGCCGCGGCTGGCCGGGAGAGAGTCCGGGGAGGGGTCTGGACCTGCCGAAGAGGCAAGAGACTTTTACGTCCCTCTTTGTTTCCTGGTGTACGAGGAGCGGGGATTGGGAACGCTGCTTGGAAGAGCTCCAGGGACGGGCGCGAGCCGCGGCTAAGAGTGCGGAGCCCAGAGACGGACATGGGACGCTAAGGCCGCTGCTGCCGCTGCCAGGAGGCCTGTGTGCGAGCGCAGGTCACTAGCCACGCGCCCTTCCGGGGAGCCTGTGCAGCCCGCCGCTGCCGGGGTCCCGGGATCCGGGGACGGCTCCCCCGGGAGAGCGCACGGCGCGCCTCAGGCTGCAGCGTCAAGCCGGCCTCTGCCGCTGCAGGCCCGCCCCGCACTCCGTGACCCTCCCTACCCCCCCGGCCTGGGTGAGCCAGAGCCTCCGAATCAGCGGCTCCTTTAACCCCGTCCTGTCTGAGCAAAGAACAGACGCCCTCCGGCGACCTACACGCACAGGCGGGGCCAAATCCAAAGCTGAGCCCCTGGGAGCTGTGAGAACAAAGAAGACAAAGGGAAACCTTTCCCAGCAGCCTCAGAAGCAGCGGATTAAAGCTCCACAATCAACTTGATATACCCTGCAGCTGTGGAATACCTGAATAGACAACGAATCATCCCAAATTAAGGAGCCCTGTGGATGAAAGGCTCTTGGTGCTGCAGCCAGGAGTCAGTGCTGTGCCTCTGAGGTGGGAGAGCCAACGTCAGGACACTGGTCCACAAGAGGCCTCCCAGCTGCACATAATATCAAACAGCAAAAATCTCCGAGAGATCTCCATCTCAACGCCAGCACCCAGCTTCACTCAACGACCAGCAAGCTACAGTGCTGGACATCCTATGCCAAACAACTAGCAAGACAGGAACACAACCCCACCCATTAGCAGAGAGGCTGCCCAAAATCATAAGTCTACAGACGCCCCAAAACACACCACCAGACGTGGACCTGCCCACCAGAAAGACAAGATCCAGCCTCATCCACCAGAACACAGGCACTAGTACCCTCCACCAGGAAGCCTACACAACCCACTGAACCAACCTCAGCCACTGGGGACAGACACAAAAAACAACAGGAACTACGAACCTTCAGCCTGCAAAAAAGAAGACCCCAAACACAGTAAGATAAGCAAAATGAAAAGACAGAAAAACACACAGCAGATGAAGGAGCAAGATAAAAACCCACCAGACCTAACAAATGAAGAGGAAATAGGCAGTCTACCTGAAAGAGAATTCAGAAAAATGATAGTAAGGTTGATCCGAAATCTTGGAGATAGAATGGACAATAGAATGGACAAATTGCAAGAATCAGTTAACAAGGACCTAGAAGAACTAAAGATGAAACAAGCAATGATGAACAACACAATAAATGAAATTAAAAGTACTCTAGATTGGATCAATAGCAGAATAACTGAGGCAGAAGAACGGATAAGTGACCTGGAAGATAAAATAGTGGAAATAACTACTGCAGAGCAGAATAAAGAAAAAAGAATGAAAAGAACTGAGGACAGTCTCAGAGACCTCTGGGACAACATTAAACGCACCAACATTCGAATTATAGGGGTTCCAGAAGAAGAAGAGAAAAAGAAAGGGACTGAGAAAATATTTGAAAAGATTATAGTTGAAAACTTCCCTAATATGGGAAAGGAAATAGTTAATCAAGTCCAGGAAGCACAGAGAGTCCCATACAGGATAAATCCAAGGAGAAATACGCCAAGACACATATTAATCAAACTGTCAAAAATTAAATACAAAGAAAACATATTAAAAGCAGCAAGGGAAAAACAACAAATAACACACAAGGCAATCCCCATAAGGTTAACAGCTGATCTTTCAGCAGAAACTCTGCAAGCCAGAAGGGAGTGGCAGGACATATTGAAAGTGTTGAAGGAGAAAAACCTGCAACCAAGATTACTCTACCCAGCAAGGATCTCATTCAGATTTGATGGAGAAATTAAAACCTTTACAGACAAGCAAAAGCTGAGAGAGTTCAGCACCACCAAACCAGCTCTACAACAACTGCTAAAGGAACTTCTCTAGGCAAGAAACATAAAAGAAGGAAAGGACCTACAATAACGAACCCAAAACAATTAAGAAAATGGGAATAGGAACACACATATCGATAATTACCTTAAATGTAAATGGACTAAATGCTCCCACCAAAAGACACAGATTGGCTGAATGGATACAAAAACAAGACCCATATATTTGCTGTCTACAAGAGACCCACTTCAGACCTAGAGACACATACAGACTGAAAGTAAGGGGATGGAAGAAGGTATTTCATGCAAATGGAAACCAAAAGAAAGCTGGAGTAGCAATTCTCATATCAGACAAAATAGACTTTAAAACAAAGACTATTAGAAGAGGCAAAGAAGGACACTACATAATGATCAAGGGATCGATCCAAGACGAAGATATAACAATTGTAAATATTTATGCACCCAACATAGGTGCACCTCAATGCATAAGGCAAATACTGACAACCATAAAAGGGGAAATTGACAGTAACACATACATAGTAGGGGACTTTAACACCCCACTTTCACCAATGGACAGATCATCCAAAATGAAAATAAATAAGGAAACACAAGCTTTAAATGATACATTAAACGAGATGGAGTTAATTGATATTTATAGGACATTCCATCCAAAAACAACAGAATACACATTTTTCTCAAGTGCTCATGGAACATTCTCCAGGATAGATCATATCTTGGGTCACAAATCAAGCCTTGGTAAATTTAAGAAAATTGAAATTGTATCAAGTATCTTTTCTGACCACAACGCCATGAGACTAGATATCAATTACAGGAAAAGATCTGTAAAAAATACAAACACATGGAGGCTAAACAATACACTACTTAATAATGAAGTGATCACTGAAGAAATCAAAGAGGAAATCAAAAAATACCTAGAAACAAATGACAATGGAGACACAACGACCCAAAACCTGTGGGATGCAGCAAAAGCAGTTCTAAGGGGGAAGTTTATAGCAATACAAGCCCACCTTAAGAAGCAGGAAACATCTCGAATAAACAACCTAACCTTGCACCTCAAGCAATTAGAGAAAGAAGAACAAAAAAACCCCAAAGCTAGCAGAAGGAAAGAAATCATAAAAATCAGATCAGAAATAAATGAAAAAGAAATGAAGGAAACAATAGCAAAGATCAATAAAACTAAAAGCTGGTTCTTTGAGAAGATAAACAAAATAGATAAACCACTAGCCAGACTCATCAAGAAAAAAAAGGGAGAAGACTCAAATCAATAGAATTAGAAATGAAAAAGGAGAGGTAACAACTGACACTGCAGAAATAAAAGAGATCATGAGAGATTACTACAAGCAACTCTATGCCAATAAAATGGACAATCTGGAAGAAATGGACAAATTCTTAGAAATGCACAACCTGCCAAGACTGAATCAGGAAGAAATAGAAAATATGAACAGACCAATCACAAGCACTGAAATTGAAACTGTGATTAAAAATCTTCCAACAAAGAAAAGCCCAGGACCAGATGGCTTCACAGGCGAATTCTATCAAACATTTAGAGAAGAGCTAACACCTATCCTTCTCAAACTCTTCCAAAATATAGCAGAGGGAGGAACACTCCCAAACTCCTTCTACGAGGCCACCATCACCTTGATACCAAAACCAGACAAGGATGTCACAAAGAAAGAAAACTACAGGCCAATATCACTGATGAACATAGATGCAAAAATCCTCAACAAAATACTAGCAAACAGAATCCAACAGCACATTAAAAGGATCAAGTGGGGTTTATTCCAGGAATGCAAGGATTCTTCAATATACGCAAATCTATCAATGTGATAAACCATATTAACAAACTGAAGGAGAAAAACCATATGATCATCTCAGTAGATGCAGAGAAAGCTTTTGACAAAATTCAACACCCATTTATGATAAAAACCCTGCAGAAAGTAGGCATAGAGGGAACTTTCCTCAACATAATAAAGGCCATATATGACAAGCCCACAGCAAACATCATCCTCAATGGTGAAAAACTGAAAGCATTTCCACTAAGATCAGGAACAAGACAAGGTTGCCCACTCTCACCACTCTTATTCAACATAGTTTTGGAAGTTTTAGCCACAGCAATCAGAGAAGAAAAGGAAATAAAAGGAATCCAAATCGGAAAAGAAGAAGTAAAGCTGTCACTGTTTGCAGATGACATGATCCTATACATAGAGAACCCTAAAGATGCTACCAGAAAACTACTAGAGCTAATCAATGAATTTGGTAAAGTGGCAGGATACAAAATTAATGCACAGAAATCTCTGGCATTCCTATATACTAATGATGAGAAATCTGAAAGTGAAATCAAGAAAACACTCCCATTTACCATTGCAACAAAAAGAATAAAATATCTAGGAATAAACCTACCTAAGGAGACAAAAGATCTGTATGCAGAAAATTATAAGACACTGATGAAAGAAATTAAAGATGATACAAATAGATGGAGAGATATACCATGTTCTTGGATTGGAAGAATCAACATTGTGAAAATGACTCTACTACCCAGAGCAATCTATAGATTCAATGCAATCCCTATCAAACTACCACTGGCATTTTTCACAGAACTAGAACAAAAAATTTCACAATTTGTATGGAAACACAAAAGACCCCGAATAGCCAAAGCAATCTTGAGAACGAAAGAAGGAACTGGAGGAATCAGGCTCCCTGACTTCAGACTATACTACAAAGCTACAGTTATCAAGACGGTATGGTACTGGCACAAAAACAGAAAGATCAATGGAACAGGATAGAAAGCCCAGAGAAAAACCCACGCACATATGGTCACCTTATCTTTGACAAAGGAGGCGGAAATGTACAGTGGAGAAAGGACAGCCTGTTCAATAAGTGGTGCTGGGAAAACTGGACAGCTACATGTAAAAGTATGAGATTAGATCACTCCCTAACACCATACACAAAAATAAGCTCAAAATGGATTAAAGACCTAAATGTAAGGCCAGAAACTATCAAACTCTTAGAGGAAAACATAGGCAGAACACTCTATGACATAAATCACAGCAAGGTCCTTTTTGACCCACCTCCTAGAGAAATGGAAATAAAAACAAAAGTAAACAAATGGGACCTAATGAAACTTAAAAGCTTTTGCGCAGCAAAGGAAACCATAAAGAAGACCAAAAGACGACCCTCAGAATGGGAGAAAATATGTGCAAATGAAGCAACTGACAAAGGATTAATCTCCAAAATTTATAAGCAGCTCATGCAGCTTAATAACAAAAAAACAAACAACCCAATCCAAAAATGGGCAGAAGACCTAAATAGACATTTCTCCGAAGAAGATATACAGAGTGCCAACAAACACATGAAAGAATGCTCAACATCACTAATCATTAGAGAAATGCAAATCAAAACTACAATGAGATATCATCTCATACCAGTCAGAATGGCCATCATCAAAAAATCTAGAAACAATAAATGCTGGAGAGGGTGTGGAGAAAAGGGAACCCTCTTACACTGTTGGTGGGAATGTAAATTGATACAGCCACTGTGGAGAACAGTATGGAGGTTCCTTAAAAAGCTACAAATAGAACTACCATATGACCCAGCAATCCCACTACTGGGCATATACCCTGAGAAAACCATAATTCAAAAAGAGTCATGTACCAAAATGTTCATTGCAGCTCTATTTACAATAGCCCAGAGATGGAAACAACCTAAGTGTCCATCATCGGATGAATGGATAAAGAAGATGTGGCACATATATACAATGGAATATTACTCAGCCATAAAAAGAAACGAAATTGAGCTATTTGTAATGAGGTGGATAGACCTAGAGTCTGTCATACAGAGTGAAGTAAGTCAGAAAGAGAGAGACAAATACCATATGCTAACACATATATATGGAATTAAAAAAAAAATGACATGAAAAACCTAGGGGTGAAACAGGAATAAAGACACAAACTTACTAGAGAATGGACTTGAGGCTATGGGGAGGGGGAAGGGTAAACGGTGACAAAGCGATAAAGAGGCATGGACATATATACACTACCAAACGTAAGGTAGATAGCTAGTGGGAAGCAGCCGCATAGCACAGGGAGATCAGCTCGGTGCTTTGTGACCGCCTGGAGGGGTGGGATAGGGAGGGTGGGAGGGAGGGAGACGCAAGCGGGAAGAGATATGGGAATATATGTATATATATAACTGATTCATTTTGTTGTGAAGCTGAAACTAACATAGCATTGTAAAGCAATTATACTCCAATAAAGATGTTAAAAAAAAAAAAAGATGATGTATATGAGTTAGTCATCCTGAGAAACCAGCCTATGTTTTGAGAGGAGAAGAATCAAACTCTTTCTTTGAGCATATTAATGTCAAAGAACAAAAGGGCATTTGGGTATCACATAATTTCAGGCAGATACAAATGGCTTGAATTTCTAACTCCTCATTTCTTTTCAACCTGAGATTAAAAAAAAAAAAATTCTTCTACCCGAACTATTTTTCTATTTTTTATTGAAATATAGTTGATTTATAATATTATATTAGCTTCAGGTGTACAACATAGTGATTCAATATTTTTACGGATTATACTCCACTTAGAATTGTTCTAAGTCCTCATTTTTATGAATTGAGAAAATTGGTGCGGGGCAGGGCCCTCTAATTTTCTTTTCTTTGGATTCTTTATTACCATACAGCTGACCATCTGAAATAATTTTGACCAATTTCTGGACTCTTAGTTTTCTGATCAACATCTTACAGGCAGCTACAGAAAAAAATATAGCTACCTACTAACGTGTTTATGCAAGTTGAGTTATTTGGAATCAGCTTAATTGAAAATCTTGGTTGTTTTTTCACTGATCCTCACTGAAAGGCATGATTAAAGAAAAACGTCATTTAGTTTTACTAAATGCTAATAAAATACCCTCTGAGTTGAAACCGAAGTCAACAGTGACTGGATGGCTATGGACTGTACTTTAGCCAGCCCAGGGCAAAGCTTCTTACCATCTCTATTTTAGATGTGATTACAGTTTTAATTATGGTTTTCCACTTTGTTTTTTGAATAAGTTACACATTATTCTGGTTACTTTGCTAGGAGACTGTCTCTCTATTAATTAAGATTGGAAAATACAGGAATTCCCTTGAGGTACAGTGGTTAGGACTCGGCGCTTTCACTGGGGTGGCCCGGGTTCAATCCCTAGTTGGGGAACTAAGATCCCACAGGCCACACGGTGTGGCTGAAAAAAAAAAAGCTTGGAAAATAAAAGCACCCATAAGGTACTGCACTGATTTCATATTTTTTTTTCAGAATTTTGTTCCTCTCACACTCAAATATGAAAGCTAAAGCATATTTCCTGAATATAGTTGTAGAAAATTATATTTTTTCCTTAAAAATAACAATATATACTGCAGTGCCAATATCTCTTGGAAACATGAGCATTGAATGAATTTTTAGTTGGTAACGGCTTACAGGCTTCTTTTTTTTTATGACGTCTTGAGGACTGTGTACTATTGCATAGAATGAGAGTCCATCAACCACATATAACAACTCAATCATGAGAAAATAATGAGATGGTGATAAAACTGAAAATAGAATAAAATACATTTGCACCATTTATGGAATTGAGAGACAAAGGAAGAAGGTTATTTTTGTGCAATAAAGATATGGTCAAAACTCCTCATTAATTGCTTGGAGAAGCAGAAGGGTAGATAATATATATATATATCACAGGTGATAGAAACAAGTTTTAATTGAACATTGTTCTCTTTGGAACAAGTGTCCTCATTCACAACTACATGCAATTTTGTCCAATGCTTTGGATATTCACTTCTGCAAACTACAGAAGCAACTGAGGACAAGGCTACTGCTACATGATGACTTTATGTGTGTTTTAAGAAGGTAACTCTTCCTGAGACATTTTATTTCTAGTTGTCAGAAAATTATTCTAAGTATTAAGTTCATCAGAAGAAAGAAATGTCACTGCCATTTTGGGGGAAAATTTTTTAATAAATAAACACTCATCTCTGGAGGTGATGAAGTTATAATAAAAAACAGATGGCTTAGATGTGAGTCATAACTCCTTAAATTTGGTGCTTTTGTGCAATACACAACCTGAACAACTGTACCAGTTAGTTATTCTTGGTGATAAATACTATAGGAGTCAGAAATCTAGTAGTTTCATCTTCCTAACCTATAGTCAAATAGAGAGGAAAGAACCAGGCTTAGATAGATCACATGGTCTTTTATTGGTTGTGTTTGGATTTCAGTAGACTTCTGATTAATATATCCAAAATAGAGGAAAACAGCTGTAAAGATGAGATGTCAGCCAGAAATAATTAGGCAGGTAATTTGTGCTGAATACATGTTTGCTCAAGCCCATTGCCATCATGAGTGTGAGCAAGCTTTAATCTATGTCAATGACATTGATCCAAATGTGTGGATTTCTGAAAATGTGTTAGGATGCTCTCTCAGTGCATCATTTTTCTGAATTTTATTAATTGCTTATTAGGTACTTTGTTATTGTGCTGAATGCTTTCTATGTATTATCTTAGTGAATGGCTGTAATAATTCCATGAGGATTTACTTTTAGTTATTCCCATCATCTAAACTTAAAGATATACCCTTTGTGGAACCCAAAATCCATGCCATTCCTGAGAAGGTAAATAAAAAACAAAAAAAAAAGATTAATGGCTTTTTTATATGCCAGCAAGAATCAGGTGGGAAAATGTAATTATTAAAAGATACAAGCAAATGGGTATGCATAGCATTTAAGAATAGATCTGTCAAGAGACCAATGTGAAGAATATTACTAACTTGGTAGGAACATAAATTGGTACAACCTTTCTGGAGGATAATTTTACAGTTTGTGTCAAAAGCTTTTATAAAAAAGCATACTCTCAAAATAATCAACTTCAATGTGAGGATTTATCCAAAAGATGTAATTAGAGAGGTAGCAAAGGATTCTCTACAGATTGATCCACTTTAGCATTGGTTCTGCTAACAACTGAAATAATATATTCATCAATAGGAGATTTTGTAAAGTGCGTTTATATGCAGCTTTAAAAATGATGTTGTAGAAGAAAGATTCTTTTGAAAATGTTCTACACATATTGAAAAATATTTAAAGGGCATTATTGAAAATGTATGATTACAAATTTATAAAACTAAATATGTATTTGTACACCCACACACATACACAAGGAGAAGACTAAAATGGTTTATGCAAACCTGTGAATAGTAGTTACCAATGGGTGGTGCAATAATGGGTGATGTTTATTTTTTCTGCTTTTGTGGATTTTTTTCTATTTTCTATAATAAACTATATTGCTTTTATAATCAGAAAAAGATGGTTCAAAAATACGGATTTAATATAGTCATTTATCCTATGATTACATTTGAACCAAATATAAAGATGGGTTAATGTTGGGTTTTTTTTCATGTTTACCTCAGTTTTACATTTTCTTTTTGCCTTTGTTAGGAAATACAGGGATAACTAGAATAAGAACAGAAGGAAAAAAGCATTTTACTTTTTTGAAGGTAGAACATAACTGATGCTGCCTAAGCAGGATGATTTCTCTCAAGAAATAAGAAATCTCTGCTTTGTTTCATTCAGACTAGGTTTATGTAGTTTCATTCAGACTAGGTTTATGTAAACACATTGTGTCAGTCACCCAGATGACTCAGGTCTGCATTAGTCAGAATATGCTAACTATTGTAACAAACAACACCTAAAATATTAGTGATTTAATATAATAAAAGTTAATTGCTTGATTACTTCGTAGACCATTATGGTCAGAGTCAGGGAAGGGGGAGGGAAACTCTGTTCCGGTGTCATTTAGCCATTTGGGAACCCAGGCTTTGTCCTTCCTGGTCAACATGTGGCTGCCAAAGTTGCCACAAAATAAGAGGTAATCTCAGGCTCCTGCAAATGAGTTTATTGCCAGGTATGAGGTGGCCTCAGTCACCTCTGTTCACATTCCATTGGCCAGAACTCAATCACATGACCATAGTTAAATTTAACTGCAAAGGAGACTGGGAAATGTAGCCTTGTTACTGAACACAAGTTCGTGTGCCTGACACACAGTGAGGCCAAATAATACTGAAACGTCTGAGTCTGGAGCAGAGAAAGGTTTATTGCAGGGCCATGCAAGGAGATGGGGTGGCTTGTGCCCATAAAATCCTGAACTCCTTGAAGGGTTTCAGCAAAGAACTTTTAAAGGCAAGGTGAGGGAGGATCCTGATTAGTTGTTGAAAAACTTCTTGGTGTTGGAATCATTTGTTCTTGTAGCTGTCCACATAGGTCAGGTCACGATGTTCATATAAACCTTTAATAAAACAAATGTTATTCTCTGTTCTTCAACTTTTTATCTTTATATGAATGGCCTCTTAAAGGTCAGAGCCCTGAGAATAAGCTATCTTGTATATTTCAGGCTATAGGCAACATTCTCTTACAGAAGGTGCAGAGCCAGCATAACTAAGCACAGGCAACAGAGTACAAAGGTTAAAGTAAAAAAAATAACAGATCTAATATGGAGTCAGATTTGTTCTTCCCTATTACAGTCTTACTGTGTTTCCAGGAGGAAAACAAAACAGGTTGGATGAATATATAACACATGTCACTACCTCATCCACCTAATATACCATCATACCCAGATAAAAAGGATATTTTGTCTTTAATTATAGAGAATGGTATTTCAATACTCTATTTTACTTTGGCATATAAGTAAAATATTGCTTTTAAATTTTATTCTAAGTAACTTGCCTAAAACCATTTTTTTTTTTACAGTACATTGTTCTAAAACTTTTATATCCAGCTGAGAAGAAACCAAACTATTTATCAGGGAGTCATTGGTGCCCAAAACATGATAACATATTTCCCCTGACAGAACTCCCAAATGGCACTTGGTTAAGAGGAAATGTTTGTGCAGGCTACAACTTAACGGATGGATACAGTCTGTTACCGCTGGCTTCCAAAGTGTTTATGTCTGATTGGAAACTCTTCAGCTTGCGTCAGATGCTGGAAAAACACTTTACTGTCTGAGATATTCTATTTGTTGAAGATGGCAGTAAAAGAAATTTTGAACATATGGAATTACCTGGTTCCATATTTCAGATCTAGAGCTTTAGGCGATGTCTGGTCATAAGTAAAATGTAGCTTTAATTATCCTTTTAGTAATGTTTACAGAAACCAAGGGCAGGCTGTAAATAGAATTAGAGAGCACAGTAAAAGGTGAAGGTATTATTGCTGATATTGCTTATTCTTTTGAAACATAGGAAGTTTCCATTTCAAATGTAGAATTAAACCACTGCTTCAGGAGCATCGAGAGTTAGTTATTGGAGACCTAAAATTTGTCTCTTGTTTTTCGTGAAGCTCTCAATTGACAAAGAATGGTTTATTGTTGTTTTAAATTAATCAGCTATAAATGTGTCTTTTCAAATGCTGTTACCATACCAAGGCACTTTTGGGTCATGTAGATTTATACCAGGAATTGTGTGTGAGATACATTGGTTCAACGTGGCAGAGTAGAAGGACATGTGCTCACTCCCTCTTGTGAGACCACTGGAATCACAACTAACTGCTGAACAGTCATTGAACAGGAAGACACTGGAACTCACCAAAGAAGACACCCCACATCCAAAGACAAAGGAAAAGCCGCAATGAAAGGGTAGGAGGGGTGCAATCGCAATAAAATAAAATCCCATAACCTCTGGGTATGTGACTCACAGATGGGAGAAAAATTATACCACAGAAGTCCACCCACTGGAGTGAAGGTTCTGAGCCTCACGGCAGGCTTCCCAACCCAGGGGTCCGGCAATGGGAGGAGGAATTCCCAGAAAATCAGACTTTGAAGGCTAGCAGGATTTGATTGCAGGACTTTGACAGTACTGGGGGAAACAGAGGCTCCACTCTTGGAGGGCACACACAAAGTAGTGTGTGCATCGGGACCCAGGGGAAGGAGCAGTGACCCCATAGGAGACTGAACCAGACCCACCTGCTAGTGTTGATGGGTGCCCTGCTGAGACAAGGAGTGGCTGTGGCTCACCATGGGGACAAGGACACTGGCAGCAGAAGTTCTGGGAAGTACTTCTTGGAGTGAGCCCTCCTGGAGTCCGGCATTAGCCCCACCAAAGGGCCTGTAGCCCAGTGCTGCATTGCCTCGGGCCAAACAACCAACAGGTAGGGAACTAAGCCCCACCTATCAGCAGACAAGTGGATTAAAGTTTTACTGAACTCTGCCTGCCAGAGCAACAACCAGCTCTACCCAGCACCAGTCCCTCCCATCAGTAAGCTTGCACAATCCTCTTAGATAGCCTCATCCACCAGAGGGCAGACAGCAGAAGCAAGAAAAACTACAATCCTGCAGCCTGTGGAGCGAAAACCACATTCACAGAAAGACAGAGAAAATGAAAAGGCAAAGGATTATGTACCAGATGACAGAACAAGATGAAACCTCAGAAAACAATTAAATGAAGTGGAGATAAGCAGCCTTCCAGGAAAAGAATTCAGAATAATGATAGTAAAGATGATCCAGGACCTTGGAAAAAACAATGGAGGCAAAGATTGAGAAGATGCAAGAAATGTTTAACAAAGACCTAGAAGAATTAAAGAACAAACACCTAGAAGAATTAAAGAGCAAACAAACAGAGATAAACAATACAATAACTAAAATGAAAAATATACTACAGGGAATCAATAGCAGAATAACTGAGGCAGAAGAACGGATAAGTGACCTGCAAGACAGAATGGTGGAATTCACTGCTGAGGAACAGAATAAAGAAAAAAGAATGAAAAGAAATGAAGACAGCCTAAGAGACCTCTGCGACAACATTAAATGCAACAACATTCACTTTATAGGGGTCTCAGAAGGAGAAGAGAGAGAGAAAGGACCCGAGAAAATATTTGAAGAGATTATAGTCGAAAACTTCCCTAACAATGGAAAGGAAATAGCTACCCAAGTCCAGGAAGCACAGAGAGTCTCATAAAGGATAAACCCAAGGAGAAACATGCTAAGACACATAGTAAATCTAACTGACAAAAATTAAAGATAAAGAAAAATTATTAAAAGCAATAAGGGAAAAATGACAAATAACATACAAGGGAACTCCCATAAGGTTAACTGCTGATTTCTCAGCAGAAACTCTACAGGCCAGAAGGGAGTGGCACGATATATTTAAAGTGACAAAAAGGAAGAAGCTACAATCAAGATTACTCTTGCTGGCAAGAATCTCATTCAGATTCGATGGAGAAATCAAAAGCTTTAAAGACAAGCTAAAGCTAAGAGAATTCAGCACCACCAAACCAGCTCTACAACAAATGCTAAAGAAACTTCTCTAAGTGGGAAACACAAGAGAGGGAAAGGACCTACAAAAACAAACCCAAAACAATTAAGAAAATGGTCCTAGGAACATACATATCGATAATTACCTTAAATGTGAATGGATTAAGTGCTCCAAACAACAGACACAGACCCATATATATGCTTTCTACAAGAGACCCACTTCAGACCTAGGGACACATACAGACTGCAAGTGAGGGGGTAGAAAAAGATATTCCATGCAAATGGAAATCAAAAGAAAGCTGGAGTATTGATACTTATATCTGATAAAATAGACTTTAAAATAACGAATATCACAAGAGACAAGGAAGGACACTACATAATGGTCAAGGGATCAATCCAAGAAGAAGATATAGTGATTATAAATATATATGCACCCAACATAGGAGCATCTCAATACATAAGGCAAATGTTAACAGCTATAAAAGAGGACACTGACAGCAACACAGTAATAGTGGGAGACTTTAACACCTCCCTTACACCAATGGCCAGATCATACAGACAGAAAATTAATAAGGAAACACAAACTTTAAATGACACAGTAGAGTAGATAGATTTCATTGATGTTTATAGGACATTCCATTTGAAAACAGATGATTACACTTTCTTCTCAAGTGCACACGGAACATTCTCCAGGATAGATCACATCTTGGGTCACAAAGCAAGCCTCAGTAAATTTAAGAAACTTGAAATCATATCAAGCATCTTTTCCCACCACAATGCTATGAGATTAGAAATAAATTACAGGGGAAAAAAACGTAAAGAAACAAAACACTTGGAGACTAAACAATATGTTACTAAATAACCAAGATGTCAGTGAAGAAATCAAAGCGGAAATGAAAAAATACCTAGAGACAAATAACAATGAAAACATGACGATCCAAAACTTATGGGCTGCAGCAAAAGCAGTTCTAAGAGGGAAGTTTATAACAATACAATCCTACCTCAAGAAATAAGAAGAATCTCAAATAAACAATCTAACCTTTCACCTAAAGAAACTAGAGAAAGAAGAACAAATAAAACCCAAAGTTAGTAGAAGGAAAGAAATCATAAAGATCAGAGCAGAAATAAATAGAAACAAAGAAAACAATAGCAAAATCAATAAAACTAAAAGCTGATTCTTTGAGAAGATTAACAAAATTGATAAACCTTTAGGCAGACTCATTATGAAAAAAAGGGAGAGGACTAAAATAAATAAAATTAGAAATGAAAAATAAGAAGTTACAGTGGACACCTCAGGAATACAAAGCATCCTGAGAGACTGCTACAAGCAACTCTATGCCAATAAAATGGACAAGCTGGAAGAAATGGACAAATTCTTAGAAAGGTATAACCTTCCAAGACTGAACCAGGAAGAAATAGAAAATATGAACAGACCAATCACAAGTAATGAAATTGAAACTGTGATTGAAAATCTTCCAGCAAACAAAAGTCGAGGACCAGAGGGCTTCACAGGTGAATTTTATCAAACATTTAGAGAAGAGCTAGCACCTATCGTCCTCAAACTCTTCCAAAATATTGTAGAGGAAGGAACACTCCCAAACTAATTCTATGAGGCCACCATCACCCTGATACCAAAACCAAAGCTACTATAGAAAAAGAAAATTACAGACCAATATCACTGATGAATATAGCTGCAAAATTCCTCAACAAAATTCTAGCAAACAGAATTCAACACCACATTAAAAGGAACATACACCATGATCAAGAGGGATTTATCCCAGGGATACAAGGGTTCTTCAATATATGCAAGTCAACCAATGTGATACACCATATTAACAAACTGAAGAATAAAAACCATATGATCCTCTTAATAGATGCAGAAAAAGCTTTTGACAAAATTCAACACCCACTTATGATAAAAACTCTCCAGAAAGTGGGCATAGAAGGAACCTACCTCAACATAGTAAAGGCCATATACAATAAACCCACAGCAAACATCATTTTCAATGGTGAAAAACTGAAATCATTTCCTCAGGAAGAGGAACAAGACAAGGTTGCCCACTCTCACCACTATTATTCAACATAGTTTTGGAAGTCCTAGCCATGGCAATCAGAGAAGAAAAAGAAATAAAAGGAATACAAATTGGAAAAGAAGTAAAGCTGTCACTGTTTGCACATGACATGATACTATACATAGATAATCCTAAAGTTCCACCAGAAAACTACTAGAGCTAATCAATGAATTTGGTATAGTTGCAGGATACAAAATTAATGCACAGAAATCTCTTGCATTCCCAGACACTAACAATGAAAGATCAGAAATAGAAATTAAGGAAACAATCCCATTCACCATTGCAACAAAAAGAATGAAATACCTAGGAATAAACCTACCGAAAGAAGTAAAAGACCTGTACTCAGAAAAGTATAAGACACTGGTGAAAGAAGTCAAAGATGACACAAACAGATGGAGAGATACATCACGTTCATGGATTGGAAGAATCAATATTGTGAAAATGACTATACTACCCAAAGCAATCTACAGATTCATTGCAATCCCTATCAAATTACCAATGGCGTTTTTTACAGAAATAGAACAAAAAAAATCTTAAAATTTGTATGGAGACAGAAAGACCCCGAATAGCCAAAGCAACCTTGTGGGAAAAAGCAGAGTTGGAGCAATCAGACTCCCTGACTTCAGAATCTACTACAAAGCTACAGTAATCAAGACAATATGGCACTGGCACAAAAACAGAAACATAGATCAATGGTACAGGATAGAAAGCCCAGAGATAAACCCATGCACCTATGGTCAGGAAATTTATGACAAAGGAGGCAAGGACATACAGTGGAGAAAAGACAGTCTCTTCAATAAGTGATACTGGGAAAACTGGACAGCTATATGTAAAAGAATGAAATTAGAACACCCCCTAACACCATACACAAAAATAAACTGAAAATGGATTATAGACCTAAATGTAAGGCCAGACACTATAAAACTCATAGAGGAAAACATAGAACACTCTATGACATAAATCAGAGCAAGATCCTTTTTGATCCACCTCCTATAGTAATGGAAATAAAAACAAAAATAAACAAATGGGACCTAATGACACTTAAAAGCTTTTGCACAACAAAGGAAACTATATACAAGATGAACGACAACCCTCAGAATGGGAGAAAATATTTGCAAATGAATCAACAGACAGAGGATTAATCTCCAAAATATATAAACAGCTCATGCAGCTCAATATTAAAAAAACAAACAACCCAATCCAAAAATGGGCAGAAGACCTAAATATACATTTCTCCATAGAAGACATACAGATGGCCAAGAAGCACATGAAAAGCTGCTCAACATCACTAATTAAGACTACAGTGATGTAATCACCTCACACCAGGTAGAATGGGCATCATCAGAAAATCTACAAACAACAAATGCTGGAGAGGGTGTGGAGAAAAGGGAACCCTCTTACACTGTTGGTGGGAATGTAAATTGATACAGCCACTATGGAGAACAGTATGGAGGTTCCTTAAAAAACTAAAAATAGAATTACCATATGACCCAGCAATCCCACTACTGGGCATATACCGTGAGAAAACCATAATTCAAGGGTCTTGTACCACAATATTCATTGCAGCTCTATTTACAATAGCCAGGACATGGAAGTAACCTAAGTGTCCATTGACAGATGAATGGATAAATAAGATGTGGCCCATATATACAATGGAATATTATGCAGACATAAAAAGAAACAAAATTGAGTTATTTGTAGTGAGGTGGATGGACCTAAAGTCTGTCATACAGAGTCAAGTAAGTCAGAAAGAGAAAAACAAATACCATATGCTAACACATGTATATGCAATCTAAAGAAGAAAAAAAATGGGTTCTTAAGAACCTAGGGGCAGGACAGGAATAAAGATGCAGACATAGAGAATGTACTTGAAGACATGGGGGGCAGGGAAGGGTAAGCTGGGATGAAGTGAGGGAGTGGCATGGACATATACACACTACCAAATGTAAAATAGATAGCTATTGGGAAGTAGCCGCATAGCACAGGGAGATCAGCTCGGTGCTTTGTGACCACCTAGAAGCGTGGGATGGGGGGGTGGGAGGGAGATGTGAGAGGGGGTATATGTATATGTATAGCTGATTCACTTTGTTATAAAGGAGAAACTAACACACCATTGTAAAGCAATTGTACTCCAATAAAGATGTTATAAAAAAAGAAAAGAAATGACACATGCACCACAGTGTTCGTTGCAGCACTGTTTACAATAACCAGGTCACGGAAGCAACCTAGATGCCCATCAGCAGACAAATGGATAAAGAAGATGTGGTACATATATAATGGAATATTACTCAGCCATAAAAAGGAACGAAATTGGGTCATTTGTAGAGACATGGAAGGACCTAGAGACTGTGACACAGAGTGAAGTAAGTCAGAAAGAGAAAACCAAATAATCATATATTAGCACATGTATATGGATTCTAGAAAAATGGTACAGATGAACCGGTTTGTAAGGCAGAAATAGGGACACAGGTGTAGAGAACAAACATACGGACACCAAAGGGGTAAAGGGGCGGGGTGGTCATGGTGGGATGAATTAGGAGATTGGGATTGACATATATACACTAATATGTATAAAATAGGTAACTAGTAAGAACCTGCTGTAAAAAAAAATTAAATAAAAAAAAAGGAATTGTGTGTGAAAGTGAGGCTGGGCAGCACCAGAGGTGAACAACTTCTGGGAACCATGTAGCCCTGCTAGGCCATGCCCTCTGTTACCCCAAGACGGGACTCTGCAAGAATTTCCACCTAAAGCTTTCTGATATACTGCATCTGACCCCCAGGTCCAACGGGTGAGTCCCTTCTTTAAGGAGGTATAAACTATGCATTCTGGGACACCATAAAGAGGGTGGAAAGTTTAATGTGTCTGAGAATGAAAGAAATTTGTTTCACAGCAGAGCAGAGGTCCTCCTGGAAGCATGGCTGTAAAAAGGCAGCCGTAATAATGTAATGTTCTCCTCATAAAAGCACAGGCGGTGAGAGGCATGGCTTTTAAAAGAATTAAGTTGTTTTAGACCTAGAAGAATGATCCTTCTCTCGAATAATGCAAGTTAGAGGAAAAAGTGTTCAGCACATGATTTTACCAAAATCCTCACCCTAATGATTTTATTTTGTAGTTTAAGGATACGAAATTGAAGTCCATCACTTCTTTCACCTTCCTCCTACATGTTTGGATCACTTAACTTCCTTAAACTGCAGTTTTCTTGTATGGAAAATGAAGAACCCACAGGGCCTCCCAAGGGCTCTGTGCAGAGTAAAATTTAAGAACACAAGACTTTTTAAAAGTTGAAGTGATGAAATATTTTAACAATTTTCCCACATTGGTTGAGATAATGTAGACAATTTTCAATACAGTTTAATTTTTTTAATTGAGATATAATTGACATATAACATTATATTAGCTTCAGGTGTACAGCATAATGGTTCAGTATATGTATATGATATAGTTTACATTTTCATCATAATATGCTACCGTTAGTTCATGCTATCCACCCCTGACTCATCTCTCTTTTCGTCCATCCATTTATTTCCCAAATAGTCATTGCTGATGTGGTTCTCGTAAAGTCCCTGTGCTAACTTATGGGGGTGTATAAGTACCTGCTAAGTCTAAGTACCTGCTCCCAGGGAATTTATGGTCTGGTCTGGTGCGGGAGGGAGGCAAATGATATTATAAAGTGATGCATACTATGAGAAAGATATATGCAAAGTAGTATAAAGAAGAGGTGGGTGGTTTAGATCCCACCTTAACCCAACACTTTACCTGATAGCAGTGTCGTTGTAGACAGAAGTGTATCTTCAACAACAGCAAAGCCTTCCTCTTGAGTATAACCAAATAATAAAATTCATGAATGCATTTGGGGAAATGATTTTTCAAATTCTTAATTATGTTCATAGTGTGAATATAAGTCTATGAACATGACATTAAGTACCTAAAAGGTACAAATGCATCTTGCATGTGCTTTCTGCGTTTGCATACAGGGAAGGTACAAAAGGGTTTGGAAGCAAGTGGAGGTACTGCAGCTGAATGGAGGGGGGCGGGTCTCAAGATTACATGAAGAAGGTAATCATAGACAGCATCTCAAAGCACACATCGGGAATAACTTTACCTGAAAGGCTGCGATGACTATTTCAGGTGAAAGGGATGGTATCTGGTATAGTGCACACGTCAGAAAGAAATGCGTGCGGGGGGTAGTAGAATATTCCATCTATTTCTTCAGTGCTGGCAAAGTAGACTGGATGTTTTGGAAGGCTACAAAGTGCAGGCTTTTAATACAGTCATACCTGAGTTCAAATCCCAACTCTGCTACTTACCATAGGTATGACCTTGGCCACTTTTTTTAACTGTTGTGTGCTTCAGCGTCCTCATCTATAAAACGGGGTGAAGTACCTTATTCGCAGTGCTGTTGCCAGGATTCAATGAAAGAATATATAGGGAGGGAATTTAGCACTGTGCCTGGCACATAAGAAACACTCAATAAATGTAGTTATTATTATGGTGTGTTCTGCATTTGACCTTGCTATGTGTTATTATGACCTAATCTCAGACCTGCAGTCACCAGCCTGGTAGTCAAGGTAGGCAGCTGAAAGCAGAGCAGATGTGCAAGTGCACAAAAACCATACCTGGGGGAAAAAAAAAGTTTGAACAATGTCCCTGTTGGTCTCTTTGTCACAGAACAATGACCAGATGTGGTTTTTCAGGAATGCCCTTACAAGGGGCATGTGGACTCTATATACGAAAACTGGTATTGGACACTAGTTCCAAATGCATCCAGTTTAGCTCTCTGAATGGCTTTTCACTGGGCTACCTGTTCACTCCAAGTACTTTAGAATGTAAGCAATTTTGTCACAGACCAGGGTTCTTGGCCTTCCTCAATCAATGGAAATTGATAAGAGGCCAGACAGGAAATTCAGGCAAGGCTTTACTGGGGCCCCTGGGGCAGCAGAGGGGAGCCAGAACAGGTAAGAGTTTCCCTTGCTCACTCCCAGAGGAGGGGAGCGAGCTCGCTCCTTCTATGGGGTGAGAGCAGGGCTGCGTCCAGGGGTCAAGCTCAGGTGTTTTGCCCACCCCTTTGGTTGTCTTGAGTGCAGGGGGCATGAGCAGTCCCCTGCTTTCGATCCCTACACTGTGTTTTTGCTCTCGGCTCTTCAGAAGTGACAGTTGGGTTCTTTTTGGTCTTCTGGCTGATTGTCCAGAATTGGCCCCAACTGCACATGTACACCGTTATTTTCAGTCCCTTATAGTTTCTTTGTATGCTGTTGCTGGAGGAGACATTTGTCCAGGTGCAAGCATTGCAGCATTGCAGCAAAGGGTCCCAGGCCCCAGCCTGTCTCAGTTTCACACTTGCTGTCATGCCCTTGATGTGCAGGTGAGATGGATTCTTCACTGAGGTCCTTTAAGATCATAAAGAACTAAGTTTATCTTTCTCTTATGTTGTCCATTACACTCAGGTTTAGAAAGCCCCCTAGCTGACAGAGCCAATGCATTTACATAATTAACTGTGTTAGATAAATCTGACAGTATTTAAATTCTCTACTAGCAGTGCAGTAAATAGACTTAGTATCAAACCAAGCAACCCCTCTGTGGTCCCTCTGTCTAAACTCCCCCATCTTGTTTAGAAGCCATATTATCTGAGCAGGGGCCTTGTTCCTACTCAACTTGCATTTGCTTGTTTTTTTTTTTTTTCCCTCTCCCAACTACTCCCTGTGTAGCAATGAACAAAGTATACTGACCTCTAGGGATATTATTTTAATCATTGCATTTTATCTAAGACTTAAACACACAGAATTAAAAAAACCTCAAATTATATAAGATTCAGTATAATTTAGAAGGAAAAATGGACTTTTTTGGACCTATATCTTTAGTTACTGGAGTTTTAATAGCTTGGAAGTGCAGTGATGCCTGAAAATGTAAATTTTTGGAAGGAAGAAGGTTCGGAAATTGTGACCTACTTAACTTTTAGTGGATTGCACCGTTGAGCCAAGAGGCATGGTGACCACCCTCTGGGGGGCTTCAGACATGGTGTTATGATTGTCAGACTCCAAGCCTAGGCTAGTTATAATTAAGCGAAGATAATCTCTATCTGGGACAGAGAAATTCTAGAACCAGTCACGTGGGTTTAGCTTCTATGTAGTGTTCCAGGGGAGGCTGTCCTCATCTCTGAACTCAAGGCCTGGCAGGTTGTGGATCTGACGTGTTTGTTGAATGAATTAGGATACCATACTGTCTGCTTCCATAGTAAAATTCTCTCTTGCCCCCCTTAAAGGCATACTAAGTGAAATCATTAGAGAGAATCAGAATCCAAGGCCATCCCGGATTAGAATTGGTGGCTACAGTAATAACAAAACCCCTTTATTTGGAAAATCATTAGAAATAAATCCATATGGCTGATTAGAATTCAAAAGCCCTAATTATAACTACTGCCTTTTCCTTTTCAGACTTCTGAGCTTAACTCTTGCTATCCTGTATCACCTTAGTGGATCCAAATTGTGGCAGCAGAAAAAGACATTCAGAGACCAGAAGCCCCGATGTGAGCAGCCTGTGCTCCTTTCCCACTTAAAGCTGCCCCCCCCATTCTCATTCTGCCACGCTCCATCAGAGAGGCCTGCATGAGCTTGTTTTTACTGATTAGTACCAATTCTAAATGCATTTAACGCAGTGTGGGAAGAGAAATGGATAATCATTTCGTAGAACTGTAGGACCTCCCGTTTCTGTTGTAATAGTGATACCACTGATCTGGTGTGATGGTTCTTAGCTGGTACGGCACTGCTCTGAAAGCAGTGTGGGAGTCAGCCTTGTGAGTATGCCCTTGGTTATCACAATGACTGGAGGAGAGCTGCTGGAATTCAGGGAAGGACAAGGGATGCTAGTGGCCTGCAATGCATAGAAGAGTTTTTCATAACAAAGACAATGAAGAAATGTTTGTGAGCTTATTGGACATTCAAGTAGGTTAAAAAATGTTGTTAATAATTATTTGGGTGTAGGATTTAACACCCATGTCCATGTAAATGTGAAGTTTTTTGTTTTTTGGATTTTTTTGCGCAGAGTGAATATATATTGAATTTTCCAGGAATGAAACTACCATGTATCTTGAGGGATGGTAGGACTTGGAGTTGGAATTTCCCCAGGAGTTGCTGATGCTTTCAGACAGTCCCATCCGTCACAGCTGCTGTGCTGCTGTGGCGCAACAGGCACCAGCACCTCACACTTGTGTCTGCATTTGTAGCTGTGGCAATCCAGGTAGAAGAACACGACAGATTACATACTTAAGGTGTGGCATTTTATCAGTATTTACTTTTCTTCTATTTCTCCTATGTTTATATAGTTAGGGCATTATATTATTTCTTTTGAAATTATGTATGAAGGTCAATATCTATGAATCTCATTTTAGGATAGCAAAGGGGACACGATCAAACATTTATTACAGGAGTGTTGTGTTGTGTTGGCAATGGCAACCACTGATTTAGTGCCTATCATGTCTCTGGTACTATGATTATCCTTTATCGGCAGTATTACTAGTTTACAAATCAAAAGACTGAGGCTTGCTGAGTGGAAGTCATTAACATGCTTGTAGTTGCGAGCAGGCATACAAACTCGTGTAGAGCCAGTAAGTCAGACCACGCTCACAACCGCGCCACAGTTTGCTGTCAGTCAGAGGCTCTACTGCTGCCTTGTCATCAACCAAAAGCAAGGCCACATTCTCGTCCCCCATAAAGACGTCCCAGTCCGTACCTGAGGGCTCTCTATGTAGATCAGCCAGCACCTCCCCATACATGTCCCACTTGAGGAAACAGGCACAGTGAACTTGGGGAACAGCGTAGTGTCCCTGAGGCTAAAGGTTCCTGACCACTCGGTGTGCATTATGAATACCATTCAAAGTTGATGACAGTGGGGCTGATTCTGTAACTGAGTATGTTTACGTATGGAGGGACCACCAGGGAGCTTTGTTTGGTGAAGTAAAAGTGGAGCTGGTGAGGCTCAGAAAGACCACCGCACAGAGAGATGCTAGGGGAACATTCCAGAATAACCCACGTTGGGTAATTGGTCCAGAAAGGATGGTCCTCTTCACACCCAACTGCCAAGGACAGAGCTAGTGAATTGGGCCTCATCCTCCATCGCCCAGAGGAGCAAGATTTTTCACGTGGAGGACATCGCTTCCATCACTGCCTCTCCCAAGACTCCTGCAGGGAACTCTGACATCCACCGTGACCAGTGCTGTTGCTACGAGCTGGACTGGCTTGTGTGTCACACTGATGCCCAGCAGTTCTCTCTCTTTATTGTTCTTACTCCTTTCTCTGTTCTCCTAAATATAATTACTATTGCTTCTCTTCAGGTTGATATGCTTCAGTTATTATATTTTTTAGAAAAACTCATAGGCAGTATTTTCCAGTGTGATAGAAAGAGCTTGATGACGGATTCCTTTGGTCAGCACGTCTTGATTGTCTGCTCAGTATTTCATTTAGCAGCTCAGATCAAGAGCCATGACACAACCTCTGATAATGTGCACAGTATCTTCTAGGCTCTGCATTCCTCTGCCAGCTCTTGCCTCGGGCAAGATCCTCACCCCCTTTGTGCCTCAGTTTCTCATCTGTAAAATGGAGAAATAACAGTGCCTCATAAGGTAGTTGTATTGATTCACCGAAATAAGAACACTTAGAACAATACCTAACACAGAGTAAGTGCTCAATGAATCGATCTAGTGGTAATAGAAGTGGTCGTAAAAGAAGAGTAGTCATAGTTGCTCACAACTGTCTTTCACAGTTTTGCAGAATTTAAGTGACTGGCCCGTGAAGAGCCATTCAGCTAATAATGGATAGAATCCAGGTTATCTAAATCAGGGTCTGTCAACCGTGGCACTGCTGACATTTTGGTCTACATAATTCTTTCTCGTAGGGTTGTTCTGTGCATTGCAGGACATTTTGCAGGATCCCTGGTCTCTACCCTCTAGATGCTGGTTACATACCTCAAGTTGTGACAACCAAAAACGTATTCAGATGTTGCCAAATACCCCCGTAGATGACGGTTGTGTACCAAATTGCCTCTGGTTAAGAACCACTGGTGGAAGGCAGTATTCTGCCTTTTTCACTCTCTGCATCGTGAAGGAAAATCCTTTTTTATATTTTTTTAAACAGATGAGCTAAGTGATGAGGCATTTCTTCACTTTAGAAAAGAAGCTTTTGCTTTCAAAAGCTTTCAAACTATGTCATTACTTTAAATAATCAGCTTGGCGGGTATAATCAAAACCCAATTCAACTAAAATAAATAATCATATGCAGCTAGAACACTGTCCCTCTGGTCAGTGAGTAGAATAAATATACTTTGTTCTTCCACATTATCTGGTTAACGCCATGGGAGTGTGAAGGCAGTCTCGAGGAGATACTGGAGTCTTCTAACATGCAGGCTGCAGGGGCGCTAGAGGCTGTTATAACTGTAGGAAGAGATGACGGTTTGGAGGAGAATGAGTGGGATTTCTGTGCATAGTGTTATCAGAGCACCTCTTTTGTAACTTAAGGGAAAGGATACTTCCTCATGTTTATTTAAAATACTCGATTTTAATTTTTAAAAGTGGGACATTTCCTGGGAGATACATCCATCTCACCAAGATTTCCTAGCCAATCACGTCACCCTTATTTTGCACTGGGCACCCAGGACAGTGTCTGGGAGACTGTTGGCCTCTGCTGGTGTCTGTCTGAAGCCACGGGAATTCACATCACCCTTTCGGGTCAGGTTTCCCCCCTGCCTTTCTTCAGAACATCACACAGCAGATGATGCCCTAGAAGCATCATCGAGTGGCGTTATTTGCTTCTAAGGGCAAGTCATACACCCACATGATGTTTTACGTAATGGGACCAACAGTGAGGACTGACTAATCTCCATATTCTGACCTTTACCCCTAAAGCTCTAAACGTGCTTGTTATAGGTGCTTCTCTAAGGCTTTCCTGTAAAGTGTGAGCCTGCTGGTGTTTTGTTCCTTCTGCCGTCCTGTTCCTGCTATAGGCAGCCGATGGAGTTCGGTCTCCTCTGGTGGATTTTCCTGTTCTTTTGGAGGTTGCTTCATCCCCCAAAGCCCCAGATGCCTCAGACTGTGATTCAGTGGGGAAAGTGTCCCTCTGATGATGGTTTCCTTTTGTTCACTTTCTTCCCTTGAGCATGTTTAAGTTTCAGTCGCCGTCAGGCAGCAGAAATGGGCTCTTTGAGGCTAGCTGTGTGATGATTTACCCCTTAGTTTTAAGGTCTCTGAAAGGCGTTTGCTTGGCCTAATTCTCTTAGAATGATCCAGGGAAACCTAACACATTCCTTATCACCTTATCTCTCCATCCTCATCTGGGATGAAACCGACTGGGAAGAGGGAAGTCTGGGAGTCAGTGTCATTCGAGGAGGAAGTAAATCCAGAGGGACTGTCCGTACCGTTGAGACTGGATTATAATGAAAGATCAATGAAAGAGGGGGGCTTTAGGTTTCTGACGAACATCCGTGATCAGGTATGGCTGATGTGAGATTATGGAGGACTTGTGATCTGGGTATGTCTGCATTGCTGTGGGCAGAAATGGTGCTGACCACGTGGGGAAAGGGCCAGGGCAGGAGAGTGTAAGTGAGGGCGTGGGCCCTCAGGTTAGGCTGCTCGAACTGGAATCTAGGTTTTCTTCCCTTTCATAGGTGTGACATCCTCCAAACAGCTAAATATCTGTGTCTCTGTTTCCTCATCTGTAAAATGGGGATAATAAGAGTACCGACTCCGTAGGGATGAGAATTGACTGAGTTAATACATTGAAAGTAATTGTAAAGAATCTGAAAAAGAATATATATGTGTATACATGTAGCTGACTCACTTTGCTGTGCACTTGCAACTAACACAATATTGTAGCTCAACTATACTCCCATATAAAATAGAAACTAAGGGACCTCCTGGTGGTCCAGTGGTTAGGACTCTGAGCGTCCACTGCAGGGGGCATGGGTTCAATCCCTGGTTGGGGAACTAAGACCCCACAAGCCGTGTGGTACGGCCAAAGCAAAACAAAACACTACTATAATAAAATAAAAATTAAAAAAAAATAAAGTACTTGGAAGAGTGCTTGGTGCCTAATAATAAGAAGTGTTACCTCTTGTTATGGACAAGAAATGGCCAGGTTATAAGGAGTGCCTTTCTGAAGTCCACTGCCTTTCTCCTCACTTAAATACTAACACCTACAAAGGACCTTATTCCATCCTTTATTTCCCTCTGCCGTTTTTCTTTTTTAAATTTGTATTGGGGTATAGTTGATTTACAATGTTGTGTTAGTTTCAGGTGTACAGCAAAGTGAGTCTGTTATACATATACATATATCCACTCTTTTTTTATATTCTTTTCCATATAGGCCATTACAGAGTATTGAGTAGAGTTTCCTGTGCTATACAGGAGGTCCTTATTAGTTATCTATTTTACATATAGTTGTGTGTACATGTCAATCCCAACTTAAGAGCCATCCATTTAATATATTTCCTTGCCTCCCAGTGCCTCTCTCTTGGGTAAATATCCCGGTACTGTTGACCCTTGTCTTCTTCTGGCCTTGGAGTTAACAGAGGCAGCTAGTTAACTCTCCAGTCCCCTTTCTTCTGATGATAGACCCTTTTACCCCGGCCTTAGAATTGGGGACCTGATCCAGGTGTGACCAAGAGGCCTCATCTGCTACAAAAAAAGATGTTTCGAGGGTTGTGCCTGTGACATCCGGTGGTCAGAGCCCTTCTAGTGGTTGCTATACACACACTGGACTGAACAGATTCCATCTTTCTGCTGGGGTTACTAATCTGGTGGTACCAGCATCAACTTTCTTGTTACCAGGAAGAGCAATGGAAGCAGACTTAGGAAGAGGTGAAGAAGAAAGGGAGAGAGAGCTGACTATGCTAGTGCTCAGCTCCAGCCCGGAAGCCACTGCTTCCTCCAGCTTCTCCTATTCTGTCACCTACCACCCTTCCTTCCTGGAGTCAATACATCCCCTCCTGCTTAATCATGTTTAAGTTGCCTCTTGGTTCTGTGAACCAGTTAGAGACTAGAGCTCAGAAAAAGGGCCCAGGGGCTCCATCAGGGCAGTCACAATGTTTTACTCATCATTTTGATGCCAGGGTTTCGCCTAGCACGTGACTTGGGCAGAGGAACTGCCTGGGTCCCTAGGAGAAGGAGAACTCCCAATGTCAGAGCTGAGACTCCCTTCTCCTGGGGTCTTACTTTGGTCAGTTACTGGGACCAGAGAGCAAATTCTTGTCTCCTGTGAGTAGAGCCACCTGGGATATTCACCTGGAACAGGTGACAGTGGATGCCACCAGGTGTGGGTTTTGCTGAGAGCCCAAAGCCATCTGGTCATTGCCCCCTGCTCTTAACTCCCACAGGTACAGGTTCCACCGTGGTGCCTGTGGGGGTCTTTTGTTTTGGAAATTTTGGGTGGGATCCACATTCCCTTATTCCCTAGCTCTTTCACTTGCTCTTTAAAAATATCTCCCCCTTGCATACATACGTCTTCTTTTTATTTTTCATACATCTTCACACCTTTCTTTTATCTTAATCTCACCATAACTAGCAAAATAGTGGGACAATTTGGAAGACTAGTGTGAACACAGATGAGATACTGATGCTCCTGTAGTGAAGCAATCTAGGGTTAAATGCCTGAGCTCCCTCTGTCCCCAGCTGGACACAGGCATGACGGCAAAGACAAGGCTGAGGCGTGAGTAGCCTAACAAGACAGGATGTGTTTAAGTGCCCAGTCCACTTTATATTTTACTAGAAAGTGTTTAATACTTTAAATAGACTTTGGAGGTCAGCTTCCAGGAGCCCCAAAGATCAGATCGACTGTTCCCAAATAGCTATAGCCTGCCCTTGAGGAATGGATCTGGGACACAGGGAGGTAAGCCAAGCATCCTCTGTCATTTTGACACCTTTATTAATGTACTGTGGTAAGGAATGAAGTAATCTATTCAGACATGTTTTAGCTAAGCCTGGAATATACATTTTTAAGGCAGGAGTAGGGGGGGGCTTGAGTGGAGAAAAAACAAAAAGCTAAGGGGAACTAAAAAAAAAATCTGGATAGACTTTGCAACCATAAATGGTAAAACTAACCCTGTTCCACTGCCAGCTACAAGAACAGCCGAGTAAGGTTTTGATTTACAGGAACAGCTCAGCAAGGGCCTTGTAGAGAGCTTCATGCCTGCTATAAAAATGTGATTAGCTATAAAACAGAGAGACTTAACAAGAAATTTAAGCATAGGCAACAGACCTACTCAAAAATAAACAAAAACAGAAATTACTGCCTTCTTGTCTAACCCAACTCGATAAAGACCAGGATTGGGAGAATTCCTTTTTTAGACTTGTGGTATAATTAATGACTTAACTTTTAGATTCAAAGGAAAGAAAAAGGAAAGATGACCTTGAACTTTGCAAATGACTTCAATCTGCCTTTTGTCTGCATTTCTGGCATTTGAGGTGTGCATAGTCCTAAAGCATGAATAGGAGTCCTCTCAAAGAACAACTCCCCATTTTAGACCCTCTCTGGATGCCCAGGCTGGGAGGAAACAGAAGTCGGTGGGAGCACTCAGGGCCTCAGGAGGGGAGAGTGTTTAAATCTGCAAGCCTCTCAGCCCCTGTGCTCATTGTAGCCTGTCTGCATTTGCTCTGTAGCAAGTCTGCAATGCAGCCCTACACTGCTGTGAAGGTCGTTGGCCAGCGGCCAAATTGGTTCCAAATGATGGTCCTTTTGAGAACGAGAGGCCCTCCTAAGTTAGTCTGAAGAGGTCCACTGACTGAATATGAGTATGAATATTTAGTTAAAATATTTGCACATCTAGTTCAAGCACCAGGGTGATTTCTTAGATCACAGCAACCGTGACCTATGGATTTCTCACTGTGTGTTAGCATGCAGAGTACGTTACATGGATGATCTCTGTATCTCCCAACAAACGCTCTGAAGTAGGTTTTATTATCTCCATTTTACAGATGGGGAAGTCATATTCAGAGAGATTATTACACAGCCTATAAACGTTGGAGTTGGGATCAACCCAGCCTGTCTGAATCCGGAAATCAAGCTCCTAACCTGTGTTCCAAAAAAGCGATGGTGCTAATGACTGGCCCAGGGTTGGAGAGTAGAACTCCAGCTGCAGTTGCTTTCTCTGTCCTGCAAATACCAGGTCTGCTTCCATTCTTTGCTTAAGTCTGATGCAACTTCAGGGCAGAAACCTTTGAAAGATTTGTTTCGTTGCATGAGAGGCATGCCTACCGCATCCCCAGGCCAAACGCGAGGTTCCCTTTGCTTCTTTTTGCCACCCCTTGTCCTTCGTGCCTCTTGCTAATCCTCGTTCTCCTGAGTGTATTTGGCCCCAAGCTCTTGCTGTCTGGGAGTGAAACACTGCTTTATTGGAATACGTATGCTGTGGTGTGGTTAACTGTAATTTCAGGTTCTTCCATCATTCCAAAAAGCACTAGTACATTTTACTGCCCTAGAATACATAATTTAATACTTTTTAAATGTGAAATGATCATTGTCATGCTTTAAAGTTGTAGTTGTCTTTCTAAATGTCAGTTTTCTCTCCATAGCCTTATACATTGGGCGCGAAAGGGAGGAAGGGATTATTTCAAATTAGAAGGGTTTACAGACACATTCTAGAATTTAAAATAGATAAAACCATGATATGACCTGGTTTCGTTTTCAATTACTCCTTGTCTTATAAGTTGAGTCTCCACCAAAGTCACTGATCAGGACTTAATCCTGTGTGTGCCATGCTTTACGAACTTAATTTTATATTATCACCACTCCATGCAGCCGGCTCCGGCTTCGTCAGGATACTGCCTGTGGTCAGGTTTTACCACTATTGGAGTTTTAAAGGGGGCCTTCTACTAAATGAATGCCCAATCTACCTTTTTAACATGGTTGTATAACTAGAGCAGACTTTCCCTTTTCAAAATGGCTTCAGTGCTGATTTCTATCAGAATAAGATCAATCTGAATTCTAATGTGGGCCTTGAGAACCTGTGGAACCATACTGTCTTCCTGGAATCTCATCCTCTCCCACAGTTATTCATGGGACGAATGCCAATTTTAGTTAGGGGTCCCTTCTCTGGAGGTCGTTTCTCACATCCTACATGGCTTCAATGCCTCACCTTCCCCTTTTCCATAGCACCTGTGTGCCTTTATCATGACAGTTTTGCCTTTACATGGAAAGTTTTGCTTAAGTTTTATATCCCCATTGTCTAGCACATAGTAGGTTATGAATAAATACGTGTTGAGTGAATGAATGCATATGCTTTTACAAAAAAAGCAGGACCCTTAAGAGAAGTTTGCTTGTAACTCGACACCAGGCATCTTATAGGAAGGTCTGTGAGTTGTAGGTACATGTTAGCAAGGTCCATGTAAGTGTGAGATACTGTCCTCATGGGGACCTGAGTGACTTCTAGAGCAATTGGTATTTTTGTTGGGCCATAAGGAATAGATCCTCTCTGGTTGTGAAGATTGGCAGAGAAATCATGCCAGGGGCAAGGAATGACAAAATTGAAAGGTCTAGAAAGTCTAAAAACACAATTCAAAGTCAAGAATAGAATGTGAGTAGAAGAGAAAAACTCATCTAGGAAGAGCAAGAGAATGATATATTTTGGCGACACATTTAAAGTGTCTTAAATGTGAACCAAGGAGTTATATTTAATTTTGAAGGCAATCGGAGAGCAAATATAAGTTTTTGAGCCAACGCATGGTAAGATTCGAAAAGTGCTATGAGATTAATATGGCAATAGCATGTAGTATATCCAGGGATAATAAGAAGTTGAATGGGTAGAGAAGTCTCCTAACAGTCTATTTCTACATTCTAGGTTTGAGGTAAGGAGACGTAGATTGGGAGTGGGGGGAGTGGGGAGAGATGCTGGAGGTGACAAAGACATTTTTCTTAGAGTTGGCACGCCATGTGTACGCACAAGGCTTAATTAAGCTAGCAAAGGAACTCATTTTCCTCTCTCTCATATGTCTTAAAAACTTGCCTGAAAAACAGAATTGTGAAATTCTTTTTCTTTTCCCCATAGTGTGTTTAAAAATGAGCAAAGAAATCAACTTTCTATTTTAAAGCCAATGTGGTTTTGGATTTTATTAAAACTAACCAGCACCCTAAAGCAAAGAACTAATGAAGAAATGCTATTTCCCCAAATTAACCAATTACTTCAAACTTGTTTTTCGGGTAAAATAGCACTATTCTCTTGAGACCTACCTTCTCATTTATATTTTAGATGGAAATTTGGTGATGATTCAGAACGCTTATAATAACATGGGAAGTTGCAATGTGAAATCAAAATGTTTCTTCCTGATTTTTAATATGTCTTCCAGAAGTTGAGACACAGGGAGTGTAAGTAGAAGCCAAACAGAAAGCACTAGAAGGGGGAGTGTTTTAATAAAAAACACCGAGAAACAGATCATCTATAATCTCTTAAAAAATAACTGATGGCTATTCTTCAAATGGTTATCAAGGAGTATTATAAAACATGATAACTTCTAGAACATGGCAGAGTCAATTCACGTTCCAACCCAGTAGCCACCTAAATTTAAGTCCTGTCTTCAACCTTGATTTCCAGATTGCATACAAATTTTGCATATGCGCATGTGCATTTGGGGAGCATGTTGACATTTTATGAGTTTATCCAAGGAGTCATAATGGCTAGTTAAGAACTTCAGAGCTTGAGTAGTGATTCTCAAGAAAATCTCTTTTATCCTTACTTGTCAAAAGTGAAATGAGCAAAATAAAGATGGTGTGCTGTATTTTTTTGTAAATATAGAAGACTCTTTTACTCCTTATTTTATGTGAAATCGTGATGATAAATTCTAGTCGACAGTATTAAGTTGTCTTTAATTAAGAAAGGATTCTCTTTTTCTCTTAGTCTCCCTCTAAGATCCACAGGGCCCAAATGTGTTTGCTATACAGTGACTCACAATGAGCATTATTGAGTTCAGTTACTTAAGAAAGAATTTGGACTGAAAGCGTACAACACTTTTCCAAAACAAATGTTGACGTCAAAGGATTGCTGAATAATGCTCGATTAACTCTAAATCAAGTTAATCAGGAAACTCTATTCTTTTAGACAGGGTAGGAAGACTAATTATAATTGCTGGAGTAGCCTAGACTTCTCTTTGAAGTATTCAGATTCTTTTTTTTTTTAATTGAAGTATAGTTAATTTACAATGTTTAGTTCCCAGCGTATAGCAAAGTGATTCAGTGACACACACACACACACACACACACACACACATTTTCTTTTTCAGACCTTTTTCCATTATAGGGTATTACAAGATATGGAGTATAGTTCCCTGTGCTATACAGTAGGTCTTTGTTGTTGACCTAGTTTATATATATAGTAGGGTGTATATGTTAATCTCAAACTCCTAATTTGTCTCTTCCCCCCATCCCCTTTGGTAACCATAGTTTATTTTCTACATCTGTGAGTCTATTTCTATTTATTTATTTATTTATTTATTTGTGTTGAGTCTTCGTTGCTGTGCGCAGGCTTTCTTTAGTTGCGGCGAGCGGGGTCTACTGTTTGTTGCGGTGCACAGGCTTCTCATTGCGGTGGCTTCTCTTGTTGCAGAGCATGGACTCTAGGCGCACAGGCTTCAGTAGTTGTGTCTTGCAGGCTCTAGAGCGTGGGCTCTAGAGCGCAGTCTCAATAGTTGTGGTGCACGGGCTTAGTTGTTCCGTGGCATGTGGGATCTTCCCGGACCAGGGCTTGAACCCGTGTCCTCTGCTTTGGCAGGCAGATTCTTAACACTGTGCCACCAGGGAAATCCCTCTTTTTCTGTTTTGTAAATAAGTTCATTTGTATCATTTTTTTTAGATTCCACATATAAGTGATATCATGATATTTGTCTTTCTCTGTCTGACTTACTTCACTAAATGTGATAATCTCTAGGTCCATTCATGTTGCTGCAAATGGCATTACTTCATTCATTTTTATGGCTGAGTAATATTCTATTGTGTGTGTATATATATATATATACACCCCACATCTTCTTTAATCATTCATCTGCTGATGGACTTTTAGGTTGCTTCCATGTCTTAGCTATTGTAAACAGTGCTGCTGTGAGTGTTGGGATGCATGTATCTTTTCAAATTAGAGTTTTCTCCATATATATGCCCCGGATTGTGATTGCAGGATCATATGGTAGCTATCTGTAGTTTTTTAAAGAATCTCTATACTGTTCTCTATGGTAGCTGCACCAATTTACATTCTCACCAACTGTATAGGAGGGTTCCTTTTTCTCCACACCCTCTCCAGCATTTATTATTTGTAGACTTTTAATGATGGCCATTCTGACTGGTGTTAGGTGATACCTCATGGTAGCTTTGATTTGCATTTGTCTAATAATTAACCATATTGAGCATCTTTTCATGTGCCTACTGGCCATCTGTATGTCTTCTTTGGAGAAATGTCTATTAAGGTCTTCTGCCCATTTTTTGATTAGGTTGTTTTTTTGGTTTTTGATATTAAGCTTTATGAGCTGTTTGTATATTTTGGAAATTAATCCCTTGTTGCTAGCATCATTTGCAAATATTTTCTCCCAGTCCATAGGTTGTCTTTTAGTTTTGTTTATGGTTTCCTTTGCTGTGCGAAAGCTTTTAAATTTATTAGGTTCCATTTGTTTATTTTTGTTTTTATTTCCTTTACTCTAGGAGACAAAACCAAAAAATATTGTAACAATTTATGTCAAAGGGTCTTCTCCCTATGTTTTCCTCTGGGAGTTTTGTAGTATCCAGTTTTACATTTAGGTCTTTAATCCACTTTGAGTTTATTTTTGTCTATGGTGTTAGAGAATGTTCTAATTTTATTCTTTTACATGTAGCTGTCAGTTTTCCCAGCACCACTTTTTGAAGAGACTGTCTTTTCTCCATTGTATATTCTTGCTTGCTTTGTTGTAGATTAGTTGACCATAAGGGCATGTGCTTATTTTGAGGCTTTCTATCTATTCCATTGATCTATAGGTCTGTTTTTGTGCCAGCACCATACTGTTTTGATGACTGTATCTTTGTAGTATAGTCTGAAGTCAGGGAGAGTGATTCTTCCAGCTCCATTCTTCTTTCTCAAGATTGTTTTGTCTACTTGGGGTCATAAAAATTAAAAATTTTTTTTGTTCTAGTTCTGTGAAAAATGTCATTGGTAGTTTGATAGTGATTTCATTGGATCTGTAGATTGCCTTGGGTAGTATGGTCATTGTAACAATATTGATTCTTCCAATCCAAAAACACAGTATATCTTTCTATCTGCTTGTGTTGTCTTCAATTTCTTTCATCAGCATTTGATAGTTTTCAGAGTACAGGTCTGTTGCCTCCTTAGGTAGGTTTATTCCTAGGTATTTTATTCTTTTTGATGCAATGGTAAATGGGATTGTTTCCTTAATTTCTCTTTCTGATATTTTGTTGTCAGTGTATAGAAATGCAACAGATTTCTATATATTAATTTCATATCCAGCAACTTTACCAAATTCATTGATGAGCTCTAGTAGTTTTCTGGTAGTCTTCAGGATTTTCTATGTATAGTATCATGTCACCTGTAAACAGTGACAGTTTTACTTCTTCTTTTCCAATTTGGATTCCTTTTATTTATTTTTTTCTTCTCTAATTGCTGTGTCTAGTACTTCCAAAACTATATTGAATAAAAGTGGTGAGAGTGGGCATCCTTGTGTTGTTCCTGATCTTAGAGGAAATGCTTTCAGCTTTTAACCATTGAGTATGATGTTAGCTGTGGGTCTGTCATATATGGCCTTTATTATGTTGAGGTAGCTTCCCTCTATGCCCACTTTCTGAAGAGTTTTTATCATAAATGGATGTTGAATATTATCAAAAGATATTTCTGCATCTTTTGAGATGATCATGTGGTTTTTATTCTTCAGTTTGTTCTTGTGGTATGTGACATCGATTGATTTGCAGATATTGAAAAATCTTTGCATCCCTGGGATAACCCATTTGATCATGGTGTATGATCATTTTAATGTATTGTTGCATTCGGTTTGGTAGTATTTTGTTGAGGATTTTTGCATCTGTGTTCATCAGTGATATTGGACTATAATTTTCTTTTTTTGTGATATCCTTTCTGGTTTTGGTATCAGGGTGATGGTAATCTCATAGAATGACATTGGAAGTGTTCCTTCCTCTGCAAGTTTTTGAAATATTTTCAGAGGTTTGGTGTTAACTCTTCTCTAAATGTTTGGTAGAATTGACCAGTGAAGCCATCTGGTCCTGGACTTTTGCTTTTGGGGAGTTTTTAAACTACTGATTCAATTTCAGTACTTGTAATTGGTTCGCTCATATTTTCTATTTCTTCCTGGTTCAGTCAGGAGATTTTACCTTTCTAAGAATTTGTCCATTTCTTCTAAGTTGTCTATTTTATTGGTGTATAGCTGTTCATAGTAGTCCCTTATGATCCTTTGCGTTTCTGTGGTGTTGGTTTTAACTTCTCTTTTTTCATTTCTGTTTTTATTGATTTGGGCCCTCTTCCTTTTTTTTCTTGATGAGTTTGGCTAAAGGTTTGTCAATTTCATTTGTCTTTTCACAGAACCAGCTTTTAGTTTCATTGATCTTTTGTATTATTTTTATAGTCTCTATTTCATTTTTTTCTGCTCTGATCTTTATGATTTCTTTCCTTTTACTAACTTTGGGTTTTCTTTGTTCTTTTCTCCAGTTGCTTTAGGTGTAAGGTTAGGTTGTTTATTTGAGATTTTTTTTCTTGTTTCCTGAGGTAAGATTGAATCACTATAAACGTCCCTCTTAGAATTGCTTTTGCTGCATCCCTTAGGTTTTGGATCATTGTGTTTTCACTTTCATTCATCTCTAGGTACTTTTTGATTTCCTCTTTGATTTCTTCAGTGATCCATGGTTGTTTAGTAGCTTATTGTTTAGGTTTCATGTGTTTGTGTTTTTTGCAGTTTTTTTCTTGTAGTTGATTTCTAGCCTTATAGCACTGTGGTCTGAAAAGATGCTCGATATGATTTCAGTTTTCCTAAATTTACAGAGGCTTGCTTTGTGGTCCAGCATGTGATCTCTCCTGGAGAATGTAGCGTGTGTACTTGAAGACAATGTGTATTCTTGTACTCTGCCTTCAGGAGGCTCTGAGACTCTAGGTCAGAGGAACTCAGGAACATGGGTTTTTTTCTTTCATAAAGCACTCCCAAGTTGGTTCTAAGGTAGGTGTCCTCAAAGCACACTCTGATCATCGTTGGATGAAAAGGTAACTGTAGTAGTCCACCCAGGAGAGAATAAACATCCTTGTCCCTTCCTGGCTTCTGGTGGTGGCCATCAATCCTTGGTGTTCCTTGGATTGTAGCTGCAGTCACCCCATTCTCTGCTTCTGTCACCCATGACACTGCCCCTGTGTGTCTCTTTCCTCTTGCTAAAAGACACCAGTCATATTAGATTAAGGAACCTTTCTACTCCAGTATGACCTCATCTTTACTAAACTAATTACCTCTGCAAAAATCCTATTTCCAAATACAGGTCACATTCTAAGGTGCTGGAAGTTAGGACTTCAGTATATCTTTTTGGAAGACTCAGTTTAACCCACAACAGAGGGGGGAAGGGGATGTGGCTAGAATAGGTCAGGGATTCTGAAATCAGAGTCAGTAACTGGTCAAGCATGACTCTCTAAAGGTCTCTTGAGAAACAAGCTAAAATTACAGGTTTCTTTAACCTGACCTCCAGAGTCTGACTTTGGAAGTATGAGATTGTGCCTTAGAATCTGTATTAATTACCCCTCTGCAGGAAATACCCACGTGGAGGAGCCCTACCAGAAGCATTCACTAAATTGATGTTTTACGAATGCACTGGGTAAATGATAAGTTATGACCACATAAAGCTTATGCAATAAGCACATGTAGCCACGTGTAGTATCTTCACAGTGCACTGCCACCATGTGTTCCTGTATTCTAGCAGAGGCAGGTAAGTGGTGTTCACAGATTATGCTTGTTGAACTGATCACCCCATGCTTTTAAAGAAAATTAAGACTCCTCTTAACAGCAATTGTTTATAAAATTAAGCACAGTTTCGATGTTTTTGTTTTTCTGCTATTTTAACTATCAAAGGAATGAGGAAAATTGGGTCATTCACTCCCATGATGACTGTTTTCTTTTCACTAATAGTGGCAAAAGCTCTTCTTGAAGTGGAACCAAAATGCAAATATGAGCTCACCCAGGCCTTTTAAGGATTTCAGGAGGCCATGCATTTGATCAAAATTGCATGTTTAAAAATCCTCCTTTCAGGATAGAATACAGATAGAATATAGATGGACTGAAGGTAAAAGCGCTCTTTGCTGCAGACACACTCAATAATATATACATTGTTAATCCCTGATCATTTCCAAGTAATTGTAGGCTTCTTCATGGAACCAATTTTCTGTTTTGGAGACTAAGATAATTCAAATTGCATGTCTTTAAGTATGATAATACGTGGAGTCTGCCAGTGGTTGCTTGTATAACCAATTGGATGTGAATGTGTGTGTGTCTTGCAATCTAGAGTTTTGTATTTAGTCCTTTCTTTGGCAAGTGAAGTCACACCAATTTAAGTATTAACAAGTGTGTCTCAGGATCACTGAGTTGCATGTTGAGTGGAATTTATAATTTTTATTATGTCGGCTGTTTCAAATAACACATTTTGAAAAAGCAAATGTGGTTGATATGTGAATCATTTGTACTCAGTTCATAGTTTCCTTTCATTTTTTTTTTTACTTATACTTGTGGTCCAAAGGGACTTTTTTCAGTAACAGTGTTATTGTTGCTGATCTGTATTTAGTTTGCAAAATTCCATCCAGTATGTCTATTTGCCTCTCTGGTGACGTGGCATATAAAGTGAGGTACAGATTTTTGATGATTCTTGGCGTGTCTGGTGCATAAAGTATTTTGCCTAAATCATTACCTCATAGAAAGCATGTTTAGTATGAATTAGCAAATTTTAAACAGGTTTGTATACGGTATGCATAGATCTAGATTTAGGAAGAGTGCGACAGGATGCAGATGAGTCTGTGAACTTTCCTCAGGGTCAGGTTGGCGATAGAATGGGAAAACTATTCCTATTCGTAGTATCTTTTTGGTTCTATCCTCCGCTGAGGCTGAAACCTTGATTTCCAGAGTCTTAGAGAAGGGTTGCATATTTTCTAGAAAGACGCACTATTCTTCGTGTCTCTGCATCAACAGTCATCAAAGAGAAGCAGGAGAATCTAAGCTGAATAGCACACGCACGCCAAATAGTCCAAAGACCAGCTATGGTATTCCACGTAAATATTTAGACCTTCACTGGAAAACAGCAGCTTCAGGCAAAGAGTAGCATATATATTATAGTTCAGTCTCAGAATTAACCGGCTGTTCATCATCGAGTCATTGGGTTTTCTCACTTTGTTGTAATGCTTTCCTTTTGGCTGCAGCTCATCTTTTTTTTTTAACTTTAGAAACTGTATTTAAAAAAATTAATTTATTTTTAAAATTGAAGTATATTTGATATACAATGTTGTGTTGGTTTCATCTTCATCGTCATGCTTCAGTTCTTTCACTGGTGTACTAATTAATTAACATAAAAATATTTTTCAAATATGATAAATAGTATAATGCAATAAAAGAGCAAAATGCAAAAATTAATGCATAAGGAAGAAAATAAGAAATCCATGGGCTGTAAGACACTCCTCGTGAAATGGACACTTACAATGAAGATAATCTTGGTCTTTAGAATATTTATTCGTTCACCATGTATTTACTGAACATTTCTATGTATCAGACATTGTTCTGACGATGAATGGAATGTGGTTTTCGCTTTCAAGACTCACAGGTTGGAAGGAAGTTAGTGAAGTAGATTAAGAATCACAGCATTGTGAAAATATGACCTTAGAGAAAGGAGGGCTGTGCCGTGGAGCACAGAGGCAGTCGTTCTTGAGAAGTAAAGAAAGTCAGGTCTTTGGTTTGCAAAGACCAGGTCCACTCAGATGAGCTCAAATAAAAATGGGGTCATTGAAAGACATGAGGGATTTTCAGAGAAACAAAATGCAGAGGGTGTCTGGTCTCAAGAGTAGCCACTCCACATCTGGCTCTCTCCATCTCTAAGTGGTCTCATTCTGCTTCTTTCTACATGTACTTTCTCCAATACCAAGTCACTGGTATTTTATAGAACAACATACTTTTCTCAATAGGGTCTTTTTTCTTCTTTTGTTTTAAATAAAGTTGCCTGCAGTCATCTTCAAGGTTGCATTTTATGCTTAACAAATTAAGAACTTGGAAATTATTGACATTTCCAGTTCAGTCTTCTCTGTAGATCAAAATATTTATAAACAAGAAAATACTCTTTACAGTTTCTTAGGTACCTGCTAAGTTTGGAGCAAATTCTGCTAAATAGAGTTTATTCTTAATTCTAATGTTTAGTATTTAAATACATAACTATTTCAGACTGAATGTTTTCACATTTTATTTACAATGTTAATTTTTTCATAGACTTTTTTTTTTTTTTTTGCGGTACGCGGGCCCCTCACCATTGCGGCCTCTCCCGCCGCAGAGCATAGGCTCCGGATGCGCAGGCCCAGTGGCCATGGCTCAGGGGCCCAGCCGCTCTGCGGCATGCGGGATCCTCCCGGACCGGGGCACAAACCCGCGTCCCCCGCATCGGCAGGCGGACTCCCGACCACTGCGCCACCAGGGAAACCCCATAGACATTTTTTTATTAAAATTTTTTAATTGCAGTGTAGTCGACATACAATACTATATTAGTTTCAGGTGTCCATCATAGTGGTTTGACATTTACGTACATTATGATCACCACAGTAAGTCCAGTAACCATCTGTCACCATACAAAGGTATTACAGTATTATTGATCATATTCCCTATGCTGAAATTATATCTCCGAGATTTACGTATTTTATAACTGGAAGTTTCTACCTCTTAATTCCCTTCACCTAGTTCACCCAGCCCCCTCCCCCTCCCCCTTCCCCTCACCTACAGTGTTGAATTTTTAAATTGAGTTTACAGGGGTCATTCACAGTAATGTCAGATGTTTCACCTTTAACAGAATGAATTTCCAAAAATTTACTTTTGATTCTATGAACTGGATGAAGAAAACAAAGTTATTATTGGAATTAACTGTATTTTGCATTTGAAGTATCAAATGATATTGACAAAATGTGCATTGTTTAACTTTTGAGAAGTTCTTCTCTGCTCATGGATCCAACATATGGACAGTTATTGCTTCACTTTTTGTATATGCATGAAACAACTTGGAACTGAAAATAAGCAAAAGTAATTCAACAAAGCATTGAATGGTCTAAATGAAAAGTCAGGGTTCATGGACTAATGTGATACACCTTGCACAGCCACACATGTTAACTTGTCAATTTTAGGCACAGTCTTCCTAAAATAACTTCTAACTTTTCATAGCAGTTATAATGCTTCTTCAATAGATCGTGTGTCTTATGGATTTCATAAGGTCAAAAAAGTTTTGGTAGAGTGCTGAGGCCAGAAACTAGATGATAAAAATAGGTGCTGATTTTGAAGGATGTGACCCATTTGATTCAAAAGTGGAGTGTTGGAATTTTATTTTTAATAATATAATATTTTATTTCTTTAAAAAAATTATTTCCTTTATTTATTTATTTTTGGCTATGTTGGGTCTTCACTGCTGCATGTGGGCTTTTCTCTAGTTGCAGCGAGCAGGGGGCTACTCTTTGTTGTGGTACGCAGGCTTCTCTTTGCGGTGGCTTCTCTTTGTTGTGGAGCATGGGCTCTAGAGCGCAGGCTCAGTAGTTGTGGCGCACGGGCTTAGTTGCTCTGCGGCATGTGGGATCTTCCTGGACCAGGGGTCGAACCTGTGTCCCCTGCGTTGGCAGGCAGATTCTTAACCACTGTGCCACCAGGGAAGTCCCAATAATATAATTTTTTAAGTAATAAAATTTAATGTGCATTTCAGTCCCCTGAGTGTCAGTGACCTCACTGTAACTCAAAAAGTATATAGCATTCATAGACTAAAGATAGACAGGAACAAATGCAATTATATTTTCCCCCAGAACACAAGGATACAACCAGCTAATATTGAGCAGAGCAGATAAACAAGGTCACACTCAGGCCGTGGCAGGTCCTAAGTGTCAGCCCTGAGGAGTAGGCTGGCATCTCAGTGCCACTTGACTCCTCTGTGTTCTTCGTCCTTCGGTGGCCTGGGTTCCTGCTGTTTCTGCTGCTCCTGCTGCTTCAGGGTGGAGGGGCAAAATGTGCTGGGAGTCCACTGAGAAGGGTTAACCTAGAGGAGGAAGAGGAGGAAGATAGCCGCTCTTTCTGGAAGGGTGAAGAGTTTACCCTTCAGGTCATCCGACTTAAATCTTGCTTGTGCTGTTCGTGAACTTGGTGACTTAGGGAAATCCTTCAGTCTCTCGGGATCTCAGTTCCCTTATTTATAAAATGAGGAATTGGCACGATGACTTCTCTAACTTTGATATGAAAAGACTCCAAGTTCTGGGACTTCTCCGGTGGTCCAGTGGTTAAGACTCCACCTTTCAGGGCTTCCCTGGTGGCGCAGTGGTTGAGAGTCCACCTGCCGATGCAGGGGACACGGGTTCGTGCCCCGGTCCGGGAGGATCCCACATGCCTCGGAGCGGCTGGGCCCGTGAGCCATGGCCGCTGAGCCTGCGTGTCCGGAGCCTGTGCTCCGCAATGGGAGAGGCCACAACAGTGAGAGGCCCGCGTGCCGCAAAAAAAAAAAAAAAAAAAAAAAAAAAGACTCCACCTTTCAAAGCAGGGGTCGCAGGTTGGATCCCTGGTTGGGGAACTAAGAGCCCACGTGCCTTGGGGTATGGCCGAAAAATTAAAAATAAATAAAATTTTAAAAAATAAATAAATAAGTTGCACATCTCTTTAAAAATAAAAGCAACAAAGACTCTAAGTTCTGTAATTCAATGGCAGAACTCTTTTTTTCCTTCCTCCCTTCTTTCTTTCTTTCTCCCTTCCTTTCTCTCTCTCTCTCTCTCTCTCTTTCTTTCTTTCTCTGTATGTTAGTTACAGAAACTATAAAACAGTAACATATTTATTTTGACCTTTGAATGTAAGACAATTCTTTGAGGTAAAAAAGTTTTCTTCTGAGATTATTCAGGTAGAATCTTTGCATTCAACATAGGGATTCTGAAAGACAATTACAGAAAACAGCTATAATGCAGAACTGCTTGTGGTGATATCAAATCCAAGAATTAGATTCAAATCCTCTGACAGTTTTCCATCTCCATCAGTCATGTCCAAGTCAAGACATAACAGCATTTCTTCTGTTTCATCCCTTACGTTGGAGTTAAATTCTGCTGGAGACTACACTGCATGTTTTTATTTATTTTTTAAATCCAGAATGCTCTTTGTCATCTGACAGTGCACCATATTAAACTACTTAAAATGCTTTGTGAATGAAATCACATGTCTGAAATGTGGTGTCCGTTACCAGAGCTCTTGAAGGACAGGCTTGGGTTTAGTCCGTCTCCTTTGTCTTGCCTAGTTTCTCAGCCCCGGATATTCTTTCTCTCTCTTAAGGCAGATTTCTATGCATAGACAGTTCATTCAGATTGGTAGGGTGGATTGGGTTAAAAAAAAAAATGATGTGGGCAATTTTTACCTGGTTTAAATGGGTTAAAAAGAATCATGGTAATCAGAGCTTCAGGGCTGCCCCACCTCTGATTTTGTATTTCTTTTAATTATATATTTATTTAATATATATTTATTTATTTGGCTGCCTTCTCTGTGATTGAAGAAGTGCATTGAATTTTCGTAAACACGTAATTATCTAACTCCTTCCTAACTTAACATGTTTTGACATGAAATCCTTAAATACATATTAACAATCTCAGCGTTAGAGGCTAAGTACTGTAATGTACACATTTAAGCTCATGTACACAAGAATGTGAACTCAGGAGGGCAGGAATTCCTGTTTGTTTATTGTTATCTACCTCTTGTCGTCAACAGAGCTTGATGCTCTGTTTAATAGATTAAATTAACGAATTTAATAGATTTAATTTAATTTAATAGATTAAATTAACGAATATGAGGATAGCCCATGTCCACTGGAGGGTGAGAACCATGCCTGTTTTGTACAGCTCTGTAGCTACAGCCCCTAGAACGGTGTCTGTGTCTCATTTGTTGAGTGAATGAATGGACTTAGGGATTTGGTCCTGGTCATTCAAGTCTTGTTTGGGAGGCAGCTTGGCAAAATATTAAAGAGCAGTACTAATTAGGTACCACAATGGTAAATAATCACCGGACACTCATATTTTAATTGTCCAAATGGTAACATAAAAATCGTTCTAGAGATTCAAAGTCGGAAAATAATATATAACATGCATTACCCCCAAAAGACTTTGACATTGTTGGATTATTTTTATTTCTTTATGTACTGAATAAATCTTTGAGTGCCTCTATGTTCCAGGCAGTATATCCGGTGCTGGTGAGTCAATAGTGAAGAAAAGAGTTGTAGGTCTTGCCCAAATTGAACTCATAATCTAATGGGGAAAAAAGTAATAAATAAAATGTTAATTTTTGAAGGGAAAAATGGGACGTTGTGATAGAGAATAACAGAGAATAGCTACTCCAGAAAGGATAAACTATAAGAATGGAACCTTTAAGCTGAACTTAAAGGGTGAGAAGGAGTCAGTTCTGTGGAAACATCCCAGGCAGAAGTATGTGTGCAAAGGCACTGAGGCAGCATGGAATTCAGTCACCAAGAGAGCTGTTCTCTATGGGAATAAAGAAAGAGGCAGGTACTGAATGATTTTGAACAGGAGGACATGGTAAATGAATGTACCACGATGAACATGATACAATGACATTTTAAGACATTCACCCTTGCTCAAAAGTGGAGAATGGATTCTGGTGCAGAAGATTGGAAGTGGGTGTTTAATAGTTCATCCAAGGAATGACGGTGAACTTGATTAAGGTATGTTGACTAAACAGTATATGCACAAGCTAAAAGTTGAGAGTTGTGTTTTATTTGGTGAGAATTTTTAGGACTTCAAGCCAGGGAGGCAGCATCTCAGGTAACCCTGGGAGAACTGCTCCAAGGAGGTGAGGGGGAAAGCCAGGATATATAGTTTTGCAGCAAAGGGCAGTTAGTCTGAACATCAAAGGATTATTGTTAATTAAGGAAAACTAGGTATCTCAAGTTAAGGAACTTGGCGCTTTTCTCTGTAGGGGAAGATGCAAGAGTCTGGGCTCCCTGAAATTGTTCCTTTGATATGCACCTTAGCTCTCTGGGGCCAGTGTTCTGTTTTCACATCCTGCGTTTCCTCAGGGCTCTCTGTGGGGAGTGGCTGCAGTCTGGTGGCTGCTAGATGGCAGGTGTTCTTTTCTTTCCTGAGTCCCCACAGAGCTCACCAGCTCACTGTTGGCAGTGGCTGTGCTGTGTTGACTGTGACATTTTTTGTTTACTGATATGACAGACAGTATTCCATTCATCCGGTAGCAGCAGTGATGAACACGAGGTACGGAAAGGTTTGAGGTAGGATTAAAGAATTTACTGTTGGAAGAAAGCAGAAGAGGGTTAAGGGAGAAGTAAGGAAGGAGGAATTCTCCCGGGCTCCTGGCTGAATTCATGGGAGATAATAGTGCTCTTTACTGAGGTGGAAAATACTGGCGCAAGGAGACAGATCTGGGGTGGGGAAGCATGGATTCAGTGGTGGACAAGTTAAGCTGGAGACGTCTGCCAGATAAACTCAGAGATGTCAGGGCAGAGCATGGAACTAGATTGTGAATGAGGATCTCAGAGGAGGCCTCTGAGCTGCTGATATAGACGTGGGGATCTCCGACATGTTGAGGGCACAGCGATGGAGGACCAGCTGGGCATATTAAATTTCAAACCTTCAGTTTACAGAACATCTACCTGGGGCAGTGAACCCAGGAAAGCGCTTTTCTCATGCCCCGTTACTTTACTCAGTCTTTCACTCTTCACCTGGGCTTATACTTTCTCTACTTGCCCTAGGACCCCTGTGCACATGCATTCACTCTTCCTGACCTTGACTCAATTCTTTAGTTATCTCTCTCACCTGCCCTAGTTTATCCTGCCATCTCCCACCTTTCTGCTGCAGCCCACCCTCCTTTCCGTCTCCTAACCTGGTCGCTCTCATCAGCTGCTTTTCAACCTTTAGACTCTCACCGTCTGCTACGTACCATATTCTAAGTCCTACAAATCTCTGAAGGTGTGGCTTCCTTTCCAATATTATTATATATCTATCAGTACATCAGTAAACATGAGTCTGCATTCCTACAAGAAGGAGGAGGAAGAAGAAAGGAATGGGGGGCGATTATTGGTTATGGGGCATTTGTAGATCAGGTTCCAATCTCCATGTGAATCAGGCAATAGAATTTGTTTTCATGAGACATCTCTCTCAAGTTTTCAAGTAATGTCATGAGATAGAAACTTTTTTTTTTACTAGGAAGATAAGATGCTAGATGATCAGGATTCCTGTTACTACCGAGCAGGACCCTGTAGGGCTCCTGGGCACAAAAACCTTTGTGTCCCCCATTTCTTGATTATAGGAAATAGGCTTAATTCAGCCTCCGTGACCTTCCCAGAGTTCCTATGGGCAGGTTCAGACAGTTGCTAATTAGGGAATGGAGGGGATGCAGGAGACAAGGGAGGAACAGTCAAAAGAAACAATAGTACAGCCTTGGGCCAGGGTCCTGGTTCCCCAACAAGGGATATACATATCTTTGAGCTGTTTTGCAGATACTGAAATCCCTGCCAGGTGGGAGAAGTTGAAAAGGTATGGTGCCCACAAGCAGGTACACCCCAGAGGGGTTGGAACCAGAAGGTTGATGATGCCGACTCCCACTTACCTCCGTACCAACCAATCAGAAGATTGTCCATGAGCTGATCATGCCCTCTTTGATAGTTTTTTAGTTTATAGTTTATAGATCACGCCCTCCTTTATAGTTTTACTATAAAACTCCTCACTACCCCCTCCAAGCTGGGACACACAGTCTTGAGGGCATTCGCCCGCTGCACCCCCTTTGCTTCTCCTTCACCCAAAACTCTGTCTCCAAGAATTAATTCGGTGTTGGGGTACAGAGACCGGATCCGGCTTCACTATTACCATTTGAATTCCCTCTCAACACCATGAATATCCATAGTAGTACAGTATTTGATATATTTTAAGTTCTTAATAGTGACTGATTAAATGAAATTTGTTCTGTAAATATATCCAAAGGTTTTGAGAAGTATCACTCTGCGATACCTTATGCCACCACTCACTTTAACTGTTTACACACTCAATCCTATATCTCTGTTGCCCATTTATCTGCATCCCCCCCTTTACTGGGCCTTGACGTCAGAGGTTCCAAGATTGTAACTTTTCCCCAAAATGACCACGCCAATCTGATGAGCAGTTGTTTTAACTAGAAGTAGAATTGACCTACAACACTATGTTAGTTCCAGGTGCACAAAATAGTGATTCAATACTTCTATACATTACAAAATGACCCCTGTGATAAGTCTAGTTACCATGTGTCACTATACAAAGTTGATGAGCAGTTTTTTAAAGAAGAACTCACTTTATAGTAATAATTTGCATCTCCTGTAGGCATGTTGATTTATTGATTACAGATCTTCTGGTGTTCATTCCTGAAAGTAAAATCATCTAATCATCTTATTCAAATATTTTCCATACTCTCAGATCCAGAAAAGACCAGTGTATGCAAATTGTACAAGGATTTTCAATATTCTTTACTACACGTAAAATTTCAGAGTGAATTCCACTTTAAGGTATCCATTTAGCATGGGGACAGGGATTTCATCTGTTAACATTTTGCTAGATTAAAAAAAAGTAATACCACGATAGTCTTTCTAGACTACCTGGATAACAACGTTTCTCTGTGCACATATCTCACTATAAGTAGCTTTCATTTTTAGTAAAGAATCTATACAGTTTGAAAAAAATCTAAAGAATAAAAATCTAATGTTTTTAAACTGTATGTACTCGGGATGAACACACTACATGCTTGTTCATGACACGTACTCTGTGCAGGGATGTTGTCATTTGGCTCTATTTCTGTACAAAGGGATCCAAGGCAAAAGAAGGTTGACCAGCTCTTTGCATTTGCCAGGTTGAAGCCAGGAGCTTCATGAGGAATTAGGAAGGCTCTTTGTGATTCCCCAAACACTTTGGAATCAGAAGAGCCACAGAGCCCCAGAAGGCTGCCATGTGACAACGGAGTTCCAAGAATGTTGTCACAAAGAAGGACTGAGCAGTTATGAGAAGGAAGGGTTGACCTGTGACTTTCTAGAACCTTCAACGTTAAAATCTACTGGTTGGATCTGTTAGGAAATTTTCCCCAGGAATATAATGCAGTAGGAGTCAGAAGGTTAGACAGAAACCAGTTACAGAAATGGGTTTTATTGTTTGTTTGCTAGATCCGTCTATAAACCATATAAAGTGTGTTTGTGGAAGGGGTGTAGAATGTGTCAACCTATCCACCATCCAGTGCTGTGATCATGCAGCCTTTCTTAGCCCCAATATTTTTCCTGACCACTCCCACCATTGGATATTGACTTCTTCTCATGCTATTTTCACCTCAGTGTGTTGCCCTTCCTCAAAGGGCTACACTACTTTTCCCGCCAGTACAGAATTTCCAAAGGAGAAACCAGGGGTCTGTCTTGCTCTTGAAGTACTGTGTTGGAATATTTACTGTTCAGTCACCTTCAACAAATAATTGTTGAGCCCCTACTTTGAAAGTTCTACAGAGGACAAAAGTGTAAATTGCAGACCACAGGGATGTTTTTCCATCTGAGCTGGATGAGTCTGGCGAGTTCCTGTGCCCAAAATCACTTCAGAGTTTCTTGAAGCACCTACATGCCCTTCCGTCTTCATGGGAGAGCTTGCTTTAGCCACTGTGGGATTGTGTAAGTAGCCAGGAGTGGTGTCAGGAAATTCTTCTCTACGTGTCTCCAACCTTCCCTCTCTCCACCCTGTGTCTTTCCTCTTCTTTCAGCTCTCTCCCTTTACCTTTATTTCCTGTCCCACCTCTGTATCAACACCTCCTCTCTTTTTGTTTTTCTGCTGTATCTTGCTGTCTTCCTAAACTGGCCGACAACTATTTTTATTTCTCTGCCAAGCTTTGGATATGTATTTCCCGAAAGACCTAAAATGCTTTTCTACTTGCAGTTTCGCTCTCCATTCTAAATCTCTTCATGCCCAGGGGCTGGGTAGGTGTCTGATTAGGAATGATACCTGTCTGCTCTGGTTTCGCATCAGAACATCAGTTTGACATCTGAAGACAAATCACAGAGCTATACCCATCCTTTCCCAGTGTCGTCTGCTCACTGAGGTGCTTATACAAGTAGCCCCATCTCTAGAGATGGGGAAGAGTTCAGCCTATCACCTGGTTCCCATTTCTCAGCTAATGGGACAGAGGCACAAACCTGTAAAACAAGTAGGTTTGTTTCCAAATGAAAACCAGATGTGCTGAATCCCACCGGAGTACTGGGTCCACTCTCTGTCACGTGTCTTAGCAGGTGCGGAAGGGTGCCCTTACCTAATTTTCACTACTAATCAACCCCAGCATTCCTTTACCTGAAAAATTAGCAATCCAAATAAACTTTCAGTTACTGTAGCTAGAAATTACAACCGCTCTCTGCAAGGAGCTGAACGGGAGTGCCACACTTAGCTTCTGATGCCAAATATCACATTGCCTGACATCTCGATGCTGAAGAGTTCTCTTTACCAGTTAATTTTTGCTTTAGGGAATGAACCACCAGTTATCAGATCCCCTGAACACTTGTATAAATCTCTGAGACAATATCTTCAGAAGGAAATAGTCCTTTTTTTTCCTCTTTCGCTTCAAGAAACTTGTGCCAATAATCAAATGTGCTTTTATTCTCAGTTCTATTCACATGAATCCTCCAACTTATATCTTTTTCTTTCGGGTTTTCTTTGTTTTCAGACCAGAAGAGCACTTTAAGTAAAATTTATGGAATTTAAAAATGCCCAAGGCTTAATAACACACTATTGGAATATTTGAATATAGCTGAATTTACAGCAGTAAAGTTATGTGTTGGAGGGTTGTTGGCAAAGGACAAAGGTTGGAGTTGTCCCAGGAAACATTTTCTCACATAGTTGATCATTGACTCAAATGGCAAGTGTTCTGGAATCATACTCACATGACATTGGTGGGTCTCTGGAAGTAAGAAGTTAGTTCCTTCTTATTGAAAGATCAAGAATGTGTGTTAAATGCAGCACCTGCTGTCTGTAAGATGCCAGGGCCAAGACTGGAGAAGTCCCTGGAGACACATAAGACCTGGGTCCTGCCCACAATGAACTTAACAATCTAGTTGGGAAGTTAAGACGTTACATCGTGGTCCCAAAGACATCATTAAAGATGCAAACATTCTCGCGTCTACCTTCAAAATATACAGAGTCAGGGCATTTCTTATCATGTCCATTGCTGCCACCCTGCTCTAAGCCACCATCATCTCTCATCCCGATTATTGCTGTAGTCTCCCAAGTGGTATCTCTGTGCTTCCACTGTGGCCCCGTTTAACCTACACTCAACAAAACAATCAAGGTGATCCAGTTAAAGAGTGAGTTGGATCATGTCAGTCCTCTGTCGAAAGCCCTTCGAAGCTCCTGGACCCACTCGGAGTAGAGCCAGTGTTCTTGCAGTATAGACAAGGGTCTATGCACAGTCCAGCCACCCACACCTTCTTTGACTCTCGGCTCTCAACTTTTACCAGTTTTCCTCTTGCACGTTCTGCTCCATCCATGCTCTCACCCCTTTGCTTTTTCTGGACTACACCAGGAATGTTGCGACCTCAGGGCCTTTGCACTTGCTGACCCCTCTGCCAGCAATCCTCTATACCCTGATGACTATTCACCCCTCACATACTCAGGTGTTCATTCACAGTGAGGACTTTTTAGACCCCGTTATCTTAAATTGGGCTCTCATATGCACCCATTTGTGCACGTGCCCACACACACACTTTTTTTTTTTAATTGGAGTATAGTTGCTTTACACTGCTGTGTCAGTTTCTGCTGTACAGCAAAGTGAATCAGCCATTCGTATACATATGTTCCCTCTTTTTTTGGATTTCCTTCCCATTTAGGTCACCACGGAGCACCAAGTAGAGTTCCCTGTGCTATATAGTAGGTTCTCATTAGTTACCTGTTTTATACATAGTAGTGTATATATGCCAATCCCAATCTCCCAATTCATCCCACCACCACCCCTTTCCCCCTCGGTATCCATACGTTTCTTCCCTATGTCTGTGTCTCTGTTTCTGCTTTGCAAATAAGATCACCTATACCATTTTTCTAGATTCCATATATATGGGTTAATATACTATAAAAAATACGGAACGCTTCCTGAATTTGCACATCATCCTTGCACAGAGGCCATGCTAATTTTCTGTGTCCCCATTTTAGTATATGTGCTGCCGAAGTGAGCACCACACACACTCTCTTGCTCGCTTTAACTTTTTTCCATATAGATATCACCATATGAAACCCTAATAGTTTGTGTGTTATCTGTCTTTTCCCCAGTAGGAGCTAAGCTAGTTTTTTATTTGTTTTCTTTTTTCAGTTTTGTTTGCCGTATCTTTAGCACCTAGAATGGTGCCTGACACACAGTAGGTGGCCAATAAATATTTATTGAATGATTATTGTTATTTTGAGCATGAGGTGTTGTATTAGTTTCTTTGGACTGCTGTAACAAAGTATCACGAACTAGGTTGCTTAAAGCACAGAAATTTATTGTCTCACAGCTCTGGAGGATAGAAATCTGAAATCAAGGTGTCTGCAGAGCCATGCTTCCTCTTAAATCTGTAGAGGAGAATCTTGACTTGCCTCTGCCAGCTTCTGGCAGCCTCAGGTGTCAACTTCAGCTGCAGCACTTCAATCCCTACCCCCGTTGTCACATGACATTCTCTCCTCATTTGGGGTGGAAGGAAAACTATTCCCTTCTATGTCATCTCACCTCCCTTTTTCCTCTAAAATTTGACCAGACTAATATCCCATCAATACAGCTCTGGTCCAGCATCTGCTCAGACCAGAAACCTTCAGCATCTATAAGTTGTCTGAATTCTCTAGTCTAGAATTTGAGGTTTTCCACATTCTGTTTGCCATCCACTATCACATAACCTGTGACCTATCTAACTTGTAGGATTTGCTTCTCCCCATAGGTACCCTTTGGTGCATCCCCACACATGTCTCGTCTTATGCTTTTCTTTCAACCCTTCTCTAGTGAAACCATTACATAAAGACTTTCCTGCCATCTTCCTTCCTAAGTCCAACATCTCCATCTTCAAAGCATGCATGCAAGATTACCCCTACCTTTTTGAGGGCATTCATTATTTCCTATCCTGTCTTTTAGGTATATGTGAATGAAGCTTTTGTCTCCTCTAAATTAGAATGATAAACATACCAGTAGCGTGATTTTTTGGTTGATAAAACTTGTGAGAAGATTGTACATTTAAATTTTAATAAAGCTTTTGTTGTTCTGAATCAAAGAATGCGAGGTTTCAGATGTAAGAACATGTCTTTCCTCAGTTGTTTTCTGAGATAGCAATACACAGTGATGAAATGAGGTCAAGATTCAGAGGGAAGGGTTTGAGAAAGAAGAATTAAGAAATGTGGAGGAAGTTGGGTGGATGTTAAGAAGTCTGTGTTAGGGACTTCCCTGTCGGTGCAGTGGTTGAGACTTTGCCTTCCAATGCAGAGTGTGAGGGTTTGATCTCTGGTGGGGGAGCTAGGATCCCACATGCCTTGCAACCAAAAACGTAAAACAAAAGCAATATTGTAACAAATTCAAAAAAAGACTAAAAATGGTCCACATCAAAAAAATCTTTTAAAAAAGTCTATATTAAATTACATGTAGCCACCTTTGGGTCTCTTTTCAAGCACCTACACTCTCTTTGGAAAATAAATTATTTTACATATTGTGGTATGCCAAATAATGTCCTCTGGAAGATGGCCCTGTCATAATTCCTGGAACCTATGATATGCTAAGTTACGCGGCAAAAGGGACTTTGCGGGTATGATTAAGTTCAGGATCTTAAGATGGGGAGATTATTCTGGATTAGTCTGGCTGGATCCAGTGTAATAACTAGGATCTTTATAAGACAGAAGCAAGACAGTCAGTCTCTAAGAAGAAGATGTAATGGCAAAAGCAGAGAAGAAAAGAAGGCTTCATGACAACAGAAGCAGAGAGAGACTGAAATGCTGGCTTTGAAGGTGGAGGATGGGGCCATAAGCCAAAGAATGCAGTTGGCCTCTAGATGCTAGGAATGGAATTCTCCCTTAGAACTTCCAGACAGAATACAGACCTGCTGACACCTTGATTTTAGGACTTCTGTCCTCCAGAATTATAAGATAATAAATTTGTGTTGTTTTGAGTGACTTAGTTTTGCAGTAATTTATTACAGTGGCAATAGAAAACTAACACATATTTTAAGGCGCTGACAATTAAAAGCAGAGACCAGGGTTTGGCAATCTTTGCTGTAAAGGACCAGATAGTAAATATTTTAGGCTTTGTGGGCCATCTGGTCTCTGTTACAATTACTCAGCTCTGCCATATAGCATGAAAGCAGCCAGAGACAAGATGTAAATAAATGGCTGTGGCTGTGTTCCAATAAAACTTTATTTACAAAAATAGGCAATAGACTGGATTTCGCCCATGGGCTGTAGCTTGCTGATACATGGTATAAACCAATGCCTCATAATTGTTTATTGTTTTAATTTATACTTCATCTTATTCTGGAATCTCATTCCTGTTTATGTATGCCACATGACCCACTGAACAGAACATTCAACAATGGTCTGAAATTGGTTCTCCAACCAGAAACATTAAGATTTTTAAGTGAAGATGCAGCTTATTATTAACATTCTACAGTCATCTTCAATTCCTCGGTACTTGCATATTGCAAGGATTGTATCCTAGAGGTGTAAATAGCAGTGCTAAATGATTCTGGCTTGATTTGCTCAAGTGAGAAGACCATACTGTATTTTCACAAAGCCTCTAGAATTTCTAATGGTAAGAATATGCACATCTCATGAAAATGTATTTCATCAAGCACTGTCTACAGAGGATTAAACTAAACTGTAAAACCATGTTTTTTGTGTACAGACGTCACGATTGCTAATGCTCTTTTGTTTATAATTTCTCCCTGGGACATCTCTCCTGAGGCAAATGTTCCCTCAGCAGAGGAGGTACTGTACAGACAGTGTGATTTTTAGCCAAAAAAATTGCTGCACGCGGGGATTCTTATTAGACTTGTGTTGTACTTCTCTTTGCTTTGTGAACCTGACCCCAAACATCTGTGTAAATGTGGCAAGTTAAAACAGCTTGCTTATACCTGGCTTGCCAAATACAGTTCTGTTTTCATCATGTTTATATCAGGATTACATGACATTGGCCCACCTCCCGTGCCTGCTGGCTTCCTTCTCCTTTCTTCCTTGTTCATCGTGCTGACCTCCAACCTTAACGGCTCATACTCCATCCTACCCCCTCCACGGTCAGGCCTGCATCATCACTACTTCCTCTGCAACTTCTCCTAACATTCTTCTGGTCTATATGTGGATTAGTTAATTCACGTCACATGAAGCTTTACTGTTGGCATGATTTTTGCATGCACGCTACTAAATTACAGATGCTCATATTCAGAAACTAACTTATAATTTTTTATAGTTCATAATACTTCGTATAATATTAAATAAATATTATCTGGCTTATTGATTGCTAGATTTTTTACTTAATTTGATTCTTTGGGTTTTTAAAAAATATTTTTTAGAATACTTTTAGGTTCACAACAAAATTGAAAGGAAAGATAACTCCCATACACCTCCTACCCCTACACATGCATAGCCTCCTCTGTTATCAACACCACTCACCAAAATGGTACCTTTTTTACCAAGGATGAACCTACATTGACACATCATAATCCCCCAAGGTCCATAGTTCACTTTAGGGCTCACTCTGGGTATGTGCATTCTGTGGGTGGACAAATGTATAATGACATATATCCATCATTATAATATCATACAGAGTATTTTCATTGCCCTAAAAATTCTTTGTGCTCTGTCTATTCATCTCCACCCATGCACTAACACACATACACTCCTGGAAGCCACTGTTTTCTTTTTTTTTTTTAATTGTCTCTATAGTTTTGCTTTTTCTAGAATGTCATATAGTTAGAATCATAACAGGTAGCTTGTTAGATTGACTTCTTTCACTTAGTAATATGCATTTAAGATTCCTTCATGTCTTTTCATGGCTTGATAGCTCATTTCTTTTTAGCATGGAATAATATTCCATTGTCTGGGTGTACCACAGTTTATCCATTCACCTATTGAAGGACATCTTGGTTGCTTCCAAGTTTGGGCAATTATAGATAAAGCTGCTATAAACATCCATGTGGACATAAGTTTTCAGCTCCTTTGGGGAAATAACCAAGGAGCACAATTACTGGATCATATGAAAAAAGTAGGTTTAGTTTTTGCAGAAACTGCCGAATTGTTTTCCAAAGTGGCTGTACCATTTTGCATTCCACCAGCAGTGTGTGAGAGTTCCTGTTGCTCCTCATCCTTGTCAGCATTTGGTGTTGTCAGTTTACTGGATTTTAGCCATCCTAATTGGCATGTAGTGCTATCTCTTTGTTTTAATTTGTGTTTCCCTGATGACATATAATGGGGAGCATCTTTTCATAAACTTTTTAACCATCTGTATATCTTTTTGGTGAGGTGTCTGTTAAGGTCTTTGGTCTATTTTTAATTGGGTTGTTTATTTTCTTATTACTGAGTTTTAAGTGTGCTTTGTATATTTTGGATAACAGCCCTTTGTCAGATGTGCCTTTTGCAAATATTTTCTCTAAGTCAGTGGCTTGTCTTCTCATTTTCTTGATGTCTTTTTCAGAGCAGAAGTTTAAAATTTTAACAACGTCTAGTTATCAATTATTTCTTTCTTGGATTGTGTCTTTGCTGTTGTATTTAAAGTCACTGTCATATATAACAGCGGCCCCCAATCTTTTTGGCACCAGGGACCAGTTTCGTGGAAGACAATTTTTCCACGAACATGGGGTGGGGGGATGGTTCAGGCAGTAATGCGAGTGATGGGAAGTGGGAGATGAAGCTTTGCTTGCCCACTGCTCACCTCCTGCTGTGCAGCCAGTTCCTAAAAGGGGGTTGGGGACCCCTGATATACAAGGTCATCTAGGTTTTCTCCAGTGTTACCATCTAGGAGTTTTATACTTTTGTGTTTAGATTTAGGTCTGTGATCCATTTAGAGTTAATTTTTGTGAGGCATGTAAGGTCTGTATCTAGATTCATTTCTTTTTTTTTGCATGTAGATGTCCAGTTGTTCCTGCACCTTCTGTTGAGGAGACTTATCTTTGCTCCATTGTATTGCCTTTTCTCCTTTGTCAAAGATCAGTTGACTCTATTTATGGGGGCCTGTTCCTGGGCTCTTTATTCTGCTCCATTGATCTATTTGTCTATTCTTTCAACAATACCACAGTGTCTTGATTACTGTAGCTTTATGTTAAGTCTTGAAGTTAGGTAGCATCATTGTTCCAACTTTGTTCTTCTTCAGTATTGTGTTGGCTGGTCTGTATCTTTTGCCTTTCATATAAACTCTAGAATCAGTTTGTTGATATCATACAATAGCTTGTTGGATTTTTTATCGTGATTGCATTGAATCTGCAGATCAAGTTGGGAAGAACTGACATCTCGGCAATATTGAATTTCTCTATCTGTGAATACAGAATATCTTTCCATTTATTTAGTTCTCCTTTAATTTTGTTGATCAGAGTTTTGTAGTTTTCCTTACACAGATCTTGTACATTTTGTAGACTTAGGCTTAAGTATTTCATTTTGGGGGGGGGGTGCTAATGTAAATAACATTGCATTATTAATTTTAACTTCCCTTTGAACATTGTTGGTGTATAAGAAAGCAATTGACTTTGTTATACCTTGTATCCTTCAACCTTGCTATAATTACTTATTAATTCCCAGAGTTTTTTGTTTATTATTTCAAATTTTCTACGTAGAGGATCATGTCATCTGCAAAGACAGTTTTAAACCTTCCTTCCCAATCTGTATACCTTTTATTTCTTTTTCTTACGTTATTGCATTAGCAAGTACTTCCACCATGATGTTGAAAAGGACTGGTGAGAAAGGACATCCCTGCTTTGTACTTGATCTTAATGGGAAAGCTTTGAGTTTCTTACCATTAAGTATGATGATAGCTATAGGTTTCCTGTAGATAGTCTTTATCAAGTTGAGAAAACTCCGCTCTATTCTTAATTTACTGAGAGTTTTTATTATGAATGGGTGTTGGATTTTGTCAGATACTTTTTCTTCATCTATTGCTGTGACTTTTTTTTCCTTTTTTAGTCTGTGATAGATTACATCAATTGATTTTCAAATGCTGAACCAGCCTTGCATACCTGGGATAAATCCCACCTTGTCATGGTGTATACTTCTTTTTAATGCATTTTTGGATATGATTTGCTAATATTTTGTTGAGGATTTTTGCATCAATGTTCATGAGAGATATTCGTCTGTAGTTTCCTTTTCTACTAATATCTTTGTTTAGTTTGAGTATTGGGATAATACTGGCTTCACAGAAAATATTCCCTTTGTTTCTATCCTTTGATAGAGATTGTAGAATTGATGTAATTTCTTCTTTAAATATTTGGTAAAATTCATCAGTGAACCCATGTGGGTCCAATCCTTTCTTCTTTGGAAGGTTATTAATTATTGATTCAATTTCTTTTATATTGGGTTGGCCAAAAAGTTCGTTCAGGTTTTTGCTTAACATCTTATGGTATAGGCCTATTCAGATTATTTATTTCTTCTTGTGTGAGTTTTGGCAGATTGTGTCTTTGAAGAAATTGGTCCATTTCATCTACTTTATCAAATTGTGGGCATAGAGTTGTTCATAGTATTCTTTTATTATTCTTTTAATTTTCAATAAGATCTGTAGTGAGGTCCCCTCTTTCATTTCCAATGTTACTAATTTATGTCCTCCCTCTCTCTCTCCCTTTTTTTTTTTTTGTTACCTTGGCTAGAGACTTATTTTATTTATTTATTTATTTATTTATTGGCTGTCTTGGGTCTTCGTTGCTGTGTGTGGGCTTTCTCTAGTTGCGGCAAACAGGGGCTACTCTTCATTGTGGTGCATAGGCTTCTCATTGTGGTGGCTTCTCTTGTTGTGGAGCATGGGCTCTAGGCATGTGGGCTTCAGTAGTTGTGGCACACAGGCTCAGTAGTTGCGACTCATGAACTCTAGAGCACAGGCTCAGTAGTTGTGGTGCACAGGCTTAGTTGTTCCACGCCATGTGGGATCTTCCCAGACCAGGGCTCGAACCCGTGTCCCCTGCATTGGCAGGCGGATTCTTAACCACTGAGCCACCAGGGAAGTCCCAAGCCTTATTGATTTTATTGATCTTTTTGAAGAACCAGTTTTCCGCTTCATTGATTTTCTCTATTGATTTCCTCTTTTTCGTTTCATTGATTTCCACCCTAATTCTTAATATTTCTTCTGCTTACTTTGGATTTACTTTGCTTTTCTTTTTCTAGTTTCCTAAGGTGGTAACTTAAATTGTTGATTTTAGATCTTTATTCTTTTCTAATCTATGCATTCCATACCATAATTTTCCCTCTAAACACTGTTTTTGCTACATTCCACAGATTTGATATGTTGTGTTTTCATTTTCAGGTAGTTCAAAATATTTTTAAACTCACCTTGAGATTTCTTCCTTGACCCATGTATTTTTCAGAAGTTTGCTGTTTAATCTCCATGTATTTTGTGGTTTTCCAGTTAACTTCTGTTTTTGAATCCTAGTTTAATCCCATGTGGTCTGAGAGCAGGCATTGTATAATTTCTATTCTTTGACATTTGTTAGGGTGTGTTTTATGGCCCAGAATGTGGTCTATCATGGTGAGTGTTCCCTGTGAGCTTGAGAAAAATGTGTATTCTGCTACTGTTGAATGAAGTAGCCTGTAGATGTTAATTATATCTAGTTGAGTGATGGTGTTATTGAGTTCAGCTATGTCTTTACTGATTTTCTGCCTACTATATTTGCTCATTTCTGAGAAAGGGGTTTTCTTTGGATTATATTGAGAAATGTGCTAGTGATTTACAACAGAATTTTTATTTTTATTTTACCTTTTCAGTTACAGCTAGTGTTCGCTTAATATTTTAGAGAAAGCAGTCTACTCTGATTTCCAGATTTGCTTAGTGACTGTCATTTATATTAAAAATCATATTGGGTGATAACAGTTAATTAATATCTTGGAAGCAAAAAATAATGAGGATATAGTCTTGAACATTTTTGATTTGCATATGACTTTACCTAAACTGTTCCAGAAAATTAAGAAATTTTATTATCTTCAAAAACTTACAGAGAGAAAAGTCCAGAGTCTCCTGACATGGACTGATTTTAGTTTAAATATTCTGCCATGTAAGGCCCTATACATTTGCCGGGCCTCAGTGAATATGCCACTTGGTATGGAGAGCTATGTTTGGCAGTGCATTTCTATTTTCTTTCCAGTTCCCAGCAACACCTGGTCTTTGTATTCTGCTGTCTCATAGGGATGATGACCATGTTGTTGGTCTAGTTTCCTAGTGTATACTTTAAGCCACCCAGCAGATATAAAAAGTAGAATTCTACTGAGATTCCTTTACAAACTGTTCTAAGGATGTTCATTTAAAATGCGTAAGTGCTGAGCACTGAAACCATCCTTTTTTTTTTTTAATTCTCTCATCACCTACTCCACTGAAAAAAGTTATCATGATTTGTTAGTGAAGTAGACATTCTGATGCCCAGAGGTATTGCAGACCAGTGGTCAGGACATAATAAGAAACTACACTAAAAGTGCTTGCTTGCCATCTTTCATATTGTACTCTTGGAATGAGTGAGAAAAGGTGAGTGAAAAGTTGACTGCAAATAATTACATAAAAAAAGATATGAGACATTGCTCCACAATATCACTTCTGATATACACCCGTCCAGGATATGAAACCTTAATATAAGTGTGAGAAAACAGACATTTCCAAATGGAGGAGTGTTATGCAAAATAATTGATCTGGGCTCTAAAAAGTGCCAATGTCATGTAAGTCAAAAGAGTCTGGGGGTTATACTACAAAGCTACAGTAATCAAGACAGTATGATACTGGCACAAAAACAGAAATATAGATCAATGGAACAGGATAGAAAGCCCAGAGATAAACCCACGCACATATGGTCACTTTTTCATTGATAAAGGAGGCAAGAGTATACAATGGAGAAAAGACAGCCTCTTCAATAAGTGGTGCTGGGAAAACTGGGCAGCTACATGTAAAAGAATGAAATTAGAACACTCCCTAATACCGTACACAAAAATAAACTCAAAATGGGTTAAAGACCTAAATGTAAGGCCAGACACTATAAAACTCTTAGAGGAAAACATAGGCAGAACACTGTATGACATAAATCACAGCAAGATGCTTTTTGACCCACCTCTTAGAGAAATGGAAATAAAAACAAAAATAAACAAATAGGACCTAATGAAACTTCAAAGCTTTTGCACAGCAAAGGAAACCATAAACAAGACGAAAAGACAGCCCTCAGAATGGGAGAAAATATTTGCAAATGAAGCAACTGACAAAGGATTCATCTCCAAAATTTACAAGCACATGCAGCTCAATATCAAAAAAACAAACAACCCAATCCAAAAATGGGCAGAAGACCTAATAGACATTTCTCCAAAGAAGATACACAGATTGCCAACAAACACATGAAAGGATGCTCAACATCACTAATCATTAGAGAAATGCAAATCAAAACTACAACGGGGCTTTCCGGGTGGCGCAGTGGTTAAGAGTCTGCCTGCCGATGGCAGGGGACACGGGTTCAAGCCCTGGTCTGGGAGGATCCCACATGCCGTGGAGCAACTGAGCCCGTGCACCACAGCTACTGAGCCTGTGCTCTGGAGCCTGCGAGCCACAACTGCTGAAGCCCGCACACCTAGAGCCTGTGCTCTGCATTGGGGGAGGCCATGCAATGAGAAGCCTTTGTGCCACAGCAAAGAGTGGCCCCCGCTCACTGTAACTGGAGAGGGTCTGTGTGCAGCAGCAAAGACCCAATGCAGCCAAAAATAAATACAATTAAATTTTTAAAAAAAACCTACAATGAGGTATCACCTCACACCAGTCAGAATGGACATCATCAAAAAAAGCTACAAACAGTAAATGCTGGAGAGGGTGTGGAGAAAAGGGAACCCTTTTGCACTGTTGGTAGGAATGTATATTGATGCAGCCACTATGGAGAACAGTATGGAGGTTCCTTAAAAAACTAAAAATAGAACTACCGTATGATCCAGCAGTCCCACTACTGGGCATATACCCTAAGAAAACCATAATTGAAAAAGAGTCATGTACCACAATGTTCATTGCAGCTCTGTTTACAATAGCCAGGACATGGAAGCAACCTAAGTGTCCATCAACAGATGAATGGATAAAGAAGATGTGGCACGTATATACAATGGAATATTACTCAGCCATAAAAGGAAATGAAATTGAGTTATTTGTAGTGAGGTAGATGGACCTAGAGTCTGTAATACAGAGTGAAGGAAGTCAGAAAGAGAAAAACAAATACCATATGCTAACACATATATATGCAATCTAAAAACGAAAAAAAAAAAGGTTCTTAAGAACCTAGGGGCAGGACAGGGATAAAGATGCAGACATAGAAAATGGGCTTGAGGACATGGGGAGGGGAAAGGGGAAGCTACGATGAAGTGAGAGAGTGGCATGGACATATATACACTACCAAATGTAAAACATATCTAGTGGGAAGCAGCTGCATAGCACAGGGAGATCAGCTCGGTGCTTTGTGACCACCTAGAGGGGTGGGATAGGGAGGGTGGGAGTGAGAGGCAACAGGAAGGAGATATGGGGATATATGTATATGTATAGCTGATTTACTTTGTTATACAGCAGAAACTAACACACCATTGTAAAGCAATTATACTCCAATAAAGATGTTAAAAAAGAAAAGTCTGCGGGAATGTTCTAGATTAAAGGATCCTTGATCAGATCCTAGATTCAAATATAAAATAAAATAAAATTTCCCAGCTTTGCAGGACATTATTGAGCCAATGGAGAAAATTTAAATATAGAGTTTCTATTGATAAGGGTATATGAATCATTGTTAAATTTTCTGTGTATGATGATTGTATTGATGTGATGTGGGATATTTCCTAAGAGGGTATATGCTGAAGTATTTTTGAGATTTAGAGTCACAAGATTTGCAACTAACTCTCAAGTAATTCTGAAAAAGAGAGTGTTTATATGTGTGTACACCTATACATACATACACACATATGTACACATATACTTGTGTATTATTCATATCTGTAAATATAAGAGAGAGAGAGAGAATGTGTAAACATTAACAATTGGTAAATCTTGGCATATAGGTGTTTGTTGTACTATTCTTCCAAGTTTTTCCATAAGTTTGACATTTTTCAAAATAAAAATTGGGGGATAAGTAGACAACCAATCCCAAAGGGTCTTTTCCCCAGGCTTTTGTTTGCACATTAGTTAAGGTTCAGGTAAACGAAAGTGGAAAATCCTGAAGCTACCCAAATAAATAATCCGTTCTTATCTTTTGCAATATTTGGATATTTTAGTACTTACAGACAAGGCCAGTTGAAGACTAGCTAAATAAATATCTTTATATATTTGACCCTTTAAGGGATGACTTTAAATAAACAAACAAATAAAATAACAGCCAAGCATCCAGGCACTGTGATAATCACAAGTTTTTGATTTGGAAATGTTTCCCAGTTTGAGAGTTATTGCTTTCAGCTGTAATAATAACGGGCTTTTCCTCTAAGGGAAAAATATGTGATGTTTAAAATAAATATCATCAGTACAGTTTTGCACTGTTGAGAAAACATAAATGACCTTTTTTTCTTTAAACATTCAGATCACCCAAAAAAGTCTCATGAATGTGTATTGGGGGAGACAGAATTTCAACTGACTAAGAGGTGATAAAAAGACTAGTTACAAGAGGGCTTCACCATCATTTTGAACAGCTCCAAAGCCCTTTTGTTTGTGGCCTTCACACAAGGAGAAGCCCAGAGTTTTGTCCAAGCAAGTTGGCTTTATGTTCCTACCGAAATCTGCATTTTGACCGTTGAATACAATTCAGGATGGAACTGTAAGCTCAGACGATGCCATTACTTACTTCCTAGGAGTTGACTCAAACCAGTGTTGTTCTGAACAGTGTGGTATCCTAAAAGGGTTTACACATATCTCCAGGGAACAGCCAAAGGCTTGAAGACATCTTTTTGGTGAGATTTCACATCCTCACTTTTTGTCTTATGAGAAAATAGTAACAAGTTTCGTCTTTGTTCCCTCAATCTGACATGATAAATCTTTCAGCAAGAAGATGTTTTTCTTTAACTGAAAAAATATCTAGAACTATAGTGAATATCATTATTTGAGTAGCCATGATTTTTCTGACACCATACTAGTTGAATTACCTACAGTTATGAGATACCAACACCACAAGAGCCCTGTAGGACAGGTACTGTTATTTTACAGAGAAGGAAAATTTTGCGGCTAAGTTAGTAGGTAGTGATTGGTCTGGTAATAATCTTGCTGTTACCACTACAATATACTGCTTCCTGCAAATGGAGGATATTTATTTTCTTTTATTCCATTATCCACTTAGAAATTGTGACAGCACACAGAAACACAATCAAATGAATGGAAACAAATCCTTTTAAGGTGGCAATTTTCTTTCTTTTCTCCACCAGCTGGTCGGTTAGGTCTTTTATGAGCGTGATTATCTTTCTAGAGTTTTAACACGGATAGACATTTATTTGTCGATTAAAATCTGTAGCACGAACTAAAGGAAATAACAGACATTCTGCAGGAATGATTAATGTCAAAGTAGCTTGCCTTGATTGAGGCCAGAGATCATGGGAGAATTCAGCTGAGTTCTCCAGAATCCTCCTTGGAAAAGAGAGAGAACAGCAGTGAGAGAATCTGAAGTAATAGGCTTATCAACTGATATCCACTCACTGACTCAGAAGTACTTGGCAGGTGAGAAGTTGAGTGCGTATTCAAAATCAGTAGCTACTGCTTCTTGTTTGTTCAACAAACATTATCACCAGTTCTGTGCCAGGCATCGGGCTGTGTACTGAACTCATTCAAGAGTCACCCAGTTGTCTACAAGTCTAAATTTTCAATCTCTGTTGAATTGCTATGCATAAAGTGAGATGTTAGCAATAAAGCATAATACCTGTACTAAACCAGTCATTTATTAGCAATTATGACTATTAATTAGCATCATCTTCCAAGTAATGCTAGTAATGAAGAGCCCACATTGTGGATGCCCCCAGGACATTTTCCTTGAAGACTTCCTTTGGAACTTTTCCTGAAAACATTCAAGAATCATATGGAAGACATCCAGTTAGAAACTTTCATGTTGTAAACTTTACGCTTTGATTATATTTACCTTGGGTGGCTGAGTAAATTACTTGACTTTTCTCCAGACTTAAAATGGTGTTATAAAACTACATTGTGCCTGATTACATGGTCCATCTCTGTTGTGAACCCTTTCAAGCATGCATGTAGGTTGTTAATATTGGGAAAACATTTAATAATTCATTAAAAATTCATGTTTTAAATTGTAAGTCTGATTTTGCTTTCGTACCTAGCTTATTTTTTCTCTCCCATTTAGTAAATTCAGCAATCCTCACTCTCTGAAATGTCGGTCAACAATTACTTTTTCTAATATGGCAAATCATTTTGTACATTAAGCCACCAGCTTTGGCAACAGTGGCATCATCAGCTATCATCTGTTTTTAGCTGTTTCCTTTCAAACTGATTTATTGGAAAGAGAATAATATTATATAATTATGCAGTGCTTATCACAGCTTAATGTGAGATTTTCCACCTAAATTGGTAGTTACCCCTGCTTCTCTGAAACACACACACACACACACACACACACACACACACCCCTGGGAGAAAAATGCCAAAATTCTAAAACCCTACATAATAGCCTCAGAGAATGAGCTTATTCTGGGACAAGCTGGATGTTTTTACAGTGCAGAATGCTTGTTAAATAAAGGCAGTGATGACTCAAGTGCGAAATATGTTTGAAAGTAATAATTTTATATACAGTATTTTTTCTTCCTCTGTTAAATTTTATTCATGGTGCAACTTTCTCTGCAGAACAGTAATATCTGTTTTTAATTCTGGAGTATTTTATTGTTTAAAAAGATCCCCTCTTAAATTTCAGATGTATAATTTATTTTGCTTTTATGATAGAATACTTATGAAAGTTGTAACTGTTTGGTAAAGGAGGTTTGTATAATGCTCAGGCACACACATCTTTGAAGCTCAATATTTTATCTTATTATAAGGACTAGGTAAATTTTCATTTCATTTTCTGCTTGGAGACTAGGTATGTCTTGGATTTTCAAAGAACTGTTTTGTAGTGTGAAATCTACACTGTTAAGCAGAACAATCTCTTTCTAAATTCCTTTAGGCATGTGACTTTAAGAGACCTGTGAATATTTAAAGTGATAAGAGTTCCAAAGCTTGTGGAGCTGCAGGATCTGTAAGTGAAGGTCACTCACAAAATCTACAAATACTCTGCCTAAAATCATAGCAAACAAAGATCAGAACATACGGGAAAAATTAGTCATTTTAGGTCCTACCTTTTTATTTGCATTTCAGATAAAATTATTTACATTCTCTTTTCCCTCTTTTTCTCCCTTCTCCTTTCTCCTCTGCACTATCTTCAGTTCTTCTCTCTCTGTTTATTTCCATGATAATACAAAAATAAATATTCCCCAACTTAAAAAAGAGAAAGAAAACCGTTTTTTTGACTCTCAGACCCAACTATGCCAATTCTCAGCTCTCCTTTGTAGTTAAACTTTTCAAAATATTTTCTTTTCATATTGCCTTTTTTCCCCACTTCCCGTTTTTTAAATCTTTTTTTTTTTTAGGTGTTAGCATTGTAGTGATATTTTCCCAGGCATATTTTCAGCCCAGATAAGGACGCTTTTTAAGTACGATTGTGTTAAACACTATTTTTTGGCTACCCAGATCATTTTTGCTATTATAAAAATTGCAAGTATTGCCTAAGAATGTGCATAATTGTGCACCTAGCATATTTCTTCATTCTTAAGAAATATTTTATTATCAAATATTTCAATACTTCCAATAGCAGGCTTTCAGAGCCAATTGAAAGAGTATAGTGGAGGCCTACCTACCATCTGATGAATATTTAACAGATATATGTCAGGCTTATGTCGACTGTCCCCCAATCTTCATTCATTATTTCTTCATAACAACCTGGAAGGCCAGGTTTGAATTTGATGTTGGTGCCTTATTCATACTCATATCACCGCCCCACCACCCCTGCCCTGCTCCCTGCTTTATCCTCCCAACAGGAAGCTTGCACACATACACTTAGACAGCACAGCCTGTGTGTCTGGGCTCCATGCCCAACCCACACACAGAGTTGCCCTTGGCTATCCATCAAGGTTAGAGGTACACACAGTAATGGCACAGTCTGCTACTGCAGGGATAGACCCAGGGAATAGATTGACATAGTCCCTGGAATTGGGCTGTGGCCACTTGGGCAGTGCATTCCAGGGTCCAGGATATCTGAGTATGGCTAGAACAAGGTGCAGGCATCAGGTGGACACATTCCCTTGGCTGACTGACTTCTTGGATATATGCCCTCAGAAGATTTCCATAGTAATGTTCATAATAGCATTGCTAAAAAAAATCTGAAAACAACTCAGTTACTGGTTGACAGGTCATTGGAAACTTATGTTACATAATGGAATGCTATAATGCAGTGAAAATATGTATGCATATATTATAAATACTTTATACAATATCATTTATGGGTGAATTTTATATAACCAGCTCATTATCACAGAATGCTTTTACTGATTTTATTGTATCTGTAGCCAACCTATGGTTGCAATTGATGAATGATTATAGTACTGACTACTGGGTGATTTCTTTGCTTATGTTAACAAGTAATACGAAAGTGAGATAAAATGTGTTTTGGAAATTCACCATTTGTCAGTGACATTAGTGACTGCTTTGTTAAATCAAATAATAACATTTGAATACTAGAGGACTATTTCTTATTTTTTTGTGCTATTCACAAAGTAATGACTATAGGCATGACACACTTTTAAGTCTAATCTGCATAATTAACAGTTTTTTCTATTATGCTCTTAAGGATAGACAGTACACAAAACAATAAATGAAGCCCTGATTTGTAGTGTTGAAAATTTCCTTGGTATAAATACTTCCACAATTGCCCATTTCACGCTACTGACATGACATTGCTGAACACAGAACTGGGAAAGGGCATGCTGTGGTCCACATTACATCGTGTTTCCACCACACAGATCAAAGGACATAAATGACCTCAGGAACATGGTGTTTAGTAAAATGTAGTAAGATCATTAAGAAGTGATGAATTTTGAGTATTTATTTCTTTTGTTGTTAATAAGATTTACTTAATTGTAAGTTTATGCAATTCACTTTTTAATGGTTATATTAACAAATAGCTTGCAAAAATTTTTTAAAACTCAACAATCAGCTATTGGTTCAAACCAGCTCCAGTACAGTATTGCCCAACACCATTGACTGAATAGGCTATGTCAGTCATTTCTGGGTTTACATTCTATTTTATTGTCCTGTTTGTGTATTTCTGCTCTGATAAAACACTGTATTAATTCATGTTTAAAATTCAACTTGGTATCTGGAAGGGCAGTCCTTTCACAGTTTTCTTCTGCAGGAATATCTTGGCTGTTTTTGTTGGGGGCTACCTTGGCACTTTCCTTGCTATGTATACTTTATAATTATTTTGTGAATTTCACAAAAATTTGGAATTTGGAGTGAAATTGCATTGACTCTTAGGTCAGTTAGGTAAGAACAGACATTTCTATGATGTTGAGTTTTTTATTCACTGATATTTTATAGCTCTCCATTGTCGGTCTCTTCATGTTTTTAAAATAATCTTAAAATGTTTAAAACTTTTTTTACAATTTATTCTTAAGTACCTTATATTTTTGGTTGGTGGTACAGAGATTTTTTTATCTTCCTTTTTTCCTTTAAAGTCAATTTAATTGAGGTATAATTTACATATGATGAAATGCACCAAGTATGTGAAACCATATGAAAAATCATATATACACAGTTTGATGAATTTTGACAAATGTATAACTCATGTAACCACCTCCACAATCAGGATGTAAAACATTCCTGTCATCCCACAATATTCCTTATTGCCTCATTTCAGTCAAATCCCCCTTTCCTTCCAAGCCCCAGGAAACCACTGATTCATTTTCTGTCACTATAGATTAGCTTTGCCTGTTCTTGAATTTCATATAAATGGAATCATACAGTATATATGTACATTTTTGGGGTCTGGCTCTTTTTGCTGGGTCTAATGTTCTTTTCCAAACGTTTATAAACTTGCTGATTTATGGAAATGAAATCTATGTTTTGTGAAAATTCATCTTACAGTTATTTTACTAAACCCTTTTGTTACACCCAATAATTTATCTGAGATTATTTTGGGTTTTTTTAATATGAATAATAATAGAACTTGGAGATGATGACATTTTGATTTCTTCCTTTCCAGCCCTTATACTGTTTATTTATTTTTCTTGTCTTATTATGCTAGCCAGAGTATCCAATGTTAAACTGAAGTTATAATAGTAAGCCTCATCATGTTTTTCTTATTCTTAAATGGAATGCTTTTCCATATTTCACCATTAAGTTTAATGATTGCTGTGGGTGTAATATAAACAGGTTTTGTTAGGCTTACGAAACATCTTTCCATTCTAAGTTTGCCACGGTTTTGAAAAATCATTATGGATATTGGATTTTATTGAATGCTTTTTACTGTAACTATTAATAAACATTTTGTCTTTTAACGTCCTTTTTGCATCTATATTCATAAGTGAGCTTGACTTCAAAAAGCAGGGTATGGCAAACTTTTTCCTAAAGCGTCAGATGATAAACATTTTCAGCTTGTGGGCCATACAATTTCTATCACAACTACTCAACTCTGCTATTGTAGTATGAAAGCAGCCATAGATAATGTGTAAACAAATAGACATGGCTGTGTTTCAATAAAACTTTATTTACAAATATAGGCAGCCAGCCTGTTGACTGTAGTCTGCTGACTCCTGTCAGTAAAACAGATTCAAAAACTTTTATGATGCTAGGACTTTTTATACTTTCTGTGTCTTCTTGAGTCAGTTTTGTTGTTACATTTTCTGGTATTTTTTCCATTTCATCTAAGTTTTAACATTTATTTTACACCTATTTTATTTGTAGTTCTCCTTTGTTTTATTTCATCACTCTTTTTCTTACAATATGTTTTTGTTTGAGACTTCTGCCTTTCACCTTGATCAGTTTTGGAATGTTTGTTTTATTGATGACTTTTAACAAAACTTTAAGCACAGCCAAGGAAATGGTGACCTCATGCTTTTCTTCCACTTAACCTATAAATACGTTGACTGATCTATAGATGGTAGATCATTCCTCCACCTGGTTTGTCCATCTCCACTCTATGTTGTGTCCTTTCTTAAACTACATACTTAAATGAAGGTGTAGATATTTCTCACATGGAAGATCATTCTTCATTAAATAATACAGGATATTGGACCTCTGTTAATAGGTAATCAGAGCAAGTATTCTTTGAGCACTCAGTGTATGCCAGGCACTCCACTAAGTGCTTGACACAGATTATCTCACCTAACCTTCACAGCTATTCTACTAAATTTTACCATTACCTTCATCTTTGCATGTAAAGAAACAGGCATGGAGAAACTAACGGGCATAAAGAAATAATGGTGGATCAGGATCCCAAACTTTTGCTGCATACTTTAGTATCTTAAGAAGACATGGCTGGGGGCTTCCCTGGTGGCGCAGTGGTTGAGAGTCCGCCTGCCGATGCAGGGGACACGGGTTCGTGCCCCGGTCCGGGAGGATCCCACATGCCGCAGAGCGGCTGGGACCGTGAGCCATGGCTGCTGAGCCTGCGTGTCTGGAGCCTGTGCTCTGCAACGGGAGAGGCTGCAACAGTGAGAGGCCCGCGTACCGCAAAAAAAAAAAAAAAAAATAGACATGGCCGTTAGAAAGCAGTACTCTGCGAAGAAAGTCTAGACCAATTATGTCCTGCAATTTAAGTTTTAAAAATGAGATTCTAGCTTGTAATCACTCTCCTGTGAGTTCGATCCTTGTTTAAACCACTAGGATCATATATCTGAATGTAACTAAGTAAGGGTCAGATCATGAACTGTGGTTTTACTTCTGTATAATATTTTATAATTTTCAAAGGCTTTTACAAATATCTCATGTTATCCTCACAATATATCTTTGAATTAGTGATAATTATTTTTCCTATTTTAGAGTTAAGTGCATTGAGCCTAAGAGATTTAAGTATCTACGTCAAAGTCACAAGCTCATGGGTGGTGAAGCTCAGATGTAAACAAAGGTTTTCTGACTTTCCATGTTGGAATCTTTTCCAATACAGCATGGATCAGGCATTCATGAATCCCTGTCTGAAGCAGCCAAATGATTTGACTCTTACATCATCTGATTTGCTCAGTGTTGTAGAATTAAGGATTGGATGATGACTGATTTATTAGTGTCACAGAGGACTGCAATATAGGATGTGTGTATGGATCTAATTTAGTGAAATGAACAAAGTAACCTCTGTAGAGTTAATGCATGATAGAAATGCACTTAAATGAGAACTAGAACATATATAATTAAAGAATCTGTTTCTCCACTGGACATAACAAGCCAGGAAGGATGACAAAAATGTTTGCGTCAATTCCTTCAGTAGGCTGTTTCCACATCAACCAGGGCTGCAGATACTTGGTGTCAATTTTTGAAAGTTTATTCTTAGGTTTCTGAATTCATTGTTCTGGATAATTTAGTGTTCCCTTTTTCTTTTAACACCAGCAGAGAACTTGTACATGGATAACTTCCAGGGGCCTTTCACTGGTGCTCTTTCCCAGAGGCCCATCCACTTGATGATGGCTTTTTGAAATGACTGATGTTCCAAATAATGATATGTAAAGTATGTTATTAGCCTCTTTCCTTGAATATGACTACCTTATAAGGAAGAAAGAAAAGAATACCATGATTCCAAACCAGCACTAAATTGATTTAATAGAAGTTCACACACAAAATTTATTTAGGAAAAACACGTTGGCATAATCTATTAGTAATGCTATGTATCTTTTCTTTAAGGCAGAATTGATATTATGATTGTACACTGGTGTATGTTATACATAAACATAAACATTAATAGTTAAGTAGTAATAAATAGTTACATGTGGCACACAGACTTAAATATTACTAAATACTAATGACAATTTTAGTCATAACTAACATTTTTAGTGCTTACTCTGCTCCAGGCAGTATCATAAGGGATTTAATTTGATTCCCACAACAAACCTAAAAGGTTGGTACTAGTGTTATCACCGTTTTACAAGTGAGAAAAATGATGCCCAAAGAAGTGATGCAGTTCAGCCAGTTCACACTAATAAACAAACTGGCTCTAGATTCCACATTCTTAACCATGTGCAGAGATGCTGTATGATGCATGATGAGAGGGGATGGGAAGCAGAGTTTCCATGACAAACAAACATGCCTCACAAAACAACTGCAAAGCATCCCAACTGCTAATGTCCCATTATCATGTTAACAAGTTAAGAGGCCAGGAAGATATTTGTATTTAGAATTCTCTTGAAACATAAGATGTAGAAATAGAATAAATTTTAAAGACATTTTTCCTGTTTCACATAGTCTGCACTTTCTGACAACAGAGAAATTTGGAAGAAATTTCTCCTAAACTTTCGTCTATTTGTCTTTTGCATAGGTGCTGTGAATCTTCTAACCAGTTGTGTTTGCCTAGTTTCTTTGGCTACTAGGAAGTTCAGAACCAGATGTACAGCCTACTTGTAAAAATTGTATAGGATTAAAGGATTTCCTGGTATTAATCATATCTTGCCTTTTTATTATTTTCTGCCATATTTTTCATGGGTCCTGTTTTCTTGAGCTGTTTGCTTTTCATTTTGTTGAATTGTAAAAATTCCTTCAAGGCACCTCAAGATCTTATGGAGGTGTTTACTAAATACATCAAAAATAGATAAAAATTCAAAAAACATGTTGTTTTATTTAAAGTCATAGAATTGTCGTAAACAGGACCACTGAGATTTTCTAACTGTTAAATGACAAGAGACGGTTAGTTTAGTTTGGTTTGGTTTTAGGAACAGAGTGTAGATGTAGTCACATTATTACATGAAACCTTGTTCACGTTCCTACTGTAAAACTGTTTTGTTCTATTTTGGAAAAGCTATTTCTAGAGTTCATTTTTCCATTCACAATTAGGTGTGTGACCCAACTAGATGGTATTCTGGTGCCTGATAATTAATGTTAAATTTGAATTTGTCCAGACTACTTCATTGCTTATAAAATAGTGTCATCTTGGATGACCTGGTAACAAACCTAACCCCAATAACTTTTTTTTTTTTAAATCCTATGTACAGCCTAGTTAGCATTTTTTAAAAAATAAATAAATTTATTTATTTATTTATTTTTGGCTTTGTTGGGTCTTCGTTGCTGTGCGAGGGCTTTCTCCAGTTGCGGCGAGTGGGGGCCACTCTTCATCGCGGTGCACGGGCCTCTCACTGTCGCGGCCTCTCCCCTTGCGGAGCACAGGCTCCAGATGCGCAGGCTCAGTAGTTGTGGCACACGGGCTTAGTTGCTCCGGGGCATGTGGGATCTTCCCAGACCAGGGCTCAAACCCGTGTCCTCTGCATTGGCAGGCAGATGCTGAACCACTGCGCCACCAGGGAAGCCCACCCCCATAACTTTTTACTGACATCAGAATTGATTATTCTAACACTTTGGAGGTAGAAACCCCATGTTCATTGTTCAGATGAGGTTAAGAGGTTGTATTTTAAGCGAGGTTGCTCAGCTCTCTTGGTAGTCATGCCGGGGAGCATCTCTATCAGTGTGGCCAGGAGGGAACGGTTTTTCTAGGCACCACTGACCCTTGAGATACAACCTGGTAAGTCCATTCTTCTTTGCAAGAGGGAAAGTGGTTGAAAGAAAAAAAGAAAATTACACCACAGTATCCCAGTGAGGGGAGAAGAGGAAGGATTTTAAGCGGAAAAAAGGAAAAAGAAAATACTGCTTCTGGATGAAAAAATTAATGAGCATAGGACACAGATGACCGAGATAAGTCAATGCAGAGCATCAGCCTTCCCACAGCCCTCCTGAATCATCTCTGTGACGTGGGGTGGGTCACAGAACACACGATCCCCTGTTCATTCTGAGAGTTTCCTGTTGGTGAGGCGAGATGATGAATTTGCTCGACAGATTGAACTCCTGCGTGTGCTTAGAGCACAGAGGGAGAGGGAGGCTCATCCGGGGCTCTGATCCCCTCGCAGCCACTGGCAGCTGCCTTTCTCTTGGCTAGCTCCTCGCACTTCAAGGGTCCTGTGTGGTGCGTCGGGCGCCAGAAACAACAGTCACATCAAGTCGCACTTCAGGACTGAACAAAGTTATCTCTGTCCAGCACGTTTCCAAATGCGATGCAAAAATAAGGTATGAACAGATGGACGGATTTGCTTCTTCCATGTCCCTCTGGTGAATCTTATGAGCTCTTTTGCCCGTGGTATGTTTGTTTTCCATACTTGAACATTTTTTCCCCGATATAAAATTCAATATTTGAAAGTTGGTTCTGGCAAAGTTGACCAAGTAATTCTTAGGTTAATTCCACAGGTGTGTTTATTTATTCACGTCTGAAATACTTTCTTTCCTCAAATTACAGGGCATATCAAGAGTTAGCATTTCTTTCAGGATTTAAGGGTCACTTTGTTTGTTAAAACCAACCAACCAACCAACAAAATAAAAGCAAGAGAAGGAGAAGCCAGATTCATACAAAAGGAGTATTGGGGTTTTATCATTTTTATTAATTGATGCACTAAATAACCCAATAGCAATGAAACTATTTGTAGTAATTAAAATGAAGCCTTTAATGTTTATTCTTGTCTCCTTTATTTATATTTTCATTTACTCTACAGTGTTTTAATTTTTAGGTAAAATAAGAAATCCCCACATGTCAGATGCAGGACTTCTGTATTTATTAATTTGCAGAGGCACGTGTGAGGTCCCTTTGAGCTCCATTTTAAAGGTAGTGGGGCTTAAGGTCAGAATTAAGGTGAGTGGTTTGTAAATTTTAAGATCACAATCTGTGGAAACTCCACTTGGTCTAAACTGCAATACGTGCATATTCTGAACCACAACTTAATGCCAAAAAAGGGATTCCCTCTCGGGTGCAATTTCCTCCTTCAACTTCCTAGTGTCAAATACAGAAGACAAAATGCCATCAAGAGTAATGATGTTAGTGTAGGGAGGGTGGGAGGGAAGCACAGGAGGGAGGGGATATGGGGATGTATGTATACATACAGCTGATTCACTTTGTTATACAGCAGAAACTAACACACCATTGAAAAGCAATTATACTCCAATAAAGATGTTTAAAAAAACAGCAATAAAAAAAAAAGAAGAGTAATGATGTTGCCCTTGGACTTTAATGCAGAAAGACCAAAGGAGCTTTGCACCTTCAGGAATTCCCTCTCTTTGGGGATTAAGTGATTTCAGATTGACTGTTCTATTTAGTATTATAAAATGGTCTCATATAGAACAATTACAGGCAGACCTAGGAGATACTGCCAGTTCGGTTTCAGACCACAGCAATAAAGCGAGTCAAATTTTTTTTATTTTCCAGTGTATATAAAAGTTATGTTTATACTATATTATAGTCCATTAAGAGTGCAATAGCATTATGTCTGAAAAATGTACATACCTTAATTAAAAATACTTTATTGCTTAAAAAAATGCTAACCGTCATAATAACGCAGTATGGTAATGCAAGTTTGCCACAAATTTTCAATTTGTAAAAAAAAAAAAACCAAAACCCACACTATCTGCAAGGTGCGATAAGGCGCAGCACAGTAAAATGAGGTCTGCCTGTGTACTTAAAAGAGGTGAAACTATCCAAACATTACAGAAATAATAATCACATTGTGACAGGCACGACAGTGAGTGCTGACATAGTGCTCGTTGACTTGGACCAAGTGTAAATATTAGAACTTATATTTAACATGCATACAATTATAGGAAAGTGAAATTAGTGTATTATCATTTTTTTTCTAAAATGATTAATGGAGGGCTTCCCTGGTGGCGCAGTGCTTGAGAGTCCGCCTGCCAATTCAGGGGACGCGGGTTCGTGCCCCGGTCCGGGAAGATCCCACATGCCGCGGAGTGGCTGGGCCCGTGGGCCATGGCCGCTGAGCCTGCGCGTCCGGAGCCTGTGCTCCGCAGCGGGAGAGGCCACAGCAGTGAGAGGCCCCCATACGGCAAAAAAAAAAAAAAAAAAAAAAAAAAAGATTAATGGATTCTAAATCACACTCATGAATCTAGCAAAACGTTTGATGAGTATTTGCTGCGTGAAGAGTGTTGTACTGGGAAGAGTCAGTGCTGTAAAGATGATTCCAACGTAGCAGTCGTGACGTGACCTATCTGTCTATAGAAGGGGCAGAGGCTAGAAACTGGGGTTTGGCGTGAATCTGATGTAACTAAAATGTTTGCTGGGTAGCGGGGTGCAGTGGAGGCCGCATGTCTCTCCAAGAGCAGACAATTACCAAATTAAGAAAAAAAGCTTTAGCGATAAGTAGCAGGTTAGTGGTTTTCAAGCATATTATTTGTTATTTTAATACGGTTTTTTCCCCTATAAAGTAGTGTATGCATGTCCTTGCTGCTGCTCAGGCCCTCGTCCCGCTGCCCGCAGCGAGGCTGAGCACCCTTTTCTGCAGCCGCCTGCTACACGAGCCCCTTCCTCTTGCCACCCAAAAGGCTGCTGCCGCTTGGGCTGGGCTGACTGTCAGCTTCCCCCAACTACGCTGAACAGAGAGTGCGTGGCCGTGGCAGTTCATGTGTCCTCGTGGTTGTGGTCCCAAAGCTCGTGATGCTATGCATTGTCTCCTCTCCCTGGGACCTCCATGGGACACATGCACTCCCTCCTGACTCAGCCCCCTCTCATCACACACTGCCCCTCCTCTGGGGCTGGCAGGCACATCACGGATTTAAATTCCCACTCTAGATGTTACTGGCTGGCTAGACTTCAGGCGAGGCATTTAATTTCTCTGATCTGCGTCCTTTTCTGAAAACTACAAACTATTATAAGCTTTCATAGGACTGGTGTTGTCCATGTCAAGTGGGTAACAAGTGAGAAGGACCCTCACAGAGCCTGTCCCAGAGCAGAACCCCAGTCTCAGTGAAGCGTCACCTCCACATCCTTCCCTTCCTTCCTTCCAATTTTCTTTATCTGTTTGTTGTCTGCTGTCCTTCTTCTGCTCCACTTCTTTTTCTTCTTCCTTTCCTTTATTATTATCATTATTTTTGAGATATAAGAACCACAAAAGAGAGGGACCATGTTGTATTCTGGGAGTTCAGAAAAGAGATTTGACAGTTGGAGGCATGAGAGAAGTATCTGGGGAGAGCCTTTAATGTAGGTCTTGAAGTTAGTAGACCTTAATATGTAGAAAGGAAAGAAAGAACACCTAGACTTTGAATAGAAAGCCAGAACCATCGTGGAGACCTTGTATCCTAGTTAAAGTGTTTGTACTCTAGTAGGCAGTATGGAGCCTTTGAAAATTTTTTTTTTTTCTTCTTCATCATGTCCTAGGTATACTTTAGCGGGGTTGATGTTGAAAATGGCATTCTTGATTCACTGAATGGGGTGTGGGTGAGGGAGACCGTTTCAGCGGGTCTGAATCAGGATGATGACAAGCGAAATAGAAAGGGCTGTTGAGGAATCCATTGCGTTCTCAGTAGGACTCACAGCTAATTGCATGTAAGGAGTAAAGCATATGGTAGAAGCAAAAATATTGGAGGTTTTAAGCTTAGTGACTAGAGGGATAAAAGTGACATGATCAGGGAGAGGAAATACATGGAGAGAAACATGTTTGCAAAGGAAGCTTGAGGTGTCCGCTAAAAATTTGGGATGTTGTCTTTAGAAAGTTGTGGGAAATAAAAGCCTTACATTCCATAGCTGTGTAAGAGCCACTTGCATGGCTTTTGGAATAGAGGTTAAATGACTGTCAGAAATGTCCAAGGTTAATAAATGTCAGAATCTTCTAGAAAGGGTCTGAGATGAGATGATCTTAGGGATAGTGAGATCTATTTTTTGAAAGGTGAGAGATGAACCAGAGGAATCAGAACAGGAAACTGAGCTTTTCAGAAGGACGGGATCGTGCTCAAAGAAGAAAGATTCACTTTGTTATAAAGCAGAAACTAACACACCATTGTAAAGCAATTATACTCCAATAAAGATTAAAAAAAAGAAGAAGAAGAAAGGTGTGCTTGGTTGTTTCCAATACGGTGATACACCGACTTTCAGGAAGGTGGGAGATTAAAAGCTGTTGGGGTTATTAACAAGAGGTCACTGGAGACTTTTAAGAAACAGTTTTATAGGGTAATATTTTGCAAACCCAGTGTAGAACAAAGTACAGCACAGTGGTTCATAGTCAGCCCTAGAATTTGATTTGATGGTTTGAAGCAAGACGTGTTTCCTACTAGTTGTTTTCACTGTAAGATTTGGTGTCTTTCTAGGTGTTTCATCCAAAGAAAAAATAATTTGTAACTATTCTTGTTTTCTCAAATTAACATTCAAACTATTAAAATTGCAAATTCCAAAGCGTAGTTTTTCTGAAGCTCTTAAAGTTAACTCAAACTATCATTATTCTGTATATAAATCCGGTACAGTTCAGCAGTCACTTTCAAGGGGACCTTCACAACTTAGTTAAGTTTCACTGAATATTTAAATAGCATTCATAAATTTAACATTCATTTCTATTTTTTAAGCTTTTCAAAGGTCTAACATAGCAAAGAGTCCCAAGTTCTGGAGAAATTTACATAAATATGGTAAATTAAATTTATAAGCATGCTGACCCTTAAGTTCTCATAAACATTACAATATTATTTTATAAAGTAGTGAATTTTTCTTATACTTTTTTTTTTTTTTTTGGTGGTACGCGGGCCTCTCACTGTTGTGGCCTCTCCTGTTGCAGAGCACAGGCTCCGGACGCGCAAGCTCAGCGGCCATGGCTCACGGGCCCAGCCGCTCTGCGGCATGTGGGATCTTCCCGGACCGGGGCACGAACCCACGTCCCCTGCATCGGCAGGCGGACTCTCAACCACTGTGCCACCGGGGAAGCCCTCTTATACGTTTTTTATAAGTTTATAATTAAAAGAGCAAACCTAAATAAATCACCCAGTCTTAAATTTGATAAGTACATAACACAGCACATGTACACAAATTATTCATGAGCACAAATGTATTAATGCTTGTTTTTTGCTTGTTTTTTGTTTTTAATGATTGTTTTTGCTTTGTCATCTTTGTCCCTTACTCTAAACTTGACTGGTTTTAAGAAAATTTATACACTAAGGAGACAGTCCTGCAACCCAAGGTCTGGTCTTCTCAGCAACAATTCCCTTTGCCTTCCTCTAACTTAAGAGCTAGAAAGTGAACTATTCAAACTCTGAGTTTCTCTTACGGCCACAGGGGCCCGCTTGACACACTTCTGTCCGATGGAATACACACAAGAGTTCCTGTCTACTTATGGATAAAAAGGCACCAAATATTTGCTTGTTACCACAGATAATGGCACCTAGTAATTATCATATCTGAAACTTATATGACCCTCACTGTGTTCCCAAAACCATTGTACCTGCTTTCTGTGGTTTAACTGTAATATCCACAACAGCTCCACGAGGTAGATACAATGATCATTTCTTTTCATAGAGGAGGAAGTGGCAACACAGAGAGGTTACTAACGTGTCCAGAGTCACACAGCTAGTAATTGGGCAAAGTTCAGGTTTGAGCCCCAGCACCCTAGTTCCAGAGTCATCTTCACCCCTCCCCCATAGTCCTTCCTCTCCCTGGTCCTTCCTCTGCTGGGCACCTGATGCTCTTTGTTGGGTCTATTCTGCAACATTTATGACATACTGTGACTGCTAGTGGTTTTTAGTCATCTCCCCTGTTGGTCTATATGTTCCTTGGCCATGTGCATCCTTTATACCCCACACCCAGCCACAGAACCTGTCTTCTCATAGATGTTCAACAAATACTTCAATGAGCAAATGACCCGAGATCTATAACATTTCAAATGTCGCTTAAGTGGACTTACTTTAAAAGCCTCAGAGTGCCAACCTTAGAGGATATTCCTTGACATTTAAAAAGGAGTAAATAGAATAGGTAGAAAAGTGACTTTTTTACTCCGGAAAGAGGGTTGTCACTTTGCCTAATGACTACTTTGTGCAGTGTCATCATAGAGCTGAGAAACCCCTCGCCGGATCTGGTAAGGAAGGAGATTTTCCATGGTCCCTTTGTGTATTTCTCCATAAATGACATTGTCATTATCTAATACTTTGACAACTGTCTGAATCAAATAGTCTGTAGAGAAATAAGACAAATAACAAAGCCCTTTTCAGATCTGTGATTTCCCTCAAGGAAAGCTAATGTGTGACTGGGCGCCTGGGCCCCCATGTAGAGCTGATGTTTGTCCGCAGATGTTCGAAAACAGGATGACAGAGTCACCAGCACCTGGGATATGGTCCGTAGAAAAGGGGTGTCATTTACATGTTAGGACCTGTTCAGCTTCATGATGTGGATGAAATGATAATGTATTAGAGTGCTCCAGAGAAACAGAACCAATGGGATATGAAGAGATTTATTATGAGGAATTGACTCAGTTATGGAGGCTGAGAAGTCCCACCATCTACCATCTGTAAGCTGGCGTCCAGGAAAGCTGGTGGTGCAAGTCAGTACAAGTCCAAAGCCCTGGGAACGAGTAGTGCAGCTGGCCATATCCCAACTCAAAAAATTAGGCAGGAAGGGCTGAATTCTGCTTTCTTCTGCCTTTTTGTTGTATTCAGGTCCTCAGTGGATGAAATGATGGCCCATCTGCATTGAAGAGGGCAAACTGCTTTACTGAATACACCAAAGCAAATGCTATTTTCATCCAGAAGCGTCTTCACAGATACCCCGAGATATAATGTTTAGCCAAATATCTGACCCCCTGAGATCCAGTCAGTTGACCCATAAAATTAACCATGACAAATAAATATGTAACCCTTGGCAAAATGTGTAAACGTTATGTCCAACAAGCATGGCTCATGGCATATACTTGTTAAGCAAAGTCCTTTTGTCTTCCATGGTCTCTTCATTACTCAGTAGGGGCCAGCCTCTCTCTCCCTGGATGAGCAGTCACAGGGACCCAGACTTCTCAGTCACTCTTAGATAAGATGCAAAGACAACCTTATCTCAGTAACTCAGTTGTCTGGGGCCCTTATAATAATGAAGGCTCCAACCTGATGGAAGCTGGGTTACTCCTTCCCCCACTGTGTGGCTACAGGTACAGGAAGCAGAGGTTCTTGGTTTCTTCTCCCATCAACCTCCCGTTTTCTAACCTGGGATTTTGAGACCTTCAGGGTGGGCGTGGGGAGGGGGCAAAGGCAAGGGGACAGGAGGGTTCTCGCTGACGGGTGTTGGGGTGGCATCGCCGTCCCCATTGCCTGGACTCAGCAGATATTCAACACTGACTCTTCCTCTGGTTTCCCCCACTTCCTTTTCCACCAGTTCTGCACGGTGCAGTCCCTTCATTCTAACATGCTGGGTCCCCACTTCATCAGACCTCAGCTGAAATGTCCATTTAATATCATGTTACGAACAAATTTCTTCAAAAACACGGGTCTTCCATTTACTGTCTAGCCAGAGCTCCCTATTTGGGCACAGACTTCCTCAGGCTTTACTTGAATGTGTTGCCATCTTCATTTCACCTTTAAAAGGACCTGTGTTTGATACAACTAGCTTCTGAAGATGCGGCGGAAGAAAAAAGACTATTGCAAATAGTCACTAGTCACAAGTGAGAGTGTTTATATATCTAATGAGAAATTATGTTTGCTGGCAAATGTTTGTATGTTTCCCTGTCTCCTTACATCCCTACTTTTTGGATAAGATGGACTTGAGATGGCTAACCCAGAGAAGGAAATAAAATCAACAGAGAGGAAATTGGGCAAAGGGAAAGCAAAGACAGAAGAATGAAACACAACTGGGGAATAGGTAATATTCACAAATGCTTAGCATTGCGCATTTTGTCAGAGGTGGTCACAAATTTTGGCTGAATTCCTTAGTTGTACAAAGAGAGAAAGGCAATCAATTTCACAATTCAATATATTTATAAGACGTAAAGAATGTAGTTGCTCAAGATAATCAGATATTTTTCCTAAGAGAGGAATGTCTCCTCTGTGTTCCCGTGGTGGGGATACTATACAAGGGGGTGGACTAAAAGTCAGTATCATCCACAAAAGAGCACAGCCCTCACGCTCGTTCTTGTAACATTCCTCAATGCAAACAGAAAGCCAAAGACTCTTAGTTATTTAGAAAATATTCTTATAGATAGAAACATGATGCCAAGTGGTAGTCTTCCTTTAGACAAGCCTAGTATTGGGCCTTCACAGTTACACAGACACACTTTGAGTCTCTTGATATATATTTTTAACTTCGGTGACAGTTCTGCCTAATGTCAAACGTAATAATACCCACTTTTGTTGGTGATTTACCCATTGGATAGATATGAGTGTTTGTGTGTATACTTGCAACTTCTCTCCCATATAGTTCTCACATGAATTTCCAACTTAAAAAAAGAATTTTTCTTTCCAAAAGTTGCGGATTGGCAGTCAGGGTGAAATTGTATATTTAGGAAGTCATTCTTTGGCATTGAATTCATTTTGTGGGAGATTTAATGCTCCTTCCTTGTTCTTTGTTTTTCTTCTTTTCCTGGAAAAGGCTACTCTTGGGTGTAAAAAAGAGTCAGAGATTACAAATTTTTAAAAAACATCTGGCTCTGTGCAGTGAATATTAATGTGTGTGTTCTCAGAGGCTGCCTTAATGAAAAAAGCAAGATGGGAGGCAAAGAAAGAAGGAAGATATCGTGTAGTCCAATTAAGTTCTATAAAGAAAATGGAACCATTCTTAAGAGGTTGAAAAAAAGAACCTTTTTGCCCCTGAGCAAACCAACAGCCCAGCTGGAATAGGATGACCTCACAAATATAAAGCAAATCCATTGAGTGCACTAGGGCGCCACAGTCAGGGGACAGATATGCTAAGTCCTGGTCTGGGCAGTTAGGATTGAATAAAAATCAGAGATAACGATTTTACTGAGGCCAAAATGAGCAACATGCTGGCACGAACTCAAAGCTTAGAAAATGAGTGAATTATTAATTGTGCACATAGATTTCTTAAGTCCATTTCTGCTTCATGGACACTTTCTGCTGTTTTCAGAGATTTTTTTCGTCCAAAACTACTTGATGAGATTACTTATAGGGGGTATATATATAAATACTCCCTGGTGAGAAATACAAGTGGTTTTGTCTTTAATAAATCAAACTCTGAAAAGCATTTCCTAAATGTTTTCCCCTGTGGTGGTGGAGGAGAGTAATATATCTTAATTTTGAAGCCATTCAGACATTTGAAAATACGGAGACTGGAGAAAAGAGCAAACCCATCTCTAAAAAGGAGGACTCTAAACTCATTCAAACCAATGAATTACAGAATTTGGCCGATGAAAAGTAGTTTCACTGTTTTCACAAACAGGTGTCGGAACTAATAAAACTGTCCTGGAAAGGCAGCTTGGTGAGGGAAAGTCTTCTGTGTGCTCTGTCGATGACTGTGTCCTTCCCTCCCCACCCTCTGGAACAGAGTCCAACACATAGTAGATATTTGATAATATCTGTAACATGAGTGAATGAGTGATAAGCCTAAGTAGCAAAATGAATGAATGAATGAGGGCTGTCTAGTAGAGCCATGGGTAACCTGTGCTGATGAATGGATGAAACTACACTGTAATTAGCATTGAAATTATTTGTACTTTTATGGCTTCTTCCGTGGTATTAGAAGTTGGCGTTCCAAAAAATTTTAAAGCATTTTCCTTTCAATCTTATATACACAATTACATTGAACTTTCCATTATTTGCTGAACAAAACGCAAACTGTTATCACAAGATGAGAATCAAATGAGTCTGCATTGATGTATTTCTCTCCAGTTGACATTTCTGTGGCTCGTTACTGAACAGTCTAAATATTAGTTATAGATATTTAATTATTTGGCAACCATGGCTGTGAGGGTGTATAGTTTTTCAACAAAAATGTCAAAGGAATAATATGAATGAATAATGAATAAGCCTAAGTAGCAAAACCCTTGTGTTAGCTAATCACTGTTTTTACTATTTTCTATATTCATAGACATGTTTCAAATAAAATAATTCACTCGAACACATTTTTGGGTCTCTGTTTTGTGTCAGGCATTCTCTAGACACAGGAGAGATATCAGTCAACAAGTCTAAACACTTGCCCTCCTGGAGCTTACATTTTGGGGGAAGGGAGAGGCATTTAACAAATTTTGAAATAATTAAATCATATTACAATATTTAGTTACGATGCATTGACGTAAGAGTGATCGTGATGAGGCATCGTAGTATTGCTACATGAAATGGGTTCTTGGGGAAGCACGGGAGTTAGACTTGCAAATGTTTAGGGAAAAAAGTGTTTTAGGCAGAGGGAAGCAAGATGCAAAAGCTCCTAAGATAGGAAGGTGCCTAAGGAGTTGCCAGCAGGACGATGTTCACAAGTGAGGTAAGGATGGTGGTGGGGCAGATTGCATAGGGTCTCCTAGACCATGGTAATACTCTGGACTTTGTTCTACGTGTGATGGGAATCTACTGGAGAATTGGGGACATGGAGAACTGGATCAGGTTTATACTTTAAAACAAACAATGTAACTGCCAGGGATAATACACTATATAATGGGCAAGTATAGAAGCAGGGAGAAATAGCAGAAGGCTGTTTCATTTTTCCAGATGAGAGAAGATGATGGTTTGAACTGATATCTTGGTGAGATGGTGAGAAGTGGTCCAATCTGAAATATCTGTTAGTGCCAGAGCCTCCAGGAATTACTACTGCATAGGATGTATGGGGTGGTAGAAAGGTACTAGTCAACAATGATCCCTAAGTGTTTGGCCTGAAAAATTGGGTGGGTGATAGTGCCATTTAATGAGCTGAGGAAGACTTGGGCGGAGCACGATTGGCTAGCATAAAACAAGACTTCATTTCTGATACGTCACTTTGAGATGGTTTTTAGATGGTTTTTGAGATGGTTTTTAGATGGTTTTTAGACTTCCAGGTGGAGAGGTGAGTAGGCAGTTGGATGATGAATCTGGCTGGAGAATTGAATGCCAGCGACATAGAGATGGTGATTTAAAACCACGGAATTAGATGAGATCATCTGAAGGTGGCTCTTCTCAAAGTATCTCTGATCTCCACTAAAGAACCTTTGTTTTTTTTCTCAGTTACTGTGGATGAATACTTTGTCAAATACAGTAAAAATAAATTAAAGGGAAAATGAAATTATAAGTGAAAGAAAGAAACACAAAATGCAAGTGCCAACTTTTACTTTTATTTTATTTTATTTTATTTTTGCTATTGCATTTAACGGACATGAAATTGTTTTGTCAAATTGCTGTCAAAGTTTCTAAACATTTACTCTGAGTGTTTTTACTTACCTTGCCATGCACTGATAACGAAGTGTCAAAACAAGCCAGGAATGAGTGCAGAGAGAGAAGGAGCTTTGGGCCTCCCGTGTTAGCCCTCAGCAAGATGGGGAGGAAGGTGGGAAGTCACGAGACTATAGTTCCTAGAATTCAGATGAAGAAAGCGTTTCAAGAAAAATGAGGCAAATATATAGCGTATGCAAAGTAGACGTTCCCAGGCATCAACTAGAATGATCATATAGGCCAGAATGAATGCAAAGATGTGCTTTTGCTTCACCCATTCCTTTCCCCATAAGCTTTCAAGAGGATGCAGTTCTACCAAGCTTCAGCCTTGTCTCTGCAGGGTTCTCAGATGCTTTGGGGACAAGCCCGAATGAAGAAGCTCAGAAAATGAGCAATAGGATCCGTCGCCCAGGTTAGGGTGAGATCAGAGTTTTAACCATCTTCCTCCCTAAAAGCACAAGCCAAGTGACCTAACTCTTAAATTGGAGGCCCTAGGGGTTCAACGTGGCCATTGAAGTCATCACCAAACCAACCATTTCTATTTATTTGGTTGTCCCTCTTTACTACTAGCAGTAGGTATTATTTCAGCCAACACATTCACTGAATCAGGCCAGCAGTGTAATGGTACTCTTGGTTTCTCAGCAAAGATTGTTTTTTCAGGCAAAGGGGAAAAAAAAAAATCTATGGACAATGGTTAGTTGGTTCAAATGCACACATGTGGATCCAACCTAAGATTACTACCTTATGTGGAGCCCAGAGGGAATTGCACAATCTAGATTTTCCATCTGTGACTTCATTCACTGACATAAAAATATTGCCCCATATTTTTTGCTTAGCCTGGTGCCTGTCTCTCTGCCCATCCCTCCACTCTCCTACCATCCTCTGTTCCCCAACTGGGGCAGCTGAACTTGGACCGTTTTCCAGCTTGATGTTAAGGCTTCGACCCGTTCTAGTACTTTGCGGTAATTCTTTTTAATTACCCATGAATATCTGAGTCTCTTCTGGCTCTACCTCAGTCCCAGTAGGGCAGCTTCACCTATGTCATTGGTTCTCAACTGGGGGTGATTTTCCTCCCAAGGGAACATTTGGAAACATCTGGAGACATTTTGTTTGACTCATCTGGGGGGTGGAGTGCTACTGGCATTTAGTGGGTGGAGTCCAGAGACACTGCTAAACATCCTACAATGCACAGGACAGCCCGTGACAACAAAGAGTGATCTGGCTTCAAATACCAATAGAACCAAAGTGAAGGAACCTCAACCTGTACCTGGACATTGATGCATTCATTATTTACCCTCCGTGCTAATGTTTCTCTCCACTTAAATATCTTAGATAATTTCAGTGACTAATTATATTTAAGAAATAACAAAAGAAAAAGAAAAAATGGTGACCCAAATGCTCAGAGCATCATGTTGGCTAGTTAATAGCTACATAAGGAGTAGGGCTAACATGCCTTCGTAATTTCAAAACTTCCAATTCTGTTTGTGAGTTAAATCTGTAAGAACTTGGTGACAAATTTGGTAAAGGGGTGTCCTCAGTCGTTTTTTGCAGTTATGTTTCCTGCAAAGCCTTATTCACGGAGGAAAACCTCAGTAATGAAATGAACTGACAAAATGTCTGAATTGTAGAATGGTTTTGGTGAAATGCATTGCCTTACATCTGAACGCCCCCAGCCTTGACCTTCCCAGCTCACCGAAGTAACCTCCCTGAGGAAGCTCTCCTTGGCAAAGCCCTGGGGATTCCTCTTCCTGTATGGATGGGTGAATTGCAAAAAGGCATCCTTTTCTGAGCTTTGCACTCTCCAGCCAGGGTCAGGTTTTGATGGGTACACGCTGGCTGGCTTCCAGTCTCATTTTGCAGGGCGCCAGGTGCTTTTGTACAGGACCCAACCTGCACAGACCTATACAACAGCCCTGCTGGAGCACTGTCTTTATGACGAGGATCCTTTCTGGTTTTTATTGACTGTGCAGATACGTGTGAAGTACCTGCTGTGTGTCCATTGTAGGCACTTGAGTGGGCTGGTAAATTAGGTAAAGATCCCCACTCTCGAGGAACTTACATTCTGGTGCGGTTTACAGTCTAATGGAGCTTGTGTTTTAAGTTTGTGATGTAAAGTTAGTAATGACTGTATACTATGGGTGACAGATAATAAACTGCTGAAGATTTTCATCATTAGATGCAGAGAGTAGTGGCCTGGTTTCAATCTTACCAGCGCCCTGGACTGGGCTTTCTTCCTGCAGCAGGATGTTCAGCTGACCTCATCCTGAGGTCTAGCGCAGCTTCCTTCTTGCATTACTTGCTGTAACGCTATTCTCTGCCCTCAAGCCTGTGCTCTGGCCTGGCTTGGTGAAGAAGAAAGCATTTTACCCCCTGCCTGGCTCTTACCACTCGGAACAGCCCCACCTGCGGATCCTGGCAAGTCTCTGATTGAACATTTGACTTCAGAGCTCCATTCTAAATTTATGAGCCGTTTCCTGCCTTTTTGATTTTGTTTTGCGTCTTTTGCCCTTGGGTACCCAAAACCTGTCTTGGGCCATATTGGTCCGAAGTCTTCCTGAGTGTTTTTTCTGTTTGGGGGTTTGGGGGTTGCCGTTGGGCAATGTCATGAGTGGCTGCTTCGCTCCAGGTTTTATATGTTGCTGTCACCATCCTTTTAACTGTAGTCTTAGAGCAAAGCATGTAAGGGACAGAAAAGCAAAAATACAGCTGATAAAGCAGGCAGCAGTGAGCAGCTCACGTGAGTGGAATGCAGCCCTGAAGTGTATTTGCTGGGGTGTGAGTTACCCTCAGTCTTTCCTTTAATATCTGGAAGGAAACAATGCCCAAACCGACATGATATAAATTACTAAGCTCGGTCATTCCTGTTCTAAAATTTGTCAAATTATGTCTATTACATTGAAAGAGAAAGATGAATTAATTTTTTCCAAAGGACAGAAGTCATTTGTCGTCATTCAAACATATTCCTCTTTCTGTGTTTTGATTCTGAGATACTATAACTTCTGGGGATTGTGTCCTTTCAGGGAGATATTGGCATGATATTCAGTCAAGCTAAACTGCTAGTTTCTTCATTGTTTTTGAAAACTTACCTTTTGTTTCCGTAAGGCTCTGGCCTTATGGTACAACTTTTCTTTTGACCTTTTCTTTGGTCAACTTTTCTTTTTACCTACAGTACAACTTTTCTTTTGACCTTTTCTTTGGTCCATTGCCAGGTGGTAGCTAGAATTTGGGTGGTGATAAAGGGGGCCATCAGGAGACGGAAAGATGTATGTAACGTGATAGAGTTTGGAAGGAGGGTTCTCACGTGAACTTTGATGTTCGGATTAGAACTCTGTTGACTTGGAAGCCAGGCCAGACTTCCTGTTGCACAGGGAGGCATGTCTAGGTATGGGTTGGTTCCGAAAACCCTTGGCTATGATCATTTTGGAACCTACTAAGGATTTTTGATATCTTCTATATGAGTTTAGACTCATTTGTAAAGCTTGAGAGTATTTGAGACCATAGGATTCCTATATAAATTGAATGGAATCGCATGCCTTTCCTATCATTTTAGAGAGTCAGTATTACAATAAGTAGAAGTCGGTGAGATTCAGGGCTCAATGTCAGTTTTTAACAATATGTATCAAAGAGAGGAATGCAGTGGGCATGGCCTGCGACAATGGCTCATCTTAAAAATGCATCCTTGGGGCTTCCCTGGTGGCACAGTGGTTGAGAGTCCGCCTGCCGATGCAGGGGACACGGGTTCGTGCCCCGGTCCGGGAGGATCCCACATGCCGCGGAGCGGCTGGGCCCGTGAGCCATGGCCGCTGAGCCTGCGCGTCCGGAGCCTGTGCTCTGCAACGGGAGAGGCCACAACAGTGAGAGGCCCGCGTACCGCAAAAAAAAAAAAAAAGCATTCTTGTCTAGTGTTTGGAGTATTTGCTCCCATTACTTTTGTAGTGGGTTTAGATATGAAGTAATATTTTTTCTCAGATTAATATATAAGTTAAGAATGTGTTCCCTGGATGCATAAAGATTACCCAGCAGCAGGAGGGCAACCCAGGAGTTAGCTGCTCAGCAGTTGGGAAACTGGATAATCCACAGAGTGCGTAAAAATAAGGCAGAGCTGCAAATCCCCAATGTCATTCTCATTCAATAGCACTTCACGGAATGGGGAAATAAAGTATTTTACCTTGCTAAGTAATGACAAGGTTTGTAGTAAAGGAGTAAACTCCTCTTGCAAAAATTTTAATATTTTATTTCTCATCCGTCTTCAGAATGTAGCTTCTAGTGCTCACCGTTTGCACGTAACTCCACATGGAGAGTGAACCTAAAATAAAATCTTGTGAAAAAACTGAAAAGAAGCATGTGCCTCAGATGTGTTCTCCGGAGGCATGTGTTACAACAGAAGGAGCTCAGATGGATGAGTGCGCTGCTAGCCTGTGCTTTGTCAGCAAGTTTTCACGGACAGAAAATGTCAGGTAAAGGAGACCTCGTGTGAGAAGTAATCAACAAAGCTGAGCTTCCCAAAGCATTTTATTTTAATCTCAAAATCTTGGATTGCTCCAACCCACCAGTACCAAGGCAAGTAACGGGATGTGAAAATTGAGAATTTCAAAATACTAAGATTTGGGATTTAAAAAAAAAAAGCCTGGACACAATATGCATCTTAATATGCAACCAAAGACTTTGTAAACATCTCACTGAATCTGTAGGGGAAGATCTTAAAGAATATATGCAGTCAAAGAATGATAGATGGGATTCAGTAGGATTGTGTCATGGCTGCTAATTTATGATGTATCAAAATTCATAGCGTATTGTTTACTGACTGTACTTTTTATGCTCCATTTTAGGAAATGTATGTCTATTCATAGAGACGTGTATAAATTCAACCCCAACCTCAGTCCCCCAATCTTTCTTTTACGGTCACGTCTTAAATTCATCAACTATGAATTATCCTTCTAGAAAGTTCTGGGGGAACTGTACACTACTCCAGGGACGACTGTACTTTCACTACCGTCCTTCATTCTTGTTTCAGAGTGATGTGTCCAGGGATTTGTCCTCGGTTTAATCAATCTTTTTCTTCAGCAAAATGTTGGCTTTAGGGCAATGTTGTTTCTATTGTGATAAGCCTTTGTACATTTCTGTCACTTCAATTCAAGTAGGACTTGGCTGTTGAGCAGTGGACTCGGGGGCTGCGACGCTGCCGGCACAGAGGGCTGGAATCTCGGGAGCAGGCGTGGGCTGGACAGCCCGCCAGACACACGCTCCCTAGGACACACTCTTTTTTATTTCTTCTAGTGTTTGTGACTGATGAATTCACTAAGCACTGGAATATCTGCTACTTTATTCTTTCAGCAGACACTTTGCTATTGAGAGCTCATTTTGGCAAGTGAATAATCAGCTCTCTGAACAAGCTCAAGGACGATCAAGGGGAATAATTGGCCTCAACTTTAGATGATCCACATTTTTAATGTTAGTATCTGTGACTTGGCAGAGCAGTTGATCCCAACTGGCTTGCTTTCTTCCCAGTCTGTGAGAGTACATCAAAAGCTCTAAAGTGCACTCAGAAATCAAGTTGTAAAAGCCCTCGTTACTGTCAAAATTCTATGTGATTTTTAAAAATCTGCAGATAAGGAGGTGTGGACAGGAGATTCTCGTGGCCCTTTGTTCTAAAGACGGAACCCATAAATCTATGTTGTATTGCTTTTCCCCCTTCAGAACTTTAATTAGTACCAATTCATTACTTGTGTTGTTATTGACCACTGTTAATCAGACGTAGTCAAAGGATCTCGTTGTCCTAATAGATATGTTTATTGTTTCCTAGAATATTTAGATGTTTGCAGGGAGGGTGAAAAGAGTGGGATCAAGCAATGGCACGTGGCTTTAGAGCAACAGCCTTCCATTCTCACTACCTCCAAGATTTATATTTATAAAAGCTTTATATTTACTGGCTTGGGTTTATTAGTCTGGGACAGGGTCAGCAAACTATGGCATAATGAATAATAATGCAGTTCTGGAACACGGAAAGCCCTGGATTATCAGACATGGGTTTTAGCCTCGACTTCACCACGAACTTAAGTGGGAAGCCATGGATAACTCACTTAACTTCTATAGTCTCAGCATTCTTATCTGAATGAATAGGTTGGGTGAGATCAGTGGTTCTCAAACTTGAGTGTGTAACAGGACCAACTAGGGGGCTTGTTACATTGAAATCACTGGATCTCACCTCCCGATTTGGTGGAGCGGGGGTGGCCTGAGAGGTTGCCTTTTTAACAAGGTCCCGGGTAGTGCTCTGACTACTTCTGATTTCTCTGACTACTTCCGGCGTTAACTTTGGGTGACGGCTTCATGCCCAGTGGCTGTAATAGCCTATTTGGAGCTTCTGAATGCATTGGCTGTGGAAGGTGCAGTTGGGGAAGTGTTACCAGTAGACCTTAATAAGAACAGAAATTTGGGTCTATTCAGTGGTGGGAAGGCCCCAGATATTAACAGTAACCCTGAACTAGTGGTGAAAAGACTCCAAAAAGTTGGTGTACAGGAGTTTCACAGCAGGAAGACCACAGTGGCGGTGGCTAGAGGGAACTGGGCATTTACTTGGGGTGATGAGTTTCGTATAAATGATGTGACGTATTTCAGCCAGTTTAGGGACATTGGATACAGAAAAAAAGAAGAATATGATTTCACAAGACAGTCACTGCCCTGACAGTACTCTTCGTATTTCTAACATTAATGTAACTTTTACTATCAATGAGAAAATTGTGCTATTCTGCATATAAAATTAAATTAAGCAAGCTGTGGTCATATCTGTATCCCCACTATCCTTCAGCAACTGTGAAATAAATCCATGTGCACAACAGTAACTAAGAATAGTATTGGCTTTTTTCTTTGTTGTCTAGACTCTAACTGGCTCTATTCGTGATTCTGGAAAGCATTAAATCCTTGGCTTTTTCGAACCTTGCCCACAATAGTATTAAGTTGTTTTCAAGTACATCTCACTTCCTGCTATTAGGAAAATTCTTGCTTACTCCAAGGACCAATGTACTTGACTTTTAGATGCAGACTAGGAAATGAGAGAGGGACTGATTAACACAATTTATAGCTGTAATTTGTTTTGGGAAGATAAAGGGGCATGGCTGGAATTTATTTCTGAATATTTAGGAAATTTCATCTGCCCCAGTTGTTCAAGATTTCTGATTTGCTGAAACAGTTTCCAAAACCCCATAATGTTGCTCAGATTTTCATACCAGACTATTGGCTGAAAACAAGTTTGTAAATATAAACTCTGTACATCTTAGGGAAGCCTCAGCTTAGAAGAAAGTTTTGTAATTTAGTACATAAAAGTGGTCCTTTGTGCACTGGCAAAAAGAATGTGATTGAGAAATATCAATAGATCCCATCCAAGAACATCTCTAAATGAAAAATAGGATGGAGGCATTGAAAATATGAATGATCAGGCAGGCATAAAAGATGGATATCCAAGGGGCTGGCTGGATCTACTGTGTATGTGTGTGTGTGTGTGTGAGAGAGAGAGAGAGAGAGACTCTCTCTCTCTCTCCCTCTCCTTCCCCTCTACAAATAAAACTTACATCATCTACTCATCACATGGGAGGGCAGTTTCTGCACACCAAGAAGCATAAAGCTTTCAGCAAATAGTTATACTTTGCCTGGGCAACCAGGCTTAGGAAACCTCAGTTTGTGACTTAACCAAAGACAATTTTTCAAAGGGCATCCAGGAGAAATCTCCTTGGCCCCTTGCCTTCCTTCCTCCATCAGGGTGAACACTCTCCATGATATCTGGAAATAACCAACAACAGTAGCCGACCCACACAGATTCCTAGCCAGTAAGAACTAGCCAGACATATGTTATCAACCAGTGTATCAAACATGGCGACTAGTTCACAGGTTGCTTTGAAGACAACAGCTGGAGTAAACTGAGAAAGGCTGGCACAGAAGAAATCTGTTGCATTCCAATGCGTGGGCCAGAAAATACTTGTTGCTTCTGTTGAATCAACTGCATTCTGGTTTTCCGTAATAGTGGAGGGGGAAGTCGGGGCAGGGGGAGAAGAGGTGATCGGCTTCCAGACTCCCCCGCTGACTGGTTGCATTCAAAGCATCTAGTTAATGAGAATTTGGCGTAGCATAAGTAAATTGGTATTTCCAGTATACTAAGAACTTTCACAGTTCCAGAGTTATTTGTGAAGCAGTCCAATCTAGTCACTGATTTGCATGTTTCTGAAATCTTAAAGGATTCTCCCAAGACCTGGCTCAGATTCTTTTCCATTAAATCTAGATGGTGTTTTCAAATATTTCACTCCACTGTATTTCACTTGAAAAATGTAAGCTTCACACATACCATTTAATAATTTCTTACATCAAGAGGAAGCGAAAAAAGAGAAATCATCTCCATGTTTCGATTTTCTGTATTTCTTTCTGCCTTCGTGTAAAGGGAAATACTTTATTTAGTTTTATGATAGCATACCTAGACATTTTCAATCTTATTTCCTCCCCTCCTTGTAAGAATTTCAGTGTTAGCTGAAAGCAAATTACCTCCTTTCTATTTTTTTTTCTCAGTTTCATAATCTGTTACTATCCATTTGGAAACATTTGGTCTAATCAATAATGATGCTTCCAGGTGACAAAAATATCAATAGCAAAGAGTTAAAAATAATGAAAAGGGGCTTCCCTGGTGGCACAGTGGTTGAGAGTCCTCCTGCCTATGCAGGGGACGCGGGTTCGTGCCCCAGTCCGGGAAGATCCCACATGCCGCGGAGCGGCTGGGCCTGTGAGCCATGGCCACTGAGCCTGCGCGTCTGGAGCCTGTGCTCCACAACGGGAGAGGCCATAACAGTGAGAGGCCCGCGTACCGAAAAAAATAATAATAAGAAGAAGAAAAGGGCATCCTGATATTACTTCTTATATTCATTGAACCAAATTGTTCTCAGTCCATCCTCTCCCCAAGAAAAAGATGGATTTGAGTTGGAGTGTTCAATCCAAATAGCTCTGTCTTGCTCTGACTTATGCCAGGGACGTGCAGTGTAAATCACAAGAAAAGTCATGAAGTCACTAAGTGTTGAGACAAATGGATCATTCTTAGGGTATCAGCGTTGGATGCAGATACTTTAAAGCCATATGACCCTAGTTTTACTAGCTATGCTGTCCTTAACCAGGAAAAAGAAGGGCTTCAAAGATCAAGTCCCCACAGCAATACAAGGGTGTCCATTTGTATGAGTGAGTCATTTTTAATGACTTGCCAACAGCCCCTTGTAAAATGTGCAGTTGAAGTCGTTAAGAGATCAGTTTCCAGTCTGATCTTTCCCTAATTCTCAAGTGTGTTAATGAACTCAGTGTATTCTTGAGCATTATCTAATATGAGAAATAGCTTTGATGGACAAATAATAAGAAAGGGAAAAAAATGTTTTTAAGATCTACCAAACTTAAAATATTTGCCAGCCTAATTTTTTATTTCTCTACAAAGAATTAGGGTCAGTAGTCTGAGCAGAAGAGTAAATACGAAGGTTTCTAGGTATCTTTTGCTGGGGGAGTGTTAGAGGTGGGAAGTGTTCCTTTATATGGCAGTAGTGCCTGCAGAGAATAGATTAAATGGTATTTCTGTGAACCTCAGAAAGTACATCGGGGTGAGGGTTCAGGAATCAGGAATCAATGAACAATAGCTGACTTGTCATTTCAAATTCTGAGTCTGACTCCTGCTTCAGAATCCTTTCCTAGAAGAGTGTGTGTTTTTTTCTTTAAGGCAAGTTTTGTGGTTAAGAAAAGTTATCGAAGAGATGGTGAAATAACGCAAAACCAGAGAAGCCTTTGCCTTGGTTCAAGGAGGCCATTAGGAGGAAATTGACTAAAGCTGTGCAGCTCTGAGACCTGGCCGCTTACATTCCTTTACAATTTTTGCAGAATGCTTCAAATTCTTCCTATACTCCTAGGAGGCTCTCAGACTTCAGACGCTAATCCCAAGTAGAGTCACAGAGTCCGGAAGACATCAATTCACTGTGACAAACAGAAAGCTGAAGGGCATTCCTGGCAAAACCCTATGTAGATTTATTTTCTCAACAACAACAAACCTTCCTGACCAGAGGCTTTGTGTTGTTACATTATAATACATGTAGAGGTAATAGACAAAAGAATCAAGATTTTCTCCTTATTCCAGTAGCTGCATGATGGTGGTAAGCCCTTGAACTGCTGTTCTCTCATTAGTAAACTAAGAATGACTAGAATTTCTACTAAAGCTCTTTTGAGGATGTAAGGAGGTTACATATGTGGACGTGTTTCATGCACTTAAGGCATCCCACGAATCTCAAAGGGCTGAAGGACTGAGCTAAATGGGGAGAACACTTCATTCAGCCAACATGAACTCATCTCAACCAACCCCTTTATAGTACATATTCATTTTCTACCCACAACTAGTTGATTCTTGTTTTCAAGTTAACAGATTAGTCAAAATGGTTTCCTTTTCTTCCTTTCTTTTTCCTTTACATTCTGTTTGGCTTTGTTGACACCTATTTCATGGTCAAATTATGATAATGATGGGAGAGATAGCAGGAAAGAATTAGGGGATCTAAGAGCCAAGTAAAGCTGGCAGAGTGAAACATATGATAAGCCAGGGTGGGGTTCCCATTCCTCCAGGTATCAGGGACCCCTCTCTTTAACATGAAAATATCTGGAAAATCACCTTATGCATTACTCCAAAATCAAATAAAGGTCAACTGCTTAAAATATTTAAAAACTCTGGCGAAACAAAGATAAAAATACTATAAGAAAATATAGTTTAATATTTATATAGTTTTGAGGAGAGAAAGGACTTTGTAAACATGCTTCCAAGATCAGAGGTTACAAAAGCAACTATAATGTACATAGTTTCATATCTATATAATACATAGCTATAGATATAACATTATGAAGCTTGCGCATAAAAGATAACTAAATGAAAATGAAGGTAGCTAAGAAAATGGAAAAAAGTATTTGCAACATAAGTTAGTGGCAGTATCTTAATTTATAAAGAACGCTCAGAAAACCAAAGAAAGAAAATCCTTTAACAGGAGAGGTCAAAAAAAGACTATTCACCAAAGAAAGGGGAAATACAAATGTTGCAAAAACCTACTGTACAATGTTTCTCTTCACCAATTGTTTAAAAAAATGCATTTTAAACAGCAATGAGGTACTTTCAAATCGGTATTGATTTTTTAAAAAAAGAGAAGAAACAGGGTTCTGTGCAATGCTGGTGAGTAAAAGAGAAACACACTATCTCACAGTTGCACTCTTGGGGTGGCGAGTTGACAGGGACTCTCTTCAAGAGCAGCCATTTGGCCACACACGTTCAAACCTTCCATAGGGCACGCCCTTTGGTCCCCAGTTCTACTTCAGGGAAAACATTCAGTGCAGATAACCCATTTTGTATGCAGTTATTTGTCTATAGGAGTGGTTCCAACTGGGAATGATTTTGTCCCCCAGGGAATATTTGGCTGTGTCTGGAGAAATTTTGGGTTGTCCCAACTCGGGACAGTTGCTGCTGCAGCCAGTGGGTAGAGACACATCCTGCAATGAGCAGGACAGACCAGCACAGAACTAAGAATTATCCAGCCTAAAGTGTTCATACGGTTGACGGTGAAAAATCCTGGTGTACATGGATGTTTAATAAAGTGAAAAACACCCCAAAACAAAGGGCTGGCTAAATATATCATGGTGTTTCTGTGTAACAGACTGTTTCACAACAATTAAAATGTTACAGAAATATATCTATTAATATAGAAACCTTTTCACAACATATTACATTTTAAAGCTGGTCCCAAAGCAGCATGATCCCATCTTTGATTAAAAACATAGACTTAGGGCTTCCCTGGTGGCGCAGTGGTTGAGAGTCCGCCTGCTGATGCAGGGGACGCGGTTTTGTGCCCCGGTCCGGGAGGATCCCACATGCCGCGGAGCGGCTGGGCCCGTGAGCCGTGGCCGCTGAGCCTGCGCGTCCGGAGCCTGTGCTCCGCAACGGGAGAGGCCACAACAGTGAGAGGCCCGCGTACAGAAAAAAAAAAAAAAAAAAAAAAAACATAGACTTAATTAAATATAATTAAATATACCCATAGCCAAGTGTTTACAGGGGTTGGCTCCATGTAGTTGGGTTTGATCACAGGTGTTCTTTTTATTTATCTCTTTAGCCTGGTTAACTTGAATTGCCTTTATATTAAGAAAAGAATTAATAAAACAAATTCTGATCAATTTTAAAATAAAATCCTATGATGGATTTTTACATGAGTTACCATTTTAGTATATATTGATTGAGAAGGCACACATGATAAGCAGCCACTATAATTTTATTAAATCTTTAAAATGTATGTTTATTATCAGCATAGACAGTACATGCATTTGAAATATGCTAATGTATTAGCCAACAAGTTACTATCGTTTCTTGCATTTGTTAAAATAATTGCAGCCCCCGTATAAGTTTGAGGTAGACATTATGAATCGTTGATCATCCCATAAGGTGTTTACAAAGGTGTTTACAGTTTATACACTAATAGTTACTTTCTTAGGCTTTTCCTACCTAGGGAATTGAAATAAGATTGTGTCAGAATGCTGAAGCTATTATTATCCTCCTATGTTAGTATAATTGTATTAATGGCAAGCCTTTTTTTTTTTTTTTTTTTTTTGCGGTACGTGGGCCTCTCATTGTTGTGGCCTCTCCCGTTGCAGAGCACAGGCTCCGGACGCACAGGCTCAGCGGCCATGGCTCACAGGCCCAGCCGCTCAGTGGCATGTGGGATCTTCCCGGACCGGGGCACGAACCCGTGTGCCCTGCATCGGCAGGCGGACTCTCAACCACTGCGCCACCAGGGAAGCCCTTTTTTTTTTTTTTTTCAGGCCATATTTTTAAACTTGTTAAAAATGAAAACATAAAGTGTAAACAGTATGGAATCCACAACTAACATGGAATCCAATCTTACCAAATGATTTCATAATAACTTTTCTCACTGATTTTATTAAAACTGAACCATGGACTTGAAAGGAAGCTGTGATAATGAAGTTACTTTTCATTTTTCTTAGATGTGATCTTTCCCAGACTTCCACTGACCATCTCTGAAATAACTTAGTACATGATGTTGACAAGCTTCTAAATTTGAAAGAACATTTTACATGTACTTATTAAAAAATAATTATGCTTTAAGAAACTAATAATAATTATGCTTTGACATTATGCTTTGTGAAATCAATATATTTTTTTTTTTTTTCATTCTGAGCTCAGTAGTATATGTCCTGGAAATGTAAATGGTTTGTTATGACCCTGATCATCTGTTGAATGTTTAATATGCTATTCTCTGGAGATGCTAATGACATTGATGTCAGTAGTTATTAATTCATATATTCACTCATTCTCCTGTTCATTAAATATTTATTTAGCCACTAGTACATGCCATGGCATTGGAAATATAACAAGGAACAAAACAGACAATATCCCTGCCCTCATGGGGATTAAATCTATTGAAGAGTGGTGTCTGGTCATGAGGAGTTCCGTGTCTAGTTATGGAGGAGACAGGTATGAAAGAAAATATCTCAGTACAATTTAGTAACAGCTGTAACTGAGGTTTGTACAGGGTGCTGTCAGAGCTCAGCAGTGAGAGATCTAACCCAGCTAAAGGCAAGCAAACCTGAGTGAACACTGCCTAGTGGACATGATCACATAGATGGAAACGTAGGCATTTCCCATGGGGAAGATTATGGGAACAGGTGCCAAGGGTAGAGCTTGGCATCAACAGTGGCATGCACTGCCCAAGAAGAATAGACCTGTCTCTTGGAAATGGAATGTGAGTAAAGCAAGGTCCTCAGCACATAACTAAGTAGTATCAGTAATGAGCCAATGACTGCCACAGACGTACATCACTGCAGAGCCAGAGAGATCTGTGCGATTATTTGCCTCGATCATTTGTTTTTTAAAGATGAAGAAAAAACTAGGATCAAGAAAGTCACAAAGCAGATGTAGGGCAGGAGTGGAATCACCTTTAGCCTCCTGCTGGGGCAGGGGTCACTGCTCTCCTTATTGTCTGGACAGTTGTACACCAAGTTACACACATTGTACCACACCTAATCATCGTTCTGTGATTATTCATATCGTGTAGAAATGATTAACTGTGGTGTTCTCATATATGAAATAAAGATATATTACTTGACAATACATTGATTATATATTCACTTTCAGGCACATCTTTATTGTATATACACAAAGTACATTTGAATGGCCTGAGTATTGGAGAAGCAGAAATAAGTTAAGATGAGAGTCCTAGATGGAACTATTCAAGATCCGCCATGTTGTAGCTAGATATCCGCTGAGATTTTCCACAGGCTCATCATCACCTAACAGACTGGAATTTACGCAAGAATTAAGCTGTTTGACTTTTTGTTGCTGTTTCAAATAGTAGGTGACCAGGCACTCTGGACCCAGGACTAACTATTTTGGAGAGCAAAGATGTCATCCCCATAACCAAGATCGAGCCAGAAAGGTGGGGACCAAGGCACTGTGCAGGAGTTCACTGCAAGATTTACTGTCTCCCTTGGAATCAAATGGCAGAGGGAATGGGATGGCAAAAGTGGTAGTAATGAGGATAAACTTAAAAAACTAAGATACAGAAAGTCACAAAGCAGATGTAGGGCAGAGCTGGGAACACCTTCAGCCTCCTGCCGGGGCAGGGGTCACTGCTCTCCTTATTGTCTGGACAGTTGTACACCAAGTTACATACATTGACAAGGCCTGCACCTACTTTTAAGTCATAGATTGTCTGGATCGATGAGTTTATTGAACAAAATAATTAACTCCTTGGGCTTCCCTGGTGGCGCAGGGGTTGAGAGTCCGCCTGCCGAGGCCGGGGACACGGGTTTGTGCCCCGGTCCGGGAAGATCCCACATGCCGCGGAGCGGCTGGGCCTGTGAGCCATGGCTGCCGAGCCTGCGCGTCCAGAGCTTGTGCTCCACAACGGGAGAGGCCACAACAGTGAGAGGCCTGCATACCGTAAAAAAAAAAAAAAATTAACTCCCACATAGCAAAGTGTCAAATGAGAAATATTTTAGCAACTAGAAACAGCTAGAGAAGAAAGCAGAAAAATAAGCAGACATTTGTGTTTCAAAGTGACCATGGACAGTTACAAGAATCTTACATGAATGGAAAATGAAAGAGGTAAGAATTGTGAAAATCATTCATCTTTCTTCTGGACAACCACTTCCCTCTCCTGGCTGTTTTGTCCATTGTCTTGGTTAGGTACAGTGTTCGTGCATGCGAACAGAAGGAGTATTTGAGAAGTAGAATTATGTTGACATTGGAAGCAATTTGTTTCTTCCATTTCCTTTCCATTGCTTCAGTGTTACTTTCTGAGTAATTTACAGCATTAATTTTCTAAGTAGGTAATTTCCTTTTCCCTGTCTTTAAAAATAATTGTTTATGGCTGACTTGGTGCCAAAAATATCACAGTTAGCTTTCGGGTGGGAGAATGCCTTAAACAGGGACTGCGTGCTCCCAGAGGTGTTCATGTGCATCAGGAGGGCCTAGGGCTTCATGGCTGTACATCTCTGCTCTTCTGGGTCTGCAGAGAGATCTGCCTAAGGCACAGGGATTCCTGGTTCTTCACAACCTTGAACTTGGTGAAGTTTGTAAACAAAAGATTTATTCATTTATTTATTTATTCATTTATTCATTTCATTCCATTGAATTCATTTCTGCAACTGCACCATTATTTACTTCTTTTCCTAGAAATCATTTAAAAGCAAACCCTAGTTGGAAATTATCTTAAAATATGTTTGAATCACTTTTTAAAATAAAAGTTCTCCAACTTTCTTTAACAAATGTGGGCTCCCAACATGAATACGTCACTGTGTTATCAATTACCACATAACAAATTACCCCCAAACTTAATCGCTTAATGCAATGCACATTTACTATCTCACAGTTCCCGTGGATAAAGAATCCAGGCACAGTTTAATTGGGCTTTTAGCTTCAAGGTCTTGAGGTGTTGTCTGGGGCTGTGGTCACCTCAAGGATTGGCCAGGAAAGAGTCGCTTCTGAACTCATGTCATTGTCGGCAGGATTGAGTTTCTCGCAAGTTGTTGGGCTGAGTGTCTCAGTTCCTCTCTGCCTGTTAGTCAGATGTGGTCATGGCTTCATTGCCTGTGGGGGTCCTCTGCAGTATGGTAGCTTGCTTCCTCAAAGCCAGCAAGAGGGAGAGTCTGCTCGCAAGACGGAAGTCACACTCTTTTATAACCTAACCACGGAAGTGATGTCGCTTCACTTTTGCCTGATTCTGTTGGTTAGAAGCACACTTGGGGGCGGGGAGGGGGAGGATCCACAATAAAAGGTGTCCGTGGAGCCTTTTGTAAGTTGAAATGGCATAAAGCAAAGAAGCAGTTACCTTCATCGTAAAAGCAAAAATCCTCTTAGGATTTCTTTGGTTATCGAAAACAGGTACTAATGTTGGCCTTTGGTAAAAATGAAGTGGTTTAAAGTGAACTTTTGAAAAGCAGGGGACACCTGTATTCCCAACAATCACTAAGGCAGTTCTAGGTACTTTTCCCGTAAGCATCTTTGCTGCAAACATTTTTGCCACATTGCTAATTGGCTGTAAAGGAATTTTGCTGTAAAAGACAAACTAATGAAAAATAAAAGAGGACCATTAAAAAGGACATAGTGAAACACAAGAAATAAATAACAAAATTTGAAAGACTCTATTGTGAAATACAAAATATTTAAATGCATAAAAATGCGTGTAGATTCATGGCAGTACTGCACAAATAATTGATTTTATTTTGTGGATTGTACCTAAGCACTTGTCTTCCAAGTCTTTCGTTCATAGTATTTTATACTTTTTTTTTTCCTTGTTGATTTGTCCTCTCACTCAGCATCACACCTTTTCTTTTTCACTAAAATTTCTTCCTTCATTAAGAGAGGTATCAGTTTCCAAACACTGGGCTGCATGTTTGTAACCGAGCTTTGTATTGCATTGTGGAAGCCTCTGCACCGCTGTTCATATCACATGGCTCTTGATAGACGTTACAAAGTTCTGTGGGAAACGTAGATTCAACTCCGCACCTTCGGGGCCCTCGGCCTCATTTTTCCTCCAATGTGGTGTGTTTCGAAATAAGGAGCCACTCTTGGGGCAAATCATCATCACCTGTCAGCTGGATAAAGCCATCATCACTAATGTTGCTAACTGGAAGAAATGCTAACACATTTCAACCAGTTCAGACAGACTGTCAAACCAAAAAACCGTCAATCGGTTATTTTATTTTTCATGGCGAAATTGTCTTACAGCCAATTAGTTATGCAGAAAAAATGTTTGCAGCAAACATGGTTATGGCAGAAGAAGCTTATGGCGAAAATTCCAGGCACGGTCTTAAACATGTGTGCACCCTTCTACACTGAATTATAATAGTCTTTTGATATGTCGGTCTCCCTCACTGCTCACAGAGGTGCTTGAGAACTACAACTATGTCTTCATTTTCATATCCCTGGACAGGAGTCTTATATGAAGTAGGCATTCCATGAACGTTTACCATTTAGTTAAGCTATATGGAACTGGCTTGTTGCCACTGGCTTTATCTTGTCTTCATCACCGCAGAGTGGAGGGCCAAATATAAGTGAGGAGGGCTTCCCTGGTGGTGCAGTGGTTGAGAGTCCACCTGCCGATGCAGGGGACACGGGTTCGTGCCCCGGTCCGGGAGGATCCCACATGCCGCGGAGCGGCTGGGCCCGTGAGTCATGGCCACTGGGCCTGCACGTCCAGAGCCTGTGCTCCGCAACGGGAGAGGCCACAACAGTGAGAGGCCCGCGTACCGCAAAAAAAAAAAAAAAAAAAAAACAAGAAACAAATATAAGTGAGGATTCAGGAACCTAATATTTAAAAGTCTGCCTTCAAGTTTCCACTTCCATTATTATGTATAAATCCATGATTGTGTTGGAATAAAACTGTTCTTATTTTAAAATTGACTCTCATTAGAGTATATTTCCTCTTCCCAAATAAAACAGGGATTAATAACTTTCCTATCAAGTTATTCTGTCTCATATTTGATTTTTGTGTTTTTCTCCACCTTCATCAAACCAAGTAAATGGGGGAAGAAAACTGAAGTTTTCTAATTGTTAGATATTAACGAAGAAACTCAATCCACTGTAAATGCACCTGCTACAGTCTACCGTGTCGGACAGGGCAATCTGAAAAGAGGACAGTTTTCCTCTAAGCATCCTTGCTTTACTCTCTCACGCCAATGATAAATAATTCTGTTTTCAAAATCTACAGTTTTCATTTAAAAATGTCTTAAACTACTAGGAAACAGTTTAACACTGTTTTACTCTAAGGATGATATCCATAGCATGCCACAGGCCAAAATTAAGGCTGGGCTCTGATTTGCCAATGTGGGGTTTGTGACTTCCCCAGGAATTGCAGCCTTCTCAGTGTGGAGAAGGCTACATGGAACTGTTTTTCTAAACCGCAGAACCACAATGGATGTTTAGCATATGTTTCCCTACAACTTGGTTGTGAATGTATAGAGCTACTCTAGGAATAAGCAAAAACTGGGACACCAAACCCAGCAAGCATATATATAAAGAACGTTTGCAGAAGGTTCATTACAATACAATAAATGCAGCCAATTTCGCGGAGACCTATTCTCGTTTCTTTCTTTCTTTTTTTTTTTTTTTTTTTTTTGGCGGTACGCGGGCCTCTCACTGTTGTGGCCTCTCCCGTTTCGTAGCAGAGGCTCCGGACACGCAGGCTCAGCGGCCATGGCTCACGGGCCCAGCCGCTCCGTGGCAGGTGGGATCTTCCCGGACCGGGACACAAACCCGCGTCAGGGAAGCCCTGTTCTCGTTTCTTACTGCTCGTCATTGCTAATTCACCATTATTTTCAACATTATTCTGTTAGTTAAATGTATAGGATGAGGCGTCACTATTATCTAGCACAAAGAGATAAATATTTGATGACAAAAGCAGATGCCACTAGGAAAGCATACACACAGATTGTACTTAAACTGTACGATCGTTCATAACATGACTATTTTTTAATCTAAGAAAGGAATAATATATGTACATATGGCAAGAAATTGTCACACTCATACGTTTTTACTACTTTTTGTCAAGTTTCCTTAAGAACAATTATCCCCCTTTGACCTCTTCAACATCATAATAACAATATTCAAAGATGCAATACGTCCCTTTACTTTGGTTAACAAGTACACGGTTTAACCAGTATCAGAATTAGAAATCTGTTGTTATGTTTTTCAACTGGTGTAGAGGGAAATGAATACCTTTAAATTATGTTATCCTTTTTTCATGTGCTTTGATACCCTTTTATTCTAAGGATAGTGTGAACTCTAAAAGCAAGTACCCATCATTTGCTTAAGGAGTACCATTGTCACAGGTTTGCTCATTCTCAATCCCCAGAAGAGAAACATAATGTAGAGCACCAGTGGAAAGCAAAGAAGAACACCTACATTTAGAATTTTGGACCTTGGTAAACTGTCCTCTTCTGAGATCGTGCCATCAGTAGTGATAGTACAGGCATCGTGCTGTACTCAGAGTGTGCGGAGTTTCTCCATTCGCGCTGTGCCAGGCGAGGCTCCACTCTGAGCTGCATCCTTAGGCACTGCGGCTGCAGTGGTGCATGAGACAGCAACTGGAGGATGCTGATCTGCGCTAGACATGGAGATGTAACCATACATCAAAGCCCAGAACTGTGGACATTTTGATGCATTCGACTCCCATCTCAGGGCAGTCAAGTCTCAGTTTATCAAAAGATCAGAGTCAAGATGCCTCGTTTAGGGAAACGCTCCCGGGTATTGATCCAAAATATTGGCATAATATTTAAGTTCATTTGCCAAGATCATAAATCATTCTAATTCCATGACCAGGCAGGCAGCAGGGCATCCAGGTGAGGAGGCTGCGTGGGGAGCCCCGGCCGCACTCTCTGCTGCTTTGCCACGTGACCTCTGGCGTGCGACTCCCTCTGCCGCCAGCTGCCTCCTGACAGGGAAATGTAAGGACGCTGCACTTCCTGAGACAGCCCAGCACTCCGTGTTGGAATTCTCTAATGAATGATACTGTCCCTATTTAGCTAATTGTCACCATTCGAGCATATATCTTTAATGTATCCATCTGGAACCTTCAAAGTCGACCCTCTGTGGATATGACGGATGCTTATGTCATGGGCAAGAAAATGGTCCAAAGGAGAAATTTAACATTACCCAGACGCGATGCAAAATTCCCTCATTAATCCATACTGTACTCATCTGTAGCTTGATCATCTGTACTTTTTGTTCTGAAATGTACATGTATTCTTGATGTAAAAGAATATTTAGCAAATCAACTTTTTAACCCTCCAGGCACCACATGGTAATGGAACTTTCCTATTCAATACAGCACATTCCAAAGACTTCAAAACAAATGGCTCTGTTGTTGTCACTACATCAAAATAGTAAAAATTTCTAGTTGTGAAAATATTCCACATCCAGATTGGAAGAGGCTAAGGAGACATGACAAATAAATGCAGTGGGATCCTGGATTGGATCCTGGACAGGGCAGTTGATGAAATGTGAATAAAGGCTTGCAGGTTAGTTTATAACACGGTATCAATGTTATTGTCCTGGTTTTGATGATCTTCCTATGGTCATATAATATGTTAACATTTGGGGAAGTGGTGAGAAGGGTGTAGGAGACCCTACTGTGCTATTTTTGCAACTGTTTTGGTAAATCTAAAATCATCTCAAACTAAAGAGTCATGAATCAGGTTTGTCACTGTCCTATTCATCTTCAAATAAGTCAGTTTAGAGAATTTTTATACAGTACTGGTCTCTAATTGCAATTTAATAAGCCATATGGAATCACAGGCTATTAAACCTGGATGGATTGATTATTCAGTTTATTGGTGGGGGAAGGATGAAAAAAGCAGTATTTAACAATTAGTTACTAGGTGGTAGGTTGTCGCCAACTCAGTTAATTGTCTCCTAGTATTCTCTGACCTATTCTTTCTTGTCACCCAAACCCTGATTTTATTCAGAGCCACGTGTGCCCAGTCTGGGTGATAGGTCATCCTCGTCTCTGGGTTCCCAGTCTCCCTTGCAGCTAGGGTGACAGTGTGAGGCAGTTCTGACCAATAGGATAAAATGAGAGGATGCAGGAAATGCTTTGAGGAAAACTGTTTTGCTGACAAAAGGAGCAAACACATCTGATTCCTCCCTTCCTCCTCGTTTTTACCTACCTTGAATACAATTATGATGTATGGAATTCTGGCAGCCAACTTGTGACCAAGAGGCAGAGCCCAAGAAAACTACAGATATGCCACCACCAAGGTGATAAACCAACCAGCAGCTACCTACCTACCTCTAGACTTTTTGATATGAGAAGAAAATAAACACTTACTAGTTTAAGCCAATATTGTGGGTTTTGTTATTTGAAATGAAAAATATGTCTAATTTATCCAAAAGTTTTACATGAACTATTTCATTTCATCTGTACAAACATTCCTTTGATATAGGCATTGTCATCCTACCCATTATACAGATTGAGAAACTGGGGCTTATGGAAGCAATTAGACTCTAAGTGTGCCTAGCCCTAAGCCTCCTTCCTTTTCTGCTGCAACACACTGCCTCTCCATGGTTATTTGTACACACTGTGGGGCAGTGAAAATTCTAGATTATGAAACTTTCCCAGAGATACCCAAGTAGTGAAGGTTGTATTAAGGCAAGTCTTCAGATCTTCTTAAAGCCTGGCTTTCTGTATAGCTCAGCAAAAGCAAGTAAGGCTTACAAAGGAATTTCCACATCTCTGATACAATTTTATCATCCCACACTCCTGTGGGACAGTTAGAACTAGCTTTCTTCCCTGTGATTTATAGTTTAGTCTTCTCTGCAACAAAAGTGGTGTGACCAGTCCAAGGTCACATAGAGGGTCATCAGTGGACCTGAGAAGGATATTGGCTTCTTGGCACCTTGCTAGTCTGCTCTAATGCATGACATTTGCTTTCACCTTTAATCACTGTGAGCTTTTCTCTAAACAATACATCTTATTGGCACTTTCATTCTTCACTGTGCTGCGAAATGTAGCCCTGCCTGCCCTGAAATGGAGATCAGGTGACTCAAAACAGTGGAGGAGGGCTTCCCTGGTGGCGCAGTGGTTGAGAGTCCGCCTGCCGATGCAGGGGACACGGGTTCGTGCCCCGGTCCGCGAAGATCCCACATGCCACGGAGCGGCTGGGCCGGTGAGCCATGGCCGCTGAGCCTGCGCGTCTGGAGCTTGTGCTCCGCAACGGGGGAGACCACAACAGTGAGAGGCCCGCGTACCGCAAAAAAAAAAAAAAAAAAAAAACAGTGGGGGAACACAGTTCTGAATATTTTTAGTTGGACTTTTAGTCCAACTTTTAGTTGGACTTTTTCTTTTTAACTAGAAAATTAATGTCCAGCGCATCTTCCTGTATGATGTTACTTTCTTGGGTACATACTTACTGAGCCTGTGCTACACTGAGGATATGTATAGGAAATTCGAGAGGTGATCATCAAAATTAAATTAAGAAAAGAAACTATCCATAAATGAACTAAAAGTCTCATAAATTGATGAATTATGCATGAAAATTACAGGAGTAATATTAGCACATATACTTTACTCCTATTTTTCTAGCAGCTTCCACTTCCTCTTCTGCTCCACTTAATGGTACAAGATAGTTAAACCTAAAGAACATGTTATGTACACAGGTTTACAGGTGGTAGCATCCTTCGTATTTCCGGAAACTGAGCCGAAGAATACTTGGTGTATCAGCGAGAAAGGGGGCTTCTGAATCACTGTTCAATTTCAATGAAAATTCTGTTCTCTTGGCAAGGGAACAAGCAAAACCCTATCTTTCCAGGACATGGAAGACAAACTAAAAACAATTAGTTAAACTAAAAAGTTTTCTGTACTGTCTCGAATCACTGAAAGGCGTGACTGAAAAAGCATGGCTTTGGCGTCAGATATTTTAAAATTAGGCCCCCTTCCTCAGACACTCAAGCTATGTCAACTTGGATCAGTTACTTAGACCTCTAAGTGTATTAAAATGAGAATAATAATACCCTCTTCTTGATGTGATTGTATGAATTTAAAAAATATTGGCATAGATTCTAGGACAGGACCTAGCCAGACAAAATAAATGATTGGAATTAGTGGAAGAAAGAGCTAGGTTGTATCAGTCTTCTGTTCACTACTCCCCTCCCACCTCAGATACCCTTCATTATTCCCCTTCTTGTTTCCACATTGGTTCTTTCTATCTCTAGCTTGACATATAGTCTTTTAGCACCTCTTCAATTCTCTGAAGACCTCAGTAGCGACCAGGACCTATGAAAATCATGTGACCCTTTTTTTTTCAAGGTCTAAAATGCCTGACATTTAAACAGAAAAGAAAGTCCAGATTAATGAAAAATGTTCCTTTATTTGCATTGCATTCACTTGGTTCCACCCAACTTTATTGAACTGGGCCTCAATTTAAATATTTTACTTTAAGCACATTGTTTTCCAAAACTTAGAGAATTTTTAAATAATGAAAGAAATTACCAGTGGTCTAGGGGACAGTCTGCTGAGTTCCATACTGATTGCCATTGCTTATTATACAGCAGAGTTAGGGCATTAAATGAAGTGTGTGGTTTATATGCTTCTATATAATCTATTCTACTTGGGAAAAAGGGATGAGTAATGGAAACATTTATTGGATGTTTCAGTAGTTGTAAGGAAATGGACAGAGGAAAGTGATGATATGGAAGTCCTTCCACTCATAAATACTCCCATGTTGCTTGATTCCCTTCATTTCTTTTTACACTTGGGTTCTTCTTGTGGATCTTGTATTAATTTTTTGTTGCCGCTGTAGCAAATCACCATGAACTTAATGGCTTTTAAAAATGCAAGTTTAGTCTCTTACAGATCTGGAGGTCAGAAGTCTAAGTAAAGGTGTTGGCAGGGCTGCGTTCTTCCTGAGGCTTGGAGGGGAGAATGTGTTTCCTTGATTTTTTTTCAGCTTCTAGATACCACCTGCATTTCTTGACTTATTCTCGCTTCCTTGCTCTTTCATCACGTCTCCTGCAACTAACGCCTTCCCTCCTGCCTCCCTCTTATAAGGACCCTTGTCATTATATTGGCTCACCCAGTTAATCCAGGAGAGTGTCCTCATTTCAATAGCCTTAACTTAACCTGGACATTCCATTTACCATGTTCTGGATATTGGGACTTGGACATTTCTGTGTGCACCATCACTCAGCCTACCATATATATTGACCTAGATGTGGGTTTTATTTCAGATTTTACTGTTTCTCTGTGAGTTTCTCTTTCCCAATTTATCTAGCTACGGCCCTGGACTTAAACATCTGTTCTCATCTTTGTAAATTTGACCCCTGAGCTTGGCATGCCCCTGCCATAATAGGGAGTCCAGATTTCTGGCCCGTCCTGATACCTTTTTCCAGAACATTATTTTTCTAAGGGGACGACACTTTAATGAAACCATTAAATCTGGTCGTAGGAAGAATTTTGACAGCCTAAAAATTAAAAAATAACAATTTAACATAAATTCCTGACTAATTACCAAGTAATATAAGCAACAGTTTTTCCTTGCCTTCTCTGGTCTTGGCTGTTGAGTTTGGAGGTGAAGGCAGGTGCCTCTGCGGTTGCTATCCATGGTCCTGAACCACCCCCCATGCTAGGGTTCAGTTCTTCCTCTTGACCCTTGGGACGTGAGGGACTCCTGTCCAGTTTCTCTCCTTCTCCCAGAAATTCCAAATAGGTGAGGAAAGAAGTAGTTAGGGTTGTGAAGGGGGCTTAGAGAGAGAGTATAAGAGGGACAGAGCATACCCCTTGACAGGTTGCCAGGTAGAAAATAGAGAAACATTTTCTGAGATAATTTTCAAATAATTGCAACTAGAAAAGATATCACAACTGAACATTACATAAGTATCAAATAACTAAAGGGGAGTAGGACATTTGTGCTTTAAACAATGTAAAGGGTGCACCTGTCAACCTTTGGGCCAAAAAAAGAAAAAAAAGGTAAAAATGTAGTGATTATTTGCCAACAAAAAGTTCAAAAAAATTTTTTGTTGTAATTTGGTGGAAAACAGTACCCTGTGTAATTTATAACCCATATTTTTTAGTGTAGTTGATTTACAGTGTTTCAGGTGTACAGCAAAGTGATTCAGTTACATATATATATTTTCTCAGATTCTTTCCATTTTAGGTTATTACAAGATATTGAATATAGTTCTGTGTGCTATACAGTAGGTCTTTGTTGCTTATCTATTTCATATATAGTAATGCGTATCTATAACGTATTTTTTATGCCATGTATTTTGACAGCTCTATTATGTTTCTGGAATTTACTCTGCATCTCCCCCACTCATTATCACACACCATGGAGGGGACAGTGTCATTCCATGAATTTCTTTCACTCTCCACCCCTCCCCCATCAAACACAAACTATATCTTTGACCCCTTTACCTCATCTGTGATATTCATTATGCATTGGCTCCCCATCTTTCAAACCTCCATTCTTTAAGGCTGGGATGGAATGGGAATCAGGAACAGATTTTGGGTGCTGAATGTCTGTGATTCACATTATTTTGTAGGAAAAAACTATGGATTTCACAAAACCAGTGCTTACACATTTGCTTCAGCTAATTCAGAACTTCGGTGAGGCGCTGAAGGGAAATTGGCTCAGGCACGTCAGCTGCACACAATTTGTGGTGATTAAGAACAACAATAGCAGTCTTAAACATGTTGATAAGGCCAAAGCAACCCCACTGCAACTACATTATCAAAACATCCTGACTGTTCTTCCACACTCCATTCATCATAGACATTTACTTGGACATACCAGAGATTCTGGACATGCAGGTGCAACAATACTCTGATTATGTAACTTTCCACCTGAAACTACTAGGTTTTTAAAGAGTAAAGCTTAAAACAGATTTCAGTTTTTATTATTTCTCAGGATTAACATAGACACCTGCAACATATTGTGAGTTTCCTTAATGCAAAATGTGAGCCACCGTTTTTTGTTCTTGTATTTAACAATAATAAGAATGATAATAATAATACTAATGGCAATAAAAAAAAATCTGATTCCAGAGTCTTTTTCTTTTTTTTGCGGTACGCGGGCCTCTCACTGCTGTGGCCTCTCCCGTTGCGGAGCACAGGCTCCGGACACGCAGGCTCAGCGGTCATGGGTCACGGGCCCAGCCGCTCCGCGGCATGTGGGATCTTCGCGGACCGGGGCACGAACCCGTGTCCCCTGCATCGGCAGGCGGACTCTCAACCACTGCGCCACCAGGGAAGCCCCTCCAGAGCCTTTTGTTAAGTGAAGCATTACAGGAAGAAATCAGGGTAGGTACGTGCCAACACTTGGGTTAATAAATTGTGCGTGTACGACTCTTGGTTGCATAATTAGCATCTTCCAGAAAAGTGTGGTAGGTTTTATCCTAATTGCTGTTACACCCCAAGTCACATTTTGCTTAAGGCACACCTCCATTTTATAGCTAGTTAATAAAGAAGACTGTGGTATGAAGTCCATGTCGCCATGGAAACAGCCAATTAGAAGTGCACCCTGAAGAGAAGGAAGACAGCTGCCAGTACTCTCAGGGAAAAAGTCATGTGGGCTGGCAACCTATGAGAAACATGGCAAAGCTTAAAGCTTTTGCCAGCTTCCCCTAGCGTTGGCCGGCAAGTTTCTATCTCAACAAACATCTTCCACCCATTTGCTAAGTACTGCATCTGTAACATATTCTAAAAGGTTAATTGTGTCTTGGGCTCAATATATGTGATGGCGAGGCAGGAAAAAATTCTCACATTTTTTAGTATAATTTCTCTCATATGTTTCTTATAACTTCATGGCACCGACATCAGCACGAGAGAAAGAAAAGACCTGTAAGTGGGCTAGCTCCTTTCCAAGTTCAGAAGGGTATTCATAAGTTCTATTTTAAATACTCCTACGTTATACAGAACATTATACCTTGTTACGTATAATGCTAATGTTTACGAAGGTAATCATTATAGAACTTAAATGAAATACATAAGCCACCAATTTGAACGTTTGGTGTTTAACCCTCTTTGCCTATGGCACTCCATTTACATATGTATCTTAATTTCTGCTTCCTTATCACTCTGTAGAATATTGTGCTTTGTTTTCTGGAAGCTCAATATGTAAATATAACACATTCTCAAAATAGAGAATTAAAGCAAAGTTAATTCACATTAAAATATTTTTCACACACATTATTCCATTCATCCTATTAACGGCCTAGTGAGGGAGGATGTTTTCATTTCCATTTTGCATGGAAAGAAAGTGACACATAAAAGTTTCAGAGACTTACTTCAAATTACAGTTTAGTTAGTAGTGGACCTAGGGGCAAATGCCAACCTTGTATCCCAAGACCTAGCATTATTTTCCCACTGCAGTGTGGCTCCCTGCTAACTTAAAATTAATGCACTTGGATATCAACCTTGAGTAAATCAAATAATGTAGTTCTTAAATCTTCCCTCCAAAAAGTGTTTATAGTTGAGACTCATCAATGAGTAACATACAGATAATGTATTCCCTGTATTCTACCTGTGTCTTTCTCTTATTGGTAGTTAATTGGAAGGCAAAAGAGTAAAATTGACAATGATGGGAATCACATTCAATTAGCCTGAAATAGTAAACAGCTGCTGGGTTCAAATCCTCTTATTATGAGATTGTCAGACTCACAAAATGACAATACACATGGCACAGTTCTGAATAGTGAAAGAAGTTGAATCAGAATTTAAAAGCTTGATACATAGAAAGTGTGGGTCCTAGGAGACACAAGAGAATTTCCCTTTTAAGGAAATGGGATACATATAGGGTACAAACCTCTATTCTCGTAAAAAAAAAAAAAGAAAAGAAAAGAAAAGAAAAAGAAAAAAGAAAAGAAAGAAAAAAAGTGAATTCCAAGGTTGAGTAACTTTTTCTTATATCGGCCTAGTGCTCAACTGTGCAAGAAGCACTATTTAGTCTAGAACAACGCTAATTATCTTCTCTGCGGCCATGCTGGAGAAGTGTGGGAAATAAGTCACATAACTCACTCCCCCCTACACATACCAACAAGTAACCAAACAAAATCAACCTGCATTAAAAATATTTTGAGGAAGTTGTAGTATTTTGACTATATTCAAGATGAGTCAAAATTTGTAAGTGCAATCAACAGTGAACTTAAATATTTCCTATATTTTCTACCTAATTAATAAGAAGAAATCATGGGACAAATGTATGAGTATCTAAGATGCTTAGCAAATTTAGTTATCCTTTCTCAACAATAAGGGATCATTATATAACTTCCACACACTGTAATATATTTTAGGTCATTCAAAGGATATTTTTGGTTAATCCTATTGCATTTTTACTCCCCTCCCTTCATCTAACTCCCATTCTCTTCAAACCTCCAACCCAGTTCCTGTATCAAGAGATAACTCCATCTGTCACTTTACTGAGAGAATAGTCTCTGCCCTTTGCATCTCAGCTACTCTCCTTCTCAACACCTCGCTGTATTTTGGCCTTTCTTTCCCTTCAGTTTTCAGTGGTTCTCTACCCTGGGTGCACAGTAAAATCACCTGGAGAGCTTTTCTGTGTACCGACTCTAGACTGATTGAGTTAAGAATCTGGACTGAGAACCACTGACCTAATCTTTTCTACTGAGAAGAAACTTCTTTATTAAAACCAGGTCTCCACCTGTGGTGCCTTCTCAAGAGTACTGCTCCCCGAACCACCTCTCTTTCTCGTCTTCATCATCCTTCTTTTCCAGTGGTTCACTTTCCTGATCCTGCTAAGCAGTTCTGTTCTTTATGTCTCCCCAGATTAGTCCAAGAGTCTTTGTAGGTAGTGTGAATTCCTGAATCTCCATCCCCCTCCACAGAATGTAGGGATAGCTGCAGACGCTCCAGTCAGCTTTCTAATACAGTTGAAATAGCTTCAGAAAGTCATACTTCCAAAAGACCAAGAATCTAGAAGAGATTTTAGCTAGAAATAAACATTAATCATGCCCTAAGATAGAAAGGAAGGGATGATCTCACTAACGATAATGTCTTACAATTGCAGCGCTTTTCTTCTCAAGATCAAATGCTTGTTATTTCCTACTAAATATATGATATGAAGTTCACGCTGAGAGCTTACTTTCAATGGACTTTTTGTTTTTCTCTTAGCTAGTGGGTAAAATCCTTATTTATTCAGAACTGTCAATGCAGTTGACAACACGTACACTTATGGTGGGTCTTATTACTGCATCTAGAACAGAGTAGAAAAGCCGTGTCATTAAAAATGGAAAAGAGTGGTTTGAGAGCAATTATCTTCTTGTCTGTCACAATAAGTGCCTTTTCAGGAAATGTGGTTTCCAATTGTTGGTTTTCTGCCATTCTGAGTTCTAAGGAAAATTATCCATGGCCCATTAAAAAACTGCTTTATAGCACTGAGATAAAATTTTACATGGATTAAAATGATTTTGAGTATTTTAATAATAATTCATACAAAATAAATTTGAGTATGTGTTTTTGAGCATTTTGAAGTCTTTTAGGTACAGTCAGCAAATTAATAGCAATATAGTAAATTACACAATAGACATCTGCATGGCCTTTTTCAAAAGTGCTTAAGACTTGATTTATGGCTTTTACGTAAGCATCATCATGAAAAATTGATTTATTCTGTAGCAGAACTCAGTAAGCATTTTTCTTATTTCAAAAAGCAATTTTATTTTAAAGACAGAACCACTTACTTTTGGAATATTTGTTTCTTCAGTAAAGATTTCTGAAATTTCCATTTATTAGTCTTCTCTCCCCAAACCTAATCATCCCTACCTCATTCCAGATGTCCTACTTGTGTTTGTCAAAAATGTATTTGAAAACTAATTGTCACATCACGTGGGTATCAAATTAAATAAATGATTTCTCTCTGGCTAGTTGTCTTTTGGAACATGAGGGGCAAAGGAAGCCTGGATTTGCCAAGGAGCTTGGGGTTGGGGGGTAACTGGCTTCCACTCTCCATTGCTGTGTCTATATTTCTTTATTGAAAATAAATCAAATTATCGTTGATTTCACTAAATAAGCAGCAAGATTAATGGTTAATATTCAATGTATAATCACTCATCCAAAGTAAAAAGCTAAAGGTTAGCTGTGGTAACCTGTTTACATTGACTGAACTGAAGGAAGCCATATTTGTGTTACTGGAAAGAATCTTAGGTAGAATCCAGGGGTTAAGGGAAAAAATATATAGAGATAGATATAAAATATGTTTATATTTTTAATTTATTTTATTTTATATATATTTTAACATTTCAAATCATTTGAACTCCACTAATTCAGAATGTACCATAATTTGAATTGGAATTGCCCAAAGATTACCTGCTTTCTTTTCTTTTTTTTTTTTTTTTAAAGAAAATGTTGGGGGTAGGAGTTTATTAATTTATTTATTTTTGCTGTGTTGGGTCTTCGTTTCTGTGCGAGGGCTTTCTCTAGTTGTGGCAAGGGGTGTCACTCGTCATCGCTGTGCGTGGGCCTCTCACTGTCGCCGCCTCTCTTGTTGTGGAGCACAGGCTCCAGACGCACAGGCTCAATAGTTGTGGCTCATGGGCCTAGTTGCTCCGCGGCATGTGGGATCCTCCCGGACCAGGACTCGAACCCGTGTCCCCTGCATTATCAGGCAGCTTCTCAACCACGGCGCCACCAGGGAAGCCCTACCTGCTTTATTTTCTAGGAAAAAAAATTAAGTCCGTTAGCCCCATAAACCAATTTCAGAGTTACTAAGAAATAGGAATGGGTTTTAGAAGGTTGACATGGCCATATTGTTTCTTCAATAAGCACCTCCAAGATAGGAAGTCAGTGAGTTCTATGCGTTTTATTAAAGCAGACGGAGTAGAGATTTGGGGAATTGTGATTGGAATTATTACACGAAAGATGAAAATGATTTTTCATAAAACTTTGCCCTTCAATGAATCTATATTAATATAGTTTTAATATTCTGAAGAATTTAGTGTAGGAATGGATGAACTGGAAATTTAGTATACAAATGAATGAACTAGAGCAGTCAATTAGTCAGATTTTTGAGCACCACCAGAAGCTGAGTTTGCCTCTGCCGTGCTGCACCAAAAAGTTCGGAAAATTCTCGACTTTCTGTCTGGTGCAAAAGCTCCTTTTGGCTGTAAAAAGTAGTGCTCTGATTCTGTTTATCCTGAAACTGTTGCTGTTCATGATCTCATTATCCCCTCCTTAAACTTCTTGGCCAGGCTCTATTTCTAAAACATGCTGCATATGCAGTTATAACAATGACTCCTAAGGGTCTCTTTTATTATATCTCTCCCCCTTTGTCACCATGGTCTAATTTGAGTCAGATGATAGGGGACTTCAGGAAGGATTTGTCCAATAGAAATGGAACTGATAGTATGCCTGTTATGTTTGAATATATTAAGACAAATTCTGCAGCCCTAGTGGAGATTGAGTTTGTGATAAATAGAAGCATAATCAGAAAATTGAAGCAACTGATAACTTTAGAAAAATTTAAAAGTTGTTCAAAAAATAAAATACAGTCATGGTACACCACAATCATGTTTATGAATGGTATTTCCATACCACTGAATACTGATTTAACCAAAAAGTATGACATAACTACATTGGGAGGATAGGGAAAGGAGAAGTGTGTGTGTGTGTGCGTGTGTGTGTGTGTAGGGTGTTGTGTAAAAGAATAAACTGCCATATTCAGTAATAGGGAGCCAATATAAGTGTCCACAATTGAGAAATAGAGAAGTGCTTTGTGAACGTGTTCTTTAAAGTGAATCACAGGAGATTCACTTAAGAGAGTTTTAAGTGACTGCCTAAGGGGAGAAAATTTTAAATATATAAGTATATTTTTAAACTATATATATATTTTTTGATTTTTAAAAATAAAATTTTTAAAATGTAAATGAGAAACCAGGAAGTGGAGACCATATATGTAGACATCTCCTGACAAGTGTTTCTGAAAAGGAGAACATAAAGGTGGGGCAGATGCTAAAGACATCTGAAGAGTTGAGGGATGACCTTTTCTTTAAGGGGAAAGATTGGAGTGTGCATTTCTTTTTTTGTTGTTTGTTTTTGTTTTTGTTTTTGCGGTACGCGGGCCTCTCACTGTTGTGGCCTCTCCCGTTGCGGAGCACAGGCTCCGGACGCGCAGGCTCAGCGGCCATGGCTCACGGGCCCAGCTGCTCCGCGGCATGTGGGATCTTCCCGGACCGGGGCACAAACCCGTGTCCCCTGCATCGGCAGGCGGACTCTCAACCACTGCGCCACCAGGGAAGCCCTGGAGTGTGCATTTCTTGTTGATAGGATTGAAGAGTAGGAATGGAGTGATTGATAACACGGGAGAAACAAAGAAAGATCAAAGTATAACTCAGACCTACAGCCAAAATGAAGACATTTGCCTATGAAAAGATAAGGGATGTTTCCTCCATTCTAAGACAGAGGCTGGGGATGTGGCCAAGGGTTGGGAGATATTTGAGAAAAAAAGGATACTTAAAGCAGAAAAGTGAATTTAGGAAGGAAATGTAGTAGGGTTACCAGGCAATACTGAGACTTTATTTGACATTTGCAGTCATAAATTTAAAGTGAAACCAAACAGCTGTATGATATTCCTCAGCAACATATATCAGCTAATGTGCAGGCAGAGAGAGGGTGGAAAGTTAGAGCAATCAGATTTGGGATTTTGACAGGGGATTACAACAGCAGCACAGAGAAGCAAGAGAGTGACAGTGGTGGTGGGCCAGGGAATCCAGGCTGGGCAAAGGAGGAAGTGAAAACAAAAGACGGCTGAGGAATAGTGGTAGGGTTAGTAAATTCGAGGGTCAGTAAGGATGAGAAATTGGAGTCATGGACTGTCATCATTTCCAGTAAGTGAGCTGGAAGGTTATGAGGGGCGGTAGAGAACTACGAGGTGACAGAGCTCCCAGAGATGAGCAGGTCCTGGATATGATGTTGGGAGTAGGTGACTAAGGTGGCTGCAAGAAGAGGCCATTGGAGGAGAGGTCAAGGAACTGAAAAGTCAGGATCCTGGATGCTGAAGTGTCCAAGAATGATCACTGTGAGTCATCCAAGAATGAGATAAGCAACATGAAAGCAGTGAGGTCCGAGGGTGGTGTGACTGGTTGGTACGAGTCTCAGAAGGGCATGACATTGTGAGAACAAGAATGATAACTGGTTGAAAGGAGTAGCAAGGAGAATAGGAGGGCCCCCTACCTTGGGAACGTGGAGTCTTAACCGCCGGACCGCCAGGGAAGTCCCTGTAGCACTTCAAAATTAAAGATTTGGGCCCATATCATCAAACAGAAATGCTCAAGGATATTAGACTTAGAAAGAAGCACCCTTGGTGGGCTACCATGTTTAACATATGTACTCTGCTGCCGTTTGTGACTGAGAGATTGACAGGATATATAAGAATATATATTCACATATATATGTGTATGATACATGCGTGTGTGTGTCATCACTGTAATTTTGTTTTTGTTTTTTTATATTCCTTTTCGTTTCTTCTTTCATTCACCTGAGGGTGGGTGTACCTATTTCCATGTCTGTAACACAGCCTTGGATGTGATGAAGGAAGCTTCTGTCTCACCAGCACGAGATCTATGCAATTACCGGCATTTCAGAGAAACAGCTTATAATTATGAGGTTAAAAAGAATCACTGCTTGGACTTCCTAACCTCCCATCCCCACATGTATATAGACATTTGGGCTCTCTGCACTGCTGTCACCAGAACACCATGGGAAGAAGGGGTAGAGGCCAGCTGTGGAGCCTTCTTCTGCAGCAGAGGTGAATTCCACCACGGTCCTCATTTACACATACAGCACACACACAGCCCACTATAAACATCTCAGAGTGTGAGGCAGGCTCCCTGGTCACCTTTGCATCCAGTTGGTTATAAACTTAGACAAGTTACTTTGAAGTGTGTCAAACACAGAGGAAGAGAAGTAGTAGATGGGAATGGTGAAGGTGACTTCATGCCTCTAGGAGTCTAAGCCAATCACCGCTTCCCTACCCCAATTAAAGGAAAACAAACGAGCCTCATACATGGACTCTAGAGCCCTCCTAATATTAAAAGTCACATGACTGATGGAAAGAAGATGAAGAGCAGTGTGGAATACCATGTTGGAAGCAGATGAACTAGCAGCTTGTTGTATTATCATATCAAAGAGCACACTGTCCCACTGATAATTCTTGGGCAAAGTAGATTCAGGACATTTTCAATTAAACCTTTTTAAGTGGCATTGCAGTTCAGCTGCATCTGGTATATATCGTGGCCTGTTTGCTCTAACTTTGCAACAGTGCGAAATCCCCAACTTCGGCTGTGGTAGCATGTGGCTCTGGGTGGCATCTGTAAAGCAATGACACTTCTATATTTTTACAGTAAACAGAAAATACTTGATAAAAACAATATTCAATATTGGAATGACTCCATTCCTCTAACTAATTGGGCTAGACTGTCTTCATGAAATGAGTCCTGGAACAGAAAAAAGCAACACGCAGAAATAGCTTCTGTTGTGTCCTGATTTTCTAAAACTTGTCTTCTCCTAGTGCAAGTGCTACTAAATAAAGTCCTCACAAGTTCTAGACTTTTCCATAGGAGAATTCTCAATAACTATAGCAATACTGAAATTAATGGTAGATAGTACTAGAGGGTTTTGGGGTTTCTTGTTTCCTCTCTCTCCTTCTCTTCCTTACCTTTAGAATAAAACAGAAGTGTAATATTATAGAATTCGCCATGACTGGACAACCAGTAAGTAGAACTGGAATTCAAAGTAGGTCTATCACTGCCTAGATTTCACTTACAAAGTTTTTAAGTATAATTGTTGGTTATATTTTTTGATATTTCCTATTTTCTTAAATTGCCCTCTGTTTCCTGTCAGATTATTATGTTCTTTAAATGTCCTGACAGTATTCAAAACTCTGTCAGTGCATAATATATAGACAGTGACGACTCCCACTGTCTCTTTCGTACTGGGAGGGTCATTCAGTATCTAATAACGTCAGCTGGCAGACATGTAACCTTACACCAGAATGGAATTTGTGGCTTGGCATGAGTTTAATATGTTTGGTAAAAAGTGAATTAGGATAGTTTGTAGATACTTTTAAGCCTGTGTTCAGAAGTTTAATTTGATTCAGTTTAATCAAACAATTGATTATTAAATGCATATTATACATAAAGAACTTATAGGTACAAGTGGATGCAAAGTATAGTGGTAGCCCCCCAAAAGGTACATCCATGTGCTAACCACCGGATCCTATAAAAATGACCTTATTTGGAAGGATTGTGGCAAATGTGATTAAGTAAAGAATCTCAAGATGAGATCATCCTGGATTATTTGGGTGGGCCGTCAACCCAATGATAGCTATCCTTATAAGAAACCCACAGAGAAGAAAGATACAGAGCAGAAGTCCATGTGAAAGTGGAGGCAGAGACTGGAGTGATGCAGCCACAAGCCACGGAACACCTGGAGCCACCAGGAACTGGAAGGGGCAGAAGGATTCTCCCCTAGAGCTTTCCAACAGCGTGCAGCCCTGCCGACCCCCTGATTTCAGACTTCCGGTCTCTAGAACTGTGAGAGGATACATTTCTGTTGTTTTAAGGCACGAAGGTTGTGGTAATTTGTTAGGGCAGCCCTAGAAAGCTAATAAAACAAGCAGAAATCAATCCCCAATGAAGAGTGTATAATATGTAATATATGATACCTGTGCAATGTTAAAGGCATTACAGTATAGGAGAGAAGGGAACTTATTTCAAATAAAGACAGCTGGAAAGGCCTTTTGAAAGAGGTGAGCCTCGATCAGGGGACAGGAAATTTCAGGACATAAGCAGAGCTGAGACAGAGGGGGATTCAGGAAGATAAAATATCTGAGTAAACGTGGTACCGTAGTTGGGTCCTGAGAAAGGAAATGATGTAGTCCAAACTTCTAATGCCATGAGAATTTGTGTTCAGAAATGCAGAAAGCCTCAATTTGGTCAAACAGAGAGGTCCTTTGTTGCCTGGCTTAGATTATAGAGAAACCTACACGTCCCACCTTCTATCGAAATTAAATTAACTTTAAAACATAGATTTCTGAAGAAGCATGGTAAAAATAAAAATTAAATTCAGAGAGGAAAGAAATAATTTCAGGGATGTTCTGAAAGCTCTATAATGCCTTGGATGTGCACTTATTATAGTATTTTAACTTACACTAATTTCTTTTTACACCATTGCTTCATACCCTGTGGCCTGAGTAGGGAGATGCATGCTGTATTAGCTTCCTAGGCTGCTGTAACAAATTACCACAAACTGTGTAGCTTACAACAGTGGGGTGTGTCGGCTCACAGCTCTAGAGGCAGAAGTCTGAAATCAAGGTGTCAGCAGGGCCACGCTGCCTCTGAAGGCTCTAGGAGAGAATCCGTCCATGTCTCCTCCAGCCGCAGGAGATCCTGGCACTCCCTCGGAGTTCCTTGACTATTCGACACATCACTCCAATCTTTGCCTCGCTCTGCACATGGCCGCCTTTGTGCCTCTGAGTTCTCTCCTCTTCTTATAAAGGCCCAGCCTAATCCAGTATTACATCTTAACTAATTACACTTACAAAAGCCCCTATTTCCAAATAAGGTCACATCCTGAGGTTCTAAGTAGATATAAATTTTGGGGGGAACATACTTCAACCGAGTACACATCCTATTTACGTTTTAAGCCATAGGGCCTAGTCCAGTGTTGAATGTAAAATTGGTAACCATTAATATTTTGCTGACAAAGGAAGTAGACCTGTAATGTCCATTAATTATGGGAAATTGTGAGAAAATAAAACATAGACTATAAAACAAGAGAAGAGAAGGGGAATTGGAAGGGATAAGAGAAGCTTTCCAAGTGTTGCCTGGAAGTGTAAATCCAAAATCTGTACAGGGTCTACGAGGTCTCTTAAGATCTGACCCTGGCCTTCCTCCTCCGTGCTGGACCACCCTTCTTCCGGATTCTTCAGGTCCTGTACCCTTCACCCGAAACATCCCTCTCTCCACTCTCCACTCAACTAACTCCTTATCCTTAACTCTTCAGCTTAAACGACGCTTCTTCAAAAAGGTGGCGTCTCCCCAGATGCTCTGTACGACTTGGTATCTTTCCTTTATTGGCAGCTCTCAGAGTTTGGAACAATATTTTTAATAATACAATCATTTGTTTAATGTCTCCGTCTCCATCAGACCAGGAGCTCCATGGAGGCAAGAGCTTACCTAACACGCTCAAGGAAGTATCCCCAGCATCTCGGGTGTGTTTCAGGTCCTTCTATATGACAGCTCTTCAGATATTGTCAGACTATCACCATGACTACCCTAAGGCTTCTTCCACCTGAGTGGACCACCTATGTCCTTAAGTGAACATACCCTGTCCTTGAAGGCAACCTGATGCTCACCTCTGCCCTGTACCTGCTGAGCACAAAGGAGTGATGTTCAAGGCCGTTAGCCACCACTGCCCTGGCAGGTGTGCAGGCTGTCTGTGCTGATTCCGTCACCAATGAGCTTTGGGATCACAGCCTACCTGGTGCCCTGCTGTGTGTTCTGTACAAAAGGGTTGGCTGTGTGGGTCTCTCCCACCCTCTCTGGACCCCAGCATCACCCAGCTCTGTGGCTCCTGCCTCTCTTCGCTTCAGCTTGAAGCCAGCTCCCTGGCTCTGGTTCCGTGGCTCGTGGCCAGCTCTGGGGAAGATGGGATAGCAGGCAGGGTAGACCAGGGCTGCTACAGGAAGACCGTCAGACCAGGCTGTGAATCGTTTCACTGTGCTGATGACTTGCCTCTGAACCTGCCAAAGGGTAGCACTCAAAATAAAATAATGCTTTTGTTGTGCACACGGCAGGCCTGGGAGTATTCGTGAGGGGCCTTGAACTTGCTCTGATGCTGCATAAGACCCCATTTTCAGCCCTCTAACACTGCTTGTTCCTATTTAGATAACCATTAACTAAAATCTCCAGCTCATCTCCACACTGAGGCTAAATTACAATTCTCCTTGAACTCGTGAAACTATTTTTTTAATATCAGACTTGATATTAAAAATTATTGCTACCACATTTCATGTGTGGAAGTCGATTCATCCTTGCATTTAGTGGAGATCACTGTACAGGATTTTTTTTTTTTGATTAAAATCTGGCTGGTCCATAACAGGAGGAAGCTAGCATCTCTTAAGCAGAAAAGCCCTTCCTCTGAGCAGATTCTGGAATCCGACTACCTAGAGCTCAATGCCACTTTCTCTACACTGGCTGTCTGACACTGAAACTTCTTCAACCTCTTCGACCTGTCTGTGCCTCAGTTTCTCAACTGTAAAATTAGAGACTAATAATACCTACCTCAGAGGGGTACCATGAGCTTTAAATGAGGTAACTCCTGTCAAGAGCTGAAGAGTCGTGGCTGGCGCATTCTTAGTGTTAAGTACATGTTAGCTATTATTCCTGCGTCTATTTATCATTCAAATCACCCACACCGGCATTTTCCTTAGCAAATCATTTTATCAGATGACTGCTAGCCTGGTCTCTGCCCAAATCATTAAGTGCTGAAGAAAACTTCCTGTTACGAAGATTCCTCTTCCCTCTTCCTTATCATGATCAAATTATGACATGCTTTGAAAGTCTCACAAATACGCTACATCCTTTTGATAACAACGTAGTGTTTGAGAAACTCCAGTACATCTGATGTTTTAGAGCAGGCTTTCCTAAATGTAATCACTGGTCCCAGAAGAAATAAGAGGCATCAGACTCAGCTCTAAGAGAGGAAAATCAGGAAATAGAGGTACAGCCCCCATTTTCCAAGCTGTGATCCATGGACACATGATGTTAATGAGTTTTCTCTGAGAATGGTTCTGTGAGGACATCTGTTGGGAAGATTAGATTAAGTAAAATGAAACAGACTTATGTTAAGGCTCCGGACTCCTTGAAGTCCTTTTAGCCGTGTGGAGTCCATGAGGTCCCAGTGTCCCTCTGGACAGGGTGGTCTGTCCAGTAGACAGAGTGCGGCTGTGTTTGGATTCCTTGCTAGTCCGTAACTAGCCATGTATGTGAGGGTCGGTTATTGCACTTTTCTGAGTCTCATTACCCTCAACTCTAAAATGGGAATAATACCTGCCTTGCAAGTTTATCAGACCGATGACAGATGACTTATGTTAAAAATGGTGAGCGCAGTGTCGAGCTGTTAGTAGGCTCTCAATAAACAGTCGCTAAACTTAATACTATAACTTGGAATCAGGATTTAAGATAAACCTATGATTGGGTCTAACAAGTTTAGTTCTGTGGTTCTTTGTTTCAAATATTCTGTGGTCTTTATACATTTTCTTCTCTCCATGAATTTCTCTCCAAAACTTCGTTTGGGTAAGTCCAATAAAAACTATTTTATTCTCAAATTAAGACACCTACAAGGGATGTATGCCTAGTCATGTATCTAAATAGTAGACAGTACACATTCCACTAAAGCTTATTTCATGCTTCAGGTGCCAGCCAGGATCCAGAAATGGTGTGTGTATGTAGAACACTCAAACAAGGCAACTGGAGAGATTTTCCTAGAGAGGACTTTGCAAAGTTGAGGGCAGGGTTAAAAGGGACCTGCAAAAGATGGGTAGTACCCTGGGCTAGCTCTTGGGCCTTGGAGGGCAAAGGCAGACAAACCCCTGGGGGTTTTGCCAGGACTGGGAGAGAACTTTAGGTACGTCTCAAGGAGAAGCCTTTGGTAGAGAAGAAAAGGCTGAGTGGGGAGGACGTTGGATAATGAATGCTATGACCTCTCCCTTCCTTTGCCCTCTCTGTTTTTGCTGGGCTTCCCACTGGTCAATTCCAACTAGGAGCCGGACAGCAGAGTATCCTTGTTGTGTAGATGTAACCCTCAGAAGCCTGGCTCCTGGTCACTGAGGAGGGTACGGAAGGTTCCAGAGTGAATCTGGTGGAGCAAATGCAGAACATTGACTCCAAAGAGCATCCCATGAAAAAACTCCAGTTAGTACCTACTTTGCAAGGACAATAGGTAATTTTGGTTAATGCCTAAAGAGAGAATCATTTTGTCATCTGGAGCTTTATCAATCGCTAACCATAATATTATAATAATAAGTGGCAAGATCCTACCTGATATATTCATAAAGTTAGGTAAAATAACAGAGAAATGCAATTATAATGCGTATGCCGGCTTAGCTCTCAGGCATTTTATGTTCAAGCAAGCTGTCCTTAACCCCACGAATAAATGATGCTCATAAAGCACCTTGGAGGGGAAGTGGGGGATGAGAGAAAGCAGCAATTATGGCATTTTCACTGTACTTTTTCCATTCAGTTTGATTTAGCATGTATTCATTCTTCTGCACGTGGATATTCAGTTTTCCCAATGCCATTTATTGGAGAGACTATCCTTTCCCCACTGAGTATACCCTTACTCTTGTCAAATATTAGTTGATCATACATACGAGGGTTTATTTCTGGACTCTTTATTCTGTTCCATTGGTCTGTGTGTCTGTATTTATGCCAGTACCATACTGTTTTGGTTACTATAGCTGTGTAGTATAGTTTAAAATCAGGAAGTCTGTTGCCTCTAGCTTTGTGCTTCTTTCTCAGAATTGCTCTGGCTATTAGAGTCTTCAGTGGTTCTATACAAATTTTAGGATTGTTTTTTCTATTTCTATGAAAAGTGGAAACAAAACTCCCTCATGCTTATGTCCACTAAAACCTTTACTCACCCAGATGGATAAATCACTAAGTTTATGATGCTATCTTATTCTAGTATATTTGACTTTTAGCAAGGTGGGAGGGAATAAGCATTTCCTTTTAATCTGGAGCATAACATAAATGTATCTATTGGCTAAAAGCAGAGTTGGGTACACAGAGTCCACTTTTATTACAGAATGCCTCTCTATACATTCGTGACAGTCCCACGGAAAGTTTTTAACACTCAGACTGTTTCCAGCATATCTCAAATTGCTCTGTAAATTATTTAATCCAACTACAGCGACATCTCCTGGCCAAGATGAGAGCTAACTGATAAACGTCTTCCGAGGTGATAGAAAATGACAAGATCTAAACAAAATAAAAGATTTTTACCAAATGTTTTGTTTTAAAGCCATCAGCAGTTTATATGTTCATATTCTCATTACCGCCATGTTCAGCACCATGAATAACAAACTTGGAAAGCTCAGAACTAATAATATCTCCCTTGACTAAAGATGGGTAAATAAAGCAAGAAAAAGTGCTTTAAAATTGGCAAGCCCTTGTGGGAAATATTGCCAGGGCCCTATAAATGCATAGTGAGGATTTTTGCTCACAGATTCCAGGGCCTTCCCTTATCTTTTGGTGTGAGTAGGGTGACTGGCTTTGTGAATACTCTTTTTTTTTTTTTTTTCCTTAACAATTTTGGGATACAAGGCTAACCAGTGATCACACAATTGTGTGCTGATTTTAGGCTCCTTTATTCCTGCTTTGCAACAAAAAAGCTATTGTTTGCAACCTAATAATATTGTAAGAGGAGAGAGGGGGGGAAAGAAACAAAGGTCCTTCCTCTAGATAGAAATTTGGCTTCAATACAGGCCGGAGAGAGCAAGCAGGGTGCATTTCCTGTGGGAAATACTTTCCAACTTTTTTTTAGCTTCGTTTCTTAGTATGATGCCTTAGCATGAATTGCTCTTGAAACTTTAAAAGACATTTTAAGACTGAGGCTGGTGGATAACAGCTTTGCCAGAGGAAGCCTTATGTTTGATTCTGTGGCACTTCATCTCTCGTTATACCGCATGCCCAGTCTGGTTTGTGTTTGTGTGTTTTGTTTCTCTACAGCCTTCTCTTCCTCCAGGGATCCATCCATCTCCAGTTCAGGGACTGGAGAATCCGTGGCTCTGACAAGAGTGGATAAAAAAACCTCTGAGAAATGATGGGAGTGGGGACTGTGGGTGAAGAGGTAGTAACACAGAATTAGAAAACCTTTCTTCTTATATGATAATTTGACTAACATTTTTCTAAATATGTAATAACTGTTTGCAGTTCAGAGGGATATAGTCAAAAGATGATTAAGTTTTTCATACCAGCGTTTTAAATGTGTACCGATTTTGGAAGCCTAAGGTAATTATCAAGATTTGATGCAGTTTGCAAGCCTTAAACTGTATAGAATTCTAATGAAGATGTGCCTAAGAGCCAGACATTAACATTATCATCGCAGTACCTTTTCTGTGGTGGAAACTTTAAAATCCATGCCCTTTTAAGTGTTGCTAATGTGAACAAAACGTACTTTCCTTGAGGACTCAGTCAGAAAAATTATCTGCAAACAAATGGTGTGTTTGAGCATTAAAATCAGCTCAAGTTTTTGCTCCATGAGTTTTTTCAAGAGATGAATATGGATAACTCCATTGTTCTTTATTTTGGAGGCTAAGTGGAGAGGATGGGTGAATATAATATTTTTATTTTAAGTTAGAAGGAAGTAAGCACACATCTTAATGTTTTTACCTATGCAGAGATCCAAGTAAGCGTGAGCATCTCATTGATTTCAAAGGCACACTCATCAAATTACTACCGTAAGTGTAACAGAGGAGAAGAAAAGAGAGGCACATTTTAAAACTAGAATAACAGCAGGCCCCAAACTATCAAATTTCTTATTCTCAAAAGCTTTTGTCATAATTTATAATCCAATTTTCTAGTTTATGACATTACAGGTATTTTTCCTATTCAGTGGGCATATTTTCTTACTAAAGTGATATCCCATTTGAAGCCAAGCCATTGTATGGATCCATTGTATCCATTGCAATGTTTCAGTGCCATTAATTCTCCATCCAGAAGATTGCCCAAAGAATAAGTCAAATCATGAATAAATCTTGAGATGTAATAGGATTCTCAAAATCAACTCTGAAAATCTTTGAATGGTTTTCTGCCATAAAAATCAATAATGTCTCGTTAGATAAGGAAAGAGACATGGGGACTTTGCTATGAATCATGATGATGATAAGAGTACATTTTCCAATAGATAGCCAATGGGGAAGACCAGAGGGGAGGGGAGTCCTCTAACTGTAGGAGTCAGTAAACTATGGCCCACAGGCCAAATCCAGACTGCCAGCTCCTTTTGTAAATAAAGTTTTATTGGAACACAGCAATGCTTATTTGATTACCCATTGCCTACAGCTGCTTTTGTGCTATAAGGCAGAATTGAGTAGTTATAACAAAGACTGTTCAGCATGCAAAGCATAGAATGTTTAATATCTGTTTCTTTACAGAAAAAAAGTTGCCAACCCCTGCTCTGCTAGCTTGTCTATTTAGAATCTGCACTGATTACTGACCCAAACTTTCAAATCGAAACAAAGAGTCCTAAATAATGACATAATGACACAGGTAGTTGCATGAGAAAAAAAGCATCAGAGCAGTTGGATTTTATACCCTGCTGTGACATCCACTTCTTATATGATTTGCAGATGAGGGAAGCATCCAGAGCTTTTAGCAACTCAGCAGTAAATATTTTTTTCTCCAACTGGCACGATCCAGACTTCACTAGGATTCACTGTGCCAGGCCAGTGAGGATTATGGAATTCCCTCAGCTGCCTGAGGTGCTGTCATGTTGCCCAAGTCAATGCCAAAATTAGGCACAGACAAGGTGGCCGAGAAAGGATTTGAGAATGTGCATGATAAGATCAGGAACTCCTCAGTGGGAGACTCAGAGTTACTGCAGAATGCTTGTTTTACCCTTACCACCTTTTTTTCTCATGCATATAAGGGATAGTTGAAGAAAGAGCACAACTATCCTAATTAGCACGAAACAGTACACATTTTGGGCTGATTTTTAAAGATTCAGTTATTTGAGGAATCTACACTACAAAGTGGATTTCAAAAAGAGATACAACACAGCTAAGAGATCATCTTGGCTATTCTCATGAGTGTAGCTTTGAAAGGGATTCAGTTAAGCCCTGTAAATTAATCTCCCTGTATGTTTTGTTCTACGAAGGTAGCACAAAATATACAAGACTAGGATGACCAATATAAAAGGCCATCTAGTCCCAAACACTCTTAAGAGTGGAAGTGGCATTAATAATAATTAAGCTGGTCAACAGGTATAATGCAGGACTATCCCATATGAACCTGATGTGTGGTCTCCCATATAAACATAATCATGGTGGCGCCTGTTACTGCCAATGGTTTCAAAGTGCTTGGCTTCAGGGCTGAGCTGGAACTTGCAGTGCCTGTGTGAGAATTACAAGAAGTCACTGCTTTCTGTGGCCCGCTAGAGATAGGCTCCCCTTCCACTGGATAGGTGCAGCCCTCCTCCATAGGGCATAACTAGTTGAGGGGCAGATTAAATCTCAGACCCCCAGCTGAACCCCTGGCCAAATATCTGACAGGGCACAACCGTATGTGGCTGTCCTGCTCAACACCGGAGTGGTAATGGTAGTAAAACTAGGTTGATGGGGATGAATCTTGTTCAATACTTGCAGCATTTCAGCCTTGATCTAAAATCAGTACTACCTGAACTGTTACATTTTGGATAGACGGAAAAGATTAGATTGTATTAAAACAAATTAAGACAGATCTTAATAACAGCTTACAATTTAGACAAGAAATGTGTGATGTCTGTGTTTTTAAAAATGTAACTTTAAGCTCCTGAAAGAAATTATATATTCTGAAACTTGGAGACATCTATATCACAGGAAATACTGGCTTTTAGGTTTGCCCAGACCTTTTGGGGCAAAGTACTTTGGATTTTTTCCACTTAATTTTCCAGCTAATTGCTATGGTTCCTCCCCATTTCTCTATTAATACACCCCAGATGACAGAAAAGAGGTAGCAAAGAAAAATGGGAGCTTTGAGATAGAGGAATAAAACAAGATGGACTTCTCATTAAGAGCGTTGGTGCCATTTCATCTAATTCTTCTGACCACAGACCGGTTGGTCTGCTATTGTCTCCGTGTTCCTGACAGAACCTAAGCTTTTTATTTGGAAAGACTGATGACCGAACAAGTCTGCCTTGAAGCACATAGACACCCACAGGCTTGCCAAGACCCTTCACACTCAGCTGAGTGAAGACTCTCTCTCCTTTGCTCAAGGCTGATGGAGAAGCAAATAAAACCCACTTTGGCCCTTTATGTTTTTCTTTTCTGCCAGTTCCCCTTTTTCTTTGGGTTAACTTAATTTCTTCCATTTGTGAACCTGATAGTTTCCCCACATTGTTTTGATCTTCCTTTAGCACTGATAAATTAACTTTTTTGTAATGATCATTTTGTGAATAAAGGGAGAATAAGAATTAATATTTGCAGATGTAAAATAAGTCTTTAGGATTCACTAAAACTAGTCACGGTGGTAACATTAGGAAGAGTTTGCTGAACAGACTGCAGATGGCGTTAGAAGAAGACTTGGTGTATCTTGGATTTTTTTCACTTATGGCCTATGTGAATTTATTACCCATTTTTAAAAGCTAAGTTAAAATATTTTTTTAAAATCAAAACAAAAACAAAAGATAGCAGCAACTTGAACAAATCCTTCATCAGCACTCTCCCACAGGAGAATTTTGAAGGTCTAGCAGACATTCACTCTTCTGAGAGCGTGTAGTTGACACAGTTATGTCAGAGCTCTACATAAATTTGTATCTGTAACTTTGCCTGGCCTATCTTGGGGGAGATGAAATTTCCTGTCTGCAAGTGAGGATTCTGATCTGGATTGAAAATTAAGTGGAATAATGTACCCGCTTTTGTGATACAATATGGTGCCTTGAGGCAGTCCCTTTGCCAGAGTTTATTGCAGGTAATCATACATTTTCCTACTTACTGACAATCGAGTGTAGTTGGGACTCACTCATAAGACAAGCAGTGACCCGAGCTGAGCCCTGGCCGGGCAGCTCTACCTTCACTGTGCCCGGTAGAGCCAGTGTAATTGAGGAGATGGCCATTTACATACACCGCGTTAGTGCACTGTCATGGGTGAAATGTACAGAACAGGAGACGACTAACGGTAGAGTTATATGTGAGGACAGGAGAAGGAGAGACTATCCTCGCCTAAGACAGATCAAGGAAGGACTGTGCCAGGCTCATTCCCATTGGAAGTGCAGTAAAAGGTCTTTTAGGCGCCTCCCCATACCCTCTTGGGGAAAAAAATAGGTCACGGTGTTGTGTCTCAAAGGCTGAGGGAAAATGTTCAATGCACAGATTAACATCATATCCTTAGAATGCCTATTCCATTCTCCCTGCAAAACACACTGTCTAGGAGTTTCATTGGTATGTCGTGAGGAAGTTGACCAACTCTAACCAGGGCAGAGTGTCTCTTTCCAAATATCACTCCCAGCATTTGAAATCAAGTAGTGTCAAAAAAATGTTGCTTTCATTTTGACAAGAAAAGATAAGTCATGTCCTTTCTAGAACAGTGTAAAGAATTTTCTTCACTGTAGATTTTTATCAACAGGTAAAGGATCCCCCACTGGGGTATATAGTGAAGAGAGCAAGCCAGGGTTTTGAAATATTCTTTCCTGGCATTAGAAATATTCATTGAGGGGCTTCCCTGGTGGCACAGTGGTTGGGAGTCCACCTGCCGATGCAGGATCCCATGTGCCGCGGAGCGGCTGGGCCCGGGAGCCATGGCCCCTGGGCCTGCGCGTCTGGAGCCTGTGCTCCGCAACGGGAGAGGCCACAAGAGTGAGAGGCCCGCGTACAGCAAAAAAAAAAAAAAAAAAAAAAAAAGAAATATTCATTGAGAGACGGGGGTGCAGAAGATTCTAAGCCGAAATGATGAACATAATAACTTCATTCCATACTTATGCAGGAATTTAGTCTGCCAGCTGATTACTAATACAGTTGATGCATTTGAAGCATTTGTTGAACTTTTTGAGAGAGGTATAGTTATCTTCATTCTATCCATGAAATTCAGAGATGTTAGGGACTTTAAGTTAAAAGGCTTAGTCTGATGGAGTATTCTTCACCTCAGCAGAAAAAAAGAGAGCAAAGATGACTGAAGGTCACACGCATGTGATTAAGTTCCCCCAATTCCCACCTTCTCCTCCCATTGTACTCATCCACAGGTCCACTTGGATGTACCTCCAGAATCTATCTTGAATCTGAGTACTTCTCACCATCTCCTCTATGATAACCACTCCAAAAGGCCTTCATCTCACCCCTTCTTTGGATCTCACCTCCTTTATTCTGATCCCAAACAGTCCACTTTCAACCCAGTAGCCATAGTGATGTTTTAGAAGCATTAATGGCAAGATCACGTCGGTCTCTGCTTAAAACTGAATGCAATTAAGGTAAAATCCATGCTCCTCCACAAGGCAGGGGGATCTGTACGATCTCACCCACTTCTAAGTCCAGATCTATACTCTTAGGTCTGACTGTTACCCTCATTCACTGCCATCCAGTCATTCATCTCTCTCTCCCTTGGTCATGCTAAGCTTGGCCTCCCACACGTGACATTTGCACTGGTTCTTGCTTTTTCTTGAATGCTTTTACTCCAGAGTTTTACTGGGCTCCCTCCTTGCAGTTTTGGCTTAGCAGCCCCTCAAAGTGGCTTAAATAGCCCCTCAAAGTGGCTTCCTCAGCCCGCCTAGATAAACCAGCACTGCTCTCAGCACTGCCAAGTCATCCTTCACCAAATTACTTTATGTTTTCTTATTAGCAATTACCTATGTCTGCAGTCATATTGTTATTCTGTTGGTGGATTTCATGTCTGTCTGTCACTCCTTGGGAGAAAGTGAGACCCTTGAAGACGCAAACATCATCTGGTTCTTACTGTATCCTCAGAGCTTTGACCTGTATTATAGCCATAGTAGACCTTTGATGAATATCTGTGCACTGGCTGACTTCTAGCAGTTTTATACTCAGACTTAGGAAATTAACCACTTAAAAATATTTGATCAACATTTTATCATGAAATATACCACAAATATAACCTTGATCTCCTAATATCGTAGATACTTATCTGTGTAACAATGGGTTTGAGTCAGATAAAACCAACTTTGGCATTTCCCATCATCACTTTGTCCTGTTCTTGAATACAACACTATCTTGACCATGCATTAAAAAAAGAAGAAGGAGATGAAGGAGAAGGAGAAGTAGTAGAAGGAGGAAAAGAGAAAAACTGTAGCAAATGCATGGTTGAAGGAAAATGAGTCAATTTGCATGAATCCAAGCATAGATTATCTTGCCATAAATTTCATACTGAATTTGGGAATTGAAATTGCATATTATGCTCAATTAAATATTCTTTGCTTCTCATACTTCTCTCTCTCTTGCTCCCTCCCTCTTTTCCCTCCCCCTCTTTCGCCTTCTTTCTCTTTCTGTAATTCCATCAGTGTTTCAGAATTTGTCCCATTCCATGCAACCCCAAATGGGAAAATTCATTAGATGATCTCTACCTCTCTCCAAAAGCTTTCTTATTTTCTTTAGAAATAAATAAGGAGGATGAATTTTAATAGCATCTCTTTCACCTGCTGCTGCATCTCACCTTATTATCTGCATCCACAGACTCGTCCCTCGACCAGAGCAAAGACCCTGTGTGAAGGGGAAGTCAGTCACTCCAGCCTTTGAGTAGGGGGGAATCACACAAATGGGAGTCCCATGTTTAAGAGACAGGACTTGGACATTCCGTAGCAGCCCACCAGAACATTCCATACACATCTTTGTGTCACGCAAAAGAGAAACTATCAGACACTTCAGTGGAATGGTGATAGCTCTTCTTTCTGAAACAAGTATCACAAGATTCTTACCATCACTTGTAGTTATTTGTGACTGTTTCTTCTAACCCAAATATTAAAATAATTGATTTTACACTTCCATATTGTTTAACACCAGAATATATTTTTGCAACTTATTTGTACTACAGCATTCTTATTCTACTTTTCTATATTTACAATAAAATTGTAAAAGTTGATTATTGTATTAGTTTGTTAGGCTGCCATAACAAAGTACCACAGACTGGGTGACTTAACCAACAAGAATATACTTTCTCACAATTCTGGAGGCTGGAAGTCCAAGATCAAGATAACAACAGGGTTGATTTCTTCTGAGGCCTCTCTCCTTGGCTTAAAGATGACCACCTTCTCCTGTGCCTTCACATAGCCTTTCCTGTGTGTGTGTCTGTGTCCTAATCTCCTCTCCCCATATGGACACCAGTCATATTACAGGGCCCACCCTAAGACCTCATTTTTACATAATTTTCTCTTTAAAGACTCTATCTCCAAATACAGTCACATTCTGAGGTATTGGGGGTTAGGACTTCAGTATATGAATCTGGGGGTGGGGTCACAACTATAGAGACACTAGAATAGAGAAGGATATTGTTCTGAATTCCTTAGCATGACTTAATAGCTATAAGGAGTGAGGAGGGATGATACCTCTTTTAGATCCTGAAATTTCACTCTTCCCAAATAGAAAGCTCTCTGAATTTGATAACTATAAATACTCCACACACTGAATTTATAGTAAACTATCATATTAAATATAGTAGAAGATTATATTAAGATACAACTTTTTAATTTTTATGGATTTTAGTTTTTTTATGGATTTAGCTTAAGATCTATCTACAGGCCAGGTCTTCACTGGGGATTCATATAATCACATCTAATTACAAAGGTCTTTGTGAAACTGTATCACCGTAGCCATTGAGAAGTTTTCTAAATAGTCAATGCAGGGCCCCAAAGGCCCTATTTGACCCTTAAGGTTACTGACTATCAACCATAATCAATTCCAGGAGAGAAGAATCCATTGGGGGAAAATAATGGTTATTAAATCACAGGATTTTAAAAAGAAAGCTAAGTTCTTTATGATCACTTAAATATTTGATGGGATTTACTTAATCATTCAGCTTCTGAGATTGATTAAAAATAGATATCTTAGCTTTTATTAATTTATTTTAAATTGGAAAATTATTTGGGTCTGAAATATGGACACGAATGACTCACCTTCCTTTTTCAGGCTGTGAATAAATAGGAAGAGAAAAGTGAAGATGGATTTTTATCCTACAGCCTTTATGTTCATTTCTCAAGTTGCTTTAAAAAAATCTCAATCACAGAATCAAACTTTACAAGTGATGGAGTTCTTCGAGATCATCTGATCTAATCCTATAACCTAAAGGCTTAGTAGCTAGACCCAGGAAAGCCAAAAGGACTTAACTACGGATTGAATAATTTAACAGAAACATTTAAAGCTTAAAAATAAACTTGTTTAATTTGTCCCCATCATTCTCCAGTTTGCTTGTTTATAGGCTACATAAGTGAGTTGCTTTTATTCTCTAAAATAACATAAAGTCTGTCACTTTGGTGCTTTTGGTGTTGTTTCCTCAGCCAAAGCGGAAAAATTCACTTCCTGCTCACACTTCACGTGTTGATTTGTGGATGATTCATCTCAAAAGTACCTTCCCGTGTATCAGCTTCAACTAGCTTTGACAAATGTAAATACGAAAACCAAAATAAAATCTCTGGCATAGCCTGAAAAAATTAGAGTGAATAACTTAAAAAATAAATTATTGTTTAAAAACAGTTTGGAAATGAGGGAGTTAGCAACGGATGGGAAGGAGTTTTAAGATTTTGAGTGGAGAAGTGACATCAGGACAACACCACAGATATCTCTTCCACACTGGGGCTCATTTGAGAGGGCGGGTGTTTTGATAATTATCAGGTTGAGACATCAGGCATAAAACAGGGCTTTGCCCAGCACCCTGGAGACATGGCCACCCTATTCTTTAGGAAGATTAGCCCTGCCCAGATCTATGAGACAGACGGGATCAATTGTGGATTGGTAAGTATGTCTCACAAATACACCAGCTAAACAGAGTGGAGGCTTACCTGTGTCCAGAAACAGCTCTCTCCTGGGACAAGTGACAGAAGCAGCCTAAAGCAAGGGGACAGAGATTTACTATGTGACTTCCCCAGTCCAGCTGTCTGGACCAAAGCTGCCCAGTTGTCCAATGTGTCCTGTCCTGTGAGGCTGTTTCCATGTCTAAGTCTATGCTATGACATGATTGCATTTCTAAACAGTAAATATATATATATTTTTTCTCATTATATGTTATATATATTTTTATAAATATATAATATATAATAAATATATATTCTCATTATAATATATGTATGTATTATACTGAGAAACAAAAGTGAACATTCTGGCACATGGAGTTAGGTCACCCTGCCACCCTGCCTTTAGACGTCCTCCAAACACACACTTCAGCAGATGCGTAGTCCTGTGTGTGCTGGGAAGGAGAGGGCCGTAGAGGGGGAAGAACTGTGCCCCAGACACCCCGGAGAGCTGGCTAGGGGACGGAAGTAGCCTCACTGTCTGGAGAGGAGAAAAGCGCTGCAGTCACCAGTGGGCGCAATTCAGCACATTCTGGTGCAACGTAGGTCAGAGTATTTCAGTGCAGTTTTCTGACAATCCGGAATAGTCACCATTCCTGAGGAACAGAGTTAAATTGCAAACTGGTTTTAATCAAATTTCCCCTCACGACAGGGACTTACTTTTGCCTCTAACCCCTGCTTTCCTCTTAGATCTCTCAAGAAGGTGTCATAAATTGAGCTTCCAAATGCTCAAGATCCCTTCCAGAACTAACTCCCACTTGTGTCTTTGAATCACAGTATACACAGATGTCTAGCCGCGAGGCACCCCCCAAAAGCACTTCAGGGCGGTATCTTTGCCAGTGGTCGGAAGTAACCCCTGAGCCTGACTGGGCAAATCCACGGTACAGCGCACTCCACGGTACAGCGCACTCCACTCTGAATTCACAGCTCTCCAGAGCTGGGCTCCTCGGCTGGGTGAAAGCGAAGACGAGGTATCTGCTGTGGGAGCTCTGACTATCTGCTAGGTCTCCCTGTGACCACAACCCAGGACTTGGCAGTTGAGAAAAGACAGCTGTTCCAGGTCTGTCAGCAGCAGAGGGCACATCTGTGCTGGAAATTACTCACACAGTCCCGAGGACCGGATAATTTATCATTTTCCTTTGCCCTAGATTAGCTGAAATACGTGTGTGGAAGTGATCTAGTCCCTCGCCTGCTTCCTGTGGAGTCCGCAGTGGGCATTTTTCTTTAGATTTTCTTCGTTGTCTTTCTCAGTGTCCTATCAAATTCTGAAGATACCCTCCAGGTCAAGTGTTCCATTTACCAAGTCTTTATATGTAAGGGGAATAAAGGGAACTCCTGAATTTATTTAAAATGTATTTCCAGTTGTAAATCCTTCTGTATCCAGCCATGTACTTCTGATGGTCAGTGATAGTTTCCCCAGAGCCCCTTCCTCAAGCTTAGCCTGGACTTGCCCCTCCCCCATCTTCAATGGATGCTCTGGGCATGGCTGCACATCTCGCACAGGATAACCCTGGTATATGGTAGTCAGACCTTCAGTAACTATTAGAGTGAAAGATGGCAGGTTGGGCCCTGAGAATAATGATGGACATGACACAGCCTTGGGCCCTTCTCTTTCCCTAGTCAGACTCAACACATGAAGAAATAATAACAGCTTGATAAATTATGATATAAGAGAGATTTGTCCCAAGTGACCCAGTGGTGATCCCCTTTGTCTGAGTTTCCTTCGTAAGTGAAAGTTTGGATGCCCCAAAGTTTGGATCACTTGTCCCAAGTGAAAGTTTGGATGCCACAAGCAAGGACTTGGGTGCTCTTATGCTCTGCTGTTGCCAGCACTTCCATAGTTCCTGACACACAGTAGGGACTCAAGGTGTGGAATTAATATACAGCACAATTTGTGAGTTTGTGCAGGGATATTTTGTTCTGCTAACCACTGCCTTTCAGAATTCACGTGGGTAACTTACAGAGTCTGCCTCCGTTGACTATATTATTTCGCCCATCCTCGATCTCTGAAGACAGCTGGCTATCATTTTCACCCAATAAACCATCCAAACCCCAGCCATTTTCTTTAAGTGGAACTCGCAGAAGGAATTGCTCTACCTTAATATTAAACAGCCATCGTGGATGTAACTGCAGAAATATTTTCTTGCTAGTGGGCAACCCATGATCGTCACCATGTGAAGTTGCTATATTTAACGATAATGTGTATCAGTGTGTCCGTATCACAAACATCTGTATAATTGCATATTCTGAAGCAGATGGTGTATGCATATTTCGGAGATGGTTTATGCAGATGGTTACTTGAATGTTGAACTTCAGAATTTCCTGTGGGAACTGCTCATCCTTCGGTGCTCTTGGATTACCACAATGGGTACCTTTTTTTTTTTTTTCCGCGGTACGCGGGCCTCTCACTGTTGTGGCCTCTCCCACTGCGGAGCACAGGCTCCGGACGCGCAGGCTCAGTGGCCATGGCTCACGGACCCAGCCGCTCCGCGGCATGTGGGATCTTCCCGGACCGGAGCACGAACCCGTGTCCCCTGCATCGGCAGGCAGACTGTCAACCACTGCGCCAGCAGGGGAGCCCATTGGGTACCTTTTGACTCACTTTATCAGGCAATCATTGTGGTGGCTAAGAGCTTGATCTGGGTTAGAATCCTAATTGCTAACCCCTCCTTAAAATTCACTTCCTCCTGAAAAAAAAAAAAAGATGACCACTAATTGAATCGACTTTGTAGGGCTATTAGGTGGATGCAATTTGATAGAGTATGTAATAATTTTAGCACAGGGCCTAATACAGAGTGGACACTCAGTAATTATTAGCCATGTATATTAATATCTCTAGAATCTCAAAGAACTAATTATATTAAAATAATCATTTATGCCTATAAATGCTTGATACACCTAGAAAGATCAAATGATTTTAAAGAAAAAATAGCTTTAAACTTTTTGATAGAAGAACAGAGCTAATACAACAAAAGAGGAGAGACGCTAGGATTTTTCAACTAATCAGTGAACAGAGCTGAGGCATGAAGCTGAAATGGAAGGGCAAAACATGAAAACAGATGACTTGAAAGGCGTTTCTTTTGCATAAATGAAGACATGTTGGCATGCCCATTTGAAACACAGTATCTGAGCGTTACAGTCTTTTAACAGCCAAAGCTGCAATTCTCGACTTTCCCCTAGTGTCATACATGACACACGTCATTTGAATGTATAGCATTGAATATGGATTCCCAGAATTTCTTTAGAAACACAAAATATTTTGTTGGATTGTTTAGCAAATAACACTCTAGTCTTTTGGGGGGTAATATATTTTTAAAAATTTAAATACATATCAGTAAAGAGCTCAGACAATAATGATCCATAGTTTTCATTTTATGCAAAAAGTAATAGGGGAAATACTTTAAATTGAAATGTATTTCTTATTGCTTAATGTTTTCTAGATTTCTCTCACCACAAGTGATATTAAGAAGGTGAATAATCATGTACCTTATTTAATATTGAAAAGAGTAAAACATGGGACACAAGTTTGACCATATTACTATGAATACCATGACTGCAAATTTTATTTGCATCATTATTTTATCTGCCTTAGATTTGTTCAGTGAAAGCTGTAATATTGTTAGTTATGGTTCAGTTGCCACTATTTTTCTTTTATATCACTTACATAAAAGAAATTTTGTTTCACTTAAAACTGAAATGAAATAATAAATGGTATTGATATTTAATACTTCTCTCTCTCCTCCCAACTCTAAAATCCAAGAAGCAGATCTATCTTGCTTTTTGTGTGTGTCCACTATTTAGCACAGTTCTTGGTATGTAGTAGGCATTTAACAGATACCTCTTAATTGTAAATGATCAAACAAGATGTAGATATGAAAATGCTACACTTGCATTTTTACCCTTTCCATCTTTCCTAACAAAAGAAAACACAAAAATTGATCCTTGGGCAAAATTAAAAGAAATTATAGAAGTACCTCTAAATTTACAACTCACAGGCAAATAAGTAACTATGATTCTCACAATTATTAACCACACTATTAGTAGTAGTTGCTCATATTGTGGGATGCAGAGGTCAGATAGGCCATGGGCTTTGTGCTCTCCACTGTACACTAATTATAGAGATATTTTTGCTGTGAGATAGTGTTCTGCTCCAATAAATCTTTCTGTTGTGTGTATTAATTTGCTCTGGTTGCCATAAAAAGTACCATAAACTCAGGAGCTTAAATAACAGACATGTATTTTCTCACAGTTCTGGAGGCTGGAAGTCTAAGATCAAGGTGTCAGCAGAGCTAGTTTCCATTCTAACCCAGATCAAGCTAGTTTGAGGCATCCCACCTTGGCTTGCAAATGCCTCCTTCTCCTTGTATCTTCACAATGGTCTTGCCTCTTTGTGTGTCTGTGTCCTAATCTCGTCTTCTTATAAGGACACTAGTCATATTGGATTAGAGGCCACACTAAGAATTCATTCTAACTCAATCACCTCTTTAAAGACCTTATCTCCTAACGCTGTCACATTCTGAGTTACTGTACTGTACTGAGGCTTAGGACTTCAACATATGGATTTGGGGGGAATGCAGTTCACACCATAACAATGTGGTCATGAAAATCTTCCATGATCAGATTGGTTTGAGAAATGCTTTGGTGAGACCAGATTTAACAGATCCTTTTAATATGCTGCCGTGCTCTAGGAACCTCCAAGAGAAAACTACAGGATGCTAGTTTTGCCCAGGGGAAAAAACAAGCCCTCCCTCACTCCAATAACATACACTGTCAACACTCCAGATCTTCCCTTGGAACACCCGCTTGGCAAATCACAGTGGTGGCCTGGTGCTGTGTTGGCAGCCCTGCCTCTGAGTGGTGCTGTTACTGAGGGCTGCTGATCTGTCTGACCCCAAGCAACCCCGTGATGAGTCCAGTCGCATGAGCAATTGTTTCCAACTCTGTACCGTCTCCACAACAGATTATGAATTTGACACGGGACTTTTCTTTATACATTTAATAATTCTTTCTTAAGTTGTGACTTTGCGTTTTTGGTACCAATTTTTCCACATACTTCCTCGCTCCAAGTGAAGGTACTGTTGACATCTTTCTCTATAGGCATTGGCATTCGATAACATTTTTGCGGCTAATTATCTCATTGTTTGAAAGGAATGAAGAAAAGAACAAATGCAGTGAAATGCCTCTTGGAGAGAAAGAAACATAAATTTACAACTTTGAATAGGGTTTCAATGCAGAATAGCTGTCCAGCTTCCATGGAGACAGAATTCTTTAAGGACTCATTATACAAGCAAACTTGCTAAGCTCTTTAGGACATTAGTGCCTTTGATAAGGATGTTAGCAACTTTCCCTGAACTATTGCATATTTATAGTGGGTCCTTAGCGGAGTAGGGGGCCTTGTGAATTAATCCCTATTTAATGAGAAATATTTGAAGGTGATGAGAGTCACATGCTGCGGATGGGAAAACTCTGCCTTGATAGATTATTTTTGGAACGTTAAAGTCTACTCAGTCAAGACACTTGACTATTTAGGGCAGGACAGTTTTGTGAGAGATTGAAATAAAATATAGAATTTATACTCAATTATTTTCATCACCTATAAAATGCGCTGTGTTTGCTTTAAGGGTTTTAAATTTTCACACTTTCTTGCTTTCATCAGACCTCAGTAGCCTGCACTAAATCAAATGGCTATATATTGAGTTTTGGCTGAAGGGTGTTTTTAGTAAGGTGACAGCCAATGGCTGCAATTGAGAAAACGTAATTTATTTTAGATTAATTTGTAATATGTTTCATTTCAAACTGTATGGACAGAGCTGTGAAAAGACGTTTGTATGTGAAAAGTGCTGTTGGATTCTCACCAATGTGATGCAAATTATCCACATCTACCTCAAGATTTAGACACATAATTAAAATGTTTTTAGATACTTGGAAATGTTTGGACATTCAAAAAGAAATTATCATAATGAAAACTATTAGTATTATTTCTTTAGACTTGATCTTATCACTCTGATACAAAGTATTCAGGAATTAACTGGTAGAAATATATTGCCGAAATAACTTGCTTCCCTTTTAGCTCATCTACTACTCTGTTCTGTTCCTGGGTATACAAATAAAAGGTGTTTAATTTCTTAGTTTTTTGTCTATAAATTGAAGAAAGCCGTGAGTGCGTGCTGGTAGGTGGGTATGGTAAAATCCATCAGGATTTCTTTTCTTTCTGGAGATGGATGGCCCTTCTCATGTTGGCAGTGTTTTTCAGTTTTATGTACCTGTGAAGGTCATGCCTTTTCAAATTCACTGAACACACAGTTAATTTGATACCCAAACCTGGATCAAACCTGGATGTAAACATGACAATAAAGCATCATAATTTAGTAAGACTATTGAATGTGATATTAACGGGCCGTGAGTGAAGTTCTAACCCTTCCTGACCACATTTTCCTCATCTACAAAATGAGGAATTATCCAAGACCTTGCCTTAGTGCTGCCCTCATTTTCTTCCCTGTTTTGCACATCCACACCCAAATTTAAAAAACAAACATTCAGTTGTTCACACTATCGTGGCTCAGATGTTTGATATATTTTAGATGCCACCTTTAAACTCAAAGTTGATTTAAAGATCTTGCGCTGTAGCTACTTAATTTTTTTTTATTGGAAGGCCACAAAGGTGATCATCTATTCAAAACCGGGTGTTATGAAATTTATTTATTTTGTTTTTTTCATACAAAATAATTGCATTGGCGGTTTTGTCTGAAAATAAAATGCAATTCCCTAACAAATCAACCTTTGTCAAAAACCAAAGTTTAAACGACAAAACTCCTCCTAATTTCTGTGTAGGTTGTTCTTGTTCCTTAAGTCCATGAGAGGCTTGTGGTTGAATGTGAGGTAATGGTAAGTTTGCTGGGCTTTGAGTCCAAAGACCTGGGATCAGGTCCCAGATTCTGCTGTAAGCATTGGGCAGGTCACTTACTGTGACTGCACCTCAGTTTTCTCACCTGTAAAATGGGAATGACATCCCTTATAACAAGTCAAAAGGTGGTGGGAGGAAGTGCCTGAGGCTTTGCCAGTGACGAATACATCAGTCATAGGGAGCAGACGGGTTTGCTTTTTCATGATAAATGAGGCGATTAGAGACTTCCTTTCCTAAGTGCATGATGTTTACCAACTTAAAAAAATTTTTTTTTTCATTTTTGTCTGGATCGCAATCCCTGGTCAGCTGGTAAAGTTGTAATAGATAAGGCAAGTTTAGGGTTAGCATATAAGACTGAGGATTAAATGGGTGAGAAAATTTAGAGACTGGCATTTCAAGACTGGATACCAGCAGATTCCACTTGGAAATAATGGCAAAAGAAGGCATGTTTCTCTGTGATCCAGCTTCAAGTGTTTGTGCTTCCTTTATAGAGATTCTGTACAACGTAAAACCAACTGGAACCCAGGAACCATAGAGAGGGTCTGTGTGACAGTAGCTGGTACTATGGCAGGCGTTCTGTCATTCTTCATCGCCAATATATACACATAAATACAACGCTAGCAGTATACATTATTATATATACATATATAATAATACACATATACACATACATATATACACATGCATACATATATACACATAAATACAGTGCATACATATATACACATAAATACAATGCTAGTAGTATATTATTATAGTAAATAGCATTTGTGTAGTATTTATGAAGAGATAAAAATCTGACAAAGCACTAGCTATACTAGGAGAGAGTCCCAGATCATGTTCAAATGAGAGCCTAAATATCTGTAGACAGTAGATATACTGTGGCCTTTTCTTCCAGTTTTTCAAACCAGTGAAAAAGATCGTTTTAAATTTATTTTTTCATAGCTAGACACTGATATAGAAAGGAAAACATTGTATTATTCCTTCTCATCCAATATATCTTCAGGAAAAGCTCATCTCTAAGCTATTCAGTAAATATTTATTAATTCGAATTTATTTATTAAGACTTTTGAGTACTAAGGTGGCTAAATTAACCCTTTCTTTTAGAAAATCATGAAGGAATAGGCTAAAAAGTAAATTTTACAAAACTTTAAGTTTTAAATGATACAGAAAAAATAGTGACCTAATTTATCATTTTTTAATGTTTTCATTATTCCTTAACTTTCTATGTCTAAATGTCAATTTAATACTGATCATTAAATAAGCATATTCGAAGAAATTATTACATAATAAAATTTGGTGAAACTTAAATCTTTATATTGAGGTGAATTTGAGTGCTCCATCATTTCTTGTAATTTATATCATTTAAAATCCCCGTGGGATAAATTATAAAAATGGAAACTGAGAACATACTCTGTATTCATTTACCCATGCATCTGAAGTTAGCGTTTTTCTTAACCAAATGCATAATGATTTCCAAGGTGAAGAGCAGTTAACCCAGTGGCCTCTTAAACATTCAATTCCATTAAGTTCACCTCTGAACAACTGAACAACGGCCAAAGTCATTCGTGAATCTTCTCAAAGTGCTTATTACTCCTGTGCAAATAAGTTTACTGATTTAGATAACTTCCTAAAGCCAATCAGAGAAAGCCAGTTAGCTACAGAAAGAAGATGATGATCTCCATAAAGAATTGGCAGACTTTGTCTGCAAAGGGCCAGGAGTAAATATTTTCAGCATTGCCGGCCATCCTAACTACTAGACTCTGCCTTGTAGCTTGAGAGCCGCCAAGAGACAACACGTAAAGAAATGGCGGGGGCTGGGTTTGGCCTGCAGACCTTAGTTTGTTCACAGGGGTCCTACATGATAGGAGAATAATTGTAATTTCTAATTGCGTTGTTGCAAGTAAAAGGTTTGTGGCTCCATGAAATCCTGGGGCCGTATGAAAACTGAAAAAATGTAATCAGTCATCTGGATACCTTCAGCAAAGTCCAAACATCTGGATGTTTGGAAATCCAAAGTTTAAAAAACACCTATTATGTTATCATTATGATTATTACTAAGCTTTGTGTACTTCATTCCAAGAGTGATCTCAACATATTTAAAGAGCTGGAAACAGAGTGAAATTGTACCTTTTTTCTTTTCACTTTGATATTTTAAAACAAACACCAATGAAGGGGAAAAAATGTTTCCAGTAAAAGACAGTGTGTATTTTTTAATATCAGATACTCTCTTAAAACCATCATAATTAAAGCCACAATAGCACTGAGTTTGTTTGATATCAACCAGTTTGCAAATTAAAGATTCTTTGTTAGGAGACATAACCAACCCCAGGATAACACACACGGAACCACCATCCACATCCTTCCCAACTTGATCCCTATCTGGGTTCTAATGCTGGAAAGAGAGCCTTCCAAGAGGGTCGTTACTTCAGGAAAAGGGATGATGCGGGGTTATGCCCACCTGGGTTTTGTTGGAGCTGGTAATCTTAAATGATAGAATGAGGAAATATGTCCTATGCAAAAGTCTTGTGATTGCTTCTCCTTTTCAAAATATTATTGGAAGGCAAAGCTGGGCCCCATATTGAATTCTAGAATGAAAATAGACCAGCTCTGTTTATTCAGAGTCTAGTAAAAATAAATATTGGGATTGTTGTGTATTCCTTGCAAATGCTAGATCACGAAGTCATTGTTGGTGTGTTTGTGGAATGAACTCCAGCCTACATCTGGGAGGCCCTTCACACTTCATGTTAGAAGAGCCTTTATTATTATTTTACAGTATAGCAAAGATGAGTGACTGCACAGGTCTCTTGCTGGTACCAGCACTGTACCTTACATGGCTGCACTCACACTGAGCTGCCCAGGCACTGGTCCTGTCCTTGTGTGGACCCATCCACACCTCCTCTCAGGTACCCTCATTAGGAGAGACATCTTTCTACCCAGGGAAGCTCCTCCTGGCATCTGACTCTGGATCATACCCCTTCCTCTCTGCTCTTAGAGGACTCCATTGGTTATCTCTTGCCTTATCTTCCCTTCAGCTTATATTTTCCTGTTTTTTATTTCATCACAAAAAGTTAGCCAGACGTCTCTCATCTTATATCCTCCCTCTTTCTCTCTCATCCCCGTCCCTTCCTTCCTCCACTTTCCCTTCTGCAATTCAAGTGCTATATTTTGTCCTCTGTGCCTTCAGAGCCAAGTTCCACCTGAGAAACCTCTCCCAGATCTCAGACCTCCTGGTCTCCTGGACATTTGTGGGTTTCCTCTATAAGCATCCAATTTCAATTTGCCCAGTTCATTCTTTTTTTTTTTTTTTTTGGCCGCACTGCATGGCATGTGGGATCTTAGTTCCCTGACCAAGGACCGAACCCGTGCCCCCTTGCAGTAGAAGCATGGAGTCTTAACCTCTAGACCACTAGAGAAATCCCCCATTTCATTTCCTATCAACTGAATTCTCTATTCTCAGTCTTAGGCCTTTTTTTTTTTTTGAAGACTTGACCACACCCTAGTATCTAGTGGTAGTTATGGATTTTTCCCCATCAGAAATGATGATTGGTTAGGAAGGGGCACCTGAGCCCACACGGTCCAGTGAAGAAAGAATGAATCCCAGGAGTTGCAATGGTCCAAAAAAAATCAGCTCCCTTCCCCTATGGTCTCAAACCTGGCTGCACCTCAATGTTTATCTAAAGAGACTTTAGAAAATACAGATTCCTACACCACCACCACCCTCCTGCCTTGAAATCCCCATGTAATTTGTCTGGAGTAGTAAGTGCTCTAATAGAAGTGAGCTACTGTCCTATTGGATGCCTTCTTCCTGATGGCAAGAGTACCTCCTATTCAACTTTCCTGTCCTATCCACTGAATAGGACATGACCCATGGTATGTCCTCAGTAAATCGTTTCTAAATTGGATAGCTTTGTTGTGAATTAATTTCTAAAGAAATCGTTGGCAATTTCATTAATTAGAACCATAATTTTACTTATATTATCAACTAGCTATGTCTTTACCTAAAAAAGTTTTTTAGATTATTAGCATCAGTCTTCATCTTGTGAAGATTTTTTTTTGCTAATGTCTTAGTTGTGTGGGAATCAACATCTCCTATAATTCCTGAGGGAGACCAATCTCAAAGTTCCTGTAAAATGACAGTTCTCAGGAAAGTGTTGTACAGGGAGGAGCCCATTCATCCTCCTGTCCAATGTACCGGGCTTGGAATTCCAACTCTGCCACTTACTGGCTGTGGGATGGTGAGCGATTTACTTAAGATCTCGGAACGTCATTTTACTTAGCCATGAAAATGAATAACTCAACAATGGCGAATGTGTATGGGACACTTGCTAGGTGGGTCCCATTTTACCCTTTCTCTTAACTGACCCTCAGAGCCCTATGAGGAAAGTAATATCATCACATCATCATTACCACCACCATCCCTGTTTTACATATTTGGAAATGGAAGATTAAAGACTTTACACACTTTAAAGGATTAGAGAAATTCCAGAGCCCTCACTTAATAACCACCAAAAAGTCAGGAGTGGCTTTTCTGAGATTTCAGGGGTGGGTGAACTGAAAGTGCCTGAGAAAGTCGTCATGTTGCCCTCATAGCACCTGGGTGACCTCATCCCTAATTTCTCAGTTAAGAAGAATCTCAGCACCCCGATTAACTCGCTCTTGGGGATGGACGTGAAGGCATAATAGTTTAGATGGAGCTCCTATGTCTGCCTCAGTGAGAATCATCCTATGTGGGGTTTGAGGTGGGCCAGCCTGAACCCAAATGATGTCCCTCTGAAAGCCCGCCGGGGTGAGTGTGCAGACCCCAGCAACAAGGGTGATGGGACTGCTCTCCGATGAGCAAGGTTGGCTGTCCTTTCCTCTGGAGGAATTCCTGTCAATCCTGGTTTATGAAGCCTGGATATTTCTCCATCCCATATTTCAGTGGGGTTCATTTTTTAAATTATTGCACTCAGCAAAATCACCGTTTTCCCATTGATTCTACTTCCACGTAATGTTAACATTCCAGTTGATGATATTTTTTTCTTCTAATGGCTATCAAGATTTGTATAGTAATATTAAAAATACGTACATATTGCATACTGCACGTACCACATACTGTTCTAAACACTATAAGTGTATATTAACTCATTTATTTTTCATAATAACCCTATTTGCCCCCATTTTATAGATTAGGAAACTGAGGCACATGGACCAAGGGTTTTCAGATGTTAGTGTGCATCAGAAATCACCTAGAGGGCTTGTTAAAATAGTTGCTGGACCCTACCCCCAGAGTTTCTGATTCAGGAGGGCTGGGGTGTGGTCTGAGAATTTGCATTTCTAGAAAGTTCCCAGGGCACACTGATGCTGATGCTGCCATTCCGGGGACCACGTGAGAGCCAGTGAGATGCGGGAACTTGCCCAGGACCACACAGCCAGTAAGTACTAGAGGCTGGATTCGAACGCCGGCACTCAGGTCTCAGAAGCCTTTGCATTACCTTGCGTAATAACCGGACAGGACTCTCATGCCTTTGTAAGAATGCCTGCTTCCATATAACCATTTTCCACTTTTCTGCATAGAAATATGCACGTTTGTATGGGTGTCTGCATACGTGTGGAGGAATATACGCGTGTACGTAATAACCAGACATTCTACTGAGTCCAATTCTGTATTAACAGAGAATAACCATTAGCAAATTCTTTAATCATTCTTATACTTACTTTAATAATTATAATCATTAGTTTGTTTTAATAACAGATCTCTGAGCTCATCACAGTCATTATGACCTGTTATTTGGAAATAATGAGCTTGTGTTTCAAAAGCATGTGTAATCTCATACTTATTTCCTAGAAGTAAATCAGACTCTATACAATTTGACATAATGACAAGTGTAATTAATGCATTCGAATTCTAGTTTCTTAGTCATCAACTCGAGCCTCTCACCAGATTCATAAATCTCTCAGGTCTGTGAATGAAGCCTGGGCAGCCGTGGCTTGGAGACTTCCCGAGCTGTTTGACTCAGTTGTGGGCAGCTCCACTTGTTTAGAAACTCTTCCCCACAGTTACCCCAACCCTGACCACCTGTGAGCTCCATCTGTCCTAGACCTCTGGCGATACACTAGTCCTTTTTATGCTTCACATGAGACCATCTCAAGTGTGCAAAGACTCTACCCAAGGATTCTAGTCTTCAGACTATGCCTGCCCTCTCATCAATGACTCCCCATACACCAAACTTGTCTTCCTGTCTCCTGCCCTGCCTGCCCTGGGCGTGCTCTAACCTGGCACTGTCCTCTCTCTCCTATATGGTGTCCCAAAGAGAATGAAATATTCCAGAAGATACCCAAGAAAAGAATCATAGCCCTTGATCTGGAAGTGGATGCTGAGATTAAATGTAAACCATTTTCACTGGCAGTTTCCCAAATACATTCTGAAAATCTTTGTTCCCACCTGGCTGTGGCTCATTTTCTGATTCCAGGCTCGGGACTTCCTGGCACTGGATGTGATGCCAAGGTTTTTCTTTTGTTTGTTTTGGTTGTGATTGTGGCGCCCTCTGCTGTTCTTCATAGTCCTTAATGTTTGCATTTTCCAAGAAAAAGCTAAGTGCGATTCAAAGGAGAACATAACATCTGTTGATTTAAAACAATGATAATTTTCTTCTTCATGGTAGACAAATACTGTAAGCCCCCTTTACCAGTGTTGCTTGGTCTAAATAACCCAGTTTCACCACTGGCTGATGTTGGAAACACAGGATATATATATTTTTTATATTAGATCTTTGGAATTGATCTAACGAAACAGTTTCAGGGGCTTCTAAGTACTTTTTGAAAGCTGTTATCTGGAATCATAAATTCTCAGAGCTCAAAGGCACTTTTAAAATTACCAACCAGTCTTTTTACATATGCAAAACCGAGGTTCTGAGGAGTTAAAAGAGTTTCCAAAAGGCATAAGCAATGTCAAAGCCATTCTGCACGTTTCAGATGTGAACCTAATTCATTGTGATATGTTTTTATTTTAGTAAATCAAATATATTAATTTTGGAACATCAGATACTATAAACTTTCTGGGTTTTTTATTTTAAGCCAAAATAAATAATAAACATTTAGTTAAAATTTTGTAGTAATTTAATTATTTTGGCATTTATTTAATAAAATCCATAAGCTATGAAGAGTCCCTTAAAAGTCCAATTTTCAACATTTATTTTCTTATGTTTTCTTGTTATGCTTGCTAATGCAGCTTCTGACAGAAGTAAATATATTAATAGAATTGCTGTAGCCATTCTCATTCGTATATGATTACTAGAAACCAAAGAAAGTTTGGAATTGGTCCATAAATGTTAATATTATCTGAATTGAATCCAGTAAAATCATCTTTATTTGGAAAAAAAATGACTTTATATGGAATATAAGTTCTCAATCCAATAAAACACCACATATGTTGCTGTAAAATACTGAATAGAGCTTACAACTCCTAACTAAAGTAACTTTGCAATTTACTTATTTAGGATTGTTTGAGGTTTTCACTGGCTTCGAGCCAAAAGAAGAAAAGATCACACATGCATTTGAAAGAAGTAGACCTGTCATATTTCTATCAGAAGTAGAAATTATTCCAATTCCTATTGTAAAATAAAGCCCTGAGAATTTTATTTTAGATGTTTCCTAATTTCCAAATTTGTATGCATTCGGGTCAGTGGAAGACATTACCTTTTTTTTTTTTTTTTTTTTTCTGGATACTATCCCAGGTCTCTTGCAATTTTGCTAAATCTATTATTCAAAAAATTTGAAATGCAAATGGGTAAAAGTAATTCCATCAAACAACTTAAGTTATAGAAGCAGAATTCTTTAGAGCCAGAGGGGACTGGAGCCATTGTCAACCTCAGTTATCCCTTGAGAGATGAAGAAAAGGAAAAACTCAGCAGTTGGATGACTTGACCAAGTAAGAACCAAAGCCAAGAGCAAACTTAGGTTCCAGTGATTCCCAGGCTGATGCTCATTGCACTCTGCCTAAAGTACATCATCTAAGCCTCCTTATGGAGCTTCTAGTGAACTGAAAATCACAAGAAACATATTATGGAAACTTGAGGACGCGGTTGACATTTCTTCCCTGGTTAACGGGCCAGGTTGAAAGTAAGACTTCTCTCGAGAGCAAAATTAAATGTACTGAAGCCAATGCTTTGTGATATTTTTGGTATGACTGACCAACATCCGCATCAGTTCATTCTTTGGCAAAGTCTATTTCCCACTCCTTGGGTATAAACTAATATACTTGAAAATATTAGAGAAAAATCACATTTCAAAATATTTTAAAGACTCTTCATTTAATACTAAATGTCTCATGTTGACAAACTCTCAGAAAATGTAGATGAGCTTTTAAGACGTTAGTACTTTGAGAAAATAGTCATTAGAGGGTATAAAATTCAGGCTTTTAAGTACAGAGTAAGGAAAGCACCAACATTTTCTGGGATCTGTTTGTTCTGTCCGTCATACACTAAGATCTAATATCATGCCTAGTCTGTTTCAGCAAAAGCAAAAAATAATATTAAAAAGCAGAGAGGGGGCTTCCCTGGTGGCGCAGTGGTTGAGAATCCGCCTGCCAGTGCAGGAGACACGAGTTCAAGCCCTGGTCTGGGAAGATCCCACATGCCGTGGAGCAGCTAGGCCTGTGAGCCACAACTACTGAGCCTGCACTCTAGAGCCTGTGCTCCGCAACAAGAGAGGCCGTGATCGTGAGAGCCCCGCGCATGGCGATGAAGAGTGGCCCCCGCTTGCCGCAACTAGAGAAAGCCCTCGCACAGAAACGAAGACCCAACACAGCCAAAAATAAATTAATTAATTTTTTTAAAAAAAGCAGAGAGGCCTGAAATAAGAGAGTGTAACTGTGTTCCTTATACTCGTCTCTTGACATTGTAGAGAACCAGGCATTCTCCTCTGGGCTGCTTCATTTTTTCATACTAAGAATGTGCTCAAGCAGTGATGGATCTGGCTCCCCGATGATGATGGGAAGCAAGGTTCTCTCCATTTCACCGTCAGCTTCACCTACAACAGCCTTCCCAACTTCCTACCCTATGAACGCTTCCTTGGTCCTTAAGATTTAGTTCAAGTCACATCTCTTCCGTGAAGACCTTCTTGTAGTCCCTAATCTTGAGCTGGATAGCTCTTCTCTGCTCTGCACTTATAGAGCTACTGTGTATATCTCCACCCTAACATTCAGCATGTTGCATTTAAATTTTGTATGTGTCTTTCTCCTAGATCTGACACATACGAGGTACATAATAAATGGAATTATGTTAAAACAGAAATCTTCATTTTGGCAGTTGTAGGGGCTCTTTAAATAGCTATATCAAACAAATAGCAGGTCAGATCGTTTGGAGATTAAGGGGCACGCATTGTAGCCAGTTTATCTTGGAAAGCTCACCCAGAATTTCATTGCTTAAAATTCAATACTCTGTGAGTGTCTTAATGGCTTCAGTGGGCAATTGGTAACACCTGCTGTGGATATTTTCCAAACTAAAAGTATATATCATACTCCATGCCAAAGAGTGTTAGGGACCTGGATCAAGCACTTGTCCTTGTGCTCAAGCAGCTCGAAAATGTTTTCTCTGGAAAACCTTGGCGCTTTCCATCCCCACAAGATGGAAAGCCATCTAAAGCTTGAGGGTCCAGGTTTAAAATACTTGATTTCATAAGAGAACGTTTACTTTAATTCTCTGTGCTTCCATTTTCACACCTGTAAAATGGGGATAATAACTACCTCATGAGGTTATTGCTGGAATTAAAAACACATAAAAACATGTTAAGTGACTGGCATAGTCAGTGCTGTGTAGGTGTTGCTGGTTGTAATTAATGTAAGATTGCATTAGGGTTGCCAGATTTACCAAATAAAAATATGGGATACCCAGTTAAAACAACACATAATTTGTTTAGTACAAGTGTGTCCCATGCAATACTTGGGATATACCCACACTAAAAAATCACTGGCTATCTGAAATTCAGTCTAAACTGGGTGTCCTGTATTTAATCTGGCAACCATAGGCTGAATGAATGAATAAACCTTAGCTGGAGTTTAGGAATGTAGCTTTAAAGGGTTGTTTTTAATCAGCGGAATAGTATGTACAAATCCACTCCAGCAGGGACCTTCAGTAAATAATGGAACACCTTCTGAGATGGTTTCTTGATCTGTCACACTGTAAGCTCAGGTAAGGAGGTAGGAAGCACCTGAAAGTGAGTTGAAACAAAGATTCAAAATTCTGGGGAACCCTGTGGGTTTTCAGTGCCAAAGTTTAAGTTTAGATTTAGTCTCTCCCTGACCTGCAGTGGTATTTCTGTTTGGAAAGGCCAAACAGAATTTGTAGCAGAAATCTTAGAGTGATATCCAGAATGTTGCCATTCATTTGTTGCCAATCATTTGTCAATTGACTAGGAAAAAACTTCTCTGAATCTGAGAAAGGATTGGAGACAATGCACCCAATGCCGTACAGAGCCTGTCCATGTAAGGTTTCCTACCTTGCTGAGTACTTTTCAATTTCTTAGAAGTTATCTGGCCTTTGAGTTATTAGAATTTTTTAACAGCTTTATTTGAGTATAATTGCTTAACAATGGTGTGTTAGTTTCTGCTTTATAATAAAGTGAATCTATACATATATCCCCATATCCCCTCCCTCTTGCGTCTCCCTCCCAACCCCCTTTCCCACCCCTCTAGGTGGTCACAAAGCACCGAGCTGAGATGATCTCCCTCTGCTATGCAGCTGTTTCCCACTAGCTATCTATTTTACATTTGGTAGTGTATATATGTCCATGCCACTCCCTCACTTTGTCCCAGCTTAGCCTTCCCCCTCCCCATGTCCTCAAGTCCATTCTCTACGTCTGCATCTTTATTCCTGTCCTGCCCCTATGTTCTTCAGAACGTTTTTTTTTTTTTTTGGAGTCCATATATAAGTGTTACCATACAGTATTTGATTTTATCTTTCTGACTTACTTCACTCTATAACAGACTCTAGGTCCATCCACCTCACTACAAATAACTCAATTTCGTCTCTTTCTATGGCTAAGTAATATTCCATTGTATATATGTGCTACATCTTCTTTATCCATTCGTCTGTCAATGGACACTTAGGTTGCTTCCATGTCCTGGCTATTGTAAATAGAGCTGCAGTGAACCTTGTAGTACATGACTCTTTTTGAATTATGGTTTTCTCAGGGTATATGCCCAGTAGTGGGATTGCTGGATCGTATGGTAGTTCTATTTTTAGTTTTTTAAGGAACCTTCTTACTGTTCTCCATAGTGGCTGTATCAATTTACATTCCCACCAACAGTGCAAGAGGATTCCCTTTTCTCCACACCCTTTCCAGCATTTATAGTTTGCACATTTTTTGATGATGGCCATTCTGACTGGTGTGAGGTGATACCTCATTGTAGTTTTCATTTGCATTTCTCTAATGATTAGTGATGGTGAGCATTCTTTCATGTGTTTGCTGGCAATCTTTATATCTTCTTTGGAGAAATGTCTGTTTAGGTCTTCTGCCCATTTTTGGATTGGGTTGTTTGTCTTTTTGTTATTGAGCTGCATGAACAGCTTGTAAATTTTGGAGATTAATCCTTTGTCCGTTGCTTCATTTGCAAATATTATCTCCCATTCTGAGGGTTGTCTTTTCGTCTTGTTTATGGTTTCCTTTGCTGTGCAAAAGCTTTTAAGTTTCATAAGGTTCCATTTGTTTGCTTTTGTTTTTATTTCTATTTCTCTAGGAGGTGGGTCAAAAAGGATCTTGCTGTGATTTATATCATAGAGTGTTCTGGCTATGTTTTCCTCTAAAAGTTTGATAGTGTCTGGCCTTACATTTAGGTCTTTGATCCATTTTGAGTTTACTTCTGTGTATGGCATTAGGAAGTGTTCTAATTTCATTCTTCTACATGGAGCTGTCCAGTTTTCCCAGCACCACATATTGAAGCGGCTGTCTTTTCTCCACTGTATATTCTTGCCTCCTTTATCAAAAATAAGGTGAACTCATGTGTGTGGGTTTATCTCTGGGCTTTCTGTCCTGTTCCATTGATCTATATGTCTGTTCTTGTGCCAGTACCATACTGTCTTGATTACTGTAGCTTTGTAGTATAGACTGAAGTCAGGGAGCCAGATTCCTCCAGCTCCGCTTTTCTTTCTTAAGATTGCTTTTGCTATTCGAGGTCTTTTGTGTTTCCATACAAATTCTGAAATGTTTTATTCTAGTTCTGTGAAAAATGCCATTGGTAGTTTGATAGGGATTGCATTGGATCTGTAGATTGTTTTGGGGAGTATAGTCATTTTCACAATGTTGATTCTTCCAATCCAAGAACACGGTTTATTTCTCCACCTGTTTGCATCATCTTTAATTTCTTTCATCAGTGTCTTATAGTTTTCTACATAAAGGTCTTTTTTCTCCTTAGGGAGGTTTATTCCTAGGTATTTTATTCTTTTTGTTGCAGTGGTAAATGGGAGTGTTTCCTTAATTTCTCTTTCAGATTTTTCATCATTGGTGTATAGAATGCAAGAGATTTCTGTGCATTACTTTTGTATCCTGCTACTTTACCAGATTCATTGATTAGCTCTAGTAGTTTTCTGGTAGCATCTTTAGGATTCTGTGTGTATAGTATGTCAATCTGCAAACAGTGACAGCTTTACTTCTTCTTTTCCGATTTGGATTCCTTTTATTTATTTTTCTTCTCTTTGCTGTGGCAAAAACTGACAAACTATGTTGAATAATAGTACTGAGAATGGACAACCTTGTCTTGTTCCTGATCTTAGTGGAAATGGTAGCAGCTTTTCACCGTGGCAAACGATGTTGACTGTGGGTTTGTTATACATGGCCTTTATTATGTTGAGGTAAGTCCCTCTATGCCTACTTTCTAGAGGGTTGTTATCATAAATGGGTGTTGAATTTTGTCAAAAGCTTTTTCTGCATCTATTGAGATGATCATATGGTTTTTCTCATTTAGTTTGTTAATATGGTTTATCATATTGATTGATTTGCGTATATTGAAGAATCTTTGCATTCTTGGAATAAACCCCACTTGATCATGGTGTATGATCCTTTTAATGTGCTGTTGGATTCTGTTTGCTAGTATTTTGTTGAGGATTTTTGCATCTATGTTCATCAGTGATATTGGCCTGTAGTCTTCTTTCTTTGTGACATCTTTGTCTGGTTTTGGTATCAGGGTGATGGTGGCCTCATAGACTGAGTTTGGGAGTGTTCCTCCCTCTGCTATATTTTGGAAGAGTTTGAGAAGGATAGGTGTTAGCTCTTCTCTATATGTTTGATAGAATTTGCATGTGAGGCCATTTGGTCCTGGCCTTTTGTTTGTTGGAAAATTTTTAATTGCAGTTTTTCAATTTCAGTGCTTCTGATTGGTCTGTATATATTTTCTATTTCTTCCTGGTTCAGTCTCGATACATTGTGCTTTTCTAAGAATTTGTCCACTTCTTCCAGGTTGTCCATTTTATTGGCATATAGTTGCTTGTAGTAATCTCTCATGATCCTTTGTATTTCTGCATTGTCAGTTGTTACTTCTCCTTTTTCATTTTTAATTCTATGATTTGAGTCTCCTCCCTTTTTTTCTTGATTTTGCTTGTCTATAAAGGTTTTGATTTCTCTATAGAATCTGAATGAGATCGTTGCTGGGTAGAGTAATCTTCGTTGTAGCTTCTTCCCTTTCATCACTTTAAATATGTCCTGCCACTCCCTTCTGGCTTGCAGAGTTTCTGCTGAAAGATCAGCTGTTAACCTTATAAGGATTCCCTTGTGTGTTATTTGTTGTTTTTCCCTTGCTGCTTTTAATATGTTTTCTTTGTATTTAAATTTTGATAGTTTAATTAATATGTTTCTTTGCGTGTTTCTCCTTGGATTTATCCTGTATGGGACTCTCTGCGCTTCCTGGACTTGATTATTTCCTTTCCCATATTAGGGAAGTTTTCAACTATAATCTCTTCAAATATTTTCTCAGTCCCTTTCTTTTTCTCTTCTTCTGCAGAGACCCCTATAATTTGAATGTTGGTGCGTTTAATGTTGTCCCAGAGGTTTCTGAGAGTGTCCTCAATTCTTTTCATTCTTTTTTTTTTATTCTGCTCTGCAGTCGTTATTTCCGCTATTTTATCTTCCAAGTCACTTATCCATTTTTCTGCCTCAGTTATTCTGCTATTGATTCCTTCTAGAGAATTTTTAATTTCATTTATTGTGTTATTCATCATTGTTAGTTTGCTCTTTAGTTCCTCTAGGTCCTTGTTAAAAGTTTCATGTGTTTTCTCCCTTCTATTTCCAAGATTTTGGATCATCTTTACTATCCTTATTCTGAATTCTTTTTCAGGTAGACTACCTATTTCCTCTTCATTTGTTTGTTCTGGTGGGTTTTTACCTTGCTTCTTCATCTGCTGTGTGTTTCTCTCTTCTCATTTTGCTTCACTTACTGAGTTTAGGGTCTCCTTTTTGCAGGCTGCAGGTTCATAGTTCCCGTTGTTTTTGGTGTCTACCCCCAGTGGCTAAGGTTGCTTCAGTGGATTGTGTAGGCTTCCTCTTGGAGGGGACTAGTGCCTGTGTTCTGGTGGATGAGGCTGGATCTTGTCTTTCTGGTGGGCAGGAGCGCATCCAGTGGTGTGTTTTGGGGTGAATGTGACCTTATTATGATTTTAGACAGCCTCTCTGCTAATGGGTGGGGTTGTGTTCCTGTCTTGCTAGTTGTTTGGCATAGGGTGTCCAGCATTTTAGCTTGCTGGTCGTTGAGTGGAGCTGGATCTTAGCGTTGAGATGGAGATCTCTGGGAGAGCTCTCGCTGTTTGATATTACCTGGACCCAGGAGGTCTCTAGTGGACCAATGTCCTGAACTTGGCTCTCCCACCTCAGAGGCACAGGCCTGACACCCAGCCAGAGCACCAAGATCCTATCAGCCACACAGCTCAGAAGAAAAGGGAGGAAGAAAAAGAAAGAAAAAAATAAAATAAAATGAAATTATTAAAATAAAAAAAATTATTAAAAAGGAAATTTTAAAGTAATAAAAAAAGAAAAGAAAAGAAAGAAGGAAGGAAGAGAGCAACCAAACTAAAAAACAAATCCATGGCTTCCCTGGTGGCGCAGGGGTTGAGAGTCCGCCTGACCATGCAGGGGACACGGGTTCATGCCCCGGTCCGGGAAGATCCCACATGCCACGGAGCGGCTGGGCCCGTGAGACATGGCCACTAAGCCTGCGCGTCCGGAGCCTGTGCTCCGCAGCAGGAGAGGTAACGGCAGTGAGAGGCCCGCGTACCGCAAAAAAGAAAAAAAAAAACAAATTCACCAATGATAAGAAGCACTAAAAACTATGCTAAAAAAAAAAAGAAAAAAGAAAGAAGAAAAAACAGACCAACAGAACCCTAGGGCAAATGGTAAAAGAAAAGCTATACAGACAAATTACACAAAGAAGCATAAACCTACACACTCACAAAAAGAGAAAAAGGAAAAAAGTATATATATATATTTTTTTAAGAAGGAGGAAGAGAGCAACAAAATCAACAATCTCTAAGGATAATAAACTCTAAATACTAAACTAAGATAAACATAAATCTAGAAACAAATTAGATGCAGAAAGCAAAGCCGAGTCTACAGTTGCTCCCAAAGTCCACCTCAATTTGGGGATGATTTGTTGTCTATTCAAGTATTCCAGAGACGCAGGGTACATCAAGTTGATTGTGGAGATTTAATCTGCTACTCCTAACACTGCTAGGAGAGATTTCCCTTTCTCTTCTTTGTTCACACAGCTCCTGGGGTTCAGCTTTGGATTTGGCCTCGTCTCTGCGTGTAGGTCGCCTGAGGGCCTCTGTTCTTCACTCAGAGAGGACAGGGTTAAAGGAGCAGCTGATTCGGGGGCTCTGGCTCATTCAGGCCAGGAGGAGGGAGGGGTAGGGAATGTGGGGCAAGCCTGCGGCAGCAGAGGCCAGCATAACTTTGCAACAGCCTGAGGTGCACCATGTGTTCTCCCGGGGAAGTTGTCCCTGGATCCCGGGAACCCGGCAGTGGCGGGCTGCACAGGCTCCCCGGAAGGGGGGTGTGGAGAGTGACCTGTGCTCGCACACAGGCTTCTTGGTGGCGGCAGCAGCAGCCTTAGCGTCTCATGCCCGTCTCTGGGGTCCGCACTGATAGCCGCGGCTCGTGCCTGTCTCTGGAGCTTGCTTAGGCAGTGCTCTGAATCCCCTCTCCTCGCGTATCCGAAACAGTGGTCTCTTGCCTCTTAGGCAGGTCCAGACTTTTTCCGGACTCCCTCCTGGCTAGCCGTGGTGCGCTAACCCCCTGCAGGTTGTGTTCACACCGCCAACCCCAGTCCTCTCCCTGGGGTCTGAACTCCGAAGCCCGAGCCTCAGCTCCCAGCCCCCAGCTGCCCGGGCAGGTGAGCAGACAGGCCTCTCAGGCCGGTGAGTGCTGGTTGGCACCGATCCTCTGTGCAGGGATCTCTCCGCTTTGCCCTCTGCACCCCTGTGGCTGCGCTGTCCTCCGTGGCTCCGAAGCTTCCCCCCCACCGCCCACCCCCTGTCCCCACCCGCGAAGGGGCTTCTAGTGTGTGGAAACCTTTCCTCCTTCACAGCTCCCTCCCAGAGGTGCAGGTCCCGTCCCTATTATTTTGTCTCTGTTTTTCCTTATTCCTTTCGCCCTACCCAGGTACGTGGGGAGTGTCTTGCCTTTTGAGAAGTCTGACGTCTTCTGCCAGCATTCAGTAGGTGTTCTGTAGGAGTTGTTCTACGTGTAGATGTATTTCTGATGTATTTGTGGGGAGGAAGGTGATCTCCATGTCTTACTCCTCCGCCATCTTGAAGGTCTCCTCCTAGAATTTTTAATGAAATAGCAAAAGTGAAGTGTAAGAAAAAATCAATAGTAGTAATATACCCTTTTTAGAAATTTATTTATTTTATTTTTTTATTTTTGGCTGCATTGGGTCTTCGCTGCTGCATGTGGGCTTTCCTGGTTGCGGTGAGCAGGGGCTGCTCTTCACTGCAGTGTGCAGGCTTCTTATTGTGGTGGCCTCTTTTGTTGTGGAGCATGGGCTCTAGGTACGTGGGCTTCAGTAGTTGTGGCACACAGGCTCAGTAGTTGTGGCTCGCGGGCTTAGGTGCTCTGCGGCATTTGGTCTTCCTGGACCAGGGCTTGAACCCGTGTCTCCTACATTGGCAGGCAGACTCTCAACCACTGCACCACCAGGGAAGGCCCAGTAATTTACTGTTAATTTGAATGGTGATTCATGACCTTCAGAAGCCTGGACCACTGCCTTGGATTATTAGGTTTTTAATATAGCTTTCTTTATAGAGTTGTGTTAAACAGCTAATTAAATAACAGTGAATTTTCATATCATTATTTAATAATGACCCAAAATTAACCCTTGAAACTTCAGAGACATCTTAAGCCTTTCTTTCTACCCTTGTTATCTATAGTAATTATCTTTGACTTTTTTTTAATGTGGACCATTTTTAAAGTCTTTATTGAATTTGTTACAATATTGCTTCTTTTTTTTTTTTAAATGCTTTGGCTTTTTGGCCATGAGGCATGTGGGATCTTAGCTCACTGACCAAGGACAGAACCCGCACCCCCTGCATTGGAAGGCGAAGTCTTAACCACTGGCCCACCAGGGAAGTCCCATCTTTGATTTTTAATGCAGTTCATTGGTTACAATTTTTTTGTTTTTCTGTTTTCTAAGCCATTTATCTCTGGAAAGCTGTAACTACAAAAATACTAAATTTATAGACTTTTTAAAAAAAGTTTTCTTATACTTTTGGAAAGCTAGCAGCTGCCATTCAAATATATCTAAAATCCATGTTTCAAAACCATCTCAAGAAATGAATGGTTAAAATGAAACATGGGGTTCTTTTCACTTTTATATTTTTTCCTAATGTTCGGAGTCACCCAAGTAACATATGGTAATGATTTAGGATTCTGAATCATATACAATTATTTTCATCTTAATAACATTGACTCTCTTTGCTTTAAAATTCACCAGTCGGCATATAAGTTTGCAGTCCACACTCAATCTGTATTTTCCTAGGATTGCTCTTGAAAGTATGAACGTGAAATGTTATTCTACTGTCGGACCATAACATTGAAAACTTGAACATCAAGATTTGCTTTTGAAATATTGTTTTATTAGCACAATAATAATATGTGGCACTTGGGTATTTCCTGTATGAGGATCCTGCAAAGGGGTTCTCTGCAGGTTTTCCATCTTCTAGTAATGTGATTATTTCAGTAATTTAAATTAAAATTGAGATTCAAATCATTGGCATCTTGAAATGTGCCCAGAGAATGACATGTGGGGTTGACAGTGAACAAAGCTACACTCATGTCACTTGTCTCTTGGCCACATCTCTCCCTGCTTAAAACCCTCCCCTGCAAAGCTGGATTAATCCTGAAGCCAGTGAGGCTTACACTTCAGCATCCACACTTGCCTGGGTCTTTCCAAGGTCCTGGGAAAGATCTAGAAATGGATTCACTTAGACTTCAGAAAATTGTGCAGAAGGAAGATATTTCGCCGCAATCAGGCAGGAGTCCAATCTCTTTCCTCTTCAAGTTTAAAGAGGACTCCCTCCAAATTGCACAAACCTCAGGCCCATGAAACTGGGATCCAGCCCTGTTCCCAAGATAGAGCTTATTGTTTTAATTACATATTCAGGATTATAAGTGAGGTTGAGCATTTTTTTAAGTTATGCCTATTTGTTACATGTTGGCCTTGGAGCCAGCTTTGGTCGCTGTCAACTCTGTCCCAAGGGAGAGTAGGATGGTGAGAAGAAGCCTCCCCTGGAGCCCAGCATGGCCCCTTCTGGGGCTGGGTCTCCTCTCTCCTCTCCCCTCTTCCCTTGTGCTTTTAGGGCCAACTTTCCTGCAACGTTTGTAACTGGAGAGACTCAGACAGGAAGTTCTCCATCTTGGCCTCTGGCTGTTTCTCAGAAGCCGAGGACAGAAGGTGAAGCACAATGACAACCTTAGCCTGCAAACCACTAATAAAAATACTGTGATCACAGTCATCACCGGAATCCATCATGAACTGCTGACCCTGACATGGTGCCTTGGGTTCAGGCCCAGCCCTGGTCTGACTGGCTAACTGGGTGCTATGAGATTTGTGGGATGTTTTGTTGGAGATACCCTCCAGAGTTCTCTCTTTCTCTGCCACATCAACAAGCCGTATTCCAAGTAGCATCCTGAATCTCAGAGGGAGAATAATGGGCATAAAACCATGCCCATGTAGATGTTCACCCTCATGTAGATGAATGAGGAATACATCTTTACTGTATGAACCACTTAGTTGCTGGGGCTACTTGTTACTGCAGTGCAGCCTAGCTCATCTTGACTGACACACTGTTTAACTGTTTAAGGTTCCCCTTTGCTCTCCACTTCTCTCTCCCAGCAACCTGCTGAATCCATCAGATATCAAATGGGTGCCTACTCTAGTCAAGGTTCTTTCTAGAAGCATAAAATTCAAAGAGAAAAGCATCTAAAGTCTCAGTCTTCAAGGAAATGTCTGTCTATGGAGGAGAGAAATACTCAGATAATAACTTAGGACAGAATGCAATCAAAAGAGTAGCTAGTTTTGCTAAAGATCCTTAAGATTCGTCTAACTTCAAGTGAAATAATAAGCTTTGGAAGCTCAAGGGAGATTGCGTGCCAGTGGCATATCTGAACCCTTCCTGGCGATAGTGGCTTTTCAAGCTGAATGCTGAGGAGGATGTAGATGGGAGGGGGGGATGTGAGCCAGAACGTTCTCAGGAGGGGGGTATGAGGAAAAGGAGGAAAGACAAGGCACAGGGCACCTTACCATAGTCCAGATTCTGCAGGTTTTGTACGACATAAACTCATCTGATACTGTCAATGATACTAAATGGTATTATTCCTATTGTGGGAAAACCTAGAACAGGAGACAACCCTAGGACACACTGATCCTACAACCAGGGAGCTGAGCCAGTGTTCCCCACAATGTGATTCAAGGAACAGCAGCCTCACTGGGCGTCAGCATTCCAGGGAAAGGGATATCTGTGTTTTAATGGATTTTTTATGGGCAGACACTCTAGGGAAACACCAAGAGGTTCTCCTGTCCCACACAGAACTCTTATCAAAGCTCTAATAGGCTGATCTGCAGGCTGAGTCTAGAGGTCTGTTTGAGGATGGGGAAAGGGGGGATGTGGAAGGATATGTGGGGCTGGGAGCGGGCATGCAGAGACCTGCATAACATCTTTCATTAGGAAAGAAGGTAATGGACATTTGTCTGTACACGTGGAAACCCCAAGTTGTGACTCACTCTCTATAAAGAGGTGGCCCATGGTCCTTGCTCTTCTAGCTCCCACCCTGCAGGACCTCTGCTCTTCTTTTCACCCCAATCCCTGACCTTCAGAAGAAGTAAGCCGCTATCGGTCTTAACTCAGGCCTCCCTGCTTCAAGATTTATGGTGTGAACTCTGTGCTCTAAGTACTCCAGCCTTTGGTTAATGGAAACCACACATCTTTTTCTCACTGGAAAGGCCCAGGCCTTTCTTGTGACTTTAAATTATTTTTACTTTCAAGAATACTGTTGCCTCTGCTGTGAATTTCAAAAGACTGTTTTGAGCTCTCCCTCTTTCCCTCAGGGCAGTTCCTAGAGGAGGTTATCTCTGCTGCCTCAATAGTGGAGAAAAGGATCATGGGAGCTAGCAACCTTGGAGAACAGCAGTCCTATAATATCATAAAATATGATTTCATTACATCTGTTTAAAGATTGTTTTTACAAATGCTAGAAGTAGCACTTCCTAGGGGATAAATCAAGCAAGAAAAATCATTTGTTCCTTAATAAATATCAGTGTGTTATTCCTCAATATGAATTTATATACTCAAAAGTGACAGAATTTTGAATACTTCTCAGAAATATGATGAAAACACATCATGATTTGATTCCACGTTGGGTCAAATGATCCTTTTTCATACAGGACACTTTAGATTAACCATCTTCAGAACCGCTAGTTCAATTAAGGATGTTTTTGCAAGTAGAACAAGGCAGGAGAATACAGACACTTGCGAGACATAACAACACTGAGTTAGTAGGAATTCTCTTGGTCCGAATGCAGAGAAGAACCAAGGCAATAAAAAACCTCAGAGGCCTGTATCTGGTAAATTGGGATGATCGAGTCAAAAATTCAGAGGGTCCCTGTGCGGGTTAGCCAGTCTGCTTTGCTGTAATCGACCAGCTCTGTCATCTCCCCTCTGAATTTAATTTGGGCAAACATGGAGCCAGACTCCCTGTCCAAAGCAATAGCCACACAAGGCAAGTCTTTCCAATCCCACCCTTGGCTTTGTTGTCAGCTGTGTTGGGCCAGGTTTTGTCATCTGTCCCTGTGATGCACAGAGACCCATACTCAAGCTAAAAGAGGTTGTACTGAAAGGAGATTTGTTTATCTTCCCATTCCAGGTCAGGAATGTCACCTTCAATCCATCACTTTTCCCCCCCTTGCATCTGCTTCTTAGTGCTGTCTGAGAGGAAGTGCATGAACAGTCTAAGAGTTTCATGATGTTATTAACTGCTTTGACACAAGTAATCATTTTCATTCGAAATATATATTTTGGTAACATATATTTATAGGGAAGATCTGGTTTCTACTCTTAGAAAATAATAGCCATGCTCTCTTGCATCAGAACTATCCTGACGCCATCTTCACTCTCTAGGTAATTTTATAATTATCAAAGGGTAAACAAAGGGTAAATTATCAAAGGGTAAACAAAAGGTAAACTATAATTATCAAAGGGTAAACACCATCTTCACTCTCTAGGTAATTCTATAATTATCAAAGGGTAAACTATTTAGAGCTACCTGTAAATAAAGCATTATTGTCTTCATTGTACTTACTAATCTGTTTTCAATTTCCAGGAAGACACTTACTGGGAGTTAAGAAAAGTTAACTAAAACTTGGAAATAAGGCAAAGCTAGGGGAGCATGTCATTTTGATGCCATACAGAAACATTGCTTAACATGTTCACCCAAGGATCGTATTCTTGTTTAGGGAACAAGTTTAGGTAATTTTGTTTGACTCGCTGAGTACTATTTACTAAAGACTAAATTCTATGAAGTTATATGTTAACATGTAGATTTTTAGCCAGTAGCGTTCAAATGATTTCTGTCTGCAGAAAAGATATCTTCCCTGTAGGGAATCAGTTGTGCATCAGATCCAGAAATCTTATTAAAAATTTATTTTTCCTCTGACTATATATTCTTATTCTCTTTTGAATCCTTGTTGCTGGTTCCCTCATTAAAGAGTTTTTAAAAAAAGTTTACATTTACTCATTTTACATTTATATGAAAGTCATGTTTTTAAGGTTTTGAAAATTATACTTTGACACAGGTAGTATATAGATTTTTTAATAGGATCTTTGTCTTCTGTAAAAGACACATACATAAAACTGATAAAAGTATTGCTGCTCTGAATCTGATGGCTGAAAGCGCTCCAGACAACCTTAAATGTACGGCTCTCTGATTATAAATTCTATGGCTTTAACTGGCTTCTCTTTCAAGAAGTTCAAATCATAGCTCTGCCACTTAGAAGCTGTGCAAACCTATCAAAGTTCTTAATCCTTCAAGGTTCCCATTTCTTCTTCTACAGCGTGTGTTTTATAACCTTGGAGCTGAAAACTTGGCCTTCTGGAAGTATGCAGATTACAGAAGTGCTCCTTTCTCGATAAGATTTACATTATGCAAGTGGCATCTATGAAGACTTAAGTAGGCAATAGAAAAATCAGCAAATTCATTGGCTACTGATTTGCTTATTCTTTAATTTCAGAAGCTAAATGTTAATCATACTTCAAAAAGAAATATTTCCAAGTAACGGAGCTGGGCTAGTCATTGTAAACTACAGTTTCATCTTTTAATGGTCACTTTTGCTTGGTAATCAAGTCATGACTTATCAGGGATATACATCATTAGCTTCTTTCAAATGTAAATAGTGGGTAACATGTGAATCATTGCTCTGCCCTTTTAGTAAATATTCTGATGTAATGCTATAATTTTTAAGGAACCCAGCATCAATAAACACTCATGGCTAGATTTGCACTGAGGAAAGAAATGAAATGGCCTGTATTTTAATTCCATTTTCTTGTGACATTTCCTACTGTACAGTTATGGCATAAAATACAAGAAGAAAATAAAGGAATAAAGTGATCTAATGGCTAGACCTTGGATGAGAAAACAAAATCTTATTTAGAATTATAATCTGTAATAATGTATTATTATGCATAATTATGCAATAGAGATATTAGAATCATGCATAGAAAAGACATAGAGGGCACCATGATTTTGAGGGGAACGTCTAGGCATTTTACTTGACACATTCTTTTTAGCTTTGCAAGAGTCCTAAAGAGTGGGTATATTTTATTTTATTTTATTTTATTTATTGGCTTTTAAAATAAAAACATTTATTAAAAGCATGTTTACTGGAGAAAATTGAGGAAGTGAGAAAAGTACAAAGACCAAAGTAAAACCACCCATAATTCTGATGCCCAGAGGTAATCACCATAGAATTTTGCCAGAAAACCCTTTAAAATACAAGAAATGGAGGCCCAGAAAAAGTGAATGAGTTTTTGAGAGCCACACAGTCTAGGACAGGATGGGGAGGACATTTGATGTTAAGTCGGTCTGACTCCAAAACCCATGATCTCTGATTACAGCACAGGAAAACAGCACTGAAAAGAGAGTTTCATACTGCAGTAGAATTATGTCACAGGACAAACCATCTTCATGCTTTGCCTATCAGATGCTGTCATCTTTGTCAAGACTTTCTTTTAAGTAGTTGTAGCCCTTTTGAATTCTCAGGTAACTGAAAAGAATAATCTTTTTTTTGCAACACTCTGGGTAATTTTATGAACTGCATGTGGCTAAAGAACTCTGGACAGGATTTGGTACACAAAAATACCCCAGTCCTGGTCCAAAGGTATTCATTTTCACTTATGCTTATTTGGGTTTTATGAACTCTTCCCCCCACCCCAATAACATTCATTCACTCATTTAATAAATACTGTCTGCTGGAGACTGTCCTAGGCACTAAGGATATCATGGTGACAAAACTCCAGATGATCTTGACCCTCATGGTCCTTATATCTTATCATTGCACAATATTCTGCCAACTTCATTCATTCATTTATTCATTCATCAAATATTTATTGCACACTTACTATGTGCCAGGAACTGTTTTCAGAGCTTTGAGATGCACCAGTGAACAAAATAATGATCCCTGTTCTTCTGGAACATGCATTTAAATAAAGGAAGGCAGACAGTACTCAATGGACATGATAAATGAGAAATATTATATAGTACTTTGGAAGGTGATAAGTGCTATAGAGAAAAAGGAGAAAAATGAAAAAACAGATCATATGGGGCTTCCCTGGTGGTGCAGTGGTTGAGAGTCTGCCTGCCGATGCAGGGGACATGGGTTCGTGCCCCGGTCCGGGAAGATCCCACATGCCACGGAGTGGCTGGGCCCATAAGCCATGGCCACTGAGCCTGTGCATCCGGAGCCTGTGCTCCGCAGTGGGAGAGGCCACAACAGTGAAGGCCCATGTACCGCCAAAAACAAAAAAAACAAAAAACAAAACACATCATATGAAGAGATTGCGAAGATCAAGGTGGGAGGCAAGTGGGTTGCAATTTTAAATAAGATGTTCTAGGTCAGCCTCATCGAGAAGGTGACATTTGAGCAAAGACCTGCATGAGGTGGGGAGTGCTGTAGATTGAATCTTTATATCCCCCCAAATTCATATGTTGAAATCCTCACCCTCAATATTATGGTATTAGGAAGGAAGCCTTTGGGAGGTGATTAGTCATGAAGGTGGAGCCCTCATGAATAAGATTAGTGCCCTTATAAAACAGATTCCAGAGAGCTCCCTAGCTTCTTCCTCCCTATGAATTACAGTGAGATGATGGCCATCTATGAAACAGGAAGTGGGTCCTCACCAGACATGGAATCTGCTGGCACCTTGATCTTGGACTTCCAACTTCTAGAACTGGGAGGAATAAATTTCTATTCTTTATGAGCCGGCCGATCTATGATATTTTCTTACAGCGGTCGAAACGAACTAAGACAAGGAATGAGCTATGTAGATATTTATGATGAGAGCATTCCAACAAAGGCAACAGGCAGTGCCAAGCTTGTAAGTGGGAATCCTCTTACGAAGCCTCGTGTGTTCAAGGAACAGTGAGGAGCAGTGTGCTGGAGCTAAATGGAAAAGAGGAAGAATTGTGAGAACTGAGTTTGAGAGGAATGAGAGGCCAGATCATGTGACATGTCATACAGCAGTTAGTCCAAGACACCCTGCACGTTTTGGAGCAGAGGACAATGTGACCTAGCCTCTGTCAGCTTTGAGCCTTCTGTCATTCAAGCACCATAACCATCCTCATTGTACACTACGATGGAAACTTTGAGAGGAACCTTATCAGGAGAATTGGGGTAAGTCAGCTGTCAACTGTATCTTCACCCTTTGTCCAGGCAGGACCTTCTCTTAGACATCTTGAGAGGTTTTGTCTTCTTTTGCTACTTCACTTATAAGAAAACACTGAGGCATCCAGACTTTGCAGCTTTAGATCTCTCCCTTACGTCTGGCAGACAAATACCCAGAATTACATAGAATTAGATAGCCTAGAGCCAAAACATTCTGTCACTCATTAATCTATGACACTAAGATCCCTGATATTCTGCTGACATGTTGTCTTTGTCAGTTTGGGCTGCTGTAACAAATATTCATAGACTGGGTGGCTTATTAACAAGAGGAATTTACTTCTCGCAGTTCTGGAGGCTGTGAACTCCAAGATCAAGGCTCTGGCAAATTCAGCTGCTGGTGAGAGCCTGCTTCCTGGTTCCCAGATGGTGGTCTTCTTGCTGTAACCTCACATGGAGGAAGGGGTTGGGGTGCTCTCTAGGACCTCTTTCATAAGGGCACTAATCCCATTCATGAGGGCTCCACCTTCATGACCTAATCACCTCCCCAAAGCTAATCACCTTCTAATATCCTCACATTAGGGAATAGGTTTCAGTACGTGAATTTGGAGAGGACACAAACATCCTGTCTATTGCCCAACTTGGACTGAAGCCATCATAACATTCAAATTTTAAAATTTAACATGAATTGAAATACTGCAAATAATATTATTTGATAAAATTAGGCAGTTGCTTCTTATTAAAATTTATTGCTAATCCTTTAGTAAGGAATCCTTTCATAAAGCAGTAAACCCTCAATTTATTTTTAACTGCATATGTTGGATAAAATTAAGTGTGATACTGGTCTTTTCAAACTTCACAGAAGAAATTCTAGGACATTTTAAAGGATCTGAGACACACAGTTCTGCCTGTATGTAGCTGACATACCATCAAAAGGAAAAACAACCATAAATATGCTTCCTTTCAGTTCGAAACAGCTAATCAAAGACTACAGTTAAGTTTAGTGAAGATAAACTTGTTTTAACAACACATTTATGTTTGGTTACAATGGACATTTAAAACAAGCATGCTTAGATTGAATCCAGCAAAGGAAAAGTGAGCCAGATTCTAGATAGGGCCAGACCACCCTCTGTAGATAATCTATTACCTAATCACTTCCTTTCTTGGTTATTATTATGATAACGATTAGCGTTAAGATCTAGTCAATTTCTATTGATTGGGGAAGGCCAGGAACCCTGGTCGGTATCAAATACAGTGCCCAGTCTCATCTCCTTTTCTCTCTCCCAGGTAACCACTGCTCTGAAACCTATCACCATAGGTTAGTGTTGCCTGATCTTGAACGCATAAATGGGATCCCGCAATACGTAGTCTTTTGCAGCATAATGTTCTTGAGATTCCTTCATGCTGGGCACCTATGAGTAGTTTTTACCATTTTGTTGCTGAGTCATGTCACTGTATACACAGACCACAACTCATGTATCCGTTCACTTGTTGATGGACATTTGTGTTGTTTCCAGTTTTTGCCTGTAATGAATAAAGATACTATGAGCAACAACAACAAAAAATGATATTACAAGAGCTAAGGATGGCTAGAAGTCAGGTTGGTCAAAGACCCAGAATACAGTGCGTCTTCCTTGAAACTAACTTGGTAGGGAGTCAGGAATCGGAGGTCAACATCTGACAGCTGCAGTTCTCAGGGCTGTGGATTCCTGGACGCAGACTCTGTCCTCAGTGGTTATTTGCATTGCTCTCAGATCCGCAGTAGTTTTTTTTTAAGAGAAAGTTTTGCAACTTAATCACTCGGCACAAAGTAAAAGGAGGATAAATGGATAAGTAAGTTTTGTTTGGGAACAAAACAGATATACTCATTCCTCTTGGCATGTCTAAGGCCATGAAGAAAGACAACCGTTTAGTCCAGTGTGTTGGAGTTTGGGAAAGGCATATGGTGGGCTTCACCTGCTGTGGCGCCAGACTCACCCAGGCCACTCGGTCCCCACCTTAGGGAATTAGACAAGCACCCCATGGGTGGATCCACTGAGACTATCTTCAGTGCTAAAATTTTTTAAATCTACAAATATTTGTATCTTTATCTCAGTACATTTGTCCGCGACATTTGGCTGATAACCCCAGCGCCTTCTAGAAAAGCTTTTTTCACCCTTGGTTTCCTGGTCTTTCTCTCCTCCCAGAACCAAAACCCTCTTCTTTTACTGGCGTCTCTTCTCCCTTGACTACACATTTGAAATGCTAAATAGACCCTATGAACCATATCATTGTATTTCCAACATGCCCTTTATGAACTGCTTTTACCCATAACTTTCTAATATGTATTCTTTTTGCTTTGTTTTTCCTTCACTGTGATTTTTCTCATTTTTAAAAAAAAGTCTTGTTTTCCCTGAGTACTCTGCAGGTCAAGAGCTTTTTATGCATTTCTGTGCTGCTTAGGTTTTCTCTGCTGTGAATCGCCTAGTCCTATACTTTACCCAGTTTTCTATTAGGTCCTCTGCTTCTGGGGTTTTTTTATTGTCTCCCAGTGTTTACTGAACTGAAACTTGAGGAGGTACTTCAGAATAAGTACAAAGTATTTGAAAACCCTCCTGATTAAAAATGAATTATTTAAAAAATTTTTCCCAATCAGACATTCCTTAAGGAAGCCAGCCCTCTTTTCTGGGGGATACAAAACCCCCAAAGAATCAAGTGTCAGAAATCTTCAGTGGGGCTCATATTAATTCATGATTTCTCAATTGGTTAGACTATACATCTCTTAAATTATGCTATCAAAAAATGATTGTTTTTAAACAATTTTGAAAAACTCTGCATATTAATTCTGCATGGTATGCATGCGTGATATGATATACATCATATGATATACATCAATTCTGTATGTATGATATACATTGATACACGAAGGCTCAGAGTTCCTTAAGTTCTATTTCCAAGCCTAATGCATTACAGATCCTTTTTTAAATATCTGTTGTTATCTTCATCTCAGGGAGCTAGTGTTCTCTGGAAGTCCCAGTCCTGCTGAAATCATAAGAATTTGCCAAACGGAGGTTTAGATGGAGTTTGAATGAAAGGGGAAGCTTCTACAGTGGAGCAGACAGTGCGGGTTAACTAGTGGCTTCAGAAAGCCAGTGAGAATAGCTTTTGTTGCCGTAACTCTTTCAAATGTTTTATGGAAAATATATCATATATTGATGATTTAATCATGACGAAGAAAAATGCATTTTATGAACAATTGCTTTTCACTGAAACAAGTGAGAAGACAACTACAGCTTCTTTAAGCTGGACCATATTTTGCTAACCATGATTTGAAAAGAGAAAAGAGACTATGAAAGTACCTCTATGAATAAAAGGATATGTTTTGAAACATCCTTATTTTGACCTCATTCTTATAGGTGATTCTTTTTATAATTTTCAGGAAACATCTTTTATGCCCACTTTCCTCAAATTTTCTACATCTGTATAATGCTAAGAAATTTGTGTGTTCTCATATAAAATGATGATTCATGTAAGCCTTTGCTTCTGTTAAAAAATATATTCCCGGGCTTCCCTGGTGGCGCAGTGGTTGAGAGTCTGCCTGCTAATGCTGGGGACATGGGTTCGAGCCCTGGTCTGGGAAGATCCCACGTGCCACGGAGCAACTAGGCCCGTGAGCCACAACTACTGAGCCTGCGCGTCTGGAGCCTGTGCTCCTCAACAAGAGAGGCCGCGATAGTCAAAGGCCCGCACACCGCGATGAAGAGTGGCCCCCGCTTGCCACAACTAGAGAAAGCCCTCGCACAGAAACGAAGACCCAACACAGCCGAAAATAAATAAATAAATAAATTTATTTAAAAAAAATATATATATATATATATATATATATATTCCCCTCTTCTTCTAAGATACACGATTTAAAATAAAGGTTCTCATTTTTATCTGCCCTTATTACTCTCCTTTTTACTTCATAACACATTTCATGCACATACGTTTATGTGTTTATTGGCTTATTGTTTGTCTGTCTCTCTCTATTGGAATGAAATTTCCCTAAAGTCAGAGAGTTTGCCTCTTTTTTCCTCTGCTGTATCCTTCCCACATAGTAGGAATTCAGAAAATATACAAATGAATAAAAGCATATGAATATTTCCTTTTATGTGGTTGACTGGTCATAGAGTTAAAAATATGAGAAAGTCCCGTAGCCTAAGAATGCAAAGAACAACAGTTTTCAGAAGACAAGTGAATAGCCTTAAGTTGCTCTCCTCAAATTCCTGTATCTAATGAATGAAAGTTTAAAAGAGAACTATAGAGCTCTCTAGATTTTCTAAGAATTCCAGAAGGTTGCAAATTGCTGAATAATTGTCTTCTTTTGTCTGAGTTTTAAAATCTTAAAGTTAATCAAATATCTCAAAAAGGTGTCATATGAATAATCTTTAAAGAGGAATCAATGCACAGTGACAGTAAAAATATATATACTTTCCAAAAATTAGGCTAAAAATTATAGTAACTACTGCTCTGGAGAAATGCCATACGTTAGAATTTTTTTTTCATTTAAAAACTCCTTCCTTCCTTTGATGGATATAACCTTGCCAGCAAGGCTAAAGACACCACTCCCACCTATGACAGTTTAGTATTGGAGTGGGGAGAGCCTGAGAAGGTGGAAAATTTGAATTTCTATTGTTTTAACCGCCGGGGGGTGGGGGGGCGGGGAAGGTGATTGTCAGTAGATGCTTTGAATTATGTACAGATTGGCCTTTTAATTTTGCTTCAGTCCTTTCCGTTCAAGTGCCAGGGAATGGGAAGTATTACCTCCACTATTTACATCAGAGGTCTGCTTTCACTTAGCAGCTGTCACTTGCGAAGCAAGCCTTGCCTTCTTTCTAGGGCCTGAAAGTTCACTGTGGGAGGAGTTGAAGTGACTCCAAGTAAGGCAGGGACATTTCTGGAGTCAGGCCGGCTTCCAGCACTGCCAGGGACCGATCCCCTTGAGCAGTGAGAGAAAGCCAGGCGGGGTGTCCGGGCCATCTTCGTGCTGGAGGAGAGCTGGGGGCACAGGGTACAGGAGGAATGAGCTGAATGAGGAGGAATGGGCAGGGCTGGGGAAGAAGAACGGTTCCTCCATCTCCATCAGGGTCCCCACCTTCCAGAGAGCATCACTCAGACCCCAGGGCAGGATGCTGCGGGCATGAGAGAAACCAAGCACTAGGAAGGGATGCCTACATCAGGGCATGTGGAGAGATGGAGAGAGCAGAAGAGGGTGTGCCACAGAGGGGACCAGTGCTTGGCACTGGTCAGAGTTAAAAGGCATTATTTTTGTCACAAGGGATAAACCGTAGTCACTCACAGAGCCACCCTAACTCAAAAAATAAAAAAAAAAAGACTTTGGAAGTAACTAAGAGTCACAAATACAAGAAAATCCAAATAGCTAGGGACCCTGTAGGAAAAGATCCTTTTTCTTAAGCCATCTTGGCCTCAGGATCCAACTTGTTCCCTCCTTCCCTCGGGTTGACACACAGACCTCCAGCTTACCCCCCAGCTTTCGTGCTGTGCCCCTAGACACCAAGCCGACCGGCTGGCTGGACCACTTCCTACGTCCTCTTCTGTGCAACTTGGTAGCTAATCGTGCTGATTCCTCTGACTTATCTACTATGGGAAAATAAGTCCTTCTGCGAAATGGGTCCTTTCAAATAGAGCGGAAAATATGTGGATGATTTTGTTCTTAGCAGATGTTTCTGTGTGCCCTCCTGATGTGGTAACTTAATCCAGTTTCTAGTTGGTTTTTCTGCACACACCAGCCCAGTCCAATGTGAGGTGCACACAATAAACTCCACTTTATGGGTGATAGTGTAGAATCAATATTCTGGTAGGATTTTGAGCATCTAGGTTACAGTTTTCACTTTTCCAACTAACCAACCAGCCCTCTGATCACCAGTCAAGTAACAGACTCACTGAGACCCAGTTAGCTCCTCTTGTCAACTGGGAAAATTAGGACTAACCCACCAGGTGTAAAGAAATGAAAAAACTCATATTGCTAAATGAATATCCCTCAAATGGAAAATATGATTAAGAATATTCCAATAACACAGTAAAATGCATCATTTATATTTAAAGTGGATTAAATATTATTACCTCATTACTTACCTTCTTTTCAAATATAAAATCAAAGATTGCTTATTGTAATGTTAAATGGAAGTATATAAATAGAAGTGAATGAAGTAAAAAGCCACAGGCAACTGCCTCACCCAGTTCTCCAGATACATCCACTGTGGCGTGTTGCTATTATCTTGATGTGTGCTATTCTAGACATTTTTCTATGAATATACAATTATTCAAATAGGCATATAACAATTTTTTTTATCAAGCATGGGATCACAATTACAGATATTCTCTAACCTGCTTTCCTACTCATTGAAATATTGAAGTCTCCTTTCTGTGTCCATATCTTATAAATATCAACCACTGGGCTTCCCTGGTGGCGCAGTGGTTGAGAGTACGCCTGCCGATGCAGGGGACACGGGTTCGTGCCCCGGCCCGGGAAGATCCCACATGCCGCGGAGCGGCTGGGCCCGTGGGCCATGGTTGCTGAGCCTGCGCGTCCGGAGCCTGTGCTCCGCAACGGGAGAGGCCACAACAGTGAGAGGCCCGCGTACCGCAAAAAAAAAAAAAAAAAAAAAAAAAATTCTCTCAATAAATATCAACCATCAATATCAAACTCATTTTTTAATGTTTTAAGAATATTCCATCAATTTATTCAATTTATCCAACAAGTTGATGGACACAGTTTTTGATTTTCATTTTGATTTTCCACTATTATATATTTGTTTTAAAAACTTCTTGATGACTAAAACCGGACAAAAACAAAAAGTTCAAAGGCTAAAAGAGAGAGAGAAAAAGAAAATAGTTGCAAAGCATAAAAATAGAGAAAGTTCTGTTCCATAAAACAAAAATAGCTCTTATAAATCAATATGAAAAATTAAAAACAATCCAATTTAAAAAGAAAGCAAAGGATATGAAAAAGGTAATTCACAGAAGATGTGTGAGCACATGAAATTATGCTCAGTTTCTTTCTCAAAGAAATAGAAATTAAAACTACAATAGGGCTTCCCTGGTGGCGCAGTGGTTGGGAGTCCGCCTGCCGATGCAGGGGAAGCGGGTTCGTGCCCCGGTCCGGGAGGGTCCCGCATGCCGCGGAGCGGCTGGGCCCGTGGGCCATGGCCGCTGGGCCTGCACGCACGGAGCCTGTACTCCGCAGCGGGAGAGGCCACAGCGGTGAGAGGCCCGCGTACCGCAAAAAAAAAAAAAAAAAAAAAAAAAAAAAACTACAATAAAACATTTTTCTCCTGCCAGATTGGAAAAAAATTAAAGGATTTGATCATCTTGAATATTGATTAAAATGTGAACAAGCAAGTTTGATACACTGCTGGTGGACTTGTAATTGTCCCGACCTCTTTGCAGAACAATCTGGCGGTATGGATCCAAAATTTTAAAGTATGTACTCTTTTCATTTATTTTTAAAAATTTTTATTTATTTTCATTTATTTATTTATATTTTTATGTTTTGTTAATTAGAACTTTATTAATTTTTTTATTGAGTGAAAGATTCTTTAAATTCTATAGTGCATTACAATTTTCAAAAGTTTCACACACATGATTTCATATAATCCCATAATAACCCTTTTCTCCCTCTACCCCTATATTGCCCCTCCCCATTTCCCTCTCCCCACTGGTAACCACTAGTTTTTTTTTTATATATGAGTCTGCTTCTTTTTTGTTTTTGATTTTTGTTTGTTTTATTTACTAGATTATCATTTCGGGGTTTTCTTTGTTTTGTTTTGTTTTGTTTTGTTTACCAGATTCCACGTTTAAGTGATAACATACAGTATTTGTCTTTCTCTGTCTGACTTATTTCACTAAGCATAATGCCCTCCAAGTCCATCCATGTTGCTGCAAATGGCATTATTTCATTCTTTTTTATGGCTGAGTAGGATTCCATTTTGTACATATATAATATATCTATATCTATATATCATATCTTCTTTATTCATTCGTATGCTGATGGACACTTAGGTTGCTTCCATACCTTGGCAAAGTAAATACTCTAGCCCAGGGCACTAGGCAGAATTCTAAGATCATCTATCTGCAAGATCCCTGCCCTCTGTGTACAAGCTCTGCATATGTCCCTTCCCTGACTGTGAGCAGGACCCATGTATAAGATGGGATTTCACTCTCTTGATTAGGTTGCAGCATATAGTAAAGATGAAGAGATTTTGCAGAGGTAATTAAGACCCTAAATCATTTATTTTTAATTCAATCAAAAGGGAATTACAGTCAAGGGTAGAATCTGAAATGTTCATCCTAGGTGGGCCTGACCTAATTAGGTGAAAGCCCTTAAAGGAGAGACTGGCACCTTCCTAAAGAGAGGGATTCTTGATGGCCTTGAAGAAGTAAACTGTCATATTGTAAGGGGCCACATGGCAAGGAACTGCAGGTGACCTGTAGGAGCTGAGAGTGGCCCCCAGTGAGCAGCCAGCAAGAAAACAGGTTCTACCACCACAAGGAACTGAATTCTTCCAACAACCACGTCAGTTTGGAAGAGAATCCTGAGCTCCAGAAAGGCCCACAGCCTAGCCAACACCTTGACTGCAGCCTTGGAAGACTCTGAGCCAAACACCCAACCCAGACTCCTGATCCACTAAAACTGTGAAATCATGAATGGTGTTGTTTAAAGCCACTAAGTTTGTGATTATTTGTTACACAGCAATAGGTGACAAGTACACCTAGCAATTGTGCTTCTAGAGATATATCTGACACAAATCTCTGATGAGTCTATGGTGTTGTATGTACAATTATCTATAATTATCCTTGAATTATCTATAATAGTCTAATCTTTCTTGAAAATTTAGAAGTCTTATCCAGCTCTTTATGTTATCAGGACCACCTCAGTTAATTCATTTTTCCATTCTTAAAGGAAACTTAATGCCTTTTTCCATTCTTAAAGGCACAATACTCTTTGAAACCAAGAAGGTTTTGTGTGTGTGCACAGATGTATGTTTTAATGGAATTGTTTAACTGAGAAAGAACTTTAAGTCAAAAGTAAAGCTTTCGAAGGCAATGAAAGTAACTGCAGGATTTTGTAATGACTGAGAGCCCAAAATTTGTTTTGTGACAAAGGAGTCCCTATTGCTTCTCCAGAAACTCTAGGGGTTTTATTGTTATTTCAAACAGTATTTTTCGGGAGCACTGACTCCCTGGCTGTTCAAAAGGAAATAAAACCAGGGGTTAATGTTTTCAAATGCTATTGCCTGGAATTATTTTCTGTTCTGGAAAAGTAAATCCAAGATGGCAGTTGCCAAGATTGAGTATGTTTTGGGGGGTATTCTTAAAGCTGAATATATAAATTATTGCTCTAGTTATGTGCAGTTTAATGAACTCTACTGAAATATGGTTTATGCAGGCAATTCTTCCATGCATTAAAAACCCTTTATAGCTTTGACCAACTCCTAAATTTTATCCTTTGGTTTGTGATTTAAGTATTTGAAAAAAGCCACCTAAATGTAAAATGAATTCAGTGTGTGATCCCTCTCTTGACCTGCGTATTAAAATTGAGTGTCAATTTTTCTTCTTTTCATTGTATCTTAAAGAGACCATCTAGAAGTCTAGTAAATATTTGGTGAATAAATGAATAGATGAATGAATGAATTCAAAGAAACGAATCACTACTAATTCAAAATGCAAACTTTTTACATGTTAATTTTGTTTTTAATCTCTTGAAATGAGACTATTAATACTATTAAGACAGATTGTCTGAATTCTATTTACCTATAAAAACTTGAAGTCCACTAAAATATTTCTGCTCTGCCTTACCCGTTCTCAGAACTTAATAGGTATTAACTCATTCAGTTCTCCCATGAGTGAAGTACTGTTATTGTCTCCATTATAGAGATGAGAAAACTGAGGTATTGAGTGGTCAGTCATCTTGCCTGACTAGTTAGGTAGAGGTGGGCTGAGGATTTGAATCCCAGCAGTCTGGTTCCAGGACCTCCCTTCATAAGCATCAGCAATTCTGCCTGTGGACATCAGAGCTTAGATATCCTAGGTATCCACATACCATAACATCATGGAAAAGTGTAATCACAATTAAAGCTGTGACACAATTTTAAATTAAATTAGTAATGATTACTTTTTAATGTGGGAAAACTTATAAATGTCGAGGGTTAGTGAAAGTATGAAAAAAAGCTAAAGCAACATGGGCAATGATAAGAAAGTATTTGAAACCTTTGAATTGATAAATTCCAAGAGATGCACACATGTGATTCCAGGTTGAAAAGCAATAATTTTGAAGAGAAATGGTACAATATTCTTCCTCATTTGGGCTCTAAGTGTGAAGCCCCTTGTTCTAGTTTCTCTTATATCCTTCCTTGCAGTGTAGCTTCTATCTGATGATGTCTTTGGACCACAGCTTCTGTAGAGACAGGGACATGTCTTTGAAAGCACCCCAGATCAGGTAAATCAGTCCTGGATTTTCAGGTGGGAGGGTTCACAGGGAAACCACTTTCACAGCCATATAAGCTGAGATCACCTCCACGTCATCTCCAGGATGACAGAGATAGAAGGGCCTCTTAAAATACAGACATTTGTTATAATTATTGATATTATCATTTGGAATTATAACTTTTTCATAGAACTTATGTGGTAGGCATTGTAGCAAGTGCTTTCAAGCATTATCTCATTAATTCTCACACCTTCCTCCCCAGTCAACTGGGGGTTACACCCAGCTAATTTGCTTTATCATCAGGGTTCAGATAATTCTAGTTACAACCTAAAATCTGAATATACCATTTGCTTCTTACCTGTACCCACCATTTCCTCTCCAGGGCTCTCATCCAGAAAATGAAAAAAAGAGATATGAGCTATGCTTTTGATTTTTTGTTTTCCTGAATCCTTCTCTAGAAAATCCTGGAGCATTGTCAATGCTGGATCTTCCCTCTGACTGTGCTGTGAGCCCCACTCATCTTTTCCTCCTGTGCGATTTGCCTCTGTCCCCAGCATACAGGCCTCCTAATCTCTCTGCTCCTGTAGCTGCTCTGCCTCTTTCCAACAGGGCTCGATTAGAGTGCTGTTTCTTTTTTCTTTTGGAAACATAGCTCTGCAATGCAGCCCTTCTTGGTACAGAACATGGCATTGGAGCTATTATGTGTGTAATCAGCAAGGACACACACGCCCAGCCACTTCCTGAAGCACATGTTGCCAGGCCAGTTCACAGTCACTCCTTTTTTTGGCATTCCCTTGTCTGTTTGCAGAGTCTTACCACTGTTCAAAGAATTTTTCATCTGTCAAGTACTTTCCATTTGAAAATGATGCGTAAATGACCTCTTTTCCTGTTTTAGTCTGTATGCAAAATGGAGTCCAAGTTGAAAGCAGACTTTCTCTGAGAATCACTCACACACTAGCACGTGCTTAGGTCACTATAGCACCTGAGCTTAGGAAAGCAGCCTATCGGGAGCTTGACCTTCTTTCCCTGTCCTCCAAGAGGCTAGAACTCATTTTCTCAGCAACAGACCCCTTTTGAATTAATGAACTAATGGATTGTTCTGATCATTTCATAGGTACTCTGTAGCATAAGGACACTTTTGTCCTCTTGTTATGCCTGAGAGTGAGAGTTTTAGTCACCATGAGTCTCTTCGTGTACAGTAATTCTCAAGGCTAAGTCCATAGGAATTGAATAAATCTTGTCTGCTGTGTCTGTTGACTTATAGTTTCAATTCTCTCCTAATTCTTTCTAATAGTCAAGGTAGTTAATGTAGTTTGGGGGAGCTAAGCACATCTAAGGGTAAATGCGAGCTTGTTCACTGATATATTCATAGACATAAATAGCAAAATGGAAAAAGTGAGTCTATAAACTATAATAAATGTATAAATAATCTTAGAAACCAGAGATGTTTCCTACATGCAGTTCTCCAGTGGACTCCTTCTAAGGCAGGTTCTCGATTCATGAAAAGACATAACGAATTCACTTTTTATTGGTGAAGGGTATGTCTAAAGGGTACTAAAGAGAAACCTAGAATACAAACCACTAAAGCACAAACAACCCATCCTCTCTCCTCTGCATGCCCTGTCAGTTTCATCAAGGTCCAAGCTGTCTAGGTCTATGAGTGTGTAGGGAGATGATACCATGGTGAAAAAAGTCCGTCAGTCCATGCTAGATTGTAGTTCCCTTAGCACTGGCCTTGCAGACTTTGGAATATCTTTCTCTGCTATTGGATTGGTTACAGTGGAAACAGAAAGATTCTAATCATGCAAAATAAAGATTTCTATTTGTGAGCTCAACTATTGGATCTGTCATCTTTCATCAGCAGAAAAATGGGGGAAATCAAATACTTTGTTTTGTTTTAACCACCCAGAGAAGGAAGAGAATGCTGTGTGGGAAATCAATATATCTTACTTAGTCCGACAACCCCTCCCTCTGGAGTGTGTAAATGATCAGGGACAGGCAAATTACTTTTCCATCATATTTGGCACAGAACTACCCTGGTGAGTGAGGAGAAAGGGAATCATTTGATAAGATTTGGAAAATACCATCTGTTTTTCTTAGCATTTCTGGATGAATTTATCAGGCATCCTGTAATTTACACTTTCTGTTGAAAACTATAATTGGATACCCTGCATGGACATGAAGCCTTTGGGTATTTGTCAGAAGCTGTATGAGGACTGTGCCATTTAAGGAGGCCGTGTTTACAGTCAAGGGTAAAATCTGAAATGTTCAATTGTTTCCTCCCTGGGAAAAAATGGCTCTCTGTGCCTACATAGAGTGCTTCTTTGCTCTGTGAACTTGGAACTAAATGTTGATTTTTAGACACTTCCAGTTCTAGGATTCTATGACTCTGAGATTATTCTTACAAGTTCAGTCTGTGCATTGCGCTTACTGGTCGTCAAGCACTATGTAAGGGGTGAGAGATATACAGATAACTGAGACATCTTTTCCTGAAAAAAATAAACCAGATATCCAGGGTGAAGAGCAAACACGATAATCGCTGTCAGTAGCTCACACTTGTTGAGGATTACTGTTTTAAGTTTTAGATATATTGGTTTATTGAACCCTCCTTTCTGTAGGGTAGATTTCAGTATTATATCCACTTTGCAAATGAGGAAGCTGACCCTGCTGGCGAGCGAAGGAGCCCGGATTTGAACCCCAGGTGCACTGGCTCCCAAGTCTGTGTTCAGAAACACTAGGCTGTGATACAAATGCAGTGGTTAAACATGGAACCACTGTGTACCGTGGAGCACAGAGGAGGACCACCTGGCCTGGCACATGGCGGGCTGGGGAGGTCGAACCCAAGGTAGGATCTCCGGCTGTGCGTCTCGTCTTTTCAAGGAGACTCCGTCTTGAACAGAGATTTCAAGGATGATTAAGCGGTTGCTAGTTGAAGGAAGAGACGTGAGGAGCCTCCAAGGAGAGGTCCTAGCTCAGCAAAGACCCTGAATGGAGAAGTGGTACTTCACCGGATGGGAAGGGTGGTGAGAGGTGGAAGAAGTGTGTCTATTTCTGGGATCTGAGTGCCTGAACGCAATTCTGACCCATCAGGATGGTGATACAGACGTTTCACATGGAGTAGGATCTGGGAGGAGACTGTGGAGGAACACATCACTGCCTTTCTGAAGTTTAAGCCGTTCGTGCCCTGCGCATTCAGGCGTACTGATGCTCAGGTACATTGATGCTTTGACTTGAGAGTAAAGCCTTTCAGGGCCCTGGATTATTAAGCACAGGGCAGGAAGGAGCAGGGCTTGAAGTTAAGGGTATGGGGAGGGGCTCGATTGCAAGGATTTTCTATTGATATTTATGATCAGGACTTGAAATTTCCCCTACACTGATAGTTTTAGAAAACATGTGGCAACTGTACGGATCTTGAATATGTTAGGGATACCACTCAAAATTTCACATCTAGGACATTGGCTGTCTTCTTGAATGACATACAGATATTTGATCCTTTCGACTCCCTTAAGGAACGGTGACCGAGATGTAACAGGTTGTTTTCATCAGCGTTTAGAAAGTTCCCCTCTGCCAAGCCATTGGACCAAAACATTCAATAGAATAAAGTAGACCACTTGAGAGTTTCCCTACTCTGATTTCATCTTTCTGCCTTCAGAGAGAAATGGTTCTGGCACCAGAATATGAAGCAGAAATAAGAGAGAGAGGCAGAGCAGTTACGAATCCATGTAGTAAATAAGCATCTGTTAACAATTGATCTGACAAATATTTCTAGAGGGCCCGAGCATGCTAGGTTCATTTGGACGTGCCACATTAACAAACGTTTGTCCTCCTAAGTGTGTACGTTTAATAATTGACTATAATTAATAGGTCAGCCTAAACGTGAAAGAATCAAATTCCACACACATTTTTTATACACATCCTGTTACCCATCATGTGAACTATCCTATTTTTCCGTAGAGTTTGGAATCCGTCAAAGTAATCTTAGGCCTGTTTGCCCTGTGAGCTTACCTGAATGTTAATTACATTAGCACACCTTGGGGGAAAGGAAATAAGGAAGACTTTGTGGTGAGATATCTGGTTCAAGTTCAGGTTCAGATCAGGTGCTCTCTTTTTCATCCTCTCTGAATATGAACATGCCGAGAGTGTGAGACTTCTTTTTTTTTGTCACATGCTCTCCCAGCATGCTTCCTATTTTGCTTTCAACATGGAGTAGGTCATTCTGGCTGAAACTGGCCACAAACAGCCCTCACCACTTAACAACAATTTCCTACCGCATGAACTTACCTGAATTTTTCAGTCAAGTTCTATTTGGAGTGGGCAGTGTGACAGTTGACTCCTTTCTGTTAAAAAACACTCACACAGAAAAGTTACACTACTTGATTATAACAGTTGCAGGCAAGCCTCAAAAAGCAGATACTATTCCCTAAATAATACTGATCAACTTCTTGACTAATGTTTTGCTTAATTGTTTACAATGAAACCAGGGTACCAGTCCACTGTTGTGATGATAAGACCAGTGTATTTCTTAACGTCAGAAACAAGTCAAAATCCATTGTTCTCACTTCCTGCACGGAGTTTAGTTGACCTCATCCAAATTAGGAAAACACGTAGCTTGAAGGTTTGCCCTGGTAATTTTGATAGAAAATAAAAACAAAATAATTATCAAAGACCTTGGTTATTTTTCACTGTTGCTTCCTTCTATATATTTTTAGATGTAAGTAAATAAAATGTTGCAACATTTACTGTGTAGTTTTTATTTCAAAAGAAATATACATTTACAACTTTTTAAAGGTGTAAAATGAGTTATAAGAAAGAAATTTTTCTGTAATTTTAAAGATCTGTTAACATGCGGAAGAGCTTTTTCTGCATATGTTTTTGCATGTATTTATATAAATGTGCATACATACATATATTTATAAACATTTATAGTGAAATAACTGTTACTTCACTCTGCAGTGATTTACTGGATTACAGATGGGTTGGGACACGAAAATTAAATATATATTTGTCCTGACAGACCTACTGTAAAATTGCAGGGGTTTAACCATTTCTTTCACACTTAAGTTACATATTTTCTTGGTCCCTCTAAAATAAAAACGATCTTAGGAAACATGATACAGTTAAAATAAGGATATCACAAATTTGGTCTATTAAATTTGTGTCACTCCTAGAGCTAAATTAAAATCTTTGTCAAGAAATATTATTCCTATTTTTTAAGTTAAACAGCATAGTATATAGATATTTTGTAATTAGCATGAAGTAGAGGGAAGAAAACTAACATTTATGAAACATTTACGGATGCCAGGCTTTGTGTTAGGGAATTTAAATCACCTTGCAATAATGAGAATTCAGTATTATCCATTTGACAACGAAGGGAACTAAGATTTAGAGGCTTTCAATAGTTTTCCCATGGTCACACTGCTAAAAAGTTATAAAGTTACAGTTTGAACTCAAGCTTGTTTGATTCAAAGTCTATGATTGTTCTTTAAAAAAAAAATTGAATAGCTTTGTTTCCTAGCTACCAAAGTAGTGCTTACTTAGACTTTAAAATACTTAGAGAATAAAGAAATATGTAACATAGAAAGATAAAAATATCCATAATTCCGTCCCCAGAATAACTACTGATAATTGTCGGGCATATATTTTCTGCATTTGTGTTTTATGTACCTGCTAAAATACACATGTATTTGTTATTGCTTTCATTCATTTTCTCCTTTTCCCTCTTTCTTTTCTTTCTTTTTTTGATGAGATTATGCTATACACACTGTTTACAACCTGTGCTCTTTCCACTTGGCCGTTTACTTCCATGACTATCAAACTCCTTTTTAATGGCTATAAACTAAAGTAGCATTATTTATGATAAGTAATCAGTTCCTAATAAATGCATATTTAGGGTCATTATAAACAATGTTTCAATACATGTTCTTATACATTTATCTTTTTGCATGTATGCAAGTACTTTTGTAAGATAAGCCACAAAAAATAAAAATTGCTGAGATTAAAAGTATGCACACATTAAATTATAAACAATATTGCAATGTTGCTTTCCAAAAAGATTTTACCAGTTTTTAGTCCCGTGGCATCATGTAAGTATGTCCCTGTCCTCCTGCCCCAGCCATCCTTTGTACACCCTAACCAAAGGAAGGGAGTACAGGAGACGGTTCATCCCTTTCATTTTACTAACCAAACACTGAGCCTGAGGGATGCTCATGGTTTTCCTGTTACATCATACGTACAGTAAGACGTGGGTTCAAACCCAGCCAAGATTATAGCATCAAATACATAAAATAGAATAATAATGATAGCTTCACTTCAGAGTGCCAACCACTGTTCTAAACACTTTTAAAATCCTCTAATCCTCACAAAAACCCTACCAGCTGGGAGCAATTACTTTCCTGAGATTGCAGATATAGAGACTGAAACACTGAGAGGCTAAGTGACATTTTCCCAGATCAACATAGTTAGAATTGAACAATGTGGTCCAAAAGTCCATGTTCTTTACCTGCATACTGTATATCTGTTTTATACTTATTTTCTACTAATTAAGTTGTTCCCAAGAGTTGCTGGAATCAAGTTGCCCAGCAAGTTCATTAAGAAGTTATAAGAAATCCGTATGTAGTGTCAAATACAGAGAAAGTGCAGGATGAAGGATTTTGAGTTAAAAAGAACGCAAGTCAAGCATGCACGAGTGTGTGTGTGTGTGTGTGTGTGTGTGTGTGTGTGTGTGTGTGTAGAGGAGATCATGGAGCTCTGGGCAAGTGAAGGAGCACATGCCATCAGTTCTGACCGAAGAGAACTGTAGCTGGAACTTCTTGGGAGTTCCATAGCCCCCGCTGTCTGCTCGCCACTTGAGCCATAGATCTAGCAGGTAAGGGAGGGCTTTGAATTGAATATGAGCGTGGGGTATAACCTGGACCAGAAAAACCTTCACAATTGAAAGTGACTGAAAAATGAGGCATCCAGTAAGGTGTTTCCTATGATTCAGTAAAGAGAACACAATTAGTAAGTTACCAGGGAAATCTGTTCCAAGTTTATACCTCAGTGAGTTGAAACTTCCCACTCAAATAGTTACACAGCTCAGTGTTTGTTTCTTATGGGCACACAGGGATCTCATTCCTTCGAAGCCCACCTAGGGTTAGTGGGCGCCTGAGAGCTTGGATAGACGTTATCTGCCTGCCTTCTGTAAGGGGCATCATACCTGCCCCCAGATGTTGAGCAAAATGCACATCCTTCGGAACTCACTTCCATCTACCCTCCTCAACTCCATAGCCAGGCCCCCAGTCCTTCAGGGATCCTTTCCTCTGCCTGAACAACAGTGGGCATCTCCACTGCTCTGCCACCTGAGGACCATTTTCCTCCAACATTCCATGGCGTCCTGGCGTGTCTGTCAGTCCCAACGCTCTGCAAACCTTAGCCAGGGAAAGGGCCACCAGGTTTCACTTGTCATTTGCCACAGAACCTGATGACACAGGAAGTCTACGTCCTACTCACGTTTTGCAAGTTCTGTTCTTTAAAACTGCCCCCTCTTCTCTTTTCTTCCTCCCCCTTTCCTCTTCTCTCCTCCTTTCCTAAAAGCAGCCCTAATATGGGCCCAGGTTGCAGAAGAAGATTTTAGTGAAATGAATTCAGAGTCTCTTCTCCAGGCTGCCATTCCACAAATCTTTGGAAAGCTATGGTACCATCTGGTTCCAGTGGCAGGTCCATCCATGAAATGAAAGTCTAAGAATAGATATATTCCATATGTTATTTACATTGAATGGAAGCTGTGCTCTCAAGCGTGAGGGCAGAGAAGAGTCCTGTAAACAGCTCTGTTCTCCCTTGTTACACCTGGTACACATCCGTGGAACCCTGGAGCCCTCAGGAACACAGTTTGAAAACCACTGTTCTAGAAAGAGGAACTATTCAAATTTATTAGTAAGGGAGTGAGTTGGTAAAGGTAATGAACGTTTTCTTGTGATTCTAGGCAAAGTGAGAAACCAACAAGATTGGATTGTGATCAGAAAACACATTTATTATGCAGAAATAGACAATTTCCTTTCTCCCACAACAAAGTCCTGAATCTTTTTAACTACTAACAGATATGTGCAAAGATGACTTACAAAGGGTGATTTTCAATATATAAAGTACAGTTTCTGATACATGGGTGTATATGTGTATAATTATTTGATACATGTGTTCGAAATGTTTCTGTTTCAAGGACCTAACAGCCATAAATTGAGGAAATGGAAACAGACAAGTTAAACAATTGTTCCAAGCAGGCACACTGGCTCAAGAAAATGCAGTGTTCATCAATGTGGCAACTGGGATTTCTTTCCAAGTTCATGGCTTCATATTCCAGTCTTATTCCATTTCTTTTTTCACATTAAAATTCTACAACACTCCAAGAGAATCATAGCGAATTTCAACCTCTCAGCTATTAGAGAATGGAAAAATGGAGGGAAATATATATATGTATACATACACACACACACACATATATATATATATATAACTTATTTAAGATGTGTCAAACACTCAAACAATTCATCCTATGAGAAATTACCATAAATAACACATTGTCGTTGATAGCAAAGATAAAGGATTGTTCTACACTAAACTCTTCAGCCAGTATTTGAGTCAGGAAAGGTGTTCTTTCTGGTATTCACTGGATGAAAGTAGGGTTTTTAGGAGGAAGGCAGTGGTTTTGCAGCTTAAGCCCCGTGGCAGTTAGCTCCAAGGGATCTAAGAACTGTAGAATTCTCTGATGGCATTTGTTGTTAAGTACTGTGGTTATACAGGACAGGCAATACCCTTATATGAACAGTAACTTCATTTGCAGAGAGGTGTTTTGGTGGGAATTATCTAATGTATACATTTGTAAGATTTTGTTTTCAGCAACTTCCAACTGTGAATTCATAAGGGAGCAAGCTGCCTTGACCAGATGTTCATTTTTGCTTTAGCTTTTCTTTTCATTTTTTTAATATTTTTTAATATTTATTTTATTTATTTATTTATGTTTTGGCTGCATTGGATCTTCGTTGCTGCACGTGGGCTTTCTATAGTTGCTGTGAGCAGGGGGCTACTCTTCATTGCGGTGTGCGGGCTTCTCATTGCCGTGGCTTCCCTTGGTGCGGAGCATGGGCTCTAGGCACGTGGGCTTCAGTAGTTGCGGCACTCAGGCTCAGTAGTTGTGGCCTGCGGTCTCTAGAGCGCAGGCTCAGTAGTTATGGCGCACAGGCTTAATTGCTCCGTGGCATGTGGGATCTTCCTGGACCAGAGATCGAATCCATGTCCCCTGCATTGGCAGGTGGATTCTCAACCACTGCGCCACCAGGGAAGCCCCTCTTTCTTTTTAAAAGAGCCAAATTATTTTCATTCTATAACCTGATTTAAGTTGTTTGCCTCTGCTTCTTTGGTTAAAGTCAACATAGAACCATTTTTCAGATTTTACCATTTTTTTTGCTTTTGAAGTTCTGGTTGATTGTTTTATAGACCCATCTTTACTGTACTTATGGGACACAGTGGATCACCAGAAATTTAATGTAATAAAATATAGTTTCATAGCTATGAACTAGAATGTGATTAATAGACAATTCGGTCTGGAAAATTTTCTACTACCATGCTCAATAAATATTGCATATATAATGTATGTTTTTAATATACTGGGATTTAAAAAACATACCTGGATCTTCTCTCTCCTCTTCCTCCACTATGTCATTTAAATGACATTAAACCTATGTCAATTAGGTTTTCAAAGCCAGCCATCATGATCAGGTGATGAACAGAGATCAGAGAAACCAATTGAGTAGATGGCACATGACTCAAGGAGCTGAGAGATGGAGCCTTTGAAGGTCCCCAGAATTTCCACCAAGACTGGAGTCAAGAGAAAAGGCACCAGACAACTGCTGGGCCCAGACTGCACCATGAGCTTCTTATCTTTCTTCCATTCCATTCTCCCAGTAACACATGAGATAACCATGAGTACCCAATTCAGAGATCCTTAGCCTAGAGTGATGTTGCCCAAGGGGGATACTGGGGAGTGTCTGAAAATATTTCTGATTGTCACAACTCCAAGGGTGCTATCAGTATCTGGTGGGTAGAGTCCAGGGTTGCTGCCTGATCATCATATCCAAAATGCCAATAGCATCAGGCTGAGAAACGCTGTCCATTTTTTACAGATAAGGAAACTGAGTATCTAAAAGGTCCATAAACTCAGGCCTGACGTTCTTTATCACTAGAATTCATTTCTTCTTGAGGAATCAGAAATAATAAAAAAAGCTCAATTAGAATGACTTGGGGAAATAACACCACAACACATAAATTCCTATTTTCAACCAATTTATTAGTCATGAAATTTCACTCCTTATGCTCTCCTGTTTACATAGACACATATTCTCCTTCTTGACAGCCTAGAGTTGCCAAAATTTATTAAGAGTAGCAAACTTTGATCAAAATCAAATCAAACATTTTATTTTACACATTTTCATTTTTACTTGACAAATATCAAGAGATATCATCTCTGGCCATCCGGCTTGCTTCATTTTCTTCTTGTTATCTCTCATCAAAGAAGTCCCCTGTGGCCAGGGTACCAATGAGGGATCTTGATGGAGCCTTGCATATGATATCGATAGAGCCTAGTTTTAGTGACAGCATTTCACACTTTGGGAAGTTGGGTTTATTTTGCTTTCTGATGAGTTTATTCAAATGTAGGTCCTTGGAGCCTATCTTTGAAAATTTTATTCCATCCTCTCTCATCTTCTCATATTGGTCCATCAGCATATTAATTTCCCTTAACCTGGTTTCTTATTTCCATAGTCACTATCAACAAATCCAAGCCCTCCTTAACTAGTTAAATACTTAGGGATAGTGTCAATTCTTGACATTGGACTCCTCTTGGAAAATGACCAGACTCTGGACCCAAATGACCCATAGGGTGTTAGCCCTGATAGAAGCCTTAGACATCTAGTCTAGATTCCTATTTTGTATAGTTAGAGACGATAAGATCCAACAAGGTTGAGTGTCTTGGCCAAGGTCGAACAGCCCATTAGCAGTCTCAGTGAGACCACAGTCTTTATCTGCTGATTCTCATTTCCAGGCTCTCTGCACTACAGTTTTTGACAGAATTCTTTCCAATAACAGAGTTCGCTGGAATGTGTTTCAAGATAATATTTGCTAGGTGGTAGTGAATTCTACTCCACAGAATATACTGTAGATTCCAAAGTGGCATACTTCTGCTCACTGTGTGTTCTTTAACATATTTAACATATTTTTGTGGCTTATTCACTGGCCTTGCCAAGATAACGCCCCATTTCTTAGGTTCTGGTGTGACATGGTGATACTGAGACCCAGCCATTGCTCCAGCACTTGAGCAGGGAGTGCCTTGGCTGTCACAGACTTCTTATAGATGAGGCACAGTCACTGGCTCCCAAGGTAGGCTGCCTCACAGACCACATATGCAAGAATTTTACCAGAATGACAGATGTTTGCTTTGTCCATACTTCTGTTGTCTTTTAAAAGAGCCACAGCAATCCCTCAGACTAAAGAAGGAAAGCAAATCCTGTGTTCTCCTGACAAACCAAAGCCTTTCGCTCAACCACCTGCAGATTTGAAGGTACGTCTTTGTGTACTGGGTGTTGGGCCACATGTTAGTGACAGTCATACGGATGCTCAGACAAAGCTCATCTGTCCTGACTCAGTGGGAAAATGCATAACACTTGGTGATTCTCGGAGCCCTTGAGCATGGAGGATTGGGTGGAAGTAAACCTCATTTCCCACACCTTCCAACCTCTGCTTTAAGACCAAGCAGAAGGGGAAGCACATGTTTTTCTAGAACACAGCGGCAAGGCTGTCAACAGAAGAGAAAGAGCTGGTACTGTGGTCCTTTTAACCTTGCTCGCCCTGCTGGCGTTCTCAAGTGGTGGATTGCTGACCACGGAAAATCAGCCGCCCTCTGTAGGAGTTGCCCTCTGCAGTGTGGCACATTCTTGGTGTCCCCTTCTGGAGACTGCAGCACATGCCCACCCTATCATTATCTGCTGTGTTCCAATGCCCTTTGTATAAGAAGCCAGGTTGCACTCACCTTCTACAAACACAAATTGATAATACGTGATCTGCCAGACTTCATTTATTAATTAAACAATGTTTATGGAGCACCTGCTACAGGCCAGGTGTAGTAACTGGCATGAGATAACATGGCGAACTAAACTTACGGATAGAGTTAACACTGACTCTCTTTGGGAGTGGAAAGACGAGAATGGAGAGATAATGTTTACAGAACATCTACAAAACCCAGGCATTTTATGTGTCTTATTGCCCTGAGTTCTCACAAGACTCCTGTTATTAGTCATTATTATTACCAATTTCTGAATTAAGAAATAGGCTCAGATATGCTCTATAGCATGCCCAGGTCTCAAAGCCAGTGAGTAGAGAGCCAGGAAGGGAGCTGGATGTTACTCTTTTCTGTACTTTAAGTGACTTCAATGGAGGAGAAACCTGCCACGCTGAACAGGAATGTGTCTCTATAGCATCTGGATGGGATGGGAATGGGCAAGGAGAAGGTGAGCAACCCTGAGCTGGAACACAAGGTAGGAAGCAGAAAGGAACCTCAGAGTCCAGATGGTGGGAAGGACTAACCTGGGAGAAAGAGGATCTTCCCCGCTACTCTCCACCCTCTGCCACATCCAAAACGTGAGGCTGGCTGCTCGTTTCGTCTAAGGAAGTCCCTGGGGGACTCAGGCATTTTCGTGTATGTTCGTGTCAGTGTTTGTTGGGAGCATTTTCTTCTGTATGGGCATGTGTACACTCTGCACATAGATATCTAGGTTAACGGTAATCCCCACGTGTTATATACAGCAAAAAGTTTAAACAATGACCTTTTCTACTAAAATTTCTCAAAGGCACTGCCAGGTGACAGATTATCCACTCTAAATTAGCTCTTATTTTATCTGCTCTCTGGAACCAGTGCCAATAAGTACTGTAGTTAAAAACCCAAGAGTGGAAAGCCAGAAAGAGAAGCCGTGAAAGGACTGAGAAAATCCTTAATAATTAAGGATTTCCAGTATTAATTTTTTCCACTTGGCCCATGTGCTTTGCCGTCATCATTTGATTTTTAAGAGCCCATTTTTATTTAAGAAGAAGAAGTGTTGATGCCTTTTCTTGTACCAGAGAGTATAGAAAAATTCAAGGCAGAAATTCGACAGGTACCAGGTGAGTTTGATCCACATGGACTATGTTTTTAAAATATCTACATGGGAACCTCAGAGAGTGGTGGATGTGACCTCACTTTGATGACAAATTTTCCTTATTGTCTCTCTACTGTCCAACTTACTGTTTCTGCATTTCTGGAAGCCCCATCACTGATCTTCCGAGGCTAGAGTTGGGGTAGGTGGTGCATCACTGCTGCTCTCCTGGCTAGAGTGAGAGAGGGTGATGAGGACTAAGAAGTGCTGAGAATGAATGAAAATACAGGATTAGCTCTCAGGTCTCCCAGAGGGAAGGAATAAATCTTGGCAGAAATCGTTTAACACAAGCGTCCCAGAGCAAGTGGGGAAACTTAATGAGAGAAGCCGAAAAAGCAGTGCAGATTTCTGTTCATGTGGAAAGGTAGCCAAGACTCATGATTTAGGTTTCAGTAGAATCAAATCAGTAGATTCAGCAGAATCAGTAGATTTTGATTTCTATCACAATCAGACTTCAAAAATATTAAAGAAAATATTATATTGTCTAAGATATTTTCCCACTACAAGAAATAGAGCCCACTTTAATCTAACCTTAAGCTAAAATAGAACCTATCGTCTGGTGCAGCTGAAAAGTTCTGGTATTGTCTTGCTTTTGGCTAGCTAAATTCAGGTGTTCCATGAATGGTCTCAGAGAACTGACTCTTCTTCCAAGCCTTAGCTCTGACTTCTGCGGTATCGCTTTCATTCAGTGAGTGATTCTCTTTGCAAAATGGGAAGAATTACTATTTTAAACATAGATGGTCCTAAAAACTTAAAATCTCATAAGGAAAGAAGCAATTTTTGGCCCTAAGCATCCATTCCAGTATCCCAAATGTCCCTAATAGGTGAGCAGGCGTCATTTGTCCAGCTTCTGTGGGAGAGATGGAGCCCCTTGACTGACAGCTCCATCGTAATCCCATGAGGTTGAGGAGGGGCAGATCCCAAAGGAAGGCAAATAGGAACCATAGCTCTCCACTCCAGACCTGCAGGAGATCCCGATGCCACAGGGGGAGAAATGGCTTAGAAAGCAAATGGGAGCTTACCTGAGCGTAGGAAGAGGGCATTCACTGCTGGGCAGGCTCTCAGAAAACCAAAGGGAGAAATATTTGAATTGGGATTAGACTTGTCAGGAGGATCCAGAAGCAAAGATGACTCTACCACTTCACTCCTACACTGCACAAAGCTGACCTCTCCATCAGCACTTCCCGCATCTATGGAGGGAGCTGAAAATTGATGACAGGTCTCTAACTCTGCAAACATCCTCTCCCCTAATCCCTTCACAGCCTCACTCAGCATTTTGTTGTCTGTTCTCGGTCTTTGGATCTCTCACTCTTCCTCCTCCCATCCCTCCCTCCCTCCGCCTCTTCTTTCTCTTTAAAATAGCTCTTTGAAAACAATATACAATAGTACCATTTGGGGAGGACAATTGCTTTCAATCCACTTTTGCTTAGAGCTGTTTTCACCATAATTGTTGCCCAGATGAAATACTGACCTTTCCATGTTGAGAAAATTAAAAGTGCCTCAGGGGTCAGAGAAAACAATCCCATAAATACCAGCTGCAGGGAAAATGCCCACATAAAGGGACTGCTCCCTTCCTGACACCACAACATGTAATTCTCTAGTTTTCCCAGAAGAATAGATCTCCTACCCCGTCTCATTATCTGCAAAGACACCAACAATGGGACCCCTTAGCCCAGAAGGCTCACAGTGCCAGCCAAGTCTCACAAACAATTGTGCGATTTCTTTTTCCTAAGACAAAATCTACAACACCAAATTCATTACCAAAGAAAAGGTCATCTCTCCACAGAAGTGGCACACAAATGGGACAGATGTAGATTTTGCTTTCGATTATGCAGAGAATGGCTTCAATTCTCTATTTGTTCTCTGCAGTCACAACAATGAGCCACCAAACAGTAATTATTAGGTGAGTGAAGTTAATAAATGCTACTGAGACAAGATGCGCCCTCAACCCCAGGTAGAATTAAAGGGCTGATTTCATTGTGCAATATATGAGACTCAACAAAACATTTACAGGTTATAAATGCATATTTATTGATACACTGGTCTACACATATGTGCATATATCCATGCACATAGCAGCATGGGATCAGGAATTTCTGGACGCCATTTCAATGAGAAACGGTTCCTATATTTATAACTTCAATTTGATTGGTGACTAGTGCCCATCACTTATATGAAATGAGGTAGAATGAGCCATTTTTGCCCATACCTAACCTGAAAGTTTAGAAACATGTTTCTAATGTTAGAAACATTAGAAAGATGCATAATGGTAGGAAAATATATTTGGAGTGGGTAAGACATAAAGATGTAAATTGTAAATTTTGTACATAAAAAAATGTAAATTTTCCAATTTACATTAAGTTGCAATATTTAAATCTTTCTTAATTTGAAGAACTCATAAATTCAAATCCATACATTTCAGGATAAAGTTCAGCACTAACTGTGCACTGAAGCTCCCTCTCTCAGCCCTGCAATCACTCCCTCCCTCCCCTTCCCCAAAAGCATGTGTGTGAGCTATTAGCAGGGAGCTCTTTGAACTCAGCATGCTGTTTATCAACTCAGTGACTGTTCAGGGCTGCCTCTTTCTGGAAGACCCTGCCCATCAACTCTGCCCTTCTCCTGAATATCCTGCAAGACTTAACTCAAGCACACTTCCTACTGAAAGCCTTTCTTGACAGTTCCCCAGTCTAAAGAAAATGGTGGCTAGTCCCATGGATAACATTTATCACATAGACTGATCACATAAACCAATCAGAGTAGTGATTGGTTTACTTGCTGTTCAACTACAGTAGAGCATCTGTGTATCTTAAGTAATTCTGAGGTTAATTTCCCTAAAGTGTCCCTCTGCGATGGGCAGAAAAATTGCCCCCAAAATGTGCACAGGCCAATTCTTGGAACGTGTGAATATGTTACATTACATGGCAAAAGGGACTTTGCAGATGGAATGAAGGTTGTGGAACTTCATATATGGAGGTTAACCTAGACAATCAAGTTAGAACCATTCTTGTCACATGGGTCCTTAAAAGTGGAAGAGCGAGACAGAAGAGGTGCAACCACAGAAGAAGAGGCAGCAGAGATTTGAAGCCTGAGAGGAACTCAAACCTGCTATTGTTGGCTTTAAAAATGGAGGAAGGGGGCTACGAGCCAAGGAATGTGGGATCCTTTAGAATCTGGGAACAGCCCTGGCTGACAATCAGCAATGCAACCAGGACCTCCAACCTACAAAGTCCTACAACCCTGAAGGACTGATTTCTGCCAACAACCTGAATAAGCGAGGAAATGGATTTCCCCTAGAACCTCCAAAAAGGAGTGAACACCTACTGACACCTTGATCTTCTCCCAGTAGGAAGCATGTTGGGTTTCTGACCTACAAAGCTGTAAGATAATACATTTGCATTATTTAAGCCCCAAAGTCTGTGGTAATTAGTTACAGCAGCAATGGAAAACTAATGCATGCTCTCTGGCATGGACTTGGACTCAGAAGGCCTGTGTTTGGTGCCCAGCCCCAGTGCTTATGGTAGTGTCATCTTGGGTGCTGAGCCTGAGGATCCTCATCTGTAAATGGATAAAATCTCAGCCCATCTCTTAGGCCTCTGTGCGGAGAGCCTGAGAAAATACAAATAAAGCACTCAACGTATGGTGGGCCCATGAGAATTTTTCCTTCTACCCCGTTGCATATCTGTGAACCCTCAGCCTAGAAGGATCTCCCTGCAGGCATCTGCATGACTCCCTCCCTCACCTCCCTCAAGTTTCTGTTCAGTGGAACCTTCTCAATGAGGCCTTCCTTTGTGACACTATTCAAAATTTCAACTTCTTCCTTCACCCCTAGTCCCATCACTTTCTAGTACTATTTCATGCTTTATTTTTCCTATAACGTTTATCACTAGAGTAACCATGTGTATCAGTTATCTGTTGCTATGTGACAAATGATCCGAAAACTTAGTGACTTAAAGCAGTCCATATTGATTTGAGCTTAAGTGTTCCTTCCACACACATGGGGATGGATGTGTTAATTAACTTGATTGTGGTAATGTGGGTATATATCACAATGTGGGTATATATCAAAACACCATTTTATACACTTAAGTATGCATATATGGTTTTTACTTATCAAATATACCTCAATAAAAATGGAGAAAGCGAACAATACACATTTATTTTTTCACTGTCTCTGGGTGAGGGGTGCGGGTACAGGTTAGCTGTGTTCTCAAAGCTTCAGGGACTCTCACAAGGCTGCAGAGTGTCAGCTGGGGCTGGGGTCATCTAAAGGCTCAGCTGAAGAAGTAGGTGATTGTTGTCCATAGTCAGATCATTGTGGGTTGTTGGACTGAGGGTCTCCATTCCTCACTGGCTATCAGCTGGAGGCTGACCTCAGCTGCATGCCACATGGACTTCTCATCAAAGCAAGCAAACCTAGAAGGCAAGAGAGATTGACAAGATAGAAGCTACATCCTTTTATAACCTAATCTTAGACATGATCCCATCCCTTTCCCTATATTCTATTTCTAGAAGGCCGTCACTAAGTATCTCCCATACTTAAGAGGAGGTGATTACACAAGGGTGTCAATACCAGGAAGCAGGGGTCCTCAGAACCCCTGTCTTGGCTCTCCATTAGAATCACCTGGGGAGCTTTTATAAATATTGATGCTTTCTGGTTTCTGGTGGAGATCCTGGGTTCTGCTTTCACTTTGGGGGATTGGTGTAGCCCAAGGTCTGGTCAGCCAGGAGACATCAAGGGTACCTAGGGCATTTTGCAAAGGGAGGAGATGGATAGGAGCACCACTGGCTTAAAGGAATCTATGAAAAGAGAGGCACATTTCACCTCCTCCAAAATTTAACAGAGGGACAGAAGATCTCAGCCTGGCTTCCCTCCAGTTTCTCTTCCCTTCCTCACACTCTCAGTTGGCTGCATGGGTTGCACTTTGGGTGGTTGGAAGGCCATGTAGTATGATACAAAGACAACCAGAAGAAAGAGAGTTTTCTGCAGGAAATGAGTGGTCTAAGCTCTAGGGAATTCCTCAAGGACTTGGAGATGTGGAAACTAGCTCGTGATCTGAGAGTGAATTATAAATAATTTGAAGGTTATTCCCAGGTTGTCAGGGTTGGAGATTAAATTTTGAGCCAAAACTGTCCCATGGGGTTGTTGAATCTTCCATCTTCAGGCAGAGTTGCTGGGGAGCATGGAGGGTGATTTGGGAGGAAAGGAGCCATCTGTGGGCAGTAGGTTAGGCACTCAAATAGACATTTTTGGTAAGATGTCACTTTGAGTTTATGATATGGCTGTATTTATATGTATAGGGATTTTTTTTAATTTTAAGCATAACTACCTTTTTATTGAAGTATAGTTGATTTACAATGTTAGTTTCAGATGTACAGCAAAGTGATTCAGTTATATACATATATATATATACACACACACACACACACACTATATGTATATCCATTCCTTTTTTTTTAACATCTTTATTGGAGTATAATTGCTTTACAATGGTGTGTTAGTTTCTGCTTTATAACAAAGTGAATCAGCTGTACATATACATATATACCCATATCCCCTCCCTCTTGCGTCTCCCTCCCTCCCACCCTCCCTATCCCACCCCTCTAGGTGGTCACAAAGCACCGAGCTGATCTCCCTGTGCTATGTGGCTGCTTCCCACTAGCTATCTATTTTACTCCATTAATTTTCAGACTCCTTTCACCTATAGGTTATTACAAAATATTGAGTAGAGTTCCCTGTGCCCTACAGTAGGTCCTTGTTGGTTATTTTATATATAGTCATGTTTATATATTAATCCCAAACTCCTAATTTATCCCTCCCCACCTCCCTTTCCCCTTTGGTAACCATAAGTTTGTTTTCTCTGTCTGTGGGTCTATTTCTGTTTTGTATATAAGTTCATTTGCATCCTTTTTTTATATTCCACTCATAAGTGATATTGTATGGTATTTGTCTTTGTCTGGCTTACTTCACTTAGTATAATAATCTCTGGGTCCATCCATGTTGCTGCAAATGGCATCATTTCCTTCTTTTATATGGCTGAGTAATATTCCATTGTATATATGTACCACATCTTCTTTATCCATTCATCTGTTGATGGACATTTAGGTTGCTTCCATGTCTTGACTATTGTATATAATTCTGCAATGAATATTGCGGTGCATGTATCTCTTCGAATTATGAAGACATACAGATGGCCAAAAGGCACATGAAAAGACACTCAACATTGCTAATTATTAGAGAAATGTATAGGGATTTTATTAAGAAGTAATGGCATGTACATAAACAGGTTCCATTATGGTTATTGTGTGGGTGACTTAAGTCCCCCATCATTTGTTAAAAAGCCAGCTCCTTGGACCTTCTGTGCAGATTTTATCCAAAAGGATGGGGCTGATATTGATGGTGAGGTATTCTATGAGTTGTCTGTGAAGACAGCTAAAGGATTTGTGTGGTCCTTTCACACTCACGTCCTCATGATCAAGCACTTTGGGGAGCCCATGGGCTGTGATCTGGTCTGCATCTGTGGAATCAAGCTACACTCACATAAGGCTGAAACCCAGTGTCTTTTAAGGAACAGACCTGAAAGTTTGGCAAGGCTAAAAGGTCATGCAAGAAACTATGTGAAGAGACATGAAGCAGGATTCAGCATTAAAGATGAACTGCAACAGCAGTAGAAGAGTGTATTCCTTCCAAGAGTTTACTCATCATAAGGGTAATGCTTCTCTTTTGCAGAGATGTTAAAAACAAAAAACAAAAAAACCCCAGCAATTTCTTTTGCAGCCATGTGATTAAACCAGCAGGAGTTTAGAAAGAATTACAAATTATTTTAAAGGGAAAAATCAGTGCTGCAGATGGGCTCAGCAATGCAGAAATAATAGTAGTCTAGAAATTAATGTTTTACTAATTTTCTCTGTTTGGCTTGTTAATTTCCTCTATTATAGGATCTGTCTGTTCCTACGTACTGAGAGATGGCTCCAAGTAATATTTTGAAGTTACTTCATTATTCATTGTTATTTACCTTGCCAAGTACACAGACCTAAACAGTGAGGAATTGGAATGACAAAGATAGATTGTTCATATTTTGCTAATTGCATCTCTTTAATCTCTATGGAATTTAAATATGATTAAATGAACCCTTCACATAAATTAACAACCAACACAAAGGAAATTAATCTCTCTGTTGCTATTCATATGAGTCTAACTTGTCTTTGAATATCATATGATAAAGTCAGTAGAGACTATGCAAAGTGACTGAGCTAAAGTCTCCCATTCAAGTCCTTACACGGGCTGCATTCTCTTTTCATAACCAAAATATAATCATGGAGTAAGTGGGGGACCTTTTGGTTACTTGGCAAAATGTCTACATGTTACTAAAGAGAAACCGCTACAAATGTTAACGGTTGCAGGTGTCATGTGAATCCAATGACAGCTTTTCAGTAGGAATAGACGCTATAATCTGGGGTTGGACGTGGCTTTGGTACTAACTATGTGATCAGAGACAAACCAATTGGCCTTTATGAACTGGTAAAAAAAAAGGTAGTTGAAATATGCAGTTAACTTAGAAGTTGAACTGATCTCTAGAGAAGCAAATGCACAGAGATATTAAATACTTAAAATCTCTGCTCTTTGACATGAAAGTTTACAGATGAACTTAGGTTTCGAATGTCCTCTCAACCTTTCTTTTATCGATTCCCAAACTAATTATTAACGCTCTCCTACGGATGGAGTTCTGAGTCCCACACTAATAAATGAGTTTGCTTCTGGCAAAGCATGACACATCACGTCATGAAAAATGTTTTCCAAGAAGTGTTACCTGAGTTTGATTTTGTAATTATTTATTTTAAGGAAACTGAAATAAAAGCTCCCATTTATCAGAAATAAGTGGAATTTAGACTAAAAATATGCTTGACTATAAAGCAGAAGTTTTCAAAAACAGACATAGGGTAATAGTTTACTATTTTAAGAAGTTAAGGAAGTTTCCTACCTTGAGGTTCATGTGTAGAAATTGATGGAGTTTTACGTTTCAGGTATCTTCTGCTGGAGACTCTCTGGAATATCAGACTCTCTAGAAGTAGGACCAGACATGGATCATTTTTCTAGCTCCTTGGGTGCTTTTCATATGTAGCCAAGGTCAAAAACTGTTGCCCTGAACTCTCTCATTCCCAAGCAAACTTGCTGTCAGCTATCTGGCTATTCAGACCTAAGTGAGTAGGCACACGGATCCCTACTAATTCACCAGTAATAGGTGATGATTTCATTGTTTCTTTTCTCAATAATTATTATCACCATGATAGGGAACCTATACAACCAGCAAAGCCCTATCTTCATGATTTGTAATTTCAGGTAGTTTGGGTTTTTTCATCCTTTTACCTCCTTGCAGCGATCATACATGAGGAAATTTTTTTTTAATTTTTTTGACTTTGTATTATTCTGTTTATTTTCCCCATTACTTAATTTTTTTATTGAAATGCAGTTTATTTACAACGTTTTGTCAGTTTCAGATGTAGAGCACAGTGATTCAGTCATACATATTTATATATATACTTTTTCAGATTTTTTCCCTAATAGGTTATTACAAAATATTGAGTAGAGTTCCCTGTGCTATACAGTAGGTCCTAGTTGATTATCTATTTTATATACAGTAGTATGTATATGTTAATCCAAACTCCTAATTTATCCCTCCCCACCTCCCTTTCCCCTTTGGTAACCATAAGTTTGTTTTCTATGCCTGCCTGTCCATTTCTGTTTTGTATATAAGTTCATTTGTATCTTTTCTTTTTTTAGATTCCACATGTAAGCGATACCATATGATATTTGTCTTTCTCTGTCTGACTTACTTCACTTAGTATGATCATCTCTAGGTCCATCCATGTTGCTGCACATGGCATTATTTCATTCTTTTTATGGCTGAGTAATATTCCGTTGTATACATGCACCACATTCGAGGGTCTAATTTAACAAAATGCTTTTTATTTTCTGTTTTGTAAAGAAGTTCATTTGTGTCTTTTTTATCAGATATAAACGATATCATATGATATTTGCCTTTTGACACAAAATGTGCCAGCTGATCAAACAGTAAGTTCAGATTATATTATAATGGCCAGAAGAAACTTGAAGGACAGCAACCAGGTTCTCAGAGTTTGGAAGGGGAAAGAAATCCTCAAGCCTAGTTCCCTTATTTTCTAAATCTAAAACTTTCCTAAAAGACACTTGGATAGCCCCTGCATACACTGTAGCATGAGGGGGAGGGCACACATCCCGCGGTGAGCTCACACCACCGTGCACCTTTCTTCGTCGGCTGAGAAGGAAACTGCCTCTGTCACCCATTACATGGCAGGAGGCTTTCACTAGAGCAGCCTCCTACATGGGAAATCAGCTTTGCGGGGCTAAATTCTTGCTGAAGATCACAAAAGCGTGAATAAATTCCAGGATAAATTCCCCTCAGTGTAAAAAAGCACAACGTGGGAGATCAGTTTCCTTCATAACTGTGACATACGGCCTGCCAACTGGCCCATGTCACTTAAACTTGTCAGAACGTAGTATAAAATGTTCGTCCATTTTCAGCTTGATTTTGGAACTAAACTGGAGTGTCTTTACACATATGATGGTACTGTAGGGAGCAAGACGAAAAAGAAGTTAGTAGAGCTGGGTTAGTAATGGGATAATAATACACATAGGAATACCAGAGTGTTTGTAGACAGCCATAGGTTGGCCAGAGTCAATGAGATGCCAAATGCCAGGACAGCCCATCTTCTTGATCTTTGTCTTTTAAATTCATATCAATTACTAATGATTCTTAATTTCAAGCAATACAAATCTACCAGCTAAGACAGAACTCATTAAAATAATGTCAAGTAGGTTAACTTTCCAAGAGAGTCTGAAATTGAGGCCCAGGAGCTCCCCTCCAAGGTGTTGGGCCATAATCATGGCAGGATACTGGCCTGGTGAAGGACCATGCCCATGTGGGCACAGACCCCTCCCAGGCTGCTTCTAGAATCCTGGTTATTATTGGAGGTGGGGTGTGCCTCTGTTGCTTTCTCCACTGTTTACTGGAATGACTCTGTTCTCTCTGCTTCTTCTCACACCTGACTTCCATTCCACGTCACTGTATCTGATGGTCAAGCCAAGGTCATGAGCTAGCTGGCCCTAAGTTTTTTTTTCAGTGCCTGTGGTTAGCGGGGTGGGCATGCCACCTCAGAGGAAGGGGAATTGCCCAACACAGGAAAATGTGCCCGTGCACTACAGTCCTAACTAAAAGCTACTGTCTTCTGCTGCTGTGTTGCTCCAGGTGGGGTCTACAGACACGTACCCATCTGTGAATTGCATGACCAGATGGCAAGGAGACAAACACAGGAATGAAACGAAGCTTTCAGAAATATTTTATACAGCAGTTTAGGCTTAAGTTTTGTGTATCTTTATTCCATTTTTATTTTATTTTTCTAGCAATTTATTTTTATTAATTTTGTATTGGTCAAGGACACATTGGAGACAAAAAGCTGGTCCCTTCACACAGGGAGTTTGAGAAGCACTACGCCTTACCATATAAATAATGTGGTTTGTAATATATGCTTAGTAAAATAAATTCTGAATCACGTAGGCCAGGGAAAGTTTTATATTTTCATTTAATAATAAAAAATCATATATTGAATACTTACCATATCGTTCTGCCTATCTCTACTATCTGCCCATTTAAGCTTTACCACCCTGTGAGGCTGGTACTATTTCTGTTCCCACTCTGCAGGGGAGAAAACTAATCAACAGAGATTAACTTTCCCAAGCATTTTGTTTCCAGAAATTTCCCTCTTACCCACCAAACCACACTACCTTCTTGCATGGAAGCCCCTACATAATGGCAGCCCGGAGGTAACTTAATCGTATTCTTTACTGTCAGAAGTCGCCTTTAAAGCACAGATTCTTTGGTCAGATTCACTATTCTTCTGAGTAAGCTAAAAACCATTTTTAAAAAACAATGACTCCCGAGATAGATGATTTCACTGTTTTGCTGGATTTGTTGCTGTTGTTTCCAGATTTGAGCAAGTTCATTTTTTAAAATCCTTTCACTTTTCTACAGTGACCATGTATCACTCTCTACCAAATTACAGGTAACTCTTTGCTGAAACTCAAATCCCTGGGAAGTCTGTGTTTTGCAGCGTCAAAGAGAGAGAAAGTGGAGCCACTAAGCATAAGATCCCATAGGAGGCTGACAGAAAGCACTCACTCCAGGTCATCTAATGCTTCTGGTGTCATGACGTATCAGAGACAAGGATCCCAGCACCTGAAGGGTCCGGGCCGGGAGACACACAAGGAGCTCTTGTAGGACCTGATCTAGGCTGGTGTCAGAGTGCAGAGCTTTCTATGTGCATCTGACTTGTCTAAGGTGTGGTCTTAGGAAATGTCTGCTCTCCAGGACCATGAATGAAACCAGCACCCCCATTCTTCATAAACAGCCGAGACTGCTATAAAACCCACATTTCAGACGTGGCAGAAGTCACTAGACAGAACTGGAAATACATTAATGCTCCCAGGAAGGGGATATTAGCAATGAAGTCAGATGACCTCTAACGCATAAGCACAGTCTCTTCTCAGTCGATTCCCCTTAGAAGAAAAGCTTGCTGTATGGGCACAGAACTGGTTCCTTCTCCTTGGCCAAAACCCTAAGGCTAAGCTGAGGTGAAACACCTGAGTTTGCAGAGTAGAAATAACTCAAGTGTGGAATCATCAGGCAAGGCAGTTCTTCTGAAGCCAAATAGAGCTCCAATCTCTGAAACTCATGTAGAAAAAATGATACAGCGTATTTTATTAAAATATGTATTATTAACTAAGTGTATTTTCTCATGTCAGTCCAGTCATTTTCAGAAATCAAGCTAAGTCCTAGCTTTCTCTCTCTTAGTCTCAGACACATTACCATAAATTATCTCATCTTCAAGATGGCGGCCAACTCACAACAGTTGAAAAATTCTTCCATGTAATTAAAACTACCCTTTCCATATTTATCATTCATATGTTAGGCTGTAAAAGCGCAAACATTTGCCGTAAGATAGGAAATATGAGGATATTTTTATCTACATTTTTAGTGTTGGGTATAGATGCTGACTAAGAGCATTGTGACAGGGCAGGAAATTCAGAAGAATAGACATTCCCAAGCACTTTATCCCTGACAGGGCAGTTTTAAGGTTTCATTTGTTTCCTTTTTTGTTTTGTTTTGTTTGTTTGTTTTTTTGGTTTTTCCCAGAAGAGAAAGTACTACCAATTTACCCCACTCTTATTGAAAATACATCATGAGATACTCAATGGTTTCTAAACCCCTGTATAGAAAAGCTATTATTCACCAAACAAGGTTTCCCACACATTGGTTTCTCATCACAACAAGTTGTATGCATAACAACTTTAAGTGTTAAAAGAAAAGGGTTTTACAACCCCCAATTGGGCATTGTGAACTCACTTACCACTTTACAGGTGGTGAGACCAGCATCTTTTTTGTTGGAAAGATTTTGTCAGCAAGTCCAAGATGTGGTCTTGGGTCTATTCCCTTAAGTCTTAGATCAGTGTTGACCAAATTACCACTTCTGTTGGTCATTCAGTTTCCTTGAACATCTGGAGATGATATTTCAGTGGTAGCAGAGGACAAGAATATGTAGCTGGGACCTTAAATCTAATTAAATCCTAAAATCCACCTTTTTTTGAGAAACTATTTCATGTAAAGATAATTTGTTTATAAATATCAAACTATCTGCCCAAATGTATAGTACAGGTTCAAGCATAGTTAACTACCTAATAAATGCTTATAGAATCAGTTTTTTACCAAAAAAATAATAATAATAATGGTAATCACGCAGCCAACTAACTGCATTTATCTTGATCATCTATTATTTTGATGCTGAAATGAACAAACAAACCTGGGCTAAGAGGGACAAACACAATTTACTTACAAATGAATTCAATGTAGATAATTAAAAATATCAAATACAAGATGTTAGTGGAGAAAAGACAGTTTTCTGAGTAAGGAATTCAGTAGGTAAAAACAGGCTTATTTTATTGGGAACATTTTTTACTGTTTGAATTCCAGTGAACCTAACAGATTCTTTTAGAAATGGAAGAGTGGTGAGATTCAAAATAAAACATTCTCCCTCCCCAGAAAACTAGAAGGGAACTTTTAATAAATTGTGGATGTTTACCATTTTGAAAAATATTCAGAGTCTACCAGCTAATGATGGAGAATGTTTTTAGAATGGTGTATTGGCTACCTATTGCTGGGTAACAAATTACCCCAAATTTGGTGGCTAAGAACAGCACCATTTATTATTACACAGAGTCTGTGGGTTAGGAATCAGGCACAGCTTAGCTGTGCCCTCTGGCACTTCGTAGAGACAGATAAATCGCAATCGGGTATCACCTGTGGCCGTCCCAAGTCTTGCTGGGGAAGCACCCCACTCCACGCTCCCTTACAGGTTGTTGGCAGAACTGAGGGCTACAGTTCCTCACCAGCTGTTAGCTAGAGACCTCCCTTATTTTCTTGCCACCTGGGCCTCTCCTTAGGGCAGCTCACACATGGCATCTGGCTTCATCAGAATAAGTAAGAGAGAGAGAAAGAGAGAAGGCAAGTGACAGGTAAGTCACAGTCCTTTATAACCTGATCTAAAAAATTTTATTTTTTAGAAGCGTGTAACTAGGTCCAGTCCACCCTCAAGGGGAGGTGATGACACACAGAAGTAAATACCAGCAAGGGAGATCACTGAGACCCATGTCAGAGAGCACCTACCACAAGCAAAGATTGATTTCCGCTTCAGTGGTTGCAAAATGAAAGGAGGAAGATCAAAGAAATGGCTAAGTTCCCACCATGACTACCCTCCAAAATATTAAAAATTTTTAAGTCATTGTCTTTCTAGGACCTGATTCAGTTTCTATGACCGTATGTATAGTCAGAACCGGGCAAGTTGGCAATCCCTATTATCATTTAGTCTCATTTTTAAAATGACATTTTCTTGTTTAAAATGTGTGTGAGTAAATTACAGAAAGAGAGCAAGAAGAAGGGAGGGGCTTCCCTGGTGGCGCAGGGGTTGAGAGTCCGCCTGCCAATGCAGGGGAAACGGATTCGTCCCCCGGTCCGGGAAGATCCCACATGTCGCGGAGCTGCTGGGCCCGTGAGCCATGGCCGCTGAGCCTGCGCGCCCAGAGCCTGTGCTCCTCAACGGGAGAGGCCACAGCAGTGAGAGGCCCGCGTACCACAAAAAAAAAAAAAAAAAGAAGGGAGAAGGGAGGCTGGAACAGTCCGTACTAGATGCAGACTGGATGTTGTGTCCCCCTTTCTGTTTCTTCGAATCAGCTGAAAGAACTGTCAGGAAGTGATCGTGAGCTCTGTGTGATTGTGTGTGCACTTATGCGTGAGTTCCTATGTGTGCATATGCATGTAGGCATACATATTTTTACAATGAGAACACGCACAGGGGAAAGGATCCGTGTCCCAGTGGGTGGCCTTGTATATTTCCCTTTCTCCTTTCTCACTGTGGCGGTAAAACTGGGCAGAGGGACTTCTCAAGTTATTAGCCACTGCCTTAATTAGCCTTGTCTCCAAAAGCCTTCTCTGATGTATGCTATTTTCTTTTTTCTCCAAACAGCAATCTCAGTGGATATGACTTAGTACATCTCCCGAGTTATATTCTGTCTTTAAATGGAGGCAAATTTCAGTAATCCCCACATTCCCCTTTATTATGCTGGTTTGTGGGTGACCATCCTGCCAGGAAGGCTTTTCACCCCATAAACCAAGGATCTTCCACCTCATTAATTAGCAGGGTACAATAGTGTACGCAGAGCCAAGGAGAAGGTCCTTTTCTAATAAAATCTGACAAAACTTTGGAAGCTGCATGTGGGTCTGCCTTTGTGTGTGCGTGTACACGTGCCTGTGTGACCCAAAGTCTCAAAAGCACATATTTTCCAAGAGTCGTGGTTCATAAAGCAACATGGCTGATCTAACAGTTACACTCTCCCCACAATGATTTAAAGTGTCGTGAAGATTTTCTTGCATGGAACAAGTTCATTGTTCAATTAAAAGGCCACACTGTGCTTTGTTCTGCATTGGAGCTGGAAAGAGGAAAGAGAAAAAGCTTAACCATTCAAGAGACAGATAAATTGCTTTTTCTAAACAGACTCATGGCATTTATAAACGTGGCTCTCCCATAATTTAAAAAAATCGTTTATATGTGGGGATGGGCCTTATAAACAGTACAACCTAGTCAAGGCTATGGTTTTGTCCAATGAAAGGACTGGACCTGACAAGACCACCAATTGTTCTGTTGTGTTTTGGAAGTTTGATCCAAGTTTACATTTCCAGCCAGTGTTTCACCCTTTATGTTTATGACAGCACAGAAGAGCAAGCTCTGGGAATTTCTCAAGGGGAAGTCAGGGCAGTGTGCATTGTCACAGGAGAAAGAGAGCGAGGGAGGGAAACAAAGCCACATGTGGGAGGGAAGGCAGGAGAATGGGTGATCCCTCTTGGCTTGACATTTAAATACCAAATTGGATTCTCCTACATATCAAAGGCGAAAATATTTTCAGTGTTTGGACATATGCAGGAATTGCTAAATGGAGATTTAAGTCTGAGAAAGGACCCCAGCATCAACCATTTGCACAGCTGTTGTTGGAAAAGGCTCCAAACCATCCCAATGTGTCTAGCGAACATAAATATTGACCATGTGCACTTCTAGGCTTTGTTTAGGGTTGTCCCTGAAGAGAGTGAGCTAATAAGCTTACTAAACACACATTATGGTATTAACTGCCACCCATGACGGTTTCATGCATGAAATAGCTCTTTTGTGGGAGTTAGAAAGTATCGCATGTGGTTATTTTGGTAAACTCAAGAGGAGTAACTCTGTGTTAGTGTCTGTGAAACTATTTTAAATACATAGGTGCTTCTTCAATGGAAAGAGGAGGAAATACCAATGTTAAAATGCCAGAGTTAACTCATTCCGGAATTCTTTGTCTCCCAGTGCCCCCATGTTCTCCCACTCACCATCCACCTGCCCTTCCAAGCCCTTGGACACCAGCTCTAGGGTTGAGCCTTTTTACGTTTGACATCATAACAGTGCCAAAGGCTCTAGAGGTCCCTGATCTCTTTTCCTCAGTGAAAATCCCATGGGTGGACAACCTGAGAGGCCAATATAAGGAGATTTTGTAAAGTGCATCCCTAGCAACTGAAACTAAGTTATCTTGCATGATCATCCAGGAGCTTAAGAGCTCTTAATTTACTTGATGAAGTGGTTCTTGTGACCCCCCTGAAAATTCCACATAAAGTGTTAATACAAATGCCTTCCAGAAGCCACTGAATTTTTCCCCCATGATTTTTATCTTTGTGTGGTGACATTTTAAAGCTATTAAGTTCTTTTTTTTTAATTTTTATTGGAGTATAGTTGATTTACAGTGTATTAGTTTCAGGTGTATGGCAAAATGAATCAGTTATACATATACATATATCGACTCTTTTTTTTTAAATTTATTTATTTTATTTTGGGGTGCGTTGGGTCTTTGTTGCTGCGCCCGGGCTTTCTCTAGTTGCGGTGGGGGGGGTGGCTACTCTTCATTGTGGTGCGCGGGCTTCTCGTTGCGATGGCTTCTCTTGTTGCGGAGCATGGGCTCTATGCGCACAGGCTTCAGTAGTTATGGTGAGTGGGCTCAGTAGTTGTGGCACACGGGCTTAGTTGCTCCGTGGCATATGGGATCTTCCTGGACCAGGGCTCAAACCTGCATTGGCAGGCGGATTCTTTAACCACTGCGCCACCCGGGAAGTCCTATCCACTCTTTCTTAGATTCTTTCCCATATAGGTCATTACAGAGTATTGAGTAGAGTTCCCTGTGCTATACAGTAGGTCCTTATTAGTTTTCTATTTTATATATAGTAGTGTGTATATGTCAATCCCAATCTCCCAATTCATCCCTCCCCCCTTTCCCACCTGGTAACCATAAGTTTGTTTTCTACATCTGTGACTCTATTTCTGTTTTGTAAATAAGTTCATTTGTATGCTTTTTTCTGGATTTCACATATAAGTGATATCATATGATACTTGTCTTTCTCTGTTTGACTTAGTTCACTCAGTATGACTATCTCTAGGTCCATCCATGTTGCTGCAAGTGGCATTATTTCGTTATTTTTTATGGCTGAGTAATATTCCATTATACATATGTACCACATCTTCTTTATCCACTCCTCTGTCGATGGACATTTAGACTGTTAAAGCTATTAAGTTCTTAAGAGAATCACTTGGTCAGGTTTGGAAAAGAATCTTATAAGGAGACGAAGTCCAAGACAAATAATAACCTTCTGCACCTGACTCCATTCTGCCACCTGTGTGCGCATTTCCATCATGAAAAATGGCAGATTTGGTCTTTACCTTCCTAAAGCCTATAGCAGTGTTCAGGCAATGCTAAAGCTCCTTTCCCCATTTAGTTTCTTCTTTGTTTATGCCTGGTCCCTCTGTATCTTGGATATCCTTGACAAAGCCAGTGGGACAAACAAGCAGAAAAGAAAAGTGGGGAAAGAGGATATTAATGCCCTCCCAGAGAAAATGGATGGTATTAAGCACTGTGAAATTTACTGACAGCCGGATACAAGCCAATGAAAACACTCCACTTTGGGGTTCAGTGGTTGCAGATTAACAAGCCGAGAGTTTCTTCTTCTCTTCAAGGAGCAGCATCCTTCCTTCTTGATGTTCCCCCAAACAGCCCTACCTAAGATGAAGAGAAGATCCCTCCTCGTGTGATTTATCAGGAAGCTTGCACATGACTTCTGATGAATTTCCTCACCGAAAAGCAAAAGCTCATGTTTCTTAGAAAAACAGTGAGCAACAGAGATTTCTCCTAATGAACCAAAGCGAGGGAACGCAGGAGCACCTATGGTGTTTTTAGAGTTAAAGCAGCAGAAGCTATATGTGACTAGAATCAGGTGAAACTTGCATTAAAGATATGCCAGTGGCATTCATTTTCCCTAAATCAGTGGTCCTCCAACTCTCTCCCATATTAGCACACACAGAAGCTCTGAAAACCTCCAGTGCCCATGATGTACCCCATACTAATTAAATCATCATCTCAGGAGGTTGGATCCAGGCATCAGTGCTGCTTTAAAAATCCTCATGTAATTTCAGCAAAGGCTGAGAATCAGTACACTAAACTGAACACTTCGAGTGTCTGCAAGTATGGGGCTCTGTGCTTGGAGCATTTCTATCTCTAGGGTCCATTTATCCTTTCCTTCCACAAACATGTGATTATTCAGCAGCCACTCCCAAATAAAAAAAAGGCAAAGACTTGTGAAATCAAACAACAAACAAAAAAATCAGCCAGGTGCCATAACCCAGGCCAATTTAAGAAGCAAGGTGGGAAGCAGTGGACCGTTCATAACCTGAGATATGTTTCTCGTAGTGCTGACTTTATAAGGGACAAAAATTCTTGGGAATAGCAAGCTTCATGCTCTCTTTTCAAGTAAAGAGCAGAACACTGACAGAACTCAACCTTGGTATCCTCTAAAGACGGTCTGAAAATAGAAATCAATAGTAGACTCCAACAAGAAGTTTGATTTTCTAGCCTTACTTTTCAATATGTGAACTCTATATACTATAAACAAATCCAGAAGGAGATCAAGATTAGTTTATTAACTAATTTCTGATGATCAATTTGGTGATATTTTAGATGAATTAAAATTACTTGAATAATGATATACTAAGCAGAATAATCTACACAATTAGAAGAATCTAAAAAAAATGCTAAAATCTATCATCTGTGCAGAGAGAATTCAAGCTTAATTTTAGCCAGCTTATTCTTAGTATTTTCGCCACATCATTTACACTTCTCTTCTGGTATTGTTGTACTGTTGTTGCTATAATTTATTACCATTTGGATTCTTCAACTAAGTTGAAGTAGTATTTATTATTTATTTATTTATTTATTTATTATTTCTTTTTGGCTGCATTGGGTCTTTGTTGCTGCACGCGGCTTTCTCTAGTTGTGGCAAGCGGGGGCTACTCTTAATTGGGGTGCGCGGGCTTCTCATTGCTGTGGCTTCTCTTGTTGCAGAGCACGGGCTCTAGGCGCATGGGCTTCAGTAGTTGTGGCTCACGGGCTCTAGAGCGCAGTCTCAGTAGTTGTGGCTCACGGGCTTAGTTGCTCCACGGCATGTGGGATCTTCCCGGACCAGGGCTTGAACCTGTGTCCCCTGCATTGGCAGGCGGATTCCTCACCACTGCACCACCAGGGAAGCCCCTAAGTTGAAGTAGTTTTAAAAGGTAACATTACGGCTTCCCTGGTGGCACAGTGGTTGAGAGTCTGCCTGCCGAGGCAGGGGGCACAGGTTCGTGCCGTGAGCCATGGCCGCTGAGCCTGCATGTCCAGAGCCTGTGCTCCGCAACGGGAGAGGCCACAGGAGTGAGAGGCCCATGTACGGCAAAAAAAAAAAAAAAAAGGTAACATTAACACTGCCTAATTCATCACTTCCTAATTCTACCGTATGCCCTCACATATGTCAGGGAAGTAGAATCGTTTTTTTATATATATAACTTTACTGGAGTATAATTGCTTTACAATGGTGTGTTAGTTTCTGTTGTATAGCAAAGTGAATAAGCTATACATATACATATATCCCCATATCTCCTCCATCTTGCATCTCCCTCCCACCCTCCCTATCCCACCCCTCTAGGTGGTCACAAACCACCGAGTTGATCTCCCTGTGCTATGTGGCTGCTTCCCACTAGCTATCTATTTTACATTGGGTAGTGTATATATGTCCATGCCACTCTCTCACTTCATCCCAGTTTCCCCGTCCCTCCGTGTCAAGTCTGTTCTCTATGTCTGAGTCTTTTTTCCTGCCCTGCCACTAGGCTCATGAGTACCATTTTTTTAGATTCCACATATGTGCATTAGCGTAGGGTATTTTCTCTTTCTGACTTACTTCACTCTGTATGACAGACTCTAGGTCCATCCACCTCATTACAAATAGCTCAATTTCATTCTTTTTTACGGCTGAGTAATATTCCATTGTATATATGTGCCACATCTTCTTTGTCTATTCATCTGTCAGTGGACACTTAGGTGGCTTCCATGACCTGGCTATTGTAAATAGAGCTGCAATGAACATTGGGGTGCATGTGTCTTTTTGAATTATGGTTTTCTCAGGGTATATGCCCAGTAGTGGGATTGCTGGGTCATATGGTAGTTCTATTTTTAGTTTTTGAAGGAACCTCCATACTGTTCTCCATAGTGGCTGTATCAATTTACATTCGCACCAGCAGTGCAGGAGGGTAGGGAAGTAGACTCTTAAGGGTCTTCAAGTTCTTGCTCAGGTCAGGGATATACTAATTACTTTTACTATAAGCCTAACCTAGGGTCAGTAGATTTCCTGTGATTTTTATATTCCATCCTCTCCTTAAGTTCTATTCTCCAGAGCAGAGTGGTTTCTGTTGACATTAAGTCACTGCCTTTACCATTTAAAATCTTGGAAGGAAAAAGAAATCCCAAATATAATTTCCTATATTTTAGAATTGGGAAACAAGTATTTATTAACCACATATTTTGTGCAAGCTGGAGACACATCAGGAAACCAAACACAAAGTCATTTGAGCTTACAATCTATAAAGGGAGCACACAATTTTAAAAAATTAATGTATTATATATGAGGTGGTAGTAAGTACCATGGAGATAAAGTGTGACTTATGTTTTTGGTTTTTGGTTTTTTAATTTATTTATTTATGGCTGCATTGGGTCTTTGTTGCTGCGCGCGGGCTTTCTCTAGTTGCAGCGAGCAGGGGCTACTCTTCATTGTGGTGCATGGGCTTCTCACTGCAGTGGCTTCTCTTGTTGCCGAGCACAGGCTTTAGGCGCGCGGGCTTCAGTAGTGTGGCACGCAGGCTCAGTAGTTGTGGTGTACAGGCTTAGCTGCTCCACGGCATGTGGGATCTTCCCAGACCAGGGCTCAAACCCATGTCCCCTGCATTGGCAGGCAGATTCTTTTTTTTTTTAATTTATTATTTATTTTTGGCTGTGTTGGGTCTTCATTGCTGCCTGCGGTCTTTCTCTAGTTGCAGCGAGCGGAGGCCACTCCTCGTTGCAGTGTGCGGGCTTCTCACTGTGGTGGCCTCTCTTGGTGCAGAGCACGGGCTCCAGGCGTGCGGGCTTCAGTAGCTGTGGCACACGGGCTCAGTAGTTGTGGTGCACGGGTCCAGCTGCTCCGCGGCATGTGGGATCTTCCTGGGTCGGGCTCGAACCCGTGTCCCCTGCATTGGCAGGCAGACTCTCCACCACTGCGCCACCAGGGAAGCCCTGGCAGGCAGATTCTTAACCACTGTGCCACCAGGGAAGCCCCTGACTTATGTTTTAAAGAGCTTCTTGTGGAAGACTTCACCCAGGAGGTAAGCTATGAGCAGCGACAGATGGCACAAGGAGTAATTGAGGGAGTTGAATAAAAATACGATTTACACAGATACAGGTAGGATTAAGGGGAAGGGATGGTGAGTACCCAGGGACTAGCTACAGAGGGAAGCCGTTACCACGCACAGTCCTGAAGGGGCAGAGGAAAGGCGTGGTGATATTGGAACTTGGCAAGAACCGTAGCCAAGGGAGAGGGGCTGCTTGTCAGCAGAGGGGGCTGGAGGGGAAGGAACGCAGCCACTGCCCAAGCCCCCAGCAGGAAGGGGACAGAGGGGTGTGGAAGACTGACTCTCCCCGCCCCTTCCTACGTCCCACAGAACAAGGAGCCTGGTAAAGCGATGCATAGAGGCCAGGCCCCTGCAGCCCAAGGAGCAGAGCTCAGGGAAAGCACCAAGGAAAGGGGGCAGATGGTGTGAGCCATCCCACGTTCTGGGGACAGCACTCCAACGGATCCCGGGTGGCCTCAGCCTGCAGCGGCTTGAAGCAGGCTTTTGGTTCCCTGGCCAGAGATTGAAGTCAGGCTGCATCAGTGAGAGCGCTGAATCCTAGACACTAGACCAGTGGCCAGTGACAAGGCCCTGGCCCATACAGCTTTGCAGAAAAAGCATTTCCACAGAGAAACGGAAAGCAGTGAAACAAGGATATTGTTTATTAGGACGAGAGAGAGTATGCGTGGATAGACACACATGTGCACAGACACACGGGCGGGCTCAGAGAGAGAGTCGCACCCTCGTGGTAGTTTAAATCACTTATATGGGGCATTTCTTCCGGGTTTCCTGTGACCATTCATCTTGCTTTGCCTGGTTCTGAGTCTGTGTTTGGTATATCTCAGGATCCTCCCATGTGTGCGTGCACATCTCTTAGCCAAGATGGATTCCAGCAAAGAGGCCTATGGGTAGGTTGACATCACTCCCCTTTTGACCTCCAAGGAGCTTTTCTGTGCATGTATAGACGGGAAGGTCTCCTTGACCTCGAGAATGAGAAATATGTGGTCTCTTATCTGGGCAGTTGCTCAGCTCTTCTCTTCAGCTTGGAGTATCTGTCCACAGCGGACAGACTCTAGCTGTTTAGCCTGGGGCCCATCTATCTTCTGCCTCACGGTGAGCAGGAAGGTCCTGAGGAGGGGGAGGTGTGCTTGACACACCCTAGGAACAGGAAGGGGCTCCAGGACATGATCTCAATGAGCAAATGGAAACATTGTAGGAAACTGGGTCACTGAGGTGAGTAGGGGCAGAAAACGTAGGACCATGTGGACTCTACAAGCACTTTGTCTCTTATTTTATTTTTGTTTATTTTTTTTGCGGTACGCGGGCCTCTCACTGTTGTGGCCTCTTCCGCTGCGGAGCACAGGCTCCAGACGCGCAGGCTCAGCGGCCATGGCTCATGGGCCCAGCCGCTCCGCGGCATGTGGAATCCTCCTGGACTGAGGCGCAAACCCGTGTCCCCTGCATCGGCAGGCGGACTCTCAACCACTGCGCCCCCAGGGAAGCCCTAGAAGGATTTTTTAATCATACTCAGCACAGTGTACTAAATACTCAGCCATGAACGTGAATGATTGGCTTTGCATTCTTTTTTTTTTTTTAACATCTTTATTGGGGTATAATTGCTTTACAATGGTGTGTTAGTTTCTGCTCCATAACAAAGTGAATCAGTCATACATAAACATATGTTCCCATATGTCTTCCCTCTTGCGTCTCCCTCCCTCCCACCCTCCCTATCCCACCCCTCCAGGCGGTCACAAAGCACCGAGCCGATATCCCTGTGCCATGCGGCTGCTTCCCACTATCTACCTTACGTTTGTTAGTGTGTATATGTCCATGACTCTCTCTCGCCCTGTCACAGCTCACCCTTCCCCCTCCCCATATCCTCAAGTCCGTTCTCCAGTAGGTCTGTGTCTTTATTCCTGTCTTACCCCTAGGTTCTTCATGACATTTTTTTTTCTTCTTAAATTCCATATATATGTGTTAGCATACAGTATTTATTTTTCTCTTTCTGACTTACTTCACTCTGTATGACAGACTCTAGGTCCATCCACCTCACTACAAATAACTCAGTTTCGTTTCTTTTTATGGCTGAGTAATATTCCATTGTATATATGTGCCACATCTTCTTTATCCATTCATCTGATGATGGGCTGGCTTTGCATTCTTAATGACTTTTAGGCAGGTGTGATGGCCATGTCTCGCTCTATATTGTACAGGTTTATTTTTTCAGGTTAATAGCGTTCATTTTAGAATGCATGTGTGAAGGGAATTTAACTGCATTCTTCAACAGTTAACTTGCTTTGTGCAGACTGTCAAAGGGAATGTGATTATAGGATGACCAGAAACCTGCACTTCATTAGGACCCAAAAGCCTTCTACTCCCAGTAACCCTGCTTCTCTTTTCCTGTCCAGTCTTCCAAATGGGGAACGTCCATGCAGCTGCCTCTCATCTTGTCGCTCCTGGCCTTCTCTTTGTGACCGTAGAGTACGCAGTGACAGTTTTATATTGGTTGTCTTGCTTTCACATGGCTGTGCTTTTTTTCCCCTTACAGCATATGTTTAATATTTAAGATGAGACAGAATGTTTAAAGTTGTGGCGTTATCAGTTTGTTTTCCTTAGAAGGCACAGATGCCCCAGTATGCGAAGTCCTGGAACTCTTAACATCCTCATAGCACAAAGTGCCCAACTTTGCATCTCTGTTTACACAATTATGATTATCTAAATGGTCGAATGTTTTGAGCCAGCACATTTTCGCTCTTTGCAGCCATTATGTTGATTGAAGACAACTGAACAATATACAAGGAAGAATTCAATGCTTTGATTAAAAGAAAAAAGTGTCCAGATGACTTGAGGAAGCTGGTCAGTTCCCTGTATGAGATGTACTTTGGCTTAAGTAGTAATGCTGGTATTCACAGTTTGCCCATGATTGAGTGGAGGGCTTACTCTTTAGGAGAGAACTTGCTAGCTTTCTTTGTGGGGTCCCACATAGGTCTCCAGTTGGCTTGTACAGCTCAAGAGTCAGCGGCTCAGTACAATTCTTTCACCAAGTCCCCTAGACTGAGAGAAGTCACGGAGCTGTCCTCAGAAATCCAACACCATGTTGTCACTGTCAGTCCTTCCAGGCCAGTTCAGTTCTTGCCTCTCTGATCTCTGGTGAGCATGGTGTAGGCTCTCAACAGAAGTGCGACGATATTGATGGTGACATTTTCAAGTGGTAGGTCTAGGCAAGCAGATCAGAGCAAGCCCTGAAGGACTGGCTGGTAACTTGCCTGCCAAATGTCTAGGTCAAGGGCATTTCCACAAAAGGGCTGGGAGAGGAAGACAGCAGTCACCATGCTGATGACCTCTGTGCTACTTGCAGAAAATTCAGCAGGTTGAAGGCCAGGCAAGCTAAATGAGTACACTGAGGAGAAAAGTCCATTTAAAAGGATATATTAAACTCCATGCGCAACATTTCAGAAATAAAAGAGTGGAAAATGGGACCCACCTAGGAAAGGAAAAGTTTCTTAAAAGATCGGACTCTCAGTTCTTTGGTTGAAGGATTCTGACAAATGGTGCCTATCTAGAGGTCAATTCCCATCCCTTACCATGCCCTTTCCAGTATTGTGCCCACTGGGTGCAGACTATTAAATACAGGAGTTGGGAGGAGGGGGTTTAGATGTAAACATCACGAAATCTGATGAAGGCTCTCCTCACCCTTTGGTATTCTGTCACACTTCTCTCCAGAAAGATCAACACCTTCTTAGTTGCCATAGCTTTATCTTTTTATGGCCTCTGGTCTCTGCATGCACATGAAAACAAACTCTTTTTGACCAGCAACAATTTTTCCTTTCTTTGTGCAAAAATAGGGAGGAAGTAGGAAAACCCAGAATTTATTCAGACATTTGACTTTTTTTTTTAAACATGGTTTTAGTTCTCAATTTTGAAAGACAGAACCATGAAGAGATATTTTTGTGGAATCTCCTTTAAAGGAGATTATACAACTTTGCAACGTAGCAACTGCCTTAATGTTTTGTTTTGTTTTTTTCTATTTCTCATGCAACTCAAAATTTTCAAAACAGATTAGAGGTCAGAGTGCCACTAATTCATTTCAAAAAAGTCCAGCGCATGGGGCAATAGAATATATATCAATACTTGTATTGTCGTCCACGCTTTCACAATCTAGGGATCGAAACCTTGGACACTGACTTTCTCTTTATGTAACTTTTGGAAACTACATTTTTATAGCCCCTGGAAAGAGAAGGGAAGAATTGGAGAAATAATGGTTATTTTAGGGACCTAAGCTTAAGGTTGACATTGTGAAATACAGCACCCTTAGAACATCCCATGGTAGTTGCTACATTTCATGGTACAATATATTATTATCTCTGAATCTTCATAGGTACAGCTTTCTATTGTGTTTATAATTTTTATCACTAAAGTCATAGGACTTCTTCAAGCATTATTTTTCTTGGCTACTCTAATTTAAAGATGTATTCTTGTATTTTGATAGACTTCTAAGTTTTGAGCCAGATTTGTTCATACTAGGTTATCTGTTTAGTCGAATGTAAATTGCAACAGACCCTCTCTGACATTTTGTGTACTTATTGACAACGAAAACATACAAAACTCATAACCCTGATGTGAGTACACAATGCTCTTTGTTCCCTATTTTGAGTAGGTAACAATGCCAAACTCTAAAGAGGGGTAAATTATAAACGCTTTGTGGCTTTTGTGGCAAAAACAGAGGTTCTTTGCAATGATTAAGTATTAGATAAATTATGGTTGTGATGGGTTACTCCTAATTTTATTGTGATCGTTACAGAATTCAAATCATAAGAAGAAAAACTATTTCCAGGGATAAAGGACAGCTCTGTTCAAAGCTCAAAATGAGTTCCAGGTCTGTAAGATACAAAAAAAGAAAGAATTATGTTAATACCAAACCACACATTTGATATCTTGCACATTAATCTTGGTCCTAGATTTTTCCCTAAGAAAATGAAATCTCTGTTTCATAACTGTTTGACTGTATTTATGTGGGTTATTTTTTTTATAATGAAGAAACGTGTGTCCTTTACATTACATGTCTGGCCAAAGATGATCATTAAAAGTACAAATACCTGACCATTTCTTTGTGGCCTGTGCTATTCTGTGATGTAATTAAGTATCATAATAGTCAGTTACTGAATATTTAACTGTACTGTTTCATAAGGTTCTTGACATGGCTAGAAGAACCAAATGGACCATTTTGCAAAATGCAAAAATCATCTTTTTATTTTCTTGATCCATGGAGCCAATCTTTTAGCTTTCAACCGTGAATCTTTTTGTTATTCAGAATAACCTGAAATTAATTCTTAAACAATAAAACATTGAAATTTCTTAAAATCTAAAATTAAGCTGCCATTTTCAACTTATTTTCTGGTTTTGAACTGTTTTAAGAGATTTGATCTTCTCCTTAACCAAAAAGTACTAACTTAATGCTTAGAGGCCAACCTGCACATCATCTGACCCAGAATGAGGAATTTTTTTAAGGGTGTTCACCTTGAATGAGCCGAAACAATTCCTACCTCAAGGCTTCTATCTGCTCAACCTCTGAAGCATAAATCTGAAGATGTTTTTATCATCTTTGGAAGTAATCTTTGCTCCTATTAATTTAATAGAGATTTTAAAACCAAGTGAATAAGTGTAACAACAACAATTCTTGAGGAAAACCCAAGCCACCAGCCTGGCCAATGTCAAAGTGTTACCATTTGCTGGTAAAAAATAAAGTGTTTTAAGTTCAGATCTAAAGTAATGAAAGTAAGCAGAGTGGTCCAGCCACGAGAACCATCTGGATATCTTGGGTTAGGGGAGGCAAAGGGAAAAATGCAGGGGGCAGGAGAGAGGGGGTAAATCCTGAGTTACCTCCCAGTCTACTCCTGGGCCACCACCTACACCCTGACCCATGTTCCAAGGTCAAACCATGGCCTCCTGGGGAAACTAGAAGTGTAACCTACTAAATATGAAACATCCTAGAATACGAAATATCCATATATTATACATGTTGAACCAGAATCTACCATTTTGTTTGCTATGACTAAGTCTTGAATTTTCCTTAAAAGAGAAATAAAGGAACACATTGTCCAGAAAAGCTATTTTAAATAGAGATCATCTCCGACGTATCAAATGTATACATCCTCCCCTGCTGGTTCCCAGCCCTGACCCCAAGCATTTTTGTTTTAATGATCTCAGGATTAAGCGGGAGCTTTCAGCGCTGATTATGCTGAACCGCATGTTATAATTAGGAACTTACGTTTAGATTTATTTTTTCAATCTTCACCCAAATGCTGCTAAGAGATATACTCAATAAGTATACACTTCTAGATAGCTTTCTAAAGAGAAAAATGACCCAGAAATTATGGACTGATTGGAATATGGGTGAATTGGAAAGTTGATAAAAGGTCCTAATTCTACAGAAAAATACGCAGTTGGTGTGGAAGGATTTCCCAGAAGTATTTCAGTTTGCTTGAATTCTATGCTGCAGCCGAATGTCCTTAAGGTTGTTATTAATTTCCCTTTAAAATGAGGACTTCCTAAAACAAGCATGAATTAATAATGTAGTCCAGAATTGGACCCATGTGAGCCAGCCATGTAAAGTACTGCCCCCCAAATCCAGGGGCCCATTGAAAAGCCAGTCTTTGTGCTACTGAGTATTGGGTCTATTCCTTGAAATAGCCCTACCCTGTAGGGAGGCCCTGGAGTCTCTCAAGCAGAGATTTATATATATATATATATCTTTATTGGAGTATAATTGCTTTACAATGTTGTGTTAGTTTCTGCTGCATAATAAAGTGAATCAGCTACATATATACATATATCCCCATATCCCCTCCCTCTTGAGCTTCCCCTCCCACCCTCCCTATCCCACCCCTCTAGATGGTCACAAAGCACCAAGCTGATCTCCCTGTGCTATGCAGCTGCTTCCCACTAGCCATCCATTTTACATTTGCTAGTGTATATATGTCAATGCTACTCTCTCACTTCGTCCCAGCTTCGCCTTACTCCACTGTGTCCTCAAGTCCGTTCTCTACGTCTGCATCTTTATTCCTACCCTGCCACTAGGTTCATCAATACCGTTTTTTTAGATTCCATATATGTGCGTAAGCATCCGGTATTTGTTTTTCTCTTTCTGACTTACTTCAGTCTGTACGACAGACTGTAGGTCCATCCACCTCATTACAAATAACTCAATTTCGTTCCTTTTATGACTGAGTAATATTCCATTGTATATATGTGCCACATCTTATTTATCCATTCATCTGTCGATGGACATTTAGGTTGCTTCCAAATAAGTCCTGACTATTGTAAGTAGTGCTGCAATGAACATTGGGGTGCATGTGTCTTTTTGAATTATGGTTTTCTCAGGGTATATGCCAAGTAGTGAGATTGCTGGGTCATATGGTAGTTCTATTTTTGTTTTTTTAAGGAACCTCCATACTGTTCTCCATGGTGGCTGTATCAATTTACATTCCCACCAACAGTGCAGGAGGGTTCCCTTTTCTCCACACCCTCTCCAACATTTATTGTTTGTAGATTTTTTAATGATGGCCATTCTGACTGGTGTGAGGTGATACCTCACTGTTGTTTTGATTTGCATTTCTCTAATGATTAGTGATGTTGAGCATTCTTTCATGTGTTTGTTGGCGATCTGGATGTCTACTTTGGAGAAATGTCTATTTAGATCTTCCACCCTTTTTTTTTAAATTAATTAATTTATTATTTATTTATGGCTGCATTGGGTCTTTGTTGCTGCGCACAGGCTTTCTCTAGCTGCAGCGAGCGGGGGCTACTCTTCGTGATGGTGCACGGGCTTCTCATTGCGGTGGTTTCTCTTTATTGCTGGCACGGGCTCTAGGCGCACGGGCTTCAGTAGTTGTGGCTTGCTGCGTGTAGGCTTTCTTTAGTTGCGGCGAGCAGGGGCTACTCTTCATTGCGGTGCGCGGGCTTCTCATTGCGGTGGCTTCTCTTGTTGCAGAGCACGGACTCTAGGCAGGCTTCAGTAGTTGTGGCTCGCGGGCTCTAGAGCACAGGCTCAGTAGTTGTGGCTTGCAGGCTTAGTTGCTCTGCAGCATGTGAGATCTTCCCAGACCAGGGCTCAAACCCATGTCACCTGCATTGCCAGATGGATTCTTAACCAATGCGCCACCAGGGAAGTCCAACGAATATTTTTAAACTAAGTGTGTATGCTACCTCAGGCTAAATTAAGTGGAGGGCCAAAGAAAAAAGACCTAAACATGAGATGTTGATGAAGGACAGAGATGTTCCAGCTCGTTCAGTCTGAACCATCTGGTTGCTCCAAGTACCAGGCAGTCCCCGACTTATGACTTTCCAGCGTGATGATGGTGTAAAAGTGATATGCAAATGTTGAACTTTGATTTTTCCCAGCCTGGCATGATGTGGTGCCACGCTCTCTCATGATGCTTGCTCGTGGCAATGAGCCAGCTGCCAGCCAACCACATGATCACGAGGGTAAACACTACCCAGACCACTATTCTCTTTTTCACTGTCAGTACAATATTCAATACATTACATGAGATATTCAACACTTTATTATAAAATAGGCTTTGTGTGGGCTTCCCTGGTGGCACAGTGGTTGAGAGTCCGCCTGCCGATGCAGGGGACACGGGTTCGTGCCCCGGTCCGGGAAGATCCCACATGCCACAGAGCGACTGGGCCCGTGAGCCATGGCCGCTGAGCCTGCGCGTCCGGAGCCTGTGCTCCGCAACGGGAGAGGCCACAACAGTGAGAGGCCCGCGTACCGAAAAGAAAAAAAAAAAAAAGCTGTGTGTTAGATGATGTTGCCCAACTGTGTTCTCATGTAAGTGTTCTGAGCATGTTTAAGGTAGGCTTGGCTAGTTATGATGTGCTAGTTATGTGTGTGTAGGGTAGGTGTATTAAATGCACTTTCAACCTAAGATATTTTCAACTTATGATGGGTTTATGCAGACGTAATTCCTTCATAATGGGAAGAAGATCTGCACTTCCTATAAATATTTCCAACTCCAAACAAAAGAAAACTGAAAGGCGTTTGTTGTAGGGCCAAGCAAAGAACATTTCCTCTTGCTCTTTAGGTAGACAGTTTCTTGGTGGCCGAATCCAGTTGTGACTCCTGATTGACTTAGAGATGCAGGAGAGCAGCTCCTGGACTCAAGGTGCTTGCGGTCCTGTGGGTGGAGAGACACTGTGTGAAAAGGGCCATGGTACAGCTACAATTCTGTGCAGCAGTAAAAGTAGTTAAATAATTCAGCCTGGGTGGATCTGGAAAGGCTTGACAGAGAAGCTGACATCCTACTGGGAACTGGAGCAATGACTGGGAATCAACCAGTTAGTCTGGGGGAAAAGAACTTCTAGGCCAGGAGAGCAACATGAGCACGTGCTCTGAGATGTGAACTTGGGGGAAGCATCTCCTACACACTGTAAAAAAGATTAGACTTTGTTACCTAGGTAGTGCCTAATGCAATGTCCGGCACATAATAATCATTCAGTTAAAAAGTATGGGAAGAAGTGTACTGGTTTTCGGGGCTACCGTTACAAAGTACACGAACCAGGTAACTTAACAGAATTTCTTGTTTCACAGTTCTGGAGGCTAGAAGTCCAAAATCAAGGTGCTGGCAGGGTCACGGAGAAGGATCCTTTCTTGCCTCTTTCAGCTCCTGGTGGCCCCAGATGTTCCTTGGTTTATGGCAGCATAACTCCAGTTTCTGCCTCGATCTTTATACTGCCATCTTACCTCTGTGTCTGTTTCTGTGTTTTCTCTCCCTGTGTCTCTGCTTTCTTTTCTTGTAAGGACACCAATTATATCAGATTAGGAATCACCTTAATTGAGTATGACTGCATCTTAACTTGATTATATCTTCAAAGACTCTTTTTCCAAGTAAGGCCACATTCACAGGTACCAGGGGTTAGGACTTCAGCATAATTTTGTAGGGGACCCAGTTCAAACCCCAATGAAAGGTATGAGCCATTCAAGGTTTTGTTGCAGGGGACTTGGACCATATTTTAGAAAATTGACTCTAAATGCAGTGCCAAGGCTATATTAGAGTGCTGGAGAATTGGAAGGAAGGCCAGAGTAAGGGCTATCAGTCAAGGAGTTGTTGAGAGAAGACAGAGATGATGAAAACTTGAACTGAGGAGATAGCAGTGGAGACAGAGAAAGGGAGGGGAATCCTAGTTCCATAAACTAATCAAAGTGAGGGACTTGACAACTTATTAGATATAGGTAGGATTCAAGGTGATTCCCAGATTTCCAGCTTAGGAGGCAGACTTGACCAGCAGTAATACCTTAACACCAATACAGAAAGTAACAGGAAAAGGTTGTTTCCCAAAGGATATGGATGCATTCAGTCTTGTACGTATTGTATTGGAGATACACTTGTGGGAAAGAGTTAGTATAGATAGCATTGTCCAGTAGAACTCTCTACAGTGATGGAATTGTACTGTATCGGTGCTGTCTGGTACAACAGCCGCTGGCTACATGTGGCTAGTGAGTCCTGAAATGTGCACACAAGGAGCTGAATTTTTAGGTTAATTTTAATAAATTGAATTTCTAGTAGCCTTAGATGGCTAGTGGCTACCATAGTAGGCAGCACTGTTCTAGCAGGTATTTGGCTATATGTATTTAATGTTTGGGCGAGATATGCAGAAAGAGCATGGTCTAGACTGGAACTTGAGTTTCAGGAGTCATTAGCTTAGAGGCACTTGCTGAAGCCTTGTGAGCGCATGAGCCCACGGTGAGGAGGGCGGCAGATGCTAACAGAAGAATTAACGATGAAACTCTGTGGAAACACTGGTGTATAAGTGGTGCACCACGGAAGAGGGTGAGAAAACAGCTCCTGAGAAGGAGAAAGGAAAAGTAGAAGAGAGGAAGGTGCTGCAAAACCAGGAGAGAAATTTCAAGGAGAGAGCAGTCCACCGTGACATAAAAAAAAAAAATTATAATAAACTATGAGAAAAGACTTTCACCATTACAGTATTCTTTTGCCAGTAAATGCAGTGGTCATATTTTGTTCACCAAAAGTATATTGTGCTCTAACCATGGATTTTTATCTATATTCTATTTATCTTTATTCTCCCCCTATCACCCCCCATTGACGTGAAAGACATTTCAAAGGTTTGTGGCAGCAACAATAAGAAATTTATGAAGGTGGGACTATACATGAAATCTAGTGGGGCAGGAGAAGATGGCCAGGAGACTGCTCACTGGAAATCCAGAAGAGTATGCCCCTAAAAACTCAGCCCCATAGCAGGAGAGCCCAGAAATTCTTTCCCATGAGGTCCTCAGTAGAGATTTATAATTTTTGTCAAACACTTCTACAGATAGCAATATCTTAACCTTTCATGGACTCCACCTAACTACTCTGTAAAGTGGGTGGAATTATTTCCAGTTTACGAAAGAGGAGGTTGGTGGCCCCTGGAGTTTCAGCATCTTGTCTCACATGATGCAAGTTGCACATAGTAATGCAGAGGCAGGAATCCAAGTTCATCCGTCTTCAATGTTCTTTTCACCTTAACAGTGTTTCCTAAACTTGAGGCATTTACAAATGCCGTCATGATCTTTGCCATATCTCTTCACACCTGTACTATTAAATACTATAACTTAATATTTTTAAAAGTAAACTTAAGTTATTTAAAAGCCAGATATTCATAACCTTACTTGAAAGACCAGTATCGTTTGTCATAATTAAATTTTTAAATAAGAGTAAATTATAAAGAATCATTTTTACAAAACATTAAAATGTTATTAAATGCTAGCTAAATAACTGCTGCCTGTCAAAGACTTTGAATCTGAACCTTTCTTTTTATTACAAAGGAAGATGAACAAATGGTTAAAGTGGTTCTAAAAACATGCTCTACCCAAAGGAGAATATCTCCTCACCTTTTGAAAAGGGTTGTGTCTAATAGCAGTGGTACTCAGGGATAAAACATCCTGCTTTCCATTAAAGAATAAATAGTGTAAGGTCATCTCCCTTTGCCATTTTACAGACTTTTAAAAAAGTACTAGGAAGTTATCATTTCAACACAAAGTAAAGCCATAAGGAGGCTGTGAATTATAATCCAGGACTCTTACATAGTTTCTGAGGCCACTTGATACTTCCTCGGGAATAAATTGTCTAAAAGATCCTTTCTAGATACTCTGCGTTGCAGACAAAATGATCCTGCACTATAGATTCCCAAGGTGCCATTCTGTACATTTCATTGATTATATAATATTATGGCTTTTAGGGCAACGTGGGTTAAAAGCTTCCTTAGCAGTGTGACTGTTCTCTTTTAGAGGAACTAAAGGACAAAATAGACTCCACACTCAAATCAGTTTAGAGTCAAAAACTGGATAAATTGAGGAATTGGTGTTAAGCATAAAAATAGAGCCAGGCGTTGGACTAGACTATATCCCCTGATATGAGAGCACCCTCACGCCCTCGTCAAGATTTCAGGGACCAATCACCATACCTCTACCTTTATAGGACTGATCCAGGTGACTGACAAAGCAGGGTTTTTATTCTTGGGCAGAAGTCTTAGCCATAATCTGATCCTGGGGGGTGCCACCTTCTGAAGGACATTCCCAACAAGAACCCTTGAGTCCTAAAGGTAACCCCTCCCAGGTAAAATGCAGGATTAACCTTGTCTGTATAAATTTCCACTTTATAGCAACCAATACCTCAAATAAGTTCTAGGGTGTGTCTTTGATGTGAACCACATTAAAAGAAAATATTTTGAAATAAAACAAGAAGAGAAAGATCTCTTAGATTGTATTTTTTTTTTTACTAGCTAGGTTTTATGGATCTATTTTTTTAAGCTTGAGTTTAAGCTAAGAAAAGAAACTTTGCTTTTTATGGCAAGAGTTCTTGAGTAGAAAGGCAGCTTACAATGGAAAGCATCTTGCACAAAAGTTTTGGTAATCAGAGGGGGAAAATGCAGAGTTGCTTTGTAAAGTTTGACATTGAAAGGCCAATGCAATGTAAATATGACTTCCTAGAGTGTAAACAGCAGTGGTTTGAAAATAAAAACTTGTACAAAACGGGCAGCTATCTAGTTAGAAGAAAATGTGTCTAATAAGCATGTATGCGTGAGATGCCTTGAATATTTTTGAAACTGTACTATAATTACTGAAGAGGTAAAATTTCCAGGACTTTTGAAACCATGAGAATAAAAGGTCATAGGGTTTTCCCTCCAGAAAAAGACAGCTATACTTTTTGGTATTCTTTACATATTTAATTTAACAACATAAAGCACATCATTCGCACATAATTCACATACTTGGAAATGTTTGAAATTATTAATGGAGCCATGAGTTCTTAAACTTTAAAGTATCCACTGTCTCTTATTTTAGAAAACAGATGAAAATATCAGTATAAAAAAGTATAATTCTATTCATTTGATTTACGATCTCCATTGTATGAAATAAAAATTAGCCTCATGTTGAGAAAATCCAAAAGTTTACCAAAAATATTCTTTAATTCAAATGTTTTCCACTACTAGGAGATTTTATATTCACTGTCCTTACCTTGGACTCCTGAAAACTGACTATGTTTTCAGACTTAGACGTACTTTTCTATCCTTTTCCATCCTGGATTTTGTGTGATTCAGGCACATTCTCAACAGAGTCTTTTTTTCTCTCTCCCTAAAGGCTACAAGCAATTGAAAAGGGCAGAGTCTTTGCTGTGGATGTACTTGAATGGGGCTGCAGTGCAGAAAGGAGGTGGGTCGGGAACATTTGCTTTATAATCTACTCAAGTGCAAAAACTCCTCCTTTCCAGACCACACTGGGCACTCAGGCAACAGTAAGCATGTGTGTTAAATGATCCAGTGAATAAATGAATCGTCACTTTCTTTTCTGCCTATAAATCTGTAGTCCAAGAATCTGCAGCAGCGCAACCTACTGAATTTTCATACCCAGTGTCTATCCCGGTGTATGTATTCCTTGCAGTTTATTCTGTATATTTTCCTGCAGACATCAGTGTTGTGTGTTTTTATGTTCTTTTTCGGTTTGGGGGATATATCCAGCTTCCCGATATCATTAAGAGACACAGGCCACAAAATACATGTACTATTGCAAAAAACGGTTTGTTCACTTCTCCTTAAATTCTCCCATTCTGCTTTCATGACATTCACATGTGTTCATCTCTATCTTTCTTAGAGTCTTATACATTCATAACTGACAACCTCTTTCCCAATTCCATTTTTTTTTTTTTTTCGGTACGTAGGCCTCTCACTGTTGTGGCCTCTCCCGTTGCGGAGCACAGGCTCCGGACGCGCAGGCTCAGCGGCCATGGCTCACGGGCCCAGCCGCTCCGCGGCATGTGGGATCCTCCCAGACCGGGGCACGAACCCACGTCCCCTGCATCGGCAGGCGGACTCCCAACCACTGCGCCACCAGGGAAGCCCTCCAATTCCATTCTTATATGTGAAATTAACCAAACATGTCCTTTTTTGCAGATTTTATCATTTTTCCTTTTATAGCTTTGTTTGTCCATCCGTCCATTCACTGATCCATCCTACAATGACGTAATTCATTGAGTGTAACTTTAACTGATTCCATTACCAATTCATGTATTTATTTTTGAAAAAGGTTTGCTCATAGATTGTCTGCAGAGTAGACAGCAGTCTTGGTAAATTACAAAAGCCACCTACCTTGTACATTCTGGAAATTTTTCATATGTGATGAAGATGTATTTGTCTCCTAAGAGTTTGGGCATTCCTTGTCCTGATATTTCAGGGGACATTTGATCTTCAAAGGAGTGATCCAAGCGGCTTTTGCATACCCCACTTCCAATGATTCTTGCCAAGAACGCTGTGGGTGGTATCTGCGCCTCATGGCCATGTGGATACCATAGAAGCAGCAGGGAAGAAGGGCTTTTAAACAAGCTACTCTGTGCCATTTCGTGATCCCCATTTCCAGTTATCAAAAGGACTTCTCAGAATTTAAGGACACTTAATGCAAGCATCAGTAGATTTGATTCTTGATAGAAGCTTTTGGAGATGTATATTTCACTTGGTACTTTCTGCCAGTGCTATTTTTCCTGCTCAAAATAATGCCTGGGGGCTTCCCTGGTGGCGCAGTGGTTGAGAGTCCGCCTGCCGATGCAGGGGACGCGGGTTCGTGCCCCGGTCCGGGAGGATCCCACATGCCGCGGAGCGGCTGGGCCCGTGAGCCATGGCCGCTGAGCCTGCGCGTCCGGAGCCTGTGCTCCGCAGCGGGAGAGGTCGCGGCAGTGAGAGGCCCGCATACCGCAAAAAAAAAAAAAGTAGTGATAATATCCTCTCAGTTGTTGTTATATTGTGTTATCTCCCAATGGGTATCACCCTACTGCTAAGATAAACAGGTTGAGTTTGCCCTGAAGACATCAGATAGGTAGAAATTCACTTGGAATAGGTATTCAGATATGAAAATATGTTCATTCCTACAAAATATTCTAAAGTCATATTCTAAGTTCATATAAAGTCACTTTCTTTCTGCTTCTGTTTGTCTTGCAATGTCACAAGGCCAGGAGGAGGGTTCCAGGTTTCTTCTAACTCTATCGTCTTAATATTTGTCTTTGATCCTTTCCTCTCTGTGTGTGTGTCCAGGTATCAGGGCATCAGCATCCTTGTTTCTAAGCTCTATCAGAAAAATTAGCAGCTGCCAGTCCTCTGAAAAGGACATAGGAGAGAAAACAATGTACAAAGAGAGCACTAGGTCCTTCTGCAGTGCCATGGGCACATGGAATACATGACTTGGTAGCGGAAATGGTCCTTGTTTTGAATTTGAGGCCATACTACCTTTTCCTGGCACATAGACATTGATACTCTAGGACTCTTGATAGTTCTATATGGAAAAAGTACTTCCTGTTTATATAAGTCATCGCTTGTGGTAATAAATGGCTCCAAGTATCAAAGGGTAAAAGAAACTGTGTGGCAAGCTATGCATATTTTTTCCATAATAGCGCTTATTTCCAAATTAAAAATATGTGCTTACGTGCATGTGTGTGCATGTATTCTGCGAAAAAAATATATTTACGTATTTCTATTTCCCCAAATATATATGTTTCTGGATATAAAATATCAAGAAAAGATACTTTGTGACAACATCTAGATATAAATATCTCCAGGTGTTATTTGTGTTAGTCTGTTCAGGCTACTATTGCAGAAAGGCACTGGGTGACTTATAAACAACAAAAATGTGTTTCTCACAGTTCTGGAGGCTGCAAGTCCAAGAGGCTGCTGGCAGACGCGGTGTTTGGTGAGGGCCCACTTCCTCGTAGATATCTGCCTTCTCACTGTCACCTCACACGGCAGAAGTAAGAGCTAGCTCTGTGAGGTCTCTTTTATAAAGGCACTAATCCCATTCATGAGGGTTTCTTCTCTCATGACTTAATCACCTCCCAAAGGCCCCACCCCTAGGACCATCAACGTGGGGGTTAAGATTCACTCAGCATGATTTTGAGAGGGCTAGAAAGGTTCAGACCATAGCATTACTTATCATTCTTCATTATTTTTATAATTATCGGGTGCTATTTATTCAATTATGACAAACTGTATCCTTGCAAAAATTCTCAGAGGGTTTTTGACCTACTGTAGAATAAATAGGAAAAACTCAGAGAAACCTGGTGTATGCTCTGGAAAAAGACACATCCAGGTGTCCTGGCCGAAATCCCCCAGACTCCCCTACTCTGCTCCTACCTTGGGGAGCAGTGCAGAGCCGTCATGAATTACTGATGAGAATCCTGTTGCCAAGCACTAGAGAGGAGAGCCATTACTGTGCTCCTGAGTCTCCCAGGGCAGAAGTTTCCCGACGGAGGTACCAGACTGCCATCTTTTTCTGAGTGTGAATTCCCTTAATACCAGGGCATGATTATTGGCAAAGAAAAGAAAGAAAAAACTAAAAGCGTTACTAAATGCACAGCAGTGCTAGGCAATCTGGATGCATTCCTATAATCCAGTGCTGGGAGTATGAAAGAGAGACGAAAAGTGAACCCGTTATAGATGCAGGTTTTAGGAATCCACTCCACCTCCACCGTAAGTATAGTTCATTCCTCGGGGGCCTAAATCAAGCCGTGCAGGTCTCCACAGAACAATTAAGTGTCTTCTCTTTCAAGATGAACAGAATGTAGGCAGGCAGGAGAGAGATTTCAGAGCCCTCACAGCTGCTAAAATGTCAGAGCTGAAAGCCTAAGATTGCCCCTCCTTCCTGGTCCAAAAGAAGTTGTTCAACTGCCTAAGAAAAATGGTAACTTCAGAGGCAATTCTTGGAGTTCATGTAATGATGGTTAGTACCGTGGTAGCTTGCATGGCAGTTCTGAAATCCCTAATTGGTTTACACTTAAGCTTTTCCTTAAAGATTTACTGTTTATTGTAGCTGATTACAAAAGAGAGAAGTACATATTTCTTTTCTTATGAATGACTTAAAATGCAGTATGTATACCACCTGGGATAGAAAAGTACATGCCAAGCTAGGTATTAATCCTTTTTAAACATATAAATATTTCCTTTCCATTAAAGACATTTATGTGCACCTACTATGTACCATAAACCTACGTCAGGGGCTGCCAGGACACAATAAGAAAAGGATTTAATCCTGTCTCAAAGGAGTTTTTAGTGTAATAGAAGACATATCTGTCGTCTGTTGCCGCAGCAATACTGTGGTACAAATCATCCCAAAACTCAGTATTCTAGCTCCCACGTCTGTGGTTCATCTGGGCATCCATTGACTCCAGCCAGGCTTGGTTGAGCTTGGCCCTGAGCTGCAGGTTGGGGCCAGTTCTGTCTGCTCATCTGATGAGATGATGGACCTCTCGTCATCCTAAGATCAGTGGACCAGTCGAGCATGTTCTTCCCATGGTGATGACAGAAGCAGGTGGGCAAGCCCAACCACACAACCGGCTTTGGACAAATCACATCCCCTGATATTCACTAGCCAAAGCAAGTCACATGGCCAAAGCCAACATCACTGGACCAAAGAAATATACTCTGCCTAGGAAGACTGCAAAGATACGTGACAAAGGATATGGAGATATAGGGAGAAATGCAAAAGTGAGAAAAATAATACAATGAGCCTCATTAGGGAAAGATAAATTCACACATGCCTGTATAACAAAGGGTGGGAATTTCCAAAGGGAAGGGATTAATTATATCTCAAAGACACTAAGGAAGTATTCTTAGTGGAGGTGACATTTGCACTCAGTCACAAAAGGTGTTTGCATTTCAAAAGGCAGACAAGGTGTATGTTATAGGTGTGTCGGGGGGAGAGGGGTGGACAGATAATAATTTAAGGATGCTCCAGGAGCAATAATGGTGGACATGTGTAGGACAAACTCAGTGTTAGGTTACAGAGAAGTAAATTCAAAAGAAAACATAGAAATAGAAAAAGTATATCAATAGGAAAACTACAAGTAGACAGCAGAGATGTCCTGTGTCAGAAGTTCTTGTGTTATATGTTATTGCCGGAAGTTCTTTGAAAAGACAAGTGTTTGAAAATTCTGAAGGTACGAAATGTGAAAAAGCACACAAGGATAGAATTTTTGTTTAAGTCTTTAGAGCTATAATTAGAGCTGGAAATGACTTAGAAATTATCTAGATCAACTCACTTATTTCACAGATAAAGAAATGTGTATTTTGGAGGTAAATTCATTCTCTCTCTCTCTCTCTCTCTCTCTCTATATATATATATATATGTATATATACATATATATGTATATTCACACATCTGTATGAAATATATAAACATATTTACAAAGAGAATAAATGTCTTCCTAAATAAATCTATCCATCTAAATATGTAAAATATATATTATATAAATATATTTATATAGCACGAGAATAAATTCTTCCATATATATGTATATATGTCTCTCAAGGTTGGGAGAGGGGCAGCTATGAAATGAGCAGACTTCTTAAAGCAGTATTCTAAAGAACTCTCAGTCCCTCATAAACAAAAACCACTTGCATCTTCATCAAGTGATCTTTCTGGTTCTGAGGAACAGAATATGAGTCACATTATTCAAATGCAAAGGGAGGAATGATTAATAAGAAGGAAAAATAAGTATTGCCACAGATATTCAAGGCCTGGAAATACCATCTGAAGTGCTAGATCTAATGGAGGAAGGAAGCAGGGGCTCCCCAGAACTCAGACCGCAGAGTTTGGGGTACGGTTATCAAAAGATGGGGGACTGAACCCCAGGGGGCAGGTGAGGGCAGAGACAGCAAATGTTCTCTATACCCACTGGCCAGTCTTCCCCTCTTGGGAAACACATTCCCCTCATTCGTAAATGAAACATAACCGTCTGCCTAACTAAAGTATAATTAGAAAAGTAAATCAGTTTGTGTTCATAACGTATGAGCTTCCTTCCCAGTATAGAAATAATGAAACTTTGAAGTTGTGCCGTTTAGATAATCACCATTAACATGGATCAAAGGTCAGCAAACTACAGCCCTTGTGCCCTTTCGATAATCACCATTAACATGGATCAAAGGTCAGCAGACTCTAGCCCTTGGACCAAATCAGCTGACCTGTTTTTACAGGACAAATTTTATGGAAAAATAGCCGCGACTGCTTGTTTACGAATTGTTTATGGCAGCTTTTGCACTAAAACAGCAGGGCTGGATAATTGCAACAGAGACAGAACCCATGTGGCCTGCAGTGCCTCAACTATTTCTTATCTGGCCTTTCACAGATAGTGTGCCCACTCCTGATGTAGATATTGGAGGATTAGCCCTTTTCTGGAATGGGTGAAACGTGCGTGTGCTTCCACTTCCGGTGACGGATTCAGCAGGGGTCGGCCCAGGAAGGATGTCGGTGGCATGAGTGTCACCTCCCTTGCCTCCTTCCCGGGGCTCCGCTCTGGCCATCCTTAACCCTTTGCTCTATCTATGTCCTTTGCCAGACTCCGACCTGAGCATGCGCACACTGAGCACGCCCAGCCCAGCCCTGATATGTCCACCCAACCTGCCGGGATTTCAGAATGGAAGGGGCTCGTCCACCTCCTCGTCCTCCGTCACCGGGGAGACGGTGGCCATGGTCCACTCCCCGCCCCCGACACGTCTCACCCACCCGCTCATCCGGCTCGCCTCCCGGCCCCCGAAGGAGCAGGCCAGCATCGAACGGCTCCCGGACCACTCCATGGTGCAGATCTTCTCCTTCCTGCCCACCAACCAGCTGTGCCGCTGCGCCCGCGTGTGCCGCCGCTGGTACAACCTGGCCTGGGACCCGCGCCTCTGGAGGACTATCCGCCTGACGGGCGAGACCGTCAACGTGGACCGCGCCCTCAAGGTGCTGACCCGCAGGCTCTGTCAGGACACACCCAACGTCTGTCTCATGCTGGAAACCGTAAGTGTCAGTGGCTGCAGGCGGCTCACGGACCGAGGTCTTTACACCATTGCCCAGCGCTGCCCGGAGCTCCGGCGGCTGGAAGTCTCGGGCTGCTACAATATCTCCAACGAGGCAGTCTTCGATGTGGTGTCCCTCTGTCCCAATCTGGAGCATCTGGATGTGTCAGGTACGTGGCCACTGACCTGCCATCGGCAGGCCCTTCCCAGTGCACCATCCCGAACCCGTAAAGGACACTGCCACCTGGGAAGGGTCCCCCTTGTGATAGCCAGGGGTCAGGAGGCTGACTCTTCTTCCTGAAAGACTGTCTTTACGGAAGCATGACCCTGGGGGCCAGAGGTATGCCTTTCATCAAATGATGTCAACTTCTTAGAGGAACTAGAGGCACCTTTTGTCTGGCAGTTCAAGTTGGGGTGACTTTTAAGCATGTCTTTCCTCCCCATCATTCTCAAAGTAATTTCAGAGCAACCGTAGATAATGGGAACTAAACATCTAATCACAGATAAATAGGAACCAACTCTAACTCAAACGGAGGTAGTTTAGAAAGTGCCCTGACATCCACTGGTTACTGTTTCATGGAGCCTGAGTGCTGTGTCTAAGCTGATTCTGTGTTGTGGCCTGTGATTGTGATTGTTCACCATTTTGCAGACATTGGGGAAAATCCATCATGGCCAAGCGCCTCTTCATATTTCACCCCTACTCTCCTCACCCTTGGGTTGATTTTGCACCTTTTCTCAAGCACAGTTCTCAATTAGTAGTGCAAGGTTAGGGCCCACCAGGGAGAGCCTTTTTAGTTCCTTTTAAAAATGAAGGAAATCCCAGCATGGCTGCTTTGCTTGAAGCCCTCTCTCAGGCAGGAAGAATTAAAACCCAGACTCATACTTAGGCGCCAGACAGACGTGGATCCAGCCGGACTAACAGCCTTTCTTTATCTCATCCACTGCTCAGTCAGAAGACGAACATTCGAGAGGCTGAAATGTGTTAAGATGCATCAGGGAGTTAAAGAAATGAACAGCGTGAGCTACAACCTCAGGGATTGTTGGGGAAGAGGGTCAAGAAGTAAAAACCACTGTGACGGGTGAATAAACAGAATTGGGGATTTGCAAGCATCTGAGGTAAATGATACCCTCCGGCAAAAGCTGAGGTAAAAGTCGCCTCTCTGAGCTCGCTCTCTCTTTTGAAAACCGACATCTGAAAATATTTCAGATGACAGTCAATTATTTCTCGCAGATTCTTTCCCTTGCTGGAAAGCAGCTCTTTGCCCCCCTCCTTCAGCTGGCTCCAGGACAAAGCCATAGAAACTGTATGTTCAGTTCGTCATGAGCAGCTTTAGCATAAAGAAGCAGGAAACTAAAAGGTTTTCTTACATTTTCCCCCCAAGGATTTCTGGAAAAAGAAAGCATTGTGATGTGGTAGAAACTAGTTTCAGAACTCTGTGATTTGGGACAATTCACAGCTTTCTCTAGATGTGTTTCCTCTTCGTTTAAAAAAAAAGGGGGGGGACGGGGGGCTAAGGGATTGGATTCTTTAACAGGCTAAGATTCTGAAGCTTGTGGGCCTCTTTTATAAACACCTCATTTTCTCAGATTAGAAAATGACTCATTTTTGGAATCCTCGTCTTAGTTAAAGGGGCAGCCCATGCACCCTCAGTACAGGCTGCAAGTAATTGTGTTCTGTCCTTGGAGTCCGTTTGAAATTCAGAAAGGCAGAAACTACTTGGGCTATTTGAGAATGGAAATTTCTGGGCTTCGATCCTGCTTGGTCCCTTTGCTAACCATTATGAAAGCCTTGATGCCCTTCGTCTTTATCAACCTGCCCCGTTGCAGAACCTAAAATATTTATGTATCTGCCTCACATGTCTTCCGATGACACGCTGTGATCTGGGTGTATAAAGACTGTGTACACAGGGGAAGCTCTGGCTCACCGAGAGCACATAATTGTAGATATTGGCAGGAGTGGTGATGGGTATTTTCAGGTAGATGAACTTGAAGGACCCAACAAGCCATAGGGATGGATTTGTATCACCACCTCTGAACAGTGCCCTCCAGTTCTGAGGGAATCTAGAAATTGTGATTTCACCTATGCCTCATTCCCTTTGGGTCTTACAGCTGGCCTCTGACAGTGACCACCTCCTCAATGGCAATAAGCTTGACTTTGGAAGACTCATCGCTGGTCTAGAGCCTAATTCCCCCAGAGGACGTGAGACTGCCCCTCCCATCCCTAGCATGCCCACCTTGAGAGTTATCTTTTCAAGTCATTGAAAGTTACTATAACTAGCTCTAGTGTTTTTTCATTATCACTTATTACCTTTTATTAAAGTTTAGTCAGGGTTCTCCAGAGAAATAGAACCAATAGTATATATATAAAGAGATTTATGAAGAGGAATTGGCTTACACAATTACGGCATCTGAGAAGTCCTACAGTTTGCCATCTGCAAGCTGGAGACCCAGGAAAACCAGTGATGCAGTTAGTCTGAGTCTAAAAGTCTGAGAACCAGGGTTGCTAATGGTGTAAGTCTTGGTCCGAAGGCAGGAAAAGACCACTGTGTTAGCTCAAACATTTAGGCAGAGGGAGAGTTCTCCATCCTCCACCTTTTGTTCTATTCGGACCCTCAACAGATTGGATGGTGTCCATCTGCACTGAGAAGGGCAGACTGCTTGACTGAGTTCCCTGGTTCAAATGTTAATCTTAACCAGAAACACGCTCACAGGCACACCAGAAATAAGGTTTAGCCAAATATCTTGGCATTTCGTCACCTAGTCAGGCTGACACATAAAATTAAATATCACGATTAATAACATCTTTAAACATCAATGGAATATATTAAGACTAACCAATTTTTTTTTTTTTTTTTTTTTTTTTTTGCGGTACGCGGGCCTCCCACTGTCACGGCCTCTCCCGTTGCGGAGCACAGGCTCCGGACGCGCAGGCTCAGCGGCCATGGCTCACGGGCCCAGCCACTCTGCGGCATGTGGGATCTTCCTGGACCGGGGCACGAACCCGTGTCCCCTGCATCAGCAGGCGGACTCCCAACCACTGCGCCACCAGGGAAACCTCTAACCAATTTTTAAAGCATAAAATCTTGTGATTATTACAAGTGAAATGGCTTCAAAAGGGTCCCCTGTAATTGGAGATCTGGGAGTCCTCCTTACTATTCTTCCTAATCTTTTATATCAGACCAGTTGAATCCTGTCCCTGTGACTCTACTTCCCCAGAATCTCGAGTCCGTCCCCTCTCCCCTGCCTGCCAGCCTGGATGCGTGCTTCCCCCATCATTGTCCCTACACCCATCTCAACCTCATCAACCCGCCCTCCACACAGCCAGCCTCCAAAGGGATGTCTTCAGACTGCAAGTCTCACCATTCATTTTCCTACATAAAATCTCCAATTCCTCCTCACGACATACAGGAAAAAGTTCCTCAGCAGAATATATATGGCCCTTTGTGAGCTGCCCTTTTCAAGTTCAAACCTCACGCCTTTCCTATGTAACCTCAGTGCTCCCTTCTATAGAACCAGTTGCATTTCCCAAACACATCATGCCTGTGCACACTGTGATGTATGGGCACTCTCTGACCTGCGTGCCATTCCCTCCTCTGCCCCCTGCCTCTCCCCAACAGCCCTCTTAACAGATTTCTCATTGCTGGAGCCCCAGCGCAAGCATTCCTTAAGTAAAGCCTTCCCTGCCTGATGCCCGGTAAGCTGAAGGTTTCCTCCCAGGTGTCTACCTTTTGAGTATAAGCAGGTAGAGTGTTACTGGGTTTTGCAACTGTATACTTGTATATTTCCAGATTCCTTTCTCTCAATTCATTACAAGCTTTATATGGGCAAAAATGAGGCATATTTTATCTCTGCACTTTACGATATTGTAATGAAGTGAACAGAGGGGTGTCAAAGCCCTAAACAGTCATCTTGACCTCTGAAGCGTTCAAACAAAGTTGTCATTGGTTAACACTCTGAACAAGCATTTAGGAAGCTGTGTGCAGTAAATAAAACTTCCTCATTGGGAGGATTAAATGAGTTAATTCATGATAAGTCCTCACATGTGTGTTCTGCTGAAAACTATGTAGTAAGCATTCAATAAATCATAACTGTTATCATCATTTTTGGATTGTCATTGTTATTAAGATGCTTGCAGGGCAGAGGTTGGTCTTCAATGACAGTAGTTGGTCTTCATCAGGCCTTTTATATCCCAGAGAAGTAGATATTATTACCCCAATAATGAGAGGAAGTGGTAATGAAGAGCATATTTGTGAAAGCTAAACCAAATCTGGAATTCATTGAAGATATCCCCAGATTTATTCAACCCATACTGTTCACTCTCTGTTGTGTAATATCCCTACTCCTTACCCTGAATGTTAAGGCAGGCCCCCAAGATCTGATCCCAATGGACCATTCCCATCTTAGTTGCCATTAAATCCTATGTTCTAGCCTATCAACACTCCTCACTCCCCCTCTGCCTCTATGCTTTCTTGTCTCTCGAATTTGCTCATACTATTACCTTATACTACCTGGGCTCCATATCTGTGTATTAAAATTGTTTCTCTCTTCCAAGAATCCCCATATAGGTATCACCACTCCCAAGACTTCTGATGCCCCAGTGTCTAAATATTCACCTCATGCTGACACATCTACTGTAAATCCCTCATGCAATTCATCAGTTGCATGCTGTATATACCATCCCTGCTATATTAGAAACCTTGGATCAGGAAACTTTTCCCTAGTCTGACTGTACAAGTCCTATAATCTCACTGAATCTGAGATGCCTCATCTTTAAAAACTGAAGTTTAAATTGAATGATTTCTCAGGTTCTCTCCATGTCTCTTATGTATGAATGCATCCACTAGCCACAGATATTACCTACTGAGCCATGAACCAGTTTATTTTCTTTCCAACCCAAACTTAGCAAATCTGTAAGAATTAAGGCTAAAGCTTAAATTTTAAATTATTGATCTAAAATGATACAAGCATATCAAAATAGTGTCTTTACCAAAACTGAGCTCAGCTAGTATTTCATGAAATTTGGGGCTTAGTTTCAAAAACCAAGCATATATTGGTATTTCCCTGGACCAAATAGAGTATCCTCCCTGGAGTGCAGCAGATTTTACTAGGTTTTTTTTTTTAATAGGAAACTGGAACTAAGAGTTTAGGAACAAAGGTTGTCATATCATCTTGAAAAACATCACAGATGGACAACCACTACTGTGAACATATAAATTCAGCATAAGCAGGATCACAGTCAGTATGAAAAAGAAATTCAAAATAAAGGAAGATTTCCAAGTTACAGTTGAAGGGTACCAACCACGTTCTGCAAAACCACGGAGCCCACTGGAGTAGTGTGGGCAGCCTTGACAAGCTGCAGCTTTGTTCTCCAGTGTTGGAGTATATGCTTTGCTCCTTCCTGAGATTCTTTGACTTGGTAGCACATGGCTTCTGAACCTCCTTATTCCCATGACCTGAATTTTATACGAGTTTCCTGAGCAGCCTGCCAGGAGTGGGAGGAAAAGTCCCCGTTAGCACTGTCACGTGGTCGTTTAGAAGCCTTGGAGATGGCGTCATCAACCACGGCACAGAGCTGCCAGGGTTGAGGCACCTGTCTTTAGAGCTGCCAGAGGGATTTGGGGAAAGCAAAGAGAAAATGAAAAGTATATATGCAGTCTATGTAGCAGAATGAAATATATGTATACATATACATTTATGTATATAATGTGTATCGGCTATGGCTATTAATTATATTCATATACGAAAAATATACTGTGCATATTTTAAAGAGTAATAACCAGGGAACTGAAATACACAATTAAATGAGGGCTTCATATGTAACTATATATTCATTATGTATTATATATATATAATATATGTAATATTCATTATATATAAAATATATAATTATATAATATATAGTATAAATATATGCATATAAAATGCATATACAAACAGACATTCTTAGGGGAAGGGAGGTTGGAAACAATGTTTCGAGAGGCATCTAAGGATATCTTCCTCAGCACTAATTTCCTTATCTGTAAAATGGATTTTTTTAAGAATCAAGTGAGAAAATGTTTATAAAAGCACTTTGTAAACTTCATAATTCAACATAAATAAGAGGCATTATAATTAACTATAGAACAGATAATCAGTTTTTCGATGTAGATATACATCAGCCACGGTCAACGTCCCAAGGACATTTAAATGTTGGAAGTTGGATTATCCCATCAGGTCTTCTTAGAAAAGACTGTACGCACTCTATAAATCATTCATTCATTCAACAGATGCTTAGTGAGCACCAGCTGTGAACCAGGTATGAGGGATACAGCAGTGAACAGTGCAGAGTCCCTTTTCTTAGGAGCTCACATTCCAGAGTGAGGACAGCAAATACATAAGTGAATAAATAAATATATAGTGCCTCAAGGTGATAACAAGTGCTGAAAATAAATGGGGATACTACTTCATACAGGGTGAAGAAGGAAGAATTGTCCAGTAAAGGAACATTTGCTCAGAGACCTAAGAAAGTGGAGGTGGCCCATGGCGCTATCCAGGGAAACCCTGTCCAGTGCACACATGCTGAGGCAGGGGGGCACCTGAGCCATCTGGGAACCAGCAAGGAAGCCAGTAGGGTTGGAAGAGGGAGTAAGAGATAAGGGCACAGGGGTGCAGGTCCTTGGAGGCCCCTTTCGATTTTACACGTGGTGTGAGATGGTACCATCTGAAGGCTTTGAGCATGATAGATGGAATTCTGTTTTCCAGAAATCTCTCTGGCTGCTGTGAGGAGAATAGACCGTAGAGATTGTAAGGGCAGGGCAGGGAAACTGGTTGAGGGGCTAGAGGGATAATCCCGATGACACAATTGTTCTTCCTTGACCAAAGAGGGTTGAACTGAATCCCTAGACGGTCACCTTGTTAGACTAATAACTGTTGGTATATACATTTGCCGTAGTTTTCAGAGTATGTCCGTATCCATTATCTCTCGTTGCATCCTCATTATACCCCGTGGAGGCATGCCAGCTACTCATCCTCATTTCAGAGGAGAGTCGTGAGACTCAGGAAAGTTCAGCCTCCTGCCTCAGGCCATAAAAAGTAGATCTGAACTGGTTTGTGATTCCCAAGCCAATGCTCTCTTTCTGCCACACCCAGGTCATGGCCAACCCTTCTATCTCATATCTCACTTCTTTGGACCAGACCATTGTAGGGTGAGAACTAACCTTTACTGAGCTTCCCGAACTTTCCAGGGCCAGGGCAGGATATTTACACACATGGTCTCATTGCCTCTTCACAGCCACCTTGCAGGGAACGTGCTCATCCTTATTTTAAGACAAAGGAAGTACCGAGAAGGATTGATTTGCCCAACGTCAGGCAACTAGTGATGGATCTGGAATTGGAACCATTATCTTTCTGATTCTAGAGCCCCAAAGCCTCTTAAACCCAAAGGTTAAGGGATGAAATGAACCCTTAAAGGGTTAAGGGATGAAATGAACATGGAAAGCCCATTCTTGGCGTTCCTCCTCCGTAGGGGCTGGGAAGGGAAGGGGTAACCTCAGGACCTGAATCCAGAGAGGGCTAGCAATCCGTAAAGGAGTCCCGCAACTGCACCCGCACCCCCCCCCCCCAATTCTCGGAGGTCGCTCTGAGCGTGTGTTCTGTCTCTTCGTGTAGGGTGCTCCAAAGTGACCTGCATCAGCTTGACCCGGGAGGCCTCCATTAAACTGTCCCCCTTGCATGGCAAACAGATCTCCATCCGCTACCTGGACATGACGGACTGCTTCGTGCTGGAGGACGAAGGCCTGCACACCATCGCGGCGCACTGCACGCAGCTGACCCACCTGTACCTGCGCCGCTGCGTCCGCCTCACGGACGAGGGCCTCCGCTACCTGATGATCTACTGCGCTTCCATCAAGGAGCTGAGCGTGAGCGACTGCCGCTTCGTCAGCGACTTCGGCCTACGAGAGATCGCCAAGCTGGAGTCCCGCCTGCGGTACCTCAGCATCGCCCACTGCGGCCGCGTCACCGACGTGGGCATCCGCTACGTGGCCAAGTACTGCGGCAAGCTGCGCTACCTCAACGCGAGGGGCTGCGAGGGCATCACGGACCACGGCGTGGAGTACCTCGCCAAGAACTGCGCGAAACTCAAGTCTCTGGACATCGGCAAATGCCCTCTGGTCTCCGACACGGGCCTGGAGTGCCTGGCCCTGAACTGCTTCAATCTCAAGCGGCTCAGCCTCAAGTCCTGCGAGAGCATCACGGGCCAGGGCTTGCAGATCGTGGCGGCCAACTGCTTCGACCTGCAGATGCTGAACGTGCAGGATTGCGAGGTGTCCGTGGAGGCCCTGCGCTTCGTGAAACGCCACTGCAAGCGCTGCGTCATTGAGCACACCAACCCTGCCTTCTTCTGAAGGGACAGCTTCCAGCCGTCGCTGTCTTCATACAGACATGAACGAAACAAAATGTTTTTTCAAAGCAGCGTATGTAAGCGCCGACACCCACTCGTAACAGCTCTTTCTTCCAGGAAGGTTCTTAGGAATCTGGCTTTTCTTTTTCCTTATTTCTCATGGGCAACAGAGGTCCAGGAAAGGAGGCTGGGGGGCACATTTCTATCGCAGCCAATGGTTTCTTGGGGGGTCAGGTCATTTGTAGGCAGTTTCTTGTCTCAGAAGGATGTACCTCAGAAAGCGGATTGCAGTGTGTTTAGGAACGCGCCTTTTTCTCTCTGTCTCCTTCCTCCTGGCCACAGCCCCGAGGTCTACACCCTGGTCCCTCCTACCCCACTGCTCCCTCTCCTACACTGACAGCAAATTATCAGAATAATAATGCTCTCCAGACCGCCTCCTCTTTCAACTTCTTGATTGGCCTAAAGCACATTTTTCAGCCCCACACCCAAGCAAATTCTTGTTAGATAAACATCACAGCACCTGGTATATATGAAGCGCCTCTAAACCTTTTTAAAGAATCATTGGTGGCAGGCAGCACGGTAGAGGAAGAGACCTGCGTTGTTCCCCCACCTCCCAGCTCTGCCACTTACGAGCTGTGTGACCTTGGGCAAGGCACTTGACCTCTCTGGGCTTCAGCTTTCAGCACCGAATGAGAGGCCATTCTCTGATCTGATCGAGGATTAGCTTCATGCCCATTTTAGAGCTGAGGGAATAGAGACGGCAGTAAACACAGGCTCCTTGGCATAGAGCATACCTCTTCCAAGGGTGTTGATTCTGTGAATGCTTTCAGGAGGCACGCCACCACCGGCGTCCTGTATGTCCTTCACTCCGATCTGAGTATCACTCACAGCCTGTTTGTTTTGGTGAGCGAGTCTCTTGGTCATCTTCTCCTGCCCAGCTAGATGGATGGTTTCCGTACACAGATGCTTTCGGCATCCCTCCACTCCACACCATTGTATGGAGGCCATGGGATTCCTAATCACAGCAAAACCCACATCGCCCAGTCAGGTTGATCTTTCTGAGTGGTTTCAAGTAGGAGGAAAGGCACTCATAATTTTTAATTAACAAGAGAGGCCCAAGAGAACACATGTCCTCTAGGGTTTTTCAAATCCCTCTCACTGCACACGTGGCATGCATGCACACATCTGCCCTGCAGCTGGGAGGAACAGACGCCTCGGTTCTTTGTCATTCAGATCACATTTCTACTTTTCTCATCTATTTGTTTCCTTGTGCATCCAGACTTCATCGCATGAAGCCTGTTGGGGTTAAGTCATAAGTGTTTAATCTTGCAGATTGCCACCTTGTGTGCCTTCCCCTGTGACTGTTTGCATGTCCTCCGTCAAAGATGCAGAGCAGACTTCCAGGTAGTTTAAATCCTGTCCACTCAAAAGTGCCACATAAACGGAAGAAGGAACAGAATGGTAAGACTTAGGCGCTGGTCCACCAACCAGACCCTTGGAATACAACGTTAAAGTCATTGCCAAGTATGCATTTTAAATGGTCCTATTTGGATAGAAATCCATTTGCTATCCTCATTCATGTGAAGTCAGGATGCCAGAAATTCCACTGCTTGTTTTCATGAAATTTAATTGCTTTTTGTTAATAAACCCATGACCTCTCTTAAATTATTCTTTGGCAACAGCCCTCCTCCGTCACTGTTCAAACAGTTCATCCATTTCTTTCTCAAAGGATCCACCACCCAAACCCAGAACCTCTGCGTCTGCAAGTCAAGCATGTGGAATGGGTTTCAGATCGAGCCTACGCCCCACTTGACAGCTGCACTCGTGCGTGGCTTTGTCCTACGTTGAGAAGCAGGAGGTAGGGTATGAAATATGACCTCCTCTCCAATCAACACCGCCAGCAGCTTAGAGGCGCGCTCAAGGCTGTGTGCCATGGGGGAAAAGGAGTTGTTTGGCCGGGGATAGTATCTAGTGATGGTCACAAGATTTAGAACCGTGAAAGGGGTTGAAGGTAGCATTCCCTGCTGTATGACTTGTGACCCTGTCTAAAGCTTCAGAATTTGAGAGTCACAAAGGATTGTGCCTAACCCTTGGCACTGGCATCTTCCAAGTGAGCTGCTTTAACTCTCCCGGAATGAGAGGAGAGGTCCAAAATGGCTCCCAGAACCAGAGAAGGGGCATCCCATTCCAAATACCTTTATCACCACCACCTGACCACAGCACCTAAACGTCTTCCAAACATGAGACAAAGCCGACTTTCACACCGATTGCCCAGCATGGACTGTCCTTCCCAGTTTCTCCCTTTTCCCCAGTCTTCTCTTCACCCATTCTGCTTCCCCTTGTTGTAGGTACCTATGACACAGGTTCCTGGGGTAACAGCTCAGCAGATTTTTAGAGACCAAGCAAAAAGCCTCACTAGGAAATTGATCTGTTTTTAAACATTGCTTCCTTCCTGCCTTTGCAAAATTGAATGCTCATTGTTGTTGTTGTTGTTTTTTAATTCTAATGTTCAAATCACTGCGTGCTGTATGACTCTAAAAAGCCTTAATTTACTACCACCAAGAAATAAAGCAATATGTTCATAATTGGGTCAAGCCTCATTTAATACCCTGGCCAAAGGAGCCTGGTGTTCAGATGGTGACAATCAAGAGTGAGGGAGAGACTTGCCTCATGTCCAAGTAGAGAGCAGGTCGGGTCACTGAATTTGTCGTCCCTTTAAAGTTGCACCCATGGTTTTGTCATTCCCCTTAGTTCACTATCTTTCGCTGAAACTTAGCAGGTAAGTGAAAAATCATTACCTTCACAGTTTAATTTAGGTCTTCAATTCCCTAACCAACCCTTTGGAGTCAGGTGTGTTTCGGAATTTATAATTTTTCACATTTTAGGAAGTTATCTATGGAGTATATTGTAACACCCTGGTAGAATCTTGGACAGCACTCTTTTATTTGTGTGTGTGTGGTATGCGGGCCTCTCACTGTTGTGGCCTCTCCCGTTGCGGAGCACAGGCTCCGGACATGCAGGCTCAGCGGCCATGGCTCACGGGCCCAGCCGCTCTGCGGCATGTGGGATCTTCCCGGACCGGGGCACGAACCCGCGTTCACCTGCATCGGCAGGCGGACTCTCAACCACTGCGCCACCAGGGAAGCCCAGCACTCTTAATAAATGTGTTACTGTTTCTACAGCAGTGGATGTAAATAGTCAACTACATAAGATGATTAGAGGCTATAAATAGCCTTGTATCCGTTCAGGTCAGGTTTTGTCACCAAATTAAGTTGTGCAAAAGCATAATGAAGAAAGCTATTTTAGCAGAGCTTTCTAGATTTGAGAATTATAAATAAGTAACTGTGGCCCTGAATATACTTCCCCTGGCACTGGTTACAAACACTGGAGAAATTTTCAAACTTACGTTGACCATTGGTTGTTACAAATTTTTAAAAAAGTCTTAGAGCGTTACGACCTGGGAGAAGAATATGGCAACTTGATCTAAAAGGAAAAATTATCAGTCAGTTGGAAAAAGAGAAATGCCAAATATCTCTTCACCCAAACCTTCAGATCTGAGAAATCAACATGGCAGAAAATAAGTACTGATTGATGAATGACAGACTCCATCTTTAGCAAGTAAAAAGGTTTTGAGATATCGATTTTAAATGTAGTTGTCTTCAACCTTCTTCTCACCCTATGTGAGCTGCTTAATGACTCTCACGGAAACCAATGGGACTATTAACTGCTTTGGAACCTTAACTCGAAGGTAGACAGACCCATGCAATTCTTGTCCAGATCTCAGAATAAGGTTAGCAGTCAATAAAATGCATTTGCCCTGGTGGTCCATGATTTCTTATATTGACATTTGTTGAGAAGTAGAAAAAAGGCTTCAAGAAGTTTGACATCCAAGAGCACGCAACATGAAACCAAAAAGACCGAGTATTTTTAAGGGAAAAATAATGCAGTAAAATTGCCTACTGTGTCTAAATTTCCACAGAAAAGTCACCAAAAGTAGTGCATTTGTTCAATAGCCGGCAATCATGATTAGTTCAGGGAGAAGTTAATAGACGGTAGAAGAGGGAGAGAGACTCTTTAGGGACTAGGTAAATATTGCGTGAAAACGTTCACACAGACAGTCTGTGAAACAAAATTAGTTTTCATCTTGCACACTCTTGGTCAGATGGTTCCTTCTTTCTGCTCCATACACCAACAGGGGCTCTTAATGTTGCAGGAAGGAGTGGTGCGGGGCAAGGGGAGTGCCTGTCGCCCTCTGTCTGCAGAGGATGCTCATGCCATCATTGAGACTTGCCTAAACACAGCTCCAGTTGTCCAAAGAGCAACTCAGGCACGTTTCATTAAGATGACCATCAAGTGGGCAAAGTTGTTCACTCCAGGGAAGAAATACCCTCATAGACACTCAGACTGGGGACACACCAACCAAGAATGCACTTAAGAAGTGATTATTTCTCCTTCTTTCCTTGAGTGCATCATTATCTCCTAAAGCCACAGGTCCATTTTGTAGAGTCTTTTTTTTTTTTTCCTTCTCAAGTCAGCAGGTCAACTTGCGTTTGAAACCACATGAGATGAAAGAACATGGCCATTTGGGAGCCGGATATGGTACCGTCCCTGCCTGTCAACAGCACAGCTGTGACATCTTTGGCAGAACTATCCTAGGAAATACATACAGCTAGAATGCTGAGCTCGTGCAGCATCCAGGAAGGCTACATTTAAGCTCTAAATTGTTGCTCAGGAAGTAACAGTCAACATCATCCAGGTATCAAAGGATGGCTTTAAAAGATCATTAAAAAATAAAGTTGAAAACCCTGACCTAAATATTTCCAAATCTGGTCTTTTCTATATCGTAGAATGTTCCTCCCTCTGGTCACTCAGCTACTGAATTTTATACTGATGAGATCAGTATGTCTGAATTCTGTCCTGGCCCATGTGATTATCAACATATGATGGAAACTGGATGATGCAATCCATTCTTCATGAACAGTGAATCCCCAGGGAGTGCCAGTCATTTTCTTCTGAAGGAGTAGATGGTACTCAGCATCCCTTAACTCCTTTAACGGAAGTTTATTGACCAGGTACTGTAATAGGTTCCAGGTGAATAAGAAACAATATCCTTACGCTAAAGGATCTCAGATCAAATAATATCATGTAAGGAGCTGGAAGGTGGAGAAGGGAATATACAAAGGAGAGTGGCAACATTTTTTCATTCATTCATCAAATAAGTATTTTTTAAGAACCCAGTATGTGTCAGGCACCATGCTAGCTCTGAGAGTCTTGCCCTGACGGTGTTCACCAAAGAAATCATTTTCATCATTATATGGAGAGAAGGGTAAAGCTTAGGGACTCCTCTCAGGGAGAAGATCCTTGAGCTGGATTTTATAACTCAGACAAGGTGAGCTTCACAGCCATGATGCACTTGAACATCCAAAACATGGAGCTCACTCAGGGACAAAATATTTGATAAAGTTGATGAAGCAATTTCTCTCTACTGTAGGTTAAGATAATCATAATATTAGCTATTCTAACTCTAGGTTAACCTTGCCTTCGCCTTGAGTTAGTCATATGGAAATAGAAAGTTCTCTTTTATTCTAAGGTCATCCCATAGATTAATTCCTACATACACATACACGCTCTCTCTCACACATACACAATACGTACATAATATAATTTTTAAAGGATGGGAACATTTTGCAGAAACAACATTCACACATAATTTCTGGGACAAACTCTAAGAACGTCAAAGCAGCTTGACTATCCTCCAAACAGCATATGAAACAACAAACAGTCCAAACACAGCCATAGCCCAGCAAAACTGCCATAATAATTTCCACAGAATCTAGCTCGGGGAGAGGGAGATAGCAGGTACCCCCCTCAATAACCCTTGGGTTCTTCAGCCAACATTGTGCTCTTTGGTTTTACCCTAAGCATTATGCACTTATGATGGGAATGGTCAGAGAGAATAAGTGATGCTTCTCAGTGTACCATGTCTCTATTAAAAACTGGTCTGTGTCAATAATCTGAAAAGTACTGGATGGCCCAAGTAAGATTGATTAAGTAGCTGTTAAAATGTCCAAGAAATGGATTTTACTTGTAAATTCACTGAGGCTGGATTCTTTGAAAGCTCAAATTTTATCAGGGTTGCAAATGTGAAATTATCAGTAATAATCAACTAAACAGTGAAATCCATTAAAAAGTGGAAGAGTGATAGGAAAGCTTTTAATCCCTGTTCCCCTGCAGTCACAGGCAATAATCCTCCTGGTTTTTCAGAGCCCCAAAGGTCTCCCAAAGTCTGAGTAGTAGACTTATTAAGCCCATTTCCAGATAAGCACACAAAGATACAGGGGAGACGATTTCTAATTACAAAGATTAACCAGTAATTGGTACTTCCTCTTTCTCTAATCGTCCAACAACCACTAATGAACACACAGCCACCTTGTATAAAAAAAAAAAAAAAAATCCGGGTTTCACATCCTGAATGTATTCTTCACGGGTGTTTACATTAAGAATTTAAACAAACTTATCATGGTCTTTTTCATTTAAGAGAAAGTAGATAAAGGGACAAAACTGTCACAACTGATAAATATCCTTCTTCATTTTTATCTCAAAGCCTTTCTTTTAGAGATGGAGACCAAAATAGACATGATTCCCTTTGTATAATTTTACATTTTTATACATCCAGTATAACTGGAATGCATTGCGTTAGATTTTAAACTGTGCAGTCTCTCATTTTGCAGTCCTGCTGCCTAATAATGGAGAAATGTGAGAAATATTGTTTTTTCATGCTCCCTTGCCACTTAGTAAATCCCCTGAAGAGATCATTTTGCTGAACAGATCCTTGTCTTAGTAGAAGATCCAGAGACGGAGAATTCAGACCATATCTCTTGTTCTCATTACATCCACGCAGGCCAGCATGTGATTTATGACATAGTTGATCTGTATGAATGACGTTCGTGAAGCACAAGCTTTCCATTAGCTACTCGGACTGTGAGACTCCAGTTGGCTCTCTTTTATGTTCATAATTTTTAAACACCCGAAGAATAATGACCACTGGAAGTTTGGAGACCAGGAGGCTATGGATTTTTAAAAAAGAGAGAGAAAAACAACAACAACCAAAAAAAACCCTTCAAATAATGACCTCTAACTCACATAATGAAAACCGAAATCTCCTCCGGATTTGCAAGCTGGCATTGTTTCACTGGTACCCTCACCTTGGGGCTCCTGTGTGTAATGTTTCTTTTAAAAATAGTGCACACGGGAAAGCGATGGGAAATACAAACACCGCCACGGGAGGGCATTAGTCTCCTTTCCTTTTAAAACGTGTGCTTAATCCCACATGCACGTGGCAGAATAACCTCAAAGCTGATCATGTTATGTAACGAGTCCTTTTGCTTTTCAAGAAGAACAGCCACACGTTCTCAGGTACTGTCTCTGTCTTTAACTTCCCTCACCCGAAATTTGTTTGCCTTGTGGCTTCAGGGCTCCGATGCCTAGGTCTTCACAGTCAATAGCTTGCTCTGGTCACGAGAAAAGTGACCTTTCTTATCTGATTTTCTACTCAATGCAAAGTATTATATCAGCAGCTCCACAGCAAAGCCCCTCTCCAGGGCTTGGGAACCCAATGTTAAACCTTGGGAGTAGCTGGAATCCAGGAAAGGCCTTGGGAGAATTTGGCTGAAACTAAGAAACACTGAGCTAATGCAACTTTTTAAACTTTTTTAAAGGTTACTATGTCTCGATTTGAGTGAGATAAATTTTACGTACTTAACCTCCTTTTTCACAGTACTGCCCATAGAGTTCTCTGTGGCAACTGATGAAATACAAATTCAAGTTTAAGTCCTGTTTTGTTTTGGTTTTGTATTCTTCTGTATTTTTTTTAGTTGTGCTAGGTGGGTTTGGCTACTCTTGTGTTGTAAACTGTTTTCAGAAGATGTGTCCCTGGGTTGGACGGTGGGGTGAGGTGCATTCTCTGGTGATTTCAAAGACCTTCTCAGACAACACTGCTAAGCATGGGTAGCCCAACGTTCAGCAGAAAATACCACTGTCAGACACTGGAGCAATTTGTCAAGGCCACAGAGCATTTTGGAGATGATCCTGGAAATATAACGAGGCTTGATCTGGAAGACCACAGAGGTATTCCACTCCATTCCTCCAAGTTGAATTCCAAACAGTATGCAGAGACTTAATTACCCCATAGCTATAAACTATAAGTTTAACAAATTTGGAGGTTTTTTGTTTTGGGTTTTTTTTTTTTTTTGCCAAACTCAAAACTTCATGATCTATTTGTAGATGTTCCCTCATCATTCATCATTTCCTATTCATTTCCCTGGATGGTCCTGCTTGTGCAGTGTTTACAGTGGTAAATTTTGCTCCCATTAGAATCCAGGGTCCCTCATGTAAATGATTAGTGAGAATCAGCAAGTCTCTTGAAAATGGCTACAAAACTACAGGTAAGCCCTCAATAGATGTGGGCTTAAAAATTTGAAAAAATTTCAAAAAGCCACTGAGAGAAAAGTGTCAAGGTTCTTTATGACATTTTGTTTCTGGTAGAACATCACAGGAACAAATGGTTTGTAGGTCTCTTGTCTTGCTTTTAATGAATGCCCAAACATATCCTTTCTATATGTCCAGGAATGGACTAGAAATACAAATAACTGAACTTTCTAAAGATTAAGTTTCATTTTAGATGTGTTCCAACTTCTGTTGAAAGGATTACAACTAGAAATTTCTCATTTCACTTCACCTTTGTCATAGGAAGACCTGCTGGTCCCACACCTTTATGTAACTAAAAAAAACCCTTTGCTTTTTGTTTGGGTTGTAATAGGTGCAATAGACATGGATTGTGTAGCAGATGAGCTCTAGGTATCATTGATTATATTCCAAGTTATCATTAGCATAGAGATAAATTTAAGTCTGCTTCAAGTTAGCATCAAGCAGTTAGCCTCCGTAGGATTTATGCACATCTGAACACCTAATCCTTCAGAAAACTACTTTTAACCACCATCCTTCTTTAGCAGAATCCGAACAAAGAGTAGAAGTTCTTACAGGCCCTTTTTCCAACCTTCCTAAAACCTCTCCCCACCACTAATCTGAAAGCAGAGAGTCTTGCCAAAGGGCTCAAACCAAATGCACTTAGCTCATTTATTCTCGACTTCTTTATTAACAATTTCCAAATGTCCCTGAATTTACCTTGGTCTAGCGTTTGGGATGCCTCTAAGCTTTCTACAGTAATTTCTTTTTTTTTTTTTTTGAAGATGTTGGGGGTAGGAGTTTATTAATTAATTTATATATTTTTGCTGTCTTGGGTCTTCGTTTCTGTGCGAGGGCTTTCTCTAGTTGCGGCAAGCGGGGGCCACTATCGCGGCCTCTAGTTGCGGAGCACAGGCTCCAGACGCGCAGGCTCAGTAGTTGTGGCTCACGGGCCTAGTTGCTCCACGGCATGTGGGATCCTCCCAGACCAGGGCTCGAACCCGTGACCCCTGCATTAGCAGGCAGACTCTCAACCACTGCACCACCAGGGAAGCCCTACAGTAATTTCTTAATGTCTCCACCAGCATTCCTCTTGACATTAGAAGTCCGTGGTAGCAAAACTTCAATATGCTCTTGTGCTAAGATCAGGACAAGAGACTGTCCTGATCTTGTCCTGACAGGACAAGAGTCTGTCCCTCCTACAGACTCCAAAAGAGCAAACACAGAGATAATTGACCAACTCTGCCCCTGGCACATATTACAAATACAAAGAGAAAAAGTTGCCTTTAACTTTTTATAACATGATCAGATCTGATCAAGTTAATTAATTATCAGATTAGAATTTAAGAGTCCAGAATTTGCTTCTTGGTTCCACCACTGATTTTCTGTTAATATTTGGAAGAATCATTTAATTTCTATATTAGAAGATATGACAACAAGAGTTAAGGGGTCAAATTTTTTGGAAGAATCACCATTGTTCCTATTTTACATGACAGACTGGTTTTCATATAAAAAGATGGTTGGGTAGGTGACAGATAGATAGATGATAGCTAGATAGATAGATAATGTATACATATACAAACATGTATATAGTTGGTCGAGGAGTACCCAGCACGGATGCCATCTCATAAAAGTTTCTGGTGTTTGTGAAATTCTCACTTGCTCAGTATTTTATTTAGGTTTTTGAGACTCAGAACAAAACAACAATGGAGCCACATCTATCAAAAATATTGAGTGTTGTGTCTGCCCTCAATTTTTATCAAAATCACTCTACATCTTGCCAATCTGTCCAACTAAGAAGAGTAAAAGAATAGAGATATTCTACTGATGCTGGAATAAGGACAAGAAAGATGTTTGACTCAGCCAATAAAATTGAAACCCTATAGGAGAAAGCCAAGGGGATAAATAATCCATCTGAATTAGGATGCAGACAGGACTTCATGGCTTAGATTTTTTTTCTCTCAGCTCTGGTTACTAGGACTAAAGATGAGGGTATTTGCTGATGGCATCCAGAAGTCTCCCCTTTGCCAAACACAATATTTTTTCCAATGTGGTAGTGAAATGTGTCTTTTGTACTGACTTTTAAAATCCCCTAGCCAGATTTTTTTCTGGAAGAATATAGCAGAATGAATACCATTGATAATCAGAAGTAGCCAGCATTCTAGGGAAACAATTTCCAAAGAACACAGCTACATTTTTGTATGTGCTGCCTCTTAGTGTTTTCTTTGGGGCAGGGCAGTTAGATCTGACTACGGAAAGACATAATAGAAGGTCAGGCTGAAGACATGAAATATTCTAAAAATGTCAAAGAAATACTTGGTTATGCAGGTCTTATGTCACTACTGTTACTTTATTTTTTAAGTGACATATCTGGGAATGTGGAGTAATGCACAGGAAGAGGGAAAGGACTGTTATATATAATTTGCTCAGGTCAGAGTTTGTATGAGCTCAGTGACACCAGAAGGACAGATATCCACAGCTGACTCAGTTAGGGAAAGCTTCTCTGAGGAGATGATGTTGCAGCAGGAGAAAAAATGCATTTGCATGGCAGCAATGCAAACGTTTTGCAACTGAGTGCTGTTATTAGTTTCCTATTATAGATTACAAAATACCCCCAAATTTGGCAATTTAAAGCAATAGACATTTATTATCTCAGTTTCTGTGGGTCACAGAACTGTATTACAACTGTATCACAAGTTCTGTATCTCACAGAACTTGGGAGCAGTTTACTGGGTGATTCTGCCTCAGGGCCTTTCAGTTACGACATCATCCTTGGCTGTAGTCATCTGAAGCCTTGGCAGGTTGAAGAATCCACTTCCAACCTCACTTGATGGCTACTGGCAGGAAGCCCTGCCGTATAGGACTCTCCATGGGGCTGCTCATGACATGCCAGCTGGTTTCCCCCAGAGTGAGTGAGCCAAGAATGAGGATGAGAGATAGCAAGCGGGAAGGCACGTGCCTTTAATGACCTTGCCTTGGAATGACATACTATCACTTCTGCTGTATCCTATTGGTCATACAGATAGACCCCGATACAATGTGGAAGAGAACTACAAAAGCCATGAATTCCAGGAGGCAGGGATCATTGGAGGACTATCTTGGAAGCTGGCTACATAAAATACATAGCATCCCATTCTTTTCTTTTTTTTTTTTTTAACATCTTTATTGGAGTATAATTGGTTTACAATGGTGTGTTAGTTCCTGCTTTATAACAAAGTGAATCAGCTATACATATACATAAATCCTCATATCTCCTCCCTCTTGCGTCTCCCTCCCACCCTCCCTATCCCACCCCTCTAGGTGGTCACAAAGCACTGAGCTGATCTCCCTGTGCTATGCAGCTGCTTCCCACTAGCTATCGGTTTTACATTTGGTAGTGTATATATGTCCATGCCACTCTCTCGTTTCGTCCCAGCTTACACTTTCCCCTCCCCGTGTCCTCAGGTCCATTCTCTATCTCTGCATCTTTATTCCTGTCTTGCCTTTAAGCTCTTCATAACCATTTTTTTAATTCCATATATATGTGTTAGCATACAGTATTTGTTTTTCTCTTTCTGACTTACTTCACTCTGTATGACAGACTCTAAGTCCATCCACCTCACTACAAATAACTCAATTTCGTTTCTTTTTATGGCTGAGTAATATTCCATTGTATATATGTGCCACATCTTCTTTATCCATTCATCTGTTGATGGACACTTAGGTTGTTTCCATCTCTTGGCTATTGTAAACAGAGCTGCAATGAACATTGTGGTACATGACTCTTTTTGAATTATGGTTTTCTCAGGATATGTGCCCAGTAATGGGATTGCTGGGTGGTATGGTTCTGTATTTTCTTTTGAAAAATCTTTGTTTTGCCAGCTCCTAAGCCCAGATCGTCTCTAACATGCCATTTCATGTCCAAAGACTCATTGTTGGGTTGTGCTATAATGCGGTAGCTTACTCAGTGTCTCAAGATTTCTTTCTCCCACTAGTAATCACTCCAAGGAGAAAGGAGTTTTCTAAGGATGTTATTTCCCCAAAGATGTGAAGTATGCCAAATGTTCCCCTTATAACACAAATGTTAGCTATAAGACAGATTTCATTATAAATAATTACTTTCATTAAACCTATTTGAAGACACTATTTTATAATCCACTATCCCTTATTCAACATCTGACACTCTTAATTCACTCAAATTTCTGCAAAATGTCTTAGGCAATAAATTTCTTCTTGGGTTTAGTTCCAGGAAAAAAGTGTACTCTACAGGCAAGCTTGCCTGCTTTCTTTAACTGTCCATGAAGATAACATATCTCAGTGTAATTCTCTGTCTTCCTTCATTTCCAGGAAATCTAGAAAATAATTAAGGCCAAACTATAATCTATAGCTCTTTCTAGGCAATTAGTAACATCTATTCCTTTTCTAAATTTCATATGATTATTCTTTTTCTCTTGTTTTCATTATGTTTAAAGTTATATACTACCTCCAATCCTTTCACAGTAGACAGGATTTATAGTCTAAATAAATAGTAAATTATGACAGCTTCAGCCAAGAGAAAATGATCTTTGACTCAAGGTCCAAAATTGAGGTCTATATACAAAAGACTGTCACTCAGTTCTAGTGGCAACACTGAAAATGCAGGACTCTTAGCTGATATCGCCAGTATCTTGAGGAAGAAGCTGTCTTTTATGTGTGTACTTTTCTGAAAATCATGGAGCCAACAGGAGGTGATTCAGATTTGTCTCTCCTCTGAGTCAACTTGGATACTATTTGTTATGTCCTGAATTGTGTCCCTCCCCTTTGCAAAATTCATATGTTGAAGTCTTAATCCCCAGTAACTCAGAATGTGACTGTATTTAGTAATAGGGTCTTTTTTTTTTCCTGTATTCTCTCAGCCATTGCATTATTTATTTATTTATTTATTTTTAATTTATTTTTTGGCTGCGTCAGGTCTTAGTTGCAGCATGTGGGGTCTTCACTGTGACATGTGGTATCTTTCATTGCAGTGCGCAGGCTCTTTGTTGCGGTGTGTGGGCTTCTCTCTAGTTGTGGCTCACAGGCTCTAGAGTGTGAGGCTCAGTTGCCCTGTGGCATGTGGGATCTTAGTTCCCCAACCAGGGATCAAACCCACGACCCCTGCATTGGAAGGCAGATTCTTAACCACTGGACCACTAGGGAAGTCCCAGTGATAGGGTCTTTACAGAGTAATAAAGTTAAAATAAGTTTATTAAATTGTTTCTCAGAAGAAACAATGATGTGGACACCTGGATCTTGAATTTCTAATCTCCAGAACTGTGAGAAAATAAATTTCTGTTGTTTAAGCCAGCTGGTCTGTAGTACTTTGTTATGGCAGCCAGAACAAACAAATACACTCATATCCTCCCACAAAGGAGTAAAAACTGAAGCCTTCAATATTTTCATAATCAGGGTCAAACCATAATTGGCCACAATTTGGTTTGAAGATGTGAAATCATGTACAGACTGAGTACAGGGAATAGAATGGCAGAAATCCTGCTTACAGTTATCAGCTACATCCCTGGTAAACTTCTGGAAGTATCTAAAGCATCATCTGAACTCTGCTGGGGTAAGGTAATGCTAACCATGGGGGAGGGGTATCAAAGGGAAGATTGTCTCCTGTAAGACCCAAAGCTTGTACTTCTCCATCAGCTCTGAAGTACCCTAGTTGGCTATGTCCTTTATGGCTCCAACTCACCAATTGTCATCTTCTGTTCATCTTTTGAAATTGCTTTAAATCACTGCATGCGTTAAATTGCTTTTTTAAACCTACAGATGGTAAGGGGTATGTGACCTTCTCCTGGGGTCTGAGGGAGAGGCCTTGAAATGTGGACATGATAAGTCAATATTCATGTTAAGATCACATTGACACATCTTTCTTCCTTCCCCAGGAGAGACAGAGGAACACTTCTTGGCCCAAAGGATGTTTGCAGTAGTACATGTCTGCTGACATCATGTCTGGATAACATTTCCCATATCCAATTTGATCTTATGATCTAGTAAAGGGAGGACTGCCAGGGAGAGTTTGAGGAGAGGTAATGGGTTGAAATTCAGAACCAGGAAAAGTTGTCCCCTGCAGATAAACTAAAAGACACACAAATATTTCCTTTTCTTTCCCACTTCCTTTAAAAAAAATCTATAGTATCTATAAAAAAATCTATAGTATTTCCTTTTCAGAAAGGAGATAGAAATATTTATGCATGGTGTTGCTGGTGACATTCTATTATCACCTTCAGAATGTGGTGCAGACAGAGCTATTCCAAATATTTTCATGCTCTTCTGCCAATGGTCAACCTTGATAAATGAGGGCCTATATCCATTTTCTACTGATCTCTGCTAAATGTACGTCATGATATTTTTCTTCGAGATATAAGTTGAACCTATCCAAGAAGGATGCATGCTTTTCAATGAAGAAAGTAGAATGCTTAACAGCTGACTCAAGTATATAGGTGCCGGGCATATATACATCTGAGGCATTGATGGATGGTGTGTCCCTTTGTCAGTATCAGCTATGGTGATAGCAGGACTCATAAGTGTAGTTCATCAGCTACCATGTCTTGGCTGGAGGGACTAGGTAGTATGAATGGTGGCTATGAGAATCCCATCACTGTCGTCATCACTCATCCCCTATACCATGACTTGCTGCTTTCTGTAACTGCATCCTTCATCATTTTATTAGAGCAAAGAAGCCATGGCCACAGTGTGGGGTTCACTGCCATGTCCTGAATCATGGAGACACCAAGAGTCTTGGCATCAAAAGCACCAGTTCTATGTCAGCTATAGGACCCTTGGCAGGTGGCTTAATCTTTCTTTCCCCAATGGCCTCATCTTTCACATCTGGGAATCTGGCCCAGACCTCTTCCCTAGGTTATAGGGTAAGAGATGATAGATGAAAGTCCTTGGTCAACTTTGAAGCCCTATAAAAGGGTAAGTAATAAGTAACTTGTTTGCACTTCCAACAACATCTTCAGGGTGCAAATGCAAAAAAAATCTTGCATCTTTTCATGCTTTGCTCCACCAAGCTGTTCATGGTTATCTCCAGGAAGGCTCTGATCATGTCTCTTTGATTTGCATAGATTTCTGGCTTCTTAATCATGTAATATTGCTGAAGCTATCCTCAGATGCCATGCCTGAACTCAAGAACATTGATTATAATTCGAAAGCGGTGAGGTTTGATTCGAGTATTGACTTATTTACTTTCTTACCACAATTAAGTTCTTAATGAATACACTCATTTATAAGATCCAAACTGAACCTCAGTGTAGCCTATTCCCTGAAAAGATCCTAAAAGCATAATGCTTCTGGCTTTCAAGAGAGCCTTCTACAAAGGAAAAGAATTAGACTAGAAAATTTTATATGAATTTTTTCAATTTTCTTTCCCATTCTAAAGCAATCTAGGTTCTGTATCTTAATATCAAGATGGTACTCTTTTAAAAAATCCTTAAGTTTAATTTTAACATGTTTATGGCTCAAGAAGGAGCTTTGTCGCTTAAATGTGTGTTTGGTAAATGGTAATTCTTCATCTACTATGTAAGCAATTAGCTAGGTTTGGTGCAGTTGTGAAAACTTAAGAGTTAACTTAACCTTTTGGGATTGATTTTATGACACTACCAAATTGTCTTGAATTTGGTTACATATTGCTTTCCTATGCAAAGAAGCTGGCTCTTAAACAGGCACAGTAATGTTACTGGGAGAATGGAAAGACTGATCACCAAGCACCTTGGTGTTTTCATCCCTGGAAGACTGTACCTCAAGTCTTTTTCTGTTCCATCAATTCTGTTCTGTTTTGGCCTATGACAAAAACAAAATAAAATCACGGAAGACAGCAGTGGCATAGTGGTGTCATCTGAAAAAAAAGAAAATGCACAGCCTACAAGTTGAGAGTTATGTTTTATTCAGCAGACAAAACTGAGGATTTAAGCCTGGTTCACAGCACCTCTGAGAGCTCTGAGAAACCACTCTGAAGAGGTCAGGGAAGAGCCAGGATATATAGGAGTTTTGCAACAAAGACCAGGTAGACAGAACATCAAAAGGTAACTGTTAATTAAGGAAAACCAGACATCTCAAGTTAATGAGTTTAGTGCTTTTCTGTGTATGGGAAGATGCCAAGTCTGGGCTCACTGAAATCATTCCTTTGATGTGCACCTCAGCTCTCTGGGGCCAGTGTCCTGTGCTTTCTCATCATGAGTGTCCTCAGGGTGCACTGCTGGGGGTGGCTGCTGGTGGCTTGATGGTCACAACATCCTTTGCTTATTGATACAGCAGGTGGCATTCTTAGCCCATGGTGGTGACAGGGAAACCCAGGAGAAAGCGAAGTGGCAGTGACTGAGAGGTCTAGGCAACTCTGACAGAGGTTCTAACCACTGCCAACGACTCTGGCCACGTTCATCGAGGAGAGAGGTGGCCCACCAGGCACACCCAAGGTCTCTGCTCAGCCGGCTGCACCCGACACTTGAGCAGCCCCAGCTGTGAGAGCAGGTGAGCACAGGAGACCGCAGCCAGATGTGGAAGAGGTGACCAAAAACGGACTAGGGCTTGTGGGGGAGATGGGGAACATTCACTCTCTCCGTGGATGTCGGTTAGAAAGGGGACTCTGGGCTCATGGGTTCTGTTCACCTATCCTTGAAAGGCCTAGAAGAACATTCGTGACCCGGGCTCTCCGAGTTAGGCACCGAGAAGGAACTGTCCCAGTAATTGATGTAAAACAATAGAAGGAAGCAAAGAGTAAATCTTCGTTATATCATAATTCCACACTTTTCCCACACTAAACGTTTCTTGATTAATTTTTTCTCAAACCATTAGTACACAAACTAATACCATAAAATGCTCTTACCAATGATATTGCAATGTAATGCCTCATGGTGACAATCCAGGAGAAATTTTAAGATTTGAACATTCCATCTGCTTTCGTTCTAGCTAAATGAAACTTTACTATCTTACACCAGTTTCAGTCAGAGCAGAAGGAAAGTAAACGCTGAAGAGTGTAATCAGACACCTCTGAAAACTCACAAGTGGGTTTAGCCTGCACATTTCAAATAATCCCCAGGAGAGCCAATCAACCAGGACCTTTATTTTCATTCCACAGGGAAGCAAACTTTTCTAGAGTCAGTAACACTGGACTTGAACATTGAAATCTATGAAAAGTATCCATTAGGAGTAAAATATGAGAAGTTATTCTATTAGGGTGAGGTGTGACATTGAGAAACAGACTTACCTACTCAATTCTATTCTATATCTGAGTGTGATGCTAGGGACAAAGATGCTTAGACATCAGCGAGCACAAGCTCTTTGCCATATTAAGTTGTATCCTACTTTTCCTGAGAAGCTTCCTTAACTTTGGACTTCTGGGAGCAGGTCCAGCCTCAGACCCTCCCGCTCGAGGGTTCCTGGGTTTCCTGTGTAAAGGCTCCAGCCCCTTCCTCAGATCCCTGCAAACCCAGGGAGAGGTGACCATTTCTAAGTTCCAGATTTCCTAAGTAAGACTGGGCCTCCACTGGTGATTAAGCTGGGTGACATGGGCAAAGTAGTTAACCTTAGTTTCCTCATCTTGAAGTAAGAGTAAAAGAATCTACCACATGGGATCCTTGTGAGGATTAATTAATATGGGTAAATCAGAAGATCACTCAAGTGATTCCTCACAGAAAAAGTAGCCCGGCCCCAAAGTTACTTTATGACTACCTAAATAAACACACTGTAGAGATATTAATTTTATTTGCAACTCTACTTCACCAATCACCCTTTAAGGACCAGTGGTTTGAGGACGTTAGAAAGCATCACAGTCACCTGGAGGGATTGTTAGAACACAGATTGATGGGGCCCATCCCTGCATCTTCTGATTTTGATGGAGCCTGAGAATTTGCATTTCTAACAAATTTCAAGGGAAATTTGGGGACCACATTTGGGGACCACACAGTGAGAACCATTGTTATAGACCATTAACTTTGTTAGATATTCTCTATGTTAAGCAAACTCCTTTATTCTAATTAGGACAAGATCAGATTAAAGCACATTAGTCTATTTATGATTCTTTTCACATAACTTATAAGAATTTATAAGCAAAAGTATATTTTAAGACTATTTTATAAGTTATTTTCTTTGAATGGGAAATTCAGGAAACAAAGTGAAGACACAGATATGAATTTGATATTTACAGGCATCACACAACTTTGTTCAACTTTGAGTATCAATTATGGCTTGTTTTATGTCTACCGTTTTTATTTACAAAACCAAAATGAAAAGCTGCGTCTCACTGTATGTTGGGAATTTATGAGGCTGTGGATCAGATGGTACAATCAAGGGCCTAAAGACCTTTTCTTCACTTTTTGCAAAGTGCAAGCTGCAAGGTCTTCTGAGATCACAGGAAGAAAGAAAATCTCATCCTCTTGATGGAAAATGAAAATCCCCGTATCATCTACGAGACTTGGAGAGGAAGTGGCTGTTCACTTCATGATACGGAGAAGCACATACATAGCTCAAGGACCCAAAACTCTGAGCCTGCCTTCCATCATGTTACACACGGAGAAGGGACACAGACATGCCAGAGATAGTCTATATTGGATACAGATGTCTCCCAAAGAACAAGTTTATTCTGTTAAACTGCCACAGCAACACCAGCTGCTTATGAAATCACGAGGAGAGAGAGGTGAAGAGGGTTACATGTTCAGACATATAGTTAAAATCACTTTACAAACCTCATTATGTCCAAAGAAGAGCAAGATGAAAACAGCCGGCTTATAAAAACAGACTCGCCAACGAGGCCAACCATCCCCCACTCCCTTGAACACCATTTCGGCAAAATATATGTTCTAACTGGAGAACTGAAGCAATTATCCAGCGCGTCCAACAAAAGCCCTCTTTGATGCAGTCAAGGGCCTGACTTAGTAGGCAGACGTAACTTATATAAATGGAATCGAATCTCATCCTCTTATCACACAGGATGTGTTCAGCCTTCACATTTTAAAAAGACATCTGGCTAACAGTCCTTGAAGAGAGCCCGCCCAGCTTCCTCTAACATTTTGCTTCACTTTCTGATTTTTCTGGCTAAAAATCCATGCATCTTCAATCAATCAATGAATTAATAATGATGCGTACAGCTCTGAAAAGAAGAACGGATGGACAACTATTTCCAGAATTTGAGGGAATGTCCAATGACTATAAAATTGATGGAAATGTGCATACTTTCTGCTTCTGGCTCAGAAAGATAAGAATGGTACCAATCAGAGGATTGGACCATGGTGTCTCATCTGCATGGAAATGCCAACTGAGGCGCTACATGTGATTTTGAAAATGTGATAGTACCTTTATGCTTAAATTCATTGGAGAATGAGATCATTCTCTACATCCTGGCAGAAGTTTTGAATTTCAAAAGTAAAGAAAAATTTGATAAGCCACTGGAATAGGTTGAAGAGCAGTTGTCCAGCACCTCTAAGTACAGTTGAGAAGACTGTCTGCACACTAAGAAGACAACTGAGTCACGTGCACAGAGGAAAATACGTTGTCGGTGCATTTTACCTTGTCAAGATGCCCAAGAGAAAGACTTAAACATTTAGTCACTCAGAAAATGACCCTGGGATTTTGAACAGTTTCAGTTGGACGAGAGATAAATCGGAATGTAATTCTAACATATATATGTATATATATAGTCTACATAGCGTAACTTATGCTAACATAACTAACAACATAACATAACCATATTGCTTTCTACAAAGTCACCCAGATCACGTCTGTCTGACTCATCTTTTTACCTCACCCTTTCTACACAACTGAGAATGGCATAAAAGATCTGTTAAGGTTTCCCTTCCTTCGCATTCATCCCAGACCTAGAATTGAGAATTTTCCCACGTTATCAGACCTCAGGGGTGAAACTTGACCCTGGAATTCTTCCCTTGGTTTAACTCACTTGGTAACAGCCATGATTAATGACACCTGAGATCAAAACTGTTTTTACTTGTACCTCCCCTTGTCAGCTGTGGCTAAACTCTTAAGTATCGGGGACACTGAATTAGAAGGAGTATTAAAGTTTTATTTGTTTCCTTTATTCATAAAATTAAAAATGCGTAGATAATATAATGCCCAATTGCATTGCAAGTTACTTGAGTAATGATTTCTGGCCCCTTTAAAATTCACGTTGAAGACAGCAGTGATTGGCGATTTTTAATTAGGAAAACCTAATAAATCCACTCAGGGATTGATATTAGCTGCTGGTGAATAATTCTTTACGAATGTCTCCTATAGGATCTATAAATGTCCCTTTGTTAGTGCTTAAAATCAGTGTGCACGGTATGGTTTCAACTATGTGTCTTTAAAAACATAGAAAAAGGCTATAAGAAAATACACCCACAATATTAACTAGCAGCTGTATATTTTCAATGCTACGAGTCAGCATTCTGTAAGCATTTCTAAGTTTTCTACCATAAACATGTATAAATTTTAAGTCAGAAAAAATAAACTCAAAAAATTCAGCATATACAATATGTTATATACTTTAACACAATCACCTAAAAATTCACAGCAAAAGATAGAAAGGAAATAGATCAAAATGTCAACAATATTTATCTCTAAGATGTAGAAATAAAGGAAATTTATTTTCTTCATTTTTGTAATGTTTCAGACATTTTGAAAATAATCATGTTTTAGATCCATAGGGATTAATTTAAAGAGACAGAGAAGCACTTAATAATGATTTATCTTTCTTTGGGGAATAACTGTATGAAAGAGTTTCACTGAAGAGTTCTGTAACCCAGTAATAATAGAAATCATACTCATAATAACAAAAAGAAGTAATATTTATATGAATGTTATTGTCAAGCACTATCTAAGCATTTACATTTTTTGTCTTATTTTATCTCTGAAACAATCTTATGAGATGGATTGCTACTATGATAACCATTTTACAGATGAGAACACTAAGGCTGAAGGGGAGGAAAAGGGAGTTTGTCCAACAGCTAGCAAAGAGTGAGGTCTACGCTTAGACCAAAATCTCTGGCCTAAAAGTAAAAGAATAAAGATGAAAATGGAATATATGGGAGAGGTTCCCTCCTACCCAGGTCAGGATCCTTTACCTATAACAGATTAACTTCTAGACCAAGGGCCCTCTTCCAGCCTAGACAAAACCCAACTCATGAACACCTAACTTATTGTACTTTCATATGGGCTTTACCTGCACACTGACCCATGCACATGGGGACATGTGAATGACCTGAATCCTCGGCAACCCTAGCTGACCCCTTTTCTCTCTGTGTTTGTGTAACCCCATCAGTGGACCCCTTCTTCTTAGCCCTTCTCATCTTTGTAAGTTTACATTTATTTGGTTTTGTTTGTTTGTTTGTTTGGCAGTACGCAGGCCTCTCACTGTTGTGGCCTCTCCCGTCGCGGAGCACAGGCTCCGGACACGCAGGCTCAGCGGCCATGGCTCACGGGCCCAGCCGCTCCACGGCATGTGGGATCTTCCCGGACCAGGGCACGAACCCGTGTCCCCTGCATCGGCAGGTGGACTCTCAACCACTGCGCCACCAGGGAAGCCCCTACATTTATTTGTGAGATTATTTTTAAGTTACGTCTTTCTGACTTGACTGTTGGTACCATGATAACTAAGATAACCAGAGTCTATTTCATCTGTATCCTGATTTGTTTAGCACAGTACCAATTTAAGCCTGTTTTACTGGTATATTTATTAACAGTGCCCCTTTCACTCTCAAACGGATCTGATTTGGACAATGAATTGTGTGATAAGCCTATTTTAGTTTAACTGTACCCTCACTGCCAAGGATAGCTGGCACATTTTGAGAATTTTCTATATATGTGTTGAATGAATAAATGAATGAATGAATACCACTACCACCTGGGAACACAAGTTGCAATATCTCATTTTTCCAAGTGCTAAGCAAGACCTTTCCCTTGGGAGTACCCATGATGGTGAGTTGAAGTGACACATCTAGTCCCCTTGTCACTTGTGTCAGTCACGGCTCATCCAGGGAGCTAGAAACACTCAAGTTACAGAACTACAGGAATTTGATCTTATACAATCATGGGAGAAGCAGGGAAGTAAAAGTCCAGGAGGGGAGATGCATGGTGAGTCAAGTCACCAACCAGTAAATCTGTGTGAGGTCAAGTGTGTTTAGCCACCAGTGTGGGTCTGCAAAGGGGAAGCTCACGGCAAGACTTTAGGAGACACAACAACATTCAGAGCATAATGGCTGGCTTTCACCACTGCCCTCCAGAGCTCGCATCAATTCATCTTTGGCCAAGTGCAACTCAAGACCATGCAGGGGATGAAAATCTGGGAAAGTATGGGTTTTTGCCTAACCAAGTTGACATCGCACAAACCAGCATGCTTTTCCTCTGTCCCCTCTGTCCACGCACACACGCTATTCTTTTTACCTGCAGGGTTCCCAGCCTTTGTCAGTACCCTACAGACTTTTCAAATGATCCTGCATTTTGTTCCTGGGAGGAAATGCCTAAGGTGGTTTGCCCCAATTCTGAGCTTTTCTCTAAAAGAATTGAAGGAATATTTCTTCGAGTCCTCTGTGTGCTCATTACTGTTATTATTTTACCTTACAAGGCTTAATTGAGAACAGGACTGAAACTTAGGAGAGCAAAATTTTTCCTGGGGAAGAAAAAAAAAAATCTTCCACTTATGATGGTGGGGTCAGTATTATGCTTATACTGTGGTTTCTATTTGTTCCTATGTGCTCTACTGGGGGTGGGAGGCGGGGAAGTGTAATCACTTGTATAATGTTCCCTTTATCAACAGGAAGGAAGAAGAATTCCTGACTCTTAAAATGAACTTCTAAGTGAACTCAAGGCACTTAACTATTTTCTTTTTAGGGAAGATCCCAGGTCTGGTTGAAGATGTCATGCTTCAGAGTATCAGATCATGAAGAATGTCCACAATCCTTCCCTGGCTGAGCTGCCAGATACCAAGTTAGAACTGGTGGGAGAGACGTAACACCTGGAGGCAGGCTTGGGAGTGAAAGCCAGCTAGCACAGCACTGATGTCCATTTGATAGGCAAGTTTATTATTAGCACTGTGTGGCCATGAATTCATACTCAGAATCACAGAGGCAAGAAGACTACAAAGATCAATTAAGAAAGAGGGAGGGGCTTCCCTGGTGGCACAGCGGTTGAGAGTCCACCTGCTGATGCAGGGGAAACCGGTTCGTGTCCCGGTCCGGGAAGATCCCACATGCCGCGGAGCGGTTGGGCCCATGAGCCATGGCCGCTGAGCCTGCGCGTCCGGAGCCTGTGCTCCGCAACGGGAGAGGCCACAACAGTGAGAGGCCCGCGTACCGCAAAAAAAAAAAAAGAAAGAGGGAGAGGCTAAAAATATGGGTATAATTTGGAACTCAGATAAGGTGTAGGAGCTACAGTTGAGGCATAGCAGTCTGGATTTCTTTTGTGTTGATTCTGACTGTCCTTCACCCTTAGGACCTACTATTATGTCTGTCCCTGCCTCTCTGCTTTTTGTCTCTCTGTCTCGGTCTCTGTCTCTCCCAGACACATGCAATCATTTGCATGAGAAGTCTGAGAATAGAATAAGATATTCAACAAACACAGACCATACCAGGAATTAGCCAATCTGCGTGCTGGCAACCTACAAAAGCCATTTGAGAGTGCTCTACCTTTATAAGGCCACTGATGACACTTTGATTTACTATATTGTGTCTGCTTGTGCCACTGTATGCCAGCCAGTTTGACTGTGTTAACAGACTCATACTTGGTGAGCCCAATTTGGGGTGACTGTATTTCCAAATGTAGAGATTCAAGGTAGGAGGTAGACTGAGACAGTGTCAAGAACATGACTCTTTGTTCATATGCTATACATCTCTGCCCTGTCTTACCAAAAAACCTTGTCTGCCCTTCCCTTATAGTATCCAGTCTTTGCTTTCATATGTTATAATAATCTATATCAAATCTTCTCTCTCTACTCAGACATAAAACTCCTTTAGCTCAGAATTTGTATCAGAATTGTCTTTTTATTTATCATAGGTGTCTGGTTAAGTATGCCTAAGTAATCAAACAATAAGTTTTAGGACCTTGACATTACTTAACAAAATTCAATTTAATTACTGTTCTAGCATTTATGTTATGTTTTCCCTATTAGTTTATGGTTTTCTTATATTTAATGCCCATTTTCAATAATGGAGTACTTGAGGATGATAGTCTTTCCTATTCATTTGCGAGAGAACACTGTTGATGTCAAGATGTATTACCTGCTTATGGGGTAAAGTCTTTGAGTTGCCAGGGAGGGTTTAGATGCACAGGATTTGTCATGGAGGATAAAATATTGCCTCTGAGTCAGACAGACATGGCTTCAAAACTTCACTCTGCCATTTGCTAATAGTGTGACCCTGGACTGTACCCTCATTTGCAAAGTGTGGATGATAATGCCCATCCTTTGGACTGGCTGTGGAGAAAAAATAAGATACATGTTAAAACCTTACCACACACAGTTCATGCTCAGTGCATGGTGGCTTTAGAAATTTTTCTAAATTTCAGAGTCAATAAAGTAAGTTTTAAAATCACAAAACTCCATAACTTGGAGTAAGTGCATTAAAAAGCATCATGGGGCAATTTTTACTCTGAGATCTAAGATATTAAGTTGGATGTGTTCCAGAAAACAAGGGATGCCTGTCATAGGTATATTTCTAACTTTCTAACGATGACATCAAAGAGCACAACCGTGCCCTCTCACACAATGCAAGGGGTGTTTGTGGCCAAGAGCGAGCAATGGCCACCTTGGAGTGGCCACCTGACTTCTCCAATGCAACAGGGAGCCAAGATGGCAGCCTGACACCCACCCCCCACCACACCCTCTTCAACTGCATGCTCCAGCTTCCTGTGAACACACCTCAGAGAGATGAGTAGAGTAGATGCCATTTTTATAGTGTCCAGGAGGCCACGAATTCAAGGGATGTGAATACGGCTACCAGGTAGTAAAATTCCAGAAGAAAGCTAAAAGTCTTGGTCACATGTCATCTGTCAGCTCCCTGGGGTTCCTGCAAATATAGGGCTGAGTCACAGCAGAGTGTGGAAAACAGGAGAGGTCTAGAAAGAGGCTTATTGACCTTGAAGTGCTGTACTTTTTATGCTCTTACCCTCCCCTACCCCCACCTTTTCTGTGTGTCTCATGATAGCAAATAAGGATATAAAATAGAAAAGGATCTCTCTACTATATGACATGCTGTTCCTCACAGGTGTGACTGTCTTCCCAAAGCCCCCTCCCACTGGCTTGTAGAGGAATCTTTACATCATCCTTCACCCCTTCCTTCCTGTGATAACTTTGTGATGCATCAGCTTAGGTAGGCTGAACTGCAGTCTCTGGGATTCCCTTTCTAGAATGTTTGTGGCTCGGATGAGTTCAAGGGATAGCTCTCATAAGAGTTGGAGGATGGAAGAAGGACAGCAGCCGTTCCCTGCGGTGTTCAACCAAACACTGTTCTGGGTGCTGCTGTGAAGGAATTTTTTACCTGTTAATTATATCCTTAATCGGTTGATTTTATGTTACTCAAAAGGGAGATGATCTTGAGTGGGTCTGAAACAGTTGGAGGCCTTTTCTGAACCCAGAGACTCCAAACAGCAGCAGAGTTTGCAATTAATTATTCCCCTTCCTCCTGGATCTTCCCTCTTTTTTTTTTTTTTTTTTTTTTGTGGTATGCGGGCCTCTCACTGCCGTGGCCTCTCCCGTTGCGGAGCACAGGCTCCGGACACGCAGGCTCAGCAGCCATGGCTCACGGGCCCAGCCGCTCCGCGGCATGTGGGATCTTCCCGGACCGGGGCACGAACCCGTGTCCCCTGCATCGGCAGGTGGACTCTCAACCACTGCGCCACCAGGGAAGCCCCTGGATCTTCCCTCTTAACTGCCTGTCTGTGAGCAATAAGCTTTAACCCATGCTCAGGGGGTTCCTTCCAGCTAGTGAGCTTCTCTCCCTGACTTCCTCTTCTGTGGTCCTTGGGCTCGCTTCATGCAGCTGCACAACTGTGAAGGCAATTCCAAATAATCAATCCATATATAAAAACCATACATCCTACTGGTTCTGCTTCCCTGGTTGAACCCTGACAGGTATACTCCCTCTTAACCCTCATCATCCAGGCATTCACCAAGTCCTGTCAATGCAATTCTTCCTTCTAAGTGGTACCTTAATATCACTGAAGGTGACACTGCCACCTGGGGAAGCCAGTTCCAATTTCTCACTTCTCCCAGTTCTAACGGAGGGTAATTTTTTTCTGTGTTTTCCACTGCCACTAGCCAAGTCCAGAATATTGTCAGCTCTCACCAGAATGACTAGAACAGCTTCATGATCTGCTACTCAGCAAGCCACTCTTATGCAACCTACTTTCTTCATTGAAGACAGGGTAAACGTCCAAGGATAAGAATATGAACAATATGAACGCATCAGCCTGACTTAAAACCCTTCTGTGGTTTCCCAGTAGGTCGAGTCCAAGATCTCTGACATGCCGGTAAAGCTTCTGCACTACCTGGCTTCTTCCCACCCCTCCACTTTCCCTACATGACACACTACCTTTTCATTGCTACCCAGTGGCCTGAAATGTCCTGCCAATATTCCCTACTTAGTAGGCAAAATAATAATCTCCCAAAAATGTCATATCCTAATCCCCAGGACCTCAGTGTATGTCACGTTCTATGGCAAGGTGGAATTAAGGTGGCTGATGGAATTAAGGTTGCTAATCAGCTGACCTGCAGGCAGGTGATTATCCTGGATTATCTGGGTGGGTCCAGTGCTATCACAAGCTTTCTTATTAGTGAATGGGGGAAGCATGAGAGTCAGAGTCAGAGTTTAAGAGAGATTTGAAAATGCTGCAGGACTGGCTTTGAAGATGGAGGAAGAGGCCACGATCAAAGGAACAAGGGTACTCTCTCCCAATAAGCCCGGTAAGACCTATTTTGGAGGTCCAACCTCCAAAATTGTAGGTTAATAAATCTGTATGTTTAAAGTCATCAAGTTTGTAGTAATTTCTTAAGTTACAGAGGAAGGAAACTAATATAACCTCCTGCAGAGGAAGGAAACTAATATATCCACCATTGGAAATTTGTGCAGCTGCAAAACTCTAAGATTGATGGAAAATGCTATTAACTTCTAATTTTTTAAATAAAAATAATTACCATCTACTATACCCTTATTTTCATTAATGAAAGGACTTTTTAACCTCTTGTTTTGAAAAAATCAAACTTACAGAAGACTTATAAGAAAGTCAAGGAACTCCCGTTTATACTTTACCCAGATTCACCAATATATAATTTATATATATATATAATTTATATATATTCACCAATATATAATGTATATGTATATATAATTTATATATATTCACCAATATATAATGTATATGTATATATAATTTATATATATTCACCAATATATAATTTATATATATATAATTTATATATATTCACCAATATATAATTTATATATATATAATTTATATATATTCACCAATATATAATTTATATATATAATTTATATATATATATATATATATATATACACATACACAAATGCAAACAGTTATCACTACAAAGGGAAATTTTTAACACAAAATAATTAGGAGGGATGCAATCTCAGCAAAATGGAAAATCTCATATATCTAATAACTTCACAATATCATCCTTACATTTTCCTCATTTTATCTTGGGAAACTTTATTATGGAGCAGTACTGATTCATGGACAAGCATATGAAAACCATTGTAAAGTCATACACTTACTTTTAAATGCTTCATTTTCAGGGAAGCACTATATCCTGCATTAGAGTTAATTTCCCAGTTATGGTCCCTCTTGAAACCTGAACTTCTTAGCGTCTGTCATAACATTTGCATACTGGCCCCATACCTGCTAGACTGTAAGCTCTTTTGAGGACAGGAACCATCAGCTCACCTATCATATCATCTGCTTAGGACATAATCTGAACAGAAGACATACTCTTCGAAAATACTTATTGATCATGTTAAAGAAATGACAAGATGGCCTGTATGGAAAAAGAATCTAAAAAGAAAAAAAAAGAAAGAGTGGATATATGTATATGTATAACTGATTCACTTTGTTGTACACCTGAAACTAACACAACATTGTAAGTCAACTATACCTCAGTAAAAATTAAAAAATAAAATAAAATAAAGAAGAAATGGCAAGAAAACAGATTAAAATATAGAATATAAAGTACCTTAAAAAACTGTCACTGTATGAATCCAAAAAACAGATGTCAAACTCAAAAGGCAACAAATAAATCTGCTATGAACATTTACGTACAAGTCTTTGTATGCACATATAGTTTCTTTTCTCTTGTGTAAATGCAGGGGAATAGAATGACTGCAACATAAGGTAGGTGCATGTTTTCACAGTGGTTGTAGCATTTTAAATTCCCACCAACAGTACATAGAGGTTCCAGATCCTCCTCATTCTAGCAAACACTTAACATGGTCAGTCTATTTAATTTTAGCCATTTTAACGTGTGTGTAGTGGTTTCTCATTATAGTTTTAATTTGCATTACTCTAATGACAAATGACATTTAGCATGTTTGTTTGCCTTCCGTATATCTTCTTCGGTGAAATGTTTGTTAAACTCTTTTGCCCATTTTTTATTTGTATTTTTTAGCTTATTTTTGAATTTTGAGTTTGTATATTCTGGACATAAGACCTTATAAGATGTATGCTTTGTAAATATCTTCAACCATTCTATGGGCAGGAGTCGATTACAAAATGAACCTTTGAGAATGGTAGAACTGTCACATCCTAATGGTGGTGGTTTGTGACTGTATGCATTTGGAAAATCTGTAGATCTGTACACCTACAGACTGATTTTTATGGTATATAAAGTATATCCCCCTAAAAAATACTATCTTTGCATCAAAAACTATAAGCCAGAGGATTCTGGGAAGATGGCAGAGTAGGAAACACCAGCAATCTGTCTCCTTGTCTAGAAAACAATTGCCCTGGCAGAGTCTCCTGATGTAACTGTTTGCAACTCTGGAGTCTATTGAAGGTTTGCAATTTCAAGGGAAAGTTTTGAATGGTACATTGTGGTTAATTTCAGTCAATCTCAGCTCTTAGCTTCACAGCAGCCACCCATCTCCCACTTCCCATGTGTTCCTGAAACAGTTTGCACACATCTTGCAGGAGCCAGGGTGGACGAAGAAGACTGTGTCCTCTAAATATCAGGGATCTGTGTCTGAGTGCCGATTGCTGTTTCTAATCACACAGGTGCACACAGGTGCAGAGAAAGAAGTGCAGAGAAAGAAGCCCCTCACACTGAAATGACTTCCAGGGGAGTTAAAGTACCAGAATCTTCTCCCTAACCTTCATATTTCTCTTTTCCCCTTTGGGAGCTAGACATTAAAGACAAGAACATTCAAAAGCAATATATAGGAGAAATTAGAAGGTCACTGGGCATACACAGGGAAAGGCACAGATCCTGAGAACACCTGAGATGACTTTAAGTTTACACCTCATGATGATCCTCAGGACACAGGCAGTCTATAATAATTAAAAAAAAAAAAAGACAAACAAAACCCAGCAAATTCTAGGGAAAGGGAACTGCCTGATTTCCAGAGTTACCACATTATTAGATCCAAATATCCAATTTTAAATTAAAATATCACCATATATACAAAGATACAGGAAATTAAGGCTATCCAAAGGGAGGAAAAAAAAAAAAAAAAACAAGAGAAACTGTGCATGAAAAAGACCTGTTGGTGAATCTACTAGACAAAGACTTTTGGAAATTATTGAGTCTGAGGTATAGAAAGAAAAAATATTGCAGAAAAGTCAACAGAGACTAAGGGACCTGTGGGACACTGTTAAGTGGACCAACATACATTGTAGAAGCCCCAGAAGAAGAGAAAGAAAGGGGCAGAGAGAATATTTGAAGAAATAATGTCTAAAAGCTTCCAAAATTTGATAAAGACATGAATATAAACATACAAGAAGCTCAATGTACTCTGTGTAAGATGAACTGAAAGAGACCATCAGACATTACCATTGAACCATCTAAAGACAAAGACAAAAAGAGAATCTTGAAAGTAGCAAGAGAAAAGTGACTCATCACATAAAAAGGGTCCTCAAAGATTATCGGCAGATTTGTTACCAGAAACTTTGGGTGCCAGAAAATCGTGGGCTGATATATTCTTAATTCTAAAACAGAAAAGCCAGTCAACCAGGAGTCCTATATCTGGCAAAACTGTCCTTCAAAAATGAGGCAGAAATTAAGACAAACAAAAGCTGAGGGAATTAGTTACCATTAGATCTCCTCTTTGAGAAATGCTAAAGGTAGTCCTGCAAGTTGAAATGAAAGGACACTAGACAATAACTTGAAGGCATATGAAGACATAATTATGTCAGTAAAGGTAAATACATGGGCAACTATAAAACTATTATTATTGTAACCATGGTTTATAACTCCACATTTTGTTTTCTGCACAACTGAAGATAGTTATGCATTAAAAATTACTAGTTTATGGTTTTGGACACATAATCTATAAAGATGTAATTTTGTGACAACAGCTTAAAGGAGTGGGGAAGGAGCTGTAAAGAACCAGAATTTTTGTAAGTTATTGAAGTTAAGACAGTATAAATTCAAATTAGAATATAATAACTTTAGAATGTTAAATATAACCCACGTGATATCCACAAAGAAAATAGATACACAATATATTAAAAAGAAAATGAGTAAGGAATTTAAATATTTCACTGCAAAAAATCAACTAATAAAAAAGAAGATGGTAAAATAGGAAATGAGGGACAAAAAACTGTAAGACAAATAGAAAACAAATAGAAAAGTAGCAGAAGTAAGTCCTACTTTATCATTAATTACTTTAAATGTAAATGGATTAAACTCTCCAATCTAAGAACAGAGATTTGCAGAATGGATTAAAAAATGATCCAATTATACATTGTCTATAATAGACTCACTTTAGTTTCAAAGACACAAATAAGTTGAAAGTGAAAGGATGGGGAAAAAATTCCACACAATTAGTAAATCAAAAGAGAATAAAGATGATTATACTATTAGACAAAATAGACTTTAATTTTAAAAATGTATAAAAGACAAAGGAAAACACTGTATATTAATAAAAGTTTCAATACAGGAAGAAGATATAACAATTATAAACATTTACACAGCTAATAACAGACCATCAAAATATGAACCAATAGTAAAGTTCACTATCAAAAAGTGTCTTTCCTTCAAAATATAATCCTATATTTAGTTTGGAAGAATTAATATTGTTAAAATGGCCATACTACCCAAAGCAGTCTACAGATTTAATGGAATCCCTATCAAATTACCCATGACATTTTCCACAGAACTAGAACAAATACTGCTAAAATTTATATGGAACTGCAAAAAACCCAGAATTGCCAAAGCAGAAAAAAGAACAAAGCTGGAGGCTTAACCCTCCCATATTTCAGACAATACTACAAAGCTACAGTAATCAAAACAGCATGGTATTGGCACAAAAATAGACATATGGATCAATGGAAGAGAATAGAGAGCCCAGAAATAAACCCACACACCTACAGACAATTAATCTTTGACAAAGGAGGCAAAAATACACAATGGAGAAAATACAGTCTCTTCAGCAAGTAGTGTTGGGAAAGTTGGACAGCACATGTAAATCAATAAGTTAGAATACACCCTCCCACCATACACAAGATAAACAAAATGGCTTAAAGACTTAAATATAAGAGATGATACCATAAAACTCTTAGAAAAGAACATAGGCAAAACATTCTCTGACATAAATTTTAGCACTGTTTTCTTAGGTAAGTCTCCCAAGGCAATAGAAATAAAAGCAAAAATAAATGGCACCTAATCAAATTTATAAGCTTTTGCACAGCAAAGGAAACCATAACCAAAATGAAAAGACAACCTATGCAATGGGAAAAAATATTTACAAATGATGTGACCAACAATAGCTTATTTCCAAAGTATACAAACATTTCATACAACTCATTAACAAAAACAAACAACCCAATCAAATAATGGGCAGAAGACCTAAATAGACATTTCTCCAAAGAAGACATTTAGATGGGCAACAGGCACATGAAAAGATGCTCAACTTTGCTAATTATTAGAGAAATGCAAATCAAAACTACAATGAGGTATCACCTCACACCAGTCAGAATGGCCATCGTCAAAAAGTCTACAAATAATAAATGCTGGAGAGGATGTGGAGAAAAGGGAAATCTCCTACATTGTTGGTGAGAATGTAAATTTGTGCAGCCACTATGGAGAACAGTATGGAGGTTCCTTAAAAGACTAAAAATAGAGTTACCGTATGATCCAGCAATCCCACTCCTGGGCATATATCCAAAGAAAACTCTACTTCAAAAAGATACATGCACCTCAATATTCATAGCAGCACTTTTTACAATAGCTAAGACATGGAAGCAACCTAAATGTCCATTGATAGACAAATGGATAAAGAAGATGTGGTATATATATACTATGGAATATTTCTCAGCCATAAAAAAAATGAAATAATGCCATTTACAGCAATATGGGTGGACCTAGAGACAGTCATACTAAATGAAGTAAGTCAGAGAAAGATAAATATCATATAATATCACTTATATGTGGAATCTAAAGAAATGATACAAATGAACTTATTTACAAAACAGAAATAGACCCACAGACTAGAAAACAAACTTAATGGTTACCAAAGGGGAAAGGGGATGGGGGAGGGATAAATTAAAGAGTTTAGTATTAGCAGATACAAACTACTATATATAAAATACATTAATAACAAGGTCCTACTGTATGTAAAGCACAGGAAATTATATTCAATATCTTATAATAAACTATAGTGGGAAAGAATCTGGAAAAGAAGATATATGAATCTGAAAAAGAATATATATATATACACATATATATTTATATACACACATATTATATATATATATATATAAAACTTTGCTATATACCAGAAAGTAATACAATATTGCAAATCAAGTATACTTTAATTTTATATATATATATATATATATATATATATATATTCCTATCTCTTATTTTCTAGACCAAAGTGTCTAGCAGCTGAAATCATGAGGACATATCTACCACACAACAACATAATTTACTTCATCAAAAACTTTTCTACAAACCCATCATGGGAAACATGGGCCTCTAGAAGTGAATATATCAGTTTATCCCTTAATAGTGTTTAATAGTTAAAGCTTTTCTGACTCATCTATGCCCTTACATGACTAATTTCTAAACCACCACAGAACCCTACTTATTTTCTCCCCACCAAGCATCCTTCCAACCTGTGTATAATGAGATGAATTTAAAAGATGTCAGTGAACATATTAATTTTTAAAAATCTCAAACACATAAACAGGCTTTAAAAGACCATATGCTAGTCTTCCTTAGTTTCTAAACCACAATATATGCACTGGGAATGATTACTCCAAAGTCCTTGTGATAAATGAAATCCAAGGTGGTTCCACAAGTGATGAATTTATGATGGAAAAATAATTTCAGTCATTTGTTTTCTTAGCCTAGGATTTTTTCCATCCCGAAATATATGGGGGTGGGTATATAAAAAAAAAGAAACAGGAGGCATACTTGCAATGTTTACAAAGCAAAAAAGAAATGTTATGGTTCTGTAAATGAAGAATGTTTTTACAGTGTTTCAGGCTTGGCAGGACATCTGGCGTGGATGTTATCAAGGGCTTTAGAAGCAAACAGATAAATTCTGCTATCAGTTCCCTTACTCCGCTACCATATGGAAATCTTTTCTTTTTTCCTTTATACTATTCATTATTGACTTGGGAGAGACAAAATCAATTAAAAATTACTTTGTAAACTCTTTCCTACACAACTTTTGGATTGCCTAACATTATGGTCTGTTTTTAGTACATAGACTCAGTTCTGAACCTCAGCTTCCTTAAATAGGTTTCCATGCATTGGCTTGAACCTTATATAGAAATAAGACTTTTAAAAAAGTAAGGATCTGGAAAGCTCAATATTGTTAAGATGTCAGTTCATTCCAAATTAATCCATGCAAACCAAATAAAAATCTCAGCAAGTTGTTTTGCAGATAATGACAATTCTGATTCCAAAACTTACATGTAGCTAATGGCGGACTCTGGGAGGGCTCATGCCAAGGAGTACTTCCCAGAACTTCTGCTGCCAGAGTCCTTCTCTTCATGGTGAGCCACAGCCACCCCCACCTCTTCAGGAGACCCTCCAACACTAGCAGCCATGTGGATGAAAGCTGCGGCCTGGAGTCAGTGTTGTGCCTCTGAGGTGGGAGAGCCAACTTCAGGACACTGGTCCACAAGACACCTCCCAGCTCCATATAATATCAAACAGTGACAATCTCCCAGAGATCTCCATCTCAACACCAACACCCAGCTTCACTCAAGGACCAGCAAACTACAGTGCTGGACACACTATGCCAAACAACGAGCAAGACAGAAACACAACCCCACCCATTAGCAGAGACGCTGCCTAAAATCATAATAAGGCCACAGACACCCCAAAACACACCACCAGACATGAACCAGCCCACCAGAAACACAAGATCAAGCCTCATCCACCAGAACACAGGCACTAGTCCCCTCCACCAGGAAGGTTACACAACCCACTGAACCAACTTTAGCCACTGGGGACAGACAGCTAAAACAATGGGAACTACGAACCTGCAGCCTGCAAAAAGGAGACCCCAAACACAGCAAGATAAGCAAATAGAAGAAAGAAAAACACACAGCAGTTGAAGGAGCAAGATAAAAACCCACCAGACCTAACAAATAAAGAGGAAATAGGCAGTCTACCTGAAGAAGAATTCAGAATAATGATAGTAAAGATGATCCAAAATCTTGGAAATAGAATAGAGAAAATGCAAGAAACATTTAACAATGGCCTAGGAGAACTAAAGAGGAAACAAGCAACGGTGAACAACACAATAAATGAAATTAAAAATACTCTAGAAGGGATCAATAGCAGAATAACTGAGGCAGAAGAACGGATAAGTGATCTGGAAGATAAAATAGTGGAAATAACTACTGCAGAGCAGAATAAAGAAAAAAGAATGAAAAGAACTGAGGACAGTCTCAGAGACCTCTGGGACAGCATTAAATGCACCAACATTCGAATTATCGGGGTCTCTGCAGAAGAAGAGAAAAAGAAAGGGACTGAGAAAATATTTGAAGAGATTATAGTTGAAAACTTCCCTAATAAGGGAAAGGAAATAGTTAATCAAGCCCAGGAAGCACAGAGAGTCTCATACAGGATAAATCCAAGGTGAAACACACCAAGACACATATTAATCAAACTATCAAAAATTAAATACAAAGAAAACATATTAAAAGCAGCAAGGGAAAAACAACAAATAACACACAAGGCAATCCCCATAAGGTTAACAGCTGATCTTTCAGCAGAAACTCTGCAAGCCAGAAGGGAGTGGCAGGACATATTTAAAGTGATGAAGGAGAAAAACCTACAACCAAGATTACTCTACCCAACAAGGATCTCATTCAGATTTGATGGAGAAATTAAAACCTTTACACACAAGGAAAAGCTGAGAGAGTTCAGCACCACCAAACCAGCTTTACAACAAATGCTAAAGGAACTTCTCTAGGCAAGAAACACAAGAGGAGGAAAAGACCTACAATAACAAACACAAAACAATTAAGAAAATGGTAAAAGGAACATACATATTGATAATTACCTTAAATGTAAATGGATTAAATGGTCCCACCAAAAGACACAGACTGGCTGAATGGATACAAAAACAAAACCCATATATATGCTGTCTACCAGAGACCCACTTCAGAACTAGGGACACATACAGACTGAAAGTGAGGTGATGGAAAAAGATATTCCATGCGAATGGAAATCAAAAGAAAGCTGGAGTACCAATTCTCATACCAGACACAATAGACTTTAAAATAAAGACTATTACAAGAGACAAAGAAGGACACTGCATAATGATCAAGGGATCGATCTAAGAAGATATAACAATTGTAAATATTTATGCACCCAACATAGGAGCACCTCAATACATAAGGCAAATACTGACAACCATAAAAGGGGAAATCGACAGTAACACATTCATAGTAGGGGACTTTAACACCCCACTTTCACCAATGGACAGATCATCCAAAATGAAAATAAATAAGGAAACACAAGCTTTAAACGATACATTAGACAAGATGGACTTAATATTTATAGGACATACTATCCAAAAGCAACAGAATACACATTTTTCTCATTCTCCAGGACAGATCATATCTTGCATCACAAATCAAGCCTTGGTAAATTTAAGAAAATTGATATCGTATCAAGTATCTTTTCCGACCACAATGCTACAAGACTAGATATCAATTACAGGAAAAGATCTGTAAAAAATACAAACACATGGAGGGTAAACAATACACTACTTAATAACGAAGTGATCACTGAAGAAATCAAAGAGGAAATCAAAAAATACCTAGAAACAAATGAAAATGGAAACACGACGACCCAAAACTTATGGGATGCAGGAAAAGCAGTTATAAGAGGGAAGTTTACAGCAATACAATCCTACCTTAAGAAACAGGAAACATCTCAAATAAACAACCTAACCTTGCACCTAAAGCAATTAGAGAAAGAAGAGCAAAATATCCCAAACTTAGCAGAAGGAAAGAAATCATAAAGATAGGATCAGAAATAAATGAAAAAGAAATGAAGGAAATGATAGCAAAGATCAATAAAACTAAAAGCTGGTTCTTTGAGAAGATAAACAAAATTGATAAACCATTAGCCAGACTCATCAAGAAAAAAATGGAGAAGACCCAAATCAATAGAATTATAAATGAAAAAGGAGAAGTAACAACTGACACTGCAGAAATACAAAAGATCATGAGAGATTACTACAAGCAACTCTATGACAAGAAAATGAACAACCTTGAAGAAATGGACAAATTCTTAGAAATGCACAACCTGCCAAGACTGAACCAGGAAGAAATAGAAAATACGAACAGACCAATCACAAGCACTGAAATTGAGACTGTGATTGAAAATCTTCCAACAAACAAAAACCCAGGACCAGCTGGCTTCACAGGCGAATTCTATCAAACATTTATAGAAGAGTTAACACCTATCCTTCTCAAACTCTTCTAAAATATAGCAGCAGGAGGAACACTCCCAAACTCACTCTACGAGGCCACCATCACCATGATAACAAAACCAGACAAAGATGTCACAAAGAAAGAAAACTACAGGCCAATATCACTGATGAACATAGATGCAAAAATCCTCAGCAAAATACTAGCAAACAGAATCAAACAACACATTAAAAGAATTAATCATATAACATGATCAAGTGAGGTTTATCCCAGGAATGCAAGGATTCTTCAATATACGCAAATCAATCAACGTGATACACCATATTAACAAATTGAAGGAAAAAAACGATATGATCATCTCAATACATTCACAGAAAGCTTTTGACAAAATTCAACACCCATTTATGATAAAACCCCTGCAGAAAGAAGACATAGAGGGAACTTTCCTCAACATAATTAAGGTCATATATGACAAACCCACAGCCAACATCATCCTCAATGGTGAAAAGCCGAAACCATTTCAACTAAGATCAGGAACAAGACAAAGTTGCCCACTCTCACCACTCTTATTCAACATAGTTTTGGAAGTTTCAGCCACAGCAATCAGAGAAGAAAAAGAAATAAAAGGAATCCAATTCAGAAAAGAAGAAGTAAAGCTGTCACTGTTTGCAGATGACATGGTACTATACATAGAGAATCCCAAAGATGCTACCAGAAAACTACTAGAGCTGATCAATGAATTTGGTAAAGTTGCATGATACAAAATTAATGCACATAAATCTCTGGCATTCCTATACACTCATGATGAAAAATCTGAAAGTGAAATCAAGAAAACACTCCCATTTACCACTGCAACAAAAAGAATAAAATATCTAGGAATAAACCTACCTAAGGAGACAAGAGACCTGTATGCAGAAAATTATAAGATACTGATGAAAGAAATTAAAGATGATACAAATAGATGGAGAGATATACCATGTTCTTGGATTGGAAGAATCAACATTGTGAAAATGACTCTACTACCCAAAGCAATCTACAGATTCAATGTAATCCCTATCAAACTACCACTGGCATTTTTCACAGAACTAGAACAAAAAATTTCACAATTTGTATGGAAACACAAAAGACCCCAAAGAGTCAAAGCAATCTTGAGAAAGAAAAACAGAGCTGGAGGAATCAGGCTCCCTGACTTCAGACTATACTACAAAGTTACAGTAATCAAGACAGTATGGTAGTGGCACAAAAACAGAAATATAGATCAATGGAACAGGAAAGAAAGCCCAGAGATAAACCCACACACATATGGTCACCTTATCTTTGATAAAGGAGGCAAGACTATACAGTGGAGAAAATACAGCCTCTTCAATAAGTGGTGCTGGGAAAACTAGACAGGTACATGTAAAAGTATGAAATTAGAACACTCCCTAACACCATACACAAAAATAACCTCAAAATGGATAAAAGGTCTAAATGTAAGGCCAGAAACTATCCAACTCTTAGAGGAAAACATAGGCAGAACACTCTATGACAAAAATCACAGCAAGATCCTTTTTGATCCACCTCCTAGAGAAATGGAAATAAAAACAAAAATAAACAAATGGGACCTAATGAAACTTCAAAGCTTTTGCACAGCAAAGGAAACCATAAACAAGACCAAAAGACAACCCTCAGAATGGGAGAAAATAGTTGCTAATGAAGCAACTGACAAAGGATTAATCTCCAAAATTTACAAGCAGCTCATGCAGCTCAATACAAAAAAACAAACAACCCAACCCAAAAATGGACAGAAGACCTAAATAGACATTTCTCCAAAGAAGATATACAGATTGCCAACAAACACATGAAAGATTGCTCAACATCATTAATCATTAGAGAACTGCAAATAAAAACTACAATAGATATCATCTCACACCGTTCAGAATGGCCATCATCAAAAAATCTAGAATCAATAAATGCTGAAGAGGGTGTGGAGAAAAGGGAACATTCTTGCCCTGCTTGTGGGAATGTAAATTGATACAGCTACTATTTAAAACAGTAAGTATGGAGGTGCCTTAAAAAACTAAAAATAAAACTACGATACAACCCAGCAATTCCACTACTGGGCATATACCCTGAGAAAACCATAATTCAAAAAGAGTCATGTACCAAAATATTCATTACAGCTCTATTTACAATAGCCAGGAGATAGAAGAAACCTAAGTGTTCATCATTGAATAAATGGATAAAGAGGATGTGGCACATATATACAATGGAATATTACTCAGCCATAAAAAGAAACGAAACTGAGTTATTTGTAGTGAGGTGGATGGACTTAGAGCCTGTCCTACAGAGTGAAGTAAGTCAGAAAGAGAAAAACAAATACTGTATGCTAACACATATATATGGTATCTAAGGAAAAAAAAAAGTCATGAAGAACCTAGGGGTAAGACAGGAATAAAGGCACAGACCTTCTAGAGAATGGACTTGAGGATGTGGGGAGAGGGAAGGGTAAGCTGTGACAAAGTGAGAGAGTGGCATGGACATATATACACTACCAAACATAAAATAGATAGCTAGTGGGAACCAGCCGCATGGCACAGGGAGATCAGCTCGGTGCTTTGTGACCACCTCGAGAGGTGAGATAGGGTAGGTGGGAGGGAGGGAGACACAAGAAGGAAGAGATATGGGAACATATGTATATGTATAACTGATTCACTTTGTTATAAAGCAGAAACTAACAAACCATTGTTAAGCAATTATACTCCGATAAAGATGTTAATAAATAAATAAATAAATAAAAATAAAATAAAACTTACATGTAAAGAAAAAGGAACTAGAATAGCCAAAGTCAATTTGAAAATGATCAGAGTTAGAACCCACACAATATACAATTTCAAGACTTAATATTAAGCCACATTAATCAAGACAGCATGGTATTGGTAAAAGCATGGACCACTAATGGAGTCTAGAATCAATGACATCCCAGTAATAATGAAATCTCCTAGATCCCAGATCTTTATTTCTAAACGCCACCTTTTTTTTTTTTTTTTTTTTTTTTTTTTGCGGTACGTGGGCCTCCCACTGTTGTGGCCTCTCACGTTGCGGAGCACAGGTTCCGGACACGCAGGCTCAGCGGCCATGGCTCACGGGCCCAGCCGCTTCGCGGCATGTGGGATCTTCCCGGACCGGGGCACGAACCTGCGTCCCCTGCATTGGCAGGCGGACTCTCCACCACTGCGCCACCAGGGAAGCCCTAAACGCCACTTTTTAATGATGAAAACCAGAACTTCTTGTAGAAGTAGTTGATTTCAAGGATGGGGCAGGGAAAATATAAGATGAACGTGAAGCATCTTGTGGTCCAGAAGTAAAGAAGGGCTCAAAAAAGGACTGGAGTGTGTCAAGAGGTCATAAGAGCCAACCGAGAAGAGCTCGCAATAGCTAAAGCTGGGACAAATTAAGTAACAAAATAAATAATGATGGATTGAATTATAACCAATAGAATAAAATAAGCATCCATAAGTCCATAATAACTTAAGTCAATAATTGAATAAATAAATAAATGAGAGAGGACAGCTCTTCCAATTAAGAAATATGGAAGAGATGGTGAGAATAGAAATATATCACAGTAAAACTGTTGCAGGCAAGATCTACCAATGAATGCTAAAATTAATGGGCAAAATTTTGTGGAGAAACACAGTATTTGCCTAGTCTCAAATTATTTACCCCAAAATCTTTATTAGTTACAGAAGGAAAAAATAGTAATTTTAAAACAGGAAAACCTGGCAGATAACACCTTAGCTAGTGACCAAGGTCAACATCACCAGTAAGAAGACATATTGACAACATGTACCCCCTGGTACAATACATTAAGGAGGGCTCATCCTCTCTGTCCTACTCTTGCAAAAAATTCACAAATTTAATCTATTTATGAAAAAACATTAAACTAATCCAAATTGTGAGATATTCTACAAAATATCTCTCTATTATCCTTCACCAGTGCCAAGGTCCTGGCAGACAGAGAGAGAGGAACCCTCACAGACTGGAATCCTGGATTGAGTTATGGGCCAGAAAAGAGCATGAACAGGGAGATTGTTGAAATCCAATTAAGTCTCTAGTTTAGTTTAAAAAAAAGAAAAGAAAAACAAGGGCCCAGGTGCTGGCTGTTTAATAAAATTCCCATACTTACCATAATGCAGTCCTAAAAAATAGCCCCCATGGTGGGCTACAGTGACTATTCACTGCATTTAGGAATAAAGAATAAATAAGGATGTGTGAACAGATGCTAATAAACGAAAGCTTCAGAAAGAGCTGCTAATACACACTCAGCCCAAAGAGACAGCATCATGTAACCAAAATACTTCCACATTTCATCACCCATTGACCTCCCTCTCTGTTCTCACTGGTCTCTAAATCTGTTGTTCTCTCCCTCCTCTTCCCATCTGTCTCGCTTTTTTCCTCTTCCCTTTCCTTCACCCAGCCTTCTGCATTAAGACATCGTATAGAAGTGAAGTATACTTTTAAGTAACTGATATTATCAAGTTTTATAGCTTCCCTACTTAAGCTTTTAAAAAGTTTCTCTCTTTCAAAATAAAAAGCTAAAGCCGTATTAAGGTGATTGTTCTTCCATGTGAACCTTAAATTGATATAGCATGTGTGAGGTTATTGGCTCTTTTTTTTAAATTCTAACTTTATGTCAACTATGAAATTTCTTTTCTTTTTTTTTTTTTTTGTGGTATGCGGGCTTCTCACTGTTGTGGCCTCTCTCGTCGTGGAGCACAGGCTCTGGACGCACAGGCTCCTCACAGGCTCAGTGGCCATGGCTCACAGGCCCAGCCACTCCACAGCATGTGGGATCTTCCCGGACCGGGGCACGAAACCGTGTCCCCTACATCGGCAGACGGACTCTCAACAACTGCGCCACCAGGGAAGCCCCTAGGTTATTGGCTCTTTATAGAAAATGTTTTCCTGTCTCCAGCAAAAAGCTTAGAAGTCCATTCAGAATGATGTTGTCAGAATATCTTTTTATGAGATACTTCAAGTAGACCAAAAAAGCACACAAAGATTTTATTCTTTACTACTACAAATCAACCCAGTTTTCACCTGCTTATTCATAAGCATGCTTCAACTGAACACAGTATATAAATGGCCAGATAAAATATCATAAGTAATTGTAAAATATGATGTTTCCTTTTTTATAGAAAAGCCCTAATTTTATTTTGAATGTCAAATAGATTTTTTATTTTTTATTTTTTTATTGGTGTATAATTGCTTTACAATGTTGTGTTAGTTTCTGCTGTACAATGAAGTGAATCAGATATGTGTATACATATATCCCCCCCTTCTTGGACCTCCCTCCCACCTGCCTGCCCCATCCCACCCAAGTAGGTCGTCACAGAGCACCGAGCTGAGCTTCCTGTGCTTTATAGCATGTTCCCGCTAGCTATCTATTTTACGCATGGTATGTATTACTTGCGAAAAAGAGTTAATTGAATTCTACTACGTTTGCTTTTCCATCGCTACTACTTCTTTAGAAAAACAAATTCTATTGAGTGCTGATACGGTACAAATTAGGAAGATGAGAGGTGCTCTGAGTTAGCTACCCCATAATTTATACCAAAATTAACTTCAAGTGGGGCTCAAGCACTTTCAGAATTTGGCTGTCATCCTAAATGCCTTCACTGGAGGATGCAAATGTTATTACTTTTTTTTCAATTTGCTGCTGATTTCCTAAGTTGAATTACCTCTAATTTAGTTCTGAAAGAGTTTGATCAAGAGAGATCCCAAAAATCAAGGAGGATATGAATCTATGTTCTGAAAGAGAAATCAAATATAGTATATCTCAAATATATTAGTATTAGGTTTCCTAAATCTATTCTTTCTTCACTCCCCAATCCTGCCTACATCTGGCCCTGGACTGAAGTAAATGCCAAATACAGGAAAAGAGAATGAACTCCAGGTGTGTGTGTATAAGAATGGGTGTGCTGGACGCATGGGCTGGGGGAATAGGGAGTGGACTGCCAGGATATCTTTCTATATTTACAGTAGCCTGCTGATTGAAATTCCCCAGCTATACGCACAGCTCCCAACCTTATTCTTACTGCGAGACAACCAAAATAACTAGACATTTGGGGAAACCTGGAACATGAAAGAGAAGGATCAAGATACAAAATTCTGACCCATAGATGATTCGAGTAACTAAAGGACACATTTTAAAATCCTTCCACTAGTCCCTGAGAGAACTACAAAAATATTTTTGCCTCCATAAACAAGAGTAGGGAAGTTTCAACAAATTAAAATCATGATTGCTCAGATTTTTAAAAATTCAATAGGATGGTTGGAAAATACATTTAAAGGATTCTGTTATTCACTGCAAGAGCAAAAAATATAAAGACCATAATTATGGGAGATATGATGAGGGACATAGAGACTACATCAGGAAGTCTCTAGCAAACAATGATAGCTGCCTACTCAACATCCATTCTCCATTTCTTTCTTATTAATATCTAGTCTAAAGTGGGGCCTTGATGGCCTTTCCCTTTCCTTTCACTCTTCCTTCCACTTTCCAACTGGACCACAGGAAGGATACCTGGAGAGGGAGAGGCCACCTTGGGATGTTGAGGGTGAAGGGAACATGCTAAAAATGATGACCCAGGAAAAAGGAATAAAAAGAATGACGCTGGGTCTTTATAGCATTGAATGAAACATTTCGGCAGGTTTCTGTTTACCTGGAAACAGAAATAATGTTAACTGATAGAATTAGAAAGCATTAAGATAGTATCGTTCATTATTCATTAATAACATAACATTATTCATTTATAACATTCAGATAATATCTAAGTAATGTCATCTGATACAACATTCAACTAATAGAAAAAAATGAGTAAAGTGGGAAGGAGAGGGAGGTGGGGAGGAAGGAGAAAACAGAGGTGAGAGATTTTTAAAGAAAAAGTTTTAAATTCCAAAAGATGAAGGGATACAAGTGTCTTACATTTGGAAAGGTCTCCCAAGTGCTGGAAAAATTAATGACAAATGTCCACTTTGTACCTCAAGGGTAAAACAATTATCTTAAGTTTCCTGAGAGAAATAAGAATATACATAATATAAAAATAAAATTGAAGAAAAAGTTTAAGCTAGAATTCTTTGCCAGATTGTCTAATAAAACATTTTCAGACATACATGGGCTCAGAGTTTCCCTCCCATACAACTTTTCTTAGCAGTTGGGTCAGAATGTACTCAAGCAGAACAGTATAAACCAAGGAATAAGTTAACATGGATGAAAATATTCATCTAACCCAGAAAAGCAGGGAATAACAGTCTTAGTCTCAGTCTGATGCAGAGCTATCAGTTCAGATTAAAACACATAAGGTAATGAGAAACTCCAGGGAGGAAGATAGTTGTAGAACAAATACAGATTAGAATAGAAAGTCAGTAATTTTCCAAAAAAAATTAATGGATTCCATATGACAGATTTTATGTACTTAGTAGAAAGGTAGGACATACTAGGGCTATGGTAAAGAGGGAATATATTTTTCATTTCCCAGAGAAAGAAAGTACCCTGGGAAAATTTTAAAAACAAAACCAAATACCTTGTACAAGAAAGAAATGAACCATATATAAAGTAGACCAAGACGTTGCATGATTTTGAGCAATTCCAAAGAGTAAGAAACAGAATCTGTTTTGACATGCTTCTTTCATTGCCCTGAAGATTGCATTATTACAACTTTAATTCTATGACTTGATGATACTGTGAGCAATATTAATGTCATCAAATAATGTAAGTATTGATTTTCAGTTTTTAGACACAACCTGTGAATTAATCATGAAATGCTTACTAATGTTTACAAAACAGAATGTAAATCTTATCAATCTTGACCTTGGTAAAGTACAGCTGAGAGAAATGGGAAGGTAGAAGAGGGAAGAGAGAATGAGAAATAAATAGTTCTGCTGATACCCTCACTTTATAAGGTGGAGGGTTGAGAGATAATGTCTGAGGAAGCTGCGTGGTGTGGGAAAGGCATAGAACCTGGAGCTAGACTGCCAGAGTCTCAGTCCAGCTCCATCTTTTACTGAATACAGGCAATCTCTGCAACCTGTCTGAACCTTGGTGTCCACAGATGTTTGAAAATCAAATGAGGACAGTCTCTAGCAGTGGCAGATCCTCAGTAAATAGGACACCTGGTTCTTCATGTCCTGCACAGCCTGGGACCTTCTTAAGAATGACACATGTAACTCTTAAAATAAGAAACTAGAAGAAGAGATTATTAATTAGAATAGTACAGAAAAAAATAAAATGAAATATCTCAGAAACAAATTTTACATTGTTGCTGGGATACAAGGTAAGTTTGCTCAAACCTTTGAATTAGGAACTTCTTTTAGGAATGGATAATCTGATATTCAAAGACTTGTGTGGGGGCTTCCCTGGTGGCGCAGTGGTTGAGAGTCCGCCTGCCAATGCAGGGAACATGGGTTCGTGCCCCGGTCTGGGAAGATCCCACATGCCATGGAGCGGCTGGGCCCGTGAGCCATGGCCGCTGAGCCTAAGCGTCTGGAGCCTGTGCTCCACAATGGGAAAGGCCACAACAGTGAGAGGCCCACATACCACAAAAACAAACAAACAAACAAACAAACAAAAAAAGACTTGTGTGGGAGAGTATGAGGATGTTCATCATAGCATTATTTATATTAGTAAAAATAAAAAGGTAACAATGTAAATGTGCAAACACAGGAAATGCTTAAATAAGTTGACATATCTGTACACTGATATATGACATTAAATAGTAACTTTTTAATGATTTGGGAAATACTCATAATACAATATCATTCAAATAACTGTATTGATTAGGATTCTCTTTTCTTAAACATATGATAATGTTTGTCTTAGTCAGCTCAAGCTGCTATAAGAAAATACAATAAACCGTGTGGCTTAAACAATAGACATTTATTTCTCACAGTTCTGGAGATAAGAATTCCAAGATAAATGTGCTGGCTGATTTGGTTCCTGGTGAGACCCCTCTTCTAATCTTGCAACTGGCCACCTTCTTGCTATGTCCTCACATGATGGAGAGAAAAGGTGAGAGAGAGAGAGAGCTCTGGTCTCTCTTCCTCTTCTTATAAGGACACCAGTCCCATCATTCATGACCTCATCTAAACCTAGTTATCTAACCCCCAAGATCCCACATCCAAATATCATCACACTGGGGGTTAGGGCTTCAACATATAAATTTTGAAGGAACATAAACATTGCATAACAATGTTGAACATTTATTGGATATTTAGTGGGTGTGAGATAATTTTTGGAATTTTACATGTATTAATTTATTTAAATCTCCAAACCACCCTATGAAGTAGATAGTATTTGTGAGCATGTGTTGAAAATGTGCATACATACTTATATACACACATAAATATACATATATATACATGTTTACATACATAAATATATATTGTACATATAAACACATTATATGTGCATGTACATATATAACTGTATGTGTGTGTGTGTGTGTGTGTGTGTATGATTTGCTTACAGTTTTTTCTTCCTCCCTTGCCTTGCTCTAGTTCCCCCTTCTTGGGAGTGTGTTCCTTGACCCCACTGACTCTGATTGGTCATGTAAGTAGCTTTAGTTTAATGAACTCCTACCAGATGTGATGCGAGCAGACAGTTTTAACTAAGCTTGCATGGTTTAGCTTACCTTCTCTCCTTTTGCCATTACCAAGAGAGGAAGAGGCATTGGGTATTCATTGAGCCCAGAACGAGACCTGAACTTACCTACTTGTCTAGAGACAGGTCAAGTGAAATTGACTCAGCCCAGAAAGATAAATTCCAGCCAAATTATTAATGTATACATTCATGATGAAGAAAAAATAAATGTTGTTGTAGTCCCCTAAGATTTTGTAGTTCTTTGTTAAACAGTATTACTACTGAAACAACTGACTAATACAACATACCTTAAGAAAGACTTTAGTGATAATAATCTCTGGGTAGCAGAATTGTGAATGATTTTTATTATCTTCTTTATAGTTGTTGAATGAATTTAAAACTATTGTGTTTTACTTTGTTTTGGTTTTTTAACATTTCTTTAGGTAAAGCACATTGCTTTCACATTTATGTTACATATTTGTATTTATACACACACTTGTCTTAAAATCGCTTTGATTTGGAACTTTTGGTATCATATATTAATCAATGTTTATTCAAACTTAATTTTAAAATTCCACTTGTTTCATACCTTAAAATGTCAAAAGTTAAATAATCTTCTGGCTCAGAGAGTCACTTAAATTTTTTTGAAAAGCAAATTGAGGAATCAGTGAATTGTAGAATACCTTCTTGGGGATACATGAATTTCTTCAAAATGTCATAAGGCTGGCATAATAAGTTGTTCATGGAGAGCTCATTGTTAGAGCCACAGCCTTACAGAAAAGGCAGTCTTAGTCTATTTTAATTTATCTAGAATCCTGAATTAACTGTAATTTATACAACCACTGGAACATCCCATGTGGATACATTTGTTGAGCTGTGATAAATCATGGCGACCTTTGAGAACACTGGTGAAGCATTTGATGAAGTAGCTAAAGGAAGATAGTTCATCAACAAGATAGTGTTAAGGAACTGTCCAGAATCCAAATTTATTCTTCATGTTGCTTCTGAGTTACTGTCCTAAAATCCCTTGAGCAAGAAAGGCCAAGGTCAATTACTTTGACACAGGGGAAAATCAAGAGTTAGCTTCCCTGCTGCCATTTAGGCTTTTCCTTTAGCCTCTCACTCTCCTCGGTGGCTTGGACTAAGAGTGACATTTGGACTGGTCCTAAGAAGTACACTTATAAAAACATAAAATCCATCCTTATAGTGTTACAATAATTTTTCTCATATTGACCTCTCCAACAAGACTTTAAGAACCACTAAATGATCTCAGGTAAGAGGACAATAAAGAGCCTGAAACTTTTGAATAGTTTAAGTGTTAATCATAATTCCAAATTTTTCTTATTATCTACTTTCTAGTGCCTTCTTTCATCACAAATAACATTGAGCTTAAGTAATGTACAAAAGTCAAAATTATGCAATGCTTTGCCTGCTTTGGCTTCCCCTGGACTCAATAGTCTCCCCTTTGAGGGCTGTTTAAACTAGATAATAACATGAATTACAGAAGACATGGTGGGATGGCAAGAGTGTCCTGTTGCTCATCAAGAGATCTTTTCAATGTCTTTTCCTGAAATAGAAAGAGTTCAAACTGCAGATTGCCTCGTGAATATTTGGGGGTACTGAGAGTATAACTTTCAACTAAAGAAGCAAAGTGTATATTCACCTTATTGATTTTAGTAAGACTGTTGACAATTTAGAAATTATTAAAAGAAATATAGAGTTTAATTAACTTTCTCATTGGAAGTGTTTCTTCTTTGGATATTATATTAATATCTCTGATAGTTCCTTTATACCTTTTTTGCTTATCTTTTTTTTCTCTTTTCTGTTCATCCGTCTCCATTTCAGTTCAATTGTTTTCTTTTGCCTTTTCCCAATTTTCTTAGGCAAGTTACAATAACATGTTTCTCTTAAAAACTCAAATATTGTTTTTAAAAAAAGGAAGAAAATAAGGAAGAAAGGGAGGGTGGGAAGAAAGAAAGAAGGAAGTAAGGAAATTTTTCTATTTTCTACCCATATTCACTTCAACGCCTAAAACACTCCTAGTATCATGAATCCCAATTGATCCTCATATTTGGAGACTAAAAACTGTTCTGTGGAGAGAAGAGATTTATAAGCTGCTACTTAAGCCTCCCTTAGCAGTATTACCCCTTATTATTGATGTACATAAAATTAGTACGAGAGCTAAATATTTTAGCAACCTCAGGCACCTTTTTGTAAACTATGCTCACTTTGCCATTTATCCAGATGCTCCTATGACCTCTTTGTGGAACTAGCAGTTTATGAACGGAAACAATTTGATGTAGGCTGATGCCTTTGGAACCCAAAGGGCTATCCCTGCAGGACTGTGGGCTGGTAAATATTTAACAACTAGCTCTCTGTTTAAAAACTCTAATTGCGGTGTTAGCAAATTTCCAAGGTATAAATATCCCCACTATGGCCAATTTCAAGCTACTAACATTATGTCACTGAACTCAGAGTTGGAGAGAGATGCCCATGGTGCACACATGGGCACCACAGCTCAGGCATCCTCTGTGCTTATTGGATGGATTTATTAATTCTTCAAGCACTTGTGGATGCCCTGAGTGAGCCATCTCAAGTTCCATTTCTAATACTCACTCTCTCAGCATCCTCCAGTGCTATCTACCCGGTCCCTAGCTCTGCCTACCTTGGCCTCCTACTTCTTAGGGAACGCCTTGAGGTGATGTGAAGATATTCCATGAAATTCCTGCCCCTGCACATACAATGTCCACATGTGCATCTACCCTCATTGTCTCACATCCATCCTCAAGAGACCATGAGGGTGGATGCAATGTCCCACATCTGCATCCACCCTCATGGTCTCTTTTCCAAGAAGAGCTTGTTCTTCCTTTAAGTTAAATCTTATATTCAGGAGCCATATCCTCAATTCCCTTTATGATTATTTTCACCCTCTTGGAGTTTTAATCCCTTTTTTGTATCCTTTCTTCTCAGCATGTAAATATGTTCCAGGCTTGCTCTTGATCATGGTTTTAAAAAGAATCATTTAATCCCACTTCCTCTCAGGATTCTTCTGTTCTTAGCCAAACTTCTTGAAGGAGTATTGTGGTAGGCAGAAATCTAAGGTGGCTCCCAAGATGCCCAACTCCTGGCATACACACCCTGTATAATCATGAGGATCTGAGAATGTGATGGATCTCTTTCCCATGGTTAGGTCATCTTACATGGCACAATTGAATTTATGAATAGGAGTTATCCAGGTGCACCCGACCTAATCACATGAGTCCTTAAAATCTGTGTCTAGATGCCAAAGAAGTCAGTGATTTGAAGCATGAGAAGGATATGATATACTACTGTTGGCTCGGGAATGGAAGGGACCACATGGCAAGGAATGTGGCAGCCTCTAGGAGCTCAGAGTGGTCTCCAGCCAATAGCCATCAAGGAAACAGGGACCTCAATCCTGCAACCACAGGTACTGAATTTGGCCATCAATAGGAATAAGACTGAAAGTGACCTCCAGACAAGAACTGGAGCCTTCAGACAAGAACTCATCCTGGCCACCCTTGATTTGTTGCCCCAAGGAACATGGAAGCTTCCTTTATATTGTAGAAGGTCTTGCTATAGATGCCCAAAGAGCCAGTCATTTAAAATTGTATGACACTTGGACTTTGGGATTAACATATACACACTACTATATATATATATATATATATATATATATATATATATATAAAATAAATAACCAACAGGGACCTACTGTATAGCACAGGGAACTGTACTCAGTATTTTGTAATACCCTCTAAGGGAAAAGAATCTGAAAAAGACATAAACATATATAATATATATACACACAAAACTAAATCACTTTGCTGTATACCTGAAACTAACACAACATTGTAAATCAACTATACTTTCAATTTTAAAAAATTAAATTAAATTAAAAAAATTTATGACATTTGAGTGAAGCAAATTCAACTAATTTTTGTATGAATTTTCTTTCATTATATACATGATGGGATTTATTTCTAACTTTCTACATTATTTTAACATATTTCAACATACATTATTTTAACATTAATTGAACATTCTACTCCTGTTCATGCAGCTCTACAAGCCTGTCCTGACTATGTTCATACATGCACAAACACACACACACACACACACACACACACACAGAGTCTCATGGATTCCAGAAGAAATGTTTGACTTTTGATTCCTTATGCACAGAGAACCATCCCAATCTGACCCTTCTTTTAGTGACCTTTTCTGCCTTTTGGATTGCTGGTATAGACTAAATCCGCATGAAAGTAATAGAATTTGCAGCAGTGGCCCCATATTGACATATGTACTAAAATATACTGGGGAACTAAAAACTACAGATGCTGGGGCTCTAGCCTAGAGAATCATTTTTAATTGGTCTGGGATGGGGTTCAGATATCAAGAAACTAGAAGAGTTCCCCCTCCAGCTGATATTAATGTACAGCCAGAACTGAGAAACACTGATGTAAATTTTATTACTTTTCCATGGGAAAATGCACCGCCTCCCACCCCCGACTAATGAAAGAATCAAAGGGAAGGGGCCCAGGCAGCAGTCTTTTTTAAGTTTCTCCCCCGTGATCACAATGTGTAGCCAGGGTTAAGAATCTCTGCATCAAAGCAGTGGTTCTAGGCTAGTACACAGAGAAGAAACATGCAAGGAGATTTGTAAGACTACAAATCCAAGTAGCACACTCAGTCTAAATCAGGTTCCTTGGTTTGCAAAGCTTCCACTTCTGTCACTGCTGGCGACGGAGGAGAGAATGAATGGGAGCAGACCGTGTGTGACTTGCTTGCTTGAACTCCTCACACCCCATTAAAGGTGGAGCACCCCATCACACGGAGTTGCTACTATTGCAGACAAAGGAAAAAGCTCCCTAGAGAGGCTCTGAAAAGGAGACTGTGGAGTGCTGACAAGCTGACTTGGCAAAGAGAGTGTCCTAGACGGGCTTCTGTGCTTCCTGGTGGGTCTACGCTTAGCGCTGGTGTCTGGGAGTGACGTCATTGCCTTCAGTGGAACCAAGTTTATATCTACACATAGTCGATCCTCCAAAAGTACTTGTTGAATTAATGAATCTAAAGAAAGTTCCCTATGAGCCTGAATCTCTGCCTCTCGGGTGTTCATCTAGCAACAGGAGTCCTTATGGAATTTGTTCCGAAGAGTTTACCAGTAATAGACAAGTCCAGTCAACAGCTCCCGGCTATGATGAATCTTGGTCCTGACATTGGACACTCTGCTGCTAGTGACAAAGTAAGAGAATGTCAGCTCTGAGTGTCAACTCTATCCTGTAGCTGTCAACCCACTCACCTCACAAGTGGAAGAGAAAAGGATTAAGGTTGCAACATAACCTCCCCTGGGAAGAAGCATCACTGTTGCTTTTTGGTAGCCTGACCTTGCCCTGAGCTGGTAAATGAGAATTGCAATTTGTCTAATGCATAACCAGTTCTCATGTAATCTCGGCAAAATGTCAAAGGGAGTTTTGAGATTTTCTCAGCATCACTTTGGTGATTAAAGAATATTCTCTCTTTGGGTAACAACACATTTTATGGAGTTAGTTGCCTCTCGCCTCAGGGCAATGTATTCCAACCCTTCACCTCCGCTCCCTAACATAATGTTGACTCCTTGGATAAAAATGCAAGGAACTTCTGTTGAATGAGCTAACTGCTGGAAATATGATGACTGCAGCTGAAAGAAATGAGGTGTGTACCACAGACCACACAAAACAATGAAAGCAATTTAAAGGCAAAATGTACAGAGTAACTAGGAACAATTTTGCAATATCAAAAGCATATGAGTGGCCTGCTGCTTTGGGTGATGCTCTGCAGACCTTGGTGTTCTCCCAGCCTGGTCCAGGAGACTCTCTGCATGAGACCTGGACAGCTAGCAACTTCCATCTTCAAAATCAGCCTTTCTGGTGCCCGAAGACCGTGGCCACTCTGACTGGTGCCGGTGTGGTCTGCGCTCGGGGTGAGCGTGGTCCGTGCGGCGTTTCCTGTTCTCACCCCTGTGCCGCTGCAGCTCGGGCCTTGCCTGACGCAGCCCGACCATGGCTTCAGCTGTGGAGGAGCTACAGAAAGATCTAGAAGAGGTGAAGCTGCTGCTGGAAAAAGCCACTAGAAAAAGAGTACGTGATGCCCTGACAGCTGAAAAATCCAAGATTGAGACAGAAATAAAGACCAAGAGGCAGCAGAAATCACAGAGGAAAGCAGAGCTTCTGGAAAGTGAAAAGCCTGCCGCTGTGGTAGCTTCTATTACGACAGATAGACCGTGAAAATCAGCAATTATGATGGGATCAGTCAGATAAGTTTGTGAAAATCTACATGACCTTAACTGGAGTTCATCAAGTCCCCGCTGAGAATGTGCAGGTGCATTTCACAGAGAGATCATTTGATCTTTTGGTAAAGAATCTAAATGGGAAGAGTTACTCCATGATTACGAACAATCTCTTGTAACCCATCTCTGTGGAAGGCAGTTAAAAAAAGATCAAGACAGATACAGTTCTTATCTTATGCAGGAAGAAAGCGGAAAACACACCGTAGGTCTACCTGACTCAGGTTGAAAAAGAATGCAAAGAGAAAGAAAAGCCCTCCTACGACACTGAAACAGATCCTAGTGAGGGATTAATGAATGTTCTAAAGAAAATTTATGAAGATGGAGGTGATGATATGAAGCGAACCATTAATAAACCCTGAGTGGAATCAAGAGAGAAACAAGCCAAAGGAGATACAGAATTCTGAGACTTTAAAGTCTTTTTGGGAGCTGTGATGTGGATATATTGATATTTCCAATAAGGAAATGTTGGTGAGCTGCGCATATAAATTTGACATATAACTAACTACTTACACAGTCTAAGTAAAGGCAATGAATTCTCCATTTCCTACTGGACGATTCATTTAAATAAAATATGCTTATTAAACACTCCCTCCAAAGATGGTTTCCTTAGTAACTGGGTCATTTTATTCAAGAAAAGGGTAATGTTGTATTCTAGTGTGAAATGTGAAGAAGCAATGTAAAGAAGCCTAATGAAAATGCCACATTGTGTGTATTATTGTTCAGCTAAGAGGTAGAAACAAAAGTTATTGCTTGCCTTTCAGTTCCTGACATCAGCTCCCACCAATGTAAGAATAAAAATAAAACGTGAATTTTTGCATTAAAAAAAAAATCAGCCTATCTGGCCAGCCCTAGAGGGTCAAGTCAGCCATTAGGAACCGGAACTTTCCAACGCGGTCCATTTCCTGCTGATTCAGAAGAGGGGCAAAAGCAAGGACAGCCTGCAGTTGATTAAGCACCCTGTGATCTGTGTTTTTCCTTCCGGTTTGATTCCCTCCCTGTTGCCCTTTTAATGAAACACTTTGTTGAGCAAGAGCTCCATCTATGGGAGAAATCAGTTGTATTGATTGTACCCTTAACATCACCAAGATTATAATTTATTTACACTAGACCAGTGATTTTCAAGTGGGGGTGATTTTGCCCCCCAGGGGACTTTTTTGGCAATGACTGGAGACATTTTTTGTTGTCATAACTGGGGTTGCAACTGGCATCTAGTGGTTAGAGGGCAGGGATACTGCTAAACATTCTGCAATGCACAGGATACCCACCCCCCATAACAAAACATTTCCCGCCCTAATAACAAGGTGGAGAAATTCTGCCTGAGAACAAGAGAATTTGTGAAATTTATGCTTACAGATGGGTTCCCCAGGCAAAATATTAATTTTTGATTGAAATCTTTTCATATTCCCTACCACTACTTTAAGCTTCTCATTTCCCCATCTTCTGTTATTGCCCATGGATTTGTCAAACTCTTTCACCCTAAGGTGTTAATGGCTTGGTTCATTAATCTGCATCTGGGCTATTTGAGAAAGGGAACTAGAGGGAGAGGACAATACTCAAGGCAAAGAAATGAATCTGTAACAGTAGAGTTACAGGGACTGCTCCTTAAATGGGATCAATACTTTGGGTTCAACCTATCCTTGTGGCTGATTAAGTAAATAAAACTCTATCCCCTTGTGTTCAAACCACTGTAGTTGACATTATAGTTGTAAAAGTCCTCATGGTATGAATACAATGCTGAGGAAGATTTCAGTTTTCTTGGATTCTCCACTCAACACGTGCTGTTCAGCAGGTCACCGTTCAGTTTACTAAGTGGGGTTTTGAAGAACTAAATACTAAAGGTCAGCTTCTGAGAGATTTTCCTTTTGTCCACAGAGAAGCACATGTACCCCTAGAGTTTATGATAGAGCAGATTTTTATAAAAATATAGCCTTGGGCCAGACTTTTCTGTCCTCTGAGGACTCCTCATTGCAGACTATGAATAAAACATTGAAGCCTCATGCTTCAGGACTGTCATAACCTCAAGTGCTTTGAGAGACCAACCCCTGCCCCACAGAGAGGAATCTTTGTACCACCTGTAGAACCTACCTATCCTATTCCAGGGAACCCTAATCTAGCCATGTTACCTGCAAGAAAAGCAAGGATAAGCCCATGAGCCTAAAAACATGAGTCATCTTTCTTCATCTACATGGGTTTGTCTCTCTCCTTCCCCTTTCTAATGACTCAGCATTAAATTCATCTCATCAACCAATGAGCACCTACAGTGGACAGCATGGGAATGCAGAGATAAATGAGAGCGTCCCATTCAATGAGATGTCCAAGCAAGGGTGTTGTTCCTGCATTCCCTGACTCCAGAACACTTTTCCATTTTGGCCTCTGGCCCTGGATGTTGCTGTTCAAGGAAAAACAGGCATCCTTGAAAGTTACCTGTCCATCTATTTGGTCATTAGCAACAACAGACTAAGCATTAAACCCTGGAAGTCACTAAGATCTTGCCCAGGTTTTCTACACAATATCTAGATTTCTACACCGTGACTGTACTAAGCAAAGAATATAGTGAGAAGTATTAGCGCATCCTAAAAGTTTATATTAAATGAGTAATGATTTAATAACTTTCTTCTTCAAGTGCCATCAGTAAGAAATTGTACAGTTTTATGGGATGCGATTTATTGGTAATGAAGATTGCCACGGTGCAGCCAGTTTGCCTCATAATTTGTGGGAAAGAAACAAGATTAAACAGAAATTTGAAGGGAAAAAATGAGTTGAGAAAAATTGGCAACAGGGCTCATGCAGTATTAATTGTAATTGAGAAAAGAGCATCCCTGCTGAATTTAGGGCATTTTTATACATCAATACTATGTGCACTTATAAAACAAATGTCCCCCAAACTATCTGATGTCTGATCATTGCTTTTAGTCAAATGGATCTGATGAGTAGTGAATATTAAAATGATATTCTCAGTAATTGTAAGAATATAAGGTAGAGAAAATAATAATGCTACATCTAGCCAACATCAACTGTGAAAGGTGCTGGGTTGTTCTCTTCCCAAGTAGGACTTGGTGAGATGGTTGGAGGAGTGTGGGATGATGGGGGAAATGAACATAAGTGGTATGTAAATAAAGTAAAATATTGCAACATTTTAGCTTCTTAGTTCCAAGAACAAAAACTTTCCAGAATATTGGACACTCATTCTAGGATCTAAATATAGTGAACAAAGAAGAAGAAAACAGCTGGCCAGGACTCCATCTACTCCTAACAGATCAGTATACAGCAGTTCAAAAATCTAGGATTATAGGGTTTGCAAAAGATGAAAAGTCTGAGTTATATACTCAGATTTGTGTGTAATGATATTATTTGCTAGTCAAAATGCTGCTGAATTTTGGGTTGCTAGTTCACTTCTTTTTGCGGTACAGAAAAAATGCGTTTTAAAAAATATTAATATTATATCTACATTGGGCTTATATTACTAAGAGTATGTAATTGCTTTTGTTACCAATAAATCAAGGTTAATAGTTAGGCAGTTTGGGGCAATTGCTTAGATTTCTCATGTTCCATTTGAAAAGGGAGGTTATTAAATCATCACCCATTTGTTACAAATTTATAAAGCACTACAGTTTCAGTGACACACCCTGCATACTTCAAACCCAGAAGACCAGATTTTCTACTCAGCCTCTTTCAAGAGCAGCATGGATGGATCAAGGTTCTAAGAAACTATGGGCTTTACAATCATTTCTGCAGACCTCTGAGGTTAGAAGAAGGCAAGGATCATCTGACCGCCCTCACAAGGTCAAGGCAGTCATGAGGAGCCAGAGTCTCCAGGGCTGACCATTTTCTGCAGGTCCAAACTCCATGCTGTGTCTTAATTATGTTAACTCTAATGTATCCAACAAGAGTCTGTCTAACTGAAGATTTGAAGACTTCCTAAAGTTGTTCATTCTATTTGGGGACAGATTGAACTATTAAAAGCACTGTTTTTTTTTACATTGATCTCAAATGTTTACATTCTAGTAATTTTCATAGGCAACATTGATCCTAGACTACCCCAAGGCCAAATTTAAAAATTGTGTGCATGTGTGTGTGTGTGCGTGTGTCTGTGTGTGTGTGTGTGCGTGCGTGTGCCTGTGTGTGTGTGTGCGTGTGTGCACCTGTGTGTGCGTGTGTCTGTGTGTGTGTGCGTGCGTGTGCCTGTGTCTGTGTGCATGTGTCTGTGTGTGTGTGTGTTCATGAGTCTTGTGTGTGTGCATGTGTATCTGTGCGTGTGTGTCGTGTGTGTGTGTGCGCATGTGTGTGCATCCGTGTGTCTCTGTGTGTGCATGTATCTGCATGCGTGTGTCGTGTGTGTGTGTGTCTGTGTGCGTGTGTCTTGTGTGTGTGTGTGTCTTGTGTGTGCATGTGTGTGCGTGTGTGTGTGATAACACTCACTGCTCTGGAGACAACCCTTGCAGTATCTTTGGACAATAGGCAAGTGTCATAGTCCATGTCCCCACTCCTTACCTTGAGACTTTTCTCAATGGGCTAAGTGACAACATTTTTTTATATAACTTAGAACCAAATCTCCTCTGTAGCTTAGGATCAACTTTGATAACACGTTGGTTCCTGTGTTCTCAACATAACTTGTCTTTGTCCATATGCATTTAAAGTTTGACATCCGTAATAGCAGCAATAGCCCAGCAGGCTTCTTATCTAGTAAAGCAGAGATGTTACTTCTTCTTTCATTCATTTTTTTAAAAACATTTTATTGGAGTATAATTGCTTTACAGTGGTGTATTAGTTTCTGCTTTATAACAAAATGAATCAGTTATACATATACATATGTCTCCATATCTCTTCCCTCTTGTGTCTCCCTCCCTCCCACCCTCCCTATGCCACCCCTCTAGGTGGTCACAAAGCACCAAGATGATCTCCCTGTGTTATGCAGCTGCTTCCCACTAGCTATCTACCTTAAGTTTGGTAGTGGATATATGTCCATGTCTCTCTCTCGCTTTGTCACACCTTACCCTTCCCCCTCCCCATATCCTCAAGTCTATTCTCTAGTAGGTCTGAGTCCTTATTCCCATCTGACCCCTAGGTTCTTCATGACTGCTTTCTTTTTTTTTTTTTTAGATTACATATATATGGGTTAGCATACGGTATTTGTTTTACTCTTTCTGACTTAACTTCACTCTGTATGACAGTCTCTAGGTCCATCCACCTCATTACAAATAACTCAATTTCGATTCTTTTTATGGCTGAGTAATATTCCATTGTATATATGTGCCACATCTTCTTTATCCATTAATCTGTTGATGGACACTTAGGTTGCTTCCATCTCCTGGCTATTGTAAATAGAGTTGCAATGAACATTTTGGTACATGACTCTTTTTGAATTATGGTTTTCTCAGGGTATATGCCCAGTAGTGGGATTGCTGGAACATATGGTAGTTCTATTTTTAGTTTTTTAAGGAACCTCCATACTGTTCTCCATAGTGACTGTATCAATTTACATTCCCACAAGCAGTGCAAGAAGGTTCCCTTTTCTCCACACCCTCTCCAGCATTTATTGTTTGTAGATTTTTTGATGACCAGTGTGAGATGATATCTCATTGTAGTTTTGATTTGCAGTTCTCTAATGATTAATAATGTTGAGCATTCTTTCACATGTTTGTTGGCAATCTGTATATCTTCTTTGGAGAAATGTCTATTTAGGTCTTCTGCCCATTTTTGGATTGGGTTGTTTGTTTTTTTGATTTTGAGCTGCATGAGCTGCTTATAAATTTTGGAGATTAATCCTTTGTCAGTTGCTTCATTTGCAACTATTTTCTCCCAATCTGAGGGTTGTCTTTTGGTCTTGTTTATGGTTTCCTTTGCTGCGCAAAAGCTTTTAAGTTTCATTAGATCCCATTTGTTATTTTTGCTTTTATTTCCATTTCTCTAGGAGGTGGGTCAAAAAGGATCTTGCTGTGATTCATGTCATAGAGTGTTCTGCCTATGTTTTCCTCTAAGAGTTTGGTAGTGTCTGGCCTTACATTTAGGTCTTGAATCCATTTTGAGCTTATTTTTGTGTGTAGTGTTAGGAGTGTTCTAACTTCATTCTTTTACATGCAGCTGTCCAGTTTTCCCAGCACCACTTATTGAAGAGGCTGTCTTTTCTCCATTGTATATTCTTGCCTCCTGTATCAAAGATAAGGTGACCATATGTGCATGGGTTTATGTCTGGGCTTTCTATCCTGTTCCATTGATCTATATTTCTGTTCTTGTGCCAGTACCATACTGTTTTGATTACTGTAGCTTTGTAGTATAGACTGAGGTCAGGGAACCTGATTTCACCAACTCCGTTTTTCTTTCTCAAGATTGCTTTTGCTATTTGGGGTCTTTTGTGTTTCCATACAAATTGTGAAATTTTTTGTTCTAGTTCTGTGAAAAATGCCAGTGGTAGTTTGATAGGTATTGCATTGAATCTGTAGATTTCTTTGGGTTGTATAGTCAATTTCACAATGTTGATTCTCCCAAACTCATCTTCGAGGCCACCATCACCCTGATACCAAAACCAGACAAAATGTCACAGAGAAAGAAAACTACAGGCCAATATCACTGATGAACATAGATGCAAAAATCCTCAACAAAATACTAGCAAAAAGAATCCAATAGCACATTAAAAGGATCATACACCGTGATCAAGTGGGGTTTATCCCAGGAATGCAAGAATTCTTCAATATACGCAAATCAATCAATGTGATACACCATATTAAAAAATTGAAAGAGAAAAACCATATGATGATCTCAATACATGCAGAGAAAGCTTTCGACAAAATTCAACACCCATTTATGATTAAAAACCCTGCAGAAAGTAGGCATAGAGGGAACTTTCCTCAACATAATAAAGGCCATATATGACAAACACCACAGCCAACATCATCCTCAATGGTGAAAAACTGAAACCATTTCCACTAAGATCAGGAGCAAGACAAGGATGTCCACTCTTACCACTCTTATTCAACATAGTTTTGGAAGTTTTAGCCACAGCAATCAGAGAAGAAAAAGAAATAAAAGGAATCCAAATTGGAAAAGAAGAAGTAAAGCTGTCACTGTTTGCAGATGACATGATACTATTCATAGAGAATCCTAAAGATGCTACCAGAAAACTGCTAGAGCTAATCAATGAATTTGGTAAAGTAGCAGGATACAAAGTTAATGCACAGAAACCTCTTGCATTCCTATACACTAATGATGAAAAATCTGAAAGTGAAATTAAGAAAACACTCCCATTTACCATTACAGCACAAAGAGTAAAATATCTAGGAATAAACCTACCTAAGGAGATAAAAGACCTGTATACAGAAAACTATAAGACACTGATGAAAGAGACTAAAGATGATACAAATAGATGGAGAGGTATACCATGTTCTTGAATTGGAAGAATCAACGTTGTGAAAATGACCATTCATATATATATATTTTTTCTTTTTTTGCAGTACGTGGACCTCTCACTATTGTGGCCTCTCCCATTGTGGAGCACAGGCTCTGGACACGCAGGCTCAGCAGCCATGGCTCACGGGCCCAGCTGCTCTGCAGCACATGGGATCCTCCCGTACCGGGCACGAACCCGTGTCCCCTGCATCGGCAGGCGGACTCTCAACCACTGTGCCACCAGGGAAGCCCGACCATTCATATTTTTAATTCAACAAAATTTTACTGGGCAGCTGCTGGGTACTAGACACTATGCTGAGTGTAGGAGGTACAACAATGAACTACAAGTTACAGCCTCTGTGACAGTGAGACAGCTTTAGATGAATACACACCAGTAGACATAAATTACTACTTTATATAAGTGAAATGAAGACAAAGACTTTAGGTGCTTTAAACAAGAATAACAAGATTAGGTTAGATTTTGAAGTCAAGAACATTTTCTCTAAAGAAGGGACATTGAATCTCAGACCAGAAAAGTGAATGAGATCATTGTTGTCATTGTGTCATAATGTGTCATCATTAATAGATCCTACAGCCAAATTAATTTTGAAAGCAGCTATATCAACATGTGGACTCATTTTTGACCTTATATTCTCATGTTAAACATTTACTTATTCTTCAAAACATATTTATTGAGCACCTATTACCTTACAATAAATAAATACAAAGATACACAGGTACATATTTTAAACATACATGCTAAGCCCACATAAAACTCCCTCTGCAGGGGTGGGTATATATGCTAATGTAATTCCTGCTCTCGACGTCTCAAAAAATTCTTTAGACAAGCAGGGCAGTAGAAGATAAATTATCCCCTTAATAAGCCTTTCCAGGAATCTTACCCAGGAAGAAAGTCAATCTCACTGGCTGCTAGTTGTCAAAATCTACCTTACTCATCTTGTTGCAAATTACATTAACATTTTCTCTCTTTTTAATCTTCTCACATTCATCATTGGTTTATTTCACTTTTAATCTTGGACCTCTAGAGCACAAGGCAACTTCTCTGTAAATTAGGATGTTTCTACTTCCAGACGAAAGAACTGCAAAATGGACACCCTGTGGTAGACCAGGTAGAAAAGAGGAACCCCTTCTTCTGGGCTGTCACAGTCCCACTGCAGGAATGATGGCCTGCCCATTAGCAGAGAGTTGGTTATGTTTCACCCCTTGCTAGACACCCTCCTTCTGCTACCCTTGTGCTCTGCCCCCACCCTAAGGAGCACCATTCCTTTTTGTCACAATACCTCAAAGATAGCAAAGATCACAGAAAACAATTTAGCATTTTTATTTGTAAGCTCTTTCTGTATAGCAGTCTGGAACACTGGCTTTGTCTTAAGTTTAATTTTTGCCCCTTGGAACAGGTCATCTGACCTTTTCAAATCTGACCTCTATTGTATGTATAGTGATGATATTAATGAATACATACTCCAAAAGAACTTCTGTAAAGATTACATGAGATAATTCATATAAAGCACTTAGCACAATGCCTAGAACTTTGTAAGAATCCAATAAATCATAGCTATTATTACTTCTGGTCCCTGGAAGAAAACCATCTAAGCCAAGAAAACAGAACAGCCAAAGTTTCATTTTCACTTACTCATACATCTTATATTTCAATCCCACCTACCAGTGAGGGTTCTCCATGTTTAAAATACAAGTAAACTGGAAAGAAAATAGCCATTGAGAGTTGTGACTTATATTATGCCACCCAGCAATATAATACCATTATACCAAGAATGCTCAAACTATAAATCCATCCCTTCTATGATTATTCTTTTCTAAAGATGATTAAGAAAGCCACTGTTACTTAGCCCATTTAGGCTGGTATAACAAAAATATCATAGACAGGGTGGCTTCTAAACAACAGAAATCTATTTCTCATAGTTCTGGAGGCTGGGAAGTCCAAGATCAAGATACCAGCAGATCTGATGTCTGGTGAGAACCCACTTCCAGGTTCATAGAAGCCATCTTTCTCTGTGTCCTCACATGGCAGAAGGGGCAAGGGAGCTCTCTGGAGCCTCTTTTATAATGGCATTAATCCCATTCATGAGGGCTCTGCCTTCATGACCTAATCATCTCCCAAAGGCTCCACCTCCAAATACCGTCATGTCGAGGATTAGATTTCAACATAGGAATTTGGGCGGGGGACACATTCTATAGGCACAGTCTATAGCAAGTGTTTTAGTCTTATTGGCACAATTCTTAATTTGTGGGAATATAACCTTGCTTGCTCTGCATTTCCTTCTGTTTGGGGGCTGTATACTCAGAATTTGAGTTTTAGGAGATGCTCAACCCTCTAGAGCACTTTCCCATCCAATTCTCATAACAAGAATTTATCCATTTCCTTAAATCTAGATCCCACACTTGCCAGCCTTTTCTTCCCAAACGTTCAAAAAATGTCCCAAGCAGTATAGGCATGTTCTTCAATGATTCCTCTGACTTCTTCCTCTGAAATTAAATCCTCTTTGTTCATCAGAGTTGAGGCCTTAGGAGCAATTCTCCTATTTGCTTCTCATCTCTTTGGAAAAGTCAAAGATTTTTGTAAGGCAAGTTGCTCAAGAATGTATCAGACATTCTACTTTCAGCCCAATGATATGCCAGCAGATGGTCCTGGGATTGAATTCTCAGAAAGAATCCTCCTCTGGCCCCAGGTTAGTGACCTGTGTCTATGAAACATCTTCCATTCCCTCCATCTAGTCAAGATACCTATGGTTTACTCAAACAATAATACTTGTATTACTCTCTCCCTTTAGCCACCCCCATGCATTTTCTGACATGCCTCCATTTTTTGGTTTTATAGATTTCCAAGCAGGTTATATATATTCTTAATTGTCTTAGACATGAGAATTTAGTAGAATTTGAACTAGGTTAGATATAAAAAAGAACCCAATTGGCTTTTGTAAACAAACCGCAGGAAGTGCAAGGATGCAGAGAATCATGAGTTCAAATGCCATCAGAACTCTCTTTGGGTTTTACCTCTCCCTCTTTCAGCAGTGCTGGGATTCTGTAGTAAATTCTGTGACATGCTGCTTCCAGGACTAAAATGCTTATTCCCTCAATTGCCCTTAACTGTCAGTCATCTTCAGGAATTACCTTGACGAAAGAGTTACTGAGCACAAGTTCATGCCCACCTTTCAGAGCAACCCACATCCAATGACTAGTCTGTGAGGTAGTATAAAGGCTTGATTTCTTACCCTACCTCAGGATAACTTTGAAGATCAATCCTCCTTTCAGAGCTCTCCATGTGGCCAGCCAAGACCTTCACTGAGGGTACATTCAGCTCGACATTTCCCGCTGCTCGATTCTGCTTCCTTTCTTTTTTTTCCACTATTGATCCCAAGAATACTCCCTGAAAAAGCTACAGCAAGCTAATCTCTGTCTCAGGATCTAACTTTCAACAGCTTCCCATCTTTCCATCTTTGACGAAAGGGACTTCTATTTGCCAACTCTATTTTAACAAATCCTGAAAAGGACTCTCATTGACCTTTAATACTGTCTAATTGTACGGCCTGGACTGCCCTTGGTGCCCAGTGCTACCATATAGGACAATAAAGCTCTGGACCAGTCACTATGGCCTGGCGTCACACCCTGAGGTAGGTGTCCACCCTTACACCAATGTCTTTGTGCAGTGAGACAAAATGATGTACCTCCCATTTGGATCTCAAGAGTTGGAGTAGAAAGAAATGATTTCCTAAAATAAGTGAAACGAATAGACAGAAATTGCACTGGGAAGACCCATGGGACCCTGATACTCTTCTTCCTCCCTTTGTGTATCTCTGTTTCTGTTGAATAGATAGTCCCTTCCATCACCTTATTCCAATCTTGAGTCCTAGCAGAGTGTAGGTGATCATGTCCCTGTATTCTCAAGTTCATGCTGTTTGTTACTAACAGCCATATGTTACCACTGAAACATGTGACTACACATTGATTTTGTTATTCTTCAAAAGGTATGGAAATTTCACCTTATTAAATTACCCTAGTAAAACAATATGTATTTTTTTCTGTTCCTTTTGGAGATTTTCTCCAAAAGTTTGCCTTACCCTAGACTTACTACACAGACTCGTGTTGGTTCAGGCCCATGAATGTTTATTTGTAAATATGGTTATATAACCATTGGTTATGATGTGTAGCCAGAATTAGGAAAGACTATCTTACTGCCTGCTGGTCCCAGATGGGTAATTATTATTGTAAATTCTGAACTATCCCCCAGTGTTTAACTGAATCATATCTTAAAACCTTTCCAAATAAATGTACACAGGACCTAGGCACAATCCCTTAACTATCACCAGGGATATGACTGGGAAGACAGGCTTAAGTGTATTCTGGACATTGAAAGGACTCTGTCCACACAAAGGAGTCAGCTGGAAGCTGAAGGAAGTTTCAGGACTGAGCCAGGCATCATGTTCGCTGAACATTTAGACCTCGATGTGCTGACTGCTCCTTTCTAAAATCTAAAGGATCACCGAAGCCCAAAGAGTTCAAGATTGGCCCTAAACTTAAATGCAAGGGAAATAAAATTTTAATCTTTGTGCATCATTTCACCCAATGGATATATTCTGCTAACTCATCCTAATTCTTTCGACCCATTGTTAATACCTGTTAAATTATTTAAAAGTTAAATTTATTTTAGCAGATCTCAAAAGTATAATAAGGGGGATGTATACCTTATGTTAGAAATTTGGGGATTTGCTTCTGAAATTACATTGAATGAGACTAGCCCTAAGGAAAACAACAGAAAGAAAAAAGAAAATGCCACCAAAAACTTTAAAGCCCCCAATCTGCTTCTGATAGGTCAACTTTTCCAATAATAATAAAAATATTAAACAGCTCACATTTATATAGTTCTTATTATATGTTAAGTACCATATAAAGTATTTCCCATGTGTTATTGCATTTTTCCTTTAAAACAATTCTGTGAGGTGGGTAGATCCTTTACTTAGCTCCATTTTGCATTTGAGAAATTAAATAAGTTGCCTAAGCACCCCTGAACTCCCAGTTATTTAATGGCAGGGCCAGGAATTGAAGTTGACCCCCAAAACAGGAGCCCTTAGCCACTGAGTTGGACTTCCTTTTGCCTACCTACATGGTCATTTGCCAACTTTTCTAAAGGATTGCATACTTGAAGGGTTTTGTTCTGGGTTTGGAAGATTTTCAGATGTATTAATTAATAACTTGTTCATTAAAGTGGCCAAGATTTATTCTGCAGGCTGTGTAAAGCAGGTAAGAAGAGCAAGTTTCCTCGAATGGGTAGCTATTCACCAACTTTGTATCCTATGTTCATGTTATGCTCATTGGACTATGACAATTAAAGTGAAATAAAGAACAATTTCTTGTCAGATTCTTTTATCTTCTCTTTTTTGTTTATTGGTTTAATCCTTGAATTACAATAGATACTTAGATCAGTAATTTTAACGTTTTGAGGTTATGGATACCTTTGGGATGGGTGAAAGATATGAAATATTTTTCTAGAAAAATTCCTATATTCACATGCTTACAAAACCTATCTAAATTTTGGAAGATTTAGAAAAGCCCTGAAAGAACCCATCTGTGGAGTCTTAAGAATTTAAGGAACCCATTTTAAGTACTTCTAATTTAATAAAATAAGCCCAAATTCCTCTCTTGTATCCAGGGAAGCAACCGAAATGAGAGGCCCAGAAAGCATCCTCTTCTCTCTCCACCTCCTTGGCTTCTCAGGATGAACCTCGGGAAGCACCAACCCCACCATCACAGCCACCACACTCAGGCATGCAGGCTGGGCCCTGAGCAAGTGTGGCTGGCTAAAGAGGCTAGTGGAGATTGAACACCAGTTTGTGGCTTGCTTGCTGACCACAAACCCTAGCACAGGACTGCATCCACCAGGAGTGAGTACCTTTTTCTAATTTGCACAAAGTTGTTTGTATATGGGCCAGCCAATGTACTACATGACCACCTACACCCTGGACTATGTGGCAACCAGAAATGCCCTGACTGTGTAGAAAGTTCCCCCAGTCATAACATCAAAAAGCTCCTCACAAATATAACTGAATCACTTTGCTGTACACCTGAAACTAACATAACACTGTAAATCAGCTATATTTCAATAAAAATATTTTAACACACACTCACAAATTAACTCAAAATGGATTAAAGACTTAAATGTAAAACCTGGTACCATAAAACTCCTGGAAGAAAACACAGGAAAAAAATCTCCTTGACATTGGCCTTGGCAATGATTTTATGGATATGACACCTAAAGCACAAGGAACAAAAGCAGAAATAAACAAGTGGAACTACATCAATTAAAAAGCTTCTACACAGCAAAAGAAACAATCAACAAGATGAAATGGCAACCTACAGAATGGGAGAAAATATTTGCAAACCACATACCTTATAAGGGTTAATATCCAAAGTATATAAGGAACACATACAACTCAATAGCAAAACCCCACATGAGTAAAGGACCTGAATAGACATTTTTCCAAAGAAGACATACAAATGGCCAACAGTTGTGTGAAAAAGTGTTCAACATCATTAATCATCAGGGAAATGCAAACTGCAATAAGCCATCACCTCACACCTGTTAGAATGGCTACCATCAAAAAGACAAGAGAGGGCTTCCCTGGTGGCGCAGTGGTTGGGAGTCCGCCTGCCGATGCAGGGGATGCGGGTTCGTGCCCCGGTCCGGGAAGATCCCACATGCCGAGCCTGTGCTCCGCAGCGGGAGAAGCCACAACAGTGAGAGGCCCACATACCACAAAAAAAAAAAAAAAAAAAAAAAAAAAAAAGACAAGAGAGAAGTCCTAGTGAGAAAAGAAAACCCTTGTATACTTCTGGTGGGAATGAAAATTGGTACAGCTACTATGGAAAACAGCATTGAGTTTCCTCAAAAATTTAAAAATAGAACTATTGTACGATCCAGCAATTCTACATCTGAGTATGCATCGCAAGGAAATAAAATCATTATTTCAAAGAGATAGCTGTACCTGTACCCGCCCCCCTCTCCAGCACGTTCATTATAGCACAATTCACAATAGTCAAGACATGGAAACAACCTTCAACAGATAAATGGATAAAGAAAAAATATATATGTATGTAACATACACACACACACACACACACACACACACACACACACACACATATAAAGAAATATATATACCAGCCATAAAAAGTCAGCCATAAAAGAGAAGGGAATCCTGCCATTTGTGACAACATGGATGAATCTTGAGGACATTGTGTTAAGTGGAATGTCAGACAGAGAAAGATAAATACTGTATGATCTTACTGATAGGTAGAGTCTAAAAATAAAACTGCACTTCTAGAAACAAAGAACAGGTTGGTGATTGCGAAAGGAAGGGGTAGTGGGGTAGGGCAAATGGGTGAAGGTGGTCAAAAGATACAAACTTCCAGTTTAAGTTCTAGGGATATAATGTACAGCATAGTGGCTATTGTTATCAATACTGTATGGTGTATTTGAAAATTGCCAAGAGAGTAGATCTTAAATGTTCTCATCACAAGAAAAAACTTGTAATTACATGAGGTGATGGATGTTAAGTAAATTTATTGTGGCGATCAGTTTCCAACATATACATATACCAAATCATTACATTGTACATCTTAAACTTATACAATATTACATGTCAATTATATCTCAGTTAAACTGGAAAAAATTTTAAATTAAAAATTTTAAGAGCCTCAGTTCAGCTGCTTACAGCTTCCTGCCTCCCAACCTGAAGCTTTAGGCCACTTGGCATCTGAAACCTAGCTTAGTCCCTAAAGCTAGTCTCCAATATGCCCTAGAGCAGCATCGAGATGGTCATGTAATATTTTTATTTATGACATTTTCATAGACACAATTTTCTGAGGTCATATTCTTTAGAATGTGTTTGCTTTGATCAGAAGCTTTTGGTCCTTTCTTTCCCACCTGCTTATTCATCACAACTTATAACTATGCAATATTTTTGCAATGCAAACCACATTCCCTCCTAATGAGTCACACTGGATTCCATTTTCCAGCAGTGGAACCTGCATGGTGAAGATTTTCATAGCTATTATGGTTCTTAACAGACTTCATCAGCTGTGAGAGTGCCAAGGATCTGGATCTGAGTCTTTTATCCATGTCACAAATATTTCTGAAACACCTACTGCATATCAAGCATTGGAAAACCCATTGCAGGATAGAGGTAAGAAAACGTGATGCTGTCCATCATGGAAAGGCTATCATGTGGTCAATGTGACTAAACTGGATAGACAAGACCCAGGGGTTTCCTGGCAAGACCCTCTCAAGAAGACATAAGCCCTTGACCATATATCTGTTGGGACCTTAACTCCTCTGGTCTGACTTGTGTAATAATAGCTTCATATTAACATGAAAAGTAACTTGGATGGTTTAGAAAAATCTGCCTAAGGGCAAGAGAATGATCCAAATGGCCTTTGAGGTCTCTTTTAACCATAATGCTGTAAGGCATTGACAGACAAGTCAGTCCTCTGCAGTTTTATCATGCTCTTGGGGGAGGAAGTAGCTGAAGGAGACTTACTGTTATTAAATCTACTTCTTTACGTTATAGAATGAAGACGTGGACTATGCTGACAGCCTGCCAATTCAAGACCTCTGCTTCTGACCGAGTGAGGACCCTGTACTAAGCTTCAGGGAGGATGGGGCAGTAGCAGCACAGGGTTTCCCTAAAGCACCTTATTTTACACTCACATCTCATGCCATCTCTGCTTCCCCTGTGTCTGTCCCCTAACCTCTGACGTCTTGCAGGCTTCCACTGTCTTCTGTTCTTTTTGGTTTTTTGTTTGTTTACCTGTCCCTCCAGATTCTGACATTCTGTGTTTTCATTACCTTGCACATAGGTTTGTGATGAGGAAATGGCTTTTTCGAGTTGCTGCCTGCGCCTTTTATAGTATGACAACCCTGCTGGACATTTAGATAAGGACCTGAGTTTAGGATCCCTGCCTCAAGTTCCCACTTTGCTTTTTCCCAGGACACTTTTAAAAATAACCACTTAGATTTGAGCTAGTGAAATGTTAGGGACCTCTGTCCCAGCCACCTTAAAAGTAGCAGGTGCTTGCTACCCTGCTGTCTATCTCCTTCTCCCTCCTGACCTGGGACAGAGGACTGCCTTTCCGCCAGCTCATTGCCCTGTTTCTGGGATCCATCAGTAATAAATCTTGTGACTTGACTTCTTTTGTGTGAGTGTACTGAAACTGTACGGTCAGTCAAAATGGCCCCAGGGTTTTCACTTCCCCAAAGTGGGAGCTCAGATGCTGAGGGAGCTCCCTACCGACCCCCTGTGGGTGGCTTGTGGCTCCCCACTCAGCAGGTCAACATCGGCATGTGCTTAATTTAATACACCAGCTACAGCCCCCAACACAGGGGTGTCTCTTTTTCTTGACTCAGGGTCCTTAGCACTGATTCCATGGATTTGCCTCTCCGACACACCTTGCCTCGTCCCCAAGGAGAGCACTAGTAGAAAGTCCCCCTCATTCCCTGGATGTGTCATACCATCTCTGGCTCTTATGCTCAAATGTCTGATATCATATTCTGGTACAAGTGATGACCAGAACGACAAAAACACACTGCAATTGACTGTGACTGACCTATCCCTTAGCTGGGCGTGGCTGCATATTCTACCCTGTTGGCTGTCTCCTTTGAAAGCATGATGGTTGTGAGTGCCTGTTACCATTTAATATATTCGCTCTGTGTGAAAATATCTTCAAGGTAAGAAAATCTTTGACAGCAGTGAGAAAACCTAATGAGTGAGCATCCCATTGTCTTTTGAATGAACTTTGGGCCTGGACCAGAGGCCCTTCTTAACGTTGAGTTAAGACGGCTCCGTGGAGACATTGTCAGTTCTGGCCTTGGAGGGAAGGGGAAGTTATCACAGTGCAGCAGGCCTCCTGGCAGTTCTTTGTGGGGTGTTGATGCGTCCCCAAGGCCAGTTTCTATGCCAGTATTCTGTTATTTAGACAGTTGGTGAATTGTTCCAGAACAGGTCAAGCTATGCACACTTAGCATCATTTTTGACTGTTAGGGGCAGCCCAACAAAAGGAGCATTTGCTCTGGTCCAGGGACATAGTAAAACGGGAAGAGGAGATGGAGAGAAGCAGGGAAGCAGACCAACAACTGAAATAACTCAGTGAATGACAGTACTGCAACGTTCCAAAAATATTCTATTGGGTTACACTTTGAATAATGACTATGTCTGGAAAAGAGAACAGTTAAGGACCATAAGCATTTATAGAAATGCTCCCATCCTGAAGAAAAAATGAATAGTTAGATGGGACTTTGGAGGATTATAGCAACAAATGCAGTCCATTTCCATTGCAATCTTTTATTTGGAATTGCATGTAACTCATTTGTGTTGTTCTTGGGATTTGGTACTGAGACATATATACGCTGAGGTGCATTTTATGAGTGAAGAAAATAAGGGGATTTTCAATAGATATAAGAAAGGTTAATCCTTTTCAACTGAAAAGCTCCTGTGCTTGCCTACAGGGCTTAGTAAATTTGGGTCTCCCTGAAGTGAATATTTCTTTCCAATGAGTAAGTGTAACCACCTTTTATTTCAGGTAAAGAATGTGAAGGTAGAATTTGAGGGATGTTAATTTTTATAATAAGCTCATGAATGACTGACAGTTTAGAGGAAAATAAGACAGGAAATATGCAAAGTTAGTTCATACCCAATGGGAAGGGATAAGAAAAATTAGAAGAAGAAATAGAAAAATAATGCCTTGCATATGCAGACTGCTTTAGCATTTACAAAATACTTTTCTCACTGGAATGTAGACTTCTTAAAAATAAGAAATTTGTCTTAATTAGTCTTTGATTTCTCAGGCTTTAACTTAATGTCTGGCTGATAATAGGAATTCACTATGTATTAGCTTGATGAATATACTAAAGAACGGTTGAATGAAGGAGTTCACTATTTTATTTAAGTTTTGCTACAATCCTATGAATTTGGGTTTATGTTCTTCATTTATATGTGAAGAACTCAATTCATATAGAGAGCAAATGACTTGTCCAAAATCACATAAGTCAAAAGTAGCGTCAGAATTCTAGACCAAATTTTCTGTTCTTGGCTGGAGTTTTTTTTTTTTTTTAACAGAAACCTCTGAATACGTTATGTTGCAGAGCAAAAGGGACTTTACAGTGTAATTAAGATTATGAACCTTAAAATAAGGATATTGTTCAAGATTATCTGGATGGGCTCAATCTAATCACATGGGTCCTTAAAAGCAGAGAGCTTCCTCCAGCTGGAGTGAGAGAAATGCAACAGAAGGGAAGTTGGAAAGATTTGAAGCATGAGAGGAGCTCAACCCACCATTGCTGGAGATGATCACATGGAAACCATGAGAAGCAATGCAGACAGCCCATAGGAGCAAAGACTGGCCCTCAGATGACAGCCAACAAGGAAAGGTAGATTTCAGCCATACATTCACAAGGAACTGAATTTGACTAACAATTTGGATATGGTTGGAAGTAAATTCATCCCTAGAACTTCCATCTAAGAGTCCAATCCTGCCATAACCTTGAGTTAGGCCTTGTGAGAACCTAAGCAGAGGACTCAGTTGAGCCCACTGGACTTCTGAACTTCATAAACTATGAGATAATAAATGGAAGTTTTTTTAAAGCCAATATCTTTGTTGTGATTTGGTATGACAGTGATAGAAAATATTACAGCTGATGAAAGTCATGTGGCCAAGCCCAAAGTCAAGGGTCAAAAAGGCCATTCTGCCTATCAATTGGCTGTGGCCAATCTTAAATATAATACTACAGGATAGTGAAAAATTAGAGCCAATATTTTAAACTTCTCCAATAGAACTGAGGTGGAAGATGAGCATCAGTTGTCTAGAGGAAGTTTAGTTAAAATAATTGGGAGGTGGGGAGGCTATTAGAAAAACCTTTCCCAAGGTACAACAGCCCAGAAAGAAGAGATATTTAAATAAGTTGTTAAACCAGAGAAGTCACTGAGTGGTGTTTGGCAAAGGCAGTTTTGACCTGAAACTGCTGTGGAGTGGCCTTTACATTTTCTCAAGAAACAAGGGACCGTTTAGGGTGTGGTGGGGGATAGAAATTAATACTGTGAGATTAATATGCTGGGTGTGGGTGGGTGGGATCCTTAACAACCAAGGCTCTATCAGTTATTCACCTTTGTATATAGTTTGCCCCTTGAGATTTTCCCAGCAATTTATTAATGTATGTTTGTATTTTACTAGGTGGGTTCTAAATACTAATGCAGAAAACCCAGAAACTGGATGTAAGTGCATGACCATGGTCCCCTGATTTAAAAAAGAGAATCTTCTCTTTCTCTTGGATGGTAGTGGCATAAATTATTGTGATAGTGTCTCCCAAGGGCCCAGGGGCATGCAGAAAGTGGGATTTTAAGGAGAGGACTATTTTTGGCCTTTTCTTATTTCTGCTTTGCATCCATAATCCTGGCTGGCCGGGGCAGTGAGTCACCTAGCAACCAATGCAAAGGATACGGGTCCTGCATCTTCCAAGGAAATGGAGTTAATAATGCTTCTCTAGGGAAATCTCATTTGGAGACAACAGTTCACTATGGGTATGTGGCAGATATCCTACATACAACTCTGTGCTGGGCCACTTTTATTGGGTTTGCAAGACCTGGGGGAATTCAGAACAAAGCAACCTATCCCAAGATGTGTTCTCTTTATGTGTTGGGGAAATCTGTGTCCATTTCTACCTCTAGGAAAAATTAGCTCCTGTATCTAAGAAAACATTTTCTCTAGTGTGGGGGAGCAATGGATAAGGGTTTCAGATTCTGAGTACATATGAATCCCAGCTCTCCTCCATCCTAACTATGTGACTTTGCATAAAGTCCTTCATCCCACTAAACCTGACGTTATTAATCTGTAAACAAGGGCTATAAAAGTACCCACCTCACAAGCAGAGAGCCATTTTGAGGATCAAACTGTAGCTGTTGTTAACACGACTCAAGGTCAAACAGAATGTAATCTCCTGAATTGCAGGAGAAGAGGTTTAAGGTTGACATAAAAAGGAGCTTCCCAGAAGAAAGATTTACAAATCTTACAGTGAAAATTTATGGAAACTCCTTCCATGAAGACGTTTGAAAATAATCCTGACTATAAAATTATGTGATGGATGTCTCTGGACCTTCAAGAATTTATATAGTCAAGTGACTGTCATCACCTCAGAGTTACCACCCTGGGAATTTATACACTGATCCAAGTGATATTGCTTTTGGGAAAACGCTGTTTTGTACATCATCACTATAACAGCCTTCAGAGTGTGTAATGTACTCCCTTGACATCCCTTTATCAGGGACAGTTGTCATCTTTAGAGGGCTGATGTGACTTAGAAACAACCAAAAGTCATTCAGAGCCACTGAAGAGAGGTGGCTATACAGTGAAAGAGAATCTTATAGGGCTCAAATGCTGACATTTGCATACATGGACTCTAGATCATACGAATAGATTAGAAATGAAGATGACTACTTATGGCCTAATAGGCCATAGTAGGCTTTAGTTATAGATGCAGTGGAAATTGCCTTTTATTTCTTAGATGGCTGAAACACAATTTTTTACCATGGTCTTTGTCCTTTGTGATGAGTCTGAAATATTTCATCATAAAAATTCTTTTAAAAAGACTAATTTCAGAATTAAAGAAAATAGAGAAATCTAGCTTCCCCCAAAGTCACCTCTTCTCAGCTCTTCTCAGAGCTTCACGATATGTTTTCCTAACTCCTTCATCATTTCATGATTTAGTCACAGGCAGTGACTAAAGAAGTCTCTCTTGAGTCTTCCAATTTCTAGTTCCCCGTGTAAGTGAAACGAAGCAGGACTCTGTGGAGCCTTCATGGGACAGACCCACCCACATGTCCTCTGCCTGCCTCTTGACTGTAGAAAAACTTTAGCCAGAGATTAAACTTAATCAGAGAAATGAAAGAAACGAAGAAACAGAGAAAAGCAGTCGAACAGGACAAAATAATAAAAATTTCGTCATTAAGCAAAGTCAAGGACCTTTAGTTCCTCCTCAAGGGCTATAGATCATATTCTGAGCCACATCCTTTGAGCTGTTTTGTAGATACTGAGACCCCCACCAGGTGGAAGAAGGTAACTACATAATTACCAGACTGTAGGCATGACATAAGTTGCTCCAGCTTGCACAACTCCAAGAACTGGCCTCAAGGAAATGGGAACAAACTGACCCTGGAACTGAAGATTAACTGTACTTAAAACAATCAAGATGATGCTGATCAGATCACTGATTGACTAATTTCAAGATGATGGTCAGAGATGACTGTGCTGTTATTCATGTAGCCCCTCCCTCCACCTACACCTCTGAAACTTCCCTTTAAAAGCTCTATGCCCCTTGATTGACAGTTCGGAGTTGGTTGTTGGATAGCAATCCACCTTCTCCCCCAGTTGCCAGCCTGCTGAATAACGCAACCTTTCCTTTCTAACAACGCTTGCCTCTGAAATATTGGCTTTTGAGTGGTGAGCAGCCGGAACTGAGTTTGACAACGTAAGGACCTTGGAAGCTGCAACTGTGTCCTAACAATGAGTAACAAGCTGAACAGACTTGTTCAACTTTTCTTGGATCCTTAAAAGGGGGGAGGACACAGGGCAAACTGCTGCTCTGAGATTGGAGGGACAGACAGGTGAATATAAAGAGCTGAGGCTTACCAGAGCAGAGACTTGGCAGTGGACCACGATGGGAACCAGTGCCAGGGAAGGAACACTTAAGCCATAATTGAAGAACTGCTGGAGGCTCAGTTCTCGGCAGAAAGCTCTGAAAGTATAAAAACTCCAAGGGGACCAAGTCATAAGGAGATCCTCACAACATTGTGAGATTTAACTCCAGGAGCTCAGTGGATTCTCATACTAAATAAATCCCCTCAGGCTTCTGGCAGGGGGAGGGGATGGAGAACCATTTTGAAATAGGCCATAGTAGTTTGTTCTCTGAACAGGGTCTGCCTTCAGGGGAAGCTAGTTAACTAGAGCCTGCCCTGCTGAGGTATTATCAGAGCTGCAGTGAGGTGAGGAAGGGAAATACCCAACTCCTACTGGCTCTAGTCATCATCCTGTCTCACCTAAAGGGGGAGAAAAAACCTGAGAAACACTTGTGAAGTTCACAGTCCAGGGGCACAGGCATAGGCTCACTAAAATACCGAGACCCAATCATAGACCACAGAACACTTCCCCTCACCCCACACCTCACCAGCACATTACTAAAGGCCTATTTATAGCTATTCCATTTATCTAGTACAACATATCCAACTATCAGAAAAGAAAAAATTCTGTAAGAAAAAATTACAAGACATACCAAAAGGCAAAAAACAAACAAAGAACTCTGCCACAGTTTGAAGACACAGAGCAAGAATCAGAACCAGACGTGGAAGGGACGTTGGGATTATCAGACTGAGAATTTAAAACGACCTTTAAGATCCTAAAGGGCTCTAATGGGGAAAGCAGACAGCATGCAAGACCAGATGGGCAATGTAAACAGAGAGATGGAAGTCCTAGGAAAGAACAAAGGAGAAATGCTACAGATAAAAGACATGATGACAAAAATGAATAATGTCTTTGATGGGCTTATTAGTAGACTTGACATGGCTGAGGAAAAACTCTGAGTTAGCGGATCTATCGATAGAATCCTCAAGAACTGAAAAGTAAAGAAAACAAAGACTGGAAAAAAACAGAACAGAATATCCAAGAACTGTGAGACCACTATAAAAGATGTAATGTGTGCATAATAGCAATGCCAGAAGGAAAAAGAGAGAAAGGAAGAGAATACATTTAACTCTGCCAAATAGTAGTATTTCTAATCTACCTTAATAGATGGACTGTATCTATTTAAGTCTCACACTTCATTAGCAGACAGCCACATAAAGTGAGGAGTGCAAATGGTTGAAGCTTCCACTCCCTCTGTGGCCAGAGTCTCACTTTCCAACTGCAAGCAAATACCAAAGGACAGACTCACATTCCTACTGGGTATTTTGATAAATATGAATAAACTATCTGTGTGTCAAATAATAAGAAGGCAACTGTCCTCCTTACCTTTCGTGTGCCTACTATTCTGGTGAACCTAGTTAGTAATAGTCAAGAGGGGCAAATACAGGAGAGAATGAGGCAGATGAATTGAAAGAAAATATAGAATCCACCAACAGAAAAGAATTTGCGTGGAAGATATTCCCGGGCCAAAAATTTCAGCCCTTTTCTTGGATCTGCTTTTCTAGCACTCTTCCACACCAGCACAGTCACTTCTGTTCTGAAATCCACCATGGAGAGGCCTCAGGACCTGTGCTCCAGGGAAAGAAACTCCCATATGCAGGAAGAGCTGGCCTAGACCATTACACCTAGGTCTTCTAAACCATTTACAGTGAGGCCACCAAACCAGGGTCTAGACAGGTGTCTACACTTGTGACTAATGATCTCGAGACCCTTGGTCATCAGACGGGCTGCAGAAGTGTAGGGTAATCAGTGTTCCAGCATTGGCCCTCTGTCCTCACTGAGCTTAGTGCTGTGTCTTAAGGTTCTTCACAGAAAGAAAATCAATAGGAGATATATGTATATAAATAATATTTATTATAAGAAGTTGGCTCACATGATTATGTATGCTGAGATGCCCCAAGATCTGCAGTTGGCAAGCTGGGTACCCAGGAGGGCAGGTAGTGTAGGTACAGTCTGAGTCCAAAGGCCTGAGAACCAGGAGAGCAAAGTTTGTAAGTTCCAGTCCAAGGGTAAGAGAAGATCAATGTCTTAGCTCAACAGTCAGGCAGGCTAAGTTCCCTCTGACTCAAGCTTTTGATTTTATTCAGGTCTTCAGTTGATTGGATGAGGGCCACACACATTAGGGAGGGCAATCTGCTTTACTCAGTCTACCAATTCAAATGCTACCTCATCCAAAAACATCCTCACAGACACACACAAAATGATGTTTGGCCAAATGTCTGGACACACTGTGGCCTAGTCAAACTGACACGTACAACTAGTCATCACATCCTGGCTATTTTCAACCATGACCTGAAGCTCTCCTAAGGGGCTGGTCCCCACTTGTATCTCCCTCTTTGAGGAGAAAGGCATCGCGCATGCAAAGGAGAGGTTCTGGCCCCTAATATTTCTGAGTTAGGCTAGAATTGTTAGATAGGTCACACAGGTGCTACCCTTCCCCACTTTCATCCTCCATGCTTCTGGTAGTTGACCCCAACTCTCTTCCATGATGACTGCAGGGTCATTCTCTGAATTACAGCTTTGGAAACCACCGTCAAGCAGTAGAAATTAGCGTACAAAATGAAACCTCTTTGTCATCAAGACTCTTAGCCAGGTCCAAGCAGCTCGGAAAGCAGATGTTTTATGTGCTACTCCCTCCTGTATTTTAAAATGACAATAAACATATTTATGATATGCATAAGCATCTAGGTATTACTCCTCTAGAATCAGAACATCCGAAAAGCTAAAACAATGTCAGAGATCATTTAATTTAACTTGCTTAGTTTGCAGAAGAGCAGCTGGAAGGCTGTTGTAGGCAGTCTAGTCTTTCTGTCTCTGTCTGTCTCTGTCTCTGTCTGGCTCTGACTCTGGCTCTGGCTACTGGGCATTTGAAACCCTTTTACAAATGGATGGTTCCTCAGTTCAAGTGCATCAATGGGAGGCAAAGTTTGACTCTCACTCTAGTTGCTGAAAACCCCAGATTTTACATTCCAGCCTCTCTTGCAGCTAAGGCATGGGCATGCGACCAAGGTTATAGGCATCAGATGTCCTTGTTCCAAATTCTGAATTGGGAGTTTGAGGTGTACAGAAGCAGAGAGATTCCATTCTGGTCGTGCGTGGTGGTAACAAAGTTTTCAGCAAGTCGAGCCTGGATGCTGCAAGAATGGCATGCTTGTTCAGTTCTGCAAGCAGCAATGGTGTCCCCACCTGGCTGGTTTTGTCCCAAGGTTTGGCATGGTCCTAGCTGCTGCCAGCATCCGTGTTCCTGAGCAAGCCTGTTTTTATGGCCGTGCTGGTTGTTCTGAGAGCTACGCATTGTCTTCTCAATAAAATACTTATCTGCCTAAAGTAGCCAGAGGTTTTGTTTCTTGTGTTGATTTTGTTTTGCTTTTTAGTTTCTCGTACCCAAGAACCCTGACTGTGACCCACTGGGGACAGGCAATCAATATGGTCTTTGGGCAGAGCTGGGATTGCTGCCCTATAACGTCCAGCCCTTTGTGACTGACACAGGCACCAATCTTGCTCTTATTGTGCTAATGTCACTTCTAGCCCTATTCCCCACCTTCTCCTAGAAACACCATTCTGACTCTACTTTTCTTCTCCATCTTGTGTGAAGGAAAAAAATAAAGTAGGAAAGCATATAGGATCAGTTTTACTTAAAATATTGTAACAGTTTAGGTGCCTGTATTAGTGAGAAATAGATTTGGCAACAAGCAGCCTAAAACTCATAGTATCGACAGCTTAAGTAAGCTAGAAGTGTATTTCTTTCTAACATACAGTGGTGCAGGGGGGAGGTTTGAGTCTCTGGGCAGTTAGATACCCAGGCTCCTTCCCTCTCATTTCTCCTCCACCCTCAGCACTAGGGGTCCACCTTCTGGTGGGTTTGTAGTCAATATCTTGCTGTAGACAGAGCCTAAAATGCTTACTAACCAGCCCCCTTTTTTTTCAAAGACGTATGCAGAAGCTTGCTAAAATTCTTCCTCACCTTAATCAATTCAGACTGCTATAACCAATACCATCCTGAGGAACGTAAACAGCAAACTTACTTCTTACAGTCCTGGAGGCTGGGAGGACCAAGACTGAAGCACCAGCCCGTGGGGGGCACTCTAATCTCACCGAGTTTCTTCTTCTTATGAGGACACTCACCTCATTATGGGGGCTCCACCCTCATGACCTCTCCAAGGCCCCTTCTAATAACATCACTCTGGGAGTTAGGACTTCAACATATGAGTTTGAGGGAAAAGAAACCTTCAGTCCATAGCACCACCCCACTGCCAAATATTTGAGCAGATGCCGTGCTTGATAAGGATCTTATAGGGGGTGGGTCTCATGGGAGGTGGGGGTCAGGGCTGCAGAGCAGAGATCTCTGAGCTCAAGCAGCAGAGACTGTGCTGCTTTGACCCTCCTGGCACCAACAGTGGGTGAATGACTTTGAAGAGGCAGTGTCAGCTCTCAGGTCAAGTTATAAAGCCAAGGCGAAAAACAAATTCCTCTCTCTGTGTGGTGTCTGGATGTGTAGCACATCTATGCCTCTGGGCCTACATGGCAAACACAGGGTCCAGATGCTGCAGTGCCAGGAAATGGAGGCTTTTATCTTCAACTTTTCCAGCTGAACTTAATATCTGATTAGACGAAATAATTGCATTGCAAATTTTAAGTGCACTATGAATTTTGACTCTTGGCCTCGGTTCCTCTTGAAAATCATCAAAATTATTCTGTAATCAATATCACAAAAACTCCCAAGAGAAATAAAAGATTCCCCTGTACTAAGGAGGAGATTATTTAACATCTGTCAAAGCCAAAATGTCATCCACCGGTAGCTTCATTGATCATCTGCAACTCTTCCCTCATTCGCCTGATTATCAGTAATTCAAATCAGCAGAGGTGATCGGTACTATCCACGCCAGTGACAACTAGTATTTAGTAATGGGATGTGTTTTCTCTATGTCACTCCGATACAGATACATGGTAATTATACACAAAGGCCCTCTGTGAAGAAGTTTATTGGTGGCGTTATCCTGTAACCAGAACGGGTAGCTCAACTTTTAATTATCTTCTCCTCCTTCAGATTTTGAAAGCTACTCCTTTAAGCGGTGGACTCACTGCTGACATCTGTCATTTTAAGGGCCAGGCCTCCCCCTTCTTTCCTTCAACATCGGTCAGTCAAGGTTGGCTAGTAGGAGCTAAAATCATTTCCCATCTCAGTAATTGCGTCTTCCCCAGTCTGTGGACAGAGTGATGAATAGCCATAATGAAAGCAACAGAAATAACAACTACTTGCAAAACACTTTGACAATTACAAAATGTTTTTACATCAACTATTAAAAATAACCTAAATCTTCCAACCCACCTTCATGTTGCGTGATCCAGCCAAAATGCCAACCCCAAGCTGATAATGTGTATTGCATTATTTTTCTTTAAAAGAAAAAAAAATTCTACAGTCTCAGTAAAAGTCCAGCAACTGTTCTCCAAGTAAAAAGGGGAAAATAGCTCCAGGTATGTTTGATAGAAATCAAACTACCCAGAATGAGGGACTGAACACACAAAATGACAAAACAGGGTTGCTATGAAAATCAAAAGCATTGACTTTTTTTTTTAAGGCAGAGCATGTGCTCCCAACACTGAGTGAACACGTGATGCTTCGGGTCTCTGGCGTGAAACATGAAGCCAGGGTGGAAGCAGTCAAGGTCTGGGATCCGGTGTCGGTTGCTACTTCTGTATCTAAGCAGCACTTGAACAAGACCGCCTCTTAGGTGTGACTCTGCATGAGGTCACAGAGCATCTCAGTTGGGTTTTAGAACTGGTGAAATGCCGTGAAATGACTTCTGCCCGTTACAGCATTGGGTTCCTAAGCTTGGATCAGATCATGTCAATGAAAGAAGATGTGTCCCATGACACGGACACTTCAGGACTCTCTGAAGAGAGGGAAGGCAGAGGACCAGTAAATTGGTATGAGCTGAGGCTTCCTCTTTGCATGGTTGACATCATGCACAGTTGTGTCCTGGCCCAGGCTGGTCCCTCAGCAACTGAGCTCACTTTCTAGACAAGGAGGGCTTGTGTCTCACACTTGCCTCAGGCAGTGGTGGGGAGGCGAAATCCTGACGGGGGTGGTTTTGCTCTTTTTTTTCAGTAACTTACAGTTTATTATGTTTAATTCACAAAGGTTGGAAACAAACCAGAAAGGCAAATTGAGTTCATTTGAACCCATCAAAGTTTCTCTAAAATAATATACACATTGTTCCATATAACGATTCTGAAAATATTGGTTTATCAATGACTGTTATTTTACAAACAAAAATCCCATTTGGACAGCACATCAGTGTTAGCAATCGTGAACAGCAGGAGTAAACACCATGTGGTTTTTATTCTACCCTTGGCCTCTGCTTACGTCTCTAGCTGCAACTCTCGCCTCTCATTCTTCCCTTCACACGTTGCTTTAGCTGCAAGGAACTTCTTTTTGTTCTAAAACACTGTGCCCGCCTTCCTGTCTCAGTGATGTTGCCTGTTCTGTTTCCCCTCACTTTTGATTGCTGACGGTCCTTCCAGCCTTCAGATATCAGCTTGAAACATAATTTGCTATGTGAGACATTTTTCATCCACTGGATAAAATTAGATCCTCCAGCTATGCAATTTCATAGCATCTTATGTTTCCTCTGTCTTCATTATGATAATGGAAATTACTTATACAGGTTCTAGGTACCGTACTAAAAATACCCACACACACCACACACACACACACACACACACACACACACACATATATATATATATATATATATATATACCTATATATCTATGTATGTATACATGTAACTATCATCTATTTTTCCATTTGTCTAGCTACCTATTTTTTGCCCATTGTGAGTATTGAATGAGTATCTATATAGTAGCTATAGATAGATAAGTAAATAGATGATAGATAGATGGAAACAGTCTTACTCTTTTTGCTCTTTCCCTCTGAGAGGAATATGAAAATCCAGATGGTAAACACTCAGCTGACAACTATAGGTACCCTAATACCCTACTGCTGCTTCAGACCATCAGTCCCCTTTGTATGTTCTCAGAAGCGGTACCAGCAGAGGCAAAAAGAGCACAAAGCATAATTTTGTATGCATGCCTGGTATGATCAGACATTGCAAGAGTTTCATCCAGCAAGGGCCACGACTGGCTCTACCCAGGAAGGAAAAGAATAAATCTACTGATAAAAGAATGATATTGAGGGTAAACGAAACCATGCACCAGCGGCACTAGTTAGGATGACACCAACCACTGTAACAAATCAACCCCAAAAGAACTCACAGCTTACACACAACGGAAGTTTATTTCTTGCTGAGTCGTCATAAATCATCAGGGTTTATTCTTCTATACACGGTTTTTCAAGGGCATAGGAAACTCTGACATTGTCAACATGGGGCTTCTATGGTCGCCGTGTTTTGCTCCATCCAGTCAAAAAGAGCTTTGAGGAGACCACGTGGGCAGTTACTACGGACCATGCCTGAAAGTATGCTCAATCTGCTCACCTTCCTTTGGCTAAAACTCGGTCACATAGAGTATTAGTTTCCCATTGCTACTGTAACAAACTTGAAAATTAAAACAATATACATTTATTCTCTCACAATTCTGGAGGTCAGAGGTCTGAAATCAGTTTCACTGGGCTGAAGTCAAGGTGTTAGCAGGGCCACACTCCCTCTAGAGGCTCGAGGGGAAAATCTGTGCCCTCTAGATTTACTAACTTTACTTTACTAACTTCTAGAGCTGCATCCCTTATATTGCTTGGCTCCCAGCCCCTTGCTCCATCTTCAAAGCCAGCAGTAGCATCTTGCTTCAGTGGTCACATTATTTTCTTCTCTGTCAAACCTCTCTTTTCCAAGGACACTCATGACTGCATTTAGGGTCCACGCCTCTTGGCCCCTAGTTCATGCTTGCTGGATAGTCCTTTGCTTACAACCTGCTGGAAATACAGATTTGGGTTTGGGCTTTATCGATAAAGAGGCCCCCTTAGAAGTTCTCCATATGGCTCAGGTGGATTAAAAGCATTTCTCATTGGGGTTTGGGGGCAACCTTCTAAGCAACTATAGTGTTATTTTATCTTCCACTTGTAAACCACTGTCCTTTGACAGTGCAGCCTTTTGGGGAAAGTGATGAGTCCACAGCTGATGTGGTCATTATGATCCGCTGGTGAGATGACATTTTAATTATCTAGTTATATCCTCCAATAGTCATGGAGGTATTCAACATTCTACCAATGAGCTGTTGGTATGAGGGGGGCCAGAATCCACATTCTTTTTTCTTCTGATTCAGATCTCTTAGGAGGTATAGTATTTTTAAAAATTTTTATTGGAGTATAATTGATTTACAATGTTGTGTTAGTTTCAGGTGTACAGCAAAGTGAGTCAGTTATACATACGCATATATCCATTCTTTTTTTAGATTCTTTTCCCATATAGGTTATTACAGAATATTGAATAGAGTTCCCTCTGCTATATAGTAGGTCCTTATTAGTTATCTATTTTATAAATAGTAGTGTGCATATGTTAATCCCAAAGGGAAAGAGAACATAGGAAATGTAGAAAATAAAAGTCTACAAGAAGAATGATGCCTTTAAAATAGAAACTGTAGTCAGATATAGTAAGAGTCAAAGCAGAGGAAATAAGGACATGCAAAATATAACACATACAGATAAGCATTTAAAAGCTGAATAAAATTGAGAGAGAGCAAAAGACAATGTACTAGAAGAAAGTGCAGGTTCTTTTCAAAAGAAGATATTGTGAACTTATGATCTGGGGTTTGTAAAAATTGCTTTTTATTTTGTGACATGAAACATAGTGTAAGATTTGAACTAGAGGATCTTTCATATTTCTTCCAAGTCTGAGTCCCTGTGAAATCCAAAATGGCTATGTGGTGATATAGCACATCGTTTTGAACGATAATAAGTGTTCCACCAACATTTCATTCTTGATTCTGTAGCTAAGTAGAAACATGTATACTAATAGACTCATCAACTTGTGCACACATGCACACGTAACACACATACATGCTCATGTTCATACTTGTGCACACGTTTTCCTGAAATATCCAGCAGATAGAGATTAAGGACATTTGGGGAGCGTAAAATGGGAATACATCACTTAGTTACTGCACGCTGCACTGGCATATGAACAGGATAGAATAAAACCTTGTACTGGGGAAAACATTGATACACTGACAATTGTACTTGGAGAAAAATTTTACAGATGTAAGAGACAATCATTGTTATGTGGTGTTTGGAGAAGGGAGGCATGGTTTCAATTAGTTTAACCCCAGAGTCAAATATTTAGAGCATGAAGTCACCATTGACCAATGAAATATTAACACTCCTCTGCTGCTCTGGTCTTGTCTCCAGAGCCCTTTGCCCTGGGTGGGAACTGAGAGGTCCTTCACTCAACAAGCAGAGCCAGAAATCAGGGTCAGTGAACAGAGCTCAAGGTCAGAGGTGGGACAAGGAGACATTGCATGGTTTTCAACTATGTTTATGGAAATGGTCAGCTCTATAGTGTATCTCTATGTTAAAATTAGGCAAGATGCTCACTCGATAGAAGCATTGCCTTAGTTAATGTGTTAGGAGTTTTAATGTACTGAACACAAGCGCTGAATTTCCTGGAGTTCTGTACATGAGTCTGAGCCTGGATGTATACAGCAAATGGGAAACCCAAGCCTTTTGAGCCCAAGCCTCATTTTCCTGGCCTAGACTTTAGATGTCCTCAGCAAAAAATCAATGGGAAAGCCTCTTAAATATACAAGTATTGGTTCCCAATCCAGAAACATGGAAGCAGAATCCATTGGAAACTGCCTGCAGACCAGGCTGGAACAATTCACCTGACTTCGGCTTTAAAGGTTCTCTACAGGTGAGGCAAAATTCTTAGCAGAAGATCACCTCTCTGTCTGATCTTTACTACCCTTCTCTCTTCTTCATCCAAGAATCTTTTTAAAGAAGGCAAGTGTGGAGGGTCATAATTTGGATGGATATGAAGGTGGCTTTGACACATGTTGGCCATTGTTCTCCAGACGTAATTTGCTTGATCCAGCTGCCCAAGGGGTCCTACTCTGCAGGTACATCCAAAGATGGGTGATTCCTATAAGGGAGGTTGGGGGTCTGTACTTTTCTCACAGAATCCCCCAAATTATAGCTTTTTAATAGGGAATAATGTTTTTCTCCCTTGATTATGGCACTCTGCTTGTTTGTGGTGCTTGAACATATTCTACCATCTGCAAATTTTCTTGTGTTTTCTCCTACAACCATCTCCTACATGAAGACATGGATTTCATACATTAGAAAAGTCATTATCACTAGTTAAATTTAAAGTATTTTCCAAATTTTGCTTGATGATGACACATACATATGAAATTATGATGCATATCTATTACATTATGGCAGGTAGCATGAAAATTAAAAGCATAAACTTTGGTCCCACACATCCTGGGTTCAAATCCTGGCACTGCCACTTGCTAATCTGTGACCTTGGACTTAAACTCTTGGTACCTCAGTTTTCTCATCTATAAAAACCACTTCAGGGCTTCCCTGATGGTGCAGTGGTTGAGAGTCTTCCTGCCGATGCAGGGGACACGGGTTCGTGCCCCGGTCCGGGAAGATCCCACATGCCGTGGAGCGGCTGGGCCCGTGAGCCATGGCCGCTGAGCCTGCACGTCCGGAGCCTGTGCTCCACAACGGGAGAGGCCACAACAGTGAGAGACCCACATACTGCAAACAAAAAACAAAACAAAACAAAAACAAACAAGAAAGCGCTTCATAGGGCTGTTGTGAGAGTTAAGTCTGTTAATATCTGTAAAGTGCTTAAAACAGAGTCTGGGCAGTAATAAGGATCTAATAATATTAATAATAAGCTAATATGAGTTAGCTTTTATTATTATGATTTTTGTATAAGCGTAGATGAAGTGTGGCTTAAAAAAAACCTACTTCCTACTCTGCATCCTTTTCCTTTTCCTTAAAACAGAGCAACAAATAAAGAAAACTCCTCCATTTCTAGGTTGGACTCTTTGTCCATTTTAAATTTTAATTGGATTATTTGAGGTTTTTTTCTGTTGAGTTGTATTAGTACCTATAGTGGATATTAACCCCTTATTAGATATGTGGTTTGCAAATATTTTCTCCCATTCTGTAGGTCACTTTTCATTTTGCTGATGGTTTCTTTTGGTGCAGAGAGCTTTTGAGTTTGATGTAGTCCCTTTTTTTTTTTTTTTTGTTTTTGCTGCTTGTGTTTTTGGTGTCATTGCCAAGACCAATGGCAAAGAGTTTTCCCTTATATTTTCTTCTAGGATTTTTATGGTTTCAGGTCTTACATTTAATTCTTTAATCCATCTTGAGTTAATTTTCATGAGTAGTGTAAGACAGAGGTCCAATTTCATTCTTTTGAATGTGAATTTTCAGTTTTCCTCATACCATGTATTGAAGAGACTATCCTTTTCCCGTTGAGTATTCTTGGCTCCCTTGTCAAATATTAGTGGACATGTATGCAAGGGTTTTTTCTGGGCTCTTAATTCTGTCCCATTGGTCTGTGTGTCTGTTTTTATGCCTGTATCATATAGTTTTGGTTACTATAGCTTTGTAATATAGTTTGAAATCAGTAAGTGTGATGCCTCTGGCTTTGTTCCTTCTCAAGATTGCTTTCAAGTTGCAAAGTCTCTAACACCTGGGAATTTGGATTCCAATGCTTCTAGTAGCAGTTTGCCCTCAGTGGGAAGTGCAGAGCCCCTGACCCTTCCTACCCACAGAAACAGGGATATCAAGGAGACCCCATCTCTAGTTCCCACCTGCTGGTCTCAGTATGGCCATTTTCTCCCCACACTGCCTCAGAGATGGGACAGGAGGTTAAGTGCTCACTTCCAACATAGAGACAGATAAGAGAAGACAGAGCTCTTTGGAGATGTTGCTAGCACTCACCCCAACCTACACCTGTGCACCCTACCCTCACCCTCACCTCCAGGGCGCATGGGTCACCCTCACTCAGGGGCATGCTCCACCTCTCTCCAGAGTACTATCTACAGGGGCTTTGGGAAAATATGCTCAGGGAAGGTAGGTTGAAAATTTTTATTGAGTTAATGAGATGTTTTGGCAGTATGCAATCCCCTGAGATAATATTTATTTTTTGAATAAATAAATATACTTCTATAGTACATCCCAGCCTCATCTTAGAAGTTCTCAGGAGTCTTCTTCCAAATTTTAGTGAATATATCTTTACTTTTCTTGTTTTACTGGGGAGACATACAGAATATAATTTTAATAATACTAATTATGCATTTTCATATATAAATATTGAACTATACATATTCCATAAGATTATATTTTTGTATGTACCTGTAATAAAGGAGTATCTTAGAACATAGACCTAACACAAGTAGAGAGGAAAACAAGACTGAGTCATGCCGTTCACATAACTTGCCCATTGGGAAGCAGCAAAGGCACAGACTAGGGATATAGTCCTGGGTGAAGGACTCTTTGTTTTTCCTATGGCCCGACATGAACATGAAGCACATACTTCCTCCTAATACATTTATACCCAGCTCTTCACTCTGTGAAGAAAATGGGCATTTTATAGAATAAAAATTTTCCCTGCTTTGTGTAAGGGATACAACTAGATTCAAAGAGCTACTGCAAACTGCATAGATCAACACAGGGCAAATAATATGCACCTTACAAGCATTAACTGCTATTATTATTATTATCATGATTATTTTAAGGGATAGCCACCCTTTTCTTCTGAGCAATAAGCCTTAGTTTCTTGGCCTAGACTTAATGGGAAAAAGCCTGTATTATCTAAAGGGGAAATACAAGGATATTACAAACCATTTCTGCTAACTTACAGTTTTCAATGTAATAGTTCTAATTGTCTGCTGGCTTCTCTTGGCTTCTTGAAACATAACAGAGACAGAGCTACCCCCTAAGATTGATAAGTTCTATATTTGGAAGAAAACTGTGACTCAGCCCTGCCTCTCAGTTCGGTTTCTTAAAGTGACATAGATGTATAGACAAGCCACCTTTTTCTGCTTATTACCCTGAGAAATATTCTCATTTAGCTCAGGGCATCCACAGCCGTAAGGAGGTATTTTGGTAATAGTTACCCCATGATTCCCTGTTCTTAAGACAGATAGACTCAGGCTTTTGACCCACAAATAGATTTTGGAGCATAATATAGGCACCGATAGAGCCAATTCTTTACAGTGGAATCAGGCAAATGATGACTTCAAGGGAAATAACATTTGAAGAAGTCATCTCTCTCACATCAAAGCCAAATTAGAGACATACATTAGAAACCAAAGGCCAGATAAAACTGCTGGTTTCATAGAGAGGAAAAGTTTAGAGGTTTGTTGAAGAATACAAGTATAGTATTTCTTTCCAAAACAAAATCATTATCACAGAGGTTTGCTTTTGCAAGTAGCTACAGCTGTATACAGTATGTAAGTGTAAGTCTCAGGTTCAAAAACCACATTAGAATAGAGTCAGAGCCTGACTTACGTCCCAAAGTTTGGGTGATGTCAGGGTTATGTCAAATCTTCCAGCCACAAGACACCCCATGTGATGCCAAGGGCCTTCTCTCATCTGGTTCTTTGTATTGGGTTGTTTGATTACCAGTCGCTTTGAATCTCTCCAGGCAGAAGTTCTGAAAGCAGAAACTAGGGTTTGAGACGCCAATTTGGTTTTGTATTCTTATCCCTTGCAGTAAGCTCTAAATCTAGAGGTGGCCACCATACTCCCTAAGCCTTTAGCTTTGATGGAATTGCTCTTCTAATAAGAAAGAACCTGGAGGGTGAGAAATCTGAATGAAAAGTAATGGTGGTCTTCATCATTGTGCCTTGGTGGGAATTAAGAGGGAGACAAGGTCATTACAAAGAAAATCCAAGGAATGACTCCATGAGTTCCCTGTCCAAGGGGTTGTGGGTTTGAAACAAAGGGAAACCTTCCATTATGTCTAAGCAAATTCCATCTTTGAAATGGACTTAAGGGCTTTTGTCTGGCTGTGGTAATGAAGAGAGAAAAACATTTTGCTGTGGAATTTTGTGTGAATAGATAGTGCAACTGATGGATACTTCAAATTTGAACAAAGAAACAACTACATATTGATTATATAAATATTCAATATTCTCTGGATTTATCATGTGCCTTTCTGCAGAAGTGATGTATGGACAAGTAGCAGGAAACATTGTCTGCTCTGACAGATCTTTTAACTGGTGGAAAGTTGCTGCATAAGAAATTGAGATATTGGAGCCTAAATATCCCCCCAGTGAAAAGTCTGTAATGTGTATCTACCTATTATGCTTTGCTGAGTGTCAGCCCTACTGCCACCTCACACCTGCTTTATAACCTTGGGAAAGTAATAATTTTCCTCCCTGTTCTTCATCTCTTCTGCTAGTTACATAACTAGAAAAAATTATAAAATTATGACTATATTTTCAGTCTCTTTGAGAGTCATTGATATGCCCAATCCACACTTTCTATAATAATATGGAAAATACAACATCTCCTTATATTCACCAAGCTTTCAAAAATATAGTCAAACTGTGTATTGATCACAGTTTCCACGTCCTGATGTTTATGTAGCACTTATCACCGTAAACTGCCATCCAGTTAGTCCTGTTACTCGGACCTCTTCTAAGAGTTTCTATATTCTTTTTCTGCCTTCAAAAACTTTCAGATCAAATGATGAAATATGGAGCTCTAATGAATGCAAGGCACTGTATACAATAAGGAATCCTGATGTAGACATATGTCGAGAAAGGATAATGCTTAAAGTTTACACGAAAGTACATGATACTGTTATTATATTAGCAAATATAATAAAGCTTATTTAGAGCACTCTTCAAAGAATGAAGTGAATTTTTGTCAAACAATATAATCTGTATATATTTGGGATCTTGGACCTCAGTTTTCTTACCTGTAAATTGGGGGCAATAATCACATTCCTAGGGTTGCTGTGAGGATTGGGTAAGATAACATAAGTAAAGAATTTAGATGGAGAGAGCCTGAACCTGAATTGTAATGAGTACAATTATGAGTTGGACAGGGTTGAAACCTCAATACCTCAGAATGTGACTGTATTTGGAAACAGGGCCTTTAGAAAGGTAATTAAGTTAAAATGGGGTTGTTAGGATGGACTGTAATCCAATCTGACTACTGTCCTTATGAGAACAGATTATGACACAGAGAGAGATGCCAGGGGTGCATTAGCACAAGCAGATGGCCATTTGTAAGCCAAGGAGCAAAATCCGGAACAGGTCCTTTCCTTATGACCATCAGAGGAGACCAACCCTACTGGCTCCTTGCACTTCCAGCCTCTAGAACTATGAAAAAATAAATGTCTGGTGTTTAAGCTCCCCAGTCTGTAATATTTTGTGGTCACAGACAGAGCAAACTAATGTAAGTGCTCAATATACATTTGCTCTTACAGAGATGAGACGGGCAGAGAGGGGAAAATGAATGTGTACCCAGGACACTACAGAAGAATGGACATGGTTATAGTTTCCCTCTTGAGTTGACCTCTCTGGACCTCAGGCTGCTCCATCTTTCTGGCACCAGAGCAGTATCATTAGATTGTCTTCTTAAGTCAGTGAGGAAACTCTGGTAAGCATCACAGTTACTTGTAGAAGAGGAAAGCAGAGCATCCTCATCGGTATCAATTTATGGACTCATTTTGGAAGACTGAGCTTCAAATCGTACCAAAAAGAGCACACAAAACAAAAGGAGCCCTCGTTCTCCCCAAGGCTGTTGTCCATTTGCAAGTATATAAATCAATAGTGCATTTCAGCATGCCTGGCTTCTTTTATGAATGCCTTGATTTCTCCAGGCCAAAACAACTTGGAGTCCAGAGTGAAATAAAACAAGCCTGGACAATATGTATCAGCATCAGTTCATAGGGACCTAATCAGTGCAATCATTAAACAATACGCTCTCAGTAAGTCACTTGCATTGCGTAATGTATGCACATGTGTAATTCCTTACTATGGACCCAGCCTGCTGATGTATGTCATTCTCCAGTTAGGCCCAGAAGGCAAGAGAAACGGGCTCAGAGCTATCTGCCTTTGCCGTGTCATCTCAAAAACAACAACAAAAATTCCACAGAGATCGAATAGTGTATTGCTGCCAGTATCTGGATCTTCTTACTGCTAAATGTTCTCTTTCTCCTTTGCTTGCGGCATAGTTTTAAAATCACGTAGTGCAGCTTATGTTTAGGAGAAATCAGATTATATCTCTATATCCTGAGTCAAGACTCCAAAAGCCCATCAGTTAGCACTGCCACGGGCTATGTATGTGACGTTTTAAGTACTTCATTAGTCTGGGGCTGTGTTCCCTGGGGCTTTCATCTAACAAAGGGCGGTATGGGTGCTTTCCAAATGTTCAGTTGTTTTAAATCATTGTTATTAAATTTAGGCAGGCTGTATAAGGAAGAGAAGCCTAGGATTTTAGATGGTACCTTTGAAATCTTCTAGTCCAGGAGTGGCAAAGAGGTTTAGTTAACCCTTAGCAATTAATTGTGGCTACCTAGAGCATGATGTTGAAAATGTCCCAAGGTCAAGAGTGGGCTCAACAGGAAATAATAACAGGATCATTATTGATATCTGTTTTGGGACAAGATTAGGGAGTGTCTTTGGGGTAGAAAGACATGCTAGGTATTTTCTGCCAAATTGAACACTTTCTTCTTATGGATGAGGAAACTGAGCTCCAAAAACATTAAATGATATTCTCAAGATGACATAATTAGTTCACAAAAATGCCAAAGTCAGAATCAATGCATCCTGACACTCCCTTTCTACTTTCCCAAAGTCTGAAATCTGCATGTTGAATTTAAGTCTCTCAAGCCCTTTGAGTTCTTTATTAAAAAAATCCAAAAATTAAAATCCCTTTGGTTGTCAATATACTAAATATAGATAAGAAAATATTGATGCAAATGTAAAATGTTATGTACTTGAATTGGGCAAACTATGGGGGGAAAGTTTTAAGAAAAGGTAAAAATGTTAGTGAACATTTTTGAAGGAAGAAGAGCAAGGAGTTAAATTCTAATTTCTTGCAGCAGTTATCTTTTTTCACCTTGGGGAAGGACAGTAAGAACTTTTTTGCTGCAATTGCATCTACATTTTATTGCGCCAATGAACAAGTACATCTTTCCAAACTGTCACTATTCATCACATTTAAATAAGAATAGGTGAGTTTGGAAAGACATGAAGATTCATTAGTTCCAGCTCTAAATATTGCAGGTAAAATTATTTCCATCCACAGCAGCCTAAAACAGACTGAGTGAGGAGTCACAAAATACCCTTGAAAATTATATTTCCAGAGAACATGGCCACCGTTGGGCAAATGCAAAGTCAACAAAGCGCAAGTCGTCTGTTCATCATCCCAACCTACTATGCATCCTGTACATAAAGAATGACAATTGATCACATGGAAGGAGTCCTTTCTATGTAAGGAGAATAGTTGAAAAGGTGGGGGAGGCGGAGTTTGATGTTAAGGATATATATATTTTTTTAACATCTTTATTGGAGTATAATTTCTTTACAATGGTATGTTAGTTGCTGCTGTATAACAAAGTGAATCAGCTATACATAGACATATATCCACATAGCTCCTTCCTCTTATGTCTCCCTCCCACCCTCCCTATCCCAGTCCTCTAGGTGGTCACAAAGCACCAAGCTGATCTACCTGTGTTATGAGGCTGCTTCCCATTAGCTATCTATTTTACATTTGATAGTGTATATATGTCCATGCTGCTCTCTCACTTTGTTCCACCTTTCCCTTCCTCCTCCCCATGTCCTCAAGTCCATTCTCCACATCTGCATCTTTATTCCTGTCCTGCCCCTAGGTTCTTCAGAACCACTTTTTTTTTTATTCCATATATATGTGTTAGCATATGGTATATATTTTTCTCTTTCTGACTTACTTCACTCTATATGACAGTCTCGAGGTCCAACCATCTCACTACAAATAACTGAATTTCATTTCTTTTTATAGTAATATTCCATTGTATATATATGCAATACCTTCTTTATCCATTCATCTGTCGATGGACACTTAGGTTGCTTCCATGTCCTGGCTATTGTAAATAGAGCTGCAATGAACATTGTGGAACATGACTCTTTTTGAATTATGGTTTTCTCAGGGTATATGCAGAGTAGTGGGAATGCTGGGTCGTATGGTAGTTCTATTTGTAGGTTTTTAAGGAACCTCCATACTGTTCTCCATAGTGACTGTATCAATTTACATACCCACCAACAGTGCAAGAGGGTTCCCTTTTCTCCACACCTGCTCCAGTATTTATTGTTTTTAGATCTTTTGATGATGGCCATTCTGAATGGTGTTGGGTGCTACCTCATTGTAGTTTTGATTTGCATTTCTCTAATGATTAGTGATGTTGAGCATCCTTTCATGTGTTTCTTGGCAATCTGTATATCTTCTTTGGAGAAATGCCTATTTAAGTCTTTTGCCCATTTTTGGGTTGGGTTGTTTGCTTCTTTGATATTGACCTGCACAAGCTGCTTGTAAATTTTGGAGTTTAATCCTTTGTCAGTTGCTTCATTTGCAAATATTTTTCTCCCATTCTGAGGGTTGTCTTTTCATCTTGTTTATGGTTTCCTTTGCTGTGCAAAAGCTTTTAAGTTTCATTAGGTCCCATTTGTTTATGTTTGTTTTTATTTCCATTTCTCTAGGAGGTGGGTCAAAAAGGATCTTGCTGTGATTTATGTCATAGAGTGTTCTGCCTGTGTTTTCTTCAAAGAGTTTGATAGTGTCTGGCCTTACATTTAGGTATTGAACCCATTTTTTTTCTTTTTGCAGTACGCAGGCCTCTCACTGCTGTGGCCTCTCCCGTTGCGGAGCACAGGCTCTGGATGCGCAGGCTCAGCAGCCATGGCTCACGGGCCTAGCCACTCCGTGGCATGTGGGATCTTCCCGGACCGGGGCACGAACCCATGTCCCCTTCATTGGCAGGCGGACTCTCAACCACTGCACCACCAGGGAAGCCCTTGAATCCATTTTGAGTTTATTTTTTGTGTATGGTGTTAGGGAGTGTTCTATTTTCATTCTTTTACGTGTAGCTGTCCAGTTTTCCCAACACCACTTATTGAAGAGGCTGTCTTTTCTCCATTGTCTATTCTTGCCTGCTTTATCAAAAATAAGATTATGATATGTGCATGCGTTTATTTCTGGGCTTTCTATCCTGTTCCATTGATCTATCTTTCTGTTTTTGTGCCAGTACCATATTGTCTTGATTACTGTAGCTTTGTAGTATAGTCTGAAGTCTGGGAGCCTGATTACTACAGCTCCATTTTTCTTTCTCAAGATTGCTTTGACTATTCGGCGTCTTTGTGTTTCCATACAAATTGGAAAATTTTTTGCTCAAGTTCTGTGAAAAATGCCAGTGGTAGTTTGATAGGCATTGCATTGAATCTGTAGATTGCTTTGGGTAGTGGAGTCATTTTCACAATGTTGATTCTTCCAACCCAAGAACATAGTATATCTCTCCATCTGTTTGTATCATCTTTAATTTCTTTCATCAGTGTCTTATAATTTTCTGCATACAGGTCTTTTGTCTCCTAAGGTAGGTTTATTCCTAGGTATTTTATGCTTTTTGGTGCAGTGGTAAAGAGGAGTGTTTCCTTAATTTCTCTTTCACACTTTTCATCATTAGTGTATAGGGATGAAAGAGATTTCTGTGCATTAATTTTTTATCCTGCTACTTTACCAAATTCATTGATTAACTTTAGTAGTTTTCTGGTAGCATCTTTATGATTCTCTATGTAGAGTATCATGTCATCTGCAAACAGTGATAGTTTTAATTCTTCTTTTCCAAACTAGTTTCCTTTTATTTCTTTTTCTTCTCTGATTGCTGTGGCTAAAACTTCCAAAACTATGTTGAATAATAGTGGTGAGAGTGGGCAACCTTGTCTTATTCCTGATTTTAGAGGAAATGGTTTCATTTTCACCATTGAGAACTATGTTGTCTGTGGGTTTGTCATATATGGCCTTTATTATGTTGAGGTAAGCTCCCTCTATGTCTACTTTCTGGAGGGTATTTATCATAAATCAGTGTTGAATTTTGTTGAAAGCTTTTTCTGCATCTATTGAGACGATCATATGTTTTTTCTCCTTCAATTTGTTAATATGGTTTATCACATTGATTGATTTGCGTATATTGAAGAATCCTTGCATTCCTGGCATAAACCCCACTTGATCATGGTGTATGACTGATTCTTTTAATGTGGTGTTGGATTCTGTTTGCTAGTATTTTGTTGAGGATTTTTGCATCTATGTTCATCAGTGATATTGGCCTGTATTTTTCTTTCTTTGTGACATCTTTGTCTGGTTTTGTTATCAGGGTGATAGTGGTCTTGTAGAATGAGTTTGGGAGTGTTCCTCCCTCTGCTGTATTTTGGAAGAGTTTGAGAAGGATAGGTGTTAGCTCTTCTCTAAATGTTTGATAGAATTCGCCTGTGAAGCCATCTGGTTCTGGACTTTTGTTTGTTGGAAGATTTTTAATCACAGTTTCAATTTCAGTGCTGGTGATTGGTCTGTTTATATTTTCTATTTCTTCCTGGTTCAGTCTCGGCAGGTTGTGCTTTTCTAAGAATTTGTCCATTTCTTCCAGATTGTCCATTTTATTGGCATATAGTTGCTTGTACTAATCTCTCATGATCCTTTGTATTTCTGCAGTGTCAGTTGCTACTTCTCCTTTTTAATTTCTAATTCTGTTGATTTGAGTCTTCTCCCTTTTTTTCTTGATGAGTCTGGCTAATGGTTTATCAATTTTGTTTATCTTCTCAAAGAACCAGCTTTCATTTTTGTTGATCTTTGCTCTCGTTTCCTTCATTTCTTTTTCAATTATTTCTGATCTGATCTTTATGATTTCTTTCCTTCTGTTAACTCTGGGTTTTTTTTGTTCTTCTTTTTCTAATTGCTTTAGGTGCAAGGTTAGGTTGTTTATTTGAGATGTTTCTTGTTTCTTGAGGGAGGATTGTATTGCTATAAACTTCCCTCTTAGAACTGCTTTTGCTGCGTCCCATAGGTTTTGGGTCATCATGCTGTCATTGTCATAGGTTTCTAGGTATTTTTTGATTTCCTCTTGGATATCTTCAGTGATCTCTTGGTTTTTAAGTAGTGCATTGTTTAACCTCCATGTGTTTGTATTTTTTTACAGATGTTTTCCTGTATTTGATATCTAGTCTCATAGCATTGTGGTCAGAAAAGATGCTTGATACGATTTCAATTTTCTTAAATTTACCAAGGCTTGATTTGTGACCCAAGATATGATCTATCCTGGAGAATGTTCCATGAGCACTTGAGAAGAAAGTGTATTCTGTTGTTTTTGGATGGAATGTCCTATAAATATCAATTAAGTCTATCTTGTTTAATGTATCTTTTTTTTTTTTTTGCAGTACGCGGGCCTCTCACTGTTGTGGCCTCTCCCGTTGCGGAGCACAGGCTCCGGACGCGCAGGCTCAGTGGCCATGGCTCACAGACCCAGCCGCTCCGCGGCATGTGGGATCTTCCCGGACCGGGACACGAACCTGCATCCCCTGCATCGGCAGGCAGCCTCTAAACCACTGCGCCACCAGGGAAGCCCTAATGTATCTTTTAAAGCTTGTGTTTCCTTATTTATTTTCATTTTCGATGATCTGTCCATTAGGGAAAGTGGAGTGTTAAAGTCCCCTACTATGATGTGTTACTGTCCATTTCCCCTTTAAAGGCTTTTATCATCTACCTTATGTATTGAGGTGCTCCTATGTTGGGTCCATAAATATTTACAATTGTTATATCTTCTTCTTGGATTCATCCTTTAATCATTATGTAGTGTCCTTCTTTGTTTCTTGTAATAATCTTGATTTAAAGTCTATTTCATCTGATAAGAGAATTGCTACTCCAGCTTTCTGTTGATTTCCATTTGCATGGAATATCTTTTTCCATCCCCTCACTTTCAGTCTGTGTGTGTCCCTAGGTCTGAAGTAGGTCTCTGGTAGACAGCATATATACAGGTCTTGCTTTTGTATCCATTCAGCCAGTCTATGTCTTTCGGTGGGAACATTTAATCCATGTACATTTAAGGTAATTATCAATATGTATGTTCCTATTACCATTTTCTTAATTGTTTTGGGTTTGTTATTGTAGGTCTTTTCCTTCTCTTGTGTTTCCTGCCTAGAGAAGTTCCTTCAGCATTTGTTGTAAAGCTGGTTTGGTGGTGCTGAGTTCTCTTAGCTTTTGCTTGTCTGTAAAGGTTTTGATTTCTCTGTTAAATCTGAATGAGATCCTTGCAGGGTAGAGTAATCTTGGTTGTAGGTTTTTCCCTTTTATCACTTTAAATATGTCCTGCTACTCCCTTCTGGCTTGCAAAGTTTCTGCTGAAAGATCAGCTGTTAATCTTATGGGGATTCCTTTGTATGTTATTTGCTGTTTCTTCCTTGATGCTTTTAATATGTTTTCTCTGTATTTAATTTTTGATAGTTTGATTAATATGTGTCTTGGTGTGTTTCTCCTTGGATTTATCCTGTATGGGACTCTCTGCACTTCCTGGACTTGATTGACTATTTCCTCTCCCATATTAGGGAAGTTTTCAACTATAATCTCTTCAAATATTTCCTCAGTCCCTTTCTTTTTCTCTTCTTCTGGGAACCCTATAATTCAAATGTTGGTGTGTTTAATGTTGTCCCAGAGGGCTCTAAGACTGTCCTCAACTCTTTTCATTCTTTTCTCTTTATTCTGGTCTGCAGTCATTATTTCCACTATTTTATCTTCCAGGTCACTTATCGATTCTTCTGCCTCAGTTATTCTGCTATTGATTCCTTCTAGAGAATTTTTAATTTCGTTTATTGTGTTGTTCATCATTGTTTGTTTGTTTTGTAGTTCTGCTAGGTCTTGCTAAACATTTCTTGTATTTTATCCATTCTATTTCCAAGATTTTGGATCATCTTTACTATCATTACTCTGAATTCTTTTTCAGGTAGACTGCCTATTTCCTCTTCATCTGTTTGGTCTGCTGGGTTTTTACCTTTCTCCTTCATATGCTGTGTGTTTCTCTGTCTTCTCATTTTGCTTCACTTACTGTGTTTGTGTTGTCCTTTTCACAGGCTGCAGGTTCATAGTTCCCATTGTTTTTGGTGTCTGCCCCCAGTGGCTAAGGTTGGTTCAGTGGGTTGTGTAGGCTTCCTGGTGGAGGGAACTAGTGCCTGTGTTCTGGTAGATGAGGCTGGATCTTGTGTTTCTGGTGGGCAGGTCCACATCCGGTGGTGTGTTTTGGGGTGAATGTGACCTTATTATGATTTTAGGCAGCCTCTCTGCTAATGGGTGGGGTTATGTTCCTATCTTGCTGGTTGTTTGGCATAGGGTGTCCAGCACTGTAGCTTGCTGGTTGTTGAGTGGAGCTGGGTCTTAGCATTGAGATGGAGATCTCAGGGAGAGCTTTCGCCATTTGATATTACATGGAGCCGGGAGGTGTCTGTTGGACCAATGTCCTGAACTCGGCTCTCCCACCTCAGAGGCAGAGGCCCGACACCTGACCGGAGCATCAAGACCCTGTCAGCTACACGGCTCAGAAGAAAAGGGAGAAAAAAAGAAAGAAAGAAAATAAAAAGAAATAAAGTTATTAAAAGAAAAAATTTTTTTAATTATTGAAAATTTTAAAAAGTAATTAAAAAAAGAAAAAGAGCTTCCCTGGTGGTGCAGTAGTTGAAAGTCCACCTGCCAATGCAGGAGACACGGGTTTGTGCCCTGGTCCAGGAAGATCCCACATGCCACGGAGTGGCTGGGCCGGTGAGCCATGGCCACTGAGCCTGCGCGTCCAGAGCCTGTGCTCCGCAACGGGAGAGGCCACAACAGTGAGAGGCCACGTACTGCAAAAAAAAAAAAGGAAAGAAAGAAGAGAGCAACCAAACCATAAAACAAATTCACCAATGATAACAAGTGCTAAAAACTATATTAAAACAAAAATTGGACAGACAGAACCCTAGGGTAAATGGTAAAAGCAAAACTATAGAGACAAAATCACACAAAGAAGCACACCCATATGCACTCACAAAAAGAGAAAAAGGAAAAAAATATATATATCTATATATTAAAAAAAAAAAGGAAGACAGCACCCAGATCAATAAACCAATCTACCAATGATAATAAACCCTCAATACTAAACTAAGATAAACATAAAACCAGAAACCAGTCAGTCTCATATACCCAACCCCACATCTATTCATTGTCTATTCAGGTATTCCACAGATGCAGGGTGCATCTAGTTGACTGTGGAGATTTAATTCGCTGCTCCTGAGGCTGCTGGGAGAGATTTCCCTTTCTCTTCTGTGTTCGCACAGCTCCCGGGGCTCAGCTTTGGATTTGGACCCACCTCTGCGTGTAGGTCACCTGAGGGCGTCTGTTCTTCGCTCAGACAGGACGGGGTTAAAGGAGCAGCTGATTCGGGGGCTCTGGCTCACTCAGGCCGGGGGGAGGGAGGAGTACGGATGCGGGGCAAGCCTGCGGCAGCAGAGGCCAGCATGACATTGCACCAGCCTGAGGCACGCCATGCGTTCTCCCGGGGAAGTTGTCCCTGGATCACGGGACCCTGGCAGTGGCAGGCAGCACAGGCTCCCAGGCAGGGAGGTTGGATAGAGATCTCTGCTTGCACACAGGCTTCTTGGTGGTGGCAGTAGCAGCCTTAGCGTCTCATGCCCGTCTCTGGGGTCCGCGCTGATAGCCGCGGCTCGCACTAGTCTCTGGAGCTCCTTTAGGTGGCGCCCTGAATCCCCTCTCCTCACGCGAAACAATGGCCTCTTGCCTCTTCGGCAGCTGCAGAGTTTTTCCCGGACTCCCTCCCGGCTAGCTGTGACGCACTACCCCCTTCAGGCTTTGTTCCCGCAGCCAACCCCAGTCCTCTCCCTGGGGTCTGATCTCCGAAGCCCAAGCCTCAGCTCCCAGACCCAATCGGCCCCAGTGGGTGAGCAGGCAAGCCTCTCAGGCCAGTGAGTGCTGCTTGGCACCGATCCTCTGTGCGGGAATGTCTCCGCTTTGCCCTCTGCACCCCTGTTGCTGCGCTCTCCTCCGTGACTCCGAAGATCATAAGTAAGTATCAATATTTAAGCTAAGAACTTCCATTAGGTGCAGCCCAGTATATCTCCAAGTCATCTGACCCATTCTGTTCTGTACCAGTTGCCATCGTTAAGGGAAAAGATATATTGACATTGTCCATAACGTTCATCGAAGATATCTGCACGTACAAGGTGAATGGTGGGTCATTGTAACCCCTTACAGGATTGATGAAGGGACGTTATCTTCTAAGGAGTCACGTAACTGGGGCCAGAAGGAAAATAATTGATCTTTATGGTTGAGCAGGTACTTCTGCCATTGGGGAAGTCTGGTTAGTGCATAATGCAGATGCACAATGCACACTAGAGGGGAGGGAGGAGGCTCAAATAGGAAGAGGAAAAGAAAATGCATGTTTAAATTTATCTTGTCTTGCCTTAAAATGTGAATTTTTATTTCATCAACATTAACCTCCAGAAGACAATAACTGAGGCCATATTTACTCTTGGGGAAAAGTTGGCATGAGGAGCCATGAGTTCTAATGAACGCCTATCTGTCCAACACTCTGGTTGGTGATTTACACCTATTACCATACTAATTGTCAGAGCTCTCCAAAGGGGTAGATTAAGTGGACTGAGGTAGTTCAGTGCCCTGGAAGCATGAATAGACCTGTCCCTTGACTCGTTTCCACTAGGCCAAACTGAAGGCTATTTTGTGCCATATTTGGTGACCATTCCATATTCTTCAGCATCCTAAGTCCTTCAAAGGTTTCTTTCAAAGCAACCAAACCTCTACCACGGCAGCCATCTGGTCTACCTCCCTCATCACGTGCCCAGCCCCTGAATGAAAATATCTAACTCTTCCACACATAGGAAGGGCTGGTCCTACATACTTTCTTGGAGTCATGTTTTGAGCTCCTAAAGAATTCACAGAGAATAAGACGTGACTGGGGAGGGATGACTGTATCTCACCTACTACATTTACTTCACCTTGCCCTTCACTAGACTTTGTTGCTTGTATGACTGGGGGCAAGAACTGTATCATGCAGCCTGAATCCCCTATGGCATCCAGCCCCCTGCCTTGCACATAGTAGGTGCTCAATAGTTGTGAGTGGAGTGACCAACTGATTAAATGAATTAATGGGCAGATAATAGCTCACTGATAGGGTGTCGTCAGCTGCCAAACCTTTCTTCCCTTTTCACTCATCTTCCAGCACCTGACCCACTTCCCTTCCCTTTCCTCCTGCTAACCTGACATGCCCTCCACTGTGTCACCCTCCACTGATTGACTTGCCACAGTGTCATGAGGGCCCAAGGAGAATGACTCAGCTCAGTATTATGTCTGCTTCTCCGCTGACCTTGCTCCTTCATTATTTGCTTATTACCAGACTGAGTGACTCAGCATCTGGCTTAATGGAAGTGGTGTTTATAGTGTATATAATACTATACATGTGTTTGCATATATATTATATATATATGTATATATATATTTATATAAAATACATTTAAAAAAACTCTCCTCAGCCACTATCTCATTTTATTGACACAGCACCTTCTTGAGCCAGCAAGATGCACCTCATGAGTCTTATCTTATGGGAAATCAAGTCGACTTAACAAAGGTCACATAGCTAGTTAAGCTGGTTAGTGGCAGGTGCATGTCCCAATATTCCTTTTACTGGATCACCAATCTCTTCTTCAAACTGCTGGCTTACCTTGTTTCTGCCCTCAGGGCAAAGGCTTATCACCAATGATGCAGTTCTAATATAGTACAATGGATGTTGATAAACTTGACCATAGCTTCTAAAAGTGCACTCTGGTAGTTTTTTAGCTCAGAGACTTTGAAGTACTTGTGGAGGCACATTTTTGTTATGAACAAAAATTACCTGAAATACTGATATTTAGTATTTTAAAAAATCCCACCTCACTGAAATCTCATAAAAAATCCTCACAAATTCATTTGTGAGGATTTGGGGGGGATGGAGGTAGCATAAGATGTGAATATTGTAGGAGCTTGGAGGGGTCTTCTGCCCCAGGAAAGGGTCCATTCCTGCAAACAGCCTGAGAACAATTGCACAGTCAGCATGGCTGGGGCCCCCAGGCCAGGCGAGTGGCTGAAGGCCTAGGTGATTTGTTTTGAGAGATGAGGAAGTTTGTCAAGGAAGAAGTGGTGGGTTAAAGGATGCTTAGCAGGAGAAGGAGGACAAGTGAAGTAGAGACACGGGCTAAGGGATGTCTAATTGTTGGGTACATTAGGGTACCAATTTGCTATGTGCATCTGTAAGAACTACTTGGGTCCCCAAAACATGCATTTAGGCATTGTTTTTTATTTAGTTTATTTTTTAATTGTTTTAAAATTATTTTCTTCTGAATCCATTTTCCTGTGTGTCAGGAGGTTAAATTGACAAATTTACTACTTGTTAGCTATGTGACATAGGAAAAAAATTTTAATTTCTCTGAGCCTCATATTTCTACTTTTGTGAATTAGAGAGACTTGGACCTGCCACACAGCACTGCTGTGAGGATGAAATGAGGTGATCTATGTAAGGCATCCAGGACAGTACTTGGCAAAGAGTAGTTGCTTAGTAACTTATTGTCTGGGTGGACTTTCAGATGTTTCCATCACTTACACCAAATATATACATTTCTAATGACTGTCTTGATCCCCAAAGTCCAGATCTCTTGAAAACACTCTTGTAATCATTTCTTTTTTTAATTTATTTTTTTAATATCTTTATTGGAGTATAATTGCTTTACAATGTTGTGTTAGTTTCTGCTGTATAAAAAAGTGAATCAGCTATATGTATACATATATTCCCATATCCCCTCCCTCTTGCGTCTCCCTCCACCCTCCCTATCCCACCCCTCTAGGTGGTCACAAAGCACTGAGCTGATCTCCCTGTGCTATGCAGCTGCTTCCCACTAGCTATCTATTTTACATTTGGTAGTGTAAATATCTCCATGCCACTCTCTCACTTCGTCCCAGCTTACCCTTCCCCCTCCCCGTGTCCTCAGGTCCAGTCTCTACGTCTGCGTCTTTATTCCTGTCCTGCCCCTATGTTCATCAGAACCATTTTTTTATTCCATATATGTAATCATTTCTTCAGTCTGTTGACACTATTAGATAGATGATAGATAGATAGATAGATATAGAAATGAGAGCTAAATGAACAAATGAGTAGAGAGACATGGAGAGAGAAATATACATACATACACTGATGGAGAGAGAGAGAGAGAGATGGGAAGGTAAAGAGATATAGAATTGAAGTATTTATTGCTCTTGACTCACCCACATCCCCATGAAATGTCACTATTTAATGGCTCTGAATCCAAAGCCCGAGTAATTGCAAATGATTGCACTTAGGAACTTTCACTGCAGGTCCTGGTTATTTATACTTCTTTCTTGTTACTGAGTAATGAGCCATCACAGAGGAAAATGGAGGTCATGAATAAAGAGAGAACAAATTTAAACCTACTCAGATACTAAAACTGGGCTCAAATAATAATTGAAGAGCAAAGAGAATATATTTTCTCCAATCTGATTATACATTTTCAACCTCCCTAACTCCATCATGACTTCAATAAATGCCTCCCCACCTCAGCCCCACACCTCCTCTCCCCTGCCAAATGCACCCATGACCTCAGTTTTTACTGTGTAGCTGGGAGGTAACTAAAATGATTGTTTATGTGGAACCCAGGAAACCTGCCTAGTGAGTAGGGGTAGAGTCTGTAAGGGGTAGGTTCTTGGACGAAAGAGCATGGGAGGGCAGAATCCATGGAGACTAGATGTCCTGGAACAATCACACACTTCTCACACACCTTGACAGGGAAGAGTCTCAGGTGAAGTCATCGTCACCGGCCATTACCAGTGTGCAGAGGACACGTATTGTAATTAATGGACCCATCAAGTCTTGCCCGTAACAGATGCTCAATAAATATTTTTGGAGTGAATGTAGTGAATGAATGTGTAGTTCTGCGTCTAGCGCCTCCCTGAGGGTATTAGCAAGTAAGGATAGTTTGGAAACAACTAGTTTAGATTGTGTAATGGATGGTAATCCCACTGTTTTTTGACAGGGGAAATTTCAGAGAAGGATTGTAAAAGTGCTCCCCCTAGAGGGACCAGTATAAAAAGTATGGCACAAGGTAGGTTCCAGCAGCCTTTCTCCAGGACCTCTGATAAAGCAGCTATTTGGGGATGGTAAGTCATCATGGTCAGTGGGGGACCAGTAGTCAGCGTTAACTGACACTGTCAGTGGAGATGGCAGGGTCTTTGGCCAGTCCTGGTCTGAGGCTGCTGCAGGTCACGACTTTCGTGTGGGACCTAGGACAGAGTAAGAAACACCTTCCTCAGGGCTGTGAGGACCACACTGGCCGCCAGAAGGATGAACCGGATGGACTTGGTTCAAGCTGCCTGGGTTGCTGTCTCTGCTGTGCAGCAGAAGTTTGCACCTTCAGGTCGAATTTTAGCCAATTAACAGGGAAACTTCCCCTCCCAATCTCTTTCCAAGGGTGAGACCCGAGGTGGGATCCACTCATTGCTAATTAGAATGAATAAAAAGAGACACTGGAAAATTTGAAGTGTGTAATTATGGGTATAACACTGGCTAACGGGAGCCTGGAGGTGGCATTCTGAGAGGCTGGCGGAGCTTTCTGTTCACAGCTCTTGGGTCTGCCCCATGGGGGATGCTGGGGCTCTTAAGCAGTCCCTTCTCACTCTAGAAGGCAGCTAAGAAATCCCAGAGGGCCCAGAATGAGCCCAGAATAGGACAAATAAGAGTTTCCCAAAGGGAGCAAGGTCTGTATTATATCATAAAAAATGATCCATGAGAATTGGAGAGCAAATCATTGATGTTGAGAGGGTTTTTTGGTCCTGAATTGAATGATACATGCAGAGATCATTATTTCCTCTTCATAAAAGCATTGGTGTCCTAACTGCAAAGTGCCAATCACTAAGATGGGTTAGGGGGACAGGACAAAAGGGATGCAGAGGACATTCCCAAGTAGTGTCCCATTAAGGTGGGCTTATATCAAAGAAGACTGTGCTCGAATCCTTGCTCGGAAAGCACATTCTGAGTCAATAACGTCCTTGTCCTTCTCTGTTACCTGACATTCCACTTGCCTTTGCGTCATTACTTGAGACCTTCTTTACAGAATGAATCCTGATGGCCACTCGGTAAATACTCTATAATGTTGGAATATCTTTTAATCTCGGTAAAGCAGCGTGGTCAAATTTTAAACTTCTCAAAAATGAAGAATATATAAAAAGAGTAGGGGGAAAGAGGAGATTCTCATTTATAAAAAAAAAAAAAAAGAGTAGGGAAGAGCAGAGTGTTGGGTATGCACACAGAATCAACCTTTTTATTGCTGGGTAGAAATAAATCAAAAGCAGACACTTCCCTTGACCCTAGATGAAGCAGTGCCTGGAGCTGGATAACGGTAGATCACTGAGTCTGAAGTGCACATAAAATCCAATTGTAAGTTGGCTGATCACAGCACACGACTGGATTCACTTATTGCTAATTAGAATGAATAAGAAGAGACACTGGGAGATGTGAAGCTTGAAATTATGGGTAGGAAAAGCCACTTGATGGGAGGAAATCAATTTTTCCTAGTGTTTTGGAAAACCGTTTCACATAGTGTCTGGTCCATTATTTATGCCCTGATATTTGCATGTAGTAAGAACCACAGATATTTCTGATCAAACTACACTCCAGGACACCCAATTTGAAGGGGCTTTAAGGGTCCAAGCTGGGAAGAGTGAATGGGTTTTGCTCCCTGTTAAAGAAGGGATCTTCTGTTCCTGGCTTGTTTGGAAAGATATTTTTCCTTCTGCCTCAAGTGATAAAATGCACACCGTTGAGAAAGGCACTGGATACTGTACTGTTAGCTGAGGTTGATGTGATGGCCAGATAGGCCTCTTGATTATTGATCATTTTATTTGTACCTCCTGGTGCTAACTTCTCTTTCTTAGGGTGAGCTCACTCTTCCTTTTATCTATTTAGAAAAGAAATGAACTGCTAGGCTCATACAAGCTAGGGGCGGCTGTAGGGAGGTGTATGGCCCGAAGAAACCAGCTAGACATAGTGCTGGTTAAAAATACAAAGGGATCTTTTGTGGGAATTCTTACTCTATAATGTTGGAATAGCTTTTTCCCCCAACTTTCTGGCCAGAAGTGAGATGGCAGAGTTATTTTAATCTTAATTCTATTTAGGGGATTGGAGTGTTCCAAAGAGAAGGAGAGCTTTGCTGAACATTTTAAACAATTGATACCAGATGAATTTTTTGTATCATTTTTCAAATAGTTTTCTCTAAATGAGTTCTAAAGATAGAATGTACGTAATCACTAAATATTGAAGGATGCTGAAATATTAAGCAACTAGGATGGCAAATCCTGCTGTATCCAGGTGTCACTTTGTGTAAATGGCTTCAATTCTTTATTTCTTGGTGCTTATATGATGTATCTGAGACAGAAACCCTGGCAAATTAGGGACCACAGAATGAATTTGTAGGATGAATTGCCCACATCTCTGCTCAGTTGCATACTTTGAGAATATTTTGCAATAATAATAAATGACTTTTATTTCAAATTAGTTTTAAGGGTAATTGTAATGACAAGTGTATTTATGTGTGTGTGTTTGAGAGAGAGAGAAAGAGAGGAAACAGGGACAGGGAGAGACACATAGAAAAAGACAGGGAGAGAGAGAGAGAAATTCCAGTGCAGAAGCCAAGAGTAAAACTGGGGTTGGGGCTTCCCTGGTGGCGCAGTGGTTGAGAGTCCGCCTGCCGATGCAGGGGACACGGGTTCGTGCCCCGGTGTGGGAAGATCCCACATGCCGCGGAGCCGCTGGGCCCGTGAGCCATGGCCGCTGAACCTGCACGTCCGGAGCCTGTGCTCCGCAACGGGAGAGGCCACAGCAGAGAGAGGCCCGCGTACCGCAAAAACAAACAAACAAAAAAAACCAAACTGGGGTTGGATTCCTACCCATGACCTACTGCACAATGCTCCTGTCTCCTAAGGCTTTTCATCAAATAATCACAATGCAAAGGTGAGAGTCAAGACAACTGGCACAGCCCCAGCTCTGCTCAAATAGAATTAACATCCATTGTAAACTTTTAACATGGTTGTAACTATGCATTGAGCAAACACCAGCCATGAACTGATATTCCAAGGACTCCCCATCCTTGCTACGCCTACTGCCAGAGTGAAAGTACATGGGTTTTCTTGCTCTGGGTCACTAGACATAGATATCTTGGCCATGATGGTTTGAACTAGAGACTGCCTCCTCAGCTAAAAGCCACATGACATATATGGTAGCCCAGTAGCTTATAAGGTGGCCAAGTGCTGGATAAGTGTGCTCCTTTTTGGATGAAGACCAGCCCACCCAGAAAGAGCCTTTCTCTGGAGGGACTGAAAGAGTGATACAAGAAGTAGAAGGAAGAAATACAGGCAAGGCAGCCATAGAGAGAAACCAAGAGTAAAGAGAGAAGCAGCTAGAAAAGTGGTTAGGTGTAAAGGGCAAACTCACTAGAATAGGTGCTGTTGACAGAGAGGACAAGAAGGGACCAGAGCCCCTGAGGATCCAGAATGATGCTTCATCTCTTGTGACACCTCCTGTGGGAGAATGGGCGAGACTGCCTGACCCCTCCCACTTCCCCAAGTGTTCCTTGCTCGACTCCCCTCCCCTGAGGTTATCTGAAGCCTCTCTCTCCTCCTTGTGACCCAAAGTAATTATAATAATAATAACTCTAATAATCAAATGCTTACTATATGCTAAATGTTTAAGTAGAATGTTTTACTTAATTATTGCAAAAACACTCTGAAATAAGTATCATAATTACCATACCCATATTACAGATGAGTTAACTGAGGAAAAAGGGGGTCTAGTACTGTGGAAGCCTTCATACTGATTGCAATAAGTATCAGTAACTAGTCAGTTAATTGAAAATGCCAACTGAAATGAGAAAATATTAAAAATGGATTCATGCATACCTTCAACATTCTATTTTCTTTAAAACATGAATGTATATCAATTGGACAAGGGCTTCTCTTTAAGTAGAAACCACTAATTGGAATTCAGCCCTGTTTTTCTGGCAGAAACTACACACACGACATATGCTCAGCATTTCTAGTTTCAGTTTCTTTGATGCAAAATAAACCTGGCGGCATGTGTGAGGCAATCTGATGTGGAAACCTTCTAGATACTTTAAAATTTTTTCTAACCTTTTATAGTTATTTTTTCAACCAACTTGCATGGTTTTTCTTATCCTGTCCTTCCAAAGCATTCACTTAGTTTTCACAGGGGGAAAAAAAGCATCTTTTTCTCACACTCAGATTTTATTATTAGTTATCATATTTAATTAAATTATCTAATGACAACTGGCATTAAAACATTTAAGAACTAACTTTTAGACAACTCATCTGGTAAGAGCAGAAATGTAGGGGACTCAGAGAGGATTCTACATTCTAAGGTGGTTGTAACTATGTATACCATTTCATAAGTTCAGCTAGAATCTCCGTCCTCTCCCCTTGAAGCTGGAGGGGCTTTGGTGACCACCTCGACAGAGTATGGTGAAAATGAGGCTCTGTGGCTTCCAATCTTTTTTCTTAAATAGATTTTAATGAGTTATTTTATTAATTTTTATTTTTGGCTGTGTTGGGTCTTCATTGCTGCGCACGGGCTTTCTCTAGTTGCGGCGAGCGGGGGCTACTCTTCCTTGCGGTGTGCGGGCTTTTCATTGCGGTGGCTTCTCTTGTTGCAGAGCACGGGCCCTAGGTGCACGGGCTTCAGTAGTTGTGGTACCCGGGCTCAGTAGTGGTGGCTCCCGGGCTCTAGAGCACAGGCTCAGTAGTGGTGACGCACGGGCTTAGTTGCTCCGCGGCATGTGGGATCTTCCCAGACCAGGGCTCGAACCCGTGTCCCCTGCATTGGCAGGTGGATTCTTAACCACTGTGCCACCAGGGAAGCCCATGGCTTCCAATCTTAAGTCATAAAAATGCCACACATTTCCACCTTGTTTATCTGGAACATTGCCTTTTAGAACCCAGCCACATGCTGCAAGGAAGCGAAGCAAACTGTAGAGATGCCCCGTGGAGAGGAACCAAGGCCCTTATCCCACGGCCCTGACTGAGCTCCCAGCTGACACCAGCACCACTTGCCAGTGATGTGAATGAAGGATCTGGAAAGCAGATCCTCCAGGCCCAGTCACACCACTCTGCCTTCTACCATGGGCAGCAGGGAGGAACCGTTCCTTTTGAGCACTTCCGAAGTACAGATTAGTCAGCAAAATAAAAGATAGTCATTCATTTGAAGCCAGAGTTTGGGCCGTTTGTTATGCAGCAGTGGATAACTGCAGTGAGTGCTTTGGGTTTCACTGGTATGTTTCACAGAGGGAATGGAGAACTTAGGTCAATTAATGGGTCTGTTAGGTAAACATCCCCTATAACTTCTCCAAGATTACACAAGGATTAAAAGATAAAATCTAGTTTTGAACCCAGAAGTCTGACTTCAGAATTGTATTACTCTGTCCCTGAAAACATTTTATAAGCCCCTGATAAGCCATATATAACAGCTGATGATTCACAATAATTTGGTTTTATTTCTTAACTCCATGCTTACAGACAAGCTCTTAACATTTACAGGGTCCAAGGCAGGAGTACAAATAAATCCCAAGATGTCTAACATTTAAAAGTTTAAAATGAAGTTTAAAACAGTTAAATACGTTTTATCCTCTTAACTGTGCAAATAGCTTCATGAAGTCTAAATGGCCAGGTTTGAGTTTTTGGACTCCATGGCTCTGCCCTCTCTCTTTCTACCCCTGGATCCTCACCTCACTGCAGTGGTTTTGGTCACATGTGTGCAACCTCCAGCCTATACATCCAAGCTTCATTCATGGATCCTCTTGCCCCATCAGCTGCCGCTTGGACAGCCCTAAGTTCTATAGGGATGTTCATCCCGGTGGATGGTCAGTTCCAGGAGAATAACCGAGGAAAGAGGCTCATGAAGACTCAGGAAGTAGACTTGAGCCATTTAGGTAGAAAATTCTGAGATCCTAATGCTTAGAACATGGTCCAAATAAAGAAGTAGAAGTGGGCTCTGGATGGACTCTGGTGGGCAGGTACCCTTGGCCTACCGTCCCCTTGTGCCATGTGAAGCAGTGTAGCTAGAGGAGACTAGAGCAGCACATATACCATGAGGGACACAGGACCGGGACCCCTATTCTCAGGTCCTAGGACAGTAGTGACTCCACCTCCCACTTGCTGTTTCTCTCCAAGCCCTCTCCCCCACACCCTCGTTCGCAGTGTCTGACACATGATGAGAATGGATAAATATTTACTGAATAGAGTAGCCTTATTCCCAAAGGCAAGTTTTACCCGCTCAGTCTTGGGTGCTGCTGGGGGTTAAGCCTGTCAGCCCTGGGTGAGGTCATAAGGCTGGAATAGGAGCCAGACTTCCCCACACCTCTGAGCACAGCTACAATTGGTGCTAAGTGAGTCTGAAGGGCAAACATGATGAATGGGAATTAGATTTGGCTCAATGAATGGGAGCACAACACAAGCACCGGACGTTTGAGAATGAAACCTTGAGCACTGACTGTCCCAATGTTTTGTCCTGACAATGACGTTTTCCACTGACACTGAGAAACTGCTGTAATCTCTCCCAGACACCTGTGCCCAGCTGAGAGCACCCCCTCCCTACCCAAGTACATATATTCTTCTGGTAATGACAACCAAGTAAAGCGCAAGTGTTTGGAGCTAATAGTTGCTTTGTTGCTCTGTAGAATGTTGCAACTGCACATTTAGGAGATTTATTTAAAGAGAACTACTCATCCTGATTGTATTTTCAAAGCAGCCTCTGCAGAACCACAGAATCTTCCAAGTCCAACACCAGTAATGATCGTAGCACACTATTATTCACCAGACCTGTAAGTCACAGACCTTCCAAACTTGTGTATGTCATGGACAAAACTCCACTTACTTAGTTTCAGTGCTGTGTTTCAAGCACATTCTCTGCTACGTCCAGAAAAATCATTACCCATGGAAGTAGTTGTTTTGGTTAATTGGAGCTAGATATATACAATTTAAGTCCAAACATAAAGGCCTTGAGTCATGAAGTCCTATAAAAAATTTCCCTGTCATTTTGATTAAACATAGTCCCACTAGCCTCAGAAAAAGACCAAGGTAAGTTATACCCCTATGTATTTTTAGTAAAAGTGAAAAGTAAAGGAAACTTTTCGTCCTGCGATTCTGTCACTAAATTTAATTTACTTTTATTTGGAAGGGGGTTAATGCAAATTCTTCATAAACATGGCTATGTGAAGATTTCTAATGGAACAAATGTTGAGGCATAATTCTCCTAGGGTCTAATTCAAAATTACACTCGGAATTCTGTTTCCTCTAAAGGTATCAGATCCAAAGCAAGCAATAAGGATTAAAACCATGAGAAATGAATGTTGCACCCTCTCCCTGAATGTTCTTTGACATCTAAAACATCCCTCAGCTTCAAGAAATCCATCTCTACCTAAACTCATGTTTGGTGCTGTGGGCATAGATATTGACAAAGAATTATATAACTTGTTTTAAATGGTACTTTTATCTTTAGAGATTTTGAGAGTTTCATGAATGGGGGGGAGGAAGAAAGCAAACTGTGGAGAGCGAATTTATTAATTATTAACTATTAATTGTTTTTTCCCCCTATGTCCATGGGAAACTAAAATATAATAGAATAATACTCCTTCCCCCATCTTCAAGGCTGTGTTGGCACCTTTTTCCTGTTATGGGCAGTTTATTTTTGTTTATTATTATTATTACTTTCCATGAGGAGAATTTCACTGGGTCCTGGAAGGGATGGGAGGTGAGAGATGCAGGGATGATGTGTTCTAGGTCAAAGAATGGCCTCCCGAATATGTCCAAATTCTAATCCCAGAAACTGGTGACTATGTTATTTTACATGGCAAAGGGGAGTTAAAAGGTAAAAAGTTTCAGAGTGAATAAAAAAACAGGACCTAACTATATCCTGTTTACAAGAGGTAAACTTCAAGTATAGAAACACAAAAAATTTTAAAGTAAAAGGATGAGAAAATATATACCATTGCAAATAATAACTATAAGAAAGCAGATATGGCACAATTAATATTGACCAAGTAAAATTTCCATATCAGAGATAAAGAACATTTCATAATGAAAAAGGTCAATTTATCAAGAAGACAAATGATATCTATAAAAGCAAAGCTTTAAAATACGTGAAATAAAAAGTTACAAGTGAAAAATAGACAAATCTACAATCATAGTGGAGTCATTTATAACAACATGTAAATTTTAAAAATCTGTAAGGATATAGATTTGAATAATACTGACCAATTCATCATTATAGAAATCTATAGAATACCACACCCAACAACTGCCAGAGCATACTTTTTTTCAAGAAGCCATGAAAACTCCATGAAGTGTAGTACATTAAAAATGGCCACATCTGGTGGGAATGTGAATTGGTTCAGCCACTATGGAGAACAGTATGGAGGTTCCTTAAAAAACTACAAATAGAACTACCATATGACCCAGCAATCCCACTACTGGGCATATACCCTGAGAAAACCATAATTCAAAAAGAGTCACGTACCAAAATGTTCATTGCAGCTCTATTTACAATAGCCTGGAGATGGAAACAACCTAAGTGCCCATCATCAGATGAATGGATAAAGAAGATGTGGCACATGTATACAATGGAATATTACCCAGCCATAAAAAGAAACGAAATTGAGCTATTTGTAATGAGGTGGATAGACCTAAAGTCTGTCATACAGAGTGAAGTAAGTCAGAAAGAAAAAGACTAATACCATATGCTAACATATATATATGGAATTTAAGAAAAAAAAATGTCATGAAGAACCTAGGGGTAAGACAGGAATAAAGACGCAGACCTACTGGAGAACGGACTTGAGGTTATGGGGAGGGGAAAGGGTGAGCTGTGACAGGGCGAGAGAGAGTCATGGACATATACACACTAACAAACGTAGTAAGGTAGATAGCTAGTGGGAAGCAGCCGCATGGCACAGGGATATTGGCTCGGTGCTTTGTGACAGCATGGAGGGGTGGGAGGGAGGGAGATGCAAGAGGGAAGACATATGGGAACATATGTATATGTATAACTGATTCACTTTGTTATAAAGCAGAAACTAACACACCATTGTAAAGCAATTATACCCCAATAAAGATGTTAAAAAAAAATGGCCACCAATTAATTTTCCCTCCTCCTGTCAAATGGTAGAATCTACTTTCTCACCTTCTTAATCTGAGCTTGTCTTGTGACCTGCTTTGACCAATGGCATATGGTAGAATTGATGCTATAGTACTCATGAGTCAAGGCCTCAGAGGCCTTGCCACTTTATCTCCACGCTTTTGCAATGTTGCTGCCACTATGCAAGGAAGCAGAGGCTAACCTCCAAGAGGCTGAAATATCACATGAAGAGAGGTCCAGCCAAACCAGTGTCCCAGCTGGGCCCAGCCCCCAGGTAACCCTCCAGTTGAATGCAGTCTCATGAGTGAGATCAAGGGAAATTAGCATGAGAATCATTCAGACAACCAACAGAATCAGGAAAAATAATAATTTATTGTTTTTAAGCAGCTAAGTGCTAGGGGTGGCTCGTTATGAAGCAACAGATCACTGATACACTATGAAAGACTGTGTTCTTGGCCATAAAATCATCCCAACAAATTTCATTAGATTTAAATCATACACAGCATCTTCTTGACCACAGTGAGTTAAATTATAAATCAATAACAATAAGACATCTATATGCCTACAAAGATTTTGATATTAAGCACGTAGTTCTAAATCATTTATGGATCAAAGAAGAAACCACAAAGGAAATTATAAACTAGTTTGAGCTGAATAATAAGGAAAACATATGTCATGATATACTGTGTAGTTAAGACAACACTTAGAAGGAAATGTATAGTTTTAAGTGCTTATATTTGAAAGAAATAAAGGTTTAAAATTCATGATCTAAGCTTCTACCTTAAAAAACTAGACAAAGAAGAGAAAAATTAAACCCAAATTTAGTAGAATGCAAGAAATAATAGTCATTATTTATAGATATATACCTGATTATGTATTAGAGAACATCAGGTCAATAATAACAACAAAAACCTTGATAATACCGAGGAGATTTAGTCACATCTCAGGACACAAGGGTTACATAGAAAAATGAATATGTTTCTACATACTAGCAATAAACAAATAAAAAAGCTAAATTAAAATATACCACCTACAAAAGCATAAAAGTATAAAGTACATAGAAATGACTTTAACAAAATATATAAAGGACCCCTACACTTAAAACTATAAAATGTGGGGGCTTCCCTGGTGATGCAGTGGTTGAGAGTCCGCCTGCCGATGCAGGGCACATGGGTTCGTGCCCCGGTCCGGGAAGATCCCACGTGCCGCGGAGTGGCTGGGCCTGTGAGCCATGGCCGCTGAGCCTGCGCGTCCGGAGCCTGTGCTTCGCAACGGGAGAGGCCACAACAGTGAAAGGCCCGGGTACCACAAACAACAACAACAAAAAAGCTATAAAATGTGGTTGAGATAAATTAATTGAAATCCTAAATAAATGTTTATGTGTTAATAAAAGACTCAATATTCTTACAATCACTATTTGCCCCCAAATTCATCTATAACTTCAATGCAATGCCAAACAAAAGCCCAACAGGCTTTTTTTTTTTTTTGCAAAATTGACAAGCTGATTCCAAAGTGCATATGGAAATGCAGTGTTTCTAAAATAATCCAATCAATTTTGGAAGAAATGAGACAAATTTGGAGGGCTTACACTAAACGTTCTCAGGACTAAACTACAACCAGAAATTCTACTCTTAGATATGTTTATCTAAGAGAAATACTTTAAAATATATGTTCATAGAAGACTTGTACAAGAAGACCATTTTCTTTGTAGTAACCCCAAACTAGAAATACCCTAAACGTCCGTCAAAGGAGAATGGATAAACAGTTTATTCGTGTAGTAGAATACTACTCAAAATACAAAAAAGAACAAATAACTGATACACATATATTGTGGATAAATCTCAAAAACATTTTGAAGAGCAAAAGTTGTCAGGCACAAAGTACACATACTGTAGTATAGAGTATATATGTATTTCATTTACATAAAGTTCAAGAACAGCCAACGCTAATCTATCTCAATAGAAACTACAACAGCAGTTTCTTCTGGGGGGCACCGAAACTGACTGAAAAGGTACATAAAGGAACTTTCTGGGGTGATGAATATGTTCTACATTTTGATTCGGATACTTGTTGCACAGGTGTATACATTTGTCAATACTTACCAACTGGGTGCATTTTGCTGTATGTACATTAAAATGATAGAATTAATTTATAAGAAAAAATTAATTAGCATGTCTGCAGGGAGTTTTCAACTCCTGGAACAAGCAAATCCCATAGGACAGGCAGCCCAAAGCTAGGAACTGACTGAAGGATCCGGGTGAGAGCCCAGGTTGGGGTGTCACTCAGCCAGGAGTGATTACCAGACTTCCTTGGGGCAATCACCACGTAAGCCCAAGTAAGAGAGGAGGCATGTGGGCTACTGGAGCAGTAGAGGTAGTAGGCAGCACGGCTGATGTCCAAAGACCCAGGGCAACTAGCTACACCACAGACTGGGGTCAGTGGAGCCTGCAAAGATCGCATGCAGACCAGACAACCTCCTCTCACCAGTGGTATATAATACAAATCTTTCCCCTTTTCCCTTCTGCCTCCTGAATAAAAGAGAAGAAAAAGGAGGAGTGTTGAAAATCATTTTTTAATAAAAACATTTGTTCACACAATACAGATTTTATTTAGAAACTTGTGTCCTAAAGCAGAAGAGGTTGGAGTCACCTTAACCAGCAAATTCAAATACCCGACCCAGGCTATACCCTTGCGGACAGCAGGGGCTCCAAAACTCCAGATCCACAGCTATAAAAATGAAAATCCCTTCTTTTGTTTTGTTTTTGAACATTTGGGCTACAGTATGTATATTTCCATCTTGATTCGTTCTGATTTTCAGTCTTCATTCTGGCTGGGACAGGTGGGATCATGGCAGGTAATGAGGCTGGAGAGAGAGAAAGGAACCAAGCCCTTGGGTACAATTTCAGGAGTTTGGATCTTATCCTGAAGGCAGAAAGGAGGAGGCTTTGACATTTTTTAAATCAGAGAGTGACACAATTAGATTTGTGACTTGGAAAAATGACTCTGACAGAAGTATGGGGTTTGGTGTGAGCAAAATTAGAAACTGGGAGACTAGATAAGAGGTTATTGCAGAAAGCTAGGCAAGGAATCGTGAGGGTAGTTTTTAAGAGAGTGGCAGTGGGTGTGGATAAAATGGCACTGAATGAGATCAAGGAAGTCAATCCACAGGAAGGCAGAATATAATCTAAAACAAACAAACAAACAAAATGGCTCTGAAGAACCTAGGGGCAGGACAGGAATAAAGACACAGACCTACTAGAGAATGGACTTGAGGATATGGGGAGGGGGAAGGGTAAGATGTGACAAAGTGAGAGAGTGGCATGGACATATATACACTACCAAATGTAAAATAGATAGCTAGTGGGAAGCAGCCACATAACACAGGGAGATCAGCTCGGTGTTTTGTGACCACCTAGAGGGGTGGGATAGGGAAGGTGGGAGGGAGACGCAAGAGGGAAGGATATGGGGATATATGTATATGTATAACTGATTCACTTTGTTATAAAGCAGAAACTAACACATCATTGTAAAGCAATTATACTCTAATAAAGATGTTAAAAAAAAAAGAGTGATGCCTATATCTTGGCTTGGGCAACTGGGTAGATTGTGATGCCATTTAATGAGGAAGGAATACAGGAGGGTTGGATTTGAGGGACAGAGGGAGGAAGATGACAAGTTTAGCTTTTATCCTGTTACAGTGAGATGCCGATTCAGGAGGACACCTCCAAGGTCCTGTTGCATTTTAGGTTTTAAAACTCAGCAAAGAGTTTTGGCCCGATAAAGAAAATAAAGAGATCAAAAAGGACTAAAGTAAATTCTTGGCTGAAAATTCTACAATGGAGTGGTAAGGAGAATTGGACGATTGGGTGTTCAGTTTGCAACAAGATTGCTTTTTTTGTAAAAACAAAACAAAATCAGAAAATCCAACTACTTTACAGAGTTTTATTCGTCTCAAGAAAAAGCTAAGAGGCAAGTGGTTGCTGACATTGGTTCAGTTGTTCAATGATGTTATCACCAACGTATCTGAAGTTCTGTTATCCTCACAATTTCAAGACGGCTGTTTCAGCTCTAGCCACCATATCCATTCAAAGCAAGGAGGAGACAGTATCACTGCTCTGATTCTTTTTATTAAGAAATCAGAAACTTCTCCAGAGCTACCCTACCTGGCTTGTGCCTGTGTCTCTTTTCCCAGAGTGGTGGCACATAGCCAATCCTGGCCAAAAAGCTGGAAAAGTGAGTATACTTACGAAGTGACATATATAGCTGCAAGAGACAAGATACAAGGTAGTAGGAGATGGATATTGGGTTGACAAAGCAGCAGTGTTTGCAGAGTCCAAAGCAACACACAGGTGTTAGTGATGAGGCAAGTTGGACAAGTCTATAAAGGGAATCATGCCTTTAGGCATGATCAGGGTCCTTTTCTATTTTTTTTTTTTATTATTGACTTGTAAGAGTTCTTGTTTTTAATTTAATTTAATTTATTTTTTTATACAGCAGGTTCTTATTAGTTATCCATTTTATACATATTAGTGCATATATGTCAATCCCAATCTCCCAATTCATCCCACTACCACCACTTTCCCCACTTGATGTCCATATGTTTGTTCTCTACATCTGTGTCTCTATTTCTGCCTTTCATGCAAGGTCTTAATACCTTAACTAAATAGATTTTTTAAAACCCCTTATTTAGATATTTAGGGAAATTTAAAAAAAAAACTGATTTGGAGAGCTTTATCTTTATATGATACTAAAACAACCAAGTGGTAGGTGGGATATCTTGGAGCTGAAGGGAAAGAAACTTGTCAGGCTGCCTGAGTTTCCACTCAGCTCTGCCACTCACCAAGTGGTAGCCTTCCACATTTCAGTTACCTCCTGTGCCAGAGTATTTTCATCCATAAAATAGAAATAATGAACATTCCAAACACTGCCTAGCATGGAGTAAAGACTCACTGATGTCAGCTGCTTTTTTAAAGCATGCACTCTGAAGGTCTTCAAACAAGTCATTACATTTAATTATTATAATGGAAAATTACATCTAAAGAAGTAATCAGTTGATTTTTATTCTGAAGCTGTGCTTTCTAAAAAACATTCTCATCTATAATTTGTCAAATAAAATTGTATGTTTAAAAAAATTCTAAAATTAAATAACAGTAACAAATAAATAAAAACAAAAGCAAGGGAAATTTAGAGAGTGACATGATTCTGCTTGCAGGTCTATCTGACTCTATTTCATTGCCAGTGAATTCGACTGGGCTTCTTCTTTTTTTTTTTTTTTAAACATCTTTATTGGAGTATAATTGCTTTACAATGGTGTGCTAGTTTCTGCTTTATAACAAAGTGAATCAGTTATACATATACATATGCTCCCATATCTCTTCCCTCTTGTGTCTCCCTCCCTCCCACCCTCCTTATCCCACCCCTCCAGGCAGTCACAAAGCACCAAGCTGATCTCCCTGTGCTATGCGGCTGCTTCCCACTAGCTATCTACCTTAAGTTTGGTAGTGTATATATGTCCATGCCTCATCTCGCTTTGTCACACCTTGCCCTTCCCCCTCCCCATATCCTGAAGTCCATTCTCTAGTAGGTCTAGTAGGACACAGTCTTTACTCCTGTCTTACCCTTAGGTTCTTCATGACATTTTTTTTTCTTAAATTCCATATATATGTGTTAGCATACAGTATTTGTCTTTCTCTTTCTGACTTACTTCACTCTGTATGACAGACTCTAGGTCCATCCACCTCACTACAAATAACTCAATTTCATTTCTTTTTATGGCTCAGTAATATTCCATTGTATATATGTGCCACATCTTCTTTATCCATTCATCTGATGATGTACACTTAGGTTGCTTCCATCTTCTGGCTATTGTAAATAGAGCTGCAATGAACATTTTGGTACATGACTCTTTTTGAATTATGGTTTTCTCAGGGTATATGCCCAGTAGTGGGATTGCTGGGTCATATGGTAGTTCTATTTTTAGTTTTATAAGGAACCTCCATACTGTTCTCCATAGTGGCTGTACCAATTCACATTCCCACCCAGCAGTGCAAGAGTGTTCCCTTTTCTCCACACCCTCTCCAGCATTTATTGTTTCTAGATTTTTTGATGATGGCCATTCTGACGGTGTGAGATGATATCTCACTGTAGTTTTGATTTGCATTTCTCTAATGATTAGTGATGTTAAGCATTCTTTCACGTGTTTGTTGGCAGTCTGTATACCTTCTTTGGAGAAATGTCTATTTAGGTCTTCTGCCCATTTCTGGATTGGGTTTTTTGTTTTTTGTTATTGAGCTGCATGAGCTGATTATAAATTTTGGAGATTAATACTTCGTCAGTTGCTTCATTTGCAACTATTTTCTCCCATTCAGAGGGTTGCCTTTTTGTCTTGTTTATGGTTTCCTTTGCTGTGCAAAAGCTTTTAAGTTTCATTAGGTCCCATTTGTTTATTTTTGTTTTTATTTCCATTTATCTAGGATGTGGGTCAAAAAGGATCTTGCTGTGATTTATGTCATAGAGTGTTCTTCCTATGTTTTCCTCTATGAGTTTGATAGTTTCTGGCCTTACATTTAGGTCTTTAATCCATTTTGAGCTTATTTTTGTGTATGGTGTTAGGGAGTGTTCTAATTTCATAATTTTACATGTACCTGTCCAGTTTTCCCAGCACCAATTATTAAAGAGGCTGTCTTTTCTCCACTGTATATTCTTGTCTCCTTTAACAAAGATAAGGTGACCATATGTGCATGGGTTTATCTCTGGGCTTTCTATCCTGTCCCATTGCTCTATATTTCTGTTTTTGTGCCAGTACCATACTGTCTTGATTACTGTAGACTGTGTAATATAGTCTGAAGTCAGGGAGCCTGATTCCTCCAGCTCCATTTTTCGTTCTCAAGATTGCTTTGGCTATTCGGGGTCTGTGGTGTTTCCATACAAATTGTGAATTTTTTTGTTCTAGTTCTGTGAAAAATGCCAGTGGTAGTTTGATAAGGATTGCATTGAATCTGTAGATTGCTTTGAGTAGTAGAGTCATTTTCACATGTTGATTCTTCCAATCCAAGAACACAGAATATCTCTCCATCTATTTGTATCATCTTTAATTTCTTTCATCAGTGTCTTATAATTTTCTGTATACAGGTCTTTTGTCTCCTTAGGTAGGTTTATTCCTAGATATTTTATTTTTTTTGTTGCAATGGTAAAAGGGAGTGTTTTCTTAATTTCACTTTCAGATTTTTCATCATTAGTGTATAAAAATACCACAGAATTCTGGGTATTAATTTTGTATCTGGCTACTTTACTAAATTCATTGATTAGCTCTAGTGGTTTTCTGGTAGCATCTTTAGGATTCTCTATATATAGTATCATGTAATCTGCAAACAGTGACAGCTTTACTTCTTCTTTTCTGATTTGGATTCCTTTTATTTCTTTTTCTTCTCTGATTGCTCTGGCTAGAACTTCCAAAACTATGTTGAATAAGAGTGGTGAGAGTGGGCAACTTTGTCTTGTTCCTGATCTTAGTAGAAATGGTTTTAGTTTTTCACCATTGAGGTCGATGTTGGCTGTGAGTTTGTCATATATGGCCTTAATTATGTTGAGGAAAGTTCCCTCTATGCCTACTTTCTGCAGGGCTTTTATCATAAATGGGTGTCGAATTTTGTCGGAAACTTTCTCTGCATCGATTAAGATGATCATATGGTTTTTCTCCTTCAATTTGTTAATATGGTGTATCACATTGATTGATTTGCGTATATTGAAGAATCCTTGCGTTCCTGGAATAAACCCACTTGATCATGGTGTATGTTCCTTTTAATGTGCTGTTGGATTCCGTTTGCTAGTATTTTGTTGAGGATTTTTGCATCTATGTTCATCAGTGATATTGGCCTGTAGTTTTCTTTCTTTGTGACATCTTTGTATGGTTTTGGTATCGGGGTGATGGTGACCTCATACAATGAGTTTGGGAGTGTTCCTCCCTCTAATATCTTTTGAAAGAGGTTGAGAAGGATAGGTGTTAGCTCTTCTCTAAATGTTTGATAGAATTCACCTGTGAAGCCATCTGCTCCTGGGCTTTTGTTTGTTGGAAGATTTTCAATCACAGTTTCAATTTCAGTGCTTGTGATTGGTCTGTTCATATTTTCCATTTCTTCCTGGTTCAGTCTTGGCAGGTTTTGCATTTCTAAGAATTTGTCCATTTCTTCAAGGTTGTCATAGAGTTGCTTGTAGTAATCTCTCATGATCTTTTGTATTTCTGCAGTGTCAGTTGTTACTGCTCCTTTTTCATTTCTAATTCTATTGATTTGAGTCTTCTCCCTTTCTTTCTTGATGAGTCTGACTAATGGTTTATCAATTTTGTTTATCTTCTCAAAGAACCAGTTTTTAGTTTTATTGATCTTTGCTATCATTTCCTTCATTTCATTCTGATCTGATCTTTATGATTTCTTTCCTTCTGCTAAGTTTGGGGTTTTTTGTTCTTCTTTCTCTAATTGCTTTAGGTGCAAGGTTAGGTTGTTTATTTTAGATGTTTCCTGTTTCTTAAGGTAGGATTGTATTGCTATAAACTTCCCTCTTAGAACTGCTTTTCCTGCATCTCATAGGTTTTGGGTCGTAGTGTCTCCATTTTCATTTGTTCTATGTATTTTTTGATTTCCTCTTTGATATCTTCAGTGATCACTTTGTTTTTAAGTAGTGTACTGTTTAGCCTCCATGTGTTTGTATTTTTTACAGCTCTTTTCCTGTAATTGATATCTAGTCTCATAGCATTGTGATTGGAAAAGGTACTTGAAACAATTTCAGTTTTCTTAAATTTACCAAGGCTTGACTTGTGACCCAATATATGATCTATCCTGGAGAATGTTCCATGAGCACTTGAGAAAAATATGTATTCTGTTGTTTTTGGATGGAATGTCCTATAAATACCAATTAAGTCCATCTTATTTAATGTATCATTTAAAGCTTGTGTTTCCTTACTTATTTTCATTTTGGATGATCTATCCATTGGTGAAAGTGGGGTGTTAAATTCCCCTACTATGATTGTGTTACTGTCGATTTCCCCTTTAATGGCTGTTAGTATTTGCCTTATATATTGAGGTGCTCCTATGTTGGGTGCATAAATATTTACAATTGTTATATCTTCTTCTTGGATTGATCCTTTGATCATTATGTAGTGTCCTTCTTTGTCTCTTGTAATAGTCTTTATTATAAAGTCTATTTTGTCTGATATGAGAATTGCTACTCCAACTCTCTTCTGATTTCCATTTGCATGGAATATCTTTTTCCATCCCCTCACTTTCAGTCTGTATGTGTCCCTAGGTCTGAAGTGGGTCTCTAGTAGACAGCATATATATGGGTTTTGTTTTTGTATCCATTCAGCCAGTCTGTGTCTTTTGGTGGGAGCATTTAAACCATTTACATTTAAGGTAATTATCAATATGTATGTCCCTATTCCCATTTTCTTAATTGTTTTGGGTTTGTTATTGTAGGTTTTTTCCTTCTCTTGTATTTCTTGCCTAGAGAAGTTCCTTTAGCATTTGTTTAAAGCTGGTTTGGTGGTGCTGAACTCTCTCAGCTTTTGCTTGTCTGTAAAGGTTTTAATTTCTCCATCAAATGTGAATGAGATCCTTGCTGGGTAGAGTAATCTTGGTTGTAGGTTTTTCTCCTTCATCACTTTAAATATGTCCTGCCACTCCCTTCTGACTTGCAGAGTTTCTGCTGAAAGATCAGCTGTTAACCTTATTGGGAATCCCTTGTGTGTTATTTGTTATTTTTCCCTTGCTGCTTTTAATATGTTTTCTTTGTATTTAATTTTTGATAGTTTGATTAATATGTGTCTTGGCATGTTTCTCCTTGGTTTTATCCTGTATGGGGCTCTCTGTGCTTCCTGGACTTGATTAACTCTTTCCTTTCCCATATTAGGGAAGTTTTCAACTATAATCTCTTCAAATATTTTCTCAGTCCTTTTCTTTTTCTCTTCTTCTGCAGGGACCCCTATAATTCGAATGTTGGTGCATTTAATGTTGTCCCAGAGGTCTCTGAGTCTGTCCTCAGTTCTTTTCATTCAGTTTTCTTTATTCTGCTCTGTAGTAGTTATTTCCACTATTTTATCTTCCAGGTCACTTGTCTGTTCTTCTGCCTCATTTATTCTGCTAGTTTTCCCTTCTAGAGTATTTTAAATTTCATTTATTGTGTTGTTCATTGTTGCTTGTTTCCTCTTTAGGTCTTCTAGGTCCTCGTTAAATGTTTTTTGCATTTTCTCTATTTCCAAGATTTTGGATCATCTTTACTATCAATTATTCTGAATTCTTTTTCAGGTAGACTGCCTATTTCCTCTTCATTTGTTAGGTCTGCTGGGTTTTTACCTTGCTCCTTCATCTGCTGTGTGTTTTTCTGTCTTCTCATTTTGCTTATCTTACTGTGTTTGGGGTTTCCTTTTTGCAGGCTGCAGGTTCGTAGTTCCTGTTGTTTTTGGTGTCTGCTCCCAGTGGCTAAGGTTGGTTCAGTGGGTTGTGTAGGCTTCCTGGTGGAGGGGACTAGTGCCTGTGTTCTGGTGGATGAGGCTGGATCTTGTGTTTCTGGTGGGCAGGTCCACGTCTGGTGGTGTGTTTTGGGGTGTCTGTGGCCTTATTATGATTTTAGGCAGCGTCTCTGCTAATGGGTGGGGTTGTGTTCCTGTCTTGCTAGTTTTTTGGCATAGGGTGTCCAGCACTGTAGCTTGCTGGTTGTTGAGTGAAGCTGGGTTTTGGTGTTGAGATGGAGATCTCTGGGAGATTTTCGCTGTTTGATATTACGTGGAGCGGGGAGGTTTCTTGTGGACCAGTGTCCTGAACTTGGCTCTCCCACGTAGTGGCACAGGACTGACTCCTGGCTGGAGCACCAAGAATCTTTCATCCACACAGCTCAGAATAAAAGGGAGAAAAAGTAGAAAGAAAGAAGGAAGGAGGATAAAATAAAATAAAGTAAGATAAAATAAAATAAAGTTATTAAAATAAAAATTAATATTAAGAAATAATTTTTTAAAAAAGTAAAAACAACAACAACAAAAAAAAGGATGGACAGAACCCTAGGACAAATGGTGAAAAAGCAAAGCTGTACAGACAAAATCTCACACAGAAGCATACACATACACTCTCACAAAAAGAGGAAACGGGGAAAAAATAATATATCTTGCTCTCAAAGTCCACCTTCTCAATTTGGGATAATTCGTGGCCTATTCAGGTATCCCACAGATGCAGGGTACATCAAGTTGATTGGGGAGCTTTAATCCGCTGTTCCTGAGGCTGCTGGGAGAGATTTCCCTTTCTCTTCTTTGTTCTCACAGCTCCCAGGGGCTCAGCTTTGGGTTTGGCCCCGCCCCTGTGTGTAGGTCGCCTGAGGGCGTCTGTTCTTCTCTCAGACAGGACGGGGTTAAAGGAGCAGCTGATTCGGGGACTCCAGCTCACTCAGGCTGGGGGGAGGGAGGGGCACGGAGTGAGGGGCGATCCTGCAGCGGCAGAGGCCGGTGTGACGTTGCAGCAGCCTGAGGTGTCCATGCGTTCTCCCGGGGAAGCTGTCCCTGGATCCCGGGACTCTGGCAGTGGCGGGCTGCACAGGCTCCCGGGAGCGGGGTGTGGATAGTGACCTGTGCTTGCACACAGGCTTCTTGGTGGCGGCAGCAGCAGCCTTAGGGTCTCATGCCTGTCTCTGGGGTCCTCGCTGTTATCCGTGGCTCACGCTGTCTTTGGAGCTCCTTTAAGCAGCGCTCTTAATCCCCTCTCCTCACGAATCAGGAAAGAAAAAGGGAAGAAAAAGTCTCTTGCCTCTTCGGCAGTTCCAGACTTTTCCCCAGACTCCCTCCCGGCTGGCCGTGGCGCACTAACCCCTGCAGGCTGTGTTCATCCCGCCAACCCCAGTCCTCTCCCTGCGCTCCGACCGAAGCCCGAGCCTCAGCTCTCAGCCCCGCCCACCCTGGCGGGTGAGCAGACAAGCCTCTCTGGCTGGTGAGTGCTGGTTGGCACCGATCCTCTGTGCAGGAATCTCCCCACTTTGCCCTCCGCACCCCTGTTGCTGCACTCTCCTCTGCGGCTCTGAAGCTTGCCGCCTCCGCCACCCGCAGTCTCTGCCTGCGAAGGGGCTTCTAGTGTGTGGCAACCTTTCCTCCTTCACAGCTCCCTCCCACTGGTGCGGGTCCGTCCCTATCCTTTTGTCTCTGTTTATTCTTTTTTCTTTTGCCCTATCCAGGTATGTGGGGAGTTTCTTGCCTTTGGGAGGTCTGAGGTCTGCCAGCGTTCAGTAGATGTTCTGTAGGAGTTGTTCCACGTGTAGATGTATTTCCGGTGTATATGTGGGGAGGAAGGTGATCTCCGCGGCTTACTCTTCCGCCATCTTCCTCAACTGTCGAAAAAAATTTTTTAAGGGAGGGAGAAATGAAAACTCTGCTCTGAGAATACAGCCATTTTGTACTTTTCACTGTCATTCATAATTAGATCACAGTTTCTTCCCCACCAACAACTTCACTGATACTCCGTAGTCCCGAGCTGACTTTTTCGTTGCCGTTGACACTCTTGACCTCCTTTTCCCTTTTGAAGCAGTCTTTCCCCTTGACTTCTATACATTCAACTCCTTTGTTTTTTTTTCCCACTCTGGCTGCTGCTCTTACATGGCCCCCAGGTGCTGGTCCATCTATACGCTGATCACTCCCGCACGTACGTACATCCCGCAGAGACCTTGCTCTTGAGCTCTGGACTCACACATCCAAATGCCTTTTGGACATCTCCATGCTGCTGTGTTACAGCCACGCAAACTCAGTGAATCCACAGCAGAACTTAGAATCATTCTGCCACCTCCTCCTGCCCTGTGCTCCCTGTTGGCACATTGCCCCTCTGCTCTCCAGACCCTGGACAGCTCTCAGTTTCTGTCTCCCTCTACCCCTTAAATCTCCAAGTCTTCTGCTCATCTCCAGATGTACTGGCTTCCCGTGAACGCTCCCTGGCTTCTGCTTCTTCAGGTTTTCAGTTTGGAGGTTACCTTCTGTAGGAAACTTTCCCTGAACCTTCCATCTGAGTCATCTGCCCTTCTTAGGCATTCCTTTCTTAAATTCTTGTTTGTGGCATCGCAGCACTTAAAACCACCTAATTGAATCTCCAGTTTACTTGACCTCATCCTCCCCAAGACCACGAACTTCTTGAAATCAGCTTGTCTCTTATCCTCATCCCCAGGTGGCCTTCCCTCATTGTCGCCTCCTGGGCAGTCCCTTGGACTTGTTGCCACCATGCCCCACTTTTTCCTGTCCCTTCATTGTTGCTGCCTCTCCTGACCTCTTTCTGACCTCTCTAAGGGAGGCACTCTGTGCAGCCCATCTGGGAAGCTGGCCCTTAGTAATGTGCCCACGAGGAGCAGCCTGTTGTGTGCCTGGGTCAGAATATTTGTAAGAATGGCCTAATGGGGATGAAGCCACCTCGTTTGCCTAAGGCAGGATTAATGAATAAGGAGGGGAAGGTACAGAAGGAAACATCCTGAGAGCTGCAGCTAACAAAGCCATCACATTGTGAAGAGCATAGTTAAATGGTGCTACATTTTTCTTCTCCTGTTCTCTGAATCAGTGCTTTGGCTCCTTCTTATTATTAAGTCCTGACATTCCCAAGACTATTATGGTAAGAGTGTCCAACAGAGCATCTCCAGCCTCTATCCACATGGTCCTTGTTGCCATAGCAGCTTCTGGGAAGATCCCCTGTGTTCCCAAAGCCCCTGTACAGCTGTGACGAGGAGGTAAAGGTGGCACTGTCAGAAGACATTTCTCCCTCGGTTACTCACCCACGGGTGATGTCCTTCTGTGGTCCAGCAGTCAGGATGAATGTTCCTGCTTGATGGCTCCATAAGACAGGATATAAAATGCCCAGGTCACCATTACCTGCCTACATACATTAGGCTTCATTGCCTGTGCATCTGAGAGCAAACCTCTTTTTTTCTTCTTGTAGCACTAGAAAAAGATAATTTTCCCTTAAAGCCCTGAAAAATGTCTCAAAAATATGAAAAAGTTTCAAGAAAACTAAAGGACTGCTAACTTGTCTTGGAAAATCAATGTGAAATGCTTTGGGGTAAGGTTTATTTAACAAAAAAAATACACCTTCAAAATTTTACAGGAGATCATGCATTGTTTTCATTCTCCCACGGGCTCCCAGGGGAAAATCCCTTAAAATAACTTTATTAGTCTTTGACTAATTTACTAGATAAAATCACTGTGTATAAAATAGCAACTTTATGAAGATGGTGAGTAATTCTGTAGATTCCACTGAGGCCTGGAACTTTGAGCTTTGCTATAAATTATGGTACCTGTTGCAGTTCTGTACCACACACACGATGGGAACATTTTTTTCTGAACTGATAAACTGGAACTAAACTAGTTGTGTGAAGTATCTTCTTAAGATCTTTAACCAATTATTTCTAAATATACAGAACATAAATTTATGAGTTACATCATTTATACAAACATATATATTGAAAATAAAAACCAGATTTCACCACTGAAGTTTGATAAAGGATGATCTTGGAAAGAAAATGATAGAATATCCGATATTTGCAATCTACTGTCATTAAAATGTGTAAGTAAAAAAAAAATAAGTCTTAAAGGAAAATATGGACAAATAGTGACCTCTGTTTAAAATAAACATCAATTGCTAGATGACAACAAATCAAATTCTGGATTAGCAAAGACAAATCGATTTTGCGATTTAACTCCATAGATTAGATAAAGAAGGACTGAGAATCAAACGTAATAGGCTATGTTAACATTGCTAGTCTATGGGAAAATAAGGAAAAGAATAGCAGACCCAGATGGAAACAGAAGCAAGAGCGAGAGCGTGCTTTATTTTGGCATATTTTTAGCTGAACATATAGAATTCAAACATTTTTAAATGATGTTTAAGAAAAATCAGAGGATAAAATTTATTTACTCTGGGAAATATTTGGAAGTGCTTTCAATAACGGAGAAACTATATTCTACCTCACAAGAGCTACGATATGCTTTCCTCTTCTGAATTAAGGGTTTTGCTGTCTTCTGGGAGAGAGGAAAGCTGTTTGATGCTCCAATATTTCTACTCTTTTAGCTAATTTATTGCAATAGTGCTTGCATGTGACTGCTGCCTACTACTTCATTTTGTAGGATATCTTCAAACGCTTTTGAGGATAGTGTCACAATTCATTACATTTTACCCCTGACCTTGAGAACTGGGAGTGTTACCCATAGGTATAAGGTCAAGAGAGGACATCCATCCCCCAGAGATGACCTTGCCAACCCTTACCATCTGTTGCTTGAGCACCATCTTCTCATGGGTCCCTGTGGGCTTCAGTCCCAGCTACCGAGCCAACCCCATAGGGCTGTGTCATGTCTTCAGATGTGCGTTATGCTCTCCCACATGAAATCTCCCACAATTACCGGGACACGCCTCTCTTTTACCCCCAAGCTCTTCCCAGAATGTTCTTCTCCACTTACCTGATTGGCAAACTTCTACTCATGCATCAACGCCCAGGTCCCACCAGCTCCTCAGTGATGTCTTCTCCAGTTGCCTCTGGCAAACTTTTACTCGTGCATCAGCACCTGGGTCCCGCCAGCTCCTCAGTGATGCCTTCTCCAGTTGCCTCAGGGCAACCTGACTGCTCCCGTGGACTGTCACTGCCCTCCACTCACCTGTGACCTGACACTTACCATGCTGGGTGGCACTTCACCCACTCTGAGTCTCCCTGTGAAGCTGGGTCATTCCGTGGCCACAGCTCACGGTGTCTGGCACACAGCAGGTACCCCATCAATGTTTGTTCTGTAGATTAGTGGTTGAAAAGAGACAGACTGGATACAGGTCTAAGTTTCTATATATTTGAAAAGATTTTTAAAGTATTTCCAACTAATTTTTTTTTTTACCACGAATGGTTTTGCGATTTAACACAGGCTGAGTTTGAATTACAGCATTCACAATTGAAATTTAATTGTTTATATCATAACTCATATGGCATATTAGAATTTTATTTATTTATTTATTGGTCCCCTGCCCACACTCCCGCGTGGCATGTGGGATCTTAGTTCCCCAACCAGGGATGGAAACCACGCCCCTTGCAGTGGAAGCATAGAGCCTTAATCACTGGACCATCAGGGAAGTCCCTAGAATTTTTATTTTTAAGCAGTGAATTCAATTCTCTAAATGCACCCATCCCACCCTTCACCCAGAGTGCTGGAGTCTCTATGTAATATCATGGATTGTACATTTTGAGTGGAAATTCTGCCAGATCCTTATTCCAATATTGATTTGTGTCACATATGGGTGTGTGAGTGTGTGTGGGCGTGTTAGGAGCTGGGGCCTGTGAAGATGGTGAAGGAAGAAAATGGGTGTAGACAAAAGGGGCATCCAAAGGTCAGGGCCCTGGGAAGGAGGGGAAGCTCGGGGCACACGTTCCTTTCAGGCTGATAAACCCGCTGTGCGTCTCATCTCCAGGTGTCTCTGCCTTGTGCACCCCATACAGGGGTTACAGACAGAGGGTTTCCCATCCTCTGCCCCTCCTTGCTTTTGAGTGAGTTGATATGAATACAAAGGTGCATACTAGTTAGAATACAAACGTGTACGCTTGCTAAATACTGGAGCAGTGATAGTCTAATCTGTGTCTAAAGTCTCTTTATCTGGTATTTTTAACACAATGCTCTAAACAACAGCACCCACAATTATTCTCCATTAAATGTGGCGCCATTGATGACTTCCCTTAGTGATTAAAGTGTCCAGGACAAGCACCCACACCTGCGGGGCACAAATAATGGATTGCTGCTTTGACAGCAGGTCTGCATCCCTGGCTTCTCTATTAAACAGTCTGCCTTCCTGTCCCAGGTGGCTAAACTCAGGGCAGAGACCAGGTTGATAGGACTGATCTCCACCTCTCAGTGCCTCACCCAGGACTGGGCTCACGTGACATCAAACAATCAACAACACTCTCATTTCCTATATGTGCCCCGAAAGAGTGGTTGAATTTTCCTTCTTTCGTTACTTACTGATTCTTCATATTTCTGCAAATGGTCACATCTTTAATTCATTTGTGACACACTTTTTTAACTGGGGAAATATTATTTCAAGTGTTGGTAGAATTTGCTATGTAGGAATCACAATGCTACCTGTAAATGTTAACTGTTCTATTATGAATCATTCAAAGGTTATTTTTTAGAAAATATTAATAGAATGTAAAGCATTTTATTTCATATGCTTTAAAATCTAATCATCAATTACTTCAAATGACCTACATGTCCAACTTCTGTTTCTAAGGAAAGCATGACCTCCTGCCTCATCTATTCTGTTGCTACCCATTAAAATATGTCATTTACCTCCATTAGAAGGAGAAAAAGGTGCAAAATCCCCAGGTATCACTATTTAGCAACCTGTTCATGGGGAGTCAATAGCCTCATTTTTCTTTTCCTCTTTTCATTTGAAAAATACTTATCTAGTCAAAGAGAAACACTTCTCGCTGCTGGAGAATATTGCTTCATTAAACCAAGTAATAGAATCAGTGTTTAGATGATTAAGTAGGTATATAAGCTTTCACAAAAAGAAAATCTAATTAAGATGGTACTCATAGAAATCAAGACACGAATAATTAACAAAAATAATTGCGGCTAGTCTATGAGAGGGCTATGCAAATGTGAGGCAGTGTTATTATTACACGTGCAATGGTGCAACATTTTGGTGAGCTTTCAGGGTTATAAGTATGCAGGGTACCCTGTCTGTGTAATATGTACTGCAGGACAGGCACACCTTGTTTTATTGTGCTTCATTTCTTTCTTTTTTTTTTTTTTTATCGTGCTTCACAGACATCGTGTTTTTTTACAGATTGAAGGTTTAGGGCAACTCTGTGTCAAACAAGTCTATTGGCACCATTTTTCCAATAGCATTTGCTCACTTCATGTGTCTGTGTCACATTTTGGTAATTCTCACAATATTTCAAATTTTTCCATTATTATACTTGTTATGTGACCTGGGATCAGTGATCTTTGATGTTACTATTACAACTTGAAGGTTCAGATGATGGCTAGCATATTTTAGATTTTTAAATTAAGGTATGTACATTGTTTTTTTAAGAATTAATGCTATTGCACACTTAATAGACTGAAGTATAGTGTAAACGTAACTTTTATATGCTCTGGGAAGCCAAAAATTTGAGTGGTTTGCTTTATTGAGATACTCACTTTATTGCGGGTCTGGAACTGAACCCACAATATCTTCAAAGTATGCCTGTAAGACTATTTTATTCCAATTATCTTTATCTTTTTACAAGCTCTCTGTACTGTTTCAGAAGTTAGAAAACAAGCCATAATTCCTAGAACTTGCATTCCTGGTGACAGGTTAATTCATCCTACACAAAAAGTCATGCTCAAGTGTGCCAACCAGCCTGAGGCATGAGGAAGCCCAGTGCATCACAGAATCACCTCTGTGCTTCGCCCTTGATGGGCACTTTGGAATTTGCCCACAGCATTCTAAACTCTTCCCCATTGGTAGCATGCCTGAAAAATTACACATGGAGCAAAACGTTTGATAAAAATATATTTAAAACAAGCAAGAAAAAAATAGTTTTGACCTTAAGGATAATGTTCACCATTCTTTTAACCGAGTAGAGTTAAATAATATGTATAATGATTTCAAGTACCAACTTATAAAAGATGTGATAAATCAGAAAGCAAAGAACAGGAGGACTCTTTTTTTCAGAAAAATGTATTTGCAATTCAAATGTTCATATAAAAAGCATAAATTTTAAAAAGTTCATAGATGTGTGTTTTTAGAAGTGCTATGGTTTTGCCATTCACTGCAATTACATTCCAAAATGTGCAGGGTGGTCCACACCGCACCTTCTTAGCTTTGTCACACTGAAGTCACTCTCATCACAACCTCCCCCGAGCTGTTATCTTCTGACAAATCTTCATGGGGCCTCATCCGATTGAACAGATGTAATAACATGTAGCCACACTGAAACCTTGGGGAGGTCAACTGTGTTGGGTGGACCAAGTTCCTGTTTCGTAGAGCCGTCAATGGCAACCATAAAGTTCTGCTTGTGGAAGACTCTCCCCGGCTACTTTCTTCGATGTCTGTGGCTTTGTCATAATTTAATACATCCCAGTGTAAGTTGACAGCTCGCCAGCGTTTAAACACTCTGTAAACTGCAGCTCCTTCATGGACAATGAGACCTAAATTTGAGGGGAAAATGAAAAAGACTGGTCATCATCAAAAGTTGAGAATGTTATTTTGTATACAAGTAAGATTAAAGATATAGTCTATTCTCTGTTACGCATCATCATCAAAAACGTGCTATTCTGACTGCTCAAACACTATGTCTAATGGCAAGCTATTACCTGTATTACATAGGAGTTGTCAATATTCAAAAATAAGAATCCACTGCCACGCAGACAGTAAAGTCATCATGGGTATAAATTACTTGCTCCATTATGGCTCAGAACATCCTTAGGCATTTACGTTGCCTTAGGAGAACCATTAGGTTCGTTTCTTCATTCAGCATCTCTTTCTTGAGTGCCCACTGTGAGCCAAGCAATGTCTTAGAGACTTGGTCCCAGTTGTGAAAGAGACAAATATCAAGGTCACTGCCACCTCCCCAGCTTCTAGAACAATGTCTGACACACAGAAGATACGATCGAATCTTTTGTTATTTTTCCTCTCCTCAACAATTCAACAAATATTTATTAAGTGCCTACTTGAGAGATTTATGTATATTATCTCATTTATTTCTCACCACCCCCTTACAAAGTAAGCACTAGCATGTCCCCCATTTTACAAACAAGAATTTGCTCAAGAGCAGACAGGTGGCAGCAGCGGAACAGGGATTCAAACCCAGGCAGGCGGGCTCCAGAGGGCTCTTTGCTGCTATACAGGGAATTGATGATTCCACATTTCTGAGACGAACTTTCAGGAAAGTAAACAAAATAATACAGGAACCTTGGGGACTGCAAACTAGCCAACCGTAAGTTGGATATGGTGCCCTGTCGCATGGCTCCATCTCCACCATCCACTCCAGATCCCACCATACCCTGCATTTTTCACACATTTATATTTCAATGTGTAGTCCAAAAGTCCAAAAAGGAGTTCCTGGTGGGGAGGTCCCTTCAGGTAGAAAAGCAAGGAGGAGCTTCTCTCAGAGGAATTTGCAATTCCATTGAAAGTTGGAGGAGAAGCCAATGAAGTCTTTCTTAATGGAATATGGCACGTAAGGAGGATGTGTCAGTTTTGACACAATCACTTTTAACCAAAATTTGAAACTGAGAAGATCTTACCACCTCCTAGCATTTAGAATCTCGGGAGTATGTCCTAGAGAAGCTCTCATAAATATGAAAAAGGAAGCATGTTCAAAAATGTTTATTACATATTTGTTTGAGAAAAAAAACGCAGACAATCTCAATGTCCATCCTGAGAAGAATGGACAAATTGTACTGGGTGGATCCGAAGGACTATAGCAATGAAAGAGAAGGGAACAGAGTCACATGCACTAACACGGATAAATCTTAAAATAAGAGTGGAAATCTCAAAGCCACATAACAAATGAAAATTTCAGAAGTATAAATGATTGGAGTGAAGAAATACTATAAATTTTTATGGATACAGATACATATGGTTAAAATGTTAAAACGTGCATGGGAATAATAACCATTAAATTCATGATAGTGAGGGAGGGTGAAATTGGAGAGAGGCTTCAAAGAGGGCTTTCTATTGTGCCTTTAATATCGCGGTTTTTTTAAGCTGGGCGGTGGGGATATGAATGTTTAACGTGTTATTCTATATACTTTTCATGTACCCAAATAATTCATAATTTCAAAAGTTATGGAAAATTTATTAGGAAAGTTGACCTAAGATGGGTTGAAGAATAGACAACAGAAGTAGGGGAGACAAGTAAGGAGGTTACCACGTTATATGTGAGGAGCAGAGCGTTAGCAGTAAGGAGAACACAGAGAAACAAAGCAATAAACTTGTCAGAGGAAAAACTGACAGAAATTGTAAATGCAAGAAGGGGAAAAAAAAAATCAGAGGCTCACATTTTTAAGGCTATAAGACTGGGTGACTGAAAGGATGATAGTAACCTTCCCAGAGGTATAATGAGTACGGGTTTTGAACAAGTTTTTATTGAGAAGATTCTTTCTTTTTTTTTTTTTTTTTTTTTTGACAATTAAAACAATGCCACAGAGGTGATGGAGATACCCAGTCTTTGAAAAATCACACCTACCTAATATGAGAATTTAAATTTTACATCTATCCCTTACCAGGAGATAAACTTCTGGCACACGTGACTTAAGAGCATTCCAAAGATACTAACATAGGCCACTAAAAAATGCATATGCTCTAATAAATAAAAACGTCTTAAGCCCAATTATTGTACATCACCAAAATAATGAGAAGTAATGTAAACTTCTGTTAATCATAGCAATTCAATGGTTTGATTCCTTTTTCCTAAAGAATAATCAGAGTTGACCCAACTGACCAGATGTTTTGGGGATACAGTCAGAATTATAAGTCAAGACTACCAGAATTTAATTGGTAATTCTAATATTAGCTTTTTGAAATCTGCCTGGCTAATGATTTAACTTTTCTGGTTCTGTTTTTCCTCCTTAAAATGCAATTGGAATGCCTAATCTATACATTCAGTGGGATGGTATGAAGATAAATTGGAATTCATGAACTATAAAGCACTCAGATTTCTTTGGAGATGGTAACTATCTAAATACAAGACATTATTATTGATTAAAAAATCAATAGTGAATCTATGTGGTGAGAAGCATTCATTCACACTAATCATAAGACCATTACAGTCTGCAACAGGTTCATTCTTGTTAAGTGCAGTGATGGGGGGCTGACTTCACCAGGGGAAACCACTTGTTTCACAGGATCCTCTTCTTTTTTTTTTTAGTGATTTCCTTTGAAAGGCCAGAAATCAGATCATTTACTCAAGCTGAAAGTCATTTTCTGGGAATATATTCCTGGTAGCACTTTTCTAAATATTATACATAAATCTACCCAACGTGTAGAAATAAATCCCATAGGTCTTTATAGTACATTTTGAACTAAATTTAAAGAAAGAGAACTACTTGAAGTTCTCATAAAGACATAGTCCTCCTGAATTTCCAGCTCCATGTGCTGCTTCTTCATTGCATTCAGGTTATGACTTTGCTTTATTCCCCGTGGAAGTTTGGAATTACTCCTCATCCTCTAGAGGCTTAAATTTTACTGAAATAGGAGGAACCCCATCTCACCCTCCTTTGTAATGTAAACTTTTCTCCTTAAGATTTTTCTGGGGCAGTGACAAATGCCATTTGTACTAGTGGTTATGAGAAGACTTGACTACTGTGATCATTGAAATCCAGAGGTAAGGATTCATTTAACTCTAGTACAATGTGTTGAGAATCTGGCTGTTAAAAATCGCACTGCCCTCCTGTCTTACTGATGATAGGTCCCCTCTTGTTTCATAACTTGTTTCATAACTGTTTCAGTTCACATCCTTGAGTAGCCTTCACTCTCTGTTGTAATACCTCAAGTTAAGCCTTAAAATGAATCTGTCACCTTGACATTTCAGGTCATAGGAAGACAGGCTTGGATTTGCTTCATCTGAGTCACTAACTCTGAAGGGAAAAGCAATTATAATTTCTATAAAATGTAAATATTAAATGTTACTTGCTACATTATTAATGGCAAAGGTGTCAACAAGGTGTGATTCATGGGAACTTGGGGTTTTGAAACTTGAGGACCGTGTGTGTGTAGGTGTCCCTGTGTGTGCAGTTGGTTGTTTCTTATCATTTTCTTGCCAGTAACATTAATTTGAGCATTCCCTTATTGATGTGCAAAGGAACATTTTTGTTAGGGAATAATCTTTAACGACAGAGCAGGTTTAAGTATTTTCTGGTTTCACTGAAATAAGAGCACGGTGTTTATGTAAGTAAAATATATCCCAAATTTGGAAATGGTGTGTTAGTTGAAATTCTTACAAGGTAGTAGAAAATGGGCTAACTACCCATGAAATAATGGGGAGACTCTCAAGGTACACAGACTCACACATGTGCATGTGTGCGCACACTCACCATTTGTCTATGTTTATTTCAATATAGACAAATGGTGTGTTACAATTAACAGAGACTTGCAATATTTATGTTCAAATACAAACAAATGTTGATATTAACTACCAAACCACCAGTCTAACCATTTCACTTCTTGTGTTGCTTGTTTCAGCTTTTGTTTGAATAGATTTGGTCATTTTTCCTAATTTAAAAACTAAATTTTTATCAAGGATCTGTTCTGTGCCAAGTGCTTTTACATGCACAATTTTCATTTAATCTTGACTGCGACTCTACAAATTATATATTATTGAATAGTTTCATAGTTAAGGAAATTGAGACCTAGAGAGATTTAGCCAATTGTCCAACATTATGAAGATATCAGCTCCGAGAAGGAAGCCCAAAATTTGTCTATATGTAAACCTTGAGTGCTACAGTGCTATTCATTCTAAATATCTAGTGGATGGCAGCCTCTCCTAGTCATAGAATGACCAACTGAAGGAGATATTGCTATGGACTGAATGTTTGTATCTCCCCCAAATTCATTTGTTGAAGCCCCAATCTGCAACATGATGGTATTTGGAGGTAGGAGGTAATTCATGAGGGTGATTAATGCCCTTATAAAAATTGGGAGAGACATAAGTTTTCTCTGTGTGTGTGTGCGTGTGTGCATGCACCAAGGAAAGGCCATGTGACAATATAACGAGAAGATGGCTGTCTGCAAACCAAGAAGAGAGCCCTCACCAGACTGAATGTGCCAGCACCTTGACTTTGGACTTCCCACAGCCTTCGGAACTGTAAGAAATAAATGTTTGTTGTTTAAGCCACCCAGGCTGTGGTATTTCGTTAGAGCAGCTCAAACAGGCTAAGACAGACCTGGTATAAAAACTACATCATCCTCATTTAAAATATGAGTAAATTAAGCCCCGGAGACTATGATTTGGGCAAAGTTATACAATTAGTTGCCATTTTTAATATCCTTGTGTGTCACTGACACTGTTTCATCTCTAGGAGTGCCAATAAAACAGTGCCTTCCATCTGTCCCCATCCTAGGAGAGAAAAGGGTTGAGGAACCTCATATGAAGGCAACACTGTAAGTGGTGAACACTCCATCTGGTAAGCTGCACTCATCCTGAGCTTTCCCAAGAAATGTAAGATCCTGATAACACAGCCTAAACGCCTGTGTGCTGTTCAATCACAGAGACCCTTGGGAAAGCTAAAGAACTCGCAGCTCGCAGCGGATATTTGGCCAGAAAAGGCTCTCTTGATTGTGTGAAAATGTCTAAGATTTCTCAGTTAAATTTAACCATTCTCCCTGGCCAAGATTCTCATTCTCATTCTCCCTCTCTCCCCCTACCTCTCTCAGTGAGTTTCATTCTGGAAAGTCAGCGGGCACCAGAGCGGAATGGTGACTTTGGGGCCCCTATGGTTACAGTTAAGAAGAACAGGGCTTCCCTGGTGGCGCAGTGGTTGAGAATCCGCCTGCTAATGCAGGGGACACGGGTTCGTGCCCCGGTCCGGGAAGATCCCACATGCTGCAGAGCAACTAGGACCGTGAGCCATGGCCGCTGAGCCTGCGCATCCGGAGCCTGTGCTCCGCAACAAGAGAGGCCGCGACAGTGAGAGGCCCGCGCACCGTGATGAAGAGTGGCCCCTGCTTGCCGCAACTAGAAAAAGCCCTTGCAGAGAAACGAAGACCCAACACAGCTAAAAATAAATAAATAAAATTTTAAAAAAATAAAAGAAGAACAGATTAAAGAAGATTAGAGTCAACCTCATAAAGTGGCTCCATTTTTTAGTCCTTAATTCCCACTGGAACTTGGGGAAGACCAGAGTGTGGTTGCACAAAAGAGGGTTAACTAAATGCGACTGTGGCCCAAGATACCCTTTGTTGGGAATCATCGTTGCTAGAATGTAATCAAACGCATGAATCCTCCTGGCACATCTTCCCAAGATACTCTACATTTAAATGCCCAACCATTATGGAAACTTAGATGTAAGTGTAGAGGTAATCACTTTAAAAGTTACTCTTCCATTGTTGAATCTTGTTAATATGAATCTTGAAGAAATAACCACAAGTCATTTCTATATACACTGAATGGTTTTTGTTGGGACTCAACTATATATGAAGCTTAAAGTAAAACAAAAACCAGGAAAGAAAAAAAAAGCAAAAATATAAAACTTAAAGAGAGATATAAAGATTGAAAGACAATACATATTCCATTACAGAAATCACTAAGCTCACAAAAGCAAGCTATCATCAGCTGATATCCTAAAATCTAGGCCTCTGGAAACTACAGTATCCTGATTATATATGGGGATTTTTGTGAAACATATTTCCAATATTGCCCATCAGAACAAATAATGAAAAGAAATATCCTGCATAAAATGTACTTATATCTCTAAAAGATGAGTTGATTCTTCTATTGTTGAATATTTTATGTGTATATATATATATATATATATATATATATATAAAATAAGAACCAAGTTGAGAATGGCAGGTTGGTCATCAAAGTTTAAAGCTCAGGGGTTCAAACACAGATTCATCATTAGCATTGGTAGTAAGATCTTCTTTGCTAAGAAATGTGATAAGGACAACGAATTATTCGGAAACTTTCCACAACATGAAAACCCTTGACACTAGAGGCTGGCTAGTTTCCAAATATGGATGATCTAATCCACCTCACCCCCAAAGTAAAGAACAGCACACATGAAGAAATGATTATGACAACGATTATGACAACAGAGCCTAAATGACCGTTTCTCTGAGAGCACACCAAAGGAAATTCATGGTGTTTGTTTTACAACACTGCCACCCTCTATGTCTCCCTCTCTCCACTCAATGAAATCGCCATCATCAGCCTGGTTGCAAAGAACACATTTGTGCTGTTCCTTCAGTGCTGAGGACCAACACTGCCTGGGCACAGAACAAGATGCAAAGGCAAATTTTAACATGGAGTGTAACCTCTCACTAGTTGGCAGTGAGGGAAGCACCCCCTTTTCTAGAAGGTCTTGACATAGGTTGGATCTGGTTCTTAACCTACCATCTTTATTTCAGTTAATGATCATCCCCCAAGTCAGTTAAGCTGAAACCCAAGAATCACCTAGACTAGTCTATCCTCTTGCATGAAATTCTGCTAATTCTCTCTTCTCAGCAAATCTGAGATGAAACCATGAAACACAGAATCATCTCTCCGTGACCCCAACCAGTCATGTGCTCCCTGAGGACAGGAACCCTATTCCTACTTCAATTACTGTCATGAATCCAATAGTCACAAAATGACTGTGCCCGGGCCAAAAGCCTAAGAGGCAGACATGGATTCCTCTCTTCTATTTCCAGGCAAAACAGGAGAATTAAAAAAATGCTGTCCATTTATCTGACCACTTGCTCTTCTGAGAAGCCAATCCATCAATCAATTATTTTAATGAATTTTTTTCTTCCTTAGTAGAGAGGAGATTCCGCTGAACTTTCAATTACTAGCCCTGGAGCACAAATCTACCATAGGCATATTCACAGAATATTCCTCAAAAGCTGCAAACTTGTTATACATTATAAAATACATGATATGTTCATTTTTTTAAAAAAGGATTAAAAGAATTCACTGGAGAGAAGAATTGTTACATTATCTAAGTTTCCATCCAAAAGTGCTTGAGGAAAAAAAGATCTATGGATATGATTATTTCAATAAAAGAAATAAAGGAATGAGTCCAATACTTTTATAGGTAATAAAGGTAGCCTAGAGTTCCCCTGTAACTGGGAGCATGATTTAGAATCAGTTTAATTTCAGCTGAATGCAACTCCAATTCATGGACAGATGGAACACCTGGTAGCAAAGAGTAACATCATATCACAGAGATGAGAAGTTGTCAAATGTAGTCACTGAATTTCAAAATTAGGAAATATTGGGTATGATTTAACCCAACCTGTTCACATGGGGGGGATGAAGTCTCTGAGGCCCAGGGAAGTGACACGGCTTGACCAACGGGCCACAGTTAAGTGTCCAAGCCCAGAATCAGAGCCAGACCCCTGATGCCTGATCCAATGCACTCCCTCTGCAAGAACTCATATCTCAGGAGCCACCCCTGGCTGAAGCCGGTCCTCGCTAGTGTCTATTTGGCCCAAGGGATATTATACTAACTATGAAGTAGACAGAATCAAAATCTCTTTTCAGACTAAGATGGTCAGTTCTCCTCTGGCCTTTATTCTAAAGTGTGCATTGCAGCATCTGGATGGTAGATGGGAGTGATCCTCCCAGTTTATAAAATAAATAACTCTGCAAACCTCAATATTACAGTATTTGGTTAAAAAGCCTATCAATGTCTATCTTCTGGGTTAATTAATGCCTCAAGGATTGGGAATCTACTTTGGTAGATTTCCATTTGTTTCCCACACTCTGGACCAAAGCCAGTTCTTAGAAGGAGTCTATTAGTGGACTTTTCCTAGTGGCAAGTCAAGATATGTACAACTAATGTTCCCTTCCATCTCCAATGGATAAACTGTCTACTCCAAACTTGCAGATTATGATTTTATTAATCTTTGGGGTAAACAATACATGTATTGATTGTTCCATTTCAGGGGTGAGAACAGCATTTTAAAAGTTTTAATTGATCTAATTAAAACCTGTGGGCTTCCCTGGTGGCGCAGTGGTTGAGAGTCCGCCTGCCGATGCAGGGGACACGGGTTCGGGTCCCGGTCTGGGAGGATCCCACATGCCGCGGAGCGGCTGGTCCCGTGAGCCACGACTGCTAAGCCTGCGCGTCCGGAGCCTGTGCTCTGCAACGGGAGAGGCCACAACAGTGAGAGGCCCGCGTACCGCAAAAAAAAAAAAAAAAAAAAAACAACCCCAAAAACCTGTTTCTCTCTGGACCTGACATAGGCTATTTCGCATTTGTTGGCTTTGTTTTTCATTTCTCTTAAATCACACAGACTGTGGGTAAAAATTCCAAACAGAAGCGGCCATCTCAGCATAAGTACAGTTTCTAACTCTCTGAATTCATCCACATAACATCAGTAAGATTTTTAATTGAAAAAGCAATAAAAATTTTTATCCTGAATATAAAAATGCTCAGACCTTAAGTTTCCTTAATATTCTATTCTGTGATCTAGCAAGAAAATTCAAGGTTGAGATGTGATTCTTTACATAAATTATTCTTATCAAGAAACTGTTTCACTCAGAACAATGCAAAGGGAGAGACATGGCTTTTGGTATGGTATATTTTCCATTCTCTTTACTAATGTTTCTGTATGTTGCGGTTCTATGAATTTACAATAAATAAAGGCTTCACAAAACAGCTACATTACTTTGGGTTTCTAAGGAAAATTTTTTCCCTATTTCTGATCTAAAATCAGTAGTTGAAGAAAGTATTTATTCCTGATTCCGTGCCTTAGGTGTTCGATTCAGCAACTGACGAAGTAGTTTCACTTTATTGAATAGACAACATTTTGTAAGTTAGCCACTTGAGCTCACCGTATAAGGAGATAGATAGAATTAATCACATAAATATTTTTACACAGGCTCTGGAGCCGCAGTGTCCGGAGTCCAATCTTGGGTCCCTCTTCCAATCTGTGTGACCTCCGGAAACTGGTTAACGGCACCTTAGTTTTCTCATCTCTGAGGTGAGGAGAACAGTACCTACACCTCATTGGGGTGCTGTGAGGACTGAGTGTGAAAATGCAGGTAAAGTGCTTAGAATGTTGCCTGGACCAGGGTAAACACACTCTTAGTCATCACTGGAGATTTGATTTTAAAACCTCCTTTCAACGTATTTGGAAGCAGCTGAAAACATATACAGGCTCCACTTCTCTGCTCCTCTGTGTGCTTCCTCATGACCCCAGAGAAACCCTGGCAGCGTGCCGCAGTCCCACATCCTCCGTGTGCTACGTAGGAGCATCGTTTAGAATAATCATGTTCACACTCTCCGTCGTGAGAAAGTTCTTTGCTGCAAAAGAGTGTGAAGCCAGGAGGCTCCCAAAGAGGTCGGTGCCAGTTCTGAAGAACAATCTCCAGCTTCTCAGGTTAAGGGAGCTGTGTCTTCTTGTCATGGTTCCCATTACCACGGTCTACTCTGCTTTGTCTTCCAAGGAAAACGTCCCATGTCCAAGTTGAATTGGCCTCTTTAAGAACCTCATTTTAGAGTAGCCTAGGGATGTACTCAGATCTCTCTAAAGTAGTTGCAATTGTTCCAACCCTCACGTGTTTAGAAATCACACAACCACTCTCGTGGAAAACAGTAAAGACAAAGAAAGAGTGAAGTCGCGCAAATCACATACACGTGTGCACACGAATGTGCGAATGCTCACATACAGAGCGAAGCCACAAGGGGTGTCCCCTCCTGATGCCTCAGCTGACCCCTACAATCTCAGATGATTTGTCCCCTGGCTCCTGGATCTCCTCAGCCCCACAGACCCACACTCCTCAGGTCCATGTGGAAGACTTGACCATGACCTGACCTGCATAACCCTTGCCCTCCGCTGTCCCTCCTTCACTCCACCCCGGGCCTTTCCCTTCCGGAAACTGGTCCAAGTGCAAAAGCCCTGACACTGTACCAGCACTGCCGACAACCACCACCTCCACTGCTTCTCACTCACCCGCTTTCTTCCTTTCAATGAGTGCACCCGTTCTACTTCCTGAAGACCTCGACCCCTCTATTGGGCAATCTTTCTCCACTCTGCCAGCTTCTTTCTGACTCTGGTTGCTTCCCCAGCCACTGAGAAAGCAACCCCATCCTGTAATCGTCCTCCACCACTCAAGGTGAAGGGCAAGGTTCATCTCGCTGCTGGTCTCCCAGCAGCTCTGTATATAAAACCTCATCTCAGCCCAGTCTCACCATTTCACCACTCTGCGCTCACTCTCAGTGCTAGTGGGTAAGAATACACAGCCTCATAGCCCTGGATATCGGGCCCACCCCCCGGCCCAGCCTCGGGAGGGCACGCAATCACGCCCAGTGGTTCTTCATGTCTCCTGGCTCAGCTCCCCTCCCCAAAGCCCTGCGCTGCTGACTGTCATTTTTAATTCTCTCCACAGACTCCTGTCCCCAGGCTGTGCCTTCCCTGTCTCCACAGATGACCATACTATCTGCCTGCCTGAAAAAGGGGAGGTCTTTGGCAAGGAGGACCATCCACTTACCCTCCCAGAGCAGCGTGTGCAGCATCTCCAGCTGCGCCCGCCCTCTCCTCCCCCTCTGCCCATCTCAGGGGTGAGGGCGCCCTTCCTGTGCAAGACACGGACCCCTCCCCTGTGTGCTGGGCTCTATCTCCGCACCTCAGGGGCATCAAGCTGTCCCCTCCCACCTGGATCTTCAATCTGCCTTTCTGATTTCTTCTGGGTCTGTCTTCTCAGCATTTTGCTCAAACCTCGCTCCACCATTGAAACAAATAAACAGGAACTTTCCTCAATTCTACACCCACCCCCCAGATTCTACCCTCATTTAACTGTGCCCCTTTTCAGCCAAGACTTATGAACTTACATTTTGAGCCCCTTCTGCCTATCCCAGCCGTTCTCAGCAATCTTGTGTCTGTCCACCGAACCCCCGTATTGCCAGATCCAGTGATACGTTTTCGTCTGGATTTCACCTGCTCTTGGTAAGGCATCTGGCACTGCTGGCCACTTGCTCCTCTGCCCCGGTCCCTTCCTCCCCTCGCCCGGCCCCACTCCCTCCTTCTGTGGCCGCTCTCCCCTCTCTGCCTGCTCTGTGTCTCACTGTGCTCCGCAAACTGTTGCTCATATCACCCAAATCACTTGCCCTCGCAGACGCTGGTTTCAACCACCAGATACAAATCCCCAGCTCAACTTTCCAACCTTAAGTATGATTAACCTTCCCCCACCTGCACTCACATATATTTCTCTCCTGGCACTTTCCACGTTGTATTTTATTTTATTTTTATTTTTTTTTGCATTACACGGGCCTCTCACTGTTGTGGCCTCTCCCGTTGCGGAGCACAGGCTCCGGACGCGCAGGCTCAGCGGCCATGGCTCATGGGCGCAGCCACTCCACGGCATGTGGGATCCTCCGGACTGGGGCCCGAACCCGTGTCCCCTGCATCGGCAGGTGGACTCTCAACCACTGCGCCACCAGGGAAGCCCTCCACGTTGTATTTTAATTGCTTATTTCCCTGACTGTCTCTTGTCAGCAGCTGGAGAGCAGGGAGGATGCTATATTCCAAAAGCTTTTCTGCAAAGGCCCAGATAGTAAATATTGTAGGTCATGCACACATCATGGTCCCTCTTTGATGAGGCTGCAAGCACTCACTGACAACATATCAGTGAATGGATATGACTGGGTTCCAAGAAAACTTTTTTTATGGCCACTGAAATTTATATATGATATAATTTTCATAGGCAGTGAAATAATATTCTTCTTTTAATGTTTGACCATTTCAAAATCATTCTTAGATCATGGATTATACAAAAACAGGCAGCAGACTGTGAACTACTTGTATTTCTATCCTGTACTTTATTATTGGGACACAATAAATACCCAGTGAATGTTGGCCTAATAGATGACTAATACTTATTTGGCTAAACCGCCCCATCTGAGACAGGCTGAAAGATTCACACTATTTCCTATGGAGGAAAGAAAAGTCAACGATAACAATATACTTGGTTTGCTGCTCGGCTTATCATGTCCATGTTTCTCCAAAAGAACTTGAACTGTACAAGGTCACAAGAGGGGAAGGTTTGGGGTTGGGTTTTCTCCCCCAGGAGGAGGCCTGAAGAGTTAACTCACTTTGAGAGACCATTTCAGGCACAGCCTTGAGGACAAGTAGGAAAAGCAAGTTCCTTTCTGCTTTCTCTCCGGGGGTTTTAAAGGCAGCGATACCACTAATAACTATGATACTAATCATAAACTATGATAATAATCTTTGGAAAAGTTGGTAAACATCAGTGTGATCAAGGCACAGAGTAGCCTATAATTTGTACTTCCAGGGTAAAGAGATAATAACGGCCTGCTTCTCAAAGCATATAAAGGGTAAAGCTCTGTTCTTTCTCTAACGATGCTGAATTACAAGGGCCCATTCTGCCTCTCCGTCCAAGGGGCCTGGCTAGATTCTAAGCGAAGCTGGGGCACTTCCTGGGGCATCAAGCCCACGAATACATTCTGAGATCAGGAAATAACGATCTGTGCTTGTAAAGGAATTCTGCTCTGAGGAACGATTCCAAACAAGCCAGGAGAGCATCCGAACCTGGTAACAGGCACGGCTGCAAGGATGACAGACCAACCAGCGCGGCCCACCTCGCAGCCCAGTCCCGGCCTGGGAGGAAGCTTGAAGGGAAACCCAGAGGGGCTCTGGGCCAGAGTAGAAGGCCTCTGTCCAGCTGCTGGGCAAGGGTCTCCCGAGGGGCCAAACTGAGACGCTGGAGGGACGGGGATGTTGATTGGTCCCCGATCAAATGAGAGATCAGGAAATTGAAGGAGGAAATGGAGCAGAGGTGGCTGACAGTCCTCTCCCGTCTGGAAGGAAAACTGTGATAGGACGATTCAAAAAGGAAACACCGGGCTAATCGACTTCCTTTGTTATTTTGCCAGACACCGTTCAAGCTGAGCTGCTTTTTTCTCACGCCTTATATGATTCACGCAGACTCACCCACATCCGTGCTTCCTATGAAACTCAGAGTGAGACAAGCGCAACACCACCTCCCATCATCCGCTACAACCTAAAGCACCAACCAGGCACTCGTGCAGCCTTCTGCATCTCCCCCCAGCCCCCCGCCTCCCCTCCGTGGCTGAATGTGGACCCACTGACGTCCAAGCTCCGTTTTCCTGAGTGATCCCAGTGGCTCAGATCCCAACTTGGTGGTAGTGGTGGTGACTGGGGTGGGAGCGGATGGAGTGTGATGAAAGGTGGGCTCCGCCCACCAAAAAAATCTACTTTACGTAGATTTGAAATCTTACGATCAAACTCCCTGACAATTTTAAATGAGTTGGCGCTGTACCATTTGGCGGCCCTGAGAAGAGGTGTCCCCACTTCCCAGAGAGAAAGTCTCTTCGATGCGGAGACGCCCCATGTCAGGTCACACTGGACTGACTCCCTGGTCTAGGCTGTCCCCTGGGAGGGCTGAGACGTCTGTCCAACATCCACAACCCCTTCTGTGAAAGAGAGCGCCCCACAGGCCCTAGAGAGTGTGGTGAGCTTGAGTGTTCTCTCGGTAATTTTACATTTTTCTCCTGGAACTATTTGATAACTTTTATATTTGCCCATAAATATACTGCAGCTTAAAAAAAAATGCTATCTCTCTATCACGACCCGGGAGCTGAACTTTTTATAAATCTCAACAACTGCTGTCCTTTCAATCACACATCTGTATGGTAATGACCCTGTGTGACAAGGTAAGAAGCAGAAGCCCTCTGGAGGGCGCTCCACAGCAAACCCATTTTCCTCTGCTCTAAGTTACGGCATGTTTCAATTCCAATGTTACTTTCTTTCAGTAAATATGTTTTTCACCTAAAACACTTTAAGAAATATTGTCACCTTCTGAATCATGCTAGGAAATGCCAGCGAGCATAGACAATTTTAAACAGGGGATGGTTTCAATGTCATTTATATTTTGTTTGGAACGCATTAGAATTTTCTTCCCTTAGTTGATTCACTTTCTTATGCTTTGCTTATGCTAATTGGGTTATACGTGTTGAAAATGAGCCACAGGAAAGAAGATGACCTAAATGCACCATTTTAGGTGGAAGTAACCCTGGCATTCAATAGACAACTGGTCATCCTCCATGGCAAGGACTCATTTGTGGTAACCAAGACTCTGATTATCCTGAAATTCTTTGTCAAACTTCTTCACCTTTCCTCATATAATATCAAAAAAATAGAAAATGTACACTTTACATTTCACATTAATAAAATGTTAAATCATGTGTTACTGTTAGCTGCTCTATATGGAGAAAAAAATAGCAAAGTAAAGCAATACCAAAAGCAAGAGAGAATTACCGTGTCTTTTTTTTTCCGGTACGCGGGCCTCTCACTGTCGTGGCCTCTCCCGTTGCGGAGCACAGGCTCCGGACACGCAGGCTCAGCGGCCATGGCTCACGGGCCCAGCCACTCCGCGGCATGTGGGATCTTCCCGGACCGGGGCACGAACCCGTGTCCCCTGCATGGTCAGGCGGAGTCTCAACCACTGCGCCACCAGGGAAGCCCTACTGTGTCTTTTAAAAAGTAAATATAGGTCTTATATCACTAATCCTAATCCATAGGAATAGGTTGTATTTATCTATTTATTGTTCTAAAGTTCTATAATGAAATGTGAATAAAAGTTACCAACTGGTAACTCTAGATAGTTTTCTTACATGTGCCTAAGTAGCTTTAGCTTGGTATATTACCAACTGTGAAAAACAGATTTTCAAAAGGGCCATGATATATATAAGAATTTATCTGAATTTTAAAAAAATTATTTAGATTTGAAACTTAGGAAAAGAAAACTTCATGTTGAAGAGTATGAGATTTCTGCAGAAGAAGCATTCTTCAATATTGACTATAATTGATACAGAAAGAAGAAGAAACTTTGATCAGATCCTCGTCCTAGTATACCTCAGGTTATTTTTGAATACCATACTGAAATACCGGATCTGCGCTATAAACACTGCACTGATTCTTTTAGAAGATAAAATCCAGCAGGGGTGATCCAGATCACTGCCTCTCAGAACCCCTGGCTTCGCCAGCACGTTTAGGAGCTCTGGGGTCAGTTTCTCCTACCTATTATACTGTTGACACTAAGGGGATTTCAATTTTCAATCTCTTCTTTTCGTGGAGTAAATGCTGCCTGAAATTGCTTTAAGAAAAATTGCTTCCCTCTGTCGCATGGCTCTGTGGCTAAAGTACCGATTCTGTTATTGCTGGATCTTCTGATTATTCTATTTCTCAAATTCAAGTGCAAGCATGCAGAACAGAAGAGGTACCCACACACACACACACACACACACAGGAAACAAGCAGCAACCAAAAGTACCTCTCAGGGCGCTTTTGAAATAATGAGATAAAGTATAAGATGGTTGTTTATGCCGTCCTGCTTTAGAAAGCTTCACGTGGCATCCCTGGTGTCCCCCAGAGATGCCAGGCAGGATGAGCTGCATAGCAGCAAGGCTCACTCTTACTTTCTTACATAAAATTGCCCCGCAAACCTAAATTGTCAGAGAATGGATTTTTAAGAAAACCACTAGTATGGGGTTAAATATAGTCCAAGCTACAAATGTCAAAAAGCAAACTGTGAAAAAGATCTGGAGGATACACATCAAAATGTTGAGAGGGGACATTTCTGCAAAGGAAGTGACATAACAAAAGGGCAGTGTGAGGGAAATCGTCTTTTTAAAAACGTTACATATTTCACAGTTGTAAACACAAAATGTTTTTTAATTTGAATAGGCATATATTTATACTGTGTGGACGATTAAGAAAATCTTAAAAAAAAAAAACAAAAGTAATTCAAGTTTTTAAATTTTGTAGCCATAACCAGTTCCTTCCCTTACCATCCCAGGGAAGATACAAATATTTTCCCGACGCGGTTTTGGCACTAACTTGGAGTGTTAATGTGATTAGGTATAAGCACCGCTACCTCTGTTTCGGGAATCCCACTAACATAATAGGGTTTTCGTTTTAGTTTGTTGCTCCTACAAAGAGACTGAACTCACCTCATGAGGTTCCACCAGACACTGACGAGACTTGGTAAACTGCCCTCACCTTCCAGAGGCAACGTAATCAAATGACCCCCCGTCCTTATGGCCGAGTCTTACTTAGCCCCTCATTTCTGTGAGTCATTCATAAACGTATTCCTCTCGTGGCCCAAGCTTCCCTTGAGTTACACGGCCGATGGAAGTGTTTTATGTGCAAAGTGTGGAGCTGAGACCCAGGTCCTGTGCCCGGAGCCTTCCGCCAGGCATTTGCTTTTCATTTCTAAGTTTGCTAATCTTTCTTTGTCCACTGTGCAAATCTTCTTAGGGAGCCAATGCAGGCCTGCTGTGATTATTACTTCTCCCTAAGTTGCTGACCCTGGGCTACAACATCTTGGTGATTTAAATCCTTTATATTAGTTTTCCTGGTGCACAATCATAGTCTGAATGCCATCTATGTAAATATTTATAAGAGCTCCACAAACATAATACAAAGTTATATCTCTTTGTACTTCCATTTCCTTAAGACGTCTCCCTCTTACAGCTCCCTGTTTATCTCTTGACCACCACCCTCTCACCTTTAACACCCTTCTCCTAACCCTCTTGAACTCATTTTCACTTTATTCATCTCTCATGGAACAGAGTTACTTTATCATTTAGGAAATACAGCCTGTTTATATGGACAAGGTGAAACTTGTTCATCAAACCCTCACACATTTACCATTCCATCATCTAGAAATCTGTCCAATGTGGTAGCCACTAGCCACGTGTGACTGAGTTAAATTTAAATTAATTTAAATAAAATTAAATTTAAGATTCAGTTTCTCATTCTCACTAACTACATTTCAAGTGCTCAACAGCTTAATGTAGCTAGTGTCCATGGTATTGGACAACACAGATATACAACATGTTCATCATTGCAGAAAATTCTGTTGGACAGCCCTGATCTAGGTATTTGAACAATAATGGTACCTAGACCCTTGGGATAATTCAAACTTTAATAGTAAGAAGAAACTGGATCTTGGGAAAGCAGAAAATGTTTTACATAAAAATAAATGAAAGCAACAAACAAATTTACTTTGCCTGGAAATAAGTAAATTTCCCCAAGTAAATAAATTTTCTACAAATCTTTACTTTTCTATTTAACAATCCAACAAAAATCTCTTCCGAAACATTACATGCACTGGCTGGATTATAACATATTTTTGGTTCTGCAATGGTCCTCTGTGGATTCGCAGAATTCTTTTTTAAGAAGAACATTTACGAAGCTGTCAATCTGCTCCTCGTTTAGGTACAAACAAGTTTGAAAGGCTTGGATGAACAGGAATATGGGAATGTTTGCAACTACTTTAAAGCCCTCTGTATGGGGAGCCAATCTTATATCCTCCAGTGGTGACAGCGGGGCCATCTCCCCACTTGCCAAGCACCTCTTCATCCATCAGCCTGCTTGGCTATCACTTCCCCCAGGCAATCTGCCTGAAAATGTTCCCTCCCTGCATAAAACAGCCAGCATCAATCTCCCCCTGCTTTGTCCAACGACCATCTCCGGTGCATACGTCCATCACTCTGCACATCCAGCTGAATTCTAGTTATTTCCACGTCTGTCCTGCTCTTGTGGCTGGGAGCCCTTAGGGGGACAGGAAAAGTGACCGACTCTCATTTGCATCCCCAGCACTTAGTACTGTGTTTGACACATACAAAGTTTATTGAACTGAGCTGAACAAATAGGACTCAGAGTTGAAAAGCCTGCTTTTTACTCTAACTCTGACTCTGGTCTTGCAGTCAGGGGTATGTATCTGAGGTATAATCAATGTAATCTACTTTGTTACCGTCTACATTTAATTAGAAGACATTTTAATTCATTTGAAATGGTAGCAGGAGCTATTACCTGCTATGATCCAGTCAGCTGTTGGTAGCCTACACGTATTTGCTTTCTGACTATAATGGTTTCTCAATTTCTTGGGAAAAAAAAAATAAGATTTTCTCTGGGTCCAAACAGGCTAATGAATGAGATTGCCAAATGAAATGAGCACTGTTGTTCAATCTGAATTCTTTAATATTTTTCAAAATATGCATAAACTATTGTATGATGGGATTTTGATTTGATGAACAAAAAGACAATGAAAAGTATTGTCAATATTTAAAACTTAGATAAAAATCCACTCTCCAAAGCTTATTCAGGAAAATGTCAATCGGTTTTTGTCCCTAAGAAACTTGACTTTATAAAAAGGGCAAACACCCAAATTTCAAAAGGGAGGCCCAAAGACATCATACATTGTCAAAAAGATCATTAGTTTATACGTATGTGCTCTTAAAACCAGAATCCTAATAATCTTGATTAAAAGACTGGCATTAACAATGAAAATTTAAGATATAATAACTCAGCATTAAATTCAGGCTGCGGAATTCAAGAAAATGATTTCCTAACCAAGAAATACATGGCCCTTTTCAGTGCTTACGTAATGAAGTCAACTGGAATTTTTTTCCCTTCAGGTTGGATTGGGAGCCTAATGGCTCTTTTGCTTTTCATCTCCCCTTTTAATATCAGTGGAATACCACATTTTATAACTTTTATGTTGAAATATAGAATAAACACTGTTTCTGAATTTGCTGAGGGATTTGTAGAACAATTTTGTAATCCTTCTTAATTTAGAGCAATACCCCAGAGACTATATTTGTACAGAGATTTAGAATTTCCAAATGCTTACATATGCATTGTCACATTTAATGCAAATTGTTCATATACATGATTAGCTCAGTTATTCAGGCAACATCTGTTCAGTTTACACATTATTCATGACATTTCCCTCCCTTCTTTTTTCGTTTCTGGCCTGAAATTTTATACATTTCTTTCTTATTAGTCTTATATTAGTAACAAGAGAGGAAAGAAGAAAAGGAGGTGAAATCCAAGCTGATCATATCTTTTAAATGTATAGAGTTCTTTTAGAAAAAAATGAGACTATTAAAACTGCTAGTTAAATTAAGGGTCTAGTGAGTAGAGGCGTTAATTTAGGTGGTTTAAAGCATTTCAGTGTTCGTGACTTATTTAAATACTCTTAATCTACAACTTCCAGTTAACAGCATAATTATTTTATAATAGTTATTTCCTGTACGCCTGTGTGCTAGGGATGCTTATTCACATTTTTATAGGTGAGAGAGAGGACTATGGAGAGACGAAGTTGATCTATCTAAGCAGAGGCCAGCGTTACAAACCAAGGCACCTGATCCCAGGTCGGGAAGCCTTTCCCTGAAATCAGTGGCTCTCAAGCTTCATCGCACCTTGGCGAGCTTGTGAACACAGACTGCTGGGGTGGGGGGCACCCGGAAGTTCCTGATTCGGCAGATCTAGGGTGGGTCCTGAGAATGTGCATTTCTCAAAAAAAGCACTGCAGATGCTGCTGCCATGGGTGGTCCTTGGACCATTCTTTGCAAACCACGGCTGCCTCCCTCGGCTCTTTTTACATCCTTTAAGCTGTAAACCACATCAGAGCAGGGAATCTCCTGGATACGGTGCTGCCTCTCTCCATCCCCATCTCCTATTGCCAACTGGTCACCACCACAATGCCTGTGGCACCTCACACACACTGGGTAGACGCTGCATGAATTGAATCGACCTCCAGTTTCTCATGGTATAAGGGAAACAAGAGATTGGTTAAGTGAGACACGTACAGAACCTTTTTTGTACGGTCTATTTAAGGTAAACTATTCTATCCTTTATTTCTCTTCTAAGCCACTGAATTTAATAAGTGAAACAAAGAGGCACAGGACAGCAAGGAAAACTGTCCCCAAGTCCTTACCCTTCCAAGGGGCCCTTTATGCCCTCGGAGTCACCACACCACCACGTAAGACCTCCAGGTTATCAGTGCTCTCCCCAGATGTACAATATCGCCATTGGCACGAGTCAGTGCTTTCCCAGCTTTGTGAGGGGGATTTATGTGCTCCCATCCCTTAGAAATAAAGGACTATCCTTCCATCGCCCACTCCAAATAATTTCTTCAACTCCACCTTCTTTGTGTTGCAAAACAGATCACTTTAAACGGGCATTATCCTGTTCATTTTTTTCAGACTACTTGAGAATAGAGATGCTACGCTTTTTGAGAAAAGTGGCGAGATTGAGACGCCCCAGATAGTCAATGAGCTGGATAACCGAGATCACGTGAACCACAACATTCTGCGTTAGATCCAACTGATGAAAACGTAAGAGCTGCAAGAAATGGATTACTGACAGTTTGTTAACGTTGAAGGTCATGATCTTACCTATGCACACTAGATCCATAAAACCATACATTCCATAGCAGATTTGAAAAAGGATGTCCTTCCTCTGCCACACTGCATAGGGGCTGAAGGCTGACCAGAGGAGCCAGGTCACACTCGCTATTAAGAACAGGGATCCTAGGATTACAGCAATCATCTGAACTTTCTCAACCAGTGTTATAGAAATGCTTTGCCACTAAAAGAAAAACAGAGGCAGGTAAGAAAAAGGTGCGGTGTATAATTGAAAAAGAAAAAAAAAAACATTTTCAGCCCCATGTTTCTCTTCATGTTAGACCCTTTTCAATCTCATTGGCCCCCAAATGAATTTTTCCATTTCATCCAGGCTATAAAAAATAGACAAGCAGATAAAGATTAATGAATGGCCTCTACTTCATTATTTTCAGTCATTCACCATTCTACAAGTTGAATCTAGTTTTATTCCAGATAACCACACTGAGTGTGAATGGCTGAGGAATGTTTAGTACCTAGGAATCACATTATCATCTTTCACATGTGCATGAAATTAAATACACTCTGAAGAAATATGGTGAGGACTCTTCTATTTGGAAATTTATTTTGCTCTTAACACATTTGCCTACTGCAAAAAAAAGGGAATTATCTCTTTTTTATGAAAAAATGTAAAAAGCAAATAAATAAGCTATATAAGAACATCCGTGAAAAAGTCATTTAACACACTGAAATAATTATAACGGAACTAGAAAATTGTATGTTATCTGTTACTGGTACATTTCATATGCTCAGATATTACTGGCCATTCATTATCTAATGAGTAATCCATGAAGCCATTCTTGTCAAGATTTAGAATTTGTACTTGAAGGAGTATCTTTGAAACTCACAAACTGTGTAAGCACACACCATTCAATGGAGAAAGTAATTTGGTGTCTGAAGCATCAACGTTTGAGAGGGTTTATAGTATAAATGATGAAAAATCTTTCAAGGGTGTTATCAACTGGAGAGAATTTATTAGTCATGTTCTCACTTTCGTATCGCTGAGACAGGAACAAAACTAGAATTTCTGTTATAGTCTGCCAGTAAACAATGAAACTCAAAACAACCTGCACAATCTCCCTGTGTGTGAGAGTTATGGCTGCTGCAACATGGGGCTTGTCAGCAGAATCCCTAAACAGTTTAAATAACCTTGAAAACAACAAACTTGAACAGTCAGCATCCATTGGGTGAATCAGATATCTCCTTAACCTCTTTACTTACCTGGAGTCTGAATATGTGCATCCCCAGATAGGGGTCTATCACTACTCATAAATTCCCTCTCTCCCTCACTGCCTCTGTCTGTCATCATAAAGAATTAACATATAATGATTTTAAATATGCTTTGAGTCTTGCATATTCTTAGAGGCAAGGTTCTAAATTCTATACTTGTTAAAGATTAAATATCAAAATGCATTTGAAATATTTCATTCTCTCAGGTCATTTACTTCATGTTTCTCTTAAAAAAGAACAGAACCAAATGACAAAGGTTGTAGATTTTATAAGAAAGGTATTTCTCACGATTTTAATACTAAGATTCATTGACTGAAAAGTGGTTCTTGCTTTTGCATGAATAATAACTGAACTAGTCAATATTATTTTATCATTACAAATGAATCAATGTTGTATTTCAAGCACATATTTGAAGTTTTTTTTTTACTAGCATCCTGATATAATTTTAAACACATTAATTTCAAATGACGAGGCATTTGAATTTTAAACCATTTTAAATTTGGTGTCACAAGTGTGAAGTGTCAATGTCTGTGGTCTTGTTTCGTTCTGATGCTCATTAAAATCTGCATTAAATACAACATGGTAAACGATATAGAAAACTACTTCCAACTAATATCCTCCTAGATGGATGCTATCGTGTCTGTATGCACTACGTTAGCCTTTGTCGATTTATTAATCACATCAAATAGATGAAAACAAATCATCGTTTTAAATCCATGAGGCAAAGGTGTCCAACTTGTGTGCGTGTGTGTGTGTTTGATTTTCCCATGATGTGCTACATGTTTCAAAATACATATGCCTGAAACACAGAAGTCGGGTAATCAAAAATGAGTGAAGAGGATTCACCAAGAATGCGTTTTACATACTGAAATCTATTTTCCTTTTGCCAGGAATCCTTTACGTTCCAGATTCATTATGTGATTTTAGTGGAGTTAAATTTGGACAGCTCAATATTGTATAATTAATTATATTTAGCTTCAGTTAGGCTTATTAATTAATTAGTTGATCCAGGCTGCCTGCATGCCAATTCAGTAACAATATGGTGGACCCTAGTAGGCACTCGGATTTGGGTGAACTGGTGGGTATAGTTTTATGGTGCTGTGGTGTGTCCTGGGACAAGGAAACTGGTGGCTTTGGTCTCAGAGTCAGCATGATTGCCAGGACCCGGAGGCCACGCTCAGATGGCAGGCTTCCCACACATGAGGCTCAACTGTTCCTTGACAAGGAAGGTGAATGAGCAAAGGGACAGACTTACTAGGAATAAGAAACATGTGATATGGCTTATATGTGGAATCTAAAAAAAAAATTGATACAAATGAACTTAGATACAAAGCAGAAATAGACCCACAGACAGAAAACAAACATGGTTAGCAAAGAGGAAAGGTGGGGGGAGGGATAAATTAGGATGTTGGGATTAAAATATACACACACTACTATATATAAAATAGATACGCGGGCTTCCCTGGTGGCGCAGTGGTTGCGAGTCCGCCTGCCGATGCAGGGGACACGGGTTTGTGCCCCGGTCCGGGAAGATCCCACATGCCGCAGAGCAGTTAGGCCCGTGAGCCATGGTCACTAGGCCTGCGCGTCCGGAGTCTGTGCTCCGCAACGGGAGAGGCCACATCAGTGAGAGGCCCGCGTACCGCAAATAAAAAATTAAAAATAAAAATAAAATAGATACGCAACAAGGACCTACTGTATAGCACAGGGAACGCTACTCAATATTTTGTAATAACCTATAAGGGAAAAGAGTCTGAAAAAGAATACATATAATATATAATATATATTATATAACTGAATCACTTTGCTGTATACCTGAAACTAACTCAACATTGTAAATCAACTATACTTCAATAAAAAAAGAAAGAAACATCAATGCTTCACACTTGTTTGGTGTTACCAAATTTAAAATGGTTTAAAATTCAAATGCCTGGTCGTTTGAAATTAATGTGTTTAAAATTATGTCAGAAAGCTAGGAAAAAAAGAACAACTCTTGATTACAATACACTGGGAGGCTCAATTATTTACTATTATCATAGAAATTATTTTTTGTTGTGGATATAAGAAGTAATTTGGGATTTTTGAAGTTTACTTTTAAAGAAGGATAAACTGTTTAAAATCTATAATGAGCCCCTTAAAAGTTTGGTTTTATGTCACTTCGCTAATAATGCAGGCGTGCAAATGTGTCTTAAAGTGCATAGATACTCTTCACATACTGATGAACCCTAAAATTAGTACCATTTCACTGAATAGCTAATGAGGACAAACTGTTATGGAAACAAAGTTTATTAAACCAATTATGAACTTAGGGATTTCCCTTTGAACACTGATAACATCTTGATAATTTCTTTTCTCACTATACACTGCTCTCTTATTTTTACCATTATGTGTGAAAAGTGGGATAGCTCACATTCTTCCCCTAGGAAAAATAATGCTGCTTCCTACCACTAGGAAACAGCCACCTAGCGTCCTTGCCCTGGAAGACACACATCATCTACCAGGCTCAGCCTCAAGGAGCTGTGTTAATGCACCATTTGCTTGGACAATATAAACAGAAGAGGAGTGTCTTGGGTCTTCTCTCTCTACCCCAATGGTATGCAAGGCCTGAATTTCAGTTTGTAAAGCACTTCTGAATCTTGAACAAAATTTGTCAACTGCTGAGCACACTTCTCTCCTCTAAAACTTGATATATAAGTATGTATATATATATTTTTCACTTAAATTTCTTCCCATATTTGGAAAGTAATATAACAATAACCAGATTGGCCTAGAGCCAATGATTGCTATTATTTTCTTTCTTTCCATAATATGTGAGTGTGTGTGACTCTTTTATAGCCCTGAAAAGCTGTTCACTTCTACACAACTATTGAACCTATTGTTTCTAGCAAAAATGGGCCCAATTGGTTCCTCTTTGGGAAGTTCATTCTAATTTTCTGTACTAGAAGAAGTAATTGAATATTCACAGCCTGTATTTATCTAGGGCTAATATGTGCCAGGCACTTTTCTAAGTCCTACGTACTAATTCAATCCATTCAATTCCCACAACAACCTTAGGAGGGAGGTACTATTATAATCCCATTTTACAGATAGGGAAACAAGCAGAGATAAATTAAACAATTTGCCCAAGGTTTAAACACCTAGTAAGGACTGGAGTTGAGATATAAACACAGATAAGTCTGACTTCTAGGCTCCTGCTCTTCACCCTTATACTATTCTGTGTAACGATTCCACTGAGCTCTGATAACAATTAATTGCACACCCCCCATCATTTCAGTGCCATGGCAATTTCCTGATAAAAGCTTCAAGTCTGTCTTCTCCGGTCTACCGAGATAGCCTTCTAGCTGGATGTCCAGCTGTGAGTCATTCGCTGATCCTCCATGTAGCTCCCCAGTCTACATTCCTAACGAAAGAAAAGCTGCCCCTGCTGGGCTGGACTCCAAGCTCCATCCAGGAGGCTAAATATTTGGTTCAGCACATATTCCCAGTGCCTGGCACATGACTGCTGCAGGAAGGATGAAGAAAAGGGATGTAGGAATATTACAAGGACGAGAGGAAAGAAGAGAAGAAGCAAGTTGGAAGGATGAAGGGAAAGAAAGAAGGAAGGAAGGAAGGAAAGAAGGAAGAAAGGAAAAAAGGAAGGGAGGAAAAAAGGAAGGGAGGGAGGAGAGACAGAGGCACACTCCTCAATTCAGCTTCATCTGACTCTTTGTATTCTCCCAAATGCCGGGTACTTTGGCCCCTCTCTGCCTTTGAGCATGTATCTCACCTGATGAAATCTCTCATCCATCCATAACTGGCTATGATGCCAGCTCTTCTAAAAAGCTGTCCCCCTCCTGCCCCTCCTTTTCTAAGCAGAAATCCTCCTTAGGGACCCCACAATCCACTATGTATACTTCTGCTTAGTGTGTATTTCTTTCACTGGAATCCCAGATAGCTGTTTCTCTCCCTGTTGTCCACGGACTGCATACCATGATAGCAGAAGCTGAGTCTCACCTCCCCTTATGTTCACCAAACAGCTGAACACACCTAGTCAATGCTTTAAATACACCAGAGACTGATTTTAGTTTCCATCACCTATCTGATTGCCAGATTAACGTTCTCTCCACATCCATTCTATCACTGCCTACAAGATAAAGTTCAGCTCTGGCTGAGCCACCAGTGAGTAGAGAAGTGAGAATTTAAACTCAGATCTGTTTCCAAAGCCTAAGTTCTTTCTAATGTGTCCTTCTCTCTGCATAACGTCTGCCCTTCACACCTTCTCTCTGCCTACTTAAACTGACACATTTTACATCTAAAAGCAAAACCAAAAAGGACATAGTTACACCTATCTAAAAGGTAGCTGTAGGGGTGAAAAAAAAGTCAACAAATGCAAAACGCAGCTCAGCAGAGTATGGACTAAATCTGACCTATAACTTCCCAACTGGCATCCTCACATACTTCTTGAGTCTGAAAGCTGCAGTTTATTAAATGAGTATTAACATAAAGATGACACTCTGAAGGAGTTATACTTCTTTAATTTTAGTGAAGTTTGGAGGGAATTAAATAAACTCATATCAGAAATTATTTAATATTCTCTTTATATATGACTATTCAGAGAAGTACCAAGTAAGGTCCCTCAGCCCTGGAAAGATACAACGTGTGTGGCCCCAAACTGGGCATCACTGTGTGTGAGGGTCCACGTTGGTGTAGCACCCTTCCTGCGAAACTGGATAAGTACCCCAATAATTACCACAGACTGCTCTGAAACCATGGCACTAATTGTTGCCCTTACCAATGAAATTATATCCCAGGTTTACTACTGCCTTCAGACAAAAAAGGATAGAAGAAAAAGCTCGGAATTTTCTTTAAAGAAATGATGGGAGTCCAAGCCATGACAAGACCGAGTCTTCCCCTTGTATAAATCACTTCTAGCCAGTAAGATAAGAACCAGAGAAAGGAGTGCACTCCCTCAGGCCTCCAGGAAGCTATTTAGAAAGATGCTCTTGTCATTCCATTGTCTGAAAGAGTTGATGCAGCTTCTCAATTTAGAATCAATTTCCTCCCTGAAAATAACACATGCTCAGAGGGAATGGGGCTGAACTCAGAGAAAGTAGATCTTCCAGTATGCATTAAATCACTCGGTCTGAAGCACTGTTTCATCTTTGTTTTTACAAGGTAGGCCAGATATGAATCTTAGCTAATAGATTTGTAGTACAATGATTTATAGCACGCAGTGTGACAGGTGGGATTAGTTACTAGTGTCACAGGAGAGAACACCTCCTCTTAAGAAGTGTCCTCTTCAGAAAAATGAATTTAGCTGAGACCTATTTTCAGTCATCTTTAGATGGTGTTTAAATTGAACCACTAAAGTTGGGATTTGAAATGCTGGCAGAAAACATCTCAACGTGTAATCAATTTGACATGCGGATAAGACATTCAGTTAATTATATGCCCATTCTTTGTAGAGTTGTATTTATATGCTGCATATTAAAAATGATTTCATGGTTTAATTTGCGTCTTCTCTGTGAGAAAAGCATTTTCATAAACTTATCAGACATGAGGTAAAAGTCAGACAAAAGAAATTTACTTTGTCTGAGAAAGGTGAAATCTAAACCACTAGAGAAAACAATTAGGGAAACACGAAACTGCTTCTTTTAAATGTTAATAAAACTGATAAAACTAGCAGGACTAACCAAGAAATGAAAGAGAGGATATGATGATGGATCCTACAGATGAAAAGAGAAGTAAAAGAATATTATAAACAGCTTTATGCTAATGAATTCAATTATACAGATGAAATAGACATGTCCTCTGAAAAACACAACTTATCAAAACTGACTCAAGAAGAAACAGAATGTACAGAAACAGAATAACGCTATATAAAATAAATTGAATTTTTAATCAAAAGTCTTCCACAAACAAATGAACAAACACCTCCAGGACCAGATGGTTTCACTGGAGAATTTTATCAAACATTTAGAAAACACAATGTCAATTTAACATATACTCTTTCAGAAAATAAAGGAGGACAGAACATTTCCCAACTCATTTTATGAGGTCAGCATAAACCAGATGCCAAAACCTGACAAAAACATTACAAGAAAAAAATAATTTCGGACCATATTCCTTATAAGCATAGGTGAAGAAAAAAATCCTCTACAAAATATTAGCAAATCAAATCCATCAATATATAAAAATAATAATGCAGCACGAGTGAGTGGAGTTTATCCTAGGAATGTAAGGTTAATATAACATTCAAATATCAATCAATGTCTAAAAAAAAAAACGGGAATAAAGATGCAGACCTACTAGAGAATGGACTTGAGGACACGGGGAGGGTGAGGGGTAAGCTGGGACGAAGTGAGAGAGTGGCATGGACATATATACACTACCAAATGTAAAAGAGATAGTTAGTGGGAAGCAGCCACATAGCACAGGGAGATCAGCTCGGTGCTTTCTGACCACCTAGAGGGGTGGGATAGGGAGGGGAGAGGGAGACCTAAGAGGGAGGGGATATGGCGATATATGTATATGTATAGCTGATTCACTTTGTTATGAAGCAGAAACTAACAAACACACCATTGTAAAGCAATTATACTCTGATAAAGATGTTAAAAAAAAAAGATAACTCATGAGAACCTACTGTATAGCACAGGGAACTCTACTCAGTGCTCTGTGGTGACCTAAATGGGAAGGAAATCTAAAGAAAAGGGGATATATGTATACGTAAAACTGATTCACTTTGCTGTACAGCAGAGACTAACACAACGTTGTAAAGCAACTGCACTCCACTAAAGACTAATTTTTAAAAAAATCAATGTAATTGATCATAAACTAAAAGCTAAAAGAGAAAAAGTCTTTGGAAATAGGAGGCTGAGTCCCAAAGACTATCCTATCTGGCTGTCTCCAGATGCCCAGGAAGAGAGCAGATCAAAGGAGCAGAAGGTGTGACGTTCTCTCATAAGGGACGAGTATCCTTAGTTTGGAAGGTTTCACCTCACTGAGAAAAGTCTCTCAAGTGACTGAATCAACAGGAGCAACAGCTTTTTGAACTAACAAGCATTATTTTAGCAACTCTAGGGTCTGGAGTCTACACGAAGACACCATAATTCTGGATCTCACTTAAGAAAAAGCATATTTATTCCTCCAGTTTTTTCTCCTAATTCTTTCAAAACCATCCATATCTCATTTCTCAATGTAATCTCTTTGTTTGTTTTGATTGCTACAGATTTCCATACTTTTCAAGGGAATGTTGATCCAGATTCAACAGTCTAAATGTTGAAATAAAAATACACTTTAGCTCTTCAGTGTTCAAGAGTTTATACTGCACTTTCCCTCTCTGTGTTAATTCTTTCTTGCAAAAGCAGGTGCTATCCATCATTTCAAATCAGGGAAATTTGCCCCAAGTGTCAACTGTCTAATATAGTTAATCTCAGTAACCAGATTTTGTCCCATATGAATTAAAAGTGTACGTCTGCATGTAATGCATTTTTGTTTCAATATTCTTCTCAGTATTTGGTATTAATGATGTTTGAACACAAGCTCCCCAGGGGATCTCTAAGTAATTAGTAGGTGGTCATAATCGTATTTATTTGTTCTCTCCACAAGGAGTTGAAAGCTACCTTTGCTAAAGGAGCTTATTAAAACTCTCAGTGGGCTGTTAACTGTTTTCAACCTTGTTTTTGGAACAGAATTTTCGTGGAAAGCAACTACCTTCCCATTTGAAATACTCAGTTCATGTGGACCGATAAAAGAAATGTTCACATATTGAGGTATGGGGAAATCATTCTGTCTTATACATGAGTTAACATGAATTTTATGCTAACTAAAACATCCTGTTTGCGGCCCATCAAACATACATTGTACACCTGCTTTAATTATTAAAGAAAAGGGTGCATTGACCAGAAGTAAAGAATGTCCAGGTTAAAAATAAAGTTTAAATGCCTCCCTTCTCGGATGCCAATGCCGGTACTTCTTTGATAATAAGACTGTCTTCCCAGGTGCCAAGGCCATACTGTCTGGGTGTGTATATGCTGGTCTGTTTTTCTTGAAACCTTGAAGGAATGTATCCCTGACTTGTTTCATGTTTTTTCTTCTGACAAGATACAAAACTGTGCTGAAAACCATGCTTCTCTGGAGCAGTTCCTTGGAGTTATATGAGAGGGTGTCTCCTGGGATACAGTCCTCAGTTTGTCTCAAATAAACTCTTTTCTATTCTTATTATAGATTGTTTATTTATTATTTTCATCGACAAGACCGAACACTGTATATTCTCCTGGTGGTCAGAAGAGCACCCTTGGTAATTAAGGACCACAGCATGAGTCAAGGTCACCTCTTCTGTGTAATTTATGCAGAGTCTTTACATAGTGGTTTTCCTTGGCTCTGGGGAGGCAGTATAATGTGCTGGTTCAAACAGAGAGCTGTGAATTGGCTCTTTGACCAAGTGAGTTATTCTTCTCATAAGGACCTCAGTGTTCTTCACTATAAAGTGACATCTGACATAGCTGTCTCAGAATAATTGTGTACTGACACCTCCATACCTAGCTCTCCTTCCTTAACTGGGTTCTAGACTCTGAACCAGTGGCTGTAAGACAGTGAAGCTGGCGAATCAGTAACAGGGAGGACAGAGCCCAAAAAACTGAGCATTGAACGTGCAGTGTCTACTGCGTGAAACTGGGCTTTGCCTCAGTTCTTGGTTAGAGAAGTCTCACTATGGGATGACACCACCAACGCAAAGGTGCACGGAATTCTGTCGCCTTTAAATTTCTGACATGTATATGTTGTTCATTCAACATATACTTACTTACTGGCAGCCTGGTACGTGCCAGGCCCTACAGAAGGCAGTAGGCTGAGGAAAAAGCCTTTTTCTCATGGGATCACTCACAAATAGAAAAAGAAATACATAAGGCTTCCAGGACAAGTGAGCTGAGTTTAAAAGTTTAGGTTAAAAAAAAGGGCTCGGTGGAAAGAAAGTATGCTGAAGATTTGGCAGAGAGATGGGAAGGGCAGGCAAAAAGAAGCATGTGCAAAGGAGCTAGTATATTTTGGAAAGAGTGAGATTTTTATTGTCACTGCAGAGTAGAATTCATGTTGGCAAGCGGTGCAGGCCAGCTCACGAGGGGCTTCCAGGATTTGGCTGTGGAGTTGCACTGTATCCCGTCAGGCAACGGCTATTAGATAATCACAAGAAAGAGCGAGGTCTGAAGGTGACAGGATGCTTCCTAGTCCCGTTACACCTACCACCATGCCTGGGTACATAGCCGGTGCTCAGGCAGCTATAATTATCATTCCAAAGGCAAAAGAGCCTTAATTGAAAACTTCTCTGAGACAGGGAAACCTTGAGCCCTCCACTTTTAGATGTTTCTAGATGAAGTCTGATGGAGAACCACCACCAGTGTGTCTGGGGACGGCTGCCCCACCCAGCTCCCAGATACACCTCAAACCGTGACCCATTTCCTGACACCCTGCCACGGTTAACATAACACTTTGCTTAAGTGCAAAAAATCCTTTCCACTGACATAAGAAACTATAAATTCCTTAAGCAAGATTTGGCAACTCATTAATCGCCAGTAAGGGGGAGGCGAGTGGTGGGAAGAATAGCTATGATATCTTCTCCTATCTTATTCTTTACTCTGAGCAATATTTTGAAAAAAACAAACAGACGAATGCTTCCTACTAGTTCCTGGAATTCCTCACTGTCTCGTAGTTTCCCCATCATCAAGGTTTTATACGAATAATAAAGAAGAAGCTTCTCCTCACTAAAGAGAGCTTCCCTTTGCTTAAACTTGAGGTCATTTGTTCACATTTGAATTGAGAACCTACTATATGCCAGGCCAGGCGGAAGTACAGGATGGGACACTACTGTGAGATATGTCAGCCCCTGTTTTGGATACCTGAGCGTCGAGACACAGGACAGGTGCCCGCAGGGGATCTCCCAGCAACCACATCTGTGCCCACAGCGTTCTCCAAGTGCAGAGCATAGGTACCCTTCATAATAGGGAGTCACAGAAGCATAAAGAAGGAGGTAAGGTGCTCTGGGGTTTGGAAGCATCAGTAGAGGCGCGTTAGGCAGAAAAGAACGTGCCAGACAGAAGACCAAGCGGCTCTCACTCTTTGGCTACAGGTTTTGCTTTAATTTCATTTTATCTTTCACGCATCTTTTCTAATAGATTTGAGTTCAATTCCCACACCTAGTTTTGCAAGCCAATAGCAGTCAAATAGTGAGTTCTTAGACCATTAACGTAAATATCCCAGTATAAGACCTGGTTTCCACCTCGAATAGCCCATAATCTACTTGAGTGATGAGGCCACTACATGGGAAACAGAGGGGGATCAAATAATGCAGCAAGCAGTTAAGCCATAAACCGTGCAGAAGAGACTGTGAGTTTCATAATGGGAGTTTGGTGGGCAGACATCAATACAAACTCAAGCAATCTAGAATGGCTTCCTGGAGGAGACTGGCCTGCCTATGAATGGCAGGGAGAACATGGAGATGTACAAGTCTGAGATTAAGACCTTCCAGGCAGGAGCGACCTAAGCAAGGCTCCAAGGTGGGGAAATGAACAAGGGATGTTTCTGTGGTGCCCAATTTAAAGTAAGGCTGTGTCTGCAGAACCCCTGAGGAACCATTTGAGAAGTGATAAGTGACAGATAGAGAACAATCTGATAGATACAGAACATCCAGCAATATGACTAACTGTCTCCCTATTAAGTCACACTGATACATGATTATCTGTTTACACGTCTGCTTCCCTGACCTCACTGTGAGCTCTGTGCAGGCAGGGATGGGACCTTATGGATGTCTGACTGAGTCCTTGTTACTTGGTACAGTGCCTGGCACATCAACAGAACTCACATTTGGTCAGCGAAGGAGACTTAGTTTTGCTTTACCTCTTTATGTGAGTGATTTGTTTTGACAGCATGAAAGGACCCCAAAGTCACTGTAACTTTCTAGTCTAGTTCTCAACCAGGCCCCAAATGTCGATAGTGCCAAGGTCAATAAACCCTAGTCTATCACACATAAGACTAAAATAGATGCTGTGTTTGGACTGTGGTTGTTTTAGTTGTACTCTCTTCTGAACTTAAAGCACGCTTATCTATTAAAAAAAAAAGAATGAGGGGGAAAGAGCCTGATTCTTTTCAAGATAATTGCACTTAATTTCCTGGGAAACCTAACAGCAGTGACGTCCAAAATGTGTCACGGGTCATCTCATCAGCCAGCAAACTGCATTACATGGTGACTCAGCCAGAAAATGCATGAGAAACAGTGCAGGGAGGATAATGTCAGATGGTAACTAATAGGCTGATATGTTCAAGGTGCCTAATTAAAAACAAATTCAAATTCCTTGTGATCCTGCATGAAATAAGCTACAGCTATATAGTAACACAGGACGCTAATTTTTGAAATGAATGATAGATGATTCAATGAAGCATTGATAAAGGAAGGAAAAGCATGTTGCTTAAGGAAAGATTTCTTTATAACATGGGATAGATAGATAGGGATGCATGGAAAGAAACGAGGGAGGGGAGGGATAGAGGGAGGAAGCAAGGATAGATGGGTGGATGGATGGGTGATAGGCAGATAAATGGATGGATGGATAAATGGAGAGATGGACAGACAGACTGAGCTACCCTCATCCAAGGCCACAGCCAAGGTCACTATAACATCAGTAACTGTATGGTCATCCTGCACTGTGTCTCTAGTCACTGAAATAACCCAGATTAGTAAAAGCAGCTGGCCTTTTCTGGTTTTGATTAGGAATTGGAAGAAAGCTATTCAAAAATGTTAGGATAATTCTAATATTTTGACACCAAACAGCTTCCAGATTAGGCAAATCAGAGAGGGAAACTACCTTACAAACAAAATGATTGTGCTGTTCTAGAGAATGGATAGCTCTTCAGATAAGAGAGAAAAGCAAAATCAGTCTGGTTCTGAGGCAGATGATGGGCACGGATGAAAAACAAAATGGGTCTACTGAGGAGGGACATCAGCCTATTCCAGATCTGAACATACCTATCTGAAAACCTGTCCTCATCAAAACACATTTGGAAGGAGGCAGAGAGCTCTTCAGAGGCCCTTTATTTTACGGAAAGGAAAAGAGTGGTCCAAGTAGAGAAGTAAGCTGCTGGGCAAGGCCAGAAGCTGGCTGGCGGGACAGCAACATGACCACTGGCATTGATCCAGCCATCCTGTTACTCTGCCATGATGCCTCTGAACTCATCCTGAAACCTCTCCCTGTCTCAAACTGGGTCATCTTCTCACTCCTATGGGCTAATGCACTATTCACTCTAAATTCTTTCTTGCCAGTCCCACGGAGACAGCCCATTACTTATGATAGTGGCAGAAACCACCTGCCCCATGACCCACAATGTCAGAGGCAGCTCGGGGAGGACCTTCGACCCTGGCCAGGGACCTGGTTGCAGGTCAGATGTTTCACAAAGCTGCTCCTGTACTTCTTCTTAGGAAATCTCTGTCTATCCTGAAAAACATTCCAAAATGATGCACATTACAGAAGGAATGAATATGAAATTAGTCATATGACAGCTGAACAAGCTTTTAAGCCATTTTACTTATAAACAGGATTTATCTGACAGGAGATGTGAAGGCGGCTCTTCTAGAGCTTTCCCTCCCCCAAGAAATGCTTAGAGTGAGAAAAATAAACTAAGTGGTTTAGAGAAAAGAGAAGGGCTTGAGGGAAGTACTATTGATTTTTTTGGAAATTAGATTACCGCATTATTGCTTTTTAGGAGGTTATATCCCTATTAAACAATAATTTATTCTTCAACAAACTTCTTTGACAAAAGTTTTGTAATTGGAAGCAGGAATGAATGACTGAAACTAAGCATGCTTTGCAAACAGTGAAATAAGGCAACCTGTATCCCCAAATAATTAATAAATTATTAAATAGCTACAACAATATTAAATGTGCCTCCCCACTAAAAGAAATAAAGCCTAAATCTGGGCAAGTTAGAGCTAAGAGATTGCAGAGGGATGGCAGGCACAGGGCTGCAGTGGTAGATGCAGAGCTTGGAAGGTCCTGTCTTAACGTCTATCAGGGAAGAGAAGGGGGACCTGCCGGTGGCAGAACTGTCCCTACGGAGGACGAGCTCCAGATGGAGAAGAGGAGGGGCACAGAGGATCAGATCTGTTCACTTCCATAAGCCCCAGTGGCCTGGGGCAGGGGAGGGAGGGTGAAGAGGGGGCTGCAAAGTGAGAGATTCGGAGTTGAAGTGGCCCAAGAGAGCAGGCAACACAAAACAAGGCCAATGTATTTCCTAGTAGCTGAGGCACATGAGAGAAAAGTGTGCTCTGGTCTGTGTTTCTCCTGCAGCTGCAGAAACAGAACTCTGCATAAAGAGCTCTATGGAGAGAACGTTTGTATAGTGTGTGTAGTGTCTGTGTGTGTGTGTGTGTGTGTGTGTGTGTGTGTGCGTGCCTATGAAAAGGGAACATTGCCAGCCGTTCCAGTAAACTGCCATTGTTGCCCACCATTGAGCCATCAGCCCCTGCAGTGGCATCCAATGGTGTGCCCTGAGGGGAATGCAGAATGAAGAAAACCAGGAAATGATCTATATTCTGGATACTGGCCCTAGATAGTTAAGATGCGTATCTAAGAAACAATTTCAATGAGTCTAGACTCCTGCATCTCCCGTACATAGAAAATCACTATAATCATTTTTTTGTGATTAGCAATACTTGTGATGTTTGACAGCATGTTTTTTTCAGCAAGAACTCCTATATACCCTGGTTCCTCCCTTACCTCTCTGGAACTGTCCCTCAGAGCTATCTGAAAGGCTGGCTCCTGGGCTATAGTCCTCAGTAAGGTCCCCAAATAACTTAACTCACAACTGGTATGTTGTGCGTTTTTCTCCAGTCACCACACACGTGTGTACGTGTGGGTGAGTGTGTGTGTGTGTTCATGACCACATACCTGTGTCCTCCTCCTGGCGTGGGTGATGGTTAACATCACGAGCCTCAGTGTGGTCCAGCATCAATGAGAGCCCTAATTCTGCTATTTCCTACATAACCTTGGAAATTTGCTTGACCTTTCAGAGCCTCAGTCTCCTCATTTGCAAAACAGGATAATAATACCTACCTCATAGGACTGTTGTGAGCATCACAGGAGACAATTTTCATAAAATGCTTAGCAGCATCCCTGGAACAGAAGTGCTCAGTGAACTGCATCTAGCTATTAACTGTAAACATGACAGAGTTCCCAGAAATTCACCAGCTGAGCCCTGAGAGAAGGCAGGCCCAGACATGTTTAATCCAACAGGCAAAAACAGCAATTGTCACTTTTTTTTTTCCAGGACCACTGGTATAACACACCATTGACGTTTCATTTAGGGAATATATTTTCTTCACAGATCTCTAAAAAACTAGGCAAATTATATTCATATATTTTTATTAATTTAGAAAATTTATAATATATGCAATTTTAAAGGTCTCCTTTAGAAGACAGAAATGATAAGACAAAGACTATTGTTTAGGACACTAACTGAGACCGAGATCACAGAATTCAGTCTCCATACTTTTAAGATTGTTTTGCGCACGTGAATCATTACATCCTGTCACTGGACTCAAAGGAGACCAGATGTAGTTGAAGAAAACCATATAGCCCAGCCATCTACTGCACTTTTCCACTGCTTATATGTGGGCTACTAGTTGTGGGTGAAGACCAGCATTTTTCATATATGAATGCACAATTGTAATACAATAAAATAAAACTATATAATATTAAATAGATATTTATTTGAACTAGAGAATATTGGAGGTCAAAAACAAAGCAGAAAGCCTACCTCAAGAAACAAGAAAAACCTCAAATAAACAACCTAGCCTGCCATCTAAAGGAATTAGAACAAGAAGAATAAACACAGCCCAAAGTCAGCTGAAAGAAAAAGTATAACAAAGATCAGAGAGGAAATAAATAAAACAGAGGCCCCCAAAACAATAGAGAAGATCAATGAAACCAAGAGTCACGTTTTTTGAAAAGATGAACAAAAGTGATAAGCCTTGAGTCAGGCTCATCAAGAAGAAGGGAGAGACGACCCAAATAAACAAAATAAGAAATGAAAGTGGAGAAATAACAACTAATACCACATAGATACAAAAAAATCGTAAAAAAAGTACTATGAACAGTTACATGCCAACAAATTGGACAACCTAGAAGAAATGTTCAAATTTCTAGAAACAAAAACCTGCTGGGACCAAATCAGGAGGAAATAAACAATTGGAAAACTGTTAACTAGCAGTGAAATTGAATTTGTAATAAAAATTACTCTCAGTAAAAATAAGCCCAGGACCAGACAGCTTCACAGGGGAATTATACAAAACATTTAAATAGGAGCTAATATCTATCCTTATCAAACTATTCCAATAACTTGAAGAGGATGGAACACTCCCAAATTCATCCTATGAGGTCGCCATTACCTTGATACCACAACCAAAGACACAGACACTACATAAAAAGAAAATTACAGGCCATTATCTCTGATGAATATAGATGCAAAACTCCTCAGCAAAATCTTAGCAAACCAAATCCAACAGCATATAAAAAGGATAATACACCATGATCAAGTGGAATTTATTCCAGGGATGCCAGGACGGTTTGATATTTACAAGTCAATTAATGTGATATAGCACATTAACAAAAAGAAGGATAAAAATCACATGATCATCTCAATAGAAGCAGAAAAAAGCATTTGGCAAACGTCAACATCCATTCATAATAAAAACCCTCATCAAAGTTGGTATAGAGGGGGCTTCCCTGGTGGTGCAGTGGTTGAGAGTCCGCCTGCTGATGCAGGGGACACGGGTTCATGCCCTGGTCCGGGAAGATCCCACATGCCACGGAGTGGCTGGGCCCGTGAGCCATGGCTGCTGAGCCTGCACGTCTGGAGCCTGTGCTCCGCAACGGGAGAGACCACAACAGTGAGAGGCCCCCGTACCGCCAAAAAAAAACAAACAAACAAAAAGTTGGTATAGAGGGACCATATCTCAACACAATAAAGGTCACTTATGACAAACCCAAAGCTAACATCATACTCAGCAGTCTTTGCTCTAAAATCAAGAATAAGACAAGAATGCCAGCTCTCATCATTTCTACATAATATAGTATTGGAAAGAGAAAGCAAGAAAAAAATTATGTTTAGAAATCTCACCAAGAAGAAAAAAATACCTAGAATAAACTTAACCAAGGAGGTGAAAGACCTGTACTATGAAATCTATAAAACACTGGTGAAGAAATTTGAATATGATACAAAGAAGTGGAAAGATATACTGTGTTCCTGTATTGGAAAAATTAATATTGTTAAAATGTCCATACTACCCAAAGCAATCTACAGATTTAACACAATTCCTATCAATATACCCATGACATTTTTCACAGAAATAGAACAAATAAACCTAAAATTTATACTGAACCACAAAAGACCCTGAATTCCCAAAGCAATCTTGAGATAAAAGAACAAAGCTGTAGATACCATGCTTCCTGACTTCAAACTATACTACAAAAGCTACAGTAATCAAAACAGCATGGTACTGCCCCAGAAACAGACACACAGATCAATGAAGCAAATAGAGAGCCCGGAAATACACCCAGGTACTTATGGTCACTTAATCTACAACAGATGAGGCAAGAATGTACAATGGAGAAAAGACAGTCTCTTCAATAAGTGGTCCTGGGAAAACTGGACAGCTACATGAAAATGAATGAAATTAGAACATTTTCTCACACAGTATAAAAAGATAAACTCAAAATGGCTTAAAGACCTAAATGTAAGACCAGAAACCATAAAACTCGTAGAGGAAAACTTAGGCAGAACACTCTTTGACATAAATCTCAGCAATATTTTTTGGATCCCTCTCCTAAAACAAAGGAAATAAAAGCAAAAATAAACAAATGGTACCTAATTAAGCTTAAAAGCTTTTGCATGGCAAAGGAAACCACCAACAATACAAGGAAAACAACCTACTGAATGGGAGAAAATATTTACAAATGATGTGACCAATAAGGGGTTCATATCCAATACATATAAACAGCTCATACAACTCAACATCAAAAAAGAAAAAACCTGATTAAAAAATGAGCAAAAGATCTGAATAGACATTTTTCCAAAGAGGACATACAGATGGCCAACAGGCACATGAAAAGATGCTCAACATCACTAATCATCAGGGAAATGCAAATTAAAACCACAATGAGATATCACCTCACACCCGTCAGAACGGCTGTCATCAAAAAGAACACAAATAACAAATATTGGAGAGGGTGTGGAGAAAACGAAACCCTCCTACACTGTTGGTGGGAATGTAAATTGGTGCAGCCACTATGGAAAACAGTACAGAAATTCCTCAAAAAACTAATAATAGAACTACCATATAACCCAGCAATTCCACTCCTGAGTATACATCTGAAAAAAAAAATGAAAACACTATTTCAAAAAGATACATGCCCCCCAATGTTTATAGCAGCATTATTTACAATTGCCAAGATATGGGTGAAACCTAAGTGTCCATCCACAGATGAATGAATATATCATACACAATGGAATACTACTCAGCCATAAAAAAGAATGAAATCCTGACATTTGCAACAACATGGATGGACATGGAGGGCATTATGCTAAGTGAAATAAGTTAGACTGAGAAAGATAAATACCATATTATATCAGTTATATGTGGACTGTAAAACATACAATAAACTAGTGAATATAACAAAATAGAAACAGACTCACAGATATAGAGAGCAAACTAGTAGTGACCAGTGGGGAAAGAGAAGTGGGGAAGGGGCAGTGTAGGGATAGGGAATTAAGACGTACAAATTAATATGTATAAAATAAATAAGATACAAGGATGTAATATACAGCACAAGGAATATATCCAATATTTTATAATAACTATAAATGGAGTATCACCTTTAAAAACTGTGAACCACTATATTGTATACCTGTAACTTATATAATATCGCACATCAACTATACTTTAATTTTAAAAATCTCAGCACCATGATGTCTTTGAAAAAATTTTAAAAATACAATCCTCCCTCCTAATAACAACACTTTATATCAAGAGCATATTTTTATTTTCAAAAGAAAGCTATTATCTTAGTTTTTCACAGAGCTGGTTTATAGTGCAAGAATTAAAAGTTAACAGAAATCTTGGTTTTAATATGTAAACTGAGATTTATGCAACTCAAGAAAAAAATACAGAAGGAGGCTAAAATCTGAAAAAGATTTTTTGTGTTTCATTTGTGCAGTGATTAGGTTTGTAGGTCGATTGCCAACATGCCCTTTTTTCTTACTTCCAGCTTGGTTGTCTCCAGTAAAGCATCATTACTCTTTTTTTTTTTTTAACATCTTTATTGGGGTATAATTGCTTTACAATGGTGTGTTAGTTTCTGCTTTATAACAAAGTGAATCAGTTATACATATACATATGTTCCCATATCTCTTCCCTCTTGCATCTTCCTCCCTCCCACCCTCCCTATCCCACCCTTCCAGGCGGTCACAAAGCACCGAGCTGATATCCCTGTGCTATGCGGCTGCTTCCCAGTAGCTATCTACCTTACATTTGGTAGTGTATATATGTCCATGCCTCTCTCTCGCTTTGTCACAGCTCACCCTTCCCCCTCCCCATATCCTCAAGTCCGTTCTCCAGTAGGTCTGTGTCTTTATTCCTGTCTTACCCCTAGGTTCTTCATGACATTTTTTTTTCTTAAATTCCATATATATGTGTTAGCATATGGTATTTGTCTTTCTCTTTCTGACTTACTTCACTCTGTATGACAGACTCTAGGTCTATCCACCTCATTACAAATAGCTCCATCATTACTCTTGAGTAGTAATCTCCCTCTTTGGTCCAGAGGTGTCATATTGCCCAAACAGTAGATTAGGAAGACTTTCTGTCATGTGCACAAGGGCTGACATTCTTGGAAGTCTTTTATTATAAGGAAGACATGGCTGCCATAATTATAAATATGAAAATGAAATACAATGTGGTTTTTCATATTTCCCCTTGATTAAATCTGCTCTGACTACTTGGATTGTTCTTTTAAGAATAAAAAAAGATCTGTGCTATGGAATCAAAAGCCATTATTCTAGGCTTTTCTAGTTGATGGTATTTCTCTATAGCACTTACCTGCACACCATGGCTTACCCCGTTGTGATTATTTCATCCTTTTGCAGTGAATAAATTACTGTCATCAGTGAAAGTCATGAATAAGGTTGTGAGTCTTGACTCTGCAGTAACATTTTTAATGGAGGCTGAGGTGGGACTTTGTAAAGGGCATTTTGCAATGAGCACAACTTGAAATGAAATATTTACTCAATCTATTTCTTATGATAAAATTTGTGAGTCGAATTTAAAACATTATTTTATAATGAGTGCCCTCTCATTCCTTAATTCACCCATTTCCGTCCTAACACTTGCATTCAACATGCACTTAGATCCTCTTCCTGTGCTTCCCTGAATTGCGTCTGTTGTGCTGCTGGCTTTCTCCTCAGCTGAGGAGCACCGTCAAGTGCAGCTTGATGTCACAGTCTCATGAGTTTAGGAGAGAAGAATGAACTCATCAGTAAAATCTGAATCAAGAGCCCAGCAAGGTAGAGGAGAGGACAGAAGCAGGGACAAGCAAAGAGAATCCTGCTTCTTAAAGAAGCATTTACAGGAAGCATGCGAGTTAGGAGTCATCTGGAATTTTTAACAAATTGGGTAAGAGGGATGGAATAAAAAGAGTGACATAAAAATTTTCTTATCAGTTAAACTGAAACTTGGAGCTTGTTTAGTTTTTTAAACCTCATCTTTTTATCTGGGAAAATTTCAGTATAAACAATTGGGTTGAGACTGGTTTTGCAGGTTCCTCTGCGGGAACAGGAAGCACAGGTGGACATGCATTTCGCATGCATCTCGTGAGGCTGAGCATCGCTTACAGTGAGATGGCAAAAGTTTAGGGGCATGATTCTTGCCTTCAGAAATGTACTTACTAATGACCGTCAATAGAGAGACGCTGCAGGCAGCAAAGAAAATCATCCTCTTTATGTTTAATTATATCAAGTCAGTGAATAGTATTCTTGATGTTAGTGTCCTCAATCTCATCTGTCTGTCGGCAATCACAAAGCTGAATCTAGCTGTAAGAAATCAAACCGGCTGCATTTTGGTGCCTAGAGCCTGGGATTGATTCCCTCTCACCAGGAAATGTACTGCACCCACTACGCTACCTTCATGACATGTGCCCCGTCTAACAGGGAGCTGGGATTGCCTGCTTTTCCATGCTTACGATTTCACCAAACAACTCTGAGTACCTCCAATGGCTTAGTTCCCTGTAACCTCTACCCCCAATTGCAGAGAACTGATATTACAGGTGATTTAGAAAATCGTTTCTGCTACCATATGAACTCCTCAAAGAAAGCAATACTGAACCACTGATTGTACTCTGTCTACTTTGACAGAATAAAAAGATCCTATAAGGACTTAAGAAAAATTAATCTTAGGTTACTGGAATGACAAGTAAAAGCTGCTATGCTACTGTGCACAATTATATCACATTTTGAAATATTTGGAAAGAACTCAAAGGTATCACTTCATGCAATGATGAATAGGACTTCAGCATCCCAAAACAAATAGTATTCATGAATAGCATCCTTTAACATTTTAAAATCTCAAGGCTTGTAATTTTCATGGCTCTGGAAATTTAAACAAAACTATCTAAACCTAGAGACAAATGTTTAAGAAATCGAATTTGGGTAAAATTCCCAAAAGCACTCTTATAATAGAAGTTGCTTTCTCAGAGTCCCATCACCTCATGAAGGGTCAGACAGTAGGAAGTGCTAAGACTTTTTTCAGGCACAGGGATAAAAGCTCAAGGAAAAGAGCTGACACTGTCCAGCTAGGACATTTAAGGAGGACACAGATAATGGAGAAGAACTAAACTCTACTGTAAATGTCATTCTGGTGATTAGAACCTCAAAGCAATTATTTAAATTGCAAGTCAGAATTACACTGAGAAGGACAAATGCGCAAACACTGCAGTAGTACCGGCAGTGGGGATCTTACCAGAGAGGTAACAAGAGCAAGAGACAGGATGAGTTTTACAGCTGTTCCATCTGAAAAGAACCACCTAACTTAACACACAGAGGAGGGGAAGCGGGTAAGCACCAGGAGACCAGGATTGCTCTGGAAATCTCCTCAAATTGATTTCCTTCAATCCATAAATAAATAAAATATGACTGAATCAGCTGTGCTGTAACATGGCTCATTTGGGATGCTGTGAATTATTTATTCCTGACTGCATACCCATTTGGCACGTTGACTCACTAACCTTTTAAAGCCATCTGATAAAATGATGCAAACTTCTTAAATTGATTCATTTGGGTAGATAGGCTTCAGGACCAGCTTCTTTCTTTGCAGTCCTGAACTAACTTCCATTTATACATCCGGAAAAAAACATACATGTAGGAAGTGCTCTACACAAAGCAACAGTCACACCCACATGTGGACTTGGTCCCTCAGGACGGTCACAGGCCCAAGGAAACTGATGACCGCTTTCTTCCAAAATAAACTAGGAAATAAAACTCACTCGTTCATCCTATAACTTAGTGCTTACTATGTGTCTGACGTGGGACGTGCGTTGGTGAAAAGACAGGCAAGATCCTGCATATGTGATGCTTACAGGCTAGCAGAAGATGCAGACATTAGAACAAAAATGGCACAAAGAAAGTGACATGTAACTATACATTGTGACACTTACTATGGGCAAGCACAGGCTGCTCTGAAGGAGGAAAGCAGAAAGTACTCATCTGGGTTTTGGGGTTCAGGGAAGCCTCTTCAATCAAAAGGCTCTTTATCCTGAGACCCGAGGGATGGGTCTAAGGTCTCAGGATAAAGAATTCATCAGGAGAAGAGCCGGGGGACAGGTGTGCATGGCAAAGGGAAAAGCACTGAGCACCTGGGGGGATTTTGAGGAACACGTAGAACCGTAGGTGAAATATGGCCGGTGAACATACAAGTAACATGAAAGGAGCTCGAAGATGCAGGCATGGCTTGGGGTCAGGCAGAGCCTGTGAGTCCTTTTAAGGATTGAGGTTTTCTTCCAAGCTCACAGGGGAACCAGCCACTGAAGGGTTTTAAGGCAGGGGGTGATGTTTCCTTCACTGCCATATAGGCAGAGAATGGATCTGAGCAGGAGAGAAGTAGAAAATCCATGTAAAAGGTCATTCAACTGGTCCAAATAAGAGGTGGCCATGACTCGGGCCAGACGGTGGCTTGAGACGGCAAGTGAATGGGGGCACAGCACATGGAGATGGGGAGACTGGAGGAGGACGAGGTTTGAGGGGAAAGACCAAGAGTTCTGTTATAGACATTTAGTTTGAAATTCCCGTTAAACATTCAAGGGGAGATATCAAGTCGGTAGTTGGACTTATGAGCATGAAAGAATTACCATATTCGATAGAGAAGTAAGAACCAGGATGAAAACCAAAACAAAAAACAAAACAAAGCAGTCAGAGAGATAAGAACCCAGGAGAGAGGAATCAAGAGCAACAGAAGAAAGGAAGAGCCCACTGCCCACCGTGCCACGCTCCGCGATGTCTGAAGACCCCTCTTCCAGGCCATGACTGGGTTTGTCAAGAACATTCTCAGCAAAGTAGCAGAAGAAGAATCTCACTTAGAGTGGGTTGAAGAATGACAGGGAAGTGAAGAGGTAGAAACAGTTAATCATGGGCAATACTTTTAAGGAGTGTGATGGGAAAGAAAAAGAGAGCAGTAGCTGAGTGGGTCAAAGGAAGGTTTATTTGTTAGCTTTTTGCTTTTTCTGTTCTGTTTCTTAGAATCGGGGGGAGACTCTAGAACTCTATACAACTACTCTTGGAAATAACCCAGTTGAAGAGGAGATGCTGAAGAGTCAGGAAAGAGAAGAAACAACCAGGGAACAAAGGAAGAGAAGAAACATGAGTCCTGAAGAGGCTACTATGTCCTCTCCGGTACAAGGTGGGGAGAGATCATGCAGGAAGCATCACTGACATTACACACAGGGCTTGGAAAAAAACTGATTTTAATCCAAACTCCCAGAGCCATGAAGATTGGAAGCCTTGAGATTTTAAAATGTTGAAGGATGCCTACCCACGAAGACTATACGTTTTGGGATGCTGAAGTCCTATCAGCCAACAAAACAATTATGTTTACTGACTGCTGACAATACCTTTTAGGAATCCTCCAAGTCTGAGTTTACTTCACCAATTATTCCTCTAAGGCAAAGAAACCCAAGGCTCTGTGTTTTATTACTTCTATTTATAGTAATAAAAACAAAACCCACAGATTCAAATAAACATGCAGAATGAAATGAAGTAAAATGAACTAGCTTAAAATGCACTGTGTACTAAATAACCCTTCACAAATGGATTCCCTTAGGCTTTATGTCCATACTTATGCCACTAAGTGCTTAACTCAAGGACAATCTCCTCCCAGCAGACGGTCCAAGGACAACAAGCAGGGCCAGCACCTGAGCAGCATCCATGAGCATCCTAGAGCCAGTGGGGTCCCTGGAGGAGTTTCTGAGAACGGGGCTCCATTTCTTTCTGTAAGTTCACCTTGGAAATCTAAAGTCCAACAGATTCATTTACTCATTCACTCATTCAACAAGTATGTATTGAACATCCACCATGTGGCAGCCATGGTCCTAGGTGCTGAGAAAACTGTGGAAAATCAAACATTCCTTGCCCACAAGGATCTTTCACTCAAGATGACAGAGAGCGAGAATAAGCAGGGGATGGCTTCCAACATATATCTAGAATGTGGTCAATTCTCACGACTTTCACTGCTTCCACCCTAATTCAAGTTGCCACCAAGTCTCTCTTAAGATTATTGCAACAGCCTCCTAACTGGACATTCAACTTCCACTTTGCCCCTTTATGATCTCTTCACAGAGCAGCCAGAGAAACACTTTTCAATTATTAATTCAGATACGTCAAATTCTGCTCCAAAGCCTCAGATGGCTTTCCAGCTTACATTTACAACTTACATTATGAATAAAATACAAACTTACATTTACAGCTTGCAAGGCTGCACTCCTCTCTGACCTCATGCCCTGCCACTCCCCTCAGGGTAGATTGCAAAGAAATGGCCACAATGCTTGGCAGTTTGTCCCATCAAGACGTGGAGCCAGTTCCCCACCCCTTGAATCTGGGCTTGGCCATGGGACTTGCTTTGACCAACCGAATGTGGCAGAAGTGACCTGCCGTATGAACAAGCATCCAATAACCTACTGGAGGAATATCAATGTGGGCCAGAGACTGGCCATCCTGCCTGTGGTCCCCAAGGCCAATCAGCACTCAGCTTCCTGATGGCTGCCAGAGACACGAGTGAGCCCCGTCAAGACCAGAAGAAGAACTGCCCAGCTGAGCCCAGCCAAATGCCCACAAATGGGTTACTAAGCTAAATGAATCGTCATTGTTTTAAACCACTCAGCTTTGAGGTGGCTTATTATGCAGCAAAAGCTAACTGATACATCTCCCCTTGTCTGTTTCATCCCTGCCACACCCGCTTCCTTACCATTACATGAATACAAGTAAATTTTGTACCTCTGACCCTTTGCACTTGCTACTCCCAACACTTAAGAGCACTCCTCACCCAGATATCCACAAATATCACTCTCTTCAGATCTCTGCCCAGCTGTGAGCCCTAAGGGAGGGCTTCCCTGCACACACTATATAGAATTGCAAACCCACCACTCCAGCCCAGCACTTCTTTGTTTCTCTGCATAGCGTTTCTCACCATCTGACATATGAAATTTACCATATATTTAACCTATTTATTTGTTTTAAATCTACCTTTCCCATTAGAATATAAGTCCCATGAGGACCGGGACTTTCTCTTGTTTTGTCATCCTTATGTCTCCGGTAACTAAGACAACGCCTGGCACATGGTAGGAATGCAATACATATTGGTTAAATGAATAAGCCAATGAGCGAATGAAACAAACTAGGAAATACAGGATAGTAATAACTACTATAGGGTGATGAGGTAGTAAGTGAGCAGGTGCTCACTTTAGATTCAGTGGCGACGGAAGGCATCACCGAGGTGGTGACATTTGAGTGGACACCTGAATAAATTCAAGTTCTAACTATACAAGGTTCGGTTTGCATGTAAGTGTCACACCAATAATGTCACTGTCCCCAGTTGCAGCTGACTCTGCTACAATGGCTGAGGGACAGTGTCCATTGATAGATCCAAAAAGCAAGGAAAAGCTTTGTACCCGTCCTGAAGTAGGTAGTTTTTCCTGTCCTCTTCATCAATTACACCATCAATATCATTATAGCTACACTATCACAGCTGCCAACAATCACATGAACCTTTTCAAGTGATTGTACTGTGCCAGGCAATGTCCAAGGTACATCATGGGCTTTACCTCATTGGTACTGTCATTACCCTCATTGTCCAGACAGAAACTAGGAGACAGAGAATATAGTACTTTGTCCAAGGGCACAGGACTCAAAAGCAGTAGGACTGGATTTAAACACAGGCAATTTGAGCAATCCCACTCCTGGGCATATATCTAGAGAAGAACATGGTTCGAAAGGATACATGCACCCCACTGTTCATTGCAGCACTATTTACAATAGCCAGGACATGGAAGCAACCTAAATGTCCATCGACAGACGAATGGATAAAGAAGATGTGGTACATATATACAATGGAATATTACTCAGCCATTAAAAAGAATGAAATAATGCCATGTGTAGCAACATGGATGGACCTGGAGATTATCATACTAAGTGATTAAGTCAGACACAGAAAGACAAATACCATAAGATGTGACTTATACGCAGAATCTTTTAAAAATTATACAAATGAACTTATTTACAAAACAGAAACAGACTCACAGACTTAGAGAACAACTATGGTTACCTGGAGGGAAGCGGGGGGAGGGATAGATTGGGAGTTTGGGATTGACATGTACACCTACTGTATTTAAAATAGATAATCAACAAGGACCTACTGTATAGCACAAGGAACTCTGCTCAATATTCTGTAATAACCTAAATAGGAAAAGAATTCAAAAAAGAATAGATACATGTATATGTATAACTGAATCACTTTGTTGTATACCTGAAACTAACACAACATTGTTAATCAACTATGTTCCAATATAAAATAAAAATATTTTTTAAAAAGTACATTGCAGTAACACGGATGGACCTACAGTTTATCACACTAAGAGAGGTAAGTCAGAGAAAGACAAATATCATATGATATCACTTATACATGGAATGATACAAAAAATGATACAAATGAACTTATTTACAAGACAGAAATAGACTCACAGACATAGAAAACAAATTTATGGTGACCACAGGGGAAAGTTGGGGGAGGGATAAATTAGAAGTTTGGGATTAACAGATACACACTACTATATATAAAATAGATAAACAACAAGGACCTACTCTATGGCACAGGGAACCATATTCAATATCTTATAATATCCTAAAATGAAAATGAATCTGAAAAAGAATAGAAGTATATGTAAAACAATCACTTTGCTGTACACCTGAAACTAATACAACACTGTGAATCAACTACACTTCAATAAAAAGTTGCTTTGAAAAACATAAAGTACCTATTTACATAGAAAAAAAGTAAAAACAGGCACGTTGGCTCTGTCGCCCACACCCTTTCTCATCCACTACACACTGCCTCACGTGGATCCCGATGCCTTGCTCAGAACTTTGACAGAAAGAAACTTCGGGGCCCTGGGACCTAAGCATCATGCTTTCCCTGGGAAGCCTTGAAGCAGGCACGGGGCATGGGCCTAGAGAGAGGGAGCAGAGTCTCCCAGGAGAGAACGGAAAAGCTTCTCCACTTTCACAGTGAAAGGTGAAAGCCAGCCTTGTGCCACCTACTGACTGTTCAAGTTCCAGAACCCACGTTTGGTCAGCAATCTGAAATACCAGTGCTCATCACATATGTGATATTCATGTTTATTATCTCTTAAGAGCCCAGCAGAAATAAGTAATATTTAAGGAAAAAAAGTTATGTATTTTTTCTGCCAGTTTTATTGAGATATAACTGACCTACAGCACTGTATAAGCTTCAGGTGTCCAGCATAACCATACGACTTACATACACTATGAAATAATTACAATAAGTTTAGTGAGCATCCATCATCTCATATTGACTCAAAATTAAAGAAATAGTTTAAAAAATCGTGTTTCCTTGTGATGAGAACTCTTAGGGTTTACTCTCAACAACTTTCGTATGTAACATAGAGTGTTAACTATATTTATCGTGTTGTACGTTATATCCCTAGTACCTTTTTATCCTATAACTGCAAGTTTTTGTCTTCTGACTGCCTTTGTTCAGTTCCCCCTCCTCCACCCTCTGCCTTTGGTAACCACAAATCTGATCTCTTTTCCTATGAGTTTGCTGGTTGGTTGGTTTTTGAAGTATAATCGACCTGCAACACTACGTTAGTCCCTGGTACACAACACAGTGATTCAATATTTCCATACATTTCAAAATGATCCCCATGGTAAGTCTAGTTACGATATGTCACCACACAAAGATATTACACAGTTATTGAATATATTCCCCACACTGTACATTTTATACCTGTGACTCATTTAGGAAAATTTTTTAAAATAAGAAGAATTATGCAAATGCCAGAAGCTCACAAAATGGCTCTCTTCTCACTGTGCCTAACAACTGCCTCGCTTTTCTATCTTACAGTGGTGGCCACGACGATTGTCCTCCGTCCAGCCTGGATGCTCCATGCAGCCTTGTGACTTTCTCCCCCTCCTCTCTAGCATTCTCTCACCACACACCTCAGTGGCCCTGGCTTCCCTCTGCCTTGGTTACCCAGCGCGTCCCTTTCTAACTGCAGATTAAACCACCTGGGCAGTAAGGCGAGGAGCCCAGTACAGTGGAGGCTTGTTTGTCCCATTTCAGAATGAAGGGCACATCACCAAGAGAGAGGGCCACGGAGATGTCTGAGAAAAACCAGACCACACACGTCCATGTTCCCTGAAGAAAACACCACTGGTAAGACAAGCTCTGTTAAGCAGAAAGGCGAGTCTATGCCATCTCAGTCTTGCATGTGTTACCTACAATGAGTCATTCTTTCAGCAACTGTGCTGAGAGCCTGTAAATTCAGAGGCGCTTCCTCACGAGCTCACCTTGCCCGTTCTTGTTGAAAAGCCGCCACTCTTCACGCTCAACTCAGAAGCCACCTCCTCCAATGCAAACCTTTCCCTCTTTCAAACTCATCACTTCTTGTTTGTTCCATTTATTTCCCACATGTTATGGGCTGAATTGTGCCCCCCTAAAAATTTCCTATACTGAAGTCCTAACCCTCAGTGTCGTATTTGGAGATAGGGTCCTGACAGGTATTACCACGCATCTTAGTCCATTCGGACTGTTATGTCAAAGTACCATAGATTGAGTGGCTTTTAACAAAAGACTTTTTTTCTTACTGTTCTGAAGCCTGGAAGTCTGAGATCAGGGTGCCGGCATAATTGGTTCTGGTGAGGACCCTCCCCAGGGTGGCAGACTGCCTTCTTATCGCACCCTCACAAGGCAGAAAGAGAGCTAGGCATCTCTCTGGCCTCCCTCTTCTTCCAAGGGCCATGATCTCATCATGGGGCTCCACCCTCATGACCTAATCACCTCCCAAAGGCCCCACCTCCTAATACCATCACACTGGAGACTAGATTTCAACACATGAATTTGAGAGGTATACATATATTCAGTCCATAACACCAGGTAACTGACGTAAAATAAGGTCATTAGGGTGGGCCCTGATCCAATATAACAGGTGTTCTTATAAGAAGTGGGGATTTGAAATGCAAAGAGACATATAGAGGAAAGACCATGTGAACACACGGGAGAAGTCAGCCATCTACAAGCCAAGGACAGAGGCCGGGAAGAGACCTTTCCCTCATGGCTCTCAGAAGGAGTCAATCCTGCTGACACCTTGACCTTGGACTCCTAGCCTCCAGAACTGTAAGACTATAAATTTCTGTTGTTCAAGCCAGCCAGTGTGTGGCACTCTGTTACCGCAGCCCTAGCAAACGCATACACCGTAAATGGGCTTAGGATATGTCCTGTGCTGCCTTGTCACTGAACACCTAGGGTTTTATCTTATGACCTGATTTGGTTGCCTGGTATTGTTAGAAGGTGGTGAGGATGACAAGGAATTCAAAGATGAGACTCAGTAATCTGAACAAAAATGACCCCTCTTCTTCATTAATCCAAGAGAGGACAGAACCGTGAGTTGTAGGCAAACAGTTCCACACAGGATGGAGAGTTGGATCTGGAGGCCAGCATGATGGACTGAAAGTAGACGAGCAGGGAATACAAAAGCATGTTTTCTAGAAGTGGAGTCAAAACTGGAGGCATGGCCTCTTTCTCTATATGCTCCATTAATAAAGTTCGCTACATCCCATAGGGCAGGCTGAAACATGTGACCCTACTAAGGAACCTCACATCCATTCACTTCAGTGACAGCTGCAGGGAATTTGGTGTTTGAGGCATGTCCTCAGCCTGTGTCATCTCAGTTGCATAATCAAATTAAAACCCAAGGTAAGCCATGGTTTTGGAAATTCAGTCACCAATTCAGGGTAAATAATGTCTCAAGATATGAACTGAGGTTAGCCTAATGCAAATTTGTAGACATGGTGAGAACTATCAGATTTCATAAGACCTTCAAAAGGTTTGAGGCACATGAATAAAAATGATCTGCTTTGTTCACACGTGATTGGAAACTATCTTTACAGAAACAATGTAATAGATCTGTCTCTCTGTTTTGCATATTAATTTTTGAAAAGGTCTGCATAATGATGGATTTACAGCTGAGGTTCCCAAATTTTCTCAGTTCATGAAGCCCCTAGAATCACAGTAAATTTTCTCACACTGCCCCTAGGCCAAAAGAAATAGCTTACAGTTCTGTTTATGAAGTAGTCAGATCCAGACAATTTAATAAGTACTTATTTCTTAACAACTTTGCAGCCATTTGAAAAAATACTAATAATTGTCATCATTAAATGACCACAATTGCTTGTAATAGAACATGTGACCCTGCTGGGCACTGCTCAGCTTCTCAAATTTTGGACTGAGAGAAGACACTGACACCGCCACTCCCTGTTCCACATCTGTCTTCATGGGTCACTTTCACTGTATCACGGCAATCCTGAAAATCTGACTTTACCAACTATGATATCATCAAAAGGAAACTTGAAACCTGAAACCATGAATTACCTTGAGCTAGTAATTCACCCAATTCTCAACAGGTGGTGCTGTATTTTCCTTGAAAATTTACAATATCCGGTGGTATCCCCAGAAGTTTCTGGGCATAAATTTCCAAGCCGGAGATTTATACCATCATTAGTTTATATCTCAAACACAACAATACACTTAGGGACAAGATTCATAATTAACAGTAGAAGATGCAAATCCACATCTTTGGATTTCTAATAATCTGTTAATCATTTCTAAGTTTTGGGCTGACTTTTCATCAGATCTGCTAGATTTGCACTGGTATGAGGAAGGCCAGCTGAGCCATGTTCTTATTGTTTGATTATGTGTGTATTATTATAATTGCCTTCAATCCAAGGTTTCTTTGCCAGAATATTTTTCAGCCTCTTGTCAGTTATGTGATGGTAAAGCGGAGTTTAAACCAAGTGTTGTCGTCTACAATATCAATCCCACAGAGTCCTGATAACGTGATATGTCACATTAAGCTGAAATGAAACTCCGGTGAGGGTGACACTGCCAACCGCTCCTTCTCTGGAACATTGCTGATAGCATATTCATGACCATCTGACGTTTGAACTGAGCACTGGCACAAAAGCCAACCTGTATATTAAACATCAGTAAAGCTGCTCTTGTGTGGACTGAGGATAATACATGTAACTGTCCTAGAACTGGGATGGCACGTGGTTCAAGTTCAATAAATCCTACTATTATCATTATCCTAGAGCCCTCAGTGCTGTGAAGTCTCCAAAATGGACCCCTGCCATGTGGCTTTTAAAGTATGAAATAACTCTCCAGCAATGGTTGAGCTGCCATGAAGAATCTAGCCCCAAGGCTGGCATCTAAGCATGGATTTGGAGCTTGTAAAAGTAGCCAAGACCTTAGGACTGTTTCATCCATGGACACCTCTCAGCTGGGGAACCCTGGCTACCCATAAGTTAATATTGACCGCTGCTTCATAATATTACCTAAGGGATCCATGTCAGGAAATCCAGAATATGTGGCCTGGTTATGAGAAAATCTAACTACATTTGCTCTGTGAGGGACTGAAACGTTACATAAATAAGTGGTGAGAAATTTAGTACAAATCACTTTCAAGTTCAGCTGACAAATGTCAGGAGGCGTGTGAGGTAACCTACGTTTTCTCTATGAGAAAAAAGACACAGCAAAGACATGTTGCCCCTGAAACCTGTATATACTAAGCCAATGTGATGAGAATTTTATCATGCTGATTTGTGAACATAACTTCTTGCTTGCAAATTTTTAGAAAGTGATCAGAATACGTGCTCGCTGTAAAGAATTCAGATGAATCCCTTAATTGTTTCAGTTGAGCTGCGGTGTCTTAAATAACATTACTCCAGCTAATGGTTATTGTGCAAATTAGGCACTGCAATGTGATGCAGTCAAGGAGAAATTGTTAACGAAGGACTAAAGGAGTCATCATTTTAACATAAACTATGGATGGCTGTAAGTTGGGGTGGTGGGTGGAAGGACCACATAGGGATCACTTGACATTTACAGAAAGGAAAATAAAGATAAATCACTTTCTCATCTGCATGGCGCTCACCGATTCCATGAAGTCACACGCCAAGAATGTGCCATATAAATGCCGCTAATTAACAACTAAATCATTTACAAGAAAATGTTGGCACATAGACCAATTTTTAACACGTGAATTATTTTGTACTTTATTTCAAATTATAATACTTTGCAGCTGGAATTAAACTTAAGTTCTTAATAGCAAAGCCTCTTTAGATTGTTCTTATTGTTATAATAGCTACTTTTTTTTAATGCCCTGCAGAGACATTTTATAAGCAAGAACTAAGTGCTTATAAAAATAAAAAATATGGAGACCTTCAAGATGGTGTAGGAGTAAGATGTGGAGATCACCTTCCTCTCCTTAAATACATCAGAAATACATCTACACGTGGAACAACTCCTACAGAACACCTACTGAATGCTGGCAGAAGACCTCAGACCTCCCAAAAGGCAAGAAACTCCCCACGTACCTGGGTAGAGCAAAAGAAAAAAGAATAAACAGAGACAAAAGAATAGGGATGGGACATGCACCATTGGGAGGGAGTCGTGAAGGAGGAAAGGTTTCCACACACTAGGAAGCCCCTTCGCGGGCAGAGACTGCGGGTGGCGGAGGGGGAATCTTCGGAGCCGTGGAGGAGAGCGCAGCAACAGGGGTGCGGAGGGCAAAGTGGACAGATTCCCGCACAGAGGATTGGTGCTAACCAGCACTCACCAGCCCGAGAGGCTTGTCTGCTCCCCCGCTGGGGTGGACGGGGGCTGGGAGCTGAGGCTCGGGCTTCGGAGGTCGGATCCTAGAGAGAGGACTAGGGTTGGCGGCATGAATACAGCCTGAAGGGGGCTAGTGTGCCACAGCTAGCTGGGAGGGGGTCCAGGAAATAGTGTAGCGCTGCCTAAGAGGCAAGAGGCCACTATTTTGGGTGCGCAAGAAGAGGGGATTCAGAGCACTGCTTAAAGAAGCTCCAGAGACGGGCGCAAGCCGTGGCTATCAGCGCGGACCATGGAGACGGGCATGGGACACTAAGGCTGCTGCTGCCGCCACCAAGAAGCCTGTGTGCGAGCACAGGTCACTCTCCACACCTCCGCTCCTGGGAGCCTGTGCAGCCCACCACCGCCAGGGTCCTGGGATCCAGGGACAACTTCCCCGGGAGAACGTACAGAGTGCCCCAGGCTGGTGCAACGTCACACCGGCCTCTGCCGCTGCAGGCTCACCCCACATCCGCACCCCTCCCTCCCCCCAGCCTGAGTGAGGCAGAGCCCCCGAAGCAGCTGCTCGTTTAACCCCGTCCTGTCTGAGAGAAGAACAGACGCCCTCAGGCGACCTACATGCAGAGGCGGGTCCAAATCCAAAGCTGAGCCCTGGGAGCTGTGCAAACAAAGAAGAGAAAGGGAAATCCCTCCCAGCAGCCTCAGGAGCAGCAGATGAAACCTCCACCATCAACTTGACGTACCCTGCATCTGTGGGATACCTGAATAGACAATGAATCATCCCAAAATTGCGGCGGTGGACTTTGGGAGTAACGATATATACATTTTTTTCCTTTTTCTCTTTTTGTGAGTGTGTAGCTTTATGCTTCTTTGTGTGATTTTGTCTCTATAGCTTTGCTTTTACCATTTGTCCTAGGGTTCTGTTGGTTGTTTTTTGGTATAGTATTTAGCGCTTGTTATCAATGGTGAAATTGTTTTTTGGTTTGGTTGCTCTCTTCTTTCCTTCCTCTTTAATAATTATTTTTAATTTTAATAACTTTTTTATTTCATTTTATTTTATTTTACTTTATTTTATTCTTTCTTTCTTTCTTTTTTGCTCCATTTTCTTCTGAGCCATGTAGCTGATAGGGTCTTGATGCTCCGGTCAGGTGTCAGGCCTGTGCCTCTGAGGTGGGAGAGCCAAGTTCAGGACACTGGTCCACCAGACACCTCCCAGCCCAACATAATATCAAGTGGCAAAAGCTCTCCCAGAGATCTCCATCTCAACGCTAAGACCCAGCTCCACTCAACGACCAGCAAGCTACAGTGCTGGACACCCCATGCCAAACAACTAGCAAGACAGGAGCACAACCCCACCCATTAGCAGAGAGGCTGCCTAAAATCATAATAAGATCACAGACACCCCAAATCACACCACCAGACATGGACCTGCCCACCAGAAACACAAGATCCAACCTCATCCGCCAGAACACAGGCACTAGTCCCCTCCACCAGGAAGCCTACACAACCCACTGAACCAACCTTAGCCACTGGGAGCAGACACCAAAAACGACGGGAAATACAAACCTGCAGCCTGCGAAAAGAAGATCCCAAACACAGTAAGCTAAGCAAAATGAGAAGACAGAGAAACACACAGCAGATGAAGGAGCTAGGTAAAAACCCACCAGACCTAACAAATGAAGAGGAAATAGGTAGTCTACTTGAAAAAGAATTCAGAATAATGATACTAAAGATGATCCAAAATCTTGGAAATAGAATGGAGAAAACACAAGAAACGTTTAATAAGGACCTAGAAGAACTAAAGAGCAAACAAACAATGACGAACAACTCAATAAATGAAATTAAAACTTCTCTAGAAGGAATCAATAGCAGAATAACTGAGGCAGAAGAACGGATAAGTGACCTGTAAGATAAAATAGTGGAAATAACTACTGCAGAGCAGAATAAAGAAAAAAGAATGAAAAGAATTGAGGACAGTCTTAGAGATCTCTGGGACAACATGACACACGCCAACATTCTAAGTATAGGGGTCCCAGAAGAAGAGAAAAAGAAATGGAATGAGAAAATTTTTGAAGAGATTATAGTTGAAAACTTCCCTAATATGGGAGAGGAAATAGTCAATCAAGTCCAGGAAGCACAGAGAGTCCAATACAGGATAAATCCAAGGAGAAACACGCCAAGACACATATTAATCAAACTGTCAAAAATTAAATACAAAGAAAAAATATTAAAAGCAGAAAGGGAAAAACAACGAATAACATACAAGGGAATCCCCATAAGGTTAACAGCTGATCTTTCAGCAGAAACTCTGCAAGCCAGAAGGGTGTAGCAGGACATAATTAAAGTGATGAATGGGAAAAACCTACAACCAAGATTGCTCTACCCAGCAAGGATCTCATTCAGATTCGATGGAAAATTAAAACCTTTACAGACAAGCAAAAGCTAAGAGAACTCAGCACCACCAAACTAGCTTTACAACAAATGCTAAAGGAACTTCTCTAGGCAGGAAACACAAGAGAAGGAAAAGACAATAACAAACCCCAAACGATTAAGAAAATGGTAACAGGAATATACGTATTCGATAATTACCTTAAATGTAAATGGATTAAATGCTCCCACCAAAAGGCATAGACTGGCTGAATGGATACAGAAACAAGACCAACATATATGCTGTCTACCAGAGACCTACTTCAGACCTAGGGACACATACAGACTGAAAGTGAGGGGATGGAAAAAGGTATTCCATGCAAATTGAACTCAAAAGAAATCTGGAGTAGCAATTCTCATATCAGACAAAATAGACTTTAAAACGAAGAGTATTACAAGAGACGAAGAAGGACACTACATAATAATCAACAGATCAATTCAAAAAGAAGATATAACAATTGTAAATATTTATGCACCCAACATAGGAGCACCTCAATACATAAGGCAAATGCTAACAGCCATAAAAGGGGAAATCGACAGTAACACAATCATAGTAGGGGACTTTAACACCCCACTTTCACCAACGGACAGATCATCCAACATGCAAATAAATAAGGAAACACAAGCTTTAAATGACACATTAAACAAGATGGACTTAATTGATATTTATAGGACATCTCATCCAAAAACAGAATACACTTTCTTCTCAAGTGCTCATGGGACATTCCGCAGGATAGATCATATCTTGGGTCACAAATTAAGCCTTAGTAAATTTAAGAAATTGAAATTGTATCAAGTTATCTTTTCAAACCACAATGCTGTGAGACTAGACACCAATTACAGGAAAAAATCTGTAAAAAATACAAACACATGGAGGCTAAACAATACACTACTTAATAACCAAGAGATCACTGAAGAAATCAAAGAGGAAATCAAAAAATACCTAGAAACATAAGACAATGAAAACACAACGAACCAAAGCCTATGGGATGCAGTAAAAGCAGTTATAAGAGGGAAGTTTATAGCAATACAATCCTACCTCAAGAAACAAGAAACATCTCAAATAAACAACCTATTCTTACACCTAAAGCAATTAGAGAAAGAAGAACAACAAAAAAAAATAGCCCAATGTTAACAGAAGGAAAGAAATCATAAAGATCAGATCAGAAATAAATGAAAAAGAAATGAAAGAAACAATAGCAGAGATCAATAAAACTAAAAGCTGGTTCTTTGAGAAAATAAACAAAATTGATAAACCATTAGTCAGACTCATCAAGAAAAAAAGGGAGAAGACTCAAATCAATAGAATTAGAAATGAAAAAGGAGAAGTAACAACTGACACTGCAGAAATACAAAGGATCATGAGAGATTACTACAAGCAACTATATGCCAATAAAATGGACAACCTGGAAGAAATGGACACATTTTCAGAAAAGCATAACCTTCTGAGACTGAACCAGGAAGAAACAGAAAATATGAACAGACCATTCACAAGCACTGAAATTGAGACTGTGATTAAAAATCTTCCAACAAACAAAAGCCCAGGACCAGATGGCTTCACAGGCGAATTCTATCAAACATTTAGAGAAGAGCTAACACCTATCCTTCTCAAACTCTTCCATAATATAGCAGAGGGAGGAACACTCCCAAACGCATTCTACAAGGCCACCGTCACCCTGATACCAAAACCAGACAAAGATGTCACAGAGAAAGAAAACTACTGGCCAATATCACTGATGAACATAGATGCAAAAATCCTCCACAAAATACTGGCAAACAGAATCCAACAGCACATTAAAAGGATCATACACCATGTTCAAATGAGGTTTATCCCAGGAATGCAAGGATTCTTCAGTATCACATATCAATCAATGTGATACACCATATTAACAAACCGAAGGGGAAAAACCATATGATCATCTCAATAAACACAGAAAAATCTTTTGACAAAATTCAACACCCATTTAGGATAAAAACCCTCCAGAAAGTAGGCATAGAGGGAACTTACCTCAACATAATAAAGGCCATATATGACAAACCCACAGCCAACATCGCTCTCAATGGTGAAAAACTGAAACCATTTCCACTAAGATCAGGAACAAGACAAGGTTGGCCATTCTCACCACTATTATTCAACACAGTTTTGGAAGTTTTAGCCACAGCAATCAGACAAGAAAAAGAAATAAAAGGAACCCAAATCAGAAAAGAAGTAAAGCTGTCACTGTTTGCAGATGACATGATACTATACATAGAGAATCCTAAAGATGCTACCAGGAAACTACTAGAGCTAAAGTAGCAGGATACAAAATTAATGCACAGAAATCTCTTGCATTCCTATACACCAATGATGAAAAATCTGAAAGAGAAATTATGGAAACACCCCCCTTTACCACTGCAGCAAAAAGAATAAAATACCTAGGAATAAACCTACCTAAGGAGACAAGAGACCTGTATGCAGAAAACTATAAGACACTGATGAAAGAAATTAAAGATGATACAAATAGATGGAGAAATACACCATATTCTTGGACTGGAAGAATCAACATTTTGAAAATGACTATACTACCCAAAGCAATTTACAGATTCAGTGCAATCCCTATCAAACTACCACTGGTGTTTTTCACAGAACTAGAACAAAAAAATTCACAATTTGTATGGAAACACAAGACCCCGAACAGCCAAAGCAATCTTGAGAAAGAAAAACGGAGCTGGAGGAATCAGGCTCCCTAATTTCAGACTATACTACAAAGCTACAGTAATCAAGACAGTATGGTAGTGTCACAAAAAGAGAAATATAGATAAATGGAACAGGATAGAAAGCCCAGAGATAAACCCACGCACATATGGTCACCTTATTTTTGATCAAAGAGGCAAGAATATACAATGGGGAAAAGACAGTCTCTTCAATAAGTGGTGCTGGGAGAACTGGACAGCTACATGTAAAAGAATGGAATTAGAACACTCCCTAACACCATACACAAAAATAAACTCAAAATGGATTAGAGACCTAAATGTAAGACTGGGCACTATAAAACTCTTAGAGGAAAACATAGGAAGAACACTCTGACATAAATTAGAGCAAGATCCTTTTTGATCCACCTCCTAGAGAAATGGAAAGAAAAACAAAAATAAACAAATGGGACCTAATGAAATGTAAAAGCTTTTTCACAGCAAAGGAAACCATAAACAAGATGAAAAGACAACCCTCAGAATGGGAGAAAATATTTGCAAATGAAGCAGCTGACAAAGGACTAATCTCCAAAATTTACAAGCAGCTCATGCTGCTCAGTATCAAAAAACCAAACAACCCAATCCAAAAATGGTCAGAAGACCTAAACAGACATTTATCCAAAGAAGATATACAGACAGCCAACAAACACATGTAAGAATGCTTAACATCACTAATCATTAGAGAAATGCAAATCAAAAGTACAATGAGGTATCACCTCACACCAGTCAGAATGGCCATGATCAAAAAATCTACAAACAATACATGCTGGAGAGGGTGTGGAGAAAAGGGAACCCTCTTGCACTGTTGGTGGGAATGTAAATTGATACAGCCACTATGGAGGTTCCTCAGAAAACTAAAAATAGAACTACCATACGACCCAGCAATCCCACTACTAGGCATATACCCTGAGAAAACCATAATTTAAAAAGAGTCTTGTACCACAATGTTTACTGCAGCTCTATTTACAATAGCCAGGACATGTAAGCAACTTAAATGTCCATCAACAGATGAATGAAGAAAGAAGATGTGGCACATATATACAATGGAATATTACTTAGCCATAAAAAGAAACAAAATTGAGTTATTTGTAGTGAGGTGGATGGATACAGTCTGTCATACAGAGTGAAGTAAGTCATAAAGAGAAAAACAAATACCATATGCTAACACATATACATAGAATCTAAAAAAAAAAAAAAAGGTTATGAAGAACCTAAGGGCATAAAGCAGAAACTAACACACCATTGTGAAGCAATTATACTCCATTAAAGATGTTAAAAAAAAAAAAAAAAAGAACCTAAGTGCAGGACAGGAATAATGACACAGATGTAGAGAATGGACCTGAGGACACGGGGAGGGGGAATGGTAAGCTGGGATGAAGTGATAGAGTGGCATGGACAGATATACACTGCCAAATGTAAAATAGATAGCTAGTGGGAAGCAGCCGCATAGCACAGGGAGATCAGCTTGGTGCTTTTTGACCACCTAGACGGGTGGGATAGGTGGGGTGGGATAGGCAGCATAGGAAGGAGACACAAGAGGGAGGAGATATGGGGATATATGTATATGTATAGCTGATTCACTTTGTTATAAAGCAGAAACTAATACACCATTGTAAAGCAATTATACTCCAATAAAGATATTTAAAAATAAATAAATAAAAGCCTTTGGCAGAATTTTCCTAAAAAGAAAAAGAGAAAAATATTAGCATTACATGATGGTCCTATATTTCTTAGGGCAAGAAAAGCTAAATGATATATTCTTCCTCTGGACCTCTCTTTGGTTCTAAATATTTGGTTTCAAATATTTCAAGAGCCTCATGTAATGGGACATGTAGAATTAAGATTCTAATTGCAGAGTTAAGATTCTAATAAGTACTGACATTAAATCAATTCACCATATTAACTGCTCAGCATAATACTGTTTGTTCTAACCTTAAGATATGACATCTTCAGAAGTCCTGCTTTGATAAGCATCTACTTTTAATGGCCATGGATGATTTATATGGAGTTAAATTAATAACTTGATTAAAGCACTAAAAATTGGGGGCATATTTTTGAAGGGTTGTAAATCTTTAATAACAACATAAATCTACCTACTTACATCATCTCGACTCAATCAAAAAAATAAAAAGCATCTCCCACGGTTCTTCCAAAAATGAATGGTGGAGATAATTAAAGTCACATATAATTAAATAATTAGATAATTAAAGTAGCATATCTAGAGTAACTAGTTAAACATTCAGGTTTCACAGGGTATGGTGGAAATCCCTAGAAGAACAAGAATTAATGGATATGCAATCATGGGGGCTGAGTATTCAATTAACTTGGACTAAGGAGTTCCACTCACTCTAAGTTACATTCATCATTGGGATTCAGGCACAGAACAGAGACTGTCAAAACTCTTCAAAATTCTGCCTTTCTTTGCATTCAGGGTGGAGCCATGTAACTAAGTGGTCAAGAGGATATGAGTGGCGAGATGTCAGCCACTCCAGGCCTGGCCATAATATCATCTTATGTGATCCCCCCTCTATCTTCCTTCTTCTCTGGATCCTGGAGGCCCCGTGTTGCAAACGGTTTATCTACAAGACAGAAGGCACTTGACCCATCTTGGACTGGAACATGAGCAAGCAGTTCTCTTTGGGTTAAGTCACTGAGATTTGGGGGTTTGACCCACATCAAAACCTAACCTCATCTGATTAATACGAGGCATGTCTGGGCAGGTCTGGTGAAGTGCCTGGGTCAATGTAGGAGAAGTTTACTTGCCTGAGTAACCAGTCCCCTGGACGAGGACTCAAGCACCACAATTACAATCTTCATTGCTCTGCAGAGAAGAGGGACTATTCTGAGTGTGGCAAGGCATCTGTTTTGCAGATTTCCACTCTGACCCAGCTCCTAGGACCCATGTCTAGTGCAGTGTGGGAGAGGGGAGGGGAAGGAAAAGCTATGTGCCAAATACTCTTAGTTTGGGCCTCCACATCTCAATTCTGTCTTTTCCTGCTCTGTTCTTATGAAACCATCACATTAGCTCCCCTGCCCTCTGGCTTCAGGTTGGATGCAGCTACGGGAGGAGCCTGTAGGAGGTCAGAGGGAGGGAGGAGAGTGAAGTTGGGGTATCTGCTCCCCCTGCTTTTCCTTACCTGACAATGAACAGTGGCTACATTCTTCTAACCTCAGCTCACCTCCTCTTCCACAGCCAAACCTCTGAACAGACAGTCTCCAGGAAGCCTCCACCTGCCCCTTCACACCCTAGGTGTCCACCATCTCTTGTTGGTTCTCTTAACCCTGCTCACAGCATCTACAAGACACATCCAGTGATCCATCTGTTTCCTACCAGGGCTGATGCAGGCCACGTGTAATTTAAAAAGCTAAAACTATCTTTATTGAAATTTCTGTAAGATGCCAAGACACAGGCAGCATTATCAGGTGAAGTGTGACCGAACAAAGGAAGTGAGGTATTCCCCCGTTCTGACTCAAGGCACAGTGCAGCTGGGCTATTTTCAGGCTCCCAGAAACCCACAGGTACATGAGGGCCCTAGTGAGTGAGTTGGCAGCCTCACAGCTCTGGTTGGAGGGACCCACAGGGACCACACCAGTCTGCAGGCAGCTCAAACATGGGCCCAAGAGGTTGCGGCTGGGTACTTCCAGGCAGCTTTGCAAATTGCTGAACAACTACTAACTGCCAAGGCGTACTCAAGCCCACTGAAATGACCTCTGGGGATGCCCAGGAATATTCCGGAAAGGGTCTGAAGCTGTTCAGGGTCCCTCTAGAGGAAAGAATGGCAAGAACCAGAGAAATAGAATTTAATGCTCTTGAAGTCACCAGCTATGTAATTCTATACTGACGTGGCCTGGGGAGATAATCTTTCTTAGAGAAGGTGGTGTAGGAAAAGTCTCTGAGTATAGAATGTGCCCTAACAAAAGAAATAACATCCTTGGAATGAATTTTAGAGTTTACCAGTCATGTACTAAACTCTGTGTGTGTGTGTGTGTGTGTGTGTGTGTAAAACCACGACTTCAAATGTGTCTTTCAGAGTCCATAAGAAAACATCCAATATTCCAAAATTTAGGGGAAAAATGTGAGTGAGCTTGACCATCTGTTCATGCAAGTAACTCATAAAACACCAATTCCAGATGTATATTTAAACCTTAGACATTCATTTACTCTGCCCTTTTGTGCCTAGTTGTTTTCATTTTCCAAAATGTCTCTTTTATTTTGTACATAAGACCACTCCCCTTTCAACATTTATGTTTATGCAAAGAAGTCCCATTAACCCTTGATTAGTAAGGGTTGATTAAAAGACGAGCTTACAGATAACTGTCTCTAATTTTAGTATCATAATTCAGTCCTTCATGTGGCAACTCAGAACTTATCAACTGTTAATCATACATAGTTCATGCAATTGGCACAATTGACATGTAACTGACATGAGCTGCTATGCTGCTGCTTACCCTGGAGTAATACTTTTTCTCATTTCTGAAAAGCCAGATGTCTTACAAATAAAACAGTATATGTTTGACCATCCAAAGACATTTGTAGATATTTAAAGCTGGGGAATGGCTGGGAATGTTTTCTATCATCTTAACACTATTATCAGTTTTTTTTTTTTTTTTGCGGTACGCGGGCCTCTCACCGTTGTGGCCTCTCCCGTTGCGGAGCACAGGCTCTGGACGCGCAGGCTCAGCAGCCATGGCTCACGCACCCAGCCGCTCCGTGGCATGTGGGATCCTCCCGGACCGGGGCACAAACCAGTGTCCCCTGCATCGGCAGGCGGACTCTCAACCACTGCGCCACCAGGGAAGCCCTATCAGTGTTTTTTGACTATATTTTCTTGGCATTGCTCAGGAAATGCTTTTTCTAGCAGATAGTTTGTGCCCTTCATTTTTTTCTATAAAGCAATGTACTAGAACAAACAATTTTTAAAGTCACAGTTTACAATGGAAAAATTTCCTTACTTTTCAGACAAGTGTTTTATATGAAACAGCTATGCCAAATTTTACTTTATTTAATATAAAGATGTCCAAATAGAGATATTTAAAATATTTATTTTAGGGTTATTTTACATTCCTATTATACTTTAAGTAAATTATTTTTCAAACGACTTGGTGACTGAGCAATACTTTATTTCTACACTGAGTTTCAGTGATTCCAAAAAAGACTGTATAAAAGTTAGCTGTAGAATTAAGTAAGATATTATTAATACAGTACCATTCTTGAGTTTGTTTTCAGGTGTTTCAATAGAGAAATAGTAATTTTCAATTGACATTCATCGCAGTAAGTTACATAATTGTTTTGTTTGAGGTCATTTTATGCCACTTGTCCCAACTTAATTTTGTCCTTACATGGCACTGGGACTATGTTACTGGAGTGAGGAATGCCTATTAGTGAGACAAGGACCAAAAGAAAAATAAATCAAAATGAAAAAAAAAAAGAGAATGCAGTCAAATTTGTGCTATGAAATACAAAGAGGATGAAATTTCCATGTTTTCCCTTTCTTAGCATTTCAAGATATATTTCCTAGGAAATTAATAAAGACAAAATATTTCATCAGTTACAGAGAAAATGAGATATTTATTGCCCTTAAGACTTTACCTAACTGAATTATGTAAATATAGGTAAAATCTAAATTTAGTAAATTCAATAATTCTATCCAGATTCAATTTTGGAAATTTGGTCCACCTCTCAGCTAATAATTCATATTAACTGCTGTACTGATAGAAGCACCATCAATTCTAGGTGATAGACACACATGTATTATAGGTGTGTTCACATTTTTACTAACCATTTGTTAAACGTTGGTCAATGTTTCTAACCAATGAAGATCATGAGCTCTTCAAAAAGACTGTGTGTACAGACCTTGAACTTGAATACTTCTGCTATGCTAAATACACTCAAAAATTAGGATATTGTGACACAAAATACTGTTCTGATGATATTTGGGCTTTATAAACATAGTTTTGCTGTTTTCCAGACTTCCGTAGAGCTGTGGGATGTTACAGAACAAAATCAGTGCAGGGTGCCACTCACTGGAAGACTACTCACTCTTTGGAAAATAAAACATCCTTGGTTCTGGTAACAAACAAACAAAAATATGGAGATTGGCTCAAGATGGTGGAGTAGAAGGACATGCTCTCACTCCTTCTTTCGAGAACACTGATATCACAACTAACTGCCGAACAAACATCGACAGGAAGACACTGGAACTCACCAAAAAAGATACCCCACATGCAAAGACAAAGGAGAAGCTGCAATGAGATGGCAGGAGGGGCGCTATCACAATAAAATCAAATCCCATAACTTCCGGATGGGTGACTCACAAACTGGAGAAAACTTATACCACAGAAGTCCACCCACTGGAGTGAAGGTTCTAAGCCACACATAACGCTTCCCAACCTGGGGATCTGGCAATGGGAGGAGGAATTCATAGAGAATCAGACTTGGAAGGCTAGTGGGATTTGACTGCAGGACTTTGGCAGCACTGGGGGAAACAGAGACTCCACTCTTGGAGGGCACACACAAAGTAGTGTGTGCATTGGGACCCAGGGCAAGGAGCAGTGACCTCATAGGAGACTGAACAAGACCTACCTGCTAGTGTTGGAGGGTCTCCTGCAGAGGCAGGGGGCAGCTGTGGCTCACCAGGGGACAAGGACACTGGCAGCACAAGTTCTGGGAAGTACTCCTTGGTGTGAGCCCTCCCAGAGTCTGCCATTAGCCCCACCAAAGAGCCCAGGAAGGCTCCAGTGTTGGGTTGCCTCAGCCCAAACAACCAAAAGGGAGGGAACCCAGCCAGACCCATCAGCAGACAAGCGGATTAAAGTTTTACTGAGCTCTGCCCACCAGAGCAACAGCCAGCTCTACCCACCACCAGTACCTCCCATCAGGAAACTTGCACAAACTTCTTAGATAGCCTCATCCACCAGAGGGCAGACAGCAGAAGCAAGAACTACAATCCTGCAGCCTGTGGAACAAAAACCACATTCACAGAAAGGTAGACAAGATGAAAAGGCAGAGGGCTATGTACCAGATGAAGGAACAAGACAAAACCCCAGAAAAACAACTAAATGAAATACAGATATGCAACCTTCCAGAAAAAGAATTCAGAATAACGATAGTAAAGATGATCCAGGGCCTCAGAAAAAGAATGGAGGCAAATATCGAGAAGATGCAAGAAATGTTTAACAAAGATCTAGAAGAATTAAAGAACAAAAAAACAGAGACAAACAATACAATAACTGAAGTGAAAAATACACTAGAAGGAATCAATAGCAGAATAACTGAGGCAGAAGAACAGATAAGTGACCTGGAAGACAGAATGGTGGGATTCACTGCTGCAAAAAGAATAAAGAAAAAGAATGAAAAGAAGTGAAGACAGCCTAAGAGACCTCTGGGACAACACTAAACGCAACAACATTCGCATTACAGGAGTCAGAGAAGGAGAAGAGAGAGAGAAAGGACCAGAGAAAATATTTGAAGAGATTATAGTCAAAAACTTCCCTAACATGGGAAAGGAAATAGCCACCCAAGTCCAGGAAGCGCAGAGAGTCTCATACAGGATGAACCCAAGGAGAAACACGCCGAGACACATAGTAACCAAATTGGCAAAAATTTAAGACAAAGAAAAATTACTGAAAGCAGCAAGGAAAAAATGACAAATAACATACAAGCAAACTCCCATTAGGTTAACAGCTGATTTCTCAGCAGACACTCTACAAGCCAGAAGGGAGTGGCATGATATACTTAAAGTGATGAAAGGGAAGAACCTACAACCAAGATTACTCTACCTGGCAAGGATTACATTCAGATTCGATGGAGAAATCAAAAGCTTTACAGACAAGCAAAAGGTAAGAGAACTCAGCACCACCAAACCAGCTCTACAACAAATGCTAAATGAACGTCTCTAAGTGGGAAACACAAGAGATGAAAAGGACCTACAAAAACAAACCCAAAACAATTAATAAAATGGTCATACGAACATACATATTGATAATTACCTTAAACTGAATGGATTAAATGCTCCAACCAAAAGACACAGGCTTGCTGAATGGATACAAAAACAAGACCCATATATATGCTGTCTACAACAGACCCACTCCAAACCTAGGGACACATACAGACTGAAAGTGAGGGGATGGAAAAAGATATAACATGAAAATGGAAATCAAAAGAAAGCTGGAGTACCAATACTCATATCAGATAAAATAGACTTTAAAATAAAGAATGTTACAAGAGACAAGGAAGGACACTACAAAATGATCAAGAGATCAATCCAAGAAGAAGATATAACATTTATAAATATATATGCACCCAACATAGGAACACCTCAATACATAAGGCAACTGCTAACAGCTATAAAACAGGAAATCGACAGTACCACAATAATAGCAGGGGACTTTAACACCTCATTTACACCAATGGACAGATCATCCAAAATGAAAATAAATAAGGAAACAGAAGCTTTAAATGACACAATAGACCAGATAGATTTTATTGATAATTATAGGACATTCCATCTAAAAACAGCAGATTACACTTTCTACTCAAGTGTGTACGGAACATTCTCCAGAATAGATCACATCTTGGGACACAAATCAAGCCTCAGTAAATTTAGGAAAACTGAAATCATATGAAGCACCTTTTCGACCACAACACTATGAGATTATAAATCAATTACAGGGGGAAAAAACATAAAAAACACAAACACGTGGAGGCTAAACAATACATTACTAACCAACCAAGAGATCACTGAAGAAATCAAAGAGGAAATCAAAAAATACCTAGAGACAAATGATGATGAAAAGACGATGATCCAAAACCTATGGGATGCAGCAAAAGCAGTTCTAAGAGGGAAGTTTATAGCTATACAAGCCTAGCTCAAGAAGCAAGAAAAATCTCAAATAAACAATCTAACACTACACCTAAAGGAACTAGAGAAAGAAGAGCAAACAAAACCCAAAGTTAGCAGAAGGAAAGAAATCATAAAGATCAGAGCAGAAATAAATGAAATAGAAACAAAGAAAACAATAGCAAAGATCAATAAAACTAAAAGCTGGTTCTTTGGGGAGATAAACAAAATTGACAAACGATTAGCCAACTCATCAAGAAAAAGAGGGAGAGGACTCAAATCAATAAAATTAGAAATGAAAAAGGAGAAGTTACAATGGACACTCAGAAATACAAAGCATCCTAAGAGACTACTACAAGCAATTCTATGCCAATAAGATGGACAACCTGGAAGAAATGGACAAATTCTTAGAAAGGTATAACATTCCAAGACTGAACCAGGAAGAAATAGAAAATATGAACAGACCAATCACAAGTAATGAAATTGAAACTGTGATTAAAAACCTTCCAACAAACAAAAGTCCAGGACCAGATGGCTTCACAGGTGAATTCTATCAAATGTTTAGAGAAGAGCTAACACCCATCCTTCTCAAACTCTTCCAAAAAATTGCTGAGGAAAGACAACTCCCAAACTCATTCTACAAGGCCACAATCACCCTGATACAAAAACCAGACAAAGATACTACAAAAAAAGAAAATTACAGACCAATATCACTGATGAATATAGATGCAAAAATACGCAACAAAACACTAGCAAACAGAACCCAACAACACATTAAAAGGATCATACACCATGATCAAGTGGGATTTATCCTAAAGATGCAAGGATTCTTCAATATACGCAAATCAATCAACGTGATACATCATATTAACAAATTGAAGAAGAAAAACCATATGATCATCTCAATAGATGCAGAAAAAGCTTTTGACAAATTCAACGCCCATTTAGGATAAAAACTCTCCAGAAAGTGGGCACAGAGGGAACCTACTTCAACGTAATAAAGGCCATCTACAACAAACTCACTGCCAACATCGTTCTCAATTGTGAAAAACTGAAAGCATTTCCTCTAAGATAAGGAACAAGACAAGGATGTCCACTCTCACCACTATTATTCAACATAGTTTTGGAAGTCCTAGCCACGACAATCAGGGAAGAAAAAGATATAAAAGGAATACAAATTGGAAAAGAAGAAGTAGGACTGTCACTGTTTGCAGATGATATGATACTATACATAGGGAATCCTAAAGAGGCCACCAGAAAACTACTAGAGCTAATCAATGAATATGGTAAAGTTTCAGTATACAAAATTAATGCACAGAAATCTTTTGCATTCCTATACATTAATGATGAAAAACCTGAAAGAGAAATTAAGGAAACAACACTCCCATTTACCACTGCAACAAGAAGAATAAAATACCTAAGAATAAACCTACCTAGGGAGACAAAAAACCTGTATGCAGAAAACTATAAGACACTGATGAAAGAAATTAAAGATGATACCAACAGATGGAGAGATATACCATGTTCTTGGATTGGAAGAATCAACATTGTGAAAATGACTCTACTACCCAAAGCAATCTACAGATTCAATGCAATCCCTATCAAATTACCAGTGGCATTTTTTTACAGAACTAGAACAAAAAAATCTTAAAATTTGTATGGAGACACAAAAGACCCCGAATAGCCAAAGCAGTTTTGAGGGAAAAAATCGGAGCTGGAGGAAACAGACTCCCTGACTTCAGACTATACTACAAAGCTACAGTAATCAAGACAATATGGTACTGGCACAAAAACAGAAATATAGATCAATGGAACAGGATAGAAAGCCCAGAGGTAAAACCATGCACCTATGGTCAACTAATCTATGACAAAGGAGGCAAGGACATACAATGGGGAAAAGACAGTCTCTTCAATAAGTGGTGCTGGGAGAATTGGACAGCTACATGTAAAAGAATGGAATTAGAACACTCCCTAACACCATACACAAAAATAAACTCAAAATGGATTAGAGACCTAAACGTAAGACTGGGCACTATAAAACTCTTAGAGGAAAACATAGGAAGAACACTCTTTGATATAAATCACAGCAAGATCTTTTTTGATCCACCTCCTATAGTAATGGAAATAAAACCAAAAATAAACAAATGGGACCTAATGAAATGTAAAAGCTTTTGCACAGCAAAGGAAACAAACCATAAACAAGACGAAAAGACAACCCTCAGAGTGGGAGAAAATATTTGCAAATGAATCATCAGACAAAGGATTAATCTCCAAAATATATAAACAGCTCATGCAACTCAATATTAAAGAAAGAACCAACCCAATCCAAAAATGGGCAGAAGACCTAAATAGACATTTCTCCAAAGAAGATATACAGATGACCAAGAAGCATATGAAAAGCTGCTCAACATCACTAATGATTAGAGAAATGCAAATCAAAACTACAATCAGGTATCACCTCACACCAGTTAGAATGGGCATTATCAGAGAATCTACAAACAACAAATGCTGGAGAGGGTGTGGAGCAAAGAGGACCCTCTTGCACTGTTTGTGGGAATGTAAATTGATACAGCCACTATGGAGAACAGTATGGAGGTTCCTTAAAGAACTAAAAGTAGAATTACCATATGACCCAGCAATCCCACTACTGGGCATATACCCAGAGAAAACCATAATTCCAAAAGACACATGCATCCCAATGTTCATTGCAGCACTATTTACAATAGCCAGGTCACAGAAACAACCTAAATGCCCATTGACAGACGAATGGATAAAGAAGATGTGGTACATATATACAATGGAATATTACTCAGTCATGAAAAGGAACAAAATTGGGTCATTTGTAGTGACGTGGATGGATCTAGAGACTATCATACAGAGTGAAGTAAATCAGAAAGAGAAAAACAAATATCCTATATTAACACATATATGTGGAACCTAGAAAAGTACAGATGAACCAGTTTGCAGAGCAGAAACTGAGACACAGATGTAGAGAACAAACGTAAGGACACCAAGGGGGGAAAGCGGCAGAGGGGTGGGGGTGGTGGTGGGATGAATTGGGAGATTGGGATTGACATGTATACACTGATGTGTATAAAATGGATAATTAATAAGAAAATAAACAAACAAATAAATAAATAAACATTAAGAAAAAATCTGATGATGACATACATTAAAGGGATAGACATAAAAGGGCAAAAGGCAATAACAATTTCATAGATGAAAACAACTGAGAAAGCATTATTAAACAAAGTCAGAGTGCTCAAAATATACTTCTAATTTGTCATTACTGAGGTAGAAGACAATCGTCATCACTCGCACATCAAACCAGTAACACTGTCAAAGATCCAACCATAAGCTGACAGTCTAACTCCAGATGTGTTTACATAATAGGCACTACATTTTCCATTCTTACTGAAATTAGTTCACTTCCTAAATCTTTTTCCATCTCACAAAATTTATTGTGGTCTATATGTCTGAAGGCTCATGTTAATTTACCAGGCAAATATGATCTGACGGGATCCTTCATTTTAAATAGATGAAATAATGGTGAATATTTACACATGCTTTAGATACACATTTTAAAGCCAGCAGTAGCTTGACTCCTCCATTTAACAGAGGAAAGCCTGGAGAACTAGGATAGAAGGACAGGCTCAACTAACACGGACGCACATGTAATATTAAGGCAAGTGCTGCAACAGTGAAACATAATTCTTTTTTAAAAAGTTCCAAACTCTAATCCTAATGGCAATAACTCCTTATTACTTTGTAAGGAAGAAACCAAACAATCATTATGAAAGAAATAGCAGGCAGTAATGTAGTTTAATTCACAAGCAGTAACATAATCCCAGTAGAATTACCTTTTGTATAGAAATAGAAGCAGAAAATAGTAAATTACAATTTGTTACTTACGATTTTCTAGACAACCAGAAATAGATTCTGGAAATATTTTCAATTTTGAAATATAGAAAATATAGAAAATTGTAATTATACCAGGACAAATGTGAAAAAGTTTTGGACCCTGGTAGTAGAAAGAAAAGAAAATACAATCTAAAATAAAATATGTTATCAGCAAAATAGTGTAAAGAGCTGGGGGGAAAATAAAGGATAAAAAGGCAGTGGATTGATGGGACCTGGATCTGATTTCCCATTCTGGAATCATGAATGAATCATTCCTACCCCTCTGGGGCTCAGTTTCTTCCAGTTAAACCTGATGATCTCTTAGATCCCTTTCAGCTCAAATATTCTGGGAACACTGCCATCTCGCAAAGAACAACTTAAACAGAAAGATCACTTTACTTTGTGCTTAGGAGCTGAAATACATGTCCTTTTTTTAATCTAAATACCTACTCAGTTCTCTCTTCTGCCAGCTCTTGATGTGAGGTATTAAATAGTGGTGATGTGGCATTTAAAAGGGAGACACAATAATCAAGTCACAGATGCTCTGAGGTAAGGTTCACCCACATAGAAAGAACAGAAAAGAAAAGCAGAGAGGAAGCCAATGACTTTGGCCCAAGAGTGTAGTCCAGAGCCAGCTATGGAGGATTCCTTTCATCTCTGATCCATGGCCCCAGGGCAAGAGCTCAAAGCATCCCCAGCTGTGGCAGGACAATGTGGCAAGGGCAGCACTTCCTCTTACCTTTAAAGCAGAGCAGCTGCCATGTTCAGAACCAAGCGTAATAACGTGAGTTATTCTCAAGGTGTTTAAATGGCTTAAGAGCAAAGAGGAAATAATTATCTGTCTGAGAAAGAGAAGGTATAAAGTATAATGAGCACCATTCTGAATACGTGCCTTTTGGTCTGTTCTTACCAGCCTCAGGCCAGTGAAGTGTGTCCTATCAGTCCAACTTAGTACCTATTTCAGGGCTCCATTCCTTGCTGGTCTAGAAGCTTCCATTTTGCATCCACCTTTGGCTTCTTCCTCCCTAACATGGTCCTCATAACCCCCCTATAGTGTCTGGACTGCCAGGACCAGTGATATTTAATGATGGAAAGTTTGTACAGTCCTCCATGGTATCTGCAGGGGATTGGTTCCAGGACCAAAATCTGTGCATGGTCAAGTCCCATAGACAGCTTTCTGTATCTGAGGTTCTGCATCTGTTCATTCAACCAACCTTGGATGTGTAGTACTGTAATATGAAAAAAAAAATCCACGTATAAGTGGATGTATGCAGTTCAAACCCATGTTGTTCAAGGGTCAACAGTACATGGAAATTTAGTTGTATATGGAGAGCTTTTTACAAGCAAGGTAATAAGATATGGAAAAAGTTTCAGTAACAGGCAAATGAAGGGTTGCATTTGGATTTGGCTGATTTATATTTAAAGTGTCAGAGAACAAGATGTGTGGAGTGTTAGCCTGGAGACCAAAAATAAGAAAGCTGACGTTTTATTAAAGGAACCCAAAGAACATTTTAGAAGACTTCTTGGAAGCCTCAGAAGTATAAAAGAAGCAATGCCTATAAGAACTAGAAGCAGAAAATAACAAGGAAAGAAAATCCTCAGATGAAAAGTCAACAGGAACAGATAGAAACACAACTTACCAAGACAGAGGTAAAGATAAATAATTGCAACGAAATAAAAACACATAATAGGCAAATCAAAATTCACATTGGAGTAAGCAACTGACATCAACACAAGGAATAGGAATAGATACAATAATCAAAGACGTACTGAAGAAAATCTCCTTGCACTTAAAAAAAAAAGAGTAAAATTAATTAATTTTAAAATGTCTCTTAGATACATCCTAGAAAAATCTTTGAAACAAAAGGATGAGGAAATACCCTAAAAGAATCCAGTGAAAAAACAAACAAACAAAAACCAAACTAGTCACCTACTGTGGAAAATTAAAAGAATGTCCACAATTATCCCCTCCTCCCTTTACCCATGCCTTTTGCAATGCATTTTGCAATTCCTCCCGTTGAGAGGTGGAGGCTATTTCTCCACTCCTTGAATCTGGTCTGGTTCTGTGACTTGTTTTTGCCAATAAATGTATCAGAAATAGCTGTGTACCAGTTCCAAGCCTTTTTGGAACCCTACCATTTGAACAAGCCAAGCTAGCTTGCTGAAGAAGAAAGAACTGAGTTGCCCTAGCTTAGGCCATCAGGATTCAGCCAGCCTGCCATTGCCCAAAATGCAAGAGATTTTGGCTAAGATCAGCAGAAACAACTCCCTACCTCACAGCTGACTGCAGAGGCATGAGACACGCCAGCCAAGACCAGAAGACCACATAGACTGCCCAAAGACTAATAAACAATGACAAAGGATTATTGTTGTAAGACACTGAGTTTGGGAAAATTTTTGTTACACAGTGTTAGCTAACTAATTTACCTAAATAGGAACAAAAAATCATCACATGCACACACATGCACCCACATATTCATACACATATATTTGTAAAAATATGAAAAATCTTGAAACATTTGAAATGCCTTCAAAGGATATAGGCAAAACTTTATACATCAACAGACAACTGGGCAAAGAATCTCTTTAGACAATTTACAGAAAAAATACAAATGGCTAATAAATATCACAGTTTACACAATTCCATGGATGAAAGAAAGAAAAATTAAAGAAAGAAATGCCAGTTTTCCATTTCCTATATTAAATTGACAACAAAATTTAAAACTCATAAGGCTACATGCTGAGGTTGGCATGGGAAGGCAACCACTCAAAACACATTCCTGGTGAGAATGTAAAGTGGTAATGGCCATTCTCATGACTAATCTCATATTTTGAGCCTGAAAAATGCTCATGCTTATGTTATATTTCTGTACATGTAGTACTTCGCAATAAAACACTTAAACAAACAAGCAAATTGGCACCGAAAAAAAATCCTCACGCTCTTTCACTTATTAATTCTACATCTCGGACATTATCTTAATAAAAGAGTTATAAATATGGACAAAATTTGGTAATACAAGAACTTCAACAGTAAGGGAGTGACTGACTAAATTCTGGTATAGCCTTATCATTTAAAAGTATGCAGCCATTACAAAAACTATAAATAAAGAATATTTACCAAAATGAGATAACATAGCAATACAAAGAGAAAAAATACTAAATTTTAGGTATTTAAATCATGACTAAAGTTTAATGAAATTATGTGTGTATATATACTTAAGACCAGAAGGAAACACAAAATCATGCTAAGTAAACTTTGTACCTGTAGGAGTATGATTATGGGTGATATTACACACACACACTCACATACACAGAGTTGTCAAATGTCCTACAGTAAGCATACATTAATTTTATAAATACAACCAATAAATTCACTTTTTAAACAATTAGTTATATAGCAATCTAAGTGCCCATCAATAAACGAATGGATAAAGAGGTGGGGGGTGAGAGGAGGGAGAATTAGATGAAGGTGGTCAAAAGGTACAAACTTCCAGTCATAAGATAAGTAAGTAGCGGGGATGTAATGCACAGCATGATAAATATAATCAACACTGCTGTGTTATACAGGAAAGCTGTTAAGAGAGGAAATCCTAAGAGCTCTCATCACAAGGGAAAAATATTTTTTCTATTTTTCAAATTTTGCATCTCTATGAGATGATGGATGTTCACCAAACTCACCATGGTCATCAGTTCATGATGTACGTGAGTCCAATCATTATGCTCTACACCTTAAACTCATACAGTGCTGTATGTCAATAATAAAACTGGAAGAAAAAAACAACTGTTATAGGCTTGGATGAATTTTTGAAGTCAATTCCTGGCCCAGTACATTTTACAATCTCTTCATTGGTCACTACACAGTGGCACAGTATATAAACTTAATAACTTTGGATCTTTCACCAAACCAGAAGACTTTATGAATTCAGAATGACATTGTTAAATGCTGAAGTGATCGGAAACGAACAGGATGAGATCCAAAAGGGACGTCTGCTGGGTCATTTACAGAGGATGCACTAATTACACAATGCAATACAGAGAGTGAGTGCAGGTGTATCTAATACAGATCCAGGAGTTGGTGGGCCAGAAGCTGAATGGATGTGAATTAGAAAGCTGTATATAAAATCAAGTACGTTATTGAAAACTACATCAAAACTACAATAAAACATGAGATTAATTCCTCCCCACCCTACTGACCATATATAGTCTTTATATCATCTATAGTTTTTTGGATCCAGAGTTTAAAAAAGAAAAGTTCAAAGGAAAACATTATATAATACTATCTCTTCAGGTACAGATCATGTAGCCCAAAGGGAACACTATTGAAAAGTTTAGAAGTCTTAGGATAGGTGAAAGCTGCCAGTGACCAGTTGGTCTCCATGTCTACTGAGAAAACGCCCCCAACAACATGACAGTTACAGCCACATTTTTATTGGGCTGTAAAAGATGTGGGAGAAGATATCAAAGACAATAAGAATGAAGGAGGGGAGGGAAGGAGAGCGTGGGAGGTGTGTGGTTGGGGGAGGGGGTGGGCAGAGAAAAGGAGGGAAAGAGGAGGAACAAACTTGGAAAGGTCTTCAATAGGAAGACAGGTGCCCCTCTAAAAAGACAGAGAGAAGGTAGACCTGGGTTTGAATCCTAGCCAGTCCTGTCTCTTACTATGCCTCAGTTTCTCATCTACAAATTCAGAAGGATGATAAATGAAATATGATCTCTAAAAAGTCAGGGAGAAAGTGATAGCAGTTAGATAAGGAGATGCTATATTTGCATAAATGGTGTCCTAGAATAAGGAAAAGCAAAAGAGACAGATAAATACATACGTATGTACATACATACAGGTAAGTAAGACAAGAAAATGTTTAGAAATAAACAGACTGGAAGTGCACACTGGGTACCAGGAAAAAAAAAAGATAAGTAACAATAAACATGAAGCTAGTGGAATTCAACGATAAAGAAAAATCCTTTGGGCATCCAGGTAGGATAAAGAGATAAATATATCTTGAAGGAAAAGACATGAGCTAACCTTGGCTTCTCCCCAGAAACATTCAATATTGAGACATGGTATAAGGCCTCCAAAGTCCTTGGGCAAAGAAAGCCAAGAGGCAAATAAAAACCTTCAGCAAAATGCCTAGTAGTGATCACTGACTGCATTTAATCAAGGAATGAGAATTAAAGCCCCCGTGAAAACAGGAAGAGAAGCCAAGAGGTGGCAGAATGCACTGGTAGACTCACCTTTTATAGCCAAGGTAAAAACACAACATTTAAGTCCGGTAAAGGAAAAGAAAAAGAAATGTAACCAGATTAGAAATATAAAGGGAAATAGTAGCACAACTAAAAATATGTAGTGTAATCAACTAAAATTAGGTGGTAGAAAGAAGGAATGGAAAGTAGAAATAAGTAGAATTATACATATTTCTTCATGAGTCTTAGGAGGCATAAATAGATACTGGTTAAAAGATTATAATTAGCTAAATATAACTATGAAGCTATAGTTATAAAGGTTATCACTAAAAGAGTTATGACATAACTCAGGCAAGAACTTTCCAAATAACAGGAAAAAAACACACAATTAAACTGAGACCATATAATTAAAAGTTAAGTAATAAAGCGAAGAATAGCATAAAGTATAATTACAGAATTAAGACTAAATACATCCATGATAGTAAAAAACACATTTGCATTATGTGCAAAAATCAAAACAAAAAGCCCCAGACTGGTTCCCAAAGAAAAAAACAAATTGTATTCTCTATGTCAGAAGCACCTAAAATAAAGTGACTCAGAAAAGTTGAAAATAAAAGTCTGGGTAAAGGCATGCCAGGCAAGTACCAACAAAAAATCAGAAATCCTGATCTTAGTATCAAGCACACTGAATTCAAAGCAAACAGCATCCAATAAGAAAAGGCTCCTTTAAAACTGCAAGAGAATACAATCCACAGTAAGTAGTTATAAATATGGCATCATCATTTATATAGCAAAACCTATACGAAATACAAAAGCATAAGAAATACAGACTATTGAAATTTATTTCCGTTGAAGAAGGATCACATGAACAAGAAATAAGAATAAAATCACAGGGGCTTCCCTGGTGGCGCAGTGGTTGAGAGTCCGCCTGCCAATGCAGGGGACACAGGTTCGTGCCCCGGTCCAGGAAGATCCCATATGCCACGGAGCGGCTGGGCCCGTAAGCCATGGCCGCTGAGCCTGCGCGTCTGGAGCCTGTGCTCCGCAACGGGAGAGGCCACAACAGTGAGAGGCCCGCCTACCGCAAAAAAAAAAAAAAAAAAGAATAAAATCACAAAGCTGTTCTAATTGATATATAAATGGAATTCCATACCTTAAAGCAGAAAATATGACTTCTTCACAAATCTCCATGGAATATTTTGACCATTTATTAGGTCAAAAATAAAGCCTCGATCAATTACAAAAATTAAAATGAAATAAAAATAATTTCTGTTCACAGTAAAAAACCAGAAAATCAAGAGGGCCCACCATCTGAAAAATTTTTACTTCTCCAAGATATCCTTTGTGTCAAAAATGAAATTAAAGCTAAGAACACAGAATACGCAGAAAATAATAAAACGGAGTGCTCTCTATTGCAGTCTCTGGGATATAGCTATGATGTGCTCAAAGGAAAATGTACCACCTAAACTACTTATATCAATAAAAAACAAAGAGTCATCTTTTCAAGTTAAGAACGCTAAGGCCAATGAATGAGATACACCTCTGACTAACCAAAATAAAGAAAAAAAATAAAGTGAGAATATAGAAATAATCACAAATTGTTCATGAAATATATGAATTGGCTGAAAAATATTATAATAAATGTAAAAACCTAAACGAATGGATGATTTTTGTACATTACCAATTACCACAAATGAAACTGTAGTACATGTTTAAAGAATGACCCCTCCCAGAGATGCAAGAGGGAGGGTATATGGGGATACAGGTATACGTATAGCTGATTCACTTTGTTATACAGCAGAAACTGACACAACATTGTAAAGCAATCATACTCCAATAAAGATGTTAATAAAAAGAAAAAAGAAAAGAATGATCCCTCCCAAAGTGCACCAGACTTAATCAATTTCACACTTGTGAATTCTACGAATCCTTAAAGGAACGGAAAATTTCAATGCTATTTACAATGCACCCAGAAAAGGAAGAGAAGCTTTTGACGATTTCGACAAAACCAGCATAACATCAACACCAACATCTGACAGAGACAGCACACCCACAGCAAAAGAAACTATGGGCAAATTTCACTTACATTCTCAATGCAAAAATTTTAAATATGTGCTGTGAGCCCCAATGAACCAATTGTGCAGCTCACTGGGGCTCACAACAGGTGTTCATGGACTGTTCAACGTTAGAGCATATGTCAACATAATTCTTTGTATTAGTAAGTAAAAAGAGAAAATTTATGTTTTCCACTAATTAATTAACTGGACAAAATTTGATAGAATTTAAAATTTATCCACTTTTGATTTTTTAAAACTCTTAATAAAATAGGAAACGGCAACATCGCAACATCATAATAATGAGTAACATTTATAAAGTGCTTCTTACGTGCCCGGTGCTGTTTTAGGTGGATGTGTACCTATTCAGAACTGCGCTCTTTTCTTTCCCTAAAGTGATGGTGAAGTAAGGCAATGGCAGTGGGAGCGAAGGATGCAGGGAAGCAGAGCCCACACTCTAGGCTCCTGATTTCTTCTGAACGTTGCAGAAATCATCTAGCTGCCAAACCAGAAGAAGAAACATCTAAAGCCTACCTCCCAGAATTCTTTCAACCCTCTAGACAGGACACCTCAGGCACTGTGTACAAAGTGCTCTGCTTTATCCAACAGCTGATGCATAACCCATCAGATGGCAAACACACTCACAGAACATGCGAATATTCACTGAGTGCCTGCTGGGTGCTAGGCACCGTTCTAGGTGCTGGAGGTTTAGCAGTAGAATAAACTGCCCTGGTCTGTCTCACATTCCGGCCCTAAATCTAAAAGCAGGAAGAAGTGAGTAGTGCAAATCTTCTTTATTAGTAGCAAACACTCCCAAAATCTTAGGCACTGAGTAAAAGGAAAACAAAACTGCGGTCCTTCCCAAGGTGCCCGTGGCGCACACAGGCCGTGCAGGCCATGTGGAAACAGGAACTGTGACTACCCTAGTCATTTCCTATTGGCAAAATAAAAGAAGGATGTCTTTGGAAAGTCATAAACAGAAATAGGAGAGAAATACACCCACCAGCAGCTAAATAGTGGCTTGGGAACACCCTTGTCTACACAGCAGCATCACCTTAATATTCTGAAGGAAAATGACATTTTTTTTTTTTTTTTGAAATGGACCCAATTATTTAACTAGGTTCTTTGTAAGAAGTTTAGAACACTACTTTGTGAGGATAAATTCCGTTTGTAAGAGCGAACACAGAGCGGAGGTAGCCCTGGAGCTGAGGAACAGCTTTGATTCTTCGCAGAATTTGTGAGTCCACAGCTTTCTGATCAACCTTCCGCTGCTCTGTAATCTCGTATTTCTCTCTCTCTGTGTCGAAGATCTCACCTTCCTGGTGCCTGGGCTTACGCAGTTTCTTCTTCTTGAAGTAAGCATCAGTGAGATGTTCTGGGATTTTCACACCACTGATATCAATTTTGGTGGAAGTGGCAATGACAAATTTCTGGTGTGTTCTCCGCAGAGGAACTCGATTGAGGGACAGAGGCCCAGTCACAAGTAGCAAGCCACTGCTCAGCTGCTTCAGGAAAATGACCCTCTTGCCTCTGTGGCGCCCAGTGAGGATAATCAGAATGGTTCCAGGAGTGATGCTAGCACGCAGTTTTCTCACATGCTTACTGAAGGGTTTTTTGCCGTGACTCAACAGCTTTCGCGGCACATCTTCAGTAGGATAATACCTAGGCATTTTGCGAAGTTTAACCACCCGGGTACCACCATTCTTGTCACCACCAACTGGTTTTGTGACAGTAGCAAGAACCTTCACCTTCTTTTTCTTTTCAACCTTGGATTTAGCTGCTGAATACTTCCTCTTGTACAAGGCCTTTCTGGAATACATAGCCGATCGGGAATATCTGCCAATTCCTCTGACCAGGACAGGGTTTCGGCTGCAGTGGGGCTTCCCCTTCTTAACCTGCTTCACCTTTTTAACCTTGCCACCAGCATCAGCCTTCTTGGCTTCAGGTTTTTTCTCCTTAGTATCTGGCTTCTCAGGCTTTTCACCCGCCATCTTGCAAGATGGGAAAGAGAACTGGAAAATGACATTTTTAAGAACCAATAACATTTTCTTTCCATTCACCTTGAAAATGCGAATTGAAGCTCAGAGCCAAGAAGCACATGAGAACAATATATTCTGACCTTGAGCAAAAAGAGTGGCATTGCCTTCAAAACCTCTACGTTGTGGAAAGTACTTTCCAGTACCTGCGCACTTCATGCTCATTACCTCACAGCACAGGGACCCCTCAAGGCCTTCGGCAACCAGGGTGTTGCTTGATTTTTAAGAGATTTCTCTCCCTTTTTCCTAGCAAATCACTTTAATACAGAGATTTTAAAAGGCAAGTCAGAGCCTCCCCGTGGCTTCCACATGAGTCACTGCCAAGAATTTAGAAGCCAGCCTTGTGATCATTTTTAAGAGGAAAAATAGCAGATCCTATCTCATTCAGAGTATCAACTCAGGCCAGTATGACTAAAAACCTCACTGGAAGAGCTAACATCACTATTTCCGAAACCAAAACGGTTATCAACAAGTAGTTAAAATTGAGGGGAAACTATCAAAGTGCAAAGGCAAGTCATTTCTGAGGTGAGCTGTTTACGAGGCAAAAGCATCCAAGAACTTGACAACCATAACATGGCTTTCTGGACCACCTGGAACCTTCATCATCTCCTCTACCCACACTCGCTCTCCTTGTTAAAATAACAACATGAAGAGTAGTTCTGCTCTGGGACCATTGGGACAGATTTCAAAACTCCCTCTTCTGAGTCCAACAGCGTCTTAAGCCAAGTAGATGGCTCATAACTCAACCAGATAAAAAATATATCATAGAGTAAGTACCACAAGGCAGCCTGGTTTGGCACCGAGGATTCAAACTGCCGACAAGTTCCGGAGGCCAGCGTTTCAGCGGAGCACAGTGTGCTGTGCCGTCTGGTGGGCCAGGGGAAGTTCACCACCATCGCTGCTTCTCTTACCCCTGCCTTCCTCTCCTTTGTCAGTCCACTCAGAGGGAAAGCCCTGCTTATACCTTGTGCGTTTTACCTTCTATTGCATGAAAGCAAAGAGTATCAGACCTTAAACGGGGCAAAACACCCTATCCCGTATCTCCTCCCTTCTCCTTTCTCTGTCCTTTGTCTCCTTACCTGTCCTTGGCTCTCCACTCTGAGACTCTTGTAGCTGACTGCTTTGTACCATCCCTGTTTCTAAGATAGCACAGGGAGGTGGAGAGTCAGGGAGCACCGTGAACGTGCTGGAGTCGGGGAGGTAGGGTGGGATGGGAGAGGACAGCTGATGGGAGACACGTCTTGACCCGCCCTCTGCTCCTGCTTCCCAGTCATTCCCTGTCCCTCTGACAACTCAGTGCCTGGCTGGCCTCCCGGGCCAAGGCAGTCTGGCTGCCCTGGTCCTCCCTGGCTGGCCTGTTCCTCCTCACTGGCTCCCAGGAGCTGGCTCACTGTGCCACTGAAGGTAGACGTTCCCCCTTCTGAAATGAACTTGTCTTTAGAGTCCCTTTGACCTCGCAAGCAGCTAACCTGAACGCCATTCAACAAGAACGTGTACTCGGGTGAGAGCTGTCCTGAGCAAGAGCCACGCCCTAGATAGCATTCCAGGAACAAAGGAATCTTCCCTCAACTCCAATTCACTCTTTTTACCTCAACCAGACAGATACAGCAAGGTCAAAGAGAGAGAGGTGGACTTCCCTGGTGGCACAGTGGTTAAGAATCCACCTGCCAATGCAGGGGACATGGGTTCAAGCCCTGGTCTGGGAAGATCCCTCATGCCACGGAGCAACTAAGCCCGTGCGCCACAACTACTGATCCTGCGCTCTAGAGCCCACGAGCCACAACTACTGAGCCCGCAAGCCACAACTACTGAAGCCTGTGCGCCTAGAGCCCGTGCTCTGCAACAAGAGAAGCCACCTCAAGGAGAAGCCCGCACACCGCAAGGAAGAGTAGCCCCCGCTCGCCGCAACTAGACAAAGCCCACGCGCAGCAACAAAGACCTAACACAGCCAAAAATAAAAGATTTTTAAAATAAACAAATAAATAAAATAATTTTTTTTTTAAAAAAAGAGGGAGGCAGGTATTGAGAGAATTTCGTCTTTGTCTAGCAGAGGGTGAGCATGGCGTGGCACGTGCCGTCGTAATCCTCAGGCCTGAGTTTGGGTGACTGCTCCCAAAAAAGAAACCTGGCTTAGACATCCTGATAGTAAAAGCTCCTCAAAAAGGAAGCTGGCAGGACGTCAGAAGTTGTTTGATTTAAATGCATTGCAGTGGATCCCACTGCAAGAGCCGCCGTCCAGAGACCCACGTGCAGGGCTCCCTCCCGGTTCAGCCCTCCCTAGCAGTGAAGGTTACTCACTCGTGTTAACCGAAGCCAGTTGACTTGAACTGACTAACAGAAATTCCCGCTTCTTTATCTCTGAACAAGTGATCCAGGATAAATTGCTTAATCTCCCCAAGCCTCAATGGACCCAACTGTAAAATGGGACTAATGAAATTAACATCATATATTTTCACATGGGATTACTGAGCTAATGCATGTGAAAGCACCTTATACATAGAAAAACAAGAAGAAAATGTTAATTATTGTTTCTCAGAGAAACAGAATTAACACTGTAAAATGAATTTAGTAAAGAAAAAAGTCAAGAATATGTTTTTGAATGCTCTTTAAATATTCGTTGAGATGACTTAATGCCCTTTAAAATAAGATTTATCAAATTGCTCCGAGACGCCCAGACCATACATCCTCTCCTGGTGTGTTATCATCTCAATCACCTGCCATCATCAGCAGGTCCTCACTTCCCTCTCCATAATGGAACGCTTTCTAACAGCATCACTTACACTCTTATTCTCTCTTTTCTTCGTTCTCTAGCACTATCAAATGTGTGCTCACCGACCTTCTCTCCTCTTTATCCCATACATAATCCTACTTCTTGTTTTTCCATCAGCCCGTTTGATTGATTTGGGAGGTTTTGCTTTTAGTTAAAGCACGCAGCACTCTGATTCTTAATCAAAGCAACATATTGCAATCTGTTTATCAAGCACCCAGAGGAATGCTCAGATATGAGTCACATGGCTCCACATCCCTTGAAACTATATATAGTTTAATAGCAAAGTGAGAAATTCATGGTGCCAAAGTAAGTGTCTTACTCTGCAGCGCCGAACTCTGTGATTAAAAAATAATTTTCAGTTTGTTATCTGAATTTTTAGGCTATTAGGCAAACATTTAAATTAAGTGGAAACATGAGGATAGCTGACTAAATTTTTCAGTCTTAATCTGGATTTTAAATGCCATGCGTGCACAACAGAAAAAAGGCAAAATTAAGAGTGACAGCTGACAGAAATGAGAAAAGGAGAAAGCACATGGAGCTTGCAGGAAGATCACGAGACAGTCTTCCCATTAGAGTTAGGATAAGGTCAGAACCGGGATTCACTGAGACGTTACAGGTTAACAGAAGAGAGTTTAATACGTTCATTTAATGAAGTCAAAAATCTTGCACCCTTTGCATGTGGAATGCACTTGCCAACTTGTTTTCAAAGAGCAAATTATGGAAGGAGGTGGGAGGAGGAAGGAACTGTAGAGCAGAGAAACCTGACAAACACTGCCACACACTGGGTGCTCAAGGCCAACATCAATGGTTATATATAAGTCCTGTTGGTAGCACGTACCCTCAATACAATGTGGTAAGGATGGCACTTCACCTCTATGGTCTTCCTCCCCAAAAGCCAGAATCATAATCCCAGTCTATCTAAGAGAGAAAAACATCAGCATACCCAAACTGAGGAACATTCTAGCAGGCACCTGGCCAATACTCCTCAAATCTGCCAAGGTCATCAAAAACAAGGAAGGTCTTGAAAATGTCACAACCAAGAGGAGCCTAGGGAGACACGACAACTAAACATAAAGTGGTGCCCTGGAGCAGATTCTGAAAGAGAAAAAAATTTATTACGGAGGAAAATAGTGAAATTTTAGTAAAGCTTAATCAATAATAATGTGCCAGTGTTTCTTTCCTAGTTGTGAAAAGTGCACCATAGTTAATATAAGATGCTAATAATAAGGAAAACCGGATGTAGGGTATACAAGAACGCTCTATACTAGGTGGCAGAGATGGAGATGGTCAAGCTGGAGGATGCTGAGCTCACCTCCCCACCATGAACACATCAAAAATACAACTATAGTGGAGCATCTCTCACCGAAAGCAACCAGGAGACTGGCAGAAAGGCTCTCCTGCAGGCAAGGCTGTAACGAAAGGTCCACACAGAGTCTGGTAGGAAGGGTGGGGACCTGTACCCCTAGCAGGGGACACAGAAGAGGAGGAGGATATCACAGGCACAGTGAACCTCCCTAAGGAGTGAGGGGTTTGAGCCACTTATTAGGCACCCCAGCCCTGGGGTCTGACACCAGGAAGATGTGTCCCCTTAGCTGGTTTGAACACCAGTGGGACTTACCAGAGGGCTCTAAGAAATCGACATTCCACTCCTGAAGAGCACATGCACACTTGCTCACTCCTGGTCAGAGAACGGAGGCAACAGACAGAAACTGCCTGGTCCTGAGGTTGGCTGGTCAGGACGGCCCCAGCGTGCAGCCCAGCCTGAGCCAGGCACCTGCTCCGGCCCTTCTTGCTCTGGTCCTGCTCTCCACTAGGGCAAAGTTTGCCATTGCCAAGGAGAGTGTGCATACTTAGAGGAAACAGAACCAACTCAGACCCAACCTTGCCTCTCACAAGGGTGGAGGCGGCATGTACAAGTGTGCAAGTCCCTGCCCACATCTGGGAGGAGCAAAACTAGCTCCAGGACAGAGAATAACATTCCCTGCAGGAGCAAAGCCAGCTCAGTCGTGAGGCACCAACCCCTCTGGCCCCAACTCAGCCTCTAAACAAAGGACCCACAGTGAGGACAAAGTGAAACCAGCACAGAAGTGCAGCCCCAAGCCACTTGCCACTACCCCAACCAAGGTGGAGACTACTCTCACACACTCGGGAGAAGCCCCAACCCTCAGGGCTTCTCCTCCAGCCCCTTGGGCCCCGACCTTACCCCTGATAGGATGGTGACCACCACTGAGCATAGGAGAAGCCCTGGCTCACAACTGGTTCTGGCTCTAGCCTTCCATCTCCAGCCTTACCTCCTACCAAGGAGGTGGCTGCAGCACACCTGGGGGAAGATGTGACCTATGCTCACTCAGATCCAGCTCTCCTACCAAAGCCTCTGGGCACACACAGATGGCATAGGGATGCTCCCACACAAGAACACCCCTTCAAGACTGGGATAGGTAGCTGTTGCACCTAATTTCATAGAGTCAGAGAAAGTTAAAACAAAATGAGAAGACAGAGGAACATGTTTCAAATGAAAGAACAAGGAAAAACAACCTGAAAAAAACACCCTAATGAAATAAATAATTTACCAGATAAATAGTTCAAAGCAACAGTAACAAGAATGCTAATTGAACTTGGGAAAAGAACAGATGAACACAGTGAGAATTTTAACAAGGAACTGGAAAATATATAAAAGAACCAGTCAAAGCTAAACAATACAGTAACTGAAATGAAAACTACACTAGAATGAACACTGTTAAGCAGACTAGGTGATACAGAAGCACGCATAAGCAATGCATAAGCAATCTGGAAGACAGAATAATGGAAAACACCCAATCAAAGAAAAACAAATTTTAAAAAAATGAGGATAGTTTAAGGGACCTGTGAGATAACATCAAGCATACTAACATTCTCATTATAGGGGTCCCAGAAGAAGAGAGGGCAAAATTGGTAGAAAATGTATTTGGTGAAATTATGGCCTAAAACTTCCTGAACCTGAAGAAGGAAACAGATACCCAGGTACAGGAAGCGTAGAGAGTCCCAAACAAGATGAACCCAGAAGGACTCACACCAAGACATATATATCATTATTAAAATGGCAAAAGTTAAAGAGAGAATTTTAAAGGCAGCAAAAGAAAAACAGAGTCATACAAGGGAACCCCCATAAGGCTATCAGCTGCTTTTTCCACAGAAACTTTGCAGGACAGAGGAAGTGTCATGATCTATCAACTTAAAGCAAGTAGATATAGTTATATTCAACATATATGAACTCCAGGGTTACCACAAATCTAAAACCTACAACAGATCCACAAAAACTATAGAGAAAGGAACACAAGCTTAACACTAAAGAAAATAATCAAACTCTTTAGGGAAGAGACAAAAAAAGAAGAAAAGAACAGAAGAGCACTATAAAAACAACCAGAAAAAAAGCAACAAAATGGTAATAAGTACAGACCTATCAATAATCACTTGAAATGTCAATGGCTTTAACATTCCAACCAAAAGATGTAGGGTGGCCGACTGGATAAAAACACAAGACCCATCTATGTGCTGCCTATAAGAGACTCCAGAGCTCAAGACATACACAGAATGAAAGTGAAGGAATGGAAAAAGATATTCCATGCAAATGGACACAAAAAGAAACCTGGGGTAGCAATACTCATATCAGACAAAGTAGGCTTTAAAACAAAGTCTATAACAAAAGACAAATAATTATATAGGTATTACATAAGCAATATAATGATAAAGGACTCAATAAAGAAGAGACTATAGCATTCATACACATGTATGCGCCAAATATAGGAGTAAATATATACAGCAAAGATTAACAGAAATAAAGGGAGATATACACTAATAATGAACTATCAGAAAGAGAAAACAAGAACACTATCTTGTTTAAAATTGCATCAGAAAGAATCAAATACCTAGGAATAAACTTAACCACAGAAGTGAAAGACCCATACTCTGAAAACTGTAAGATACTGATGAAGGAAATTGAAGATGATATGAAGAAATGGAAAGATATCCTGTGTTCATGGACTGGAAGAATTAATATTGTTAAATGTCCATACCAAAGCCATCAGCATATTTAAAGAAATCCCTATTATGATATTCATGACATTTTTCATAGAAGTAGAATAATCCTAAAATTTATATGGAATCACAGAAGACCCTGAATTGCCAAAGCAATTTTGAGAAAAAAGAACAAAGCAGGACATATCATGCTCCCTGACTTCAGACTATACTACAAAGCTACAGTAATCAAAACAGTATGGTACTGTCACAAAAACAGACACACATAGATCAATGGAACAGAATAGAGCCCAGAAATAAACACACACACATATGATCAATTAATCTACAACAAAGGAGGCAAAAATACACAATGGGGAAAAGACAATTTCTTCAACAAGTGGTGCTGGGAAAACTAGACAGCTGCATGAAAAAGAATGAATTAGAACACGTTCTCACAGCATATACAAAAATAAACTCAAAATGGATTAAAGACCTAAATATAAGACCTGAAAACATAAAACTCCTAGAAGAGAACATCAGGCAATACACTCTTTGTTTGTTTTTTTTTTTTTGCGGTACGCGGGCCTCTCCCTGTTGTGGCCTCTCCCGTTGCGGAGCACAGGCTCCGGAGCGCAGGCTCAGCGGCCATGGCTCACGGGCCCAGCCGCTCCGCGGCATGTGGGATCTTCCCGGACTGGGGCACGAACCCGCGGCCCCTGCATCGGCAGGCGGACTCTCAACCACTGCGCCACCAGGGAAGCCCCATGGCAATACACTCTTTGACATAAGTCTCAGCAATATTTTTTTGGATCTGTGTCCTCAGGCAAGGAAAACAAAAGCAAAAATAAACAAATGGGACCTAATTAAACTTAAAAGCATTTTCACAGCAAAGGAAACCATTGACAATATGAAAAGACAACTTATGGAATGGAAGAAAATATTTGCAAATAATATATTTGATAGAGGGTTAATATCTAAAATATATAAACAGCTCATACAAGTCAATATCAAAAAAACCCAAAAATTTAAAAATGGGCAGAAGACCTGAATAGACAATTTTCCTAAAGAAAACAATACAGATGGCTAACAGGCACATGAAGAGATGCTCAACATCACTAATCGGCAGGGAAACGCAAATCAAAACCACGATGAGATATCACCTCATACCTGCCAGAATGGCTATCACCGAAAAGACAACAAATAACAAATGTTGGCAAGGAAGTGGAGAAAAGGGAAACCTAGTACACTGTTGGTGGGAATGTAAATTGGTGCAGCCACTATGGAAAACAATAAGGAAATTCCTCAAAAAATTAAGAATAGAACTACCATATGATCCAGCAATTTCACTCCTGGCTCTATATCTGAAGAAACTGACACCAGTTCAAAAAGATACATGCACCCCAATGTTCATAGCAGCATTATTTACAATAGTCAAGATATGAAAGCAACCTAACTGTCCATCAACACATGAATGGATAAAGAAGATGTGGATAAACAAGAACATATATACAGTGGAATATTAATTAGCCATAAAAAAGAATGAAGTTCTGCCATTTGCAACAACAAGGATGGACCTGGAGGGTATTATGCTTAGTGAAATAAGTCTGACAGAGAAAGACAAATACTGTAAGTTTTCATTTATATGTGGAATCTGAAAAATAAATAAATGAATATAACAAAACAGAAACAGACTCACAGATATAGAGAACAAATGAGTGGTTACCAGTGGGGAAAGGGAAGGGGAGGGGCAAGATCGGGGCAGGGGATTAAGAGGTACAAACTACTATGTATAAAATAAATAAGACACAAGAATGTAATCTACAGCACAGGGAATATAGCCAATATTTTACAATAACTTTAAATGGGTTATAAGCTATAAAAATGTTGAATCACTACGTTGTATATCTGCAATGAATGTGATATTGTAAATGAACTATACTTCAATAAAAATAATTTAAGAAGAACACTCTATACTATCTTTGAATCTCTTCTGTAAAGTAAAACTATTCTAAAATAAAAAGTTTATCAAAATATCACAGATCATTAACTGGAAAAACTAAAATTAATTACTTTCATTGCTAGCACTTTATAGGCCTCGGATAAATAGAAGGTAAATTTTGCTTTATTGCTGTTTCGACATCCTCAAATTCCAAATCAGGCCTCTCTTTCATCTTCTTCTTGTCCCCCTTTCTGCCCTGGTGCTAGGTTTCTTCTGCTGCCACTAAACTGCCAAGGAGAGGCCTCCACCTCTACCCAGCTCTCCCTCTAAAGGTCCTAAACTTAGTCCCTTTCCTGGCTGTACCCTGAACTCCACCCCCTGTTCCCTGGGAGGAACTGCTCCATTCATTGATGTTAATGTATCAATAGCTCTTAAGTAATCTACAGGTCACCTGGAGTAATTCATTTAAAGACAACAAAAGGAATTTAATGTGAAAGGTCCATAAATTGGGGGGTAAAGCAAGCTTTTCTGGGCTTTTCCATCATGCCCAGGGAACGTTAGAGGGCCCACTCTTCAAGGAGACAGCTGGATGGAATGTGTAAACTAAATCTCAGTGTCCTACTCAGACTTTAAGGAAAATCAACAACTAAACTGCTTTCATTTTGTAGTTATCTACTTAAGACCAAAAGTAAGTCCTTCCTGTGGACTGAATTATGTCCCCCAACAAAATTTTTATGTTCAAGCCCTAATCCCCAATGTGACCATATCTGGAAATAGGATCTTTACGAGGTAATGAAGATTAAATGAGGTCATAAAAGTGGGGCCCTAATCTGACAGAAGAAGAGAGTCCTCCATGTGAGGACACAGGAAGAAGATGTCCGTCTACAAGCCAGGAAGAAAGCCACACCTGGAATCGCATCAGCCAGCACCTCGATCTTGGACTTCCCAGCCTCCAGGGCTGTGAGAAATAAAGGTCTGTTGGTTAAGCTACTTAGCCTGTGCTATTTTGTTATAGCAGCACAAGCCGACTAATATAGTTCTTTATGAAGGAAAAAGTAGTTTTAGAATATGGGAGCAAACATATTTACTCTATATAAAATGATACTTGTTGAAAAGATCAGTTTGTCAATGTTGACAGAGTGTATTTTGGGAAAGTATAAACCCTGTCCCTTTTTTTCTCATTCCAGCACATGCTCTTATCCAATCAAATGCATAAAGATTTTTTCTTTATGGGGAAAAAAGTGATTCACTGAATCACTATCTCCATATTTCAGTACGCATGTGACACATGACCATCAGATGGGTGCCCTACACACAGTACATTTCCTTCCTTTTCTAGATAAGTTTTATCCATATTTATCCAGGGAAAAAATTAGATAAAATTTTACTATTTTTATGCACTGGATCTTAAAAGAGGGTTCTGTGTGGAAGCATTTCAAATCCCTTATGTCTAATTCAGTTAATACTCCCCAAAATGTCATAACTGGGGTGCATGATCCAGTTGCATTCAGTTAGTGAACATCTGAATGCAAAGCTCATAATAATTTTCAAGAACAGGGGAAAACAGCTTGATTTTGTAAATAATTAAAAGAATTGGGACATAAGGTCAACCTCCTCAATCATGAGCGGCTGATGATCTTGTTCATCTCCCTGTGTAACTGCCAAGACCCAATGTGTTTCTATTTTATTAAAATAAAGGGGCAGGTAGTATCCCTATAATCTCTCACACTGGCCTTCTTTGTATTATACCAATCATTCTGACTCACCGAAGTTGATGCCTACTACTCATCAGTTAAAATCACAGCAAGGTACAGACAAGCAAAGTCTTCGATTTGCTAAAAGCATCCTATTTTTTTTTTCTCTTTAGCTCTGATGATTGAAATAGTTTCAAAAAGAGTATTCATGCTAAGAAAGGAAGACCTCAACTCAAGACTACAGAATTCTCTCTGGTTCACCACCACTTGGAGAAGAGTGAAAATATCCTTGGACAATATCCTTGGACTGGGGGACCGAGACTTCAGGGCTCACTCCACCAGCTCTATCATCTTGAAGGTTTGGAGTATACGATGTCTGAAGTACCTGCAGCTCGAACAGCTAAAAACCTGAAACTAATTCAAGGTTCTGATTTGAAAGGCTGAGAGAAGAAGAAGAAACTGTTTGGGGTGTGTTGTTTCCAAGTTTTGAAGTTTGTGGCACAATAGCTAAACCACAGGATAATCCATCATCTCAGTTCAGCTTTCTGCTGTAACACAACTTGAAAGCAGTCCAGCTAGTGCAGAAGCAGAAATACAGGCTGTAGCAGGCACGTGGCTTAAGCAGTACGACTCCTGCCTTCTATTACAGTGCTTTGTAGGAGACCAGATATTAAGGGTAAAACCGGAAATTCTAGCTTAGCTATTCTGTGCTAAAAATCTTTAAAAGATGGAAACAGAGACTGACTGACAGAGACAGAGAAGATGCTGAGCTATAACAGCTTTCAAGTCAACCAGAGTGGAACCACTGGAAGTAGCTCAAGAGTTCTCAGATCAATTTTCTCAAAAGAAGGGACATTTCAAAGAACTCCCTTCATTTGCTATCATGGTAGATGTCATGTTTGAGGTGACTGTGCTTAGAGTAGGTCACAGCCATGACAGCACTGGTTTTGACTGATTAATCTATAGGTGCTTCTATGACCACCTTGAACACTTTGAATCAATACTTAGTTTCTCTTTGCCTTCAACTGTAAAGCCCTTCCTTTAGAAAAACCTTGCTAACGCCAGCTGACATTTACTGAGTGCTTACTCCATGCATCCCTCTGCTAAATGCATTACATGCATCATCTCATTTAATCCTCCCCAAAACTCTATGACACAGTTACTATTATTATCATCTGCTCTTGACAACAGAGAAAACTGGGACACCCAGAGGTTAAAAAACTGGCTCAAGTTTACAAAGCAAGTAAAAGCAGACAGACTCAAAACCTGACCTGTGGGATTATTAAACCAGGCCCTCACCTGCAAAGCCACTTGGGAGAAACAGCAGACCCTAGTTCTTGACACGGCTCAGCCATTAATTACCTCGGGGAGCTTGGCTACCTCATCCCTTCTCTGCGTAAAGAGGATTGGTCTAGATGATCTCTAATGTGTTCAGGGAAATCTACAATTGGGATTGCCCAGATATGTGGAAAGACCATGGCTCTGTCCTAGTTATCTCAGAGAAGCCTGTCCTGGGCAGTGGAGCCTACTGGATCTATTTATGCTAACTTAATATTGTGCTGCACACACAGCAATTCCTAACACTCTGCATGTTAGTTTGTAGTTATCTGGGTCCATGTCTATGTTCGACTAGAAATCCTTGAAGGCAGGAAACATAATTCATCACTGCATTCCTCCACACTGTCTACCCGGTATCTTGAGTATGATTCACATTCAATGAGCACACCCCGATGGACTGAATCAGCTACGGAACCCAGGGAGGAACGGCTGGTTTATACAACTGTATATTCCAGGAAATGTCTACGCCACCTGCAAGGCCACTGGGGTGCACCCTTGGTGGCACTAACATGTCATGAGGAAATTTCTATAAAGTGTGTTTTTCTTAATCTGCCTCTAAAATTTTGCACACTTTAGGAAATTTTCAGGAAAAATGGGGGGTGGGCAGTTGCATTCAACAGCATATCTAATGAATGATCAGAGTATGAAGTAAGTGTGCTATTAGGAAGCAGCGGACGTGAATTTAGTTTTTGTTAAAAGAAAAACAACTTGTAAGATTAAATTTATGGGAAAATCATATATGTGTATATGTGTGTGTGTGTGTGTGTGTGTGTGTATACCCACACACAATGAGTCAAAAAACATACACATCATAAATGTAACACTGCTTCATGGTCCCAGATGATTTCTATACCCCTTATAAAACAATGGCTACCCAGAAATTGACCAAATTCAAGTGGCTATGTGGGATTTTCCTCTCCTCTTTCCTTCTTTCCTCACTAGCCTACACAGACCCCAGCAACATTTGGCCATCTTCCCCTACCCCTGGCACCAAAGTCCAACTATAATTAGTATTGACCCTTGTCCAAATGCATGTGCACCATGGTGGGTTTGGTGATGAAGACAGGGAAAGAGAGAATAAGTCTCTCATCTTTTCATGGCCAGTTCCCCATGCCACCTATTAATTCTCCCCCAGCCAACAACTAGGCACCTTGTGAGCCGCCCCTTACCCATCTCCTTACCCAGGGTCCTACTTACCCTGTGCAGCACTGCTCCTGCCCCGGGGCCCTGCTCTTCCCCCAAGCCCTCACCCAACTTCCAAGGCCTTCTTTTGAAACCTAAATGAGGTCTTCCCAGAAAGTCATGAATACATCTTGTTTTAAAGACCTAGTGTCTAAGTGAAATGAAGAATAAGGGCAATGGAAAGTTGAGATGAGGAAGGAGCCTTTTTACACTACGGATGCTTGCTGACTGTGGTTAGAATTAAAAGTCATAAGTACCAAAGCATTGGCAAGGATGTGGAACAGCTTGAGTTTTCTTACATTGCTGGTGGGAATATAAATTCGTACAAGCACTTAGGAAACTCTTTGGTGGAACCTACTGAAGTTATATATACATATGTCCTATAATCCAGTGTCACTGCCTACATACGGCCCAAGTTCTTCACCTTGCCCTATATCCATGTCATTAGCAGTGTAACTTTGCAGTTTTTCCCACATCTATTGATACACTTTCTGCTCCTTGACTTTGGACCCAGCCATGTGACTGGCTTAGGCCAATGGAATGCTGGCAGATGTTGCCTGCATGCTTTGTCATGTTCCCTTGTGCCTAAGCCACTTCCTTAAAAACAACATGTCCAGTGGTCCAAGGGGAAAGACGGCAGTATAGCTGACCAATGGATGTGCATCTCTAGGGTGGCCATACGACAGTACTACACGGCAATAAGAAAGAGTTAACTACTGATGCATGCAATGATGAATCTCACAGATGTAATGACAAGCTAAAGAAGCCCAAGATAAACAGCCAATACCGTAAGATTTCATTTCTATGACGTCCATAAACAGATAAAACCAATCTAGTTTAATAGACATTAGAATCATGCTTACCTTTGAGAGACCATCTGCAGGGAGGGAGCAGCAGGAAGCGTGCTGGGGACTGACCCGGATGGTGTTTACACAGGTGTGTGTGTATGCACACGTAAAAATGCATCAAGCCAGATTTGTGCACTTCATTCTCTATGAATCATTCTTCCATGAAACAGTACATTATTACAAATAAATTACATAATTCTTAGGCTTTAGAGGGGTCGTGTGTCTGCTTCAGGAACAGCAGGAAGCTCTGAGAACCAGTTCTGGTGGCACCAAGACAAGAAGCTGCACAGCTCAGAACCAGGATAGAGTAGGAGGAGGGGCTTGATTCCCCAGGCCCTGGACGCCCGTCACGCAGTTGGAGAGAGTAGAGATGAGGAGAAATGTGTTTCCTGCCCCCTCAAATCCAGAAATCAACTCACCTGAGAAGCACAGTATGCGCTGCTACTGGACATACAGGCTGACTGGCCTCCAGGGCAAGCCTGCTAAAGCTACGCTGTCTCCGTGAGTGAAAAAGCACTGCTATTTCCAGACAAGTTAAATGCATTACCCGTTGGTAGGCTGCAGGCAGCCTTTTCTGCCCGTGTAAATGCTCATGTTCATTTCTAGCACTGGTTACTCCCCAGCTTGCTAACCCATCCTCTGAGTTCAGCTCACACTCGTCACGCCTGCAAACTCCCCACATGCAGCCCCTCACCCTCTCCCCCTATTCACCACACTCTAGGCTTAGGTAGTTATCCGCTTCCAGTATTCGCACAGTGCCCTGGGCACAGCTTCAAAGATGCATTTCCCACACTGGATGGTAATTTATGTGCTTTTATTCTCCGCTAGGCTATAAGCTCCTTGAGCCTGAAGGCCACAATGTATGTGTGATTCCTGGTGCCTGCCTCACTGCATCACACAAACTTTGTTGGCGAAGGAATGCTTTACTCCAACCTAAGATGCTGTTCCCGCCTCTCCACCCATCCAAACCCTAACTTGGATAAATGACTCAATTCAAGTGCTTCCTCCTGTGTGAGGCTCTCTTTGACCTCTCTGGCTACACTGAGCTTCCCCTTCGCTGAAACCCTGAGACCTTTAAGGGTTCATTTTAAGTATCTCTCATCACTCCCCATCAGCTTCGAGTTTGCATGTAGCTTCCCAGTTAGATTTTTAATTATCAACGTCAATATTTTAGCAAATGTTTTTTCTAGCTATCTCTTTACATTCATAGATATTTCTAGATATATAGATATGAATCTACATATCTATTCAACTACTAAGTAGAATGAGAGCATACATGTGTTCTGGAACCTCCTTTTTGTCCTCGAAATAGGTTGTAGAAATTCTCCCAAGTCAATACACTTCATTGGCTTCGTAGTACACCACTGTATGGTGTACTGTACCCTTATGGATGAGCATTTAAGTGTTTTCCAATATTTCTCTATCACAAACGAGGCAGAAATCCATATCTTAGTACATACATCATTTCAGACTGGTATAATTATATCCTTAGAAGTAAACCTCTTGAGGTGTGATTGCCAAGTCAAAGAGTCAAAGATTTTATATTTGTATAAACATTCCTAGATTACTTTCCAAAAACACAGTGTCAGTTAATAGGCCCAAATCCTTTGCCCAGAACCACTCCTCCACCACATCCCACTCTTTGAGACTGATTAATTACTTTCTCTCCTAGAAGGACAAAAACCTGGCAGCTTAATTTTGCATTTTGCCTTAAGAGTGTGTGTGTGTGTGTGTGTGTGTGTGCGCGCGCGCGCGCGCACACACACACGCGCACGCGCGCACTATTGAAAGGCGATATCAATCAGAGTTCTCCCTTCCATGTCTCTAGTTACTGCCACAAGTAAACATTTCAACTCTCATTCTTAACACTGGCAATAAACATATGAAAAGATACCCAATGTCCCCACTAATCAAAGGAATGCAAATAAAATAATAATGACTGTTTTGGTTTTATTTTCTTGTTGTTTTTGTCATTTGGGGGTGAAGGCAAAGAATAATATTCTCTGTTGATGCAAGCGTGGGGAAAAGACACTTATGTTCATTTTTTGGTTCTCTTTCCTAATTGCGGTAGCTAGCACTTCCAGAAAATTTTCAAACTACTGCGGTGACAGCAGCGCGCATGTTCTGATCCTGACACTACTAGTTGTATTTCCAGCATCTCGGTCATCAAGCACAAAAAAGTTTTTAGTTGAACTTTATATTTTTATTTATATTTCACTCACAGTTCGCTTATAATTAAATGACTTTTACCAAATGAAGTTTTTGCATATCTTTCAAGATAAATATACACTGATTCAGATGCTTACGACGGGTGTGATATAAACCAGACGGTTTCTACCTGCCTACCCGTCTGTCTAACAAAGAACTTTTTCAGTTTCTGTCCAAACATGAGGTTTGTTCCACATTTCTGGACTAATGTGCAAAAATATAGTTAAAACACGTGTCCTGAGTGTATGTACAGCATAAGAATAATAAGTACTATCCAGATCCATGTCACAAACCGTATCAAGCCCTGTTTATTAATTTCATCTTAGAGAAACTAAGCCACATTTTGGCAAGATCCAGTCTGATGCAAAGAAATCCTGTTTGAGACAAGATAGATATAAAACCACAGGATAAGATTACCTATAAACAGCTTTCACAGCAAAATCAGACATCCATTTCTTACCCTCAGTGAGACACAAACGGAGCCCAAGATGTTTCATCACTCCTTCCCAAAGTTTATGAAATAAAGTGCCCCCTGATGAATCCAATTTCAGGAACTGGCACTGTTTCTAAATTCTGCTTCCTCTATTTGGCTAAGAATAAATCTGTTAAAATATTAAGATATGCAGTAAGTGGTATCATGTTTTCTCTCACCGCCTGCAGCTACTTATGGTATCTTTGAACTAAAAGCATCTCTGCTTATTACTGTGATCAAGCACTGACCACGTCATTTGGACCACACAGAGAATAGATTACATTAATGTAATGTAATATTGTAGATTTGTATAAAATAAATATTATGGCACTAAATGCACACATTTTACAATCAATCAATCATTCACTTTATTTAACTTCCTTTATTGATGTATCATTGTCCAATGTTATACACATGGCTAGGATGGAAAAGTAACTCAGGCACCAGTTCTGCCCTCAAATGCTTCCTGGTGTAATGGAGAGACAAAATGTGGACACAGTTACAGAAGCACAGAAAAGATAAAGTGTCGTGGTAGTTCCAACAGGAAGATTACTCACATTTTGGACTGATCAGAGATGTCTCAATGGACATGTGGCTTTCGGATTAGACTCAAGAAGCAAGAGGAGATTTCTCCATGTAGAAAACAGAGAAATCGCATTCCTAGATGACAAAGGAGTGTTCATCGGCACAGGAACTAGGACAGGGTTCACGGTTTGTGCTGGGAAAACAAGAATAACTCTTTGGCAGGATCACAAGAAGAAGCACAGGAAGCAGGCATACTTTCGGTAACTTCAGATATGGCCAGCTCAGTTAAGACCTTGACGTCAACACCATGCTAGGGAGCATGAATGTGACTCTGTAGGCAACTGGTAGTTGCTGAAGGGGCTGTTAAGAAGGGGTACAGCATGCTCAGAGTTGTGTTTAAGATGTGGAAAAGGTGGAGTTCTAAGTATTTTAACAAAGATTGCACACAAACTTAAGTGTGGTATTCTTTATACTTCAGGACACTTGTATTCAATAAACTGAGTATTAACTGATAGATGTACGTATTGATAGAACTTATAGCAGAGACTGCTAATCGTTGCTCAATACCTATTTATCCCTTTTGTTAAAGTCCTCCCAAAATTAGGCTGGTCACAGGCTACCAGAATAAAGACCAAACAGTTCCTAGTTTGCCTTGCAGCTAGATGTGATCATCAGACTAAGTGGTAGCCCATGGGACATAGTCTGAAGTACTGTGCCCCACTTCTGAGAAGTGGCCTCTAGACATTTCCACACATCTCTAGAGGAGTGTTCTTTCCCTTCTTTTTTCCTTTGTCCTGGAATGTAGATGTAATGTCTGAAGCTGAAGCAGCCATTATCGGCAATAAGATGAACTTGAGATGGAGGTCACATATATCGGGACAATAGGAGGAAGAGCTTGGACTCTGACACATGGAGCACCTGCACCGCGCTGGAGCACCTTACCTGACATTTTTATGAAAGAAAGAAAGAAATTCTTATATGTTCTGAGCTTCAGATATTTTGGATATTCACCACTGGCATCTAAACCAAATCCTATCTGACATGGTTGGGAAAGGAGCTTTCTGTAGCTACATGTCCAACAAATCTGTTAGCTTCACCTTAGGAACTCAAAAATTCTGTAAGGGGTGGGCAAGCTGTACTGGACAATCCAATTAAACTTGAGAAACTGCATCCCATAACTGAAGAAAACACATTCTTCTCAAGCACACATCACACATTTACAGAAATTAACCATATAGCTGGCCAAAATTCAAGTCTCACCAAATATTGAAAGACTGAATTCATATCAAGTATGTTTTCTAATCACAAGGCTATCAGTAACACAAAGATAATCCTCATACGTTTAAAAATTAACTGCATGATGACTTGTTAATGTCTATATCCCAATTAGATTCTAAGTTATATAAGAGAAACTGACAGATCAAGCTGGCCAAGAAAAGGGGAAAAGTTTGTAATGATGTGAACGTAAATTTTTAAACAAATAAACTTGAGCTCAATCAAAAACAGGCAAAGGATATGAACATATTTGCACACACAGAAATGCCAATGGTTAGTAAACACAGAAAGCAGTATTCCACCTCACTAATAATTAAGAAAATGCAATTTAAAATAACAAGCTATTACTTGTATAAAACATTAATAATTTAGTTTACTAGTAATTAATAATTGATGATTTCCAGTGTTGCTGAAGATACAGAAAATGGCCACTGTCTCACGCTGCTGACGGAGAGTCATATTAATACAGTGCTGATGGTGGTCAATTTGCAAGTGTCTTTCAAAAGTTTAACGGCACGTACTTCATAACCCAACATTTCCACATCTGGCTCAATCCTACCGTAATGTTCCCAACATGTGTGTAGGGTTATCTGCAGCATTTTTATAACAGTGAAAAATTATAAACTACCTAAGTGTCCCTCAACAGGAAAACTGTTAAATAAATTGTTATATTCATTCTGAAGAATATAATTAATGCATTAGTTAAAAAAATAATAGTCATGTGTGATGACTTACTATCAAGTAAAAGAAACTAAAGAATAAGGCACGAAGTGAGGGAAAAATACTATAAATACACAAACATATATGTATATACGTGTAAATGCATTCTTCAAAAAGTACTAGAAGGCTACAGACCTTGGGGTGGGGCCTTGGGGGTAAAAAAAGAGAGGAATTATCCATTTTACTGGTCTCTGTATTATCTGAATTACTAAAATTTTAACATACTTTTTATTATGTTTTCCCGAGTTACTTGTGTAGTTAAAAACAGTTCAGTAAATTATTAAATTTACCCCAAATCTCACAGTGATATGTGGTGACTCATAAACTAGGATTCAGGCTCCTTAACAGGTCGGAAAGTGTTTTTCCATTTTCCCAAAATGATTTAAACTTTTCTGAACGCCAGAGAGTTTGATTGATCCTGTACATGCGGGCACAACTTATACTGAAGCACCTCCAAGTGAGATACATTTTTCTACACGCTCGTTCTTATAGCATTTGTGAGAATTAAGTCAGGCAATGCCTCTTAAGCACACAAGAGCTCAATAAATGGCAGCTATTATTATTATCAGTTAGAATCTCTATAAGCAGTCCTTGTAGTGCGACACAAACTTTACAATAAATGTGCTTATTTTCTGAGCTCATCAAAGGCTCAGCCACAGTCAGCCTGAGAAAGCGTGTACAAGGGGAGATGCCCAAACATACTCTACATCCTCCTACACCAGATCGCTCTCAACCACACTTAAGAAACATTTTCAGTCCTGGAAATGATGTATTGGGATTTGCTTAAAGTAAACGCTTGTCTAATCTATATCACTTTACACTGTTGCTTGCCATGCAATCAAGTTAGTTTTAATCCATAAATATCTCTAAGTATACAAAGCAATATAATTTTTGTACTGAGTTCTGAATGGATTTACTAGATCCTTAAAAGATAATAATCGTATAATTTAATCATTGTAAAGTCACTTTGCTGGCACTGTTTGGTTTTGATCAGACATGTAGAAGAAATTCCATTATCAGACTCTGATACCACATGAGAAATGAGCTCGCTTCTAAAGTGCTGGCCAAATTCTGACTCACAATTGATAAGGAGCTCTGTGTTACTTTTTAGATCATAGAACTGTCATCCATATATAATTAGCACCTTATCTGAAGTATAGTTTGCCTTCAAACTATAAACTAAAACTGCCTTCAACGATGGCCAATATTCTCCTAGTTCTTTATGGAAATACTAGTCTTATGTCAATGTGGAGCTGCTGGGAAATGGTTAAAGGAATACGTTTTAATACAGAACGTGTAATGCAGATACATTATTGATGTAAGAATTTCTCTACTTACTCTTAATGAAACTTCATGCTATTTCACTGAAAACTGTCCCAATTTGCTACCAATCCTTTGCTGCAATAGCACCATAAAATGAATACGCTCTGTATTTTGCTAAAGACTTAACTGCTGAAAACATGTTATTGTTCTCGCGAAATAATTTTAATTTACTTGTGTTTATTTCATTTAGCACCTATGGTCTGCTACTCAGACAAAAAGGCATTTACTAAGTAACATAAGCCATTTTTCTCACCCTATGAAAATCTGAGGAAGAACATTTTTCTAGTTGTCCAAACTAAAACATACACGATCAAGATATTCAGCTACAAATTAACCACGCTAATTTATGCAACCATTATCATGTTTAACTTTTTAAGTCTTCTCTGAAATCTATGCTGGCCTCAAAATACTTTCCAATTTTTAATAAGGCAAGAGTATCTTTATGTAAAAGGCAGTGTACTTCTTTTATATATTTATCTGCTCACTTAAAGTCCCCCCCCCACTTTACCCCTATTTAAAATATATTTAATGAATGTTATGCTCCCATAGTCATCTATCGGAAGCCTCATATACCTACAGGCCCCCACCCGGCCTGTGATGCTGGAAACCACAGTGTTGAAATGGTTTTCCCCGACAGAGCATAACATCCTTTCCACCTTTTACCATGCTTTCCTGTCCTTCTTAATAAATGAGTTACTTAGCCAAAAAGGCAGGGACAGTGTTACTAACCAAGTTCTTTGAGCTAGTTACGTATTGTTCATTTTCAGTAACTAATAGGTCATCTTTTCCAAGCACTGAACTAAGAGTAACTGTGGTCTCATTGCTCTAGAAAGGATAGTCACATACTTCCAGACAAATAATCTGTTTGTCACATACTTCCAGACAAATAATACCCACTATTAATGTTCTTGAAATGCTTTGTACCTCCAAAATAAAAATATAGTTCCCATTTAGAAAAAGAAAATTCTATCTTTCCTTCCTCTATTTCTTTTCTTTTTATTCCAGTTATTTCCAGGGTACAAAGCCTTTCCTGGGGACTCAAAACCAGACAGAAACACTCACTCTTCATGGTCCGTCCCCCGAGTGACGAACCTCAGGAGATGGCCGGGACCGCTTAATTAAGGTTCCTCTGGTTGTTAGCTAAGAACTTAACCCTCTTGGAAAAAATTTTCTCCCTCAAGCAAGATGACCTGCCATTAGTAAAAACAATCAGCAGTAATTAAAAACCTCATTTTCACACATAGTTCCTAAGTTTTACATCATGAAAATTGCTTCTCATCTAATACTCTTTAAAAATGTTGCCCTGAGCAAAATAAAAGGCCCCCTTTGAAAAAGACTAAAGCTGAACAAAAGAAGCTGAAATATAATCAGTTTCTCTTTCAAATAATGAAACTGCCCCAATATTTGGTCAACAGTTTTTCTTAAATACATGAATCCAAATAAGGGATATTCTTTTCGTCTTATTTCAAAAATATCTAAAATACTTGATCATCAATATGTTACAAATACTTTGGCAGAGATGCTAGATGTCGTAATTATCTTCTGTTTAAACTTGTTGTACCCAAATATTCAACGGGCAATCAAAATGTGAATGTACTCCCTAAAATAACTTTAAATGGATTTAACATTCTGCTTGAGTTCACATGATTTATATTCTTAAACTATTTAATAAGTAGTTATTCCAAAATCTCTGAACAGACTAAAGTTTAAAACCCCAAACTTGCAAAGTGGAATAAAAAAAACAGACAATGTTTGATATAATCAAAATCTAATCAAATTGGGGGGTGGGGGGGAAGTGCCTTTTCTGAAACAAATTAGGTAAATAATAACAGATGTCAAAGCCTTTTGAGTAAATGGAACCTAGGCCAAATTTATTTTCAAACGAGATGGAAAAATATATATATAAATATCTCTAACCTAATGGAATTCTGGGCACCATGGGTCAAATTTCGAGAACATGACTGTAGTTATCAGGAGACACTAGAGGGCAGAGTTGCCCAGAGAAGCTCTTCTGACATCTAATTAGCAAAAGGGATACCAATAATCAGATGCTTGCTCTTTATATAAACCCTCAAGATACTGACTTATCTTGAAAGGTTTTAGACTTTTAACAGATGATCTAAACTAGTCCAGTACAATCAAACAAACAAAGGAAACCCACACTAGGGCTCCATGGAGAATACTTGTCCTAAGAATGATCTATCTTCCTTCCTGTACATGTTCATGACTATAACATCTCACTCCCCATGAAACAACCATCACTTTTCTCCTGAATAAAAGATCTTACTAACCCACTTATGCTCATGCCTTCAAAAGCTAGGGGCTTTAAGTTTCAGATGACATTTCCCATCAAATCTGGGGAACGGATTATTCCAAGTACCATAAGCTCAAACAAAATTTGTCTCCATATCATTAAAAGTTTTCTGAAGAGGAGGAAGAAGTGTTCAACCTTCAGAACTCCTTTGTGTTCATTCTCTGTCAATGACAGAGATTCAACAAAGATGGGCTGCCCGGCATTCCACTGCACTGATTAATGGAAGCCATTTATGTCAAGTGGATTTTGGAAGCCCAAATATCAATTTCTGTAGCTCTAAGAGCAACATAAAAAGTCATTTCCCCTCTTTCAGCCACTGCATGACTTTCACAGTGGCCAAGTCATGTACAAGCCACATCAATAGCTCCTAATTATAGTAACTTGAAAATTAAAGCCTCACACATTCATTCTCCAAAGAGCCAAGTTTCCTCGATGGCATTCCATGAGGTGATGGAGCTTCTCTTCAAAACAATCCATCTCAGAAAATGTGTGTTTTTCAACAGAAATAAAATGTATTTGTCCTAGAAGAGTGTTTTATTATCACTGTATTTATAAAATATACTCATAAAAATCAGTATTTAAAATAGTTATAATTCAAATAGGCTAAATTTCTCATATGTGATGATGGCTTTTAAGATCCTAACCCCTTGATAATTCTGTAGCTTGAACAGTGAATGTGACAACATAAACATATATTTTAAATAACTCAGGAAGAGCAAATTAAGCATTTGTGATTCTTAGAATCTAGAATACATTTTTCACTATTTCTCACTACTCTTTTTCTCTTAATACCTGTCTGATCGTACCCTTTTTTCCTGGCTTTTAAAACCAATGTCTTGAATATTCATCATAATATCCAACATATACATACAACGGATCAAGGAAATTGGGCCCCTGTTGAGGCATTTAATATATTGATGCAAATTATAAAACTATAGGCTGTAAAATATTGACCTCTCCAGTCCACTCGTGGAAAACTAAAACTCAGAATGAAATGTACTTCAGCAGGAAAACTAATCATGGTAAACATTCACTAGTATATTTTATTTCTAGAAAGCCACAGATGAAGAATTTCTGTCAATCAACATCAAAGATGGCCTTCCCTAACCACTTCATCTAAAATTTTAACTACCCCTCTCAACATTTCATATCCCCCTTCTTTGCCCAGTGTTTTTCCCTTAGCACTTACCATTAATTAATTTACGAATTCTTTTACTTGGAATTTTTACTTGTATATTATCAGTCTCCCTCTCTGGAATGTATGCCCTCTGAGGGCAGGGATTTTATTTCTTTTGTTTATTCTTTTTTTCATCTCCAGTCCCTAGAACAGTGCCTGGCACCTAGTAAAGTAATTAATAAATATTTGCTGGATTATTAAATGGATGAATAAATAAATGAATAAACCACAAATCCAAAACCTGGCAGAACTGTACGTGTTCCAACAGAATAACAGATCCTTCTAAATTGATAACTGCACAAAAAAAGCAATCTCAACAACATTCGTTGACTTTCGTAAGGTTCTATTTCAGGAATAACTATATACAGGTCCAAATAACCCAACTATATGCTGTCTGCAAGAGACACACTAGAGATTCAAAAACCAAATAGGTTGAAAGTAAAAGAATGAAAAAGATACATCACAAAACAGTAACCAAAAGAGAGCTGGAGTGTCTATACCAATATCTTAAAGATAAAAATTGTTACTAGAGACAAAGGCCATTTTCTCATGATAAAAAAGTCGATCTGTCAAGAAGATTTAACACTTACAAATGTATTTGCCCTTAATAACAGAGCCCCAAGATATATAAAGCAAAAACTGACAGAATTGAAGAGAGAAAAAGACAATTCAACAATGACATTTAGAGACTTCAATACCCCACTTTCAACTAGACAAAAGATCAACAAGGAAATAAAAGACATGAACAACACTAAAAACTAACTACACCAAGCAGACCTTTATAGAACACACCACTCAACAACAGCAGAATACGTACTCTTCTTAAGAGCACATGGAACAATTCTACAAGATAGACCATATGTTAGATCAAAATCCCTTACCCAAAACACTTTGGGCCATATGTGTTTCAGAATTCCAAATTGTCCAGATTTTGAAAATATGATATGGTACATTTTTATTGTATTATGTAATATCCCACATGCTCAGCAGGATCTAGGTCAACATCCTGTAACCAATCACAATATTTCTATGGCACAATATATGAAAGTTGACACTACCTGAGATAAAGACTATAAATAGCTTCAACTCAGTTCAGGTGTTTTGTCACAAAATAAATTACAAAAAATTTTTTTAACTCTTGCTTCTACTTTCAAAGCATTTTCCAAATGGATCCACTCTTCTTCATCTGCTGCCATCATCCTAATATGAGCGCCCCTGTTATGTCCTTCCCAGCCATCAGGGAGCATTCTAACAGCACCCCTGCTCTCAGCCCAGGCTCCTTCCAACCCAGTCTTTACAAGGTAACCAAAGGCATTTGTTACTTTTATTATATTGCTCCTCTGCCTGAGACTCTATAGTGATGTCCCATTGCTCCTAGAGTGAAACACGCCTCCCTCACGATGGCCTCCGTGGTAAGGTGTATCCCGGCTTCCCCAAGGTCTCCTACTCCTACTCACTCGTGGACTTCTTCTTACTCCCTTCAACGCAACAAGCCCTTTCCTACTTAGTCTTTAGTCTAGCCGCTGCCCCTTCCAGAATGCTCTTCGAAGAGTTTTTTCAGAGGGGAATCATCATCAGTCTTTAGATCTAAGCTCGGATGTCATCTCTTCAAAGACTTTCCCTACCCCTTCTATCTAAATACACTTAGCCTTCCCCATACCTTTAAAACAAACAAACAAACAAACAAAACACGGGGGACTTCCCTGGCGGTCCAGTGGTTAAGACTGCAGTGCTTCCACTGCAGGGGGTGCAGGTCGGATCACTGGTCAGGGAACTAAGATCCCACATGCCGCACAGCGCATACAAAAAATAAATTTTTTTTTTAATTTTTAAGAAACTGAATTTTAAAGTTGCTTTAGATGTACATAAAAGTTGCAAAGATAGTACAAAGAGTTCCCATATATGCTGCGCACAATTTCCTCTACTGTCAACCTCTTACATTGCTAAGGTACATTTATTTACAACTTAGTAAACCAACCCTGGTACGTTACTATAATATTAACTAAGCTCCACACTTTACTAAGATTTCACTAGTTCCTCCCTAATGTCCTTTTTCTGTTCCAGGACTCCATCCAGGACACCACATGACATTTAGTCATCATGTCTCCGTAGCTTTCTCTGCTCTGTGACAGTTTGTCAAACTTTCCTTGTTTTTTCTTCACAGTGTTGAAGAGTACCGGTCAGGTATTTTGCAGACTGTCCCCCAACTTGGTTTGACCTGCTGTTTTTCTCATGGTTAAACTAGGGCTATGGAGTTTTAGGGGGAAGACCACAGAGATAAAGTAGTCTCATTACATCATACCGAAGGCATACAGTATCAACATGACATCACCGATAATGTTAAACTTGGCCACCAGGCTTAGGTAGCATTTGCCAGGCTTCTCCACTGTAAAGTTACTCCCTCTCCCCACTTTCCACTCTGTAACCAATCTACTCTTTGGAAACAAGTCACCAAGTACAGCCCACACTCAAGGGCCAAGGCGAGTTGAGGTCCACCTCCTGGAGGGGACGGTATATAAATAAATAATTTGGAATTCTTCTGTAAGGGAGATTGTCTATTTCCCCCATTTACTGATTCATTCAGTCATTTATTTATAACAATATGCACTCATAGATGTTCATATTAGAGTTTAGGTTATAACCCAAAACTACATTATTTTCATTGCTCAAATCACTCCTGGTTTACCCACTGGGGGCTCTTTCAAGTTGGCTCTTATGTTCCTTCGCTATGCCTCATCCTTTTGTCTTTTTGAGCACTCCACTTTCTGGAGCAAGATACTCCAGTCTCATCTCGTGTAAGAATAGCACCTTGTATGAGACTGGTTCCTTTTATTGGAGAATGGTTTTGGAAACCAAGATCTGGTGCTAGGTAAACTTATTGTTACTGGGGTGTTACTATTAGGCCTTCTCAATAGACAGAGCTAGGAAATGTATGTGTGTATACTAACCCATGCACAAGCACAGATCTAAAAATATTTCCATATGTAACCGTTTGTATCTACATTAAGCAAAACATGAGTTTATACTGATGTTCCCACCTCTAATCCAGTATCACATGATTCGTTGTAGGATTCCATTTTTTAATCACTCAGATTCTTTTCCACTGGAATTATTAACATAATCTAAAATTACCTAGTTTGTTTACTTACTGTTTGTCCCTTATCATCAAGAATTTAAATTTTAACAAATTCTGGAGCTCTAGAACCTAGAACAGTGCCTGCAACATGGTAGTGGTTTATTGATCAGTGAAAAAATAATCGATAAAGAAGTACTGATTATTTGATTTATAGTAGAAAAAAGATGAAATATTTTGAGGCTACCCCTTGATATGAGTAAGATCATCTTCTAAACGAAAAATAAACACATATTCATCCAACGCTATGCCCTGTTATATTAATAATCTCCACGCATTCACCATCACTTGGCATTGGAATTTCCCCCACAAGCAATTCAAGGAATGCTTGACAATTTTCCCCTGGAGTTTACTGTAGTAGAGCTTAATCATGTCCAAAATGAAAGTAACGTATTTCTTCCTCAGATTTCCTCCTATGTAACATATACTATCTTCAGTCTTAGTAGGGTGTAGGTCAGAGAGAAGAGGCAGACAGGAGGCAGGGAGATTCCTCACCCATCCTTACACATTTCACTAAACTACCCAAGGAGGTTTCAGTGTCTTTCCCCCCATAGTCTAAGGACCATGTGTCACTCAAAGCTACAGTTAGTTGTAATTTTGCTGGCTTAGCATTTTCCTACTTCTTTCTACTACTTCTCAAATTGCCAAAGAGTCTTGTCTAGATCTGAAAATGCCTTTCATAGAAGCTACTGTGGTATGAAAGGTAAAGAAAGACAGTTCGGGAGGGGATTGAAAGGGATTTTTCATTCAAGATTTTCTTTAACCTTCCAGGTTTGCACTTGGGCATGCTTGTTGGTCCTAGAGAACACAATGTGGGCAAGGGCTGTCACCCCTGTTCACTGTGTCTTTCTCTCCAAACAACTGGAGGTTCCCCCGGAAACCTCCCATCTACTTGCTCCCACTAAAAAGATACGGGTATGTCAAGAAAAGAAAGAAAGAGGTGGAAGGAGGGTAAGAGAAATACTGAATGCTCAATGTATGCCTGGCAAATCCTGTGCTCTTTACTACCCTACTCTCAAGATTGCAACTAATTTTACCAAAATTTGGTAAAATTTTTTTAATTTTCTTTATTTTTTTCCTTTAAATTAATAGAGGGGGCACTTATATACACACTGATATTAAAATCTGCAAATGTAACACAGAAAAGAAGTTAATACTGGGGTGGGGGGAGAAAAGAGCAAAAGTATTTCCCGTGGCTTCCGGAATATTCTCACAATAAGTAAAATCCCCTAATATTTGTGAGAGATGTTATCCTTCTTAAAATCTTTTTTTTTAAAAAAAACAAGCTGAACAAACCAAGGCAAGCCTGTATACATTTCTTGAAATAGTTCCTTGTTTATTTGAACTATTTTGTACCTCGGAACCATGACACGTAAGTGTCAGCGCACAACTGCACGTCCATATATATAACAAAGGAGTGCCCAGAGGGTTCCCGAAATAAGAGCTTGATGCTCAGTTCATATGAGGAGGGCCCCCTACGCCCAAATTAAGCCTTGGCCACTTGCACATAATTAGCATACCAAAATGAGAAATGAAACCAAAAGGCACACTAGGGCAATGGAACTCTGTTACCATGTTAAGGATACAGTGCCCAGGTGTCATCAGTCAAAATGGACTATGTCAAAGAGATGAAAACTGAAGAAAAGAACAGGTTTCCAGACAGTAGCTTTCAGAGCATATACACCTAAAGGAAGGACTGAATAAGAAATATCTCCCCAGTAAGTTCGCTTATCGACTTTACCTACACAGAAACGCTTCCTGTTTTTGTCACATCTTCCCACGGGACTGCTCCCAGCCCACCTCTACTCATGTGGGACTTCATTTGGCTGAGTCATAAGAACAGCTGTTGAATTATGAGTTATGGGCACAGGCAAGAGGCTGTCAAATGTCCAAGGATACAGAAAGCACAAGCCACACGTGCAGTTCTTCTTGGCCAAGTCCTCAGTGTCTGCCATCCATTTACTTGTAATTGTAGGTGATTATCTCGTCCCCTCCCTGCCACTCTGAAGGGTCAGAAGCACTCGAGCTGTGCCCTCAGAGTCATCCCATTCTACTCTTAGAAGGTCCGAAAATAGAAGGAAGCTGAGTTTCCTTTGTTCCAATCCTTTCAGCAAACATCAGTCACATCACAGCAAAGCCACGCGCCAAGACAAAGCAGGAAATGAGTAAGGCATAAAGAGTCTGTTCTCTTGCTGCCTTTCCCTGTGTTGGAGTATTGTACTCACCAGTGGAAACTCATTTTCGAAGTTATGTTGCAGCTGTACAAACTGCTCATTGAAAAAAAAAAAAATCCGTCACCTTGTTTTCAGCCCAGTGGCAGATTTCACATCAAAAATATTATACCCAGTAGACATTCCTAGCAGTTCATTTATACCTTCAATCATACAGTAAAATTTCCAACAAATTATTCAAATTCTCTGAACAAATGCTAGATGAAATCCTTCAACCAGTGACAACCTCAAGAAACCAAGTGTGTCACACATGGGTAATTTCACATTCACGGAGGCTTTTCTCATGACATTTTATTTTCTGAAAAGAGCAGATATGTCTCACTGGAAGCATTTTTTTTTTTATTTTAGGTTTTTAAAAATAGATCCTGCTCTTAAGACTTCTTCCTGTGGTCTGAAGAACTGAACATATTTTCCCAGGCAGATTCAGAATAGAATTATCAGATCAATTTAAGAACAAGTTGAAAATTGACAGTAGATGGCTAATGGGTGAACGGTAAATGCAACTTGTTTCCTTAAGTCATATTCTCACTGCAGAAATATGAACATGACCCCCATGATTCTCTCTACCTTTCAAAAACACTGACTCATGTATTCATTCACTCATTCATACCACAAACACTCACTGAATACCCACAAAGTGACCAAGAAAATGACTGTCAAGCTACATTGAGCTGTGTCACATAATCTTTTCCAAAATCTATCCCACTCAGATCCTCCTTTCTTCTACAGGCAGCTGAGTGGAGAGGCCAAGAGAGCAAAGAAGAGAAAGCCTTCGAAAGGAAAATACATTTAAAAAGAGCTATAAAGAATGTAGAAAAGCAAACACATGTGGAGAAGAAAGTTCTGGAGAGTTATCACCATTGGGACCACATCAGCCCCAATCCTCTCTGCATAAAGGATAAAAGCAAACACCAGTCCATGATGCCCTAAATGGTCCCCATCTTTTTTTTTTTTTTACTACCATCTCAGAACCATCTGGCTTTGAAACAAATTGTAAAATCACTGTACATATGGTCTATACAGTAAATAAGATGGCTATAGTAGTAGACAAAGTATAATTTACATATTTTATTCACTAGAGGATCATTAATCTGTCCTAGTGAGTAAAATGCAGATTTGAGTGTTTTAGAATTAGTAAGCAAATGAAACAAAAATCACCTCAAAGGCCAGAGAGTTGCCTCGTGATGTGTTCTTTGTTAATTCTGACGTTTTCAATTACCTATCAAATATGTCAGTACATGTATTTAAATATTACGTTTTAACATTGTTCCTTAGTTATTCAGGCATGGTAATAAAAAGCTTCCCCTCTGCTTGTCATTTGCTATCAAACCTATAAGAGCAACAGTTGGAGAAGTAAAAGTGGTGGCTTTACCACTTCAACCAGGCTGTATGTATGCAGACATTCTTAATCCATAAAATACAAACGCCTTGAAGTATTTCAACTGACAGCATGCAGCACTGTCACGCGCTGACGTTTTCTTAATACACCTTCAAAATCGCACGTCAATTTTCAATGAGGATTTGTCAGTCTCTTCTAGTGCATCAGCTATGTCATGAGAACAACTTAATCAGTTCGGAAGAAGGAAATACCCCTTTCATGACAGAGCCCTATTTAGGAAAATAATGATCAGAGGGCCCTCAAGAATTTCATTAAAGTTCTATAAACGCTTTACAAGTAGGTTCAGAAGCTGCACCTTAGAACAGTAGCCAAGGTGAACCTACCTAGTGCCAACTTCCTCTCTAATTCAAAACTATCATGATGAACCCCATCATGATAAGAATATGGATAAAAATGAAAACTACCCTCCTTCCTAGGAGTCTCTCCAGTCATTCTCACTGCTGTAAGAAGACTTGCTGCTGACAGCCCATTTTAAGAGTTCAAAGGAAAAGCAGTAAGGGGAAGACTAATACAAAAGTTAAAGGCTGGTAAAGATGGCCAGGGCTCTACTATCCGCAAAGACAGGTGGCCCATCTGCAAGTCTCAATCCCTACTCCGCAAGTCCCTTGCCAGTCCTTTCCTCTGGTGCTCTGAGTAACAAAGGAGGAAAAAAAGCTGATGGACACCACGAATCGCTGTGACTGATGCTGGACTACCTGCCTGTGTCCTTTGTGATTGCCCCTTGCCCGGGATCTCTGGGGGTTCTTCAACCTCCTGCTTTACTCACATACACCCCAACCACCAGGGGCCTTTCCAAAGCATAGACACACACCGGTACCCAGTGACGCCGAAGAGCACTGCCGTGTGCTTGGCCACATGCAAAAGCATCTCATAACTCCGCTTCTGAGCTGACTCCAATGAAGACCCATGGGGATGGACGACTGGAGAGTAAATATGCTCCCATGTGCTGAGATCATTATAGCTCACTACATCTGATTTTTTTTTTTTTTTTTTTTTTTTTTGCGGTACGCGGGCCTCTCACTGTTGTAGCCTCTCCCGTTGCGGAGCACAGGCTCCGGACGCGCAGGCTCAGCGGCCACGGCTCACGGGCCTAGCTGCTCCATGGCATATGGGATCTTCCCGGACCGGGACACGAACCCGTGTCCCCTGCATCGGCAGGCGGACTCTCAACCACTGCGCCCCCAGGGAAGCCCTACATCTGATTTTTTAAATGCTGATTCCTTCTTTATTTACAATAACAAATTTGGTCAGAAACCAAGGTGGGCTCACCTAGAAAAAGCAGGGAGTAAATATCCAGAGATAAAGAATGATACGGAAAGAAGAGTCATTAACTTCATTTTGGTGACAAGAGATTGAAGGAGATAACGGGGACCTGTGAGCACTGCTGCTGTGAGCAAATGAAGGTCCCCATCTACTAGCTGATTGAACAAGTAAAAATCATCAGCGCCAACACTAAAATGACACCTACTATTGTTAGCACTATTCTAAGCACTCCATAGGTATGTATGTATTTCCTCCTCAAAATACGTATAAAACAGGCGCCATTATTATCTTTTAAAGATGAGTGAACTGAGGCACAAATAGTTAAGTAACTCGTCCACGGTAACACAGCTATTGCCTTCCGTGAACGCTCTATTTTCCTATGTTTAGGCATTATAGTCCATCCCTTACAAAAAGTTTAAAGTTTCCCGTACAACACTTCATCTAGTAAATGTCATCTCTTCAAACATCTCTATTTCTCGAAAAAGTACTGAAAGCATTCATAAACCTAAATATACTCGCTTAATTAGTTTAAAATATCACCATCTCAAAATAAATTTGATCTTATAGGTTCTTAGATTGCACTTATTTTATACCATACTGTGAGATTCAAAACAGAATTAGCTTTTACTCTTAAAATATCATTAATGCATCATCTTGAATATGGTAATCGATAAAAGAGATTCTGCAAGGAGGTAGGAACGTAAATGCATGTTAATTATTTCTAATGTCTTAATTAACTCCTACTGCTAATGATACAGTAATTAAGGTTTAAATATATTGTAGAGGATACATCAGTTTTCTATTGGGTCGTGTTTAAGCATTAAACATGATTAAACAGATTAATCATCACTAAAATCTCACAAAATGGGGAGATTTAGACCCAAATTTTCATTGAGATTAGAATTCTGTGTCTAAAACTAAGGTTTTAGACACAGTGCAACATGTTTCCCTCACGCACACCTGCTTCCTGGTTAGCTATTCCTCTCCTTCTCTGTGCCCATGTCCCTCTGAGCACCCAGAGGTACATCATGGCAATAATCACTTCTGAAAGTGGTTTAGTACATGCATCAAGCACCACTGATGAAGTCTAACTCCCATACATTTTTTTAACCTTCTTGATTTCTGAGCCCTGGGAGGGAAGTTATGGTGATGCCTGTTGACTGACCTGGACCTGATGAGGACCAAATGTAAAGACCAGAGTAGGTAAAGAGTGCCATTTTAGAAGCTATCTCCTATTGTGGATTAAAGAGGTCCACTCCCTTTAAAGAAGGGCAGACTCCAGCGGTGGAGTCTATTTTTCCTTCTCTTTAATCTGGTTGATCCTGTGACTTGCTTCAATCAAGGGAGTGCAGCAGACATAAAGGCATGTCACTTCCAAGGCTGGGCCTTAAGAGATCTGCAACTTCCTCTTTTATGCTCCTGGAACCCAATCATCACAGTTGTGAGCCATCCAAATCACATGGAAAGAGAAGTGAGTAACCAGCTGACAGCCCCAACTGAGCTTCCAACCAACAGCCAGCACAAACAGCAAGTCAAATGAGTGAGCCACCTTGCATGTTCCCATCCAGTCAAAGCTCTGAATGATGCCGCATGTGGACAGCAACCTCCCAATTGATCTCAGTCAACCCGCAGACTCTTAAGAGATAATACATGATGGTTGTTGTTTAAACCACTAAGTATATGAGGTAGTTTGACTATACAGCAATAGATAGTCAAAGCCTTTCTAGACCCTCATAGAGACTCAGGCTGAAACCAGTTCCTGCTTGACTTAGCATAACACAGGATAAGTCGTGGTGGACCCAGACACATCAGGATGGCTACAAGGAAGTTGAAAAGAACACTTTCCAGTGGGGGCACAGTGGCTAAGACCATGAACCTCGGAGCCAGACTGTTTGAATCCTGGCTTTGCCTTTTCCTAGATATGCACCTAGTAGAGGTTATTTAACTATTCTGTGCCTCCATTTGCCTCCATATAAAATAGAGATAATAATATTCTCTACCTCATAGGTTTATTTTGAAGACTAACTATCAGTATCACTATGTGTAAAGCACTTAGAACAGTGCCTGGCACAAAGTAAGTGTTCGGTAAATGTTTATTATTCTCTTGAACGTCCAAGGAACCACCCACTCACAGCTCTGGGAGGGCTCTATACTTAGAACAAAGGGATATGGAAAGTGAAGGGGAGGGTCATAACATGGTTCCTGTTTGATCCTGTGCCATGAGGAAACGGATCTCTGCCATGCCATAAAAGCACGAATATGATAAATGCTAAATCTGATTAGCCTCACACCAGCAAGGGAGAAACCTAAAAATCAGAGTAAATGCTCAGTTTCTGGGTCATCAGTAATAGAAATGTCAGACAATCAGTCACATTTTATCTGAGAATAAACTACTCCTAGGTATAATAATCCACACTTCGGATTTTATAACTGATTTCTGTTCATTAAGTGTCCTGAGCTTTATAAACGTATAATGCAGTCCTGGTAAGTTATGTTCTCAGGCATGATCTGAACTACCATCATCATACTCATATCAGTTTTGTTTCTAAATATTATTTTGCAGTTCACTGCAACAAACAGATCAGGCTACCGATTACGGCAGTTTTTGCATATGTCATAATAAAATTAATCTTAAATGTATTAGTAATACCAGGTTAGTTTTTGGCTTTTGGTTGCTTTTTGTTTTCTTTTGGTTTTTTGGTCATATCATATACACACTTCGGGAACTGTTTTTGTTAAAATGATTATTGATTTTTTTAAATGAAGCAAAATACAGCAATAACTCATTTTGCTATAGGATTAGAATTAGTAAATAGTATTTTTTGCCCCAACCCTTTGTCTCTTCTCTATTTTAAAATTATATCAAGGACCTATTTATATTTACTTCAGAAGTAACCAGCCCAAGTGAATTAATATATTGTGGCCATAAGTTAAAGTTTTTGAAATATTTAGCAATCTACTTCAGCTCTTGAACATCTGACCATAGCACTTCTCATGGGACTTTTCACTGGAGCCTCAAAGCTCTCCATTTCTCATCTCCACATACTCTATTCATAAAATTACTGCAGATTCAATTACACTACTCATATTCTGGTATTTGGACATGTCTCCCTCTGTTTTTCAAGAGAACTATGATGGATCAATAAATTGATACCAAGTAGTTCAATCAATTAGCAGTTCTGAGAAAATATGTCAGGTTTGTGCCTATCTTCACCGTGATAACATCATTCATCCACATTAGTTATTCATCTTCTTTCCAAATTATTTATAAGCCTGAGATCAGCTTGAGAAAATTCATACTTTCATTTCATACCTGCTAGTCATGCCTTAAATGGTGACTATCAGAGATGCAAATTAATTGCAACTATATGAAGGATGCACAAATTAAAAACTATGAAATTTAAATTATTAATTCAGCATCCAGATTCCTTCTGCAATCACTAACAATTTCACCTGTTTTATTGCTCAATGCAAACTAAATTTGGTAATTTAAATAGAAATAGAGAACACTAGACCTTATCACTGTTTCCCTCCTAACTTTAAGTCCCTCTTCCTTTTCCTTCCATTACCTCCTTCGTCTCTGTGTTTTGAACCTACTCTTTTATGTCTGCTGAACTTCAGTCCCATGTCATTGTCAGATCTCATCAACTACACACTATTCTGCTTTAATCTAAGATGTCATTCTTAATATTATTTTACATCCCACCAGTCTATTCCAAGAACCTGAATCCGTTCCACTATACCAAAAAAAACCAAAAGCCTATTTTTCCATGGGCTTTTGTCGGGTTATGGGCATTATGTTATTATGTGATTATGCACTAAAAGTTTTAAGAATATATACAATTTTGGTAGTATTATTGAGAGTAACTGTTGGGAATACTTCTGCATCCACTATGTAGCTGAACAGAGCAATGAATGAAAGTAGGCAAAATGTAACTGTGAAAAAAACTCATATGAAAAAGAAAGCTTGGTTAAGTAAAAAGACTGTTCAGATTAGAACTAATAGGTTCAACCAAAGTTTTCAGACTAGTAAAGTTTTGCTTTACATGCATCTATTTTCTGTAAATGGAGCCCGTTTAGAGTTTCAATGCTTAAATTAACAAAATAATTTGTGTAACGTTTCTAATGAATAAAATTGAGTTAATTGAGTGTAAGACATTTGTACCAACTTGCCCTTTTAGAAACAAGGATGGGTATAATTTCATCAATAAACAACAAATAAAGGAGAACATTTGAATAAAAATGGCTTTTGAGTTTCTCAGATAAAAATGTCACAGATTTCTCAAAGCACATCTCTACAAATTCTAAATCTTGGTTTTAGTGTGATTTGCACACAATGTCTTAAGTAGCATATGCAAATATTCTCATGTCTAGCAACATTATTTCAGGGGGAAAAAAATGTCACAAATGTCTACCTGGCAAGGTTGCTTCATTTTAATGGCTATGACATGGTATCTGTAACAGCAGAGTTCACAGGTCCAGGAACCCCTCTCACTGATCCACTTCAGCAAGCAAAGCTGATGTGTATACCGAACGGACCCGTCACATCGGCAGGGGTTTAACAGCTCCCCCTGGAAAGAAAACAACTCAGTATGAATATATATTGTGTCTCTATTTTAAAAATCCAACAGTTGCTTTCTTTTCTTTCAAAGCCATTTACCCAGAAGGATACAAGCATCAAACTCTATCCTAGAAAATGAAATTAAATGTTCATACCTCTGGTGGGAATGCAACTAAAGTCTTAAAACTATTTCAAAGATATTACTTAGAGTTATGACATAAATGTTCTACCAACATACGAAATATCTGCAGGATACAGCTCCCAATACCCTAGGGGAAAAGCTGTACTATTAAATCTCTTTAATAACTTTTAAGTGGACGGTCAGATGCAATTCCTCTGCAGTTATTCTTAATCATTGCTAAAGAAGAAATGCATGCCATCCCAGAAAGTAGCTTGCAATAGCATTATGCTTTTATTTTTTCTAACTGTAGCATCATAAATATTGACTTAGGGGACTATATTCCTGAAAGCCTGCATATTCTTATGCAATTTCCTTACTTTGAAAAATATTAAACCTAATGTTTTCTCAGACCACACATTTTGTAAGAGAGATGTATTATCCCTGTTGTCTTTGTGATTACTCGCATGTAAGTTTGCATGCACCTCTAATGGAGTTTATAATTTTAGAATTGTGTTTCTTTCTTTCACAAGGTCAAAGTAGTTTTAGTTCTCTTATGAAAACTCTAACATGCTTTTCACCTCAGTGATATTGAGTCACCAAAATGGGCAATAAGGAAAGACCCTGCCCTTTTTGGTTTTGACATGACTCACCCCCTGTTTGTCCTCTAAGACTATCTGCCTCACGATACACCTGTAGAAAAGGAATACAGGTTTGTCTCTATGTATAAACCAGATCCATCAAGGAATTCACACAAGAGATACTTATGGCATTAACACTAAAACACCTGAGGAATGTGTAACTGCAAAACCAGGTAGAAAAAATCAAGTGTAGCCCAAAGCAAACACTATTCGCCACCGGGACAATTGTATCTGCTTTCACAGGAAAGGAAAAGGGAACGCGCAGGAACCGCCAGGCAACCGCTCAGCCCAGGAACCCAGAGGCGGGCGCTGTCCGTGGTGCTGACAGGGCGCCGTCGAGAGCGGGAGCCAGCCCAGCCCTGCCGGACCCCACAGCAAGCTGCGCCCGGGGCCCGCCGGGCCTTACCTGCTCGGCGCCCTGGAAGCAGATCTTGCAGATGGGCTGGTGGTGCTGGTGCTGGTGCCCGGAGCGCCGGTCGCCGCCGCCGCTGCTGCTGCTGCGGCTGCTGCATACCGAGCGCGTCTCGGGCCGGTCGCTGGAGCCCCGCCGCTCTCCCTCCCCACCCGCGCGGACCTCCGGCTCCCCGGGGCCCTCCTTCCCCGCCGCCGCCTCCGGGACCGTCGTCTCCGGAAGGCGCCTCGGACCTGCCCCGGAGTCGCCTGCCGCGGCCACCTCCTGCCCTGCGGGCGGCAGCTCCTCCGCGCCGCTGCGCCGCGGGGCCACCTCCGCTGGCGACTCGTCTGGCCCCGCGGGGCGCTCGGGGGACGCGGGCGGCGCGGGCAGCGGTGGCAGGTAGCGCGGGGGCGCGGGGACCGAGGCTGGCTCTCCTGGCGGCGGCGGCGGCGGCGGAGGCGACGGGGGCGGCTCGGCGTCCCCGCTCTCCTCCCCGCGGCGCCGACTGCCGCTGGGGCCGCCCTCAAAGCTCATGGTGGTGGGGCCACCGCCGCCGCCCTCCTGCCAGCCCGGCTAGCGCCCCCGGCTCGGGCTGCAGGCGAAGGGAGAAAGGAGGGGGGAGAAAGAAAGGAGGGAGGAAAGCGGGGCGGGAGGAGGGTGGGGACGGAGCCTGGGGCGCCAGGGGCCGAGGGGCGGGACGGGGAGGGGACGCAGAGGGCCCGGCTGCGACGGCGGCGGCTGCTCCGCGGAACCGCGAGCTCGGCTCTGATGGAGGCGGTGCCGAATTCCGCGGCGCGTGAGAGCAGGGCCGCTGGGGGGTGGGGGTGGGGAGGCGACGGCGGGGGCCGGGGAAACCCGGGGAGGGGGGAGGAGCGGCGCAGCAGAGGGGATGGGCCGGGGGGAGGTATTTGGAGGGAACTGGAGCGGGGCGGTAGGTGTGGAGGAGCGGAGAGTCGTTCCCGGGAATGGGGATGTGGAGGGCCGGGTGCGAACCCCGGGGGAGGTGCGGAGACCGCGGGCCGGCATTGGGGGCGTGGGGGAAATCCCTCAGCCGCCTCCGCCGACCGCGCCCCAGGGCCGCTCACGTGTGTTCCGGGGCGGATTACCCCTCCCCAAGCAGCGCGGCGCTGCAGCTCTTGTGAGCGGGGGCGGGGGGGAGGGGTGGAGGAGAGGGGGAAGGGTCGGAGGCCACGGGTCCAGAAGCCGTTACTGGGTGGGCGAGTGGGATTCCGCGGCGCAGGGCTGGAAGGGGCCGGGATGATCGAACGCGAGACTCGCGAGGGCAAAGGGGGTCGCGAGACTGACGCCGCGGGCGCGCCCGAGCCGGCTAAGCAGGGGTCGAGGGGAAGGTCGCGTGGGCCCCGAGGACTAACGGACGCTCCCAGGAGACCGCTTCCAGCCCTGTGCGCCCTCTCCCTCAAGGGTACTCTCACTGACCCTCCAGAGCCCCCAAAACAGACGCCTCTGGAACCTGCATCCTCCCTCTGCCCTCCTCGCCCTCTCCGTCCTGCAGGGAGTATCTGGGTTTATTTGAAACCGTTCTGGTGACTTTGTAAATATCGTTTCCTGCAGTGGTTGCTCCTAGTGAACCCTGGTGCCACGTTTTGTGGCGGGCGTGCTCTTCCACCCTTGCGGTAGGAGAAAGGACTCAAAGGACACCTCTCGTGCAGAAGTTGCTGCAACCGCGGATTTCGGTTGTATGCACCCCGAAGCCAGCTGGTTTCTCTATAGTTAACTCCACTCCGCGAAACCTCTCTGGGACTTATCTTCCGGCAGGGCAACAGTGCCCTCAATTCTTTTCTGAAAATAAACTACCTTACCTGCAGGAAAGTAGACGGAAAACAGTGCACAGGCAGTAGTTTCTAAATTCGAACAGTGTAAACGCATAAAGCAATAGATTTATATATAGTGCAATGTGTCTAGTCAAAGCCTTGGTGATTTTCACTAGTGTAACCCTTTGATGTCTTTGACGCAACCGACTTGCTCTTACGGCAGTCATTTTTGGCTGCATAGAGCCGGGATCAGATAGGCAAAGTAACTTGTTCAAGGTCACAGAACTGTTAACGAAGAACTTTTGAGCTCCCTGACTCCAGATTTTCCGGCTCAAACACTGAATGATTTTTTTTCCCTCAATTCTCCTGCCTCCTAAAACAATATGTAATACATGGTGCGTTTGGTGGCACTGACTCCCATTAATAGTTAGATGGGTTTTTTTTTCTTTTTTGCGTTACACGGGCCTGTCAGTGTTGTGGCCTCACCCGTTGCGGAGCACAGGCTCCGGACGCGCTGGTCGAGCGGCCTTGACTCACGGGCCCAACCGCTCCGCGGCATGTGGGATCTTCCCGGACCGGGGCACGAACCCGCATCGCTGCATCGGCAGGCAGACTCTCAACCACTGCGCCACCAGGGAAGCCCTAGTTAGTTGTTCTTAAATGGTTAAGATAAACTACCAGCTTAAGTTAATTTTTCCAGTATACATTTTGGCAGTAAGAAGTATATTTGGTTTAAAAAAGAAAAAAGGTCCAGCTTTTTTGACAGAAATTGGTCTGGTTGGAAAGCAGAGAAGGAGGTAGTAAAAAAAAGTCAAGAATGCTTTGTTACAAATGGTCCCAGATGAAATAGCTCCCAGAAATGTCCTCTAACACTTAGCACCCTCAGACTGACTTAGTTTTGGTGGCGGAATGGCAAGCAGCAAGCACATTTTGTTAGAAATCATAATCCCTGAACGCCCTAGGAATTTATCACACTGAAGAAATGTGGTTGTAGATAATGCTTTCATTTTCAGTCTTCACCTGTCAAAATGACATTGCGCAAGATTGTGTATTGCCACAGTCATAAGATAATCCTAAGCCTTGATTCTAAATTCTTGAACTAAATGGAGTCTAAATTCAATTTATGACTAATACATTTCTATGTATTAGATAAAGTAAATTATTATTTGAAGGACAGCATAAAAGCTGTGGGTTCTGGATAAACAATGCACAGTGACTCAGGCAGCAAAGTAACATGGATGGAAGAGGAGAAGGCCACAATGCTAGATGTATCCTCTCAGTTGATTGTTGGAAAATAACTCCAGTAAGAGAAGATTAACCTTCCTTGATATGGTGAGTAGCCACATAAAAACATTATTTCCTAGCATCTGTGACCTCCAAAGCTGACCTCTCCATGAAAAAGGGAAACTTGTTCATGATCTTCAGTTAACTCAGTGAGTCTTCAACGAATCAAGGAAAAATACCTTTGTAACTTTGATTGCATCCTCTGCCATAAAAATATAGAACAATGGGGAACACAAAAAGGATGAACCACTCTCAGCTGCTGGGACCCAAGTAGAAAGAGCTGCTAGAGAGACACAGACATCGCATAAAGAACAACAGGGCACCCACAGCTGCTGACAGCCATCCAATAGCCAACATGGCTCCACCAACTAAAAAATGGATGAAGGGAGAGGCAATTCTATCAATCTGAGCAAATAGTGAAAGGCACATCCAACCTGCTTCAACCTATATAAATGAAGAGAGAGATATAAATACAACAAATGCTTGCAAAGTCTCCATTCTCATGTTTCTCCCTACCCACGCACCCATACATGCAGAGAGTTAAATATACCCTTTACCAAAAGAGGTCTTTCATTATGAACGTGCAAACTCTTTAGACACCAGGAATCTCTTGAGTTGAATCCAAGGATGGAGGGGAGGTGGGAGGGTCCCAGGCAAGTATGTCCCAAAAATTTCTTTGGTGATATTAATGGATATCTGTAGGATATTCTCCTTGAACTTCCCAAGTGACCATGTCCTGAAGGTGTCCCCTGAAGTCACCTCAGGGATATTAGGCAGAAAAGAGTCCAGGCTACACTAGGTCAGAGTTGTTTCAGAATGACTTTGAAGCTATATTAGTTGTGGTGACCTTGATGTGTCCTCCAATAGGAGAGTTAGCCTGAAGAGCTCTTTAAAATTGCCTTTCAGATGAACCTAGAGATTATCATACTAAGTGAAGTAAGTCAGACAGAGACAAATATTATATGACATCACTTACATGTGGAATCTTAAAAAAAAAAGATACAAATGAGTTTATTTCCAAAGCAGAAATAGACTCACAGACATAGAAAGCGAACTTATGGTTACCAAAAGGAAAGGGGGGGGGGGTAGGAAGGGGTAAATTAGGAGTTTAGGATTAACAGATACAAAGTACTATATATAAAATAGATAAACAACAAGAACCTACTGTATAGCACAGGGAACTATATTCAACTATCTTGTAATAATGGAAAAGAATCTGAAAAAGAATGTATATATACATATATATATCTGAATCACTTTGCTGTACACCTGAAACTTTGTAAACCAAGTATAGTTTCAATAAAAAATTAAAATTAAAAAATGGTCTTTCAATTCTTTTTAAGTTTAGCTTTTAGAGATATTCCAAAATTTTTCACTTGGCACCTTTGGGGTGCATTTATTTGTCTCTGTGGTCACTGAGTACAGAACAGAGAATTCTCAACTGTCTTCAAATACCCGAGAGAAAAGAACTTGAGAACTCCAAGTATGTTATAGAGCAATAGGGTTATGTTGTGTGAGTGGGAGGGTAATTTTTAAAGAGGACAGTGAAGTGTGATCTGTGGATTGCGAGCACTTGGTGCAGAGTATAGCTTTGTCATACACCAGAAACGAAGCAGTGTCAGCCCAATGCCATATACAGAAAAGTCCACAATTTATGTCTCCTATTCTAACCTGTTGATTGAATTCCAGCCTTCTGTGTCAAGTCGCCTCTATGACTGCTCTGCTTAGATACCTAAGAGCTATTCTAAACTAACCCAGTCCAAAAGCACACAACACTCTCAAACCTGCTCATTTCCCAGTCTTCGTCATGCCGGTAAACCAGTTGTTCACTCATCCAGTTACTTAAGCCTTGGAGTCGTCCCTTGACTTTAATTGTTCACGTCATATATTCAGTGTATCACAAAATTATTTCGCATGTACTTTCAAAATATACTTCAAATTTCACTACTATATTTCACCTCCACTCCCGCCATCCCAGTTCAAACCAACGTGATCATCAAAATAGCCTCCTGTCACCCTGCTTCTTATTCGTGAATCTGTCCCCAAGAGCAGCCTGGATAATCCTATTCAAATGTAAGTCCAGTCATGTCATCCCACTGCTTGGTACCCACCAGTGGCTCCCCAACACACTTGGTGCAATCTCAAAAATCTTAGCATGCCCTACCAATCCTCAGTCTAGCTCCTGGCTACATCTCTGAAGCTATCAATCTCCATATCCTCTTCACCACCCTCTCCCGGTCGGTCCCTATTATTCATTCCTACTCCACTGACTTCCTTGCTACTCCCCAAGTACATTCCCTCCTCACTCCTCCAGTTATCATGGCTCACTCCTTCACTCCTCTCATCTTGCTCAGAGACACTTCATCCAAAAGACCTTCCTCAACCTTCCTAACTGAAATAGAATCCTCCACTCCCATTTTTTTTAACTCTCACCTTTGCCCAGTTTTACTTTTTCATATCCATTTACTATTCAATATTATATATTGATATTTACATATTGTGTGCATTTCTTTTGCTTTTTTTATTTTTTCTCATCTAATATCTTCCACTGGAACACTGGCTCCATTGGAGACTATTTTGTTCACTGCTCTGTCCTTACTGTGCCTAGAACTGTGCCTGGTCAGAGTAGTGCTCGGCCAATACTTAGAGAACCATTATATGAAGAATTCAAGCAATCAAGCAGGTAATTATTAATCAGCTTCTGTGTTTAAGGCACTGTGCAGCTTGTTAAACCATAGTTTCCAGGTGGGAATGCAATCTGTAGGACAAAGAAGGATGTAGTCACAGCATTTTGTGATGCCATTGTTTTTCATTGCTTAACCAACTTACCTAAAAATATTCCTTCCCTTAGTAATTTATATTAGCTGCTTAATGTGTCATTTGCTACTATGTATGTGAAGTCAATGTCTTGGTTGACCTTGATCCTCACATTCGATGAAGATATCAGAAATTTGAAAACGCACACCCCTGGTCTTAAGGTAAAGTGAAGGAGTGTGGATGGAGGGTCTCCATCTCTGACCAATTCCACTGATCATGAATCATGCTCCTCTTTTGATTTTATACTACACTGCATTCTAACATTTGTCAATTCTACCTGTAGAATTGGATACCATACTCTCCTTCCATTTTTCTATCTTTGCCTCTTTTATCTCTCCACTGTTCCCTGTCCCTGCCTTGGTCTCCCTTGGTCTCCCTTGGTCTCCCTACCTTGAAACCTGGAAATGTAGAAGGGATTTTTACCTGACAGATTGAAAACATGGAAATATGTTGAATCACTGTGTACACTGGAAATCCTAAACCTGACTGACGTCTGGAATGCAGTTGAATCAGCAGGACCTGACAGGGCCGCCCAAGCTTTACAAGGATCTTGAATAAAGCTAGCCCTGATTCCCCTCAGCTGAAAATCATCTATTTTTCTACCAAACTCACATATTAAATATGATTTTTATGACCTCTATTATATTATACCTTGCCTTGTGGTTTGTTATGCACTTATCTGCGTTTTTTTGTGTTTTTTTTTCCTCTTGTGCTAGATTGTAAGCTACTTGGAGTTTGAGCCTATCTGTTTAAGTGAACCTTTTATCTTCATATACTCTGATGGCTGACATTAGTGGCAGCTCAGTAAATATGCACTAAGTAAATATTAACAGAAGTCTTAATTCAAAAGAACTACTATTTATTTGTTAAAAGTTACTGATAGAGTTCTGCACAAATAACAACTCAAAGATAGCTATGCTTCCATGATGTTTGGATGAAGTGCAGTAAATTAGTTTATATACTAGACAGAGAACTTGCTAGACAAAGACAAACCCTTGTATGGGTAAAGGATTCAGAGTCCCTCAGGATCAATCTGAGGTTAATAAGTACAGTGAAACACCCGGGTGTCCTTTCTCTTCTCCCTTCCCCTGCCCACTCTCCCTTAGGAGATTTATCTCACTCACCTAGGGCGTGATCAGTTTCACCACCAATCTGAGAAGAGTGGAAATGAAGCAGGAAACATGCAAGGATGCTATGCCAGAGCTTGGCTCCAGTGGGGTCCTGCTCTCAACCCTGGTTTCTCTACCCATAGAATCCTGGGGTCTCTACTTTTTCCACAGGGCCTCTGCCTAGATTAGGATCACTGGTCTGTTTCCCTCTGTCTTAGAAAAGTCCTTGTTCAGACAAGAAGAGGAGGCAACTCCACACCTACACCAGGTCACAAATTTCATACCCCACCCCCAATTCTACCTCAATCCACCCCTTTTCCAGACTTTAAAGTTTTCAGGAAAGGACCATGAGTGACTCAGTCTGGAAGATGAGCTGCTGACTAGTCGCTGAAGTCATCTTCAACAGAATTACATCGTTATGGGTAAACAGCAACTCCTCGAAGAGAAATGTTGCTTTCAGGGGAATGACTGCTTGACAAATACAACTAGATGCCAACTCTCCTCACATTGTGGAATTTGACATCTAGCACATACAATTTACAGTACTTGTCAGCTCCTTCCTCCTGTCCAGCTGAACTCCTGAACTTAGCCCTTCCCAGCTAAGCCAACAACATCAAACTGCACTCCAAAAGATACAGAAATGCAAAATCGAGAGTTATAAACCGCAACTATAGCAAGGCTTCTTAAATGCAGGAAGTTTTAAATAAGTGGACCTAACAGTACAAGTAAAGAAAATTAACCTTTGATATTATAAGCATGAGTTCAACATACAGGTGTGTGCGTGCACACGCACGTGAACACATGTCTGTGTGGTGGGAGGATGAGTGGATGACTGGGTAGGGTATGTCACAAATGATGGGTATCATCAAAAAGAAAATGAGTGCAAGCCATAAAACACCATCTTTTTGTGCAATCAATAATCAGCAAGTGACAATTTTTGGTAATGCACTTTGAGAGATGGATGGACCTGACCTCAAAAAAACCCTAGTCCAACTAAGAAGATAGGCACATAGATATAAACATGTTACATATATTAAGAGTTACAGTAGGAGGATTAAAAGTGTTATGGAAGTACAGATATAAACGATTCTGCATGAGAAAGATGATTCATCCTAAGAAAAAGTTTCTCAGAGTAGGTATTTGAGCTGGGCTCTGAAGGCTGGATAGGAGTGCGCCAGGTATGATCCATCTCATCAACTAACTCAATAGGTTAGAGAAACTGCTGTGGACCTTAGACTTAAGTGTGAGGACTATAGAGACAAGGAAGGATGAGAGAGGATATGATTCGACCTCATAAAAAATGAAGATGGTGACAAGTAGGATAAAAGTGAACCTACTACATACTGAAATACTAGAAGAGAGGCACAACTTCTGTTAGAAAATTGTCACTATAAGTAGAATTTAGATCATTTAATTACCAAGAAGTCACTATCCCATCAAATGCAACCAGAGCCACCTAAGGACCAGGAAATAAGCAAATCAGCCTCCAAAAACCACTACAGTCCACCCCACACACTACCGCATAAAAATCCATTTACAAATGCTTCCACTTTCCTGTCAGGTGAGACTACTAAATCTGTGATATTTGATTTTAAACATAATCCTAATAAACATGCTTACCTAATTTCTCTGTCCACAGCAAATTACAAATAACAAACTTAGAAATGTAAGCAGAATAGCAGCTCCGGGAAACAACAGCTAATAGTCCAGCCCTCTTGAAGAAGCTGATCCAGTGATTTTTAAACCTCTGCAGTTTAAGAGTTTATTTAAAAGCAGACAGCTCTATAGGCAGTGTAGTAAGCCACTAGAGGTCTGTCTGCCTTTTAGACTTGCACAATCACTGGTAATTTTAATAAAGGGTGCAAATATCCAAGAAACATTTACACCTGGGCATGTATGTTGATTAATCTGTAAGCATGATGAGACACGTGTTCATAAGACCCCCTTTCAGCATGGTTAATTACAAATTTTTACCACTTAAAATATCCAGATTAGAAAGTTCCCTTATCCTTCTCTGGGCCTCCCTCCACCTCCAACCCCTGGGCTGTGCCCGTATTCAATCGCACTGCGCCCTTGTGAGCACGCCCTACCAGCGCCCTCCCCTTACTCCACCAGCAGATGGCAAGTTATTTGAGGCCAGATCATTTATATACATATAAAGTGTATAGTTTGTCCCCAGCAGTTAGTACAAATGCATTGGTATGTTATGGGTATTCAAAAAAGTTTTATATGATGAACAAGAGAAAAATGAAGTTTTTGTAACACTTTTAGAGAAGATTTATGTTAAAAATGAATGAGTCTCCAATTACGTGAACAATTCTTTCGCACTTACCAATGATAACTAAAATTGGCTGATTATTTACTGGGTCAGACACTGGTCCAAGCACTTCACATGTGTTAATTTGTTCAATCCTCAGCCACAGTCTGTGAAGCAGGTACTATTACCCGCATTACACTGATGAGGAAAGTGAGGCCAAGGAAAATGAGTTGTGACGATTCAGGGAGCTGAGTTGTGAGAGACAAGGGGCTGCCTTCACAACTGGGCACTCTGGCTCCCACGCCTGCACCCTTAACCACACAGTTATTTGCCTCCTGTGTCATCGAATTTATTACAGACCCAAAAAGAAACTTGTGCTACAAGAGGTGGCTAAGATCATCAACATAGCTTCACCAGTTTGAAAAAACACTCAGTTTTTGAATCATTCTTCTACCCTCTGCTTTTGTAAGTTCAACTGTTTTACATTCTGTATATAAGTGAGATCATACATTATTCTTTTTTGGTCTCATTTAACAAATGCTCTCAAGGTTCATCCATGTTGTTGCAAATGGCAGGATTTCTTTTTCTTTTTTTTTGAATTTTATTTTATTTATTTTTATACAGCAGGTTCTTCTTAGTTATCTATTTTAAACATATTAGTGTTGTATACGTCAATCCCAATCTCCCAGTTCATCACACCACCACCACCCCTGCTTTACCCCTTGGTGTCCATACGTTTGTTCTTTACATCTGTATCTCTATTTCTGCCTTGCAAACTGGTTCATCTGTACCGTTTTTCTGGATTCCACATATATGCGATAATATACCATATTTATTTTTCTCTTTCTGATTTACTTCACTCTGTATGACAGTCTCTAGATCCATCCACGTCTCTTCAGATGACTCAATTTCGTTCCTTTTTATGGCTGAGTAATATTCCATTGTATATAGGTGCCACATCTTCTTTATCCATTCATCTGACGATGGACACTTAGGTTGCTTCCATGACCTGGCTATTGTAAATAGTGCTGCAATGAACATTGGGTGCATGTATGTGCCTTTTTGAATTATGGTTTTCTCTGGGTATGCACCCAGTAGTGGGATTGCTGGGTCATATGGTAGTGCTATTTTTAGTTTTTTAAGGAACCTCCATACTGCTCTCCATAGTGGCCATATCAATTCACATTCCCACCAACAGTGCAAGAAGGTTCCTTTTTCTCCACACTCTCTCCAGCATTTGTTGTTTGTAGATTTTCTGATGATGCCCATTCTAACTGGTGTGAGGTGACACCTCATTGTAGTTTTGATTTGCATTTCTCTAATAATAAGTGATGCTGAGCAGCTTTTCATGTGCCTCTTGGCCATCTGTGTGTCTTTGGAGAAATGTCCATTTAGCACTTCTGCCCATTTTAGGACTGGGTTGTTTGTTTTTTTAATATTGAGCTGCATAAGCTGCTTGTAAATTTTAGAGATTAATCCTTTGACAGTTGCTTCATTTGCAAATATTTTCTCCCATTCTGAAGGTTGACTTTTCGTCTTGTTTATGGTTTCCTTTGCTGTGCAAAAGCTTTTACGTTTCATTAGGTTCCATTTGTTTATTTTTGTTTTTATTTCCATTTCTCTAGGAAGTGGGCCAAAAAAGATCTTGCTGTGCCTTATGTCAAAGGGTGTTCTTCCTATATTTTCCCCTAAGAGTTTTATAGTGTCTGGTCTTATATTTAGGTCTTGAATCCATTTTGAGTTTATTTTTGTGTATGGTGTTAAGGAGTGTTCTAATTTCATTCTTTTACATGTAGCTGTCCAGTTTTCCCAGCACCATTTATTGAAGAGGCTGTCTTTTCTCCATTATATATCCTTGCCTCCCTTGTCATAGACTAGTTGACCATAGGCGTGTGGGTTTATCTCTGGGCTTTCTATCCTGTTCCATTGATCTATATTTCTGTTTTTGTGCCAGTACCATCTTGTCTTGATTACTGTAGCTTTGTAGTATAGTCTGAAGTCAGGGAGTCTGATTCCTCCAGCTCCTTTTTTCTTCCCTCAAGATTGATTTGGCTATTTGGGGTCTTTTGTGTTTCCATATAAATTTTAAGATTTTTTGTTCTAGTTCTGTAAAAAATGCCATTGGTAACTTGATAGGGATTGCATTGAATGTGTAGATTGCTTTGGGGAGAAAAGTCATTTTCACAATATTGACTCTTGCAATCCAAGAACGTGGTATACTCCATCTGTTTTTGTCATCTTTGATTTCTTTCATCAGTGTCTTACAGTTTTCTGAGTACAGGTCTTTTACCTCCTTAGGTAGGTTTATTCCTAGGTATTTTATTCTTTTTGTTGCAACGGTGAAGGGCATTGTTTCCTTAATTTTCTTTCTGGTCTTTTTTTGTAAGTGTATGGGAATGCAAGAGATTTCTGTGTGTTAATTTTTTATCCTGCATTTTTACCAAATTCATTGATTAGCTCTAGTAGTTTTGTGGTGACATCTTTATGATTATCTATGTATAGTATCATGCCATCTGCAAACAGTGACAGTTTTACTTCTTCTTTTCCAATTTGGATTCTTTTTATTTCTTTTTCTTCTCTGATTGCCGTGGCTAGGACTTCCAAAACTATGTTGAATAATAGTGATGAGAGTGGATATCCTTGTCTTGTTCCTGATCTTAGAGGAAATGCTTTCAGTTTTTCACCATTGAGAATGATGTTTGCTGTGGGTTTGTCATATATGGCCTTTATTACGTTGAGTTAGATTCCATCTATGCCCACTTTCTGGAGAGTTTTTATCCTAAATGGGCGTTGAATTTGTCAAAAGCTTTTTCTGCATCTATTGAGATGATCATATGGTTTTTCTTCTTCAATTTTTCAATGTGGTATATCACATTGATTGATTTGTGTATATTCAAGAATCCTTGCATCCCTGGGATTAATCCCACTTGATCATGGTGTATGATCCTTTTAATGTGTTGTTGGATTCTGTTGGCTAGTATTTTGTTGAGGATTTTTACATCTATATTCATGAGTTATATTGGTCTGTAATTTTCTTTTTTTGTAGTATCTTTGTCTGGTTTTGTTATCAGGATGATGGTGGTATCGTAGAATGAGTTTGAGAGTGCTCTTTCCTCAGCAATTTTTTTGAAGAGTTTGAGAAGGATGGGTGTTAGCTCTTCTCTAAATGATTGGTAGAATTCATCTGTGAAGCCATCTGGTCCTGGACTTCTGTTTGTTGGAAGATTTTTAATCACAGTTTCAATTTCATTACTTGTGATTGGTCTGTTCATATTTTCTATTTCTTCCTGGTTCAGTCTTGGAATGTTATACCTTTCTAAGAATTTGTCCATTTCTTCCAGGTTGTCCATCTTATTGGCATAGAATTGCTTGTAGTAGTCTCTTAGGATGCTTTGTATTTCTGATTGTCCATTGTAACTTCTCCTTTTTCATTTCTAATTTTATTGATTTGAGTCCTCTCCCTCTTTTTCTTGATGAGTCTGGCTAATGGTTTGTCAATATTGTTTATCTTCTGAAAGAACCAGCTTTTAGTTTTATTGATCTTTGCTATTGTTTTCTTTGTTTCTACTTAATTTATTTCTGCTCTGATCTTTATGATTTCTTTCCTTCTACTAACTGGGTTTTGTTTGTCCTTCTTTCTCTAGTTCCTTTAGGTGTAGTGTTAGATTGTTTATTTGAGATTTTTCTTGTTTCTTGAGGTAAGATTGTTTTGCTGTAAACTTCCCTTTTAGACCTGCTTTTGCTGCATCCCATAGGTTTTGGATCGTCATGTTTTCATTGTCATTTGTCTCTAGGTATTTTCTGATTTCCTCTTTGATTTCTTCAGTGATTTCTTGGTTATTTAGTAACATATTGTTTAGGCTCCATGTGTTTGTGTATTTTACGTTTTTTCCACTGTAATTCATTTCTAATCTCATATGATGTGGTCAGAAAAGATGCTTGATATGATTTCAATTTTCTTAAATTTACTGAGGCTTGATTTGTGACCCAAGATGTGATCTCTCCTGCAGAATGTTTCGTGTGCACTTGAGAAGAAAGTGTAATCTGCTGTTTTTGGATGGAATGTCCTATAAATATCAATTAAATCTATCTGGTCTATTGTGTCGTTTAAAGCTTCTCTTTTCTTATTTATTTTCATTTTGGATGATCTGTCCATTGGTGTTAGTGAGGGGTTAAAGTCTCTCACTATTATTGTGTTACTGTCAATTTCTGCTTTTATAGCTGTTAGCAGTTGTCTTATGTATTGATATGCTCCTATGTTGGGTGCATATATGTTTATAATTGTTATGTCTTCTTCTTGGATTGATCCCTTGATCATTATGTAGTGTCCTTCTTTGTCTCTTATAACATTCTTTATTTTAAAGTCTATTGTATCTGATATGAGTATTGCTACTCCAACTTTCTTTTGATTTCCTTTGGCATGGAATATGTTTTTCTATCCCTTCACTTTCAGTCTGTATGTGTCCCTAGGTCTGAAGTGGGTCTCTTGTAGAACAGCATATATATGGGTCTTGTTTTTGTATCCATTCAGCGAGCCTGTGTCTTTTGGTTGGAGCATTTAATCCATTCACATTTAAGGTAATTATCAATATGTATGTTCCTATGACCATTTTCTTAATTGTTTTGGGTTTGTTTTTGTAGGTCCTTTTCTTCTCTGTGTTTCCCACTTAAAGAAGTTCCTTTAGTATTTGTTGTAGAGCTGGTTTGGTGGTGCTGAATTCTCTTGGCTTTTGTCTGTAAAGCTTTTGATTTCTCCATCAAATCTGGATGAGATCCTTGCCAGCAAGAGTAATCTTGGTTGTAGTTTCTTCCTTCTCATCACTTTAAATATATCATGCCACTCCCTTCTGGCCTGTGGAGTTTCTGCTGAGAAATCAGCTGTTAATTTTATGGGAGTTCCTTTGTATGTTATTTGTTGTTTTTCGCTTGTTGCTTTTAATAACTTTTCTTTATCTTTAATTTTTGCCAATTTGATTCCTATGTGTCTCAGCATGTTTCTCCTTGGGTTTATCCTGCCTGGGACTCTCTGCACTTCTTGGCCTTGGGTGGCTATTTCCTTTCCCATGTTAGGGAAGTTTTCAACTATAATCTCTTCAAATATTTTCTCAGGTCCTTTCTCTCTCTCTTCTCCTTCTGGGACCCCTATATATGAATGTTGGTGTGTTTAATGTTGTCCCAGAGGTCTCTTAGGCTGTCTTCACTTCTTTTCATGCTTTTTCTTTATTCTGTTTCACAGCAGTGAATTCCACCATTCTGTCTTCCAGGTCACTTATCTGTTCTTCTGCCTCACTTATTGTTATTCTGCTATTGATTCCTTCTAATGTATTTTTCATTTCAGTTATTGTATTGTTCATTTCTGTTTTTTGTTCTTTAATTCTTCTAGGTCTTTGTTAAACTTTTCTTGCATCTTCTCAATCTTTGCCTCCATTCTTTTTCCGACGTCCTGGATCATCTTCTCTATCATTATTCTGAATTCTTTTTCTGGAAGGTTGCCTATCTCCACTTCATTTAATTGGTTTTTTGGGGGTTTCATCTTGTTCCTTCATCTTGTACATAGTCCTCTGCCTTTTCATTTTGTCTATCTTTCTGTGAATGTGGTTTCATTCTACAGACTGCAGGATTTTAGTTCTTCTTTCTTCTGCTGTCTGCCCTTTGGTGGATGAGTCTATCTAAGAGGCTTGTGCAAGCTTCCTGATGGGAGAGACTGGTGGTGGGTAGAGCTGGGGTTTGCTCTGGTGGGCAGGGCTCAGTAAAACTTTTATCTGCTTGTCTGCTGATGGGTGGGGCTGAGTTCCCTCCCTGTTCGTTTTTGGGCCTGAGGTGACCCAGCACTGGAGGCTACAGGCTCTTTGGTGGGGCTAATGGCGGACTCTGGGTGGGCTCATGACAAGGAACACTTCCTAGAATTTCTGCTGCCAGTGTCCTTGTCTCTGCAGTGAGCCACAGCCACCCCTTGCCTCTGCAGGATACCCACCAACACTAGCAGGTGGGTCTGGTTCAGTCTCCTATGGGGTCACTGCTCCTTGCCCTGGGTTGTGTGTGCCCTCCAGGAGTGGAGTCTCTGTTTCCCCTAGTCCTGTCGAAATCCTGCAATCAAATCCTGCTAGTCCTCAAAGTCTAAATCTCTGGAAATTCCTCCTCCCATTGCCAGACCCCCAGGTTGGAAGCCTGACGTGGGGCTCAGAACGTTCAGTCCAGTGAGTGGACTTCTGTGGTATAAGTGTTCTCCAGTTTGTGAGTCACCCACCCAGCAGTTATGGGATTTGATTTTATTGTGATAATACCCTTCCGACCGCCTCACTGCAGCTTCTCCTTTGTCTTTGGTTGTGGGGTATCTTTTTTGGTGAGTTCCAGTATCTTCCTGTTGATGATTGTTCAGCAGTTCAGGATTTCTTTCCTTTTTAAGGCTAAATAATATTCCACTGTATTTATAGATCACATTTTCTTTACCCATTCATCCACTGATGGGCACTTAAATGGTTTCCATAATTTGGCTATTGTGACTAATGCCACAATGGACATGAGAATACAGTCTTAAAAGATAAACTGAGGCATATTTAAATTTTTAATAGTTTGAGTAGAAATTGATTCATATGGGACAGCATCCAATCTGGCAGATAGAAAGGAACTTCAGAGGTCTGTACAAAATGAAAGACTTTTATAAGCAGAAGGGAGCAGGAACAAGCAAGTTATATCAGGTAAAACAAAGTGGGTTAGTTATTGGAAGATTACTTTTCTTTAGGGGATGGCAGCAAGGTATCATGCAGATTACCTAACTAGTACTGATCAGGTGATTCCTGATTGACCGGTTTAAAATTTCATTTCTGGAAGAGCTGAAACTATAATTATGTCTCAATTTGGTGACATTGGGCTTAGCATAAGTAAATCCATCTTGGGCCTGTTGTCTTGTTTTTAGCAGAGGTAAACTGAACTTTCATCTACATTTTCAGATTTTTGCTCCTGAGTAGCAGGGAAACTTAGGGGGTGGGGGTGTTACATGCCTGACCTTTTGAGATTGATAGCATGAAGTGTCATAACCATACTCTTTTAATTGTTTTTTGATGCTACTGGCAGAAAGAAAATAACAGGAGTGGAGGGGCACTGAGTTGAATAAGTATGACATACATTTCCTGGTGTAATGTTAACTTAAAACAATAAGACAGTTATTTTACCAGCATTTATTTGGGGGCAGCAAAGAATTGCAATTCAGGATGTGCAAATAAAGGAAAGGAGAGGAAGCTCTTTTATAGAGGAGAGAGGCAAACTGGGAAGGACTGTTATAAACAAAAATTCCATTGGAGGAAACTGGGAATTTGAAATATAGTGGTTTTTCATTGGCTGAGTTGTGACAGTCTCTGATTGGCTGAGCTGTTGCCAAGCTAGGAGAAAATCTTTCTTCCTCCTGCCGGCAGTAGTAAAGTAGTGTCACTTCCCCCCAGAGATGCAGGTATGTCTCTTTCTAAGGGGGTTTATGTTGATGTCCAGTGGTATGTGCATGACAGCTCTCCCTTCTGATCTCCTCACTCAGTTTTACTGAGGCTTCCCTTTATTAATTTGCGCACCCTTCTCTGTGTACTGACTGAAAAAACAATCCTGCCATAGAAGACCTATTTACTTTAATGCTTCAGAGAATAATTCATTCATAAATCATGATTGAAAACAGAAACACAAGCCTAAAACTTACCCTCTCTGTTCCTCAACAGGAAGCAACTTTGCCCCCTCTTGCTCCTATCTTCAGGGGACACTTGTCTGTGGCTGGAGGCATTTTTGATTGTCACAACTAGTGGGGTACTGCTTCTGGCCCGGAGTTGGGTAGAGGCCAGAGGTGCAGCCTAATATCCTACAATATACAGAACAGCCCCCAAAACAAAGAATTATCTGGCCCCTAATTTTAATAGTGCCGAGGTAGAGAACTCCCACCCTAAATAACAGCAGAATTTCCCCGAAGATCTGAGTAAAGGAGAAAGAGTTAAAAATTTTAAAGCAACACTAAAAAGGAAATGATAAATTATACAAAGGAGGATATTCTAATTTTTTCTTAGAATTAAAAAAAAAGAAAGTTTAAAATCAGAGTTTTTTAAATCTTGAAAGAAGTAGAAACAATTAGGAAAAAAGGACAATGTCCAAAGACTAATTGAACAGGCTGTGCATAATACAAGAGCATATGCTTAAAATAAAATGCTAATTTAAAATAGATTAAAGTAATGCATGTGCATGATGTAACTCAGACTGGTGAGAGTCACTTTCTTTCAGCTTATTTTTCATCTTTTCCAACGCTCAGTGGACAGCCTTCCCAGTTATTTCAAAGTATATTTTGGCTCTGAGATTAGCTTTATAGAAGCTAAAAATTAGACATTAAAAATTATTGACTCCTGATCATTTAGATTTTGAAACTCCTAAAGTAAAAGGACATGCTACTAAACACCATGTACTAAACAACGATAAATATTTTGATGATGGTAATGAGAATGATATCTGTATTTCTAGAAGAGGTGTTAGTGATGATATGAAAAAATCTGACTAGTGTAAGAAAATGTTATCCTAATAAAGTGAGTTTGAAACCAAAAACACACAGAAGAAATCCTCAATCATTAAAAAGATCATGTTAGTAACTCTTAAACAGACAAAAAGAAAATATTTAATATGATATTAGTTGCATTTTTTTCAAATTTTATCATTTATATATGAAGAGGAGCAGAATATGCCACCCCAAAATATGCCTCTTTGGCATAAGGATTATCTTGAGCTGATTATTTTTAAGAAACAGCAGACTCAGGAAAAGCTCTGCAAACTAAGAAGTTGCTCTTTGTAAGGGACAGTTACCTTTATAAGGAAAATCTCCATTTGTAAGGTTGTATCCCTCCCTGTATTAGGAAGAGAAGAATGATTCTAAATCTCTAGAAACTCTTGTCAATGGAGAAGGCAATGACCTTAATCTGCAAAACAACCTTACCTTTGTTTACTGTGCTTTCCCCATAACTGTACCCACTGTCCCAACACACACGTATCTACCTTTTGTCTTTAGTTGAAGATGGTATTTAAGGTGGTGGCTTGGGCCATTTCAAGGAGTTACTCAGTTTTCCTGCGTATCTTAAGTGTATACAGGAGGTATACATGTCATTAAACTTCTGTTTGTTTTTCTCCTGTTAATCTATCTTTTACTAACGGGGGCTTCTCAGCCAAGAACCTAGAAAGATAGAGAAAAAATTATTTTTTTCTCCCCTACATATATGTTGTTTGCTGAAATTTTGAAAAACACAGAAAACCAAATAGAAAAAGAAAACAATGACTCCTAATTCTACCATCCGGTAATAACAAACATGTGCATTTGTAGGGAAGGAACTTTTCTCTCCACTCTAGAAATCCCTTCCAAGGAGGAAGATCTTTGGTAAGAGGAGGAAAAGAGCCACAGTCTCCACTGGAATAATAATGCAGCAGAGGTAAAGTCAAAGAGTGTCTGCTAGGAGGGAAAAGTTATGTTGTGCAAATGCTTTCTTTTTGTTTCATACTTTTCTCTGAAGCACCCAGAGATACCTTCCACAAGCCCCTCCATTCCACCTGGGGGGTGGGGGTAAACAGGAAGGTGCCAATTGACTAAGTTGCAATAGCCTCCAGGGAAGACAAAGACAAGGAAACCTTAAGATGAGTTTTCTTTTTTTTTTTTTAGATGTTGGGGGTAGGAGTTTATTAATTAATTAATTAATTTTTGCTGTGTTGGGTCTTTGTTTCTGTGCGAGGGCTTTCTCTAGTTGTGGCAAGTGGGGGCCACTCTTCATCGCGGTGCGCAGGCCTCTCACTGTTGTGGCCTCTCTCGTTGTGGAGCACAGGCTCCAGATGCGCAGGCTCAGTAGTTATGGCTCACGGGCCTAGTTGCTCCACGGCATGCGGGATCCTCCCAGACCAGGGCTCAAACCCGTGTCCCCTGCATTGGCAGGCAGATTCTCAACCGCTGCGCCACCAGGGAAGCCCTTAAGATGGGTTTTAATGCTAGCGTAAGAGCCAGAGGAGAGACGGACCAATTACTTTAGGAGGGGACATAAGGACCAAGAACACCCTTATCAGCATAAGAAATCTTCTCTACAAGCTAGTCTTTAGGATGCACACGCATCAGAAAGATTTCCTTTAGTTAATTAACTAAACCCTCTAGTCCTCCCAAGCATTATGGCTCAGCTAAGGGAATTCTACTCTACAGACAGTATATTTTGATCAGTTTTTTCATATCTTTCTAAAATATACTTTTTATTGGAGAGATGGCACCATATATTACATGGATGTCTCATTTATTTATTTCCTGCTAGGATATTTTGGTTATTGCCTATTGTTTTCTCTTTTTTCTATTTTTGGGTTTGGTTTGGTTTTGTTTTTTATGGGAGAAGGGCAGGCCAGGACTATTAGCAATAATGTTTGTATATGCATCAATACAGACATTTTTCTGATTATTTCCTAAGGGGAAATCACTAAAGTAGAACCCATGGGCCAAGCAGTATAAAACTGAAGCCATAATGGGATGGACACAGTACAGATGTAAAACCAAGCTTCAGTTACTCTCTAGGTTCCAGATGGCCCTGCCTTGAACTTTGAGAATCTCAACAGCTGCTGGCTGTGCTTGTTGAGATAGGTCCTGGACCTTGGCTTCCTGCGAAACTATGTAGGTATCTAAAGCTGGATCCATGTGGAACTGCTCTGTATGGCAGCTTGCTTCATCAACTGTGCAGATTAGAAGAGCCAGAGAGAGGGAATTCAGCAAGAGCGAAGTCAGTCTTTTGTAACCTACTCTTGGAAGCCATATCCCATCACTTTTATTGTATTGTTTGTTAGAAGCAAGTGTGGGTCCAGCCCACCCTCTAGGCTTTTTCCTTCTTTCTTTTTATTGAAGTAGAGTTGATTTACAATATTAGTTTCAGGTGTACAACAGAGTGATTCGATATTTTTACAGATTATACTCCGCTTATAGTTATTATAAAATATTGGCTATATTCCATGTTTGTGGATGTGAGATCCCACATCCCTTGTCATGCCCTAGGGGACCTGGGATCCTAAGGAACCTTGCATCTTGGGATGAGCTCCAGCGCGGGGCCCATTCCCAAGGCCTCCCACGTCAGAATTCCTCCTTCACAATTCCAGAGGGAGTGAGCTGGGAATCAGTTCCAGAAGCAGCCTCTCTCTAGGGGTGGGGTTGGGGAAAAAAACAATTCTTTCTCAGCGGTTGCCTTTTCAGAATCTGGCAGACCACCAGTACTAGTGCTTTCTCCTGGTCCTGCGAATTTTTTGGAGCTCAAGTTACAGAGTGGTAAGGTTGTAGTTTTTCAGCTCCATTAGCATTTACTATTAATCAATTACCAACTGCTTTGTATGTCACAGAATTTTCAGTTTTATTAAGCCACTGGCACCCCCCACTGGTTTTTCAATATCTTGTGGATTTATTTAGATATTCTTATTTTAATAGGGTTTGAGAAGGGAAGGTGATAACTATGCCTCTCATTATGTAAACTGGACCAGAATTCAAATGTTCTTTATGTAATAAGATTGCCTATGTTCAAAATTAGGCTCCATCATTTACCAGCTGTTTGACTTGGACAAATTACTGTGCCTCAGTTTCCTTATTTGCAAAATGTGAATAATAAGACATAGTGTTGCCATAGAGAGACCCTGTTCAGGGCACTCCATAAAATCTAGCTGTTGTTATTATTTTCTCTGTCATATATATTGTAAAAGTTGTCTTCTACTTGTAATTCTGTATGGTTATGTGTGTATATATATGAGTGTGTGTACATATCTTTATGCTTTTCAATAGTAAAGGCTAGAACTTATATAGTGCTTACCACGTACCTTTTAAGCACTTCACATATATTAATCTATGGTTCAGAAGGAGAAATTACAATGGAAATTAGAAAATATTTTGAACTGATAATGAAAACACAACCTAATAAAAATTATGGGGTGTGTTTTCCATCATGTTTCCTAATTACCCATCACTGGTGTCTTAAACATGTTTTAGTTTCTGTTCATTTATTTTGAATCTAGTTTTAATGCTGAACAAAGCCTCAGGCAGAGGGCTTATGAGCTATTAGTTTATTAGGAATTACCATTCCTGGAAGCAGGAAAGAGGCACAAGGGGAGTGTAGAGGGGGAGATGGGCGATTCCATGTGAGCATGCGCTACGGAGATGGCTGTCTGTAGGTGTGCTCGCTCCAAGCCCAGGACCCACCCCTGAGGAGCTATGTGAACTGCACTTCCAGTCTTGGCGGTGCAGGTGTCAGGGGATGTGAAGGGAATGGGGAAGAATGGCACATTCTTTGGCAAAGAAGGGGAAATACTTTACCAGCTTCCATCCTCTTCTTTCTGGGATATTAGCTCCTCAATTCCCAGCCTTGGCAGAAATCCAACCCAATAAGCTCCTTTCTCTCCAGGAACTTGGTCCCTCAAGTCCAAGCTGCTTCAGCTGTCTCTAAACTTTCAAACAGAATCCCTCTTTCAATATATCCAGCTTTCCTAGTAGTTCTCCTAGAAGCATTGGTCTACTACAAACCATATCATTGAGGTCAGAAGTGAAAGTTCATCTGTATGCTTTGATTTGTGATTATTTTCATTGCTACTTTTCCCTAAATAATTAAGAGTTTTAGTTTTGATTAACTCTTGGCTGAAGAATCATTAAGAAGTATATTGGGTTTTGTTTTTGTCAATTAGTTTTCTATTGATGTTGCTCTAAAACTTGGTAGGTTAAAACTACAGCATAAATTATCTCACCATTTCTATGGGTCGAGAGCCTGGGCAGGGCTCAGCTGAGTGCCCCTGGCTTAGCATCTGTCCCAGGCTGCAAGCAAGGTGCCAGCCAGGACTGAACCACCTTAAGGTTCCACTAGGAAAGGACCTGCCTCCAAGCTCACTCATGGGTTTGTTGGCTCAATTCCATTTTTCCAAAGGATACTGAAGTGAGGTCCTCAGTTCCGCCCTGGCTGCTGCCCTGAGGGGTCTTCAGCTCCTTGCCAGGTGGGCAGTTCAACAGGACAACTGGCTTCATCAACTGAGCATTTGAGAAGAGCCAGAGAGAGGGAATTCAGCAAGAGGGAAGTCAGTCTTTTGTAACCTACTCTTGGAAGTAATATCCCATCACTTTTATTGTATTCTCTTCATTAGAAGCAAGTCCCTGGGTCCAGCCCACCCTCTAGGCTTTTTCTTTCTTTCTTTCTTTTTTATTGAAGTATGGTTGATTTACATTATTATATTAGCTCCAGGTGTACAACATAGTGATTTGATATTTTTATAGATTATAGTCCATTTTAAGTTGTTACAGAATATTGGCTATATTCCCTGAGCTGTAGGTTATTTACTTTATACATAGAAGTTTGTGCCTGTTAATCTAGGCTTTTTCTATGTTTGAAGAATCCCCTGTTGTACTTGGAAAAGACTATAAACCTCTACAGAAAATGAAAACGCTGCATATTCACTACCTTCCTGGTGGCTGGCATACAGATACATGATCTATGCTTATTCACTGAGGTGTGCCACTGCAGACGTTGAAATAAAAGCATCTTATGGGAAGAAACAGGGTGGTGGCAGTAGGGCAGCGGTATCCAAGTGCCAGGCACAGCAGCGAGGTGGAAGCATTCCGGATCCAGCATTCAATACTTCTGCAGTCCAAGCTGTGATATCTTTGACTGATTATCTGCCTACTTCCTGGTTACCTAGACTCCAAGCCTGATCTGGGACCCTCTGGGAGATATTGTGAATTAACCAATATTTTTAAGTAAATTCCTTTTTTGTTAAATTAACCAGAATGGTTTTCTTTAGCCAGTGAAGAAAGCTGAGTGCTCAAATGTCCTCATTATCCCTTTACTCCCTTCCTTCTATTGTCTTCAAGATCAGCAGCTCTCCATCTCTGCTCTTCATCTTCCATCTTCATTTCTTTTTTCTTTCTTCTTTTGCCTCACCTTTTTGTACTTTCCTGTGTATTCTAAGATATGTGTGTGTGTGTTTCACCTAATGATTTGTTTGTCTGCAGTATCAATGGGTCTTCAAATAACAGCTTGACTTCTGTAATTTTTTCTTTGCATTGTTTTCAGTCTTCCCCTTTGCAATCAGTTATTTCTTATTTCTACCTGCCTCTCAGGTGTACTCTTATTCATGTGAGACTGAGATTTTCATCTCTTCAGCAATCTCTTCTTTCCAGAATTTATCTACTCTTAAATTTTATTGAGCATCAAAGCAAATGTTTCCCCCAGCTAACCTTTGTTTTCCATAGTAAAATTTTAAATGTAGACTCTTTTCCTCTATCTTAAGTGCTATGTTCTCTGTCATCTGAGGTGCAGAATTCTTTCAAAGACCCACTATTACGAGGAATATAAGTTGCTTCACTGTGCACCTGGTTGCTGTTAGAATCATCTCAGATTTCACGTAGAAAGCATGATGATCTGCATGGCCCTAGCAAACATTTTATTAAAGTTTAGATTAAACCTAAAGTCACGGAACAAATATGGTATATTCTTTTTTTTTTTTTTTTTTTGGCGGTATGCGGGCCTTTCACCGCTGTGGCCTCTCCCGTTGTGGAGCTCAGGCTCCGGACGCGCAGGCTCAGTGGCCATGGCTCATGGGCCCAGCCGCTCCACGGCATGTGGGATCTTCCCATACCGGGGCACGAACCTGTGTCCCCTGCATCGGCAGGCGGACTCTCAACCAGTACGTCACCGGGGAAGCCCGATATATTCTTCATAGTCTTGACTTCGAAAAAGGAAACTTCAAAGGTAGAATATGTTGCTTATAAAATAGGTTAACATATAAAAAGTTTCCACCACAACGTGATCAAAGTCAACTGACAAATAGCAAAAAAAAATTTAGCAATATTCATGTAAAGATTAATGTCTTTAATGTCCATAAATAAATATAATGCTTACTATAAATATTATTGATTTATTATAATGTATTGATAAGAAAGAAATCAATAATCTTATAGACATGGGCAAATGTCATGAATAGATAATTCACAGAAAAGGAAATATAAATATTTTTATACTTATGAAAATATATTTACCTCAAAATAAGAGAATTGCAAATGAAATACAATATGATTGCATTTCTTACCTGTCATCTTGGCAAAATTATGTGACACACTGAGTGGGCAAAGGTTTGGAGAAATAGGAAAATCATACATTGTTATTGGTGGTGTAATTTTTGTACAATCTTTATGAATGTTGTCAATAGCTATTAAAGTTTAAAATGTGTATACCTCTTTCCTCAGCAATTCCACTTTGAGGCTTTTATCTCACAGATGCACTTACACATATGCTTAAAGATAGTGTACTATACTTTTTAATTGTGGCATCTTCTATAGCAGCAAAAGATTAAAACAACTTAAATTTCCATCAATAGGAAAATCATAAAATAAATTATAGGACCTCATACAATGGAATAACATGCAACACTGAAAACACTGACATAACCCTGGTCATTCAAACATAGAATAGTTGCTGAGATGCGTTGGAAATAGTAGAAAAGAAAACAGGGTCCTGGATAGTATTTATATCATATTATCACCTGAGAGAAATAAAAAGGAAACACCTACCTAAATGCTGGATGTGCATTGATTAGTTCTAAAAGGATACAAGAAACAATAATATGATACAAATCATATTATTGACTCTTCGAAAAAGCACTGTGGGACAGGTGGGTAAGGGTGGTATATAGAGTTACTTTTTACTCTGTGGCTTCTGTAGCCTTTGATATTTGACCATACACATGATTTCAAAAACACAACAATCAAAGTCTTAATGAGATTGCATAATACAGCTGCCCATTTTTTTATGTACGAGTGCTTCAACTGTTCTGCTTGTGTATTTTTAATGGTAAAAATTGAGGCAGGAGTAATATGACTTTTGATCCTAAGATCCTCAGGCAATTTTATAAACCAAATAAAGGCTAATTTTAAAAAATAATGGAGGCAAAATTATTTGCAGAGGTATCTTGGCAGTAAATTCATTAGATAGTAAAAGAGCTTTGAAGAATAATAGCCAATGCTCAAACTTTGGTCCTTTGCACTTAATATTGACCCAGAACTTGAGCAAAGGACACTTAAAACACCTGTCCAATCCAGGATGTAAACCCACGTGTCTACATATGTGTAGATCCACAGTACACATATGGTACATCCTTTAGCTTCCTTGAAAACTGTCAGGTCTTTGATCTTTGCTCTGAAATAATTTCACCTATGTTGGTGATTTCATATTTAAAAAAAAAAAAGAAAAAACTTGGTCTTAATCTTGCATTTTCTTTCATTTCTTCCTTTTTTACCAGTTAAAATTATTGCAGTTTTTCATCCAAGACTGCTGGATTCAGTTCATAATGTAGTTAATCTATAGCAGTCTTTAAAATAACATGCCAAGATTTTGAAAGGATTGGAGTGTTATGAGTAAGAGTGGCTGCTTCATTTGTAATATTGTATTTATGAAAATAATTAAAAGGCCTTCAAGTCATTTTTCTCTCTAATAGACTAAGAATTAATTGAGTTGAAAAACAGACACACACACCTTGTATCTAATGGTGTTGGCCTATCCAGATATTTCAGAAATATTTTGCTCAAAATTAGTGAGTAATAATTACTGAAGCAGGAATTCAAGTTCAAAAGGAGTTTATTAAGTCAGTTTCTCTACTTTTGTGTAGGTTGACATTTCCCAGTGTTAAAAAATTTTTTGAGCATTGTTGACACCTAGGTTTATAATCCCCTCACTTCTCCTAACTTCTCCTTCTCTTTCCTCTCTTCAATCTCTTCCCTGCCCTTCCCTAAAAAGGAGGAGCAGATGAGGTCACCCCATGAGAAATGGTTCATTCATTCAACAAATATTTCCTGTGGGCTTCTGTGGGTGGCTCCCAGACTCTGTTCTAGGCTTGATGACCACAGTGTAAACAAGACAAAGTTCTTGGCTTCACAAGGCTTAAATCCTACAAGGGAGGGCAACAAATAAGCAAGTATACTAATTTCAGATAGTGATGGGTATCTGTCTTCCATTGGTATACAGTCCCAAAATTTAGTGACTTAAAATGACACCCACTTATTTGTTCATGATTCTGTGCATTGTCTATTTGGGCAGGGCTCAGCTGGGAAGATTTACCTGCACCAGGAGATAGCAGCTGGGTTCATGTATATATTTGTAGTAAGTTAGAAATGACTGAAGGCTGGCAGTTGGCTTGGGTCGTAGTCTGGGACACCTCAGTTCTCCACCAAGTGATCTGTCCAGCAGACTAGCTCGGGCTTAATCAAATGATGGTCTCAGGATTCCAAGCCCAGCAAGTGAAGGCAAGACCTAATGCACAAGGAATTTTAAGTGTATGTCATATTTTTTTTTGCTCTATTAGCCAAACAAGTTACTAGGCCAAGGCCAAAGTCACTGTGGAGGGTGACTTAACAAGAGCATAGACACAGAGAGGGAAATTATTGCAGCCATTTTTGCAAAAAAATATTCCATGTATGTCATGTACCAAGGATCCCAGATTCAGGCATTTGCAGGCAGGTCTAGAGCACTGGCTTCCATGAGGTCCTGCTTACATTTTGCTTCTACATGTCTCAAAGTATATTTACTTTCTAAAAAAAAAAAAAAAAATTTTCTTGTCCATTGGAAAATCCTGCATTAAACAAAATTAAACAGTTATTTTTATCATTATCAGTAATATCAGCATTATTCAGGGCTTCTCATGGACTTAGACATACTACCATAAAATGGGAACCCCTAAAATGGGGAATTTTCCTTATACTATTTCACAGACTTTTTTGACAACAAGATATCTTCCAAGGCAGATGCTACCTGAATCTAGACAGCTGTTGCCATTAAGATTGTGGGTTCAATATTTCCAGATCTTCCAGGGATTCAAAACAAGCAAGAAAGGTGTTTTTTTTTTAAATTTTATGTGAAATTGCCTAATTTGTAATAGATGTTAACAACTTGTTCAAATGTTTTTTTAAAAAATATACTATAAATAAATATTTAATAAGAAATACACAAAATACAACTACAAATCCAACGTGGCTAGTTTATCCTTTATAGGACAAAAGGAGACTCTTGGGAAAGAACTCATGCTAATGGAGGGCAGAGTGGAGGCTCGGAGGTTTGGTGGAAGGACAAAAGGCCCAGCTGGAAGGGAAGGGCTTGTTCTGAGCACAGCACTGAGTCTGGCACTCAGATTGTTCTCAGCCCAGTATGAAAGACCTCACAGGAGTCCCCTTAAGGAGAGGACAAAACAAGATTGAATACAAACCAGCAAACTGCTCTCTATAACCTCCATGGGCACCAAGAGCTCAGGGAGAGAGAATCTCTGGTGAAAACATTGGTGGCCTCAGCTCAGTACTCTCAGCATCAATGAGGACTCTAGGCCTTGGTGTCCCAAGGAATCAGCAGGGGGAGAATCTAACTCTTTCTGATGAGTCCACTTTTCACTGATTTGTTGCATGTCAATTGGAACAGAGATGGGAGAAAGGCAATTTTCCTACTCAGCTTTCCTGTTGGAAGGAAGCTTTTCCCATGAAGCATGTTAACTGGGTCCATTCCTTTTCCTCATCTGATATGATGTATATTCAGGACTCCAACTTCAATGGCCTTGACTGCTAAACTGCCCCCCTCCCCTGCACATCCAACCCCACATATCTGTTTATGCTTCCACCTCTATTGCAGTAAATTGTATTTTTCAAAGCTGTGCCATCCACATGCTCTAACACAGTGTGACCTTGCCATCCCCCCATCAACAGGTGGAGTCTGTTCCCTTCCCCTTTGAAACCAGGCTGGCTTTGTGAATCTCTTGTCACGTATACAATGGAGAGAAGTGACTCTGCCTGACCTTAGGGAGGCCTTGCAGCTGTTGTCTGTTTCTTGTGGCTCCCCGGATCTGCTGCCAAGTTCCTCAGCATCAGCACTATTGATATTCTGGGCTGAATAATTATTTGTTGGGAGGAGGGGTGGGCGTTGTCCTGTGCATTGAGGATGTTTAGCAGCATGCCTGGCCTCTACCCGTTAGATGACAGGAGTACCTTCTCCCCCAGTTGTAACAACCAAAACTAGCTCCAGATCATATTGCCAACTGTCCTCTGGGAGGGCAAACTCACCTTCTGCTGAGAGCCTCTGTTCTATAGGAAGCCAGCCAACACTGAAGAAGCTCAACTACTGAAGACCGCCGTGCTAGAGACATTGGACGTAGGTGCTCCAGTGCACAGTCCCCGCTGGAGCCCAGCCTGCCAGCCACCCTCACCAAGGTGCTAGGTTTGTGAGAGGAGCCATTCTGGAGCCTCAGAGTAGTCCATCTGCCAGCTGAGTACCACTGAGTCATCTCAGTCAACTTCACTAGAGGCAGAAGAATGACCCAGCCCAGACCTGCCTGAATTCCTTGCCTACAGAAACTATGACATTTAATTTTTTAAAAGTCTGCTTTTTTGACCCACTATGTTTTAGGACAGTTTGCTTTGTAGCACTAGTACGCTATGGAGCACCTATACAGACGAAAAGTGAGAAGTAGTGATGTTTTGCTATTTAAAAAAAAAAAGGAAATTAATATTCATTGCTTGTCCTTGGATGTTTATTTTAATTTTCATAATTTGCTGAGGAGCAAATGAAGCTGCTCTCACTCATGTAACACATATTCATTGAGGGCCCGTATTGGTGCCAGGAATCGTGTTGGATCCCAGAGACACACAGACAAATATGACATTTTTGAATCATTGTATCTGTATAATTCCCTTCGTGTATCCTGTTGTAAAACCAACATTCGCACTTTTGTGAGTTGGTGGCCTTGACGTGACCTTCACTCTTCTGTTTTTTGCTTGTGCTCATGCTGGCCTTCTCCCTGGAACTTACACCTCCCTCTCCATTTTCCTAAATCGTGTCCACGTTAGGGCCAAATCCAATACCACCTCGTTCACAAAACCTTATCTTATCCATTAGGCAGAATTACTTTCATCCCTTATTTTGACTTTCGCTCTTTTTCTCCTCCTCTCCCAAGCTTAATATTGCATATTATCATCCTTATTTAGCATCTGGCCTTTCCACTTACTTCATAGACAAAAAAGAACCTGTGAGCACTGAGTTCTGTTGGCTTCCAGCTTCCCAATCCACAAACACAACCGCATCTGTGATGCAAGCAATCTCCTGTATTAGTCAGGATTCTCCGGAAAAACAGAAGGAGATAGGCAGGTAGGTAGAGAGATAGATAGATAGATAGGTAGATAGATAGATAGATAGATAGGTAGACAGATAGGTATTGATAGATATTGATATAGACAGACAGATATATAGAGATTTATTGTAGGAATTGACTCACACAGTTATGGAGGTTGAGACAGCCCCTGACCTGCCCTTTGCAGGTCCTCCACCCAAACAGCTGGAGAACCAAGAAAACAAGTGGTGTAATTCAGTCCCAGTCTGAAGGCCTGAGAATAGGGCCAGTGTAAGCCCCAGCCCAAGTCAGAAGGCCTGAGAACCAGTAACAACGATGCCTGAGGGCAGGAGAAGAAGGATGTCTCAGTTCAAGCAAAGCGAGCGAATTCTTTCCTCAGCTATCTGTTCTAGTTGAGGCCTCAGCAACTTAGATGATGCCTGCCAGCATTGGTGAGGACCATCTTCTTTCCTCAGTCTACTGATTCAAATGTTCATCTCTTCCAAAGACACTCTCACAGCCACACCCACTTTACCAGCTCTCTGGGCAACCTTTAGCCCCATCAAGTTGACACATAAAATTAACCATCACAACTCCTTAACTCCATTTTCATAAAACACTTGTTTTCTTCAATTGAAAGCCACACCATCTCTGCTCTGGATACACAGTCCCCGACCTCTGGGAGCCAGGGTCCCTTTTTCTCCAACATTTCTGTCTCTCTGTCTCTCTCTTTCCCCTTCATTAGCTCCAGCTTAAAATAATTACCCAAATCCTCTCACACTGATAAAGGGGAGAAGCCTTCTGAATTCTCTCTCTATATCCACCCATTTGTCTTTTCAGAGTCAACATTCTTGGAAGAGTTCTTTCCAATCACCATCTCCATTTTGAATCCCTCATTGACTCTTTAATCTTATATAATTTCTACTTCCTCATCCTTATACACAGCCCTCACCCTACCTATCACACACTTATTCTATTACAACTTCTCTGGTAAAGGTGGCCACTCACTTCATTGTCGCTAAATTGCAGACAGTTTTCAGTCTCCATATCACAACCTTCTGTTATGATTGACAGTTGCCCACCTCCCCCTGCTTACAACTCCCTTGGCTTTCCAGGACACCATTCTCTCTTCACCCCTGCAACTCCTTCTCATTCTTTGGGTTTGTTTTTGGGGGCGGGGAAGGGGGTGGCCTCTTTTCTCTCCCTGCACATGTGTAAATATTCTCTTCTCTTCACACACGTTCCTGCTTCTCTCCTGAGGGGCCACCTCAATGCTCTCAGACACTCCGGTAGCTTCTTCAGTCACCCAAACAGCTCCCAATTCAATGCTTCCCAGTTCCAACCACTCTGCTGAGCCCTGAACTCATAGATTCAGCTGCCTCTTGGAGATACCCACTTAATTGTCCCTCGGATATCTCCAATGCTCCAGGTTCAAGACCAAACTCATCATCTTCCTGATTAAATATGTCCCTCCTAAGGTTTCCACCTTGGGGACTATTCTCATGGAAGCATCTGACAGAGCCGCCATATCCTATCAATTACCAGATGCTAAAGATTCTGCCTCTGTTAAATTAGTTCACGTCCAACTACACTGACTCTGCCTTAGCTCAGACCCTCATCATTTCTCCCCTCAACTATTGCAGCAGCCTTTTAATTAACCCCCATCTCCAACTTTGCCCTTCCACCAACTATTCTCCACTCCACTGAAAAATTTATCCTTCTAAAATAAACACTTGATGATCTTGGTGATATGATTAGAATCTTCCTTGAGAAAGAAGTCCAAGTTCCTCAATCTGGCAGGCTGGGCTCTATGATCTGATCCCGGCTCAGCCTTCCAATTCCACCTCTTGCTGCTTCATACCCTGCACACCGGTCACATTAAGTATGTTTGCAATTCCTTGAGTGCATCATACTCTTTCATGTCTATGACTTGCCAATGAGACATTTTGCTTTATTATTTTTTTCTTCATCTTTTTGGTATATCCTTCTCCCATTTTACCCCTTTCTTAATGGCTAATCTAATTAGATGAGTTAGATAAACCAAATAGTAACAGATTATTGCTGTATTTAGAAGATGTGTTTGTAACTCAGCATAATAATAAAAGTATTAGAATTTAAGTATCTAGGTTTTTTGACTATTAAGATGATTCAGTGTTAAAATACATTTCTCAGTTTTGTCCCCATAGAACATTTTAAAGCAGTTTTAGCAGCTAATATGACCTTGTATATCTACTCACTTATTCCCTCCACCCCAGACGCCACCCACCTGGAAAATACACTCCATGAAGCCAGAGACCTCAGCTGTGTTGTTGCTATAGATCCCATATGCCTAGAGCAGTGCCCAGAAGAGGGTGGAAGTCAATCCACATGTGTCCAATGAAACAGTGAATAAACGCTCAGTCCTAAAAAGCTCAGTCCAGTTGTCAACTCTTTGGGGAGCCCTCCCTGTTGCTCCCAAAGGAGGATAGTGTACGATCATCTTCCCTGCGGCCCCCCGGGTTGTCCTCTGTGATTGCATATTGTAACTGTCAGTAACCCTGTCTCTTCCCACTGCCCCCTGCAACTGTATCACCACCTCCTTGAGAGCAGGGACTGTGTCTCTTATGTCTGTATCTGCAGCTTTAAGCATAGTACTAGCCATTTAGTAGAATTCAATCAATGTTTTAAGTAAATAACCCCATTGCACCTTCTATGACCACACTTTACATTCTTTGTCTCCTTTGCTGCCTGCAAACTCTTTGAGAATCGGAACTTTTTCCCCAAGTCTTTCTCCCACTGTCTATTACCATGATGTTCACATTCTAGACACACAATAAATGCTGAATTAAATTATCATTAGTGTTTCATATGTTCAGATAAACCTAAATGGAGCTCATCAAAAAAAACAAGATGTTCGTTTTTCCACTGTTGACCAACACAATGCTAGGATATGGAAACAGATGGTTAGTTGTGACTTTTATAATTATATGGAATACATTCTTTCAAACAACAAATTGCTATGGATCCTTTGGCATCTAGTCCATACATAATAGTTTGCATGCTTTCTGTTAGGATTTTGTACTAAGTTTCCCATGTCTTCAATCAGGACCTCCTAGGAGGATAATTTCTATAGCCAGAGTGTCCAATCTACCACAACCTGGATATTATAGCCTGCAGAACAGTTCAACTCCCTTTGCTACCATTGTGTGCTCACCAAGTCTATGCATTATCTGTTGGGTGATAAGAAGTAGAAAATTTCCTGGTCTACCTCCTGGACAGTGTTTACTTAGCCCTGGAAAATTCTGACTCTGAATCTCTTCTTGTGAGATTTTATATTTTCTGGAACATTACTCCTGACCTACTACGATTAGATGCATCAACATTTATTTTATAGTAGCTATAACTTAATTTCCTCAATACTTGATAAATACCCTTGCGCCTATATCAAGATTTGGGAAGAAAAGAGGGTGTTCATATGATTTTGAGGATAGATCGCTTCAGTTGTTGGTTAATTTTATCCAAATTATATTTAATCTTTTATAGTTTCTAATGTATTTGAAAACATGTTTGCTTTTACTAATTCAAGTGTTAACATACTGATTATTTTGAGAATATAAATTTTAATCCCAGTAGAGTTGCACTGTATCCAGGTTAGATTCTAAAATCAGCCTATCTGGCAAAAATCATGTGTAGAAAATTACCCATCTGCCAAACAAAGGCAGACCCTCCTTCTCTCCCAAGTCCAAAGCAGCCTGATCTCTTCGCACATCACCATGGATTTGTTTCATCATTTCCACACCAAATGAAATTACTGGCTTGCATTTAAGGGCCAATTTGTATGAACAGCATATATGCAAACAAGAATTATTTTCAGTACTGTGACATGATCATGAAACCAGAGGCGCCTGGGATCAACATCAGGGTTACCTCCCATTTAATTCTCACTTAAGAGCACGTGTTCTTTGGTACAATATCAGGCAGACCAACCACCATGTGGTGTCTCTCCCTCTGTCTCTCCAAATTAGATAATCCATAGAAGTTCTTTGTGCATGTTCGGTGTCTACACTAAAAGTTTTCTTAACTGTACTCAATAGCTTATTTCAAACCCAACTGAAACCAAGAGCATGTCTGTCTCACCATCCATTCCAGCAGTTTCCCATGTCTGATCATGTAAGTCTGATTTCTGTTCTGCAGTTCTGAACTTCCCTTACTGTGGGCACTCACATAAGAACAAACTGGCTTTGTCTGTTTCTTCCACATTTTAATGAACATAGAAGAGAATCCTGATGGCGTTATTTATGGTTCTAGCTTTAGGACTCTTCATTTTCTTAAATAGCTAAATAAGAAAATAAGGCGCACTCTTTCAGCCATCTTGGACCCTGTGGAGGACTTCTAAAATGACAAATATGTCTGGACGGCTGTGGTCCAAGGCCATTTTTGCTGGCTATAAGTGGGGTCTACGGAACCAGAGGGAGCACACAGCTCTCCTGCAAATTGAAGGTGTATATGCTCAAGATGAAACCAAATTCTATCTAGGCAAGAGATGTGCTTATGTGTACAAAGCAAAGAACACAGTAATTCCTGGTGGAAAACCTAACAAAACCAGAGTAATCTGCAGAAAGGTAACTCGCGCTCATGGAAACAGTGGCATGGTTTGTGCCAAATTCCAATGCAACCTTCCTGCTTAGGCCACTGGACACAGAATCCGTGTGATGTCGTATACTTCAAGGATTTAAACTTATTGAAAAGTAAATAAATAAAAGTGTGGGGGAAAAAAAAAAGACAAGAAAGCACAGCCTGCAGCAGACATGCCCCCATGCCCTGCCCTCCCCACCCCTTCCAATGGATTGCACTTCTGTGCTGGTGGCACCTGAATAAGGAGGAAGGGATTCTGCAAGGCCACTCACCAAACGCTCCTTGGCACTGCCTGCCAGGGGATCTTGCCTGAATTTGACCCTCCCCTACCTGTGCCCAGGGCCCTGATGGGCTGGAGGGCTGCCTTCCCCAGCTGACCCACGGGATTCCGTCCCGGGCAGAGGGCAGCGGTACTCACAGGTTAGGGCCATGGAGAGGCAGGCTGAGTGGGGCCCAGGGGCCCAGGAGAACTGCTTCTGGGGAGGCAGGAGGGAAACCTGTTGGAAGGTGGATCTGCACCTGCTTCCGAGCCCATGGTGCATACGTCCTCGTCCCTTAGGCTCCGCTTACGCGGCACGCATTTGATTGAATTAAAACTGAAGAATTTCACGGCGGCAATTGCAGGAAACCCCAAGCAAGGGGTCTTGCTGTGTGGGAGTTCCTGTGTGACTGTTCCGGCCACAGCCCGGCCCCTCACCACCCCAGCAGCTAGCTGAGTCTCAGCTGCGAGGAGCTGCTTCCTTTCTCAGAGATATCCATCTAGCGGCAAGAATTCTGGAGCCCAGTAGCGAAAAGGGGTCGGGAGGTCTAACTGTCCACGTAAAGTGTCTAGCGGTTCACTTAATGCCCTTGTTTTCAGTGTCCCCATCCTCAGCCAGGAATTCCCGAGCCTGGATTTCCTGTTTCAGATTCTTCATAGACGAATTCTCAAGTCTTCTGCCAGGTAAAAAGAGCTGGAATCAGGACGGAACGGGAAGGGGATGTGCAGAGGAGGATGGTAACTGCTTATAAATACTTGGAGACAATCTGTCGTCTTCAACCCCACGCTGAACACCCCATTTTTGGAGGCCTATGGTGTTTTCCATTTCCAAAAATGTCCATTCCTGGACTTCTGTGATAAAACTTGACTTGGCTTTGCCTCTCCGATTTTTATTTCAATTTCCTCTGCATTGCTAATTCAGTTACCACTCGCTGGTTTCCTTTCCAGCTTCCAAAATTATGTTGGTATTCTCTTTACTTCTATTCTTTTTATCCTATGAGCTTTTTTTCCTTTTCAAAAGCTCTCTAATTATCTTAATGAGGTTTTGCAAGGGCAGAATTGTTTGTACATTGGTAATCAAATCTACACGTTTAACTGAAAGTCTCTCTTTTTTATTTCCTTCCCCATTTTAAAACAGAAGTTCTCTTTCTCTTTTCTCCTATTCCCCGATGGTTGTATACAGGGGCTGCTGGTGGTGATTATATTTACAATTTAGGCTAAGAACGCAGGAGCCTGAGAAGCGTGACCTCAAATATGGACATGTTGACATTGTATTGTCTGGAAAAGGGGTGCTTGGCTGCTGGATGACCCAGCAATAGCACACACCAGGTACCTAATTCCTAAATGCAGAGGAGCTTGAAGTGCTTCTCTAGAAACTGCATGTATCATGATGGTGAGGCCCCAGCAGCAGCATCTGTGCCGTGGATTCCCCTGGCTCTGGACGATGGGCCCAAGTTGGACCAACTGGACGATCTCCCCTCGGAGTTTGGACTTTGATCGCAGACGAGAGAATTAGGAGTTATCTGTAATTGAGGGAAATAAATGGCAGCACTCCAGAGGGAAGACCTCCCCCCCATTCCACTGCAGAGGCCCTCAGAGCTACCATGGTCCTCATACATCAAGAGGTCCAGTGGGTCAACTCTTCTTTGTGTTCCACGAGACACCACCTTACACCACACACATCCTATGCGTTCTTCCTTTTTTGTTGTTTTTTGGGTTTTTTGCTTAGGCTGGCTCTTGGTTATTTTAATTTCACTCAAAATAACCTAGAAGAGTGAAAAGCACTCTTAAAGATGCTGCAGTCAGTTGCCATGAAGCATTAGGGTTCTGAGCTACTGTTGCAAGAACCAATTATGTCCATCTCTTCCAACCTCATGTCAGTGACCTCACATGGGTAGCTTGGGTCAGCCACGGTGGGAGTATTTACATCACAAGAACTGGTAAATGATACAATTCAGGGACTTGGGGTTCCCTCCCCTCTCCCCAGGAGAGCTGGTGTTTAAACATCTAACAACACACCACTGATTGTAATCCTAGGTGTAAATTTCCCTGGCCCTCAGTTTGCCCATCCCTAAAGTGGGTATAACACGTCTGCTTCTCCATCTTCTCAGAGATGTTAAGATTTAACCAAGATAAAAAAAAATTTTTTTAAACTATTCCAATATTCAGTAACTTTTGACAATATAAATTAAAGAATTTAATTTATATTGAATAATAAATTTTAACTAATAGCATTGATTATTAGTGACATGTCAAGGAGAAGATACTTTCTGAGAGCAGGACATAGACTGGACGTATACAATCATGACTGGCTTATTCATAACTTGAGGAAATAAAGATAATAAAATAATACTCAAACATATTATGAAAATAAGTGAGTAAATTCTCCACCCATTTTCTTTAGCAAGCTATGACAACCACCAATCACAATCATAGAAGGAGAAAGCTAAGTTTGCTTAGTTTTACTGCCCTTTGACACCCTCCTCCCTCTTTTACATGGTAGGAAATTCAAAGAAATTTTCTCTGAAAGATTAAAACAATCATCTAGTCTGAAGGTGAAAAAAAATCAACTGTCAGTATAACATTATTATTTTATATTTGTACATGAATATATTTTACAAAGTGAATCTGTATCCCTTATCTTATTCATTTCTATGAACACCTATTTTTATTTTTGAGTTCCAATACAACTCTCGCCTTGCCTTTTTTCTTTTTCTTACTATAAAACAGAGGTTCTCAGATAAAATATGGTCTGAATTTCAATTGCAAGTACAGAGTAAGGATGCACAGCTCCTACCTTTAGAGCCATGTCTTGGGCTTTGTGCTGTGTGCTCTGAACACTTGAACTAACATCAGCTCTGGGTCCCTCATTGAAAACAGATGTCATATCAAGACGTTGCGGATATTTATCACTGCGAAAAAATACGCATAAGGTACGCAATTCAGATAACGTTAGAAAATGACAGCAAAACAGAAAACAGGTGTTCTTGTTATTTATAGGGTGCTTTTGAGAACATAAAGGAAGGGACAGCCTTTGTCCACTGGGACTGCGGGTGAAGGACACAATAGGAAATAGACCAAATAAGTCAGAAACATGAGTCCAGAGGAAGGCGAGCTTTACGGATGAGATGTTACTGACGTTCTGTCTCATTTCTCTTCTTCCCTGACCCACCTCGCGTGTCTTCTCCTCCAAGGGGGAGAATTTTACTAGGGGATCAGATTCAAAAGATCTGATGAAACATAATTCTGAAAACAAATTTGCAAGGGAAGGATTTTGCTGAGAAAAGCCTAAGAGAAATGTTATTCACACATAAGAAACAGCCTGGCCTGGAGGGGTGGGATACGGAGGGTGGGAGGGAGGGAGACGCAAGAGGGAAGACATATGGGAACATATGTTTATGTATGACTGATTCACTTTGTTATAAAGCAGAAACTAACACACCATTGTAAAGCAATTATACCCCAATAAAGATGTTAAAAAAAAAAAAAAAAGAAACAGCCTGAAAAATTTTATAGGGCAACGCGGAATATCAAGATCTGGAGAAAATGATGAAAAAACTCTATATGGGCAAAGGAAGAATGAAATTTGACCAAAACAAGGGAAGGAAGGGATTCACAGGCAGTTATGATGCATAACAGAGTATTATATGTTTATGTGCCAACAGTTCAGAATTATAGAGCTCTCATGACCCACATTTGCACCTCTCTACCAGAATAAAAATTGCAAAGGGGGGCTTCCCTGGTTGTGTAACGGTTAAGAATCCGCCTGCCAGAAGCCATAGGCAAAAACTGACGTTCTTCAACTTTTGCGTTTAAAGGCGTTTTCCCCCATCCCCCTTTTCAGGTACCAAATAAGTGCTTGCCCACTAAGCCTCTTCCCAGGTCTTTTATCTTGAAACTTTATCTCTGATTTAGAATGTAAAACTTTGCCTCAGTAAAGGAATTTCAGGCATCATTGACCAGTCAAAGAAAGTTTTTTTGCCCAATCCCATGGAATCTATTACTTGTGTATTTTACATAATTTTAATTATCTGTTTGCCCTTGAGGCAGGCAAAAATATATAACTTGGCAATGCTGATAACTTATTAGGGTTGAATAAGTGAAATATTCAGGATGATGTAAGACTAAGCATGTTGCAAAACTGGATAATGTAATGGTTGTCGGCAAAGCCGAGGGCTGGCTATAGGAGATCTTCTCAACAAAAGAAAGGTGGGTCTCATTACCATTTACTGCAATTTTTTTTTTTTTTTTTTTTTTGTGCAGTATGTGGGCCTCTCACTGTTGTGGCCTTTCTCGTTGCAGGGCACAGGCTCCAGCCGCGCAGGCTCAGCGGCCACGGCTTACGGGCCCAGCCGCTCCGCAGCACGTGGGATCTTCCCGGACCGGGGCACGAACCCGCGTCTCCTGCATCGGCAGGCGGACTCTCAACCACTGCGTCACCAGGGAAGCTCTATATCTCACGTTTTAAATTGTGTGACTGGAGGAGGTTTCTCTAAGAAGGCAATATTTAAATTAAGCAAGTATGCGTGGCAATAGGAAGCAGACAAGGGAAGATCTGGGAAGAAGAACACTCCAGGCAGAGGAAATATGTGTCTTGGCATGGAAGGATGCAGATGTGGCTGGAATGTGGTGGATGAGCAGGGAGGGTGTTAGGTGATAGTGGAAATGTAAGCTGGCAGCTCATAGAAAGTGGGCATCGTGAGCAGGAAAAGAGATTGGATTTCATCCTGATTACTACGGGAAGCCTTTGTAGGGTCTTAAGAAGGAAAGTGATGAGATGAGATTTAAACTTTTAAAAATCGCGCTGGCCACTGTGCACAGGATGGTTCATAAGTCATCAAAAGTGAAAGCAGAGAAACAAATTAAGAAACTATCACAAGAGCTTACGTGAAAGCTGTCAATGGCTTAGATGAGGTCAACAAGAATAGAAACAGCAACAAGTTGTCAGATCCAGGACACATCCTAGAAAGACCCTCAGTGAGAGCTGCTGATGAATTGGATGGGAACGTGTGGAGGGAAAGAAACAAATCATGAATTTTCTGCAGTGGGCTGCCAGCAATCGTTGGCTGGTAGCAGCATCACTGTACTTGCTGCCTCTGTCTTCACAAGGCTGTCTTTACTCTCTGTGTGTCTGTGTCTCCCTCTCCTAATGACGGCACCACTCATGGGACTTAGGGCCCACCCTAGTCCAGTATGACCTCATCGTAACTTGATTCCACCTGCAAGAACCCTATTTCCTCTGGATGGACAAGAATTTTAGGGGACACTACACAACCCACTACAGTAGCCAGGGGGTCTGCATGGTTCTCCTCAAGGGACTGCTCTCTCTTAAGTAAACATTCAGGCAGCACTGGCTCAGGCAAGGGTGTCACCCAGGCCCATGAGGCTAAGAACTACCTCATTGTCTTCTGAAGCCTGGCCTTGCAATGAGGTGGTAAAGAGTGTTAAGTACGTGGAGACTCTACCTCTTAGCCCTGGAGGAAGAGTAGGGTTGTGACTGGAGCATTAGCAACAGGTGAGTAGTAACACATGTACAGCAGATTATATCTCAACTTTGGAGGTGACGGGAAGCATCAGCAGGTGTTATGGCTTGAATTACATCCCCCCAAATTCATATGTTGAGGCCTTAACCTCCAGTGTGAAATTTGGAGATTGGGTCTTTAGGGAAGTTATTAAAGTTAAATGAGGCCATAAGTGTGGGGCCCTAATCCACTAGAATTGGTGTCCTTATAAGAAGAGGAAGAGATACCAGGGATCTCTCTCCACACACATACAGAGGAAATGCCATGTGAGGTCACAGAGAGAAGGTGGCCAACTCCAAATCAGGGAGAGAGCTCTCACCGGAAACCAACCCTGATAGAACTTGGTTCTAGGACTTCCAGCCTCCAGAACTGGGAGTAAATAAATGTCTGTTGTTTAAGCCACCAAGTCTGTAGTATTTTGTTATGGCAGCTCAGCCAACTAGGACAGCAAGTCTTCATTTCAGGTACGATAAATAGGAATCAAATGCCCCACAGACATCAGGGGGAGGTGAGGGAAGATCAAGGTATGGTCTATCCTAGAGAAACACATCTCAAATCTTCATGACAGAGTTTCTGATTGGATTATAAAGAATTTTATTAAACAAATATTTATTGCATGCTTATTATGTACAAGTCACTAGTTGCATCATCAAATTTCAGACACCTGTCAAGACCTAGTGTATATTAGTGGACCTTGGTCTGAAGCCAAAGAGAGTGTGGCTTTGTTCAGTCACTGTGTCCCTCATTATTCTTCTGAAGTAAATGGCAATAACATTCACCTCTGGTATCATGATTTTAAAGAGGTGAAAACAAGACCTGTGCTGTGAAAGTAATGCGATATTAACTATTTCTTGGTATTGGAGAAAGATTTTTAAAACTAATTACCATATTCTGTCCACTATAGACATTGCTCCTATGTCATCTCTAGCAACAAGATATAAAATTATTTCATCCTTTTCCTTAGGTTTTCTACTTCTTACTTCATGCTCTAGTCCAAGCTGTTTTCCATTTGATTACTGCATGGGGAATTATTTTGACCCTTGATAACAAGTTTAGAAGCTTCTTGCAATCCAGTTTCACAGTTTATATTCACTCTAAGCTCTTCCTGGATGGGCTCCCTGAAAGAGCATACAAACGGGAACCAAGGGGTCACTTTGAAGGTCTGGTCTGGTTTAACATCTTTGTTGGCAACCGAGAAGAATGTGAAAACACCACAGTAATGAAATCTGATTCTAAATTGGGAGTTGCTGCAATGACAGAGGAATAAATTGAGGAGAAAACCACAGAGTAACTGAAATTCAACTTAGCAAGTTACAATCTAATATATCTGAGAACTGAAAAAGAATTCACAACATGAACTGTCAATGGATGAGTGAAGTCAGTCAAATATTAATGTCCTAAAAGACCTGAGGATAATGGCAAACTTAATCATGCATGTTAGAACTGAGACGGGCTAGAAAATGATAAATGCTGTTTTATACAGCAAGTAAGGAGGTAGCGTAGGGAAGGAAAATGTAGAGGACTGGTGAGATGACATCTAGAATTTGATATTGTATTGGATGTGTTATCACTTGGAAACTCCCTCAAACACAGACAAGTTGAAGTCATATATCAAAGGAAGAATGGAAAGAGAGGATTGACATTGGGAAAACAAGTTGAATGGAGGATTAAAGTAGATAAATACAAACTGGCAGCATTCCCAATTACTCAAAGTTACAGAAAGCAGTGTGCTTAGTAGGTAAGAATTTCAAAATCAGACTGGTTTTGTGTCTCCCATTCAGCTACTTTTTAGTTGATGGACCTTGGGCAAGTTGTAGAACTCTAGAAGTCTCAGTTTCTTGGTCTGAAAACATGAAGTAGCAGTAATACTTGATTCTTAGGGTTGTTTGAAGGGTGAATAAGATAGTGCATGTAAGAAATTAGTGCAATCTCCAATGCATACATTCTCAAGAAGTACTAACTACAACAAGCAATAATAATAATAATGATCTACACATAATTAGATTTTTTATATTAACGTACACACATTTTCGTCAAACATTTTTACCCTCTGTTAGTGATAATTTTTGCACAGGAATTTTTCTAGACATGACATTCAACTTAGAGTTTCCACCCAATAATCTGACAGCCTCTACACCAGCAGAGCATTCATTTTAAGTAGTTCACTGTCCCCCATCACTTTCTCCACCACATACTTCTACCATCTGTCCTCCCATATCTTCTTAATCAGAATAGCCTGATAGGCAGTCCTGGATCTAGTGATTTTTTAAAACAAGAGAATATGGAATGAGAGCCAGATGGTAAATTTGAGCATATCTAGGACAATCACTTTATTTAGCTACAAAAACAAACAAAATTAAACAGTTGCTTCTCTTTTTTATCCATTGGTTTCCCTGGCCAGATAAGTCCTTGAACTTTTTTAGATGACAGAAAATTTCCAACCACTCATCAGATACCACATATCATTTCAAACCTTGGGATATCAAAGAAAGAGCATATTTTGCTTGTGCCATTTTTAAAAGTCTCAGTCTTTGTGTAGTTGCTTTCTATTGTCTGTCAGGTTGCTTCTATGACTTTTAAGCTGAAGGGCAAATGGAGATATTATTTTGAAAAAGGTAAATATTTCAAGGGAATTTCATGTGCACTAAGGAAAACAGGGAGGGACAAACTGTGATACCCTGCCCCCCCCCAAGGTAAATGATGTAAATGACCAGGTTAAAGAATTTCCTCCTTGCTGAAGTCTGCATGCTGCTTTGCAAGCATTCCATAGAAATGAAGGCAATGAAGTGTGTTCCCTGAAAGGTCCTTTTCTGAGATTAGATCCTGGCTTGCCCCGCTATAGTCTAGAGCCTATCATATTAATTAACCAGATCAAACAAATTCCTTTTTCAATTGAAAACCTGTGGTCCAGTGGCTTGATCAATCTGATACCATAATAATAAAAACCATTCTGGTCCCAAAGATTTTCCTCTGAGAAAAGAACTGAATGACAAAATACTTCTGTACATTGTCCAGACACGTCAATTTCTTTTTTCAAATTGGACACTTTTCGAGGAGTTTGTAAAAACTATCTAGCAACCATGTGTAAAATAGATAGCTGGTGGGAACCTTCTGTATAGCACAGGGAGCTCAGCTTGGTGCTCTGTGATGACCTAGATGGGTGAGACGGGGCAGGGATGTGGGAGGGAGGTCCAAGAGAGAGGGGATATAGGTATACATACAACTGATTCACTTCATTGTACAGCAGAAACTAACACAACATTGTAAAGCAATTTTACTCCAATAAAAAAAAAGAAAAAACAAGAATTATATTAAAACAAAATGAAAGAAAAAAAACTATCAAGCAGATTCTGGCGGAGACATTACTTTGAGATAATAGATCAATCATCTCAAACTATTCTGTGTCATCCTGGATTTTAATGTCATTGAAATAATGCAGGCCTTTAGGCTATTTCCACTGAGGCACCAAACTAACTATTATAAATAATTATTAAGAAGTTTGGGGGTTTTTTCCACTTGATTAGCCCATAAAATATTTCCCTCCTTTTCTGTTTTTTTTTTAACATCTTTATTGGAGTATAATTGCTTTACAATGGTGTGTTAGTTTCTGCTTTATAACAAAGTAAATCAGCTATACGTATACATATATCCCCATATCTCTTCCCTCTTGCATCTCCCTCCCACCCTCCCTATCCCACCCCTCTAGGTGGTCACAAAGCACCAAGCTGATCTCCCTGTGCTATGCAGCTGCTTCCCACTAGCTATCTATTTTACATATGGTAGTGCATATATGTCCATGCCACTCTCTCACTTCATCCCAGCTTACCCTTCCCCCTCCCCATGTCCTCAAGTCCATTCTCTACATCTGCGGCTTTATTCCTGTCCTGCCCCTAGGCTCTTCAGAACCCTTTTTTTTTTTTTTTTAGATTCCATGTATATGTGTTAGCATTGGTATTTTTTTTCTCTTTCTGACTGACTTCACTCTGTATGACAGACTCTAGGTCCATCCACCGCACTACAAATAACTCAATTTCGTTCCTTTTTATGGCTGAGTAATATTCCATTGTATATATGTGCCACATCTTCTTTATCCATTCATCTGTTGATGGACATTTAGGTTGCTTCCATGTCCTGGCTACTGTAAATAGAGCTGCAATGAACACTGTGGTACATGATCCCTGCTTTTCTTAACACTGTGTTAAGACATAACACCTGAGGAAGTGATATTTTCACATTAATAATACTTTTTATCAGACATTCATTTTTACCTGAAAGAAATGTCTTCCTCAAGAAAGGGAAGAAGTAGTGATCTCCTTTTCTGTAGGTATAAACGTCAAAAGATTCCATCTTCTACTTTGGAATTCAGTCACATTAAGAAGGTTTTATTATTGATATTTAGGGAACTACCTTTCCCCACATAAAACTTGCTAATATCTTCCAGATGTGTATCAATTAGCCATCCAGTTTTTGGCCTGCAACTGATAGATGACTTGTTTTAGTTCTTGTTTCGTTGTTTAGTTCTTGTTTTAGTTGTGTTTCAGATGAATGTTATTCTAGCTTCCTGAAACAGAAATGACAGAACACCAGTTTGATTTCCACTTGTATGCTGTGTGTAGCAATCAAATAAGCAATGACACAAGGTATGTTGAATTCTTTTCAGCTTAGGACATGCAGTTCACATATCTCCCTGTCTGAGGCCCAGGGGTATGGAACAAAAGATAGGGTACTTTTATACCCAACAAAAGATCAGATGCTTTTATAATGTACCCCACCTGCTCTCCAGGTGTGGCAAGCACCATATTTTGGTGAGTTGTCGTATGTCAATCTGGCCTCAGTTTGGGGTGAATACATTTTCTTTGAGAACTTGTCTGCATTGACTAACAGTGTCTTTGGGCTTAGGAAAACAATCATTAAGAGAAGAAAAATTTATTTTTCACTCATACGTGGTGCTTTTCTGAGGTCCACGTTTCTTTTTTTATCAAGTGCTTTGACTAGATAGAACTAATTCTTGATTTTTTTTCTACACAAATTTTGTTAGAAAAATATTTTGCTCTTAAAGAGTCATTTGGACTTCTTTTTGTGGAAAAAAAACAAAAAACCAAAGATGTTTCCTTGGAAGAAAAGGATAGACTTCTTATAACACCCACGTTTTGCTTCTGTCTCCGTCAATGACCTGAATGATTCCATGCCTACGTCAGCATCAAGGAGATAATGCCTCCCCCCATCTGCCTCTGGATGATCTTGTCTGGGACAGTTTGGAACATTTACGAAATTTAGTCTGTACCAATATGCATTATTATGGCCACGTATGATTGAATCATACATTTCCTGCTGCATCAAGGTTATCCAGATACCTGGAGCGCATTCCATTTTGTTGTAGGTAAAAAAGCAAGGTGTCCTTCATTTACCATTTATTGCCTGACTCAGAACTCGATTCTCCTAAAACGCCTTTGGTTATGGGAGGGAAAGGTTGGAGACTGTGTTTCTTTTATTTCCTAAAGAAAATGGGTCCTTTATTTATATCACTAAACCACTTCTGTCTCTAAATTGTTCTGCTTGTAATTGATACATTGTCCTTTAAATGCTTTTACACTGTGAGCACGGCATTGCTTTAGAAACAGTTTAAAAGTACTTATGCACCTGGAATTCTGTTCTGTGGGGAGGGAAATTAAAAAGAGAGACAAAGAAAGAGGAGGGAAAAAAGCTAGTCCTCAAAGTGTTTAAAGCTCCAGGGGTGAAAAAAAAAAAGAGGTGAAAAAATAGAATGCAGTGAAATAAAATGTTTAATAAGTGTTGACATGCGGGGTGCAGAGCTCACTGGACATCTGAGAAAACCAAAATTGCAGGGAAGTGGAGACCCTTTCAGACCAAGGGTTCAGGCTTTTTCAGGATCCCTGAACCACCAGCATGAGAACCTGATGCTCTTAACGATGCAGGTTCCAGGGCCCCGTGCTGGCCCTGCTGAGTGAGAAGAGCTCAAATGAGACCCAGGAATTTTTATATTAACCACCTCCCACGTGATTCATAGGCACAATAGGTTCTGAGAGCTGCTTATATATTCAGTCCAAAGCATTGAAAAATAACACCGGGCTAATCCCCACCTGTCTAGATGGCCTTTGATTCATCAAATAACAAAACCAAATATACCTCTCACTTACCTCTCCCAGGTATCAAAATGCTTTGAAGGGTGACACTCTCTGTGGTGGAACATTCTTCTGGATGTGTCTCATCTCTCCCCTCCACACCTCTGACGGCCTCTTCCCACCTAATTCCCCAGAGAGCAGCCAGTTTTCTGAAAAATAACTTCCTCTTATTTTCCTGCCTAGAACCCTCCAGTGGCTTTCCAAAACACTCAGAACACTCAGAATGAAATCCAGGCACGTCTCCAGGGCCACCAAGGAACACAGGACCCAACCCCTGTCCTCTTCCCCTCTCCAGCCTCATTTCACACCATCGTTCCCCTTGATTTCTGTTCATCATTTCCCCACCACAGATGCCTTCTTTCAGATCCCCAGTAAACCTATCTCTCTTTAAGGGCCCTTGAACTTGTAACTGAATGGGCTAAACTTGGGACAGAGGGTCCAGTCAGAAAAGAGCTTTATTCTTCTTCCACCACTGGGCTGAAAAATACTCTGTTGAACTGCTCTTCCCTTCCCGTGAAAACGATGCCCAACAGTGCTCTTAGCTTTTTGCTCATTTTCTAAATAAAAAATGTGTTCCCACCCCCAGTGTGAAGCTAGCCCTCCGCTCGGGAAACAGCACAGGTTCCCAAGGAGCGGGATTTGTGGGAAAGATGCGACGGCTGGTTAACAGACCTGTGTTGTCTTAACTTGATTTGTCTCTGGCTTTCAAATGCCCTCAGTCCGGGCTGACACCCAAGTGTTAGCTCTTCCCTGCAAGGCTCACCATACATTCTTCAGAGACAGCAGCACCGCTGCCAACCACAGGGGCCTTGGTAGAGCGCTGTTCCCTGATGTGAGCCATGCATTCTTGGAGCGGTTATTCAGACCTACATCCCCAGCTGCCTCATCCTATGCACACCCTTGGAATCCTCTCCCTTGAAGTCAGTAAGCCTGTGGGTCGGGGTCCTTCCAGGCCGTGCTGCCTTCTGCAGAGCCTACAGGGCTGGTGGGCACTGTCCCACACTGGGGCGCCGCCAAGCCCTGGAGCCACCAGTGTCGCCCTGCTGCCCTCTCCTTTGGCTCTACCATGGCCAGTTTCCCCAGCGAGCTTCCTATCTTCAGACTTTTCCAGCCCAAACCTGGGGAACTGACTTCTTGCCACTCAAATCCCAGATTCTCCAAGTGCCCCTCGCTTTTCTTTGCTGGGAGGCTGGTGTCTGAGCTTCTGTAAGCAAGTCCTGAGAGACGGGCTTGATTGGACTAGACTAGAATTCCAGTTTTCCCTTCTTGCAAACACCCCCGTCCCCCGTCCCCCCACCTCCAAAAAATGTTCAGCTGCTGCCTCTTGCCAAAGACTTAGAGGAAGGACCAGGACTAATTCCCTTCTACCCATGGAGAAAGATAGGGAAGTGCTGCTGCGTTTTCTTCCCTGCAAACACACTTCAAAGCATGCTGCACTCGATGACTCTAGCCTTTTCTTATACACCCTCCTTGTATGAGTGCCACGTGCACCTCCTAGCAAGTCCTGTAGGGGATGTTTCTAGTACCTCTCTTCAGAACTTGGGGAGACTTTATCACCCACTGCTCTGCGTTTCGGGAATTTAGTCACCCTAAAAAGAAAAACCCTATTCCTTAAGTTGTTCTGTTCTGATTGCTTTCATTATCCATCCATGCATAACAAACTATCCCCAGAAGTAGTGACTTAAAACAACACGTTAATCTTTTTTACGATTCTGTGTGTTGACTGGCCTCAGCTGAGTGGTTCTTCTTTTCTGTCATTTGTGTTCACTCACTTGGTGGCGTTCAATTGGGTTGGCCTGGAAAGCTGATGAAGTCTTCACCCAGATGGTGCTCAGTGAAGCCTCTCTTTATAACTTGGGCTTCTTGACAGCATGGCAGTTTCAGAGCAGTTGAACTTTTTAAAAGGCAGCTGGCTTCAAAGAAGGAAAGCAGAAGCTACCAGGCTGAAAAGATAGGCTTGGAGCAGGCATGTCTCTGCATCTGCCAGTGAAGGAAAAAAAGACTGCCTCTGGATAGTAGGAGTGGCATGCCCGTATAGAAAGAGAAGGGATTGACAGAAGCCATCTTTGGAGGCTGTTTATCATACTGACCCCTCTGCCTGGAATGTTCTTTCCAAAGATCTTAACATGGCCACTGGCCCCCTTCTCAGCATTCAGGTCTCAGCTCAAATGTCATCACTGGCCTGTCATCACCAACGTACTTGCCAACTCCACCCATCTCACATAACCCTACAGTCACTCTGAGTTTACTGTCTTCATTTCATTTCATTGTTTTTTGTTTATTGTATATTGCCATTGTTTATTATTATTTGTATATTGTCTCTACTTAACTTTCCACTCCCTATGGGAATGTAATTCCTGGATAGAAAGGAACTTGGCTTCTTTACTCTCTGCAGTCTCTACATCATCCAGAAAAGAGAAATGACTCACTAACTCTTTGTGAAGAAATTAACACCTAGCTCAGTTCTACCATGTTCAAAGCCAGCTCTCAATAATAGTGGTTGATGATATGACCCAGGAGTCCCACTACTGAGTATATGCCCTGAGAAAACCATAATTCAAAAAGAGTCATGTACCACAATGTTCATTGCAGCACTATTTACAACAGCCAGGACATGGAAGCAACCTAAGTGTCCATCAACAGATGAATGGATAAAGAAGATGTGGCACATATATACAATGGAATATTACTCAGCCATAAAAAGAAACGAAATTGAGTTATTTGTAGTGAGGTGGATGGACCTAGAATCTGTCATACAGAGTGAAGTCAGTCAGAAAGAGAAAAAAAATACCATATGCTAACATATATATATATAGAATCTAAAAAAAAAAAAAGGTTCTGAAGAATCTAGGGGCAGGACAGGAATAAAGACACAGACATAGAGAATGGACTTGAGGATATGGGGAGGGGGAAGGGTAAGCTGGGACAAAGTGAGAGAGAGGCATGGACATATATACACTACCAAACGTAAGGTAGATAGCTAGTGGGAAGCAGCCGCATAGCACAGGGAGATCAGCTTGGTGCTTTGTGACCACCTAGAGGGGTGGCATAGGGAGGGTGGGAGGGAGGGAGACACAAGAGGGAGGGGATATGGGGGTATAGGTATACATACAGCTGATTCACTTTGTTATAAAGCAAAAACTAACACAACATTGTAAAGCAATTATACTCCAATAAAGATGTTAAAAAGACAATAGTAGTAGTTGATGGACACAAATGTCTTTATATCTACCCAAGGTTTCATGGGAGAGTAACAATTTTAGAATATTTTTTTAAAATCTCTAGAAGAGTAGAGACAATTTCTCAGTCAAAATTTGACTCCAATCACACTTTGGATTTCTCCCGGATAAAATGCCCTCAGCTTTAATGAAACTTCTTAATGTTAATAAACAGCTAAACAAAATTTTATTTTCTGCTTAGTCAAGGGAGAATATTAATGTTACACCCTTGATTTTCCTTCTCATAATATGTTAATGCTGTAGTAAATCAACATCATTAAGGGGACCATACCTTAAGGTGGGAACGGACAACCTGCAGTTTTTATGCCATTAATTTTATTGGGATAATAATGATAATAGCTAAGTATCTCGAGCACTTAGCCTGAGTGCCTGGTTCTGTGCTAAGTGCTTCACATGGACCAACTCTTGGGTTAGTCTAAGCACAATGACCAGAAGGGTCTTTTGCTGCCTTTGTGGCGACTGTCTATAACCTCTAGGAATATGCCCTTAATGAATATCACCATTTGAACAACTTCCTCCCTGATTCTCTGCAAACTCTACAAGAAGAGAGAGAGATACTTTGATATATTACCTTTTTTTATTAAAGTATAGGTGCTGTACAATATTGTATGTGACAGGCATACAATATAGTGATTCACAATTTTTAAAGGTTATACTCCATTTGTAGTTATTATAAAATATTGGTTATATTCCCCATGTTGTACAGTATTTTGTATCTAATAGCTTGCACCTCTTACTCCCCCACCCTTGTCTTTCCTCTTCCCTTTCCCCACTGGTAACCACTGGTTTTTTCTCTGTACCTGTGAGTCTGCTTCTTTTTTGTTGTATTCACTAGTTTGTTGTATTTTTTAGATTCCACATATAAGTGATATCACATGGTATTTGTCTTTCTCTGTCTGACTTATTTCACTTAGCATAATGCCTTCCAAGTCCATTCTTGTTGCTGCAAATGGCAAAACTTTGTTCTTTTTTATGGCTGAGTACTATTCTATTGTATATATACACACCACATCCTTATCTATTCATCAGCTGATAGACACAGGTTTCTTCCATATCTTGGCAATTGTAAATAATGTTGCTATGAACATTGGGGTGCATGTATCTTTTTGAATTGGTGTTTTTGTTTTTTTCAGATATATACCCAGGAGTGGAATTGCTGGGTCATATGGTAGTTCTATTTTTAGTTTTTTGAGGAACCTCCATACTGTTCTCCACAGTGGCTGCACTAATTTACATTCCCACCAACAGTGCACAAGTGCTCCCTTTTATCCACACCCTCAGCAACATTTGTTATTTGTGTTCTTTTTGATGATGGCCATTCTGACAGGTGTGAGGTGAGTCCTACTGTGGTTTTAATTTGCATTTTCCTGATGATTAGTGATGTTGAGCATCTTTTCATATGCCTGTTGGCCATCTGCATTTCCTCTTTGGAAAAATGTCTATTCAGTTCTTTTTTTAATTTTTTAATCTGGTTAGTTAGGGTTTTGTTTGTTTGTTTGTTGATGTTGGCTTATATGAGCTTTTTATATATATTGGATATTAGTCCCTTATCAGTCATACCATTTGCAAATATTTTCTCCCATTCAGTATGTTGTTTTTCATTTTGTCAAAGGTTTCCTTTGCTGTGCAAAAGCTTTTAAGCTTAAATAGGTTCCATTTGTTTATTTTTGCTTTTATACCTTTTAACAGTGGTTACCCCAGCCCTAGAGTAACCATGTTATAATACACTTTACTTAAACATAAGATTCGCAAGCATTTCTTTCTTACTTTCATATGTTAGTAGACTCTTGTCCCCAAAAAACTGTCTGTCTACTTCATCAAGAAATACTAATTGTATGAATTTTAGCTGTCTCTATAAAATTGCATTTCTATTTAATGGCATCTTTCTATAAATAAGTAAGGACAATTGCAAGCTCAATAATTTATAAGTCTTATTATGTACCTCTGTTTATACCTTAAATAACAACTTTTGAACGTGAACCTGTAATTATATGATATGTTAAATGCTATTCTAAAACTCAGTTTTTATTAAAATCCTCCCAAACCATTTAAATGTGTTTTGACTTTCCAAATTGACCAGTTTTCATAGGCTTTTCACAAATACTGTCTCATAAGGCATAAAACTAAGGAATGCTTGGAAATAACGCCCATTCAGTTGTTGCCTCTCAGTGCCCATAACATAGCTGACTATTCCCTGCTGAAAACTCTGGTCTCAAGATCACTGTTCATTTAATTGATGGCTAATGTCTTCATTACACAGCTGTTAGTCCATCAAGAAGATAGTTAATGAACTTGGCAATATACATTGCATTAACTTTTTGCCCTAAGGTTAATCATGGGATTATTTTCAAATGTGCTTTTGATGTGCTAAGCTTCCCTAATAAATATGATTAAGTAAGATAAGTTGAGAGGAAGAACATCAATTCAATGAAAATTGCTTAACATTAGGCAGTAGGTTTATAAATGAGTAAAGGGAAATTTAATGTCTGTACTTTATGGCTCTTAAAGGATATTTGGCTGTGACCCAGATGCTAAGCTTTACCTTCACAGAGTTAAACCAGGAACACTTATTTATACACCAATATGATGTTCTTCAACTGAGTACCATTCAGGGCCTTATTTTTGCAAATAATATGTTCTTTTCCTCTTTCTTTACATCAGAATAAGCATTATTCTTCTTAGTTAGAATAATAATAGAGGATATTCTAAGATTCAATCAATGAGGGGAATAAACAATGTTGAAATAGTAGACTCCTAAGAACAAAATGTGTTTTATTAAAGAAACATTCTCCCAAGTATTGTAAGTAAATTTACATTAAATATTAAAGATTTCTAAAGAAAAATCTATTTACTCACTTAAAAATAAAAAAAAAAGAACAGTGCAAAGTGCCCTTGCTATTGCTACTGAAACTACTTTTGTCAAGACTATCCCTCTAATATCCATCCTTCTGAGTGCTATAATTTTAGCCCTTACTGACTCATTCAATATTAGACTAACCTCTAGGAATAACAATAAACTGTCCAGCATTTAGAACAACAAAGACAGTAGAAACACATTTTGGGATATAATTCTCCTTATCTTAGTTTCTGTTAGTCTTATTAAGAAAAATAGTCTTGGATTTAAAGTTTCTATCATTTGTCCAGGTCTAAAATGATGTTTTCTAAAAACATTTTAATACAGTCGATTAAGTCACTTTCTGCTGTGCCAGTCAAAGTCCCAGAGAGACTATGATGATGACCTCAGTTTGGGAATGATGGCAACCACCATTGAAGAGAGGAAATTAGTTTATACTTGAATGGGATCCTTTTTTTTTCAAGTACAAAATTAGTACTCTCTCCCCCTTAGCACAAAATGTACTTGCTAGGATAGATTCAAGCTTCCTTTACTCAGCATTCCATCTGGCTTAATCTCGGCTGAAGGGGAGAATCACAAAGCAGATGTCAGTCATGGTCTGACCTCTTGGTTTAGAAGGCGGGGTGGGCAATAACTTCTACTTCTCCACTGGCTTCTCCCTCCAGACATAATCTCCATTTACCCCGTTGCTTTAAGAACATGGGTTCCATTTCTTTTGTTGTTGTTGTCTGAGGCTTACTGAAAATATCACAGCACAGCAGAAAGATTCAAACGGCTCCACATGGTGTTTTGAAATTCATCCCTCCTGTAGGCTGAGTGACCGGCAGGTCGGACAGACTGCCAAAGACCAAGAGCTTCAGCATTTCCTTAGTGTCAGGATCTACTTCAGTGATTTCCTGATCCCGGGCTGAGACCTCAGGCACGTAATTATCTCTCCTCTCCCTCGCCTCCTCCTGCAGCTTGATGGAGATACGTCTCACTGCACCACTCTGAATCCATTTCATCAGATGTGTGACATAGCCTGCAATCTTGTTGTGGAGCTTCTTGCTGGGAATGATGGCGATCTCCTCTCACATGTGCTTGTTGGTGTGCAAGTCGTTGCCCAGGCGCGTGTAGTACTTCTCAATGATGACCCGGGCCGCCTTCTTCACGGTTTTGGTGCGGACGTGGCCCGTGTTGGCGGTCCTTGGTAAAAGAGGTTCATTTCTTTATTAGATGACAGACTTTAGGTCTCTGGAGTATTTTTCAGAGAAGAATTTTTGCTTTTCAAGAACAGCTACACAAAATAATCTTGAGCCAAAGTATTCTTTCTTTAGATTTCTACCAGAAGGGGAATAGAACTACAAAGTTTTATTTTCAAAATTCTCATGTTCAAGTCAATAAATATTTAAAGTCTATAAAGCACTGTACTAATGAGAAGACAGGGATTGGAAGAGTTGGTAAGATCAAACTGAAAAATGAAGACAAACAAAATGCCATATTTCTGCCTTCCAGTTGCTGATATCTTGTTGAAGAGATGAGGACATGTCCTAATAATCTGGTACAAACTGAGTTGTACCAAGTGATGCAAAGGAAGCTCAGACTCATTGGGGGTGGTAGGGATGTGATTATTGGGGAAAGCTTTTTGAGTGTTGACCATTGAGTTGAAGCTCCGAGGTCTTCAACAAAGTGGAAGAGCGTTACAGACCCAAGAAGAAACTTGCACCAAGTCCCAGCAGCTTGAGGGCTCAGATTCCATTCTAGGAAAAAGGCTACAATGAGGGATGTATAGAGGGTGTGATGGGACGAGGTGGGAGATAAAACTGTAAAATGATGGAATGCCTTACTTATCTTTTTATAATTTTTTGGTCATTATTGGAAGTACATATACATATATTCCCTTTCCAGAATGTGTCGTCCTACCATAACACTATCCAGAATCCAGAAAATGATGCTAAACAGTTCATGTGTTTCCCCTTGATTCATCCTGTAATGCGTCCATCTCAGGGGGTCCCAAGCCAGTCTCCCCTCTTTAGCTTCTGGTACCTTTTCTCTTCACCATGGCTTTCTAGATCAGAGGCCAGCAAACATTTTCTAGAAAAGGCCAGATGGTAAATATCTTAAGTTTCACAGGTCAAACATTCTTTTTTACAGCTACTCAACGCTGCTGTTAAAGAATGAAAGCACCCATAGACAATAGGTAAATGAATGGTGTGGCTGTGTTCTGATAAAACTTTATTTCAAAAGCAAGTGGCAGGCCAGATTTGGACCACTGGTTATAGTTTATGGACCCCTGTTCTAGGACTATCAACTCCTTTGTCTTCTCCAAAGGATCTTAGTTGTTCCTACTCTCTGTCTTCAGTCAAGACTGCTAGTTATTTGAAATCATCAGATTTCCAGTCTTGGTGAATCTGGGGTAGGACCTGATTTTGGAGGCAATGTTAAAAAGGATGGTCTTTTCTTGTCTGAACTTCAAGATGAAGGATCTAGAAGACAAAACTTTTAGCACAACTCTAGGGTGTTACTGTGCTTGAAGTGTCTCTCTTTTTTCTAGTTTTGCCTAAGACATCTTTCTGCTAATTTAGCTCATTTGGGCCAGGGCTTGAGAATGAAACTAGGTGTGTAATATATTCCAAGAAAGAGGTCAGCCAGAAGTGGAAAGATGGGAGATGAAGAAAAATACCATTTTGCTATATTTGTAATCCCCAAACCTAGTTTTTGAGTGACCACTATTTGTCAATCCACTAATTTTCCTTTAATTTAACTATTGTAACACGGGATCCAAAAAAATGAAGCATTTCAGCTTAATGTATACACAGTTGAAAAATCCATTGGAGATTGTTCATCAGGAGAATAAGTGTTCAGAATTTTTTATAGAAAATATAATTCTGATAACAGTGTACAGTATAGAAGAACCAGTGGGCTTTAGTTAAAAAGTCTCAGTGGTTGCCAAGGGGAGGAGGGAGGGATGGATGAATAGGCAAAACTAGGATTTATTTATTTTTATTTTTATTTTTTGCGGTACGCGGGCCTCTCACTACTGTGCCCTCTCCCGCTGCGGAGCACAGGCTCCCGCCGCGCAGGCTCAGCGTCCATGGCTCACGGGCCTAGCCGCTCCGCGGCACGTGGGATCCTCCCGGACCGAAGCACGAACTCACGTCCCCTGCATCGACAAGCAGACTCTCAACCACTGCGCCACCAGGGAAGCCCCAAAACTAGGATTTTTAAGGCAGTGAAACTGTTCTGTATGGTATTATAATGGTGGATACATCTGATACATTAGTTCAAACCCATAGAATGTGCAATACCAAGAGTGAACCCTAATGTAAACTATGAATTTTGGGTGATTATGGTGCATCAATGTATGTCCATCAATTGTAACAAAAGTACCACTCTGATGCAGAATTTGATAAAGAGGGGAGACTATACTTGTGTGAGGGCAGAGGGTATATGAGAAATCTCTGTACCTCCACTCAATTTTGCAGTGAACCTGAAACTGCTCTAAAAATTAAATTCTACTTTAAAAGAAGTCTCTGACAAGGAATAATCCCAGATTTAACTAGTGAGATGGCATACATAGGTGCCATTTATGGCCCTCGAAGACACCCTTAGTAAGCGCACAAAGACAAAATTTCCAAAGGGCAGAGTAGGGTTGGAAGAGATGCAAGGCATTTGCCTTAAGACTGTGGTCTAGACAGAGTGCCGCTCTGTCAGTCAAGCAGTATGCAGATTGTACTTTCCAAAATGACTGCCACAAAAGCTCCCATCCCACATTTCTTCTTCCTGTGTGATGCTGTAGCTCCTCTTATAGAGGTATAGGGGCTTTGTTTCTCCCCTTGAATCTGACAACAGCAGAACTGATGCTATGGAACTTCCAAGGTTAGGACATGAAAGTCTATATGGATTTCACCTGGAGCTCCTGAGACACTGTTCTGGAACTTAGTCACCATGCTATGAGGAAGTGGCAAGACCACAGAGATCAGGTCTAACTTTCTGGCTAAAGCTCCTTTTGAGGTCCCAGCCAGTAGCCAGCATCAACCTCCTGACATGTGACTAGGTGAGTCACAAGGTGACTCTAGCCCCAAACACCATCTGCTGCAATAGCGTGAGAAACCCCACCCCCAAGCAAACACTGCCTAACTGAACCTAGTCAACGCCCAGAACAATGAGAGAAAATAATAAAGCAATTTTTGTCGCTTTGATGTGAATCTTTACACAGCAATAGATAACCAAATAAGTACAAGGGGTACGAAAAGAGAGGCCCAAGCTGGGTAGTTGCTGCTGTTTAATAAATCAGTAGAAAATAATAGTTAATAATATCATGTCTAGTTCTTATGTTCACTTTTTAATATTTTGATCAAGTGGCCCAAGATTCCTTTTAAGGACCACTATATTCCCCATCTTTCCTAAGAGTGCTAACAGGACTGACGAGATCTGGCTTCTCAGATGCAAATGGTCTACATGAGCCAGAAGCCTGGGAACATACACATCATGCTCAAACGACTATCCATGTATTTAATTTAAAAATAAAAAAACATTGCTCATCACTCCATAGGTACTAGGCTGATACATTCAAGTCACAAGATATCAAACCCTAGAGATAAATGTCTTTTTTAATTTTGCAAAAATTGTCTTTTTATCCTTAACGCATTAATTCATCTTTTACTTTTTTTTTTTAATCTTGCTTATGCAGTAGCATATCTCCTGGGATCACTGCAAATCTTGATAAGGCCCTGTGGCATGTACTTTAACCTAATTATAGAAGCAACTCCAATGGCCTCTCATTCACTTGGATGCGAAGAGATGCATGACTTAACAGGGTCACATTCTTGGGCTAATTCCACTCTTCAGTCAGCCAAGGGGCAGCTGCTTGAGCATGTCCAAGGATGTAGAATGTGGCCACTCCTGCTTCCATGCCAACACCCACCCCCTTCATTCTCTACAAATAAAATTCTCTCCCACTTAAGGGCAAAGGATAATATCACCTCTCTGGCTTCTAGCTGCCCATTCCTTCCTCTAATTTGTATAACCATATTCCTCACTTCTTCTCTCCATGACCTGAGATAATGTGTCTTTTCTACTTCAAGTCAAAATCTTCATCTTTTTTCTGAAGTCAACCACTTCCCATCTTTTTTTTTTTTTTTTTGCGGTACGCAGACCTCTCACTGTTGTGGCCTCTCCCATTGGGGAGCACAGGCTCCGGACGCGCAGTCTCAGAGGCCATGGCTCACCAGCCCAGACGCTCCACGGCATGTGAGATCTTCCTGGACCGGGGCACGAACCCGTGTCCCCCGCATCGGCAGGCGGACTCTCAACCACTGCGCCACCAGGGAAGCCCCACTTCCCATCTTCTCAGAGGCTTTCTCCATAAATAATACTCTCTTTTCTGTATCTTCAACCTCTTCCTCTTTCCTGACACTTGACCCTCTGCCTATAAATTTTCCCATTCTAAAGATTAACTCTTCCTTGTCCTTGTATCTCTTTAGATACCTCCTTATCTTCCTTTTCAACCAAACTTTTTGAAAATGTTGTCAATATTTGATTTCCCTTGCTCAAATCCTATTCATTCTTTGTTCTAGCATCATCTCAATATTGCCTACATCATTTGAATGGTTGGGGTCACCAATGATTTTCGGAAATTATTCCAAGACTTATTGACTTGCTCTTTGTAAATCTTTAGAGATTCTCAACCATTTCATCCTTTGGAAATAACCTATCTTCCCTGTTTTCCACATCACTCTCTCCTAATTTGACTTGACTTCCCTCTCTTCCTTCCCTCCCTCCTTCCTTCCTTATTTTGTCTTTTCTCTCTCAACAATATATAGGGTCTTGTATTAGTCAGCTCAGACTGCCATAGCAAAATGTTATAGATTGGGTCACTTATAACAGAAATTTATTTTCTCAAAGTTCTGGAGACTAGCAGTCCCAGATCAGGGTGCCAGCCAATTCAGTTCCTGGTGAAGTTTCTTTTCCTGTCTTGCATATGGCCACCTTCTCGCTATATTCTCACATGGAGTTTCCTCTGTGCATGCACAGAGAGTAAACAAGAGGTCTCTCTCTCCTCCTATAAGACCAACAGTCTATGGAATTCGGGCCCCACCCTTAACTCTTTTAACCTTAATTTCCTCCTAAAGGTCTTATCTCCAAATACCGTCACGTTGAAACTTAGAGCTTCAACAAATGAATTTGGAGAGGGGACATAATTTAGTCCATAACAAGTATAGTTTGTCACATAAAAACTAGGCAGAGGCACACAGTTCCACGTTTGCTTGCAGACTGGGCACCTCTCTCTTTCCCCTCTGATGCCCTTAGTGAGTTGTTGGCATTTACTTTCACACCTGTTACTTCAGAATCCCAAGATGGTTGCTACATCCTCAGAGGTTTTCCTTGAGAGGCTGAAACGAGGCAAACCTATGAGCCAAGTTCCTTTTTTTAGGAGCAAGAAAATAATAGCGGCCCTCAGACTCCCTCTATTTCTTCCTAACCAGAACTGCCTCACATGCATATCAATGTCAAGGGGGATTTCCACAATTGATTTAGTCTAATCAACATCCACTTTCCCTGGGATAAGGGAGGGGTGATTCTACAGCACACAGGGTTCTGTCAGTCATGCAGGCAGAAGGACATGGCTGATTTCTATCTTTCTGACTGCCCTCTCTCAGCCTTCTTCTTAAAAGCCTCTTACTTCAACTGGCCCCTTATATTTCAGTCTCCAGGATTCTTTACTTGGACTAATATTGTCTCTATACTCTTTTCCCAGGTAACCTCATTTATGCCCACTGTTTGCATTACGCCTTAAACATTATAGACCCCCAAATCACTTTCTCTAGTCTAGATATCTTCTATTGGCTAAGCTTATATATATATCTAAAGGTCTTCCTGGCATTTCTACCAGGATTTTTCGCAGACATCTCGAAGTCAACATGTTGAAAAATGAAACTCGTTTCCGTTTCCAATGCCACACATTCTCCATCTCTTTGGTACTCTCTCTGTTGTTTAGTGGAAACATCTCATAATGATTTACCCAAGCAAACAAACCACTATTATTTTAGGTGCCTTCCACTCCCTTACCTACTACATCCATTTAGTTACCAATATCTCACAAATCTCTGCACTTTTTTTCATCCCTACTACCACGCCTTCCTCCTTTAGCTTCATTTCCTACTATTTCCTTTCTGTCATATTACAGTATTTATCAATCTAGGACCTGCTTCTAATAATGCACACCTTTGTTTACATATCTTTCATGACTGCCAAACTTTAAGGGACAAGAGGGCATTTTTACATTCTTCTTTTACATTCTTTTTTTTTTAACATCTTTATTGGAGTATAATTGTCTTACAATGATATGTTAGTTTCTGTTTTATAACAAAGTGAATCAGCTATACATATACACATATCCCCATATCTCTTCCCTCTTGCCCCTTTTACATTCTTGTACTCATTGCAACCTGGTGCATGGTAAGCCCTCATGAAACTAAGTTCAATTCGGCGACCGAAACTCATATATATAGAAATGATAATGCAATGTCCTTGCACTGGGCTTTCTTGCTCTTCTCAGCATAAGACACTTGAGGGAAGAATCTTTGTTGTTCTCTTCCTTTGTAACTTTCCAAAATACTGAGTGCAGTGTTTTTTACTACTGATGACAAACACATTCAAAAATATCAATAGATTAACTCCAGAAAACAAAGCGATATGCTCTATAGTTGTGGATGGACATGGCATTGATATATTTTTCCATGTTGTATGCAGTACTTTCCTGTCTGCATTACACATGGACTCCCTGGAGTTGGTCATCATCAGAGTGTGTAATTCTGTAAAATGGAATCTTGGCTCAGATGAGGTCTGTGGTGTCTTCTGGATCTCATGTCTTGTGATTCCATGATTATAAGATTACTGAGAGAAGCAAGTTCATTTTGATGTAAATAAGCCCATGAACTGGGGAAGGAAGAGTGCTGTCCCTGATGATGTTCTGCAGTAACCGTTTGGCTCAAAAAGAACGAAAATAGTTTATTTTTAACACTAGGGGATAAATCTTAATCTTTGAAGTTCTCAAAGGTATGATTTTCTTTTTGGAAAACACTATTTAAGAACATCAATACACCCCTTTGAATTTGGGTCAAAATTTGATGACATAGCATTAATGGTTATGTGAGAACTACTGGGTCAAATCATAGGTATTGAGATAGTCTTTCTTCAATGAAATTTTATCAGTGTAATAGCTATTTCCAGAATACACCCCCATAATTAAAACTAAGATAGGATATGGGATTAAAATACCAAAAACAATTGATCATATTGAAATGGAGCAGGACCCTATGGTCCTTGCCCCCCATGTCTTCAGCCTGCCTTTTTTCTGTGGAAAAAGTTTAGCCAAAGAACAAGTTTAATCAGAAAATGATTAAATGAGAAAATGCAGAAACAAAAGATAACAAGAAGACTAAATAATAAGAGTTTAGTCATTAAGCAGAGTCAAGGACCTTTAGTTCCTCCTCAACGGCTATAGATAATATTCTGAGCCCTATCCTGTGAGCTGTCTTATAGATACTGAGACCCCCACCAGGTGGAAGAAGTTAACTACATGAGGACCAGGCTGTAGACATGACATAAGCTGCCACAGTTCTGAGAACTGGCCTCAAAGAAATGGGAACAAACTGACCCTGGAACTAAAGACTAACTGTATTTAAAACAATCAAGATGATGCTGATCAGACCACCACATGACCAATCTCATAATGACTGTCAGAGCTGACTGCTGTTTCTGAATGTAGACCCCTTCCTCTGTCCATAAAAGCTCTTGCCCCCTGATTGTCAGTGTGGGGTGGAGTAAACGTTTGGACAGGCATCTGCCCTCCTCATCCCCCTACACACATTGCTGGCATCTGACATAAAGCAAACTTTCCTTTCCACCAACCCGGCCTCTTTATTGGCTTTTGAGCGGTGAGCTCAATTTAGGTTACAATATCACATTTAAACTTATTTTGACTAAGTTGAGTGAAATTTGCTTTCCTTCTAAGAACACGTGATTTTCAATTAAATTATTAGAAATAAAAAATAAATTAGTTATCCTCTCTAAGTTCTTATTTTCATTCCATTATTGACCTCCTCCTTGCTTTGAAAGTTTTGCACTTGAGGGCTTCCCTGGTGGCACAGTGGTTAAGAATCCACCTGCCAATGCAGAGGACATGGGTTCGAGCCCTGGTCCGGGAAGATCCCACATGCCTCGGAGAAACTAAGCCCATGCACCACAACTACTGAGCCTGCACTTTAGAGCCCGCAAGCCGCAATTACTGAGCCAAAGTGCCACAATTGCTGAAGCCCACGCACCTAGAGCCTGTGCTCTGCAACAAGAGAAGCCACCGCAACGAGAAGCCGGCGCACCACAACGAAGAGTAGCCCCGCTCGCTGCAACTAGAGAAAGCCCGCATGCAGCAATGAAGACCCAATGCAGCCAAAAATAAATAAATTAAATAAATAAATTTTTTAAAAAAAGAAAGTTTTGCACTTGAAATTACCCGCTTTACTCATAAATTTATCTCATCTTTCTGAAAGTATGAGAAGCAATACACTTTATTTATACAGTGTTTTACCATTTGCAATGTCCTTTTTGATCTATTTAACTACATCTAAACCACACGTTAATCTCATGAAGCAGACAAACCAGATATAATTTCACAGATGAGGAAACTGTCACCTTTACCCAAGATCACATGATTAGAAAGTGATAAAACCAAGAGAAGACTCAATATCGTTTGATATTTAGTCTACTGCTCTTTGCAACTTGGCAACCATTCCAAACTCAAAAAATATATCTCCCTCTGCCTTTTATAAAACAGCATTAAGATTGCACTGAGATGCACAGAGTATAAAATTGCTTGTATACTTTTGATCTTTTCTTTCTTCTTACCATTTCAGTTTTGAAATGGCAAACCTTGGGAAGGTATCTCAGGTTTATACAGTGAAAACTTTACTTCTCAGGACTTGGGAAAGTCTAGTCAACATTGCTGAAATAGAAAAAAAAACATGTTCTTCATGGAATATTCATAAGACAAATGTATTTTTAAAACTTGCAAAGCTGGCTGAGCTACAACCTCACAAGTGATATTTCAAAACATGTTAGAGGTCTTCTGCTTGTGGCCATAACAAAGTAACTTGTTATAACATGTTAGAGGTCTTCTGCTTGTGGCCATAACAAAGTAACTTGTTAACTAATCCTCTCACCAGAGACAACTATAAAACTGAACAAAATATAGGAAATGATTATTTTTAGATGTTAGACTATAGGCAACACAGATCTGTGATCCCCAAGAGGAGCAGGGGAGCCTTAAGATCACAGTTATACAAGCTTCTACCTGGAGGCATTCTGTAAATGGTAGGGTAGGGGTGGGGCAGGGAGCCCCAGCAGGGTGCAGATGTCTCACTGGGCAGAGAAGGAAGATGTCATAGCTCTGGGCTGCAAGGGTGGCTGGAAATTGTGGGGCAGGAATGAAGAGAAGGGAGTCATACAGAAATGAAGTTTCAGAATTCTGCACGTGGTTCCCCTTACTCTTTGGTGCAATACAAAAGTGTGTATGCATAACGCAGAATCCATAAGGCAGGGTAAAAAAAGCTATCAAATAAAGAAAAATTACTGGGGAAGTTTGAGTTGAAAAACTATTAGAACTCCTCTAGTCTGGGAGACACTTGAGTACTGACCAGAGTGGAGAAAACTCATTAAATATCTCTGACATTCAATGGAGACGCAGGGAAGGTCATGCTAATCTATTTCCACAGTAAAACCACTCTGAAGTGTCCCTAACAAAGCGTAAAAATTATCCATAAATAAGTTCAACTTAAGTAAATGAGTTACCTATCTGCTGGAACAAAATTCAATATTCTATTAAGGAAGAATGTAAAAGCCAGCTCTTTAGCAACATAGCATCCATAGTATCAAGTATATAACAAAACATTACTAAACATTGTGAAGAAGAAGCAAAATGTGGTGCAGAACCAAAAGAAAAGTCAGTCAATATAAATGTAAATTGTTTATTTTTAGCAAAATGAGATAGATCTCAAAAAACTTTGAATGTTTTGAAGTATGATAGCTGTTTTGGAAAAAACTTTTTCCAAAATAGATAAAGGCACAAAGAGAAAAAATTTTAAAGGAGTCAGAAAGAAAAAAACATAAAAAGAGCAACCACTAACCTCATTAGAAACAATGTATGCCAGACTACATTAGACTGACATCTTTAAGGTACTGAAAGGAAAAACTAAACCTAAAATCTTGTAAATATCCTCCAAACATGAAGGAAAAATAAAGACATCTTTAGGCATACAAATACAGAAAGAATCTGTCATCATCAGGCAAGCACTACAAGATATATTAAGAGAATTTCTTCAGACTAAACGAAAAATGTTTCCAGATGGAAATTCAGTCTACACAAAGAATGGAGAGTTCCAAAAAAAGTAAATATGTAAATAAATATAAATTATTTTCTCTTGTGGCTTAATTCCAGAGAAAAATGGAAGTATGCTGTTACAAGTATACTTGTATACAATATATATATATGTCTGTAAAGAATGAATATTGTAAACTGAAGAGCAACCAATTTAAAGGAGAAAGAAAATAGAAGAGGCATAGCTGAAAAACCAGTAGAGGACATAAAATGGTATCTTTAAAAATATTTAATCCAAAAGCATGCAAGAAAGGAAGAAAAAAAGAAAAAAGATGTAATGGGACAAAGACATAGTGAATACAAGATGGCATATTTAAACACAATCAATTATTTGGTAATTGCATCAAATAGCACTAGACTCTAATTAAAAGGAAAGGATTATCAGACTGAATTTTTTAAAAAAACAATATGCTGTTTATAAGAGAGAAAAGGATGGAAGAAGGTATACCTCTTAAATATTCAGATAAATGTTGGGCTGGCTATATTACTATCAAATTAGACTTCAGGACAAAATAATATTTTTAGAGGTAAAGAGGGACATTCTATAATAAGAACGTGGTCAACAAGAAGACATTAAAATCATAAATATGTATACACCTAATCACAGAAATTCAAAATACAAGAAGAAAGAAACTAATGGAACAGAATGGAGAAATAGGAAATTCCACAGCTAAAGTTTTAGATATCAATACTCTTTCCTCAATGATAGAATAAATATATAAAATGCTCTGTGTAGATACAGAAGACTTGAACAGCACTATCAATAACTTAACTAACACAATACACATTTTTTCCCAAGTGATCATGGAGAATTCATTGATATAGACCATATGCCATGTCACAAAACAAATTACAAAAAAATTTAAAGAACTGAAATCATGAAGGGTACATTCTCTGACAACAAAGAAATTAAATTAAAAATGATTGAAAAATAGATATCAGAAAATTCCCAAATATTTGGAAATTAAGAAATCTTTGTCTTAACCCCTTGCTCAAAGAAGAAATTAGAACATATTCTTAAGTGAATGACAATAAAAATATCACTATCAAAATTTGTGGGATGTAGTGTTTGGGGGAAATTATATATCTCTACTTGCCTATATGAAAAAGAGGAAAGGATTAAAATCAACAGTTACTGCTTCACCTTAGGAATCTAGGGAATGAAGTCTAAACCCAAAATAAGCAGAAGGAAGGAAACAGTACTGGTAAGAGTGGATATCAGTGAAGTAGAAAACTGATAAATAAAGAAAATCATGAAATCAAAATCTGGTTCCTTGAAATGTTAACAAAATTGATAACACCCAACCTTAACTGATTAAGATAAAGACAGAGAATACCAAGAAAGAAAGAAAGAACATCAGTAATGATCCATAGACATTAAAGGAATAATAAAGTTTATGAATCACATTATATCAATAAATTCAACAATTTAGATTAAAGGGCAAATTACTTGAAAGACACAAATTACCAAAACTGGTGTAAGAGGAAACAGAAAATCTAAGTAGCCCTACAATAATTAAAGACATGTATTTGTATTCAAAAACCTTCCCAAAGTAAACTCTAGATAATTTCATTCATGAATTCTACCAAACAATTAAGGAAAAAATAATATCAATTTTACAAAATGTATTAAAGTTCAAAACATGGTTTTGTCTTTATTCTTTGATTTTAAGAGTAGCTCCCTAGGTTTAGCGATTGGCCCAATCTCTAAATGATATGAAAATCTTAAAAACTGTGTTGAGGAAATAGCTAAAACTAAATGAGAACAAGAATCTAATTCAAAACACTGATATTTGTCATTCTTTCCTAAGCTAGGCAGGAAGCTGAGGAGGCTAAGTGAGAATTCAGATAGGTTTTACCACGCTCTGTCACTGGTATCCTATACTGAGTTGAAACTATATGTTCCTAGTATCCTGCCTCATTTTTCTCTTCTTTTTCATATGAGTCATTTAAATTTGCTGTATCTTCTCTCTTCTCCCATTCCCAGCAAAGAAGCCGCTATCTCAGCCTGGATGTGGAGAGAGGCCAGGGAAGCTTCTATGAAGACGTATGCTGAGCCCAGAAGGGTGCACATGTGTTGTATGCAGAGGAAGCAGCCAAAGAAGCCAGGAAAGCAGCATGGCCAAAGGCACAGAAACGAGAAAGCTTGCATTTAAAGAACTATAAGAGGCTCCTCCATATTGGACCAAAGAGAAATGCAGAGGTGGGGGAAAGGAGTAGAGGGGTCAGGGTAGATCAGAGATCACATCCGAATGTGGCATCCTCCTGAGGAATTTATCTTCAAAAACAGGAAGTTACTGAAGGATTGCAAACATGATCAAATTTGCAATGTGCAAAGGATACTCTGATCATGCATTTGAGGGAGGGTGGACCTGTTCATCAGATATCACAGTAGTTTAGTGCAAGACGATGAGGTCCTGATCAAAATTAGAGACAGTGGAGAACAGAGAAAGGGATACATATGGATACAGGGTCCGAGTCCATAGGACACAGTGACTGATCCAACATCAGGGGTGAGGAAGAGGAAGGAGTCTAGCTGATTCTAAGGTTTCCTGCTCAGATGGCTGTGTGGATAGCATGTCCTTCACTAAGATGAGGTCCCACTAGGGGACTAGGGAGTTACTATGCTTGCAGTTGTGAATTGATGAGGTATGAGGTGAAATGTGAGGTCTGATAGGCATTTGTATATATCCTGCACTCAGGAGAGAGAACTACAGACTGATATTTGGATTTCATCAGCACATGAAATGAATGTGCAACCAAGGTATATATAAAATGAGAAAAAAAGATATATGTGGCTGATGTAGCCATGTGAATAGAAGACATCTCCACGATATAGAAAGGGAACATTACATAAGTAGTGTCAGAGGGGATTTTCATGTTATATTTATAAATATATCATTTCTATGTAAGCTAGAAACTTTCCTTGTTCCAGATCTAAGTTGTACATTCCAAATTCTGAGAGTGATTTCAAGGATGACATCTTTTACTCCTAAAGGAAGCTACTGGAACAACAATAGAAAAGCTAACAGTAGGTGATTATCTCTTGATTATAAAATATTAGGGAAAAAACATTCAACGTATATGTACTAATGATGGAGACACCATATGTTCAGCAAGAGTCAATTCTCCTCTAGCCTATAAACTGTACAATAAACTCCATCTCCTCTACAAATGTCACGACCAACACCTCCTCCTTCTGGTCTTCTACTGTCACAGCAATACCCCACAAAGCTCTGTAAAGCTGTAATGCAATCTTTTTTTTTTTTTTAACATCTTTATCGGAGTAAAATTGCTTTACAATGGTGTGTTAGTTTCTGCTTTATGACAAAGTGAATCAGCTATACATATACATATATTCCCATATCTCTTCCCTCTTGCATCTCCCTCCTTCCAACCCTCCCTATACCACCCCTCTAGGTGGTCACGAAGCACCGAGCTGATCTCCCTGTGCTATGCAGCTGCTTCCCACTAGCTATCTATTTTACATTTATTTGTTAGTGTATATATGTCCATGCCACTCTCTCACATTGTCCCAGCTTACCCATCTCTCTCCCCATGTCAAGTCCATTCTCTAGTAGGTCTTCGTCTTTATTCCCGTCTTGCCCCTAGGTTCTTCACGACCTTTTTTTTTTTTTTTAGATTCCATATATATGTGTTAGCATACAGTATTTGTTTTTCTCTTTCTGACTTACTTCACTCTGTATGACAGACTCTAGGTCCATCCACCTCACTACAAATAATTCAATTTCGTTTCTTTTTATGGCTGAGTAATATTCCTGGTGTATATGTGCCACATCTTCTTCAACCATTCACTTGTCAATGGACACTTAGGTTACTTCCATGTCCTGGCTACTGTAAATAGAGCTGCAATGAATATTGTGGTACACGACTCTTTTTGAATTATGGTTTTCTCAGGGTATATGCCCAGTACTGGGATTGCTGGGTTGTATGGTAGTCCTATTTTTAGTTTTCTAAGGAACCTCCATACTGTTCTCCATAGTGGCTGTATCAATTTACATTCCCACCAACAGTGCAAGACGGTTCCCTTTCCTCCACACCCTCTCCAGCATTTATTGTTTGTAGATTTTTTGATAATGGCCATTCTGACAGGTGTGAGATGATATCTCATTGTAGTTTTGATTTGCATTTCTCTAATGATTAATGATGTTGAGCATTCTTTCATGTGTTTGTAGGCAATCTGTATATCTTCTTTGGAGAAATGTCTATTTAGGTCGTCTGCCCATTTTTGGATTGGGTTGGTTGTTTCTTTAATATTGAGCTTCATGAGCTGTTTATATATTTCGGATATTAATCCTTTGTCCGTTGATTCGTTTGCAAATATTTTCTCCCATTCTGAGGGTTGTCTTTTCGTCTTGTTTATGGTTTCCTTTGCTGTGCAAAAGCTTTGAAGTTTAATTAGGTCCCATTTGTTTATTTTTGGTTTTATTTCCATTACTATAGGAGGTGGATCAAAAAAGATCTTGCTGTGATTTATGTCAAAGAGTGTTCTTCCTATGTTTTCCTCTAAGAGTTTTATAGTGTCCGCTCTTACATTTAGGTCTCGAATCCATTTTGAGTTTATCTTTGTGTACGGTGTTAGGGAGTGTTCTAATTTCATTCTTTTACATGTAGCTGTCCAGTTTTCCCAGCAACATTTGTTGAAGAGACTGTCTTTTCTCCATTGTATATCCTTGCCTCATTTGTCATAGATTAGTTGACTGTAGGTGCATGGGTTTATCTCTGGGCTTTCTATCCTATTCCATTGATCTATGTTTCTGTTTCTGTGCCAGTACCATACTATCTTGATTACTCTAGCTTTGTAATATAGTCTGAAATTAGGGAACCTGATTCCTCCAGCTCTGAATTTCTTTCTCAAGATTGCTTTGGCTATTCAAGGTTTTTGTGTTTCCATACAAATTGTGAAATTTTTTGTTCTAGTTCTGTGAAAAATGTCAGTGGTACTTTAATAGGGATTGCATTGAATCTGTAGATTGCTTTGGGTAGTATACTCATTTTCACAATGTTGATTCTTCCAATCCAAGAACATGGTATGTATCTCCATCTGTTGGTATCATCTTTAATTTCTTTCATCAGTGTCTTACATTTTTCTGCATACAGGTCTTTTGTCTCCAGGTAGGTTTATTCCTAGGTATTTTATTCTTTTTGTTGCAATGGTAAGTGGGAGTGTTTTCTTAATTTCATTTTCAGATTTTTCATCATTAGTGTATAGGAATGCAAGAGATTTCTGTGTATTAATTTTGTATCCTGCAACTTTACCAAATTCATTGATTAGCCCTAGTAGTTTTCTGGTGGCATCTTTAGGATTCTCTATGTATAGTATCATTTCATCTGCAAACAGTGACATCTTTACTTCTTGTTTTCTGATTCGGATTCCTTTTATTTATTTTTCTTCTCTGACTGCTGTGGCTAAAATTTCCAAAACAATGTCGAATAATAGTGGTGAGAGTGGGCAGCCTTGTCTTCTTCCTGATCTTGGTGGAAATGGTTTCAGTTTTTCACCATTGAGGATGATGTTGGCTGTGGGTTTGTCATATATGGCCTTTATTATGTTGAGGTACGTTCCTTCATGCCTACTTTCTAGAGGGTTTTTATAATAAATTGGTGTTGAATTTTGTCAAAAGCTTTTTCTGCATCTATTGAGAGGATCATATGGTTTTTATTCTTCAATTTTTTAATATAGTGTATCACATTGATTGATATGCATATATTGAAGAATCCTTGCATTCCTGGGATAAACCCCACTTGATCACAGTGTATGATCCTTTCAATGTGCTGTTGGATTCTGTTTGCTAGCATTTCGTTGAGGAGTTTTGCATCTATGTTCATCAGTGATATTGGCCTGTAGTTTTCTTTCTCTGTGACATCTTTCTCTGGTTTTGGTATCAGGGTGTTGGTGGCCTCATAGAATGAGTTTGGGAGTGTTCCTCCCTCTGCTATCTTTTGGAAGAGTTTGAGAAGGATAGGTGTTAGCTCATCTCTAAATGTTTGATAGAATTTGCCTGTGAAGCCATCTAGTCCTGTGCTTTTGTTTGTTGGAAGATTTTTCATCACAGTTTCAATTTCAGTGCTTGTGATTGGTCTGTTCATATTTTCCATTTCTTTCTGGTTCAGTCTTGGAAGATTGTGCTCTTCTAAAAATTTGTCCATTTCTTCCAGGTTGTCCACTTTATTGGCATAGAGTTGTTTGCAGTAATCTCTCATGATCCTTTGTATTTCTGCAGTGTCAGTTGTTACTTCTCCTTTTTCATTTCTAATTCTATTGATTTGAGTCTTCTCCCTTTTTTTCTTGATGAGTCTGGCTAATGGTTTATCAATTTTGTTTATCTTCTCAAAGAACTAGCTTTTAGTTTTATTGATCTTTGCTATTGTCTCCTTCATTTCTTTTTCATTTATTTCTGCTCTGATCTTTATGGTTTCTTTCCTTCTGCCAAATTTGGGGGTTTTTTGTTCTTCTTTCTCTAATTGCTTTAGGTGTAAGGTTAGGTTGTTTATTTGAGATGTTTCTTGTTTCTTAAGATAGGATTGTATTGCTATAAACTTCTCTCTTAGATCTGCTTTTGTTGCATCCCATAGGTTTGGGGTCGTGTGTTTTCATTGTCATTTGTTTCTAGCTATTTTTTTATTTCCTCTTGATTTTTTCAGTGATTTCTTGGTTATTATGTAGTGTATTGTTTAGCCTCCATGTGTTTGTATTTTTTACAGATTTTTTCCCCTGTAATTGATATCTAGTCTCATAGGATTGCAGTCAGAAAAGATACTTGATATGATTTCAATTTTGTTAAATTTACCAAGGTTTGATTTGTGACCCAAGATATGGTCTATCCTGGAGGATGTTCCATGAGTACTTGAGAAGCAAGTGTATTCTGTTGTTTTTGTATGGAATTACCTATAATTATCAATTAAGTCCATCTTGTTTAATGTGTCATTTAAAGCTTGTGTTTCCTTATTTATTTTCATTCTGGGTTATCTGTCCATTGGTGAAAGTGGGGTGTTAAAGTCCCCTACTATGAATGTGTTACTGTCGATTTCCCCTTTTATGGCTGTTAGTATGTGCCTTATGTATTGAAGTGCTCTTATTTTGGGTGCATAAATATTTACAATTGTTATATCTTCTTCTTGGATTGATCCCTTGATCATTATGTAGTGTCTTTCTTTTCTGTTTTAATACTCTTTGTTTTAAAGTCTATTTTGTGTGATATGAGAATTGCTACTCCAGCTTTCTTTTGATTTCCATTTGCATGGAATATCTTTTTCCATTCCCTCACTTTCAGTCTGTATGTGTCCCTAGGTCTTAAGTGGGTCTCTTGTGGATAGCATATATACGTGTCTTGTGTTTGTACCCATTCAACCAGTCTATGTCTTTTGGTGGGAGCATTTAATCCATTTACATTTAAGGTAATTATCTATATGTATGTTCCTATTCCCATTTTCTTAATTGTTTTGGGTTTGTTTTTGTAGGTCTTTTCCTTCTCTTGTGTTTCCTGCCTAGAGAAGTTCCTTTAGCATTTGTTGTAAAGCTGGTTTGGTGGTGCTGAATTCTCTTAGCTTTTGCTTGTCTGTAAAGGTTTTAATTTCTCTCTCAAATCTGAATGAGATCCTTGCTGGGTAGAGTAATCTTGGTTATAGGGTTTTCCCTTTCATCACTTTAAATATGTCCTGCCACTCCCTTCTGGCTTGCAGAGTTTCTGCTGAAAGTAACCTTATGGGAGTTCACTTCTATGTTATTTGTTGTCTTTCCCTTGCTGCTTTTAATATTTTTTCTTTGTATTTAATTTTTGATAGTTTGATTAATACGTGTCTTGGCATGTTTCTCCTTGCATTTATCCTGTATGGGACTCTCTGTGATTCCTGGACTTGATTAACTATTTCCTTTCCCATATTAGGGAAATTTTCAACTATAATCTCTTCAAATATTTTCTCAGTCCCTTTCTTTTTCTCTTCTTCTTCTGGAACCCCTATAAGTCGAATGTTGGTGTGTTTAATGGTGTCCCAGAGGTCTCTGAGACTGTCCTCAGTTCTTTTCATTCTTTTTTCTTTATTCTGCTCTGCCGTAGTTATTTCCACTATTTTATCTTCCAGGTCACTTGTCAGTTCTTCTGTCTTAGGTATTCTGCTATTGATCCCTTCTAGAGAATTTTTTATTTCAGTTATTGTGTTGTTCATCATTGTTTGTTTGCTCTTTAGTTCTTCTAGGTCCTTGTTAAATGTTTCTTGTATTTTCTCCATTCTATTTCCAAGATTTTGGATCATCTTTACTATCATTATTCTGAATTCTTTTTCAGGTAGACTGCCTATTTCCTCTTCATTTTTTAGGTCTGGTGGATTTTTATGTTGTTCCTGCATCTGCTGTGTGTTTCTCTGTCTTCTCGTTTTGCTTAACATACTGTTTGTGGTCTCCTTTTCACAGGCTGCAGATTCGTAGTTCCCGTTGTTTTTGGTGTCTGTCCATAGTGGCTAAGGTTGGTTCGGTGGGTTGTGTAGGCTTCCTGGTGGAGGGGACTAGTGTCTGTGTTCTGGTGGATGAGGCTGGATCTTGGCTTTCTGGTGGACAGATCCGCATCTGATGGGGTGTTTTGGGGTGTCTGTGAACTTATTATGATTTTAGGCAGCCTCTTTGCTAATGGGTGGGGTTGTGTTCCTGTCTTGTTAGTTGTTTGGCATAGGGTGTCCAGCACTGTAGCTTGCTGGTCGTTGAGTGGAGCTGGGTCTTGGTGTTGAGATGGAGATCTCTCAGAGATTTTTGCCATTTGATATTATGTGGAGCTTTGAGGTCTCTGGTGTACCAGTTTTCTGAACTTGGCTCTCCCACCTCAGAGGCACAGCTCTGATGCCCGGCTGGAGCACCAAAACCCTGTTATCCACTCAGTTCAGAATAAAAGAGAGAAAGAAAGAAAGAAAGAAAGAAAGAAAGAAAGAAAGAAAGAAAGAAAGAAAGAAAGAAAGAAAGAAAGAAAGAAAGAAAGAAAGGAAGGAAGGAAGGAAGGAAGGAAGGAAGGAAGGAAGAAGGAAAATGAAATGAAATAAAGTTATTAAAATAAAAAATAATTATTTTTTAAAAATGTTTAATGTAATATAAAAAGAAAGAAAGAAAGCAAGAAGAGAGCAACCAAACCAAAAACCAAATCCACCAATGATAATAAGCACTAAAAACTACATTAAAAAAAAAAAAGAAGAAACGGACAGACAGAACCTTAGGACAAATGGTAAAAGCAAAGCTATACAGACAAAAGCACACAAAGAAGTGTACACATACACATCCACAAAAAGAGGAAAAGGGAAAAGTACACATATATCATTGCTCCCAAAGTCCACCTCCTCAATTTGTGATGATTCGTTTTCTATTCAGGTATTCCACAGATGCAGGGTACATCAAGTTTACTGTGGAGATTTAATCCGCTGCTCCTGAGGCTGCTGGGAGAGATTTCCCTTTCTCTTCTTTGTTTGCACATCTCCCGGGGCTCAACTTTGGATTTGGCCCCGCCTCTGCGTGTCGGTCGCGGGAGGGCGTCTGTTCTTCACTCAGACAGGATGAGGTTAAAGGAGCCACTGATTCGGGGGCTCTGGCTCACTCAGGCCAGGGGGAGGGAGGGGCACGGAGGGTGGGCGAGCCTGCGGCGCCAGAGGCCAGCGTGACATTGCACCAGCCTGAGGTGCGCCGTGCGTTCTCCCGGAGGAGTTGTCCCTGGATCCCGGGATCCTGGCAGTGGCGGGCTGCACAGGCTCCGCGGAAGGGGTGTGTGGATAGTGACCTGCGCTCGCACACAGGCTTCTTGGTGGCGGCAGCAGCAGCCTTAGCATCTCATGCCCGTCTCTGGGGTCCGCGCTGATAGCCGCAGCTCACGCCCATCTCTGGAGCTCCTTTAGGCAGTGCCTTGAATCCCCTCTCCTGGCGCACCTGAAACAATGACCTCTTGCCTCTTCGGCAGGTCCAGGCTATTTCCCGGACCCCCTCCCAGCTAGGCGTGGTGCACTAACCCCCTGCAGGCTGTGTTCACTCTGCCAACCCCAGTCCTCTCCCTGCGCTCCGACCGAAGCCCAAACCTCAGCTCCCAGCCCTGCTCGCCCCGGCAGGTGAGCAGACAAGCCTCTCAGGCTGGTAAGTGCCGGTCAGCACTGATCCTCTGTGCGGGAATCTCTTCGCTTTGCCCTCTGCATCCCTGTTGCTGTGCTCTCCTCCACGGCTCTGAAGCTTCCCCCCTCCGCCACCCGCAGTCTCTGCCCATGAAGGGGCTTCCTAGTGTGTGGAAACCTTTCCTCCTTCACAGTTCCCTCCCACTGGTGCAGGTCCCATCCCTGTTCTTTGTCTCTTGTTTTTTCATTTTTCTTTTGCCCTACCCAGGTACGTGGGGAGTTTCTTGCCTTTTGGGACATCTGAGGTCTTCTGCCAGCGTTCAGTGGGTGTTCTGTAGGAGATGTTCCACGTGTAGATGTATTTCTGGTGTATCTGTGGGAAGAAAGGTGATCTGCACGTCTTACTCTTCCGCCATCTTGAAGCTCCCCCCCTGTAATGCAATCTTATAGCCACTCTTCAACAAGACACCATCAGTAACTTGATAGTATAGTCAGAGTGAGATTTACTGTGAAGGTATTGACATTTAGCCTTGTGTTCATTTGGATGTACAGTTTTCTAGTATTTGCAAAGGTAATTTATTTTTATATTCTTTTTCTCAAAGAGGTCCCCCAAATTACATGAGCTGCAGCACACCTGTACCATCCCCGGGTAAGGAGTATAATTCAAATGTTATAGACAATAGATTAGTAAGATTAATCTAATGTTTTTTCATTCATCAAGTTAAATTAATATATTTGAGAACTGGTTTTCACACTCAACTCTTCTGACTTTAGGGTCCATGACCTTCTAACTACAACTGGAGTTCTCCACCCTCTCTGTACACTTGAATTGCCCAATGGACATCCAGGGTTGAGAATCACTGCCTTATACTCCTTTTGTTAACATTTCTTATAGTTAAATACAGATTAACAATTTGAAAAAAATACATTCTCAAGGAAATTTCCCAAAAGGCAAAATAGTGGAACAAAGAAATGAAATCTTTGCATTTATTTTTCAAGTAATCAGTTCGCTGATGATTCAACTGTGCCTTTTGTTAATGAGTGTTAATGAACATTTAATCATACAAAGATAAGTTGTTTCTTCTTATCTGGAAAAATTCTAATATGGCAAACAGACTATATTTGTTCTGCAATCAGTTATTGATATTTTTTCTGACTTGGAATACATAATTAAATATCTAGTAACTCTCTGTTTTCTAATCTACATAAGTTTGAATCAATTTTTTTTTCTTGCGGTACGCGGGCCTCTCGCTGTCGTGGCCTCTCCTGCTGTGGAGTGCAGGCTCTGGACATGCAGGCTCAGCGGCCATGGCTCACGGGCCTAGCTGCTCCATGGCATGTGGGATCTTCCCGGACTGGGGCACAAACCCGTGTCCCCTGAATCGGCAGGCGGACTCTCAACCACTGCGCCACCAGGGAAGCCCTGAATCAAATTATTTTTAATTCAGGTTTTATTCAGTTGCCCTTTGAGCTTTCCATCAAGGACCACCGTCCCCACTGGCATCTTCACTTCACTGATGCATTGTCTCTTGCTCTGCATTCTAGGTATGGAGCAGAAAAGCATTTCCCTCAACAGTTGAGCTTTTATTAGCTTCCATGGCCTAATTCAAGCATTAACTTTGCTTATAAAAGCTACTTTTTCAACCTGTCTTTTCAACAGTTAACTTCCATTTCTAATAAGGACTAGAGAAACAAGAGCAATTATATGTGAGAGAAATTATGTGCATAGTTCCAAATCCCCCTGGTTCCCTTGGACAAACAGTCTGCTCTTGTTTTGTAGCTCCCTTTTTCTATTTACGGTGGCACTTCTTACCTTCCATAAATGATTACTTTTCTCCTTTTAGGCAACTCAGAGAACCTGTGATGTAATGAATAGAGTAACTGACTAAAAGACTTAGATTCTGATCCAACTGAAGTGCTGTGTAAAATTGGGCAGAGGTGATTAAACTCTCTGAAACTCAGTTTTTAAAATAACTGTGAAGTTCGAATATAAATATGACTTCAGTCTAACTCACAGAGTTGGTCAATAGACAAATGTGATATTTGTATCATTTTTTATTTGACAGGAAGATATTTGCTCTTGGAAGGTATTTGCTCTTTGACTGCAAAATCTTTGACTGAATGCATGCAAATTTAGAAAGCTGTACTATGAAGTATACTCCAAATGAACAATTTATCCACCTAAGCTTTTCACCTGAGTGTGGTAAACCACAAGAGGCCACATGTCTTTCTTCACTAATTGGAAAATATTATAGATATTCAATATTTCCTTTCACTTAGAAATGTCTCCTAGGAAGATATGTATTACCATATTTTGAGAATATGAAGTGTTTGAATGGTTTAAAATCTGATTGGCTTTCAGTAATTCAAGGGCCACTATTGATTGTTACACATGAGTATCTGTAAAATTAATTCCTTGTACAACATTATTTCTCAAAGTAACTTAAGCCAGTATCTCCAAATATGTGATGGTAAAAATCACAGCAAGGGCTAAATGTTCACATTGATACTCACTTGAGTCATTGAATGGGACAGGAAACACAGACATTGTTGAGTAGACTAAACCTCTCATTTGACAGATACTGAAACAGATTAAGTGGTTCTGTCAAGCAGCCGTTTTATTATAGAATTGGAATTAGAACCCTTAAATCAAAGTGTAGGGCTCTTTTAACTACTCCATACTAACTATGGAGATATTCCCCTGAATGTTCTCACTAAAACAGCAAATATTTAAAATTGCAGGGGTTAGGGAAAGAATATGTTTAAAAAGTAAGAAGGCAAAGTATTTAGATTTTTATCAATGCTTCAACAAAGGTTTCCATTTTATAGTTTGATATCATAGGAGAGATGTTTCATTGATATACTACCTGAGTTCTTGGTTCCAGCATGGGTTTTCCTCGTAGACTATTAAAGCCTATAGTTGAAACATATTTAATTTAGTTGCTCACTCATATTTGCAGCACTGGTCTTAAGTTGAGATTTAATTCTAGAAGGCATTATACTAAATTAATCTCATTGGAGTTCATTTTATTATTCTTATGTAGCAAATTTCAAAAAATTCACTTAAAAAAAAAAGAGTGGAACAATTTCATATAAACTCTTTCCCAGTGGATCAATCACTTTGAAATCCACTAAACAGCCTAATGAGGCAAACATTTTCCCTTGTTCAGGGCCAGCATTTAGGTGCACATTTTCAAAGTAATGATTACCAGGATGTTAGCAGTGTTAAATATTATCAGTTCTGCAAAATTGCATGTTGGGTATTCTGGACGTTTTTAATCTGGACAAAATGTAAAGCAGGGGAAATCACCTAGAAAATTTAGCAAACATAGTCTTGGCTTTGCCGTTGGAGTGGGAGAGAAGACACTTTACACTGTTGCTTATACTACAGCTGTTCCCAAATTCTTGTGTGGCAATTGCAAAGAGGAATGCTTTCTTCATAAATGTGTAACTCCAAGGTTATGGCCTTTTCTTTAAGAAGTAGGCTTCATTCCAGTTGTTCACTCTTAAGAGGGGATTGCAGGAGCTGGATGAATACTTCCATACCTAAATAGAAATTGTGTTTTCTGATAAAGAAAAGAGTTCCCAAACATCACGATGGTAAAAGGGCGTGATGCTGCTTGAGCCCCAGCTCTATCACTGATGCCGGAGAATCCCTCTACCCTCTCTGGGACTCAGTTTCTTCCTGTGTAATATGATGATCCCTATGACCCATTCTGTGCCAACTTTGAATCCTCCCAAGTGTCCAACTTCATTGTTCAAAGCAGGCTGCTTCTTCACCAGAGACTAAGATTATACCAGAAGTCAATGTTTTATTTTGTTAAATTCAGTGCTACAACCCTTTCTCTGTGAATGAATGAATGAATGGAATATAAATAATGACACATATAGGAGACAAGGGAATTAGAAGGCTGCATATGTGGTCATTCATTGTAGAGTGGCTAATAACCTCAATTACTACAAGGTGTGTCAGATGCAAAGGAGTGAACAAAGAGCATGTTTTCTAAAAAAAAAAAAAGCCCATTTGAAGTAAATTATTTTTGTGAGGTATATTGTTTGTTGCCCTCTTTCTGTTTCATATACACAGAAAGAGCATATTATACTCTCACATAAAATCCGCTCAGAAAACAAAAGTGTGACAGGAGGAGTTCACTTTCTGCAGTAGGATGCATCTAGTGAAACATTCCATCCAGTTTTTAGAAACAAATCATCCATTGTAATCACTATGCTGTAGTCCAGAAAGAACAGAGCACCAGGAGATGGGAAAACCTGGATCTGTACCCCCCGAAGGAAGGGGTCATATTTTCTTGGTTTACTTTACCTTCCTAGAACTTAGCTTGGTGCATGACACATAGAGAGTACTCAAAATGAGGACTTCTGCTACAAACTCTGCTGCCTCCTAGGTAAGTGTCCTGGTCCAGGACACTTTTGGAAACAGAAGTTGAGGCAGAGCTGTGTGCTACGGCTTCCTTGGGAGGTTCCACCACAAGACAGTAGGAATAAGGGAGAAACAATGAGAAACAAATTGAAGGTGGTACGTATGCTGCAGAGACAGCTAGTTCCCAGCACAGGATGCCATCCAAATATGTCATGTAGAAACCCTGAGCCTCAGATCTCAGATCCAGAGGAGAGTAATTTATTTTTTCAGCTCCTACTTGTGTCCTATCCCTCACTTTATCCGCAGCAACAATGACTGTCCCACACGTGAGCGGCGTGACCTGGCTGTGCTGGGCAACTGCTGGAGCAGCCATATTGCGTTGCCTACAGTACAGCGCCTCATCTGAGCCCAGGGGTGATGGGAGGAAGCAGGACCACGGCTAAGCCAAGCTGACCTTCGACGCAGGGGCAGCTCTTCCTTCAGAGGCATCATGGAGGCCATGCCCAAGGCCAGCATCCCCGGCGCGCCCACCCCACCAGGAATGGAGGCTCAGTGGGTCTCTCCACTGAGCTGGTGGCCAAGTCCCAGGAAACAGGCAAAGCTAAGCGTATCCGGGGGGCTTGGGGGTTGTTGAACGGGGTCAGGAACAGTGTGGCATTTTAGAAAATTATCTGACCCACGTCTCGGTTTCTTCAGCTCTAAAATGCTGATCATATACATGTCCTCCCATGTCGTAAGAGTATTATGAGGATAAAAATGAGTCACGGGACTTTAATCTTCTCATCCTTCTCGTCCCTCTCTTGCATGCATCCTGTAAACCTCCAACACAGGAAGAATGCCCTCACCAACAAGCTCTCTGTCTGTCACCGGGAGATGCTAAAAAAATATCACACGACCCATTAAACTGGTGTGCCGGCCTCAAGTAGACCCTGCTCACCGACACTCAGCCTTGTTGCTTTTCCCCACTGTTTACTCTCTTTTCTGCACCTTCCCCTCCGCTCTCTATTCTCAACACATGTCCTTGTCCAGGGACAGACACAAGTTTTGGAAGCCCTGGGGGTTATACAGTATTGGGAATCCCTTTCAAGAAAAAAAATTACAAATATAAAATTTGGTCTGAAAGTGAATATTTATTTTAAATGAGCAAAGAAAACACCAAATACTAAAGACTCCAGAATCCAGGTCCCTTTCTTCTGAGATCTCTTTAGACAATCTACCAGAAATGCTTACTGATTTCAATTTGGTTTACCTTCCTAACACCGAATACCCAAGAGTAGCATTTCTCAAACCTCAAAGTACCTCTGAATTTCTGGGGAACTTGTGAAAATGCTGATCTTGACTCAGTAGGTCTGGATGGTCTCTGAGGGTCTACATTTTCTTTTTCTACCCTTCTCTTTCCAACTGACATATCTGTATGAAGCCAAATCCTCTCTATAAACTTCAATTAAAACGTTTTTTTAACGTCTGTATTGGAGTATAATTGCTTTACAATGGTGTGTTAATTTCTGCTGTATAACAAAGTGAATCAGCTATACATAAACATACATCCCCATATCTCCTCCCTCTTGCTTCGCCCTCCCACCCTCCATATCCCACTTGTCTAGGTGGACACAAAGCACCGAGCTGAGATGTTAAAAAAAAAAAAACATTTGTATTCAGAACAAAAGAAATATTGTATGCAAAGAAAAACCAAAAATGCAAATTAAGGAAAACATCCATTGTGCTGGTTTTTTCTGATAATCCACTTTCACATGTTAAAAAAATGAAATAGCACACCTAAGGAAAAAGAGAAAGCCAACAGAATATTTGCAAGTGAAGAAACCAAAGAAAAACAGGTTTTAAATGTATATTTGCATTTGGACTTGAAAGATCTCAGTGTCAGGAATAATAGGGTGCAGCTTCTTTTTTTTTTTAAATCGAAGTATAGTTGATTTATCATAGTATATTAGTTTCATAACTTCTTTTTAAGTATGGGAAAAACCACCAGGAAATCCAATGTGAGGTGATAGATCCCCATCTTACTAATTCTAAAGGGGAACCATACGGCACCCCAAAGGCATGGAAATACCCCAGAAGTGCTCACATGCACACACACCATCATACTAGCCACACTTTACTAGAAACATTTTCCTAGAATATATGTGTTTTGTAGAAATTGCCTTGTTTGCCTTTCATTAACTCGGGCTGTAGGAATGAAGGGTGAAGCTAGTGTAATGTCATTATGCATTTGTTCGTAGCCTTCTTATATGCCAATCTTATAGAAAAATGGTCTGAGAAGGGAAAGAAAATCATTAATTTTTTTGTTTCCATTTATAATTTATGCCCCCAACTGTTCCTCAAAGGGGTGTGAACTCACAATGATCCTGGTTACTTGACCAGCTGGGAACTGAATTATTAAATTATCCTTTGAAAATTGGAAAAAAAAAAAACCCAACAACATATCACAATAGATTGAATGTAGAAGCATTTAGGAGAATCCAGGTATATTTTATTAAGCCAGACATGAAAGAGATTTGCAAAGATGTAAAACAATGCCATTATCAGTAATTTTTAAAATACTGCTTTTCAAAAATTATGTTATTTATGTGAACATAAATTGGGCTTATTACTCATTTCTAAATGGATTAATATACAGCTATTTTAAAAGTTTCATAGTTTTAATTTCTAACAGGGTAAATATCCCTAGATATAACTCATGTTAACAAAAGCTCTTTGGGCTTCTCATCAGTTTTTTAAGTTTAAAAGGGTCCTAAGACCAAAAGATTTGAGAACTGCTAAGTTAGTTGATCTGGAAGGTTTATTCCACTTCAAAAACTTCATTATACTCTTGTGTTCAGAGTTCCAGGCAAAACAATAAAAAATTAGATTTTTTCTATATTTTCATTCTAAAACATAGCCTAATAATTTAGTATAAAAATTGAATTTTACCCACATTTCTTTTATTTATTTTTAAATTTTTTAAAATTTAATTTTATTTATTTTTTTATACAGCAGGTTCTTATTAGTCATCAATTTTATACACATCACTGTATACATGTCAATCCCAATCTTCCAATTCATCCCACCACCACCCACACCCCTCCATTGCTTTCCCCCCTTGGTGTCCATACGTTTGTTCCCTGCATCTGTGTCTCAATTTCTGCCCTTCAAACCGGTTCATCTGTACCATTTCCCTAGGTTCCATATATATGCGTTAATATATGATAATTGCTTTTCTCTTTCTGACTTACATCACTCTGTATGACAGTCTCTAGATCCATCCACGTCTCAACAAATGACCCAATTCTGTTCCTTTTATGGCTAATATTCCATTGTATATATGTACCACAACTTCTTTATCCATTCGTCTGTCGATGAGCATTTAGGTTGCTTCCATGACCTGGCTATTGTAAACAGTGCTGCAATGAACATTGGGGTGCATGTGTCTTTTGGAATTATGGTTTTCTCTGAGTATGTGCCCAGTAGTAGGATTGCTGGATCATATGGTAATTCTACTTTTAGTTTTTTAAGGAACCTCCATACTATTCTCCATAGTGGCTGTATCAACATACATTCCCACCAACAGTGCAAGAGGGTTCCCTTTTCTCCACACCCTCTCCAGCATTTGTTGTTTGTAGATTTTCTGATGATGCCCATTCTAACTGGTGTGAGGTGATACCTCATTGCAGTTTTGATTTGCATTTCTATAATAATTAGTGATGTTGAGCAGCTTTTCATGTGCTTCTTGACCATCTCTATCTCTTCTTTGGAGAAATGTCTATTTAGGTCTTCTGCCCATTTTTGGATTGGGTTGTTTGTTTTTTTAATATTGAGCTGCATGAGCTGTTTATATAATTTGGAGATTAATCCTTTGTCCGTTGATTCGTTTGCAAATATTTTCTCCCATTCTGAGGGTTGTCTTTTCGTCTTGTTTATGGTTTCCTTTGCTGTGCAAAAGCTTTGAAGTTTCATTAGGTACCATTTTTTAATTTTTGTTTTATTTCCATTACTCTAGGGGTGGATCAAAAAAGACCTTGTTGTGGTTTATGTCAAAGACTGTTCTTCCTATGTTTTCCTCTAAGAGTTTTATAGTGTCTGCTCTTACACTTAGGTCTCTAATCCATTTTAAGTTTATTTCTGTGTATGGTGTTGGGGAGTCTTCTAATTTCATTCTTTTATATGTAGCTGTCCAGTTTTCCCAGCACCACTTATTGAAGAGACTGTCTTTTCTCCATTGCATATCCTTGCCTCCTTTGCCATAGATTAGTTGACCATAGGTGCATGGGTTTATCTCTGGGCTTTCTGCCCTGTTCCATTGATCTATATTTCTGTTTTTGTGCCAGTACCATATTGTCTTGATTACTGTAGCTTTATAGTATAGTCTGAAGTCAGGGAGTCTGATTCCTCCAGCTCCGTTTTTTTCCCTCAAGACTACCTTGGCTATTCGGGGGTTTTTTTTGTCTCCATACAAATTTAAAGATTTTTTGTTCTAGTTCCATAAAAAATGCCATTGGTAATTTGATAGGGATTGCATTGAATCTGTAGATTGCTTTGGGTAGTAGAGTCATTTTCACAATGTTGATTCTTCCAATCCAAGAACATGGTATATCTCTCCATCTGTTGGTATCATCTTTAATTTCTTTCATCAGTGTCTTATATTTTTCTGCATACAGGTCTTTTGTCTCCTTAGGTAGGTTTATTCCTAGGTATTTTATTCTTTTTGTTGCAATAGTAAATGGGAGTGTTTCCTTAATTTCTCTTTCAGATTTTTCATCATTAGGGTATAGGAATGCAAGAGATTTCTGTGCATTAATTTTGTATCCTGCAACTTTACCGAATTCATTGATTAGCTCCAGTTGTTTTCTGGTAGCATCTTTAGGATTTTCTATGTATAGTATCATGTCATCTGCAAACAGTGACAGTTTCACTGTCAGTAAAGACAGTTTTCTTCTTTTCCCATGTGTATTCCTTTTATTTCTTTTTCTTACCTGATTGCCGTGGCTAGGACTTCCAAAACTATGTTGAATAATAGTGGCGAGACTGGACAACCTTGTCTTGCTCCTGATCTTAGAGGAAATGGTTTCAGTTTTTCACCACTGAGAATGATGTTTCCTGTGGGTTTGTCGCATATGGCCTTTATTATGTTGAGGTAGGTTCCCTCTATACCCACTTCCTGGAGAGTTTTTATTCTAAATGCGTGTTGAATTTTGTCAAAAGCTTTTTCTGCATCTATTGAGATGATCATATGGTTTTTATTCTTCAGTTTGTTAATATGGTGTATCACATTGATTGATTTGCGTATATTCAAGAATCCTTGCATCTCTGGGGTAAATCCCACTTGATCATGGTGTATGATCCTCTTAATGTGTTGTTGGATTCTGTTTGCTAGTATTTTGTTGAGGATTTTTGCATCTATATTCATCAGTGATATTGGTCTGTAATTTTCGTTTTTAGTAGTATCTTTGTCTGGTTTTGGTATCAGGGTGTTGGTGGCCTCATAGAATGAGTTTGGAAGTGTTCATTCCTCTGCAATTTTTTGGAAGAGTTTGAGAAACATGAGTGTTAGCTCTTTTCTAAATGTTTGATAGAATTTTCCTGTGAAGCCATCTGGTCCTGGACTTTTGTTCTTTGGAAGATTTTTAATCCGAGTTTCAATTTCAGTGCTTGTTATTGGTCTGTTCATATTTTCTATTTCTTCCTGGTTCAGTCTTGGAATGTTATACCTTTCTAAGAATTTGTCCATTTCTTCCAGGTTGTCCATTTTATTGTCATAGAGTTGCTTGTCGTAGTCTCTTAGGATGCTTTGTATTTCTGCGGTGTCTATTGTAACTTCTCCTTTTTGTTTCTAAGTTTATTGATTTGAGTCCTCTCCCTCTTTTTTGTGATGACTCTGGTTAATGGTTTATCAATTTTGTTTATCTTCTGAAAGAACCAGCTTTTAGTTTTATTGATCTTTGCTATTGTTTTCTTTGTTTCTATTTCATTTATTTCTGCTCTGATCTTTATGATCTCTTTCCTTCTGCTAACTTTGGGTTTTGTTTGTTCTTCTTTCTAAAGTTCCTTTAGGTGTAACGTTAGCTTGTTTCTTTGAGATTTTTCTTGTTTCTTGAGGTAGGCTTGTATAGCAATAAACTTCCCTCTTAGAACTGATTTTGCAGCATCCCATAGGTTTTGGATCATCGGGTTTTCATTGTCATTTGTCTCTAGGTATTTTCTGATTTCCTCTTTGATTTCTTCAGTGACCTCTTGGTTATTTAGTAACATATTGTTTAGGCTACATGTGTTTGTGTTTTATACGTTTCTTTCCCTGTAATTCATTTCTAATCTCATAGAGTTGTGGTCAGAAAGGATGCTTGATATGATTTCAATTTTCTTAAATTTACTGAGGCTTGATTTGTGACCCAAGATGTGATCTACTCTGGAGAATGTTCTGTGCGCACTTGAGAAGAAAGTGTAATCTGCAGTTTTTGGATGGAATGTCCTTTAAATACCAATTAAATCTATCTGGTCTATTGTGTCATTTAAAGCTCCTGTTTCCTTATTTATTTTCATTTTGGATGATCTATCCATTGGTGTAAGTGATGTGTCAAAGTCCCCCACTATTATTGTGTTACTGTCAATTTCCTCTTTTATAGCTGTTAGCAGTTGCCTTATGTATTGACGTGCTCCTATGTTGGGTGCATATATATTTATAATTGTTATATCTTCTTCTTGGATTGATCCTTTGATCATTATGTAGTGTCCTTCCTTGTCTCTTGTAACATTCTTTATTTTCAAGTCCATTTTATCTGATATGAGTATTGCTACTCCAGCTGTCCTTTGATTTCCATTTGCAAGGAATATCTCTTTCCATCCCCTCACTTTCATTCTGTATGTGTCCCTAGGTCTGAAGTGGGTCTCTTGTAGACAGCATATATATGGGTCTTGTTTTTGTATCCATTCAGCAAGCCTGTGTCTTTTGGTTGAAGCATTTAATCCATTCACGTTTAAGGTAATTATCGATATGTATGTTCCTATGACCATTTTCTTAATTGTTTTGGGTTTGTTTTTGTAGGTCCTTTTCTTCTCTTGTGCTTCCCAGTTAGAGACGTTCCTTTAGCATTTGTTGTAGAGCTGGTTTGGTGGTACTGAATTCTCTTAGCTTTTGCTTGTCTGTAAAGCTTTTGATTTCTCCATCGAATCTGAATGAGATACTTGCTGGGTAGAGTAATCTTGATTGTAGTTTCTTCCCTTTCATCACTTTAAGTATATCATGCCACTCCCTTCTGGCTTGTAGAGTTTCTGCTGAGAAATCAGCTGTTAACCTTATGGGAGATCCCTTGTTTGTTATTTTTCATTTTTCCCTTGCTGTTTTCAATAATTTTTCTTTGTCTTTAATTTTTGCCTATTTGATTACTATGTGTCTCAACATGTTTCTCCTTGGGTTTATCCTGTGTGGGACTTGCTGTGCTTTCTGCATTTGGGTGGCTATTTCCTTTCCCATATTAGGGAAGTTTTCGACTATAATCTCTTCAAATATTTTCTCGGGTCCTTTCTCTCTCTCTTCTCCTTCTGGGACCCCTATAATGCGAATGTGTTTGTGTTTAATGTTGTCCCAGAAGTCTTTTAGGCTGTCTTCATTTCTTTCCATTCTTTTTTCTTTATTCTGTTCTGTGACAGTGAATTTCACCATTCTGTCTTCCACGTCACTTATCCATTCTTCTGCCTTAGTTATTCTGCTATTGAATCCTTCTAGCGTAATTTTCGTTTCAGTTATTGTATTGTTCATCTCTGTTTGTTTGTTCTTTAGTTCTTCTAGGTCTTTGTTAAATATTTCTTGCACCTTTTCTATCTTTGCCTCCATTCTTTATCTGAGGCCCTGGATCATCTTCATTATCATTATTCTGAATTCTTTTTCTAGAAGGTTGCCTATCTCCACTTCATTTAGTTGTTTTTCTGGGGTTTTATGTACCAGATGAAAACCTTCATCTGGTACATAGCCCTCTGCCTTTTCATCTTGTCTATCTTTCTGTGAATCCACAGGCTGTGGGATTTTAGTTCTTCTTGCTTATGGTGTCTGCCCTCTGGGGGATGAGGCTATCTCGAAGGTCTACATATTTGACAATGCCCAGGGCATGCCCAGGTGACACTGGTGTTGCCCAGCCACAAACCACACTTCAAGTAGCGAGACTCTAACTCACAGCATTTGCTAGGGCATGTGCATTTTTTTAATATATAATTTCTTTTTTATTGAAGTATAGTTGAATTACAATGTGTTAATTACTGCTATACAAGAAAGTGGCTCAATTATACATATATACATATACACTCTTTTTCATATTCTTTTCCATTATGGTTTATCACAGGATATTGAATATAGTTCCCTGTGCTATACAGTAGGACCTTGTTATTTATCCATTCTATATATACCAGTTTGCATCTGCTAACCCCAAACTCCCAATCCAACCCTCCCCCATCCCCCTCCCCCTTGGCAACCACCAGTCTATTCTCTATGTCTCTGATTCTATTTCAATTTCATAGATAGGTTCATCTATCTATGATTTTAGATTCCACATATAAGGGATATCAAATGGTATTTTTCTTTCTCTTTCTGACTTCACTTAGTATGATAATCTCTAGTTGCACTCACATTGTTGCAAATAGCATTATCATTCTTTTTTTATTGTTAAATGGTATTCCATTGTATATATTTACCACATCTTCTTTTTCCATTCATCTCTCGATGGACACGTAGGTTGTTTCCATGTCTCAGCTCTTGTGAATAGTGCTGCTATGAACATAGAGGTGCATGTATCTTTTTGAATTATAGTTTTGTCTGAGGGATCAATAAGCTTAAACTTCATGAATTTCATTGTCTTCGGGTATCAACCACCCTACCCTTCTGATGCCTTACAAAGGGGCAATTCAAAATGTTGGTATAGATGTTGAGAAAATGAATAATTGTAGCAACTGGGTAAAAGATCATTTTCTAATTCTTACTTTCAACCTAACTGTAGGAAAACTGCATCGTTTTGTCAACCAATAGGCTATTTAAAATGATTTTTGGTATATACTCTCTGATTTTTGCCATAAACCTCAGAAAGCATTTAAAGAAATGAATGGCACTGCTAGAACCAAAGTGCTTCTGCTCTTGTCTACTTAATTCTGTGAAAAGGTTTCTCAAGGAATATATTAATAAAAGTAAAAAACAGGAAAAGTATTGATGCAGAACTCTGTCTCATTTTCACAAAAAATAATATTGAACCTTGGATACTTAAATTAATTGAAGAAAAACCTCCATTTATCTCTTTAACAGGCACATTTCTAGTAACTTTTATATGTTTAACAATAATTTATCAAATTTTATAATGCATCCTATTGTCTTGACTAACTGTATGCAAATATTAATTGTAAAAAATATTTAACCCAGAAGAAAAATATTTAATACTTAGAAGATTATGGTTATGGGACTTTTTAAAAATTTAATTTCAGTGTCTATAATTTGCTGCAAACATTGCTCAAAAAATGATTTCCAAGCATAAAGATAAAATATGATAAAATTCTGTAGAAGAAATCAAATGGAAATAAGATTATAAGGGAAAAAGAATGACATAAAATTTCCAACTCATTCATGGATATTTTAAATAAAATTTCTGAATATCAAATTGTGATTGCATGTGGATTTCCTAAGTAAATTTTAAAAGACCATACAATAGTTTTATCTTAAGATTTCAACATGCCTGTGATATTTTGATTTATAATAACGAGTATATATAGACCCTTTGTCTTCATCTCCATTTCTGGCACAGAGCTCCTAAAACCCTTGGAATTTGTAAAAGAGTGATGGAGGTGTCTTTTATTATGTTAATAAGGTGGCTTTGGGACTCTCCCTAAGGATGGGCTCTAATAATCAGAAGAACCTTGTGATTAGAGGGTTGGAACTTTAGTCTGACACCCTGATCTCCAGGAAGGGGAGAGGAAGTGGAAATTGAGTTCAGTCACCAATAGCCAATGATTTAATCAATCATGGACATGTAATGAAGCCTCCATGAAACTGAAAAGGATGGGGTTCAGAAAGCTTCGAGGTTAGCAAATACATGGAGATTTGAGGAGAATGGTGTGCTCTCAAAGAGCACAGAAGCTCTGAGCCCTTTCTCACATACCTTGGCCTCTGTGTCTCTTCCATCTAGATGTTCCTGAATTATATCCTTTTCTAATACACCAGTGATCTAGTAATAAAATATTTCTCTGAGATCTGTGTGCCCCTCTAGCAAAACTAATCAAACTCAGGGAGGGGGATTGGGTCATTGGAACCCCCAATCTAAAGCACAGAAATACAGGTGACAACCTGAACTTGTAATTGGCGTCGGAAGGGAAGGCAGGGTGCCGTCTGTTAGACTGAGCCCTCAACCTGTGGAATCTAATACTAGCTCCAGATAAAGAGTGTCAGAATTGAGTTGAATTGTAGGACACCCTGCTGGTGTCCAAAAATTTCTTGTTGGTGGTGATGCTGAAAGCTCAGCATCTGTGCACTGGTGCCAAATCAAATCTCAGAGACAGAGTTTTGGGTGAAGTAGAAAAGAATAGCTTTATTGCTTTGTCAGGCAAAGGGGGACACAGCAGGCTCCTGCCCTCAAAAACTATGTGTCCCAACCCAGGGGAGTTTGATAAGGAGTTTTATGGCAACTGTTCAAGGGTGGGGTTGCTGATAAGATTAGGGTGTGTGTACTCCTCTAATCTGGTCTCAGGTAATCTTGATGAGCTTCTCTGGTATGAAGAATGCTGACATCTTCCATTTGTTGGGTTTTAATTCTATAAAGAGTTTAAAGACATTGTTGCGTGTCTCCCTTGAGGAGGAACCAGGACCCTGCCCCTAGGCTGCACTATTGTTTCTTGGCTTCTCCTCCCTTGTCTTTGTATCCCTTCCCTTCCTGGATTAGCAACTGTTCGAATCTGCCCTTTAGAACTCAGGAAAGGTCATGGAAGTTGGAGTCTGTTTCCTACAAGAAATGGGGGACAGAAAGGCTTGCATGCACAGGACCCCCACAGGATCCTACTCAGTTTCAGTGGGATGCACACACACACACACACGTTGAAATTGGGTACAGAACCCAAAAGAATGCTGAAACATATATATATTTAAACATACATGTTTTGAAATTACTTAAAATTATGATGAACATTGTCCATGTACCACTGTGCTGGGGGTACACAGTTTTCCAAAACTTCTTAGAGCTTCTATGAGCCCATGAAGTCTGGGGATCATAGCTCTGTGCAAGCTGTCTCCACGTGTCCATGGCTTACTCCACCGACCACTCCAGTATGGCTCTGCCTCACCCTTTAGCAAGGCCACTCTAGCTCAAGTCATGAATGTTCAGCACATGTATGACTTCATCTCAACTAATTATAGCTGCAAAGACCCTATTTCCAAATACACTCATATCCTGAGGTACTAGGGATTAGGACTTCAACATATGCTTTTGGGGAGACACAATCCAACCCATAAGAGTGACCAAGTCTCAGAGTTTTCTTTGATAAACACTCAAAACCCACTCTCTTCTCTTCACTCCCCAGGTTCTCTGATTTCAATGACCCCTCATCTTGTCTCCTTTGTGGACTCCTCCTCTCTTCCCTGACCTCTCAAGTTTGGAGTGCCAGGACCTCCATTCCAAGCACGTATCTCACTCTGAGTCTCCCCTCCTTGAGGTCACCCATGCCCTCACTTTCCCATCCCAAAATTGTCAATTATCTCTTATCTTGACCTCTCCTCTGAGCCCCAGACCCAAATGTCCAACTGTCTACTTAAAATAACCTCTTAGTTATTTCACAAACATCTCCCACCTACTGCTTCCCAAATTAAATTTCCCATCCCCCTCTCCATCTGCTCCCCTTCCAGTTCTATCTCAGTAAATGACACCCAAATACCCCCAGTTGCTCATGTCAGTAATCTGATCATCATCCTGGATATCTTCCTCCTTAAAATATATCTAGAATCCACAGAGCATTCTCGGTTTCCCTTGCCAATACCCTAAGCCACACCACCATCGTCACTATCCTGAAAACACTGCACTTTGGGTAAAATCCAAAGTCTATTCAAAGCCTTCAAGGTCCCCACATGTCATAATTAATTATTTAGGCAAATGCACCTGTGTGAGATTTCACTGTTTATTTGATCAAAGCATAGACATTATGAAGTTAGAAGTCTACTTTTAGATTTCAGTCTGGTACAAATAACAACTCCAATTATTATACTTGTATGGTTCCATAAGACACTAACCAATTTTTTATCTATTAGAAAATTTGTTTCTGCATTCCTTTGACTTTCTGATTATATACATCTTTGTTCCACGAATTCTTCTTTGAATCAGCCTTGTGATCCTGCTGGTTCCCTCATTAACTAACAAGAATACAATTTTTGACACGTGATCCTTCTATAATTGAACAAGGACAATGTTTTTAACTTTCCAAAAATTAGACTTTGTTTCGGAGATGGTTGAACATGTCCAAGTGGACTCCCGAGCCAGAACCAATTAAAGTGTTTTTCCAAGAAGTATTCTGCATGGACTTGTCTTTTCTAGGCCTCCAGGGTAATTTTCCAGCAGTACTGGAACTTCACTCTTTCTTCTCTTTTTTCTTTAACCTGATGCCAAGCCCTTCCTTTTCCTTTCAAATCTTGGCCAAATTTGGTTCTGGTTCTGGTTTGTGTGGAAGTCTGCAAGCTCTCTTTGTGTCTGTGCACTTATGTGTTTGCACATAGCTGGTAAGTTATTGTTGCGATTGCTGTTGTTGTTATTAGAATGATGACTAGGAACCTGGTTTAATGGTTTGCCCATTTAATGAGTTGTGTTGATTGAGCTGGTGAAGGGCGGCAGTTTCCAGTTGGTTAGTCTTTTCTCTTTTCTTGCTTACATGTGATCACAGTTCAATTCAGAGAGAATAAGCTTTTTGAGAGCTAGACTGGTGAGGCTTTCTGTTTCTGTGTTCTCTCTGACCTGTGAGATCTGTGACTGAAACTACAAGCTCTTTGGATACCGGGGTGTCTGTAACCAGAAAAGACCTTTACCACTCAAATATTCTCCTATCTTCAGAGGTTGTTTTTAAATTAGATTATAGCACCTCTTAAGTTAAAAAACTTCTCTTCTGATTGTTTTACAGAAATAAATGTGTGCTTATATAAATCAATTATTTGCCAAATTTTCCAGAAAATAAAAAGAGTTTCTAATATTTTATTATGCTCGTCTTTTAAGTAAAACAAAACCCAAAATGAACTTGTATCAGAAACTGCTGGCTCAGAAGCTCTTTTTTTTTTTAATTTTTTAATTTTTTTTGTCCACCCTGTAAAGCTTGCAGGATCTTAGTTCCCCAACCAGGGATCACCGGGGGCCCCGGAAGTCACAGCACCAAGTCCTAACCATTGGACTGCCAGGGAATTCCCAGAACCTTCTTTTAAATAGGAACTCGGGTTCCCATTTTTAAGGTGAACCTTTGGACAAGTCAGACTTGTTTTAATAATTTTGACTGACAAAACACAAATAACACCTAACAACTATGTGTCTTTTCCCCTGAGGTTATCAGTGAAGCATGTAACACAAGCACGAAATTCCACTTTGTTTTCACATGAAGACACTAGTTCATCTGATATCTTAAATGACTTATACTGGTTTATTGACCAGAAAACTAACATTCTACATAATGTGTCGGAATGTAAAAATATAAACTTATGTGTTTAAGTAGATTGAAACATGAGTCTAACATTTTTAGAACAGTAATTATGTTTTGTAGTATATCAGCCTGAACAGAATTTCTAAGGTTCTTAGATAACATTACACCTTAGACAATAATTAAAATGAGTTAGTTAATGGAGAGTCTTTGAATATCAAGATAATTTCTGTGTAAGATAGAATACTGAAACACAGGTAACTAAGCGTTGTATACATATACACACACATATACCAAATATACACATCATACACATCCCATTACGTATACATGTACAGCATTCTTAGCGTTCTATAGCTTAGAAAAATAAGGAGCAAAAGTGTCCTGAGTCAGGATTCTCTTTAGTACAGAACCAGAAAACTTCATAAAACAGAGGGCTAATCCAAGATCCTCAGAATAAGAGTTATTATATAGGGCTGAACGAATTGATGAGTGAATAGTTTGTATTGATTTTAATTTTCCATTTTCTCATGGATTTATAATAGATCTGTTCTCTTTCTTCTTATGCTGTCCAAGGTCAGGGGAAAATTATTCCTTCCCCTGAGCCCTTCTATTTCCAAAACACTTTCCCTTGCTTTCCTCACTGCCAGTTCACAATGCCAATGGCCAAGAGATATTGACCAAGACACAGACTGGCTTGAAAAGAACCCAAGTTTGGGTTTTCAGCTGATGAGGTTCTCTCCAGACCCTTGCTATCTGGGCTGGCTTATTTCCAAAGACCACTGCCCTCACTGTATGCTGGTTATTATCTAAATGACCTTCTTGTGCAAAAGACAGAATATATTTTGAAATTCTTTTTTCATTTTTCTGCAACTTTGACACAGAAACAAAATTTATTTCAAATGAAATAATTTATAGAAAACCCTTCTTTGATGAATATTCAAGCTTATTATCATGGCAAAGCAGAAAATCTAGGCTTCCTATATGAGTATTCCAGTCTCACAGTTATTTTTTAACTCTTCTTCCCTTCCTATCAGTCCCTTCCCTTCCCATACACACATCCAAGCATCTGCCCTGCCTTTTGGGATCTACTACCAAAATAGCATACCTGTTTTCCCCTTATTCTCCATCCTACTGCCATAACCTAGCTAAGACCAGATTTACATCTAACCTAAACTGTGCCCACGTTGCCCTAACCCTTCTGTCTGACTCCAGCTTCATCCATCCTTCAGCCTAATTTCACTCATCCCATTCCCAACAATCTACAGCCTTAATTACCCACACAAAACCCACTTGTAATCATATAATCACTCTGCTCACAGATTAAAACTCAAATCCTATCATGGAATTTCAAGACCTTCTACCAACTGGTCCCACCTTAATTTCCCATTTTTAAAAGTTTTATAGATTCCTCACACCTTCTGTTCACAGAGGCCCCTCTGCTTAGAAAGCCTTTCTTTTCTCCTTACCCGCACCCTATCTGCATTTGCAACTTTAAATTACACCTTGTCAACAGTTTTCTCTAAGAGTGTTTTCTGATCCTTCTTTTTTTTTTTTTTTCGTACGCGGGCCTCTCACTGTTGTGGCCTCTCCCGTTGCGGAGCACAGGCTCCCAACGCGCAGGCTCAGCGGCCATGGCTCGCTGGCCCAGCCACTCCGCGGCATGTGGGATCTTCCCGGATCGGGGCACGAACCCGTGTCCCTTGCATCGGCAGGCGGACTCTCAACCACTGCGCCACCAGGGAAGCCTCTGATCCTTCTTCTTATGTCTGTTAAGAAAAATTGTCTAAAATTTTCCTGGTCCCTAGTAACATTGACCATAACCTTCTCTGTGTAAGATCATTTATTGCTCTTGCTTTCAAGTAGGTGTCAGTGGATTCCTTTGATCCAATAATACCTCTACATTGATTGTTAAGCTTTAATTTTTGTAGAAGAATTAGAATACTTCTTCCTGTTTTCTATTATCTCAGGTGATTTTTCTTGGGATTCAGGATTTCAAATGACATCCCCAAGAAATGTCATATAGAAATTTCTGCATGAAAACACTACTTTCAATGTCATGTATAAAATAGGCTCATGTAAAGATTATTTAATTATCCCAGGAAAGGCCCCATTTGACTTTGCTATTTACTATTAATTAAGGGCTTAGACTCTGTGAAATTATGTTTACTTGTACATTTTATTCTGGTAGAAAACACAATCCTCAAGGTTACAATTTTACTGCCCTTTAGACCTTTACCAATTTTGTATCTAACCTACCCATCATATTCTAACATTCTTTTCTCAAAGTGCCAAGAAAGACCCAGTTCCTCAAAATGCTCTTTGGAGCAGCTTTATCATTTTAGTGCTTCCCTCATTAATGAGTTAATAAAACTCTGACTCATGTCATTCTATATTGGCATGAGAATCATATTTTAACTTTTTTTTAGAAATTATATTTTAACACTATCATTTGGAAGTGCTTTATATGACTCCTCTTAATTTCCACAAAATCTACCTCACTCATGGTTTTCTGTGCTATCCATTTTATTAAACTATCAGCTGCTGGAGGTCAGGGCACTGGAAAAATTCATATTTGAAATTGCTAGAGAATTTATACAGTGTCTTACAAGTGATAGATGCCCAATAAATATCTGATAAATGTAAGGGAAAGTATAAATGAAAAACTGACTCTTTTTTATATAAAGTATCTTAAGAATCACTTTAATTGTCAAAATTGTTTTTAAATATCTATTGAAAAACACAGATTCCTCCTGCATATTTTACTAGAACAAGAGTCCAGAAGCCCTCAGTAAGCATGCTGGTTTTGATATATTCTTTCAATTAAAAAAAGTTGTCTAAAGTAGCTATAATTATCACTAAGGGAAAAGGCCCCATATCATCAATACCATACCCTTAATATTTGTTCTTATAAATAACAAATCATGTCATTCAAAGTGAATGATCATAATAAATTAAATAATCACTGAAAGCAAATTGGAAAATTTCCAACATAATTTTGGTATAATAAAACACATCTCTCTGATTAATACATTAAAACAATTAAGACAATGATTTATGTCTTTGTTTCTTAAAATTTCACTTCACTTGAAGTTCTTGAAGCCTGAGACCACCTGAGTCAAACAACGCAACTTGGCATTTAGACTGAGAACTGAGACCACCTATGTTAATGTGACCTGATTGTTCCAGGTAATTCATGCTCCAGAAGATAAGACTGTAAACGAATAATTAACTTTACCATTTGCTTCAGGAAATCCTTGCAAGCCAGTTTATCGAGGCAAACAACTTGCTCATCTGGGCAAATAGCTCTCCCATCAGAATGATTTGCTCACCTTGTTCAAACAGCTCGCTCATCAGAACCTTGCTTTGCTATGTTCACCAAACCTGTATTTTCATGCCATGGGTCTTAGGGTGAGGGCTAGGGTTAGGGTTGGGGTCAGTCCCTGTTTGAAAGACCCATCTTACGCACTTGGCCTAAACCTCAAAACTTTATTAAAAAAAAAAACTCCTTCCCTAACTTCCTCCTTTTAAGATAAGGTGATGATCTCCTTTGCTGCAGGAAATTTAGTGAACCTGGCTTTGCTTAGTCAGCTGGTCTTGGGCTAGGGTCAATCAGCATGCTAAAATCAAAGATCGCAAAAGAATTACCCAGTACTTAAAAAGCTAGAGTAGTAGTAAACTTTATGATAGTGTTCAATTATTCTGTTGTAAGTCATTGGCTGAAAATGAATACTGCAGGGTAAAGGATAGAGTTAGACCATTAAAGGATACTTGGAATTTATAGCTAACAATGTCATAGAAATATAATCTGAACTAGGCAAGTGGTACATCTGTCTTATTCATCTATATGACTATGCAATGCCTCCCATTAAGAAGATGGAAACATGAAAGAGTTTTGAAATGCTTGCAATCCATCTTACCCACTCAATATTTACTGCTCAGAATTAGCTCCAGGCAAAATTCTGGAACTGACATGGTTTGTCATTGAAATTCCCATTTTTCCTTCTTTATAGTTTTTCTTCTCTCCACCCTTTCAGAAAACCAAAACCTTCCTGTGGGCTTCTTGCTTCTATTGCTCACCGGCCTGGACCTTATCTGTAATTCACCCCTTGTTTGATTGGGTTTCCCACTATACTTTATCCTCCCTACTTCCCCTCATCCCCTGCCTGAATATTCAGCTATTTGACTGTGCTGTCTCCTCCATTCTTCTTTCTCCCGAGGCATTTTCACTCGAAATCATTTTTTTCTATTGAGAAAATAAAAAGACTTATCCCAAGTTAAAGGAATTTCAGAAAAAAACTAAGAAAAATTTGGCAGGACCAGGGAATTCCCTACATTCGTTTGCATGTGTCCTTTTAGTGTGTATGAAAGCCCAGTCACACTGACACTAAGGTAACTAAGACTATTGCAGTGCATGGGCAAAAATAGCCAGTAAGAAGAATAAACTAAGATATTATAAGAAGTAACCAGATAAATCCAGAGGGTGTGACGTTCTGGAGGATAACACATCCAGACACATCAACAATTTAGTGTCGTGAAAAATACGACTCTTCTAGATCAGGGGTGAGAACATCTTTTTCTGTAAAGGGCCAGATAATAAATATTTTAGACTTTGTGGCCCATATGGCCTCTTTCACAACTACTAAATTCTGTCTTTATAGAGTGAAAACAGCCATGGACAACACTTAAATACATGAGAGTGTCTGTATTCCCATAAAACTTTATTTACAAAAACAGGCAACCTGATGGCTTTGCCCTCAGCTCTTCTAGATTACAGACTTAAAACAAGTTACAATATACAGTACTGATTTAGATTCTTCGTGGAAAACCCAGCTATAAGACATTTTAGGTATAATTGGGGCAATTTAATATGATTTGGATACCAGATGGGATAATTTTAGTTACATGGAAAAATAAAAAATATTAACTGACAAAAGAAGATCACTCCCTACACATTATATATCATACCACATTATATATCATGTGGTAAAAGATTCATATGTATAAAAATATAAAGCCATGTTTATTAAAGTGCTTTTTGTGTTGGGAATATAGTGTCTTAATTTTCTTAATTTTTAACATTTTTACAATTTACATTCACTGATTTTGTACTAATAAAGTTTGTTTTTAATTTTAAAAAATACAGAAGAAAATTATTTATTCAAAATCTTAAACAAATGAGTATATATATATATATTTTTTTTTTTTTTTTTTTTGCGGTACGCGGTCCTCTCACTGCTGTGGCCTCTCCCGTTGCGGAGCACAGGCTCCGGACGCGCAGGCTCAGCGGCCATGGCTCACGGGCCCAGCCGCTCCGCGGCATGTGGGATCTTCCCGGACCGGGGCACGAACCCGTGTCCCCTGCATCGGCAGGCGGACTCTCAACCACTGCGCCACCAGGGAAGCCCCACAAATGAGTATATTACTCCAATGATTAAAATGAAGAAAGCCTTAAAATTGCATCTTTTAATTTTTGTATAATTTTTATGATAGGAATATAAATAAGCTAATTTCATTTTAAAATATATTTTGTAGGATGAACTAAAACAAAGATTATGCCACAAAGAAATAACTCTCCAATTGCTTTAGACTTTATTTCTAATTTTTGATGGTTTTTGGAACTGTTGTCAAGAGAATAAGAAATAGACTTCACACAAACTTGTGACTTATAAATCACATTTATTATTGCCCACAGGAAATTTCATACTTAATGTATGCAATGAATTATGTGTGGCAATAAATGTGTGTCATTGAAATATACATATAGCTATTAACTCTGGATTTTACATTTTATTAAAGGAATTCTGTAATGCATTTCTAAGTGGTTGCCATTTAACATATCTGAGACTAAATATACACAAGGTGAGTATTTCTGAGTAAAGTATCATTTGACTCAGTTTTTGATTTTTTTACTTTATTTTGATCTTCCTGTAATAAATTTGAGACTATAATGGCAATACTTGCAGAGGCGTATTTGCTTGCATTTCATATAAATATGTAGTAGAGAGTTAAAAGAAATCCCCAGGTCAGATGATGACAACTTACTAAACAAGTGCTTTTCCCACACCATTGGAATAGTGGTTCCCACACAAATGTAATGAGCCTTCTTAGATAACACGTTAGACCTCTATGGACTTCTATTTCCTCTTTAAAATGAGGCAGTTTGGATGACTTCTTCTCTAAAGACTCATTTAGAGCTGATATGCTATGGCTTACTAATTGTGTATCTCATTCATTCTTTCATTATCCATTGTTTCTTTATGCATGAAAGAATAAACACAGGGTAGCTGGCTCCTTCTCTCCCAGTCCCAACACCCTCATGTCATATTCTAATTGTCCATAGTCACCCTTCCCAAGCCTGCTATTCCTCTGCCTTGAGCAGCCAGGATCCGCTTAGCACTTGCCGGCTCTCCAGGGCCCACCTGGTCTCTATAGTTGCACCCTGACAGGCACAGCAACTAAAAAGTGATTGTAAGTTTCCCTTCTTGCATCCTCTTCTGAATAACCTCTGTACTTGGTGAACTCATACTAAAGTCAGATATCATTGTATCATTTATCATTAAACAAATAAAAATAATGGCCAGAATAGCAACAGAGACAGTGAAATTTTTCTTTATAAAGATTTGCATGTAAAATCATGCCAAAAAATTAAAATAATAAAATAAGTATTGCAGTACACTACAGGAAAAATGTTACTCTATTAGATTGAGTTGTGTCTCCCTAAGATACCAGGGACTTTGAAGATGTAATTAAGTGAATGATCTCAAGATGAGATCATTCTGGATTAACTGGGTGATCCCTAAATCCAAGTACAAGTGTCCTTACAAGAAGAAAGAAAAACACAGACACAGGGGGAAGGTGTGAGAAGCCGGAGACAGACCTTGGAAGGCTTGCCAGCAGCCACAAGAATCTAGGAGAGAGGCATGAGATTTGCTCTCAGAGTGTGCAAGAGCAATCAGCCCTGCCATCAGCTTGATTTCAGATTTCTGGTACCAAGAAACGTGAGAAAATAAATTTCTGTTGTTTTAAGCCATCTGGTTTGTGGTAAGAAACTAACACCATAACGAATTAGTACTTTTTATTACCCAAACTATATATTTTTAAAAAAGGCAAAAGATTTATGCCTACATATTGATTTAACACAGTGATTAATAGCATAACAGTTTCTATTTTCAAACCTTAACTTCACACATATGTCAATGACTTCATCAACACTGATCTTCACCTATCCATGTTCCAAACACAGCATAATAAGATTTGTCCATCTATTCCCAATCATAGTTGATTTAATCACCCTTTATATTTATTTCCTTTTAGAAGAGTGTCTTTCATGTTAAGCCACAGACCTATAAGTAGTTAGAAAAAGTCTTAAAGGCAACAATAATTTTGGTAGAGATTCATCAAAATCCTATTTCACAAGAAATTCCAGAAACCACAGTGCTATCCAGGTCTTGGCTATCCTTTGAGCTTGAGCAATTCTGAAGCTTTACTCCAAAAGGGATGTGAGTGGCTGACCCCTGTCTCTGGTGCAGACTGACTGTGTAACTGAATTCTCCAAATTAACTTTCACATAGAATACATTTGTCTTTCAAGGACAGCATTTAAGTGTGCTAATCTGAAGTTCATCTTAACAACAAGAAGTGCAGCAAATGTTTAGATCTGATACCAGGACCACATCTGTGGGGAGGCATAATTGATGATCACTGATATGGATTGGAATTGGTGATGCACAGTGATGATAAAGAACAGAACAAATTTTAGTTCAGTGTAATTACTGTTTACAAGTTCTCTACAAACCGTGCACCCCCTTATTCCCTGCACCCTGGGTGGACCTCTCCCAAGACCCCACCTTTGGTACTCTGCCATGAAGGACAAGAAAAAGAAGAAAGTTGTATTCATTTCCTAGGGCTGCTGTAACAAGGCGTCACAACCTGGGTGCTTAAAACAATAGAAATTTATCCTGTCACAGTTCTGAGGCTCTGGGTAGCATCCTTCTTTGGCTCTTCCTTGCTTCTGATAGTTGCCAGCAATCCTTGTCATTCATTGGCTCTCAGTGGCATCCCTCCAAACTCTCCTCTGTCCTCACATGGTGCTCTCCCTGTGTGTCTGTGCCTGTGTCCAAATGTCTCTCTTTTTACAAGGACACCCATCATTTTGGATTAAGGCCCACTGTATGACTTCATCTTAACTCAATTACATCTGCAAAGACCCTGTTGCCAAATAAGGTCACATTCACAGGTACCAGGGGTTAGGACTTCAACATATTGTTTTGGGGGGACATAACTGAACACAAAACAGAAGTTTACAGTTTCTCAGTGCTTACTAACTGAAACATTTTGCTTTTTAGTTGGTGGAGAGATCTCTTGGGGTAACTCCTTCCTGATCCCACAGATGATTCATTAAGATAGTAACAACTCTTTTTTAGTGGCAATATACTCAAGAGCATATATCCTTTCATATATATATGACAGATGTTAAAAAAAAACAACCTTGAATTTGATTTCTTCAAGCCATTTACAAAAAAGTCATGAAATTTTGTCTCATTCATTAACATATGTGCTTTTTTCTGGAGGTTCTCTTTTTTATTCCTATATTACCGGAAATGTAATCGTTTCAACCACTTGGCTTTATGCTGGCATTCTGGTTTTTTTTACCACATATATATACCCTTTTCCCTCTAAACTTTAATTTCTTGGATAATTTCTAGTCTTTTAACAGCTACCAATAATTTGTCCTCTTTTACTTAATCAAACTTTCTTGCTCATATTCAGCTTCTCCATAAAGCCTTAGATAATTAAAAAAAATTTTCTCATCTAGCTTGTCAAAAGGTTGGGAGGCCATCTTAACTTAGGAGATCTTGTAAAATTCTGCCCTTCCCTCATATATAAAAATTTTTGTCCATTTATACGTTGCTTCTCAATTTTCTTAAAAACCCTGAGTATCCTTATCTCTCTTTTCCCTCTTCCTCTTATTTCTTTAATACTAAAACATTTTCTGTACTGTGTTGGGTTCAGTATTGTATAGATATTTATGTCCCTCAACTTTCTTTACTATTTCATTATTTAAGTCCCTACCTCCTTAACACTAAAAACTGGAGGGTCCACTAGCCAGAGAGAAAGCAATCTCTTCCTGCCTGACAAAAGACCTCTGGGGTTTCCCTGGTGGCGCAGTGGTTGAGAGTCCGCCTGCCGTTGCAGGGGACACGGGTTCGTGCCCCGGTCCGGGAAGATCCCACATGCCGCGGAGCAGCTGGGCCCGTGAGCCATGGCCGCTGAGCCTGTGCGTCCGGAGCCTGTGCTCCGCAACGGGAGAGGCCACAACAGTGAGAGGCCTATGTACCAAAAGAATAAAAGACCTCTGATTTCATCACATAATAAAAATAATAGTAATGTCATTTTATGTGTGTGTAACTTATACCCTGACTACTGCCTAAAATGCTTTGAGAAGTTTATAGAGAAATTAGATATTCAATAATCACAGTTATTGAGACCAAGAAAAATATTTTTTTCCATGGTGGAGAAGTTTATTGTGTGGATTCTTATCTGAATGACTTCAGAGATTTGCTTAGATAACAATTTTAAAGAACATAAAATATTTTTCATGCCTGTACTTAGCATTCAACCCCACCCTCACCCCCAAATTGAAGTGAACATATAAAACTATAATTAGGGCTTCCCTGGTGGCGCAGTGGTTGAGAGTTCACGTGCCGATGCAGGGGACACAGGTTTGTGCCTCTGTCCGGAAGGATCCCACGTGCCGCGGGGCGGCTGGGCCAGTGAGCCATGGCCGCTGAGCCTGCGCGTCTGGAGCCTGTGCTCCGCAACGGGAGAGGCCACAGCAGTAAGAGGCCCGTGTACCGTAAAATAAATAAATAAATTAATTAAAAAAAAAAAAAACTATAGTTAACTGAAGGCATTTCTAGCAGGAACAATCAGATTGAGCCCAGAGGTGAAGCTTTTTCATGATCTAACATGGTGCAGGGTCTGAGAAGAGGAAGCCAGGAATCTGGATATCTCCTATCTAGGCTTATGGTAAATTGAAGGCACTAAGAGTTAAGGATCCCAGCAGGAAAGAGAATCCACCCTGAATGATTCAAACACAGAGGTCCTAATGAAGGGACTTTTCCCAGAGTTATGGGTTAGGGTTAAGAGAGAGTGACAGGAGAGGAAGTCTTTTCCATCCTAAGACTGCAGGGCCAAGGACGGGAATGAGAGTCACAGGAGCCCAGTGAGACTTGGAACCTTAGGACAGGGACCTTGGCTGTAGTTTCCGAGGGAATCAGCCACACCATGAAATTCACATCATTCAGGATTACTGAAAAGTAGAAAATAAGAGTGAATAAGATACACATAAGGACTTGATCTGCATCTGAATCACTTTCAGAGGTCACTGGGCTGGGGTGTGTATTTTTTTTTTAACTTAACTATTGTCATCACTAATGGTTGTCTGATCAAAATGTACTTCTGACTATGCATTCCACCACTGAACACCATGTGAACTCTATCAGGCAATTTTCAAAATGGGTTCTCTCATTTTATCTAACCGGACCCTCACACAAGGGGTGGAATGTCAGTAGGACAAGAAAGCAGAGAAATATAAACCTCTGGTTGGAGGTTGACCCTTCAAGCGTCTGGCTTCGTGCGTTGTGCCCATATCCTAAGAAGAGGAGGTAAGCCGCTCAAGGTCACACAGTTAGTGATAGACAAACCAAAATTAGAACCCAAGTCGGCCTACCTTTAAGTTCTTTCCATTACACTACACCCACTTGAAAGGTAAGTACACACGTTCCGAGATGCCACCAAGCATATCAAAATCGACAGAGGAAGAGTTAGAGCCCAGAGAAGAAGCCTTACCTAGCGCAAATTAGTACATTGCATCCAGAGAAAGTGGCCATCAAGAAAGCCATGTCCTGGATGTGCAGAAAGAGAAAAGCCAGCCCAGAAGACCGGCAAGAAGGTTCTAAATGGGAGAGGTCCCTTTCCTGACCATGGGTATCACATGCAACGTGGCCAGTGGGGTTATCTTTGGCCTCAGATGCAATGTGCCCTTCTCCAGAATTCCCTCTTTGGGGGAAGGCCATCTAGGTTACTCTAAGGTCATGGCTCAATGGAAATAAAACAGGAGATGGAGAAATTATAGCCCCCATTTACGCTGCTGTGGTGAACTGTGAGGTAAATTGCACTAAAGACAATGCTGTGATGTCCAAAATGAAAAAAAAGAAATGAAGGAAAAATAATGGGATTTTCCATGCCAATGAAAAGATAGCATAAAGATATGCAAAAGTAGGAAAAGAAATAATAACATTAATATGAAGACCTAAAGTAAATAAAAACCAGAGACCCTGAAGAATGCTTGCCATAGTGTAAATGTCACGCCCTTTAATACAGCTGTTGACTTCAGAACAGACTGTTACTGAAAGGCCAGTGTGGTGAGCAATTGTATTTTCTCCTTTAGAGTTGTTCCATCTGGCAGTGAGGGGGGACATTTGTCACTGTGTGTGTGAGACCTGATTAGACTGACACCACAAACACATTATGCACTGGAGGGTGCTTTAAAATGATACTGTACTGTATGTTATTTCAAATCGATGGTCTCCATGTTTAGTATATGTTTATTTCAAATTCTATATGACCAGTGAAGAAACTTGAACTGGTATTTTAAACAAAGAAGAAGTATATTATCAAACACATTAATAAGGATCTAATTTCACTTTTCTTCTCAATGGTCATCAATATTTTTTTTTTTTTTTTTTTTTTTTTTGCGGTATGCAGGCTTCTCACTGTTGTGGCCTCTCCCGTTGCGGAGCACAGGCTCCGGACGCGCAGGCTCACGGGCCCAGCCACTCCGCGGCATGTGGGATCTTCCCGGACCGGGGCACGAACCCGTGTCCCCAGCATCGGCAGGCGGACTCTCAACCACTGTGCCACCAGGGAAGCCCCCATCAATATTTTTAAACCAAGGGGGCCTTCAGCTTTTACAGTCACTGTTGCCTCATAGAAAGAGGAAATACAGTTGAATTTTACAAACATATCAATTTCACACATACTGCATTTTTGTAAGTGGAATTTATCTAGAAATCAGTTTATATTAACAGAATAAAAGCAAAATTAAAGATCTAGGAGATCTGAATCGTTTTCTATCACAATGGAACTGGAAGGGAAATTTAGACAATACATGTGTTAATTAGGAAATGACAAGAGAGACTTGGAGGTGGAAGGGGCAACTTCCGACACCTCTGGGAGCTAAGGAGGTACATTGCAGCAGCTGGAGGGAGAGAGTGAAGCTGGGTGTTTGTAAATGCAATCAAAGGAAAGCAGTACACACGCATAAAACACTAATTTTCATCAGTGGGTGCCCATGTGCTGTGTGCGTATGTGTAGACAATTTATTAATATCATCACTATATGTAACTCCAGTTAGTCTGAGCTAGGAAGGAACAGCTGTCTTGCACGAAACAATGTGCCTCTGAGGAGTCTCTAAGCAACTCTTGGAGCAAAGCAGAGCAATCAAGACTGATTAAAATGATAACATTTAACAGCAGTCAAGGCAAAGTGAAGAGGGAGAGGGATGGAGAGACCATTACACCTAAAATCAGGTTTGCATCATCCACAGGTATTACTAAACCCTGTAATCATACTGATAGCTGTTTACAGTCATGATTACTTATTCTAATGAGGAAATTAAGAAGTCCTTTGCTAGACCACATATCTGGTTATGCAGAAATCAATCATCTCATGTTCCTAATACACAGAATATGAGGCTCATCCTCATGCATTTGTATAAAGTACAAACACAGCAGGCATGAAAACTCAAATTACTGATGTCCTCACCAGAGGCATTACCCTGGGAGGTTATAGATTTATTCCAATGATGCCCTCCAAAACTTCTGAACTCCTCTTTGGGAGAGTTTATCAGTCTTTCAAGAGTTTATCTCTCTCCCACACACACACACAAATAAACATGCACACACACATGCAAATACACACACATACGTGTGAACACAAGAGTCAGCTGATTAAAATATGGTGATTCTAGAATTTGGGAGGCATTATTTTTTACCAAATGTACATTACCCAAGTTTGCCCATCATCACCTAATAGTAGTTCACCCTTTTTTTCTGTAATAATATCTCCCCTGACATTTAACTGGTATGTAATACATGAGCACAGAGAATAAGGACAAATTTCTCTGCTTTCCACACAGCTAGGTAGGCATGGTCGAATGACCAGGTTCTGGCCAACTGTGTATTAGTGTAGATAATGTGTGCAACTTCGGGATTATTGCCTTAAAGGGAAGGGGTGTGCTCTACCTTGCCCCCCTCCTCCTTCCTTTCTGGATGATGAAGCATCTTGAAACAACCAAAGGGTAGTATTATAGTGATGACAGATCAACAAGACAGAAGGTCCTGGGCCCCTGGAGACTCTGCAGAGCAGAGTCATGACACAAGCTCAGACTCTTAGTGAGAAAAAAATAAACTATCTTGTCTAAGATTTGCTATTTTGGATTTGAGTCACTTAAGGACAAATGGAACTCCTGACTGATAGAGTTGTTTGAAAAAAACTGGATCTATCCTCACAGGAAAACAACCTGCCACTATGATCACAAGTATTCCAAAGGATCTATGTGAAAAAATTCTCAAAGGGATGCTGCAGAAAATGGCTCAGCCATTGAATTGTGTTCTCTGACATCCGTGTGAGAAGAGCAGTGATCATGTGGAAAGGAACATGTCAGTGTGGGTTTAAAAAGTATCAGTTACATCACTTTTTTATTGAAGTATAGCTGATTTACAATATTGCATTAGTTTCAGGTGTACAGCAAAGTGATTCCGTTATGTCTTATTCAGATTATATTCCATTATAGGTTATTATAAGATACTAAATATAGTTCCCTGTACTATACAGTAAATCCTTGTTGCTTATCTATTTTACATACAGTAGTTTGTATCTGTTAATTACTTTTTAACTATATAAGTATTATTATATAATTATGTAAGTACACTCCTGAACAAATGTAGATCAACAACCTAATGCATGTCTGATCACTTGCATTAGCACGCCTGTCATCACCAAATAAGGTAGGTAGGAATTCAAGTTATCTCCTTTAAATTGGTAAGGAAGCCCAAGAAATTTCAGGACTTCCTTTATAGTCACATAAATCTCTTAAAAGTTCCATTAGAATATATCAAGCTTCCATAGGATAGTAAGGCTACTAGAAAGTGTGCAATCTCTGTCTTTCCATAAATGATTATGGTTGTTAATGTTGTTTTCTGCTCGTCTGTGGAATTCCAACTTCCAGGAGGGATTTATTATTTGAAAATCTGGAGAGCTCCGGGAGCAGGGCTGACATTGAGGGGGTCTGTGGTGGTGAGACCTGGCCAGGTGTTGACAGTCAGCTCTGGGCTGGTATCAGGTATTGATTGGTGCCCTTGCCCCACCAGTTGCTAGGTATTTTGAGTATCTCCCGTACCTACTGGTGTCCAAAGGGCTTCACTCCTGTCCCGGCTGCTGGAAACACAGAGAGAATGACAAAGAACCCTGGGGTGAATATTTCCCTTCTACTCTAGGTAACAAATATGGGAGAGAAGCCAGCTAGAGACGGTAATAGAGGCCAAGTCCGCGGAGGAATCGTCTGTCAAACCAGGAGTAGATCAGAGCCTTAACAGAAAGGAAGTAAACTTTCAAGGCAGAAATAACCTCAGAGGAAAATGTGGACGTTCACACTAGAGAAAAAGACTGGGTGAGGAAGAGAGAGAGCAAATCAGAAGCCAGCATGCAGAGATAAACTGGAGAGTTGGCTAAAAAAAGTCTCCAGATCAGGTTTTCAGGATCCAGTGGGGAGAATTCAGAGGCCACCCAGTGATGGCGCCAACATTGCATCTGGGCAGGAGGGATGCTTAGACGTTGAGCAGGCTCTAAGGCCCCCTTCTCCTACAACTTCTCCTCAATGTTGGAGTTCCTTCCTTTCTCCTGGGCTGCTCAGACATTGATTGACCTCCTCTGGTGGTATCACAGAGGTAAGAGGAGTTGGGGGAGGTTTGTTTGCTTGTTTGTTTAGTTTTAAAGATTTTATTTACTTTCATTTATTTGGGGTATTATGAAAACTCAATCTAAGTCTTAAATATTTTTTGTTATTGTTGTTTATCATTTTTAGTGTTTAGGGAACTTTCAAACATATGCAAAAGTGGGGGGAAAAAAAGCATGATAAATTTTCAGGTCTAGCAATATTGTTCATCTATAATCACCACAACCACCATTCCACTCCTGGATTATTTTAAAGCAAATTTTCGACAATCACATAATTTCATGCAGAAATATTTCTGTCTATAAAAACTAGAACTTGAATTTTAACTTACAATGAAGAGACCGTTTCTCGTGTTCTTTGCAAAAAATGACAGTTTTGATCTTATTCGATCAAAAGGATGAATTATTAATGTACTTCTCTCCCTTGCTCAGTGTTTTCTGCCTCAGAATAAATTCAAGCATGATAAATTACTTAACTTTCCTTCTGTCGACCCTGGAAATTCTACCAGTTGCTCAAAGTAGTTAGGAAGGAACAGTGCTATATCAGTTCCTTTGAAAAATCTAAGAATTTATCTTTCACACTGGCTTAAACAAACAAACAAACAAAAGATTGCCAAGGGGAAGGGTTGGGGGGAGGGATGGATTGGGAGTTTGGGATTAGCAGATGCAAACTATTATGTATAGCAGGGATAAGCAACAAGGTCCTACTGTATAGAGCAGGGAACTATGTTCAATATCCTGTAATAAACCATAATGGAATAGAATATGAAAAAGATTATATATATAACAGTTACTTTGCTGTATAGCAGAAATTAAAACAACATTGTAAATCAACTGTACTCCAATAAAATAAATTTTTTAGAAAAAGGTATACTCTCACATTATATAGATGTCCAAAATTTCACTTCAGTCAGGGTAGTTCAGTACACTGCCATTATCCAGACCCCTTTACATGATCCATATAGGTCCCAACATGAATCTCCAAGTTTATTCCCTGTCCATTAGTCCTTCCTGCACATAGCCTTCAGGGGCATGTGCTGTAAATGCCATGCTCATCGTGTCACTGCTCTCCCTCAAGAACCCATATAGCTCCCTATTACCTAATAATCTTCTACTTGACTGCTTTTATGAAAGAATCTCCACTTGTTGTGATTCTATTCTTATCCATTTATGTCTCTGCCTCTCATTTCCAACCACGTCAAGCTCTTAAATGCAATAGTCACACAGTTTGCCCTCCCTTGGCATTAAGTAACTTCTCCCCTGTGATACAGTTTTTCCCTTTGGGTACAATTTATCATGCTTGGATGTCATGTACCCATCTGGGTACAATTTTTTCCTGCTTGGATGGCATTGTACCCATTTGGGTGCCGTTTTTCCCTTTTGAATGAGATCAAATAGCAAGCCAAAAAACTTTACCGTAACTATTTTTTCATAACAAATATCACAGGTCAGTTGTTCTTTTGGGTACCAAAACATGGCTACTGTCAAATTCAAAGGACTAAAGAGTGGAATTCGATTCTTTGATTGGATTTGAAGCTAAGACTAATGCCTATTTTACTTGCTAACCTTATTATAGCAAGCATTTGCCTTATAGAATTATAGTTCTGTGAAACATGATTTGACATAAAGTGACACTGTACAGTGATAATTTATGAAATAATGGAGTGTTATGTGAAAATATGTTTAGACTCATTTATTCACTCAGTAAATTCTTACTGAACACCTATTATGTTCCAAGCATTGAGGTCTCATTCTAGGTCCTAAGGATATATCAGTAAACAAAATAGACTACATCCATATATTCACATAATTAAAATTCGAGAGGAAGATACTGAACATGAACAACTAAACAAATAAGTATATCATGTAATCTCAGGTGACAATAAGTGTTATGAATCAAAATAAGCCAAGAATAAAAGAGATCAATGTGTGAGGTGGCCATTTTAGCTAAGGTGGTCAAGAAGGTGACATTTGAGAAGACACCTGGAAAATCTTATAAGAACATGCTCCTTAAATCTCTTTTAGAAGAGTGTTCCCAGAAGCAAGTGGAACTACAATCCTGCAGCCTGGGGACCAAAAACCACATTCACAGAAAGATAGACAAGATGAAAAGGCAGAGGGCTATGTAACAGATGAAGGAACAAGATAAAACTCCAGAAAAACAATTTAATGAAGTGGAGATAGGCAATCTTCCAGGAAAAGAATTCATAATAATGATAGTGAAGATGATCCAGGACCTCGGAAAAAGAATGGAGGCAAAGATCGAGAAGATGCAAGAAATGTTTAACAAAGACCTAGAAGAATTAAAGAACAAACAAACAGAGATGAACAATACAATAGCTGAAATGAAAAATACACTAGAAGGAATCAATAGCAGAATAACTGAGGCAGAAGAATGGATAAGTGACCTGGAAGACAGAACAGTGGAATTCACTGCTGTGGAACAGAATAAAGAAAAAAGAATGAGAAGAAATGAAGACAGCCTAAGAGACCTCTGGGACAACATTAAATGCAAAAACATTCACATTGTAGGGTCCCAGAGGGAGAAGAGAGAGAGAAACGACCAGAGAAAATATTTGAAGAGATTATAGTTGAAAACTTCCCTAATATGGGAAAGGAAATAACCACCCAAGTCCAGGAAGTGCAGAGAGTCCCATACAGGATGAACCCAAAGAGAAACACGCTGAGGCACATAGTAATCAAATTGCCAAAATTAAATACAAAGAAAAATTATTGAAAGCAGAAAGGAAAAAATGACAAATAACATACAAGGGAACTCCCATAAGGTTAACAGCTGATTTCTCAGCAGAAACTCTACAAGCCAGAAGGAAGTGGCATGATATACTTAAAATGATGAAAGGGAACCTGCAACCAAGATTACTCTACCCAGCAAGGATCTCATTCAGATTCGATGGAGAAATCAAAAGCTTTACAGACAAGCAAAAGCTAAGAGAATTCAGCACAACCAAACCAGCTCTACAACAAATGCTAAAGGAACATCTCTAAGTGGGAAGCACAAGAGAAGAAAAGGACCTACAAAAACAAACCCAAAACAATTAAGAGAATGGTCATAGGAACATACATATCGATAACTACCTTAAACGTGAATGGATTAAATGCTCCAACCAAAAGAAACAGGCTTTCTCAATGGGCACAAAAACAATACCCATATATATGCTGTCTACAAGAGACCCACTTCAGACCTAGGGACACATACAGAATGAAAGTGAGGGGATGGAAAAAGATATTCCTTGCAAATGGAAATCAAAGGACAGCTGGAGTAGCAATACTCATATCAGATAAAATAGACTTGAAAATAAAGAATGTTACAAGAGACAAGGAAGGACACTACATAATGATCAAAGGATCAATCCAAGAAGAAGATATAACAATTATAAATATATATGCACCCAACATAGGAGCACGTCAATACATAAGGCAACTGCTAACAGCTCTAAAAGAGGAAATCGACAGTAACACAATAATAGTGGGGGACTTTAACACATCACTTACACCAATGGATAGATCATCCAAAATGAAAATAAATAAGGAAACAGGAGCTTTAAATGACACAATAGACCAGATAGATTTAATTGGTATTTAAAGGACATTCCATCCAAAAAACTGCAGATTACACTTTCTTCTCAAATGCACATGAAACATTCTCCAGGAGAGATCACATCTTGGGTTACAAATCAAGCCTCAGTAAATTTAAGAAAATTGAAATCATATCAAGCATCTTTTCTAACCGCAACACTATGAGATTAGGAATGAATTACAGGGAAAAAAAAGGTAAAATACACAAACACATAGAGTCTAAACAATACATTACTAAATAACCAAGAGGTCACTGAAGAAATCAAAGAGGAAATCAGAAAATACCTAGAGACAAACGACAATGAAAACACTACTATCCAAAACATATGGGATGCAGCAAAAGCAGTTCTAAGAGGGAAGTTTATAGCTATACAAGCCTACCACAAGAAACAAGAAAACTCTCAAATAAACAATCCAACCTTACACCTAAAGGAATTAAAGAAAGAAGAACACACAAAACCCAAAGTTAGCCAAAGGAAAGAAATCATAAAGATCAGAGCAGAAATAAATGAAATAGAAGCAAAGAAAACAATAGCAAAGATCAATAAAACTAAAAGCTGGTTCTTTCAGAAGATAAACAAAATTGATAAACCATTAGCCAGACTCATCACAAAGAAGAGGGAGAGGACTCAAATCAATAAACTTAGAAACGAAAAAGGAGAAGTTACAATAGACACCGCAGAAATACAAAGCATCCTAAGAGGCTACTACAAGCAACTCTATGACAATAAAATGGACAACGTGGAAGAAATGGACAAATTCTTAGAAAGATATAACCATCGAAGACTGCACCAGGAAGAAATAGAAAATATGAACAGACCAATCACAAGCACTGAAATTGAAACTCGGATTAAAAATCTTCCAAAAAACAAAAGTCCAGGACCAAATGGCTTCACAGGAAAATTCTATCAAACATTTAGAAAAGAGTTAACACTCATGTTTCTCAAACTCTTCCAAACAATTGCAGAGGAAGGAACATTTCCAAACTCATTCTATGAGGCCACCAACACCCTGATACCAAAACCAGACAAAGATACTACTAAAAACGAAAATTACAGACCAATATCACTGATGAATATAGATGCAAAAATCCTCAACAAAATACTAGCAAACAGAATCCAACAACACATTAAGAGGATCATACACCATGATCAAGTGGGATTTATCCCAGGAATGCAAGGATTCTTGAATATACGCAAATCAATCAATGTGATACACCATATTAACAAACTGAAGAATATAAACCATATGATCATCTCAATAGATGCAGAAAAAGCTTTTGACAAAATTCAGCACCCATTTAGGATAAAAACTCTCCGCGAAGTAGGCATAGAGGGAACTTACCTCAACATAATAAAGGCCATATATGACAAACCCACAGCAAACATCATTCTCAATGGTGAAAAACTGAAAGCATTTCCTCTAAGATAAGGAAGAAGACAAGGATGTCCATTCTCACCACTATTATTCAACATAGTTTTGGAAGTCCTAGCCACGGCGATCAGAGAAGAAAAAGAAATAAAATCAATACAAATTGGAAAAGAAGAAGTAAAACTGTCACTGTTTGTAGATGACATGATACTACACATAGATAATCCTAAAAAATGTCACCAGAAAACTACTAGAGCTAATCAATGAATCTGGTAAATTTGCAGGATACAAAATTAAGGCACAGAAATCTCTTGCATTCCTATACCCTAATGATGAAAAATCTGAAAGAGAAATTAGGGAAACACTCCCATTTACCACTGCAACAAAGAATAAAATACCTAGGAATTAATTTACCTAGGGAGACATAAGACCTGTATGCAGAAAACTATAAGACACTGATGAAAGAAATTAAAGATGATACCAACAGATGGAGATATATACCATGTTCTCGGATTGGAAGAATCAATACTGTGAAAATGAGTATACTACCCAAAGCAATCTACAGATTCAATGCAATCCCTATCAATTTACCAATGGCATTTTTTATGGAACTAGAACAAAACATCTTAAAATTTGTATGGAGACACAAAAGACCCTGAATAGCCAAAGTAGTCTTGAGGGAAAAAAATCGGATCTGGAGGAATCAGACTCCCTGACTTCAGACTATACTACAAAGCTACAGTAATCAAGACAATATGGTACTGGCACAAAAACAGAAACAGATCAATGGAACAAAACAGAAAACCCAGAGATAAACCCATGCACCTATGGTCAACTAATCTATGACAAAGGAGGCAAGAATATACAATGGAGAAAAGACAGTCTCTTCAATAAGTGATGCTGGGAAAACTGGACAGCTACATGTAAAAGAATGAAATTAGAACACTCCCTAACACCATACACAAAAATAAACCCAAAATGGATTAGAGACCTAAATGTAAGATCAGACACTATAACACTCTTAGAGGAAAACATAGGAAGAGCACTCTTTGACATAAATTACAGCAAGATCTTTTTTGATCCATGTCCTAGAGTAATGGAAATAAAAACAAAATTAGACAGATGGGACCTAATGAAACTTCAAAGCTTTTGCACAGCAAAGGAAACCGTAATTAAGACCAAAAGACAACCCTCAGAATGGGAGAAAATATTTGCAGATGAATCAATGGTCAAAGGATTAATCTCCAAAATATATAAACAGCTCGTGCAGCTCAATATTAAAAAAAAAAAACAACCCAATCCAAAAATGGGCAGAAGACCTAAATAGCCATTTCTCTAAAGAAGACATACAGATGGCCAAGAAGCACATGAAAAGCTGCTCAACATCACTAATTATTAAAGAAATGCAAATCAAAACTGCACTGAGGTATCACCTCACACCAGTTAGAATGGGCATCATCAGAAAATCTACAAACAATAAATGCTGGAGAGGGTGTGGAGAAAAGGGAACCCTCTTGCACTGTTGGTGGGAATGTAAGTTGATACAGCCACTATGGAGAACAGTATGGAGGCTCCTTAAAACACTAAAAATAGAACTACCGTATGACCCAGCAATCCCACTACTGGGCATATACCCAGAGAAAACCATAATTCAAAAAGACATGTGCACCCGAATTTTCATTGCAGCACTATTTACAATAGCCAGGTCATGGAAGCAACCTAAATGCCCTTCGACAGATGAATGGATAAGGAAGATGTGGTACATATATATAATGGAATATTACTCAGCCATAAAAAGAAACAAAATTGAGTCATTTGTTGAGCCATGGGTGGATCTAGAGACTGTCATACAGAGTGAAGTAAGTCAGAAAGAGAAAAACAAATCATCCTAGATTTTGGGTAGGCCCTAAATTCAAAGATTGGTAATCTTATAAGAAGGAGAGGGGACGCAGGGACACAAAGAGAAGAAGGCAGTGTGGAGTCATGCATCTATAATCTAAGGTGCACCAAAGATTGCCAGCAGCCATCGGAGGCTAGGAGAGAAGCATGGGATGGTTTCTCCCTCCAGAAGGACACAATTCTGCCAACATCTTGATTTTGGACTCTGGCTTCCTGAGCTGTGAAAGAATAAACTTCTGTTGTTCTAAACCACTCAGTTTGTGCTAACTTGTTACTACAGCCCTAGGAACCTAACACACTTCGTAATAAGCTTACTGGGGAAAGGGACTAGGGTTTCAGAGTTATACTCTATCTGAGAGTCACCCATGTTGCTAGGCATGTCATTAGCATTAATAAACATATTTTGTCTCAAGTCCATGGGTATAAAATTTCTCAGACCCTTATAGTATCCATATGAAGAAAAATTCAAGGAGCTATTGAAAGCCATTTCCCTACTCTAATGCGCCTTATGTGAGTGACATAAAAGGTGAGCAACATTGTTTCAACCACCTGGACACATGAAGATGAATCCCTTAATTTACCCCATTTCTCCCAATTAGTGTTTGTAGAGCTAGGAGGACTGCATGTATTTTTCTAAATGGCTGTTCTATTGAGGTCAAGTCACCTTATTACTTGCAGAAAGGCAAGTTCAGGAATTCCATTAAAGATCTGAAAAATGCTAACCTCTACCCAACCAAGCATTTTTACAAAGTCCATTTGTGCTTTAGGAGAGTAGAACACAGGCAAAGCAGTGGCATTAAGCTGTGTATTGACAAAGCCATTTTCTACAAAATGACCTCCTAAATTTCACTTTCTAGATTGGGAAATGGCAGCAGTTGTAAGTTGACAGCTGGACTGTGTTCTTTTGAATTAAAGTGATGCTTTTTCCCAAAATGACACTGTTCGTTAATAGAACTTTAATGTTATGGACAAATTATTTAGAAGATTTTTTTTTTTATCAGCTGTCTAACAGGTTCTCTCCCCACTGCAGAAAGGCACAGAAGGAAATGTAATGTACTCTTATAGGTGGGAGGAGAGACCAGGAGAGCATCAGTCATTGCTTAACCCAAAAGGCTTTGGGAAAAATAAGGCTGAAAGATTTAAAAGGAGTGAAACAAAGAATGTTTCAGCCCTTGAGGTGATGGAAAATCCTATGTCCTCCCCCCGAGCCCCATCCAAGCATGAGCATGGACATTTTCTCACCATCCTAGCATGTTCCTACCTGCCATCGTATATCTGATATTTTTTACTTTGAGGACAGAGGGAAAAATGAAAAGAAGGGAATGGTGATATACTCAGGAAACAGCAAGAGTGGGAAATGGGGAGGCTAGAAAGAGGAGGGGGTAAGATTTACTTTTGCTTGAAGTAAAGCAGTATAAAAGTTACAAAAGAAAGCAGTGCAGAGCTTTCTTTATTCTGTCTTCTCTGTTCTCACCTCAAAGACTGATGGATGGGCAAGAGGAGGGGGTTGGGGACAGGGTAGGTGGAGGCAATACAGCCTGACCAGAATGATGAGTGCCTTGTGTTGACAACCCCTCCCAAGAATGATCCCAATAAACCGGGCTCTAATTTAAACAACAGGAATCCTGCTTTTCCACTTTCAGGGTTATGATCTCTGGGGTAGAAAGAAGGATCCACAGGTGATGCTGACTAAATTGATTTTACAATATTATTCATCTCTCTTAACTGTTCCAAGCTTTTTTGTGTGCTTTTCTCTACTAATATTTCTTTGTTTTTAAATAAATGATACATTTACACATTAACATGAGAAATAGCTCTGCAGAGTTGTAAGCTGTGGGAGATACTTATTTCAACGATGATACTATTGCTTAAAATATTTGAGGGGCTCCTTTCACGAAATTGCTTTCAGACCTATGTCAAATCCTTTAGAAACTGCTCAGTGACATAGAAGTTTAACCTGTGAGTATGGGCTTTCTGGATAGAGTCAGAAGTCACTCAGAAAGAATAACAAGAGTTGTAGGAGTGATTAGATTTGGTGATAACATTTTTGTAAAAAAAATGTTCGTAGAAAATATGCCATGATCTAATGAAAAATGCTCATTATTGGCATAACTACGTCAAAGAATAATCAGTTGATTTCTAGTAAAGTGGAAGAAACATAGACCTACTCCCAGACAGCAATCCCAGAGAATTCTCAGCTGTACACACAAGGAGATACAGACAAGGACTAACATGTACAGAAGTGTTTATAATGGTGAAGAGGCATATTTACACAATGTAATACTATAGTAGCCAAAGCCACATGTATCAACATGGATGGATCTCAAAAACATAATTTTTAACAACAGAAAAATATTTCAAATGGATATATACAGTAGGATGCAATTTATATAAAGTTTTTAAAAATATGCAAAGCAACTATAAATTATGATTACATACATATTAATGATAGTATAAAAACATGCACGGGAATGATAAAGAACAAATTTTAGGAGGATACTTAACTGGAGAGGGAGGAAGGATCATGGGAATGAGGAGGCATATATAACCTACCATATCCATCAGATTTTATTTCTTAGGAAAAAAGGCAAGGAAAATTTGAGCAAATATGGAAAAGTAGCACAAGTTGACAAATTGGTGAGAATCTGAGTGTTCATTATATTACAACCTAACATTTTTCTAATTCTTTGAAATATTTCATTTTGGAGGAAAAAAAGACAATGGGACATCTCAGGGTTTTTTTTTTTTTTTTGAATCAACAGACTCAGAGACTTTCAAGTTTCTGACTAAGATATGTGATATTTTGCCTATACTGGGTAAATTCTGCAAAATCAAAGGTACCAACAGCCACAAAATAAGTCAATATTTTCCTCACTTGCTATTAATTAACCATACTTTTGCAGCTTTCAGATATCTTGGGATTTTATAGCATAGATGATTTTGACATAGATAATTTTATAGCATAGATGAAGTTGGTTTGAGAGTATCCTGTTCAGGTGCTGTTTTCTTGCAGAAGATCAGGACAAATGCAGATCATATATATACATATATTTTATATATATATATATATATATATATATATATATATATATACATACACACATAGAGATATATAAATTTAATATATAAATATATTAAATATATATTAAATTAATTAAATTATTTAATTAAATAGATTAAATTAATTAATTAAAAATATAAATGTATATTAAATTAATGACCATGTTCAATATCATTTTGCAGAAACTTTCCTTAACTTCAATTAGTCTTTCAGACTGAGTCTATTCTTTTTTTTTTTTTTTTTTTTTTAACATCTTTATTGGGGTATAATTGCTTTACAATGGTGTGTTAGTTTCTGCTTTATAACAAAGTGAATCAGTCATACATAAACATATGTTCCCATATGTCTTCCCTGTTGCGTCTCCCTCCCTCCCACCCTCCCTATCCCACCCCTCCAGGCTGTCACAAAGCACCGAGCCAATATCCCTGTGCCATGTGGCTGCTTCCCACTAGCTATCTACCTTACTACGTTTGTTAGTGTGTATATGCCCATGACTCTCTCTCGCCCTGTCACAGCTCACCCTTCCCCCTCCCCATAACCTCAAGTCCCAGACTGAGTCTATTCTTAAACACTTTACAGCTTATGTGTATCTGAATCAAAGAAATCTGTGACCCTTTCAAGACTTTCAGTGGATCTTTGAATGGTTAAACCATTAATTCATTCATTCATTTGACAAATATTTGCTGAGCAGCTACTATGCAGCAGGCATTGACCAAGATAAAAACAAAAAAACTCTCCCTTCAGGAAAATTACAATCTAGTAGAGGAAGTCAGATGAGTCATGGAGATTTTTAAAAAGAGAGGGAGCAGAACAGGCAGTTTGGAAACTGCAGGAAAGGGAAAACAGATCCTATGTTAGATACTGTGGCCCTGATAGATCTTTCAGAGAAAGTGCTGTTTATGTGAAGAACTGAGGGAGCTGAGGAACCAAGCTGTGTGCTTTTCTGGGGTAAAAGCATTTCAGGAGGAAGAGATTCCAGTGCAAAATCCTAATGTAGGAGACGTCTACAATGTTGTAGGGAGCTGTGACTGGAGCAGACAGACAAGGAGAAACAGGAAGGAGATGGGGTCTGAGAGGTGACAGACATTCAGCCCTTATTTCAGGGTGTGGCAATTGAGGCAGTCATCTTCCAGCACAAAATTAAGAAGTTCCCAAAACTCAGCACTCAAAAAAATAATACTTTATGGCAATATCCTTTAGAAGTCAAATGAATGCAAAAAATCCATGATGGACGAAATATCAAAATCTAAATGAAGACATGATCAGTATCTGATTCAATTGACTGATTTTTCTTTGGCCTCAGGACCCACTTTAGGTCAACCTGGCACTGATACTGTCTTTATTTAAAATTTCGATATTTGATTCACTGTGGATTTTTTGCATTAATTTTGCTTCTCAAAAATATTTCAAAGAAATACTATTTATGTCAGTGTCCCTTACATTTTACACTTGAGACTATTGCTTCATGTACCTTACTCTAGTCTCACCCTTGAAATCATTTTGAAATTTAACCAACACCAACCCTGCCTTCTTAAACAGGCTTTATTTTTTAGAACAGTTTTAGATTCATAGGCAAATTGAGAAGACAGCACAGAGGGTTCTCATACACACCACACCCAGATTTCCCTATCATTAACGTCTCACATTAGCAAGGTACACTTAACTGCAGTCAATGAACCAATATTGATATGTTCTCGTTAAAGTTGATTCAGCATTCCTTAGCTTTCACCTCATGTCCTTCTTCTGTTCCAGGATCCCACCCAGGACACCACATTACATTTAGTCATCATGTCTCCTTAGCCGCTCCCGGCTGTGGCTGGTTCTCAGATTTTCTTTGTTTTTGATGACTTTGATAGTTTTGAGTATTGGTCAGGTATTTTGTAGAATGCTCCCTACTGGAATTTCTCTGATGTTTTTCTCATGATAAGACTGGGGTTATAGGTTATCAGGAGGAAGAATGCAAAGGTAAATGGCCATTTTCGTCACATCATATCATGGGTATTTACCACCCACGTGACTTACGACTGTTGGTATTGACCTTGGTCACCTGGCTAAAGTAGTGTCTGTCAAATTTGTCCACCGTAAACTGACTCTTTTATTGCCTCTTCCTTTCCATACTGGAATGCCGTCACTATTTGCAGCCCACAGCTACAAAATGGGGAGCTGTGCTCTCCCACCTTGAGGGTGAAGTATCTGTGTAAATTATTTGGAATTTTTCTGCACAGGAGATTTGTCTCTTCTCCTGTACTTGTTAACTTCATCATTTATTTATATCAGTATGGGCTCATGTATACTTTTTTCATACTTTGGGTTATAATCCAATACTAGTTTGTTTTGTTGCTCAAATTCTTCTAGTTTGGGCCACTGGGAGCTCTTTCAGTTGTCTCCTGTGCTCCTTTGACACACCCTATCATTGTATGGATATATTTTTGGAGGGAAAGTTTGAGTAACAGGCACTTCTTTACTTTCTGATGTTGCCAGATGCTCTGATCTTGTATATGTCCTGCCTCAGTTCTAGAATAAGCCATTTCTCCAAAGCCCGGGTTCCTTTTATTTGAGACTGTTATAAAAAACCAAGAGCAGGGTGTTTGATGTGCTTATCGCTGCTGGGGTACTCTCCTGCCTTCTAAAAATCCAATAGGACAGCAAAAAAATAAATTCCTGATCGTAGCATTACTCCATCTCTTAATTGACTATAATTGATATGTCCAATAATTTATCCTTGGTTTATGGAAATTCGTGTAAAATCTGGTATTAAATCTTTGCTCTCGGAGCCAGAACTTTTGTATGGACAAAGAAAAACACTCCCCCGAGTTCAGCAGACTGAGCATCCAGGGAGCCACATGCTGCTCTGTTCAACATAAGTGGAAGTGGCCTTGGCAATCACTCTGCCCTACCTCCTTAAATCACAAGAAAAATTCAGCCTCATTATTCTTTAGACATGTCACATTCAAGCAAAACCAAAACGTGTCATGGAGATGCCGGGTCCTTTCATGATCCCGCTGATCATATAAAGGGAGAGGCATTTGATGGGGACAAATGTTTTCAACTCCCCCCAAAACAGACCCAGTTGGAACCAGTTTCCCCCAGTCTTCCATAAGCCCTTACTGCTATCAATCTCATGTTACTATATCACTTTGTTACCTCTAAGACCTTTTTGTCCCTTAATTATGGTTCTTCTTACATTACTTATTTCATCCTACCTCATTAGCACAATATTGAAGTCTCTTCCCAGTGATGTGGCAGTAATCAGCCATTTATTCAAATTGTTTTAAGATAAGGAATCATCAGTATACCTTTATGCGTTGAGGTAGAGGAAGTAAATTCCAAAGCTCTTCTGGAACATAAAGACAATCTTGTTCAGATGTCTTCTAAAATTACAAACATTAAGTATTATCACCAATTATGACTAATTAGCATTAAAAAGGATTTTTTAGAAATTAAAGGCTACATTCAATAGGGCATAATAATAATCCCTAAAGTTTAGTTTCCATTGTTACAGACACACTGTGAAAGGACAATTTTTACAGCTATTACATACAGATCAGCATTTTATTCTCCTAAATGATTTTTAGCCCCCAACTAAACAGTTTCTTTTAAGTAGTTATGCCATTTAGAATTTCCACATCTGCAGCTCAGCTGTTCCAGTATATTTTTGATAGTAAGATAACTAGTCAGAAGAACTGAAGCTCTCAGCTCTCACTTTCTAATGAGAAAATGGTTACAACAGTTTGGGGCAGAAAAGAGATGATTGAAACTGAATCTGCCCTTCAGAGATGATGAGTATGTTTATTTCCCAGATTGTGGTGATGGCAACACAAGTGTATACACATGCCCAAACTCAACAAATTGTCTACATTAATTGTGTGTGTGTGTTTGTGAACTAATTATACATCAGTAAAGCTGGAAAAATAATACTTTATCTACCTTGGAAGTGTGTGCCCTTTTGATCCAGTTGGGAGATAGCCAAAGCCACCAGGTGGTCGGAAATTTTCAACTTCATGGAAAATAAGCATGTGCAATGGTTTGAATGGCTGTATCTCCCTAAAATTCATGTGTTGAACTCCTAACCCCCCCCAAAGTCGATGGTATTAGGAGGTGGGCCTGTGAAAACTGATTCAGTCATGAGGGTGGAGCCCTCGTGAATAGAATTAGTGCTATTATAAAAGAGGATCCAAAGAGATCCCAACCCCTTCCACCATGTGAGGACACAGTTGAGAAGGTGCCCACTGTGAACCAGGAAGAGGAGTCTCATCAGAACGTGACCTTGGTGGCACCTTGAACTTGAACTTGCAGCTTCCAAAACTGCCTGATTTAATGGGGCTGAACATAGTAGAAAAATAAAATAAAATAAACTCAGCCTCCATCGCATGTTTTAAAATATTTGTGTGTGTGTGCATGCATATACACATATACATACAGTACAGATACATAATATTCAATTCCTTTTCACGTTTGCTTTTTCAAAAACCGTTCTCAGATGATACAAATTTGGGAGCAAATCCTTCAACTTCCTGATAGGAGTAGAGAGGAGGTGGATTCCCCAAACATTTCTATCGAAGAACTGTGCCTCTCTTGTGATCCCTTATGGTTCAATTTTATAAGGGATGCACATTGGAACTTAAGTCCAAGAGTTATGTATTGTCATAAATCCTGTGCACTGTCCAACAGTTTGCAAGTCCTCCTTTTCCTAGTTAGGGACTCCTATGATCAGTAATAATCAACTCCTCACATAAGTTTTCACATCGGTAGTTCAGAGACCTAGAGTATCCACCATGGCTCTATGTTGCCCTTTAAAAGAATTTAATTTTATAAAAAGAACTATTTCTTCCCTTCCTTCCTTTCTTCCTTCCTACCTTCATTCCTTCCTGCCTTCCTTTCTTCCTTCTTTCCTTTCTCTCTTTCTAACGATAAATAGGATTACAAGTCTCCAGAATTTTAAAGCCCTATACTAAAAAATCCAATTTTTAAAAAGTAAATACATTTTGACCCAATTTGGTTCATAAAACAGGAAAATTTGCCTTTAAATCATAACCTTTAGATATGATTTTTCTTTTGTTCAAAAGATACAAATTAAAAACAAATGGAAAATCTTGCAAAGTAAATACGTCGACCAATAAAATTCCTGATGATTCATAAATATTCAAAAAAACATTGCATTTGATGTATTAGAGTTGAACAATACACTACCTAATCTGATATACTGTTGATTAGAAGAAATGTGCTTCAAAACCTCTGTGTTTGCACTTGGCCAATTATTGACATCTATTTCGGTGAAAATATGAATACTAAGCCATTTCCCCAGACAATTGTATTATATGGTCCAAAACTTGGTGGTTACTTTCCTCTGCCATCAATTTTACTTCTACTGAAGGCTCTTTCTTTTCCCACCTACTGTCTTCAGAGAAAGAAGAATGCACACCATTTAATCTGCCTGAAAATCCAGAATCAAAGAATAAAATATCTTTTTGTTTTTAAGGTTAAGAGTGATCAACTCTCTTTGGCAATCACACAGGTTACTACAATGGGAAATGCAAAAATCTCGGGGCCCACGAAGCTTAATTACTCTCCATATTTACTCTGATCCCTTCCTAGCAGTCTGCATCTCTGCCTTAATTCATGGCTAATAGAGGTCAGAGTTAGGGTTAATAGCCTCCAGCTCAACATTCATTAAGTCATTCCCTGATCATTCAAACATCCTGAAAGAGCTTTGTGCTGAAGTTTTAATAGCAGCAATATATGGAGACTTGCTCTTCTCAAATACTAATAATGTTCTTTTATGACAGTACGGAAGTGTGTGTATCCAACAGCTACTTTTAATCTTGATTACCAGTTCTGCTCTCTTAACGTAAATTCAAAAACCAATTTTTAGGAAAACGTCCAGAATGATGAGATTTCATGCATTAGAATTTTCTGACCCAGGAGCTAGTGTCACAGTTCTGGGGATCAATAGTTCTCTTGGTGCTGATAGAATCAGGTATGGGAAAGTGCCCTGGAGCTGGTCTGGAAGATACCTTTAGTCCTGGCACTCTCTTCAGTCCTTTCAGCAGACACTAACTGAGCATCTGTGTTGGAAAGGCTCTGGACTGGGGATACAGTAGTGAACAAGACAGATATGATCTTGTGGAATCTACATTTCAGCCACCTGGAGATATTCCCTGGCCCGCATTAGACTGAAGAATCTGGAAAATGGTAAAAAGAATCACATAGTTCTATGTCCCTCATCAAGGTTGAGTTTCAAATACATTACACAGGTTTGGATGTGTAGCTACTCATATAATTTTAAAAGTATAAAACAGTATTATAGATTGTCTCTTAATACATATATACATCTTGTATTATGGGAAAAACTCAGCAGTCTTCCACATGAATCAGGAAAAACCCAGGCCTCCCTCCTGGGTTTCTCTTTTACTACCCATACAGAACACTTCACTTCTGATACTTCTGGGCACCATATGTGTGGGGATTTTTCCCCCATCAAACAATTCTGTGACATCAGCTGGGTGTCCTACAATTTAACTCAATTCTGACACTATTTACCTGGAGGTAGCATCAAATCCTAAAGGTGAAGGGCTCAGTCGCATGTGACCATCCCCCACTTCAGATACCAATCACAAGCAGTAGCTCCCCAGGTTACCTACAACTTCTGTCTGAGTTGGTTAAAAATCATAGGTTCCCATGACCTCCACCGCCTTGGATTATGTTATTTAATCTAGCTGTTATTAGCTAGAACAGCTCCCAGAACTCAGGGAAACACTTACTTACATATACTAGTTTATTAAAGGATATGATAAAAGATACAAAATGAGCAGCCGGATGAAGAGACGCACAGGACACGTTCTAGGAGGGTCCCCAGCAAAGGAGCTTGTGTCCTGGTGGAGGTCAGGTGTGTCACCTTCCCAGTACATGGATGTGCTCGCCAACCTGGAAGCTTCCTGATTCTCATACTATTGGGATTTTTTGGAGGCTTTCTCCTGTAAGCACTGCCACGGAGGGAGAAATTTCTCCCTCTACGCCTCTTGAGTTCTTGTGGCTGGACTAACAATAAAATTGACCCAAGGCAGATTGAGAGAAGAAAAAGAAACACATTTCAATTTGTGGGCACAGAGGTCTCATAGAAATGGGACCTACAAAGCAGGCAGCTTTTATACTTTTTAGACAAAGAAGCAATAAATATATGAGGAATTGACAGGACAAAGAAACTTAGGCTTTGGGTGCTTAAATAGTGAAGAATCTAAATAGTTTGGGCATGGAGTAGTAGATTAGAGAAGTGACAGGGTTTGTTTATATAGCCTTCTTGGCCTCAAGTTCCCCATCTCTGGCTATAAGGGTGTCCTTCTACCTCCAGATGCAGGGGGTGCACCTTTCACGTAGGAGATTTAGTTCTTGCTTTCAGAGAGACAGGGAGGAGGGTCAGAGTGTCCCTCTTGCCTTGGTCCTTTCTTAAGTAACTTTAATTCAAAATAATCAATATGCCATTGAGGCATATCTGGGGACAGCCTGACATGCACCCCAGCAGTTACCTCCTCTGAAACTTCCTTGCAAGTTTTTGCATATTAAAAGTTGAGCTGGCAGATGGTTTCATTTCACTGAACCAGTCTTGACAATAGGTCAGTTCATTTAAACTCATTTCAGGAGGTGGTGATGCAGGTCAGCTCCCAAAGTCAGGCCTACGTTATGCAAGCAATCAGGTATTTAATAAGAGACATGTCTATGGAAACATAAGGAAAAACAAAGGTTAATGACTGGAGCAGATTATAAACCAGTTTCTGGGCCCAAGGGCAGTCAGTCAAGAAGATTTCTAGATGTCAGAGGCGAAGCATCTTTTGCAGTTTGTTATGTTTCTGATGATGTCATCAGATGTTCAGGTAAACTTCCTGAGTGGCTCAAACAGTGACAGGCGTTGAAGCTCGTTTAAATACGAACTGCTGTGGCAATTTCTCTGAAGTTTATGTCAAGTTGTCCAGCTTCAGTTTTCAGCGCTTCAGGAAAAAGGGCAGTTTTAGTTCTCAATGATTCCAGGTCAAAAGGGTAGGAGAAAATTGAAAATATTAGTTTGGAGAGTTGTGGCCAGAGGTTGGAGGAAACTAGAAAAATTCATGATCCAGGTTAGTTTTTAGGTAAATAACTAAACCTCAAGGAAAATTAATAATACTAAAATCAAATACCTAATATAATAACTATTATTTATTATAGTTTCTACTGAAACATAATTTTTCTATCTAAAATCACCCTCATTTCTACAAAAGAGAGCCAAATTAAGAATAATTTGTTGGCAAAGTAAGTCTAGTTTCAATAAACTTGGCCTGATTATTTATATAGATTTAACAAGAATAGTGCTTGATCATATAGGCTCTTTTTAGTCTGTTTTGCTGAAACTTGTCATAAGGAATCTCCAGATTGAGCTTTTAATAGCTTCTTGAGGCTAAGAAGCCAAGCCCAATATTTGCCATCAGACTTTGCCTGCAACACCTATAGATTTGGGTGAATTCCTTTCTTCTCGGGGTCTCTAAAATATCCTGAGGTCCCTGTGGCTGCCAGGAAGTGACCTCCTTACTCACCTGGTAAGGCTTCTAGGGACCCTGTAAGCAAGGTGCTAGACTGTTTTTCCAAGGGACTTTATTGGCTCTGTACAGGAACATTTTTAGTTCCTTAAAGCTGTCTGGTCATATCTGAGTCTATGTATGTCTCTCTCAAATATGACATTCCAGTCAAAGCTTTGGTAATATAATCAGTATTTCCATTTGTGTCCTTTATAAGGAGAATAGATTCTTACTGAACTTATGAAAATAACTCTATTACCAAGAAAATAAGAACACTCATTGATAGTTGCTGAATTCTGAAGGGATCAGTTAGGGAGAAAAAGATAAATGGTTCAATTTTGATTACAAAGTTATAATTTACCAAATTGCTCTAAGGTATACTTAGCTTAAGGGAAAAGAGGAAAAAATTTTCTTAAATCTGGAGAAACAAAACATTTTTAAAAAACCAGCACTGTCTTTCAAAAAATTAATTAATCATCTTCCTCAGTTCATTTAGCCCCATATAATTAATTCTTGTTCTGCTTGATCTTTTGTTAGAAGTTTTATGAAGCCATCAGTTTTCTTTTAATTACAGATCTGTAAACTCTTACCCAATTCAGTGGTATGATTTGAAAGTTATCAGAAATTTGTATTCTAGAGTACTTGTCAGATTCCTTCCCATAAATTTCTCTGAAAATAAAACACATTTGCAGGAAGCTTTTGTAAAAACATCTGAGTAAAATAACAACAGTCTATAAATGACAAAAGACTTAAAATGTACATTATTAAAGATCTGATTCATTATAATGGATTTGACAAGAAAATTTGGTTATCTCTGTGACACATCTTAAGATAATAACTAGAATTATGACTAACAACTAAGACACATCCAAATTTTAGGAATTTCATATAATTTCTAGAATACTTACATTAATAACACTCATACAATATAACCTGAGAAGGTTTAACATAATTTGACAATGCTTCACATGTAATTTAATATACCAAATAAGTTTAATTCATTAAATAGCTCTCTTTTATAAGGAGAGAAAACAAATCTTTTGAGGTACTGCAGGGTCCCTCTGAAAAACTTTGACGTTATTTCTAGGTCAATAAGATTTCATTTAGAATTTGATTTTGGGTAAGTTTGTCAAAAATATCAAAAAGGTTTTAAAACACATGGTCAAATAGAATCATACATCATTGTGAACCAATACTTAGGTATCCATTTAATCAAAGACTTCACAGGCAAATACAGAAAATTAAACAGTTGTTAAAAGCCTTACCTCTTTTAATATTGAAAAGACTCAAGGTTTTTTTTTTCTATGTAATTAAATACCTGATGAAAACAAAATATAGAATATTTGTTTTTCTAGACAGATTACATTAAAGGTAAAAAAAAATCTTTATTTACAATTTCTCATTAAGAGCATACCTAAGTGTTCATCAACAGATGAATGGATAAAGAAGCTGTGATACACACACACACACACACACACACACACACACACACACACACTGGAATGCTGCTCAGCCATAAAAAAGAATGAAATCGTAACATGTGCAACAACAATCGTGCCATAAATGGGCCTGGAAGGTGTTATGCTTAGTCAAATAAGTCAAATAGAGAAAGACAGATACTGTCTGTTATCACTTATATGTGGAAACTAAAAAATAAAACAAATGAATATAACAGAACAGAAACAGACTCACAGATGTGGAGAACAAACTAGTGGTAACTAGTAGGGAGAGGGAAGGGCAGAGGGGCAAGATAAATGTAGGGGATTAAAAGGTACAAAAATAATACACATAAGATAAATAGCCTAGAAGGACATACAGCACAGGGAATATAGCCAATATTTTATAATAACTTTAAATGGAGTACAACTTACAAGTATTTTGAATCACTATGTTGTATACCTGAAACTAATAAAATATAAATCAATTATACTTCAGTAAAAGAAAAGCATAACAAATAAAGAACAAATAAATAAAATTAATTGCACTCATTAAAAATAAATAATTTTTTAAATTAAAAACTTTGCCCTTTTAATGGAAAGAAAAAACAAATTTTAATTTTGTTCCAGCTTATTTTTGATATTAAAACTCATTTACATAATTAAATTTATTCCAATGAAATTCCTTTGCAAATATTTCCTTTTTTACAAATTTTCTACAACTCTCTATGTCTATTTTAGTTTGTCCCTTGTTCTTTTTCCCATTTAGAAATAAAGAGCTTGGGCTTCCCTGGTGGTGCAGTGGTTGAGAGTCTGCCTGCCGATGCAGGGGACACGGGTTTGTGACCCCCTGACGGGAAGATCCTACATGCCGTGGAGCGGCTAGGCCCGTGAGCCATGGCCATTGAGCCTGCGCGTCCAGAGCCTGTGCTCCGCAACGGGAGAGGCCACAACAGTGAGAGACCCACATACCACAAAAAAAAAAAAAAAAAAAATTAAAAAAAAGAAATAAAGAGCTTTAGGACAAAATCACTTTCTTTTTCCTTAACAAAAATCTCCATTCCTTAAGCGTTTTTTTCAAACCCCAAAACATATCTTACTTTTCTTATTTCTAGTAGCTTTAACCACACATATTAATTAGATTTCTTAATCCTTTGAAACCTTAATTTTTGGGGAGAAAATAAATAAAATTGCAAACTGTGTTAGTGTTTTGTGGGTTGGCAAATTTTAAATACATTTCATAATTTCTAGAAACATACGCTACTTCATAGTACATTCTTTCAATAATGCACAAGATATACATATTTACTAATAGACCCCAAAATATTTATTCTCTCTGTAACAAAAGGCCAAAAAGTAGGTAACTTAGAGTTGTTTAGCACTTAATGTTTCAGTATTTTATATCATTTGGAAATGATCTAGACATTCAATAAATTCCTATTATTTAATTTAATTTAGCAAAACTCTAAGGGTGTAAATTACCAAAGAGATTTAGGAAACTATTTAAGTAGACATATCATAAAACAATTATCGTTTGAAAGTTCACCTAAAAACTCTTACTTACATCGATTTAATACATTTGTTCTTAACAATCAGACTACTCATGATAATTTCATGAGACATTAGTTAGTCATTGTCTTAAATTTTGTGGGTTTTGTTTGTTTTTTGCTGACAAACTTTGCAACAGAGACAACGTGAGCCCATCTGACTAGTAAACAGAGGTAGAACAAAATTTGTTTATCTGCATTATATTTAATGCTAATAACTCTGAAGACATACCTGTATTAATTAAACCAACAAGCTTAAAATGAGCTTTTATTTACCAAAGATTATCCTAGATCACATGAACTTGAAATACATTTGGGTGTATTTTTATTATAGTTTTGAGAATTTTTGTGTGTAAGTGTATAAGCCAGTTAAATAGAGCTCTTTTACAAATTACTTTTGGCAATACCTTTTGAAGGTAAAAAATACCATATCTATAATGTACACATATATATATAGACACAACCAGAAATCTCATAATTTTCATTTTAAAACTTTAATCATGAATCAGGTACAACGGAAAACTCACCAGTTTATAAATAACTGTTGGAATAAATCATTTACTCACTCCAATGGCTAAAGTTTTCATTATTTGTGAAGAACAACTTTAAGATCTGTATTTGCCCTTGACAAGCAATTTTTAAGGAGACTGCAATTTAGAGTTTGGGCAAGAGACTGCTTCTAGCAGTTTGTATTTTAAAAGTCCCCTTTCCCTCTGTTTTTAGTTTCAGATTCTAGTGATTGAGTTAATCCAGGCTCAGTCTCAGGTGATTGTGGGCTGTGTTTATATTTCAAAGGTATGATAAAATTCATAACTTTAAGGGACAAAGAAAATTTTTTTCCTAGGGGTTTTGGGGTATATTTGTCTACTATCATAAGTCTTAGGTTGATTATTATTTAATTTTTTTTTCTTTTTAAGTACAGAATACTTTTGCTCCAATATCCTGCTTTTTTATAATATCTACAAGCACCTGAGAGGAATAGGTGTCATTTTGGGATTGGTAAAGGTAAGTGGGCATTGACTTGTTTTTAGAGGTGTAGTTCTGATTTTGTAGAGATTAGCAAGACAAAGACAGTTGCTTTTATTAGTCCTTAAATACTGGCTTCCAGCTGATCAATTTCCTGATTATTTGTAGGAGGGCCTGGGGAATTGTTGAGGAGATGGGGCAATTTTTTTTTTTTAAGAAGAAGAATTTAGGGCTTCCTTGGTGGCGCAGTGGTTGAGAGTCCGCCTGCCGATGCAGGGGACGCGGGTTTGTGCCCCGGTCCGGGAAGGTCCCACATGCTGTGGAGCGGCTGGGCCCGTGAGCCATGGCCGCTGAGCCTGCGCGTCCGGAGCCTGTGCTCCGCAACGGGAGAGGCCACAACAGTGAGAGCCCCGCGTACCGCAAAAAAAAAAAAAAAAAAAAAAGAAGAGGAATTTACATTGGATCTTTGTTTTAAGTCTAATTTCTGTTTTTTCATCTGAATAAGGGTTCCCTAAGGCTAGCCACTATTCTTTTCCTTTCAATTTGATTCTCTCATTAGTACCAATATGACAGCCGTTTATTAATTATGAGAGCTCTCAAAAATTTCCATTCAAATATAGCCAACTTAAAGGATCCATCATCTGGTTATTGACAAGTAGGATCTCATATTAATCTCAGGTAGTGACTCAGGGAACTTCCCTGGAAGTCCAGTTGTTAGGACTCTGCGCTATCACTGCTGAGGGCATGAGTTCAGTTCCTGGTGGGGGAACTAAGATCCCACAAGCCATGTAGCAAGAAAAACAAACAACAAAAAAAATCAAATCAAATAGTTACTCAAACCAATGAGCCTTTTTTATGGCTTAGCTAAAGACACAAGAGGCATCTCACAAGAGAATATGTAGCTGTCATGAGATCTAGAAAGTTTATGCCCAGAGTTAGTCTAATAAGGTACATTTCATTGCTGCAGGTGGTAAGAATGGTGCAGTGAAAATGGTGTCTCCAGTTTCCTGTGAAAACATGGGATGCCTCTAGTGACAGACCCACTAATCTGTGACACCAGGTAGGCACTCCAGAAATGGGATTTTTCCAACACTAACAAGGCAACAAAGGTTGAGACAACAAAGGTCCCTTATGGACTGGAACACCTTTTGACAAATTCTCCTGAGCGCTGGCACGGCCAGACAAAGAGAGTGTTTTGCTTGTGACTTTGTGTCTCGGAATTCCAGTCTGTTTGGCCACCAGATTCCCCCTGGTAAATGCACCTTCCAGATGGCAGAGACTAGTGCAAATATTCTCCATAGACACAAAACCAAGCTCTCAGCACATAGAACAAGATGGAATGAAAACTCCATCTGGTTTTTTACATATAGGACCCATGGCAAAGGCTGTCTATATAGATGTTGGTCTGGGGAGAATCATTAACTCACCAGCTGGCTCAAAGAGCAAGCTTATAGGCCCTATGCCTGGCATTCTGCCCTATGGTTCTTCCTCCTTATGACAAATGGCACAATAGACAAAGACAAACATCTCTGGGAGGAAAGAATCCATAAAAATGGAGAGTACTCATTTACAAACACCAGAGTTGCTATATTGCAAGAAACTAGCTCCACAAATATTTTCTCCTGCTAATCTAAATTTAGAGAGAGAGGAAAGGACTCTTACCACTTTCCCTTCCACCAGACCTCACAGGTAGAAATCTGGAAGGCAGCTGTGGTAAGAAATCTTACCTTCTGTTGGTCTCTGTCAGAGTTCCTTCTTCTCTGGGAAACATCAGTTTTTACTCTTAAGATCTTCAACTGATCGGTTGAGGCCCACCTGCATTATAAAGAATGATCTGCTTTACTTCAAGGTATTTCATGATGTTGCTGAAATACCTTCCAGCAACATCATGACTAGTGTTTGACCAAACAGCTGGGCACAATAATACAGCCAAAATGAAGTATAAAATTAACCATCACAGGCAACCAGTATGATGGTAGCACTGATCATTAAGTTCACTAACACAGGAAGGAAAATGTTGGAGCAGAAAAATGAGTTTGGTTTCAGACATGTAGAGTTCGAAATGCCTGTGGAACCACTGAACAAGCTCTGAAACTAACAGAAGTGTGGTTGGACTGTTGCCAGCGAGAAGGGAAAGTTTTTCAAAAGAAGATGAGTTAGCACTTTCAAACACTAGAGAGAAAAACAAAGACACCATCAAATTTGCTGATGTGAAGGTCAATCATAAGACTAGTGAGAGTGTTGAATGAAAGCTGAGTAGTGGAAATAGAAAATGGAAGTAGTTGAGTACAAACCACTCTTTAAGAACTCTTCCCTGACAGCCCACTTATTTCCAGGAATATAAGATACAGCAAAATAATATTTAAACGACAAGAATTTAGACAGCTCTTTGGAGAGTCATTAACTGGAGTCCAAGACACACTCAGAGGAAGGGACTGAACTAGGCAAGGGACATTGTGCTCCACAGCTACCTCGTCCTGTGTGCCTTCTGGAAAACCACTTAACCATTCTGATGCCTAGTCTCCTTTTCTACAAAACTGGAATAATTATACTTGGTTTACAGAAATAGTGTGAGGATTAAGTTTTATTTATATATGTAAAAGTAACAGTAACTTGACAGCAGAGATGCAATTATTAGTAGCTATTATAAATTGTTATTCCCATTAAGCATTTATCCAATAATAAAAGGATCTTAACATCTAAGAATTTGGTCAACCTTCATGTAAAGCCTATTTTATGCTCTTTTAGAGAAAACTATTTAGATTTATTTCCTAATTTTATAGAGCATAGACATAGATCTTAGAAAACTGAACCTCAGAAAACATTTTAAACATTTAACTATTACTTGAATTTTTTGATGCATTAAAAACCATGTGGTTAGCCTTTCTGATTTTCATATGTATGAACTCAGGGCTATGGTAGAAAAATTTCACCGTGAAGCTGTACTGGTATTCTTAGCTAATTAGAGTTAACGGTCTTTTGGATTATCTAGGCAAAAATACAGCTAAGTTTTCATTAGGCAGAGTTAAAGACAATCCATTTTTTAAAATAATTATCATAAATTATTTCCTTCCCACTGAAGCAAGTTATTGTGAATTCATTACAAAGGAAAAAGAAATTTGTTAAAAGAAGAATTGGTGACTGACAAGCATGAGTTCCTGCTCTCTGAAGATAAAACACTGATGAGCCATAGGGGTAGAACAAAGACATGATGGCTGTTCCTTGATATGTCCATGTTTACAACAGGATGACAATAAGATAACATCTGTAATCTGATTCCTGATGTGAACAATGCATATTTATATACATATATTTATATACATAACAAAGCTCTCAGCTCCTTCATTGTCATCATACTATTCCTATTACATAGGTGAGATTCATTCATAAACATTTATTGACCTATTAGATCTACCAGATTTATTGATCTATTAGAATGTTCAAAATTCAGAACACTGACAACACCCAATGCTGGCAAGAATGTGGAACAACAAGAACTCTCATGCCTTGCTGGCAGGAATGCAAAATGGTACAGCCACTTTGGAAGACAGTTTGTGGTTTCTTGTAAAACAAATATACTCTTACCATAAGATCCAGTAATCATGTTCATTGGTATTTACCCAAAAGAGTTGAAAACTTATATCCACACAAAAACCTGCACACAGATGTTTGTTGCAGCTTTCTTTATAATTGACAAAACTTGGAAGCAGCCAAGATGTCTTTCAACAGGTGAATGGATTCATAAACTGTGCTACATCCAGACAGTGAAATATTATTCAGGACTAAAAAGAAATCAGCTTTAAGCCATGAAAAGGTATGGATGAAACTTAAATGTATATTACTGAGTGAAAGAGCCAGTTTGAAAAGACTACATACTGTATGATTCCAACTATGTAAAGTTCTGGAAAAGGCAAAACTATGGACACAGTAAAAAGATCAGTGGTTGCCAAGTGCTGGTGGGGTTGGAGGTTGTTTGGGGAAGGATGAATAGGTGGAGTACTGAGGATTTTTAGGGCAACGAAAATACTCTTCTGATACTATAATGTTGGATCCATGTCATTATACTTTTGTCCAAACCTACAGAAGATACAGTACCAAAAGTGAACCCTAATACCAACGATGGAGTTTGGGGCGATTATGACGTGCCAATGTAGGTTCATCAGTAACAACAGTTACCACTCTGGTGTAGGGTGTTGATAATGGGGCAGGGGTTAGGCGGGAAATCTCTGTAATTTTCTCTTAATTTTGCTGAACCTGCAACTGCTCTTTAAAAAGTAGTCTTTAAAAAAAAAGAAAGAAACCATTTTATATATATGCAGCACTTAGTACATGCCAAGCATTTTCACAGGTGCTTGGGAATATCCCATGAACTAAACAAAAGGACCAGCGTCCCTGCTCCCATGGAGCTTCTATGGAACAAGGGTGTATTCGGTGCCTTTGGGATGCTTCATTCTCTACTGGACTATGTAGGAGAGAGAGCACCAAGCAGTTAAGAAAGCGAAAAACATTCATGAAGGTAGAGCTTAGCGTGTGCACTGATGGGTAATGGGCAGACAGAAATAAGCCTGGAGGAATAAAATTTGAGCAAGGCAGTTCTTAGTGGGCAGAGCTTCTAAGTGGAGAGAAATCAAGGCCAATTCAATTTGTTTTTCCTTACTTTACCAGTGTATCAAGAAAATAAAGAAATGTCAAAAAGGGGTTATAAAAATTAGGTATTTTAAATCTTTGCACTTTAGTGCTTCAACACAAATATGTAAACATCAATGATTATGTAAATAATCTCATTTGGAGATAAAACAAGAAATATAAATTTGTGGTCTTCCATTAGTGTGAGGCTGCCTCTCTCAAAACACTTGTGCACACACACACACACACACACACACACACTGCCCAGTGCCCACACAACACCCACTTAAGAAGTCGTCCTTGTAAGGAGTGATAAGGATTGGGAAATTTATCATAAGAGCAACGGGAGTCCTTGAAAAGAACTGAAGCAGGAGAGTGACATCATCTCATTCGCAATGTTATCAATTTTGGGAAATGGATTAAAGAGAGGCAGAATTGGAGACAGGAGAAGTTGGGACCTGTTGCTGTGATCCACACTAGAAATGAGGGGTGGTCTGGACCAGCACAGTGGTTCTGCCATGAGGTTTGAATCAGAAAAATATTTGGATGGATGGTAGAATAAGCAGGACCTGATGTCTGACTGAATCAGGGACATGAGGGAGACAGAGGAAATGGTTTGCCAGTCCAAATAGTCAAGCTACTTTCAGCTATATTAGGGACTGAATGTTTACGTCCTCTCAAAACCCATATGTTGAAGCCCTAACCCCTAGTGTAATGGTATTTGGAGGTGGGGTCTTAGGGTAGTAATTAGGTTTAGATAAAGTCATAAGGATGCGGCTCCCATGTTGGCGTAAGTGTCCTCATAAGAAGAGAAAGAGGGACTTCCCTGGTGGCACAGTGGTAAAGAATCCACCTGCCAATGCAGGGGACACAGGTTCAAGCCCTGGTCCCAGAAGACTCCACATCTGCAGAGCAACTAAGCCCGTTCACCAGAGCTACTGAGTCTGTGCTCTAGAGCCCACGAGCCACAACTATTCAGCCCATGTGCCTAGAGCCCATGCTCCACAACAAGAGAAGCCACAGCAATGAGAATCTCACATGCCACAGCTAGAGAAAGACTGCATGCAGCAATGAAGACCCAATGAAGCCAAAAATAAATAAATTTATTAAAAAAAAAAAAGAAGAAGAAGAGAAAGAGACCAGAGCACTTTCTTTCTCCACCATGTGAAGGCACAGCAAGAAGCCAGCCATCTGCAAGCTAGGAAGAAATCCTCTCTAGGAACTGAATCTACAGGTCCAACCTTGATTTTGGACTCCCCAGCCTCCATAAATGTAAGAAATATATGTCTGTTGTGTAAGCCACCCATTCCACAGTATTTAGTTATATCAGCCCAAGCAAACTAATAGTTTAAGGTATAACATCCATTTCCATAGCACCTTCTCTCCCTTGAATAGCTTTTTATCCATACAACCACCACTAGTTTTAAATAATTAATCACAACGTAATTGAGTGTTTCATTTTCAAAGTAGTTTGCAAGAATATGTTGACTGCAAAGAATTTGCTTTTCAAAAATAATGCCTTCATGGATCTCCTTCCACTCTCTAACCTTTCTATGAAGCTCCCAATTTGAGTAGCTTTCTGACATTTGTGATCTAATTCTAAAATGTTATTCCCTCCCACATGTGAATAAACATAAATTCAGATGTGGCTCAAGCATGCCTTTACTATTAAAAAGAAGTTACTGAAAGCAATTGTCACAGATGAATGACATATTCATAAACACCATTCAAAATTAAATACCTAGTGTTATAGAAACACTAAATTTTATTTCAAGATTCAATAATGTTTCTATCTTTATTAAATTTGAAAAATAAATTTCAGTGAAAGATAGCTGCAAAACATTCTGCAGTATATGCCTCTAGAGAAAGGCCACACTCTTCCATGGAGACGTGTCAAGGCTAATGGATATATTCAAAGGTTAAATTGCAGGACCCTAGACCAGGATTGATTAATGCTGCTTTATAATTGCATGCCCGGGTCTACCCTAGTTGGTTAGCACACCATACTAATGAGGCCAGTGGCAACAGTTCAAATCCCCAGGCAGGCAATTTGCTTTTCTCTGCTTGTGGTGATTGTTGTAAAACCTATCCCAAGTCAGGCATCAGAAATGTGTGTCAGTCATCGCTGTGTCAAGAGACAGTGCCAATGGCTTAATGAAAATCTGTCCTTTCCATTAGAAAAATATCTCAAAACACATGTGCAACTATGAGGTGTCACCTTCAAATACAATGAGTAGAACATTCCTCATATTAATACAACAAACAAAATTCCTGCCAGAAGCAAGTCATAACTGTCACCAAGAATGATGATGTTAAAGTAGAGTCCACATGAATAATTTCTTCATTTTTCATCTTTGACCAAACAGCACTAAATTTACCATTAAGTAAAAACTATGTGAAATGCACATTTACCTGCTTCCTTCCTGCCTCCCAAAATTGTTATGAGAATGAATCAGATAGTATCTTGGAGGCATTTAAAATAATAAAATATTAATCTCAATTGTCCCCTTCTGACTCAGTGGGGGAGTAGATGTATTGAGTTTTCACAATATGAAAGCAAAGGGTGATGAGAAATTCAACCGCCAATAACAGTTTATTCAGAAAAGGAAAACAAAATTTCAAGCCTGCTCTTTGAGAAGAAGAGTTGAGTGAGTTAATGATAAGTTGGTCACTTGATGTAGACAGAGCCATGGAGACTTCTGACATAATCATTCTCAGATGTTCGGTTCAGCAATATTCACTGTTGAACAGAATTCAGAAGATGGTCAGCTCACCTTAAAAACTATGTAGGCTTTGTATAACTGATTCACTTTGCTGTACACCTGAAACTAACACAACATTGTAAATCAACTATATTCCAATAAAAATTAAAAACTATGTAGGCTTTATTAACAATAGGTGTCATTGGAACACAGTCCCACCTGTGACATAGGGGATCTCTTTGGCATGAAGACCTGCAAGAGATGCTTGGCTAGCTGACTAACTGAATATACAATAGGCCCTAAATAAAGGAAGAGAAACAGAAGGATGGAAAATTACACTGGCCTTTAGATTTGTAGCTGACTGAATCCAGAATCCGCAGCTCTAGAAGTCACCCTTGAATTGTTCTCATGCGTATGTGATCATTCATTTAAATTGTTCTTCTCATTCATGCCTAATCATTCTACTTCCTAAATGTTACTCAAATCCATCCTTTTCACTCCATCTCCTCTGCCACCTCTCTGGTTCTGATCACCACCTTCCCCTACCTGGATTATGTCAATCGTCTTGTAACTCCTTTAGTCTAGTTTTGTTTCCTTCCATTCTCTTAGCCATATTGCTGCAAGAGTGATCCTTAGAATAAAGGCCAATATGTATTTGTCTTTCTCTTTCTGACTTATTTCACTTAGTGTGATCATCTCTAGGTCTATCCATGTTGCTGAAAATGCCATTATTTCTTTTTTTTTTTTTTTTTTTTTTTTGGTACCACATCTTTTTTATCCATTCATCCGTCAATGGACATTTAAGTTCTTTCCATGTCTTAGCTATTGTGAACAGTGCTGCTACGAACATAGGGGTGCACACATCTTTTTGAATTATAGTTTTGTCTGGATATGTGCCCAGTAGTGGGATTGCTTTGTCATATGGTAATTCTATTTTTAGTTTTCTGAGGAATCTCCATACTGTTTTCCACAGTGGCTGCATCAACTTACATTACCACCAACAGTGCGGGAGGGTTATTTCTAACTGATGTAGGCCATGACTGTGGGGTGGCAGGAGACAGATCTGATCCAGATATATCTAAAGAGGCCAATACCACTGTTCAATACTGATCAATACTGCTCCTCAATGCTCAGTCCTTTGTTTATGGTCAATGCACGAGCAACAATTTCCTCTTCTGCAAAACAGAGGGTTAAGCTATCGAGTCTCTAAAGTCTCTTTCAGACTTAGTATCCTTTCAAAATCATAGAAACTAGGACTTCTCTGGCGGTCCAGGAGTTAAGACTCTGCAGTTCCACTGCAGGGGACATGGGTTCGATTCCTGGCCAAGGAATTAAGATCCCACATGCCGCACGGCAGGGCCAAAACAAACAAACAAAAAATCATAGAAACTAAAAGTCAAGTAAAATCATGGGTTTTGTCATTAAAGAATCCATTGATACATGACCAGAACTAAAAGCCCTAGAGCTAGGAGTCTCATGATAAAACTTCTTTCTGTGTTTTCCTGATTATACTCTGGGAAGGTCAGTGAAGGTATCTTAATTGGCCGAATTAAGAGTTAGAAGATCAATCTCAAAAGACAAAATACATAATTCTAACTTTTAGATTTGAGCATAGACTGTAACAGATAGCTTTTCTAGAGAAGTTGAAGAAAATTAAAAAAAACAACACTTTCCCCTACTTGTTTACAGTGTCAGCCTTTTTCATCTCTCTGAATATCCAAAGCTAAAATATGACCTGGTTTACAAAGAGAGTTGGCCTCATTTGCTGTAACAAAATGAATAGCATTTTTTAAACTTTTTAATATAATCAGATATCTAGAATGATAAAGGAAAATGCTCTCCTTTACTCTGTGGGGATATAAATTTGGTAATAAATAGAGTTCTCTATAACACCAGACTCCTATAATACATGTCTGACCTTTCTTCTGCCGCCGCCCTGTCAACACCAACAATGATCTGGGAATGGAGACAGAGGAAGGACATCCACCCGGAGCACTGAAGAAGAAGAAATTAGCTTAAATGAAAGGTAGAGAGATTTATTTTGGGTATAAGGGGAGACTGTTGATCTTTGCTATGATAAAATACTGAAATAGATCAATCAGAAGTCATGAAATTTCTATTCTTGTGGAATTTTCTATAAAGACTAAAAAGAATTTTCTGCCTGGGGTCCGTCATTTGTTCATTCGTTCATCCATTCATTCATTCATTGCTTTGCTAGAAATGACTGATTACCTGATGACTGATTACCTAAATATGTACAAAACATATTTCTCATCCAAAAGGCAGGACTCAAGACCATGTGGTCTCTTCAGGTTTATGATATTTCTCAAATGTTGTGATGCATGCTTGAATATGCACATGGAGAGAATGGCTAAGAGAAGATGATCCGGAGAAACATTTTTATGTAGAGAGAGACTAAGCCAGTTGTTGACTATCAGATATGGCTCTTTGTGATTGAGACGTTTCTGAGAAATGAGGGCAGGTGGTCCTGTGTGAATTACTTCAGAGGGGAAAATGGATAGTGATCTCCCCATTACCAAAGTTACCCAAAAACTGATGACAATCTGTCAGGTACTAGAGAAAGTCCCATATATTGTTTAAAGAGAAGACCTCTAAAGGGTCTCTTCTATGAAAACAGAACAGTTGGCCAAATAGTTGAATAGTAATGTTAACTGTAGTCACCCTAAGAGATAGAAAATGGGTCAGGGTCATTGCTATGCATGCACGTGCACACACACACACACACACACACACACACACACACACAAACTCAGGAAAGAATTAAGCTTAATTCCAGACTACTAGTTTGATTTCTATTTTTTAAATTGTGATAAGTTATGCCAAATTCATGTTTCACCACCTTAAAGAGGAGATACAGGAAAACAACCCAGGGTAGTATTCAACAACCTATATAGCATAGGCACCAGCTAATCAGAACGGGTTACAGCAAGGTCCCAGTAGCCCCCTGCTATGCCAGGTGTTGTCCCTTATTTACTGGGACTGGAGACATCCAGGGGTACCTGAGGGGAGAGTCAGGAAAACCGGGGACAGGACAACTTAAAGGGAGCCTTTAAATCAGTTGTTTTTTATCAACTGGTTTAGAAATATTTTCCTATTTTAACAAGCAGTACCAACATAGAAGGGGCCTACGGATTGGCTATCAGTCCTGAAACAACCACCAGTGTGAATCTAGATACTGCCAATCCCACCACACTCACCCTCCTCCTTGACAGAGAAGCCTGAGGGAAGGAAAAGAGAGAGGCAATCCATCTTGATTTATCTAGGCTCTTCCTTCTCTTCTGTGTGACACAGCCACTAATAAATGGGGGAAAGACTGGATGAGTTTCACAACATACAAGGGAAGATCAGGCTGGAGGGTCAAATACAAAGAGGATTTCAATGACTCCATGTCAGATAGGAGAAACTGGGAAACAGTGCCCCACAAGAGTTTGTTTTGAGACTAGTGATGTTCACCCACTTACCAGTTTTATTTCACTTTATACAATAATGCTTGTGATAATTAGCACCTTGATGGCAGCTGGAAATAAAGAGATTGAATTAGAGGTTAAGGAAAGTATGAATTAGCAGTTGTGGGGAATGCCTACATTTCTGAAAGACCAGCACAATTTCAAGTATCATTGGCCACCAAGAAAAAGTCAAGAAGGAAATTTCACACAATAAAGTCATCAGGTTAGGTAGGAACAAATGTACACAAGCATAAGATTATGTTGACAATTTATGTGTAACTAATATATTGATGCCTGCCATGCCTATTACTCCAGCTTTACCTATTGTATTCATTCATCTACTCAAAATATTGAACCCCTACCCATTCAACCCTTTAAATAGACTTGTTAAAGTGTTCTGTAGGTTGAAAAGCACCATATCAATGCTTGCTTTAATATTATAATAATCAGTTGGTTCTCCTTAAAGTAGAAATCATGTCATAGCCTTCCATAAAACTAATTTTAATTACACAAGTAACAATAAATCCATTCCTGTTTTAAGATGAAAAAATACTAAACATTAAAGGAAAAGTTGAATGACCATATAATTTATTATCTGAACCAAAACACTCTTGAGGCTGAATGGAAGTGCATTTAATTGTTATACCAGGACATCAGGTATAAACTGAGATCCATCAGACAAATCGGGACTTTAGGTCACCATACAAATAAGAACCCTAATTAAAGCACCTTGAGAAGATCCTGTTAGGTCTTCCCCCTAAAAGGCTGGGTCTTCCACCTTCCCCAAAGGTAACTACTGCTATTATTTGAGAAGATTGACAATCTGAGAGTGTTTAAAGTTTATAAAATGTTTGCTAGAAAGTCAGAAAACTTTTTGAAGAGTCAAGGAAGGTAAAGTGAGATAAGGAAAACAGAAGTGAAACGCCCTCCCAGCACATTTTAACTCCACTCAACAATGTTTAACTCTCATCAGTTGGCCTTAAGAGGTATTGGCAAAAGAGATCCACCTCACTATGGGCAGGATCTCAGAAACCTCTGATCAATTATTTTCCTGATTTACATGGCCTTGAAGGACTCTTACTATCATTTTTGGAAATAAGTCACTCAAGATATCTCCCCACCAATATTGTATTTCGATCTGCAGTTGATGCAGAGATACACTTAAACTGAGGGGGGGTGGGATGGGGAATTATTGCTAACTTGTGATGTTCTAAAGAGAGCAGATAATGTGCATCTAATACCCCAGAGGTGAAAGTTATTGGGGAAAACTATTCTCCTCCTTTCATTCTTTGCTCCTATTGGCAGGAGAGATGTATCAGACTGGTGAGGTCAGGAGACAGAGCTGAGCAGTGCCAGATTCAGTCCCTTTAGAGAGACATGGCCTTCCGCATATCAGACATTCTCTTCAGCTAAAGGAACAGAGCTCACCTGTTGTCTGAGCGGGGCCAGGAACAGCTGGAATAAGTTTTCCGAATTCAGCAGGAGTATTATGATGTCTATTTGGCCCACATTTAAAGCCAAGTTTCCCCACTAACTTGATCAATAATAAAGTCAACTTCCTTTTTACTCCCCATCTGTCTGTATTCTCTGGCCTGTCTCTCTCCTGGCTATAAAATGTGGAGAAAAAGATGAATGTCATTTATTGGTCTTCCAAAATTCCACATGTAGCTCTGATTGATGAAGTTTCATTACAACTCTTCTTCATCTGAGACCACCATGTTGAGTAGAAGAAATGGGGTTGCTGACCCACATGTGCTGTTTCCCCTAGTACCTCTGTGACTAATAGCACATATTTCTGTGTAGTTCCCCAGGGTCAGTTGTGAGGTGTAGGGTTACAGGATAGAGTCTCCTCTATTAATAGCCATAGAGAGTAGAAGCTTGAGGAGCTTCAAGATGGCGGAAGAGTAAGACGTGGAGATCACCTTCCTCTCCACAAATACATCAGAGGGTAGAAGCTTGTCATCCTGAAATTATTAGCATCACACCCTATTGCAGTAGATCTTAACTGTTTTAAAAGCACAGACTATTAAATTATCATATAGATATGAAATGTCACCCTAGGAAAATGCACTTATTCAAAAAGCTTGGCATGCAATTTTACCAACTTCCTGAACCCCCTGAAATAAATGGTTACAAATCCTGCAGCCTACTCAGATGAGCGCATGACCCAACTCCCTCACCTCTAACTGGCTGGCAGAAAAGGACAGAATCCTAGACTCTCAGGTACAAAGCAACTTTCACACTCATCAGAACGAACTTCTCATTTTAGACTCCAGGAAACAGACCTAGAGTAAGGTTGTTTCAGGTTATGACATGTAAATCCCTTTAAGCTCCTTAGGATTGTTAATATTTCAAGAGCATGAGGCCTATTTTTCCTTGTGCAGAATCCCTGAAAGTCTTTCCATCCCAAAATTGTATTTCCTCTGTACTAAATTACTCTACATATGGAAAAACAAAGGACCCGAAAGAAGTTCCTTCTGTTTCTGGAACAAATAACTATCTTCAGGAGAATAGCTGATGTAGGTTGCTCTTTGGAAACAAAAAGAAACCAAATGCAAAAAAAAAAAATATACTGAACACAGTTCCAAAGCCCAACAGAAGCTCAAAAAATGATCATTATCTAGCAATGGAAGAGATACATTTAAAAAACAAACAAACAAACAAAAAACACCCACTGCTGTTTTATGTAACTCTCACTACATATTTTCTGTAAACATATCATTATATGAAAATCTGTGACAGCCCCGAGGTTCTGGGCAAGTAGCCAAAGTGATTCTAAGCCACACAGTCCAGACACCTCTGTCATGGAAATCCATATACCTACAAGAGCATTACATCACCTGGTCATGTCTTTTCTTACTTTAGTCAGCATGGCGTAAGGTCTTTCTAATTTTTTTATCAGTTCTTCCTTCTTCCATGACCACACAAATTTGTCATTCCTTCCAGGCTTTCTCAACCTTGTCACTCCACATTTGGGGCCGAATCCATCTTTGTTAGGGTGGGGGGATGGGGTGGGCGGTGGCAGTCATGTGCATTCTACAATATTTAGCAGCATCCCTAGCCTCTTCTCCGCCCTCCCCAGCTGTGACAACCAAAATGTCTCTAGATACCACCTAATGTCCCCTGAGAGGCAAAATCACCCTCGCCCCAGGTTGAGAACCACTGCTTTAAGGGAACTGCTTGAAATCAAGAAAGCAAGTCAAATTCAAATTTGGGAAAGATTTGAAAGTTGAAGGGCCCTAAGAGGACTCCTCCCTCATGGTAGGAGGCTGCTTGTTTTCTTCCCAATGATTTTCTTAACCCAGGAGGCCTCTCCATATGCCATCCACTGGAAATTCTTCCTTATGACCCAATAGCCTTCTCTGCTTCAGGACCATTTCCTCTTGTGGTATACTGTGCCACCCTTGCTAGCTCTAAACTGTCCTGTAATAGAAGTGCTCTATGTCTGTGGGGAGCACCAGATTTATTTCATTCAGACAAATCATCAATGCCACATTTTCTTAACGAAAGGAGATGGGGCAACTGGAAAGACTGTGGGGAAGTGGCTTAGGGAAATGCGCCTGGTCAATGTAAATTTACCGGATGAGCATAGTGTTTGACCCACTGATTCTAGAAAGTACTTTGCAAAGTTGGATATTTTTGAGATAGCCCACAGGATGCCAACCGTTTATCCCTGGAATCAGAATCTAGCCAAATGGAATATGGGGAAGAGGTTTCCAGTATACCTGCCTGTGCAGTACCCTCATTCAAATTCCCTTCAGCTCGCTAATTTATGGCACAACTCCATCCAACTCCAGAGCCAAAACACAATAATGCAGCTCATTAAGAGTCACCAGGGAGTATTCAGGAAACATGCAAAAGGAACAGTTCCTTTCTTTCCTCTCCCTAGAGTCTTATTTCCACTCAGATTTTCTCCAGTTCTTCTAGTTTGAACAACTAAAAATTGGCTTGAAAAATAACTTACCACTATAATTCATCTCTGAGCTAGTTTTTTCTAAACTTTTATGTTTCCTGAAGTGCATGTGATTCCGTTCCAATTCCAAATGAGCAAAATGAACTCATATTTTTCATCTCCAGTTACATAATTCATGTCTCTAATTCTAAAGCACCCAATTCAAACAATAAATAAACAGGAACTCTTCTGGCGCATTCATTAGAAATTCATCATTCTTTCTCCCTCTTCCCTTACGATGTCGACTTCACAATTTTGGTAGTTGTTTTAGAGCCTGTTGAGCAGCAAAATCAATACCTCATTAAGTCATTTCAAATCGGTGAACTACAGCTGTTTCAGCCCATGAGCATGAAATAAGGTTTCATCAATAGAATCCCAGGCTCTGCCTTCAAGAAGACAAAACAATTGGGTAATTTAGTCAATTCTGTTTAAAAAAAAAAAAAAGTCAAATGGGTTGTTTGGTATTGGGTAAGCCAAACAATACCTTGCCTGTTATTTTTATCACATACACAGGCCACAGAACGGATGGAGATTGTCATGATTTTCCTAGTTCATTTCTTTGAGTTTCTGTAAGACTATAAGCAGAAGGATGCCTACTCTATCCTTCAGTGTTGCCAAGAAAAATCCCCTGCCAGTCGCCCATGAGCATGCTCCTTCCTTATCTGAAATGACCTAAGCATGAGAGTGACCAGCAATTATTCAATGAAAACTCAGCACTTACTATGAAGAAAGCCCAAGGTTAGAGAAATTTTTTAAAGATTATAAGACATGGATCCTACCTTCAAATGGCTTATGGTTGAGGTAGGGAGCCCAGACTAGCCTACATGGAAGAAAAGCCAAAACCTGCCAACAGTCTAAGGCAGAATATAACTCATTGGTCAACAGCAAGGACTAGAGGCTAAAGTTAGAGAAATTCCAAAGAGAAGCAAATAATCAGTCAAGGTCTTGCAACATAAAAAAAAAAAATTGTTAGTTAATGAAGTCTTTACCTAAATTCCAAATTGATTATATATGCCATATCCAAAGCAGTATTCTATATTAGGTGAATATATTGACTTTGTTAGCAAATTATTCCATGTATCACAAATTAAACTTATGCATCTAAAAGCAGGTACTTAACCAAGAGATAGAAATGGACTCATAACCATGAAATCATCCAAGAACCAGAATAGCAAGATCTGACCACTTCTGGCAGTTGAATAGCTCCAGATAGTGAATTCTAACTTTTTAGAAGAAATCGAAGACACTGGAAGCCTTTAATCTACAGAGCCCTTGCACAGCCTTGCTGGGGATTACAGGTGCCCTTGGCAAAGCACTGACCTTCTGTACTGGTTTCTTTTTATACTCCTCACCTATTTTCCATTCCTTTTTCAATGCTAATATTTCTTCTTAACTTATTTTTCTTCCCTTTCAATTATTTTTAAATCTTTTTATTGACACAAACATACATCCAGGAAAGTATGCAGATATTAACACATAACTCAATTTTCATATGTAAAGTCAACGTAACATGGAATCAAAACTTATATGAAGAAATAGAGCATTGCCAGCAGCAGAAAAACCCTTTTGGTCCCCCTTCCAGTCACTGCTGTGACTTCTAACAACAGATATTAGTTTTGCTGGGCTTTAAACTTTATATAAGTGGAATCATATGACATGCCTTGGCTTCCTTTGTTCAAAATTGTGTTTATGAAATTTGCATCCATGTTGCTGTGTGTAACAGTAGTTTATATATTCACATTGTTCTTTAGTATCCTATTACATGAATATACCACAATTCATGTATCTGTTCTACTGCTAATGAGCACTTAGGCTGTTTCCATTTTTGGGTTTTATTACAAAGAGTGCTGCTCTAAATATTCTTAGTAAACACATTCCACATTTCTGTTGGGTGATACCCAGGAGTGGGACAGCTGGTTCAAGAGGTATGCATAAGTTCAGTTTTAGTAGATATTGTTAGAATTTTCCAGAGTGGTTGTACCACTTTACCTTTCCAATGGCAGTCTATGAGAATTCTAGTTTCTCCATATCTTTGGTTTGTGAGTCTTTTCCATGTATCCATTCTTGTGGTTAAACAGTGGCATCTTGCGTTTTAATTTGCATTTTTCTGAAGAACAATGATACTTCACCACTATTTCATATATTTATAGGCAATTTGTGTATGTTATTTGCAAAATGCCTATTCAAGTCTTTTACCTATTTTTCATCTTTTTTATTGATTTTAAAAAATTCTCTCTATATTTTGTTGAAAACACCTTCTCCCATTATGTGGCCTGCCTTTCTACTTTCTTAATGGTAAGTAGTTCCAGAGCTGGTGAATTCAGTAGCTTACCAATATCAGCTTTTCTGTAGGTCTCTTGACTTTTCTTCCAGGGTTTCAAGACAGCTGCCACAGTGCCACATCCTCTCACAACAATATTTTTGCAAAAGTGAGAAGGAAGGAGGAAGAAGGTTTCTTCTTACATGTCTACTTCTTTTTATCTGGGAAGAAAACCCTTCCCAGAACCTCCTTCATTCCTTCAACAACAGACTTCTCAGGTTTCATAAGTCAGATCTGGGTCACAAGCCAACCCCTAAACTGACAGAGAGAAACGGGGTTGCTATGACTGGCTTAGAACAATCGTGATTCATCTCCAGAGGAAGGGGCCAATAAACCATTGCTGACAGTTTTCTGAACAAAATTGGTATTCTGTTAGCAAGGAAGAAGAAAGAAGGGAAATTGGCTAAGAAAGAGCCACATCTACCACACTCCTCAAGTGAACTTCAACTGAAATTTGAGGAAAAAGCAAGATAAAAAATAGCCATTTAAAACCGTAAATTAAGTTTAAATTTAATTTTAATTGAAAAACATAATGGGGTGTTCAAGGTATTTATTTATAGTTAAATAAGAATAACAAAGGTTTCAGCTAAGAAATAAATCTATATCCCTAGTTATATCTGACATGCAAAGAATGGATTTAAATTACCTTGGAAATGTTCGTATAAACAGGCAAATATAATCACAAGATAGTGGCGGGTCTTGGTATGATTTCATCATAGTAATGGAAATAACTACCCAATCAATTGTAAATTATTAGATTATAAATTATTTGGGAATAACAATTGTGTCTGTATTAACAACAACACTATACAATTATGGACAATTTGACATTAAATAGGTCAGATTATATTGTCTCATTTGAACCTCTTAACAACTCCATCATGTAAACAAAGCAAATGCTATTATCTCCATATTTATAGATGGTAAAATTAAGAAAGAGGTATTAGTAAGGAGAAATTAAGAAATTAATTAAAGTTAATTAACAAATTAAGAGAATGTGTTCACTAAGAGCACAGAGCTGATTCACACAGCTGACTAGAACTCAGGGCTCTTGCTTCCCAGACCATTTTTCTCTCCACTATATCCATCCATTTATCAATTCATCTACTGACTTATGTAATAACTAAATCTCATTTATGATGAGCAAACTAATGACATGTACTTATGTTAATATTTTTAAGCTAAAGATTTTCATATTTAACTGATGGCTACTTTCTCTGCGGTAGGAAAGAGAGAGAGCGTTTTTACCTATTCATTTACTTCATTGTTTACTTGATCTAACATCCTAGAAAAGACATCATGAAGGTTAGTCCTCCAGTATACACTGGCCCCAAGTGTGCCATGTAATTACCAGGACAAAGTAATAAACTTTTCTTTTTCAAAGTTCCCTGATGGTTATTGCTAAGGGCATCTTGCAATCATAGTAAGAACCACAAGGACTGGTCCAGCCACAACACTGGTTATCAATGGGCTGAAACCAGCACCCAACAAATGGGTTTGCCCATGTTTATAGACTGAAGAAAAAAAAGGCAAAGGGAATAAGAAATTGAAAATCAAGGAAGAAGGGATGTGAGGAAATGAGGTCAAGTATCCAGGTGGTAAATAGCACCTTGTTAGGAGGAAGTATACCTCATCCTAGGACTGAATGACTAATGCAAGGATGGGCTGGAGAAAATAAAATTCATATATGGGCAAGACACTGGGAAGATAGTACAGTATATGCCAATGATTTTTGGAGTGCATAATAACAATATGATAATAAAAGTGATAAAAGTGTTTGGTGTGCAAGACATTTTGCTAAGCATTTTACCTGAATTATCTCATTTGATCCCTTTAGTAACCCTGTGAAGTAGATGCTATTATTATTATGTCTATCTTGCAGATGAGGAAACTGGGGTTGGGGCAAGATTAGCTTGCCCAAGATCACATGGCTAGTGCAGAGCTAGTAGCCTAACAATCAGCACACCCTGAAACTCTATGGCCATGAGAACCCTACTTTCACTGGTTCCATCTCTTAGTGTCAGAGAGAATGTGATTACCAGGGCTTGGAGACCCTCCTTATAGTATTGGGCAGAGATGTAAATCCTTACTTGGGCAAGGGATGCTAAACAACAAATAACTTAAGTATTTTCTTAATATATTCCACTTGCTAACAAGCACAGCATGAGATTTTCTTGGTTTACATAAGCCTTAAGTGGTATGTGATCTTAGTGTTCTATTGTCTAAGCTGATTATTCATAAAATATTGTTATAGTTGAATTGGTATTTAAAAGAGTCAATTTTTACAATCTCTTTTGAAAATTAAAGTAGTTGTCTCACTGCCTCTTCAATAAGTGGTGCTGGGAAAACTGGACAGCTACATGTAAAAGAATGAAATTAGAACACTTCCTAACACCATACACAAAAATAAACTCAAAATGGATTAAAGACCTAAATGGAAGGCCAGACACTATAAAAAGCTCTTATAGGAAAACACAGGCAGAACACTCTCCGACATAAATCACAGCAAGATCCTTTTTGACCCACCTCCTAGAGTAATGGAAATAAAAACAAAAATAAACAAATGAGACCTAATGAAACTTAAAAGCTTTTGCAGAGCAAAGGAAACCATAAACAAGACAAAAAGACAACTCTCAGAATGGGAGAAAATATTTGCAAACAAAGCAAGTGACAGAGGATTAATCTCCAAAATATACAAGCAGCTCATGCAGCTCAATATCAAAAGAACAAACAATCCAATCCAAAAATGGGCAGAAGACCTAAATAGACATTTCTCCAAAGAAGACATACAGACTGCCAACAAACACATGAAAGAATGCTCAACATCATTAGTCATTAGAGAAATGCAAATCAAAACTACAATGAGATATCATCTCACACCGGTCAGAATGGCCATTATCAAAAAATCTAGAAACAAATGCTGGAGAGGGTCTGGAGAAAAGGGAACCCTCCTGCACTACTGGTGGGAATGTAAACTGATACAGCCACTATGGAAAACAGTATGGAGGTTCCTTCAAAAACTAAAAACAGAACTACCATATGACCCAACAATCCCACTACTGGGCATATACCCTGAGAAAACCATAATTCAAAAAGAGTCATTTACCACAATATTCATTGCAGCTCTATTTACAATAGCCAGGACATGGAAGCAACCTAAGTGTCCACCAACAGATGAATGGATAAAGAAGATGTGGCACATATAAAGAATGGAATATTACTCAGCCATAAAAAGGAACGAAATTGAGTTATTTGTAGTGAGGTGGACGGACCTAGAGTCTGTCATACAGAGTAAAGTATTTCGGAAAGAGAAAAACAAATACTGGATGCTAACGCATATATATGGAATCTAAAAATACGCTACTGATGAACCTAGTGGCAGGGCAGGAATAAAGACGCAGATGTAGAGAACGGACTTGAGGACACAGAGAGGGGGAAGGGAAAGTTGGGATGAAGTGAGAGAGTGGCATGGACATATATACACTACCAAACGTAAAATAGATAGCTAGTGGAAGCAGCCGCATAGCACAGGGAGATCAGCTTGTTGCTCTGTGACAACCTAGAGGGATGGGATAGGGAGGGTGGGAGGGAGATGCAAGAGGGAGGGGATTGGGGATATGTGTATACATAAAGCTGATTCACTTTGTTGTACAGCAGAAAGTAACACAACATTGTAAAGCAATTATACTCCAATAAAGATGTTAAATAAAATAAAATAAAATAAAGTAGCTGTCTCAGCAACAAATCAAGAGACTCAGCATTTCAGCTGAAATGTCCAATATCTTCCCATTAATTATCTCTTCTTGAATAAGGAGCACAAATCAAATGAGTCGAATTTACCCAAACCTGATAAGGTCTTGATTATTCTAAAGCAGCCTATGTTGAAGACACAGATGATACTTCTGGACCACCACTGTTGGGGAACAAGCTTTTATTTGTAGTCCAAAAGAATGAATATGTTACAATCTTCTGCAGTCTTCTGTCCATAGGTTCAAGTGACCTGGAGAATCGGATGAGGAAGTTAAGGAGGTAGAAATACCTTACCTGGTTAGGGTTGCATGAGATCACCAGGAAGAGTATGTTTGTTTTTTGTGGGTGAGGGGTTTGGCTGTCTCCAGCTGCCTATTAAAACGCTAACCCCCCCATGCCTTGTACAAGGTGGATGCTCAAAAACTGGGTCCACAGAGGAATGGAAGAGGGCAAATGTGAATACTAGGAGGACCTAACCTCCCTGCCAATACATACAGGAGTAAGTTACTGAATCACTGCTTTTTATCTTTCAATTTTAAAAAATTATCACACCATTTTTTTATATCATAGTCATCATTACCTGCCAGACTCCTCCAAAATCCCGGAAGATTTTGCAACCGTTGTAGCCCCCAGAACCTTGTATAAATCTGCTTTATAGTAGATACTCAAAAAGCAAATAGAATTAAATTGAAAATATCAGTTGTAGAGACTAAGATGAAAAATATTTAGGGTGTGGTGAGTAACATTATCAGTATCCTTATATCTAAACTATTTCTTACTAAATTTATATATATATATATTCAACTAGTAAATATACATATATATAGCATATACATATAAATATATATACTAGTTTGGTACACTGATATTTTGGTTCAAACATGAGAATTTCTTATTTTCTCATTATTAGTAAAGATACTACAAATCCAGAAGTTTTCATCTTTTTTTGTGCCACTCATCCCTTTGACAGTCTAATGAAATCTATATTCATAATTAAAGTAAAAGCTCAGTTTCAGTTAGAGAGAAAAAAATCAGAAAGGTAATTTTTCTCTTTCATGTCTGCAGGCTCCCTGAATGCTGTGGCACGTGGACACCAGGTAAAAGAGTCCTGATGAAATCAATTTGAAATATGTGTTATTTCCACAGCGTAGGTAATACTCTCTTTTTATTCTGGCTCCATTTTTAAAAACAATCTGCCAGATTGTATATATTCTATATTTTATATAATCCTCCTACTGTTCCAAACATTTTGAAAATAAATGTCCTCTCTAAACAACTAATTTTAAATGGTCTTTTCCCTAAACTGATATCACTAGCTAGAATACCCCTGTGCAGGTGAGATGGAAGCAAAGCTACTGACCTCTGAACTTCCCTGTCTTTCTATTCATTGTCTCGTAATCAGACACGCTTTTTTAAAAACTTTATTTTATTGAAGTATAATTGATTTACAATGTTGTGTTAATTTCTGCTGTACAGCATAGTGATTCAGTTATACGTATATATACATTCTTTTTCATATTCTTTTCCATTATGGTTTATCACAGGATATTGAATGTAGTTTCCTGTGCTATACAGTAGGACCCTGTTGTTTATCCATTCGCTATATAATCATTCGCATCTGCTAATCCCAAACTCTCAGTCCATCCCTCCTCTCCTCCCGCTTGGCAACCAAAAGTCTGTTCTCTACGTCCGTGAGTCTGTTTCGTAGATAAGTTCATTTGTATCATATTTTAGATTCCACATATAATTGATATCATATGGTGTTTGTCTTTCTCTTTCTGACTTACTTCACTTAAGATGATCATCTCTAGGTCCATCCATGTTGCTGCAAGTGGCCTTATTTCATTCTTTTTTATCAGCCACACTTTTTGACTTGGGGCGGAGAGTGATGAACCAGTGTTACTCTGTGTTTATAGTAACTGCCTGGCCTTTCCCTCCTTAACACAGATGCTTAAGCCACACACCTGAAATATGAACCTGAATCCCAAGCATAGTGTTTTAATCATGCACATATCCATGCCTCAGGCTTCCTCTTCTCCCTCTTTAGCATATGCAGGTTTCTTTAGGGAACATTCTTTTCATCACAGAGTGAGAATTCACCAGAAGATCTGAGAACAATTTGGAAATTTTTGACTTTGTTTGCCATGAACTCCTAAATGAGTAATTTCTCTTTGGTAAATGGGAAGGAAGTGTTGAAAGATCATTGAAGATTATTTACATCGTCCATTAAAAAACAAAACAAAAAAACCCTCTCAAATTCTTCTTCCTCCAACTATTTTAATAAGCAAATAATTTGAATAAAGAAATCAATTCTTTACTGGCTTCTTTTTGGCAAAGGATACAAGCCTCACTGTTCTATAACTTAAGTAGTTGGAGGTGGGTAAACACTAAGCCATTTCCTTAGATTGTATTCTTGTATTTGTTTTTTCACAAATACAAGAGCTGAAGCAAGACAAAAAATGAACTGTGCCTTTTTATCACTTTTTTCCCGTTTAAACTAAATCTTCCAGTGATCCGTGTCTGTATCCTCCAAAAGTACAGCTTCAATTTTCACTTTGAAAAATGGGCTCAGGCCACATTCTTCTCTGCTGGACACTTAATTTGTTCTGGTCTTTCTGGAAAGCATCATCAGCCTTGGGATCTGCCAGCAGCCTGCATGGAGTAATGCCCCTGTAGCATGCCACCAGGTTTGCCAAGAGGAGCAGGAGGCATTGTGGGAAACAGAGAGAATCCTTGGCTTTCAGAAGCTGAGCACACCTGTCTGGAGTTTTCCACCTCGTGCCTCTCTCCAGATCCTAGTCAACACTGAGATACTCATTTCTTCATTAAGCTGGGAACAGCTGTTGGGAAAGAAAGGCTGGCCAGAAACATAACCAAAAGCCTATGTGGCAATGAGTTTTTTTAAACTACTTGAAACCAACACAGTGGATCTGAGACAACATCAAGTGAGCATCTGCATTATAATCACAGTGGCTTCTGCAGGAAGATCCAGTGTTCTGTTCTCTTCTCTATTCAGAAGTTATTGTTGAATGGTTTGCAAACCAGGCCTTGAGAGCACATTATTTTCTTTACCAGATTTTATCGTATTTTGATTCATCCGCTGATTTCCCTTCCCATTCTCACTAATGTTCCAATTATTATCCGAAAGGAGCCATGACCAGGCTACAGCAGCTCCTAGCTGGACCCCAGCACAGGTGGAGCATGAGTTCTATGCACAGAAGGACTTAGCAAGTGTCTGTTGCCACAGGATTAATTTATTTTGAGAAGCTGCTTTAAATCATTATCTCCCATTGGCCTAAAACTCAATAAAATCTCCAGCAAACTTGAAGACCCCACTGCAGAGCAAAATGGAATCAAACATAAATTTTTTATTTAGATTAGGGATTTTTAAACATTTTTGCCCTTTGGCATTTTCATGAAATCTATACACTCAGAGTAATAGTTATTTTTTTAATCATAAAATAAATAAAATTATAGAGGAAACCAGTAATATCGAAATATGATTATCAAATTTTCTAAATATAAATTTGGAGGACTTTGGGTTTCTGGTACAGCATGTAAGGAGCTTAGAAGTTGCCACTGTCTGTACTTTTAACAAGTAAAAAGTTGAACAACTGAAAAATCAACAACTCTTCTTAGATCTGTCAGAGAAGTGAGGTCACAGGGCAAACTACTGCCCCCCAAGTTGGAGAGACAGACAGGCAGAAAGAGAGAATGGCAACTTACTGGAACAGAAACCCATGAGCAGAAACCACTTCTGGGACCTGTGCTGGGGTAGGAAAACCTGAACTGTAATTGATGAATTACTGGAGGCTCAGTTTAGACAAGCCTCAGAGTTAAAAACTCCAGGCTGATACAGTCTGGCTGGCACATTTTTGTGAGTTTTACCTCCAGGAGATCTACCAGGTTCTCACCATGAATAGTGGAGAAAAATCCCCTTGTGCTTCTGGCAGGGGGAGGGGGAAAGTAACCAGTTTTAATTACTCCAGAGCATTCTGTTCTTAACAAGACCTTCCCTCAGGAGAAACTAGTTAACCAGAACTGCCTGAGGGGGCAGAAATTCCCAACTAGAACAGTTCTAGACTTCCACATTGAGGAAGGGAAATACCCAACTCCAGCTACCTTTAGCCATCCTTTCCCACCTAATGGGGAGAAAAAACTAGAACTTGTGAAATTCACAGTCCAGGGACACAGGCTCACTAAAAGACTCAGACCTAATCATAGGACTACAGAACCACCTTACACCATGCAACTAAAGCATATTGACAAAACCCAATACCCATTCATGATAAAAAAAAAAAAAAAAAAAAAAACAACTCTCAGCAAACCAGGAATAGAAAGTAACTTCCTCAATTTGGTAAAGAGCATCTATAAAAACCTACAGTTAACCTCATTCTTAATGGTGAGAATGCGAAGCTTTCCTGCTAAGGTTAGGAGTAAGACAAGGATGTCCTCTCTTACGACTGCTTTTCAACATCATACTGGAAGTACTAGCTATGCAATAAGAAAAGAAAAGGAAATAAAATGTATACAGAAGACTGGGAAGGAAGGAACAAAACTGTCTTTGCTTGCAAATGACATGATCATCTATGTAGAAAATCTGAAAGAATCGACCCAAAAAAGTGTCCTGGTACTAATAGGCAATTATAGCAAAGTTGCAAGATATACAAAAGTCAACTGCTTTCATATTTATCAGAAATGAACAAGTATTTGTTATAAAGCTGAAACTAACACACCATTGTAAAGCAATTATACTCCAATAAAGGCATTTAAAAATAAATGAAAAAGTAGAGTTTGAAATATTAAATTCCCATTTACATTAGCACTCCCCAACATGAAACACTTAGCTATAAATCTAACAAATATGTACAAGATCTATATGAGGAGAACTACAAATCTCTGATGAAAGATTAAAAAAAAGCACTAAATAAATGGAGAAATATTCCATGTTCATGAATCAGAAGCCTCAATATTTTCAAGATACCAGTTCTTCCTAACTTGATCTATAGATTCATTGCAATTCCAGTCAAAATTCTAGTAAGTTATTATGTAGATATTGAAAAATCAATTCTAAAACTTATATGAAGAGGGAAAAGACCCAGAATAGCCAGCTTAATATTGAAGAAGGAAGGTGGAAGACTGACACTACCTGACTTCAAGACATATTTATAAAGCTACTGTAGTCAAGAGAGTGTCTTATTTGTTAAAGAATAGACAAATAGATCAATGAAACAAAATAGAGTCCAGAAAATGACTCACATAAATATACTCACACAAATAAACCCAACAGATCTTAGACAAAGGAGCAAAGGCAGTACAGTGGAGCAAAGAAAATCTTTTCAACAAGTGGTGCTGGAACAACTAGACATTCACATGCAAAAAATGAATCTAGACACAGACCTTACACTGTACTTCTTGGCTGGACAACAGGGCCTGGCCGATTTGACTGTTTGCAGCAGAGATAACAGCAGTACTCAAGTACCAGCCCTAACCAGGAGGAGCCCAGGTACCAGCAGAAGCAGCACTACCTCCCACTGACATTGGGGTATGCTATGGACTGAATTATGTCTTCCTTTAAATGTATATGTTGAAGTCTTACCCCCCAATGTGAATATACCTGGAGATCTGGCCTTTGGAAGTTAATGGTTTAGGTGAGGTCATGAGGGTGGGGCTCTAACAATGACATTAGTGACATTTTAAGAAGAGGAGGAGAGAAATCATGCTCTCTTTCTGCCATGTGAGGCACAGTGAGAAGACAAATGTCTGCAAGTCAGAAAGAAGATCCTCACCAGGAACCAAATCAACTGGCACCTTGATCTTGGACTTCACAGCCTACAAAACTGTGAGAAATAAATGTCTATTGTTTAAGCCACCTAGTCTGTGATATTTTGTTATAGTTGCCTGAGCTAAGATAAGGTACCTGTGTAGCAGAGAGAGGATCAGAGCAAATGAAGAAGTACACCATAGATGATCAGATATTGACAAGACTTGCTTCTAGGTAACCTTAAGTATTTCTCAGAACACTAAGAAATACTTTGGGTCAGTTCTACAGGGAACTTGGGTACTCCATCATAACAAGAGGGTCAAGAGTCAGTCTAACGGAAGTTAATAACATCAAAAATAGGTAACACATATTTCTTGCTCCATGCCAGGCACTTGTCTAACAACTTTACATGTGCCAACACATTTAATCTTCTCAACGGCCCTTTGTGGAAGATATTATCATCATCCCCTTTTGATAGATGAAGAATTCAAGGCACAAAAATGTTATGAAATTTCCCTGAGTGTATACCTCTCTAGGAAGCAGTACTGGGATTTGAATCTAGACTGATTCCAGAGTCCTCTTAATCTTGATGCTGAACTGTGTCTCTGGGCCACTAAAAATGGCACAGGTAATGAGTCTTGGTATCTGGGTGACACACACCTTTGTCTGCACCACAGGTTAACTCAAGTCACAATTCCCTGAAAACCCGTCTGCCTCTTTCCCTGAAGTATTCCAAAGAGGCGATTCTTATTTTTGTCACCAAGAGTCAAACTTTGACATTTAAATCATCTGAAACATCTCACTTTTCCTTACAATAGCTTCTAATATAATGAAGGTAAATAGCTCCATATGCTTGAACTATATCTAGGAAAATTGACATCCCACCTAATTTTCATGTGTTTATTCATTCATCCAACAAATATTATTGGGCACCTATTATATGTCAGGAACTGTTCAGGCACATGGATTATAAAAGCAATAACATAGAGGAGCAATAACTTAGTGCCCTCATGGACTCACATTCTAGTTGAAGGGCATGAGAAAGATACACAGTAAAGAAATAAATATATAATATGTCAGGAGAAGATACGAAAAAATAAAGAAAAGAGTATTTATTATTAAGAGATAAAGGCAGGTGCAAGACAAGCTTTCATTGCTTGACATTTTCCAAAGTTACCTTAGAAAAGGTAAATAATAAAATCCCATAGTTATGTAAGTAGCCTTAGCCATAACATTACATGGATTCAGATATTCCTCAGATCAAATTATGACCTCTACAAAAGCCTACATAGAAGAAAATTCTAGTAGACCATGCTACATCATAAGGAGATGTTATCCCCAAACAAAAGCAGTAAAAACATAGCATAAGCATAAGCATAGATTATTAAAATAATTACTGCATATATGCAAATTATTTCCAAGTTTTTATTACATACAAAATTTGTATTCATTAAAAGCCTAGCCATTTTCCTGAGTTATAGTCATCTTCATATAAAAAAATATATTGTTGGGCTTCCCTGGTGGCACAGTGGTTGAGAGTCTGCCTGCCAATGCAGGGGACACGGGTTCGTGCACCGGTCCGGGAAGAGCCCACATGCCGCAGAGCGGCTGGGCCCGTGAGCCGTGGCCGCTGAGCCTGCACGTCCGGAGCCTGTGCTCTGCAACGGGAGAGGCCACAACAGTGAGAGGCCTGCATACCGCAAAAAAAAAAAAAAAAAAAAAAAAAAAAAATATATATATATATATATATATATATATAGTTTTAAAAGTCCAGTGACTAATTACTCAGGGAGGGAAAATAAAACCTTAAAAATGCTAAAATAATGTAGAAGTTTGAACTGAAGCTATTTTATAATCAGAATGACCCTTCAAAATATCTCAACATCTCCACAAATGTGTTTTTATAGTATTTTCTAATTTCTGTGTCCATAATGCTGGAGATTTCTGTGTGCTTTCAGCACCCCACTATAGTAGGCAGAGTTTCTGGGAAGGCACCCCAAGATTCCATACCCTAATTCCCAGAACCAATGAATGTGATGAGGTACAACTACAGTGGTTGTGTGATGTTACAAGGCACAATTAACCTTAAATAGGTAGATTATCTGGATTGTCCTAATCTAGTCACATTAGCCCTTAGAAGCAGAGAACTTTCTCCTGCTGCTGGCATTAAAGGGGGGCAGGGGAAGAAGATAGAAGGAGAAGTCAGGGATATTTGAAGCATAAGGACTCTACATGCCATTGCTGGCTGAAGATGGAGGAGGCCACATAAACAGGTTGGAAAGTCAGCAAGGAAGTGGGGACCTCAGTCCTACACCTGTAAGGAACTTGATTCTGCCAACACCTGAATGAGCTTGGAAGCAGATTCTTCCCCCAGAGCCTACAGAGCCTCCAGAGTTCTCTGAATTAACAAACTGTGAATTAACAAATGGGTGTTGTTTTAAAACACTAAGTTTTCAGTAATTTGTTATGCCAACATAAAAAAACGAATACACCCACTTACCCTATGTCACGGCAAATGTCTCTAAGCAATGTTTTAAGTTTCTGTTGTTAGGACTGTTTCAACTGGCTTCACCCAGCTGAACTGCCTGTCACAGTATTGTCTCTTATTCCATTGAATAAGAAGAGACAGCAGTACTGTTTTGCTGTTGTTTGTCTCTCCTGCAGCAGTACTGTTTGTTTCCTTGTACTGTTACAGCATCCATTCATTAACAACAGACATCTACTCGGAGTTACTTTATGCTCTGTAGCATTTGCTGCGTTGTTCCTTGCATTAGCTTGGGATGCTTGAAATTTTGTTAGCTTGGTTCCACCATTCTTTTGGCAATCGTTGCCTATATTTAGAGTTCTGCCACTTCAACAGAACTGTGATATATTGAATGAGATTGCCAGTGGAATTAGTTTTATTCTCCACATAACTTATTATTTTAATTGTAAAATCGGCTTTTGTTTCCACATCTGGCAGCTTCAGCAAGTTGAAGGAAAATGGTGGCCTCACAAATCATAATTGGATCCTGTAGTTGTTGCTACAACATAGCTTGCTTCTCGGTTATGGTAAAATATGAACGTCAGGGTATCTTACAAAACTTCACTCATGATTCATGACCTGGACTCAGTAAAAACTGACTCTCTTTTCCAAACAACCTCTGAAGGTTACATAGCTCCATTATGATTATTTTATTAAAAGATCTCCAGCTGCAAGGAAGAAGGTCACTGGGTGGGACCAGAATCAATTTTCTATCTAGTAGAGAAGGATGCCAGCAACTAGCAAATTAAAACCACGAGGGATAAAAACAAAGATTTGCAAATGAAAGGAAGCATTGAACACAGAGTCCCACCTGCCCTAACAGTTTGAAGATAGTGAACGTAGCCTACAAGAAGCTGGAGAGAAAGTCTGTAAGAAGTCAAATAAAGCACCAAACTGAGGAGTCTATGGTCGTATCAGAAGGAAGTAAGAAGTAGCTTTAAAAGCAGAGCAGGCAAATATCTGCCTTCCAAGATGATTTTAAATAGCGCTTTCCAAAAGTGAGCAGTTAAAACGATGAGACACCACTACACACCTCTTAGAATGGCCCAAATCCAAAACACTAACAACACGAAATGTTGACGAGAATGTGGAGAAACAGACCTCTCATGCATTGCTGGTAAAAATACAAAATGGTACGGCCACTTTGGAAGACAGTTTGGAGATTTCTTGTAAAACTACACATGCCCGTACCATACGATCTAGCAATCATGCTCCTTGGTATTTCCCCAAAGGAGTTGGAAGCTTTTGTCCACACAAAAACAGATGTTTATAGCAGCTTCATTCATAATTGTCTAAACTTGGAGGCAACCAAAATGTCCTTCAGTAGGTGAATGGACAATTAAACCGTGGCACATCCAGACAACGGAATATTATTCATTGCTAAAAATAAATGAGCTATCGAGCCATGAAAACCCATGGAAGAAACTTAAATGCATGTTATAAGTGAAGAAGCCAGTCTGAAAAGGGAGGGAGGGAAGAATAGGTGGAGCACGGAGGAATTTTAGGACAGTGAAACTACTCTGTATGATACTATAATGCACCATAATTATACAATAATAATATATGTGTAACACCATAATACTATAACATATTATAATATATAATACATTTCATTATGTCTTTGTCCAAAGCCATAGAATGTACAACACCAAGAGTGAACCTTAACGTAAACTATAGATTCTAGGCGATTAGACGTGTCACTGTAGGCTCATCAGTTGTAACAAATGCACCACTCCGGTAAAGGATTGATAATGGGGGACGCTCTGTGTGTTGGGGAGAGGCAGAAGAGGTATGGGAGATCTCTGTACCTTTCTCTCAGTTTTGCTGTGAACCTAAAACTGCTCTAAAGAAATGAAGTGTGTGTGTTTTTTTAAGTGAGTAACATTCTTCTAGAAATTTTTCCTAAGTAACAATATGGCAAAATATGTGTATAAGGATTTCTGTTCTGGCTTTGATTATACATAGAAAATTGGAAACCATCTAATGTTGAACAAGAGGAACATTCTATCATCCTTCTCCGCTTATTAGGCAGCTCTCAAATATGAAACTGTACTTCTGCATGTACGGTGTGGAAAGATGCTTGGGACTCATTACCCAGTGAGAAATCAGAATAATGATGGTTTTCTTAAATGTCATGAGTATCTACCATGCACTAGTTGATATGCTTATCTCATTTTAACCCCTCTAACCAGCTTCTGGGGTATACATATAATTGTGATCTAGTTTCATATAAGGAAACTGAACCTAGAGTTGGGTGAGTACTCTGTGTGAGTACTTTATTACTTAGGTTTAGTTACTTGCTTAAGTTTAGTACTTAAGTCAAGTACTTACAGAGCCAGTAACTAGAAAGGCTATGGTTTGAACACAGGTTTGCCTGGCTCTAAAATTCATGCCCTAAACTACTGTATAGAAAAGCATGCAGAATATAATCTTATTTTTTAAGAAAAAAATTCATAAATATATAGTCAAAGTAAACTATTTCATCATGCATTCCATTATGCATTCTTTTTTTCACAAACTGGTTGCATCTTAAAATTGATTGTGTCTTACAGCTGCTGCCAGTTTGGAGTAAAGAGGCTGATTTCTTTCAGAGAGTATTTGGAATTGCTTCTGCCAGTTTTTAAATTAAATTAAATTAAATTCTTTAGGAGTTTTGGACCACACAGGAGCTGTGAATTCAGACCACAAACCTGTATAGAGGTAACAACTTGTGTTTCAAATTCTCAAGGGAGAATTTTTTTTCCTTCCTCCAGCACTAAGTTAAGAATAGAAGTTCCTTTCTGTTCCTTTCTGTATAGTGTATGTGTACATTTTGGGTCCCAGGTTTATTCAGGGGGTATCTATTATCTTATTAAATTCCTCATCTTGGGTTTTTATCTTTCTTAGTGGTATATCTCATAATCAATGACTTTATCATTATATAAAATATGGTACTCTCATCAAAATGTCCACAGTGATTATCTATTATGAGTAGTTTTGTTCTTTTAGCTTACTTTGCTTACAAAGTACTCTACAAAAAAACATGAATTGGTATTTTTTAAAAGTAATATGAAAAAATTGAATCAGCCAGTGTCTTGTAATTCTGAAACAACCAACTGATGTAGCTGGATCATAGACATACCAATACCTAGTCTGTCTGTCATATATGTGTATATATATAACGCATATATATATACACAAACACACATATACATACATATATATATACTCATATATAAAAAGAAAGTATATATTATGTGTATAAAGTATTATACATCATGTAAATATGTTATATATTATAAATATATATTGTATATAATTATAATACAATAAATTATAAATCATATAAATATGTATGATAAATTAACTGTATATGTGATGCACGGTAGTACGTTTGTGTGTGTATATATGTGTATATATATGTGTATATATGTATATATGTGTGTGTATATATATATATATATAAAATATATACTGGCCTTTTTGCTATTTTGAGGGTGACGTTACATTAGATAAAGCTAGTAGGTAGCTGTAAAAGTGAAGAGAAAGCCGCTGACTTGGAAATATGCTGGCATATTTGGGGAAGTAAGCAGAGAGCCCTGTCTGATCTCCTCAGTCTGCACAAACTCTTAAACAGGGCTGACTGACTGGAGACTCTCAACAACATTCCAAAATGGCAGAGCTGCCTCAGTTCCAGAACCCTACCCAAACCCCAACCCCTTATCCATTAAAAACAAAACAACAGGTTTTTACTCAAGCATTATTACTGTGAGGAATTCCTGATGTTCGGTGGAGGGTGAGCAGATGAACACCATCAATGACAAGGAGGTCGTCATCACAGCAGTTCTCGAGATGCACCTGTATGGAAAACAGGAAGGCACAGATGACAGAGAAGGGTCACAAGCTCACGTCTATGGGTTCAGGTATGTAACATAGATGGGGAAGCTGCCATACTCTCCTAGTCTTCCAGAGAATTTTTATGTGAAATTTCCTGGCTTTAAGATATTACCTCAATTTGTAAGAGGACAATGCCAGGGAGGGTGTGCTAAACACACCTGCCACCTAAATATAGCACACCATGGCCTCTGGATTAGCACGTTTGAAAGAAGAGAAGACGCTGCCTTCAAGAGGTTGGGCTCTGAAGATGGTGAAAACATAAATTTCGGAGTAGATGCAGTGGCAAAGTTCTGTGGGAGCAAACAGATGGATCATTTATTCCTGAGGGAATCAGGAAAAGAATCATTGAGGTACCATTTGAACTGGGTCTTGGAAAATAAATAGGACTTTCTCATGTAGAGGGATGAGGAAAGGATACTACAGGTAAAGCTAAGGTAAAAGATATCTCAGGTAAAAAGACTATATTCGTTTGCTAGGGCTGCTGTAACAAAAGACCACAGACTTGGGCTTCCCTGGTGGCGCAGTGGTTGAGAGTCCCCCTGCCGATGCAGGGGACACGGGTTCATGCCCCGGTCTGGGAAGATCCCACATGCCGCGGAGCGGCTGGTCCCATGAGCCATGGCCGCTGAGCCTGCGCGTCCGGAGCCTGTGCTCTGCAACGGGAGAGGCCACAACAGTGAGAGGCCCGCGTACCGCCAAAAAAAAAAAAAAAAAATGACCACAGACTCAGTGGCTTAAACAACAGAAATGTATTGACTCACAGTTCTGAAGATTAGAAGCCCAAGGTCAAGGTGTCCACAGTGTTGGTTTCTCCTGAGGGCTCTCTCCTTGGCTTGTAGATGGCCGTCTTCTTCTGTGTGCTCACATGGGCCTTCCTCAGTGTGTGCATCCCTGGTGTCTCTTCCTCTTTTTATAAGGACATCAGTCCTACTGGATTAGAGCCAAACCCTAACCCGTCATGTTAACTTCATTGCCTCTTTAAAGATTCTATCTACAAATACAAAGCTACTGAGGGTTAGGGATTCAACATATGACTTTTGAGGAGACACAACTCAGTCCATAACAAAGGGCGTGAAGAAATAGAAGTTTATGTTCTAAGGAGTTACTAGATTCAGTGTACCTGGAATCTATATACAAAAGGAAGAGGGCGCTGGGAGAAAGACTGAATATGAAGTTCTGAGACCTGAGTATGAAGACAGCCGTGTCCTGCTGAGACATTAGGGCTTGTCCTGTAAACAAGAATGTAATGTGATGTGCCTTGAGTTCTAGGAAGGCATCACAGGACATATAAGCAATGGACCGGAATAGGGAGGCTGGGCCAAGCTGGAAGGCCCGTCCAATGAGGCTGCTAAGAGATGAACCAAGGCAGCATGTGTATGGACAAGAGGGCAGAGGCAGAGACACATCTGAGGACAAATAGTCAGGCTTTGCTGAGTGGTTGGTGGTTGTATTTGGAAGACGGGAAGAGATAGAAGCCAAAGATGTCTCATAAATTCCTAGCCTGGGCTATACTATGTCCTGAAGAGATACACCAAGAGGAACTGTCAGGAGGTAGATCTAGTGGTATGTCTTTATTTTGTTCCGTTTATTTAATTCATTCTTTTGGTGGATTCGGGGCATAAGTTCGATTCTTATTGGCAGATATAAGATGCTTGAAGGGTATCCAGGGAGAAATGACAAATATCTCCAGTTGGAAATATAAGTGTAAGGTAGGAGTTAGGGTGGTAAATATAGATCTGGAATCAGGAGCATATGGGTAACAGCTGAAATGATGACAGAAAATAATATCACCTCATTGGCAGAACAGAACAAGAAAAGGAGTAGATGATGGTGGAACCCATCATCAGTTTAAGGAGCAGGAAAAGGAAAAGGAGTTGCCAAGAGGCTAAGAAGGATGATCAGAGAGTGATGTAAGACCTGGAGGGGAGTGTCCTGGATGATACATAGGGGAGAGTTTTAGGGGTTGATCAGTAGGGTCTAATGACGTGTATCAGTAGAATAAAGCCCCAAACAGACTATCGAATTGGAAAATGAGGTCAACTGCACCTGACACAGTCCATCCAGATTGCTATGACAAAATTACCATAGGCTGGATGGCTTAAACAACAAATATTTATTTCTCTTAGTTCTGGACTGAAAGCTGGAAGTTCAGGAGCAGGATTCATTCCAGTGCAGTCAGGTTCTTGGTGAACACCTTCTTCCTGGTTAACAGATGCTGTATCCTTATATGGTGGGCAGAGAGGAAGAAAGAGAGAGAGAATGAGAGACAGAGAGAAAGAGTTAGCTCTCTGGTCTCTTCTTGTAAGGGCACTAATCCCATCAGAGGGGCTCTATCCTCGTGACCTCATCTAAACCTACTTACCTCCCAAAGATCCCACTTCCTAATATCATCCAATTGGTGGTTGGGACTTCAATATGTGAATTTGGGGATATGCAAATATTTAGTTTGTAGCAATAACCTTGGCAAAAACGGTTTTGGGAGGATGAGGTTAGCAGAGGCACTACAACAAGCTGAGGAACTAATGGGGGTATAGAGAGTGTACTGGGAAGAGTACTCTCGAGGCTGATTTCAAAAGAAAGGAAAGAAGCAGTGTCTGGTGAGACTGTTTTTCAAGTAGCCATGCAGCCCCAGCGAGATAGGAAAGATGCAGCAATTCTTAACACGTGCAGTCCTTACAAGATGCCCTTCAAACAGACGTTACTGCCTACACTTTACAGATGAGGAAGCTGAGACTCAGAAAGGTTAAGTCAATTTCTCCAGGCCACCCAGCTGGGTAAGTGAATGAAGCCGGGATTTTAACCCAAGTCTTTCTGCATCTGAAGAGTCCCCACATCCCATGTAAGAGGTGCAAAGGTTAAGTAATGAGTTATAAATGTGAGGGCTGCGGGAGACATACAGTTGGGCATAGATTACATCGATTCTGAATGCCACTTTCTGGACAGAGGGGAACTCTCTCCTGGATGGCGCTAAGAAGCATCAGTCACTTTAGCTGAAAGCTCTTAATAAATTCTGTTACTCAGGTGGCACCTGGCATAATGAGATAGTAGTCGGTACCTTAATAAAACTGAGTCTTACAAAAAGAATCATTGCATACCTGTGCAGCAATCCACAACCTAGGATAAACCAAGCAACTGTTTTTTCTGGAAGATTCCTGCAAACTCCTCCTTGTCCAGCTCTAGTCCCCTGTCACTGTTGGATTGTATAGAAGCACCTCAAGGTTTGTCAGAATGTGGTACCATTCTTCAGACTATGGCATTTAACCAAAGGCTGAACTCGGAAAATTCAGTATCCAGTCCTCTACTCAATAAGATGAAGGGTAAATACACGGGCAACTGGCTGAGTATTTAAGTGCTTGGCTTTCGTATTTCTCCTTCATTCTACAGAACATCTTACTCTGCCCCTGCCCTCCATCTGTCTTTATATTACTCTACACAAGTGAAACTCTCGAAACGGCTAAACTGTATTTATGAGGCTCTAAATGGAAGGGTCCCATTTATAACTGGGGCAAAGCTGTGTGTCCTGCATCTAGGCTTAATAACCAAGTCTCTTTCTCAAAGAAACTATCCAGAAAGACCAATTTTGTTGAAGTTGCTCTGCATTTGCAAGGCTGTTATGTAGACAGTTTACCTCTTGCTCCCGAAAGAGTTAACTATTCTCAGGCCATTAGGTTGGAAGTGTGAATGGGTATATCATATAAAACACAAGAATGACCCAAAGGTTACAATAAATAAACAGTTTAATGTAGCCGTAATCACACATTCCACACTTGCTTGTCTGAGATTGGTGACAGGAAGAGTGACTACCTTTTCCAACTATGGCAGCAATTAAAGTACTCAATGATATAGGAAAGGTTTCATTTCTGAAATATACCTGAATCATAGATTTTTATATAAGTACCAAGTTTATCCAAAGAATTAGAAGTGGAAAATGATTTTCAGACGTAGAGATTCTCCAGCCCCTCTACAAATACTCTGTGTGAGTGTGAACAAGCTCCTTTGTTTCTCTGGTTCAGGGTCCCTCGGTCTGTCTTGATTCTGCGGCCCCCAGTAGGACTCCCCCTCCCCTCCCCCTCCCTCCCCTCCCCCTTCCCCTCCCCTCCCCTCCCCCTTCCCCTCCCCTCCCCTCCCCTCTTCCCCTCCCCTCCCCTCCCCTCTTCCCCTCCCCTCCTCTCCCCTCTTCCCCTCCCCATTACCTTCCCCATTACCCTCCCCCTCCCCCTCCCCCTGCCCCCCTTCCCCCTCCCCCTCCCCTTCCTCATCCGAGATCAGACCTGCAGTGCTGGGCTTTCTCACCCATAGAGGTTGATCAAGGAGAAAAATATGACCACAAGGTGGCAGTAGCACACACACGCTTTATTTGGGTTCCCCTTTGACAAGTTTACTCCTGGGGCAGTCCCTCAGAGCGTGAAACTATCCAGAGGCTTCAGCAGAGGGACCACCATCCAGAAGAGGAGGGCAAGGGAACTCCCGGGGTCAGGGGGGGAATCAGAGAGGGGCCTTACACATCTAACTGACATCACTCTGCAGCCCAACAGGGGATCTCTGGGTCAGAGAGCCTCCAAGGGCAGCAGCACCGACTTGGGGTCCTTATAGTCCCAGTTCATCTTCCGTGTCTCTAGAAGATGTTGGGGCGTTTCACGGCTTATGCAAACAAGGCAGGCTCTAAAAGGCAAAACAAACAAACAAACAAAAAACAGCTTATTTGGGCTATATTTGAAACAATTGGATGTGTAAAAAACGGAGTTTGGCACAGACTTTTGAGGTGACAGGTTTTCACAGTAGTGAGGAAATGAACCATCTAGGGGTTAATATACAGAGGCCATCTTTGGCTCATCTATAAAGCACCACTTCTTGTTGCACATCCTTTATCTGTGCTGCTGTTCCTGCTTGGCCACACCTCGTCTCAGCCTGCTCCCAGGCTCTAGCCATCTCCACGTGGCAGGCCCAGCATGCCCCACTCTAATCCTATCACTCCTTGGCTCTCCAGGGGCCGCCACACTGGAGTTGTTATGCTCAGACATTTTTTTTTTTTTTTTTTTTTTTTTTTTGCGGTACGCGGGCGTCTCACCGCTGCGGCCTCTCCCGTCGCGGAGCGCAGGCTCCGGACGCACAGGCCCAGCGGCCATGGCTCACGGGCCCAGCCGCTCCGTGGCATGTGGGATCCTCCCGGACCGGGGCACGAACCCGCGTCCCCTGCATCGGCAGGCAGACTCTCAACCACTGCACCACCAGGGAAGCCCTAGGCTCAGACTTTTACTTCATCTCTGATGGTATGTCCTGCCTGGGCTCTATCCCTGTCCTTGTGTTTTCTCTGGTACCTGGACAGATTCCTGACCCCTGGCTCTCTTCCCCTTCGTTTCTTTGTTGCTGCCTTAACAGCATTTATTTCAGACTGCAGTTAATTCACTTTTACATATATTTTTATTCATGCTCCCCTTTCCTCCACTAGAGAACGCAGACCTCCCCGGCTTTGTTCACTCCTGGATTACCCATGCCTGGAATAGTGCCAGTTACAGAGCAGGTGCAAATTTGCTGAATGAATGAATGATACGATATGCCTCATGGCCACGTAATCTAAACCTTCTCTGAGGAATGAAGTACACAGTTTTCTCAAAGCCACTTAAAGTGATAGTATTCATGCATAAGTTCCAGGAAGTTTGTTTTAAAACACAAATTGATTATTAAAGTCTCTTCTCCCTGCCTTTAAACATTGTATCTCTCTGCAGTGATTACTTTATAGTGATTAGCTTAGGTTTGGCACCTAAGGAACTGCTCATATCAGTGACTATCCAAGAGCAGTGATCATATCATGAATATTTGTGAACCATCTATTGCTTGACACATGGCTTCAAAGGCTAGAAAACACTGCTTACATTTCATTCCTTTAACAAATATTTATTAAACACCTATTATGTGTCATTTACTAGGCTAAGCCCCAAAGATAAAATGGTAAAGCAAAACAGGTGGAATGACAAACATTGGTATTCTCTATGCCAGGATTTTTCCAAAAAGTGTTCTGAGAAGCATAACACAGAGATACTTCTTTTTAAAAAGTTGAAGTCTTCCATAGTCAAATAGGTTTCAGAAGCCCTGTAGACGAGACCTCTTCGTGAAGACTCATTTTCAGGTGAAAGTGGAAGAGGCTTTGAGAAGTTCTGTCATTTAAAAGCAGTCTTGGACTTCCTGGGTGGCGCAGTGGTTAAGAATCTGCCTGCCCATGCAGGGGACATGGGCTCGAGCCCCGGTCCGGGAGTATCCCACATGCCGCAGAGCAACTAAGCCTGTGAGCCACAACTACTGAGCCTGTGCTCTAGAGCCCATGAGCCACAACTACTGAGCCCACGTGCCACAACTACCAAAGCCCGCACGCCTAGAGCCCGTGCTCCACAACAAGAGAAGCCACTGCAACAGAGAGTAGCCCCTGCTCGCCGCAACTAGAGAAAGCCCGTGTGCAGTAATGAAGACCCAAAACAGCCAAATAATTAACTAATTAATTTAAAAAATAAAATAAAATAAAAGCAGTCTTAATCCAGAATTTTCTGTCACTACGGATGTCCTAGTAATATACCTCAGAACTACTATTTGGCAAAATATTCCTTGGAATACGTTCTTTTAGCTAGCTCACTCATAAACAAGTATACACCAGAGCCCAGAGGAACTGGTCATGAAAGAAACATTTGTTCCTCCCCTTGCAATCCAGGGAACAGTGGTGAGAACTCAGGATCTTTCAGGTCAGTAGAAGAGTTTGTTGTAGCATTCATGTTTATCTACACTTGCACTTGGGCTTTTCCATATAACTGGCAATTCATTTATAATATTTAATCACATCTACGTGCTTCTTACCAAAAACAGCACTCATCATTTTGTTAATTCCAATAAAATATTTGTGTTGCAATTGTTTTATTATTGTAGCATACGAGTGTAGGCAAAGTATAGGATTTGCTAGGTCTTATTGGATGCTCCAGTTTTAAGAGATTGAAAAACCCACCATTTCGGCCATATCCATAATAGCTAATGTCTACTGAGTTTTTTTTATGTGCTAAATTATTTCTTTTAATTTTAAAAACATCCTACGAAGCAGTTCCTCATATTACTTCCAATTGACTTAAACAAACAGCTATTAAGTATGCATATGTACGTGTGGGTGGATGGAGGTGATCTAAATCCAAATCCAGGCTATTTGAGACAAAGCCTACTTAATCGTGGCACTAATCATATAATGATTCCCTAGACTTGTTCTGTTCAATACAGTAGCCACGAAACCCATGTAGCAATGGAACACTTGTACACATTGTGATGTGCCTACAGGAGCATCAGTATTTGAAGATGAGAGATGAAGAAAAACCGGAAAAGGAGCCTGAGAAGGAAAAAACCAGGGTGTCCTGGGGTGTCCAGGACTTCAAGTGAAGAAAGTGTTTCACGGGGAGAGAGAAGTCAACTCTGAAATGCCGAAGGTCAAGTTAGAAAACTACCGGAAAAGGACCATTGGACTGGGCAATGTTGGTGTCAGTGATGACCTTGGTAGCAATAATTTTCGTGCCTTCAGAGAAATGAAAACATGGATGAAATTCATTCAGTTGGAGGGGGAAAGTTGGAGATGGTGAGCATAGACAACACTTTTGAGAAGTTCTGCTGTAAAGGGCAGGAGAGAAATAGGACAATAGCTGGAAGGTGAAGTTGGTTCAAGAGAAGGTTTTTTTTTCCTAGGAAAGGAGAAATAGGAGCATGTCTGTATGCCGATGGTTGTGATCCTGTAGGTTGGGGAAATTTGCTGATGTATTAAAGAGGGTTTAAAATTGCTGGAGCAATGTCCTCGAGTAGACATCAGTGGACGGGATATTCAGAAAGCGTTGGTTCATCCATAATGAGAAAGAGGAGTAAGATTACATGGGCACAGACACAAGTGGATGGGTGGGTGTAAGGGTGGGAGCTTATGGCAGTTCTCTTCCGATTATTTCTGTCTTTTCAAGAAAATAGGAAGAAGGTCATCAGCTGAGATTTAGACGTCTGAGAAGAGGAGAAAAGATGAATTTGTCACCCAGAGAGCAGCTAGGTGGATGACCTGGGGAAACACCATGATTGCCAAACAGCCTACACCGCCCACTTGATGTTGGTAAATGAGAGTTTAGAGCGACCCTAATCCACATTGCTGTGTGTTTTGCTCCAGCGATGTACAAGGAGACCAAGAAATGCTGCTAATCAAGAGAGGGACACGGGAGTTGACGAGATAGGCCAAGGAATGATTTTAATGACGGAGGCTGGAAATTAAGGATCAAAGTTAGAACATGAGAGAAGTAAGGGACAGCGGCAATGTGGTAGGACCCTTGGGAGTAACAGGGCTGCTGGGGAATCAGGGTACTTGATTCCCTGGGAGAGTTACAATGGTGGGATGTGGGAGAGATGCAGAGTTTGTAGTTATGGAATGACACAGAAGGAGTGAAAGGCTGAGACAGAGGAGGAAAATGACATCATCAGCACATGAAAGTTAAGGAACTGTAACAGGGGCTTTGAAATCCCCAAGAATTAAGCCTGGAGTCGTAGAAGAGAAAGTGAGTCAGCAACTCAGATCTTTAAGGAGGAGGAAGGAGGAAGGGTTGTGATGGCGAAGAGGACATAGGTAACTGTCCCAGGAGGACTGTGGTCAGATTGGCTCACCTGCTTCATGTGTAACCAGACTTAGGGTGGATGGGATCTGACAAATCCAGCTGTTCAATTCAGCCACACAAAGGCCAGCTCTCCATCCTTAGGTACTTGGTCTCATGGACAGAAACCATCTGAATCCATCAAACATTTTTCTCTGTGGCATATCTGCATAGAGAGAGGTCAAAAGCTTGTAAAATCCTGACTGCTAAAAGCAGGCTATGATATTGTATCAGTTTAGTTCACAAACACATACACAAATCCATGAGGTCAAATGAACAGCTATCACATTTACTATTATTGGGTCGGGGGAAAGGACTGTCTTTCCCAAAACCCAGTAAAAACTTTCACAGCCAGACCTTTCAATGATTGACAATGATTGGAGGAAAGCTTTATTTTAATTATTTTCATATGAAACATTTTCAAAAACCTCTTCATGTTGTCACACAGGCTTTAATTACTTATCTCTTTGTTTCAGTCACCGGCTCTGCCAGGACAAGCCAGTGCCAACGTTCTCACCTATTGCTTTTCTCTCCAAATCTGGAATATCCATTTCTCAGGTCCTAAAACAGCCATGTTTACCAAGATTAATGCTCAGTGGAACAGGCATTCACTTCAAAATCAGGAAGCAATTGAATTCCACATGGTCAATAATTCAGTCTTTTTTTTTTTTTTTTTTTGGCCGTATGCGGGCCTCTCACTGCTGTGGCCTCTCCCGTTGCGGAGCACAGGCTCCAGACGCGCAGGCTCAGCGGTCATGGGCTCAGCGGCCCAGGCACTCCGCGGCATGTGAGATCTTCCCAGACTGGGGCACGAACCCGTGTCCCCTGTATCGGCAGGCAGACTCTCAACCACTGAGCCACCAGGGAAGCCCTAATTCAGTCATTTTTAAAAGAAGACATTCTCAGGAGGTAAAGAGGAGACCAGGCACATTTGATATAGAAACACCCATCAGGTCTCTCTTCAAGGTCTTTGCACATTTTCTCTCTTCCCCAAGCCTTCTCTCCTCAGACAGCTGCTTTCTCACTTCTTACCTTTTTCTGGTCTCTGTTGAGGTGTTATGTCCCCAGTGAGGTCTGCCCTGACAACCCTATCTAAAACGGCACTCTTACACTATGCCTCACTCACCAACCGAACTACTCTCTCTGATTTTTGTTTGTCTTTACCTGGGACCTTGTCTGATTACCAGTAAACACCCAGTGCCTAGAACACTGGATCTGACACAAAGCAGCACTTAATAAATATTTATTGGATGATTGAACAGATGACCGTGAGAAAGGTCATCCCAGGGAGAGAAAAATTTTACAAATGTTTTATGTTCATAATAAGAAAGCACAATTTAGAATATACCTTCTGCAAGTTTAAACTGTTAAAATATAGTCATGTCACAGGAGGCAATACAATGAAACCTTCTGCTGAAAAGAGAATTCCACTTAGGTAAGAAAAAGCAAAAAAAAAAAAATGTCAGGCTAGAAGATATTTTACTTGAAAGGTAAGTGCTGAGAAACAGTGTCTTATAATGGAAGCATTTCATCAAGTACATTGTGTGCTTGACAATACACTTTCACTAGTGTAATTTATGTCGTGGTTGCTTTAAGCATGTCAACATACACACATATTAAACATAAAAGCTACACAAAAATGTATACAGAACTCATTGCCTAGTTTTGAGAAAGAGGTAAGTCTTACTTCTGGTTGATAATCACATTGGTATTTATAGGAATTGCTGTGTTAAGTGTCATAAGGTCTTTCTTGCCAAAGGATCAATTTACTATTCTGCCCTAAGGAGCATCAATCATCTGAATAGTTTCCTCCTTATAGATTCAGGCAATATGAGACAGCATTTTCAGATATTCCTGGCTGAATTCCAACTCCATATTCACAAATTCATTGATTTGCTTGGGGAAATGAGTCAGGAGGATGGGGGTAGAGAGGGGGGATGGGCAGACACACAGACCAAAGCAAACTAGCTGAATTACTACTTTCATGTGATGTGCAGACCTACCAATAAAACACAACCGTAGCTCAGTTTCAGAAATGGCACTACCACCCTGCTGCTTATTTTCCATTTGAAAGAAAGAAACTCTGCTAGCTTAGTGATATCATTATATAGAGACATTTGTCTGTTCGTTTCTAAATATATGTTATCTATAACTCACTCGGCCCCAGGATTTTGTTCCATTTTTTCCAGATCCTTGGGCCTCTACTGAAGCAGAAATCTGCAAATGCTCTTCTGTAACTCTTCAGGGCAGCCTAAAAGGGAAGTTTCATAAAAGTCAGAAAGAAAAATTATTCACATCCATTTTAGACATTAAGCTCCCTCCAGCTACCCAAGTTAAATCATTTTTACTCTTTCACAAAAAAATTTTCTATTTTTTAAGACTTATAACTTACTTTCAAGATTTTAATCCACGTTCCTAACACATAGCCCCATGATAAACTCTTAAACTTACCCAAGTAGCAGGGGGGCTACAGACACACTTTTAACCTGATAGAACTTGAGGCTGACCTTTTTTAGTCTCAAATACAGTCCACAGTCTTCCAAGATTAAGGGGCTTAGAGCAAAAAGAAGGTGAAATGTGTGTCTAGCATTTCAGATAATCTTGCATTCTATGCTGGGTGATTTATCTTCTGTACTCTGAAGGTAGTCACTAGCTTTCATTCATTAATTCACTCAGTCTTCACTCTTTGTTCAACAAACCTTTTGGAAACTCCTACTAATGATATGGAAGTATAATAGGTGTTGGAATAGTGCAGATTGTCATTGGTCACCGTTTGCATTAATGTTCCTCCCGCCCTGAGAGGCACAGCCTCTTGCCCTTGTGATTTGCAGAAACCCAGTGTTCCACATTCACCTGGCTGACCTGTCAGAGAAGGGTCATTACCTAACTTCCAAAAACAGACATTTCTTCAGGCTTCTAATGCAAGTGGATTCATAAGAGTCCCTTGAGGGGACGCTGTCTTTATCATCTAGGGTGTTTCAGGATGTCTATGGAAGATGCTCACTAAATTTATTCAAAGACACTTGGTGGACTAATTTCATTACACTATACTGGACCCAGGAAATGGTGCTTCTCAAAAAGGTCATTGGGGGCTTTCCTGGTGGCGCAGTGGTTGGGAGTCCGCCTGCCAATGCAGGGGACACGGGTTCGTGCCCCGGTCCAGAAAGATCCCACATGCCGCTGAGCGGCTGGACCTGTGAGCCATGGCCGCTGGGCCTGCGCATCCGGAGCCTGTGCTCTGCAAGGGGAGAGGCCACAACGGTGAGAGGCCCACGTACTGCAAAAAAAAAAAAAAAAAAGTCATTGGATGTTTTCTGTACCTTCTTCCGCCATGAATAATTTATCAAAATGCATCCTCAAATTCTGAACAACACAAATACAGAATGAATTATTAACACAAGCTTCCCCAACCTAATCATCTTCTCTTTGACTTTATCCCCCTCACTGCTCTTATCATGACTCAGTAGAAAAGTCTCTATTCTGGGCTCTTGCGTCAAAGAGCTGAGTACTCAAAGGGTTTGTGTCTCGTTTCTTTGTCTGTGACGGGAAGTGTTGAATTAAATGATTTTACGGCCTGTCAGCTCTTGATAATTTGTCATTTTCACATCAAGATTTAGGAATAGGACTCTTTTTTTCCCCCAAGTGCAATCTAGCTACTTATCTGAATGAGGGTTTGAGAAATCTCTACCCAGTGTTAGGTGAAAATCGATGCTTGGAATAAAAGGTAAGTTGCCACTGGTTTCTCGCATAATAATGTATCCAGGTCATTGGTAGCGCTTGTTCAAAGCTGGAAGAAGATAAGGAGAAAATCAAGTGGAGTATGGAAGTTATGGTTTGACTGCTCATCAGGGAATTCTCTGGGAGAAGATACTTCCATTGCTCCCTTATTCTTTGATTGCATCTGGCAGACTTCGGGCCTTTCCCTTAACGCCAAAAATTTAACCTGGTGGATATGCTTTGCCTTTATTTCTTTCTTGCCACTTTCCATCTTCATCACTCCTCTCTCTACCCCACCCCACCCCTTCTCCTTGTTCTTTTGTGCTACCAAGCAGTTGCTATTTTCCCAATCTGCAATGGAACTGAAAGACGGTGGAGAGAGAGGGAGAAAGGGAGAAATATGTGTGGGAATTGTCTGGTGGAAACAAAAATATAGTTAAGAGCAGGGAGTGATTGTCATATACTTACTTTCCCTGCTTCCCCTTGTTCCTGGTCCAAGAGTTTTTCATTGAAACGATGTGCACTGTGGGTCTGATGGCATAAAATAAGACTTGGGGGCTTCCCTGGTGGCGCAGTGGTTGAGAGTCCGCCTGCTGATGCAGGGGACGCGGGTTCGTGCCCCGGTCCGGGAGGATCCCACATGCCGCGGAGCGGCTGGGCCCGTGAGCCATGGCCGCTGAGCCTGCGCGTCTGGAGCCTGTGCTCCGCAACGGGAGAGGCCACAACAGTGAGAGGCCCGCGTACTGCCAAAAAAAAAAAAAAAAGACTTGATGTTGATGGTGGATGTCTAGGCTTGGCACATCTTATAATGAGTATGCGGTCTAGCAGGATATGGGGGCCTTCAGGGAGCCAGAGTCTGGGACTCCACAGTGGATCCGTCAAAGCAAGTGGAGGAGGGGGAACAGGGAGAGGGAGAAGTGAGATGGAGAGAGCAAGACAGGAAGTAAAGGGGAAGAGAGAGAGGATGTACATTCAGTTCTGATAGTATTCATCTAACTCAGTACATCTCACCCAGGAAAAGTGGCTCGGCTGCTGTTGGCTTGGCCTGGGAATAGATGACATCAAACTTCAGAGATCTTTTTCTTCAGTACCTTTAAAAAGGTAACTACATCCACAAAAATAATGCTGACAGCCTAACTAATTGATCCTGCATGACCGAATAGCATACCGTAAAATGGAAGACGTATTATGTATCATTGGAAAACACTACATCTGATATATATAAGTCCTCACAAATGGTTTCTTAGGGGTTATGAAGATAAGACTGAACTGTGTTCATCTGGTTTTTACATTTATTGTGAACATATCATATACAAGACCCTGGAGCAATAAATGATGAAGAAGACAGGGTCTGTACTATTGAGAAGCTGATAGTTCTAGTGGGGTAGGATATTGGTCAGTCTTCTGGGTTGCCAGCAACAGAAACCACTCTGCCTATTTTCAACCACAACAACAACAAAGGTATTTTTAAAGAAGGTTGCTGGGTAGCTCAAAGAATCACCGGACTAGCTGGACATTTTCACCGGAACTAACGGAGGCCACCACTGCCAGAGTCATGTTGAGAAGCAGTCAGGTTTGGCCACTAGTTGTGATGGTCATTGCCACCGCCAGCACCACTGAGTGAATTCTGAACTCTCGCTATGACTTTTGTTAGTATTCCAATATTAGAAATCCCAAGTCCAACGTGGTGAATATCTGTCCCAGAGGCTTCATCAAACGTACGCAGTGGAGGACTCTCCCTAAGTAGAAAGGGGAAATGGACGCTACTGGGCAAAGTATTTGTAAAGGATAAGTAGGCACTCTATGGATATAGACACATATCTAGATCCATTCAATACAAAGTAGACAGTGCTATAATGGCAAAGGAGAGGTCCTTGCCAGGGGATCAGGGAAGACTTCCTAGGGGAAGCTGAGTTGAAATGAACAGGTGTAAGTAACATAGGCAAAGATAGAAAGACATGGAAGGAGATGGTGCACTTGGAATCTACAAGCATTCAGCGTTGCTAGAGCAGAGGTTTTCAATTAGACGCTGTTTGTGGACTATTGCTGGGGAGTTGCTCTGGAACCCGCAGACCAATCACACCAAAGTCCCAGGACAAGGCTCAGACACCAAACGCTTCTGATGTAGCCACAGTTGAGATGCAGAGATGAGACCAAAAGGGCTTTTTTCCTGCAATTAGGGAGGAACTTCCCTCACTTCTCTAAGTGTTCTTACTCATCACCACCACCATCCTGCTCTAGGACATATTTTTTCCTTGGATTTTTCCCCACAGGGAAAGTCAAGCCAGAGTACCCTGAAAGCGTAACTCTAGAAGTGAGCAGAAAGTGGGGGGAGAAATTGATTTTATTTATTTATTTATTGTTTGCAGTTCGCGGGCCTCTCACTGTTGTGGTCTTTCCTGTTGCGGAGCACAGGCTCCAGACGCGCAGGCTCAGTGGCCACGGCTCAGGGGCGCAGCCGCTCCGCAGCATGTGGGATCTTCCCGGACCGGGGCACGAACCCGCATCCCCTGCATCGGCAGGCGGACTCTCAACCACGGCGCCACCAGGGAAGCCCACCTCTTCTTTCTTGTTTACTCTCCCTTAATGTTCTTGTTCAGTCTCCTGACTTCAACTCTTACCTCTATGCAACCACCTCCCAGATATTTCTCTCTAGCTCTTAAATTTCTTGGGAGCATCAGTGCCTGGGTTTTCTCCCTGTGTGGAGAGTGTTTCTTCTTCTTTTTTTTTTTTAAATATTTTGTTTATTTATGTATTTGGCTGCGCCGCGTCTTAGTTGCAGCACGCAGGATCTAATTCCCTGACCAGGAATCAAACCCAGGTCCCCTGCATTGGGAGCTCGGAGTCTCAACCGCTGGACCATCAGGGAAGTCCCGGGAGGGTTTCTTCCGACTGCACATTGGAATCACCTGCAGCTTTTACAAACTACCAGTACCCTGGCTCCACCCCCAGAACTCCAAGTTAGCCTGTCTGGGTGGGGTCCAGGAGTCTAAAATCTTTTAACAACTCAGTGGATTCCAGTGTGCTCCCAGAGTTAAGAATCCAGTCCCTTAAACTCTACATGTTCAGTATCTTCCCCTCCAATCAGTTTTTTCCTGACTTCTGTGTTTTTATTATTGAGTTAACTATTTCCCAATTACATAACCAAAACCTTGGAGTTCTCTTGGACTTCTCCCATCCTCCTTTAGGCATCTGTTGGCCAAGTCACGAAGCTTTGACCTCACAAGATTTCTCCAATGCTTTCTCCACCTGCCATCTCCACTGTTGCCCCTGAATGCCACCACCGTTTCTTCTACCAAGAGCAGCACAGAGTGGATGTTCTCACAGCCTCTATAAAGGAGGCTGGTACCACCTCTGATCCCAGCAGTGCCCGTTGCCAGCTGTGTTGCCGTAAGTAGCTTGCTTAATCTATCAACAAAGTCACTCACTCCCCATAAAGGCACCTGGCATAGAGTAGGTGCCCCACAAATGTTAATTAGCATCCCATTCATAAGCAGCCTCTCAATAGCTTTTCCTGCCTTTCATGCCTCCCTAGTCTATGCAAGACATCCATTTCTGCTTGATGTTTATTTTTTTCTGGAGTCGATCTGCATTTATCTAACTAACTTCCCCTTCTCAAAAAACTTTCATGGCTTAATTTCATGATTTAATTGAGTCACCACTCAATTAAGTTCAAACCCCTCCCTTCCTTCCAATAGGACCACCCAGGATTTCCTCCCCTTCATCTCACCCATGCTCCAGTTCCCCGGACGACTGCAGTCTCCTGAGTGGGTCTATACCTTCCATTGGGTCTATTGGTCCCTTCACCTGGAACGTGCTCCCTTCTCTTCCCATCCATCTAAATTTTACTCCCATCTTTAGAGTCATGACGCAAATGGCACCTCCTCCCTGAAGTTACCCTGATCACGTGATCATATCGTCCTGTGAAGCTTACCTTTGTCATGTGATTCTATGATCATGTGATCTCTTCCTCTTCATTCCTCTTCATTGGACCATAGCTCTCTGTGCATAGCTCTCTCTTGTCACTTAGCCTAGCCTTTCATTATATTCACAAGGGGACACATGCAATTGTTTCCCACAAATTGTATATCAATCTAATTAAATGTCTATCCCTGCCCCCTAGGGGAGCTCAGCTAGTGCACAGTAAATATCTGTGGCTGTGACTTTCCTCTCATATCCAATGAGTATTTTGGCAATGGCACTGACTTTTGTTTAATTTAAAATAGAAGAAGGGGGGCTTCCCTGGTGGCACAGTGGTTGAGAGTCCGCCTGGCGATGCAGGGGGCGTGGGTTCGTGCCCCGGTCCAGGAAGATCCCACATGCCGCAGAGCGGCTGGGCCCATGAGCCATGGCCGCTGAGCCTGCACGTCCGGAGCCTGTGCTCCGCAACAGGAGAGGCCACAACAGTGAGAGGCCCGCGTACCGCTTAAAAAAAAAAAAAAAAAAAATAGAAGAAGCGGAACATGGAAAGAATGGCTTCAATTTTATTGAGCATCTTTTGTGTGCCGGGCACATATTGTGTGGTTGATTTCTAATAATTTTTCAATCTGAATCCCCAGGTCTCAAGCAAACAAACCTCCTGGCTGGCACGGGCTTCCGGTGCCTTGCAGAGTTGACTCCCTGCACCTGAGGATTTTGGGGTCACCGGAGTGTGTGGACCAGTACAAGCGGGCCTTTCCCAGGTCTACAGAGGTGGCTTCCGGGGGTCTGTGGGGATCAAAGCCACGTGGACACCACACCACATATGCCGCCTATGCTTCCCAGGCCTCTGTCCTTCTGATTAGCTCCTGCTGGCGCCCAGCAGCCCCTTTCTCAGTGACACGTGGGCAGAGGTGACCTCAACCAGGGTGTAAGGAGTAGGCATTTGGGGGTCACACTCACAATCTCCCTTTGTCCCTTTGTAAAATGGAGATTCTTGATTGCCTTTTACCTTATGGTGACATTTTTCCCCTCAGGTGGCTTGTCCTTCCTCTTAGCAACTGGGCTGCGGCTGGACCTTCCTCGCCTGTCAAACACACGCATCTCTTCCTGAATCCCAGCCGTGGACCTCACCTTTCCACACGAGGCCCAGCCTCTGCAGATGTGGATTCAGAGGAGGGGCTCGTTGCCAGCATCTACCCCCATTCATACTCAAACTGTATTTATCCATCATCAGCAACCATGCTAGGAGATATTACGGTCCCCATTTTGTTTAAAATCTCCTGGTGTGAAATGTGGTAAAAATCAAAGCAGTTATTTTGCTAAGCTGGCAGAATCATGGGTCTTTTTTAAACTTTCATTTTTTCCCCTTATTGATGTGAAATTACTGTTTGTTCATAGAAAAAGAGCAGACTAGATAGGAAACTCCAGGACTTATCCCATCCATCACAGACAAGGAGACCAAGTACAAAACATACAGAGGACAAACGTTTAATTATGTCCCCAGGAATCTGAATATAAAAATTCACAGTTGTTACCAATAATCGCCTTCAGGCAGTCACTTTTGCCAAGAAAGCGATCACCCTATTGAGTCAAGAGATCTTTCCAGATATTTACCTTTACAGTGACCTACTAGGCCCTGTGTGGTTCTCTCCACCACCCCCTGGTTTTCACCCTTTGCTCACTGCAGCCTCATTGGCCTCTTGTTGGGTTTTCGTTTTCGTTTTGAATATGCCTGACTCCTTCTGAGCAAGGCTTTTCACCCTGCCAGCCTCTTCTACCTGCAAACTCTTCCCCAGGTGCCCTCATGCTTCCCGCCCTCCCCTGCCCCTTCAGTTTCATTTTCTCTAGAAAATTTTCTCTGACACCATCTGGCACTGACACTGTAATAGCCCTTCTAAGGGCTTACATTATTCTGGGCCTGTTCTAAGAGCATTACACCTGCTGTCTCATTGAACCCTCAGAGCAGCAGTGCAGGGTGGGTCCCCTATCGACCCCATTTCACAGATGAGGAAACTGAGGCACAGAGAAATTAAGCAGCTTGTCCAACATCACACAGCACCTATGTGGTAGAGCCAGGATTTGGGCTCTGTGCAGTCTGGCAGAGGGTCCACAGTTTTCCTACCATTACTTGCTTTCATTACTTAACCTATTTATTTTGTGTATTTTGAGCCTCCCACTATACTGTAAGCTCCGTGAGAGCAAGAATTTGACTTTTTGGAGGGGGGGGGGGGCGTGGGGAGGAGCTTCTCCCTGAAACATGTAGGATCTTAGTTCCCTGAACAGGGATTGAACCTGTGCCCCTGCATTGGGAGCCCAGAGTCTTAACCACTGGACCACCAGGGAAGTGTCTGATTTTTTTTCTTTTTTACTGCTGCATCCCCAGTGCTTGTTGCAGTGCCTGGCCAGAGTAGGTGTCTAATAGATATTTGTCTAATTAATTAATTGTTGGTTAATTAATATCCATCTCTAATATTTATGTCAGCTGCTGGTATATTTCTGCATGTATGTGCCTAGCAAATATTTCTGCATGTATGTGCCACAGCAAATATTTTTTAACATGAACTAAAGCCTTAAAGCACATTTCCCTAACCATATTCCCCCATTGCCCTGCTTGGGGAGGAAACATACAAGGAAATGTCAGGACAAAAGGCTTTCTCTCTGACTTACAGCCAAAGCCCCCAAGGTCAAGAACACAACAACAAGTGCCTAAGGCACCCACATTCCAACACAGTGGTGCAGGACAAGCAGAGAAGGTTTGAGATTCTTCTCCAAACCAGACCCTCAGGGGAAGGTCACAGAGACACGCTGGGTTCTACTTTGAAGTCTGAGGCACCTGTTCTCAACTCCAGAAACCAAACCTGACAGCAGCGGTCAGTTCTAAAAGACACATGTCAGCTTTCATCTCTCTCTCTGTGCGCAGCCTCAAATACACACAAGGGCAGCCCTAAGCCTCACCGATAGGCACCCACTCAGCCTAGCTCCCCAGGCCTCGCCCCCAGGGCAACACCTGACATAAAGTGATGTTCATCCTCCATCCTAGTTAATCCACTAGATCGTGCAGCCTGTTTGGAAATAGGCTTCCATTCACACGCACCCTATTCGTTCATGCCCGGCCCCCCAGGCTGGACACCCCACCCCTGATGAAGACAAGAATCTTAAGAACGATCAGACTCATTTTACTGCAATAACTGCCACCTCCTGGAATTAAGCAAGGTCAAAACACAGGACCGGAATGTCTCCAGCCCCTTTATGAACATGTTTGGTTCATGACAGGCTACTTGAGCTGTGCTTCCTCAAACCGCTGCGGAAGAGCTCAGACTGAAGAATGGTTTAGTCCCCTGAAGCCTTCCCTTCCCCAGTGCAACTCTCCAGACACCGTCTCTGGGCAGCCGCCGGGCTGCCTCACCAGCTGCCACCCTGGCCCGCTGCCCACGGGGGAAATGTGCCCTTGGTTTACGGCATCCAGCAGAGGTGCTCAGGAAGATGGAATTTGCTGGATGAATGGCCTTGCATTTCCACACTCCACCCCTCTTGCTGGAAGCCCCTCCTGATTGCACCTGTGGACAATTGTCCTAGTGGCGGAGTCTGTGCTGTCTGCGGCGTAAGAGAGCGCCCGCCACCGGTAGGGTTGGTACAGCCTTTCCTCCTGATGGCAGCTCCCACATTCTTCCTCAGCCTGATGCCTTGTGAGAGGAAGGTCTCTGAAAGCTCACCTCCAATTGTTCATCCATCCTGGCTATTACCTGATCCAAAACCACCTGGGAAGAATTCCCCAACAGGGGAAGAGGTAGAGCAACCACATTGGCCGCCTACGTGTAAGCAGTGGTTGCACTTCTGCAGGACAGAAATAACTAGGACACAGTGTCATCTACAGGACTGTGTGGTTACGTTAATTGCCAATTCACTTCATGGTGTAACTTTTCAGGTGAGAGAAAACTCTGTGTGTAGAAATGACACTGCCCCAAACACCAAATTAGCCGCATTCCTTGGTTTCTGTCTTAGGACAGAATGTTTGCCATTTCATGGAGGGAGGGTGCACAGGAGGTAGAATGGGGCAGTAGGAATAAAGAGAGGATAATTAATTAAACAGATCAATTTGCAATCAAATCAGGGTTATGATGAACTTGTCGCTAGGCACCATTTAATAGAAAAGAGAAAATGCGCATTTTCAGGATACTTTGGACTTCAAAAGAAGACTCAGGGAGGTCACTACAATCCTATCAAGATAATCAGGGAGGGCTTCCCTGGTGGCGCAGCGGTTGGGAGTCCGCCTGCCGATGCAGGGTACATGGGTTCATGCCCCGGTCCGGGAGGATCCCACATGCTGCGGAGCGGCTGGGCCCGTGAGCCATGGCCGCTGAGCCTGCGTGTCCGGAGCCTGTGCTCCGCAACGGGAGAGGCCACAGCAGTGAGAGGCCCGCGTACCGGAAAAAAAAAAAAAGCAAAAAAAAAAAAAAACGATCTTAAAGATCTTGGATAGAAAAAGGAATATCCTGATGGGAAGGACATGGCTACCCAGAGCTAGGAAATGGTTTCTTCCTAAACCACATGCTCCCATCTGTCCTGGGAGATTGGAGAATTCTTCAATCAACCTAACTTGGGTATCGCCTAGGAGCAAACCTCTCCGAAGGAAGGAAGCTCCCCCAGTAAGCCTTTGTTATTCTGATGACACTCACTGCTTTACTCTCTTTGCATAGAGGTCTTAAATAGCCTTGCTTCCAAACATTTCTCCCATTCTCCCATTCCTTCATTTACTCTTATCATTAAAGTCTCCACCTTCTATGGAGGGTCCTTAAAAAACTAAAAATAGAACTACCATATGGCCCAGCAATCCCACTACTGGGCATATACCCTGAGAAAACCATAATTCAAAGAGTCATGTACCAAAATGTTCATTGCAGCTCTATTTACAACAGCCCAGAGATGGAGACAACCTAAGTGTCCATCGACAGATGAATGGATAAAGAAGATGTGGCACATATATACAATGGAATATTACTCAGCCATAAAAGGAAATGAAATTGAGTTATTTGTAGTGAGGTGGATGGACCTAGAGTCTGTCATACAGAGTGAAGTAAGTCAGAAACAGAAAAACAAATTCCATATGCTCACACCTATATATGGAATCTAGAAAAAAAAAAAAGGTTCTGAAGAACCTAAGGGCAGAACAGGGATAAAGATGCAGACATAGAGAATGGACTTGAGGACACGGGGAGGTGGAAGGGTAAGCTGGGACAAAGTGAGAGAGTGGCATGGACTACATGCACTACCAAATGTAAAATAGATAGCTAGTGGGAAGCAGCCACATAGCACAGGGAGATCAGCTCGGTGCTTTGTGTCCACCTAAAGGGGTGGGATAGAGAGGGTGGGAGGGGGATGCAAGAGGGAGGAGATATGGGGATGTATGTATACGTATAGCTGACTCACTTTTTATACAGCAGAAACTAACACACCATTGTAAAGCAATTATACTCCAATAAAAATGTGGAAAAAAAAAGTCTCCACCTTCTAGGTCAGTGTCGCAGATGAGCGCATCCAGACTTCTCCCTCCTGCATCCTCTCCCAAAAATGTCTCCACCTTCTAGGTCAGCACCGCAGATGAGCGCATCCAGACTCCTCCCTCCTGCATCCTCTCCCAAAAAAGTCTCCACCTTCTAGGTCAGCGTCGCAGATGAGCGCATCCAGACTCCTCCCTCCTGCATCCTCTCCCAAAAAAGTCTCCACCTTCTAGGTCAGCATCGCAGATGGGCACATCCATTCTTCTCCCTCCTGCATCCTCTCCCAAAAAAGTCTCCACCTTCTAGGTCAGCATCGCAGATGGGCGCATCCATTCTTCTCCCTCCCGCATCCTCTCCCCAGGTATATATGCTCTGCACCACTTTGCTTGCAGATCCACACTTTGGATTTCTCTTGTGTCTTGTACGCCCATGCGTGTGTGCTTGTGTGTATTGACGTTTCTCCAACTGGGACTACAGATTCAGAAACTGTGTTATTTATCTTTTACATCTCTGCTTGCCTAGGGCCTCTAAGACAGCAGATGATCAAGACAATGTGCTCATCAAATGAACTGAAGGGTGGAGAGGTTCTCACGAAATCTTAAAATTCAACTCCAGAGCCACCCCTCTCGTGAAATCAATCACCTACCTCAGCCCAGGTTAGAATTAAGTTTCCTTTCATTAGAGCTTTTAGAGCGCTTGACTTGTTCCTTTACTGTAGTAACATCACATACTCCGTCTTGTAATATAGCTAGTTGTGCATATTTCTCTCCCCTCTGGACCAACTGTGTATACCTGTGCTAGCTTCACATGTATTACCTCTATTCCATACAACCATCATCCCATATAGATATTACTGTATTCATTTTAAAGACCAGAAAACTGTAGCTTATAGAGATTAAAGCAATAAACAGTGAATCATAACCTGAGCTAAGATGTTGTTTACAAGATAAGACCCCTGCCCCTCACCTGGTGTTTTCTTTCAAGAAAAGGGAATCCCATCAGTGAAACCCCCAGGCCTCTCTCTGTTCCCTTACTTCTTCCTCCCCAGGAGACGTGGAGCATCGCAATGTAATGGTTTCGTTTGGAAGGAAAGTCCGGACATGCTTTTTCCTCTTCTCACTCCTATCTTTCCCTTCCCTTCCTTTTGTACAGAGAACACTGATCTCCTCTGCTTTACACACCTTAAGTCTTTTGGAAGTAGCCCCAGCTCCTGTGGCTAAAGGCATGAGGGCTTGTAGTTGGGGGGATATAACCTCAAATGTAGCAATATCTGGCACCGTAAGTCAGTAATCTTAGGGGAAAGACATGGCATAAAATGTAAGTAGAGTCTTTGAGTCCGAGAAGTGGTTTTGAGTCTCAGATTTGAGTGTAGGAACAGGTGTTTGACCTCAGAATAGGTAGAGGTTTATCCACAATGGTTAACACAATTGTTGGTTGGATTTTATGTACTTCAGTTTGGGCAAAAGCTTTATGCCTTGGGCTGCATTGTATTTTCACCTTGGTAAGTGACTGCAGCTTATGCCAGCTTCCTCCACAGGCTGTTGATCAGCAGGGTTGCTTTCACAGGGCCAGAAGCTGATAACATCCACAGGCCTCCGCAAAGGAACAGGACAGCGCAAGGATGAACAAAGGCACAGGGGACCACAGCCACCAAAAAGCACAAAGGCTCCAATGGTAGGGGCAAGGGCATCTCAGCCAAACATGATTCACACAGGTGCCCTCTGTGGATGGTGCCTCATAGGAACTTTGCAAGCCAGCGCTGGCCCCGCAGGTCTTAGCAAAGGCGTGGGCTATTAGCAGGTGAGGGCGGCCTCTGAGTACAGGTGCTACAACTCGTCCCTGACCTACACAGATGCAGGTTTTCCTGGGCAGATGCAGCTAAGTCATTGATTCACCCATTGAGAAAAGAGCCTCTTAGACATCAGAGTGCAAAACATGTCTGCTGTTTTTAAATTATAGCTAGAGAATCCCATCTGCACTACAGCTTCTAGATTTAAATCGTTGGTGTCGGACACCAGCAGGCAAAAGCAAATGGGAAATGCAGATTGGTAGGTTAGGGATATATTGGATGCCAAAAACAGAAACATTGTCTACTGGTGATGGGGATTATAATAATTGCAAATTTCTAAACTTTGCAAGAAGACAGCCATGTTTCAAACGCTACTTTTTGAGAGTGGAGATGTGCATATATGGGTCTTTCTCCTAGATGTGGTAAATGCCCTTGCTAGGAGAATTTTTTTTTTTTTAGAAGATGTTGGGGGTAGGAGTTTATTAATTAATTAATTTATTTTTGCTGTGTTCGGTGTTTGTTTCTGTGCGTGGACTTTCTCTAGTTGTGGCAAGCGGGGGCCACTCTTCATTGCAGAGCACGGGCCTCTCACTATCGCGGCCTCTCTTGTTGCGGAGCACAGGCTCCAGACGCACAGGCTCAGTAGTTGTGGCTCACGGGCCCGGTTGCTCTGCAGCATGTGGGATCTTCCCAGACCAGGACTCGAACCCGTGTCCCCTGCATTAGCAGGCAGATTCTCAACCATTGCGCCACCAGGGAAGCCCTAGGAGAATTTTTTCCCCATCAAGTTTAAGTTCAAAACTCATGGATTCCAGACAACTAGCATAATCTGGGGAAGAGAGAAGCTAGATGATTTTCCCCGGCTACCTTCTCCCAGACTTGTCTGGTTCTCTGCTGTTTCCTGGGGCAAACTGCTTTTCTGGGCTCTAGAAATCTGGTTTTGCCAAGAAGAGCTGCCCTGGGAGTTAAGGATTAGGCTGCTTTTCTCAATTTCGTGGGTGTGGGGTCAGGGCTCTGACACTTGTGCGTGTCCTATTAACTCTTCAAACACTGTAAAAAGAAGAGCACTCCAGGGCTTTTCAATGAACGAATACCCCTCTGAAACCTGCAAGCAATGATGCCCATTCCAGGTAGAAATAGCCCAGGCATCTCCCTATCCGCAGACCCCAAGGGTGGCCCACAACCCCTTCCAGGGGTCTTCTCTCTTCTTAATACGAGTAAGGTGGTGTTTGCTTTTTTCATTTGTTGACATATGCACGGACGGTACAAAAGCAAGTGGGCATGAGCTGCTGACCCCCAGCCGGCGTGGTGCCCACCTGTGCTCACAGCCATTGAATTCTTCACCACCAGATTTTAATCCACTTTCCTTTAAGAATATCCTTGACGAAACTGTAAAAATTACTAATTTTCTTAACTCTCATCCCTTGAGTACACATCCTTTTAATATCCTATGTGACAAAATGGAAAGGCCACCTAGAAGACTTTGGCTATGAGCCAAAGTTCAAAGGCTATCTTGAGAACAAGCACTTGTACAATTGTTTGAATTCAGAGCTGAACTAGCCCTCTTTCTTTTTCTTTTCTTTTTTTTTTTTTTCTTTGCGGTACGCAGGCCTCTCACTGTTGTGGCCTCTCCCGTTGCGGAGCACAGGCTCTGGACGCACAGGCTCAGTGGCCATGGCTCACGGGCCCAGCCGCTCCGCGGCATGTGGGATCTTCCCGGACCGGGGCACGAACCCGTGTCCCCTGCATCGGCAGGTGGACTCTCAACCACAGCGCCACCAGGGAAGCCCTCTTTTTCTTTTTTAAAATTCCTCCCACCTTTAGAGCCCAGCTCACATATCACACTTCTCAGGAAGCCTCAGGCTGCTGCTGTCCCCACTGGACTAGAAGCTCCTTGGCAGGAGGGACTGTGGCTTTTTTTTTTTTTTTTTAGCCACACCACACGGCTTGTGGGATCTCAGCGCCCTGACCAGGAATTGAACCTGGGCGACAGCTGTGAAAGCCCGGAGTCCTAACCACTGGACCACCAGGGAACTCCCTAGCCCTCTTTTCAAAATGGGCATCTTTTCTTACTTAAAGAAACTACTGTAGTTATTCAAACTTAAGTGTCTGGCCACCATTTGCTCAAAATTGAACAAAGAGGCTGTCAGTTCAAGGAAAACAGCTGACATTCATTGTCACCAATAATAAAATTCAAGCTGTCATGTAAAAATTGGAATTTTAAAAAATGCATATCCACTGCCATGAGCCTGTTTCCTAGTGCTTAAAGACTTCTCTGATAAGACGGGGGAATATTAGCAAATGTGATTTTTTGATCTTGGATAGTAAAATATGTCAACATTCATAGATGAACCGGTGAACTGGTTTAACTCAGTGAACCGGTATTTTCCAAATGACTAAAATACGATATTCACAAAATTATGCATGGGTAAATCATCCTTTCAAAATGGAAGATATTCCAATGGATTTTAATGTGACAAAGTACGCAAAGTACACTGATAAGGTTTCAGATTCTTTACTGGAGCTAACCTTTATGAAACTAGTTCTTGTCAAGCACAGTGTAATATCAAAGAAGAAAATCCACTATTATCTGAAACAGGTATGAAAATACACCTCCCTTTTCCAACTGCATAACGCTGTGAGGCTGGAGTTTCTTCAGATTCTTTAACCAAAAGGAACATATTGCAACAGATTGAATGCAGAAGCGGGTATGCGAATCCAGATGTCATCTATTAAACCAAACAGGAAAAAGGATTTGCACACATGTAAAAAAAAAAAAAAGTCACTCTTTTTCATTATATTTTTATTGGAAAATATTGTTATTAAATATGTTAAATTTTAATGAATTTATTTTGTTATGTTTAAATAAATTAATAAGTACTTTTAAATGTCTCCATTTTAATTTCTAATATAGTGAACTTTGATAAGCGCTTTGGTGTTTTTGACAATTGTTGAGAGGTTAAAGGTGAACTGAGACGAAAAGCTTGAAAACCAAAGACCTAGACAATGAGAACTCTGGCTAAGACAGCCAGAATACGAAATGGAGGGATGGGGGAATTTAATATCTTTGAATTTTTAGCTCAAACGGAAAACAGAATTTACTTTTAAACATTAATTCTGGCGTATGTTTGAACTTTACTGCGAGGGGATTTAATAATTGGACTTTAATTTCCTGTTGGGAGATGTAGAAGATTTGGAGTCAAATTCAGAATATCTATGTTGCTGTCTATATTATTGTCCTTTGTTACTAACGTCCTTTCATTTCAACTCAGACTCTCTGTATTGGAGACACCAGAATAAGCCGAATTGGCTGACGATAATTTGGAATGCAAGTGGAAGAAGGATTACTTTTTCAGGCTTGGGTGGAGTGGCCTTGGCTTTGATTTCATTAATGCCGCTTTCTAACTCATTCCAGAGAGCTCTGGGAGCAAAATCTACACTGCCAGGGAGACCTTAGAGGGTACCCAAAAGGCCGTGGTTGGTATTGGGAGCAGCAGCAGGAGGCGGGAGTAGGTCTCTTCTGAGAGCCTGCTGATCGCCTCCTGAATGGGGAATTGTTACCAAACCAAACTCGGGTCCTCTCACCTGCGCTCAGTAAAGCCAATCTACTGACACCTGGCTGTGGTGAAGGAAAGTGCAGCGTTTATTGCAGGCACCAAGCAAGGAGTCCAGGCAGCTAGTGCTAAAAAAAAACCCCAGAACTCCCTGAAGGGTTTCAGGAAGGCATTTTTAAAGGCCAGGTGAGGGAGGGGCATCCCAGCGTATGGGATCAACTCTTGCACAATTCTCTGATTGGCTGATGTTGAAGTATAGGGCGGTGTCACAGGGGTTAACATTATCAATCCTTAGGTGCCAGTGGGTTTGGGGGCTATGCGCTCCTGGTCATCAAGTAGTTAATTTCTTCCTTTTGGTGGGGGTTTTAGCATTTGCAAAACAACTCAGGCCATGTGCATCAGATACTATTATCTAGGTACTTCAGAGAAAAGCTACAGCAGAGAATATGGGGGAGGGGTCTGTCCCGGGAAGGCCCCATAGGGTCCTGACATTACAGAAGGTCCACACATGGAATGGACTTCACAGCCAAATGGTCCTCCACCACTCTTGGAGTTTCCTTTCTCGCAGATGGAGTGTCCTTAGAATACACCCCACCTCTCACCCTGACACTCCCTGTGTCTCAAAGAGGTTGTATGACTTATCTGTTGGTGATTTGGGAATAAAGAACTTTTCGGCCGCTTCTTCTACTCCGTCTCTCCTGGGAGTGCCCAGAGAGGACGAGTTCCAATCCATCCCAGGCTCCACTGAGTGATTATTGTAGAAGTCTGCCTAATTCTGAAGTTCTGAATTAGGAAGTGAACTTACTCACAGACAGAAGCCACATTCTCTAAAATCATCTCATCAGTTAGAGCGGTGACATACTTGTTCTATACGTCGTCTTACTTTGTCTTATCTCTTGAGTTATTCAAAAGGCAAGCAAGGAAGCAGGCTTATTTATTAGGTCACCTCAAAAACCACAAGAGACTGAATTCAGGTCCACTTGATTCCAGAGGCCGTGCTCTTTCCACTTCATTACTCTGCCTCTGCTTTGTGTTTTCCCTTAGCACCAAAACCACCTCTCCACTAATAAGGACTTGTGGAGTGAATGCTGAATGCATGAGCAAATGAATGAATGAAACACTATCCCAGCATATTGTTTACCATCGTGTGAATTATTCTTCAAAATCAAGCAGAATATTCTTTCTGATCTCCAGTGATGACTAGCTTATAAAGTAAATTCTGGAATTTGTTCAAACTCTGTGGCTTCCTTTACATTAAGAGCACATATAGGAGAGGTATGATAACATAATATGCTGAGACAAGGTAAGAGTAGCCATCAGAGCCACATCACCTCACCCCAAATTCATTAACTTCACTTAAATAAGAAATAACGTCTCTAGTGGAAAACTCACACTAGTGAGTCTGTGGATAGGTGTCCACAGACTATCCTGTGTCATGGCTGATGGTGAGCAGCATCGTTTTCTTCTTTAGCCACAATTCAAGGAAAGTCAAGTTTTACCCCAGATACTTGATGGGCAATTGGCTCATTGTATGCATGTTTGTATAATAAAAACTGTATTTGTGACCACTTCTTGTGTACAAAGGTATATCGAGAAGATATATGGGAAAATTCAAAAAGCATAATGCATTGTTCCTGTATTAGTTATCTATTGTTGCATAACAGATTACCCCCAAACATAGTGGCTTAAAACCATGATTGACATTTATTATCTCACACAGATTCTGTGGGTAAGGCATGTGCAGCTTAACTTGGAATGGGTGGGGGGTGTCATAGTCCGGAATCTGTCTTGGATGGAAGTCAAGAGGGCAGCTGGTGCTATAATCATCTGAAGGTTTGACTCGGCTGGAGGATCAGCTTCCGAGATGGCGCACTCATCACATGGACCTCTCCATGTGGCTGTGTAAGTGTCCTCATGACATAACATTTGGCTTCCCTCAGAGTGAGTGATCCAAGAGCAGGAGGCTGTAAGCACAACATCTTTTATGGCGGAACCTCAGAAGTCCCACGCTGTCATTGTCACAATATCTTACTGGTTACACAGGTCATCTTATTTAATGTAGGAAGGGACTACATAAGGAATGAATAACAGGGGGATCCCCATCCCATCGTGGGAAGCCATTTGGATGCTGGCTACCACAGTTCCTATCACTTTCTCTAGTCTCATCAGGAAGAAAAACAAAGCTCATGAAAAGGGAATAAATCTAGGCGGCAGCAATCCATGATGTGTCACATGGCAGGGGCTGTCTTTTCTGAACTTCACTGATGCATTACAGGCCATGCTGGGAATGTCCAGGGCTTGGAAATCAACTAGGTCCTCAGGAAGCATTAATTCAAGAAGGTCTCATTCTCCGGTAATAAAAGCTCAGAGGAAGGGTAACCATTTATTCATTGAACAAAAGTCACTGAGTTCCTACTCGTTGCTGGGTACCAGGCTAGTTCTCTAGACCCTTAGGTAAATGTGGAGCTCACACTGCAATGAAGAAATCAAACATGTGAACACATCACTCCAGCGTAATACGGTGGGTGCACCAATGTTATGTACTGATGTACATCAGTGAGTTCATTGATGATATGGTGAGAACATGTGCTTCCTACACAAGACTGGAGCGAACTGCTAACCCAGTGGGGCCTGGGTAGGTGTCAGGAAAAATCTTTCTGGAAGAAGTGAACTAATCTCACCTTAACTGATAACTTAGAATTATCCAGGGGTTCGGACCAGTTGAGACAGCCTGAGAAAAGTTGCAAAGATGAGAAATGGCATGGAGTATGTAAGGGAATGAAGTTCGCAGCATTGACAAATAAAGTGGGAATTTGTGGGACAAGGAAATGTAGAAGCAGGCAGGGCCACTCAGGGCCAGACCATGAAAGGTGACACTGGGGAGTCGGGTCTCTCAGACCATAGACAATGGGAATTCTTTGACTTTTATTGTCAAGAAGAGTGGTGTGCTTAGGTTCACATTTTAGCTAGATCATCCGAGCAGTTTTCCATAGGGAGAATTTGAGCAAACAAGACTAGAGAGAGTTAGACTAATTAGAAAACCACTTGCTGAAGATACAAACGGGGTGATGAGGACTATAGCAGTAGGACAGTAGCAACAGGGGGAGAGATGAAAAGACATATTTGTCCATTAATAATGCATGTAGGGGCTTCGCTGGTGGCACAGTGG